>NC_141001.1:100758015-103747156 GCF_052327205.1 Somniosus microcephalus
CCCCGACACACACCCCGACACACACACACACACCCCGACACACACACACCCCGACACACACACAGACACACACACACCCCGACACACACACACCCCGACACACACACACACCCCCCCGACACACACACACACCCCGACACACACACACACACACCGACACACACACACCCCGACACACACACACCCCGACACACACACACACACCCCGACACACACACACACACCCCGACACACACACACCCCGACACACACACACCCCCGACACACACACACCCCGACACACACACACACACCCCGACACACACACACCCCCGACACACACACACCCCGACACACACACACCCCCGACACACACACACCCCCGACACACACACACCCCCGACACACACACACACACACACCCCGACACACACACACCCCCCGACACACACACACCCCCGACACACACACACCCCGACACACACACACCCCCGACACACACACACCCCGACAGACACACACCCCGACACACACACACCCCGACACACACACACCCCGACACACACACACACACCCCGACACACACACACACACCCCGACACACACACACCCCGACACACACACACCCCCGACACACACACACCCCGACACACACACACACACCCCGACACACACACACCCCGACACACACACACCCCCGACACACACACACCCCGACACACACACACCCCCGACACACACACACCCCCGACACGCACACACCCCCGACACACACACACACACACACCCCGACACACACACACCCCGACACACACACACACCCCCCCGACACACACACACCCCGACACACACACACCCCCGACACACACACACCCCGACACACACACACCCCGACACACACACACCCCCGACACACACACACACACACCCCCGACACACACACACCCCGACACACACACACCCCCGACACACACACACCCCGACACACACACACCCCGACACACACACACCCCGACACACACACACCCCGACACACACACACACACACCCCGACACACACACACCCCGACACACACACACCCCCGACACACACACCCCAACACACACACACCCCGACACACACACACCCCCCAACACACACACACCCCGACACACACACACCCCGACACACACACCCCCCCGACACACACACACCCCGACACACACACACCCCCGACACACACACACCCCCGACACACACACACCCCCGACACACACACACACACACACCCCGACACACACACACCCCGACACACACACACCCCCCGACACACACACAACACACCCCGACACACACACACACAACACACCCCCCGACACACACACACCAACACACCCCCGACACACACACATGCACACACACCCCGGCACACACACGCACACCCCACACACAACACACCCCCGACGCACACACATGCACACACACCCCGACACACACACACACACCCCGACACACACACACACCCCGACACACACACTCCCGACACACACACACCACCGACACACACACACACACCCCCGACACACACACACCCCGACACACACACACCCCGACACACACACCCCCCGACACACACACACCCGACACACACACACACCCCGACACACACACACACACCGACACACACACACCCCGACACACACACACCCCGACACACACACACCCCGACACAAACACACCCCGACACACACACCCCGACACACACACACACCCCCCCGACACACACACACACCCCGACACACACACACACACCCCGACACACACACACACCCCGACACACACACACCCCCGACACACACACACCCCCGACACACACACACCCCGACACACACACACCCCGACACACACACACACCAACACACACACCCCGACACACACACACCCCGACACACACACACCCCCGACACACACACACCCCGACACACACACCCCCCCGACACACACACACCCCCGACACACACACACCCCGACACACACACACCCCCGACACACACACACCCCCGACACACACACACCCCCGACACACACACACCCCCGACACACACACACCCCCGACACACACACCCCCCGACACACACACACCCCCGACACACACACACCCCCGACACACACACACCCCGACACACACACACACCCCGACACACACACACACCCCGACACACACACACCCCGACACACACACACCCCGACACACACACACACCCCGACACACACACACCCCGACACACACACACCCCGACACACACACACCCCGACACACACACACCCCGACACACACACACCCCGACACACACACACACAGCCCCCCGACACACACACACACCCCCCCGACACACACACACACACCCCCACACACACACACCCCGACACACACAGAGACACACACACACACACACACACACACACCCCCGACACACACACCCCCGACACACACACACACACCCCCGACACACACACACCCCGACACACACACACCCCGACACACACACACCCCGACACACAAACACACCCCGACACACACACACACCCCGACACACACACACCCCGACACACACACACCCCGACACACACACACCCCGACACACACACACCCCGACACACACACACACCGACACACACACACACCCCGACACACACACACCCCCGACACACACACACACCCCGACACACACACACCCCGACACACACACACCCCGACACACACACACACCCGACACACACACACACCGACACACACACACACCCCGACACACACACACACACCCCCGACACACACACACACCCCGACACACACACACCCCGACACACACACACACACCCCGCGACACACACACACACACCCCCCGACACACACCCCGACACACACACACCCCGACACACACACACACCCCGACACACACACACACCGACACACACACACCCCGACACACACACACACACACACCTCCGACACACACACACACACCCCGACACACACACCCCGACACACACACACACCCCCGACACACACACACACCCCGACACACACACAGACACACACACACCCCGACACACACACACACACCCGACACACACACACCCCGACACACACCCCCCGACACACACACACACCCCGACACACACACACACCGACACACACACACACCCCGACACACACTCACACCCCGACACACACACACACCCCGACACACACACACCCCGACACACACACACCCCGACACACACACACCCCGACACACACACACCCCGACACGCACACACACACCCCCCGACACACACACACACACACCCCCCCGACACACACACCCCCGACACACACACACACACCCCGACACACACACACACACCCCCCCGACACACACCCGACACACACACACACACCCCCCGACACACACCCCGACACACACACACACCCCCCCCCGACACACACCCCGACACACACACACCCGACACACACACACACACCCCCCGACACACACCCGACACACACACACACACACACACCCCCCGACACACACACACACACCCCGACACACACACACCCGACACACACACACACACCCCGACACACACACACACACCCCGACACACACACACACACCCCCGACACACACACACACACCCGACACACACACACACACCCCGACACACACACACCCCGACACACACACAGACACACACACACCCCCGACACACACACACACACCCCCGACACACACACACCCCGACACACACACACCCCGACACACACACACCCCGACACACACACACCCCGACACACACACACCCCGACACACACACACACACCCCGACACACACACCCCCGACACACACCCCGACACACACACACACACCCCGACACACACACACACACCCCGACACACACCCCGACACACACACACACACCCCGACACACACACACCCCGACACACACACACACACCCCGACACACACACCCCCGACACACACCCCGACACACACACACACACCCCGACACACACACACACACCCCGACACACACCCCGACACACACACACACACCCCCGACACACACACACACACCCCCGACACACACACACCCCGACACACACACACCCCGACACACACACAGACACACACACACCCCGACACACACACACACACCCCGACACACACACCCCCGACACACACCCCGACACACACACACCCCGACACACACACAGACACACACACACCCCGACACACACACACACACCCCGACACACACACCCCCGACACACACCCCGACACACACACACCCCGACACACACACAGACACACACACACCCCGACACACACACACCCCGACACACACACACCCCGACACACACACACACCCCCCCGACACACACACACACCCCGACACACACACACACACACCGACACACACACACACACCCCGACACACACACACCCCGACACACACACACCCCCGACACACACACACCCCGACACACACACACACACCCCGACACACACACACCCCGACACACACACACCCCCGACACACACACACCCCGACACACACACACCCCCGACACACACACACACACACACCCCGACACACACACACCCCGACACACACACACCCCCCGACACACACACACACCGACACACACACACCCCCCGACACACACACACCCCCCGACACACACACACCCCCGACACACACACACCCCCGACACACACACACCCCGACACACACACACCCCGACACACACACACCCCGACACACACACACACACCCCGACACACACACACACACCCCGACACACACACACCCCGACACACACACACCCCCGACACACACACACCCCGACACACACACACACACCCCGACACACACACACCCCCGACACACACACACACACACACCCCGACACACACACACCCCGACACACACACACCCCCCGACACACACACACCCCGACACACACACACCCCCGACACACACACACCCCGACACACACACCCCCGACACACACACACCCCGACACACACACCCCGACACACACACACCCCGACACACACACACCCCGACACACACACACACACACCCGACACACACACACCCCGACACACACACACCCCCGACACACACACACACACACCCCGACACACACACACCCCGACACACACACACCCCCCGACACACACACACCCCGACACACACACACCCCAACACACACACACCCCCGACACACACACACCCCGACACACACACACCCCCGACACACACACACCCCCGACACACACACACCCCGACACACACACACACACACACCCCCGACACACACACACACCCCCGACACACACACACCCCCGACACACACACACCCCCGACACACACACACCCCGACACACACACACACACACCCCCCCCGACACACACACACACAACACACCCCGACACACACACACACAACACACCCCCCGACACACACACACCCAACACACCCCCCGACACACACACATGCACACACACCCCGGCACACACACGCACACCCCCACACACACAACACACCCCCCGACGCACACACATGCACACACACCCCGACACACACACACACACCCCGACACACACACACACCCCGACACACACACCCCCGACACACACACACCACCGACACACACACACACACCCCCGACACACACACACCCCGACACACACACACCCCCGACACACACACACCCCCGACACACACACACCCCGACACACACACACACCCCGACACACACACACACCCCGACACACACACACCCCGGCACACACACACCCCGACACACACACACCCCGACACACACACACCCCGACACACACACCCCGACACACACACACACACCCCCCCGACACACACACACACCCCGACACACACACACACACCCCGACACACACACACACCCCCGACACACACACACCCCCGACACACACACACCCCCGACACACACACACCCCCGACACACACACACCCCGACACACACACACCCCGACACACACACACACCCCCAACACACACACCCCCGACACACACACACCCCGACACACACACACCCCCGACACACACACACCCCCGACACACACACACCCCGACACACACACACCCCGACACACACACCCCCCCGACACACACACACCCCCGACACACACACACCCCCGACACACACACACCCCCGACACACACACACCCCCGACACACACACACCCCCGACACACACACACCCCCGACACACACACACCCCCGACACACACACACCCCCGACACACACACACCCCCGACAGACACACACCCCCGACACACACACACCCCCGACACACACACACCCCGACACACACACACCCCGACACACACACACACCCCCAACACACACACCCCCGACACACACACACCCCGACACACACACACCCCGACACACACCCACCGACTCACACACACACACGCACACACACACCCCAACATACACACCCGACCCACACACCCACACATACACCCCGCCCCATACACACCCACCGACACACACACACACACACACCCACACCGACACACACACCCACACACACACACCCGACACACACACCGACCCACACACTGACCCACACACTGACCCACACACACACACCCGACACACACACTGACCCACACACCGACCCACACACACACACACACACACCCGACCTACACACACCGACACACAAACACCCACCCCGACACACAAACACCCACCCTGACACACCAACACACACACACACACACACACACACACACACCGACAATCAAAAGAGGTGACTTAGGCCCATAATTCCAATTTTAGCACGAGGGCATAGGCAGTTGTATTTCAGTTTCAGCAGGCCAACCAAGTTGCTGAGGTATTCTGAAGAGACCTCGTGAAGTGCTTTTGCTCTCGCTAACCTGGACAGCCATTAAGGAAGTTACTGCCCAGGGAAAAAGCCACCGTTTGCAGTTGTTTAATACCCCTTTAGCATTATGGAAAATTCTTTGCAAACATACTAACAGTGAATGTGCAATTCATGCAGACTTGGTGAAAAGCTGCCGTCCTGAGTTTAGCAACCTGGCCCAGATCCTTCGCCATGCTGAGGAAAGGACCATTCATAGTCATAAGGCAGCACGGTGGCATAGTGGTTAGCACTGTTGCCTCACAGCGCCAGGGACCCGGGTTCAAATCCGGCCTCGGGTGACTGTCTGTGTGGAGTTTGCACATTCTCCCCATGTTTGCGTGGGTTTCCTCCGGGTGCTCCGGTTTCCTCCCACAGTCCAAAGATGTGTGGGATAGGTCGATTGGCCATGATAAAAATTGGCCCTTAGTGTTAGGGGGGATTAAATACGTGGGGTTATGGGGTTACGGGGATAGGGCTTGGGTGGGATGGCTGTCGGTGTAGGGACCGGGTACTAGGGTTTGGATGATCAGCCATGATCTCGTTGAATGGCGGAGCAAGCTCGAAGGGCCGAATGGCCTACTCCTGCTCCTATCTTCTATGTTTCTAAATCGGAGCAGACACCCACACAGACACACACAGGAGTAGGCCACTTGGCCCTTCAAGCCTGCTCCGCCATTCAATAAGATTGTGGCTGATCTTCTGCCTCATCTCCACCTTCCCACACTATCCCCATATCCCTTGATTCCCTTAGTATTCAAAAATCTATCGATCTCTGTCCTGAATATATGCAAAGACTGAGCATCCACAGTTCTCTGGGGTAGAGAACGCCAAAGAATTGAGTGAAGAAATTTCTCCTCCTCTCAGTCCTAAATGGCTGACCACTTATTCTGATGCTGTGACTCCTAGTTCTAGACTCCCCAGACAGGGGACACATCCTCCCAGCATCTACCCTGTCAGGCCCTTTAAGAATTTTATATGTTTCAATGAGATCACCTCTCATTCTTCTAAACTCCCACCCTAACAGGGAGTACCTTCACCACACGGACTGCAGCAGTTCAAGAAGGGGGCTCACCACCACCTTCTCGAGGGCAACTAGGGATGGGCAATAAATGCTGGCCTTGCCAGCGACGCCCACATCCCATGAACGAATAAGTAAAACTCTAGGGAATATAGGCCTTATCTACTCAATCTCTCCTCATAGGACAATCCCCCCCATCCCAGGAATCAGTCTAGTGAACCTTTGTTGCACTCCCTAAGGCAAGTACATCCTTCATCAGTATATCGGGTCATCAGTGCTGCAAACACGACTCTGGCCTGTACAGGATGGGTGATAGTCTAGTCCACCTGCAGCCAGACTCAAAAATGGCAGACCCAACGTACTGTATTTTTGCCACTTCTGGGAGTTTGGGTTGTAGGCAGCAAGTGAAATTCCAGTTTCGAGTGTTGAAGCCACCTTTGTTAACAGAATTGAGTTGTGGACCTAGAATTTCCTCGATCGCATATCATGCCAAAATTTAGGCCGGTTTCCACAATGTATTAGCTGACAGGAACGAGCATCCATGTTTCCTGCAGACCTTGTTTGCCTACACCAGCACTTAAAATCCAGTGTAAAATATGCATCATTGCAGCATCACCAATAGGGGCCCAAGGAAATTTGTGCGGAGCACTGTAAAAACACGCAACATACGCCATTCTTCAGAGTAAGGGTTGGGAGTTGAAGGTAAGTGTCAGACTGCTTCTCTTTACTATATAAAAATATATAGTTATTCAGTTTGTCTCCAGCATCTCAACAGCATTTCCAGTTTCACAGAGAGGTGCCCACCGAGCAGAGCACGGCTCCTCGGCAGGTATATCCTGACTGAGCCCTTCCCACAGAGTCAAATTGTGAAGGGTGCAGAAAGCCACAATTATTCTTCCCACCCTCTCTGGAGCACGCTGCAGGAAAGATGAGGAAATTCACCCGTAGCGCAATGTCCCGTCGAAGCTGCGCCATTGCACAGCTTGTCTGCCGGTCCTGGGGTTTGCGGGAACCTGCTTTCCAAGTGTGAAATTTCACGCATGCACGAAACTTTGAATGGACCATGCAGCCTGTTAAAGGGACCAAGCACCCCCCCCCCGCAAAAAAATTAGGGGGAAACATTGCCGTAGCGACGTTTCAGCGTAAAACCAGCATAAATCAGTTACGTTCACGTTTCCTTGCTAAAAATCGGCACCATACCACTCTTGCGCTGTAGTTGCATCGGAAAGTATGAGGAAAATGACAGGCCATTTATACTGCTGAGTTGCCACTGACAGCACTCTTGCTGTTGGATGCAATCCTCTGGTATAAAACGAATGCATTAAAATGGGTCCAACTTCTGTCAAAACTACCTTGAAATATAAATGCGGCAGCTCCCACAGCACCGTAATTGGCAACGAGAATTGCTAATCTGTAAGGTGTAGAGGATAAGTGCATCTCCGCAGAAGAAAGTCACTCCAGGGTGTGATAAAAATGATAACTTCCGGGAAGTTATGTCATCACTTCCTGTGAACTGTGAACTATGAACTGTGTACATGCCTCACTTCCTGTCATATGTCACTTCCTGTTAGACTGGTATAAATACTGGTCTGTTCAGTATTGTAAGAGGCTTCTACCAGAGGCATGGTAAAGACCTCTCTTGTGTATATAGTGTGTTTATAAGTTATTAAAGCTTACTTTAAAGTTACTTGATGGTAAGTCTCCTTTTTCTTACATCAATTTAAGTAACTTAATATTTACACTGACAAATACTAGACCTTCAGACAAACTCGGAAGTTAAGGGTCCAGGGAACCACCCATCATGGAGAAAATCCTTAGACCTATTCGTCTGGACTTGGACCCGAATACACCAGCAGCTGGCAGGGTATGGAAGCATTGGTATCGTACTTTTGAGAATTTTCTGGGTGAATGTAAAGCGGATGCTCCTGCTAAATTGAAGATACTTGTCAATTATGTGACCCCAAAAGTGTTCGAATATGTTGATGAATGGGATAATTACGAAGAGGTGATTCGGGCACTTAAGAAACTGTATGCGAAGACCCCAAATGAGGTCTATGCTAGACATCTACTGGCCACAGCCCGACAAGGGCCAGGGGAATCAATTGACTAATTCCTGCAAGAACTTCGCAGGCTCAGCGTAGATTGTAACTTTCAGGCAGCCTCAGCTGAGCTGTACCGCCAAGAAGTGATTCGTGATGCTTTCATCTGCGGGATTGCCTCTCCATTTATACGCCAGCGTCTACTAGAAAGTAAAACACTTGAGCTACAAAAAGCTTTTGACCTAGCTTGTTCACTGGATTTGGCAAAGAGAAATGCAGACCTCTATCAGCTGCCCAGATCTCGATCTGCTGCTGTAGCTGCAACCAGACAATTCAAGCGGTCTCAGGTGAACCCTATCATGGGGGAATCTAATTCTGATAATTCTGATGAAGAAGAGGAGGACGACCCCACTTTAGCAGCCTCTTGGCAATCTAGGAAGGAATGCTTCTTTTGTGGAGATGCTTTTCACCCTAGGAAAACCTGCCCTGCTCGCAATGCAATCTGCAGTTATTGCGGGAAAAAAGGACACTTTGCTAAAGTTTGCCTATCAAGGGTCTCTACGAGGGCCAATCCAGCTAAGGCCTACCGAACTGCCCCAATTAGGGCCTATCAAGATGCTCCAGCTAGGACCTATCAAGCTTCCTCTCGAGCTCTCTCCCGAAGAAGCACACCGAGAGTTTTAGCCACTCTCTGTGCAACGACACCAATTACAGCTGCTTGCCCACAGAACCTGTCTCATGCAGCCACAAAAATTTCAATTAAAGGGCATACCTTAGATGCCTTAATTGACTCAGGAAGTACTGATAGTTTCATTAAGGAACAGATTGTTGCGAAATTGAAACTACATGTCTTCCCATCGGACCAGGCAATTGCGATGGCCCAGTCATCACTTAATACCAGAATCTCCGGCTTTTGTGTTGTTGATATGACACTTCATGGTCGTATGTATCCCTCCACCCGACTTTCGGTGCTCAAGGACTTATGTAGTGATCTCCTCTTAGGGCTGGACTTCCAAAAACAGCATAAGAAACTCACCATTGAGTTTGGTGGATCCAAACCCGGACTTACTATTTCTAATATACCGTCTAAATTACCATTTTGTGCATTATCAGCAGCTTCACTTGATGAACCCTCATTATTTGCCAGTATTCCGCCTCAATGCAAACCGATAATAACGAAATCGCGGCGCTTTAATCAGGAAGACCAATCTTTTATTGCGGCTGAAATCTCTCGACTTCTAGCAGAGGATATCATTGAACCATGTTCGTCGCCCTGGCGGGCTCAAGTCGTCATTGTCAAGAACCCTCTAAAACCTCACAAACAGCGACTATGCATCGATTATTCGCAAACCATCAATCAATATACCGACTTGGACGCCTACCCATTGCCACGCATTGATGATATGGTTAATAAACTGGCCGAATACAAAGTGTTCTCAACTTACGATTTAAAAAGTGCCTATCATCAGTTACCCTTGAAGGTCTCAGATAAGCAGTACACAGCCTTTGAGGCTAATGGACGGCTGTACCAATTTCGTCGCCTCCCATTTGGGGTTACTAATGGAGTGGCTGTCTTTCAACGGGCAATGGATGGCCTGGTTAAGCAGGAAAACCTAAGGGACACTTTTCCCTATCTTGATAACATTACCATTGCAGGTCACGATCAACAGGAACACGACTCCAACCTCCAAAAATTTCGGGATGCCCTCCATCGCCGTAATTTGACCCTGAATGAATCCAAATCTGTTGAGTCGCAACCGACCATCAACATCCTTGGCTACTGCGTAGGCAATGGTATCATTAAGCCAGACCCAGAAAGACTTCGCCCGCTCCAAGAGCTCCCGTCACCTAAGAATCCGGCTTCTTTACGTCGGGCTCTCGGTCTGTTTGCATACTACGCTAAATGGATTCCTCATTTTTCGGACAAAATCCAACCCTTGCTGCATGCTAGATCATTTCCACTGGGAACAGCGGCTGTTGCAGCCTTTAACCTTCTCAAAAAACAGTTGGAGAAAGCGGCTCTTCACTCCATTGATGAGAATCTCCCTTTCGTGGTTGAATGTGATGCCTCGGAGGTGGCGATCTCGGCTACTCTGAATCAGGAAGGTCGTCCTGTAGCATTTATGTCCAGGACCTTACAAGGTGCCGAGCTACATTATCCTCCGGTTGAGAAAGAAGCCACAGCCATCATAGAGGCAGTACGGAAGTGGAACCATTTTCTAGCTCGCCAGCACTTTACATTGATCACGGACCAACGATCAGTCACCTTCATGCTCGATAATCGAAAACGAACCAAAATTAAGAATACAGGTAGACTATCCTTTATCCGAAAACCTCGGGACCAGCCGAGTTTCGGATAAAGGAGAATTTCGGATTTCGGAAGGTGGGTCGGCGGGGGTCCGCGGGGGGTCGTGCGCACGACTTACGCTGACGCTCAGCGTAAGGTCGGCGGGGGTCGGGGCCAGCGGGGTCCGCGGGGGGGATCGGCGGTTGGCGGGGCCGGCGGGGTCATCGGCGGTTGGCGGGGTCGGCGGTTGTCGGGGCCGGCGGGGTCCGCGGGGGGATCAGCGGTTGTCGGGGCCGGCGGGGGAGTCGGCGGTTGTCGGGGCTGGCGGGGTCGGCGGTTGTCGGGGCCGGCGGGGTCCGCGGGGGGGTCGGCGGTTGTCGGGGCCGGCGGGGGAGTCGGCGGTTGTCGGGGCTGGCGGTTGTCGGGGCCGGCGGGGTCCGCGGGGGGGTCGGCGGTTGTCGGGGCTGGCGGGGTCGGCGGTTGTCGGGGCCCGCGGGGGGGTCGGCAGTTGGCGGGGCTGGCGGGGTCGGCGGTTGTCGGGGCCGGCGGGGTCCGCGGGGGGTCGTGCGCACGACTTACCCTTTATCCGAACTTCCGAAACCGGAACCCTCTAAAAACCGAAGATTTTTTCGTTCGTACGCACGACTTACGCTGAACGAAAAAACCTTCGGTTTTTAGAGGGTTTCGGTTTTCGGAAGTCCGGATAAAGGGTAGTCTACCTGTAATAAAATACAACTTTGGAGGATGGAACTGGCCTCTTTTGGTTATGCCATTCTCTATCGGCCTGGCAAGGAGAATGTGGCCCCGGACACCCTCACACGGGCATTCTGCTCCACTATGTCATCCTCCACTCTCATGGATGTCCACAATGGTTTGTGTCATCCTGGCGTTACGCGCATGCTACATTTCGTACGATCACGGAATCTCCCTTTTTCCACTGGAGATGTAAAGAAAATATGCTCAGAATGCCGGCTTTGTGCGGAATTAAAACCTCAGTTCTTCCGCCCCTCAGATGGTATGCTCATACATGCAACCCAACCGATGCAACGACTTAGCATCGATTTTAAGGGCCCAGTGCCCTCTTCAACTCGGAACACATATTTGCTCACCATGATCGACGAATATTCACGTTTTCCGTTTGCCTTCCCCTGCTCCAATATGCTGGCGTCCACAGTAATCTGCTGCCTTGAGCAGGTATTTTCTCTCTGTGGCATGCCGGCTTATATTCGCTCAGATCGGGGTCCATCCTTTATGTCAAGGGAACTCAAGGACTACCTCTCAGAACGGGGAATTGCTACAAGCAAAACAACACCATACCATCCCATCGGAAATGGGCAGGTAGAGAGGTATAACGGTATCATCTGGAATTCCGTACGTCTCGCTTTAAGATCTCGGGGCCTACCAGACCAGCAATGGGAAACAGTGCTTCCGGATGCATTGCACTCTATACGGTCCCTGCTTTCTACAGCCACAAATACTACACCTCATGAGCGGTTCTTTGGATTCCAGCGTCGCTCATCTCATGGGACATCACTCCCGTCATGGCTAACTACTCCTGGACCTGTATTACTCCAAAGATACGTTCGGACGTCTAAAAATGACCCTCTTGTAGACGAGGTCGAACTAACCGATGCCAACCCCACCTATGCAAACATACGATATTCCGACGGCCGAGAATCTACCGTATCATTACGGGATCTGGCTCCCTGCCCACCAGGACCTAGTGGGACATCGGGTGATGGCATTTCACCAGGAAACTCTTGGGACCTATCGGGTACCCCTCTCCAGGATCCTGATCGGACACCAACTAGCTTGGTGCCAGTAGAACCCCGTGCTCAAGGTTGCGACCCTCCCAGTACCGCGCATGAAAGTACTGATCCGCCACAGACCAGCTCTGCACCTCCCTCTGAACAGAGGCAGTCCGACTTTGAACCTATTGGGGCTCGTACTCGAAGCCATGATCTCCCCGACCCTTCACAGGGCAATCCAGGCCACACAGACTCTGACCAATGGCCAACCGCATGTAAGCGGACCAGCGACCCTCTACGACGGGAATCCAAACGGGTGCGACTCTTCCTTGTTCGGCGGCTGCGGACCAAAAGGTAGACCACAGCCTCCTAATCCTGCAGGAGGGAAGAATGTGATAAAAATGATAACTTCCGGGAAGTTATGTCATCACTGCCTGTGAACTATGAACTATGAACTGTGTACATACCTCACTTCCTGTCATATGTCACTTCCTGTTGGACTGGTATAAATACTGGTCTGTTCAGTATTGTAAGAGGCTTCTACCAGAGGCATGGTAAAGACCTCTTGTGTATATAGTGTGTTTATAAGTTACTTAAAGCTTACTTTAAAGTTACTTGATGGTAAGTCTCCTTTTTCTTACATCACAGGGTGTTCCTGTACATCATCACCTTGAGCCTCGAAACAGGCAGCCCCTTCCCTTGACAGGCAATGCTGTGTTACACAGAAATAAGAAGCGGCCATGCTACAATTTTCTCAGCTTAACTCAAATTTTTGGCATTCAACAACCCAATAGTACTTTTAACGCCCTTTTAACAGTTCTTTTGAAGTATCTCTGCTGCAGACTTAGCAACATAATCGTTCTTGGACTGGCCAGGAATAAACAGCATTCAAGCAGCTCAACTCCTTGTTGTGCTCCGTCTTGCAACCTGATTGAAAAGTGACGACATTAATTTAACTGAAGCAAACAAAATAGTGAACAGCAGCCCTGGGACTCAAACTAGCAGGAGCCTTATAGTTTGGAGTCAAACCCGCAAATGCGACTCAAGATAAACCAGGAATTAAATGAAATAAATACGAAGCCAAGCTTAGGGATAAATATTGGCCAAGTGTCCTGCTGTTTGTGGGAGCTTGCTGTACACATATTGGCTGCTGCGTTGCCTACATTACAACAGTGACTACACTTCACAAGTACTTCATTGGCTGTAAAGCGCTTGGGGACGTCCAGTGGTCGTGAAAGGCGCTATAGAAATGCACGGCTTGATTTATTTCAAGCTACATTCCACGCTAGTCAGAATTTTGTGCTTTTACCAAGAAGTGCGGTGGCATAGTGGTTAGCACTGTTGCCTCACAGCACCAGGGACCCGGGTTCAAATCTGGCCTCGGGCGACTGTGCAAACTCCACACAGACATTCTCCCTGTGTCGGCGTGGGTTTCCTCCGGGTGCTCCGGTTTCCTCCCACAGTCCAAAGATGTGCGGGTTAGGTTGATTTGGCTATGATAAATTGACCCTTAGTGTTAGGGGATTAAATACGTGGGGTTACGGGGATAGGGTGGGATATGGTGTCGGTGCAGGCTCGATGGGCCGAAATGGCCTCTATCTGCACTGTGGGGATTCTGTGATTCTGTGAAGTGCTTGCTAATAAAAGAAGTTAATTGGTCAAGGAGTTGACCATATCAGAGCTAATGAGAACACGAATCCGACAAAAACAGAATCAATACACAAACTGTGCCGAAGTGGAGACAGAATGAACGAGAATGAGCACAGAAGAGCAAAGACGCTCTCTCAAAAGGGGGAACAATTTCAGACCAAGCAGTAAGCAACTCAATTTTTTTTTTAAGTTCACTTGTGAAAGAATAAGACCTGCTCCATAATGTATGTGTTACGGTGGAGGGGCCGGGAAAGAGAGGAAAGGAGGCTTTGTTCTGTTTCTCTTATCTCATCAACCCCAAAATTTACTGTCAGGACACTCTTCAGATGGGTTACTTATTCATAGGTCCATATATATTGCAGTCTTGCACAAACTACTGACAAGTCATATGTTGTTTGATTTTAAAAAGCATATTGACAAACAGGTCGCACATACTGCCGGATCAATGCGACAGCGTTTGATGACTTTGTTACCAGGATGTTAACCTAAATGTCAGTTGTAAACAGTTAGCCAAGGCAGAGTCATTAATTCCAGTTTGCACTGGCAAAGGTGTGATAAGCTGTTTAAAAAAAAATCATTTGCATTCAGTGAATGGAACTTGATAAAACACTGGGCTGTCGCAGGCTGACAGAATGCTAATATGAAAGATTACACCACGCTTAAAAGCCTAGTATCATTATGAATTTTCATTCTGCAGAATGAAAATGTTGGGGCAGAAACATAATTGGGGAGGTCATCATTGTGCTGCTGTCAGCACAAGTGCAGTTGAGAGGGAAGAGGTACAAACAGCAACAATTGAACATAGGAACAGGAGTAGGCCATTTAGCCCCTCGAGCCTGTTCCACCATTCAATGGGATCATGGCTGATCTGTGACCTAACTTCATATACCCGCCTTCGCCCCATATCCCTTAATACCTTTGGTTAACAAAAATCTATCAATCTCCGATTTAGAGTTAACTATTGATCCAGCATCAATTGCCATTTGCGGAAGAGGGTTCCAAACTTCCACAACCCTTTTTGTGTAGAAGTGTTTCCTAATTTCACTCCTGAAGGGTCTGGCTCTAATTTTTAGACTATGCCCTCCTAGTCCTAGATTCCCCAACCAGCAGAAATAGTTTCTCTCTATCTACCCTATCTGTTCCCCTTAATGTCTTGAAAACTTCGATCAGATCACCCCTTAACCTTCTAAATTCTAGGGAATACAGCCCTAGAAACAAAACTGATTTCAGGTAATGTGACTTTCGAAGTAAAAATTAAAATGGCATTTTGTTTATTGTGTTTAAAATCCTAAAAAAGGTCAACTTATTACCACATCATTTTGGTTTCTCATCACACGTGCTTCAGTTGATCTAAGCAGATATACAGTTTTCCCAACTTGGTGCTAAAATTGACTACTCGCATATTTCCCCAATGGTTCAACTGGAAAGGGCAGGAAGTAGCTGAACCATATAGAACAGAAAAAGTCCTATGTTTAATCCCCAGTCCGTTATGAGTAATCTTGCCTCAGCTGTATAGCAATAAGCTACAGATAGCGGAGTTCGGGAAGGGGGAAAAAATGAACCAGGGTTCTTCGCTCCTAATTACTGTCCAGTAACTACTGCTAGAAGAGCAAGTTTATGTTAGGTTGGGGGCGATTAGGTCAAATAGCATGCTGACAATCAATGTTTAGGCTCATACATGAATAATGGCCAAGTACCAGAAGCAACAAGCACGCTTATGGAAATGTGCGTCAGCCAGAACTCGTCGTCTTCGAGAACTGAGATAGGGATTGGAGGAGATTGACAGAAAAAGCACGGGGAAATACAAATTTAAAACTTCTGTAAAAATTTGCAGGATGGGGGAAAAAAAGCTTCGTTTTTAAATTGAAGTTTATAAAAATGTACCATGCAAAGCAGAGTAGGTAAAAGCATCATGTGTTGTGACGTACAAACATACAAAGAAAGTAGCAGGTTTAATTGTTGGTCGTTTGGGGAATTTGACTGGGGCAGAATTGGCCTTAGTATCATTAGGCAAATGGAAGGAAGGGAAACGATTGCGATACAGAGTCCCTCTGCTGGAAAGTGAGTATGTCTTGAATTTGAAGAGGGTGCCCAGTGACCGATAGAAAAAGTCAACTCATAAATCACATTTACTTTTATTGTGAAACATAGATGAAGGCTAAAGGCCAATGGTGCAGGGTACCGAGGTTGAAAAAAGCTGAAAAGAAACCATGGGAAATCAAGTAGCAATGATTAGCTGAAATCAACCTTGGATATGTTTAAGAGTCTACAAATTGTTGGAAAAAGCAGATATAAAAGGGAATTATTTTTTTTAAAGGCAAAAAGGCTAAAGGTCACAGCCACAGGCATATATATACCTCTTACATTTGATCTAAGAGCACAGGAAAACTTACTGGGAGCCAACAAGGACAAAGCTTCCACCTGGCGAGATGTAATGACCAAAACCCTTATTTTTTCTATCACATTGCCCCGATCCCCGGTAATCTTGGCTCTTGAAGCCCTGGCTGTTGAGTCCCATTGTTATTTATCATTTCTGTTCACAGGTTCGTCCTATTTAAATTTGGGGAAATTGGAGGTTTAGAAAAGGTTGCTGCCACGTTGGTGAATGAATCCAAAAGCAGAACACCAAGAACTGTGCATGCCTTCCTGTGTAGCCCTTGAGACTCTGTGGGGTAGATTTTCCCGAACCTGTCGGGAAGAAGGCGGGACTTCCCCTTTCGGGTTTTTGACCCGCCTACTTCGACGTCCGGCCAAGCCGCGCGATTTTCCCTTGATTGACCTTGTTGAGCCCGCCCAGCGGGCTCAGCAGGCCAATTAAGGGCCACCCGGCAACAGGTGACATCACAGACTGAAATTTCATCTGTCAAGAGTTTTTGACAGTTGAAATATCAGTGTTTCACAGAGGTTTGAAGCTGTCAAACACTGATAGTCTGAGCTCTGACATGAGTCATTCTGCACAGACTCAGTTAGAACTCTTACCGGCACTCAAAGCTGAAGGCTGTCACTTTTGACAGATCGCAGACGTTCAGCTTTAAGTTCCGGCTGAGTGATGGGCTCCCGACGGCTACAGGAAGAAAGGCTGTGAAGGTAAGTACAGGTACACTATCCCTTATCTGAAAGCCTTGGGACCAGCTGAGTTTCGGTTTTCGGAATTTTTCGGATTTCAGAAGGTATTTTATAAGACTAGGAAATTTGTCGGGGGTGGGGGTCGGCGGGGGGTCGGGGTCGGCGGGGGGGGGGGTCGGAGGGGGGTCGGGGTCGGCGGGGGGGGTCAGGGTCGGCGGGGGGGGTCGGGGGTGGGCGGGGGGGGTCGGGGTCGGCGGGGGGTCGGGGGACGAGAAAAGAATATCGGACAGGCCGCTGCAGCTATCGGATGGGCCGCTGCATTGTTGGGTTCACTCTCCCGGTACCTCCTTCACACTGCCCGGCTCGGCCTGCAATCTCCTACCCAGGAGGGAACTCTGTGACCCTCTGCCCTGCTCAGCGTAAGTCGTGCGCCACTCTGGTCATGTCGTGCGCACGACTTACGCTGAACGAAAAAACTTTCGGTTTTTAGAGGTTTTCGGAAGTTCGGATAAAGGATAGTCTACCTGTACAGGTAAGTAAAAGTTCTTTACACACTTTAGACACACCAAACACACTTACCTTTACACTCATGCACCCATCACTCACCTGAGCGCCAACATCGTGACCCCTCCAACTCCTTCAACCCGACGGCCCGCCTGCTCTAACCTGGCGCGGTTTGGAGCCGTCGGGAAACCCACACGAAACCCCTCAAAATAGGGATTAGGCTAAAAACTGCCTGTTAACTACCTGTTAACAGGCAGTTAATTGGCACTAATCCCTTCCCGCCTGGTTTCGGCGGGTCCCAGTGCGGGGCGGGTACCCGCCGTCCCTGAAACTTACGTGGGGTGGGGTTTTGGGCGGGATGGTGTCGGGACCCCCAAATTCGGGATTTTCAGCCCCCGCCCGCCGGAAACCCCGCCCGATGGCTGGGGGAAAATCGGGGCCACTGTGAATCACAAAGACAATAGCTTGGGCAGCCCTGTTGGAAGTGATGCCCAGCTCTACATCTGAATTTCTGCATGGAAGGGTCACAGTTTCACGTACAGAAGAAGCACTGATTTTTTTGTACTTATAGAGACAGTTGTGGTGCGGATTTAAATGCAACCTGTTCTCACAATAGATCCTTGTGCAACAAAACCAGTTTTTAAAAAATGAAAACCGGCAAAGGGCAAAGGTGGGGGGGGGGGGAATAAAAAGGATTGTACTTATTAAGATGTCAAACATCTTCCATCTTCTTGATCCTTAATCCTCCCTCTCCCAAGTACCGCATATTTTCCATTGCACGAACAGTAAATCATTTCTCATCCATATAAGCAGCTAGTACAAGGCGATTAAACCTGTTATCTCAGATACTTGCCACAGAGGTCTTTAAACTTTTCAATTTTTTGCACCTATATATAAAAGTCAAGTTATGCAGATCCGTGGCTTGTTGCTGCAATACAAAATGGCACCATGCATTTCATTAAACTTTGAAGACAACAGCAACTTACTTTTGCAGAGAGGACAACAAGTATATCTGTGTATACATATAATATTTCACTTATGTACATGTGTGTGCAGGCACACAATAGCAAAACTTAAAAATTAAATGTTATGTAAACTGAATACTCAGTGCAGAACGGTGGAATACCGTACTGCACTCATGTAGAAGGGATTCATAATGTCTCTTGCAATGTGTCAGGTCTTCCTCATTCTTTTGATAAATTGTGTATTCATCACTGCCTCAGTCAATAGATTTTTTTCCCCACAAGATAACTTGTCAAATGCAACTGTTGGACAGCCTTAACTATACACCAAGAACAGACTAGAACCCCCAACAAGTATAACTGAGCCAACTTTAACAGCAGCTGATCATTGGCTGTGCATGTAATTGGTTTCCTCTTGTCAATCATGATTGTCTCCTTTTAAATTCAGAAAAAGAATTGTTTTTAACTGAAGAAATTTGTTTAGTGAAAAATCAAAAATAAATCCTGATGATTCAGGTTTACCGACTTCGAAAAATAGTAGCGGTTAATGTAAAATAAATTGTGCTTTGAGAGTCAAACATGACCTCGCCAGCCTATAGCCACTGATCCACTTCACCTGACGAAGGAGCAGCGCTCCGAAAGCTTATGATTTCAAATAAAGCTGTTGGACTATAACCTGGTGTTGTGTGACTTCTTACATTTGCAAATAAAATAGTCAACGGACTCGGAAAACCAGTTATGAAGGAAACAGTCGTGCAGATGTGACGCATTGCAGAAATGATGCAACACCTTTCTCAATCTGCTCAATATCCAGGCTCAATAACGCAATCCTCCAGGCTTCATCTGCCCACAATTAGATTAGGGACAACAGCCGCCACCGTGCTCAATGCTATTACCCGATTAGTGATCCAGTCATCTCCGCTGTGTCAGCAGCATAAAAATCGAGCGACAAAGGAAACTGTATGACACCATCACAAAGCAATTAACACAAATTAATGAGTGATCAGATTGAAAGGACAATTAACTCACACAGCAAACCTGGCCCTGGTCAGATAGTAACACTGAGCCTACCCAGGTCATTGCTTGAAAGAATCCATCAATGCAAAGGTCCTGCCGTGGGCAAAGACTTCACTCCAAAAATTAGCATCACCCTCAATGTGTAGATAGTAGCAATTTAAAAAAAGAGAGGAATCCACAATTGCTGTCGGATATAATGGAACTGATCAATGTAGTTTGGTAATAAAAAAAAGACTGTATTTTGGAAACACAATAACAATCGCTTCAGGCAGAAAGAAAGGCCATTGCCTTAGTGTTAAAATGACTCGGATATCACAATGAGGGGTGAAAGAAATTGTTCCAGCACATGGTTTACAATGATTGTCATTTTGTACTTATGAGTTTTAAAAATGTGAGTGCACATTTTCAAAAAAAATGAATCATACAAGCTAGATTTTATTGGAGTGACTTAACTATATTACAACATTGCCTGGTGTGAATTTTTCAAAAAAAATTGGCTTTCCCACAAATGAAAACTCATCCTTGTGATAATTCACTAAGTAATAGAGGAATCCAATATTATCGGATATTAATCAAAAGCTTCCAAACACACAATTGCTCCATTCTTCTTCAGAGGTGGTAAGTAACTTATAAATTGATTCAAATAGAAATCCACCACAATACATATAAAATGTATTTCATGCACCAAGGATTGGAAATTATGTGGCTTCTCGCAGCAATTTGAAATGGCAAAAATGGGCATTTTGAAACAAATAAAAGTATTCAAATAAATTTCCACATCTTGGAATATAAGATGCTACACAAAACTGTCACCACTATGTACTTTTTGAAAGTTTCCAGCATTTTAGGAGCATAGTCTAAAAATTAAAGCCAGACCCTTCAGGAGTGAAATTAGGGAACACTTCTACACACAAAGGGCGGTAGAAGTTTGGAACTCTCTTCCGCAAATGGCAATTGATGCTAGATCAATTGATAATTTTAAATCTGAGGTTGATAGATTTTTGTTAACCAAAGGGATATGAGCCAAAAGCGGGTATATGGAGTTAGAAACTTAGAAACATAGAAGATAGGAGCAGGAGTAGGCCATTCGGCCCCTCGAGCCTGTTCCGCCATTTAATGAGATCATGGCTGATCATCCAAATTCAGTACCCTGTCCCTGCCTTCTCTCCATATCCCTTGATCCCTTTAGCCTTAAGAAATATATCTAACTCCTTCTTGAATATATTTAATGAATTGGCCTCTACTGCCTTCTGTGGTAGAGAATTCCACAGGTTCACCACTCTCTGGATGAAGAAATTCCTCCTCATCCCTGTCCTAAATGGCTTACCCCTTATCCTTAGGTCGCAGATCAGCCACGATCTCATTGAATGGTGGAACAGGCTCGAGGGGCTCAATGGCCTACTCCTGTTCCTATGTTCCTATTTTATGACCATTTTGTGTAATTTAAACCCCTTCTTAAAAAATATTTGTCATTGTTCTTCAACAGCAGCCCTTCCAGTCTACTGAAGCGAGTATTTGCAGTAGAAATATAGTCCGTGGTCTAGACTGCCAGCCCTCCCAACAAACACCATATGTGATAGTAGATCTCCCATGGCATTGCTCACAGGTCATCCAATTTATTGGCTTATAATTTACGGTCAGCGGCGAAGCAAAGGTGATCACCACTGGCCCCGAAGAAAGCTGCCCACGGAGATCTCGGGATCTCTGTGGGGAGAAGTTTGCATTTTTCGGCATTCAATTGATTGCAGTGGTGTGAATAGGGGATTCCTATAGTGATGCTGCAGTGACGTCAACAAGCTGTCTAAGCAGCCAATCACATTAAAGAATTCTCACAGACCGGAAACCAGGAAATGAGAAGCTGCTTTTATCTGGATTTTTTTTTTAATGTTACAGAGAGCGAAATAAAGATTGGAACATTCACATGGGGATAAGGTAGAAGCTGAAATATCATGAACAAACTTCAAAAAAAGTATTTCTAAAATTGTACTTTTTATCCTAATGAAGAAATTTGACACTTCACAAATATAAAAATTAGTTTTTCAGGGCCAGAATGTTTGTTTACCAGTCAATGTGCTGTTAAAACCCCGGTTACAGCTATTCCAACAAAGCTTAACATTTAATGGGGTATTTAACAGCGATAATACCCCGTAAAAGCCTAAGGGGTCGATTTTCTGGCAGCCGTCGGGCGGCTTTTCATGTGGCCGGGGGCCGAAAATCGCCGAAAAATCGTGTCGCGACCGCCCCCCCCGGCCGCCTGATTCCCCGTCCGACTTTCGGACCGCCGTTTCTCCGCGACCCGCTTCAGTCCCGGCCGCCGCTGGCGGGACTGGTCGTCGGAACACTAATGACCAATTATTACCTTGTTGAAGTAGATTTTCCGGGGCCGTAGTGATTTTGGGGCTTTCCCCACGTGAAAGACGCCTGCGGGGAACCCCGCTGATGAGACCTGGCGTGAAAACAGTTGGCTTGCTTGCTTGCAGCTGCAGGTCAATCGGAGAAGCTGCGATTTAAAGGGACAGCACTTGTATGTTGAAGGACCTTGTTGTTGCAGGTTTGGGGCTACTTCTTCAAGGCTTAGGCACAGCTGTGGAAGGTTGGAGCCTCACACACTTCTCCAATGCGATCTCCTGGGAAGCCCCTCTCGCCACTCTCACTCAGCGCTTCCTCAGCGGAGGCATCTACGAGAAGCATGGTACGCCTTCTTTTCCTTCCCTTCTTGCCATTAGAGGATCTCCAGCAGCAGAGGCGGCAGCCGCAGAACCAGGAACAGCAGGATCAGCAACAGGAGCACCAGGCTGCTGCTCACTCACCTGAAGCTGCACAGGCCAGAAGGGGCCAGCGCTTGGAAGTGGCTTGAGAGCACCTTGCTGCGCTTTAGGGGGCCATGGGGACCTGTTTCTGCACTGGCAGTCCTACTCAGAAGGACTTCCATGAAGATCTGGTTTCTCTGTTCAACAGATGGCCAACGCTCCTCAAGAGATTTCATTCTCTTATGAGCACTCACCATGTTTTCCGTACCCTGGCGATTTATCTCCTCCATGGTGATGCGTTCATGCGCCAATGACTCCACAAAGGCTCTGCTCATGGTCGTTATGGACTGCTCCATTCGCTCCACACTCGCAGCGACCCTGGAGACAAAGCCTGCCAGAGACTCCTGCATCTGTGCATGGAGATCCATCACCTCTTCTCTTGCGGATGGACCCAGAGGCAGAGGGTCAACATGCAGCGCAGCGGAGCTGAGCTGGCAGAGTCCTGCGCCCTCCAACGAGGACTCTCCACTGCTGTCCCTGTCTCCAGAATCTGCTGAGGCTCACTTGTGAGCTGGGAAACACCAGGTGACAACACTACTCTATGTCCCGAAGGTCCCCCCGAGGTGTGAGTGTCTGCGCTGGTGCTGGGTGAGCTTGCTTCTGCTGACGCTGCGCCCTCAGAGGTTGGAGCTTCCTCTGAGGAGTCTGGCTGCACAGCATCTTCCTCCTCCACAGTGAGGACGGGGGCTCTGGATGGTACTGTGGGGGAGTAAAGGAAGGAGTTAGAGATGTAATGCCAAGGTTCTTCTGGTGACTCCCAGTGAGTTGGCATCTGCTGACACCTGCATCCATGCAGCCTTGGTCTCAGTGGGAGGCCTCTTCCTCCCTGACCTAGGAAAGAGGACCTCCCTGTGGGCCCTAACCCCATCCAATAATGCCTGCAGTGAAGCCTCGTCGAATTTGGAGGCAGCTCGGGGTCTGGCACTGGCCACAGCTGCTGCAGGCTCCTCTGCCATCCTGTATGGTTTGTTTGGAAGCCTTCAGAGGATGCAGTGCTTGCTATGGACCTTGAAAGCACCACGAATGATGACATCATACTGTAGGGATTTCTGACTCGAATTGGACAATTAGCAAGGCTTCCCACATGCTGGGAATTAATTGGCCACTTGAGGGAAAATTGCGTGGAGCTGGCTGACACTTTTTTATGTGTGTCAGAAACCCCACATTCGGGGAAACCCAACCATTTCCCACACAAGCCGAAAATCGGGGCCTAAGTTTTCATCAGTTTCACTGCTCTCTGGCTATGGGTGGGTGCAGGGATCCACCGCACAGCCTGTGTCGGAGCAGTGAATGACTGACCGCAACTTCAGGATTTCCGTGTTTAGTTTCGTATGCGCTAAACCCTGAAGTTGTGATCAGTTTCAGAAGGGTAATGATAACGAACGCTGCCAGTTCACCGTCATTGCCCACCGCAAATTCCAGGCCATAATGTTTACTGCTTTTTCGTTGCAGCCTAAACACGACAGTAGATGTATTTAAACTACACTTAACAGACAGGGCAATTTTTTTTTATATTGGAAACTTTTGCTTCCCTCCCCCTACCCACCCCCACCTTCTTGGACATTGCCAGACTCTCTGAGCACTTGAAAAGGCCCTGGCTTCTCTCAGATTCCTGGTCCACATACCATTCAATGCTGGAAGCCTGGGCTCAACAGCTAGCCCTTGTGTCCAGTCCTTAAACAGTGCAGATGGTAGGAAGCATGTCAGAGGCCGTAATATCTGTACAGTATCACTATTTACTTTGCCATTTTTTTTGCTCTTAGTCCCACAATGGGCTTGCAGCATTTGCTAAGATGCAATTACTAGGAGTTTTTTGCTTCCACCTTCTCGGTTATTATACACAATTGTAGAAAATATTGTTTTCTCCCCCCGCCACCCCCAATCCCTCCTCTTACTTCCCAAGGTGGATCTGTGCTTCTTGGTAAAGATGTCATGGGTGCACCAGGGAAGGTTTTTCCACCTGTCCAATTACCCATGTCCAGTATACTGAATGGCCCAGAAATTCGGGTCGGGGGCTTCCCGCGGGTGCAAGCCCCCGACCTACACTTACATATCGCGCTGACATTTGAAGACTGGGCCTGCTTGGATTTCCAGTCTGTGGCCCGGTTCTGCTCCCGGCGCGCTGTGCGTGCGTGATCCAGCGGCGTACTTAGTGCGATGAGCCGGCTGGGATCACGTGAGCACTGGGCAACCAATGGGAGTTTACAAAAGTCCATTCATGAGTTAGACATAAGACCTGTCAAACTCATGAAAAGTATGGGTGCCCAAAACACTACTTAAACTTTAAATAAAAGTTAAAAAAACATTCCAATAATTAAATTAATAACTATTAATAACTTTAAAAAACTAATTTAAACAATTATTCAAATTTCTGGCAAATTTTTTTTTTCAAGAAATCGGGTCCAAAAATTAACTTACCTTACTGTAAATTCTTTAAAAATAATAAACCTGTGGAAAAAAATTTCTAACTTTAATTATTAGACCACTTACCTTATAAAACAAAGTCCTTACGTCTGCTTTTTACATTCGTAAAAAGTGGAGGCCTTCACGCACAGACAAACCTGTCAAAAAAAACGAAGTTCAACGCGTCCGCGCTGCCTCAAACATCGCTAGGGAACCGCCTCTTAACCCCTTGGTTCAGAGGAGAGGAAATGCCGGTTTCCCGCGCATGCGCTGTGCATGCTGAAATCCGGCACTTCCAACGGGCCCACACGTGAGTACCCCGTCCGTACTCACGCGTTGGGACCGGAATTACTGGGCCAATATATCATCATGGTCTGGGCCTATTTGGCTGACTCACTCACTCACTCCAGCTACAATGTCGGAGCTCAGCAATATAACATCACATAGATATCAAGCTCAGCAACACAAAAACACTCATCCCAAACAACAGGCAGCTCAGAATCTTTATTTAATGACTTGAAATGGATGAAATCTAACTGATGCGCCACAGTGCTTTGGCATGCCAAGTGCTGGGTCTACGAACATCCTCAGATCTCTTTTAACCTTACTGTGAACTATTTCTACACCGTTTATAAAGTCTCGGCATCACCTGTGTTTTTTCAATGCATAGCACCTTGCACGTAATTTTACGTTACACTTCATCAGCCTCTGCCCATTTTCAGATTTAAGCTAACTCTTTTTATAAGTCCCTTCTCCTCTCTTCCTCTCGCATCCACTTTAGGTGTCATCTTCAAAACTGACCATTTTGCACTGAGTTTGAGTTGGTCATTGATTTAAATTAGAACCAGTTTCTTATTGAATTCCTGCTGCTTTAAATTTATGCTGCAGCCTTTCATGGAAAACATTTCTAAAGGCTTTCTGCAAGTCCAGATGTACATAGAAACATAGAAGATAGGAGCAGGAGTAGGCCATTCGGCCCCTCGAGCCTGCTCCGCCATTCAATGAGATCATGACTGATCATCCAATTTCAGTACCCTGTCCCTGCCTGCTCCCCATGTCCCTTGATCCCTTTAGCCTTAAGAAATATATCCAACTCCTTCTTGAATATATTTATTGAATTGGCCTCCACTGCCTTCTGTGGTAGAGAATTCCACAGGTTCACCACTCTCTGGGTGAAGAAATTCCTCCTCATCTCTGTCCTAAATGGCTTACTTCTTATCCTTAGACTGTGATCCCTGGTTCTGGACTCCCCGGCCATCGGGAACATCCTTCCTGCATCTAGTCTGTCCAGTCCTGTTAGAATTTTATAAGTTTCAATGAGATCCCCTCTCAATCTTCTAAACTCCAGCGAGAATAAGCCCAATCGACCCAATCTCTCCTCATACATCATTCCTGCCATCCCAGGTATCAGTCTGGTGAATCTTCGCTGCACTCCCTCCATGGCAAGAACATCCTTCCTCAGGTA
The DNA here is from genome assembly GCF_052327205.1 of Somniosus microcephalus. Taxonomy (NCBI): domain Eukaryota; kingdom Metazoa; phylum Chordata; class Chondrichthyes; order Squaliformes; family Somniosidae; genus Somniosus; species Somniosus microcephalus. Next base: position 100,785,917 of record NC_141001.1, read on the forward strand.
AGGCGACCAAAACTGCACACAATACTCAAGGTGTGGTCTCATCAAGGCCCTGTACAACTGCAGCAAGACATCCTTGTTCTTGTACTCGAACCCTCTCGCTACAAAGGCCAACATACCATTTGCCTTCTTAACCGCCTGCTGCACCTGCATGCTTACCTTCAGCAACTGGTGCACAAGGACACCCAGGTCTCGTTGCACTTCCCCTTCTCCCAATCTATTGCCGTTCAGATAATAATCTGCCTTCCTGTTTTTGCCACCAAAGTGGATAACCTCGCATTTATCCACAGTATACTGCATCTGCCATGCTTCTGCCCAATCACCCAAACTGTCCAAATCATCGTGGAGTTTCTCGGCATCCTCCTCACAGCACACACGCCCACCCAGCTTTGTGTCGTCTGCAAGCTTGGAGATATTACATCTAGTTCCCTCGTCCAGATCATTAATATAGTACCATGTTATCTTTATCATAGTTGTGGGTTCCAGGCTTGGAATTTAAAAAATCAATAATTTCATTGGGTGGTTTTGTGGTGCTTCATTACTGATTGGAAGCTTTCCTACCAACATATTGAATGGAACTGGTTTTGAAATTAGCGAATGTGATATTTGAGCCAATGTGAATGGTTAACTTAATGAATGGCGATTATTTCAATCATGTTTCTCCCCCACTACACATTGATGTGTGACACTTTTGGGGTGTGACACACACTAGATGGAAAACGTAAGTGCGTAGAAATAAATGGGGAAATTAAGCAAATGAAAATTAACAACTGCTTTTCTCTAGAATTACTTCCTAAAATAGTCATTCCAACATGAATCTGCAGTATCCCTAAATGAAAGACAAATCAAAATACCTTTGATACACGCCTTAGAATGTGCACACCTTCAAATCAGCACTGCAAGGACAAGCAATGGCATCGCCCTAGTGATGAATATAAACAGTCACTGTACACACTAGATTATAAAAGCAGTACTGTATATGGTCCAAGACATTTATTAGGCAATTCTCCACCCCCACCCCCCAATCAGTGGAACATTGTGCTAAAATGGACAATATTTTAAATAGAATGTGACTTTTAAGTAGCCATGACAGGTTCAGAGGAGACATTTCCTGCAATAATCTCCCTTGTGGTAACATGAAGAAATTCTACCCGAGTAAGATCAAGAATGGGGAGTGGGACCCATCCCATAAGATTGCGTGCTGTACATAGCAACCTCCATTGATTTTTTTTTTACATAGACTCTGTACTGATGCTGAATCTCCATTATAAGCAGTTAAAGAATGGAAGGCTATAAAAAACAGAAACACTGGCAAGCTCTGTGTATAATTGGACAAAATGTGGAAATTTATAAAAATCCAATTATGCTTCAAAGACTGTACAACGCAGATCTCTTTGGTCGTAAAAAAAAGAAAGTAATGTTCAAAAGCAAGGTTCGACTTAATGTACATAAATTCTGGTCTGACCAGTTTCCATGTTTTATTAACCTTACCCCGAAACTCGCTGGCCGATTTTCCTCCTCCCTTTCAAGGCATAGCTGTAAATTCTATCAACATGAAGGCAAACAGGGGGGGGCCTCTGTAATCGCATTCTTGCACAGTCTGTTGCAAGATATATTACTTTCCTCATGATCATTGTTGAAGTAGCTACTTACAGGTAATATAACTTCTTATTCTTAAATTATTAGGCACAAAAACTACTGCAAGGTACAAATGAAACGATGTTCCCGCTCGCTGAATCAACACGTTTCTTCATAACATTGGGCCAGATGAAAACATTACAATTTTATTATTACAGCCTCTAACAGGCTGCATTAGTGATCTGATATGAGAGGAGTAATTTCATCCAAATGACCCCCTTTTCTTCTTTAAGTGTCAGCTGTGGCTCAGTTGGTAGCACACTCGCCTCTGAGTCAGGAGGTTGTGGGTTCAAGTCCCACTCCAGGGACTCGAGCACATAAAGCTAGGCTGACACTTCAGTGCAGTGCTGAGGGACTGCTGCACTGTCAGAGGTGCCGTCTTTCGGATGAGACGTTAAACCGAGGCCCTGTCTGCTCTCTCAGGTGGATGTAAAAGATCCCATGGCACTATTTCGAAGAAGAGCAGGGGAGTTATCCCTGGTGTCCTGGCCAATATTTATCCCTCAACCAACATAACAAAACAGATTATCTGGTCATTATCACGTTGCGGTTTGTGGGAGCTTGCTGTGCACAAATTGGCTGCTGTGTTTCCCACATTACAACAGTGACTCCACTTCAAAAGTACTTCATTGGCTGTAAAACGCTTTGAGACGTCCGGTGGGCGTGAAAGGCGCTATATAAATGCAAGTCTTTCTTTTTTAACTAGTAATGAATCACAGCTACTGTAGAATAGGATTACTAAATCAAAACTGTATACTGTACAAGGTAAGTTACTCTAATATTTGGTAAGGAATCACTCTCCCTTAGACTTGCAGGGCATAAAGGTGTCACGTGCATGTCAAATTATATGGTAAGTGACGATCATATGATGCTGCACAAATATACCCTACTTTCAGGTAATTCACACACACAAAACTATTAAATTTTGCATTCTTAATTAGCCAAGTCATCTGAATTATCCAAGTCTACACATTACAAATAATCATTAACCTGGTCATTTTATGGTCACTGTTTCTCTCCCACCATACACACACAATTTTCTTCTCTCCTCTTCTTAAGACTTGCATTTATGTAGCGCCGTTCACGACCACCAGATGTCCCAAAGTGCTTTACAGTCAATTAAGTTTTTTTTTCAAGTGTAGCTACTGTTGTAATGTAGGAAACGTGGCAGCCAATTTGCTCACAGCAAGCTCCCACAAACAGCAATGTAATAATGACCAGATAATCTGTTTTAGTGATGTTGGTTGAGGGATGAATATTGTCCAGGACACCAGGGAGAACTCCCCTGCTCTTCGTCGAAATAGTGCCACGGGATCTTTTACGTCCACCTGAAACGAGCATTGACTCCTTTTTGGGGTATGGTTCCACAGGTGCTGGGCACCCTCATTAACTCATCCAAATACTATTATTTGTGAATATTGGCAGGGTATTCAATTGTGAGGTGGGGGTTGGGTGGAGGAGGGAGAACATCACAGCTGATCCCAATCCAGTCCTCATCCAATGTCCACACGTGAACTTCCAGCAGGGAAATCGCTGAATAGAAATCAGGTTGCTTTTCCCCTCATTACCTCAGTGGATTGGAGGCCACTTGCAGATCCCCTGCTGCCACCCTGCCCAAGATCAACTGGCAACACAACGAGTGGTCTACCCTGGGACAGCGCCATCTATGTGGCTCGACTACTCGTTGAGTAAACTTCTAGCGACACCATGGAAGCCGGAAGAGTTTTCTGAGCCCACAGCAGGAAGCCTCTGAACTAAATAGGTTACACGGACTGCAGCGGTTCAAGAAGGGGGCTCACCACCACCTTCTCAAGGGCAACTAGGGATGGGCAATAAATGCTGGCCTTGCCAGCGACACCCAGATCCCATAAGCGAATAAAAAAACAATGTTGTTCATGTGTAAATGCATTAGTTTGTGTGTACACTTATTTGCTATGGTAAAATTACATAACAAATACATTCACAGAATCACAGAATCACAGAAACCCCACAGTGCAGATAGAGGCCATTTCGGCCCATCGAGCCTGCACCGACACATATCCCACCCGATCCCTGTAACCCCTACACCAACACATATCCCATCCTATCCCCGTAACCCCACGTATTTAATCCCCCTAATACTAAGGGTCAATTTATCATAGCCAATCAACCTAACCCACACATCTTTGGACTGTGGGAGGAAACCGGAGCACCCGGTTCATTAAATAATTGTTACTTTAAAGCAGCCTCATTCAAACAAGCAAACTTTTATATCCACACCCATTCATTTACAAATTCTCCAAGGCTGCCTCACATTAATTCCCTTTCCGCACAAATACTCAAAGCACCTTGTTTAGACAGACAACTACATTTCATGCATGAAAAGCACTCCTTTTTTTTGGCAATCTTCCAGTTTAGTTATAAACACCTGGTGAGATATACTTTTGGCTGGTTCAGCCCTCTAAATGTGAGCATTGTACCAAATACATTCCCTTGACCAACACCTGCGCAACGTGCCTGAACTAGTGATGGAAGCTGTTTAGGATTTTGTGGGTGTGGAGCAGTAACACAAGACACAAGTCATTCACTTCTAACCATGATTTAATTAATATCCTAAAATGAATTATCCAGTTCCAAGAAATGCCACGATGCCTTACCTTTTCTCCATTTTCTTCTTCAAAACATGATTTTATTTTTATCCCCAGCTGCCACCCAATGCCAACTCCAAATTCTGCTTTCCTGGAATTCAGCATAAGGGAGGGTCATTTGGTCAGGGCATGACTACTTTATAATCACAGCCACCGTAACACCATCATCAACCCGTAGGGCATGCATTTGTAGAATGTTTGGACAGCTGTATCTGCTTTTTCCCATCCCTGCAGAAGGTTGCTTCATCTAGCAACTTGGCCAGACCTGGCAAAATTGACACCCAAATTCAGCAGGCAGCCAGTCCTGGAATTCAAAATTACAACCATCTCATTGCACGTGAAGTGCCCCATTACTTATACCACTTACACAGTGTTTAATGGCTCCCCCGATGGCTCAATGGATAAACACAGTGCCTACTGTGCAACTGAGAAATGCAAATCAAGAAGACTCCTAACCTTTCTCGAGTTAGCAGCAGTGAAGACAATACAATTGAGCTTGAGCTAGGGAAGGGACGGAGGAATTCGACCAAGAATCCTTCTGTCCAGTGACCCCTGTTGGAATTGCAGGTGTCTGGGTGCAGAGCTGAAAGAGCATCAAGGTCAGCTGTGATGTCCTCTGTGGTCAGATATCTAGCCAGCACTCACTGTCTGAACACACATGAAAAGGGGCTACTTGAATGAGATACCACAGGACTGCTGTTGCCCATGAACTGTACGCTAAGATGAGTCAATGCTGTCAGGAGAGGAAGGAAGAAAAGGTGAGAAACATTGGGTGAGAGTTGCGGAGGTGAAATATGGTAGTGTAATAACAACAAAAACTTGCATTTCTATAGCGCCTTTAATGTAGCAAAACATCCCAAGGCGCTTAACAAGAGAGTTATCAATAAAAATTTGACACCAAGCCACAGAAGGAGATATCAAGACAGATGGCCAAAAGTTTGGTCAAAGAGGTAGGTTTTCGGGTGCCTTAAACAAGGAGCGAGAGATAGAGAGGCGGAGAGGTTTAGGGAGGGGAGAGCTTATGGCCAAGGCAGCTGAAAGCACGGCCGCCAATGGTGGAGCGATTAAAATCGGGGCTGCGCAAAATGCCAGAATTGGAGGAGCGCAGAGATCTCAATGGCCTGTAGGGCTGGAGGAGGTTACAGAGATAGGGAGGGGGCGAGGCCATGGAGGGATTTGAAAACAAGGATGTGGATTTTAAAATGGAGGCGTTGTCAGACCGGGAGGCAATGTAGGTCAGCGAGCACAGGGGTGATGGCTGAATGGGACTTGGGACTAATAAAGCAAACACCCCCCCCCACCCCCCAACACACCCGCCCCAAGTTTTCTCATGTTGCATCACTGCACTAAAACCCTGCACCACCAGGCCAAACCATACATCCGTTTTTACAATTCCCTACTGCTGTCGGAATAATGGAAGTAGTAAATATTGGAAGCTTCCCCATACATCACTCAAGAAGCTAATGACAACTGTATGCAAACAGCATGCATCAAAAAACCTTTATTAGAGTTCACCTTATTTTAATGGTAGGCAGGATTCAAAGCATTTGAAGGCGATAGTGACCAATAAAATTTCAAATACACCCTTCAGGGAATATTACAATAGTTCATTAAAGGAGCTGAACTACTTGGAGCAGGTGCATTTTGCAACTCAATTCACGGTTTCATATTAAAATGAATTCAGAACAAGTCAACTGAACTGTAGCTGGCTAATGGCACGATGAGAATGCTACCATACAAAGTCATCTAAGGTTATCTGGGGAATCATGTCATAGCCATCTTCCTCGGTTCCATGTGGTGGCGATCTATGGTGTTGTGAAATGTAGGCATGTTAAACAGCAGGCTGGGAAAATCACATCATTTCAATGCATTTTACAGTGAAGCAATGTCCCAATGAACACACTTAAAAGTCAAATATTTGGTCACAGTACAAGCAGCCAGTAATCTGATTAACTGTTGGAGACTAATCATTTCATTGAATTACTGAATGCAGTATTTTCTGTGTGTGGTGTCCTTTTAAAATTAAAGGTAAGGCATGAAAACCAGAAAGGAAGCCCAGGGCATGAAAGGTTGCCGTTTCTTTTTCTGCAGCTTCGCTTTAATGATCAACCTCAACTGTCTATTTTTAAAGGGCCACTGTCTGGCCCAAAAGCATTTGGCAAACGTTTTGTTTGACTGGCGAGGAAGGAGAGCCAGATGCAGCATTGCTGTCAGACTGATGTTGCACCCAAGTGATGCAGTGATGTGATTCATAAGAACATAAGAAATAGGAGCAGGAGTAGGCCATTTGGCCCTTCGAGCCTGCTCCGTCATTCAATAAGATCGTGGCTGATCTTCTACCTCATCTCCACTTTCCTGAACTATCCCCATATCCCTTGATTCCCTTAATATTCAAAAATCTATTGATACTCAACGACTGAGCCTCCACAGCCCTCTGGGGTGGAGAATTACAAAGATTCACCGCCCTCTGAGTGAAGAAATTTCTCCTCATCTCAGTCCTAAATGGCTGACCCCTTATTCTGAGACTGTGGCCCCTGGTTCTAGACTCCCCAGCCAGGGGGAATGCAATTTATCCAAATTAAATTGTTTGTAAATAATCATTAAAATGCTTTTCCAAACAGTTTCTCATGAAGATGATTTCCCTTTAAACTACTAGAAAATATCAACTTTATTTCCACTGCTGAGAATTATTCTTGCTTATACATTTAGATGATTCCTACATACTCTGCATCCTTCAGGAAACCAACTCAGAAGTTGCCAACTACAATAGGCACCACCACCTTTCTTTATTTTTCTGGATTTTGACATGTTTATCAAGATGAAAGTTGGATAGTGTGCTATGGAATTGAATGGTTTCCATTTCAGCCACCCAGTGCAAGCATCAAGTGTTTCCAGGTCACTTATTGCACCTGCTGAATGCAAAGGAAAACTCCCTCTACACTGCCCAATAATATACCCCATCCCCATTTCAGAAAAACATCCCCAAGACACCAATTTTTCAATTTTCCACACCAGCCATCTTTAGTCCTGTCTGAATGACATTGCCAATTAGCACTAAATAAGTGGGGGGGTTCTGGCCTGTAGGGCCACGAGGAACTGGACTGAGAATGTCCAAACTCATCTCACGTAGGACCCTTATAGCCAGCAAGCAGCGAAAACTTTCTGGATTGAACCCAGGAAATGAAAGGCTGGATTTTCTCAATGGAGACGTGCTAGAGGCGGGACTTCTGGTTTCCGGGTTTCAGTCCCGCCCCAGCGGCCTCTGACCAGCCCACGCTATTTTCCCTTGATTGGCCTTGTTAAGCCCGCCCCTTACCGGCCAATTAAGGGAAAGCCGGTGACAGATGACGTCAGTGGATGACGCTTCATCTGTCGAAAAATGCTTGACAGATGAATTGTCAGTGTTTGAGAAGCTGTCAAACACTGACAATCTCTGTTCTAAGGTGAGCCCTTGCACACAGGCTCACCAAGACCTCTCTCTTCAGCAGAAAGCAGATGGCTGCTGCATCTGAGAATGCAGCAGCCATTCTGTCATCTTTACCGTTGAGATGAGGCACCTCCGGATCCTCAACGGTTGAAGCCTGCAGAAAGAAGCAAAGGTAAGGAAACTTTTTCCAACACTTTACACTCACCTCTCATACTGACCTGTCCACAATTGCACCCATCACTCACCTCTACAGCTGACATTTCGACCCTCTCACCCCCGCAGACCCACTGCTCGCCTCGCTGAGCCTGGCGAGGTTCGCAGCAGTCGGGAAGCCCGCAATTGCAGGCGTAAAATGGGGAAAAGCCTCAAAACTGCCTGTTAACTACCTGTTAACAGGCAGTTAATTGGCTCTAATCCCCTTCCCACCTCAAGGAGACGGGTCCCTACACGATTCAGGGACCCGCCTCCCGGGAAGATGGCACAGAGGCGGGTTGGGAGCGGGGTCGGTACCCGCTCCCAGTTTCTGCCATTTTCCCCACAGTCCCGCCTCCATACCCGCCTCCCCAGGGCTGGGAAAACTCCCATTTGTGTCTAAGCCACTGCACCAACCAGATTCCCTAGTTGAACCATTTTTATTTAACAAAACAAAAAAAATAGCCTCCATCCTTAAAAGTATAGAGGTTTGTTCTGTTTTTAACAGAATGTTGGACTAAAGGTATACTACCACTTTCAGACAAGTGTGAAGCAGTTTCAATTGCAAATCAACATGAAAGTAGCAGTGTAACATGGGAGTCAGGTCCTGATCTTATTCCCACATGCAGTAAGTCACGCAGTGTAAGATCCCAGGAGGGCATCTCACACTGCTTGGTACTGGGTGAACATTGGACCTGCGAAACATTTTAAAACTTAGTATTGTGTCTTTTTTTCATGTTACAAGAACGCTGATGTTGTTGCCTGCTTTCTAACACAGGTTATACCTATGAGGAAAGATTGAACAGGCTGAGGCTCTTTTCTCTAGAAAAGAGAAGACTGAAGGGTGACCTGATGGAGGTCTTCAAGGTTATGAAAGGGTTTGATAGGGTAGACATAGAGAAGACGTTTCCACTTGTGGGCGAGACCAGAACTAGGGGCCATAAATATAAGACAGTCACCAATAAATCCAAAAGGGAATTCAGGATAAACTTCTTTGCCCAGAGAGTAGTTAGAATGTGGAACTCGCTACCACAGGGAGTCGTTGAGGTGACTAGCATAGATATATTCAAGGGGAAGCTAGATAAGCACATGAGGGAGAAAGGAATAGAAGGATATGATGATGGAGTTAGATGAAGAGGCGTGAAAGGAGGCTCCTGTGGAGCATAAATACCGGCATGGACCTGTTGGGCCGAATGGCCTGTTTCTGTGCTGTAAATACTTTGCAATCTAAAAAAATAGATATTGGAATGTACAGAGCTGCTACTTGGCCAGCAGAATGCACATGGCCACAGTACAACTCCAATGATTCTGGTTGTGCTTCACACTCAACAACCACTGGTCTCAAACTGGCCGAGTAGTATATCTGCAGCCCTAGATGAAGAGATGTGTAGAGTAATACACGTAAAAATAAACTGACAAGCGGTTAAATTGAAATATATTAAAGATATCCCTTTTTAATTTCACTCCTCAAGCAGATATCTTTTCTTAACAACTTGCTCATCAGAGTTGGTGCTTTTAGTAACAATTTATGTTTTTGTTCGCACAGAGATCAAATGCCTTAATGTGCGATTAAAGGTGGACTGAGTGGAGCTACCCACTTTTCATGGCAGACAGCTACATTTGTTTAATTACTTTTCACAAATGCGCAAGGCACACACGCACAGATCAGATACTGTGACAACACACAAACAATTCATGCTTTCCTTTATTTGGAATGATGAAGAGCGGCAGGAGCAGCAGGGAGTCCGCGCAAGATTCAGTGACCGGGAGCAAGGAATTTATCAGCAGCTCGGAAAGCGGGGGGGGGGGGGGGGGGGTGGACGCAGGAGAGAAACTCAGGTCACAAATCCTCTGCCAACTAAACTGTTCAAAGGGGTGACAGCATAAATGTTACTTAATTTGGTATGGCCTTTACTGTTGCTGATATGGAATGCAAAATTTGCAATTAATAATGGTTAAATGAAGGTTCCATTTAACCTCCATTTCCCAATATAAAAAGACTTAAAATACTATCCAGGTTAGCAGGAAGATACAGCAGTGGTTCAGTACTCTCTTTACTTATCTGTCGACATAGATATCAACCACAACAGAGTCACTCTAACCAGCCAATAAATGCAAGGAGTTTTGTCTTACTAGAGAAATACTTTGAAGGAAACCAGCTGTAGTATGTTATATCAGGAAGTAAAGAGAGAAATACGCTGATATGACACAAGTACTCATTTCCTTTATAACCACTGAGGCAATACAGTGTGTTGTCGTGCAGAAACCTCTTGGGTTTTATAAAAGACAGTAGTTTAAAATGAGGAACACACATCACGAGACAGTGAATTTATTTTCTTCCCTTTTAAAAAGTCTCCTCCTACTATATATCCTAACCAAGAGGACCTACCCCCTAGGCCTGCCAATGTCAATCTGTAGCTAGCCATGAAGACATGCACGACAATAATGCAGAGTAACCAGCCTCCAATTATTTTCGTCCCTATGGGGAAAATGACTGACATTCACGGGGTGTTTCCCCATGACAGCACACTTGAAATTAGAATCCAATCAAGTAGGTTGTGGACATGAACACATGTTCAACCATTCCATGCTGCAGCATGCTAGACAGCTTTGGTAATAAGTCCATCACCCTTCTCGTCAGCTTCCTGAGCTCCACCAAATTCAAGCCCTAACTCATTCAGAACTCTGCCATCCACATCTTAATCCATGCATGAAGCGGCAATGTTGCAAGTTGAGTCAAGTTGTTACTTTTTCTTTCTTTTGCTATTGATTCTGGATTCCTTGGGGTTCCAGAATTCCACAAATACAACCATCACAACCCTCACATAGTAAATAAGTTACCACTGTACTCGGAGAGCTAAATATTACTCCAGCACGTTAATAATCCATCAAAGCAATCGCCTTCTCAAACCTTTTCCCGTCTCTCCTCCTTTAAAAACCTTCTCAAAACCCATCTTCTCCCAAGCCTTCAATCACCTCCTCTAACGTGGTCCCCCATTCATCTTACTAATCGTCTGTAAGGTGCCGAGGGATTTCTTTATATGTTAAAGGCTGTATATGGTGTTGGTGTTACCACTGCAGGTTTTAGAGATGAAAGGACCTACACCACATAGCTCACAGATTAAAATATTAAAAAGCTGACTGCTTTCTTATGGTTTCATATCAGTGTTCTAAACAGAGACTACTTGGTGGGACTTCGACTACAAAATTTAAGACGCCCTCAGGAAGAGGATCTGCACTTCTCACTTTCTCACATGATAAATTACAAGTCAACAGAATACAATGGTATACTTTACTCATAAAAAATGAAAAATTCTCCATGATAAGGAGACAGAAAATAGAGTCAGCGGGTGTTCCCTTTCGCTCACTGTCCAGTAACTCGAGCTGAAGAGCACGAGAGAGCGACAACAGGCGAGTCTATCTCTATACTTTGGATGAGGACAAATCGGCCTCAGCTGCATTGTTGCCCGCACCCCCCCACCCCCATCCCAGTCAGATAGCCAGATCACACTGTCTATACTTGCACACGCCCACTTTGATGAAGGGTAGAGACAGCTTCTGGTATCCATTGAGCCAAATGCACAGCATCAGTCAGAGCCTTCTGAATAGGCGAGGGGGAAAAAAATGAGAGAAACATTAGGATAATAGACGTTCACAATTATCTGTATAATATATTCCTATGCCATCACGCTGTGATGCAGCATATCTCATACCAAATTGTGACAGATTTGTGGGGGAAGGGGGTACTGCACAGTGAAATATCTGCTCAAATTAATAGTCTAATGCTGCTAGGGTTAACTACCCATTTTACAACATATTGCAGTAGGTAAATGTGTTCCACATTTTCTTGTCAGGAGACAGTAGCCTGGCTACTGAGGTTTACTAAATAATTTGAAATTATAAATATTCATGCACCCACTAAAAACATATTTTCTGAGATAATTTTTGAAATGTCGGTTGTACACAAATCAACACAATTGCAATGAAGAAATACTGTTAGAGGGTTTTTTTTCCCCATAAGATGTTAACCGAATCTACTTAAAAACAAAAGCAAACTTTAAGTGTGTATGAGCGCTTTGCTGTAATTATCAGCAGTATAAAATTTGGATCAGCAGATGTGAATTCCCACAGGTCTTAGCAACAGTGTAAAATTGGTACCTCAATAAAACAGAACACATTGAGGCTTTCGTTGAGAACTGAAGCAAAGTTTACTGCAACTTTAGTTCGACAGACTTTAGCCATACTTAAAAGCTCTGCTCATCCAGAGGGAAGCGACTAACCAGTCTATTGGGCTGTTCTAGTCTAGCAGCTTCATTAAAATCAATTAGTGCTCAGTAACGATGAGCATATCTCTCAACCACCCCACTTTAATTGGAGTGACCCTGATTGCTGCATCTTTTAATGCTATATAGTCTGAACTGTCAGGGCAGGTAGGATGCTAAGGGGACACTGAAGATGGCCAGTTTTTAAAAGATTGCGTTAAAAATTCAATAAATCAACTTCAAAAAAGAAAATGATTTCAAGCAAAAAAATCACACATCTACATACACACACACACGTCAACTATTGTGAGTAGCCACTCTTTCCCTTTGAACAACCCCCATTTTTTCGAGCATTGACACCATGAAGTACTTTCTCTTAGCATGGATCGGCCCGAATGCTCATTATCCACCAGCGCTAGCCCATTATGCGCATTTGCCTTTGACTTCCAAAGTAGAGCAGGGGAGTAACAACAGAAAATGCTGGGAACACTCAGCAGGTCAGGCAGCATCGTGGAGAGAGAAACAGAGTTGACATTTCGGGTTGATGACCCTATTGTATTAGAGCAGGGGAGTTGTCCCCGGTGTCCCTGCCAATATTTATCCCTCAACCAACATCACTAAAACAGATTATCTGGTCATTATTTCATTGTTGTTTGTGGGATCTTGCTGTGCGCAAAAATTGGTTGCTGCGTTTCCCGGCATTACAACAGCGACGACACTTCAAAAATACTTCATTGGCTTTAAAGCCCAAGGGACATTCTTGAGGTCATGTAAGATGCTATATAAATGCCAGTTCTTTCTTTCTTTCTTTCAGATTCCTTTATATGAGTGGCACTGTATAATGTGATGGATGTATCTCGCTGCCTATAGCAATATTGCAGATACTAATTATATCGATGTGGTATTTATTATGTATTTTAACATACTCTAGAAATATTTAGTTACGCAAATTTCACAACCATCCCTTCCCTAAAGGAGGAGTATCAGGGTGGTGAATCCCCAAGAGATCAATGTAAAAAAAATCCAAAAACAAGCACTTAAGCGTATGTTTAAATAGCCACTTACCCAATCTCTTGATCACCAGCATCAGGGAAGCAACATACTCGTGTAAAATGATTTTCTGTACTCTGTATCCACCTCAAGAAATAAATTCAAGCCTTACTTCTGGGGATGACTTGCTTTCCTCTCCCCCTTCGCAGTTGATTGAAGACTGCCCTAAGCTAGCAATAAAACTAGACTCAAAGAGCGAAACATACCTGTGCCCAGCATTTGGTCTCGTTCACTGGAAAGATCTACGTTCTAAGTGCTGGCCCACGACGTTAACAACAGAAGCATCACGGCACCATGGTCTCCCCATTCCCATCTCATAGGTTAATAAAAGAGAGAAGCCTGAAGCATTACTACTGCTCTGATTACATATATACCCCTCATTTCAATACATACTTCACTCTAAGAGATATAATACGTTTATGTAGCAGGACTTCTGACTAAAATTTCTGTTCTTCCAAAAGCTAAGAGCCAAGAGAGAAGGGAAAAATAAATCAGGTTTCCAAACTTGGAAAAGCCTTCTCGTCAAGCTTAAAAATAAAGTAAAAAAGAAACACATATCTGAAAAACAGTCAGTGCTTTAGAAATACTGAAAACAGATTTACTTTCCTTGCATTTGCCAAATAGCTGTCAGTTATTGCTATGTACTGCACCTATACCCAAGAGGACACTGAATTTGGCTGGCGAATTTAATTTTCAATAAGCATGGATAGAATTAATACAGTGGGGCCCACTTAAGATAAAATCGAGTGAGATCAATTTTGGCTCAAGATCAACATATTTCGGTGTACAAACTATTTTGACTCAACACAAGGTAAATTATGGCTAAGATCAAACCAGTTTAAAATTAACATTTTGGAGCATAATTCACGTCTTGGGGTCATTTGTGATCAAGTTTCCAGCCTTTTTTTCCTATTCTCCAACAACTGGGTATGGAATGACTGTAAGGCTTTCTGGCTACAAATCAAGTCTAACACTTCTCATCAGCCAATATCATCAGAAAGAAGTTGCTGATCGCTATTTTGCAATTTTTGGGGGATAGCAGAGTTACCAGGCAGTAGCACAGAGTTTAAACAGTAATTTTTATTAGATGCAGTGAGACATCAGTTGAGAGCAAGTTTAAAAAAATATTTTGAAGCTTCAGATGTAGATGGAAAGACTTGCATTTCTATAGTACGTTTCACCAACTCAAGACGTCCTAAAGCGCTTTACAGCCAATGAAGTACATTTTTTGAAGTGTACTCAACTGTTGTACTGTAGGAAGCGCGGCAGCCAAGTTGTGCACTGTAACGTCCCACAAACAGCAATGAGATGACCAGATAATCTATTTTAGTGATGTTGGTTGAGGGATAGATTTTGGCCAGGGCTATATATATCTCTATCTATATGTTATGGCACAGAATGCCAAATAAATGAAGTACTTCTCCAAAAGGAGGTAACATTACTGTTGAGCAAGAGTTTATAGAGTTGCTTGTGCTAGCCACTGCCACACAGAAAAAAGTCCCACCCAAGCAATCAGATCGACATGGCCAAAAGGCTGTAAAGGGAAAACAGTAAAAAGGCTTTTATAGTTCGTATAGGATGCAAATAAAATAGCACGTTCACCATGCAGGATGCCAGAGGATTCCACTCCTTTCCTAGGGACAATAGGGTCACACCCAAATAGCGGTGAACCACCCGACAAACACAGAAGGTTTTTGGGTCAAACCCCATCTGGACATGATGCACACATAATTGCAGCTTAGACACATAAACGTGCCGTGGGACGTTTTACTACGTTAAAGGTGTTGTTCACTTGAATGCAGTACTGAGGGAATACTCCATTGTCAGAGGTTCAGCCTTTCAGAAGGGCCATCTAATCATTCCTCCTCCTTCCATGGCACTATTCGAATAAGTGCAGAGTGTTCTTCTGGTTTCCTCGCCAAAGTTCCTCTCTCAACCGACACCATCAAAAAAAAATCCAGTCATTCATTCATTTGCTGTTTGTGGAACACTGCTGCGCACCGGTTGGCTGCAGTTTTTTTTGCTTATGCAACAGTGACTGCACTTCAAAAGTAATCCAACTGTTGTGAACCGCTTTGGGATGTCTTGAGGACGTGACAGGTACTATATAAATGCAAGTTCTTTCTTTCTGTTAGTTAGCCAGGCCGACTCAATCACCAACAATACTGCAGACTTGCCTGGCTGAGGTTATCAGATTAACAAGTCTGCCACGTCTAACAAGTCTATCGCCAGAAGCAGTTGTACCAGCTTTTAAGATCACGTCATTGGATCCTTACAACATATTTGAATGTCAATTACATTTTGTAAAAAAGTCTATGGTTGAAGGAAGATTTGTACGTGCTGGGAATGAATGCGAATGGTACACTGTGATTTCATGCTCAGAATCTAACTATGTTCTCCCCTCTCTCTACTCCAGTGTACTCATAACTTTCGGCCATCATGTGTCCAATTCTCGATTCGCGAGTATCACTGATGTTTTATCTACGTGTTTCAAGAGACATGCTAATTCTCTAAGGGTGCATTTACACTGGGCGCAGTGAACCAATTGTTTTCAAATTCGCTGTAAACTTCCTTTTCCAAACCCGTTCTCACTTGCTCTTTCTGAAGCCAGATTTCAAGCCCTGTGACGTTCTGACTTTACAAGGCAGCTGTCAATAGAAACGAAGACTGTGGTTCACGTTGCTGAAGACATTTTCAGTGCTGCAGTAAGGAATGTGCACTTTGGGTCTGTAATCTTCACCTGCAATGGGGTACATCTGCCAGAAACTTCTTTGTTTCAACACTAAAGTCGCACATAAATGTAATCAAATATTTCCAACATCTACTACACAACTTAAGCTAACAGAACCTACAAAAACTGTATACAATACATTCTCAATTTGGCAGCAAACGGGGAAAAAAAGGGAATGGCATATAAAGTGAGCTAAACATTTCAAAATTACCTCCATGCCTGACAAGAATTTTTTAATGGTACACATTTGGCATACAACTAGGCCTGTAAATATTCTCATATTTCGCTGGACACCGACAGAGTCTGAACGAGTTACATCTAACCTTTTCCAGTTAAAAGTTGAAAAATGTAGAAAAAGGATTGAATGCAGTGGCAGAATATCGAAGTCTCATCTGGAAAACTTGAGCCATAGCAGCATTTTTGCCTAGTATCCAACAATAATATCAGGATTTGAATTTTCCACTTGAAATTACCACTGAATCTGTACTTTTTACATTTATGCCTTAACTTTCTACACAGCTTCGCTGGAACCAAACATGGTATTTAAGAAATGTAACGAGACCTTCATTCTGGAAAAAGACCAATATAGTTTTCCTTCAGTCAGAAAAAAAAGCACATCTACATCAAGCTAAACGAGGAGATTTCCAGTTCCTGATCTCAGCCTGCTTGCGGGACTTGCCAAGCAGAAGGGAGGAGACAGCTGAAGGCAAATCTATCAATCAGTCGTTCTTGCACCTTTAAAAGTGACAAGTTCAAGAATGGCACTGGTAAAGGCCAAGGAGCAGGTCATCCTCTAATTTGGAAAATGATGTTTTGCACTAGGGAATATATATATTTTTAAAAATAGGAAAACAAACGCAAAATGGAAAAGGCATTCAAGCTAGTTTCAACTTGCATCTGTTCAATTCTTAGAAAGTATAATGGAATTACCAAAAATAGGAAAAGGAAATAAGCATTTTTCCATTCATCCAAATTCACCATACAGGATGTATGAAATTAGATTAATGTCAAAGTTGTGTCAACTATCTAGTCCTTTTAACTAGGAATGGTAGCAACTAGCTGCAGACATATGGCACAATGTTAGTTCCAACCGCAAAGATTATTAGTATGGTTATATATTTCCATAAAATGGGCCTATAAGAGCTTAATATAACTATACCTAAATATTTACTGAAATTCATATCATAGGTGTTTGCCTGCAAGTTTATTCTTTCAAAGACAAACCACCCTTACCTGTGCAGTGCTTTCTTCTGTACTACTTCCAGCTAACAGTATGCACATTGTTCTGTTGTAGAACAATCAATTTTATGAATAAAGCAAGAAAGAAAGACTGCAGAACTTGGTCTTTATCAAAGTCTCTAATATTAGGAGGACTTATAAAGAGTTTATCTATTTACATTAACGCTCCATGGTGCAATAGAAATAACTTTTAATAAGTGATTAATTTTTCCCACCTCCAACTGACGAGCTTTATTTAACTGACAGCTATTAAGCGTAACTCCCATTTACAGTCTCCTTCCAGACTTCCTTGCTGTATAAAAGCATTGCTTTTCAATTAAGTCAGTCTTCCCAATGCTCTGTTCACTCCATATTCCCTGTGCTCAACCCACAAAGGTCTGTAATTAATACAGCCCATGTTTGAAGGTGCTTTATATAACTGACATGAAATGAAAGGATGCTTCGTAGTGCCTTTTGAGGAAATATTAGCAGATATCCAGGTGTGACAAAGTACTTTTACTGGTTACCAAGTACAAACTGCCTTAAGTTCCCCTACTGGCTCAGGTGTTAAGGCAGTGGTAACTGAACTATGCAATTGAAGAAAGTCCCAGAGTCAATTCCCCAGTGTCTATTGACCTGGCTGGTCTCAAGCCAAGCAGCAGTAGATGCAGAATCATAGAATGATACTGCACAGAAGGAGGCCTTTTGGGCCCATCGTACCTGTGCCAGCTCTTTGGTATACTGCAGTTCACCTCAGCATCCAGGTTAGAAAAGGGAAAATTATTCAGAGTTTGTACTCATGATCACTATCCAATGCTGCTTGTTGAAATAGCGTTTGTGTAGACATTAATTGAGAGTAGACTAGAAATAGTCAGGGCTCACACATGATGAAATGGCTACTTGGACAAAGCATCCCAAGGCGACTATTGTGGGTGTTCAGGCCAGCGTGCGTCCTTCAACTAACACCACAAAGCAATTTAACTGATCCTTCATCACATTCCCGTTCGTAGGGTCTTGCTGTTCAGAACATTAGTTGGTACGTTTCTTCACATAACAGTGGCTATACTACAGAAGTAATGTGTGAAGCACTGAGAGACTTTGCTCAGGAACATGATACGGTGCTGCATAATACAAGTCCTTTTTTTTCTTTTTTTAAACTGTACTAAAGTGTCAACCTAGATGAAGTGCATTTGTGCCTTGTGGCTCAATCCCACAGACTTCTGGCTCAGAGGCAAGGCCACAACCAAGCATGTCAAGCTGACAATTACAGATGATTTGATACCTTTTTCTGAAATATTTATACATGATAAACACTAACTTTACCACACTCTTGACTCCTTATGCTTTGATTTTGCCTGCATGCTTCTTGAGCCTTACCTAGTTAGGGTCAAAGTCCGCAAACTTTAACAACTTCAGATTTTGAGTGGGTAATTCCTTGTGGATTCTCAGGTAACTTGTGGCTCAATTGTAACTAATTCATTTGTAACTAAGACCTATGCTTTTAACTAGCCTTCATTTAAAAACTAATATTTAATTGCATTCAAGGCAAAAACCTGGCACATTCGTAAATTTATAATGAATTAAATTTCAGTGCCCATTATAAAGAGAAGTGGATGATGGTGATGAGAAATGCAATGTTTTCGTTTCTGCATTCACTTACCAATAGGGTGAAGCATTGTTTTGTGCATTAGACATCGCATTTCCTCTAATCGCCACTTATGTAGCCTCAACAATACAGCTCCACTAAAACTCATCCAACAGTGCCAGAATTCATTTCACTTGTGATCCTTAACAGATGTCAAGACAATCATATAATCTCTTAAACCATGCCGCATTGGGCTCGATTCCAACACAGTTTACCAAACATAAAAGGGAAGTGACTAAGACACGGAGACTGGGAAATGAGGAGCCTCATAATATGCCATTTCACCAAATGACACTGATGTCATAAATCACAAGTAGAACTGGAAATAAATATTCTAAAACATGGACAGCCAATCCAGTGTTCCATTTCTGACTTACAAGACTTAAAGTCCTAAAAAAAACTTTAAAAGAACAACTTGTGCTGGGTAACTGGAGGTAATCTAACTTGTGGCGTTGTGGCACCACAGAGGTAATTAGAATTTTGACTCCCACGATTATAGTACAACAATAATTTCACTTGTGTCAATCTGCCTAGAGCAATATAATTAAAAATCAAAAGTATTTACTTTAGATTGAAAGCTCTCATTATCAATCAGCAGGTGCACAGAGTGAAAACCAACAAATTTGTAATTTGCTCACTTCGGATAGACACAAATTTCAAAACCAAATTTTAGTTTCTGGCACAGTTGGGACTGTCATTATAACAGTTGGTTTGAATCCACTCATCAACTCAAGTTCCAACTCAATTATGTCCTCTCGAGTTCTGAAGGGGAGGGGGAAGAAGGGGGGGAGGGGTCACTGATTCTCAGTTGGACTATCAGAAGAAATGCCTCACGATTAAAGTCAAAATTAAATTGCATTTCTCTGCAGGTCTGGATAATTTTAGGAGCTTGCCGGCAGACCTTCTTTGGATCGGCGTCAACCCGCGAGAGCCTGAACAGATTCTACAGTTGAGCAGGTTTTCACAACTTGATGCAATTTTGCTTTCTGTGGACATAGCAAGTTTAACTCCTTTTGGTGAGATGAGAGACACTGATTTGAATGAAGATCGCAAATGAGGAAAGCAAGGTATTTTGTCTGGCAATTCTCAAAGTCTCCACTAGTCAGCATTTGCAGGAAGGATAATCAGCCCTTCATCATATGTAGCACACCTTCCATTTTGTTAGCGATAAGAGATCCCTGATTAACGTCAGAGAGGTTGTGATGACGTCAGCAACTGTCCGCACAACTCTTTTTGAGACCACCTCCTCACCTGAGGTTATTGTTAAGACTGGCCGGAATCAAGGTTGATCCCAACCCACTTCACTGTGCAATGGAACTAACTGTCAGTGAATGTTCTTCAAGGGGGATCGTGCTGATGATCTCTCCTGCGCAGTTCCAAGGTTCCACGCAGTTCTGCATCGTCAAACTGCGTGGTTTAAAATGACTCGTGGGGAGAAGTCCAATTCAGAAGGGGGTTATTTATTTTCACATTATTTTTTTAGGTGAAATTTATGCGGCTATGATTTTCCTTTCTGAAATCTTGTGATTGGGAGCTTTTGCAGTCCCTAATTGGTACACGGTCTCCCAAGGGGGGGAAACTACCTCGGTTCTCAGTGTTAGAGGGTTTAGCATCTCTTTGTTCCATCTCCTCCCACCCCAACTCACATCCCGGTCACCCAGGAAATTGTCTCCGAAGATGTGATTCTACAGCGGGGGCAGGGGGTAGTGGATTTTAACCCACTCTGCCCAACAGAAATGGGTCTGTAGCAGAACAAATATCGAAGTGGTTGAATTAGAACACCACCATCTCCAAGTTTCTGTCCAAGTCATACACTATCCTGACTTGGAAGTATATCGGCGTTCCTTCATCGTCGCTGGGTCGAATTCCTGGAACTCTCTACCTAACAGCACTGTGGGAGTACCTTAACCATAGGGACTGCAGCGGTTCAAGGCGGCGGCTCACCACCACCTTCTCAAGGGCAATTAGGGATGGGCAATAAATACTGGCCTTGCCAGCGACGTCCACATCCCACAAACAAATAATTTTTTAAAAGGTTACCAATCTTGCTCCGCCACCATTTTTCCTGGGGCCTTTCGCTGGGCAGTCCAGGTGCTGGCCTGAATCAGGCAACAGACTCAGAAATTCATACAAATCAGGATCATATGATGTACACAGAACTCTGATGCAAGTTAAACGGCCGACTGGGCGGTGCGTGGGCCATGTATGCTCCATTCATTAAAATATGGTGGGCAATAGGAAGAGGCCCGGAAAGGTAAGCGCTGGATTTATTTTTGCAGGCTGGGGGAAACGCTGTGCAGGATAATGGGGGTCGCTAACCCCAAAGCCCACCCCGGAGCGACCTTTCTGGAAGCCAAGTCAGCCTCCGGGCCGCCCAATATTGGACTGGCCCAGGGCCAGCGAGCGACGGTTGGACACCCCTGCAGGGCGTGCAATTCACCAAATGTATGTTAATGAAGCCCAGCCTCGAAGCAGACCGTGATCTATCCGGAGGGATCGCCCGCTCAGTCAGCTGGCTACCCGATAGTTAAAATCTCACCTATCTGTCTCTCCTCTCAGGATTGGTCACTCCGCTCGTTCTTGTGCCTTACTGTAGGTTTCCGAGCCTGTTCTTCTGATTGGCTCATTCTACTCTATTCCACCCGCCTATCATGGCTTCAAATTTTCAGATCTTGCATATATCTTCTGCGGCCATATATGGATCCTTTTCCAGCTCCTTAGCTGATTTGGTCAGACTTCCATTATCTCCGAACTATTTGCAATAATTCTCCATATTGTTCTGAAATTGTAGATACGTTTCATCTTCTGCTGGCTAAAAAAATTGTTTGCACTTTTTTTGTGCGTTTGCTCAAAATTTAATTGACAGTTTGTAAAGAAATGTAAGTCCTTAGGGCTAGAAATTCATGTACTCACCGCCACTCCGTAGTGCCATGAAATGGCAATAAAATAGGGACATCGTGCTCCCACTGCCACTGGATGCCAAAAAATTGACTTTCTGAACACGGCGCTGTAAGAATAGCTGATGTGTCCCTACGGGGAGTAAGCATTCCATTGTACTAGTACATATGGCAAATAAAACTGAATTGAATTGAAATTGCGGACGCCGCTCTTTCGCCAGCTGCTGGCGGTTCCCGCAACGGCTGCCATATTGCTCTCTCCCTCTGCGCTGTTGGTAACTGGCAGCGCCCTGCAAAATAAAATGGCGGTATGGTGACATCAATCAGCATGCAATGCCGACTTAACGACACCAACGCGAACTTCGACCCTAGCACTGAATTCAGCGCTGGGTCCTAAGCACGCCAGGTTAACCTGACGTGCAAGCAGGCTGGCAGTAGCGATGTCTGCAGCTCTTCAAGGGACACACATATCATTCAGGTAAATTTGAATTTAAAGGTTTGGTCTTTTTTTTTTATTTTATTGAAGTGGTGGCTTGCTGCAATAGATGTGAAAAGTTTTTTTTTAAGTGTGTAGGGAGTGCTGCTGGACGCTTGCAAGGGCTCAGATGGTAAATGAAGGCCTTTGAGAAGACAGAACATGCTGAGAATACTCAGCAGATCATGCAACATCCATGGAGAGAAAAACAGATTTCACGTTTCAGGTTGACATGCTTCCTGACCAACTGAGTATTTCCAACATTTTGTGCTGTCGTTTCGCATTTCCAGCATTGGCTTGCAGAGGGAAGAGGAAGACGCAGAACAGGAAGTCACAGAAGAGGAGGAAGCCGACGAGGAGGAATCAGACGGAAGGATGCATCCCAGACAGCCCTTTTGTGGCCGGGATATCGGGGATGAAATCCTCTGCGCGCGGTCCCACTGGCTGGGAAGGATGCATTTCTTGGGTGTGTGAAATGAGGAAGGCACAAGGGTGGCGTTCTGCTGACGGAAGGGCGGGAAAGCAAAAGATGCATGCCAGAAGGAGGATAACGTATGACGTACACAGAACTCTGATGCAATTTAAACGGCCTACTGGGTAGTGCATGCTTATCCTTTCAGCCCCGCCACTGGCCAAGAGCTCAACCATGCCCCTGCCAAGAATGGTCTGCACCGTCTCCTCCAAGGGGGTGAGGTGAGGCCAGGAATGGGAGATGTGCCTCATCATTGGTGCAGATTATTGGTAGGTAAGTGATTGGGGGTTGTGCATTGAGCAGTGTATGAGGCTAGTAGTGCAATTGGTAGGAGACGGCTTTTGAAGATGCATTCGCTGAGCTTGACCAGTGGTGTGAGGTCATGAAGCTTCTTTGGGCACTGGAGCCAGGTGGTGGGGGCGACACTGCTGGCAGTGATGGCCTTAGTGATGTACTCCTACATCGTTCTTTCTGGAGGGCCTCCTGGCCCCTGGGGGTAGAGGTCCGATCTTGCAGTGTTGACCCCTGCACAAAGCTGGAGTGCTGCGTTTGAGACCTTTGGTGCCCCTTCCCTGGCTTGCTGAGCCATTTGTGTTAGTGCTGAGGTAGTTTCCCCATTTGTTGAGGTTAGGAAGGTAATTCAGCTTTAACAGCTGAATATTCACATTTGGAACTTCTTTTAAATATTGAATATTTCTTAAAAGGCAGAAAGGGCTGAACAATGTATTGATTCACTGCATTTTATTTTGTATTGCTGCAGTGTGCATGGCCCCTTTAATTCTCAGACCTCTTCATTACCCACAATTCCTTGCGAGCTGCACAGCTTTGCTCCCAGAGGCTGTGGGAAGCTGTAATGCCGGACCTGGACAGAAACTTCGTCCCAGATCCCTCCAGCAACGCCACCAGGACAGCGTTGCATGGAAGGTGAGCACTGCGCCACCTATCTCCATGACCCTCAGACCAATTTCATTCGGTTAGCGTTGCGGCCATTTCCAGCGATCGTTAACTGCAGTTGCTGATGACACCGGCAACTTTGCTGGCTAACACGAATTTCCCCCCATACGTAATAAGCAGCTGCGGCATACACGGTCTCGGAAAATCCCAGGTTTGGTCATCAGTCCACATTGAGTCAACTGATCTCAGCAAAGGTGGGCAAGCAACAATACAATTAGTCTCGGCAACCATAAGTTATAAAGAAAACATCAGCCATGGTTGCTGCTCCTGATCCCTATACAGCGCCCCAGCTAGAAGTGTACATCTGTGTCACCCATGGCTCAGTTGTGTAAGAAATCGTGGACTGAAAGAAATAATAGTCTGTTACGGGTTCCCTTGATCAGCAGTTTGTCTAAGTTGATGACACAGAAGGGTTCCAGTCATGTCAGAAAAGGAGTTGTACAGGAAGCTGAATTACGAGGTCAGAACACAAAAACAGGCCTTCGAGTGGGCGTAGCTAGGCCTGATAAGGGATGCAGCAAGGAGCTGTAGGATAAACAAGCTGTCTACGAGAGGGCAACAAGACCTTTAAAACAGAGATAAGGAGGAAAATTACCTCATGAGGCTGGGAAGGGGGCTGTCAAAGGTACCCTCTCCCTTGTAATTGGATAATGGGATGGGTAAAAATGAGTGACACCAGGCATCCACCAGCCCATCAAAATAAGGTATAGAAACAGGTGACCGAGAGAGGAAAACAGGCAGTTAGGGGGAGAAGGCTTCCCCGAGGTGGCTACGGCCTAACACCTTGGTCAAGTTTAGCCTCGGAGGTGGATCAATGCTGGCTGACAGCCTAACACCTCCAACAGCTTGAGGGACGACCCAATGGAAGTGACCGCTGCCACAGACTGCAGGAATCCACCCAATCCGAGGCCACCATATTGCCTCACCGTCCGTCCGGTCATTTTGTTCCTTTCCAGGGCCGTAGATCGCCCTCATCTGTCACGGGTTGTATGTCTACTGTATCTATTTCAATCGCATGTAGTCGTATCTGATTATGCTTAAACTGTAGCCCTCTAATAAAAAGCCTTACAACTCCTAAGACCCTCTGGGTAATCTGTCTGTGACCTGTGATCCAAATCTTACAATTGGTAGCACCCTCTTCTCTGAGTCAGAAGGTTGTGGGTTCAAGTCCCACTCCAGGAACCGGAGCACAAAAATCTAGGCTGACGCTCCAGTGCAGTGCTGAGGAAGTGCTGCACTGTCAGAGGTGCCGTGTTTAGGATGAGATGTTAAACTGAGGCCCTGTTTGCTCGCTCAGGTGGACGTAAAAGATCCTATTGCACTATTTCGAAGATGAGCAAGGGAGTTATCCCTGGTATCCTAGCCAATATTTATCCCTCAAATCAACATCACTAAAACAGATTATCTGGTCACGTTGCAGTTTGTGGGAGCTTGCTGTGCGCAAATTGGCTGCCGTGTTTTCTACATTACAACAGTGACTACACTTCAAAAAGTACTTCATTAGCTGTAAAGCGTTTTGGGACGTACGATGATCATGAAAGGCGCTATGTAAATGCAATTCTTTCTTTCTCTCCATCAGCAGAGCTCAAGGCTGGACTCAGCTGTGATTCTATCGCAGCCAAATAGTTTATCAATGCTCACCGTCAAGACTCCGGCATAAATAATGGTGACATGGCTAGGTACCAGAGGATGGGCAGCACCACCTCAGGAAGATGCCTTTAGGAAAGAAGTGTGAAGTGGAGAAACTTGACAAGTGGAGAGACTTGAATAAAAGTAATGCAGATTTTTTTTTAAAGCAATGCTTAGCTCCCTTCCAACTCTCCCTTCAACAACCTCATTGTACTACCAATGAATAATTACCCTGCATCTCATTTGCAAATGTTGGCACAACTCCACAGGTTTTTCAATCTAATTCATCTTAGTTGACTGGCTTTTATTCCTTTGATATCCCTTTCATATTACAAAATCAATCAATTTTGTGAAGAACTGCAGTGGGTGTTTTTTTGAATCTGTGCCTCTTATATTGTATAAGGCAGATTTCTCAGGGCTGGAGCAAAAGGCAAACACACACTCATGCACACGCACGCACCAACGCTTCAAATTGGCAATCTGCAATTTTATTTCTGGACACCAGATTTTCCCTGATGGCTAGGCAAGGACCACACAGACGAACATTATGGTAAAGGCAACAACAACAACAACACCTGGTATTTATATAGCGCCTTTAACATAGTAAAACATATCAAGGCGCTTCACAGGAGTGTTATAAGAAAAAGAAAGTTGACACCGAGCCACATAAGGATAAATTAGGGCAGGTGACCAAAAGCTTGGTCAAAGAGGTAGGTTTTAAGGAGCGTCTTAAAGGACAAAGGAGAGGTAGCGAGGTGGAGAGGTTTAGGCAGGGAATTCAAGAGCTTAGGGCCTAGGCAACAGAAGGCCACCAAAGGTTGAGCGATTATAATCAGGAATGCTCAAGAGGGCAGAATTAGAGGAGCGCAGATATCTCGGGGGGTTGTGGGGCTGAAGGAGATTACAGAGATAGGGAGGGGCGAGGCCATGGGAGGATTTGAAAACAAGGATGAGAATTTTGAAATCGAGGCGCTGCTTAACTGGGAGCCAATGTAGGTCAGCGAGCACAGGGGTGAACGGGACTTGGTGCAAGTTAGGACACGGGCAGCCGAGTTTTGGATGACCTCAAGTTTACATAGGCAACAAAAAAAACAATGGCCTCTGCCTCTGGCAGCACCATTTTTATTTGCCTCCAACGATGCTATGTGCACTGGCACAAAAAAACACTTCCTGGAGTGTCTCCACTCTAGAGTCAGTGGGCAGGGTTTCCTGCTTCTACACTCCTGTGATTTTCCTCCCCATTCATTTCAGTGGACAGGAAAATCGCAGGCTACTGAACGCACAAGGAAATAATCCCGACCAGCATCTCCAGAAGCAGCAGGCCAGCATCATTTACTTTACAACACTGGAGAATAAAGCAATTACGAACAATTAAAAGTTGATAGTACTTTGCAGGGCTCAACTGAATTCAATTTCTATATAGATTCGTAAGTAGTTCATTAATAATTGGTGTACAGTCGTGGAGAGTAACTGTAAATTATACGTTTAAATTATTATTTATTGTAAAGTATTGTAAAGAGACTCTCGCCTCCGAGTCAGAAGGTTGTGGGTTCAAGTCCCACTCCAGAGACTTGAGCACAAAAATCTAAGCTGACACTCCATGCAGTACTGAGGGAGTGCTGCACTGTCGGAGGTACCGTCTTTCGGATGAGATGTTAAACCGAGGCCCCGTCTGCTCTCTCAGGTGGACGTAAAAGATCCCGTGGCACTATTTCAAAGAAGAGCAGGGGAGTTACCCCCGGTGTCCTGGCCAATATTTATCCCTCAACCAACATCACTAAAACAGATTATCTGGTCATTATCACATTGCTGTTTGTGGGAGCTTGCTGTGTGCAAATTGGCTGCCGCGTTTTCCACATTATACAGTGACTACACTTCAAAAAGTAGTTCATTGGCTGTAAAGCGCTTTTGGATTTCCGGTGGTCGTGAAAGACGCTATATAAATGCAAGTCTTTCTTTCTTTTCTATTATCTAAAAGGCAGCAACATAGCAAAAGGTGAAACTGGAAAAGAAGAGATAAGCTGAATAATTGCTAACAATACTACTCAGTATTTTTTTGGAGGAAGTTGGGTGCACATGTACAGAAACCCATCACCATGTCACAAATCCCCAAGCTACTCAGTAATCCTTGTAAGTGGGCCAGCGGTTTATCAGATAATGAGTGCAAATTCTCTCCATGTAGGAATACATCCACTTACCTAAGCCCAAAGAATTTATGCACAGTTTAGTAAGGCTTAAGGTATTGCAGAGGTTCAACACTTAAAATCGCACACCTTACTAGCAAAAAGCACTAGCAAGCTTCCCACTGGCTTGTCCTGCTACAAACAATAACTTATATTTATATTGCATCTTTAACATAGTAAAACGTCCCAAGGCGCTTCACAGGAGCGATTATCAATCAAAATTTGACACCAAGCCAGATAAAAAGTTATTAGGACAGGGGACCAAAAGCTTGGTCAAAAAGGCAGGTTTTAAAGAGAGTCTTAGAGAGGTAGAGAGGCAGAGAAGTTTAGGGAGTGAATTTAAGAGCTTAGGGCCTAAGCAGTTGATGGCATGGCTGCCAATGGTCGAGCGAAGAAAATCGGAGATGCGCCAGAGGCCAGAATTGGAGGAGGGCAGAGATCTTGGAGGGTTGTAGGGCTGGAGGAGGTTGAAAAGATAGGGAGGGGCAAGGCCATGGAGGGATTTGAAAACAAGAATGAGAATTGTAAAAATTGAGGCCATGTAGGTGAGTGGGTACAGGGGGTGATGGGGAACGGGACTTGGTGCGAGTTAGGACACGAGCTGCAGAGTTTGGGATGAGCTCAAGTTTACAGAGGGTGAAAGATGGGAGGCCGGCCAGGAGACCATTGGAATAGTCAAGTCCAGAGATAACAAAGGCATGGGTGAGGGTTTCAGCAACGGATGAGCTGAAGCAGGGATGGAGATGGGTGATGTTACGGAGGTGGAAGTAGGCGGTCTTGGTGATGGGAGAGGCTGTGGGGTCGGAAACACCCTACTGATTAAGACACCAACATGAAGAGTTACCTGGAGTTCAGTGGGAAGAATCCCAGTCCTATGAAAAAGTTCTACCCATCCAAGTTCCACCAATGATCCAGATGGCTATTCAATCATCTACAACATCCCAGAGTACTGAAGAAATGCCCATGTCAGTTTGGCTCAGTTGGTAGCATCCTTCCCTCTGAGGCATAAGGTTGTGCGTTTAAACGCCACTCTGAAACTTGAATACTAAACCTAGGCTGACACGCCAATGCAGTACTGAGGGAGTACTGCAATGTTTGTGGTGTCATCCTTCAGATGAAACTTCAATATGTAACCCATCTGTTAAATGACTTAAAACGTGAAGGAAAATCTATTTTAAACATCCCTGACAACAACAAGAATTTTAATACAAAAGAGAACTTTTAATTATGGCTATACCACTTTATAATGCAAGTTGAGAACAGGAATATGAAGGAATATTTTTAACAGACATTACTCAGACAAAAGAAGCAGTTGTAACCAAAAGACAAATCTGGGGTTGCTATGGAACCAGTGAAACTAACCAGCACTGTCTTGAGATAAGACCCTCATTAAACTGCAACAAGTGACATACACGATGAAGTAACCCCACTAAACTTTGAACCAACCATGAACAAGGGGAAAAACCATGCTTGAATGAGCCAATCATTGAGGTGAACACCATGAGACGAATCTGAACACAAAGGCCTAGAAATTCAGTATAGCCACTTTTGGGGCGGTAAAGTCGGGCGGCCGCTAAAGTTTGCGCCCGGCGTAAAGTCGAGCCCCCTTCGCCGATATTCAGTTGCATCGCCCTAAGAGGTTGCTGCTGCGCTAAAACAGGCGATGCACGACTATCATTAGGCGCTAAGCCGGCAGCCCGGGGCGCTAACACCGGAAGTTGGGCGCAGGGCAGGTGCGGCGAGCTGCTGATTGCCGGCAGACACTCTGGCTCCGGTGAGCTCTTAAAGGGGGAGGGTGGATTTGTTTTTTTGAAAGGCCGAGACTAGTGTATTTGTGTTTTTGGGGAGGGCTTCTCTCCATCAGTTTGTTATGTGGTACCGTCCTCCTCCTCCTCCTCCTCCTCCTTCTTCTTCTTCCAAAGAAGGAGTGTTGCAAAACGGCTGCCTTTTCTACTGCAGGAGTGCCCTTTAATTTGCGCTCCCCGCGGCCCGCATCGGCTGAGCACCGTTCGACTCAACAGTCGCTAGGGCCGCCAGGCGCACAATGGGCCGGCGCAAGTGAAGTTCCGGTTCCGGGCGCACAAAGGGCGTTGCACGAGGAAATGACGTCATGATCTGCGCGCGCAAAGACTTTGCACCGGCGCTAAATGTCTACTGAAGTTGGGGCGAGGCGCAGATCACGCTGTGCCCGGGCGCTAAGCGCCTAGCGCTCGAGATCTACTCCTCCTAAGGCGCTAACGGCTGGCGCAGCCAACTGAATTTCTAGGCCAAAAAATATAAGTGACGCAATACGTAGTTTTTTACTGCAGTCGGCCAAGATAAACGTATCCTGGTCTAATGAAGAGAAGACACCTGAAGATTTCAACAGACTTCAAGTGATCGTTGGTTTGGCCACCGGACACTTGAAGACTCCAGGACGGGTTAACTTGAGTCCTTATTTAATCCGTCTGTTAGTGGTTAAATTAAAGATCTCTGGGAGATAGTGTATCTGTGTGGTTTTCTGTTAAAGTGGATTCAGGTCTACAAACCCTGCTCTAACACCTAATATAGGGGCTGTGAAAGTTGTAAATAATTCCTACAAACGTATAAGCAGATTTAAGAACCCGAGAGAAATAGCCAGTGAGTAAACTCACACCTGGCCATCTAGATATTAAAGAGCCCACAGCACTATTCGAAGAGCAGGGAGTTCCTCGCGTGTCCTGATCAACTTTCCTCCTAAAACCAACACCGGCAAACAACAGAGTAACTGTAAATTTGTAAAACCTTGCTGTGTGCAATTCAGCTGGTGACTATTGAAGCATTTGAGGGCATGATAAAGCACAATATGAATGCAAGTTCTTCCTTACAGATACCAAAGTCTGCTGCAGAAAATTATCTTTGTTCCAATAGCAGTCACATATCTACGTTAAAAAAAATCAGTGTAGTCATGACAACCGATAACCCGACTTGCTGAAAGTCAATTCGCTTTATACCAATTTAATTCAGCCACCGCAGATTTATGCAATGGATCTACTCACGACTTAACGAGCTACTTTCAACCGAGCTTCAAATGCATCCACATTTCCAATTGCTTGTCCAAATACAATTCAAATGATGAATAAAATAGTCAAGCTCTTTGAGGCCCGAATTTCAGAAATTTGAATGACGACCAAAAACTCCCATACCTACTAGGGGAAGAGAGAAATTGTATAACACTAGCGGCACACTATGTTACAGCTTGCCATAAACAGAGGGACAACCACTAAATATAAGAAAAGAGTATATATAAATTATATGAAAGTATATTTATACACTCAGGGATATATCTGTTTATACACTGTATGGATAGATCTGTATTTTTGTGAACAAACATGAATGTTTTTCGATGCTTTGGCAACATAAGATGTAACTTGTCATGCCAATAAAGCGATTTGAATTGAATTGAATTGAGTGCTCTCCTGGTTACTTACGCTGTATACATTTTACTGGCTATACAGTGGGATGTAAAATATTTGCACTTGCAACAAAGTAACAATTTAGAGTATCACAAATTATGAGATGAAATTCAATGGCCTAGATTTTGCGGTCAGTGGCAAATGAACGACGCTCGATGTTCAAACGCTTACAGCTACACACAGACTTTTCGGAGGCATTTGCGCGGCAACTTACAGTCATCAGGAGTCCGAAACAGCGCGGCGCCCTCTACAGGGAATCTGGGACCTGTGTGAACAAGGCAAGCAACTGTGTATCTTCAACCAGTCAGATTGAAGAGTCCTTACTGAGGTACTCAGAGTCTAGACCAGGAAGTGTAAGTTAGAATATTTAATTCAATGTAAAATCATGTACAGAAAGCAAAATAAAGAGAGAGGGGAAAAAGATGGATTAAGAGAGAGATAAGAGACAGAAAGAAAGTTAAAAAAATAATTTTTAATTTTTTAAAAATCTCCAATAATAATTAAAATCTGAAGGAATGGTAGTAATTAAGACTTATCGCGCCATTAAAAATTCACTTTCACTTGAATGGAGCAGCCTAACCTTTTCTGGCATGTTTAGTGGTATCTAGTGGGTAAATACTGTAACTTCACATCCTTTTTGTGTTCGAATGCAGAGTCTCTCAGCACGGTACCCATGTAGCAAAGCTTGTGGAGGAGCAGAACAACTCGGACAGCAACTTCCTGATTTCCGCGTTTAACTGCATGTGCGGACGCCGGAAGTTGCTGTTCGATTTGCTCCTTAATAAAAGGTGTGCGCCGATACCCTCACCGTTATTCCTACCGCAAAATCTGGACCAATGTCTACAGTAGAGTGCTTGACCTGTTTGAAGGGAGAGCGCTTTTAGAGGTTGGGTTCAATACATCCAGAGATCATAAGCTGGAACTTTACCTCTAAAATATTTATACCTTCAGAATGGTGAAAGCTCAACATACTTACCATAAGGCAGTTAAACTATGTAATTCAATCCCCTCTGGCAACTTAGCACGCACTTTTTTTTATTTTAAGTAATGCCATATACCTCATCAAGCAAGGTGTTGAAGTACCCAAATATTTTCAACTTCGCAGCAACCTTCGAATGTGCAGATCACAGAACAGAGGAATAAAAATCAGCAGGTCTGCCACGTGCTGTTTTTAATCACGGCAAGATGTTAATCTTTATACAAGATGACACAGAACACCAACAATCTTTATGCAAATTATCTGAATTACTATGCAAACTAAAACTTAAAAAAATATTTAATCCAAGAATGAGAAACTGCCTGACAAACATAAAGCAATATGAATTTACCGTCGTAACCGATGCCACAAAGAGTTAATTGGCTGTGCGCATATTAATAAACTCAGTATCGAGCATGCGAGCACACAGTATCTCAACAGTTTCTGGGATAAAATAATATACCACAAACGTAGTTTCACTTTCCTCACCCTTACCCCAAAATTCCAGGATTTGGGGGAAATTTCCTGCTGTGATTATAGACCACATAATGTCAAAACCTGCAACCAAAATTGTAATGTAACTCTGCCACATTGTTAGCCAGTTAATTTGTGGATGTCTTCCTTCCTGGCTTTCCTCCCCTTCTCCTTCGCCTTCCTTGAAGAAGTAGCATAGTCTGAATAAGACTATAAAGATAAGTACAGAGGAGAGAAGTCATTTGGCTCATTTAATGCATCCTACCATGGAAACCTACTATTTCCTCACCCATCACAGCACCCACTGTCACTGGAATGACAGGAGGTTTTTGTCTCCATCCTCAATGTGAAGAATTGCTTTCAGACATCAGTCTTAACCTTGTCTTTTACCAGCTTGGACCTCTTGTCCTGCAATTTTGGTTCAACTCAAAATAGCACTCAGGATTAAATCTTTCTATCCCACTTAATATTTTACGTACCTCGATAAGGTTGAACAATCCAAGGTTTCCTAACCTTCCTCGTAACTCAGTCCGCTGACATTAAGGATCAGCCTTTTGGCTCTTCTCTGCACTACTTCCAGGGTTCACATGTTTCCTTGTCCTTTAACGACCAAACCTGAATCCAATAATTAAGGTGCGGCCTGACCAGAGTAATCTACAGCTTCAGCATGATGGCCTCAGGATTAAACGCCACAATTACATCTGCCATGGTTCTTCCCAATTTGCAAATACAATCCAAGTTCTTCTGCAATCGCTTGCCCGTTTTATCAGACTCCCTCCCCTCACTGACCCATCCCTAGTTTAACATCATTTGCAAATAATGTCTAGGTCCTTATGAAATTCCTTGCCTGTGTCAGACTTCACTGCCCACTGCCACCCACCTTCCCCATTTAGTATCATCTGCAAAATTGAAACACCCATTTATCCTCATAGCACTTCACTCCCTGCTGGGTAACGTTTTGGAATAAAGCCTCTTTCTCACCTCAATTCCACCTCCCCCAGCCCAACATATACACCCAGGTGCCTATCGGCTTACTCACAGTCCCAGCTCCCCTACATGGTCTGACATAGTACTTTCAGGAGATCGCCATCTTTCTGCATTGAGCTACGTAGGCCAGTATAAGCAATGCAGAGAAGCAAAGCAACCTCACTACTGAGAGCCAGAGAACAGAGCTTGATCAATTTGAAAAGATCTACATTTTAGAACTTCCAATTTTGCTGCAAAAGACTTGGGAAAGAAGGCACTTGTGTCACAAAAGAAGGAAAGATGGTTTCGTTTGTTTCAACTAGAGTATGATAAAGAGAAACCAACCAGCCACTTGGCTGAATGCACAATTTAATCCGCATTGGCATGAAAAGGAGACAATGCAGCTCTTGGCAGTGTTTAGAATAATTGCACATTGATCACCCATCATATGTAGACAGTAAAACTTATTCCTAGAAAAAGTCTAATGGTGAATATTACCAAGTCAAAGCAATATACGGAATTGTGCTTGATACCAGGGGCTAGATTTTCAGTCGCTTGCGCCAGCAGTTAGCGCCTTAAGAGAAGTGATTTCCGGGCGCTATGCGTGTAGCGCCCGGGCGCAGCGCAGTTTGCGCCCCGCCCCAAATTAAGTTGCCCGTTAGCGCCGGCGCAAAGTTTAGCGCCCGGCCGGATGCGCGCGCAGAAAATGACGTCACATCCTCGTGCAACGCCCTTTGGCCGCCCCGATTGCAAACTTCAGTCGGACCGCCCCATTGTGCGGCGGGCGGCCGGAGCGTTTGGAAAAAGGAACGCAACACAACCAGCGCGGGCCCCGGGGGACGCTAATTAAAGGGAACGTCCTCTCCAGTATAAAGGCCATCCTTTTTTCAGAAAACAGTCTTGTGCAACGCATTTCTGGAGACACAACAAGGAGGATAGCTAACTGGTTTCAAGCAGCAAGAGCCAGGTATTTTTGGACTCAGGCAATAGCGCTGCAAGTGGCCATTTGGAAATTAGACTGTTTGCCAGGATTTGATGGGGGCTGCATGGGGTGCCAATGCGCAGCTGCAGCGCCATGTCCGTAGGGCTCGCAGAGGCAGAGGGGGCTACAGGGCGTCGGCCACGTAGGCCTTACCCAGTCAGGCTATACCGCCAGCAGCGCTCCTACCTAAACATGAGTGCCGCGCGATGTGTTAGAAGGCTCCGATTCCGAAAGGAGGTGATTGCAGAGATCTGCCACCTGCTTCGCCGAGATCTGCGGCCAAAGCTCAGGTGCAGGACGTCTCTGTCGGTGGAAGTGAAGGTGACGGTGGCATTGAACTTCTATGCCACCGGCTCCTTCCAATACGCTGCTGGGGACATAGCAAACATCTCCCAGTATGGCGCGCATCGCTGCATCCGCCACGTGACCGAAGCACTGTTCAGAAGGAGAAGCCAATTCATCTCCTTCCCCATGGCCCTCGAGAGCCAGCATCAGCGCGCATTGGGATTTGCCAGACTCGGGGAATTCCCCTTGGTGCAGGGCGCCATTGACTGTACGCATGTGGCTTTGCGGGCCCCTCTGGAGCATGGCGAGCAGTATCGCAACAGGAAGGGCTACCATTCTCTGAATGTGCAGCTGGTATGTGACCACAAGCAGCGCATCATGGCAGTCAATGCCAGCTTCCCAGGCAGCAGCCACGATGCCTTTATCCTGCGGCAGAGTACTGTGCATGACATGTTCCAGGCACAGCCTCCCCCAAGAGGATGGCTCATCGGGGACAAAGGCTATCCTTTGTGCACCTGGCTCATGACCCCGCTCCGCGCGCCCAGGACCGCTGCTGAAGAGGCCTACAACGAGAGCCATCAAACCACCCGCAACATCATCGAGCTAACTATTGGGGTCCTCAAGCAGCGGTTCCGCTGCCTTGATCGCTCCGGAGGAGCTCTCCAGTATTCGCCGGACCGGGTCTCCCAATTTGTGGTGGTTTGCTGCATGCTACACAACCTGGCTATCCGCAGGACTCAGGCACTGCCACCTGACGTTGGACCAGCACCTCAGGAGGAGGAGCAGGAGGAGCATGAGGAGGAGGAGGAGGAGGAGGAGCAGGAGTACGTTCCCAGGAGGGAGCGACCAGGGCCAAGGGCCGCACGACGCCACCTTATTACACGGTACTTCTAAGCCCCCTGTCAGGGAATGGCCAGGGGCCATGAGGGAAGATGAATGCAGCCGCTCCGCAAGCCCTCAGCCGGCGAAGCCAACAAACACTAAGAAGAACAACCATGGAGACTGCATGAATAAAGATAATTTTTTATTGCACAAAAATGAAAAGCCCTTCCCACATGAATCCCCAAAAACAATAAACGGGCCCCACAAAAAGCCCAACAAACGACTCACTCCCACAAACTGGGGAGGAGCCACTCCACCTTTATTCAAACCGGGCCTCAACGTCGGCCTAACGCAAAAAATAAGCCCTCCAAAAGCACAACCATGGGCAAAATAAAGATGGCCACCGCCATATTAAAGGAAAGCTGCCCACACCCTCTACTGAGTGGCCCGCGAGGGCGAGACCTTGGCCAGCATTTTGCCTCCCCTGCCCTGCCTGCTGCTCCTTCGCAAGCTCTGCCCAGTGGCTGCTGCGAGGCTGGGGGAAGGCGCCTGAGGCTCAGATGCCCTTCCGCCAGGTGCCGCTGGGGGGCGGCCTACACGGCGTTTGGGCCTCGAGGGGCCGTCTGCTGAGTGGCGCACCTGAGCCTGGCCACCATCAGCTGCAGCCGCTTGCCGTTGACGCCCCAGAGGGGGAATGGCGGCGACGGATGGCGCAATGTGGGCCAGCTGGCGTCTGGGATGCGCTGGCTGGTGCTGTGGCGCGGTGGCACTCGGCCGGGCCTGCACTGCAGGATCCGCAGCAATCAGCCGACGGGCGGCTTGCTGGGATGGTCCAGCGCGGCGCCTGCCCTGGCGATGCCTGCCTGAGACAGCGCGTGTGGCAGCAGTGAGTGGCCCTGTGGTCCTGGTGTGCGCGCGCATCACATCCGCCAGGGTCTTGACGGCATCAGTCAGCATGCGGCCACTCGCGGCAGTTGCTGCCCCGAACTCGCGCACACTGGTCGCCAGCGACTCGATGGCCTCAGGCATGCGCCCCACCACGCTCATGAGCTCCGTGTGGCGCCGGTCCGAGTCGTCGGCCATCTTATCCAGCTTCCGCACCTCCTCCGAAGTGAAGGTGTCCGGACTGGAGTCGCGACTCTCCCGCTGGGGAGGAGGGGGCCGAACTAGGGGACCCTTGCCGCGTTGGTGACGGCGAGTGTGCCGAGCAGCAGCACTCCCCTCTGATCCTTCCCCCCTTTGGGGGGAAGGCCGCGGGCCACGCGCACGGCTGCTGGGTGGCTGGACGCCACTGGTCCCAGAAGCTGCATTGCCCTGCGACAGTTCCTCCAGGCACTCGTCCAGTGAGGAGGTGTCAAGCATTTCCTCCTCTCCTGCGGGACGTGACTGTTCCCCCGAAGGTCCGGCTTGCTCCTCCTCCTCCTCCTGGTCGGAGGTGCTGTCACTGGCAGCTTCAGGGTCCTGGTCGTCACCAGCTGAAAGCAGGAATGCACAAGAGTAGCTTCAGAGTGAGGAGACGGCGTCAGCGAGGGAGTTAGGACTGGTGGGATTCAGCGCATTGGTGGGACAGTGGCAAAGGAGGTAGCTCGGATGGGCCAGTGCGACGCGAGAGGGCCAAAAGGCGAGGTCCTTACCATTGCCGGGCAGTGGAGGGTCGGATACACCGCACGCTGTGGGGACAATCACACGGGCTCCCATGAGCACACACACGCGCTCCTCCAGCCGAGTGAGCTTCTGCAGCTTGGCGCGGCCACCCCTGGCACGGGCCTGGCGATTAAACGCTACTTTAGCCTGCAAGAGAAAGGACGGGCTGTAAGTGCGCAGTGAAGCCCTGATGTAGTGTGCACTGCCTCCCATGGTGGAATAGCTTGGACAGAGTGAAGCCCTGATGTAGTGTGCACTGCCTCCCATGGTGGAATAGCTTGGACAGAGTGAAGCCCTGATGTAGTGTGCACTGCCTCCCATGGTGGAATAGCTTGGACAGAGTGAAGCCCTGATGTAGTGTGCACTGCCTCCCATGGTGGAATAGCTTGGACAGAGTGAAGCCCTGATGTAGTGTGCACTGCCTCCCATGGTGGAATAGCTTGGCCAAAGTGTAGAGTGCCGAATGGCCATTTGATGCTCATGACTGTCCCAATGCTGCTGGCTGAGGGCTGGCCAATAGGACTTTCAGCTCCCTTTGCCCATCATGTCAGGTGTACATGCAAGAATGAGGAGGAGACTGGAAAGGCTACTCACCTTCACAATCCTGGTCAGATCGTTGTATTTTTTACGGCATTGTTTGTGGGTCCTGGGGGCCTCGCCGGTGAACGTCACCCTCTGGGCGATCTGCTTCCAGGCTTTGGTGTAGTCATGGTGGGTTGGATTCCTCCCACTCTCTGGAAACAAGATCTTGCGCCTCACCTCCAGAGCTGTGACCATTATGTCCAGATCACCCTCTGAGAAGCGCAGGGCACGCTGACGGGCCTTCTCTGGCGTTGCCATGACTCCCTGGGGCTGAGCAGCAGTGTTGAGGCCTCTTTGCAAGGCTCCAGTGTGCAGGGCGTGGCAGCAGACCAATTCGTCCCTTCCCCCTTTAAGAGCTGGTCGGCACCACGGGGTCTGCTGTCAGTGCAAAAATGACCGCACCCGCGCTGCGCCCCGCCTGGGCGCTATCCCTCTGGACCGCCGGCTTAGCGCCTAAAGGTAGGAGTGGAACGCCTCTTTTAGCGCTCCACCACTCTCTTAGGGCGAAGCCACTGAATTTCCGGCAACGGGGCGCTACTTTGGGGCGGGCGCTAACTTCGGGCGGGCGCTAAGGTTAGCGCCCCAAAACTGTCTATACTGAAAATCTAGCCCCAAGTGTTTAAAGATAGTATTTTACTTCTGATGCCGAAATCTTGACTCAAGTTGCTAAGAGTTAAATAGAAACTGCA
The DNA here is from genome assembly GCF_052327205.1 of Somniosus microcephalus. NCBI lineage: Eukaryota > Metazoa > Chordata > Chondrichthyes > Squaliformes > Somniosidae > Somniosus > Somniosus microcephalus. The sequence continues at coordinate 100,824,168 of NC_141001.1, forward strand.
TGATAAACAAGCCTAATGTTACTTCAAACCCATCCTTCCAAATGTCTCCTCACCTCAAAGCATGGATTCATGCAGGGGTATAGTTCCATTGGCAGTCTCTAGTACCTCGCTGAAACAGCAATACTTCAGAAGTAAGCAAGGACAGAGAGTGTCAACAGTCTATTGAGCTATGAGGCTTGGGAGGCGGGTGAGTGGGCATCACAACCAAGCATGGCTTTAGCCCCTGTGAAAATATATACACACACACTCAGACTTTTTTCTTCAACTAGATAATAATCATAAACCGCCAATAATTCTAAGTTGATTTCTGCTCTCCCTACCTTGGGGGCAATGAGAGAAACTGTTGCATCCCTCCTCCCACCCCAGGTGGCATCAGCTAACTTTAGTGCTGACCAAAGATCTTTTTGATCGTGTGCAGTTCGTTACCATGCCAACTGCTGAAATTAATTGCCAAGCCATTGGAGGAGCTCTCAGCTTTTTATTAAAAAAAATACACTGCAGCCCTAAAAAGCACACACAAAATGTACGGTATAATTCCATTTAGAAGATTCTCTTTTCCCGTCTGTTGGCCACTAACAGTAAAGCACAACTAAATTACACAAGGTGGTAAACTTCAATTTGAATGGTAAGCTTCCGTTTTGTAAAGGAATCCAACTTGGAACAGTGTACCCAGGCAGCTCCATTTTTGTTCCTTCCTGTAATGTATGGTAAGCAGGGCCACACAAGAGATTAGCGTGTAAAGTTAAGGCACATGGGATTGGGGGCAAGGTATTGACTTGGATGGAGAACTGGTTGGCAGACAGAAAGCAAAGAGTTGGAATAAACGGGTCTTTTTCCGAATGGCAGGCAGTGACTAGTGGGGTACCGCAGGGATCGGTCCTTGGACCCCAGCTATTCACATATACATTAATGATCTAGAAAAGGGAACTAGATGTAATATCTCCAAATTTGCAGACGACACAAAGCTGGGTGGGCGTGTGTGCTGTGAGGAGGATGCCGAGAAACTCCAGGATGATTTGGACAGTTTGGGTGATTGGGCAGAAGCATGGCAAATGCAATATAACGTGGATAAATGCGAGGTTATCCACTTTGGTGGCAAAAACAGGAAGGCAGATTATCATCTGAATGGCAATAGATTGGGAGAAGGGGAAGTGCAACGAGACCTGGGTGTCCTTGTGCACCAGTCGTTGAAGGTAAGCATGCAGGTGCAGCAGGCGGTTAAGAAGGCAAATGGTATGTTGGCCTTCGTAGCAAGAGGGTTTGAGTACAGGAACAAGGATGTCTTGCTGCAGTTGTACAGTGCCTTGGTGAGACCACATCTTGAGTATTGTGTGCAGTTTTAGTCGCCTTATCTGAGGAAGGATGTTCTTGCCATGGAAGGAGTTCAGCGAAGATTCACCAGGCCGATACCTGGGATGGCAGGAATGACGTATGAGGAGAGATTGGGTCGATTGGGCTTGTACTCGCTGGAGTTTAGAAGAATGAGAGGGGATCTCATTGAAACTTATAAAATTCTGACAGGACTGGACAGACTAGATGCAGGAAGGATGTTCCCAATGGTCGGGGAGTCCAGAACCAGGGGTCACAGTCCAAGGATAAGGGGTAGGCCATTTAGGACAGAAATGAGGAGGAATTTCTTCACCCAGAGAGTGGTGAACCTGTGAAATTCTCTACCACAGAAGGCAGTAGAGGCCAATTCATTAAATATATTCAAGAAGGAGTTGGATATATTTCTTAAGGCTAAAGGGATCAAGGGGTATGGGGAGAAAGCCAGGACTGGGTACTGAATTTGGATGCTCAGCCATGATCACATTGAATGGCGGAGCAGGTTCGAGGGGCCGAATGGCCTACTCCTGCTCCTATCTTCTATGTTTCTATGTTTCTAAGTGGACTGATTTAGAAGGATCCTTATATTGCTGCAGAGAAGTCTGTATAAGTCAAGTCAACCATTGCAACTTAAACTTTAAAAATACAAAATTGAGTCCCAAACTTTTTTTTTTTATTCGTTTATGGGATGCGGGCGTCGCGGGCAAGGCCAGCATTTATTGCCCATCCCTAATTGCCCTGTAAGTACAGCAATCCCAATCACCACAGTGTCAGTTGGCAGCATTCTCATCTCTGGAGTCAGAAGTTTGTGGGTTCAAGCCCCACTCCAGAGACTGGAGCACAAAATCTGGCTGACACTCCAGTGCGGTACTGAGGGAGAGCTCAGGTGGACGGAAAAGATCCCATGGCGCTGCTTTGAAGAACTGGGGAGTTCTCTCTGATGTCTTGGCCAATATTTATCCCTCAACCAACACCAGGTAAAAACAGATTATCTGGTCATTATCTCATTGCTGTGTGTGGGATCTTGCGGTGCGCAAATTAGCTGCCCCGTTTCCTACATTACAGCAGTGACTACACTTCGAAAGTACACTTGGCTGTAAAGCACTTTGGGACGTCCGGAAGTCGTGAAAGGCGCTATACAAATGCAAGTCTTTTTTGCTTTTGATAAATGCGCCTTGCACACTTTACAAGCTGAAATTTTCATTAAAAGATAAACTAGATTTAATTAGAAACTTATGAGATATCCACTACAAATAATAATGAACACAATACTGACATGTTATATTTGTCAAGTGACTACCATGTAAGTAGGAACAAAGCGACCATAGGTTACTCAAGAGTATACATTACCAAATGCATTAGGGAGGTTATGTAACAGAGAGCCTTTCAAATCACTCAACACTGATTTGTGCTTCTCTCTGGCTGGTTCAGATTGAGCTAGCAGTAATTAGTTGTAAACAGATATGAAACGTAAGGGTACTGACTGGAAGCAGATTTCTACCTGCCAGTACTCTGCTATTCTATAGAAAAGTAAAAACAACAAAGATTGCAGTGACATTGCAGCAGCAAGACAGCAACTGTAGAGAACTTGCAACATTAACTGGTGACCAAATTGGCACAAATGAAAGTATTTATAGTCTCATATGTTGTTGTTTCAAGATAACTTTATTTTGTAAATATTGGTGGGAAGGGGAATTTGATTAAAATAAATAAATCTGATTGATTTAAAGGCTGACTAGATGGTGCAGCAGGTTTGCACGCAACATCTTCACTCCTTGCGGCCTGCGTTTGAATATCCCCCAGACACGCTGCAGCACGTCGGCCAGCAGCTCCATTTCGGGTAACTCGCAGTCCGGATGGGAGGAGGGGAGCCGGGCATGGTGGCCAGAGCGGGAGAAGCAGGCCACCACACGTGGAGCCGGCAACAGTGAGGAGGAGGCCGCGGTGAAGAGGAGGACGGAGCGGCTGAGGGACATCGCGCTCCCACCGCCACGGGAAGCCATTGTATTGACTTTGAACGCGGCGCTGTATGTATAGCTGACGCGTCCCTACGGGGAACAAGCATTCCATTGTACTTGTTACATATGGCAAATAAATCTAATCTGAATCTGAATCTAATGGGGTGAAAGTCTTCTCTTTGCTACCCGTAAAGAGCTCAGCATAGTCCCTAATAAATACCACGAATGGCTTTCTAAAACGTTCCACTCCAGATATTAATGTCTTTATAGTCCACGAAGACAATGAACAGGTGAACACTACTGCCTCCCCACCGCCCACCCACCCCCCCCACCCCATTTTTCTTCCTTCCTGTAATGCATTGTAAGCAGAACGACACAAGTGGACTGATTGATGCACTATCAACAACACCAAAGACTACGAGTCGAACTTATACGAAGTAGGCTTTTATTGACTAAGAACTGGAGCATGCCTCTGCTAGTGGATCCATCCTAAGAGCTCCCGGGGGAAGGGTGGTGAGTCACCTTTATACCCGGGCTTAGGGGTGGAGCCAGGGGCGGAGACATGCCCGGACCTGTACAGAGTTAACAGTGGTTTACCACACAGACATGTACAGAGTTAGCAGTGGTTTACCACACTGATTTAGAAGGATCCATAGCTTTTACTGGGTTCATCCTGATCAGCATGCGTCTTAAGATGGCCAAGTGTCTGAAGTTCTGGCAGCTCTTCATAGGAGGGCCCACCAGCACCAATTTTCTCCCCTCCTGCCCTGAAGGTGGCAAATTTAGCAATGATGTCAGCAACTTCCTCTTCATACAAAGAGTTAACGACACATGGAATGGACGTCTAAGTTGGGTACCAGCAGAAATAAATCAGGATTTTAAAAAAAGTTGGATGCCATCAAATGGGGTGGGGCGGGGGAGGGGAAAGGACTGTAAGCTAAGAGGGGTTTGAATTGCTATCCTCATTTGTATCCATCTTGTGAACCCAGCACAGACCAGGGATTGAACGTGGCATTCGTGATCTATATAGCACACCACCAAACCATGGAGTGCATTTGCACTGTACCACTAGGGTAGCATAGTCAGTCAGTTAAGCACTCCTTTTTCTCCCTCAACCAGCCAATTTATTATTGAAACCTAACTTCTCTGTGAACTGAAACACACCCATGACTTCGCCAACTACTGCAACAATGAGAATCCTATGGATCTTTCTGTGGTTAAATTATAAAAATCACAAAAAAATTATTAGCCCCAATTTTAACTCCAGGTGATTTCACTGCTCAGGCCGGAGTTAAAATTACTACCGGGTCTCAATTATGTCACTGGGCCTCAACATGCATATGTAAAGAAGGACCGCGTGGGCTCTGGGCGCGTGACCTCAGTATCTGCTCAGGAGAGCAGGTTAAAATTGCAGATGTTACGATCATGGCGGCTTTCGGACAGGTAAGTGCCAGGGCGATTTTAACTGCCCACCTGCCAGGTTTCTGTTGCGCGAGTAGGGTTAAAATCGCCCCTGTCCACATCAACTTTTTTTTGTTAACCAAGTTGTTCAGTTAGCCATTTCAGTTGCATGGCAAGTCAGATTTTCAGATTTCAAACTGATTAGCAATCAAATCAAAATGGAAGCCACACTAAAATTGGAGAGTCACAGACATAAATAACTTCTCTCTAGTTATTTCCCCCATGTTTCCTGCATTATAACAGTGACTGCACTTCAAAAAATACTTCATTGGCTGTAAAGTGCTTTGGGAGTCCCGAGTTCATGAAAGGTGTTATATAAATGCAAGCCTGTCTTTCTTTTTACTTTCAATAAAAGATCAGTTTCTATCACTGCAGAGCTCAGAGTTCAATTCAAGGTATCAAACTGTTGTTTAAATCAGCCACAATTTCTGCTACACCCACAATCTGTCATGGCTTTTAACATTACTGCTAGAAGTGGCCTCGCAACAGTACATCAAGAGTAAGGATGTCAGATGTCAATGTTACTAACATTTGCACCATTTTTGCTCTATGGGATGAAATACGAATTAATTATACCAGGGATGGATTATCATTTGAAAAAAAATCACATCTCCTCTTGAACAATGTTTGACATTTTCACTTTGTGCAGAGCGATGGACTTGCATTGCATAACACTGAACCAAATGTCAACTGACATTTCAGAACTCACTGCAATACCTGCACAACAATAGCAACTTGTGTTTATATATAGTGCCTTTAATGTAGGAAACACATCCCATGGACTGTAAATTAATTATGTCAATAGTTCTTCTTAAAGTGTAACAGAAGGAATACGTTGCAAAAGACTAACAGGATTAACAACAAACAACTTGATACTTTATTGACTGTGCAAAGTCTTATGCTCATTAATGGGCTTGCTTCCACATGGAGTTTCAATTTGGTCTGTGTAGTAAGAGAGATGGACATATTTATACTGGGTGGTAGCGGAGCAAACATCATCACCTAATAATTATCTGACTTAGCCTAAGGGGTATTTCACAACAGTGCCTTATTGTAATATTAGAAGAATTATCTTTGCAATTTCTGTCAAGGTTTATGTAGAATATTGGCTACATAGGAGTGATTATGAAGAGGTAATCTGATCAATAGGTCCAGATGATGTTACAAGAGAGAGTGCTGAACTGAAGCTGTATGTAACTGCCTTAATTCCCAAATTTGGATTACGCTTTGAAATCATTCCCAGATATCAGTTATGCTTCACACAATGTGCAAACGGTTAGAATCCTACCCAGGAGTTTCATTCCACATAGGCCTTTAATACAGGATTACTACAACCCGAGCAAACTGATCACCGCAACGTCATGGCTGCAGATTTAAAAATGGGGACATAATCTGTATTTAATTGCAGGCAAGTTACATAAGTTCTGTAATATTCTGTGTGATCAAATAGGATTTAAATGCTGAAGCTAAAAGATTTGTCTTCACCCTGTGATTTTAAAGACCATTATAAAATTCAGTCAAACAAATTAAGCTGTAGCCGTGCAATATTGACAGTATAGTCAACTGTCCAAATATATAATAATAAAATATATATCTACCATGTGTCATGACTCTCAAGAAAGTTAGTTTTTTAATCAAGTTTGTAACAACAAAAATCAATAACTATTAAAATAAGAAGACCTCCAAAAAAAAAGCAGACCTCAAAGGCAGTTTGAATGCTCAATTAGAGAGTAAAGGCTTAATATATTAAAATTAATTCATTTTCTTTGATTACAGTATCTTTAAGAGGTAAGATCAAATGAAGCTTATAAATAAAAAATATATTTTCATCTCAAGTAAGAAGAAAAATTCTTAAAAGGGCATCAGTATATCTGTTTTTTTAACAACGTGACTTCTTTCTAACCTCCCAACAGTCTCAAAAAATGTATGATGCTCTCCAGCAGGATGTTATAATTCATTCATATTTTATGCATAGCTATGCGGAGACAAATTGTCTTCAGTTTTATTGATTTTTCAAAATCATTTTATGTATTATTTCTTCAAACCACAACCATCCAAGACTAATTGCTGCTGCTTCAAGGCAGACGACATTTTAACAACAAAATAATGAAGCATTTGCACGGGTCATTGATTCTGTCGATTCAAAACTATTTCATTTTATTTTCATTACTTTATATCTTGTTGAAAAAAAATTGACAAATGATCAAAACCAAACTTTAGCATTTTCTAAGATCTCAGGTGGCAAAATTGTGGCCATGAAATCATGACCCGCCATCGCTGACAGATTTCACAATTTATCTTAAAAACTATTTTAATGGCACCTTGTTTTTGCTAACCTTAGGGGGACTTTCCTTCGTCACACTAATGCTTTCCAGTTTCACCAGGCTAAACCAGTCACAATACCATTTATTTTACATTTAGCTCGTCAGCCTCATGTATCACGTTCCAACATTGTCCTTGTGAGCGTGACATTTCATTGTTCCGTTGTGCAACCCAAAACAGCTTTAATGGGTCACGAAGAGTGAGAATCCATACTGCGAACCTGAAACCATTTCCTGTGTCCTGTTACTGCAATTACTGTACTTCAGTGTGGCATTAATATTATTTAACATCCAAATCAAGGGGCTCAACATGAACCAGCTTTCATAATGTGCAGAACGAATCACTGCGAAAACATCTCAGTCAGTCAGTATCTTCATTGCAACATTACTTGTAACGCGAGGAGGCTGAGTAAGTCCAGCATCGGAAACTAGAGTCCTTTTTTTTAACAAAACAGTGAAGCTGCAGCGCACCTCGAAAGCTTCTGTTTTGCAATATATATTTTAAATATTGAGTCAATGCCATCAATAAATAACATGGAGAGCTAAATGGGGAAAAAAATAGGAAAACATGCACTGCACTATAAAAGTTCTCCTATTCTGATGTGCATAGTTTACAGTACATCATAAAATATCAGAATTCTTTTCTATGACGTTGAGAAGTTTCCACTTGAGGGCGAGAACTAGGGGCCTTAAATAAAGGACAGTCACTAATAAATCTAATAGGGAATTCTGGAGACATTTCTTTTCCATGTAACACATAGCACAAAAAAAAGACTGTGAAATGCATGGATAAATTAGAAAATACAATTGCAAATACATCTGAAATCCTTGTTAATTGAACACATCAAGGAGCTACCATCTACAAATCCAATAGCCCACATTGTACCTTTTGGGACACTTTGCCTCCAGAAGGATACAACGTGGGCCACTTCTGGCCACTCTTCAAGATGTGCGGGTTTGCAGATGATGGCCTCCTGGGTTGATTAACCAATTAACACTTCAGACCACCATTGTATTTTTTTTTCATTCATTCTCAGGACGTGGGCGTCGCCAGCAAGGCTGTCATTGCCCATCCCCCATTGCCATGAGAAAGTGGTGGTGGGCTTGAACCACTTTGTGTAGCAGTTTGACACAACTGAGTGACTTGTCAGGCCGCTGCAGAGGGCAGTTAAGGGTCAACCCTGTCGGTGTGGGACTGGAGTCACAGATAGGCCAGGCTGGATAAGGACAGCAGGTTTCCTTCCCTTAAAGGACCTTAGTGAACCCAGCTGGGTTTTTACGACAATCCGACAGCTTCATGGTCTTTTTTACTGATAGCACTTTTTTATTTCCTGATTTATTTATTTTTTAAAAACAGAATTTTTAACTTTTAAAGCAGGGTTGAACTCACATTCTCTGCATTGTTGGTCCAGGGCTCTGGATTACTCGTCCAGTAACAGACGCTGCACTACCCCACCCCATTTCCTACACTCTGTTGAAAAGAATAATGTATGCAGCCTTGGGAGCTAAGGCGTTACAGGTTGATTCTCACATTACTAAAATACAAGTAAAAGAAAATCAATACCAGCAAAAAGCTATATTGCGATCTGGATCGACATAAAAACTTGGTATGCAGCTGTGAAACAGACCGAATTTTGAAATCTTCTGGATTTGCTGATATACCGTGTGGCAGCCAAAGAGTTTGTGTCGGCGAGGAGTGAGGAGGGGCAGCAGGTGGAACTGAATTCTGAGTCCTAAAGAGCAACTACCATGATTGACATCTATCACGGGATGAGAAGCTTACAACTGACTCTTCATATCCAAGTATTAAAAAAAAAATTGAAGCCCCATAGATAAATTAAAATATTGTCCCAAGTGTTGCTGCTCGATTTACAAGAACAATCTCTGGCTATTCCACTTGTGAATCAATGGCATGCATGTGAAATAAACCGAATAGCACACTTATTGGGCAAATAACCTAAATTTGTTCCTGTTTTTCTAATTCAAATGAAGGGAACATATTAGATAGCACTCCTCCTTAGCTCCAGTGCTGTTGGCTGATGAGAGGTCAGTATTTACAGATACAGATAAATTGGATTCTTCAAATAGGATTTGCACCTGTTTTCGTTCCATGATCAGCCATGATCTCATTGAATGGCGGAGCAGGCTCGAAGGGCCGAATGGCCTACTCCTGCTCCTAACTTCTATGTTTCTATGTTGATGAGAATTGTGGGCCATAGTCAACTACTTTGTACAGTATTGGAAGCAGACTAAAGTTACACAAGTGAGCGTCTACATATACCATTCAGCAGAAACTAAAAGTAGACTAAAATGCAAGTTTCAAGTAAGTACAACAACAATGATTTGGATGTGAATGTTAAAGGTATGATCAGTAAGTTCGCAGATGACATGAAAATTGGTGGGGTGGTAAATAGCGAGGCGGGAAGCCTCAGGCTACAGGACGATATAGATGAGTTGGTCAGATGGGCAGAACAGTGGCAAATGGAATTTAACCCTGAAAAGTGTGAGGTGATGCATTTTGGACAGACTAACAAGGCAAGGGAATACACAATGAATGGTAAGACCCTAGGAAAGACAGAGGATCAGAGGGACCTTGGTGTGCATGTACATAGATCCCTGAAGGCAGCAGAACAGGTGGATAAGGTGGTTAAAAAGGCATATGGGATACTTGCCTTCATTAGCCGAGGCATAGAATATAAGAGCAGGGAGGTTATGATGGAGCTGTACAAAACGCTGGTAAGGCCACAGCTGGAGTACTGTGTGCAGTTCTGGTCACCACACTATAGGAAGGATGTGATTGCTTTGGAGAGGGTGCAGAGGAGATTTACCAGGATGTTACCTGGGCTGGAGCGCTTCAGCTGTGAAAAAAGACTGGACAGGCTGGGTTTGTTTTCCTTGGAGCAGAGAAGGCTGAGGGGGGACCTGATTGAGGTATACAAAATTATGAGGGGCATAGATAGGGTGGATAGAAAGGAACTTTTCCCCTTAGGAGAGGGGTCAATAACAAGGGGGCATAGATTCAAGGTAAGGGGCAGGAGGTTTAGAGGGGATTTGAGGAAGAACTTTTTCACCCAGAGGGTGGTTGGAATCTGGAACTCACTGCCTGAAAGGGTGGTAGAGGCAGGAACCCTCACAACATTCAAGAAGCATTTGGATGAGCACTTGAAATGCCATAGCATACAAGGCTACGGACCAAATGCTGGAAGATGGGATTAGATTAGACAGGGCTTGATGGCCGGCGCGGACACGACGGGCCCAAGGGCCTCTTTCTGTGCTGTATAACTCTATGGCCTAGAAATTCAGTGGCCTGCGCCACCAGTTTGCGCCCATAGAGGGCACTCAGTGGCTTTAGCGCCACTGGCCACAACCACCGCGATATTTAGCGGGGCGCTAATGGCGGCGTTAGCCTGTAGCGCTGCGCCGCCACCGATGACGTCATCGGTGTGCGCAGTGCCCCGCTACCGCCTCGAACGCCATATTAGGTCGCGCCCGCCTCTTCAGCGCCGGCCACAAGGAGCGACCGGTTCACAGGGCCTACCTGTGGCGGTAGTGGCGCTAGTTAAGGTGGAGGTGCGGCCGGCCGCTTTTTCGGCGGCCGCCTGCCAGCACCTCCGTCCCTGGCCTCCTAACCCCCCCCCCCCGCGGCATTGCCGGCTGTTTCCTGAGAGCCCGGCACTTCTCCTTGGTGCCGGGCTCATTTGCCGGCACTCGCGAGCGGGGATCGCGCTGTTGCAGGCACCTCCCCCTTAACAGTGGGAGGAAGGCCTGCAGTACCGCAGCGTGCCGTGCCGCAGCGTGTGGCGCTGTGGCCCTTAGCGCGCCGATATTCAGCTTCAGCGCCCCAAGCGGGGCGCGGGAAGGCTCGATTAGCGGCCCGCTTCCATTTGGGGCGCAGAAACTGAATATCCGGATGATGCAAGTGGCTCCACTCGCAGCGGTAATTCCGGCGCCCAAGCGAGCTTGGCGCCCCAAATGACGCCCAACTGAATTTTTAGCCCTATGACTCTATTTACATAGCGCCTTTAACGTAGTAAAACATCCCAAGGCGCTTCAAAGGAACGTTAACAAACAAAAATTTGACACCGAGCCACATAAGGAGATATTAGGGCAGGAGCTTGGTCAATGAGGTAGGTTTTAAGGAGCATCTGGAGAGAGGTGGAGAGGCAGAGAGGTTTAGGCAGGGAATTCCTAAACTTAGGGCCTTGGTAGCTGAAGGCACAGCCACCAATGGTGGAGCGATTAAAATGAGGGATGTTCAAGAGGCCAGAATTAGAGGAGCATTTCAATTGTCTTTTTTGTGTACGTGAGCTCTTGATGCAAAGTTACTGTTTATCGAGTACAAATAAACAAGCCAGTGAAAAAGCTACGACTCTAAGGGCTGGATTTTCCCTGCGGAGGCGGGATGGTGCCGGGAGAGCTGGTTGGCGGTTTCCGGTCCCGCTCCCGTCTGCAGCTGCTCCCTGAAAAAGATTTTCCGTAGATTAGGCATGTTAAGCCCACCCTGCAGGGGTCCTGGCCAATTAACAGGAAGCGGGTCCGATGACGTAATTTGATGACACGTCATCAGCCGGTTTCCATAAAGGGACCACGGCCACATTGATTTGGACAGTTGTGCTGTCGCTGTTCTGCAGCACTGAGGTGCTACAAACACTGACGATGACTGCACAAAAGTGCACGTCTGCACCCAGGCTCACGCATGACTCCCTTCATGTGCTTATGGAGGGAGTCACAGCACACAGGGAGATTCTCTTCCCTTCCCATGGGCGGAAGAGACCTCCCCAGGAGATCAACGCAGTCCGGTTGCACATTGCACAAGAGGACACACGCAGGGATGTCATCAGGGGTGCCGGGCCGCAGTGGCGCAAACCTTTCAATGATCTCAGTAGATCACAAAACGTTACTGCAAATGCTACACTCAAACTCACCCTGCTGTGCAACTCATTGAATCCTCATCACTCTGCCTTCCCTACCCTACTCCTGCACATCCTTACTCACACCAACTTACCTTGCACCTCCACCCATCCCTCTCTATCTACATTATCACTTCCCCATCTCACTAGTCACCCCTCACACTCACCCTCATCCCAGTACAATCATACCAACTAACAACACACAAGGGTAGGCACTTGAGAGGTTTAGCCAATGTTCATGTGAGGTTTCTGGTAATGTGTTGTCATACAGTGAAATCTATATTTTCAACACTTCATCTTATTGGACAGATCTATGTGCACCTTGAGAAGTGTCTTACTGAGTTCCTGTGAATGTTGAGACATAACTAACCCACCTCCCCTGCCACCCACTATAGTGATGAGTGTGAAAGGAATGGCTTGGCCATTATAGGGATGCTTTACGGTGCTGATGTGGGATGGTGTCAATCTGGCGCATCATGTGGCAGCCAGGGTGTACAGCGTCAAGTGAAGTAAATCTGGCCATGGTAATGCCATCACTGGCCTCCCGGGCAGCAATATATAATAATAATAATAATAATAAATCAACTTTATTGTCATTATTAGTGCACAAGTGCAGTAAAACGAAATGTAAGCTTGCGGCTCCCGAGAGTGTACATTTTGATTAAGACATTTAACATTCATTTGACTTGTAACATAAACATAAACATAATAAAGTGCATTGGCAGATGTGCAGGCTTTAGAGTTTATTTGCAGAGTTCAATAGGATGACAGCCCTGGGAAAGAAGCTGTTCCTAAATCTGGTCGTTCGGGTGCGAATGCATCTGTAGCGTCTCCCAGATGGCAGGAGGGCGAACAGACTGTGGCTGGGGTGGGTAGGGTCTTTGATGATGGTCAGTGACCTCCGTAAACAGCGTTTCTGGTAGATGTTCTCAATGGTCGGTAGCCGGGTGCCGGTAATGCATTGGGCAGTTGACAATGTTGTCAGGGGTTGATGCCCTGTATCCTGTGCAGCATCAGGTGATGGCGGAGAAGGTTAGTGTTGTTGTTGGTGATGTTGGTGTGCCTGGTGATGTTGGTGTTGGGGCTGATCGTGGAAGGATTCAGAGGATCAAGGTCTGATTTTTTCAAGGGCACTGTTGTTGCTGCAATAGATGGCAGCTGCAGGTGAGAAGACAGAAGCGATCTGTCAATGGTGAGAGAAGTTTTTCCAATGAGGTGGCACTGGATATACAGTTGGCTCTAAACACTTACAAGCTAAACAAATCTCTATGGCCTAGAAATTCGATGGTGTCTCGTTTGGGGCACCAAGCTCGACTGGGCGCCGGAATTACCGCTCTGGACGGAGCCGCTTGCACCAGCGCGATATTCAGTTTCAGCACCCCAAACGGAAGCGGGGCGCTACTCGAGGCACCCCGCGTCCCTCTTGGGGCGCTGCAACAGAATATCGCAGTGCAACGTGCCGCAGCGGGTACTGCAGGTCTACCTCCCCTTCTTAAAGGGGAGGGGCCTGCACCAGCGCGATCAGAGATCGCGAGTGCCAGCAAAAGAGCCCAGCTGGGACACAGCCGGCACTGCCCCGGGGGGGGGGACTCAGGAGGCCGGGGACGGCGGCATGAGGAGGTGCTGGCAAGCGGCCAGCAAAAAAAATGGCCGCCCCACACCTCCCCTTTAATTAGCGCCACTACCGCCGCAGGTCGGCCCCCCTGAACCGGTCGCAGATTGCGACCGGCGTTACAGTGGGGGGGGGGGGGCGCGACCCAATATCGCGATCGGGGCGGTAGCGGGGCGCTGCGCACACCGATGACGTCATCGGTGGCGGCGCAGCGCTACAGGCTAACACCGCCATTAGCGCCCACCTGAATTTCGCGGGAGGCATGGCCAGTGGCGTTAAGCCACTAAGTGCCCTCTTTGGGCGCTAACTGGTGGCGCAACCCACTGAATTTCTAGGCCTATATGTCTTACAAATGCAGCAACCAACAGTTTCTGAGCTCTGAAACTGAACAGCTGCAACATGGCATCCTTTATACCACTCCTGCAGCTGTCAGGTTATCAGATAAATCAAAGCAGACTCAACTCATGACAGGGTGAGCTGGCGTGCTCCCTGAGCAGCGGGTAACCCGTGGGGGAGCACGTAAAATTACAAGGTAGGCTCAAAATAGCATTAAATTGGTTGTTAACAAGCCATTTAATGATATAAATAAATTGTCTCCACCGCCACTTGGTGTCAGGTCAGTTCTGGGCAGACAGACCCGACACCTGGGAGACTCGCGTGGAGGCGGCTTGACAGCGGGTTTCCTTCCTATTTGCTATTTTGACAGTGGACCCGCCTCCAAACCCGCACTCTGAGCGCCTGCAAAATCCAGCCCCAAGTCTTCAGTCTGATCCCTGCAGTATTAACAACACCCGGTCAGAGTAATCTTCCAAATGCACAGCAATATCAAAGATTCCAAGCACAGAACAAATGGACTGCTATTAAACATGTTCATAATTTATGTACACAAATATATATTCAAACTGTTGCACAACATGTGCTAAGTCAGTAACGGAGAAAAAAATTGAAAATGTAAAATCCAGGTTACTGCCTCCTAGGCCTTTTACAATCCTGGTGTACAGAACATAACAATACAGCACAAATGCAATGTCCAGTTAATTTCTGCAATTATTTCCACTCTTTTCTACCTCCGCATCCCCCTAGGTGATTTATAGTAAATTACAGGGTCCTCCCTTTTCTATCTGAATTGCAAAACAAGTTTCTATGAATTGCAACTCCCTGCCATTTATTTTTCACTGCATTCATTTATATTTAACATCATTCTTGAGCAAGACAACCACTACACACATTTTGTGACCTGCAAGTAAAGATTGCCTGCCTGCTGGCTCAGCTCATTAAGACTGTCTGTGGCAGTGCCATATGGACCAGGAAGACCTCATGCTCCACCCTCAATCTGTGCTGATCTCAACAGGGCCTGAGCACTCCCGGGTACAGAGCTTCGGTCCAGCCAATGATCCCCCTCATGACTGTTACTCAGCAACCCATGCTGGAAATGTCACTAAAACGGATTATCTGGTCAGCATCACATTGCTGTTTGTGGGAGTTTGCTGTTGGCAAATTGGCTGTTGCGTTTCCTATGTTACAACAGTGACCGCACTTCAAAAAGTACTTCATTGGCTGTAAAGTGCTTTGGAGCGTCCTGGGCTCATGAAAGGCGGTATAGAAGTGCAAGTTCTTTCTTTCAGTCTTCTTTGTGTGTTGACAATGGGTGAGGATAGGATTGAGCTTGGTCGTGATACCTCGTGGTGAAATTGCTTGTTGTCCAAGCTCACACAAGAATGTCCACTTGGGCAAGATCAGCTTGCCCTCAGTGGTAGCGCACTCACCTCCGAGTCAGAAAATTGTGGGTTAAAACCCCATTTCAGAACTAATCTAGGCTGATATTTCACTCAGGTACTGAAGAAATGCTGCATTGTCGAAGTTGCCTTCTTCTGGAAAAGCAACATCTCAATTTTAAATTTCTCATCCTTGTTTTCAAATCCCTCCATGGCCTCACCCCTCCCTATCTCTGTAATCTCCTCCAGCCCCACAACCCTCCGAGATATCTGTGACTAATTCTGGTCTCTTGAGCGTCCCTGATTGTAATCGCTCCACCATTGGCGGTCGTGCCTTCAGCTGCCAAGGCCTTAAGCTCTGGGATTCCCTCCATAAACCTCTCCGCCTTTCTACCTCTCTTTTCTCCTTTATGACGCTCCTTAAAACCTACCTGTTATAAATCTCATCATTCATCAAGAAACTACTCATGAAATAACGCTGGACGGCCAGCTGGTGGCGCCATCCAAGGAGTATAAATACTCGGGCGTCAGCCCCAGCTTGCCAGGGACATTTTGTAAGACAAGGAACTAGTGAAGTACAACTAGACCTCCATGTTCTGAAACAAGTTGATTAAAGCCTTGCTTTATGCTCGAACCAAGTGTGTAGTGAGTTTTATTACATCACTACCTCTCTGATCTCTGCCCTAGTATCTCCTTATGCGGCTCGGTGTCAAATTTTGTTTTATAACGTTCCTGTGAAGCACCTTGGGACGTTTTACTATGTTAAAGGCGCTATAGAAATGCAAGTTGTGTTGTTGGATGAGATGTTAAATCAAGACCCCGCCTGGTGTTCCATGGTCATTAAAGATCCCGTAGCACTTTTCCGATGAACAGCGAGATGTCCTGGTCAACATTTATCCCTCAAACACCACCACACCAAAACAGATGAACTGTTTGCCTACAAAATAACAGTCACTGCATTTCGCTTTGGAATATCCAAGAATATGAAGGGCAGTACATAATTGCAAACTCTCTCTCAGTGCGAACCAACACTTGTGGAACTGTACTTCAGTCAATGCTTTCAAGAGAGCAGCTGGGAAGGGGAGAAAATGGGAGAGGAAAAGGAGGTAGAAATAACATTTTAAATGGAAGAAATATTTAAAAAGTGTAATCAACCCCTTCAATTTCTCCATCCTTTGTTTTAATTTTTAAAACAAATAATGATCTGGGCTTGGTAACCCACTGAGAGCAGTTTTTTTTTACATTTAAATATCTGTATTCTAACATAAGCATTCATCGCTCCAGGCCTAAGAACCTGTTATAGTGTACGCGGGAGATTTGACAGTCAGCACATGGTCCGCTCTCTCATATATACAGATAATCCAGATGGTAATCACAACCGACCATCAGGGCAGGCACAAAGGGTGGGAGGTGTCGGGGCGGGGGGGGGGGGGGGGGAGCCGAGGGGGAGAAGAGAATAAGCAAAATGACCAATAAAGCAGTGGCCGGGGCTAACCACCTGTCATCAATAGCGAATCACAACAACCAACAGCCCCAGTGTAGCTAGCAAAGAGTCTTTTCTCTCACTCTGGCAATGTGCCACCTGCAGAGGCCGGACAGTTTGCAGCAGTGAACCCACCGGCTTTATGATTTAAGACCGCAAGTTGCTTATTTAAAAAAAAATTATTACTAAAGGAAAATGTTAAGAATCATAGATTTAAGAATCAAAGATGAACACTGGTGAATGAGATCCTTCGATACACAAATATATGAAATCAGAACAAAATACTTCATTTTATGTTCAGTGGTTTGGTATGGTTCTACACCATTCATATTACAAAATACATCGTGTAAAAACATTGCCTTTTAGGCCAAGCAGCAACATAATTTGGATTTACATCAATATGCTAATCTAATCACAAGAGAGTTGCAACATTTCTATTATTTTCCTGCAAGCGTCCATAATGCAGTGTGTTTCATAACTTATCACATATACAGCCCATACAAATCTTGACAACTCAAAAAAGGAATCCAAATCAAGCTGGGAGCAATGGCAAATTGGTGCAATTGGCTCAACACTAATGTTTCACTAAGAAAATTACAGTTTGAAGTAAATTAAATCTAAGAATTGAAACACCGTCAGCAGCATGTAATTGTCCCATCCTTTTGCCTCACCATTTTCACCACTCAGAATTGCAAAAAAATGATAGATATAGTAACAATTATAATTCTGAAGTCAAAACATTCAACTAGTTAAGAATCTACAGAGAAACCCATGTAACTGCTGGCCAACAAAATTTTTAGAAACAATTTCTTCATATTTATCTACTGCAAAGCAACTGACAGATAAGGAAACTATAATCCAGTCATGATTATATCCATCTCCAGTACATTAAACAGAACTATTAACTAAGCCCACAGCAATGAGCTTAAACAGATAAGCCTTTTATTAAATCAAGAGACTCACAATATTACTCTGCTTATCCACAAGTATTTGGTTTAAGGTTTCCCCATTATAAATTTTCTTCAATTTTAATGTAATAGAAATGGAAATATAATACAATAGAAAGTGACCACATTCTTCAAACAAGGAATTTTAGTACGTGAGGGTTCTTTCTTTTTACATCAAGAAAATTAGTTTGTCCCTTTTCAGTAGCCTTTTGAATATTTCATTCCATCAAAGTCTCTCATTAACGTGCAACAAGTATCCAAAGTAAATCGGTTGTAAATTTGATTAATACTGTAAAACACATTTAGATAGATGCAAGCTATAAAATAGCTCGGCTGTTATTTTTTAAATTTCAAACTTCTTCTAAAAATGTAAGTCTGCTATGGTTCTCACAACATTGAATATTAAAACAAAGAAACATGCACGCCCATCAATCCGTATAGTTGATTGACAAGCATTAGTCAGGAATAATGGCAGATTAAGAAATTAATTAGTGGGAAGCCCTCTGGCCACTGACATTCAGAGATGTATTTTGCACACATCATGTAACATTATAGATTTAACATTTCAGAGAGCATTTATCAATAGCCTGTGCAACCAATTTCAAACTCACATTTTAGGCAATAGAAGCCATCAAAGTTTTGAGTTGTTAAATGTTTTCAGGGTAGCCACAACTATTTTGTGTTATGGATGACCCAACACCAATGCCAGAAACATACTTTTTATTTTTGCTGTCCCCATCACATCATCATTTTTCAGGGCAGCTTCACAAAAAGCACTCAAAGCTTTGCTAATGAGTCAAGCCACCTCAACTTTGCAAGTGGACGTGCATGTCCAGCCACAACCATTTCTTTTTCTGAATTATAACTTGCTCACGTGTATAGATATGTGAAGGTTTTTTATCATCTGTTCACTTATTACCCACTGATGTGTCATCGATGGCTCAGTGGCAGCCCACCCGCCTCGGCGTCGGAAGGTCGTGGGTTCAAGTCGCACTCCAAAGACTTCAGCACAGAATCTAGGCTGACACGCCAGTACAGTAATGAAGGAGTGCTGCACTGTTGGAGGTGCCGTCTTTTGGATGAGATGTTAAACCAAGGCCCCCCCGTCTGCTCTCTCAGGTGGACGTAAAAGATCCAACGGCGCTATTTCGAAGAAGAGCAGGGGAGTTATCTCCAGTGTCCTGGCCAATATCTATCCCTCAACCAACATCTCTTGATTAAAAAATAGATTATTTGGCCATTGTCACAAAGCTGTTTGTGGGATCTTGCTGTGCACAAAATTGGCTACCGCATTTCCTACATTACAACAGTGACTACACTTCAAAGAAAGTATTTAATTGGCTGTAAATCATTTTGGGACATCATTTGGTTTTGAGAGACGCTATATACATGCAAGTTTTTTCTCTCTTTAATTAATTATTTTAGATATACATTTCAGTCACCTTCCAAAATTAAAAATGAACACAATGTCACTTTCCAGCTAAAATAAACCTCACCCTCTTACTTTTTTCATCAACAATGTCAACAACAATACAAGTGCCTTTATGAAGAACCAAGATAAGTTTAGAAATCACTTCTAAACATTGCTCAGTATGCTTATTAATCTACAGTATACTGTATGACAGGTTTAGCATGGTTAGAAATCACAACGTATGCTTGACTGGCTTTAACTATATACACATACAGGAATAGTTGACATTGCGCATATAAATTTCAAGTGGCATTCATTTGCACACCAATCACAGTACACACTTAGTACCAAGGATTTAAATCACACGGTCTTAAAAAGAATGCACTAAACACTGCAGTTTGAAACTTCAGGGAACCGGAATTACCAGTAGCAGAAATGATACTGTGTTTACGTTGAGACCCTATGCTTTATGCAAAGCAAACTCAGCATTTAAATTCACAAAGGCAGATGCATTGGTGGGCAGCTCTACTCAATATTCAAGGTTTTAAAAAAAAAATCTGCACCTATAAACAACACAAATGCAGATTTTTTTCTCCCCTAGGAGCAAGAGCCACCAAGTGGTACAAAAGGGGAAAAGGGGTAATGCAAGAAGGCATTACGGATTCATGTCGAATGACAGTTTATACAGCTACCCATAGGCATTCAAATAAGCACTAAGATACTGGCCAATGTTCCTTTGCCAGAATGCTATCCAGTGGCCATTGCTAGAAGCACATGTGTGGATGCCACCACCTTAAGACAAAGCAAGAGAAAAATATTGGAAAGTAAAAAAGCATTTTCCTACCCATTCATTGTTGGTATTCAATGCGGATTCAGATCACCCACACCATGACAACACAGATTCCCCTCACTAAGCATTTCTGCAGCACACAAAAACAAACTCCAATCGTAATGTGCAGGCTTCTTTTTCAGATCTAACTATAGCACGCAAAAGTTGTATAGATGAAGCAGACCAGATAACACAAAGTTTGCATGAAAGTTCCAGAAATTGGATGCTTCTGTTATTTAAATTAGGTATACTGCACATTAAGTTGGTCACATCAAAATTGTTTGCTGTTTTCAACAATTTCATGTACAATATCCCCTATTTATGTGACAGAAACACCAGTCTGTGTGCAAACAGAGGATACTTTGTATCAGGGGTTTAATAATATTGTGATCGAATATTAATTATTACATGACAAAGACATGCAAGTCAGTCATTTTTCCAAGTAGGCTAATGAAAAATATAAATAGAGGTTTCATTATTGACAGAGGTTATGAATAGTCATGGTAATGAAGTTGAACACTACAACAGACTGCCATTCTGCGATGGAAAAAACTAACATTAATGATTTTCCTTCCACATCTGAAAAGAAATTTAGAATTTTTCTAAAGAATTTTTGCAATGTATTTGCTCTTTGATTTTGCAAAAATATTTCTTCACCAGTGTCACATCTCCTCTTCCATCCAGTAGAAGAGGACTCTCTGGGCTGCTCTCAATATCGGTTGGACAATCAACTCATTAAAGGCGCACGGGTCCCACTAGATTTTGTTTTTTGCACGTGCAATATTACACCTGTCAGACAACGCTCCATCCAGCAGAATAGATTATCATTAAGAATGGGATTGAAACTCACAGCCCTTTGCTCGAGCGGGTACAGTATTACACCAGACGATCAGGCTACTTGTATTTGATTCTAAATCAAACAAAATGCCCCGATTTATGGATTTTTGTAGACATATAGTACAATCCAATGCAAAGTTTGTTGAAGTTTCCTGAGGTTTACAGTTTTTAACAAAGATTTTACAAAGGGTTAAGGAACACAACTATGTTCCGTGTTTCCATCTATGCCACCCATAAGCAACTGTTGAGATACAACCAAGGATGATTTGCCCTAAAATGATTCTCCTCCCCCTCAAGGGACGCACGTGGCCTCCACTCAAGACCTCCCAGCGACACTGACAATTCACTATAGCGACAATCTTAGACACAAACTTGTGCCCTACCACTCTCAATGCTGAATTCCTCCAAATTATTCACCAACTTCACATACCATACCCACGGTCACAATCTTATCAAGCACTTCACTTGTCTGCACGCAATTTCCCTGCTCTTTCTTGCATGCTGCCTGCACACGACTGAACTTCCCAGCACCAACTGGATACCAGAAATTTCACTCACTCTTTCTATTAAACAGCAGTCAAACCAAAAGCATTCACTTGTGGAGACAATTGAGGCTGCTTACAAAAACCTGCAGCCCATGCCACCAGTGCTAGTGTTTGTAGTCAGATGCAGCGTCAATGGCACAATTCAACATTTTTTTCCTTTTTTTCCCCCCTGTTTCAAGTGCAGGCTACGCTTTCAGCTTACTTTAGCAACACTTGACTGATCCTATGAGGGTGGCAAAGTCAATAAAGTCTGATTTAAAGACAGGTGGTCATATTTGTATTCAATCTAGGTGTAAACCCTCCAGATTTAGAGTGGGATAAGGGTGCATGTGTTTGCTACAAACATGTGCTCTATTGGATAATGCCACTTTTTTAAAAATCCCTAAATTAAATCCATGGTTTAAAAAATATAAACAAATGGTTAATATATAACAAACCATTCCTTCAAGACATGAACAAATAATTTTAAACGGGAGTTGGACAGTTACTTGAGGATGTGGAACTTACAGGGTTATGGACAAAAAGAGATGTGGGGCTAAGAATGACACATAAGAACATAAGAAATAAGAGCAGGAGTAGGCCATACGGCCCCTCGAGCCCGCTCCGCCATTCAATAAGATCATGGCTGATCATCGACATCAACTCCACTTTCCCGCCTGATTTCCATATCCCTTGATTCCCCGAGATGACTGCTCTTTCAAAGGGCCAGCACAGGCATGATGGGCCGAAGGGCCTCCTTCTGTGCTGTGTGATTCTATTCCAAGTACCACTGCCAGCAAATCAAATGGCAGTACCCTCCATCAAAATAACCAACTGGTTTGGTCAACGCTCACAGAAAGTCGAAATCATGTTGATGCCACAAATTCTACACTTAAACTTTTTTTTGGTGGGGAACAGGTTTACAGTGAGCATGAAATACTGTACTGCGGAGCAAATCATCAGTGGCTCTCTGTAAACATGAGGGGAAAGAACTAAAGCCGACTGTGAGCAGTCATTGAATATTATCCTGCGTATAACGTTGTGAAATGTAATAATCGCCGTGACGATTGGGGTAAAGTTAAAATGAACATCACTAAAGCGTGACCAATTGCTGTTATCACAGCTGCCACTGAAGCCTGGCGTGGGTTCTTTTACACAAGAGTCACAGATTCCAAGTGCACTGTGCGGTCAGTGCCAAGAGCAGATGGGCATTGTGGAGCCTCATCAACAATACGCCACAACCCCTAATTACGTATTAATTTTATGACCAATATGGCACTTAATGAACCTCAGAATCGCCCATTTGCGTTTCATCTCTTGGTCAATGTGTGCAAACCGGCATGCTGTCCCCATCCCCCCCACCCCCGCAACAAGCATCTTAAAATTAAACAAATGAGACAACATAGTACTGAAGTTGCCGAAAATAAAGAGTAACATTCCAAGGGAGGTTGCAATGTGTAACCAGTGAAATGGATGTAAATGTCAGTCTGTTTGTTTGACTTAACAGCAACAAAATGTATTCAACTTTCAATGTAACCACATTTCAACATTGCATCGCCTGGGGACTGGAGCCCTTGAAAGATACGCTGTTTCAATAAATGTGATGATCACTTACTCTTTTCTGGTCTTCCAGTCCGTGCGTTACAGGTTTTCTTTGGTGTCGGTTCGACTCTGATCCCGTTTCCATTTCCAACATCAAAAGTCCCCTGGTATCAGCTCCGAATCGACAGCACCCTTTGAGTCCGCTCCGAAAATATAAACCGTAGTGGGACGAAAGATATCCTTTCAGTTCGGCAACTGACCCTTAAATCTTGCTCTGGTATCACCCATCACAGGAAAGGTTACACAAATTAAACTTTCCGCAGACTTAAAATCATTTTTCTCTCTTCCCCTCCCGCCCCCCCAAATCTTGCACCCCTTTAAAAATATATTATTCCAGTTTCAATCTAGAATGTCTGGTGAATGCAGCACAGCAGCAGTCAAATTTCCACCTCGAATTCAGGGCGAATGCTTCCTGCCACATTATTGCTCCAGCATCCTCTCCATCTCATCCAGAAACGTGCAAATGATGTGTCGATAGAAGCCGCAGAATGTTGTCCGCCACGTTGATGTGACCAGCATCAGTTTCCAGGCCTATCCGCTCTCATTATGAATGGGATGATCAATTTCACCCGCCACCTCTCCTCTCCCCCATCCAAAAACCAAAAAAAACACTCGCAGCGGAGATTTCTTTTGTCAGCCGGTAGAGCGCTGCAAGTTTATCAAAAGAGAAAAAAAAATCTGCCATGCAAGGTTCCCCTTCTTATGCAATCAGAAAGTATCTAGAAAGAACAGATTTAAAAAAAAAGAAAACACAAGTAATTCTGCATTGCTGACTTAAAGTATCAATAAAAACGGCAAGGCGGTGAATGATGGCTTTGCAAAACCCTCCAGAAATCAAGAGTCATAAAAAAACAGTCACATTCTGTCACCAGAATACCAGCCAGCCCCACATTTTATTTATTACATCTTCAGCAGCCACTGCACACAAGGTGTTCAGCACTTTCACCAATATCCTTGCATTTCGTCCAAAATTAAAGCGCTCTCATTCCCGCCGGCTATATTATATATATACTAGATGCATTTAATTTTTTGCTTGTTGTTTAATTCTAAGCGCAAAGCGTGTGAAAGTTACGTACCCTGCAAGCGGAGTGCTCAGCGTGGACATGTCCATGTCCCGGGCAGCGAGGGAGAGGGAGGAGGAGGAACGCGGACCGAACAGGACCAACACAGCGCGAATGCCCCGCCCCCCCCCTTCGCCACCTCCATGACGTCATGGATTCTCGCCGCCCAACGTTCCAAAGTGACCCGTCTCCATGGCAACTACCGGCGTGGTGCACGTGCCCCCCCCAACCCCAACCCCAAACACACACTTCTCTACCGCTGCTGCTGGCCACTGGCAAGGAGGGGGGCGGGAGATACAGAAAGTGAAAGCGCAGGCTCGCAGTCCTTTGCAGCAGCCACCCATTCCGCTCAGTTGCAAAAAGAAGAAATGCAGCCCACTTAACATTTTGAAGTCTGTCAAGCGCTGCAAAAAAAAAGTGAGCACAGTTCCATTTTGCTTAACTGGAATTTGCAATCTCTGCCACTCTTTTGCTGCACAAATCTCACTCCTGACTATTAATTCCCTGATGTTTACAGCTAGCAACATGGAGGAAACTTTTCTGGCTTTTTAAACATATTGTTCAGTTGGCACCCCATCCACCACCTTAAGCATTCACTCCCTCCACCACCGGCGTACCGTGGCTGCAGTGTGTACCATCTACAAGATGCACTGCAGCAACTCGCCAAGGCTTCTTCGGCAGCACCTCCCAAACCCACGACCTCTTCCACCTAGAAGGACAAGAGCAGTAGGCGTAGGGGAACACCATCACCCCCAAGTTCCCCTCCAAGTCACACACCATCCTGACTTGGAAGTATATTGCCGATCCTTCATTGTCTCTGGGTCAAAGTCCTGGAATTCCCTCCCCAACAGCACTATAGGAGTACCTTCACCACACGGACTGCAGTGGTTCAAGAAGATGGCTCACCACCACCTTCTCAAGGGCAATTAGGGATGGGTAATAAAATGCTGGCTTTGCCAGCGACGCCCACATCCCAGGAACGAATAAAAAAACTGTTTAGTACAGTTTGAGACATTTGCTGTGACAGCCCATAACCAGAGCACAACACTGATGTTGAAATGCTGCAGTGATTCAGACAAAGTTTTTGGAATATATTTGCATACCTACATTCTTCCAGTGCCAAATGGTGACATATTTTACGTGTTTATTCAGCTTACTATATATATGCCAGCCATGGCTCAGTGAGTTCAAGTCCCACTTCAGAGATTTCAGCACAAAATCTGGGTTGGCACTCCAGTGCAGTACTGAGGGAGCACTGCACTATTGGAGGTGCCATCTGTCAGACGTGACATTAAACTGAGGCCCTGCATTGTAAGATTATCATGCCCTCCCAAGTGGACATAAAAGATCCCATGGCACTATTTTGAAGAAAAGCAGGGGAGTTCTCCCTGGTGTTCTGGCCAATATTTATCCCTCAACCAACATCACTAAAAAACAGATTATCTGGTCATTATCATATCATTTTTTGTGGGGCCTTGCTATGCACACAGATTATTTGATCTTCGTCACAAAGCTGTTTGTGGGACCTTGCTGTGCACACATTGGTTGCCATATTTTCTATATTACAACAGTGACTACACTTCAAAAGGTACATTTTTGGCTGTAAAGTGCTTTAGGACGTCCTGAGGTCACGAAAGGTGCTATATAAAGTCTTTCTTTTTTTAATAACTAATGTATTTCTTTATTACACCACTGTGAATTGACAAGCAGAAAACAGTAAAAGGAAAACAGCTAAATCAGGAAGCAGTGATTAATTGATTAATTAAGTGATAAATCTATTATAATTGTATCAATAAAAAAAACTACAACTACCAGGATGGTCGAAGGCGAACTAGATGGCCCTTGGTCTTTTTATCATCAAGCAATTCTTATGTTCCTATGAAATGACATTTTTGCATGAGCTGTAGACCTAACACTTTCCAGAAAGTGAGATTCATTATCCAAACAGCTACTTTTAGAGAAACAAGAGCAACATAGATGTTTACAGCACAGAGAGATCCATTCATCTAATTATGTCCGTGCTGGCTCTCTCCTAAAAATTACATTTATATCATGTCTTTCATGATCTCAGGATCACCCTAAAGCACTTCAAAGCCAATGAAGCACTTTTCCAGTGCAGTCATTGTTGTAATGTAGGGAAATGCCATTTTCAACGCCAATTTGCATGCAGCAAGATCCTGCAAACAGCAATGAGATAAGTGACCAGCTAATCTGTTTTAGTGATGCTGGTTGAGGGATAAATGTCAGCCAGGACACCGGGAGAGAACTTCCATGCCCTTCTTCAAATAGCGACATTGGATCTTTTACACCGGCATGAAAAAGCAGCCGGGTCCTCGATTTAATGTCCCATCCGAAAGATAGCACAATGCAGCACTCCCTCAGTAATGCACTGAAGTGTCAGCCTAGGTATGAATTGATGACTTTCTGACTCAGGTGAGAGTGTTACCATTGAGCCAAGGCTGACACCTAATCAGGTAGCTACAGTCAGAGATCTGGGACTCAATGGCACAGATTTTGCGGTTGCAATGACAGCAAAACTGTCAGCGTTTGCCGTCATTACTCTGTGAAACTGACAGCAACTTCTGGCATCCACACATGTGCAGCTAAACGCAGAAATCCAGAAGTTGCTGTCAGTGATTCCCTGCTGCTCTACAGGGCACGCTGTTGAGTCCCCGCAGACGGCAATCTTAAGAAATCACTGAACTAACAAGAACTTCCCCTTGCACTATTCTCGCTGTTAAACCCCCCCCCCCCCGAAAAAGTTAGCCTTTTGAATGAGGTGTAACTGGGTTTTTAACAATGTACTAAGTCATAACTACTGCCGAACAACTGTTCTGGCCTTGAAACACTAATTTTATATTTGTGGAATGTCATTTTTTTCCATTATGAAAAAATGCCATAGTTTCTTAACATTAAAAAAATGTTTTAAAGTTTGTTTATGATATTCAGCTTCTGCCTTAATCCCATGTGTATGTCCCAATCTTTATTTCGCTCTCTGTATAAAATTTATAAAAGTGCATTTTACTTCCTGGTTTGCTGTCTGTGACAATTCTTCAATGTGATTGGCTGCTTAGCCTGCTTGATGACATCACAGTGCTGGACGCTGGAGATCCCCTTGACTTGGCACCAGAATTAAACTAACATCGGAAAAGGTGAAAATGACGCCAGAGAGATCGCTAGGTCTTCGTGGGCAGCTTTCTTTGAGGTCAGTGGCGAGCGGCATCACTTCGCCGCTGACCGCAAAATCCGGGCCATAGAATGGCTCTTGCAATTCTAGAGTTTTTCAATCAATTAAATCCATTCTCTTTTCGATAGTCACACACAATGTTTCCCCAGCCATCAAGTTTATCATTCTTGGTATAATTACATTTCTGAGGTGGTGGGGGGGATGGGAGGGAGGGGGCGTTGTGGGGGAGAACAGAGGGAAAATATTTTAGATTTCTTAAAATAAATTTTCTTGTAAATTAGCCTTTAATCCTGTAACAGAAAACATTTTTTTAAATATGTGGACTTTCAACTGTGAAACTGTTTTTCTGTGCACTCAGCACTAGTTCTGCAATTTTTTTAAAATGCAGATGTTGTAAATAGAATAATGAACACAATAACATAATTTTGAATTATCCAGTCAATTTAATTCATGTAATGAAAATAAAATCCTTCATATCTTATTCTCTAAATGTACCACAAATTACTTCAGTATTTCTTCCATTTGGGTGAAAAACAGCCAGAAGGAAATGTGTCATTATCTCCCTTAAGCTGAATGAAGCGATTCAGCTTACAATATATGGCTCTCCTGTCACTACTGGAAAACCTATAGACATGATATACAATATATCTGGAAGACAAATATATTCATTTTCCTTGCAATTTTACTGAATTATCTTGTGTACATTTATTGTTTTATTGTACAGCTATGACAGTGTGTTATTGCAAAGGCCAAATAATGTAATGACACAATACTCTCTTGCAATAGATACTAAATCAATTTTAAGTAGATAGAAATATAGTTCTGCAATAATGTTGTCCAAATCCAATGATAATCTTCCTATATTATCCCTTTCCCACTGTGCATTAAATCCAAAATCCTTGTGCTGGCTTAAAAACCCCACCACACTGTGAAACTCTCCCTGGAAATGTCAGCTTGGCTCAGGTAGTGGCACTCTTGCTGATACGTCAGAAAGACTTGGGTTCAAGCCTCACTCCAGGGCTTATACACAAGATCTAGACTGGCATTTCAATTGTAATACCGAGAAGGTGCTGCATGGTCAGGGTTGTTGCCTTTTGGATGAGATTTTAAACCAAAGTCCAGTCTGCTACTTGAGGTAGATATTAAAGTTGCCATGGCACCCTTCAAAAAAGAACAGGCAGCTCTTTTGGTGTCCTGGTCAGCATGTTTTTCTTCAACCAATACTGCACTGGTTATCTCATTACTGCTGTTTGTGGGTTGCTGCTGTATGTGAAGTGG
The DNA here is from genome assembly GCF_052327205.1 of Somniosus microcephalus. Lineage (NCBI taxonomy): Eukaryota > Metazoa > Chordata > Chondrichthyes > Squaliformes > Somniosidae > Somniosus > Somniosus microcephalus. Next base: position 100,852,630 of record NC_141001.1, read on the forward strand.
CTGCTGCAATTACCGACCTAACAACAGTGACAGTATTTCAAAAATAATTCACTATATGAGGTGTTTGGGACATTTCTGAGACATGTGAAATGGTGCAATAGAATGCAAGTTCTTTGTTCTTTCATTCATAATATCCTTCTCCTCCAGCTTGCTGCCTGTCTCCCCTCCTTCAAAAGCTTCCCTAAAACCTACTGCTTTGCCCATGACTTCTCACACCGCAGCTTTGCTTCCGTTTTTGCCTCTGTAAAGTGCCTTGTGGCATTTTACAATGTTAGAGGCCCTGCAAGTGGTTCCGTGACTATGTTACAGCTGAGTCTGATACCTTTTTGTGAATGTCATTCAGCATTACTTGCAACTGAAATTTGACATTAGAACCAGTAGAAGTAGAAGTTCAAGATCTGTTTTCTTAATTATCGCAACTGGTATATATTATGTATAAAGTAAGAGGTATAGGGGAGTGTACACATTACAAGCATGTAATTCAATCACAGTTTTCTCAACCATCATTAGTTACGTGTGTGTGTGTGCCTGTGTGGTGTGTGTGCCTGTGCATGCACACAAGTTTATAATGCCAACTCTTTTCAATTGCTGGCAGACAAGCTTTGTATTTCCAATTTTGACTTCAGATTCTCACCAATTTGATTTTTTTTACATAAACATGTACTCTGTTTAAGAAAATAATTTCTCTGCAATACCTGCCACATGATTAGCCTTCTGGTCAAACATCACCACAACTGATTAAACCCTTTCTTCTGTGTTAATATTCCCGCACTACTGGTAACATTTTAGGTTGGATTTTAATCAGAAAATCAAATTCTCAAAAGAGTATTTTTATTACATTTTACTATTTATCTTCAGCTCATTCAGAATATGTTGGTTAGCTTTAACAGCTGGTACAATTTCTCCAGAGTTGCTTTGCTTCTGAAATTCTATCAGCTCCAAAGACCTTTTTACACACTCATTTTCTTAACCAGATCAAAGCTTTAATGCCTAACCTGTGCTTTATATAAAACTAGCTGGAGTGCCCGGCGGTGCCGAGGGAACTCAAGAACCCGTTTTCTTGAGGGCATGCTGTTATGAAAAAAGAAAAAAGAATTTTTATCTATATATATCAATGAGTCTCTCCGTCTGTCCGTCCGTCTGTCAGTCTGTCAGTCTGTCAGTCTGTCAGTCTGTCTGTGTGTGTGGGGGAAGGAGAGAGAGAGAGAGTGAGAGAGGGGAGGAAGGAGAGAGAGAGAGAGAGGGGAGGAAGGAGAGAGAAAGAGAGAGAGAGAGAGAGGGGGGAAGGAGAGAGAGAGAGAGAGAGAGAGGGGGGGAAGGAGAGAGAGAGAGAGAGAGGGAAGGAGAGAGAGAGGGAAGGAGAGAGAGAGAGAGAGAGAGAGAGAGAGAGAGGGAAGGAGAGAGAGAAAGAGAGAGGGAAGGAGAGAGAGAGAGGGAAGGAGAGAGAGAGGGGGAAGGAGAGAGAGAGGGGGAAGGAGAGAGAGAGAGAGAGAGAGGGAAGGAGAGAGCGAGAGAGGGAAGGAGAGAGAGAGAAAAAAGAGAGAGAGGGGGAAGGAGAGAGGGGGGAAGGAGAGAGAGAGGGGGGAAGGAGAGAGAGGGAAGGAGAGAGAGGGAAGGAGAGAGAGAGAGTGGGAAGGAGAGAGAGAGAGAGAGAGAGAGAGAGAGAGGGGGAAGGAGAGAGAGAGAGAGAGGGGGGGGAAGGAGAGAGAGAGAGAGAGAGGGGGAAGGAGAGAGAGAGAGAGAGGGGGAAGGAGAGAGAGAGAGAGAGAGAGGGAAGGAGAGAGAGAGAGAGAGGGAAGGAGAGAGGGAAGGGGAGGGAGAAAGAGGGAGGAAAGGGGAGGGAGAAAGAGGGAGGGAAGGAGAGAGAGGAGAGAGAGAGAGAGGGAAGGAGAGAGAGAGAGAGAGGGAAGGAGAGAGAGAGAGAGGAAGGAGAGAGAGAGAGGGGGGAAGGAGAGAGAGAGAGAGAGGGGGGAAGGAGAGAGAGAGAGAGAGGGGGAAGGATGAGAGCGAGAGGGAAGGAGAGAGAGGGGGGGAGGAGAGAGAGAGGGGGGAGGAGAGAGAGAGGGGGGAAGGAGAGAGAGAGGGGGGGAAGGAGAGAGAGAGAGGGGGGAAGGAGAGAGAGAGAGAGAGGAGGGGGGGAAGGGGAGAGAGAGAGAGAGAAAGGGGGGAAGGAGAGAGAGAAAGGGGGGGAAGGAGAGAGAGAGAGAGAGAGAGAGAGAGAAGAGAGAGGGGGGAAGGAGAGAGAGAGAGAGAGAGAGAGAGGGGGGAAGGAGAGAGAGAGGGGGAAAGGAGCGAGAGAGGAGGGGGGGAAGGGGAGAGAGAGAGAGGGAAGGAGAGAGAGAGGGGGGAAGGAGAGAGAGAGAGCGGGGGGGGAAGGAGAGAGAGAGAGAGAGAGAGAGAGGGGGAAGGAGAGAGAGAGAGAGAGAGAGGGGGAAGGAGAGAGGGGGGAAAGGAGCGAGAGAGGAGGGGGGAAGGGGAGAGAGAGTGAGGGAAGGAGAGAGAGAGGGGGGGATGGAGAGAGAGAGAGCGGGGGGGGAAGGAGAGAGAGAGAGAGAGAGAGAGAGAGAAATTCCTGAATCAATACTAATGAATCAACAATTTCCTCACCTCCATTACCATTTTTTTAGCTTCAGGCCCGGCCGGTCTTTAATGGCCGCCACTCACCTCAGCTCAGCTCCCGCTCCTGCACTAATGGCAGTTTGAAGGGTTAGGCCCCACCCACAAACACCATGAAACGCCCCCCGTGCCCCCATAGGATTGGTCAACCATCACGTCACTCAACGCTCATGAGCGGTAGGATTGGTCAACCGCTAATGAGCGGATTTTGTCCGTTTTTTGAACGTTTTTTGTATACTGTCCAAACAATTTTTGTCTGACCAAAACGTAAATACGCCTATGACACTCCCCTAATCATAATCTTTCTTTTGATATAACATATGTGTAGGTACGCTCTATAACTTTTCAGTGATGCCCGGACAGACAGACAGACAGACACCACGATCCTTTTATATATATAAGATAGATAGATAGATAGAGATAGCATATCTGGAAGCGAGAAGACTGCTTTTCTGTCGATCCGTTCTCATGACTGCAAGAACCCATTAAAGCTATGAATTCACTTGAACCCCCATGAATGAATTATAGGCTTGGATATGTTACTACAGTTTGTCGTATGTGGCTGATGGCACCATAATCAAGACAATTTATATCACAGAACATAACATGCAGTCTAATGGCTCAGTGGGTAATTACACAACCGAGTGGGGTATTGAGCCACATGGGACTTGGAAGGTGCTTGACCTGTGCAGACATTATTGATTTCTGTGGGGACTTTGGTGGGGGCAGTACAATTGTACCTCAGGATCTCTGAGCTATGAAGGGTTTATTATCAGCCAGGGTCCATGTTCTTGATCGCTAGCTAGTAACTTTTACTGGAAAGTGTGTGTGTGTGTGTAGAGCAGGTAATCACAGGATCAAATAAAAAGCCCACTGGCCCTCACTGTTTCGTGTCACCTGTGAAGAATGGCCATTTGTGCAGGTAACTGGAGTGCTGTGGGCATTAATGGAACTGATTCAGTGACATCAGGAAGAGGGGGACAAATAGTTCACAGTGTATCAGAAATTCTATTACGAGGGGATGTTGTACAGTTCTGATTTTTTCACTCTTAACATTTAAATGGTGTATTGCAGCAGGATTTGGGTTAGCTCATCTGAATGCGGTTTACTGTATTTTTTGCTGTACCTTAAAACATATTAATGTTTTTGTAACGCTGTAAGTAAAAATTTTTAATTTAGTATTCTCTGAGCCTGAATTATTTAACAACAGAAGAAAATATGCTTCAAATCACTTCCTTCAAATTCTGCTTGGAATAATATTAAATTACGTTCAAAAATCAATAAGAGATTGACATAGCTTTATTAAGTGCAACACAATCTGGGGCAAATCACATTTCCTACATATTGTTGTTCCATTTGAGTCTTATGCACTCATCTATTTTATTGGTCTATTCATTTTCTAAATCATGTTTTATTAACTTTTCCAGAAATCAGTTACAGGAAAACAAATAATTAAAACATTATACATTATGGGGGAAAAATTGGGTCACGCCCCCTTTGGGATGCTAACTTCACCGGGGCGCTACTTTCAATGCTCCGAAAAAATTAGCACCCCCGCGGCCGAAATTCACCAGTAGCGCCCCAAGAGGGAGGTGGGGTGCTACTGAGAGCGCCCCGCCTCCCTCTTGGGCGCTGCGAGTGAATATCGCAGCGGTACATGCCACAGCGCATAGCGCGCCGCGGTACTGCAGGCCTTCCTACCCTTATTAAAGGAGAGGGGCCTAGTGCAGCGTGACCCGTGGCCCAGCTAGGCCACCAGGGATCAGAGTGCCGGCAAAAGAGCCCGGCACTCAGGAGAATCGCCGGGTTCACGGAACGCAGCCGCAACTCTGTGGGGGGGCTGCTCAGGAGGCCGGGGACGGCAACGGGGGCAGGTGCTGGCAGGCGGCCAGCAACAAAAATGGCCGCCCAGCACCTCCCCTTTAATTTGCGCCACCCCGGCAGCAGGTAGGCCCGCCTGACCCCGTCAGACAGTGTCCAGCGATAAGTCAGGAGGCGCTACCGAAGATCGCGGCCGGGGCGCTGTGCATGACGATAACGTCATTGGCGGCGGCGCAGCGCCAGAGGGCGCGAACGGTTATCGCCGCCGCTAACCTCCCGCTGAATTTCACGGGAGGCTTTGGCGGCGCCGTGCCCAGGCGCTAGTTGCTTTGCGCCCCATTAGCGCCCTCTTAGGGCGCTAACAAGAGGCACAAAGCAACCGAATTATCTTTGAAAAATGTAACCTGTTAGTTGGTCTAGTCCAATCAACTTGTTCACTCAAGAAGACCCGACAGAGTTCCTAAATTTAAAAGCCAGTCTTTAGCAGGACCCCAACCTCAATCCCAATTTGTTCAATTCCTTCATTTTCAGACTATGAGGCGATGCTTTTCTTTTAGTTAATGCCTCCCCTTATTTATACCCTTAACCTGAAAACCATCTTCTCAAATGTGATGGTCTACTGATGGTGTAATGGTGCAATGTGTTAGAATATTACAGTTGTTGAGGGGAAGGAAGGAAGACAAGACCACTGATTTCAGTTTGCAATTTGGTGGGAAGGCAATAGATGGAGACCAGGCACCTCTCCACAGAGAAGGGGGAAACAGTGGAGTTGTAACTGAAACTCTTAGCAACCATCAGCTCCTCTGAAAACCTTTCTGCCTTAAATGCATACACAACGAAGAGTGGGAGAAAGTACAGCTGATTGATTGGCTGGGATTACGGAAGACTGCTTGAAGCAATCAAACGGATTGGTTGATATGAACAATCTCCAATCCCAGTGAAAAAAAAGCTGATTAGTCTTGTAAAATGCTGAAAAGCCAATAAATGGGTTAAAACACTGACTGTCAGCTTAAAAAAGTGACATTTGGCATGTATGGAACTGCATACATTTAGATGTCTGGTGAGAACAGGACTGAACTCACATGCAATGCACCCCATGATACAATAGCTTTTTGATACACACTGTGCAGGTTCACACATGAAGAATGACCACTTTTAGCATGACTGGTGCCCATGAAACAACAACAGCAACAACAATTTGTATTTATATAGCGCCTCTAACGTAGTAAAACATCCCAAGACACATCACAGGAGTATTTTAAAACAATAAATTTGACACCGAGCCACATAAGGATAAATTAGGGCAGGTGACCAAAAGCTTGGTCAAAGAGGTAGGTTTTAAGGAGCGTCTTAAAGGAGGAAAGAGAGGTAGCGAGGTGGACAGGTTTAGGCAGGGAATTCCAGAGTTTAGGGCCTAGGCAACAGAAGGCACGGCCACCAAAGGTTGAGCGATTATAATCAGGGATACCCAAGAGGGCAGAATTAGAGGAGCGCAGCTATCTCGGGGGGTTGTGGGGCTGAAGGAGATTACAGAGATAGGGAGGGGCGAGGCCATGGAGGGATTTGAATACAAGGATGAGAATTTTGAAATAGAGGCATTGCTTAACTGGGAGCCAATGTAGGTCAGCGAGCACAGGGGTGATGGGTGAACGGGACTTGGTGCGAGTTAGGACATGGGCAGCCGAGTTTTGGATGACCTCAAGTTTACATTGGGTGCAATGTGGGAGGCCGGCCAGGAGTGCGTTGGAATAGTCAAGTCTAGAGCTAACAAAGGCATGGATGAGGGTTTCAGCAGCGGATGAGCTGAGGCAAGGCCGGCGACGGGCGGTGTTATGGAGGTGGAAGTAGGCGGTCTTTGTTATGCTGCGGATATGTGGTCGGAAGCTCATTTCAGGGTCAAATATGACACCAAGGTTGCGAACAGTGTGGTTCAGCCTCAGACTGATGTTAGGGAGAGGGATGGAGTCAGTGGCTAGGGAACGGAGTTTGTGGCGGGGACCGAAAACAATGGCTTCGGTCTTCCCAATATTTAATTGGAGAAAATTTTTGCTCATCCAGAACTGTGTGTCGGACAAGCAGTCTAACAATTTAGACACTGTGGAGGGGTCGAGAGAAGAAGTAGTGAGGTAGAGCTGGGCGTCATCAGCATACATGTAGAAACTGACGCTGTGTTTTCGGATGATGTCGTCAAGGGGCAACATGTAGATGAGAAATAGGAGGGGGCCAAGGATAGATCCTTGGGGGACACCAGAGGTAACGATGCGGGAGCGGGAAGAGAAGCTGTTGCAGGTGATTCTCTGGCTACGATTAGATAGATAAGAATGGAACCAGGCGAGTGCTGTCCCACCCAGCTGGATGACGGTGGAGAGGCATTGGAGAAGGATGGAGTGGTCAACTGTGTCAAAGGCTGCAGACAAGTCAAGAAGGCCGAGGAGGGATAGTTTACCTTTGTCACAGTCACAAAGGATGTCATTTGTGACTTTGATGAGAGCAGTTTCGGTACTGTGGCAAGGGCGGAATCCTGATTGGAGGGATTCAAACATGGAATTGCGGGAAATATGGGCACTGATTTGGAAGGCAACAACACATTCAAGGACTTTGGAGAGGAAAGGGAGGTTGGAGATGGGGCGGTAGTTTGCAAGGATGGAGGGATCAAGGTTTGTTTTTTTGAGGAGAGGGGTGATGACTGCAGATTTGAGGGATAGGGGGACAGTACCTGAGGAGAGAGAACCGTTAACAATATCAGCTAACATGGGAGCCAGAAAAGGAAGTTGGGTGGTCAGCAATTTGGTGGGAATAGGGTCGAGGGAGCAGGAAGTGGGTCTCATAGACAAGATGAGCGCGGAGAGGTCATGAGGGGAGATCGGAGAGAAACTGGAGAAAGATGTGAGTTTAGGGCTAGGGCAGGGGGAGCCTTAGAGGAAGTTTGGCCCAGTGGGCTAAGGGAAGGAAGGGAAGTGGCAGAGGCAGCTGAATGGATGGTCTCAATCTTAGAGACGAAGAAGTCCGTGAGCTCCTCACATTTGTTATCAGAGGTGAGGGTGGAGGAGACAGAAGAGAAGGGTTTAAGAAGACGGTTAGCAGCAGAGAATAGGAGCCAGGGTTTATCTTTGCATTCCAGAATAATTCTGATGCAAAGATAAACCCCGGCTCCTATTCTCGACAGTGCTTTATTTGGTCCAGCCAGATCTGGTGGTGAATGGTTAAACCAGTTGTCCGTCATATCCGTTCGAGTCTGCGACCCTTGGACTTAAGGGAATAAAGATGAGCGCTGTACCAGGGGGAATGGCCAGGATAAGGGAGGGTAATTGTTTTAGTAGGGACTAGGGCATCAAAGATAGTGGTGAGAGTGTGGTTGAGCAGATCGGTAGCTGCAGAAATGTCATGGTGAATGGAGGGTCAGAGGCTGGGCAGTTGGGATTTCATAAGTGCAGTTGTAAGAGAGTTGGGAGAGAGTTTTTACCAGGGGCAGACACAGAAGGAAGTAGGGTTGGAGGAGGTGGATGGAAGGGGGATGTGGGTGGAGAGTGATACAAGGAAATGGTCAGAGATGACCTTATCTGCAATTGACACAATGGGCGTAGCGAGGCCACGAGAGATGGCAAGGTCGAGGGGGTGGCCGTGAATATGGGTTGGGGCATTTACATGGAGGGAGAGATTAAGGGAGGATAGGAGGCTAGTGAACTCAGAGGAGAGAGAGCACGATGAATTGAGATGGATGTTGAAATCACCGAGGATGAGAAGTCATTCGGTGCAGAGGCTGAGGGAGGAGAACAGTGAAGATATCTCAGTAATAAAATGTTTATGGTACTTGGGTGGGCGGTAGAGAACAAGAATTTTAAATGAGAGGTGAGAGGGGTGGAATAAGGTGAGATGCTCAAAGGAGGAGAAACTGCCGGAGGAATAGGGGGACAGGCCAAGCTGTGATTGGGTGATGAGAGCCACACCACCACCACAACGTTCTGAGTGAGGTAAGTGGTGGAAGGTATAGCCAGGTGGGGAGGCTTCATTTAAGGGTAAGGTGTCATCACCCCTCAACCAAGTTTCCGTCAGGGGCATGATATCGATGCAGTCATCTACGATAAGCTCATGGATGGCAAGGGCCTTGTTTGCAAGTGAACGGACATTCTGGAGGGAGATGCAAAGAGGGTCGGTGATGGCTGCCCCACTACCAGCATCCACAGGGTCAGCGCTTGGGGGGGATGAGTTGCATGGGGAGGAGATTGGCAAGATTTGCCCCCAGTGGGGATGCTGGGCAGGAAGGTCAGTGAGAGAGTAGGATGGGATAGTTGGGGTTGCTGCTCGTAAGGCGGCAGCGATGAGTGCCTCGATGGGCCCTTCGTAGGATGCCAAGAGAGGCACAGAGGGAAGCTGTGGGCTTATCCAAGAGGGAGTGAAGCCTGGGATGGCGGCAGGAGAGTAGGATGGTCGAAGAGTAATGAAGGATTGGGGTAGGGATTTGGGAGGGCAGTGTATCCAAGAGAGGAGAGATAAACGGAGGCATGACAACAGGAGAGTGCTTTCAGGGAGAGATAGAGAGAAAAGGAAAATAGGGGGAAAAAGTGTAATTGCTCGGGTCCGGAGCGGCAGCCAAAGTGCGCACGTGAATGGACACGGGAAAAGCTCAAGTTACATAGGCCTGCTTAAATGTAATAATTAATGGAATACATATTAATGGAACCAGACCCCAACAGGAAATCAATGTTTTAAGGAGAGATGGGGAAGGAAAGAAAATTGGTAGAAAAAATGAGAAAAAAAGACATTGTAGAATACTTCCACATTTCCTTCCTACCGACAACTAATGTGAAATTTAAGATTGAATCTGTGGTGTATGTAACCTGTTCCACCTTAAGAGAACTACCTTAAGAGATGTACTACTTTCTCTTGGCTGCTGTATACTGTAATACCGGTGGTGACCACACCGGTATATAAACGTTGTGTAGGGAATTGCTGGGCAGTTCAACCCTGACCTCCGAATAGTAAAGACCTGTGTGCTTTTCTGGCTGTCTCAAGCAGCAAGAGGAGAAGGAGCTGCCAAAGCAAGAGAGTGGAGAGTGGTGGTCTCCTGACCAGGTAGTGGAGGAGAACGTCAGATCACCACCTCCACCTCCTCCAACACCATCAACACAGCTGAGGTGCCTGGAGAGACAGGACAGAGGAGGAGAAGGAGAAAGGAGGCCTACATCAACATCAACCAGGGGAGAGGCCTTTCCTATTACTGCCTCCCCAAATTGGCCTCCACTTCAGGAGAGGGAGAGAAACCAACTGTTTGGAAGGAGGGAAGAAACATCTTCCTGAGTATCTACAGGTGGGTGTTATTTGGGGTACTCTCCCAAGACTTTGTATTTTAGGTGGGGGGAGAAAAGAAGAAGCAAGGCCGGATCATCAAGGATTGTAGTGTGTGTGTGTGTGGCTCTTGCTAAAAGCTAGGCCACACACACCACTAATTAGCATCCCTGCTATTGCCTGCCCTGGGAGAGCTGGAGCTGCCCAGGTGAAGTCCTTAATTTCATTTCATTTAATTGCATCGTTAAGACCTGTTGCAGGACTGAGCCTGGGCTTCTCCAGCTTTTCCAGGTGAAGACATCTTCTCCCCCTGCCAGAAGACCACCACCACCAAAGACTTTTAACTCCATCGGAGAGTGCACCCCTGCCAACACCCACCCACCATCCTGAGTGGCAACACTGCCCTTTGCGGCCTCCCTCCTTCCCACCGCCCCCCCTCTCTCTCTCTTTGTCTCTCTCTGCCTGCCTCTCTAAGGCACCTTAGTTTCATCTTTTTTATTAATTGCCTATTGAGCAGAGGGGAAGAGGGCCCCTCTCCCAATTTTAATCAATAAGGGGAGAGGTGTGTCCTCATTTTAATCAGCTCCCTCTGCTCAATAGAGGACAAAAAAATATATATATATTACCCGAGGCCATTAAAACCTTCAGGCCTGTGACTTGGGGTGAGTGTAGCCCTTAAAAAAGCACCCAAGAATGGCGACTACATCTTCGCCGGTGGCAGGGCAAGCCAAGACTTATGCGGGAGCGGCAGCCACAGCTGCCCCCGCTGCTTCTGCTGCCCCATCACCATTTAGACTGATAACCAAAAAGCTTGGGGTGAAGAGCTACACTCACCCCACCATGACCATCGAGGCCTGCGTCAAAGCCATGGCTGGGGTTGTCGGCCCCTCAGCCATCGTTGCGGCCTCGAAAATGTATGGGAAGGCTGTGTTCTTCCTGGGGTCGGAGCGGGCGGTGTCCCTGGCTGTCACCAAGGGGCTCACCGTGGGCGGGACCTTCCTGCCGGTGGATCCTCTCGAGGCCACCGCGCAGAGGATCATCATTTCCAACGTCCCGCCCTATATTCCCGGTGAGCTCCTCCTTCCCTATTTGAGTCAACTTGGGGAGGTGAGGTCAGGGATCACGCCTATCCCGCTCGGCTTCCGGGAGGCCAGCCTTCGCCACGTCTTCTCCTTCCGGCGCCAGCTGTTTATCCAGCTGGCGCGGGAGGAGGACACTGACGGGACGTTCGTCGTCCTCCACGAGGGGACCGCCTACCGCGCCTTTTGGATGTCGGACGGTGTGCGGTGCCACGCCTGCAAGGAGGTGGGGCACATTAGAAAGAACTGCCCCACCTCCAAGGCTGCCAGATCGTCTGGCGTAGCCGAGGCTGGCGCCACCACCGCTCCTCTCCCCGGGTCTGGCCGCGCCCCCCAAACAACTGATGCACGGTCGTCGTCGGAGACCGATGCCATCAAGGCCTCCGGCGGGGGGGAGGGAGTGCGTCCGGCCGGAAAGAAGGCGCGGGGAAAAAAGAAACACCTTGGGGTGGGTCCCCCCGCGGAGGGCGAGCCCCTGGACCTGGTGCCCCTGACACCCGCGCTCATTGTGGAGTTGGTCGGGGCAGACGCGAGCGGGAGGGGCCTCGTGCCCGAGCCTGTGGCCGCGACCGCCGCAGCGGTAACGCCAATACCTGCGGCCGGGCTCGGGCCCGAGGAACCCGACAAACCTGCTCCACCGGAGGGAGCAGAGGAGGAGGCCCCTGTAGGCATGGAGGTCTCCCTCGCTCCCTCCGCGCTAAAAAGGCGCGACACCCTGGAAGAGGAGGAGGACCAGGAGGAGGAGGGTCCCTCCGAATAGGGGGAGTCGTCGCCCGCCGCGGGTGCTGCGCCCCCCCCACCGCTGTCACCATCACCGGCGATCGGCAGGGGTCGCCTGTCCCTCGGGAGGCTGAGGCAGATGTGTCTGTCCAGCACGTGCCTCCCGGGGATGGGGACGAGACCCTGCCCGTGGGGGGGGGTCGCGGAACAACCCGCGGCTGAAATAGACTATCTATCAGTGCCGTTACCCCTCAACGGGTCAGGCGGCCTGGGGTCTGGGTCGGGCGAGTTCGAAGAAAGTGAGCTCGCCCAAAGCGGCCCGGACATTTCCCAGGGGCTGCTCGACCTGGGTCGAGGATTTAGCCAAAGACGCCCCATCTGCCGGGTCAGAGGCCGGTGGCGCGGAAGAGGAAGGCCCTCTGACTGTGTCTCGGGCGCCGGACGTCCTGGGGGAGTTCGGATTTGTGTTCTCCCTGATTTCTCCGGTCGATCTGGCGTCTGAGGCGGAGGGAGGTTCTGAACCGCCGCCGCCGTCTTCTGGCCCGGCGCCCCCGGAGGAGCCCAGGGAGGATTCCTCCGCCACCGATCCTGGGGGTGGGATCCGGGCGGAGGCGGGGCCGGCTGTTGCGGCCGAGCCGTTCGCTGCGCACTGCGCGGTGGACGGGTCGGCCGCTGGTGACGACCCCCTGGAGGAGGATGGGGACTCGGTGATGGGCACGGAGGACGAGTCGGACTCCGGCGCCGACGAGGCGGTGGACGGCCTCGTGCCCCTTGCCGAGTCTCCCCTCATTCCCGTAAAGGAACTCCGGGATTTTATGGCCACGTGCCTGGGTCGGCGCGGGAAGGTCCGGCTGGCCCTCGACAGGTGGTCGGAGCTGGTGCTGCTCATTGTATCCGTCCGCGCCGCCGTTAAGATCATGGGCGCGGACGAGGGTGTGAACCCACTTGAGCTGCGTCGGCTCAGAACATTTCTCACTGGGCTGCTGAGGAGGTGGCGGCTGACTAGCGGCTGCGCTTCCTCCCCCCGTTAGTTGTAGGTAGAGGTTGCACTATGCTTCTGACATGAAGATAACCATAGCCAGCCTCAACATCAATGGCAGCGGGGAGGCGCGCCGCAGATTCAATAACTTCTCGGTCCTTCGGGACGGGAAGTATGCGGTGTGCTTCCTGCAAGAAACCCACACCGTTCCGGGAGACGAAGCCACGTGGCTCCTGGAGTGGCAAGGAGGGGTCAGCATGAGTCACCTCTCCAATAATTCCAGCGGAGTGGCTATCTTGCTGGCCCCGCATTTTCAGCCGGAGATCTTGGGGGTCAAGGAGCACGTGCCGGGCCGCTTGCTCCAGGTCACTGTTCGCCTGGGGGGCGTGCCGCTCCATCTAGTGAACATGTACGCCCCTCAGGCCGGTGCGCAGCAAGTGCACTTCTTTGAAGAAGTATCCGCTCTTCTGGGCTCCATCGACGTGGGCGAGTGCGTCATCCTCGGGGGGGATTTTAACTGTACACTCGAGGCGAGGGACCGTACGGGTCCCCCGCGATGCCCGCCGGCGATGGAGAAGTTGAGGGACCTGGTTGGGTCCTTCGACTTGGTGGACGTCTGGCGAAATCTTCATCCCGACTCCAGCGCCTTCACTTATGTGAGGCCTGGAGGAGGAGGGTCCAGAATCGACCGCCTCTACATTTCCCGGGCGTACGTATCCTGCGTTCCGGCGGCTTCCATGCGGCCGGTGCCGTGCACGGACCACCACCTGGTGTGGGTGGAGCTCGTTCCGCTGCGCGCTCGGGGGGGGTCCGCATACTGGCACTTTAACAACCTGCTGCTGGAGGACGCGCGGTTCCGGGATTCGTTTTGTCGTTTCTGGGCCGACTGGAGAAGGAAGCAGGGGGGCTTCCCCTCCTTGAGGCTGTGGTGGGACGTGGGCAAGGCTCACGTGCGTCTCTTCTGTCAGGAGTATGCGAAGGGGTCGACCAAGAGGCGGGAGGCCTGGGTCGGGCGGTTGGAGAAGGAGGTGCTTGACCTGGAGTCCCGTCTCGGTCAAGTCGTCGGGGACTCGGCCCCGCGGAAGGTGTATGAAGAGAAGAAGGGCGCGCTGAAGGACCTGCAGCTCATCGGGTCCCGAGGCGCGTACGGGAGGTCGCGGATCCAGCTCCTGCGGGACCTGGAGCGCGGCTCCCCCTTCTTCTACTCGCTGGAAAAAAGACGAGGGGTCCGTAAGCAGCTCTTGGGGCTGCTGGCCGACGACGGATCTCTGGTCTCGGATCCGGAGGGAATCAGTGCGGAGACCCGCGCCTACTACGGGGCTCTGTTCTCTCCGGATCCGTCCAGCGAGGATGCGCGTAGAGTTTTGTGGGAGGACCTGCCGAAGGTCAGTCCGGAGGGTGCCGAAAAATTGGACGCTCCGCTAAGCCTGGCGGAGCTGACCGGCGCCCTCCGCCAGCTCTCTAGGGGAAAGTCCCCGGGGCTGAACGGGCTGACCGTGGAGTTCCACAGGGCGTTCTGGGACGTCTTGGGGGGCGACTACGCGCAGGTCCTGGGGGAAAGTTTGGCGACCGGGGAGATGCCCCTCTCTTGGCGCAGGGCGGTCATTGTCCTGCTGCCTAAGAAGGGCGATCTCCGCCTCCTTAAGAACTGGCACCCGGTCTCCCTCCTCAGCACGGACTATAAAATCTTTGCCAGGGCTATGTCTGCTCGCCTTGGCACCGTGCTGGCCCACATGATCCACCCCGACCAGTCCTACACGGTCCCGGGCCGGACCATCCACGACAACATCCATCTGGTCCGGGACCTGGTCCACCACTCCCAGAGGGCTGGTCTGTCAGTCGCCTTCCTCTCCCTGGATCAGGAGAAGGCGTTCGACAGGGTGGATCACGAGTATCTTTTCGGGACTCTGCGCGCATTCGGGTTCGGGACGCATTTCGTCGCCCGGATCTGACTTCTGTACGCCGCCGCAGAGTGTCTGATTAAAGTTAACGGGTCCTTGACGGCGCCCCTTCGTTTCAGGAGGGGGGTGCGTCAGGGATGCCCCATGTCCGGTCAGTTATACACCATTTGCGTGGAGCCATTCCTGCGCCTCTTGCGGAAGAGGTTGACGGGACTGGCTCTGCAAGGGCCGGGCGTGGAGGTGGTCCTCTCGGCTTACGCTGATGACGTGCTCCTCACGGTCACGGATCCCGCTGACTTGCGGAGGATGCGGGAATGCCAGCAGATTTACTCGGACGCATCCTCCGCCAAGATCAACTGGGAGAAATGTTCCGGACTCCTGGTGGGTCAGTGGCGGGTGGACTCCCTGCCGGAGGAGTTCAGGCATTTCGCCTGGAGCACCACGCACCTCCTCTATTTGGGAGTCTACCTTAGCCCTACCGAGGACGCCTGTCCGGCGAACTGGCAAGAGCTGGAGGCCAAAGTCACCGCTCGCCTAGGATGCTGGACAGGACTGCGCCGAGTGTTGTCCTACAGGGGTTGAGCGCTGGTCATAAACCAGCTGGTGGCTGCCATGTTGTGGTACCGGTTGGTCACTTTGATCCCTCCCCCTGCATTTGTCGCCAAGATACAGAAGAAGCTCATCGACTTCTTCTGGGACAAAAGGAAGCACTGGGTCTCTGCTGCGGTTCTGTGTCTCCCGCTTAGGGAGGGCGGTCAGGCGCTGGTGTGCCTTCGCACCCAGGCTGCGACTTTCCATCTTCAGACGCTGCAGAGATACCTGTACGTAGAGAATCCTCCGAGATGGTGTGCGCTGGCGACGTTTTTCTTCCGTCAGCTGCACGGCCTCAATTACGACACGCAGCTCCTGTTTGTGAAAGTGGGCTGCAGGCATGCCGGCCTGCAGGATCTGCCTGTCTTCTACCAGGAACTACTATGGGTTTGGAACTATGTCGCTTCCAGGCGGAGCTCTCCCTCGTCAGGAGCGGCGGCTCTCCTTCGGGAGCCGCTGCTCAGGAATCCGCACCTCCGTGAATGTGGGTTCGGGCGGCTGGCGGAGGGCGGGGCTGTGGCTGGCGGTGTGACCAGAGTGGGGGACCTGCTCGATGTCGGAGGAGCGGGCTGGATGGCGCCGGAGGAGCTGGCGTGGCGCCTGTCCTGGGCCAACGTCCGGCTCGCGGCCGAAGCCATCGAGTCGGTGAAAGCGGCACTGGGCCCCGATTCCACTAGGTGTATCGAGGCGGCTCAAGCACGTGGGGCGATCCCGTCCGAGCTTACCCCCGTCCGGACGGAATTCCTTATTGGCGCCCGGCCCCGAAACTCCCCTCGGGAGCCGGCGCCTCACACCTTGAGCCGTCTCGAGGAAATACCCTCCATGCCTTTTCATTCCGCGCGGAGGGGTTTCCTGTACGGGCTGCTCCTGCACACTCTCCACTTTGCCATCTTCGTCTGCCGTCCAGACACGCCTTGGCGTGGCGTCTTGCCGACTGGCGGTGGCGGAGGTCCCCAATGGAGGGCTCTCTACGCAGGAGTCCTCCCTTGTTCCATCGGGGACTTGGCCTGGAGGGTGTTGCACGGAGCGGTCCCGTGCAATAAGGTTTTAAGTAGGTTCACGGACTCCCAGGCCGCCTGTGTTTCTTGCGGCCTGGAGGAGTCCGTGTTCCACGTTTATATGGAGCGTGAGAGGTTGCAGCCCCTCTTTCACTACTTGAAGGGGCTGCTCCTCGATTTTTGGTTGCACTTCAGTCCCACGCTCTTGATCTACGGTCACCCGGTGCAGAGGGGAGCGGATAGGCTGGAGGACCTCCTTGTGGGCCTGCTCCTGGGCCTGGCTAAAAGAGCAATCAATTGGTCCAGGCAGCGGGCGATCGAGGGGGTCGTCCAGCCGGATTGCCTGTCTCTCTTCCGCAGCCATGTTCGCGCCCGGGTGGCCCTGGAGATGGAGCACGCGGTGTCCGCCGGTACGCTTGAGTATTTCCGCGACCGTTGGGCGCCACGGGGACTGGAGTGCATCATCAATTTGGAACACCAAATTTTAATTTGATTTATTAAGGATTAGTTGAACTTTTGTTTATTTACAGTTGATTTGGTTCAAATTTTGGTTTAAATAAAAAGAGGACCTCCGAATAGTAAAGACCTGTTAAAGTTATTCTTGTGGTCTGTGTCCAGTGATTTATAATAAGCATAACTGGGACACACAGACTTAACAGTGGCGACGAGTCCGATCTTACCCTGCGGCAGTTTTATATCCAAGGCAGCTTCTTCCTCAGAACGGGCGTCGAGAAGAGGCATCCGCCCTCATCATCCTGCTGAGCACCATCGCACGGGAGGCATCGAGAACCCGGGTTAAAAAGAAAAATTCTGACCACGAAGCCCTCCATCAGCGACAGGCAGTGATCATCCCTTCTACCACGGTGGTGGGTAAGCCGATCAGCGACACGAGCAGAAAGTCGGCCGCGTTGACTGTGGAGTGGGGGAGGGAAAACGGAGGAAAAAGGGTGGAGAACTCGACCACGGCCGGTGAAAAGGGCCGGGCTGCAATCGAGGCTGAGAGGCGCAGTGACTGGGGCAGCTTAAGGCACGAGAGCCGCGGAGAACTCAAACGCAGCCGGTGTAAAGGACCGGGCTGCATGCGGGGCTGAGAGGCGCAACAGCAGGGGAAGCGTGAATGCCCACGGGAACCGCGGGGGAGTAAAAGCAGCGTCGGGGAATTGAGAACCGCTGGGGAGGCGAGAACGGCAGCAGCACGGCAATCGCCATTGCAGCCAGCGGGGGAAGAAGGCAAACGCGGGAATCCGCCATTGTAGTCGGCGGGGGAAGAAGACGAGCGCGGGAAAGACCGCCAAGCGCGGGAAGCCGCCATTTTAGTAGGCGGGGGAAGAAGACAAGCGCGGGAAGCCGCCATTTTGAGAAAAAGAAAAATTTAAAAACTTGCAAGGATGCCGAAACATGGGAACATTAATACCTTTGATAGCGATATTGAAGATTGGACCACGTATGTAGAACGCATGGAAGTTTATTGTAAAGCAAATAAGGTACCAGATGATGAGAAAGCACGAACCTTATTAAGCTCAATGGGTGCGAAGACATACGGGCTATTGAAGCACCTTCTATCACCAGATAAACCGGCGGATCAGACTTTCGCGAATATTGTTACTGTCCTGAAAAATCATTTAAACCCCACGCCGCTGATGATAGCGGAACGATTTAAATTTTACAGAAGAACGCAGCTGAAAGACGAAAGCAACGCTGAATTTTTAATTGAACTGCGTAAGCTATCAAAGTACTGTCAGTTTGGAACAGGACTAGCAGATGCGTTGAGAGATAAATTTGTGTGTGGATTGTTAAAAGAAGGAACACAAAAGCGACTGCTTGAGGAGAATGAGCTTACGCTTGATAAAGCTGTCACTATTGCAGCATCGCACGAAGCCGCAGCGAGAGGCACTGCGGAAATGCAGCTACGGTCACCGGAACTCAGCACCAATCAAATGGTCTTGGGTACAGTAAAATGTTATCGTTGTGGAAAGACAACGCACGATCAGAACCAGTGCTGGTTCAAAAATCAGGAATGCAGAAAATGTGGCAGGCTTGGTCACATAGCTAAAGTATGCCGGTCAGGAAAGAAGACCAGCAACAAAAAGTCACCGCAGGAAAAGTACAGAAAGGTACGCAAGGTGACAGAGAACAGTTCGAACGAACAGAAGTCAAATTCAGACTCCAGCAGTAATGAACTGGGTAGTCTAAGAGTACACAATGTTGGTAATGAAGCAGACCTCCAAACAATCTGGGTCACACTTCAGATAGCAGGAGTCCAAGTGAAGATGGAATTGGACACTGGATCGGCATTGACGGTCATGAATAAGAAAGATTACAAAAGGTTATTCCCACATATTCCCCTACGGGATACGGAGATTGTATTGAAAACATACACGGGGCAAAGAGTATACCCCATCGGGAAGATAGAGGTAAAGGTGGTCCACAAGGGCAAAGAAAGCCGAGGAATGGACTTATATGTGCTACCTGAGGGAGGTCCACCACTACTGGGGCGGGAGTGGATTAGGAAAATAAATATGGACTGGCATTCCTTAAAAGCACTAACGGTAGATTCCGGTAAAAAAGATGTCAAACCTAAACGATTTTCCAGAATATTGGACGATGCTAAAGAGGTGTTCCAACAGGGACTGGGAACACAGAGGAATTACGGCAAACATCAAGGTTGAAGAACATGCAAACCCGAAATTTTTCAAAGCCAGACCGGTACCTTATGCGATACGACCTGCTGTGGAAGCTGAGCTGGAAGGGCTAGAACATTCAGGAGTACTGTCTAAGGTAGACTGGAGTGAGTGGGCCACGCCCATTGTCCCCGTCATGAAGCGTTCATCGAGCAACAAGCCGGGGGAACCGGGGAAGGTTCGCATCTGTGGAGATTTCAAGATCACTGTTAATCCGGTGCTTCACACGGTGCAGTATCCGCTTCCGCGGATTGAGGATATCTTCGCTTCGTTGTCTGGCGGGAAACACTTCACCAAGATAGACCTAGCGCAGGCGTACTTACAGATGGAAGTTGAGGAAGAGTCACGCCAGTATCTCACGATCAACACGCATAGAGGCTTGTACCGGTATAATAGACTGGTTTTTGGAGTGGCATCGGCTCCAGCAATTTGGCAGAGGGCCATGGAGCAGGTATTACAGGGAATTCCAGGCACACAATGTTACCTGGACGATATTCTGATTACAGGAGATGATGACGAGGAACACCTTGCAAATTTGGAACTGGTGCTCACCAGATTGAAAGAATATGGACTTCGAGTTAATCACCAGAAATGTGAGTTCTTTCAGAAGCGGATCTCGTACTGTGGTCATGTCATTGACCAGGAGGGGCTTCATAAGTCTCCTGACAAGATCGAAGCTGTTGTGAAGGCTCCCGCTCCAGATAATGTATCCCAGTTGAGGTTGTTCCTAGGGTTGATTAACTATTACCATAAGTTTCTGCCAAATTTATCCACGGTGCTGCACCCGCTGAACGCTCTTTTGCAGAAGGGAGTACCATGGAAGTGGAGCGAGGACTGTAAGAGGGCCTTTCACAAAAGCAAGGCATTGATCACCTCAGAGGAAGTGTTGGCTCACTTCAACCCAATGCTGCCTATTCGTTTGGCTTGTGATGCTTCTCCATATGGTATTGGGGCAGTACTCTCACACAAGTTGCCAAATGGCCTGGAGAGGCCAGTCGCATTCGCATCCAGATCATTGACCTCCGCTGAGCGCAACTATGCTCAGGTAGATAGGGAGGCTCTCAGCCTTGTGTGGGGTGTAAAGAAGTTTAATCATTACCTGCAGGGCTAAAAGTTTACGCTTCTGACAGACCACCAGCCGTTGGTATCCATTTTTAACCCTAAGAAGGGTGTTTCGGTGATGACAGCACAGAGACTCCAGAGATGGTCCCTTTTCCTAGGGGCACATCAATATCAGATCGAATTCAAAGGTACAAAGCAGCATGGTAATGCTGATGGGCTGTCGCGCCTGCCACTACCTACAGAGGAGGAGGCACCGACGGTTGACCCTGTTGAGTTATTTCACTCGACCATCATCGAATGTTTACCAGTCACCAATGCAAGTATTGAAAGAGAAACCAGGAACGACCCGACACTGTCCCGGGTCTACGAAGTGACAGTGAAGGGATGGCCAGCACATGGTGATCCACTGTTACCGGTATTCTCAGCAAGACGAGAACAGCTGTCCGTCTGTCAAGGAACATTGATGTATGGAACAAGGGTGATTATTCCTCCTAAGTTAAGAGAGAGTGTTCTAAAGGAACTGCATGAAGGTCATCTGGGGGGGAGTCAAGATGAAAAGCCTTGCTAGGGCTTGTGTGGTGGCCGGGTATCGACCAACAGATAGAGGATCTGACGAAAAGCTGCTCAGGGTGCCAAAAAGTGCAAAATGCACCTCCGATTGCACCGCTGCATCCATGGGAATGGCCTTCAACCCCATGGCAACGTGTACATATTGACTTTGCTGGTCCATTCATGGACTCCATGTTTTTAATTGCGGTGGACGCACATTCTAAATGGCCAGAAGTGATTAAGATGACTACCACTACCTCGGAAAAGACGATCGCGGTGCTAAGAACGATATTTGCAAGAAATGGATTGCCAGAACAAATATGTTCAGACAACGGACTGCAGTTCGTGTCAGAAGAATTCCAGAAATTCATGAAGAAGAATGGGGTGAAACATTATACCTCTGCCCCATATCATCCGGCTACAAACGGGTTGGCCGAGAGATTTGTACAAACGTTCAAAAAAGCAATAAAGGCCATGAGCGAAGATCAGATTCCACTACAACACAAGGTGGACAAATTCCTACTGGCATATCGAAACGCCACTCATGCAGTGACAAACCAAAGTCCTGCCATGATGTTCTATAACAGGAGGTTGCAGTCCAGGTTGGACTTGTTAAAACCAAATGTGCGGAGGGAAGTTGAAAACAAACAGTTCCAGCATATAAATAACAAGGCCACTCGGAGTTTCGAAATAGGACAACCAGTGTTAGCCCGGGACTATAAAAACGAGAAATGGCAATCTGGAACAATTCGGGCCAGACAAGGACCCCTGATGTACACGGTAGATATTGGTGAAAATGTAATACGGCGTCATGCTGACCAACTGGTAGAATCGGGAACAAGGGTCGAACCCAGGGTTACGGCAGAGACAACCGTGGAAGAAGTTAGTGAACCTGAAGCATCTACCTCAGAAGTGAATGTACCTGAGGATGATGTCCAATCCATAAGAGATCAACTAGATGAGTCACCCCAGCAACGAGAATCAGAGACCCCTGAAAGGCGTTATCCAACTCGAATCAGGAGGCCTCCTCAGAGACTGAATCTTTGAACTGTTTTGCATGAAGTTGTATATATATATATCTATATATGTTATTATGTTATGTTAAATGGGGATATAACTGTTAAGCTAAAAAGGGAGGATTGTGGTGTATGTAACCTGTTCCACCTTAAGAGAACTATCTTAAGAGATGTACTACTTTCTCTTGGCTGCTGTATACTGTAATACCGGTGGTGACCACACCGGTATATAAACGTTGTGTAGGGATTTGCTGGGCAGTTCAGCCCTGACCTCCGAATAGTAAAGACCTGTTAAAGTTATTCTTGTGGTCTGTGTCCAGTGATTTATAATAAGCATAACTGGGACACATAGACTTAACAGAATCCAGTAAGCTTAATCAAATCACCAAGTCAACTTGTGTAGGTCACATTAGAGCATAAATATTGATGGTAGGACACAATGCACCCTTCATTTGTTCTTAAGTCAAATAGATCACAATGTATTTTCTTCTTCCACATCTTCAGTAATGACATCAGTATATATATCTCAATTAAAAGCTTTAGTTGGACTTCTAGCAACCTATCGTTCCAAGTTGTTTAATGTCGGTCCTTAAAAAGTGTGCTGACATCTAGTGGCAATTGTATGAACACTGACAGCCAAGATCCCAGACATCCCCCGCGGCAAGGAATAAATTGTCTGTCCATCCAAATTGCAGTACCACCTAGAGGCAAATCATTTTCCACATGTACACATATACAACTTCCAAAAACAGTTCATGCATTGGGTGGTGTAACTGGAAGCTATTATAAGACATAAGACGTAGGAGCAGGAGTAGCTCATTTGGCCCCTCGAGCCTGCTCCGCCATTCAATAAGATCATGGCTGATCTGATCTTGGCCTCAAACTCCACTTCTTTGCCCGCTCCCCATAACCCTTCACTCCCTTACCATTCAAAAATCTGTCTATCTCCACCTTAAATATATTCAATGACCCAGCCTCCACAGCTCTCTGGGGAAGAGAATTCCAAAGATTCACGACCCTCTGAGAGAAGAAATTCCTCCTCATTTCCATTTTAAATGAGTGCCCCCCTATTCTGAAATTATGCCCCCTAGTTCTAGATTCTCCCATGAGGGGAAACGCCCTCTCAGGATCTACCCTGTCGAGCCCCTTCAGACTCTTATATGTTTCAATAAGATCTCCTCTCATTCTTCTAAACTCCAATGAGTATAGGCCCAATCTGCTCAACCTTTCTTCATAAGACAACCCCTTCATCTCCGGAATCAACCTCGTGAACCTTCTCTGAACTGCCTCCAATGTAAGTATATCCTTCCTTAAATAAGGAGACCAAAACTGTTCGCAGTACTCCAGGTGTGGTCTCACCAACACCCTGTACAGTTGTAACAGGATTTCCCTATTTTTATACTCCATTCCCTTTGCAAGAGGCCAACATTCCATTTGCCTTCCTAATTACTTGCTGTACCTGCATGCTAACTTTTTGTGATTCATGTACAAGGACCCCCAGATCCCTCTGTACCTCAGCATTTTGTAATCTCTCCCCATTTAAATAATAATTTGCTTTTTTATTTTTCCTACCAAAGTGGATAACCTCGCATTTTCCCACATTATACTCCATCTGCCAGATTTTTGCCCACTCACTTAGCCTATCTATATCCCTTTGGAGATTCTTTGCGTCCTCCACACAATTTGCTTTCCCACCTATCTTTGTATCATCAGCAAATTTGGCTACATTACACTCAGTCCCTTCATCCAAGTCATTCATATAGATTGTAAATTGTTGAGGCCCCAGCACTGATCCCTGCAGCACCCCACTAGTTACAGTTTGCCAACCTGAAAATGACCCATTTATCCCGATTCTCTATTTTCTGTTAGTTAGCCAATCCTCTATCCATGCTAATATTACCCCCAACCCCATGAGCTCTTATCTTGTGCAGTAACCTTTTATGTGGCACCTTATCGAATGTCTTCTGGAAATCCAAATACACGACATCTACTGGTTCCCCTTTATCCACCTTGCTCGTTACATCCTCAAAGAACTCCAGCAAATTTGTCAAACATGATTTCCCTTTCATAAAACCATGTTGACTCTGCTTGACTATACAGGAAACTTTCTGTATCCGGCACTGACGGGACCGAGTTGGTGCCGTCCCATCAAAACTGCCGTATAAACCAGCCCTAATGTTAAAACATACGGAGCTTCTCAGCTCCGTATGAAACAACAAACCCTGTTGCTTAGCAACAGCTTCAAAACAGTCGGCCGCAGCTTAAAAGCGTCTCTGTAGCTAAGCAACAGCTTCAGCTAGACGCTTGGGAACCACAACTGGGAAAAAAAAGCAATGAGAAGTAAAAAAACTTATAGGAAACGGCTCCTGAATTTTGCCAGTAGACAGAGCTTTCCGGACATTTAACCTCCGGTTAAACGAAAGTTTCCTGTATTGTGATTTACTAAATATCCTGCTACCACTTTATGTTGGACTGCAGCATTTTCCCAATGACAGATGTTCGGCTAACTGGTCTATAGTTGCCTGCTTTCTGTCTCCCTCCTTTCTTAAATAGGGGCATTACATTTGTGGTTTTCCAGTCCGCTGGAGCCTCTCCAGAATCCAGAGAATTTTGGTAGATTACAACCAATGCATCCACTATCTCTGCAGCCACCTCTTTTAAGACCCTAGAATGCAGGCCATCGGGTCCAGGGGACTTGTCCACCTTTAGTCCCATTAGTTTGCCTAGTACTTTTTCTCTAGTGATTGTGATTGTTTTAAGTCCCCCACCCCACCCCAAAGCCCCTTGATTATCCATTATTGGGATGCTTTTAGTGTCTTCTACCGTGAAGACCGATACAAAATATTTGTTCAAAGTCTCTGCCATTTCCCTGTTTCCCATTATTAATTCCCCAGGCTCATCCTCTAGGGGACCAACGTTTACTTTAGCTACTCTTTTCCTTTTTATATATCTGTAGAAGCTCTTACTGTCTGTTTTTATATTTCCTGCTAGCTTACTCTCATAATCTTCTCTCTCTTTATCATTTTTTTAGTCGTCCTTTGCTGGTTTTTAAACATTTCCCAATCCTCTGGCCTTCCACTATTCTTCACAATATTGTATGCCTTTGTTTTCAATTTGATACCATCCTTTACTTCCTTATTTAGCCACGGATGGTTCATCCTTCTCTTAGAGTCTTGAAGAGAGTTATGAAATATCTCCTTAAATGTTTGCCACTGCTTTTCTACAGTCTTACCCTGTAATATATTTTCCCAGTCCACTTTAACTAAGTTTGCCTTCATACCTTTGTAATTACCTTTATTTAAGTTCAGGACACTAGTTTGAGACCTAGCTTTCTCACCCTCAAGCTGAATTTGAAATTCTACCATACTATCATCACTCTTCCCAAGAGGATCCTTCACTTCGAGATCATTAATTAATCCAGCCTCGTTACACATTACCAGATCTAAAATAGTCTGCTCCCTGGTTGGTTCCACAACGTATTGGTCCAAGAAACCATCCCACATACACGCCAAGAACTCTTCCTCAAGTCTACCTTTGCCAATTTGCTTTGTCCAATCAATATGAAGATTAAAATCTCCCATGATTATAGCCATATCTTTCTTACAAGCCTCTGTTATTTCTTGATTTATACTCTGTCCTACAGTGTGGCTACTGTTTGGGGGCCTGTAGACCACTCCCACCAGTTACTTCTTACCCTTATTATTTCTTATCTCCACCCAAACTGATTCTACGTCTTGATCTTCTAAGCCAATATCATTTTTCACTACTGCACTGATCTCATCCCTTATTAACAGAGCTACACCACCTCCTTTTCCTTTCAGCCTATCCTTACGAAATGGCAAATACCCCATAATATTCAGTTCCCAGCCTTGTTCACCTTGCAACCACGTCTCTGTAATGGCTATCAGAGCATACCCATTTATTTCTATTTGTGCTGTCAACTCATCTATCCTGTTACGAATGCTGCATGCGTTCAGATATAGAGCTTTTAATTTTGTCTTTTTACCATTTTTCCCTACTCTGACCCCTCTTGCTGATGCACTTTTATGTGTATACGCTCTGTCCCTTCCTGTCACACTATGGTTATCATTACCCCCATTGCTACCCCACACTTTTGCCTTCTCATTTTTCTTTGACTTTTTTAATTTCCACTCAGCGTATCCCTCCCCCCACTTTTTAGTTTAAAGCCCTATCTACAGCCCATGTTATTCGATTGGCCAGGACACTGGTCCCAGCCTGGTTCAAATGAAGCCCGTTCTGACGGAAAAGCTCCCTCTTACTCCAGTACTGGTGCCAGTGCCCCAAGAATCGAAACCCATTTCTCCCATACCAATCTTTGAGCCACTCGTTCATCTCTCTGATCTTAATTACCCTATACCAATTTGCACGTGGCTCAGGCAGTAATCCAGAGATTATTACCTTTGTGGTTCTGCTTTTTAATTTAGCCCCTAGTTGCTCATGCTCCCTCAGGGGAACCTCTTTCGTTGTCCTACCTATGTTGTTGGTACCTACATAGACCACGACAACTGGATCTTTCCCCTCCCAGACTAAGTTCCTCTCCAGCCCAGAAGAGATGTCCTTTACCCTGGCACCGGGCAGGCAACACAGCCTTTGGGACTCACACTCTTGGCTGCAGAGAACAGTGTCTATCCCTCTAACTATACTGTCCCCTACCACTACCACATTTCTTTTTGCTCCCCCAACTTGAATGGCTCCCTGTACCACGGTGCTGTGGTCAGTTTGCTCATCCTCACTGCAGTCCCTGCTCTCGCCCACACATCGCCGCGCCCGGACGCTAGTTGCTTTGCGCCCCATTAGCGCCCTCTAACGGGAGGTGCAAAGCAACCAAATTTTTCCCCCATTGATTCTAATGTTATTTTTCACCTATTTAACATTTTTCTGAGTACTTTCCCATGCAAAACTGATATTTTGGGGTAGATTTTGCCGAACCTGTCGGGAAGAAGGCGGGACTTCCCCTTTCGGGTTTTTGACCCGCCTACTTCGACGTCCGGCCAATCCGTGCGATTTTCCCTTGATTGACCTTGTTAAGCCCACCTAGCGGGCTCAGCAGGCCAATTAAGGGCCACCCGGCAACAGGTGACGTCACAGACTGAAATTTCATCTGTCAAGAGTCCTTGACAGATGAAATATCAGCGTTTGACAGCTGTTTGAAGTTGTGAAACACTGACAGTCTGAGTTCTGACATGAGTCATTCTGCACAGACTCAGTTAGAACTCACACCGGCACTCAAAGCTGAAGGCTGTCACTTTTGACAGATCGCAGCCGTTCAGCTTTAAGTTCCGGTTGAGTGATGCGCTCCCGACGGCTACAGGAAGAAAGGCTGTGAAGGTAAGTACAGGTAAGTAAAAGTTCTTTACACACTTTAGACACACCAAACACACTTACCTTTGCACTCATGCACCCATCACTCACCTGAGCGCCGACATTGCGACCCCTCCAACTCCTTCAACCCGACGGCCCGCCTGCTCTACCTGGCGTGGTTTGGAGCCATCGGGAAACCCACACGAAACCCCTCAAAATAGGGATTAGGCTAAAAACTGCCTGTTAACTACCTGGTAACAGGCAGTTAATTGGCACTAATTCCTTCCCACCTGGTTTCGGCGGGTCCCAGTGCGGGGCGGGTACCCACCGCCCCTGAAACTTACGTGGGGCGGGGTTTTGGGCAGGATGGTGTCGGGACCCCCAAATTTGGGATTTCCCCCCCCCCCACACGCCTGAAACCCCGCCTGACGGCTCCCTGAAAATCTAGCCCTTTGTGTTAAGACTTGGCTTGAGCAACATTACAATATTGTGCACAAATTATGTATAGCATGTTGAGAAGACCACTTGTGCAGATGTTGCAGTCTATCATGAATATTTACTGATGCTAAATCTGATTGTTAAGTTATTTTAAATTTGTTTAATGATCCAGATACACTCCAATTCATAGAGACATTCTTCAGGAGAATACTGGCAGTGCCAGGATGAACAGAAAGCATGAGGACCAGAGTGCCAGCTTGAACGGGTGGGGGAAATAGGAGAGCTGAATGCCAGCATGAATGGAAGGGGGAAAAAGTGACAACATGAACTTAGCGGAGGGATAAGTGCTAGTCTGAATTAAAGGGGGAGGAGAATGCCAATGTAAATTGAGGGGCAAGAGGGAGAGGAAGAGGGCACTCTTCCACCCCTCCCAATTCATACTGGCATTCTTCTCCCCTCCCAGTTCATATTGGCATTCTTCTCTCCCACCCTCAATTTAAACTGACACTCTGGTACCCCCTCCCATCAGTTTATGCTGGCACTCTTTCATCCCCCTCAGATCACACTGACGTTCTCCTTCCCTCTCCAAGTTCACACTGGCATCCTTCTCCACTCCCACTTTCAGCACCACCCGCACCTCCTATCTGATGTTTCAAGAGATGGGAGCCTGCTGCACGCTGTGGGCGTGAATACTGCGATTTCACCAAACTGTTGCAAAAATGATTCCCCAAACATACAGAAGAGTTCGACCCTTGGAGCAGCAGAAGCAGGTGAGAGCCAAGTGTAGCTGTGAGAGGCTGAGCTGGGAGCAGACAAGAGGTCACTGATTGCAAAAGACTGAATGTCTAAATGAAAGACAGATGATTGGCATGCCTGGCTAGAGTAGTCGGTTGTACAGAGGCCTTTCACCTCTGGACCAGTGTTTGAATCCATAGTGATGAACGTCTCTTCACTCTGAAATCTGTCATGGTCTCACACAAATTAAGTTTGGCCAGTTCGGAATGGACGTAGACCCACAGCACGGAACTTTTCATAAATTGTCAATCTCACTTGAACAGACCCCAAAATGGAAAATGGGTAAAGCTCACAATTCCACAGCAGTATAAACTTTTCTGAGATTGGGTTGAAGTTTAATTTTCAGGTAGCGTGAAGGAAACTACTCAGCATCTAACCCATTTTGGTCTGGAAGTACCTAGTGCTGCCGCCAGATACCCAAAATGAAAAAAAAAAATGTTGCATTTCCCAACTGACATCCCTTGCACAAAAGAAACCACAAACATTATTAACCACCCCCAAAAAAATTAGAATTAAAAACAAAGCTAGCTTCCTAGAACCAATGCTAGTAAAAGCAAGGGAAACATCCAAATGTTATTGCACTGTTTAGGATTAAAATGGACTCAAGCACAAAAGCACAGTGTAGTTGTTCCAAAGGGAAAATTGGGCTTATGGGCCTAGAAATTGAGTTTTGGCTTAGCCAGGGCTTTAGCGCCGGAAGTTAGTGCCGGCGCTAAGTCCCCCTGCGCGCGCCAAAAATTCAGCAGTGCCGCGCCCAAACGGCTGCCGGCGCTACTGAAGGGTCTTTGCGGCGGTACATCGGCGCTAACTGCCGTTTCGCGCCGCAATTCCGGCGCTGCGGCACCCGATGCGGTGCGGCAGGCTCGGGAAGTGCAGGCCTCCTCCTTCCCTTAAGGAGGAGCTGCCTGCACCCGATCGCGGCCCGCGAAAATCTTTTAAAAAATGAGCCCGGCACCTCGGACAAGTGCCGGGCTTGCTTCTGTTCCGGGGGGGGAAGTCCGGGGAGGGAGCTGCGGCCAGGCGGCCGGCGGGAAAGCGGCCGGCCGCCGCGGGGCCTTTAATGCGCCGGCGCAAAGACTCGTAAGACTCTGTTGCCAGAGTCTTAGTTGCGGCTGTCACGGGCGAGGCGGCCGCAACTGAATTTCGGCGCTGGGGCCCGTCGGCATGGCAACCGGGACGCTGCGCACACCGATGACGTCATCGGTGCCGGCGCAGCGCTACTGGTCTACCGCGGCGTAAGGGCCCCAGGCAATTTCGGCGCCGGCGCCAAATGCAGCGCTAGGCCCTCTAGCGCCGCAAAATCGGCGCTAAGGGCACTCAATTTCTAGGCCATGGTCTTTGAAGCTGCTTACTGTGGTACACTGTAAAGGGAAAGCACCACCAACAATAGCGACATCAGTTTTAGCAATCAATCTTCGGATTGTTATTAGGTACCTGAGAGCCTGTCAGTGTCCATATAGAATAGATGGATGGATAAGAAAATGTTCCTTACCAATAATTATAGATGTCAACAACCATTGTGGTTTTCTTGTGTATATTAGATAATGGACGCTATAAGTGAATTAAAAGGCAGTTATCCATCTGAGAGGATCATAGGGCATAGAGAACTCAAGCCAGAGCAGTTAATGATCATCTGAGCTCAGAGGTTAAAATTACTGCCTTACATTTAATTTATGTTTATCTGTTAACGTTTATAACAGATGCTGGTTAGAGATATCTAAATATTGTTCCTATCTTTGCAGCTGTTTGTTTCTTTGATGTAATTTTCCCAATGCCATATGGAAACCTAGAGAGTGATTTCAAATGAAGGGTGTTGCCAGTTTAAAAATGTAAAAGCTGGGATCTCCAGTTGGCTCTTTGGATAAATACAACAGCTAGTGGGATACTGGGCCATAGTGACGAAGAAAATCCTAGGTTTGATCCTTGGTTTGTGTCAACTCAGCTTATCTCAGCCATAATAACAGGATCGTTAAAACTGAACCTACAGTACAGTATACTGAACCGACAGTACAGGTACTGCATGAGTAAAGGGACAGCAATAATGATGTCAGCTTTTGGCTGTTATTAAGTGCCTGAGAGATTGTCAGTGTCCATATAACAGAGCCATCTATAAAAGTAGATTGGACAGGGAGTGCGCATGGAAGGGAATCAGCCATAGTTCCTGATTGCTAATAGTCAACTGGAAGGGGAGGTCAGATGAGGGCAGGATCAGTTTGGCTGTAAGGATCAGTTTGGGGGGAGGGGTCAGGTGAGGGGAGATGTAGAAATCTAAAGAGAAAAGTCAAGGCAATGGAGCAGTGCCACGATTGGGTAAAGAATCAGCAAATAAGGTGAAAGCAGGGAATAATGGTAAAAAATTAAAATTAAAGGCTCTTTATCTGAATGCACAAAGCATTCGTAACAAGATAGGTGAATTAGTGGCACAAATAGAGATCAATGGCTTTGACCTAATAGATTACAGAGACATGGGGTTGGATTTTAAGGAGGAGGGCGGGTTGGGGGGCTCGGAGGCGGTCGGGAAACCCGGGAGGTTGGGTTTCCCACAGGCCCTGCCGACTTTGACGGCAGGGCCTGATTTGTGTTCAAGGCCTCGGTTTCCTGCCCGTAGCCAGCCAGGTTGAGAGGCCAACCAGGCCATTAAAAGGACGGGGGGGGGGGGGTTCGGCTAGGGATCAGGGATCGGGCCGTGCCATTAAAAGGATTGGGGGGAGGGGGTCAGTCAGGGATTGGGCCATGCCGTTAAAAGGATTGGCGGGGGGGGGTGGGTGGTGGCGGCGGTCAGACAGATGATCAGAGGGGCGGGCGGGGGGGGGGAGAGGATCGGGGCCAGATGATCAGGGTGATGAAGGGAAGATCGTGGCCAGCCACCGGACGATCTTGGCCAGCCTCAGCACCATCAGTGGTGGCGGGGGGGGGGGGGGGAAAAGAGACCTGGGGGGGGTGATGGGAGGCCTCGTGAGGGGGTCTTTGATCATAGGGGGTGGATTAGGTAGGGACCCTGGATCCAGGAGCTAGGTATAAAGGCACTTACCTCCTGGATCCAGCAGTCCCCGCCTTGCTGTAGCTGCCAGGTTTTGTGAATTGTGTAAAACCCGTCCACATGCAGTTAAAAACAGAATGGAGGTTAAAAAAGAGGCTTCCAGCCTCATTATAATATTTAAATTGACGCCCTGCCTCGATAGATTGGGACATTGGATTAAAAGGTGTGACGGTAGATAAGCAATGGCAAACATTTAAAGAAATATTCCAGAATTCTCAATTAATATACATTCCATTGAGAAATAAAATCTCCATAGGAAAAGTGATCCATCCGTGGTGAATGAAAGTAGTTAAGGATAGTATGAGATGAAAAGAGGCTTATAATGTTGCGAAGACTAGTTGTAAGCCTGAGGATTGGGAGAGCTTTCGAAACCAGCAAAGGATGACCAAAAAATTGATAAAAATGGAGAAAATAGAATGAGAGTAGACTAGCAAAAAATATAAAAACAGATTCTAAGGCCTTCTATAAGTATGTAAAAAGGAAGAGAGTCGCAAAGTAAGTGTTGGTCCCTTAGAGGCTGAGACAGGTGAAATTATAATAGGGAATAAGGAAATGGCAGAGACTTCAAACAAATATTTTGTATCTATCTTCACAAGAAGACACAAATTTGGGCTAGAAATTCGCCTCCTTTGCGCCTCCTGTTAGAGCATCACCGGGCGATAACACCGACAGCTGCAGGAGGCGTTGTTCGGAAGGCCAGGCCCTTCGGGAGCGCTAATTAAAGTTAAGGCCGCTAGTCTTCAGTAGAAATGTGTTTCCTTCCTTTAGGGTGCATTTTGAACATTTTTAAATGGCGCGATTGATCAGCCCTGCACCCTGTTAGAGTGCTTGGGGCTGATCGTCGAGGATCCCGGCTGTCGTCGACGATGCGGGAGATCGTTCAAATGCAGAGCCTGCAGCAATGGCCCTTCCCTTTAAGGGAGGGAAGGAGCCCTCGGATCCCGGCAGCACTCATTGTGCAGTGCTGCATCTCTATCGGCTCCCATGCTTGGTTTAGCGTTCCAGAAGGAAAGTGATAGTGCTTGATTTAGCACTCCAGTTCCTCCTGGAGCGCTAACAATTAATTTACCGAAAGCTGAGAGTGATTTGCGCCTGGCGCTAATTTTTCCAGCTTTCAAAATTTAGCGTCCCAAGAGGGGCGATACCAAATTTCTCCCCCAAAAAGCATACCAAAAATAGTGGGGAACCAAGGGGCTAATAAGAGTGAGGAACTTAAAGTAACTAATATCAGTAGAGAAAAAGTACTTGAGAAACTAATGGGACTAAAAGCCGACAAACCTCCTGGACCTGATGGCCTACATCCTCGGGTTCTAAAAGAGGTGGCTGAAGAGATAGTGGATGTATTGGTTGTGATCTTCCAAAATTCCCTAGATTCTAGAATGGTCCCAGCAGATTGGAAAGTAGCAAATATATCCCCGCTATTCAAGAAAGGAGGGAGAGAGAAAACAGGGAACTACAGATCAGTTAGCCTGACATCAGTTGTCAGGAAAATGCTGGAATCCATTATTAAGGAAGTGGTAACAGGGCACTTAGAAAATCATAATATGGTTAGGCAGAGTCAACATGGTTTAATGAAAGGGAGATCGTGTTCAACAAATTTATTAAGAGTTTTTTGAGGATGTAACTAGCTGGGTAGATAAAGGAGAACCAATGGATGTAGTATATTTGGATTTCCAAAAGGCTTTCGATAAGGTGTCACATAAAAGGTTGCTACGCAAGATAAGGGCTCATGGGGTTGGGGGTGATATATTAGCATGGATAGAGGATTAGTTAATGGACAGAAAACAGAGAGTAGGGATAAACGGGTCATTTTCTGGTTGGCAGGCTGTAACTAGTGGGGTGCCGCAAGGATTAGTGCTTGGGCCTCAGCTATTTACAATCTATATTAATGACTTAGATGAAGGGACCGAGTACAATGTATCCAAGTTTGCCGACGATACAAAGCTAGGTGGGAAAGTAAGCTGTGAGGAGGACACAAAGAGCCTGCAAAGGGATATAGACAGGTTAAGTGAGTGGGCAATAAGGTGGCAGATGGAGTACAATGTGAGGAAATGTGAGGTTATTCACTTTGGTAGGAAGAATAGAAAAACAGAATGTTTTTAAAATGTTGAGAAACTGTTAAATGTTGGTGTGATTTTATTAGGAAGGCAAATGGCATGTTGGGCTTTATTGCAAGGGAGTTGGAGTACACGAGTAAGGAAGTCTTACTACAATTGTACAATGGTGTGGAGACGCCGGAGTTGGACTGGGGTTGTAGGGTTTTTTTTCCTGCTCTCTTGCCCGTTCTGGCCCCCTGCCAGGCTTCGTGCAAGAATTACCCTTGAGTGGTTCGACCCACCCCCCCTACGGTTCTAGACCTTGGACTTAGATGCAGAGAACAGTAGTGCAGAGAAGAGGACTCAATAGACCAGGCTGAATAGCACGAAATGGATGCTTTTATTTTTGAACAGTTTGAAGCATTACAAAATACATGTCATAGGCACAGACTAAAGTAACTACAATCATGCACAAATTTATGAACTTGACTCTATGGAAATGGGGAACACACGGCACATCGTAAAAGGGGAAACACATTACGATTTCCCTTAACTCCCTCCCCTATACCTAAACTAAGTTTCGACCTGGGGAACTTGGGATCATGCTCACCACTCTCGAAATCGCGAAAAGGGGTTCGCAGCCTTTTTGACACCGCTTCCCGTCGTCACGTGGATTGGAAGCTTCTGGCGCAGTCGATATTCTCTCCTCCCTCGAGGCGGTGGGGTAGACCCAGCCTCGATGAGCGCTCGTCAAGGTTGAGATCCACTAGGCCTGTCGTGGATTTTTGTTCGTGGAGTAGACCTAGATGCAGGTTATGCACATGGGAGAATCTTGTGGCATCGATCGCCGGTTCTCCAGAGGGTTTCTTCTCCGTCGGCCTGGGTCGTCGATGATCTCCCGACCCCAGTACCCGGGCCGCCCTTGTCGTCTTCTCGTCGTGGCCGAGCCTTGTTTGGCTGAACACCGGCCACGTTGTCCTTTTTCCGAAACCGTCCGCCTTTAAAAAGACGAAAACGTTTTCATCGATCTGCCGAAGTGGAAGAGGCGCCGATCCGGGCGCCGTCCGCCCTTCGTTCGTTCCTCGTAGAAGAAAGTTCTTGAAGAAATGGAAGCCTGAAGTCGCCCAACAAGAAGCCGTAGCAGTGAAGAAGTAACTTAGATGGACTTTCAATCCATAGTTATACTCTTTTGGGACAGTCTTATCTCCCGCCAAATCATAGTCCTGTCTTTGTATTAAGTTCTGGCGGGCAGAGATCTCTGCAGGGGCGCTTTGTCTTGTAACGGAGCCGGTGATAACTTGAACTGGCCTTCCTGGCCGATAATGTCTGTTAATGTCCTTTGCATTGTCACCGCGGCTCGGTTCGCATATTGATCGGTCCGGACATTTTCCTTGATGGCTGCTAAACGGTTTTTCCTTTGTACAATAAATGGGTATAAGTGTTTTTACATTGTCCGCCCATATCTTGATGGGCCCCATCCTGTACTTATAATCCATTGAATATGTATGCTGTTGCTCTGAGTTTCGGTTCCCAGATACTGGCTTTCGCGGGTTTACTGTCTTCAATCCACAAGCCTGTCTAGCTTGCAGTAACAGAAATAAACTGGTTCAGAAACTGATCACGGGGCCTGGCGGCCATTTTGTATGCCCTTTTATCAAAGGTTTTTCTGTGCAAGCTTACTTTGGTCAATAAACAGTCTTATTTTATCCAGTTTTCTTGCTTGATTTTTGCTGAAAATTTTCGAATCTTACAGGGTGGACAAATGTAAGAAGTCACACAACACCAGGTTATAGTCCAACAGCTTTATTTGAAATCACAAGCTTTCGGAGCGCTGCTCCTTCATCAGTGCTCCGAAAGCTTGTGATTTCAAATAAAGCTGTTGGACTATAACCTGGTGTTGTGTGACTTCTTACAATTGTACAAGGCTTTGGTGAGACACGGACTGCAGCGGTTCAAGAAGGCGGCTCACCACCACCTTCTCAAGGGCAACTAGGGATGGGCAGTAAATGCTGGCCTTGCCAGTGACGCCCAGATCCCACAAACAAATTTAACAAAAGACCACACCTGGAGTACTGTGCAGTTTTGGTCTCCTTATCTGAGAAAGGACATAACTGCCTTAGAGGCGGTGCAACAAAGATTCACTAGCTTGATCCGTGGGATGAGAGGGTTGTCCTATGAAGAGAGATTGAGTAGATTCTTCTAAGCTCTCTGGAGTTTAGAAGAATGAGAGGTGATCTCATTGAAACATATAAGATTCTGAGGGGGATTGACAGAGTAGATGCTGAGAGGTAGTTTCCCCTGTCTGGAGAGTCTAGAACTAGGGGGCATAGTCTCAGGATAAGGCGTTGGCCATTTAAGACTGAGATGAGGAAGAATTTCTTCATTCAGAGGGTTGTGAATCTTTGGAATTCTTTGGAGTTATTGAGTATATTCAAGGCTGAGATAGATAGATTTTTGGACTCGAGGGGAATCAAAGGATATAGGGATCAGGCGGGAAAGTGGAGTTGAGGTCGAAGATCAGCCATGATCTTACTGAATGGCGGAGCAGGCTCGAAGGGCTGTATGGCCGACACATGCTCCTAATTCTTATGTAATGCCCCTTCTGTCAAATTGCCTGCTGACATTTGCTGTCTACATTCACGCATGAAGAATGGTTCTTTGGGCAAGGTACCAAAGGGCTGTTGGTGACCTTGGAACAATTCACCAGCATGAATCACTGCCTTCAGGAAGGGAGCAGAGAAAACTGGGAGAAAAAAAACAGGAACCAAAAAGTATGCTTCATCACCTGACTGGACCTGTAGTCTAGTTTACTTTTTCCAGCAGATAAGGTTATCCGCTCTCTAGTATATAATATCTAATCTCATTTGCAATGAGAAGTCAATATCACTTTAAAAAATGTAATGAATTAAACACTACTGCTGGAACATGATCAGTGGTGCTATGCCATGAAGCTGAGGGAAGCAGATTCTCCACATGGTAAATTCCTCATTTCTGCTGGAATTACCTGGAGAAGGTGTTTCCATTAAGGGAGAAAACTCAATTCGATCTGTACTGCTCTAGCACACCTCTTACCGCATTATTGGGAGAGGTCTGGAAACAAGTCACTTGTCTTTCCTCAGTTTGAAATATTTGCACCAAAACAGCTGATGTAGAGGAAAATACAGGTTAAAAAAAGTCACAAATATAGCCTATAATAAAGTGTTTATATCTAAATATAAAACGAACCATTTTATTAATCTCTCATAAATCTGTTACTATAAAATTTCTAAAGAAATATTGTTGCTTGGTCAGTCTAGTAGTTCTGACAAAAAAGCACTAGGCTCACAATTTATAGGTTGGGGCTTTGAATTCCTCCCTGGACTTATATTTGAGTTAGCCTCCACTCATTGGGTATGTTCTTTCAGTTTTTGGCTATCATGGAGCATTGCCCAACAGAGGAGTGCTTCATCTCTGGAGAAGAAAAATCTGACAAAACATCTCTAGCTCCACACAGCATACCTTCTGTAAGCCAACCACACATACCAACATTTATTGTGGAGACTGTGTCACCCTCCCGACTGATGGACAAGTGCAGGTAAAATGATTTTTTAAATAAAGCGCTCAAAAAATGTATGTGCAATTAC
This sequence comes from Somniosus microcephalus, assembly GCF_052327205.1. Lineage (NCBI taxonomy): Eukaryota > Metazoa > Chordata > Chondrichthyes > Squaliformes > Somniosidae > Somniosus > Somniosus microcephalus. Next base: position 100,889,183 of record NC_141001.1, read on the forward strand.
ATACAACATACTTAATCCAGCAAAAGCCTCAAATTGTCTGGTCTTTCAACTCAAACAAATTATTCCAGTTCCTTTCTCCATTTTATGTTTTTTCCTCCACAGATCATTACCAGCCTAGAAGGCAAGCAGGTGGTCTGTTTCAAGTCTTCTGCCAAATACTAATATTAATGACTCGAACTTGGGTGTACAGAGCACAATTTCAAAATTTGCAGTTAACACAAAATTTGAAAGTATAGTGAACAGTGAGGAGGATAGTGATAGACTTCAAGAAGGCATAGACAGGCTGGTGAAATGGGTGGACACGTGGCAGATGAAATTTAACGCAGAAAAATGCAAAGTTATGTATTTTGGTCGGAAGAACAAGGCGAGGCAATATAAACTAAAGGGTACAATCCTGAAGGGGGTGCATGAACAGAGAGACCTGGGGGTATATGTGCACAAATCGTTGAAGGTGGCAGGGCAGGTTGAGAAAATGGTTAAAAAAGGCATCCGGGATCCTGGGCTTCATAAGTAGAGGCATAGAGTACAAAAGCAAGGAAGTTATGATGAACCTGTATAAAACATTGGTTCGGCCTCAACTGGAGTATTGTGTCCAATTCTGGGCACCGCACTTTAGGAAGGATGTGAAGGCCTTAGAGAGGGTGCAGAAGAGATTTACGAGAATGATTCCAGGGATGAGGGACTTCAGTTACATGGATAGACTAGAGAAGCTGGGGTTGTACTCCTTAGAGCAGAGAAGATGGCGAGGAGATTTGATAGAGGTATTTAAAATCATGAGGGGTCTAGACAGAATAGATAGAGAGAAACTGTTCCCATTGGTGGAAGGGTCGAGAACCAGAGGACACAGATTTAAGGTGATTGGCAAAAGAACCAAAAGCGACATGAAGAAAAACTTTTTTACGCAGCGTGTGGTTAGGATCTGGAATGCACTGCCTGACAGGGTGGTGGAGGCAGACTCAATCATGGCTTTCAAAAGGGAATTTGATAAGTACTTGAAGGAAATAAAATTTGCAGGGCTACGGGGAAAGGGCAGGAGAGTGGGACTAGCTGAAGTGTTCTTGCAGAGAGCCGGCATGGGCTCAATGGGCCGAATGGCCTCCTTCTGTGCTGTAACCATTCTATGATTCTATTTCTAGTACCAGCCACTGGTACATGAGTGTGCCATGGTTTGATTAACATCTGATTTTCTCTCTCTCAGTGCACTGCCTTTCTGCTTGATAAGGATATGCAAAAGTATGTTGATATTCTACCTTTTTGTAGCACTGCACGCAAGTTCCGCCAGTGTCCAAGATACTCTCATCTCATGTTTTCAAACAGAAAAAGAATAAATGTATGGAAAATGTTACCTTTCTACATTACATCCTACTCACCATATTACCAGTGAAGATATCTAAGAGTACAGATTGGGGGTAATATTTATCTTCACCGCCTGGGCGGTAATCTGGCAGAGCAGATTGCTCGCCCGTTGTACAACCTGCCCAATTTTCATCTCATTGAAATCAATGAAAAGCTGACCGCTGCTCCCTGATCAATTGATCAGACTAAACGAGACTGTTAAAAAACCTTAGGAGGAAAAATTGGGTTGCTTTGCGTCTCCCATTAGCACCCCCGGGAGGCGCAATGCCCCTAGCACCCAGGCACGGCACCACTAACGCCTCCCGCAAAATTCAGCAGGAGGTTAGCGGCAGCGGTAGCCGGTAGTGCCCCATGGCGTTGCACCACTGGCGATGACATCATCGCCGTGCGCAGTGCCCCAGCTGCAAACTTCCCTTGCGTCCCCTGACCTAACGCCGGACAATATGTCTGACCGGTTCAGGGGGCATTTTGGCAGCAGCGGCGGCACAAATTAAAGGGCAGCTGCCGGGTGGCCATTTTTCTTTTGGCTGACTGCCAGCACCTGCTCCTTCTTACCTCTGTATGCAGGGTGCCGGCCGCGACCGCTCAGCCTGGCACTCCTCTTGAGTGCCGGGCTGTTTTCCCGGCACTCCGCTCCCTGGTGGTCCAGCAGGGCCCCGGTGCGTGCAGCACTAGGCCCCTCCCCTTTAATCAGGGGAGGAGGCCTGCAATGACGCGGCGCTACGTGCCGCTGCAAAAGTCACTGGTAGCGCCCCAAGGAGGGGGAGCGCATTCCAGTAGCACCGCCTCCTGCTTGGGGCGCTACTACTGAATTTACGGCACAGGGGCGCTAACTTTTTCGGGGCGCTACAACATTGCCCACCTCTACCCCTGTCGCAACCCCACCAACGTTGAAACCCTTATCCATGCTTTTCTCATCTCCCAACTCGACTTCTCCGATGTCTTCCTTGTTGACCACTCATCCTCCATCACCCATTACCTCCCAACTTATGCAAAACTCAGCCATCTGTATCCTGCCTGCACTAGGTCTACCTCTTGCACTACTCTTGTGCTCTCTGACTATATTGGCTTCATTTCCACCAATGATTAGATTGTAAATCCTCGTCCTCGTCTTCGTCTTCAAGATCCTTCCATGGCCTAATTGCAACTTATCTCTTCAACTTTATATTCCCTTCCCACACCCTTCAGTCCTCTGATTCTGGCCTTTTGTACGTCGCCTCACACTTCGCCCCACCATTAGTGGCAGAAACATCAGTTTTTTTGGCCAAATCGTCTGGAATTCTCTCCACTCCACTTCTCCATTTCTCTCTCCATCTTTAAAAACCTTCTTAAATCCCATCTTTTCAACCCAACTTTCACTTACCTCTCCTAACCCACCATGGCTTGAGGTCCATTTTTTATCCTTTTTATCTATTTTCTTTTTTCTTCTTTTTCATCCCTCCCTTAAAGCACCATGGGATATTTTATATGTCAAAGGCACTATATAAATGCAGGTTGTTATTGTTGTTGAACTGGGACTTCACTGGACAATGAATCATTTATACTCAGCTAGAAAAAAATTGTTTCTTTCAGTTTCTATTATAAATGGTCATTTTCCCCATTTAGTAAATATGAATTGTCCTGATGCGATGTCTGCATTTGTAAAGGAGAGTACATGGTTATCATATTACCTATGCATATGACTGATTCAATTCTGCCACCCTCAGGTAGTTTACTGAAATGCAAACCCAACTTGTTTTAAAAAATTAGACACAGTTGTTAATGGCAACAGGATAGCTTTTTGAAAATATTTTAAAAACATATTTGTAATATCTCTATATGCATGAATTTTTGCAATGAATTCTGTTAAAGAATTTATTTATTCTATATCAAATGAAAGTACAAAGTAAGATAAGGAAGAATCTAACTCTTGATTCGCAATTAGAAGGCAAGTGAGGTTTTCCTCTTCTCAGTCAAATTACCATGTGGTGTGCCATGCAAAAACAAGGGTGATCAGTATTGGGCGTACTCAGTTGCTTCAATCACCATGACCTACTGAACAATCACAAGGTAGCATTAATCGGAGTCATGGAAAAACTCAAGAGTGTAATTATATGGGATGCCTGTGCATTACGTGTGTTATACTACCATCTTGTGGATGGGAGGACTAACAGTGGTAAAATAACTGCAATACAAATGGTTAACCTGTAGCAACAACTTATGTTTATACACCATCTTTAACAAAGCAAAACATTCCAAATACTTCACGAGGGGGAAACTTGGATACTAAGCAGGAATTGAAGACGAATTAGGCGAAGTGATCAAAGGTGAGACTAAAGAGGTACGTTTTGAAAGTTCACAAGATGAAGCAAGGTAGTTAAAATGGAACGGGGATCGTGCCCACTCCTTTCCCACCTCAATCTGGCCGATTGCAATTTTAAATATGCAGATTGGGCTCCAATTACATAATCGGGCCGATTGCTATTTTTTACTAGGGCTGAGCGGGAGCAGTGGTGGTGCCCCGCCAGGTTAACGCTGTCGGGATCTGCATCTAGGGCCATAGATGCCCAGGTAAGTGTCCATTATTAATTTTTTACAGGTTTCCTTGTGGGCCAGGAAGAGCAGGAAACTCATCATGGTGTTTTATTACCTTACAGGCACTATGTTAATGGAAGCTGTTATATTAACAGAGGAGAGTATTGAAGAAGTCGAACCTGGAGGTGACAAAAGCATGCATAAAGGTTTTGGCAGGGTGAAATAGGGCAGTAGCAAACAGTATTTAAGAAGTGTAAGAAGTTGGTCTTGATAATGGACTAGATGTGGGGTTTGAAACTCACCTCAGGTTCAAACAGGACATGGAGGCTGCACTGTTAGGTTTAAATTGGGAAAGTAGCTGGCAGGGAATCAGGAGCTAGACTGCAAAGTTTATGGCCAAAACCATGTAGAACAGTTTTTGTCTTTTTTTATTCGTTTATGGGATCTGGGCGTCGCTGGCAAGGCCAGCATTTATTGCCCATCCTTATCAATGTTTAGTCATCTCTGACTTATTGTCAGTCAAGCAGCGTATCAATAGTCATGAATTTGAGGCTGGTGACAGAGAGGCAAATGTTTATGTGATTAGCATACATACAGAAGCTAACCCCATGCTTACAGAGAGGCAGCATGTATAGAAGGGATAGGAGGGAGCATGAGGAATGGAGCCTTGGGGCACTCTGGAGGTGACCATTCAGGCAGTGGAAAAGCCAATGAAGGAGTTCTGATGGTTATATTGGGAAAGGTAAGAAAAGAATCAAGAAAGGATGGTGTTACGGTGATGGACATTGAAGAAGAGGCAGAGGAGGATGGAGTCAACCATGTTGAAGACTGCGGAGAGATCATGGAGGGATAATGCACTACATTCAGTTACATAGGATATCGCTGCTGACTTTGACTGTATGGGTCTCAGTACTGACTGGGGGAAACAAAACTCAGATTGGAAGCATTTGTGTGTTGGACCTTACAATAAATTTGTCTTATCAATGTTTAGTCATCTCTGACTTAATGTCAGTCAAGCAGTGTATCAATAGTCAATAAATGTGTCTCATCTTAGCTGGGCAATAGTGCAACACTTCATTGTGGGAGAGCTTCATTCTCCAAAATTCTTGAAGCAGCCTGAAGTTATGGTGAAGACCAGATAACTTAAAAGGAGAGAGCCAGAATGCTAAAGGTGACCACTAGGCTGAGCCAAAGTTAAATAGCAGCATTGGGCAGAAGTGAATTTAAAAGGAGAGGATCTGAGAGAAGTAAACATTAAAGAGGAGCACGTGAAACAAAAAAGTAAAAGAGGAACACCAGAGAGCAACTAACTTAAAAAGGGAACATTCAAGTGAAGCCAAGTTAAAAGGGGAGCACTGGAGTGAAATAAAAAGTAAATGGAGAACACCAAACAGGGTTAGGGTTAATGCAGGGTTAAAATGGAGCACCTGGGATAAGTAAAACTAAAAAGGAAACACTTACCATTACAAGTCAAGTTCTGCACTGGATCATGGCACAGTTGTGGGTTGTGAAGCATTATGTTTACCAACAGAGATTTCAAACCACTTGGGTATAAGAACACAAGAAATAGGAGCCCGAGAAGGCCACATGGTCCCTCGAGCCTGCTCCGCCATTCAATAAGATCATGGCTGATCTTCAACCTCAACTCCACTTTCCCACCCAATCCTCATATCCCGTGATTCCCTTAGAGTCCAAAAATCTATTGATCTCAACCTTGAATCTACTCAATGACTCAGCATCCACAGCCCTCGGGGGTAGAGAATTTCAAAGATTCACAACCCTCTGAGTGAAAATATTTCTCATCTCAGTCCTAAATAGCCGACCCCTTATCCTAAGACTATGCCCCCTACTTCTAGACTCTCCAGCCAGGGGATACAGCCTCTCAGCACCTACCCGGTCAACTCCTCTCAAAATCTTATGTTTCAATGAGATCACCTCTCATTCTTCTAAATTCCAGAGTATAGGTCCAATCTACTCAATCTCATAGGACAACCCTCTCATCCCAGGAATCAACTTAAAAACAGGTAAAACACAAGTATGCCCAACTTAAATTTGGCTGATCAAAGCTCTGCAGTCATGAATGGTGGTGGACAATTGAACAGCTAACGGGAGGAGGCGGATCCATGAACATCCCCATCCTCAATGATGGCAGAGCCCAGTACATGAGTACAAAAGACAAGGCTGAAGCGTTTGCAACCATCCTCAGCCAGAAGTGCCGAGTGGATGATCCACCTCGGCCTCCTCCTGAGGTCCCCACCATCACAGAAGCCAGTTTTTAGCCAATTCGATTCACTCCACGGAACGGCAAGAAATTGCTGAATGCACTGGATACAGCAAAGGCTATGGGCCCCGACAACATCCCAGCTGTCGTGTTGAAGACTTGTGCTCCAGAACTAGCTGCGCCTCTAGCCAGCCTGTTCCAGTACAGCTACGACACTGGCATTTACCCTACAATATCGAAAACTGCCCAGGTATGTCCTGTCCACAAAAAGCAGGACAAATACAATCCGGCCAATTACCGCCCCACCAGTCTACTCTCAATCATCAGCAAAGTGATGGAAGGTGTCATCGACAGTGCTATCAAACGGCACCAACTCACCAATAACCTGCTCACCAATGCTCAGTCTTGGTTCTGCCAGACCACTCAGTTCCAGATCTCATTACAGTCTTGGTCCAAACATGGACAAAAGAGGTGAGGTGATGCCCTTGACATCAAGGCATTTGACTGAGTGTGGCATTAAGGAGCCCTAGAAAAATTGAAGTCAATGGGAATCAGGGGGAAAACTCTCCATTGGCTGCAGTCATACCGAGCACAAATAAAGATGGCTGTGGTTGTTGGAGGCCAATCATCTCAATCCCAGGACATTGCTGCAGGAGTTCCTCAGGGCAGTATCCTAGGCTCAAACATCTTCAGCTGCTTCATCAATGACCTTCCCTCCATCATAAGGTCAGAAGTGTGGATATTCGCTGATGATTGCACAGTGTTCAGTTCTATTCGCAACTCCTCAGATAGTGAATCAGTCCATGCCCGCATGCAGTAAGACCTGGACGACATTCAGGCTTGGGCTGATAAGTGGCAAGTAACATTTGCGCCGCACAAGTGCCAGGCAATGACTATCGCCAACAAGAGAGACCCTGACATTCAACGGCATTACCATCACCGAATCCCCCACCATCAACATCCTGGGGGGTCACGATTGACCAGAAACTTAACTGGATCAGCCACATAAATACTGTGGCTACAAGGGCTGGTCAGAGGTTGGGTATTCTGCAACGAGTGTCTCAACTCCTGACTCCCCAAAGCCTTTCCACCTTTTACAAGTCACAAGTCAGGAGTGTGATGGAATACTCTCTACTTGCCTGGATGAGTGCAGCTCCAACAACACTCAAGAAGCTCGACACCATCCAGGACAAAGCACCCCATCCACCACCTTAAACATTCACTCCTTCCATCACTGGCGCACCATGGCTGCAGTGTATACCATATATGAGATGCACTGCAACAACCCGCCAAGGCTTCTTCGACAGCTCCTCCCAAACCCGTGACCTCTTCCACCTAGAAGGACAAGGACAGCAGGGGCATGGGAAAACCATCACCTCCAAGTTCCCCTCTAAGTCACACACCTTCCTGACTTGGAAATATATCACCGTTCCTTCATCATCACTGGGTCAAAATGCTGAAATTCCCTCTCTAACAGCATGGTGGGAGTACCTTCACCTCACGGACTGCAGCGGTTCAGGAAGGCAGCTCACCATCACCTTCTCAAGGGCAATTAGGGATGGACAATAAATACTGGCCTTGCCAACGATGCCCACATCCCAGGAACGAATAAAAAAAGATTGAGTTCACTGGATACGGCAAAGGCTATGGGCCCATACAACATCCCAGCTATAGTGCTGAAGACTTGTGCTCTAGAACTAGCCGCGCCTCTAGCTGTTCCAGTAGTTACAACACTGGTATCTGACATGAATCAGTCATTCATGAAAGAAAGACTTATGAAATAATACTGAGCGGCCTGCGGGTGGCGCTGTCCAGGGAGAGTATGAATACTCAGGCATGGGCCCAGCTTGCACAGGACATTCTTAACAGGAACTAGTGAAGGACACAACTAGACCTCCATGTTGTAAAACAGTTGATTAAAGCTTTGTTTAACGCTTAGACCAAGTGCCTAGTAGTTTTCTTACGTCAGCATCCACCCGACAAAGTGAAAAATTGCCCAGGTATGTCCTGTTCACAAAAAGCAATTCGGCCACCCCATCAGCCAACTCTCAATCATCAGCAAATGATGGACGGTGTCATTGACAGTGCTGTTAAGCGGCACTTACTCACCAATAACCTGCTAACCGATGCCCAATTTGGATTCTGCCAGGATCACTTGGCTCCACACCTCATTACAGATTTGCTCCAAACATGGACAAAAGAGCTGAATACCAAAAGTGAGGTGAGAGTGACTGGCCTTGACATCAAGGCATCATTTGACAGAGCGTGGCATCAAGGGGCCCTAGTAAAAATTAATTCAATGGGAATCAGGGGGAAACCTCTTCACTGGGTGGTGTCATACCTAGCAAGATGGTGGTGGTTGTTGGAGGCCAATCATCTCAGCCCCAGGACATTGTGCAAGAGTTTCTCAGGGCAGTGTCCTATGCCGAACCATCTTCAGCTGCTTCATCAATGACCTTCGCTCCATCATAAGGTCAGAAGTGGAGATGTTCGCTGATGACTGCACAGTGTTCAGTTTCATTCACAATTCCTCAGATAATAAAGCCGTCCGTGCCCGCATGCAGCAAGACCTTGACAACATCCAGGCCTGGGTTGATAAGTGGCAAATAACATTGGCGCCACACAAGTGCCAAGCAATGACCATCTCCAACAAGAGAGAGTTTAACCACCTCCCCTTGACATTCAACGGCATTACCATTGTTGACTTCCCACCATCAACATCCTGGGGGTCACCATTGACCAGAAACTTAACTGGACCAGCAGTGGCTACAAGAGCAGGTCAGAGGTTGGGTATTCTGCAGCAAGTGACTCACCTCCTGACTTCCCAAAGCGTTTTCACCAGCTACAAGGCACAAGTCAGGAGTGTGATGGAATACTCTCCACTTGCCTGGATGAGTGCAGCTCCAACAACAGTCAAGCTCAACACCATCCAGGACAAAGCAGCCTGCCTGATCGGTACCCCATCAACCCCCTTAAACATTCACTCCCTCCATCACAGGCACAACATGGCGGCAGTGTGTACCATCTAAAAGATGCACTGCAGTAACTCGCCAAGGCTTCTTCGACAGCACCTCCTAAACCCGTGACTTCTACTACCTAGAAGAACAAAGGCAGCAGACACATGGAAACACCACCATCTCCAAGTCACACACCATCCTAATTTGGAAATAGATCGCCGATTCTTCATTGCCGCTGGGTCAAAATCTTGGAACTCCCTACCTAACAGCACTCTGGGAGCAGCTTTACCACACGGGCTACAGCGGTTCAAGAAGGCGGCTCACCAACACCTTCTCAAGGGCAATTAGGGTTGGGCAATAAATGCCAGCCTTGCCAGCGACGCACGCATCCCATGAATGAATAAAAAAAATTATTAATTAAAATAATTTTCCTTTTTATCCCTTCCCCCAGCAAACTGTCTTCCTTCTTGTTCTGACTTAGTGTTGGGCCCAGTACTGTTTCCAATTTATATTAACAGCTTGTACTGTATTCAGAAACTCAATGCAAATGACACCAAACTAGAAGGGGCAGTTGATTTGGGGAGCCAGTTCAGGAAAAGATATGTAAGTGGCTGCAACGGTGGCAAATTAAACTTAATACAGACAAGTGCAAAGTACCACATATAGGAAGAAAACAAATAGGTGGCATATGTATTCTATGAAAGGTGTCAAAATTGCTAAGAATGAAATTGAAAGCGATTTAGATTCTTAGTAGACTTGATGTTACATAGATACATAGAAGATAGGAGCAGGAGTAGGCCATTCGGCCCTTCGTGCCTGCTCCGCCATTCGATGAGATCATGGCTGATCCTTTAATTCAGTATCCCGTCCCCGCCTTCTCTCCGTAACCCTTAACCCCTTTTGCCCGTAGAAATATATCTAATTCCCTCTTAAATATATTTAATGAGCTGGCGTACACTGCCCTCTGTGGCAATGAGTTCCACAGGTTCACCACTCTCTGAGTGAAGAAATTCCCCCTCATCTCTGTCCTAAATGGTTTAGCCCTTATCCTTAAATTATGTCCTCTATGTTCAGTGTATCCAGAGCAGCATTCAACAAAAGGTAATAGAATGCTGAATTAAAAAGCCAAAATAGTAGAATACAAATCAGAGGAAGACATACTTAAACTGTACAGTGAATTAGTCAGACTATTCCTTCATACTGTGTCCAGTTCTGGTCACCAAGACACAAAGGAGCTATTCAAGTGCCAAATGCATTCCAGAGAAAAGCCACAAGATTGATCCCTTCTATCAGAGGTCTGAGTTATGATGAACGTCGGCAAAAACTTTCAGCCTTGAATGGAGGAGACTGAAATGGTAACCTTGTAGAGGTATGTAAGATAGTAAACAATATGGAAAATAGAAATCCGGACTATTATTTCAGATGACTTGTGATCTTCGTTGCAAAGTGAAATGAGTTTGAGCTGTATCAATGCAGTTTTCAGTCAATAGTGGAGCGGTGAGGGGGATGGGAGAGGAAGAGAAGGAAGGAAGGAAGGAGGGAAGGGAAGGGAAGGGGAAAGGAAGGGAATGGGATGGGAAGAGAAAGGAAAGAAGGAAGGACGGATGGATGGATTTGTATTTAACATCTCACCCGAAAGATTTCTTGTGTACTGCACTGTAGTGTCAGGCTAGATTATGTGCTTAAGTCCATAGTGGGGCTTGAATCAATTGTGCTGGTGAGGCTTCCACCCAGTATCTGGCTGTTCCAAAGGTCAAGAATTCAATGTAGACTTAACCAAGTTGTCGTTGTATTTTTAATCCACAAATAGGACAATTGCAAATTGCAGCCAGCACTGTTTTCTCCTGCGATGCCCAAAAATTATGCAGGGTGACACAGGAGTGCTTCAGTAGCCGTCAGTGTACTTAATATTGTACAAATTACACTGGGTAGAGACCACACTGCATACAATTATAACACAAAATGTGAACACATGCAATCCAATTTTTAAAGGATTAAATATTAGTCACAGTTCAATTGTCAGTTGATGCTAAAATATGTGCAGCATGTAAAAGCAACTTGAAGACACAGTTACTTGCAGCCAATGAATGTTAATATTGCTTCAAGATCTCTTGGAGGTGGCCTCATCTGGATTCACTCCATTGATTTGACTATTTCACATGTATAGTACAGCAGTGCAACACTGCTCCAAAAACTAGCACAGGACAATGGAGGTATTATTAACTCCTCACAACCATTTACCTGGTGAAGTTATTCACATTTAGGCCTAGAAATTCAGTTGGTTGCGCCAGCCGTTAGCGCCTTAGGAGGAGTAGATGTCGGGCGCTAGGCGGCTAGCGCCTGGGCGCAGCGCGATCTGCGCCTCGCCCCAACTTCACTAGAGATTTAGCGGCGGTGCAAAGTCTTTGCGCGCGCTCAGCTGCGCGCGCAGATCATGACGTCATTTCCTCGTGCAACGCCCTTTGTGCGCCCCCAACCGGAACTTCAGTGGCGCCGCCCCATTGTGCGCCTGGCGCCCCTAGCGACTGTTAGAGTGGAACGGTGCTCAGTCGATGCGGGGCGCGGGGGGCGGAAATTAAAGAGCACTCCTCCTGCACTATAAAAGGCTGCCATTTCGCAACACTCCTTCTTGAGAAACGGATCTTTGCAGAGAGACCAAGGTAGAGAGCTTTCTGCTTTGGCCCAGCACTCGGACAGGTACTTCTGGCTTCAGGCCACAGCTTTCCACTAGTCTTTGCCTTCATTGACATCTCATTGTTTGCCAGCATATTATGGGGGCTGCAATGGGTGTCAACGCTGGCTTTCTCAATTACATCCAAAGGGCTCACAGACGCCGTGAGAGAGTGGCAGCCCTGGCTAGACGGAGAGGGGGCAACAGGCGTCGGGAAAGGACGCCTTACCCACCCAGGGTATACCGCCAGCAGTTCTCCTATCTCAACATGTCTGACGAGCAGTGTGTTCGGAGGCTGCGATTCCGAAGGGAGGTGGTCACAGAGATCTGCCAGCTGCTTGGCGGTGATCTGCAGCCACAGCTGAGGAGCAGGACGTCTCTGTCGGTGGCAGTGAAGGGGACGGTGGCTCTCAACTTCTATGCACCGGCTCCTTCCAATCCGCTACTGGGGACATTGCCAACATCTCCCAGTTCGCCGTGCATTGCTGCATCCGCCAGGTGACCAATGCCCTTTTCAAAAGGAGATGTCAGTTCATCTCCTTCTCCATGGCCCTTGCCAAGCAGCAACAGCGTGCAATGGGCTTTGCAGCATTCGCGGGCTTCCCCATGGTGCAGGGCGCCATTGACTGCACGCATGTGGCTTTGCAGGCACCTCTGGAGAATGCCGAGGATTACCGCAACCGGAAGGGCTACCATTCGCTCAACGTCCAGCTGGTGTGTGACCACAGGCAGCTCATCCTAGCTGTCAATGCCCGCTTTCCAGGCAGCAGCCACGATGCCTTCATCCTGCGACAGACTTCTGTGGCAGACATGTTCCAGGCACAGCCTCACCCACGAGGATGGCTTATCGGGGACAAAGGCTATCCTTTGTGTACCTGGCTGATGACCCCGCTCCGTGCGCCCAGCACCTCTGCTGAAGAGGGATACAATGAGAGCCATCAAACGACCAGGAACATCATCGAACAAACAATCGGCGTCCTGAAGCAACGGTTCCGCTGTCTGGATCGTTCCGGTGGAGCCCTACAGTATTCGCCAGAGCGAGTCTCCCATTTCGTGGTCGTTTGCTGCATGCTGCACAACCTGGCTATCCGCCAGACTCAGGCACTGCCACCAGAGATTGGAGGACCACCTCAGGAGGAGGAGGAAGAGGACCAGCACAGGAGGGAGGCAGAAAGTGCAAGGGCCGCCCGTCGCCGGCTTATTGAACGTCGCTTCTAGGCCCCCTCTCAGGGAATGGCTTGTGCCAATGTCAGCAGATGAATGTAGCCGCTCCACAAGACCTCAGCCGAGCAGGGCAACCAGGACTTACCAAAAAAACCATGCACACTGCAATTTAACAACAATAATTTATTGCAACCCTCTGCCCTTCCCACATTACATCCTCATGTGGAGAAGCCCCCTCCAAAAACACAAAACTACCAGTCTCGGCCTTACAAAAAGAAAGACACCAGTCTCGGCCTTACACAAACACAACTGCACCAGTCTCGGCCTTACAACAAGCACCAGGCATTTGTGCATACCTCTACTTTTTGCCCTGCGAGGGCGATGCCTTGCGCATCCTTGCCTGGCCCCTGCCCGCCCTGCAGCTCCTCCTCAATGGGAGCCCAGTGGCTGCAGCAAGGCTGGGGGAAGGCTGCTGAGGGGCAGATGGCGAGACGGCAGATGCCCTTGGGGGTCGGCCTGCACCAGCTCTGGCCTTGGAGTGGCCGGCTGCTGACTGCTCCAACTCTGGCTGGGCGGCAGCAGTCTGTCCAGCGGCTCGTGGCAGCTGCAATGGCGGAGTGGCAGTGTTGGCTGCAGTAATGGTGCCAACCTGGCAGATCGCAGGTGCTCGCTGGTCGCCTGAGACATTGGCACTCGCACGGGCCAGCACTGCAGCATGCGCAGCAAACAGCTGAAGAACAGACTGCTGGGCTGCTGCTGCGTGGCGAGTGCCCTGGTGATGCCTGGCTGATCCAGCGAGGGTGGCAGCAGTTAGTGCCCGTGTGGCCCTGGTCTGTGTCCGCATGACACCAGCCAGTGAATGGACGGCACGACTGAGCACTTGGCTAGAAGCCGACTGTGCTGCCGCGAAGTCCTGCAGACTCCTGGCCTGTGCTGCACTGAATTGTTCCAGACTCCTGGCCTGTGCTGCACTGAATTGTTGCAGACTCCTGGCCTGTGCTGCTCCGAATTCCTGCACACTCCTTGACAGAGACTCTATGGAGTCAGGCATCCTTGCCACTGCAGCCATGAGCTCAGTGTGCCTGCGCTCAGCCTGGACGGCCATTTCCTCCAGGAGCCGCACCTCCTCTGCGCTGACCGTCGCAGGACTGGAGGCCGCACTCACCCTCTGGGGAGAAGTCCGCCGAGCTTCCCCACCCCTCCCGCGTTGCTGCAGGCTGCTGGGCCCCGGAGCTTCACTCTCCTCCGACCCTTCCCCCCGGCTCCCCTCCAGGGAAGACGTGTCCCCTACATCGCCATGGGCTGGCGCGGCTGAGGGTGGCACTGATGGGCCGGCTTCCTCTTCCTCCTCCTCGTATTCCGAAGCGCTGACAGTGGCAGCTTGAGGGCCCGCCTCCTCACCTGGCGATTCACCATCTGAAAGCAGGAAGGCACAAGAGTAGCTTTAGAGTGAGGACAGGGCGGCAGCGAGGGAGGCATGAGTGGTGCCATTCACAGCATTGGTCGGACAGTGGCAAAGGATGCTGATATGAGGCGCCAGTGGAACGAGCGAAGTCAAAAAGGTGATGCCCTTACCATTGGTGCCCAGAACAGGGTCGGCATCTCCACTGGTGACGGGTCCAATCAGCCGGCCTGCCATAATGCGCTCCACACGCTGGTCGAGGTCGGAGAGCTCTTTGACGTCAGGACGGCCTCCCCCGGTGTCAGTTCGTTTGCGCCGGTTGTGCGGCACCTTGGCCTGCAAGAGAAACGACGGCCTCTAAGTACAGTGTGTAGCCCTGATCTTGTCTGCACTGCCTCCCATGGTCGAATAGCTTGAACAGTGTGAAGCCCTGATCTTGTCTGCAATGCCTCCTATGGTCGAATCGCTTGTACAGTGTGTAAAGTGCTGAATGTGCAAGTGATTTTCATGACAGTCCCATAGCTGCTGGATGAGGCCTGGCCATTAGGGCTTTGAGGTCCCTTTGCCCATAAAGTGAGGTGCACATGCAGGGATGAGGAGGACACTGGAAAGGGTACTCACCCTGACAACCCGAGTGAGGTCGTTGAACTTCTTCCGGCATTGCACAGGAGTCCTGGCAACCACGCTGTTGGAAGACACCCTGTTTGAGACCTCCCTCCAGGCGTTCCGGTAGGTGCTGGGCAGCGGCCTCTTGCCACCTTCTGGGAACAGAACATGGCGCCTGCGCTCCACTCCGCCAACCAGCACCCTCAGGTCACCGTCGCTGAAGCGCTGCGCTCTCTCCCTGGCCTTCTCCATAGCCCTGGGCGTTGCACAGATGAAGCAGAAGTGGTCAGGCCTAGGTTGAGGGCTGCAGTGTGCAGGGCATGGCAGGCAAACAAATCCACCCTCCCCCTTTAAGAGCTGACCGGCGCCAGAGTGTCTGCCGTCAATCAAGAACTCGCCGCACCTGCGCTGCGCCCGGCCTCGGGGGTATCGCTCAGCACCGCCGGCTTAGCGCCTAAAGATAGTCGTGCATCGCCTGTTTTAGCGCAGCAGCAACCTCTTGGGGCAATGCGACTGAATATCGCCAAATGGGGCGCGACTTTGCACCGGGCGCAAACTTTAGCGGCCGCCCGACTTTACCGCCCCAAAAGTGGCTGTACTGAATTTCTAGGCCTTACTGTTTCCACAAAATTGTTCCCAAATGGGGCCCAAGTATTTGACATGTGCTTAGCAAGGGAATCACACAAAGGTTTACAGCAACTTTCATGTAGTGAAACATTCCAAGGCATTTCACAGAGGTGTAATAAAAAAAGGACCCCGAAGGATGCTCCTCAATAGCGGGCAATCAGAGAAGGATATACTAAATAAATCATCCAAACACGTTTTTTCCAGCTTGGAGATGAGATATGGCAGATCTCCTGAACTACATTTGAATTTCCATCAATCTAAATATCATTGACATAATGCATTGTATTATGAACTCATACTTTGCACAGAAGACAGTTTTTCTAAAAGACCATTATTTATGTGTACAGCCGGACGGTGAGTATGTTAGTTTATGGGGGTATATGAGTGAAGCCCAATCCTGTCCTCAGCCAACACACAGGCTTTCAAACAGGGGCGTTGAGCAATGATCAGGAATGGGAAACTTGGCTGATTTTATTAGGAAGGCAAATGGCGTGTTGGCCTTTATTGCAAGGGGGTTGGAGTATAAGAGTAAGGAAGTCTTGCTACAATTGTACAGAGCCTTGGTGAGACCACACCTGGAGTACTGTGCACAGTTATGGTCTCCTTATCTGAGGAAGGATATACTTGCCTGAGAGAAGGTGCAACAAAGGTTCACTAGATTGATTCCTGTGATGAGAGGGTTGTCCTATGAGGAGAGATTGAGTAGACTGTGCCCATACTCTCTGGAATTTAGAAGAATGAGAGGGGATCTCATTGAAACAAATAAGATTCTGAGGGGGATTGACAGGGTAGATGCTGAGAGGTTGTTTCCCTTGGCTGGAGAGTCTAGAACTAGGGGGCATAGTCTCAGGATAAGGGGTCGGCCATTTAAAACTGAGATGAGGAACAATTTCTTCACTCCGAGGGTTGTGAATCTTTGGAATGTTCTGCCCCAAAGGGCTGTGAATGCTGAGTCGTTAAGTATACTGAAGGCTGAGATAGATCGGTTTTTGGACTCTAGGGGAATCAAGGGATATGGAGGTTGGGCGGGAAAGTGAGTTGAGGTAGAAGATCAGCCATGATCTTATTGAATGGCGGAGCAGGCTCGAGGGGCCATAAAGCCTACTCCTGTTCCTAATTCTTATGTTCTTATTTATCCCCTCTCCATTCAGTATGGTTTCGTACTACAATGGCTGATGCATGTACTCTGATTCAATGGGATGGGGAGGGGGTGAGTAGCATTTCATGGACTCCTAAATTATGTAAATCCTTCTCTGCAGCATGTGACTTTTGACTTACTTACCACCTATTATTTATTGCCAGCAAAAACTAATTATACTCATTAACAAAGGTCAAGTAGCTCATTCTATGTTTCTTCTAAGATGGTAATTTTGCATTATGTCTTGTAATGGATTGCTTAAATTACCATAGACAGTAAATTACCTTGCTGAAAATACTATGCTTGTTGTTCAGTGATAAATATGCACAATTTGTTTATACTTAGAGCAAATTAAGGTTCAACACACAGAACAAATCTAAGGAGCCTACACGATTCATGCTTGTCGTGTTTGACCTGTCATCACGCTGAATCTCTTTACAAGATTCATCTTGTTGGTGCACTACCATTTTAATATCAGTACAATACCCGATCCTTTCCACCTTTGGAGATTTAAGCAGAATTCAACCTGCAATGAAAGACTAATTCACTTTAAAATAAAAGGTAAGGTAAAGATGCCCAGAGGGTTCTGTTTTATTTGTTCTCATGATGTGGGAGACACTACAAGGTTACAATACAAAAGCAAAATACTGCGGATGCTGGAAATCTGAAATAAAAACAGAAAATGATGGAAATACTCAGCAGGTCAGGCAGCATCTATGGAGAGAGAAGCATTGATGATCTTTTGTCAGAACTGGAAAAAGTTAGAGATGTAACAGATTTTAAGCAAGTGCAGGGGCAGGGAAAGAGGGGGAGGGGAGGAAAGAACAAAAGGGAAGGTCTGTGATAGGTGGAAGGCAGGAGTGATTAAATGACAAATGGTTTGATTGTACAAAGCAAAAGGAGATGGTAATGGGACAAGTAAAGAAACAAAAGATGAGTCTAGAAGAGGTGTAAATGGGAATGGCAGAATCATCAACAGCTGCCATCTGAAAAAATAGGGGCAGAGGTTATGGTCTGAAATTGTAGAACTCGAGGTTGAGTCCAGAAGGCTGTAAAATGCCTATTCGAAAGAGGAGATGCTGTTCCTTAAGCTTACGTTGAGCTTCATTGGAGCAGTGTAAGAAGCCGAGGTCAGAGAGGTCAGAGTGGGAGTGGAGCGGAGGATTAAAGTGACAAGGTTACAATTATTGTCCATTCATCGTTGCCCTGAGAGGGTGATGGTGAGCTGCCTTCTTGAACAGCTGAGGTCCTTGTGTTGACGGTGCTCCCACAATGTTGCTGGACAGGATCCCAGACAAGATAGATCATAGTTTAGAAGTTAATGGACAGGCGGAAGCTCAGAGAGACACACATGAACCAGAGAACAGGAGCAGTCAGACATTGAGGAATGTTTGAGAAGGCAAATCTATAATAAAATATATATACACACGTGAATGCTAGAAGCATTAGCAATAAGATACTGGAATTGGAGGCTGTGGTGCCAGCAGGAAACTGCTGGGAATATCAGAAACATGGCTAAAACCAGATGATGGACATCAATATAACAATTCGGAGGTATAACGTGTTTAGCAAAGACAGAGTGGATAGAAAAGGAGGTGCTGTAGCCCTCTAAGTCCAGGAGATAAAAGAAATCAATTATGTGGGAGATAGAAAGCTATAAAATTAACTTCTCTGGTTAATCATTTATAATGCTAAAAAATCAATGCTAACACAGAGGGGAAGGGTGTGCTATAGACTACCAGGTCAGCATAAGGAGTTTAATTCACTCTATGAAGAGATAATAAGAGTATGTGAAAACAGGATAGTTATTTTAAAAAACACAAACAGACGTGAACTGAGGATGAGTATAAAATATCCAAGTATCAGTCTTCTCATCGTTCAGTCACTGATGAAATAAAGTCAGCATATGTGTGTCAGAAATATTTGTAATTCTTATGCTTTACACTACGTGAACCTTTGCGATATTAGGACATCCCGGGCTGTAATGTAACCGGCTGATCTGGCGCTGGGTGCTGCATCTACATCATCCCCCTCCTCCTCCTCTATGTCCTCCTCATCCGAAGAGGAGTGATGAGCGCCTTGGTCGTCCTCCACCAGTAATCCTCTCTGCTGCGTAATGTTGTGCAGCACGCAGCACACCACTATCATTCTGGAAACCCTCACTGGCCGGTACTGAAGAGCACCTTCAGGCCTATCAAGGCACCTGAACCACATCTTCAACATTTCAATCACTTGCTCAATGACACGTCTGTAGTCATGTGGCTCTCGTTGTGGTGCTTCTGCGCGTCATTGATGGGATTCCTCACAAGTGTCATCAGCCAGGTTTGAAAGGGGTGTCCCTTGTCTCCTACGAGCCAGCCCTTAAGTCTGCTTCCTAGAACGAAAAGGTCTGAAATGTTAGACTGCCATAGTATGAAGGCATCATGACAGCTCCCAGGAAATCGGGCAAAGACCTGCATGAACCTCTTCTTGTGGTTGCACACCAGCTACGCGTTGATGGATGAATATCCCTTGCAGTTTATAAAAACTCCCGGTTGCTGCGGTGGTGCTCGGATTGCCATGCGTGTGTAGTTGATGTATCTATGGGAATCCAGCCAGAGAGGTGAATCAGAGTGCCCGCTCATTTTGGCTATTGTCTCACAGGGGAAATTTAGATAATTGTCAGCTCTGGCAAACAATCCGTCAGTAACCTGCCTTATGCATTTATATGCAGCCGACCGGGAGATCCTGGACATGACGCCGGTAGTGCCCTGGAAGGATCCCGAGGCGAAAAAGTTGATGGCAGTGGTCACTTTCACAACCATTGGAAATGCGTAGCCACCGGGTCCAGCGGAGAGCAGGTCGTCTTCTAGGAGGCTGCAGATGTCTGCCACCACCTGCTGTGACAACCTCAGCCTGTGGAACCACTGCTCTTCCAAAAGGTCAAGGAAGCTGAGCGCTGTCTGTAAACCCTGTGACCTGGGTAGTGCCTCCTGCGACCTTGGCCCCTTTCCTGTGGACCTCTCTCCTGTGCACGTGCTGCTCCCACCACAGCACTGCATTGCTGCCGTGGAAGGTGATGGGCTTCCTCTTCTGATGTGCTGTCAAACACATCCAACGCGCCTTCCAGCCTGATCTTGTCAGTTTGAAAGGTTGAAAAAAGCTGTGTCCACAGTTCCACAAGATTCTCTGCAAAACGTTTGCCAGAGGGAACTGAGACAGCACCTGCAATAAGTGAGCTTTTATTCAGATGGGGCAATGACAAGTTTAAATACTCACCTGAACTGCTGCTCAAACTCATCTCCGTTTCCCTGGTCAGTTTCTCAAGCCCCGGGAAACCTGTGCTGCACAATTTAAATCTGGAGCTAAGTTAAAAACAAAAGGTCGTTAATTGCGCCAATAAGTACCCGCCCACATGCAACAATTAAAACCTCAACTTCGGCATGTAGGTTTCGCGTCAGCATCCAAAAGTGCCTCCATTAAATCCGGAAGTGGGCACGTTGGAGCCGAGTTGCACTCCCGATCGAAAAACTGAAAATTTTAACCCGCTTCCAACCCACCTGTTTTTAAAAATTCCTCCCTTTGTCTTCACAAAGACTTTGTGGTGGTCATTCCTACCAATGAACATGAGAACAAGAGAGTGGGCCATTTAGCCCCTCGAGCCTGTTCCGGCATTCAATGGCTGATCTGTATCCTAACCTCCTTTACCTGCCTTGGCTCCATATCACTTAATACCCTTGGCTAGCAAAAATCTATCAATCTTAGATTAAACATTTTTAATTGAGCTCGCATCTACTGCTTTTTGTGGGAGAGAGTCCCACACTTCGACCAGCCTTTGTTAATGCTATTACTCCCAGACATTCCTGCAATAGGTAGCATCGCTGAGGACAAGGTCAAGCAGTTTACTTCCTTGTGTTGCTTCCTTCACAACCTGACCCTGAAAGCAAAAAAGATAGTGCACTTAATTGGAGACAAAAAGACTTTCATTTATATAGCACCTTTCACGACCTCTTTACAACCAATGATGTAATTTCCTCTCCAAAGTCCTTGTCGCCTCCCAAATCCGTGCCCATCTTTCCCAGAACTCCATGTATGAACCCCTCCAATCAGGTTTCTGCCCCTGCCACGGCTCTTTTCAAAGTCACAAATGACATCCTATGTGACTGTACTGTGGTAAACTATCCCTCCTCGTCCTTCTCGACCTGTCTGCAGCCTTTGACACGGTTGGCCACACTATCCTCCTCCAACGCCTCTCCACCCTCGTCCAGCTGGGTGGGACTGCACTCGCCTGGTTCTATTGTTATCTATCCAGTCATAGCCAGAGAGTCACCTGCAATGGCTTCTCTTCTCGCCCCAGTGCCGTTATCTCTGGAGTCCCCACAAGGACCTATCCTTGGCCCCCTCCTATTATCTACAAGTTGCCCCTCAGCGACATCATCTGAAAACACGTCAGGTTCCACGTGTAAGCTTTACATGTGGGTTCCGCATGCACACCCAGCTCTACCTCACCACCACTTCTCTCGACCCCTCCACTGTCTGCTTGTCAATTTCCTCCAACTAAATAATGGGAAGACCGAAGCTATTGGGCCAACATTTGCGATTGGAGGATGGCGGATGGCGGATGGCTCCGATCTGCAAAAATTCTACGAATGTACCTGGTGGCCCGGGAGTTACGGAGGCTTGCGATCCTGGGCCTTTCCAGGTCTGCACGGGCAGAGGTCCCCGTATCCCAGGGGCGCAGGCGGTTCGTAGGCACCTCTGGGATCACATGGGCCGGCCCAACCAATAAAAGAAGGGAATCCCCATTCATACTTATTGGAGTTCTGTACATACGGATCTCCAATAAGTATGAATGGGGATCACTTAAAAAATACACCAACACATGAAATAATTTTTTTTTAAAGCATTACATATTTAAAATTAATTAAAATGCCATTTAATTAAATATATTAAACAAAAATTTTATATTTTGAAAAAATATATATATGTTTTTATGGGGCTAAAAATACCTTATTGAAGAGTAATTTTAATTTATAAATGAGTGATAAAATTGTATTTTTCTATTTTTTAAAAATCTTATGCTGGTCAAAGCAGGCCTTACTTATGCCTGCTTTTACCAGTCGTAAGAATTTGACAGGCATTCAGTGGGCGGGAATTGTGCAAACAGCGCAACTCTCCATTCGTAATAAGGTGGATGAATTAGCTGCACAAATAGATGTAAACGGATATGATATGATTGGGATTACGGAAACATGGCTCCAGGGTGACCAAGGCTGGGAACTCAACATCCAGGGGTATTCAATATTCAGGAAAGACAGGCAAAAAGGAAAAGGAGGTGGGGTAGCATTGCTGGTTAAAGAGGAGATTAACACAACAGTAGGGAAGGATATCAGCACTGATGATGTTGAATCTGTATGGGTAGAGCTGAGAAATACCAAGGGGCAGAAAATGTTAGTGGGAGTTGTATACAGACCCCCAAACAGTAATGCTAAGGTTGGGGATGGCATTAAATGGGAAATTTGTAGGGGGTTTCTCTTGCTCGTTCTGGTCTCCTGCCAGGCTTTGTGCAATAATTACCCTTGAGTGGTTCGACCCACTCCCCCTACGGTTCTAGACCTTGGACTTAGATGCAGAGAACTGTAGTGCAGAGAAAGGACTCAATAGACCAGGTTGAATAGCACGAAATGGATGCTTTTATTTTTAAACAGTTTGAAGCATTACAAAATACATGTCATAGGCACAGATTAAAGTAACTACAATCATGCACAAATTTATGAACTTGACTCTATGGAAATGGGGAACACACGGCACATCGAAAAAAGGGAAAACACATTACGATTACCCTTAACTCCCTCCCCTATACCTAAACTAAGTTTCGACCTGAGGAACTTGGGATCATGCTCACCACTCTCACAATCGCGAAAAAGGGGGGTTCGCAGTCTTTTGGCACCGCTTTCCGTCGTCACGTGGATTTGGAAACTTCTGGCGCAGTCGATATTCTCTCTCGCTCTCTCTCTCTCTCTCTCTCTCTCTCGAGGCGGCGGGGTAGACACAGCCTCGATGAGCGCTCGTCAAGGTTGGATCCCCTAGGTCTGTTGTCGATTTTTGTTCATGGAGCAGACCAACAACCCATTGGGATGTTGAGACACGGAAGTGTCAGGCCCGGAATGTCCTTTCTCTCCGGCCTGAATCGTCGGTTTTCCTGAGGGTGTCTTCTCCTTCGGCCTGGGTCGTCGATGATCTCCCGACCCCAGTACCCGGGCCACCCTCGTCGTCTTCTCGTCGTGGCCGAGCCTTGTCTGGCTGAACACCGACCACGTTGTCTTTTTACTGAAATTGTCCGTCCGAAGCGTCTTTAAAAAGACGAAGCGTCTTCATCGATTCCGATGCTACCGAGGTAGAAGAGGCGCCGATCCTGGATCGGTGTAACCGTCACCGTCCGTCCTTCGTTCGTCCGTTCGTTCTGTCGATGACTCCGATTGTTCTCCGATTCACTCCGTACCGTCGATCGTAACTTTTGATGGACTTTCAATCCATAGTTCACACAGAAACACAGAAACCCCACAGTGCAGATAGAGGCCATTTCGGCCCATCGAGCCTGCACCGACACATATCCCACCCGATCCCCGTAACCCCTACATATCCCACCCGATCCCTGTAACCCCACGTATTTAATCCCCCTAACACTAAGGGTCAATTTATCATAGCCAATCAACCTAACCCGCACATCTTTGGACTGTGGGAGGAAACCGGAGCACCCGGAGGAAACCCACGCAAACACGGGGAGAATGTGCAAACTCCACACAGACAGTCACCCGAGGCCGGATTCGAACCCGGGTCCCTGGCGCTGTGAGGCAACAGTGCTAACCACTATGCCACCGTTATACTCTTTTGGGACAGTCTTATCTCCCGCCAAATCATAGTCCTGTCTTTGTATTAATTTTGGCAGGCAGAAATCTCTGATGGGGCGCTTTGTCTTGTAACGGGAGCCGGTGATAACTTAACTGGCCTTCCTGGCCGATAATGTCTTTAAATGTCTTTTACATTGTCACCGCGGCTCGGTTCGCATATTGATCGGTCTGGAGATTTCCTTGATGGCTGTTAAACGGTTTCTCCTTTGTACAATAAATGGGTATAAGTGTTTTTGCATTGTCCGCCCATATCTTGATGGGCCCCATCCTGTACTTAGAATCCATTGAATATGTATGCTGTTTCCCTGAGTTTCAGTTCCCAGATACTGGCTTTCGCGGGCTTACTGTCTTCAATCCACAAGCCTGTCTGGCTTGCAGTAACAGAAATCAAACGGTCCAGAAAACTGATCACGAGGCCCGGCGGCCATTTTGTATGCCCTTTTATCAAAGGTTTTTCTGTGCAAGCTTACTTTGGTTAATAAACTGTCTTATTTTATCCTGTTTTCTTGCGTGATTATTGCTGAAAATTTCGAATCTTACAAATTAGAGATGCGTGCAATAAGGGCACAGCAGTTATCATGGGTGACTTTAATCTACATATAGATTGGGCTAACCAAATTAGTAATAATACTGTGGAGGAGGAATTCCTGGAGTGTATACGGGATGGTTTCCTGGACCAATATGTCGAGGAACCAACTAGAGATCAGGCCATCTTAGACTGGGTATTATGTAATGAGAAAGGATTAATTAGCAATCTTGTTGTGCAAGGCGCCTTGGGGCGGAGCGATCATAATATGATCGGATTCTTCATTAAGATGGAGAGTGACGTATTTGTCTCAGAGACTAGGGTCCTGAATTTAAATAAAGGAAACTACGATGATATGAGGCGCGAGTTGGGTAGGATGGATTGGGGAACATTACTTAAAGGGTTGACGGTGGATAGGCAATGGCAAACATTTAAAGATCACATGGATGAACTACAGAATTTGTTCATCCCTGCTTGGCATAAAAATAAAACAAAAAAGGTGACTCAACCGTGGCTAACAAGGGAAATTAGGGATAGCATAAGATCCGAGGAGAGGACATATAAATTAGCCAGAAAAATCAGCAAACCTGAGGATTGGGAGCAGTTTAGGATTGAGCAAAGGAGGACAAAGGGATTAATTAAGAGGGGGGAAATAGTGTATAAGAGTAAGCGTGCAGGGAACATAAAAACTGACTGTAAAAGATATGTGAAGAGAAAAAGATTGGTGAAGTCAAGCATAGGTCCCTTGCAGTCAGAATCAGGGGAATTTATAATGGGGAACAAAGATTTAGACAGGTTGGGTGATTGGGCAGATGCATGGCAAATGCAGTATAATGTGGATAAATGTGAAGTTGTCCACTTCGGTGGCAAAAACAGGAAGACAGATTATTATCTGAACGGCAGTAGTTTGGGAGAAGGGGAAGTGCAACGAGACCTGGGTGTCCTTGTGCACCAGTCCCTGAAGGTAAGCATGCAGGTGCAGCAGACGGTTAAGAAGGAAAATGGTATGTTGGCCTTCATAGCGAGAGGATTCGAGTACAGGAACAAGGATGTCTTGCTGCAGTTGTACAGGGCCTTGGTGAGACCACACCTTGAGTATTGTGTGCAGTTTTGGTCACCTTATCTGAGGAAGGATGTTCTTGCCATGGAGGGAGTGCAGCGAAGATTCACCAGACTGATACCTGGGATGGCAGGAATGACGTATGAGGAGAGATTGGGTTGATTGGGCTTATACTCGCTGGAGTTTAGAAGAATGAGAGGGGATCTCATTGAAACTTGTAAAATACTAACAGGACTAGACAGACTAGATGCAGGAAGGATGTTTCCGATGGCGGGGGAGTCCAGAACCAGGGGTCACAGTCTAAAGATAAGGGGTAAGCCATTTAGGACAGAGATGAGGAGGAATTTCTTCACCCAGAGAGTGGTGAACATGTGGAATTCTCTACCACAGAAGGCAGTTGAGGCCAATTCATTAAATAT
Organism: Somniosus microcephalus; assembly: GCF_052327205.1. Classification (NCBI taxonomy): domain Eukaryota; kingdom Metazoa; phylum Chordata; class Chondrichthyes; order Squaliformes; family Somniosidae; genus Somniosus; species Somniosus microcephalus. Next base: position 100,914,734 of record NC_141001.1, read on the forward strand.
ATTTAAGAAGGAGTTAGATATATTTCTTAAGGCTAAAGTGATCAAGGGATATGGGGAGAAGGCAGGGACAGGGTACTGAGTTTGGATGATCAGCCATGATCTCATTGAATGGCGTAGCAGGCTCGAGGGGCCGAATGGCCTACTCCTGCTCCTATCTTCTATGTTTCTATGTTTCCACCCGCAGAGGCCCAACTCCCAGGGATGCGGAGGATCTGTCAAGAGGATGACAGATCGCAAGTGTTAGGTTTTAGCACATGCGCTTCGCATGCCTAATCCCGGAACTTGCGCGGCCTCTACGGGTGCGTACACACCTCGTATGTACCCGTAGGGGTTGCAAAATACAGCCCATTGTTTTCAGTCCCCACCACAAACTCCGTTCCCTAACCACTGACACCATCCCTCTTCCTGGAAATTGTCCGAGGCTGAACCAGACCATTCGCAACATTGGTGTCGTATTTGACCCCGAGTTGAGCTTCTGACCACATAGCTGCGCCAACACCAAGACCGCCTACTTCCACCTCCATAACATTACCCGACTCCACCCCTGTCTCAGCTCATCTGCTGCTGAAGCCCTCATCCATGATTTTGTTATCTCTAGACTTGTCTATTCCAATGCTCTCCTGGCCGGCCTCCCATCTTCCACCCCCATAAAGTTGAGCTCATCCAAAACTCTGCTGCCCGTATCCTAACTCGCACCAAGTCCCGTCCACCCATCACACCTGTGCCTGCTGACCTACATTGCTCCCCGTTCGGCCACGCTTCAATTTTAAAATTCGCATCCTTGTTTTCAAATCCCTCCATGGCCTCGACCCTCCCTATCTCCGTACCCTCCTCCAGCCCTACAATCCTCTGAGATCTCTGCACTCTTCCAATTCTGGCTCCTTATGTCTTGCTTATTTTAATCATTCCACCATTGGCAGCCATGCTTTCAGCTGTCTAGGCCATGAACTCTGGAATTACCTCTTGACCTCTCTCTCCTCCTTTAAGACGCCCCTTAAAATCTACCTCCATCTATTCTAATATCGCCTTATATGGCTCGGTGTCAAATTTTGTTTGATAATGCTCCTGTAAAGCGCCTTGGGACTTTTACTACATTAAAGTGCTATATAAATGCAAGTTGTTGTTTTTGTTTAAGTGCAGTCACTGCATTCACTTCTGGGCACCGTACCTCAGTAAGTATATATTGACCTTGGAGCGGGTGCAGCACAGATTCACCAGAATGATACCGGGGGTTAAAGAGTTCAATTATGAGGACAAGTTGCATTAACTTGGTTTGTATTCTCTTGAGTATAAAAGATTGAGAGGTGATCTCGTGGAGGTCTTTAAAATGATAAAAGGATTTGATAGGGTAGATAAAGAAAAACTATTGCCTCTGGTGGGGGAATCCAGAACAAGGGGGCATAATGTTAAAATTAGAGCTCGGCCATTCAGGAGTGAAATCAGGAAGCACTTCTTTACACAAAGGGTAGTAGAAATCTGTAACTCTGTCTGTCCTTCAGTACTCAGCCAGCTTGGTCAGTGGTAGTACTGCAAAGTCACACTTGGTGGCGCACATTGAAGTCCCTACCCAGAATCCATTCTGTGCCCTTGCTTCCCTTCGAGTTTCCTTCAAGTGATGTTCAACATGGAGAAGTACCGATTCACCAGCTGAGGAAGGGCAGTCAGTGGTGCTCAGCAGGTTTCCTTCACCTTGATTGACCTGAAGCCTGGAGTCTCTTCCTAAAAAAATGATAAAGAGAAAAGCTTTATTTTCAGAAAGGTGGTATCCGAGTTTCGCATCCCCATTTTCCTCAGTATGTTGTGATATTGCTAAGGACAGGGCTGCACATCCAGCAGTGAGCAACAGCTTGCATTTACGTAGCATCTTTAACAAAGCAAAACATCCCAAAGCACTTCACAGGAGCGTCATCTAACAAAATCTGTCACTGAGCCACATGAAGGAATATTAGGACATGTGAGCAAACGCTTGGTCAAAGAGGTAGCTTTTAAGGAGTGTCTTAAAGGAGGAGAGATAGAGAGGTTTAGGGAGGGAATTTCAGAGCTTAGGGCCTAGGCAACTGAAGGCACAACCACCAATGGTGCGCCGATGGAAATCAGGGATGCGCAAGAGGCCTGAATTGGAGGAGCGCAGAGAACTCTGTAAAGCTGAATGAGGTTACAGAGATAGGGAAGGGCGATGTCATGGATGGATTTGAGCACATGGATTAAAATGTTAAATTCGAGGTGTTGCCGGAGCAGGAGCCAATATAAGTCAGCAAGAACAGAGGTGATGAGTGAACGGGGCAGTGCGAGTTATGATACCGGCAGCAACCTTTGGATACGCTGAAGTTTACAGAGAGTGGAAGATAAGAGTCCGGCTAAGAGAGCATTGGAATAAACAAATCTGGAGGTAAAGGCATGGATGAGGGTTTCAGCTGCCGATGAGCTGAGGCAGGGGTGGAGACGGGCAATATTACAGAGGTGGAAGTAGGCAAACTTGGTGATGAGGGCATTAGCATTATATATGAACAGTTGATATATAACAATTAATTTTTTTTTAATGGGTTAGCATGACCAGAATGTATCAAGACCATCAATGATGACGTGGTGCTTGAACGGAGCAACTGAACTAAGCATTCACATCGCCACTCTATGGCTATTGAATGGCTGCGTGTGGCTCATGATATGCTAGTTGGCCACCTCGAACTGCAGCATCCGTCACTACTTCTGAGGGAAATTCCAAAGTCCTGAATCCAAACTAAAGTTGACATCTGCTAGCAACACCAGGAATCCATATTTGATTCCATAATTAAGTGTTGTCTATTAACCTTATAATGAACCAAATCACAGACCTCCTCAAAAGTATTTTGACAGAATGAATAATAAATCATTTTCTTCCCACTGAAATTTTGAGAAAAATTGAACTTTTTCTTTTGTTCTTGAAGAGCACACAGCTGATCAAGATTTGGAGTGAAAGAGATTTGGGTCCAGCTCGATCTTTTAAACGCATTTTTAACTACACATTAACAATCCCTGGACTTCGGAGTAATCAATGGCCCGGAATTTGCAGTCAGCAGCACAGCGAAGGTGGCCCCGCAGTACGCTCTGCACAAGGATCTCGCAATCGCTGTGTGTCGAGAACGTCGGGTTTTCCGACCATCAATTCAATTCAATTCAACTTAATGGGGAACCCCTTGTTCGAAATGCTGTGATGTCAACAGGCTGTCTAAGTAGCCATTCAAAAGGTAGAATTCTGACAGACAGCGAACAAAGAAGCCTTTAAAATTTGAACTTTTAAAAATAGTTAGAGATAGCAAAGGAAAGATTGGGGCCCTCACACGGGGAAAAGTCAAACCGAAAATAAAGATGGACAAACTTTAAAAAAATGTTTTTGAAATTTTTATTAAAATGCACAAATTTCATACTGCACAAAATTAAAATTAGTTTTCCAGGCCCTTAACATTTGTTTCGCAGACAATACCTTGTTAAAACTCCAGTTACACCGAATCCCTTTGGGTCTAACTTTTAGTGGGTAAATTAACAGCGTAATTACTGCGGAAGAGCCGAAGTTTTCGTCAGTTTTCAATGATTTGGCTGATTAGATTGCCAGTTCTGTGGGCGGGGGGTTGTCCACAGTGCAGCCAGTTTCGGAGCTGTCATTGACAGACCGCAACTTCGGGATTTCGCCAAATCCCAAAGTTGCGGTCAGTTTCAAAGGTGGAATGACGGTGAACGCTGCCAGTTCACCATCATCCCGATCGCAAATTCCGGCCAAATAATTTGCAGACATAAAATATGCTGCTTCTTTGCCACTGTTCGGAAAAGTGTTTTCCATCCAATTTGTGCTGTTATGGGTTTCCCATATCGACAGAAACATAAACCGAATCACTTTACACTGTCATTTCCCTTCCGACTTACTGCTGAGCCATTCGTTTGAATTTGGTCAAACTGAGAAGTAGGAATCTTCAAAAATCCCTCGCCATCCGCTTTCCAGAATTTCAATTTACTATTTAAATTAAGTGGCACTAGTAAAAGGTTACGAAGGGTCCCACCGGATAAAGCACAAGAGTAAATATCGTAACGAAGAATGCACAAACGTAGTTCTGAAATCACTGTATTTATTAATACAACGCCATTTATATATTAATATAAAAATCAAACGAACACCAGCTTTTAGAATATTATATCCGGACTCCGCCCACATATCTTTTCTCCTTGTGCATCATGCTTTCCGAGAAACCCTTTTGCGTTAGTTCATATGCCTTGTCAGCATTTTTTTTGCAGCAGTAACGTGTTATTTGAGCAATATCGAATAGACTTTTTTTTAGGAAAAATGCTAGACTGTTAGGCCGAACAGTCCAAAACAAGTCTTACGGATGGAAAACCTTAAACAAGTAGGGTAAACGTTAATATCACAAATACATACAATACATTTTGCAAAGTATAAACCGATGACGATGTGCATGTACAAACGCACAATACTGCGGATGCACGTATCTAGAAGGCGGCGGGGGGTTGCCGCTACTTAACCTGATGTTTAAACCAATGGCTCTTTTTTGCGCGCACTTTCCCCCGCCAATTTTACACACTCTTGTCCAAAAAGTTGCAGGTGCTCTGGGATTGGCCGGAAAAAGTTTGTGCGCCTGTCCTGATTGGCGGAGAAGTTTCCAAGGGGCGGGGCCGGGACCGGCGCGGGGCGGGTTTCCGTCAAATGGCAGCGGCGGTGGAGCGGGGCAAAGATTCAAGGTTTCAGTGCTACAGATCTAGGAAGTTCCCAAGCAACTTTAAACAGCAACATTTTGTGTGTGTTTTATTTTAAAAAATTACTAACTGGACTGTTTAATGACAAAGAAATAACAACAGTTCAATGGAGCTGCTTCGCTTTCTGTGATTTCCCCCTCAACACCACAATGAGTGATTGAAAGAAAAAGCCTATTCGGGTAAGATATTGCAACAGCAACAAAAATTACAACTTTTGTTTAATGGCTTTGATTATATTTTATTAAGGCGGGTAAACCGCACTTAATGTATCTGGGGGGAAGATATCTTTCATTATTATGAGGCTCGTTCGCATTTAAAATAACCTTTTGTAATTCCATTAATAGCAGACACTGTACATTTGTCTGATCATTGAGTGTTGGTGACAATACATGGCCAAGATCAGGCAGAACGAGATCCGGAGTTCTGGTTCAGGCACCTAGTCCAGTCCTCAAACTCTTGCTGCAGCCTGATAACCGATAGTTTTCCATTTCAGAGTCTTTAAGAGTCATTCAGAATCTTTAAGCACGTTTATAATAGCAGCTTAACATTAATATTATAAAAGCAGCCTACAATTGGTCACCGACCTGAAACGTTAACTCTGTTTCCCTCTCCACAGATGCTGCCTGACCTGAGTATTTCCAGCATTTTCTCTTTCAGATTTCCAGCTTTCTTACTTTTTGTACTAGCAATAAGTAGGGGAAAGTTAGCAACTAAGGGGGGGACGATGAACAACACTTTTTTGCAGTAAATGATGAATTGTATTATGAGAGATTCTGCCTTTGGTGACAGTTGCACAACTTTGAGCCCTGGCTCATGGCTGCATGAATAAATATTTAAATAGAAGGTCACAGTGGTTGCTGCCATCCTATTGCCACCCCTCAATCCCCATTAATCCCCCCCCTCAATCCCCGTTCATTCTCTCCCTCAATCCCCATCCATTGCCCCCCTCAATCCCCGTTCATTCGCTCCCTCAATCCCCGTTCATTCGCTCCCTCAATCCCCATCCATTCTCTCCCTCAATCCCCGTTCATTCTCTCCCTCAATCCCCGTTCATTCTCTCCCTCAATCCCCATCCATTGCCCCCCTCAATCCCCGTTCATTCTCTCCCTCAATCCCCGTTCATTCTCCCCCTCAATCCCCGTTCATTCTCCCCCTCAATCCCCGTTCATTCTCCCCCTCAATCCCCGTCCATTGCCCCCCTCAATCCCCGTCCATTGCCCCCCTCAATCCCTATTCATTCCCTCCCTCCCCCTCAATCCCTATTCATTCCCTCCCTCCCCCTCAATCCCCATTCATTCCCTCCCTCCCCCTCAATCCCCATCCATTGCCCCCTCAATCCCCGTTCATTCGCTCCCTCAATCCCCATCCATTGCCCCCCTCAATCCCCGTTCATTCTCTCCCTCAATCCCCGTTCATTCTCTCCCTCAATCCCCATCCATTGCCCCCCTCAATCCCCGTTCATTCTCTCCCTCAATCCCCGTTCATTCTCTCCCTCAATCCCCGTTCATTCTCTCCCTCAATCCCCGTTCATTCTCTCCCTCAATCCCCGTTCATTCTCCCCCTCAATCCCCGTCCATTCCCTCCCTCCCCCTCAATCCCCGTCCATTGCCCCCTCAATCCCTATTCATTTCCTCCCTCCCCCTCAATCCCTATTCATTCCCTCCCTCCCCCTCAATCCGCATTCATTCCCTCCCTCCCCCTCAATCCCCGTCCATTGCCCCTCTCAATCCCCATTCATTCCCTCCCTCCCCCTCAATCCCCGTCCATTGCCCCCCCCCCCCTCTCAATCTCCATTAAATTCCCCCTTTCAATCCCCAATAACCCTCCCTGGGTAGGGGAGTAGATGAGAATTAACCCCACGGGCATCTCTCCCCACCCCCTCCACCGGGCCCTGCTCACTGTGACAGGCCTTTCTGTTGGTGCCCATCATGTTATAATGCGGTGTGTCTGTGTGTGAAGAAGGAGGTTTTCTCCCCACGGGGCTCAGACTGTGGACAATTCCTTCGGAGGGAGCGGGGGGCCACGGGCCGGAATTTCAAACCCAACGGCGCGGGCGGGCGGGCTCGCGGGGTGGAAGCCGCCGGCTCGCCCTCCCGTCCCGTCCCCTCCCGCGCAGGAAAAGCCGTTCAAAGCCAGCCCGCTAACCGCCGCCTGCGAGCGGCTCGCCCGCCGGCTTCTCCGCACCGGCCACCCCGCCGGCTTTTCTAATACGCGCTTGATTTCATTATTTAAACAGCCACCGGACGCCAAGTCTTGGAGGAGACGCGGCCCGACTCGCCCTCCATCTCTTGAATGTGTCTGTGTATTAATTCATCGAACTGTCCTTCCTCGCTATTAATATTGAGAGGTTTTTTTTTAGATTTTTATATATATTTATTATTTAGTCGGTATTTAACCTCGACGCTTCGTTTTTAGTCCGATGTGCCCAACCGCGCGCGGGAGGTTTTTTTTGCCGCTTACGCGCCAATTTCAAAAACACTCCCTTTTTTTTAAAAGAAGCCTCACCTTACCCCATCGGAGTCAACCGAACTTGGCGGCCGTCCCGCCTCCTCTCCCCGCTCATTGGTCCCGCTCCGCCCAGTGTTTGGGCCGTTGCTCCGGGTAACGCGGCCGCGATTGGCTGCGCCCGATGCCAATCATGCCTCCCCTCCAAGTTAAGTTGACCCGCCCACCCCCGGCCGACCAGTTCACCTGGTCCCGCCAAGAGACACACACACATCTATATATCATTGTGCTGTGGGTAGGGGGCTGATAGCACTTGGACATCCTCGCATTATGGTCATTCGCCTTATTGTAAAAGCTACATTTTTACATATATAATTTAAAAAATGTTTTTTACAAATCTATCCTGACGCCCAACATCACTAAAAGAGATTATCTGGCCATTACCACATTTTGCTGTTTGTGGGAGCTTGCTGTGCGCAAATTGGCTGCCGCGTTCCCTACATTACAACAGTGACTTGCACTTCAAAAGTACTTCATTGGCCGTACAGCGCTTTGGAACGTCCTGAGGTCATGAAAGGCGCTGTATAAATAAATGCAAGTCTTTCTTTATCATTCTGAACCAAGGCACGGGTCGAAAGGTCGTGGGTTCAAATCTCACTCCAGAGACTTGAGCATTAAAATCTCGGCTGACACGCCAGTGCAGTGCTGAGGGAGTTCTGCACTGTCGGAGGTGCCATCTTTCGGTTAAACCGAGACCCCGTCTGCTCTCTCGGGTGCACGTAAAAGATGGCATGGCACTATTTCGAAGAAGAGCAGGGGAGTTATCCCCGGTGACCTAGCCAATATTTATCCCCCAATCAACCTAACAAAAGCAAATTATCTGGTCATTATCACATTGCTGTTTGTGGGAGCTTACTGTGCGCAAATTGGCTGCCATCTTCCCTACATTACAACACTTCAAAAGTATTTCATTGGCTGCAAAGTGCTTTGGGTTGTCCTGAGGTAATGATGGGCGCTATATAAATGCAAGTCTTTCGTTCCTTAAAATATATAAAACTTCTGTGGATTATTAATTTTTTATTTTAGAATATTTTTTTTTAATTTACCTCTTTTTTTAAGCACATTTTTGGCCTTGATGGAGATTGCTTTGTCTAAATCCATATTTTAAATAGGGTCAGATGTTTGGATTAAAGTATCCTTTAACTTTGGAAAAAGTCTTAACTGTTATTTCTGGCATGATTTTTAGACAAACAAGATGACCAGCTTTTGTTTAAAACTGCAAAATCTGAGCGAAAGCTTCAATACTGCTGAAAGAAATGGAAAACCTGAAGATGACGTTACAGAAATCGACCAAAAAGTGAGTTGCCTGCAATTGCTATCAATTTGGCCATTCCCCCTTTGTTGAGGAATTAATGTGCTGAGGTATTGGGTGTTGTGGGCATTTCTCAGACTTTAACCCTCTTCTGGCACTGCGAGTGCTGACGATCTCGTGGGGCAAGAGTTACTGTGACAGGTAGAGAAGCTGAAGACCTGGTCTCAATGTCTGTTAACTTCTTTACACTTGTTTCAGTGAAACTTGTCACTTTTGAAGCAGCACATCTTAACCACTTTGCAGGTGACAGCAGCCCAATGCTGGTTCATCCTTATCCAGTCTGGTCAGTATGAGCTGGATATGTAAGTGTGGATGAGAGCACATAAGAAATAGGAGCAAGAGTAGGCCATTCAGCCTTTCGAGCTTGCTCAGCCATTCAATAAGATCATGGCTGATCTTCTACCTCAACTCCACCTTCCTGCACTATCCCCATATCCCTTGATTCCCTTAGTCTGTCTTGAATATACTCAACAACTGAATGGCTGCAGAATTCCAAAGATTCACAGCCCTTTGAATGAAGAAATTTCCTCCTCATCTCAGTCCTAAATGGCTGACCCCTTATTCTGAGATTGTCACCCCCTAGTTCTCGACTACCCGGGCAGAGGAAACATCCTCTCAGCATCTACCCTGTAAGCCCTTTAAGAATTTTATGTGTTTCAATCAGATTACCTCTCATTCTTCTAAACTGTAGGGAATATAGCCCTAGTCTCCTCAATCTCTCCTAATGAGTCAATCCCCTCATCCCAGGAATTAGTCCAGTGAACCTTCATTGCACTGCCTCTAAAGCAAAAATATTCTTCCTTGGGTAAGGAGACCAAAACTGTACTCCAGGTGTGGTCTCACCAAGGCCCTATATAATTGTAGTAAGACTTCTTTGCTCTTGTACTCCAATCCCTTTGTAATATAATTGAAACTTATAAAATTCTAACAGGACTAGACAGACTAGATGCAGGAAGGATGTTCCTGATGGCGGGGGAGTCCAGAACCAGGGGCCACAGTCTAAAGATAAGGGGTAAGCCATTTAGGACTGAGATGAGGAGGAATTTCTTCACCCAGAGAGTGGTGAACCTGTGGAATTCTCTACCATAGAAGGCAGTTGAGGCCAATTCATTAAATATATTCAAGAAGGAGTTAGATACAGGAAACTTCCGTTTAGTCCGGAAAGCTCTATCTACTGGCAAAATTCAGGAGCCGTTTTCTATAAGTTTTTTTTTTTTACTTTTGGTTGCTTTTTTATTTCCCAGTCAGGCTTTGCAAGGTCTGTAGCTAAGCAACAGCTTCAGCTAGAGACGCTTGCAGCTGCAGCCGACTATTTTGAAGCTGTTGCTAAGCAACAGGGTTTGTTGATTCACACGGAGCTGAAAAGCTCTGTATGTTTTAACATTGCCGCTGGTTTATATGGCAGTTTTGATCTAACGGCACCAGCTCGGTCCCGTCAGTGCCGGATACCAGAAAGTTTCCTGTATATTTCTTAAGGCTAAAGGGATCAAGGGATATGGGGAGAAGGCAGGTACTGAGTTTGGATGATCAGCCATGATCTCATTGAATGGCGGAGCAGGCTCGAGGGGCCGAATGGCCTACTCCTGCTCCTAGCTTCTATGTTTCTAATAAAGGCTAACACCATTTGCTTTCCTAATTGCTAATTCCTAATAAGAGCACCATAGCTGCGATGCAATCTGTGCACACACGTGCTTCCAGTGATCATTAGATAACCAACAATAGTGGGGATTACAAATTTTTGCTCCCTATTTTGACATAGAATAGAATAATACAGCACAGGAGGAGGCTATTTGGCCCATTGTGCCTGTACCAGCTCTTTGAAAAAGCTATCCAATTAGACCTACTTTCCTGCTCTTTCCCCATAGCCTTGCATTGCTAAAGCTAATTATAGTATGATTCTCTGGGTGAGATTGGCTGGTCAGTACAGGACAAGTTTCAAACTGGGGCCTTTTAATATTGCAACAATGACGTATTTGGTGAAGACTCTATATTTATTTTGGTGGGGGCAGATATATCTACAGGAAACTTTGGTTTATCCGGAGGTTAACTGTCCGGAATGCTTGAGCCACTGGCAAAAATCAGGAGCCGTTTCGTTAGGTTTTTTTTCTTTTCGTTGCTTTATTTTCACCAGTCAGGCTCTGCAAGGTCTCGCTGAAGCTGTTGCTAAGCTACAGAGATGCTTGCAAGGTACGGCCGACTGTTTAGAAGCAAGCAACAGGGTTTGTTGCCAGATACGGAGCTCAAAATCTCCGTATGTTTCAACATTAGCGCTGGTTTGTCCGGCAGTTTTGATGGGACGGCAACAGCTCGGTCCCGTCAGTGCCAGATAGCACAAAGTTTCCTGTACCTTTTTTTTTAAATGGTTACCATCATTTAAAAGTATTTGACAAACCATATTGCTTCTTTACAACACACCAGATGAATGTGAATTGTAGTATCAATTCTATACAATATGATGGAAGGACGAGACTGCTGCCAATGAAATAATGTAGTTGCACGTGTGTAATTCCAGTGATTTTTTTTTTTCAGTTGTTCTCGTCGGAAATCCCACAGATTGGTGAGAGAGAAGGGAGGGGAGGGGGTGGGGAAAGATGATCAATGCTGCCAAACTGATCCGCATCAGGAGAAGAAAATAGAAATTAAAAGTTGAATTGGTGTTTCTATCGGCTTATGAAAGTTTAACATTTAGACGCAGAATGCTTCTGCGCAGCTTCCAGTTCTTTGGCAGCAGTCACTCTGATGATGGAATTGATGCATGGCCCCATAAAAATTGGATTTTTGTGTCTTTCAAAACAGGAAAATATATTTTTAGAACCACATAAAAGAGCCACAAAGACTCCACTAAAGCAACAGTCCTCTACCTCACATTCAGTATTGGGTGGAATTCGGCCAGACTTGGGAACCATGACCACTCCAACAAAGCTTCAGGAATACCCTGTTGGAGAGCCGTGGACCCCGACCGCTAATTTGAAAATGTTAATCAGTGCTGCTAGTCCGGAGATTAGGAGCAGGGAAAAGAAGAAGGAATTGCTTGTGGATGAAGACCATACTACAGAGGCAAATGAGAATTTACAAGTACAGTAACTATTCAGTAGTGTTAATTTTGTAGTCCATAAGCAGGACTGTGTAACATAGATAGTTGTAAAGTGTAAAATTAGGATTAGAAAACAATACACTATAAAAATAAAATTATAAATACTATCCTACCATTTCTTAATGACAAGAAAGTATGGTAAAATGTGCTTGTATTTGAATTTCAGGACCAGTTATCTGGGGAAGAATTTGAGAAATGTCATCCAAGTCGCAAAGAGAAGAGTCTGGGTTTGTTGTGCTATAGGTTCTTGGCACGGTATCCTAACTATCCCAATCCTGCAGTGAACAACGATATATGCTTGGATGAAGTAGCAGCAGAATTGAGTGAGTTGACGCACATATCTTATACTAAGTATATATGCTGTATGGAGATACAGGACCCAATGTTAAGCGGAGCCTGAAAAGTTACTACATTTAGTTTTGATTAGTCTCTGATATAAAGTATTTTTCCTTTGAATTACTGTATTACCAATAGTTGTCGACCTCCTACAGAAGACTTAAGTTGCGGAAATCGAAAGATGGAAATTGCATGTGGTCTGTTGGAACATTTGGGCCTGGCTTTGTAATTTATTTTACTTCAAGATGTTCAGTCTTGTGTGTTTGGAGAGAGAAATGTATCTCTACTCAAGTGGGACTTTCACTACTGAAATACCTGTTTATTCAATGCAAATTTCCTGGTGGTGTTCTTGTTCCCAAAGTATCGTGGCAACTGGATTTCTAGTTACTGTGTTAGTTGATCTTGGGCATGATATGTTGAGGTACCTACAATTGCTTGTAGTATCTACATTATAGCTTTATTTAAAAATAACAAGCACAGAGCTGCAGGAGTGTAGCTTGACTCAAATGCCTTTCTGTGGCCTGATCATGTTGGGCCAGGAAAGGACACAGACTAACAAATAACTAGACTTCCCACTTCTGAGTGCTGTGTGGATACTGGACAATAACATGATCAGTCTCAATGGTCAACCTTCACTATTTGGACTTGCATATGAATAAAGGCCATTTGGGCAATGTAACAGAGGGCTGTTGAGAACATTGGATCTGTGCACAGGATCAGTTGCCATACGCAGGAGAAGAGAGTAAATTGAGATGCAGAAGAGAAAATTGAATTAAAAATATATAAATATTGACATGAATCAGTCATTCATGAAAGAAAGACTTATATGAAATAATACTGAGCGGCCTACGGGTGGCGCTGTCCAGGGAGAGTATAAATACTCAGGCACGGGCCCAGCTTGCGCAGGACATTCTTAACAGGAACTAGTGAAGGACACAACTAGACCTCCATGTTGTAAAACAGTTGATTAAAGCTTTGTTTAATGCTTAGACCAAGTGCCTAGTAGTTTTCTTACATCAAATATTATCTATGAAACTTGATGTTCAATTTTTTTTTTTAATTTAAGCATATAATGTAGAAGGATCAAAGTATGAATCTTCTGCCAGAAATTGTATACTTGATCACTTAACAGAATTGTACTTCCTCCTTCAATAGATGTTGAACGTAGGCGTATCTACGATATTGTGAATGTTCTAGAAAGCTTGCATATGGTCAGTCGCCTTGCTAAGAACCGGTACACGTGGCATGGCCGCCACAATCTCACTCACACACTGGGAACATTGAAGCTTGTTGGTGAAGATCAAAAATATGCAGAGCAGATGTTGCACATTAAGAAGAGAGGATTTGAATTGCATGAAAGCTATATAAAAGAGCCACTACGTGAGCAAAATTCGGCCAGCAACAGTGAGGTGAAGCCCAAGGAAATGTACTTTGTGGAACTCCCTGGAATGGAGTTTAGAGCAGGTATACAAGTGTTATGCTTTGTTGATGTAGTTGGACCAGTTGTTAATCATAGAATGGTTACAGCACAGGAGGAGGCTATTCGGCCCTTCGAGCCCATGCCGGCTCTTTCCTTCAGGTACTTATTCAATTCCCTTTTGAAAGCCACAATTGAATCTGCCTCACCACCCTTTCAGGCAGTGCATTCCAGATCCTGACCACTCGCTGTGTAAAAAAAGTTTTTTCTTCATGTCGCCTTTGGTTTTTCTGCCAATCACGTTAAATCTGTGTCCTCTGGTTCTCAACCCTTCCGCCAATGGGAACAGTTTCTCTCTGTCTACTCTGTCTAGACACATCATGATTTTGAACACCTATCAAATCTCCTCTCGACCCTCTCTGCTCCAAGAAGAACAACCTCAGCTTCTCTAGTCTAGCCACATAACTGAAGTCCCTCATCCCTAGAACCATTCTTGTAAATCTTTTCTGCACCCTCTATAAGGCCTTCACATCCTTACTAAAGTGCGGTGCCCAGAATTGGACACAATACTCCAGTTGAGGTCGGACCAGTTTTTTATACAGGTTTATCATCATTTCCACGCTTTTGTACTCTATACATCTATTCATGAAGCCCAGGATCCCGTAAGCTTTAACTGCTTTCTCAACCTGCCCTGCCACCTTCAACGATTTGTGCACATATACCCCTAGGTCTCTCTGTTCATTTACCCCATTTAGGATTGTACCCTTTAGTTGATATTTCCTCTTCATTCTTCCTACCGAAATGTATCACCTCTGGCTGTTCACCCTTCCCCCTCAATGTTCTGTAGCCACTCAGTGACATCCTTGATTCTGGCACCAGGGAGACAACATACCATCCTGGAATCGCGCCTGCGGCTGCAGAAACACCTATCCGTTCCCCTAACTATCGAATCCCCCACCACTATTGCTTTTCTGACCTACCCCCCCACCCTGTACTCCCCAGCAGAACTATTGCCCTCACCAGTGTTCAGTACTGAATACTGGTTAGAGTGAGATGCACTTGGGATTCCTGAACTACCTGTCTGGTGGTCGCCCATTCCCTCTCTCTGCCTGCACACTCTTACTCTGCAGGGTGACCACCTCCTGAAATGTGCTGTCCACGTAGCTCTCAGCCTCACGAATGCACGGCAATGACGCCAGCTGCTGCTCAAGTTCCGAAACCCGGAGCTCGAGCTCCTCCAGCCGATGACACTGCCTGCACACGTGGTTGTCCAGGACACTGGACGTGTCCTGGAGTTCCCACATGGTACAAGATGTGCATTCCACAAGACTGAGATGCCCTTCCATGCCTCTATTTATTTGACTATTAACTAACTTACAGAAATAAACTTAAAGCTAAGGGGGGAAAAACTCGGTTGCTTAGCGCCCTAAGCTGGCGCTAATGGGGCGCAAAGCAAATAGCACCCGGGCGTGGCGATGTTTGCGCCGCTCGTGAAATTGACCAGATATTTTGCGGCGGCGCTAAACACTACCACCACGATCTCCTGCGCCCGCAGATCGTGACGTCAGTCGAGCTTATAGCGCCCTGGACCGGATATTGAGTGGCGCCCCCTACCCTACCACCTGCCGCTAGGAACAACCGGTTGATTGGAGCGTTTTGCAGTCAGGAAGGGACTGGGGGAGCGCTATTTAAAGACGGCCGCTTCCTGCCTTTTTTTGTCGGTGACATTTTTGCACCACGCATTGAGAGAGAGATACTTCTGGAGAGATTCAACGCTGTGTGAAGGAGTTTTGGGTACTGAGCAGCACTTTGCAGGTTCACTTTGATTTGACCTTCCTTGCATCGATTTAGAAGAGACTATGGGGGCTGCACTCTGAGCTCTTTCCCTGGGCCTCTCCATTGTTCTTTCCAGCAGATTTGATGTACAGGTCTCTCCAGGCCGAGATTCAAGGCTGCAATGAGCAGGGTGTGGATGGAGAGCAAGATCGACCCTCCTCTTTAAGAACTGGCCAGCGCCAGTGTGTCTGTGTTCCATTGCTGACTGACATCACATGAGCTTCGCCAGCGCTCTGAATTAGCGCCTCGCTCCTTGGTGTTAGCGCCTTAAGAGAGGTGTGTTGCGCCTGATTTAGCGCTCCAATCACTTCCAGTGGCGATAGAAGCCAAGTTTGCAGTTGGAGGCGATAATTAGTGCCAGGCGCTAAACTTTGCGCCCAGCCGATAATTGCTCCCCAAACGGGGCGATACCGAATTTCTCCCCCTAAGAGTCTTAAAAGTTGGGCCTACCTTTATCTCCGGCCGCTTCTCTCGCTCTCTTAGTTAAAGTCTTAATTCAAACCATTATTTACAGTTATATTAATTAGTTTATATCTAGATAAGTTAGCACTCCCCCCTCCCCCCCTCGCTAACACTTACCCACCAATCACCTACCTGCTGTTCTGTGACGTCATTCCTTGTTTTTTGCTGTTCTTTTGGAATCCGCTGGGTTTGTACTGCTGCCAACTCCTTTCAGGTCCGTGCTATCCTCGGGTCCCGCTCTCTTTATTCTCTGCCTCCGCTGCTGCTGACTCCTAGTGGAGCTGCTGTCTAGAACTTCATGGCATTCTCTATTTTGGGCATTTTTTTGTAAACATTTATGTATTTTTTTCTCTTTTTGTGGCAGTGATTACCTATTGTGTTCAGTTTTATGATTAGACATGAGAAAGGGTCATTCAGTCCACCAAACTTGTTTGTGTAGGTCCATGGCTTTGACCTAGGCAGATTATTCTGTTAATTCTCTACTTTTGATAAGATTTATTCCATAAATTTACAGTCCGAAGAAGTGGCTGCATAAATATTTGACTGCTTCTGCCATTTCGTTCCGCCCCTTCTCAATTCCTTAAAAAATACTTCACTCCAGACACAGCAGCCAATTTATACACAAGGTCCCACAAACTGCAAACAAGTTAATTGACCATTTTAGTTGAAGGATGAATGTTGGCCAGAACACTTGGACTCTGTTCTTCAAATGACACTATGCGATTCTTTTTGCGTCCACCTAAACGGGCAGATAGGGTCTCGGTTAAAGTCTCAGTTAAACGATGACACTTCCATGATGCAGAACTCCCTTGATACTGTAATGAAGTATTGGCCTAGATTTTGTCCTCCAGTCCTGAAGTGCGACTTGAACCCCCAGTCCTTTGACTCTGAGAGGAGTGTGCTACCACTAAGACAGGCTGCCAGATAAAATACTGAAAGCCATTTGCCTCTCTCTCTCTCTCTTTCTCTTTTTCCACCCCCCCAACCCACCAATTGGTCCTCATTTCCAGTTGGAACTAAGTGTATTTTGCTGCAGTTGCTGTCTCCTTTTAAAAGATGCACAGCTGGAGTTCCTTAGCAACTATCTGCAACAAGGTTGTGTGGCAATTTGTCTCCATTAGAAACAGGTTTATGTGACTTGGCCAATAATATTTCAAAATGAAGATTATAGCAACGTTACTAGTAATTTTTACTCTTTTTTGCGAAGGGTTTTGATCGAGTAAATAAGGAAAAACTGGCAGGAGGGTCAGTAACCAGATTTAAGATAATTGGCAAAAGAACCAGAGGAGATGAGAGTTTTTTTTTACACAGCGTTTTATAAACTCAGTGAGTCGTTATGATCTGGAATGCACTGCCTGAAATGGTGGTGGATGCAGATTCAATAGAAATTTTCAAAAGGGAATTGGTTATATACTTCAGAGAAAAAATGCAGGGCAATGGGGAAAGAGCAAGGGGAGTAGGACTAATTACAGTAGATAGCTCTTTCACAGGCATGATGGCCGAATTGGCCTCCTGTGCTGTATGATTCTACTTTAAATTGCGGTGGGAAAAATATGGAAAACTTTAAGAACTAGTGTCACCGATGGCCAGAAATATTATATTTGGTTACTGTGATTCAGTGACTAAGTATCAAATCGGGAGTGTAGAATTTGGGGCCATCCATTTATGCAGAGCAAGTTCTTTTCAGTTTTCCAAATTACAATTAAAATTTATTTTTCCATCTGCAGCCTCAGTAAATGGGCGGAAAGACAAATCCCTGAGAGTAATGAGTCAGAAATTTGTCATGTTGTTCCTGGTATCGAAGCCCCGAGTGGTTAGTCTTGACACTGCTGCTAAAATCCTAATTGGT
The DNA here is from genome assembly GCF_052327205.1 of Somniosus microcephalus. Classification (NCBI taxonomy): domain Eukaryota; kingdom Metazoa; phylum Chordata; class Chondrichthyes; order Squaliformes; family Somniosidae; genus Somniosus; species Somniosus microcephalus. Next base: position 100,932,285 of record NC_141001.1, read on the forward strand.
GATGACCAGAAGGTGGATCTGGATCACAGCAAGTTTAAGAGTAAGTGAAGTGCTTTATATATTGTTTTAAACTGTGCATTTCAATTACTATAGCAACAAAAATGATCACATGACAACCTGTAACACTTATTTCAGTGAAAGTATGAATTCTTCATTTATTCTTATATAGACTTGTAATTCCCCTGCATGGGATTACATGGTGTATAACAGCACAGAAACAGGCCATTCGGCCCAACCAGTCCATGCCGGCGTTTATGCTCCACTCGAGCCTCCTCCCGTCTTTCCTCATCTAAATCTATCAGCATAACCCTTTATTCCCTTCTCCCTCATATGCTTCTCTAGCTGTACGATTTGCCTCAACTGCTCCCTGTAGTGCAAGTTCCACTCTCTAGGTAAAAACATTTCTTCTGAATTTCCTATTTGATTCCTTGGTGACTATCTTTTACATTGATGGCCTCTAGTTTTGCTGTTTCCCCACAAGTGGAAACGCTGTCTGTGTCTACTCTATCAAAACCTTTCATAACGTTGAAGACCTCTATTAGGCTTTCTCTTTTCAAGAGAAAAGAGACCCAACCTGTTCATCCTTTCCTGATAGGTATAACCTCACATTTCTGGTATCATCCTTGTAAATCTTTTTTGCACCCTCTCCAGTGCCTCTATATCCTGTTTATAAAATGGCGACCAGAACTGTGCGCAGTACTCCCAAGTGTGGCCTAACCAAGGTTCGATACAGGTTTAGCATAACTTCCTCTACTTTTCAATTCTATGCCTCTAAAAAAATAAATCCTAGTGCTTGGTTTGCTTTTTTTGAGGCCTTATTAACCTCAAACTGCCACTCTTCAGTTTGCCATCAGGGGGCATGCAACAGTGGTTTGTGTGTAAAAAAAAACTTTCTCTGATTCAATTCTTCTCCACTTCCAACAGTAAGACATTTTACTTTGGAAGGCTGAAAAGATGTTGCGGTTTTTTGTGACTAACTTGAATATCTTTATCTTCCTCCACCTTTTCTGTTGTGTTCTAAGACAATAGCTCGATGGTGAGCATTGCATAAGGTTGACCTCAAATACTCTATCAAGGTGCCAAAGGAGGTGGATATTAAGTTGTATATTGAAGGAAATCGCTTTGTAAAAATTTCCCGCCAATTTTTGATGCCAAGCTTTTTCCTCATCTCCTGAAGACCTTGACTCTTTGAGGTACAAGCTCACAAATCCCAGGCGCCCTCCAGCATCTCCTCCCACCAGTCATTATTTGATATGTGTTCGTAAGTGTTGGCAAGCTATTTGACTGTGGCGGGAACCACCGATCAGCCTGATTTATCATTTGCATATCATTTTTTCCCCTCTCTTTCCCCTCCCTAATCCAGACCAATTATAATGCTGTTTCAGTTGTCCTATTAGATCAATTAACTCAGCGCTGACCAAACATCAAACCTGCTCGCTGGATAAGCTGCTGAGGGTCCAACAAGAATAGCAGACCATTAACGAGTGTTAATGTTGTGACATTTGCCATTTGAAATCTTGCTTTGAGTGAGCTGCTGTGATCTTGGATTAACTAGATTATTGTAGTCATAATACCCAAATTATAAAGCCTTTTATCCTGACGATCCAACAATTCCAAGTCTGTTTTCCATTCGAGAATGTATGTGCACACCTGACCATAGAACAGAGAAACTGTTTCCAGTGGCTGAAGGGTTGATAACCAGAGGGCACGGATTTAAGGTGATTGGCAAAAGAACCAGAGGTGACACGAGAAAAAACATTTTTACATAACAAGTGGTTAGGATTTCGAATGTAATGCCTGATCGGGTGGTGGATACCGATTCAATAGTAGTCTTCAAAAGGGAATTGGATAAATGCTTGATGGAGGAAAAATTGCAGGAATATAGGGAAAGAGTGGGATTAACTGGATTGCTCTTCGAAAGAGCTGGCGCAGACTTGATGGGCTGAATGGCCTCCTTCTGTGCTGTACTATTCTGATTCTAAGACTTTGTCTAACTGAGACTGATTGTGGTACCTCAACGACTGTCATGTCGGAGATTCACCAACTTGAATAGACCAGGGACTGAACCTGTGATCTTTCTAGTTTGTATCGTTCATTTACTGTACAAACTCACCAACCAGCCCATAAGTGAAGCACCATGATTGGAGATCATGGCCCAGAAATTCGGGTCGGGGGCTTCCCGCGGGTGCAAGCCCCGACCTGCACTTACCTAGCGCGCCGGCCGTTGAGCTGTGGGCCCGCATGGGATTCCGATCCTGGGCCTCCTCCAGCTGCCAGCGCGCAGTGCTTGTGTATCCCAGGAGCGCAGTTAGTTCGATGCGTCCCGTGGGCCATGGGGAACCAATCTGAGCAGGGAATGCTCCATTCATAAGCTTGACAGGAAGTGCTGTCAAAACTTAGAAATACTACAGCCCCAAAACATCACTACATCTTCAAATAAATTTTTTTAAATCACATTTTTTAAATAAACTATAAATTACATGAAATAACTATTTTAAACAATAATTTAAATTTTTGAAAAAAATAATTTTACTTTCTAACAGGGCTAAAAATAAACTTAACTTTCTTTAAAGTATTTAAAAATAATAAACCTGTGGAAAAATGTTTTAATTTTAATTAATTCACCACTTACCTTGTAAAAAGCTGGCCTTACGCCTGCTTTTTAAATGTGTAACTTCTGCAGACTTACCCTCCTGGGAAAACCTGCAAAAAAAACGCAAGTTTGATGCGCACGCGCAGCCTCTCCTGCCTGAATTTCTGCCCCATTATGTCCATACCCAAACTCCTGCTGTCCTTTATCTTTAAATATTCTAAAACCTAAATATTCTAAAACCTAAAACTAGTATGTGTAGCAGAGCTGTGATTGTTGTGTACTATTATAACTTGGCTATGTGGAGCTAGAGAGAGAGATGGAGGACGACACGTACTTCGATGAAAGGTATGTATTAAGCTAGTATATCAAATCTTTGGACAAAGAGCCCCTGCAGGACATAGTGAATGGCGCATAGGATCAGGTTTTGAGATTTTGGACAATTGTTAGTGATGTCATGTTCCAGGATAATAGTTACTGGTTCTCAAGTTTACTTGCAGTAACTAACATTGGAGTGTCCCTGTGTTGTTAGTAGAGGAGCAGGTAATCTTTACCGAATGTGGTGATGTGTGAACTTGTTTTTCTAGATTCTGAGTCAGTTGCAACTATAAATAAAATGTGGACTTTTGATTTTACTAAGCAAATCACACTGAGCAGATCTTGTGTGCCAGATCGTACATGACCCATTGCTATCTATTCACTACTCGCAATAGCTATGTGCCATACAGCCCTTGTTGATGCATAGGTCTTTGATTTAAGTTGTGCTGAGATCTTGGGAATAACTCCCTTCTTATTGTATTGTCCTATGAGGGAGGCAGGTAATGAATACTTCCTATTATCGATATGTGGAAAAGACCCAAATATGTAAACTTTATCAGCACTCCATTCTTGTAACACATGGGGATTTCTGAAAAATAACGTTTTCACTATCTGCTAATATAATTAACTTATATTTTGCAGCGAAAATAAGACGACTCTACGATATAGCTAATGTTCTCACCAGCCTTGAACTTATAAAGAAAGTGCATGTAACAGAGCTGAGAGGACGGAAGCCAGCATTTAAATGGATAGGACTGGAGGCATTCCCAGACCTAAATGGTACGCAATTGTTTTTTGCTAAAATTATATTTCTGTGGTTCTTAGGATTTTACCTGTTTTCTGCAGAGACAATTTGTACAATTAATTAATTAAGCTTTGATTATTAATAATGAAACTGCTATTGTTGCAGATGTAAAACCTATTACACTGACTACCTCAGCTGTACCTAGTACTGCATTACCCAAGATTTCAAAAGAAGCATTTGCCAAAAATCTCTTCCCTGCCTCGACCACCAAGCAAGGCTTCACTCGGCATGCATCTTTGAACCACTTATTACAGAACATGGAGAATGATCAGAGGAAGATCAGCTCCGCACCTAGCAGCCCAGTTGGGAAAATCTACAGTATGTATAACAAAATAACGAATTTAATATGTAACTACTCATCCCAATTTCTTGTTAAATTCTTAAAGGTATTTTTAAACTGGCACCATTAGTTTTGTCGTCTACCTGTTCTTGTCCTACAAAACATATTTGTGCCCAATGAGTTCAACAAGTACCAAATTAAACCTAACCGGTGATAATTTAATGAAAGGGCTACTCTAGTTTTGTGTGCTCAATCGCATGATATCAGTGTCTACATTTCTTTGTGTCGAGCTTTTAATGAATGTGTTCAATCAAGTTTTGATGATCGGGCCGTAGTTATTTTGCTTTAGTGAAAGAAAGTGATGTAAAAATGGACAGGAGGTTCATCTACATTGATGAATTTCCTGTGCTACGTTCCCAAAAATAAAAGCACTTTTGGGTTAACTATTAACAGTTATGACTGCCCATGTGAAATTCAACAAAATGGGGAGGTGTCATTTCTAACAAGTCTGTTGCAGGAAATGGCTGCACAGAAACTTTATTTTTTCGTGTCTGGAATACAGCACAATTACACCAACCTACAGGAAACTTTCAATTTACCGGCACCTAAATAACCGGAAATCTCGGTTAACCGGCAAAATTCAGGAGTAGGTTTAGGTAAGTTTTACTTCATATTCTACTTGCCTTCCTCCATCTGTTGCTGTGCAAGGGTGTGGCTGCAGCTGTTGCTAAGCTACAGAGACGCTTGGAACTTGTGGCCATTGTTCTGAACCTGTTGCTCAGCAACAGGGTTTGTTGCTTTATACGGAGCTCTCAGCTCTCGTATCTTTTACTATAGCTTTTGGTTATCCAGAATTTTTGATGAACCAGCACCACGTTGGTCCCGTCGGTGCCGGATTTAAAAAAAAGTTTCCTGTACTTGGCAAAAACTGGTTTGGTTATGTGGAGTTTTGGGATCATTAATATTCAGCTGGACAGGGTTAGATTTAGGAAATCCTGAGCATATGAAAAGCACTATATAAATGTAGGTCTTTGCAGAGCTGTACCATTCCTACGGTGCTTTATTTAACGGCGGGGGGGGGGCAGGCGGGAGAGATACTGAAAAGGGGTGACTAAAATACTGTGTTGATAGTTAAGCACCTTTCTGGTGGTATTGTCCTCCTTTTTCTTCCAACTTCCTCCCCCAACCCACCAAGAAGAGATGGTAACTAGTGGATCTCCATTCTGCTAATAAATGTACACTGTTGAGCATCATGCTGGTGTAATTTAATCATAAGGATTTGCAGATGGCTGAAAATATTCTTCTTTTTTTTCTCCATAAAAGGTGATTCAGCCAAACCTGGATTATATCCAAGTAAAATGGACCAGCTTGCTACAATCTGTAAACTTCAACTGGAGGCACAATCCAAGTAAGTGCCAGAAATTCAACACTCTCGCATCCCTGACTGGATTTTCAAATACTATATACAGAGAGAATTTTGTCCAATTTTTTTTTTAACCTACTAATGCAAGTATTTATACAAGAAATAGTTCACAAATCTTAAGTCTCACTTGTAATCAAATTTCATTTGAATTGTGCCCATTTTAAAACTCTAAAAGAAACCGAGTCCTCCGTATATCAATACTGTATTGCCTAAAAGTATAAGTGGAACAATATAGTCAATGTTACTGAAAGATAGCTCATTTACTTGGTATAATATTTTAAATGTTATGCAACAGCCAATTTAAAAAAAAATGTTCTGATTTAAGTTTTTTCTTCCCCGCCCCCTCAGCATGAATGCCACAACTTCGCCGACAAACCCATCTTCCTCACAAGAGAAGTCAAAACTTGATAACCCCCCTGGACTTGTAGAAGCAGCACTATGTACTGGAGTTAATTCCGCAGCATTCCCTCCGGTTAAATCAACATTTCAGCCTCTCGGGGTGTTTCCTTTGGTGCACGGACAGTATTCTTCTGTTTTACCAGTGATGTTACCTCAAAGCCACTCTGGTGGATCTTACACAATTTATTTCCAACCTGCACAGCCAAGAAACCTGACTGCGCACCCCTCTGGCTTTACAGTACAGTCTATATCCTTTGCCACTGAAAGACAAATTGCAAGTCCAAGTGATTCAAAGTCGAGGAACCACACCAATAAACGGACTGCTGAAACGTGTGCTGATGCGCCAGAACCAGATAACGAAGACCAAAATAGCAAAGCAGCCAAACGTGACGCTGTCCCTGACTGGTGCCTGAAGCAACCCTCCGCACGTGAGCTTAGTGAAGTTTGCCGTTCCAAAAACTTCAAAGAAGAAGCAAATAAATCCGAGAGGCAGCCAACAAAGGATGCTGATTCATTACGGGTAAATTGATGAAAGTGCTTAACTGTCAGTTTCTCAAATGACCTATTCATGATGATTTTATTTTCAATAACTGCTGAGAGTAATGGTCATTTAACTGTTGTCTGGTTCTGTCTCTTGCAAATGGAAATTGCAAAGTGTATTGAGCATCATGCAGACCAGCCTGGTTCTGGCTCGATCCCTGGCCTGTGACAAGTTGCCTAGGTGGCACCGAGGCATGTAAATTAACCTCCGGATCTGTTGGGATGCGGGTTGCAGGCTAGATTCCTGATCATTATTCTGGTGTTCCTGCCAGAAAGTGAACAGTGGTTGAGGATAGTATAGTGCTTGCCTAGGATATCCCTCCACACTAAAAATAGTCTGCCAACATTCACTGTTCAGGGCTTATGTGAATAATGGTGACTTAAGCAAGGTATTGGAGGTGCTGTTCCTGAGATCAACATAACCAAGCCTGGTCGTCTTTCTTCCTCCCTCTTTGTTGCCACCTCACCACAAAACAAGCACACTTTCAAGTATGGCCCACTGGATAATTCTATGAGTTTAATTATTTAAGCTGTTTTCCAAAAAGGGAAGTAGGTGCCAGAGTGCTTTAGCCCATTTTCCTTTCCTCCATGTTAACATAAGAACATAAGGAGCAGGAGTAGGCCATACAGCCCCTCGGGCCTGCTCCGCCATTCAATAGGATCATGGCTGATCCGAACCTAGACTCACGTCCACTTCCCTGCCCTCTCCCCATAACCCCTAATTCCCTTATCTGCTAGGAAACCGTCTATCTCCGTTTTAAATCTATTTAATGTTGCAGCTTCCACAGCTCTCTGGGGTAGCAAATTCCATAGATTTACTACCCTCTGAGTGAAGAAGTTTCTCCTCATCTCAGTTTTGAAAGGGCAGCCCCTTATTCTAAGATTATGCCCCCTAGTTCTAGTCTCACCCATCAGTGGAAACATCCTCACCGCATCCACCCGATCAAGCCCCCTCACAATCTTATATGTTTCGATAAGATCGCCTCTCATTCTTCTGAATTCCAATGAGTAGAGGCCCAACCTACTCAACCTTTCCTCATACGTCAACCCCCTCATCTCTGGAATCAACCGAGTGAACCTTCTCTGAACCGCCTCGAGAGCAAGTATATCTTTTCTTAAATATGGAAACCAAAACTGCACGCAGTATTCCAGGTGTGGCCTCACCAATACCCTGTATAACTGCAGCAAGACTTCCCTGTTTTTATATTCCATCCCCCTTGCAATAAAAGCCAAGATTCCATTGGCCTTCCTGATCACCTGCTGCACCTGCATACTAACTTTTTGTGTTTCATGCACCAGGACCCCCAGATCCCTTTGTACTGTAGCACTTTGCAGTTTCTCTCCATTTAGATAATAACTTGCTCTTTGATTTTTTCTGCCAAAGTGCATAACCTCCCACTTTCCAACATTATATTGCATCTGCCAAATCTCTGCCCACTCACTTAGCCTGTCTATGTCCTTTTGCAGGTTTTTTATGTCCTCCTCGCTCACTGCTTTCCCTCCCATCTTTGTATCGTCGGCAAACTTGGATATGTTGCACTCGGTCCCCTCCTCCAAATCGTTAATATAGATTGTAAAGAGTTGGGGTCCCAGCACTGACCCCTGCGGAACACCACTAGTTACTGATTGCCAGCCCGAGAACGAACCATTTATCCCAACTCTTTGTTTTCTGTTAGATAGCCAATCTTCCACCCATGCCAGTATATTACCCCCAATCCTGTGATTTTTTATCTTGTGCAGTAATCTTTTGTGTGGCACCTTGTCAAATGCCTTTTGGAAGACCAAATACACTACATCCACTGGTTCCCCTTTATCCACCCTGTATGTTACGTCCTCAAAGAATTCGAGCAAATTTGTCAATTTGTTAGGTTAGCTCAGACTGATGAGGTGACAAGTTTCCCACTGCCTACTGTGATTACATGTGAAAGACTCAATTAGTTCCTTGTGTATGCAACCAAGCAGGTTTGTACTATTCTAGGGCACTGATATTGGCCAGCTAGCCTAGCTTGGTAATAAAACTTTGAAGGGTTGACCTATTTTGAAGAGCTGGAATTGTTGCCACGACACTGCACTCCAGATTTTTTTTTTCGTTCCTGGGATGTGGGCGTCGCTGGCAAGGCCAGCATTTATTGCCCCTCCCTAGTTGCCCTTGAGAAGGTGGTGGTGAGCCGCCTTCTTGAACCACTGCAGTCCGTGTGGTGAAGGTACTCCCACAGCGCTGTTAGGGAGGGAGTTCCAGGATTTTGACCCAGCGACGATGGAGGAATGGCGTTAAATTTTCAAGTCAGGATGGTGTGTGACTTGGAGGTGGTGGTGTTCCCATGTGCTTGCTGCCCTTGTCCTTCTAGGTGGTAGAGGTTGCAGGTTTGGGCGGTGCCTTGGCGAGTTGCTGCAGTGCATCTTGTAGATGGTACACACTGCAGCCACGGTGCACCGGTGGTGGAGGGAGTGAATGTTTCGGTGGTGGATGGGGTGCCAATCAAGCGGGCTGCTTTGTCTTGGATGGGGGGGGGGGGGGGGGTCCTAAGCACTGGTTCCTGCCAACCTACGTGAAAATCCTCTACTAGGCTCGGCCTTGTGTGTTCCTTTTATGGAGGGAGTATGTGCACTCCATAGCAGCCAGACAAAGACTATCTGCTTGTATTTCTCAGTAGTTTGTTTCCATGTGTGGACCCCTGTCTGACCAAAAAAGATGGTTGGTGTAGCAAATGTCATGCTGGTGCAGTAGTCGGGTGCTTTATTTTACAATAGTTTGGATTTAAGGTTTAACTTGGAGAACTTTATTTTGCAGCTGATCTTGGATTGTTTATTGCTAACTCTGGAAGCTAAAAGTGGAAAAGTCTGACATTCTTCTGAACACTAAAATTCACTATAAATAATTGTCATTTGCCGTTGAAATACTTAGTTGGTCTCCTAACAGTTAGACGAAACTACTCTACAGGAAATGCACAAACTCTCTTCTGTGACAAAGTTTGATTGTGTGCAGACGCCTCTCCTCAGATTTGGTTCCAGTCTTGCCTGTTTAAAATAACGAGCAGTCATGGGATTTTAACAAACTGGTGTGTGAGCACTAAAGGTCTGGGCCTAGAAATTCGTCTCGGGTGGTGGGGCGAAACGGGCAGTATCGGACCGGTCGCAGTCAATGGAACTGAATATCCACGCTGTGTATAACGTGCGGCCAGTCCGATACCGCCCAAGACCAATTTCTAGGCCCTGATGTCTCCGTTCTGCACTTAGTCCATTTTGCATTTGTGGCGGCCTTCGTAAATGTCGTCAAATGTATGCAAATAATGTTGTTGCAGATGACTTCTCCAAATTGTTGAAGCAGTTCTCTGGTAACCTATCACAACTTAAGGTGTTTTATTGACGAGTGATTCACTGATACTCGCCTATTAACTAATGCCAAGAAAATGAATGTCTCAACGAGCAAGCCCCTTGATTTATGGTCATTTCGATGGCCAAATTAATCTAGCTCAGTTGGAACATGCTGCAAATATTATGCAGGAAACTCTCGTTTAAACGGCAACTAAATATCCGGAATTCTCTATTAACCGGCAAAATTCTCACTCCGAAAACAACACCTCAATAACCGGCAATGTTGCCGAGTCCGAGTCTCCCGCGGTGGCTGAGTTAGTCAGTGGGGGTAGTTCTCCAAACTGCCACTACTCGGCTTCTTGGCGCTGTCGGAAGTCGGAACACCTCAATATCCCTGTAATAGGAGTCTGACTCTCCCGCGCTGCCGGTAGTCTCTTCTGATCCGCCAATTACTGTATACTGCACATTTCTTGATTTTTTTATTTTTGTTTGTTAAAAATAGCCTCGGTAGATAACCCTCTCCATCATCCGGAATTTTTAATCAACCGGCACCATCCTGGTCCTGTCGGTGCCGGATACCAAAGAGTTTCCTGTACTTGGAAATTCGCCTGGGTTAAAGGCTGCCTTTCGAGATGTCCCCTGAATTATGAGAGAGGGCAAGATGCTGGAAAGCTCAACTATTGTTGATGAGTATCTCTGTTCACTTGTACACATGGAATATTAATATGGGATCCACAACTCACTGATGCTACTGAAAGACCTTGGTTCAGGTTGTGCTGAATTTGCATTGTAAAACCTGGCTTTCAAATTTAATTTTAGTGAGATGATGAATATTAATGTTTGTTGAAAATTTACCCAAATATTTGCCGACTGAAATTCTTAAATAATTAAATTATTATTCATACAGTACAGTGGTCCAATATAAATTACCATCTGTGCCTGTAGTTCAGTGCTGTTTATTTTCCAACATGTATCCTTCCCAAATGTGCTGACATCCTGTTGGTCAGCCTCAAGAATTCACTGTTGTTGAAGAATGAGTCTTAAGTAGGCTATTTGACTGCAGTAGTTTCATAGCTGAGCCTAACCCTGTCCTCCCCTGACATCTATGTTCATATTTCAAGCCGTGATCATGGCATAGTTAATGGAAACTGAAGCTCCAGTTCCCTCAGCAAATGTAGTGTCCTCTAAAGCAACCCTTGCTGAGTTTAGCTATCCTACTGTTGCTCAGAGACTTGCTGGATAAACTTGCTAGACCCATTAGACAGCAGGTTACACCTTTCTAAAACTTAAACTTCTCAAGCCAAAGAGTTTTAAAAGTAATTTGAGTTACAGGCCGGACTCATTCATTTTAATGAATGATGTGTTGTAGCATTTCTTTAATTACTAATGGTTGGTTATTTTTTTTCAAATATTTTACAATGCTGCAGGGCCTTGCAAATTAGATTTCTGTCATCTGCACAGTTGTGCTTTTAAGACCCTGATAAAATAATTATCTATCATGGATCTTAGAAGATAAAAATTAGGAGCAGGAGTAGGCCATAGGGCCCTTCAAGCCTATTCAATAAGATCATGGCTGATCTTCGACCTCAATTCCACTTTCCCGCCCGAACCCCATATCCCTTGATTCTCCAGGAGTCCAAAAATCTATCGATCTCAGCTTTGAATATACTCAACGACTCAGCATCCACAGCCCTTTTGGGTAGAGAATTCCAGAGATTCACAACCCTCTGAGTGAAGAAGTTCCTCCTCATCTCAGTCTTAACTGGCTGGCCCCTAATCCTGACACTCGGCCCCCAATCCTGACACTCGGCCCCCAATCCTGACACTCGGCCCCCAATCCTGACACTCGGCCCCCAATCCTGACACTCGGCCCCCAATCCTGACACTCGGCCCCCAATCCTGACACTCGGCCCCCAATCCTGACACTCGGCCCCCAATCCTGACACTCGGCCCCCAAGTTCAAGACACTCGGCCCCCAAGTTCAAGACACTCGGCCCCCAAGTTCAAGACACTCGGCCCCCAAGTTCAAGACACTCGGCCCCCAAGTTCAAGACACTCGGCCCCCAAGTTCAAGACACTCGGCCCCCAATCCTAAGACACTCGGTCCCCAATCCTGACACTCGGCCCCCAAGTTCTAGACACTCCAGCCAGGAGAAACAATCTCTCAGCATCTACCCTGTCAATCCCCCTCAGTATCTTATATGTTTCAGTGAGATCACCGCTCATTCTTCTAAACTCCAGAGAGTAGAGGCCCAATCTACTCGATCTCTCCTCAGGACAGCCCTCTCACCCAGGGATCGATCTTGATGCCTCAATTAAAACAGTTGTGCAGTAATTGTTGCCCATGGTGTCTGACTTCTTTTAGGCTTGCACATCATTTAATGTCTTGCATTTATGTTTACGACTAAATCTAGAACCTAAAATAGAAAACTGAAGAATTTAACGTATTCCCTTCACTTCTCCTTGAAGGGCCCATCACCAAATGAAGATGAGCTTTTTGAGATTCATCAAGCGAGGCTGAAGGCCCGCAGAAGTTTGATCGCTAATCGAGCTTCCCCAAGGGCCCTGCACCTCGACCCAGAGTTCATCAATGCCCCAGAAGACCAGAGTCTTTGCTGTGAAAAACTAGAGCACAGTGTCGAATGTTTCCTTGAGAATGAAGAGAAGTGTGGGATTGTTTTGTCAGAAGGAAATGCCACCACAGTAAAAGCTGTTCCAGTGGCAATTGCATTTCCTGCCCATCTTCATTCTGTGTCTGAGGTGAGATCTTGGCTTTGTGAATTGATAAATGTGATTAGCAAAATGGACCTTCAGCCCAAAAGCTGAAATTGTTTTTCTGCTTCAAGGATTAGTTTTACAGGAAACTTTGTTATATCCGGCACCGACGGGACCGAGCTGTTGCCGATCTATCAAAACTGCCGGACATACAAAGTTAATGTTGAAGCATACGGAGATTTTCATCTCCGTATCTGACAACAAACACTGTTGCTCAGCAACAGCTTCAAACAGTCGGCCCGTACCTTGGAAGCGTCTCTGTAGCTTAGCAACAGCTTCAGAGAGACTTTCCAAAGCCTGACTGTTGGAAAAAAAAGCCATGAGAAGAAAAACAACCTAACAGAACGGCTCCTGATTTCTGCCGGTAGATCGAGGTTTCCGGACATACAACCTCCGGATAAACCAAAGTCTCCTGTACTCTGTTAAAAGAAGCTATACTTTTTTAGTATATGATTTCCATTTTTTTAATCCCGTTTGTCCCAGTTTGTTTATTTTTGTTTTATTTTGCTTCAGACTGTAATGCCATCAGGATACCTCATCCCATTGCCACAGCAGTCATCTTTCAGTAATTCAGGCAACGGGTCTCCTGAAATGATAAACCAATGTGTGTCCTCACCAGAGCATCAGCTTTACCATTCACCATTATCAGGTTTGTGATTACGCCTTCATGTTCAAGCGATTCGAACTGTGCAATGCTTGTAAAAACTTTGTTTTTCCATTTGAAGAATTTTTTAAAAATGTGTTCACGGTATGATCTCATCACTGGCAAAGCCAGCATTTATTGCCCATCCCTAATTGCCCTCGAGAAGGTGGTGGTGAGCCTCATTCTTGAACCGCTGCAGTCAGTGTGGTGAAGGTACTGTTAGGGAGGGAGTTCCAGGATTTTGACCCAGCGACGATGAAGGATCGGCAATATATTTCCAACTCTGGATGGTGTGTGACTTCCATAGAAACATAGAAGACAGGAGCAGGAGTAGGCCATTAGGCCCCTCGAGCCTGCTCCGCCATTCAATGAGATCATGGCTGATCATCCAAATTCAGTACCCTGTCCCTGCCTTCTCCCCAGATCCCTTTAGCCTTAAGAAATATATCCAACTCCTTCTTGAATATATTTAATGAATTGGCCTCCACTGCCTTCTGTGGTAGAGAATTCCACAGGTTCACCACTCTCCTCATCTCTGTCCTAAATGGCTTACCCCTTATCCTTAGACTGTGACCCCTGGTTCTAGACTCCCCGGCCATCGGGAACATCCTTCCTGCATCTAGTCTGTCTGGTCCTGTTAGAATTTTATAAGTTTCAATGAGATCCCCTCTTATTCTTCTAAACTCCAGCGAGTATAAGCCCAATCGACCCAATCTCTCCTCGTACGTCATTCCTGCCATCCCAGGTATCAGTCTAGTGAATCTTCGCTGCACTCCCTCCATGGCAAGAACATCCTTCCTCAGATAAGGCGACCAAAACACAATACTCAAGGTGTGGTCTCGTCAAGGCCCTGTACAACTGCAGCAAGACATCCTTGTTCCTGTACTCGAACCCTCTTGCTATGAAGGCCAACATACCATTTGCCTTCTTAACCGCCTGCTGCACCTGCATGCTTACCTTCAGCGACTGGTGCACAAGGACACCCAGGTCTCGTTGCACTTCCCCTTCTCCCAATCTATTGCCGTTCAGATAATAATCTGCCTTCCTGTTTTTGCCACCGACGTGGATAACCTCGCATTTATCCACATTCTACTGCATTTGCCATGCTTCTGCCCAATCACCCAACCTGTCCAAATCATACTGGAGTTTCTTGGCATCCTCCTCACAGCACACACGCCCACCCAGCTTTGTGTCATCTGCAAACTTGGAGATATTACATCTAGTTCCCTCGTCTAGATCATTTTATATATATATATTGTGAATAGCTGGGTTCCTAGGACCGATCCCTGTGGTACCCCACTAGTCACTGCCTGCCACTCGGAAAAAGAGCCATTTATTCCAACTCTTTGCTTCCTGTCTGCCAACTGTTGAATCCGTGATTCTTAAAGTATGATGTTTCTCAATGACTAGACGGAGGCTGTAAATTAACAATCAACAGGTGTTTACTGAAGGAGGGTAGTCTCAAGACTGACAGTACAGAGGCATGCTCAAGGCTTATATGCAGGTGTGGTCACTGCCGGTACTACAGTATACAGGAGCTGTAAAAGTAGTTCTCTCTTAAAGGTACATACACTACAATTCCTCCCCTTTTAGATTAACAGTGCCCATAACATTCAAGTAACAGTTAACACTTTAACATGCACTTTAAACTGAAATAGTCCATTATAGATTCAGTCTTTGGGGCGGCTTTCTGATCCTTTCTGGATAGCGCCTTTCCTGAGGTTCTTGTTCTTGGTGCGGAGGCGATTCTGGCCCCCTTTCGTCGGTTAGTTCGTCAGTTTCCTCTGCTACTGTTTCTGAGGTAGATGCTACCGGTATGTCGGGTTCATCCCCAGGTACGCGAGACATGGGGTTGACTCGTTCCTGTGACACTAGTATCTGGTCGACGTGGCATCTCACAATGTTCTCCCCGACATCCACTGTGTACATTAATGGCCCCTGCCGTGTGCATATCGTTCCGGGTTGCCATTTCTCTGTTCGGTAGTCGCGGGCCAAGACTGGTTGTCCTACATTGAAGTTCCTTGTCGGCTTCTCATTGATGTGCTGGAATTGCTTATCCTCAACATTTCTTCGCACATTTGGTCTGAGCAAATCCAGACGAGATCTCAACCTTCGGTTAAAGAACATCATGGCCGTGGTCTGATTGGTAACTGCATGTGTCACATTTCTGTCGGCTAACAGGAAATTGTCCACCTTATGCTGCAGTGGAATGTCGTCATCGCACATGGCCTTTACTGCTTTTTTAAAGGTTTGTACGAACCTCTCAGCCAACCCATTTGTGGCTGGATGATACGGGGCGGATGTGTAATGGCTTACCCCATTCCTTTTCATAAATCTTCAAAACTCTTCGGACACAAACTGTGGTCCATTATCAGAGCAAATCTGCTCTGGCAAACCGTTCCTGGCAAATATGGTCCGTAGGACTGCAATTGTTTTCTCTGTAGTGGTTGAGGACATTTTAATCACCTCAGGCCATTTCGAGTGCGCATCCACTGCTATTAAGAACATGGAGTCCATGAATGGACCAGCAAAATCAATATGCACCCGTTGCCATGGAGAGGAGGGCCACTCCATGGGTGTAGAGGGGCATGTGGTGGTGCATTTTGGACCTTCTGGCATCCTGAGCAGCTCTTTGTTAGGTCCTCGATTTGTTGATCGATCCCCGGCCACCACACATAAGCCCTAGCAAGGCTTTTCATTTTTACCCCTCCCAGATGGCCTTCGTGAAGCTCATTGAGCACTCTCTCCCTTAACTTGGGTGGAATTACCACTCGGGATCCACACATCACTGTCCCCTGGCATACTGACAGCTGTTCTCTTCTGGATGAGAATGCTGGCAACAGTGAGTCACCATGTGTTGGCCATCCCTTCACCGTCAAATCATATACCCGAGACAGTGTCGGATCATTGCGGGTCTCCTTCTCTATATCCGCGTTAGTCACTGGCAATCGTTCAATTATCGACGAATAAAATATTTCGATAGGGTCCACTGCTGGTGCTTCCTCCACAGTAGGCAGTGGCAGGCGTGATAGCCCATCAGCGTTTCCATGCTGTTTCGTGCCCTTATACTCTATCATATTGGTTCGCCCCTAGAAAAAGGGACCATCTTTGTAGCCGTTGTGTAGTCATCACCGGAACACCCTTCTTTGGATTAAAGATGGATACAAGTGGTTGGTGGTCAGTCAGCAAGGTGAACTTCTGCCCATGCAGATAGTGGTTGAATATTTTTACTCCCCATACTAGGCTGAGGGCCTCCCTGTCGATCTGGGCGTAGTTGCGCTCGGCTGAGGTTAGTGACCGAGACGCAAAGGCTACTGGCCTCTCCAGCCCGTCTGGGAATTTGTGCGACAGCACCGCTCCAATACCATAGGGTGATGCATCACATACCAACCGAATTGGTAGTGCTGGGTTGAAATGGGCCAACACCTCTTTTGATGTGATCAATTCTTTGCACTTCTGGAAAGCTTGTTTACATTCGTCATTCCACTTCCATGGTACCCCCGTTTGCAGTAGGGTGTTCAGTGGGTGTAATACTGTACACAAATTTGGTAAGAACTTATGGTAGTAGTTCACAAGCCCGAGGAACGACCTCCGTTGTTACACATTTTCCGGTGCTGGAGCCTTGACTACTGCTTCAATCTTTTCAGGGGACTTATGTAACCCCTCTTCATCAATAATGTGGCCACAATACGAGATCTGCTTCTGGAAAAACTCGCACTTGTGGCGATTAGCTCGTAGCCCATATTCCTTTGATCTAGTGAGCACCTTCTCCAGGTTGGCGAGGTGATCACTGTCATTTTCGCCCGTGACCAGGATGTCATCCAAATAACACTGGGTCCCTGGAATCCCTTGCAGGACTTGATCCATTGCCCTTTGCCAAATAGCCGGAGCCGATGCTACCCCGAACACCAGCCGGTTGTATTGGTAGAGACCTTTGAGTGTTGATCGTGAGGTATTGTTTCGAGGCTTCTTCTACCTCCATTTGCAGGTACGCCTGGGCGAGATCAATTTTGGTGAAGCGTTTACCTCCAGATAGCGAGGCGAAAATATCCTCAATCCGTGGAAGTGGATATTGTACCGTGTGAAGGACTGGGTTCACTGTCACCTTAAAATCCCCACAGATGCGGACCTTCTTTGGTTCCCCAGGCGTATTACTCAACGACCTCTTCATTACAGGAACGATGGGTGTAGCCCACTCGTTCCAGTCTACTTTGGACAGTACTCCTGAACGTTCCAACGCTTCCAGCTCTGCTTCGACGGCTGGTCGGATCGCATAAGGCACCGGTCTGGCCTTAAAAAACTTTGGGCTTGCATTTTCCTCTATTTTAATCGTTGCTGTTATGCCTTTTAGTGTTCCGAGTCCCTCTTGGAACACTTCTTGTGCGTCAGTTAGCATCTTTGACAGTCGTCCAGGTGTGACGTCGTCATCCTTTTTGGCCTCAACCTTCAGTGCCTGTATGGAATGCCAATCTAATTGTATCTTCCGGATCCATTCACGTCCTAGTAGTGGTGATCCTCCATCTGGCAATACATATAGGTCCATTTTGGGTATTTCCTGGCCTTTGTATATCACGTTCACCCTTATTTTTCCTTTGGGGTAGACTTTTTGCCCCATGTACGTCTTCAAGACAATCTCTGTAGCTTTCAAGGGTATATGTGAAAATAGCCGCTTGTAGTCCCTTTGGTTTATGACTGTTAGGGCTGATCCTGTGTCCAATTCTATTTTCACTTGGACTCCATCTATCTTGAGCGTGACCCAGATAGTCTGGTGATCCTCCATTTTGATCACCTTATGTAGTTCCAGACAACCCAGCTCCTTGCTTCCGGAGTCTGTATCACTTTTCTGTTCGTCTGAACTACTGTCCATCACCTTATGTACCTTTTTGTACTTCTCCTGTGGAGATTTCTTGCTGCTGGTTTTCTTCCCTGACCTGCCGACTCTTGCAATGTGTCCTGCTTTTCCACACTGTCTGCACACTTGGTCCTTGAACCAACAATCCTTCTGATCGTGTGTTGTTTTGCCGCAGCGATGACACTTCCCTGCTCCATATGACATTTCATTGGTGCCATATTCTTGCGGTCTCCGTTGTATCTCTGCAGCGCCCCGTGCATGCCGAAAGCCTTGTCCAGCGTAAGATCCTTTTCTGATAGAAGCCGTTTCTGGGTTCCTTCACTTTGAAGCCCACACACAAACTTGTCCCTTAACGTATCTGCTAGTCCCAATCCAAACTGGCAGTGTTTCGATAGCTTGCGCAGTTCTGCTAAGTACTCAGCATTACTTTCATCTTTATGCTGGTTCCTTTTGTGGAACTTAAATCTTTCTGCTATCAGCAGCGGTGTGGGGTTTAAGTGGTCCTGTAGGATTTCCACTATGCTTTCGAAATTCTTATCCACTGGCTTCTCTGGGGTTATTAGGTTTCGCAGTAAGCCATAAGTTTTTGCACCCATGGAATTCAACAAAACCAGTGCTTTCCTAGCATCTGGCACTTCATTCGCCTTGCAGTACACCTCAATGCGTTCCACATATGTCGCCCAATCTTCGACTTCATTGTCGAACGCAGTGACACTGCCACTCTTCGGCATCCCTGGGTGTGATTAAACTGTCTAAAATGGCGTCTCCCGCGCTCTCCCTTCTTCTCCGCTGGCACAAAATGGCGTCTCCCGCGCTTTCCTTTCTTCCCGCGCTCGCCCTTCTCCGCTGCGGCTTCTAAAATGGCGTCTCCCGCGCTCTCCCTCCTTCTCAGTGGCGTCTCCCGCGCTTCCTTCCTTTCCCCCGCGGACGCTGTTCAGCCTCTGAGCCCTGGCTGTGCTCTGCGCGTTCTCCTGTGCGCCTCTCTCGTTGCCGCCGCTCGGTCCTGAACCCGGCTGCTGCTTTACCCTCTCTTTTTTATTTTCAGTCGACGCCGCTCGGTTTTCAACCCCCAGCTGTGCCCTGTGCGCTTCACCCTCTCTCTTACCCCATCGACGCTGCTCAGCCTTTTCTGTACCGTCGGTCGGCTCCCGCCGCCGCTGTCCGGGCAGGGTCTGTGCTGTACCTGTTGCCAGTCTGTTGCTGGATCGTCGTGGCTGAAGAACCAAGCCCCAGCTTTCAACAGCCTCCCCTGCGATGTTCACTCTCTGCTGGATGACTGGGCGGTTGCTCGTGGTCGACGCCCGTGCTTCTGGCCTCGACTTTCTTCCACCGTCCTCCCGGAGCGAATCCTTGGAAGGAAATGCAGAGTTGCAGGTAGATTCGAATCGACCTCGTCGCCACTGTTGAATCCGTGATTCTTAAAGTATGATGCTTCTCAATGACTAGACGGAGGCTGTAAATTAACAATCAACAGGTGTTTACTGAAGGAGGGTAGTCTCAAGACTGACAGTACAGAGGCGTGCTTAAGGCTTATATACAGGTGTGGTCACTGCCGGTACTACAGTATACAGGAGCTGTAAAAGTAGTTCTCTCTTAAAGGTACATACACTACACCAACCAGTTCTCTATCCAAGTCAGTACCTTGCCCCCAATCCCATGTGCCTTAACTTTACACGCTAATCTCTTATGCGAGACCTTATCGAAAGCCTTCTGAAAGTCCAAATACACCACATCCACTGGTTCTCCCTTATCTATTCTACCAGTTACATCCTCAAAAAATTCCAGTAGATTAGTCAAGCACGATTTACCTTTTGTAAATCCATGTTGACTTTGTCCGATCCTGTCACTGTTTTCCAAGTGCTCTGCTATTCCATCTTTTATAATGGACTCTAGCATTTTCCCCACTACCGATGTCAGGCTTACCGCTCTATAATTCCCCGTTTTCTCTCTACCACCTTTTTTGAATAGTGGGGTAACATTAGCTACCCTCCAATCCATGGGAAGTGTTCCAGAGTCCATCGAATTTTGGAAGATGACCAGCAATGCATCTACTATTTCTAGGGCCACTTCCTTAAGTACCCTAGGATGTAGATTATCAGGCCCTGGGGATTTATCGGCCTTCAATCCCATCAATTTCCCTAACACCATTTCCCGACAAATACTGATTTCTTACAGTTCCTCCCTCTCATTAGACTCTATGTTCCCTGACATCTCTGGGAGGTTATTTGTGTCCTCCTTTGTGAAGACAGAACCAAAGTATGTATTTAATTGGTCAGCCATTTCTTTGTTCCCCATTATAAATTCCCCAGATTCTGACTGCAAGGGACCTATGCTTGACTTCACCAATCTTTTTCTCTTCACATATCTATAAAAGCTTTTACAGTCAGTTTTTATGTTCCCTGCAAGCTTGCACTCACTCTATTTTCCCCCTCTTGATTAATCCCTTTGTCCTCCTTTGCTGAATCCTAAACTGCTCCCAATCCTCATGTTTACTGCTTTTTCTGGCCAATTTATATGTCCTCTCCTTGGATCTAATGCTATCCCTAATTTCCCTTGTCAGCCACGGTTGAGTCACCTTTTTTGTTTTATTTTTATGCCAAACGGATGAACAAATTCTGTAGTTCATCCATGTGATCTTTGAATGTTTGCCATTGCCTATCCACCGTCAACCCTTTGAGTAACATTCCCCAATCAATCCTACCCAACTCGCGCCTCATACCATCATAGTTTCCTTCATTTAAATTCAGGACCCTAGTCTCTGAGTCAACTACTTCACTCTCCATCTTAATGAAGAATTCTATCATATTATGATCGCTCCGACCCAAGGGGCCTTGCACAACAAGATTGCTAATTAATCCTTTCTTATTACATAATACCCAGTCTAAGATGGCCTGATCTCTAGTTGGTTCCTCGACATATTGGTCCAGGAAACCATCCCGTACACACTCCAGGAATTCCTCCTCCACAGTATTGTTACTAATTTGGTTAGCCCAATCTATATGTAGATTAAAGTCACCCGTGATAACTGCCGTGCCCTTATTGCACGTGTCTCTAATTTCCCGTTTAATGCCATCCCCAACCTCCATATTACTGTTTGGAGGTCTGTATACCACTCCCAGTAACGTTTTTTGCCCCTTGGTATTTCTCAGTTCTACTCATACAGATTCCACATCATCAAAGCTAATATCCTTCCTTTCAATTGTGTTAATCCCCTCTTTAACCAGCAATGCTACCCCATCTCCTTTTCCTTTTTGCCTCTCTTTCCTGAATATTGAATACCCCTGGATGTTGAGTTCCCAGCCTTGGTCACCCTGGAGCCATGTTTCCGTAATCCCAATCATATCATATCCGTTTACCTCTATTTGCGCAACTAATTCATCCACCTTATTACAAATGCGCCTCGCATTAAGACACAAGGCCTTTGGGCTTGTTTTTTTAACACTCTTACACCTTTTAGAATTATTATTTACTGTGGCCATGTTTGATTTAAACT
Organism: Somniosus microcephalus; assembly: GCF_052327205.1. NCBI lineage: Eukaryota > Metazoa > Chordata > Chondrichthyes > Squaliformes > Somniosidae > Somniosus > Somniosus microcephalus. The sequence goes on from NC_141001.1 coordinate 100,953,718, forward strand.
CTTGATTTCTCTGACTGCCACCTTTGTTTTTCTCCTTCCTGTCTTTTTTGCTTCTATCCTTGTTTCCCTTTCCCCCTGCCATTTTAGTTTAAACCCTCCCCCAGAGCACTGGCAAACACTCCCCTTAGGACATCGGTCCCGGTCCTGCCCAGGTGCAAACCGTCCGGTTTGTACTGGCCCCACCTCCCCCAGAACCGGTTCCAATGTCCCAGGAATTTGAATCCTTTCCCCTTGCACCATTCCTCTAGCCACATTCATCTGAAATATCCTTCTGTTTCTATTCTGACTAGCACGTGGCACTGGTAGCAATTCTGAGATTACTACCTTTGAGGTCCTATTTTTGAATTTACCTCCTAACTCCCTATATTCAGCTTTTAGGACCTCATCCCGTTTTTTACCTATATCCTTGGTACCTATATGCACCACGACAACTGGCTGTTCACCCTCCCCTTCCAAAATGTTCTGCAGCCGCTCTGAGACATCCTTGACCCTTGCACCAGCAGAAACGCCTATCTATTCCCCTTACAATAGAATCCCCTATTACTATAGCTCTCCCACTCTTTTTTCCTCCCGTCCTGTGCAGCAGAACCACCCACGGTGCCAGGAAGTTGGCTGTTGCTGCCTTTCCCTGATAAGCCATCCTCCCCAACAATATCCAAAGCGGTATATCTGTTTGAGAGGGGATGGTCACAGGGGACCCCTGCACTACCTGCCTGCGCCCACTACTCTGCCTGGTGGTCACCCATTCTCTTCCTGCCTGTGCAGCCTTTACCTGCGGTGTGACCAACTCCCTAAACGCGCTATCCACGACGTCCTCAGCATCACAAATGTTCCAGTATGTATCCACTCGCAGCTCCTGCGCCGCAATGCGGTCTGTCAGTAGCTGCAGCTGGATACACTTCCCGCACACATGGTCGTCCGGGACACTTCCCATCAGGGACACAGGAAGTGTCCCTGATTTCCCACATAGTGCAGGAGGAGCATACCACGGCACAGAGCTCTCCTGCCATGACTTACCCTTTAATTAATTCAAATTAAATTAAATCAAATCAATCCCACCAATTACACTACAATTAAATGATATACTGAAGGGCCCTTGTTTACCAGCAGTCCCCGCTACACCACAGACACCCTATAAACTATAAACCACAAAATTTAAGTTTGGAAAAAAGGAGAAAGAGAGAAATACTCACCAACCAATCACTTACCTGCTTTCTGGTGACGTCACACTTCGATTACTTTTTACTTCTCTCTCCCCCTCTCGGAGCTCTGAGATTGGTAAGCCTACCTGCTCCGCCGCCTCACCTCGCCGCTCCTCACAGGTCCGCTGTGGGGCCTACCTGCCTACTTGGAGGGGAGCGTGCAGGTGATAGGGTTCCCATACGCCCGCTGTCCTTGTTCTTCTAGGTGATAGAGGTCGCAGGTTTGGGAGGTGCTGTCTAAGAAACCTTGGCAAGTTGCTGCAGTGCATCTTGTAGAGAGTGAATGTTTAAGGTGGTGGATAGGGTGCCAGTCAAGTGAGCTGCTTTGTCCTGGATTGTGTCGAGCTTCTTGAGTGTTGTTGGAGCTGCACTCATTCAAGCAAGTGGAGAGTATTCCATCACACTCCTGACTTGTGCCTTGTAGATGGTGGAAAGGCTTTGGGGAGTCAGGCGGTGAGACACTCGCTGCAGAATACCCAGCCTCTGACCTTCCTTTGTAGCCACAGTATATATGTGGCTAGTCCAGTTTAGTTTCTGGTCAATGGAGCAAAACCATCTTTATAACTGTTGCATGAACCCACAGAAAAGCACCCTTACCTATTCTGCTATAACTTATTGTTACTTTGTCAGAACAGCTACTGAGGCATTGTTAATGCCAAAATTCAGTTAAATTATGGAAAACACTGGGTTGAAATCCCTCAGTATAAATTATAGCCTTCAGCCTCTGTCACCTCCTCCAGATTTCTGTATTTTTATCCTTTCATCTTTCATTCCAATACCCTCAACAATTTTGTTTTTCTTCACTTCACACAACTACTTTCTCTTTGCATAGCTAATTTTGTGGCAATTCCTTGATGCCATATCCCAAGACAAAAAAGCACCCACTAAGATTACCACAATGAGCTAAGTTGTACTGAATCGGCACAATTCCAGTGGTGTTTTATTTCTTTCAGAATAAATTGAGAGTAGTGCACTGAGGGAAAAGATTGTAGTGCTGGCATACTATTGCTACTGCTGCTGTTTGTTCAGATTTTATCTGGTTAAAGTCCTGCATCTGTTGTGCATATATTGTTTTACAATTGTTCAAAAAAGTCATTTCTGCTTTGACAGTGGGTTATTAAAATGTTCTCTCTTTTTGTAGGTGTTGCATCAATGGCCACTTCAGACTTCTCTCCAGCTAATTTCTCTGCCACGCATATCACCCCTCTGAAATTGCCTTGTCCAGTGGCTGTTCCTTCTTCTGTAGCCTCTCTTCCTGTTGTGAGCCAAGCCAACATATCCTCCATCACTTCTTCAGGCCATCACTTTCCTTTTCACAGTCCCAGCCCAGGAATTCTGAATTTCACACTGCAGAATCTTGGCTTGATCAACCCCGGGGTGCACTTTTCAGTGAGTCAAGGGCCTACAGTGGCTACTGCTTCTCCAGAGCAAGCTAGTCCTCTCACGGGACACATAAATCTACAACAAGGAAAGATGATCTTTGTCAAGCCTCATCACCAGCTGCCTGGACAACCTGTAGCATTGATCAGTATACAACAGGTGAGCAATGACTCAAACACACACAACCACAATGAACATGTTAAAATACTTCATTTTAAAAGGCTTGATTCAACTACTAGCAAGCAAAGCACTAACTGTGTCTTAAAGGAATCCACACTGCAACTAAATTTGCCGATGACACCAAATTTTGGAGGAGGGGTGGCGGGAGTATGATACCAATCGACTGCAACAGGACATAGAAAGGTGAGCAGAACGGGCAGACAAGTGGCAGATGGAATTTAATACAGAGAAGTGTGAGGTGTTGCATTTTGGCCGAAGGAACAGGGAGAGGCAATATACACTTAATGGCACAGTTTTAAAGAGTGTGCAGGGACAGAGGGACCTGGGAGTTAATGTGCATAGGTCCTTGAAGGTGGCAGGACATATTGAGAGAGTGGTTAGCAAAGCATATGGGATCTTGAGTTTCATAAATAGGGGTATCGAGTACAAAAGTAGAGAAGTTATGCTGAGCCTTTATAAAGCGCTGGTTAGGCCAGTTCTGGTCACCACACTTTAGGAAGGATGTGAAGGCCCTCGAGAGGGTGCAGAGGAGATTTACCAGAATGGTTCCGGGGATGGGGGATCTTAGCTACAAGGACAGGTTGGAGAAGCTGGATTTGTTTTCATTAGAGCAAAGGAGGTTGAGGGGTGATTTGATGGAGGTGTACAAGATTATGACGGGTTTGGATAGGCTAGACGGGGAAAGGCTGTTCCCACTAGTTGATGGCACAAGGACTAAGGGACACAGATTTAAGGTTTTGGGCAAGAGCTACAGGGGGGATGTGAGGAAAAACGCAGCGAGTGGTGAGGACCTGGAACTCGCTGCCGACGGAAGTGGTGGAAGCGGAGACACTCGATGTTTTCAAGGGGAGACTGGATAGGCACTTGAGGGAAATAAACTTGCAGGGCTACGGGGATAGAGCGGGGGAATGGGACTGACTGGATTGCTCTGCAGAGAGCCGGCATGGATTCGATGGGCCGAATGGCCATCTTCTGTGCCGTTATGACTCTAAACTGTACGAGTAGCTGATCGTATTTGATTCCTGATCTGTACTGATACAATTCCTCAGCTGAGATTGTCAGGACAATGCTAATATTTCCTGTGTGTGAAAAAATTCCCAAGTTTCCTGCTTTCCAGCTGGCCTTGCTAGAAAGTTTACATGTAAAAGAATTGGACTTTGCTCCGATGCCTCAATTAAAATTTTTTGGCCCCTTCCTCCCTATTGAAATAGCCTACTGTCACTCACTGTCTAGACTCAAACATAAGGAATGGCTACTTCCTGCTAGCACCCACACAACTGTACACCATCCTGAGTTTGTTTTCATTCATGGGATGTGGGCGTCGCTGGTAAGGCCAGCATTTATTGCCCATCCCTAGATGCCCCTCGAAGGTGGTGGTGAGCCGCCGCCTTGAACCACTGCAGTCTGAGGTGAAGTTACTCCCACAGTGCTGTTAGGGAAGGAGTTCCAGGATTTTGACCCAGCAATGCTGAAGGAACGACAATATAATTCCAAGTCAGGATGATGTGTGACTTGGAGAGGAACTTTGAGGTGATGGTATTCCCATGCGCCTGCTGCCCTTGCCCTTCTAGGTGGTAGAGGTCACAGGTTTGGGAGGTGCTATCGAAGATGTGTATTTGGATTTTCAGAAGGCATTCGATAAGGTGCCACACAAGAGGTTATTAAACAAAATAAGGGCTCATGGGATTGGGGGTAATATACTAGCATGGATTGAAGATTGGTTAACGGACAGAAAACAGAGAGTAGGAATAAATGGGTCATTTTCGGGTTGGCAGGCTGTAACTAGTTGGGTATCTCAAGGATCAGTGCTTGAGCCTCAGCTATTCACAATCTATATCAATGATTTGGATGAGGGGACCAAATGTAATATATCCAAATTTGCTGATGTAATACTATCTTTAACTTCTCTTGTTAGACACAGCGAGTAAGAGTATTGTCCAATGCTCTTACTCGTTGCTTCTCATTTTGATTTCTCCCATTGCATTGTGGTCCCCCCACCCCCACCTATTACCTTGCTAACATCTGGATCTCACTGTGGAAAATTGGAGATTAATGAAGGTCCTACTCCAAGTAACAGTTCAGCACATTGGTAATTCACTGAACAAATCTACTCCTATATGGGTCTAGTAGAGTATTCGCGTCTGAAATTTTTGGGCGTGCGGGTGCCATGGAAGAAACAATACAAAATGCACAATTTTCACATTTAAAAAAACGGAAATCATTGAGGATAAGCAATTAAACAGTATCATTGAGTGCGTCTAACTTGTACTTAGTAATATAAATAGAAGAATTGAGCAGTAGGAGCGCTTCATAAGTTAATTTTCACTGGATTGAGTACCTGGAGTAACTCTGGTTTCTGCCGCTTCTGATGAAGTGAATTCAATATTTACTCATTGTGTCCTTGAAAGGATATTATTATTTGAAGTAAGTGAAGGATTGGCTACTTTTCTGAATGATGTCAAGGCATCCGAGATCTGACTATATGCCGATATGCAGAACAGCTTCATAAGTTTCTAATGTACATTCTTGAGAACCTAATACAATGTTTATTTTGTTAAAGTTAAAAACTTTGTGGTACACCTGGCCCTTTAAGAATTAATAGCTGTGATAAGACCAGCTGACACACTTTCATTCAATGCAATATGTTGACTGAACTTGGGGGAGTGCTGTCAGCCTATTCCATCACTATGAATCACAAATTAAGTTGTAATGGGGAGCAGTTTTGGCGACAGTGGTAAAGCATATCCCAAACTGTATTATGAAGACACGTAATTGGCTCTAAATAGTTACTGATGATCTCTTCCATTTTACAGCCTAGTGTGCCAGCTACACCCGAGGGTGCTCAGTCAATCAGTAGGGAGAGCTTTTTCCGTACTCCAGGAGGTCCAACATCAGCTTCCTTCCTGTCATCGGTAACTGCTGTTGTCTCCAACAGCAATAGCAAAGGTCCTCAAGGAAACATGCACCTTCTTCAACGAAAGCTTGAAGTCTGCACTGAAGATTTTCAATGACTTTGGAACAGCTGGTAAATCCAAAGTGATCTGTAAGATTTTTAATGTATTACTAGGTTATGAACAAATCTCGGGGTACATTCTAAATATCTAACGCATAATTTGCGTTTAATTCTATGATTTTTTTTTAATGTTATCTGGCAGTGCATATTGCTCTTAAGGGATTGTTTGGAGGAGTTTACATTGTACCAATGTGACTGTTAACATAGCCATAGTTAACAAAACTGTGACCTTCTGCCTAAGCAGAATAAAATCCAATGCAAAACCATATATTCATAAAGTACTATGATTAAACGTGGCTAAAATTACAAACTACAAGGAATATTTACTTTGCACATTATACACATGAAACAATAGGATGACTACCATCCTAGTTGGAGTTGGTTTAGTGTTTTATGTATATATAAGTGGTACAACCATTTGTACACATTAGCTGCAAACTAACATTCATGGAATCCACTGGGGATGATGTACTCTGCAAAGATGCATATGTGCTGTAAAGTCATCCACTTTGGACAATATCCCATTAGGTGGCCATTGTTACTGAACAAATCGGTCAGTACAAAATTAAGATGTCACAGAACATCTGATTATTGGAGGTGAAAATCACAGGAAAATTGTATGTTTGCATTTGAGACTGTGCATCGTACCAGGATAATCCATTGGAGAAATACACAAGTACTGTAATTTGTACATATTGTGCTGTATTTATGTATTACATTAAAGCATTAACTTTAAATGGAATTAAATTTCAAATTGATGTACTTATGCAATTTTAGATGTCATTGTCTCTTGTAAAACCCGTCTGAACAGGTACTGTGAGCTGTAGATGGTCATAGGTTTCTAATGATTTCTGGGCTCTATTAGCAATTAAATCTTAAAACATGGAAATCCAAGTAGATGGCAAGTGATCTTTGTTAGTCCAATCAAGTTTCTGTCTAATTATTTGAATTTATTTATATTCTTGTCGAGCTGTTCTGTACTGTGACTAGTTCAGAATAAACCTGTACAGTTTTTAATATTTTCTACACATTTAAGTGCTTCTAATTGGTTGACTAATTTTTACAACAGTTTTAACGGGTGGAGCATGTGTCTGAGTTTTTATTTGCAAGCAGTGCTGTGTAGCAAATAGTTAACCCTCTGCTTATTTTCCCAGAATGCAGTGAGCTCGCTGCAGTCTAACATCACAGTCACTGCTAAACTGCATCTCGCAACAAATCTGCTCTTAGCTGCTGTATTGTACAATGATGCTAAATGAACTTCTCAAACCGCTAAACTTTCACATGACAGACTCATTTGTCCCCTATCGTCCGCTAAAGAAAGTTTCCCAAACTCTTTCTTTCCCACCCAGTATTGATGGTAAGAAATAGATGCTGGCTCTGAATGTAAAGAAATAGCTCCTGTATTGGAACAGAACAAGCTGATGCCTTTGAGTGGAATGGGCATGATTACAAATTGTACAACCTTTCTACAGGTTTTTAATGCCCATAATTAATAACTTCCAAGCACTGTGTCCCAGTAGATACAACTGCATGATGGAATCCTTAATAATAATCTGTGACATTTTAGTGTTGGGTGGTTTAAGTAGAAGATGACAGGATGCTCACTTGGCCCGCAATGTGTGAAATGGACACAAGGTAAACAGCAGTACCTTTTGCATAAAATGATCTTCAAAGTTTCAGGACTTCAGTAAACTACACGATGTTGTGATCGTGTATACTGGGCTGGAGTCTAGAAAAGACTTGAAACTTGAAATCAAAATCCAGATTCTAGAGTCACTAAAATTGACCTAGCATAGATGTAAATAGAACATAAACTGTTATCTTCAACCATTTTTGGATTATCATACCAGAGATTACTTGAATGATGATGTGGGGAAATATGCTACAGTCATGATTTAACTACCCTTTGAAGAACAACCAAATCCAAAGGTCACCTGCTCTGTCCTCATTATTGCACAGCCCTAACCTCTAATGGAAACCACAAAGCAAAGCACCACCATAAGAGACCGTGCAGACTTCGATACAAATTTACAATCCCTTCTGTCGATTACTATGAAGAAGTGCTTCCTGATATCAGTCATAAATTTGCCTTTTTAGTTTGTGTCCATGTCTCCTTTCTACAGTGCTCAGTATTAACATCTATTCCACTGCAACAACAAATTGCATTTATGTAGTGTTTTAATATTTTTAAAAAACCACCGTTCAATGTATTTCACATTGGAAATGAGCATCAGGACATACTGGTGGAGATGACAGAAAGCTTGATTGAAAAGATGGATTTAGAGTAGGTTCTTGAAGGGGGAGAGATGAGTAGTTTAAGATGGGTCAAAGGCGTAGGACAGAAGTGACTGAATATAATTCCATGAAATGGAAGCTCTGTCACTAATAATGGGGTGAAGGACAGCCTTTACACTTCTACAGTCTGCACCTTCTCCTGAGTCATAACTGTAGTTGTGGCAGCATTCTCTCCTAAGTCAGAACGTTGTCGATTCATGTCCCATTTCAGCACATACTTCAGGGTGGGGGTGCTGTCTTTCAGATGAGACATTAAACCAATGCCCTATCTGCCCTCTCGGGTGGATGTAAAAGTTCCCGTGGCATTATTGCAAAGAAAAGCAGCAACCCTACCTAATGCCTTTTCCACTTCTAACTGAAGGGTGCCAAGACCAACTGTAGCACCCTAATTGCTGCCTCAGCAGAGATTGGCTAACTCCGACACCAAAGCTGGGACGTTGCCATCTACAGGAAACTTTTTTATCCGGGACCGACGTGGTGCTGGTTCATCAAAAATTCCGGATAACCGAAAGCTATAGTAAAAGATACGGAGCTGAGAACTCTGTATAAAGCAACAAACCCTGTTGCTTAGCAACAGGTTCAGAACAATGGCCACAAGTTCCAAGCATCTCTGTAGCTTAGCAACAGCTGCAGCCACACCCTTGCACATCAACAGATCGAGGAAGGCAAGTAACAAAACTTACCTGAACCTACTCCTGAATTTTGCCGGTTATTTAGGTGCCGGTAAATCGAAAGTTTCCTGTATATGGTTTTGTAGTACATCACACGGCACATTATTCACTGGGTCATTGGGGAGCCTTGCTGTTAGTTCACACTTGAAGGTATGCATTTTGTTAGGTGAAAGATCAGCCACAGGGAGGGTTGGTGACTCGAGATCCCCTCCACCAGAAGTTAAGTGGCTAGTGTTGGTAACAGTCTCAGTAGTTTGTGAGGTAATGACTCCTAGTAATGAGAGAACTTAAATCCCTATTGTGTAACAAAGGAGACAGAAGGTTTTGGGGGTTTTAGTGCTGTTTACCGTCTTGGAACTGGCCTTAGAGCTGCCGTCTCTGCTGCCTGTCATCTCAATCCAATTCCTAAATCGTCCAATAAAACTGCTCGTAATGTAGCACAGCTACACAAAAAGTATGATAGCAAAATACTGCAGATGTTGGAAATCCGAAATAACAACAGAAAATGCTGGAAAAACTCAGGTCAGGCAACATCCGTGGACAGAAATTTGAGTTGACGTTTCAGGTCGAACCCTTCTTCAAAACTGGAAAGAAAAGAAGCTAGATCGAAGGCAGGGCTGCGATCGGACAAAAGAATAAAAGAAACAAAAGAAGTAAAAGATTAGAAGCTAAACGAGATGGTAATAGGCTGAGATTAGGTGTAAAGTGTACTGGCAGGGCAAGAGATAGCTGCCAGGTGTGAGAGAGAAACAAAGGGAAAGGAGTGGAAAAATTACAAGAAAAAATGAAATAGGGGCCGAGCTTATGATCTGAAATTGTTGAACTCGATATTGAGTCCGGAAGGCTGCAGAGTGCCTAATCGGAAGATGAGGTGCTGTTCCTCGAGTTTGCATTCATAACGCCTTAAACGACCTCAGGACATCCCAAAGTGCTTTACAGCCGATTAAGTACTTTTTGAAGTGTAGACACTGTTATAATGTAGGAAACACGGCGGCCAATTTGCACGCTGCAAGCTCCTACAAATAGCAATGAGATAGTGACCAGATAAAAAACAAATGCCGTAAATACTCAGCTGGTCAGGCAGCGTGTGTGGAGAGAGAAACAGTTAATGTTTCCGGTTGATTACCTTTTAGCAGAACTGGAAAAAGTTAGTGACCAGATAATCTGGATTTTTTTTAATGATGTTGCTTCAGGGATAAGTATTGGCCAGGTCACCAGGGAGAATTCCCCTGCTCTTCTTCGAGTAGTGTCATGGGATCTTTTATGTCCACCTGAGGGGGCAGACTTTCATGTCGCATCTGAAAGACGGCACCTCTGACAGTGCAGCATTCCCTCAGTACTGCACTGAAGTGTCAGCCTGGATTTTATGCTCAAGTATCTGGAGTGGGACTTGAACCCATGACTTAGAGGTGAGAGTGCTACCACTGAGCCACGGCTGGAAGGGCCCAGGTTTCATCCCTGACCTGTGAAAAATGGGAATCGTGCAACTTGTGAAATGGCAGAAAATTTGGAGGGTGGAACTGCTTCCTTATTAGTTAAGAATGGCACGAATTTTGCAGTCAGTGGCGAGCAAACAGCACTCGCCATTCATTACGCTTATAGCTGCCTATGAACTTTTTGGGGCTTTTGCATAGCAACTTACGGTTATCGGACAGGCAAAGCAGTGTGGAGCCTTCGACAGGAGATCTGGGACCTGTGTGAACAGGGTAAGCAACAGCGTGTCTCTTCAAACAATCAAATTGAAGAATCCTTTCTGAGGCACGCAGAGTCTAAACCAGGACATGTAAGTTAGAATATTTAATTCAATGTAAAATCATGTGCAGAAAGCAAAATAAAGAGAGGGAAAGAAAGATGGGATTAAGATAGACAGAAAGTAAAAGTCTCCAACAATAATTAAAATCTGAAGGAATGAGGCTCCACACTTGTAAAATTTAATTTTCAGTGCCAGAGAGGTTGTTCGGCAGTAATTAAGACTTGCACTTGAATGGACAAGCCCTAATTTTTTCTAGCCTGTTTTTTGGGTAATAGTGCCGCAACTTCACGTTCTTCATGTGTTTGAATGCCGAATCTATCGGCGAGGTACCGGTGTAGTGAAGCTTGTGGAGGAGCGGGGCATATCTGACAGCAACTTCCTGATTTCCGCGTTTAATTGCACATGTGCGGACTCCAAAAATCGCTGACTGATTTACTCCTTAATAATGGAGCACTGATAGCCGCACCATTATTCTTACTGCAAAATCCAGGCCATTGACTTGACGTTCCTAGGGATAAAGGAAAGATTATTGAAGTTTGATGTATTTCTGGTGTCTTTTTTTTCTCCTTCACTTCCATTCAAGACAGGAAGAGACGGGGAGACCTGGAGAGTGTACGACTTCTATTAGCTGTAGACCTGAGTTTTATAGGCTAGCAATGGGGTTGTCTGATGCTTGGAACATGACAAACAATCTGGATCAGGTTTTTTTTTTAAACAAGCAAGTTAAGTGTATGGTTGAAGTATTTGTAAATTAGGCTGAAATGACACGCGTTAGTGGTATGGTCAGAATCTGATCTCTGCTGTTAGCTAAGGTGAAGTTCTTGATCTTCTGGAATCTGTAAGTGGGCTATCAAGAATAATGTGTCTGATTATAATGGAGTTGATCCATTCTAGCAGATTTGGTATCCCACATCTGAGCCAGGCAGATCTGCAGTCATCTAGGACTATTGAGCAATGACCAGCCACCCTTGCTCATTGGTGGGACTTGGCCCTGCCCGTGAGGGGTGAGATTCTTTCCATTCAGCTACAGAAAGCCCCGACAAGGTAATGCCCTAACCACCAAGGTGATCCGAACAGGAAGCTTACCACTGGTAAACTGTGTGGTGGTTAAATTCCAATAGTATCCCTTTTGCATACTTGGAGATTCCAAAACGTTGGTTCTTTGCAAGTCTTGTGCACGTTGGTTTGTGCCTTTATGAGGAGGAAGCATGCACTCCAGCTGTTAAGACTATGAATTTTTCATAGCAATTTAGAAGCTCTTAATCCTGTTGATGGATTTCTGACTGCGTCAAAGACTGATCTGACTTTAAAAAATTCTCATGGAAACCAAGAGAACCATTGCTCTGATTAAAGGGGGTGGGAAATTTGGACTACCCAAGAGTATGATGTCGCATTTGTTCCAGACACAACTTGGGGGTGGTTTGGGGGGGAGGTGTGAAGGAACTTTCTCTAACCCCACTATCTCAGTTGCTCGTACTCCAGGACTTGAGCAGATCAATACTGATATTCCAATGCTGATGCCCATCAATTGTCCAATTAGACATTAAAGATCCTTTGGTTCAAAGAAGAGCAGGGATTCTATCAGCAACCAACAGCACAAAAAAAACTAGGCTGTTGAAGATCTTGCTGCCCACACCAGAAGCAATTTGATTTGCGAAACTAAAGGACAATTACATAAGACGTAGGAGCAGAAGTAGGTCTTTGGCCCCTGGAGCCTGCTCCGCCATTCAATAAGATCATGGCTGATCTGATCTTGGGCTCAGCTCCACTTCCCTGCCCGCTCCCCATAACCCATCACTCCCTTATTGTTCAAAAATCTGTCTATCTCCACCTTAAATATGTTCAAAGACCCAGCCTCCACAGCTCTCTGGGGCAGAGAATGCCAAAGATTCACGACCGTCAGAGAAGAAATTCCTCCTCATTTCCATTTTAAAAGGGTTTCCCCTTATTCTGAAATTATGCCCCCATTTCTAGATTCCCCCATGAGAGGAAACATCCTCTCTGCATCTACCCTGTCAAGCCCCTTCAGAATCTTATATGTTTGAATAAGATCCCCTCTCATTCTTCTAAACTCCAATGAGTATAGGCCCAACCTGCTCAACCTTTCCTCATAAGACAACCCCTTCATCTCTGGAATCAACCTTGTGAACCTTCTCTGAGCTGCCTCCAATGTAAGTATATCCTTCCTTAAATAAGGAGACCAAAACTGTTCGCAGTACTCCAGGTGTGGTCTCACCAACGCCCTGTACAGTTGTAACAGGACTTCCCTACTTTTATACTCCATTCCCTTTGCAATAAATTTCAACATTCAATTTGCCTTCCTAATTACTTGCATGTTAACTTTTTGTGATTCATGTACAAGGACCCCCAGATCCTTCTGTACTTCAGCATTTTGTAATCTCTCCCCATTTAAATAATAATTTGCTTTTTTATTTTTCCTACCAAAGTGGATAACTTCGCATTTTCCCACATTAAACTCCATCTGCCAGATTTTTGCCCACTCACTCAACCTTTCTATATCCCTTTGGAGATTCTTTGCGTCCTCCACACAATTTGCTTTTCCACCTATCTTTGTATCATCAGCAAATTTGGCTACATTACACTTAGTCCCTTCATCCAAGTCATTAATATAGATTGTAAATAGTTGAGGCCCCAGCACTGATCCCTGCGGCACCCCACTGGTTACAGTTTGCCAACCTGAAAATGACCCATTTATCCCGACTCTCTGTTTTCTGTTAGTTAGCCAATCTTCTATCCATGCTAATATATTACCCCCAACCCCGTGAGCTCTTATCTTGTGTAGTAACCTTTTATGTAGCACCTTATCAAATGTCTTCTGGAAATCCAAATACACGATATCTACTAGTTCCCCTTTATCCACCCTGCTTGTTACATCCTCAAAAAACTACAGCAAATTTGTCAAACATGATTTCCCTTTCATAAAACCATGCTGACTCTGCTTTAAGAGGATCAAATGACAAGCTAAGAACAAGAATATATACACAACAGTCTGTTGTGCTATATTTACAACTGGAATACTTTTCCATTCAGATATCCTTTTCATTCAGGTTTGGTTGCAGTGAGAAAGTCTCACATTACAGGCAGGAAAGGTTAAACATATCTATTGCTCAACCACACCCTCACCACCACCTTTGATAATTATATTTTCAATTTGCAATAGGTTGGCCTAGAATTCCATTGAAAAAAGGATCACATACATTTTATGGGGCTGTGCTTTAGTTATGCTAATGACAAAGCTGAAGTGGGAAATTCAGCACAACAGGGAATCAAACATATATCTCATTGTTCTCTATAGGCGAAGACATTTAAAAAAGGAAAGACCTGCATTTATATAGCAACCACCAGACGTCCCAAAGTGCTTTACCAATGTGATAATGACCAGATAATTTTTTTTGTTATGTTGATGGAGGGATAAATATTGGCCAGGTCACCAGGGAGAACTCCCCTGCTCCTCTTCAAAATTGTGCCACGGGATCTTTTCCATCCATCTGAGAGAGCAGACGGGGCCTCGGTTTAACGTCGCATCTGAAAGGCGGCACCTCCGACAGTGCAGTACTGCACTGGAGTGCCAACCTAGATTTTTGTGCTCAAATCTGGAGTGACTGACATTTTTGAAAAGATAAACACAGTGCCTGGTATAGTACTGAGCTATACCAAGGAGGACAGGGGAGTCACAGGTTTGATCTCCAGTCTGTATTGAATTTGTTGGTGTCTGCTGAGGCAGCAGTGCGGTCACTATTCGTGGTCTGAGACTAGGCAGAGAATAACCTATACTCCTGATGACTATCCAGTGACTTCGGCCGGAAGGTACATTTACAGAGGCACAGGAAACCAATCCATCCAAATGATTCTTTGCTGGGTTTATTTCCTCAGACTCAGGAGAATTACTTTTATTTAATGCTAAATGGGCCAGTTTCGTTTCCACTAGGTATGTTGCTCCCAATAACTCAATTGTAATGGCCGATGGGCAAAGCCCAATATACTTACGTGTCTAGTCTTGCGCATGAAGGATGGCCACTTTGGTGAGGTGCTAGAGAACTACCAGCATCAACTGAAGCAATTCCCACTGTACGTCACTACTTTAAGAGGAGAAATTGGGAGAGAAAAACTTAGATATTTTTCTCCCTCAATGTTTTTAACACCTGGGATATGGCTCAAAAGTATACATCACTCATTGGCTTACAGCTTTAGAATACTTTTTTCCAGGTTTCCATTTATTGTATATGTAAATCCCATGTCAAACATCTAGCAACTGGGGCTAGGAAAAACCAAAAACCATTTAGCTTTGCCAAATGTTTGCTCAATGCCGTTACTCTGTGTTAGGATCACTGCAATGCTTCCAAGGCCAGTCACTAAATCATAAGCCATAATTGAGAGCTCCTCCAGTAAATGGAATAATTGGAACAATGTTGTGGTGAAATGACCTATTAACCACTAATAAAAGTCATGTTCTTGGAGTGAAGCATGTAGTGTCCGTGTGTTGATAGAGACACTGAAGACAGGAGTTGGTTTATAGGTGTTCACTAAGCAAAGTCTGGAGGGGTACTAACGGATATAACACAATATACAGGCTTATATAGCCAGAGTGCCATTACAGCACATATGGGGCTCTAAAAGGCACATACACTACAAATCCTCCCCTTTTAGCTAACCAGTACATCATATTTTAAGTAATTATTAATTACATGTTATAAGAAAAATAATATACACATTGCTGTAGTTAATTAATTATAAGTCAGTCTCTCTGGAGGCTTCCTGACTCGGTCCGGATAACGCCTCGGTGGTGTAGTAGTTTCTGGTGGTGTAGTAGGTTCTTTTGGCAAGGCTGATTCAGCTTGAATGCCAGTGTCGGGTTCCAGTATCACCGGATCGGAGGTAGATATGGGTATCTCTACTTCATCGTTCGGCGTATAGAGTTGTGGTGTAGGTTGTCCCTTTTCGGATGACTCTAATGATTTGGTCAGTATGGCACCTTATTATGCTTTCTCCGATGTCCACGGTATACATCAGTGGTCCTAGTCGTGTGCAGATAGTTCCAGGCTGCCATTTCTCGGTACGGTAGTCCCGGGCCAAAACTTGTTGACCTATCTGGAAGGTTCTAGTTGGCCTTTCATTCATGCCTTGAAACTGCCGGTTCTCCACGTCCCTTCTGATGTTGGGCTTGACCAAATCCAGCCGGCATCTTAGGTTTCTATTGAAGAACATCATGGCGGGAGTTTGGTTGGTAACCATGTGTGTTGCATTCCTGTATGCGAACAAGAAGTTATCCACCTTGTGCTGAAGTTTTATGTCTTCAAGAAGGCCATAAAGGCCATGGGTAATGAAGGTCTGGACAAACCTTTCAGCCAATCCATTGGTGGCGGGATGGTACGGGGTGGACGTGTAGTGCTTAACCCCATTGTTTTTTTAAGAACTTCCTGAATTCTTCGGACACAAATTGCGGTCCATTATCAGAACAGATCTGTTCCGGCAGCCCATTCCTGGCAAATATGGTCCTTAATACTGTGATGGTTTTTTCCGTGGTGGTGGAGGACATCTTTATTACCTCCGGCCACTTGGAGTGTGCATCAACTGCGATTAAGAACATTGAGTCCATAAATGGACCAGCAAAGTCGATGTGTACCCTTTGCCAGGGAGATGAGGGCCACTCCCATGGATGTAGAGGGGCTTGTGGTGGAGCGTTTTGGACCTTCTGGCATCCTAGGCAGCTCTTGGTCATTTCTTCGATGTCTCCATCGATACCTGGCCACCATACAAACGCCCTGGCTAGGTTCTTCATTTTCACTCCACCCAGATGCCCCACGTGAAGCTCCTTTAGCACTTTATCCTGGAGTTTGGGTGGAATCACCACTCTGGATCCACACATCAAGGTTCCTCGGCACACTGATGGCTGTTCTCTTCTTTGCGAGAATGCTGGCAACAGTGGTTCGCCATGTGCTGGCCATCCCTTCACTGTTAAATCGTAGACCCATGAGAGAGTCGGGTCATTTCTCGTTTCCCTTTCAATGGCAGAATTTGTTACTGGTAGACATTGCACTATGGTAGAGTGGAACATCTCCACTGGGTCTACTGTAGGTGCCTCTTCTACCGTTGGCAACGGTAGGCGCGATAAACCGTCAGCATTCCCATGCTGTTTTGATCCTTTGTATTCTATGTTGTATTGGCGTACCCCTAGAAAAAGGAACCACCTCTGTAGCCTTTGCGCTGTCATAATGGGAACACCCTTTTTAGGGTTGAATATGGAGACGAGGGGTTGATGGTCAGTCAACAAGGTAAATTTTTGTCCGTGTAGGTAATGTTTGAATTTCTTCACTCCCCATACCAGGCTGCGTGCTTCCCTGTCAATTTGGGCATGGTTACGCTCAGCTGAGCTCAAGGAGCGTGACGCAAAAGCTATCAGCCGTTCCGAGCCATCAGGTAATTTATGCGATAATACTGCTCCTATGCCGTAAGGGGATGCATCGCACGCCAGTCTGATTGGCAGTGATGGGTTGTAATGAGCCAAAACTTCTTTGGATGTGATTAAGTCTTTGCATTTATGGAAGGCACGTTTGCAGTCTTCGTTCCATTTCCAAATTACTCCTGTTTGTAGCAGTTCATTAAGAGGGTGTAGAAGAGTTGATAAGTTCGGTAAAAATTTATGATAGTAATTTATTAATCCCAGGAACGACCTTAATTGTGAAACATTTTCAGGTGCTGGGGCTTTTATGACCGCTTCAATTTTTTCAGGTGACTTATGCAACCCTTCCTTATTTATTATGTGGCCACAATATGATATTTGATCTCGGAAAAATTCGCACTTCGGGCAATTTGCTCGTAGGCCCCGTTCTCTCAGCCTAGTGAGCACCTGTTCTAAATTGGCAAGGTGCTCGTTGTCGTTTCCTCCTGTTACAAGGATGTCATCTAGGTAGCATTGAGTCCCCGGAATCCCTTGGAGGACTTGCTCCATAGCTCTTTGCCAGATAGCTGGAGCGGATGCTACTCCGAAAACCAGTCGATTGTACTGGTACAGACCTTTGTGTGTATTTATCGTGAGATATTTTTTAGAGGCCTCTTCAACCTCCATCTGTAGATATGCCTGTGCCAAGTCAAGTCAATTTTGGTGAAACGTTTCCCTCCGGATAGTGAGGCGAATATATCTTCTATCCTCGGAAGAGGATACTGTACCGTGTGAAGGACCGGGTTTACAGTCACCTTGAAGTCTCCACAGATGCGAATTTTTCTCTGTTCTTCAGATTTATCATTCTCCAATGCTTTCTTCATGACTGGGACGATGGGTGTTGCCCACTCGCTCCAATCTATTTTAGATAATACGCCTGCCTTTTCCAAATTCTCCAGCTCTGCCTCGACTGCTGGACGAATTGCGTATGGCACCGGTCTTGCCTTAAAAAACTTGGGAATTGCTGCATCTTCCACTTTTATTGAGGCGGTGATGCCTTTCAAGGTTCCTAGTTTCTCTTGAAACACTTCTTTGGCGTTGGCCAAGATGTCTTTTAATTGTTCAGGTATGACGTCATCATCATTTTTTTTCCTTACTGGTCACCGTCAGTGCCTGAATGGAGTGCCAGTCTAAACGTATTTTCCTGATCCATTCACGTCCCAACAGCGGTGGACCACCATCTTGTAGAACGTATAAATACAACTTCTGTATTTCCTTGCCGTTGTATACAACAGGCACCCTTATTTTTCCTTTGGGGTATACTTTCTGCCCCGTATATGTTTTCAAGATAATGGATGTGTCTTTTAAAGGTATATGCGGAAATAGCCGCTCGTAATCCCGTCGATTTATGACGGTCAGAGCTGATCCTGTATCTAGCTCCATTTTAACTGGGGACCCTGCTATTGTGAGGGTAACCCAAATGGTCTGGTAATCTTCTTTGGCAATTACATTATGTAATTTGAGAGAGCTTAGTCTCTTGTTCCCGGAGTCGCTATCGCTCTTCTGGTCTTTGGAGCTACTGTCCGTCATCATTTGTACCTTTGTGCTTTTCCTTATTGATTCTTTTCCTGTTAGTGGATTTTTTTGTTTCCAGATCGGCACACACGTGTAATGTGTCCCATCTTTCCGCATTGCCTGCATGCTTTGTCCTTGAACCAGCAGTCCCTCTGGTCATGGGTGGATCTGCCGCAGCGATAACATCTCTCGAAACCCCGTGTCATTTCATGGGTGCTGAAGTCCTGTGGCCTTTGCTGTATCTCTGCAGCTCCTCTTGCACTGAAAGCCTTGTCCAGTGTTAAATCTTTCTCAGAAAATAGCCTTTTTTGTGTTCCTACACTTAGGAGACCGCAGACGAATTTGTCTCGCAGAGAATCTGCCAATCCTGCCTCGAATTGGCAGTGTAGGGTATCAACAATCTCCTTAAAATTCTTGTCCATCGGTTCGGCTGGAGTGATTAAGTTTCGTAACAGCTTGTATGTCTTTGCGCCCATTAAATCCAGAAGTACTGAAGCTTTTTTTTCATCTTCTATTCCATTTGCGGTACAATATACCTCCACTCTTTACACGTGGTCCAATCCTCTATCTCGTTATCAAAAGCATCAATATTGCCAGAATTAGGCATCTTAGAAAAGATATGGCGCTTCCCGCGCTTTTCTTTCTTTTCTGCAGAAAAGATAGGCACTTCCCCGCCGCTGCTGCCGATGACAACGCTGTTTCCCGCGGTTTCCGTTCTTTTATTTATTTATTTATTTATTTATTTACAGTTGGAGACTCGTTCCTGCCGGACTCTCTCTCTAGGTCTGAACGCCAACCTGCTTGCAGCCGCGGCCGTCTCCCGAGTGCTCCCTCCCCGTCTGTTATTGCTTGCCTCCGCTTTCGCCGCTTGGCCCAGCTGCAGAGCCAGCCGCTGGAGCCCCAGCCAGACTTACCGCAGTACCTGCCACCAGCTTGGCCAGCTGGTGAAACAACAGCTTCTTTCACTTCTTGATTCTTCTGGACGCCAGAAGAATCGATGTCCTTGAGGTGCTGCCGAATTGTAGGTAAGTCCGTTTCCACTTCGTCGCCACTGTAGTGTCCGTGTGTTGATAGAGACACTGAAGACAGGAATTGGTTCATAGGTGTTTACTAAGCAAAGTCTGGAGGGGTACTAACAGATAGAACACAATATACAGGCTTATATAGCCCGAGTGGCCATTACCGGCATTACAGCACATATGGGGCTCTTAAAAAGGCACATACACTACAAAGCAAACCCCATGTAAAGAAAGACTTGCATTTATATTGTGCTTGTCACAAACTCAAGACATCCCAAAGCACTTCACAGTCAAGGAAGTACTTTTGAAGTATAGTCACTGGTGTAATGTAAGAAACGCAGCAGCCAATTTGTGCACAGTAAGCTCCCACAAACAGCAATGAAATAAATGACTAGATCATCTGTTTTAGGTGTTGGTCAAGAGATTTATCTTGGGCAGGATTGCCCCTGCTCTTCTTCCGGTAGTGTCTTGTACATCCTCCCGAGGGGGCAGACGGGAACTCGGTTTAATGTCGCATCTGAAAGACGGCACCTCCGACAGTGCAGTGCCCCCTCAATACTACACAGATAAAGTGTCAGCCTAGATTACGTGCTCAAGTCTCAGGCATGGGGCTTGAACCCATGACCTTCTGAGAGAGTGCTACCACTGAGCCAGAGCCGACACCCAAATCACTATGAACTGTCCTCAGCAACTTCAGGGTCACTTGGCAGTTCGGTCTACTCTTCTCCGATTGGCCAATCTGGATGCCACAGGTGTCACCAATCAAAAAGTCAAGCTGACAAAAGTGCCCCCTTTTTAAAGGGGGACAAACAAAATTCAAATTATAAATTAAAACAAAGGAAACTTATCAAATTATTTACAGAGCTGACTATGCATTCCAGTCCCTCTGGTGTCCACTGGTCACGGTAGGCCTCAGGATACCGCGTGCCCCCTCTCCAGGGTCACCAGAGTGCAGACAAAACCACGGAAGCGAGGCAAACAGCTGGAGCGACCACACCCATGAGCCGCGTCCAAACTGGACCCACTGATGGCCCAGGAGCAGACCCACAAGGAGGTCCTCCAACTTGCCCGCCCGCATCAGGTGGCCAAAGTTCAGGAGCGTGGGACTGAAGTGCAGCCAGAAATTGAGGAGCATCCTCTTCAAGCAGTGAAACAGGGGCTGCAACCTCAAACCCATCCAGGCCGCAAAAGTTACAGGTAGCCCGAGAGTCGGTGAAGTGCCTTGAACATCTGTTTGGCAGTTCTGTCAAAGTCATCAATCCTCTGTTAATGCCGGCTTGTAGTTGGTTCCAACAATCTATTTTCTCATAAATCTGGTCACAACTGTGGAAACAAGGACAGCTCAATAGTATTTTTAGTACTGTGAATGGAACTGGAAGCAGCTATAGGAACACAAACATATACAATAGAGCCAACAAAATACTGAGGGCCTGCACCTGTCCAACTATCACACTTTTCCAAATCTCAACCAAGTTGTGAAAGCTTTAACTTTAACAAACAATTACCAATCAAGCATTCAATTACCCATCAATTAATTACCGATAACTTATCCATCAGTCAATTACCAAGCAATCAATTACCAATCAAGCATTCAATTACCCATTAATTAACCATCAATCAATTGCCAATCAATCAATTACCCATCAATCAAGCAATTACCCATCAATCAAGCAATTACCCATCAGGAAATCTCTCTGGTGTGTTACATTAGCTGCACCCAGGAAGACCCAGAAAAGTTGAATTAAAATCAGCTTTAATCCTACAAGTAATTCGATTTTCATCTTGAATAAAACTAATTTAAATATAATAACTTGAACCTTATAATCGGCTTCAAAGATTGGATGGGTGTATTATTGAGACCAGGCCTGTAATATGTCACGGTCATGTCGGGGTTGGGGATGAACCAGCAGGTATAATTTAATGGATAGTCTGCACAAACAAAAGGCCAATTTCGCAGGACAAATCAGGTTAGAGCAATGGCTAAATCGTGAGACCCGTTACTCCGAAACTTAAAATTGATTTAATAATGTCCCTCAACGAACGCCGAGGAAAATGAAGGATTTCCTAAATCACTTTCCAAAAATAAAATGTTCTGTCAGTCTTTGCCCCAGTCATACTCTGGCTTGAAATCGCTTTTTGTAGGTCAATTATATCATTCACTGTTGCGACCTGTTGTGTTCATTTCTAATTTCCAACACACTGATTCATCCTGTGTTTTGTCAGAAGCTATTTTAAGTTGGAAGCTTGTTGTCGCGTCACAAATTGCCGACCCAGAGACCTCCCCGTCAGTCTGAGAGGATTTAAAATGCCCCCTATCATTTTTGGTGGGGGAGAAACGTAAAGCAATCCGATTATTGCAAGGACGCCTCACAGAGACTGCATTTGATTGTTCGGTAAGCCATATCTACCTTCCAAGTCAATTTTTCTGAATCAATTTACAATGACTAATTTGATCTAAAGCACTTTTATCTGCAGTACTTCAAACATAACTGTCAACAAATATTTTCATTACCGTGAAATGCTTTACAGTATTCTAGTCGATATCTAAAAGTCAACGATGTAAAGTTAGAAATGACTGTTGGCAGGGTCATTAATGGTTAACGTCTATTAAAATCGAGCACAAAGGGATGTAATTGTAACATGTTAAATCTATCCACGCCAATACCCCAAACAGTAATTTCTCCGCTAAAGAAAATTTAAAAAAAGAAAGTGGTGGATTTTAGTTGGGGAAGCTGTAGGCCATGGTGACTGTGTTAGGGAAAAAT
This sequence comes from Somniosus microcephalus, assembly GCF_052327205.1. NCBI lineage: Eukaryota > Metazoa > Chordata > Chondrichthyes > Squaliformes > Somniosidae > Somniosus > Somniosus microcephalus. The sequence continues at coordinate 100,975,971 of NC_141001.1, forward strand.
ACCAGTGTTCCTACTCCTGATCACAATACAGCAATACCTGCTGGAAATATTTGTGTGAATGCCAAGTGAGAACAGATTCAGGTTCTGCTGTGATGCCCTCCACAGTTGGATAGTTTGCCAACAGTCATGGCAATTTGGGTGAGCTTCTAAAAGACACCCAGTGCCTGGGGAGCTGCAGCCTAGGGAGTACTTTGGAGGAGGGTAGAGAAAATATATATTTTTTTAAAACTGGAATTGTTTTACAAAACTAAGTAATGCAAGTGTCCTGACTGTTGGTATGATAACCGCTGCATGGGGGTACAGGACAAATCACAAATGTTTACTTCTGGTTTTGAACTGTGATTTTTGTTGTTGACCTGGCATTTCCTTGAATCCTGATAAGCCACCAAATATACAGTGTGAAATGGGCAAATCCACATCGTGGAAGATGCAAACTCATACCAGTAAAGATGCTCATCAGCTTATGTATAAATACAGCTCTGACCCAAAAGGGAAGGATTTCTTCAGACTGTTGTACTGTTCACATTTAATGATCAGAAAGACTGACTCTTACCAGTAGCTCTTTTTCAGTCATTTAAAAAACAATGTCGTCCCCAATTGGGAGCAGCACTCCACAGGTGCCTTTATGTATATACAGAGTTCTGTCATTGACATTTTCACAGTGGTGTAAGCACATCTCCACTATTGCACATTGATGACTGATACTGCTCCCATTGATGCAGGATTAGCCTATGTCTTACTGCATCGAAGTACAAATTTGGCTTTGTTTCTTTAAAATTAAGAAGCAAAAAAAATCAAATGTAAATGGTGACTTAATCAGCATTTTCATTGCCGTATACAATACATGTGTTTAAAAAATATTTTAACACGGGTAGTAACTTCACACTCTGGGAACAGCAATGAAAATGTTGTCGCCCATCTGTTCTTCAATTTGGTCACGGGCTGTAATTTTTCGACTAGACTAGGGGGAAGTATTCTCAGAGCAGTGTTAGATGTAACACAACTGAACGGTTCTGATGATGAAAGCCAATGTTGCGTGGCTAATAAAGTAATCAAAGCCCCAAGTTAGTGTTACATCAGTAAAATATTTATACGTATTCAGACTTCTTCTTCCATCATGGTGGGGTTTCTTATTTGAAGATTTGACATTCCATCATTTTGAAGTTTACCGTCCACCACCACTGCTAACTAGCCAGGATTCCTGTTCGTGACAATTATCCAATGAGACTGTGCACATGGATGCCAAATAAGGATAGGATTGTGATGCCCACCAGTAGCCTGCCAACACCCATTGGCTAGGCATAGGGAAAATCACATCATAACATAAGAATTAGGAGCAGGAGTAGGCCATATGATCCCTCAATTCAATAAGATCATGGCTGATCTTCGACCTCCACTCCCCTTTCCCACCCGATCTCCATAATCCCTTGATTCCCCTGGAGTCCAAAAATCTATCGATCTCAGCCTTGAATATACCCAATGATTCAGCATCCTCAGCACTTGGGGCAGAGAATTCCAAAGATTCACAACCCTCTGAGTGAAGAAATTCCTTCTCATCTCGGTCTTAAATGGCCGACCCCTTATCTTGAGACTATGGCCCCCTTATCCTTAGGCTATGGCCCCCTTATCCTTAGGCTATGGCCCCTTATCCTGAAACTATGCCCCCTAGTTCTAGACTCTCCAGCCAGGGGAAACAACCTCTCCGCATCTACCCTGTCAATCCCCCTCAGAATCTTATATGTCTATATCCTGGGTGAGATATGCAAGGGGCATAGAGCTGTATCCTGGGTGAGATATGCAAGGGGCATAGAACTGTACCCCAACAAGAGTCGGTGCCTCCTATCGAGAAGGGGTTGGGGTGGCGTGGTGGTGTTACATTAGGTTTTCAACAAGATATTATCTGGCACAGACTATGTACAGGGTGCACTAAATCTCAATAAATTGCAGTAAATCATGCCAAGTACATTGTTACTCTTGTGCTTCAAGGGCACGAGCACAAAAATTGGCTGAAAACAAGAGTGGCCCTCCCCTGTATACAGCCAAAACAGGTAATATGGATTCAAGGTAGTTGTCTCCTATTTTAGAGCATAGGATAAATCGCCTAAGCTTTGATCTCGTGGCTAATGTTACCTTAACCCTTTAATTGCATTGCAACCTTGTAATCACTCCTTTTATTCTGAAAGGGTATAACATTAAAATAAATTCACACACAAAACAGACTTGTACTGTATAAAGGAGTGCTAGAAATGTTTGGTTTGTTTAAAATCAGTAAATATTGACCATTTCTATAGATAAAAATTGATTTTTTTCTCTCTATTGAGCAGCCCGGTAACGAAATTGCTATCTCAGAAATTACATAGTTCAAAGTTACACTTCCCTGTGATTTTTTTTGATTACCATATCATAAAAAAGCCATCTCTGTGTTTCCATCAAGAAGAATTTCACTCCTATTACTCTTCAATACTATAACACAAAATCCAGGCTGACACTCAGTGCAGCACTGAGGTAGTGCTGCACTGTCGGAGGTGCTGTCTTTTGGATGCGACGTTAAACCGAGGCCCCGTCTGCTCTCCGGAGGATGAAAAGATCCCATAGCACTATTTCGAAGAAGAGCAGGGGAGTTCTCCCTGGTGTCCTTGCCCATATTTATCCCTCAATTAATATCACTAAAACAGATTATCTGGTCATTATCACATTGCTGTTTGTGGGAGCTTGCTGTGTGCAAATTGCCTGCCGCGTTTCCTACATTACAACAGTGACTACTCTTCCAAAGTACTTCATTGGCTGTAAAGCGCTTTGGGACGTCCGGTGGTCGTGAAAGGCGCGATATAAATGCAAGTCTGTCTTTCTTTCTATAATAGCTCTTTATACGCAGCAGTTTTATATTTTTGGAAATATATCTGATTGAATTTTATACTGTGTTTCCCTTAATGTAGTCTCCTACTAAACAGCATACAGCTAAAAGATGCCAACTTGAAGTACACGATCTGTCTGTCGTAAGATATTCAAGCGCCTGCCAGCATTTTGAAGTTTGCCCTTTGCACCTTGAATAAATTAATAACTACAGGCGTATAAACCTGGCATTTCTGTAATACAGCCAAATGGAAATATAATTTTGGCCATGGAATATTTAAGACATTAAAGTACCTCAATTAAATATAAGAAGGCCAGAGTATAAATAGGGGATGGTGCATAGTTTTGTAATGTAGAACAGAGGATTTATGATGGGGAATAGTTCACATTGTCAACACTGTAATTTACTATCCTTTGTAGACTGCGCATTTGTTTCTTCAAAAAATCTTTTTAATCATTGAAATTTGGATTTTCTTCTCCAAGTAGAAGCAGATGATTTTTACTTTTATTTTTTTAAAAACTACCAGGACTCTCTACAGTCGAGGACCCTGTAGTTTATCTATCTGTTTGAGGTGTGTGGTATAAAATTAAAAGTTAGCCAAGGCTCCCACTTCTGATGTCCAGTGACTCTCTTCGGAACATAGGAACAGGAGTAGGCCATTCAGCCCCTCGAGCCTGTTCTGCCATTCAATGAGATCATGGCTGATCTGTGACCTAACTCCATATACCTGCCTTTGGCCTATATCCCTTAATACTTTTGGTTAACAAAAAGCTATCAATCTCAGATTTAAAATTAACAATCGATCTAGCATCAATTGCTGACGAAATAACAACAGAAAATGCTGGAAAAACATCAATTGCTGTTTGTGGAAGCGAGTTCTAAACCTCTACCACCTTTTGTGTATAGAAGTGTTTCCTAATTTCACTCCCTGAAAGGCCTGGCTCTAATTTTTGAACTATGCCCCCTAGTCCTAGAATCCCCAACCAGCGGAAATAGTTTCTCTATCTACCCTATCTGTTCCCTTTAATATCTTGAAAACTTCGATCAGATCACCCCTTAACCTTCTAAATTCTAGGGAATACAACCCTAATTTGTGTAATCTCTCCTTGTAACTTAATCCTTGGAGTCCAGGTATCATTCTGGTAAACCTACGCTGCACTCCCTCCAAGGCCAATATATATATCCTTCCTAAAGTGTGGTGCCCAGAACTGCTCACAGTGCTCCAGGTGTGGTCTGACCAGGGCTTTGAGCTGCAGCATAACTTCTACCCCCTTGTATTCTAATCCTCTAGATATAAAAGCCAGCATACCATTAGCCTTTTTGATTAAAAGGTCACGAACAAGTACAGAAAATAATGATCTATGTACCTGGACCCCCAGGTCTCTTTGGACCGCCACTGTTTAGCTTTTCACCATTTAGTAAGTACCCTGTTCGATCCTTTTTAGATCCAAAATGGATAACCTCACATTTGCCTACATTGAAATCCATTTGCCATAGTTTTGCCCATTCACTTAATTGACCTTAATCTCTTCCCCCTCTTTACTGGAAAGTGTACATACTGTGTGAGCACATGATTAATCTCAACTGTGATGCTCCCTTGGCCAAAAATCCTCAAACTTACTGTTTCAGTTTACACATAAACAACAATGGCCACTGGGTGATGTACTGCAGGGCTGCTAGTACCTGTGGAACCATAGCTGAGTATAAGAAGTCCTGGTTTCAGCCATGAACAGAGAATGGTCTGAGATGACTCGTCCTCCACCTTTCTGTCCCTGAAGAGAAACACTTGGCCTCTCTCATGCACCTTTTAATGTATAATCTGAATTAGAATCATAGCATCATAGAATGGTTACAGCACGGAAGAAGGCCATTCGGCCCGTTGAGCCCGTGCCGAATCTCAGCCAGTCCCACTCCCCCACCCTTTCCCCGTAGCCCTGCAAATAATTTTTCTTTAGATACTTATCCAATTCCCTTTTGAAAGATAAAATTGAGTCTGCCTCCACCACCCTTTTTTCAGGCCGTGCATTCCAGATCTTAACCACTCGCTGTGTTTATAAAAAAAAAAGTGTTTTCTTGTGTCACCTTTGTTTTTTTTGCCAATCACCTTTAAATCTGTGTCCTCTGGTTCTCGATCCTTCTGCCAACGGGAGATTGATATCGAACTACCCCCTGTGTATGGCTCTCTCGTTTCATGCAGTGCTGTGCCTCCACTCTCGTAAATCCATTAAAGGCCAATTCAGAAAATGGACATCCAGGCCTCTGTGCATATGCAGAGGTTCTAGGGTCTTTTATCTAAATTGACCACCTCCAACAGGCATATAAGAAAGTGTTTTTCTAACTGGGGTCTGTTAGAGACATTCCAGGGGGTCTGCGACTGGAGGCGACCGGATGTAATTTCAAGCCTGCTCCTCTTTATAAAACTGACACTGATCCAGTTCTTGTGAATTATTCTCAACGTTTGGTCCCGCCTCCTCACAGAGGCCCACAGCTCTCGCTCACTTTGCAATGAGCGCTCCCTGCCGATTGAACCGCTTCCTCTCCCTGGTTCCGCGACCCTGTACCAGCCTCCTGACACTTGATTAGAACGCCTGCGGGGGTCCTTCAAACACGTGCCTGAACGTGTTCACGCAAGCACGTACAATCCCACCGTACAGCTGTTGCAGAACATGCCAGTGGGACAGTGTGGCAGTGGGTCATGCCTCCAGCACGTGCATTGGCGCTCGTGCCCTCACTCACCTTGGCCAGTCTGCTGGCGGCTTTAAAAACAGTCCAGCACTAAGTGGCCATCTGTTGCTGCGGAGAACCCAGAATTGGTGTGAGCAGCAGGCACACCCATCTCACTGATATCTGTAAATAAATACCTGTTTTCTTAAAAGCATTAATAAAACACTTGTTACACGCAGCACTTTCCTATTAGTATTATATAGTATGATCATTTTAGATGGGGGCGGTCTGTGATTACGAATCAATTTGAAAAGAGGTCCTTCAACCAAAAAAATTTTTGAGAGCCACTGGTATAATGAACTGATTCCTCTTGCATTCTTTTTGAAAGATTGAAGAACCCTGGCCAAGCAGATGCTGAGCTGACTAATTGTATTGTGCATACTTGCATCATGATAAAGCACGTCTTGCTGAATTACTCCGTTCCCTAGCCATTGACTCATGCCTCAGACACATCTGTCTGAGGCTGAACCACACTGTTTGCAACCTTGGTGCCATATTTGACCCTGAAATGAGCTTCCGACCACATATCCGCAGCATAGCTGAGACCGCCTATTTCCACCTCTGTAACAATGCCTGTCTCCGCCCTTGCCTCAGCTCATCTGCAGCTGAAACCCTCATCCATGCCTTTGTTACCTCTAGACTTGACTCTTCCAACACACTCCTGGCTGGCCTCTCACATTGGCTCCGAGTTAAGCAGCGCCTCGATTTCAAAATTCTCATCCTTGTTTTCAAATCCCTCCACAGCCTCGTCCCTCTCTGTCTCTGTAATCTCCTCCAGCCCCACAACCCCCCCCTGAGATATCTGCGCTCCTCTAATTCTGCCCTCTTGAGCATTCCTGATTTGTAATCGCTCAACAATTGGTCGTGCCTTCTGTTGCCTAGGCCCTAAGCTCTGGAATTCCCTGCCTAAACCTGTCCGCCTCGCTACCTCTCTAAGACGCTCCTTAAAACCTACCTCTTTAACCAAGCTTTTGGTCACCTGCCCTAATTTATCCTTATGTGGCTTGGTGTCAAATTTTTTGTCTCTTAATACTCCTGTGCAGCGCCTTGGGACGTTTTACTATATTAAAGGCGCTATATAAATTGATGACGATGATCTCCATTATGTTTGCAAGCCCAAGAAGGGAGGTGGTTATTCTAGCAGCTGATCGGGAGACTCTCAAAAATGTATTTGTTGTTGGAAAACATAACGGTGAGTTCCAGTGCAAAAGCCCACAAAGTCTGAGCAAGTGTGTGTAATGAATGGCCGTCGCCATTCGTTCGCCGCTGTCTGCAAAATCCGGGCCATTCAAAATACCGCGCATGCGCGGTTTTTACATTGAAAAGCCGGCTGCCCGGGTTCCCTGGAGTACCGCCATGCACCTTACAGGGAGCACTGCTTCAGACATGCAATTATATCCGATCACTGAGGACACGGTATGTCAGCGCACCACTGAGAACACTACTGCCCTAACCAAACTTGTGACAGCTGAAAGTTATGTACTTCCTGGTGTCAGCCGCGGCTCACTGGGTCGCACACTCACCTCTGAGTCAGAAGGTTGTGGGTTCAAGTCCCACTCCAGGGACTTGACCACAAAAATCTAGATTGACACTCCAGTGCAGCACTGTCGGGAGTGCAGCACAAGATCCCATTGCATTATTGCAAGGGGAGTTCTCCCAGGTGTCCTGGCCAATATTCATTCCTCAACGAACATCACTATGTCATTATCACATTGCTGTTTGTGGGAGCTTGCTGTGCGCAAATTGGCTGCTGTGTTTTCTACATTACAATGGTGACTCCACTAAAAGTACTTCATTGGCTGTAAAGTGCATTGGCACATCCTGAGGTTGTAAAAGGAGCTATATAAATGCAAGTCTTTCTGAAGACTAAGTTATGTCATGGATCAGCCATAAAAGGCGCTATATAAATGCAAGTTTTTTTTTCTTGGGTCACTGGTCTGAGGAGCGCATTGGGTAGGATTGAGTGGGGAATGGCGCTCAAAAGGGTTGACGGTGGATAGGCAATGGCAAACATTCAAAGATGGATGAACTACAGAATTTGTTCATCCTAGTTTGGCATAAAAATAAAACAAAAAAGGTGACTCAACCGTGGCTAACAAGGGAAATTAGGGATAGCATAAGATCCAAGGAGAGGACATATAAATTGGCTAGAAAAAGCAATAATCCTGAGGATTGGGAGCAGTTTAGGAGTCGACAAAGGAGGACAAAGGGATTAATTAAGAAAGGGAAAATAGAATATGATAGTAAGCTATCAGGGAACATAAAAACTGACACTAAAAGCTTTTATAGATATGTGAAGAGAAAAAGATTAGTGAAGTCAAGCGTAGGTCCCTTGCAGTCAGAATCACGGGAATTTATAATGGGAAACAAGGAAATGGCAGACCAACTAAATACATACTTTGGTTCTGTCTTCACAAAGGAGGACACAAATAACCTCCCAGAGATGCCGGGGAACATAGGGTCTGATGAAAGAGAGGAACTGAAAGAAATCAGTATTTGTAGGAAAATGGTGTTAGGAAAATTGATGGGACTGAAGGCCGATAAATCCCCAGGGCCTAATGATCTACATCCCAGGGTACTTAAGGAAGTGGCCCTAGAGATAGTAGATGCATTACTGGTCATCTTCCAGAACTTGATAGACTCTGGAATGGTACCCAGGGATTGGAGGGTAGCTAATGTTACCCCACTATTCAAAAAAGGTGGTAGGGAAAAAGTGGGGAATTATAGAGCGGTAAGCCTGACATCGGTAGTGGGGGAAAATGCTAGAGTCTATTATAAAAGATGCAATAGCAGAGCACTTGGAGAGTAGTGACAGGATCGGACAAAGTCAACATGGATTTACAAAAGGTAAATCATGCTTGACTAATCTACTGGAATTTTTTGAGGATGTAACTGGTAAAATAGATAAGGGAGAACCAGTGGATGTGGTGTATTTGGACTTTCAGAAGGCTTTCGATAAGGTCCCACACGAGAGATTAGCGTGTAAAGTTAAGGCACATGGGATTGGGGGCAAGGTATTGTGAGGGAGCCGATGTCCTCGGGGTAATATTTTCTAGGGCGGTTCGGGAGGATTTAAACTAATTTGGCAGGGGGATGGGAACCTAGGTAGTGGAAAAGAGGGAAGTCATATGAAGTTAGAAATAGATGGTAGAAAGGTGAGAAGCAATAAGCAAAGGAGAGAAACACAAAGGGCCAAACTAATTCATAATGAGAGTGTGAAAAAAGCAAGCCTGAAGGCTTTGTATCTTAATGCTAGAAGCATTAGGAACAAGGTGGATGAATTAGTTGTGGAAATAGAGGTAAACAAGTATGATTTGATTGGGATTACAGAAACGTGGCTGCAGGGTGGGCAAGGCTGGGAACTTAACATCCAGGGATATACAATATTTAGGAAGGATCGGCAAAAAGGTAGGGGAGGTGGGGTAGCATTGCTGGTAAAGGAGGGGATTAATGCAATGGAAAGGAAGGATATTAACTCGGATGAAACGGAATCTGTATGGGTAGAAATGAGAAATAGCAAGGGGAGGAAAACGTTAGTGGGTGTGATATATAGGCCTCCAAATAGTAATATGGAGGTGAGGGAAGGCATAAAAAGGGAAATTAGAGAAGCGTGCGATAAGAGCACAGCTGTCATCATGGGTGACTTTAATTTACATATTGATTGGACTACCCAAATTAGTAAAAATTCTGAGGAGGAGGAATTCCTGGAATGTTTTCGGGACGGTTATCTGGACCAATATGTCGAGGAGCCGACTCGATCAGGCCATTTTAGACTGGGTATTGTGCAATGAGAAGGGACTTATCAGCAATCTTCTTGTACGAGGCCCCTTGGGTCAGAGCGATCATAATATGATCGAGCTCTCAGTCGAGATGGAGAGTGAGGAAATTGAATCAGAGACTAAGGTCCAGAACTTAAATAAAGGGAATTACGAGGGTATGAGACGGGAATTGGGTAAGATTGATTGGGTGGTGTTTCTGGGGGGATTGACAGTGGAGAGACAATGGCAAGCATTCAAAGATAGAATGGAAGAATTCCAGAACATGTTTATACCGGTTTGGCATAAAAATAAACCTAAAAAGGTGACTCAACCGTGGATAACGAGGGAAATTAGGGACAGCATAAAATCAAAAAAAAGGGCATATCAACTGGCAAAAAAAAGCACCAGACCGGAAGATTGGGGGCAGTACAAGATACAGCAAAAGAGGACAAAGGGATTAATCAGGAAGGGGAAAATAGAATACGAAAGTAAACTTGCAGCAAACATAAAGACAGACTGCAAAAGCTTTTATCGGTATATCAGGAGGAAAAGACTGGTAAAATCCCAAGTCGGTCCCTTGCAGTCCGATTCGGGAGAATATATAATGGAGAATAAGGAAATGGCAGACCAATTAAACTCATACTTTGGTTCTGTATTCACAAAGGAGGACACAAATAACCTCCCAGGAATATCGGCAAACATAGGGACTAATGAGAGGGAGGAGCTGACAGAAATGAGTATCTCTAGGGATATGGTGTTGGGTAAGTTGAGGGGACTGAAGGCCGACAAATCCCCGGGGCCTGATAAACTACATCCTAGGGTACTTAAGGAGGTGGCCCTGGAGATAGCAGATGCTCTAAGGATCATCTTCCGGAACTCCATTGACTCGGGAACAGTACCCGTGGATTGGAGGGTAGCTAATGTTACCCCAATATTTAAAAAGGGGGGTAGAGAGAAAGCAGGGAATTATAGACCAGTAAGCCTTACATCGGTTGTGGGCAAAATGCTAGAGTCCATTATTAAGGATAAAATAGCGGAGCACTTGACAAATGGGGAAAGGATCGGACAGAGTCAACATGGATTTACAAAGGGTAAATCGTGTTTGACTAATCTGCTGGAATTTTTTGAGGAAGTAACTGGTAAAATAGATGGGGGAGAGCCAGTGGATGTGGTGTACCTTGACTTCCAGAAAGCCTTCGATAAGGTTCCACACAAAAGATTATCATGCAAAATTAAGGCTCATGGGATTGGGGGCAAAGTATTAACGTGGATAGAGAACTGGCTGGCGGATAGAAAACAGAGAGTTGGAATAAACGGCTCGTTTTCGGAGTGGCAGGCAGTGACCAGCGGGGTGCCGCAAGGATCTGTCCTGGGACCCCAGCTGTTCACAATATATATAAATGATCTGGATCAGGGAATTGGATGCAATATTTCCAAATTCGCTGACGACACTAAACTAGGAGGAGGGGTGGGCTCTGATGAGGATGTCAGGAGGCTACAGTGCGATTTGGACAGGTTGGGGGAATGGGCGGATACGTGGCAGATGCACTATAATGTGGATAAATGCGAGGTTATCCACTTTGGGGGTAAAAACAGGAGGGTAGATTATTATCTAAATGGCAATAGATTGGGAGATGGGGAAGTGCAGAGGGACCTGGGTGTTCTTGTGCACCAGTCACTGAAGGAGAGCATGCAGGTGCAACAGGCGATCAAGAAGGCAAATGGTATGTTGGCCTTCATATCAAGGGGGTTCGAGTATAGGAATAGGGATACCTTACTACAGCTGTACAAGGTGCTGGTGAGACCGCATCTGGAGTATTGTGTACAGTTTTGGTCGCCCCATCTGCGGAAGGATGTTCTTGCCATGGAAAGAGTGCAACGGCGATTCACCAGGCTGATACCTGGAATGGCGGGAATGACCTACGAAGAGAGATTAAATAGTTTGGGCTTGTACTCACTGGAGTTTAGAAGATTGAGAGGGGATCTCATCGAAACATATAAAATTATGGCAGGCCTGGACAGGCTGAATTCAGAGAGAATGTTTCCAATGGCCGGGGAGCACAGAACCAGGGGCCACAGTCTAAAAATAGCGGGCAAATCATTTAAAACAGAGATGAGGAAGAATTTCTTCACTCAAAGAGTGGTGAGCCTGTGGAATTCCCTGCCACAGAGGGCTGTGAAGGCTAATTCAATAAATATTTTCAAGAGAGAATTGGATATATTTCTGAAGGCTAAGGGGATTAAGGGTTACGGAGAAAAGGCGGGGACGGGGTACTGAACTGGTAAGATCAGCTATGATCTCAGACGAAGATCAGCCATGATCTCATTGAATGGCGGAGCAGGCTCGAAGGGCCGAATGGCCTACTCCTGTTCCTATCTCTATGTTTCTATGTTTCTATTGACTTAGATAGAGAACTGGTTGGCGGACAGAAAGCAAAGAGTTGGAATAAACGGGTCGTTTTCCGAGTGGCAGGCAGTGACTAGTGGGGTACCGCAAGGATCGGTCCTAGGACCCCAGCTGTTCACAATATATATTAATGATCTGGACGAGGGAATTGGATGTAATATCTCCAAATTTGCAGATGACACAAAGCTGGGCGGGAGGGTAAGCTGCGAGGAGGATGTCGGGAAACTCCAGTACGATTTGGACAGGTTGGGTGATTGGGCAGAAACATGGCAAATGCACTATAATGTGGATAAATGTGAGGTTATACACTTTGGTGGCAAAAACAGGAAGGCAGATTATTATTTGAATGGCAATAGATTGGGAGAAGGGGAAGTGCAAAGAGACCTGGGTGTCCTTGTGCACCAGTCGCTGAAGGTAAGCATGCAGGTGCAGCAGGCGGTTAAGAAGGCAAATGGTATGTTGGCCTTCGTAGCAAGAGGGTTCGAGTACAGGAACAAGGATGTCTTGCTACAGTTGTACAGGGCCTTGGTGAGACCGCACCTTGAGTATTGTGTGCAGTTTTGGTCACCTTACCTGAGGAAGGACGTTCTTGCCATGGAGGGAGTGCAGCGAAGATTCACCAGGCTGATGCCTGGGATGGCAGGAATGACGTATGAGGAGAGATTGTGTCGATTGGGCTTATACTCACTGGAGTTTAGAAGATTGAGAGGGGATCTCATCGAAACCTATAAAATTCTGTCCGGTCTGGACAGACTAGATGCAGGAAGGATGTTTCTTATGGCCGGGCAGTCCAGAACCAGGGGTCATCATCTAAGGATAAGGGGTAAGCCATTTAGGACTGAAATGAGGAGGAATTTCTTCACCCAGAGAGTGGTGAACCTGTGGAATTCTCTGCCACAGAGGGCAGTGGAGGCTAGTTCATTAAATATATTCAAGAAAGAGTTAGATATATTTCTCAAGGCTAAAGGGATCAAGGGATATGGGGAAAAGGCAGGGACAGGGTACTGAATTTGGATGATCAGCCATGATCACATTGAATGGCGGAGCAGGCTCGAAGGGCCGAATGGCCTGCTCCTATCTTCTATGTTTCTATGCCTGCTGATCTGCAAAATTAACTCAATTGTTCAGTTAGATATAAACCAAGGTAACATTTGCACAAACATTCAGAACATTAACTCAACCATTGTATTAATGTCTTTCACCTTTATCTAAAATTTACAACCTGATATATGTGGTTGTAAACAGCAAGCACATTTTTTTCACACTTGAAAACAAAAGACATTTATTTCACTGTTGCACATAGTATGAAAGCCATCAGATCTTGTGTACACAACTTTTATCTGATGCAAGTTTTTCATAAATATCTGGAGGTCACTGAAAAATAAACGATTTTTAAGGCAAAACTGATCCGAATGGCAGCCCAGCTTCCCATGCCACTTGGAATGATCATTTATGCTCATTGGTGACCGCCTGAATGGCAGCACTCTTGCCCCTGAGTCAGAAGGGTGTGGGTTCAAGTCCCACTCCAGAGACTTGAGCCGATAATCTCGGCTGACGCTCCAGACCACTTCTCCTCCAGCCCCTCCCCAAATACTCAATTCCACGGAGTTTAGCCCCACTTCCTTTCTCTCACCATTGGTGGCAGAGCTGTTAGCTGCCTCGCTGCTATCCTCTGGAATTCTTTCCCCAAACTTCTCCATCTCTCCACGTTCCTGTTCTCTTACTTTTTAAAAAATCTTTGGAAAATCTCCTCTCTCTGAACATGTTTTTAGTCACCCCTCTAAGCCTCTCCCTTCTTGGTTCAATGATTGGTTTTTCCTTGGCTCTATCCTGAAGTGCCTTGGGACATTAAAAGTGCTATTTAAATGTGAGTTGTTGCAATTGCAATACAGAGATCTGAATTATGAATGGAAGGATATAATACAAAGACTGTCTATATAATTAATCTAGAGACCTGGGTTATAATGAACAGGAGAGATGGGCTAATTATCTTGTTCCTGATGTTCTTCGTTCTAATAAAGTGAGACGGTGGCACAGACCTCAGAATAAAGCAATCATTAGTTTAGCCTCATTCATTGGCCTCCTGCTGTGCTGCAAGATTCTTTCAGCCCACCATACCTGTGCTGGTTCTTTTGAAAGAGCTATTCAATTAGTCCCGCTCCCCTGTTCTTTCCCCATAGCCCTACAATTTTTTTCCTTTTCAAGTACAGTATATATCCAATTCCCTTTTTGAAAGTTACTATTGAATCTGCTTCCACCACCCTTTCACAGGCAGTGCATTCCAGATCACAACAACTCGCTGTGTAGAAGAAATTCTCCTCTCCTTCCTGGTTCTTTTGCCAATTATCTTCAATCTGTGTCCTCTGGTTACTGATGCTCCTGCTCCAGTTTCTCCTCATCTACTTTATCAAAACCCCTCATAATTCTGAACATTTCCTATTAAATCTCTCCACATAACTGAATTCCCTCATCCCTGGTACCATTCCAGTAAATCTCCTCTGCACCCTCTCCAAGGGGTTGACATCCTTCCTAAAGTGTGGCACCAGTGTTTAGCTTCTTCAGTAAGACCATACAGCGTGCACTGCACTGGATACTTCCTATTTTAAAGGGCATCGCTATATTAAACAAGGATCTGAATAATTCTGGAGCTCAAAACACGGCCATGACAGTATCAAAAAGTAAGGATGTATGTAAACCGGACTGAAGGGCAGTTGCAAAATTTCAAAATCTGATGATGCCACTGTGGCTGGATGAGTGGAGACCCCCAGCTGAGGCTCTTCTGAAGGCGGCCAGCAATGAACCATTTTTAAGTGGCCTAGGATGGCACTTGGAAAGCAGTGACAGGATCGGACAAAGTCAACATGGATTTACAAAAGGTAAATCATGCTTGACTAATCTACTGGAATTTTTTGAGGATGTAACTGGTAAAATAGATAAGGGAGAACCAGTGGATGTGGTGTATTTGGACTTTCGGAAGGCTTTCGATAAGGTCCCACATAAGAGATTAGCGTGCAAAATAAGGCACATGGGATTGGGGGCAAGGTATTGACTTGGATAGAGAACTGGTTGGCGGACAGAAAGCAAAGAGTTGGAATAAACGGGTCGTTTTCCAAGTGGCAGGCAGTGACTAGTGGGGTACCGCAAGGATCAGTCCTAGGACCCCAGCTGTTCACAATATATATTAATGATCTGGACGAGGGAATTGGATGTAATATCTCCAAATTTGCAGATGACACAAAGCTGGGTGGGAGGGTATGCTGTGAGGAGGATGTCGTGAAACTCCAGTACGATTTCAACAGGTTGGGTGATTGGGCAGAAACATGGCAGATGCACTATAATGTGGATAAATGTGAGGTTATCCACTTTGGTGGCAAAAACAGGAAGGCAGATTATTATTTGAATGGCAATAGATTGGGAGAAGTGGAAGTGCAAAGAGACTTGGGTGTTCTTGTGCACCAGTCGCTGAAGGTAAGCATGCAGGTGCAGCAGGCGTTTAAGAAGGCAAATGGTATGTTGGCCTTCGTAGCAAGAGGGTTCGAGTACAGGAACAAGGATGTCTTGCTGCAGTTGTACAGGGCCTTGGTGAGACCGCACCTTGAGTATTGTGTGCAGTTTTGGTCGCCTTAGCTGAGGAAGGATGTTCTTGCCATGGAAGGAGTGCAGCGAAGATTCACCAGACTGATACCTGGGATGGCAGGAATAACGTATGCGGAGAGATTGTGTCGATTGGGCTTATACTCACTGGAGTTTAGAAGATTGAGAGGGGATCTCATCGAAACCTATAAAATTCTGTCAGGCCTGGACAGACTAGATGCAGGAAGGCTGTTTCTGATGGCCGGTGAGTCCAGAACCAGGGGTCACAGTCTAAGGATGAGGGGTAAGCCATTTAGGACTGAAATGAGGAGGAATTTCTTCACCTAGAGAGTGGTGAACCTGTGGAATTCTCTGCCACAGAGGACAGTGGAGGCCAGTTCATTAAATATATTCAAGAAAGAGTTGGATATATTTCTTAAGGCTAAAGGGATCAAGGGATATGGAGAGAGAAGGCAGGGACAGGGTACTGAATTTGGTGATCAGCCATGATCTCATTGAATGGCGGAGCAGGCTCGAATGGCCTACTCCTGCTCCTATCTTTGTTTCTATGCATGGGCAACTGTTTTATTCCAGCAATGGCTGGACTCTCAGTATGGTTTCTTTGCACTTGATGAAAATCCTCACGTGATATTTGCGAAAGGTACAACTGCAAATTCAAAGCGAGCACATTTATTTCTTGCTTGGCTCCATTGCTCTGAATTCTGGCCTGCTGCATAAATGAGCAGAAGGAGCTCTGCGATATAAAGTGGAGCGCGCACTTTCTGTTTACCAGAGATGTGAGAGACATTTCCATGGTGTGTTAGACAATTCCAGAACAAATAGAAGTTCCTTTATTGAGATATGTTGTACCATTGGTCTGTTGAACATTTGTATTCCCTTCCAATCCATAGGCATTTATGAATAAGACATGGAAAAAATAAATGAGACGTGTGTCGTAAATTAAATTGAAATTTCAGATTGTTGTTAATTTTCACAGAAGCTGAGATTGGATTTAATATTTCGTGAGTCTACATCTCATCTACAGAATAGAATAGATGTAATGATGGCTTCATGCTGGGGGAACCTGTTTCAGTTGAACCTTAAATTGGCTTTTACATTGTGCATAAAAAAAATCATTTCAAATTAAGCATATTAAAAATGAAAGCAGTATAAATTGGACGGACTGGTACTGTGACAAACTGAAGGGAAAATGATGCTAACTGCAAGTAGGCGCTCCTTAACTAAACAAAAACCGCAGAGCACAATCTCATTATGGAAGCAGTGACTCATTTTGTAATGTGGTAACATAATCAGCATCAGCTATGGAGAAGCCTTCTGAGGCAGTGTGCTTCGGAAAAACATCATTAGTACTGGGGCTTCTGAGCCAGCTATTCCTGGATCCTTATCAAGGTATTCCAGACATCCCCCTTTCTTCTTTACTGATACTGCACCGAGATCAGCAATGGTGACAGAACTAATCTGCCCAGCCTGGCAGTCAATGGTATCTTATCACCGCTGTGAGATATCGATTCTTGCCTCGCTGAAATAGAGCAGCAGCTGGTGTCAGACAGTGAAAATAAACGCTCCCTGCAGGTTCCTGGGGTTTTACAAGTAATTCAATAAAGCCCACTGTACAAATGTCAAGATTATAAGAAATAGGAGCAGGATTAGCCCATTCGAGCCATTCAGTAAGATCATGGCTGACCTTCTACCTCAACGCCACCTTCCTACATTATCTCCATATCCCTTGATTTCCCTTAGTATCCAAAAATCTATCCCTCTGTCTTGAATATACTCAACAACTGAGCATCCACAGCCCTCTGGGGTAGAGAATTCCAAAGATTCACAACCCTTTGAGTGAAGGAAATTCTCCTCATCTCAGTCCTAAATGGCCGACCCCTTATTCTGAGACTCTGGCTCCTGGTTCTAGACTCCCCAGCCAGGGGAAACATCCTCCCAGCATCAACCCTGTCAAGCCCCTTAAGAATTTTATACGTTCCAATGAGATCACCTCTCATTCTTCTAAACTCTAGGGAATATAGGCCCATTCTACTCAATCTCCCCTCATGGGACAATCCCCCCCCCCCCCCCCCCCCCAATCCCAAGAATCGGTCTAGTTGTATCATTTGATGATAACTGTGATCAGAAACTACAATCAAGATGTTTGACCTGTGTGAATATTTTTGATGTAACCCTCTTAAATTTTTTCTGTACTAAATTCATTTAAATTGGGAAGAGTATGGAATGGAATGCTTGTAGTTTATTGGAACATGTGTTCTATATTTTTGTGGATAAAATAAAAAGGGCCAATAAACCATTATTGTCCCAATCTGAAAGCAGTGCTATAGGGCAGTCTATGTAATTATATTTTTTAAAATGACTTGTCCTTATAGCCAAGGTTATTTATAGTCAACAGCATTACTGATTGGGACTGACATTAACAAAGAACATTTGGATTTCATTTGAACTTCTCCAATCAATATAGTTGTTTAGTGGCTCAATGTACAGCAACAGTGTATATTTAGGAAAAAAAATCAAAGCAGGATTGAGCACCTTGGGACTTTTTTTAGATATAAATTTTTTATGTATGTATCTGAACAGCATCGTTCACTGATCATATTTTCATGGAGTGGAATCAGAGGCAGGTTGTAAAATAAAATAGCCATCAGTTTATTTCTGAAAGTACTAATCTATAGCCCTCTTGAACAAATGATGTAATTTGTCCTCCACCGTTTAATAATGGCAACTGGGAGCATTCCAATAAAGGACTATAATGGGAAACAGACTCGAGCTGCCATGCAAGAGTAAAACACCGAGTCCGAGGATAATAGCAAGCTGATAATAGATTATGGTACAATATCAGTCTGACAGATTGACACTTTGTGGCATTCAAGGATTAGACGATGGAAAAATAGAGAACAAGAGTGTGGGAAAAGATATTCGTAACGCCGGCTTTTAAATTGTGGCAGTATGTAAAAAAAAATTTAAAACTCAGTTTCTTGAAGAAATTGCTTGGGGAACTGAACTACAGGAGGTTTGGGCTGAGATTCGCTGTTAATATTCTGAAATGTTTTTGAAGTAACATCTGTTACAAGCTAATTCAAATAAATTCTATTTGTAGATAAGAGGCCTAAACATTTATTGAAATGCTGTTTTGCATGACATAAAGACATTACCGGATTTTAATCCCAGTAGCAGTTACATTTTATTTGGAGAGCACAGGCAGTGGTCAAATTGCAATTGGTAGGTCACAGTAAGCAGAAACAATATATTTTTGTAACTAATGGATCTCCCATGACAGTGCTCCTTGTCAGAAAATACCATGCTTTGAGGACAGAACATTGTACCATATATTTTTTGAGGATGTAACTGGTAGACTAGATAAGGGAGAACCAGTGGATGTGGTGTGCTTGGATTTTCAGAAGGCCTTTGATAAAGTCCCACATAAGAGGTTAGTGTGCAAAATTAAAGCACATGGGATTGGGGGGTATCTTCAGCCAGAAGTGCCGAGTGGATGATCCATCTCGGCCTCCTCCTGAGGTCCCCAGCATCACAGATGCCAGTCTTCAGCCCATTCAATTCACTCCACGTGATGTCAAGAAACGGCTGAAGACACTGGATACTGCAAAGGCTATGGGCCCTGACAACATTCCGGCAATAGTACTGAAGACTTGTGCTCCAGAACTAGCTGCGCCCCTAGACAAGCTGTTCCAGTACAGCTACAACACTGGCATCTACCCGGCAATGTGGAAAATTTGCCCAAGTATGTCCTGTCTACAAAAAGCAGGACAAATCTGACCCAGCCAATTACCGTCCCATCAGTCTACTCTCAATCATCAGCAAAGTGATGGAAGGTGTCGTCGACAGTGCTATCAAGCGGCACTTACTCAGCAATAACCTGCTAACTGACGCCCAGTTTGGGTTCCGCCAGGGCCACTCAGCTCCTGACCTCATTACAGCCTTGGTCCAAACATGGACAAAAGAGCTGAACTCAAGAGGTGAGGTGAGAGTGACTGCCCTTGACATCAAGGCAGCATTTGATCGAGTGTGGCATCAAGGAGCCCTAGCAAAACTGAAGTCAATGGGAATCAAGGGGAAAACTCTCCATTGGTTGGAATCATATCTAGCACCAAGGAAGTTGGCTGTGGTTGCTGGAGGTCATTCATCTCAATCACATGACATCACTGCAGGAGTTCCTCAGGGCAGTGTCCTAGGCCCAACTATCTTCAGCTGTTTCATCAATGACCTTCCCTCCATCATAAGGTCAGAAGTGGGGATGTTCGCTGATGATTGCACACTGTTCAGCACCATTCGAGACTGTTCAGCACCATTCGAGACTCGTCAGATACTGATGCAGTCCGTGTCCATATGCAGTAAGACCTGGACAACATTCAGACTTGGGCTGACAAATGGCAAGTAACATTCGCACCACACGAGTGCTAGGCAATGACCATCTCCAACAAGCGAGACTCTAACCATCTCCCCTTGACATTCAATGGCATTACCATCGCTGAATCCCCCACTATCAACATCCTGGGGGTTACCATTGATCAGAAACTGAACTGGACCAACCATATAAATACTGTGGCTACAAGAGCAGGCCAGAGGCTGGGAATTCTGCGGCGAGTGTCTCACCACCTGACTCCCCAAAGCCTTTCCACCATCTACAAGGCACAAGTCAGGAGTGTGATGGAATACTCTCCACTTGCCTGGATGAGTGCAGCTCCAACAACACTCAAGAAGCTCGACACCATTCAGGATAAAGCAGCCCGCTTGATTGGCACTCCATCCACCACCTTCAACATTCACTCCCTCCACCACCGGCGCACTGTGGCTGCAGTGTGTACCATCTACAAGATGCACTGCAGCAACTCGCCAAAGCTCCTTCAACAGCACCTTCCAAACCCGCGACCTCTACCACTTAGAAGGACAAGGGCAGCAGACGCATGGGAACATCACCTACAAGTTCCCCTCCAAGCCACACACCATCCTAACTTGGACCTGTATCGCCGTTCCTTCACTGTCGCTGGGCCAAAATCTTGGAACTCCCTTCCTAACAACAGCATTGTGGGTGTACCTACACCATATGGACTGCAGCGGTTCAAGAAGGCGGCTCACCATCTTCTCGAGGGCAATTAGGGATGGGCACTAAATGCAGGCCTAGCCAGCGATGCCCACATCCCATCAATGAATTAAAAATACTGGCATGGATTCAAAATTGGTTAACCGACAGGAAATAGAGAGTAGGAATAAATGGGTCTTTTTCGGGGTGGCAGGCGGTGATTAGTGGGGTACCGCAGGGAAAATTGTTTGGGCCCCAGCTATTCACAATATATATCAATGATTTGGATGAGTGAACCAAATGTAATATTTCCAAGTTTGCTGATGACACAAAACTTGGTGGGACTGTGAGTTGTGAGGAGGATGCAAAGAGGCTTCAAGGTGATTTTAGACAAGTTGAGTGAGTGGGCAAATACATGGCAGATGCAGTATAACATGGATAAATGTGAAGTTATCCACTTTGGTAGGAAAAACAGAAAGGCAGAGTATTATTTAAATAGTGATAGATTGGGAAATGTTGATGTAGAGAGAGTTCTGGGTGTCCTTGTACACCAGTCACTGAAAGCAAACCTGCAGGTGCAGCAAGCAGTTAGGAAGGCAAATGGTATGTTGGCCTTCATTGCAAGAGGATTTGAGTACAGGAGCAAGGATGTCTTAGTACAGTTATACAGGGCCTTGGTGAGACCACACCTGGAGTACTGTGTGCAGTTTTGGTCTCCTTACCCAAGAAAGGATATACTTGCCATAGAGGGAGTGCAGCGAAAATTCACCAGACTGATTCCTGGGATGGCAGGACTGTCGTATGAGGAGAGATTGGATCAACTAGGCCTGTATTCACTAGAGTTTAGAAGAATGAGAGGGGATCTCATTGAAACATATAAAATTCTGACAGGGCTAGACAGACTGGATGCAGGGAGGATGTTTCCCCTGGCTCGGGGGGTCTAGAATGAGGGATCACAGTCTCAGGATACGGGGTAGGACATTTAGGATTGAGATGAGGAGAAATGTCTTCACTCAGAGGGTGGTGAACCTGTGGAATTCTCTACCATAGAAGGCTGTGGAGGCCAAGTCACTGAATATATTTAAGAAGGAGATAGATTTCTAGACAGAAAAGGCATCAAGGGGTATAGGGAGAGAGCGGGAATATGGTATTGAGATAGAGGATCAGCCATGATCATATTGAATGGTGGAGCAGGCTCGAAGGGCCTCCTGGTCCTATTTTTTTCTAGGTTTCTATTATTCTGCTGATAAAATGGAACTGCAGGTAATAATCTGGCCCATTCTTCAAACCACAAGGCCGGATTATTGTAAATTGACGCAGTGATTGGTAGCTGCTCACAAATCATTGGCTCCTCCTGAATGGTTAGAAAAAGCATCGAATATAAATGACTTTTTTATTACAAATAAATCTTGATTTGTACCTATAACGAGATGTGACATTCTAGTAAACACAAGACGCATGCAAATATATATCTCTCTCTCTCTATATAATAGCTGCATTTGGGTCAACCCGTCAATAAGCTTTGAAGTACCACACACCAAAAAAATCAAGTTTAAAAGGGCCACATCATTATTTTTTGTTTAAACAGAATGTCCAGCACTGAAACAGGCCATTCGGCCCATCTGGTCCCTGCCGGTGTTTATGCTCCACACGAGCCTCCTCCCACCCCTCTTCGTCTAACCATATCAGCATATCCTCCTATTCCTTCTCCCTCGCGTGTTTACTGAGCTTCCTCTTAAATGCATCTGTGCTGTTCGCCTCAACTGCTCCTTGTGGTAGCAAGTTCCGCCTTCTAACCATACTCTGGGTAAAGTGTTTTTTCCTGAATTGGATTTATTAGTGAAAACGAAACATTCGGCAGAATTTTTTTTTTTTAATTGTTAATGACTGCCATGCAAGATTAACATCTTTCTCACAAGAGTACAAAGAGCACCCTTTTGTTAAACCACCTCCTACAGCTACTGTTTTCTTTAAAGAAAATCCACTGCCCCTTTTTATAGAACGTTACAGGCAATTCCACTCAGCAAGTCTGTGTTTAGTGTTTTTCTCCATGAGCCACATAATCCTACTCTTCCACTTGCTTCCCAAACTGTTTAATTTTTTTTCAAGCACCTGACTAATTCACATTTTTTAGCAATGGTTTGTAGCAGAGAATTGTGCATTCTAACCATTCTCTGAATAAGACTTTTTTTTTAATTCTTAATGTCCGGAAAGTTTGTGGGATTTTTTTCCTGATCATGTGCTGTAACGTCAGTAAACAATTGGTAGAAGTAACATAAGCGGCCATTTGCGCTGTTTCTTCTGTTGTATTTGACACTTCAGATGAGCTTCCGACCATATAGCCACTCTATCACTAAGACTGCCTATTTCCATCTCTGTAACATTGCCCAACTCCTCCCCTGCCCCAGCTCATCTGCTGAAACCCTCACCCAGGCCTCTGTTACCTCTAGACTTGACTATTCCAACACATTCCTGGCCAACCTCCCATCTTCCGCCCTCCATAAACTTCAGCTCATCCGAAACTCTGCTGCTCGAGTCCTAACTGCCACCAAGTCCCGTTCACCCATCACCCCTGTGCTCACTGACCTACATTGGTTCCTGGTCCGGAATCGCCTCCATTTTAAAATTCTCATCCTTTGTTTTCCCTCCATGGCCTCCCCCCTCCCTATCTCTGTAGCCTCCTCCAGCCCTACAAGTCTTGGAGATCTCTCCGCTCCTCCAATTCTGGCCTCTTGCGTATCCCCGATTTTTAATCGCTCCACCATTGGCAGCCATGCCTTCAGCTGCCTGGGCCCTAAGCTCTGGAATTCCCTCCCTAAACCTCTTTCATCTCTCTCATTCTCTGTGCTCCTTACAACCTATCTCTTTGACCAAGCTGTCCTAATATCTCCTTTATGTGGCTTGGTGTCAAACTTTGTTTGATAATGGCTCCTGTGAAGCTCCTTGGGATGTTTTATTATGTTAAAGGCGCTATATAAATGCAAGTTGTCGCTGTTGTTTCAGCCGACAGTTACGGCGGAAAATCCCGTGGAACTTCTACACCAATTTCTGCTAGTGAGTATCTTAACTTTTAGAACTCCTGAAATTGGTGGATAATCTCTTGAGCATTTCTACATCGGTGTGAATGATATTGAAGAATAACTTGTGCTAATGCTTTGTGGTTATTTGTGAATTCCAGTTTGTTTTGTAGATTTTGGCTTCATTTGTTTTCTGAGGAGATGCCGCAGTTGGGTGGTGGAGCCAGGTGCGCTGCCTGCCAGAAGACTGTCTACCATGCTGAGGAGATCCAGTGCAACGGCAGAAGTTTCCACAAAACCTGCTTTCTTTGCAGTAAGCACATTTCGTTTATCAGGTCCCCACTGTCTTGTTTTGCACACTTTGTACAAAAATAATAAATTGCAGGACAACGGAATATTACAGTTTAAACTCTTTTAATGAAGCATCAGGTCTGTAAGCTTTCTCAATCAATACAGCACCGTGTGGACAAGATGGAGTCAGGACCCCCTGGGTCTTCTAAACAATAGCAGCCCTTACAGATGCCTACAGGCCAATGACCACTCAGCATGTGATCACGTGAATATAATAGGTATTCCTTACAGATGCCTGCGGGCCAATGATAAATCAATATGCAAATGTTACATCCCCTTTTAAAAGAAAAATGTTATGCATTACTTTTGAACCTTCTACATAATGTTCTCAGTAGCATCAACATATAAGTAAACTCGGCATTTAACTAGCACTGAAAACATCTCAACGTTTCAATAACGATGTACATTTTTTTTAGGGCAGCGATCCACCTACACCCTTTGGCAGTTCACAAGTCAAGGAACTCTAGGCTTGACCTCTCGTCGGAATGACGGTGTTGTTCCTTGGTGTTCAGGAGGTGCCTGCAATTGTGGCGGTACACCTGTCCTTCTGGGGTGCGGATATGATACGATCGCTCAGTGTCAGCTGGCTGGATGACGACTGCTGGCTTCCAGTAGTCATGCTCCTGGATTCTGATGGATTCTCCATTGTGCAGCGGCGACAGTAGTCTAGCTGACCTGTCATAGTACAGGTAGACTACCCTTTATCCGGACTTCCGAAAACCGAAACCCTCTAAAAACCGAAGGTTTTTTCGTTCAGCGTAAGTCGTGCGTACGACTTAAGCTGAATGAAAAAACCTTCGGTTTTTAGAGGGTTCCGGTTGCGGAAGTTCGGATAAAGGGTAAGTCGTGCGCACGACCCCCCCGCCAGCCCCGACAACCGCCGACCCCCCCGCGGACCCCGACAACCGCGGACCCCGCCAGCCCCGACAACCGCCGACCCCCCCCCCCGCGGACCCCGCCAGCCCCGACAACCGCCGACCCCCGCCAGCCGCCGACCCCCCCGCGGACCCCGCCAGCCCCGACAACCGCCGACCCCGCCAGCCCCGACAACCGCCGACCCCCGCGGACCCCGCCAGCCCCGACAACCGCCGACCCCGCCAGCCGCCGACCCCCCCCCCCCGCGGACCCCGCCAGCCCCGACAACCGCCGACCCCCCCCCCCCCCGCGGACCCCGCCGGCCCCGACTGACTTACGCTGAGCGTCAGCGTAAGTCGTGCGCACGACCCCCCCCGCGGACCCCCGCCGACCCACCTTCCGAAATCCAAAATTCTCCTTTATCCGAAACTCGGCTGGTCCCGAGGTTTTCGGATAAAGGATAGTCTACCTGTATCTCTTTTTTGGTGTTGCTGTCTCTGTGTACATGTTTTGCATGCACTTGCTTGCAGCTGACGACCTGCGAGGGCCTGTCTGGGATACGGTGAGGTATCATGGGCTCTTTGACATTTGATGGGCAGCGTTCTAGACAAATGGAACATTTTCCGACAATGTCCTCAATGTGTTTGCACATTCCGGGCCAAAACATAATGTCACATGCTCTTTGTTTGCATTTTTCCATGCCCATATGTCCAGCATGAATTTTTGTCAACATCTCTGAGACTGGTAGGAATGATGATTTTCTCCCCTTTGACGATGATTCCGTTGATTTGTGACAGTTCGTCTCTGTGGTTCCAGAATTCAGATATGCTCTGAGGGCATTTCCTCCTTTCCTCAGGCCATCCTTCATGTATGACACTGCTCAGCAGTGTGAGTTGTGCATCTTTCTCTGTTCCTGCTTGGATCTCCTTCAGTTTGAGTCACTCACAGGTAAGCTGTTGTACACCGTGTGCACCTGCACATCCGTGCCTTCACTGAGGCTGCTGTCCTGGTAGCTAAGAGACATTCTGGAGAGCGTGTCTGCGACAGGAATGTCTTTGCCTGGACGGTGAATGATTGTGAAGTCATACTTCTGTAGCTGAAGGATCATTCTCTGTAGCCTTGGTGGGGCTGCGGCTAGTGGTTTCCTCATGATTGACTCGAGGGGCTTGTGGTCGGATTCCACAATGACTTGTCGGCCATAGACGTACTGGTGGAAACGCTTACATCCAAACAGAATTGCATATAGCTCTCTCGATTTGAGCATAGTTGATTTCACTGTGAGAGATCTGGAAGCGTAGCCGATGGGCTTTCCTTCTTGCAGTAATACTGCACCTAGTCCGTACTTTGACACGTCCACTTGTAGTCTGAGCTCTTTGTTGGGGTCGAAGTAGGCAAGAACTGGTCCTGGTTCTCTGGTGATTAAGTCTTTCATTTTCTGAAATGCTATGTCATGTTGTTTGTCCCACAGGAACTCATTGGATTGTTTGAGCAACTGACGCATGGGTGCGTTGATTTCGGAGAGGCTCGGGGCAAACTTGGCTAAGTAGTTAACCATGCCTAGTACTGTCTCTAGCTCTGCGCGGTTCTTCGGCGGCTCCATCTTCTTGATGGCGGAGATTTTCTCTGGATCCAGCTTAATGCCATCAGTTGAGAGGCGATGCCCGAAATAACTGATCTCGGTGGATCCGATTTATGCTTTTCTTGGGGTTGAGCCGGATACCTTTCTCCCGTGATCTTTGTAGCATCGCACGGAGGTTCCTGTCATGTTCCTCTATTCCTGCCATAGATGAGGATGTCGTCTACGATTGCGACTACTCCATCGAGGCCTTCATAGGTTTCGTCACCAGACAGCCAAAAATAGAAATTCTTTACCGACGAGCAGCATTTAAAATTTATTTTGTATTTTTACCACCACTTTGAGTGCATGACTGCCAGTTAACACTCAAATTAAAGGATACCCTTGTGTTGCTTGGGCTGGCTGGATTGTAACAATCTGAAAGCTAAATCATATTTTTCGCCAGCGTAAGCGCTATCCGATTTTTATGGAGGATACAAATAATTTTGGATCAATAAGTTTGTTTTCTTCCTGCCTATAACTCCCGTCTTCAGATGAGATGTTAAACCGAGGCCCCGCCTGCTCTCTCAGGTGGACTATTTTGAAGAGGAGCAGGGGAGTTATCCCCGGCGTCCTGGGCAATGTTTACCCCACAACCAACATAACAAAACCAGATTATCTGGTCATTATCACATTGCTGTTTGTGGGACCTTGCTGTGCGCAAATTGACTGCCGGGTTTCCCACATTACAACAGTGACTACACTTCAAAAAAGTACCTCCTTGACTGTAAAGCGCTTTGAGACGTCCGGTGGTCGTGAAAGGCGCTATAGAAATGTAAGTCTGTCTTTCTTCAGGAGAGGAAAGAAAGACAAATTAAGAAAAGAAAGGAAGTTGTATTTATATAATAGTGCCTTTCACATCCTCAGGATGTCCCGAAGCGCTTCACAACCAATGGAAAAGAAGGATTAGAGGGGGAATTAAAACGGCACTTTGGTACCTTATTCTCCTGTACCAGGTGTGTTAGAGGGGATGACTGGTTAACTACAGACCTCCTCGTGACCAATCCAATGCAACTTGACAGCAAGTGTAAGCTGCACTCGCTCCCATCAGTTTGGTGTTTGATCCGCTCGTTGCTGTACCGGACGGTTGGAATAGAGCTGCTGTTTAGGGAAAACCAGAGTGTGCACAGCAGTTGATAACTTGGAAAGCAAGTCGTGTCTCCCAATCTGTGAAAATAATTTTTAAAAATACCAAACAAATTACCAGAGTGAGCTACAGTATTTTAAATCCAAATTGTTTTAAATATAGAAATAGGTTGAGGTTAGCCGTTGTTATTTCTGAGGTAATATTTTTGCTGTGTTAAAGTGCACATTTTAAGACGATGAATAACTTGATGTTAGAAATTAAAGCATTCCACAATGATCCTTGTGTCGGTTCGAGACGAGAAATGCTTTAAGGTGATATATACGTTTTCTTTTCAAACCAGCTTTCTCATTATAGACATGCTTTGAGAGTTTGATTTACAAAATAGATTCAGCAGTAACTGCTATGTTCCCCACCCCGCCCCCTTTTTTTCTTTTTCAGTGGACTGTAGAAAAGCCCTGGACAGCACGACAGTTGCTGCACATGAAGCTGAAATCTACTGCAAGGCCTGCTATGGCAGGAAGTATGGACCCAAGGGCTATGGCTATGGCCAAGGTGCTGGAACCCTTAGTTCGGAGGCTGGGGGAAATTGTGGCACCCAGCAAGTGGAGTAAGTGTTTTTTAAATGTTTTATTTAAATTCTTTTATGGGATATGGGCATCGCTGGCAAGGCCAGCATTTATTGCCTATCCCTAATTGCCCTTGAGAAGGTGGTGGTGAGCCGCCGCCTTCAACCGCTGCAGTCCGTGTGGTGAAGGTTCTCCCGCAGTGCTCTTAGGGAGGGTGTTCCAGAATTTTGACCCAGCAACGATGAAGGATCGGCGATATACCAAGTCAGGATGGTGTGTGACTTGGAGGTGGAGGTGTTCCCATGCGTCTGCTGCCTTTGTCCTTCTAGGTGGAAGAGGTCGGGGGTTTGGGAGGTGCCGCCGAAGAAGCCTTGGCGAGTTGCTGCAGTGCATCTTGTAGATGGTACACACTACAGCCACGGTACGCCGGTGGTGGAGGGAGTGAATGGTTAAGGTGGTGGATGGGGTGCCAATCAAGCGGGCTGCTTTGTCCTGGATGGTGTTGAGCTTCTTGAGTGTTGTTGGAGCTGCACTCATCCAGGCAAGTGGAGAGTATTCCATCACACTCCTTACTTGTGCCTTGTAGATGGTGGAAAGGCTTTGGGAAAATTCATATGAAAGATGAATTAATGCACTGTTTATTGCTCTCGTGCATAATGCTGACCAGAAGTTACTGGGGCTAAGCATATACAAATTTATAGAGTGGGGATGAAAAAAAGAGCCTAGAAATCCTCGGAGGTTCAAAACAATCCATCATTAAAAATCCTTTAGAGACAGGCACGGCCTGTTGTATTGAAATTTGAGTCGCATCTATTGCAACTATCTTAAACCAAGTTTCTGATGGGGAAACCCAGTCTAATTTTCCAAGTCTCTATTGTCTTCTCTTCTTAGGCAGTCCCTCGGAACCGAGGATGACTTGCTTCCACATTAAAAATGAGTTCGCAGATGACTGATGAGTCCAATGCGGGACCTACAGCCTCTGTCACAGGTGGGGCAGACGGTGGTTGAAGGGGTGGGTGGGTGGGGTGCTTGGGTTGACGTGCGCTCCTTGCGCTTGGCTTCTACTTTCTCCTGGCAAAGAGACTCGAGATGTTCGGCGCCTTCTCGGATGCTTCTCCTCCACTTTGTGCGGTCTTGGGCCAAGGATTCGCAAGTGTCAGTGGGGATGTTACACTCTTTCAAGGAGGCTTTGAGGGTGTCCTTGAAGCGTTTCCTCTGCCCACCTGGGGCTCTCTTGCCATGCTGGAGCTCAGTAGAGTGCTTGTTTTGGGAGTCTCTTATCGGGCATGCGGACAATGTGACCTGTCCATCGGAGCTGATTGAGCGTGGTCAATGCTTCGATGCTGGGGATGTTGGCCTGAGCAAGAACACTGACGTTGGTGCGCCTATCCTGCCAATGGATTTGCAGGATCTTGCGGAGGCAGCGTTGGTGATACCTCTCCAGTGCTTTGAGGTGCCTGCTGTACATGGTCCATGTCTCTGAGGCATACAGTAGGGCGGGTATCACTGCTGCTCTGTAGACCATGAGCTTAGTGCCGGGTTTGAGGTCCTGGTCTTCAAACACACTCTTCCTCAGGCGACCGAAGGCTGCACTGGCACACTGAAGGCGGTGTTGGACTTCGTCATCGACGTCTGCCTTTGTTGACAGTAGGTTCCCGAGGTATGGAAAGTGGTCCACGTTGTCCAAGGCCTTGTCGTGAATTTTGATAACTGGGGGGCAGTACTGTGTGGCGGGGACAGGTTGGTAGAGGACCTTTGTCTTACGGATGCTTAGTGTAAGGCCCATGCTCTCGTACGCTTCGGTGAAGGTGTTGACGATGGTTTGGTGTTCAACCTCCAAATTTTCCAAGTCTCCATTGTAATCCAGTATTAAAACTAATTCTCCAGACCCTGGTTCTGTGCTATTATATCCCCTAATGTCGTCATGGATACAGATTAGTGTTCGAATAAATTTCTCCACCTGCACTGCCGTATGAAACAAATCACATTTCAATTTGATTGTCACACTTGTGTGTACCTCCATGCTGTTACTGTTTACTCCATTAGTCACATCGCATTGCTGCAAGTGTGAAAAGGAGCAGTGTATTTATTTACAGAAAAGGCTGGAAACACTCGGCATGTCAGGCAGCATCTGGAGAGAGAGAGAGAGAGAGAGAGTTCACGTTACAGGTGGAGGGGAATGAGAGAGGGGAGAAAGAACAAAGGGAAACAAACCTACCCCTTTTTTTAAATGTTAAATCTCTAACTTCTTCCTGTTCTGCTCAGTGTTTCCGGCATTTTCTCTTCCAGAATTCCAGCATCCACAATATTTTGTTTTAATGTATTGATTAGTCTTTTCCGCCCCCCCCCCCCCCCCCCCCCTTGGTTAAAGGAGGAAGATTCAACCACTGTCCAGTCCCACTGCTGGAAATGCACAGATGTGGACGTTGGGTGAGGGTGGGATTGGCCTTTCGCTGCGAAGCCTGCTGACATTCACTGTCCAGGTTGGCGCCACTCCAGCGAGTTACAGCAGGGCCCCCCAAGCGCACATGAACCCTCATCCCAGCAAGGAGTCAACCTCTTCATGGGGAGGACGTGAGAAAGTTGGCAAGAAAAGAATTTAATTTAAAAAAGAAAGCAGCATTGCCCGCACTCCAGCACTTTACCCACTTTAGCCATTCTTCATGTGCGAGCCAGGCAGTGAGTGTCAAAAGACTATTCAACCGTTGCGGTGCATCAACGCCGAACCCAATGCTGTCGTGGTTGAACATTGCCACACGTATTTTCAAACCGGGGTCATGGGCATTGATCAGGACTGGGTCTCCTGACTGATTGATTTTATTTTCCCCCCTCCCTAACCCAAGCCAACTGCACTGCCACCCTAGTTGAGATCACCAAACTCTGCAGAGACAAGCTGATAATGCTTGCCATCTTCCTGATTTGCCTGCCTCAGTACCGCCTCACTGATGTGCATTTATTTATTTACTGAAGTGTCCAGGAACACTTCCACCAAAGTTCCCCAACTGAGGTATTGTGGGGTGTGTGGCAGCAGCAACAACCCTGCTGAGCCAAAAAACATGACCTGAAGTGCCAACAATGCTCCATCAACAGTATGAATTGCTTCACCTGTTTCCAAGTGGAGTTCTCGAGCAGCAATGTATAATTAGTGAAAGGCATATTGTGTGGTGTGCAGCTCTGCTAAGGGATATTGTTAAAATGTAATCAAAGGGACCAAGCTTGTACCAACCAGGAAAGTCTCGGATTCCACCTCTGGTTTGTGGTGATCTTAGCCGAGGCTTTGGTAGGGGCACCACACAATTGGCTGCCATGGCCTTGACAGGCAAAATCAGTGATGCGCTATCAATTACTCAAAAGACTGAGGTTAAGCGAGTAACTAACAGGCTTTTATTAACAAGAGAATGAAGGTGTGCCTCGAGTGGTCGACCAGTCCAGAATACAGAGGGACTGTGGAGCAGTCACCTTTATACCTGGACTCGTGGGCGGAGTCAGCCGAGGCATGTACAGACATGTACACAGTGGAATACAAACACCCACACAGGCAGGTATAACAGTGGTTTACCACATTCACCCCTTGTTTAAAAATGAGTCCGGCGGGGTGAAGTGTATTAAAAGTTTGTGTATTGGAGTCTCTCCGGAGGTCTTGTCTGCCACTGTGATTGACGTGGCGACGGCAGGGGTAGTGAAGCTTCTGGCGTCGAGTCCCGCGTAGGCTGGGGCACTGGTGTGTAGTCCTCGTGGGTGTCGAGCGGGTCGCGGGGCCCAGGCGTGCCGTCTGCTGGGGTTGGATATTGGATCGTGGGGGTGGGGGGGGGTGGTAGTGGGTAGTGGGTTACTGGGGCCCCCGAGGGTGCGAGGTCTCGTATGGAGACTGTGTCCTCCCGCCCGTCTGGGTACGCAATGTAAGCATACTGGGGGTTGGCGTGGAGGAGGTCGACCCTCTCGACCAGGGGGTCCGTTTTATGGGTCCTCACGTGTCTTCTCAGTAGGACTGGCCCTGGGGACGTCAGCCATGGCGGTAGCGATGTCCCCGATGTGGACTTCCTTGGGAAGACAAACATTTTCTCATGAGGGGTGGCGTTAGTGGCAGTGCAGAGCAGTGACCGAATAGAGTGGAGCGCATCGGGGAGCACATCCTGCCAGCGGGAGGTCGGAAGGCCCCTAGACTTTAAGGCTAGCAGGGCAGCCTTCCAAACTGTCGCATTCTCTCTTTCCGCCTGTCCGTTCCCCCGGGGGTTGTAACTGGTGGTCCTGCTTGTGGCAATACCCCTAGCGAGCAGGTACTGGCGGAGTTCGTCGCTCATAAACGATGAGCCCCGGTCGCTATGGATATAGCTGGGGAAACCGAACAGGGTGAAGAGGTCGTTCAGACATTTAATGACCGTGGCCCTGGTCATGTCCGGGCAGGGGATGGCGAACGGGAAACTGGAGTACTCATCAATAATGTTGAGGAAGTACACATTGCGGTCGGAGGAGGGGAGAAGCCCTTTAAAATCAACGCTCAGGTGCTCGAAGGGGCGAGTGGCTTTTATCAGGTGAGCCCTGTCTGGTCTATAAAAGTGCGGTTTGCACTCAGCGCAGACTTGGTAGTTCCTGGTCATAGTCCTGACCTCCTCAATGGAGTAAGGCAGGTTGCGGGCCTTGATGAAGTGGAAGAACCTGGTGACCCCCGGGTGGCAGAGGTCATTGTGGAGGGCCCGCAGTCTATCGATCTGCGCGCTGGCGCAGGTGCCACGCGATAGAGCATCCGGGGGTTCATTGAGCTCCCCGGGCCAGTACAAGATCTCGTAATTGTAGGTGGCAAGTTCGATTCTCCAGCTCAAGATCTTGTCGTTTTTGATTTTGCCCCTCTGCTTGTTAAACATAAAAGCAACTGAACGCTGGTCAGTGAGCAGGGTAAATCGTTTTCCGGCCAGGTAGTGCCTCCAATGACGCACAGCCTCCACAATAGCCTGGGCCTCCTTCTCAACAGCGGAGTGTCTGGTCTCCGGGCCCTGGAGGGTTCGTGAAAAGAAGGCCACGGGTCTCCCCGCCTGATTAAGGGTAGCAGCCAGGGCAAAGTCGGACGCGTCGCTTTCCACCTGGAAGGGGATGGATTCGTCCACTGCATGCATGGTGGCTTTGGCAATGTCTTCCTTGATACGGTGGAAGGCTAAGCGGGCCTCTGCCGTCAAGGGAAAAGAGGTGGACTTGATCAGTGGACGGGCCTTGTCCGCATAGTAGGGGACCCACTGGGCGTAATAGGAGAAAAACCCTAGGCACCTCTTCAGGGCCTTGAGGCAGTGGGAGTTCCATAAGGGGACGCATCCGGTCGGGGTCGGGACCGATGACTCCGTGTTCCACAACACAGCCAAGGATGGCGAGGCGGGTTGTGCGGAATATGCACTTCTCCTTGTTATACGTCAGGTTCAGGAGTTGGGCGGTGCAGAGGAATTTTTCGAGGTTTGCGTCATGGTCCTGCAAGTCATGGCCGCAGATGGTCACTTTGTCCAGATATGGGAAAATGGCCTGCAACGCATTTTGATCGACCATCCGGTCCATCTCCCTTTGGATGACGGAGACCCCGTTGGTGACGCCAAAGGGAACCCTAAGGAAGTGATGGAGGCGGCCGTTTGCCTCAAAGGCAGTATACTGGCGGTCCTCAGGGCGGATAGGGAGCTGGTGGTACGCTGATTTCAGGTCAATGGTCGAGAAGACGCGGTACTGCGCGATCTGGTTGACCATATCAGCTATGCGGGGGAGTGGGTAAGCGTCCAGCAGGGTGTAGCGATTTATTGTCTGGCTGTAGTCGATGACCAGGCGCTGCTTCTCGCCGGTCTTAACGACCACAACCTGGGCTCGCCAGGGGCTGGTGCTGCCCTCAATAATCCCCTCCTTCAGGAGCCGCTCCACTTCGGTTTTAATGAAAACCCTGTCCCCGGCACTGTATCGCCTGCTCTTTGTGGCGATGGGCTTACAGTCGGGGGTGAGGTTAGCAAACAGTGGGGGGGGGGTAACTGAGTGTGGAGAGGTCGCACCTGGTGCGCGGCGGGCAGTTTGGAAGCTGCTGGCTGCGGACTGAGTGGGGGGAGGGGTCCACCGTACGCCATCGTAACACTTTTAAGGTGGCACTGAAAATCTAACCCCAGTAGAACGGCAGCGCAGAGGTGGGGCAGGACCAGAAGTTTAAAATTATCGTACACAGTCCCGTCTACTATGAGTGTCACCACGCAGTAGCCGCCAATGTCCGCCGACTGGGACTCTGAGGCCATAGAAATCTGCTGCTGCGCAGGCAGGACTGGGAGAGAGCAACGCCGCACCGTGTCGGGGTGGATGAAGCTCTCCGTGCTCCCAGAGTCAAAAAGGCAGGTTGTTTTGTGACCATTTACCTTAATGTCCATTGTGGACCGGGCCAGTTGGTGCGGTCTCGCTTGGTCCAGCGTAATGGAGGCCAGTGTAGGGGTCGGTGTGTCGCTGCGGGTATCAGATGAGGCGGTGTTGGGGGCCTGCTGCGTCCCGGCTGGCGTCCAAGATGGCGGCGTCCATGATCCCCATGTGGCTGGAGGCGTCCAAAATGGCTGCTGTTCCGGTGGTTCGCACATGTCTGGGGCGGCCCAAGATGGCGGCCCGCAAGACCCACACGCGGCGCTGCTGGGGTTCAGGGTGGCTTTGGCCCTGCAGACGCTGGCGTAGTGTCCCTTCTTCCCGCAGCCTGAGCAGATCGCATTTTTCGCCGGGCAGCGCGCTCTGGGGTGTTTGGCCTGGCCACAGAAGTAGCATTTCTGGCCTTGGGACACTGCTGCGGTAGTTGGGCCGTTGCTGGGATGTGGCTGGGGTGGCACGGCGCTATGAGACGGTCCTACCGTGTCCCAGGCTGTCGTTCCCCGCGGCGTCCACGGTGCAGAGGAGTAGGTATCCATGCCCCGGTAGGCTGCGTCCAATGATAGTGTGAGTTCAGAGGCCTTGTTGAGGTCGAGGTCACTCTGCTCCAACAGTCGCTGTCGGGTGTAATTGGACCTGTGGCCCGCTACAAAAGCGTCCCGGATAAGTTCCTCTGTGTACACGGCACCCTTTACATCCTTACAACCACAGGCCCGGCCAAGCACAGACAGTGCCTGAAGGTATTCCTCGGTCAATTCCCCAGGTTGTTGTTTACGACTCCCCAGGAGGTGCCTGACGTACACCTCGTTCACTGGGCGCGTGTACTGGTCCTTGAGGAGCTTGAGAGCAGCCGTGTACGAGGTCGCGTCCTGGATGACCGAGTACGCTCGGTGGTTCATTTTGGAGGTCAGGACATCCAGTTTGTCCTCATCCGATTTGACCGTTACAGCGGAGGCGATCAGGAATCTTTCAAAGCACCTAAGCCAATGAGCAAACTTGGTGGATGCATCCGCCTCCCGATGGTCTAAGTCCAGGCATGCTGGTGTGAGGATCTTCTCCATTATAAAAAAATCTTGTTAATAAAATTGATGCGCTATCAATTA
The DNA here is from genome assembly GCF_052327205.1 of Somniosus microcephalus. NCBI lineage: Eukaryota > Metazoa > Chordata > Chondrichthyes > Squaliformes > Somniosidae > Somniosus > Somniosus microcephalus. The sequence goes on from NC_141001.1 coordinate 101,011,300, forward strand.
CTCAAAAGACTGAGGTTAAGCGAGTAACTAACAGGCTTTTATTAACAAGAGAATGAAGGTGTGCCTCGAGTGGTCGACCAGTCCAGAATACAGAGGGACTGTGGAGCAGTCACCTTTATACCTGGACTCGTGGGAGGAGTCAGCCGAGGCATGTACAGACATGTACACAGTGGAATACAAACACTCACACAGGCAGGTATAACAGTGGTTTACCACAATCAGCCAGCAGTCCTATTCCTGATCACTATACAGTGGCCCTTGATCACTATGCGGTGCTACGAGTGTGTAAGTGTAGAGCTGCACTCTCTGTCAAGGCTCGTACAAAAATTACAACTCTGGTGAGCTGCTGGCAGGTCTTTTGCTCTTTTGCTAGAGCCAATAGTGAACGTGCGTCAAATGTTTCTGCCCGAGTAAGTGGTACTGTTTCACACAGCTACACATTTTTTCTCTCAATTTTACTCCGTGGTGACTTTTTTTGGGGGGTGGGGGGTTCCAGAAGTACTGACACTACTCCCGTACCCCACCCAAGCAAATCATCATTCTTTGTGGGTGAATCTAGACTGTGAGCGTTGACCTGAAACGTTAACTCTGTTTCTCTCTTCACAGATGCTGCCTGACTTGCTGAGTATCTCCAGCATTTTCTGTTTTTATTAGAGATCAAACTAAGATGTTTTTCCCAATTCGACCATCTGGGAAAGCATATAGCCATCCCCTCCAAGTCCCACACCATCCTGACTTGGAAACATATCGCAGTTGCTTCATCGCTGGGTCAAACTCCTGAAGCCCCCTCCCTAACAGCACTGTGGGAGCACCTTCACCGCACGGACTGCAGCGGTTCAAGAAGGCGGCTCACCACCACCTTCTCCAGGGCAATTAGGGATGGGCAATAAATGCTGGCATTGCCAGCAATGCCCACATCCCAGGAATGAAATAAATGCTCCTTTTTTAAGAGATTTACTTATAGGAAACAAGTAACATTTTTGGAGAGGAGCTAGGGCATTATTTTAATGTACGTAATGCATTTAATCTATTCCTAACACTTCAGAGGTGTGGAAGTGTTGAGTTGAATATTGGAATGCGTCTTTAATCTACATTCAAGTAGCCAAACTGTATCCACTGCCTTATGATTAGCCTTGGGAAGCCTTAACCATTTTAGTATCTTCCATTTATCATGCCTATCACACTTGCTACACACTTTTGACAAACTTTTCACCCTATTTATTTGATCTCCCTCTCATTTTTCTAAGGGCTAAACCTCGCCAGTCTGCAAACCCCAACTCCTCCAAATTTGCCCAGAAATTTGGTGGTGCAGAGAAGTGTCCACGATGCAGCCAGTCTGTGTATGCAGCCGAGAAGGTGATTGGAGGAGGAAAGGTATGGAAATATAACACCAAGATATTCTTTCAGTGCTATAACAGTAAGAGGGCAGTCAAGCAAGAGACGAGAACCCTAAATATGCTCACGGAGTTGAGAATAAGCATAAGGTAGCTAGCATATTTAATGATTGCTTCATTCAAGTATTCACAAAGGATTTCATATAAGCAACATGTCACCCTAAATAGCAAAATCCAAACAGAATTTAATGACTTCAACATTAAGAAAGCAATCTAAAGGGATCAAAACAAAAATATCCCCATAGACAAATGATCTTTATTCACAAGTCCTAAAAGAGCCAAGAGATAAAACTTGCGAGGCATTATTGAGGGATGGTGTGGAGATGCCGGAGTTGGACTGGGGTGGACAAATGTAAGAAGTCACACAACACCAGGTTATAGTCCAACAGCTTTATTTGAAATCACAAGCTTTCGGAGCGCTGCTCCTTCTTCAGGTGAACTTCACCTGAAGAAGGAGCAGCGCTCCGAAAGCTTGTGATTTCAAATAAAGCTGTTGGACTATAACCTGGTGTTGTGTGGCTTCTTACATTATTGAGGGAGATAGTGACTATTGAGGAGATTCTGATAGATTGGAACCAATCTAAGGTGATCTTATTTTATGTCAAAAAGTCTGACAAAAAATGACCCAGTCAACTACAGACCCACGAAGCTTACAGCAATGATGATGAAATAATGGAATTGATGTCTAATAAATAGTAGCCAATATGGCTTCAGAAGAGGAAGATTCTGCTGGGGAGTCTTGACCAATATTTATCCCTCAACTAAGGTCACTAAAACATGGTTTGTGGGACTTGGTGTGTGAAAATTGTTGTTACGTCCGTGTATAATAAGACACAGACTGCAGAGAACGGTACAACAGGTGTTTACTCAACATGGCTCAAACTGCAACTGAACTGTACAGATTACTACTCAGTGTTATATACAGGTGTGGTCACTGCCGGTACTGCAGTATACATGAGCTGTAAAAAATAGTTCCCTCCTTAAAGGTATATACATTACAATTCCTCCCCTTTTAGATTAACAGTACCGTAACACTCATTTAACAATTAAATATCAAACTAATTACAATTAACACTTTTAACATGCAACATTAGCTGAAAATAGTCTATTTATATATTCAGTCTTTGGGGAGGCTTCCTGATCCTTTCTGGATAGTGCCTTTCCCGAGTGTCTTGCTCTTGGTGCGGAGGCGATTCTGGCCCCCTGTCGTCGGTTGGTTCATCAGCTTCCGATGCTACTGTTTCTGGGGTAGATGCGACCTGTACGTCTGGTTCATCACCAGGTACGTATGGGCGAGGCATGGGGTTGACTTGTTCCTGTGGCTCTAGGATCTGGTCAGCATGGCGTCTCACGATGCTCTCCCCAATGTCCACTGTGTACATTAGTGGGCCCTGCCGTGTGCATATCGTTCCTGGCTGCCATTTTTCTGTTCGGTAGTCGCGGGCCAAGACTGGTTGCCCTACATTGAAGCTCCTTGTTGGCTTCTCATGGATGTGCTGGAATTGCTTACTCTCAACATCTCTTCGTACGTTTGGTCTGAGCAAATCCAGGCGAGATCTTAACCTTCGGTTAAAGAACATCATGGCTGGGGCCTGGTTGGTGACTGCATCTGTCGCATTCCGGTAGGCGAACAGGAAATTGTCCACCTTGTGCTGCAGCGGAATGTTGTCATTGTACATAGCCTTTATTGCCTTCTTAAAGGTTTGTACGAACCTCTCCGCCAATCCATTTGTGGCTGGATGATACGGGGCGGATGTGTAATGCCTTACCCCATTCTTTTTCAAGAACCTCCGGAACTCTTCGGACACAAACTGTGGTCCGTTGTCGGAGCAAATCTGTTCTGGCAAGCCATTCCTGGCAAAAATGGTCCGTAGGACTGCAATAGTTTTCTCCGTGGTGGTGGAGGACATTTTGATGACCTCCGGCCATTTCGAGTGCGCGTCCACGGCTATTAAAAACATTGAGTCCATGAATGGACCAGCAAAATCAATATGCACCCGTTGCCAGGGAGATGAGGGCCACTCCCATGGGTGTAGAGGGGCCTGAGGTGGCGCATTTTGGACTTTCTGGCATCCTGAGCAGCTCTTGGTCAGGTCCTCGATTCGTTTATCGATTCCCGGCCACCACACAAGCCCTGGCTAGGCTTTTCATTTTTACCCCTTCCAGATGACCCTCATGAAGCTCATTGAGCACTCTATCCCTTAACTTGGGTGGAATTACCACTCGGGATCCACACATCAAGGGCCCCCGGCACATTGACAGCTGTTCTCTCCTTGTCGAGAATGCTGGCAACAGTGAGTCGCCATGTGCTGGCCATCCCTTCACCGTCAAATCATATACCCGAGACAGTGTCGGGTCATTTTGGGTTTCCTTTTTGATACAAGCGTTAGTTACCGGTAGGCATTCAACTATAGTCGAATGGAATATTTCGACAGGATCCACTGCTGGTGCTTCCTCTGCAGTAGGCAGTGGCAAGCGTGATAGCCCATCAGCATTTCCATGCTGTTTCATGCCCTTATATTCAATCTCATAGTGGTGCGCCCCTAGAAAAAGTGACCATCTTTGTAGTCGTTGCGCAGCCATCACCGGAACACCCTTCTTCGGATTAAAAATGGAGACGAGGCTGGTGATCAGTCAGCAAGGTGAATTTCTGCCCGTGCAGATAGTGATTGAACTTTTTCACTCCCCACACTAGGCTGAGGGCCTCCCTGTCAACCTGGGCGTAGTTACGCTCGGCTGAGGTTAGTGATCGTGACGCAAAGGCTATTGGCCTCTCTGAGCCGTCTGAGAATTTGTGCGACAGCACTGTTCCAATGCCGTAGGGTGACTCATCACATGCCAACCGAATTGGTAATGCCGGGTTGTAATGGGCCAATACCTCTTTCGATGTGATTAGTGTTTTGCTCTTCTGGAAAGCTCGTCTACATTCGTCACTCCACTTCCATGGCACCCCAGTTTGCAGTAGGGTGTTCAGTGGGTGTAGTATTGTAGACAAATTTGGCAAGAACTTATGGTAGTAGTTTACCAGCCTGAGGAACGACCTCAGTTGTGACACATTTTCCGGTGCTGGAGCCTTGACTACTGCCTCAATCTTCTCTGGGGACTTATGTAGCCCCTCTTTATCGATAACGTGGCCACAATACGAGATCTGTTTTCCAGAAAACTCGCATTTTGGGGCGGTTAGCTCAGAGCCCATATTCCTGCAGGTTGGCAAGGTGATCACTGTCATTTTCGCCCGTGACCAGGATGTCGTCCAAATAACACTGGGTCCCTGGTATCCCTTGCAGGACTTGTTCCATTGCCCTCTGCCAAATAGCCAGAGCTGATGCTACCCCGAATACCAGCCGGTTGTATTGGTAGAGACCTTTATGGGTGTTGCTTGGGAGGTATTTTTTTTATGCTTCTTCTACCTCCATTTGCAGATACACCTGGACCAGATCAATCTTAGTGAAGCGTTTCCCTCTAGATAGCGAGGCGAAAATATCTTCAATCCGCGGAAGTGGATATTGTACGGTGTGAAGGATCGGGTTCACTGTTACCTTAAAGTCCCCACAGATGCGAACCTTCCTTGGTTCCCCAGGCGTGCTGCTCAATGACTTTTTCATCACCGGGACGATGGGTGTAGCCCACTCGCTCCAGTCTACCTTGGACAGTACAGCTGAACGTTCCAGACTCTCCAGCTCTGCTTCGACGGCTGAGCGGATCGCATAAGGTACCGGTCTGGCCGTAAAAAAATTTGGGGCTTGCGTTTTCTTCAATTTTAATCATCGCTGTCATGCCTTTTAGTGTTCCGAGTCCTTGCTGGAACACTTCTTTCGCATCAGTTAGGATCTTTGACAGTCACCCAGGTGTGACGTCGTCATCCTTTTTGTCAGCCACAGTCAGTGCCTGTATGGAATGCCAATCCAGTTGTATTTTCCGGATCCATTCACGTCCCAGTAATGGTGGTCCTCGATCTTGCAATACATACAGGTCTAGTTTTGGTGTTTACTTACCGTTATATATAACGGTCACCCTTATTTTTCCTTTGGGGTAGACTTTTTGCCCAGTGTACGTCTTCAAAATAGTTTTTGTGTCTCTCAAGGGTATGTGTGAGAATAGCTGCTCGTAGTCCCTGTGATGAAATATTTCCATTCATCACTGCCTGTGACTGAGATCGGTTTCAGTGTCATTTCCCTTCCCCCAGACCTCATTGTATTGTGTACTGGAATGTGCTGTATTGTATACTGGAATGTGCTGTGTGTAGGGCTCCGCCCATACCTGGCCCCGTTTGTAAGCTAGCTTCAGTCTAGCCCCAATCTCCAGAAGGACGACATCTCTCTCACTTACGTGTTTCGTTCTAAGTTAATAAAAGCCTTGTTTTGTTCTGCTACCTTCGAGTCTCGGAATTATTGAGGCACATCAGTCCCATCGGTTTATGACCGTTAGGGCTGATCCTATGTCCAATTCCATCTTTACTTGGACTCCTGCTAACTTGAGAGTGACCCAAATGGTTCGGTGATCCTCCGTTGTGATCACATGTAGTTTCAGACAACTCAGTTCCCTGCTTTCGGAGTCATTATCACTCTTTTGTTCGTCTGAACTATTCTCCATCATCTTATGTACCTTCTTGTACTTTGGTAGGTTTCTTATTGCTGGTTTTCTTTCCCGACCTGCAGACTCATGCTATGTGTCCTACTTTTCCACACTGTCTGCACACTTTGTCTTTGAACCAGCAATCATTCTGGTTGTGTGTTGTTCTGCCGCAGCGATAGCACTTCTCTGTTCCATATGACATTTCGTTTGTGCCATATTCTTGCGGTCTCTGTATCTCTGCAGTGCCCTGTGCTGCTGCTTCATATGATACCGCAATGCTGAAAGCCTTTTCCAGCGTAAGGTCCTTTTCAGGTAAAAGCCGTTTCTGGGTTCCTTCACTTTGAAGCCCACACACAAACTTGTCGCTTAAGGTATCTGCCAGTCCCGCTCCAAACTGGCAGTGTTTCGATAGTTTGCGCAGTTCTGTTAAATAATCAGCATTGCTTTCATCCTTATGCTGGTTCCGTTTGTGAAACTTGAATCTTTTGCTATCAGCAGCGGTGTGGGGTTTAAATGTTCCTTTAGTATCGTTACTATGTCTTCAAAACTCTTTTTCCATTGGCTTCGTTGGGGTTACTAGATTTCGTAATAAACCATACGTCTTTGCACCCATTAAATTTAACAATACCGATGCTTTCTTGTCATCTGACACCTCATTTGCCTTGCAGTACACCTCTATTCGTTCAACATATGTAGTCCAATCTTCGACTTCGTTGTCAAATGCGGCGATACTGCCACTCTTCGGCATTTTGGGTGTGGTTTAAAATGGCGTCTCCCGCGCTTTCCTTCCTCCCCCGTTGCTGCTGGTTCTCGTGGCAATGGCGGCACCCTGTAGGTTTCACGCGCTTCTCCTGCGCTGCTGCCAATGCCGCTCTCGGCGGTCCTTGTTGCAATGGCGGCGCCTCGCGGGTTTCTGCGCGTCTCTCTCTCCCTCCAACGCTGCTCAGCCCCTGAACACCGGCTTCTTTCTTTTTCTGTCTGTCTGTCTGTCTGTCTTTTTCCCCCTTTTTCCCCCCCCCCCCCCTGCTCGGTCAGGCTCTAGCCCGCCGCTGTCCGGGCAGGGTCTGCGCACTACCTCGACTGGAAAGCCAAGCCTGGCTCTCGACAGCCTCCCCCGCAATTCTCAAGTCTCTGCTGGATGACTGGGCGGTTGCCCGTGGTCGACGCCCGAGTCTCTGGCCTTGACCTCCAATCCACTGATCTTCAGGAACGAATCCCCGGGAGGTGATGCAGAGTTGCAGGTAGGTTCGAACCTGCCTCGTCGCCAATGTTACGTCCGTGTATCATAAGACACAGACTGCGGAGAACGGTACAACAGGTGTTTACTCAACGTGGCTCAAACTGCAACTGAACTGTACAGATTACTACTCAGTGTTATATACAGGTGTGGTCATTGCCGGTACTGCAGTATACATGAGCTGTAAAAAATAGTTCCCTCCTTAAAGGTATATACATTACAATTGTCTGCCAACATTTCCCTACATTACAACTGTGTTGCACTTCAAAACATACTTCATTGGCTGTTAAGCGTTTTGGGAAGTCCTGAGGTTGTGAAAGGTGCTATATAAATGCAAGTTCTTTCTTTCTGTACCTGACCAAATTCCCTGACTTTTTTTTGAGAAAAAGATATCCCAAGTAGATTGGGAAGATCTGTGACATGGTTTGTCTTGACTTCCTAAAAGTATTTGACAAGGTTCCACACAAGACTGTTAATTGAGCTTAACGCAGTAGGAGTTCGATGTACAATTTGAAACTAGATAAGAAATTGGCTGAAGAGTAGGAAGCAGCGGGAATTATGTCAGGGTGGGGCAAGTGTTGTGCAGTGCCCCAGAGATCAGTGTTGGGACTCCGACTACTTCTAAGTTACATTAATGATTTGCAAATTGGTCAGATTCACACAGTACCAAACTAGGAGATGGAGTTGAATCTGAGGGAAAGGGCAAAGGAATGGGACTCTGCCGATAGCTCTTTAACAGAACCAGCACCGGTGTGATGGGCTGAATGACTTCTTTCTGTGCTGTAACTCTACCAGGCCAGACTGGAAAACTGCTCTGAGAGTTTGAGTTCCTCCTGTGGGTGAGACCACCTCATTTTTATACAGGTGAGGGTAAGGAATTCACTAACTGGAGGGAGAAGAACTGGACAGGTTCAAAAAGAACTTGGCCACCACTAGTCTGCTTCTTTCTTGGTTTTTGCAAGCATTTTTTTTTGTATACCTGTGCATGGATTTCCTTGTCATGGCTATAAAAAGTAGCTTAAATAAATTTTAATTTAAAAAAGAAAGGACTCTACTTACATGTTGATGTATTGCTATTTTTAAAATGTCTTTGCTCATTTTTGGAGCCATATGAGGTAAAGTCCATTGGAAACCACTAAAGGCAGGTGACGTGGAAACAAATGGGGGGTAAAATTGGGTCGCACCCCCCGCTAACTTCGCCGGGGCGCACCCCCGCACCCGAAATTCACTGGTAGAGCCCCAAGAGGGAGGTGGGGTGCTACTTGAAGCGCCCCGCCTCCCTCTTGGGGTGCTATGAGTGAATATCGTGGCGCTACGTGCCGCGGTACTACAGGCCTTCCTCCCCATATTAAAGGGCAGAGGCTTTGTGCAGCACGACCCAGAGCCCAGCTGGGCCACCAGGGATCGGAGTGCCAGCAAAAGAGCCTGGCACTCGAAGTGCCGGGTTCATGGAGCGTAGCCGGCACCCTGTGGAGTAGCTTCACCGGAGGCCAGGGATGGCAACGGGGGCAGGTGCTGGCAGGCGGCCAGCAACAAAAATGGCCACCCGGGAGCTCCCCTTTAATTTGCGCCGCCTCGGCCACAGGTAGGCGCCCCTGACCCTGTTGGACATAGCGTCCTGCAGTAAGTCAGGGGGCCCTACCGATGATTGTGGCTGGGGCGCTGCGCACGGCGATGACATCATCTCCGGAGGCACGGGACACTAATGGTTACCGCCACTGCTAACCACCCGCTGAATTTTGCGGGAGGCGTTAGTGACGCCGCGCCGTTAGAGGGCACTAACGGGAGGCACAAATGAACTGAATTTTTCCCCCATGGGTTTTGTTACTCCAACATCTCCTATGTATAGGAGTCGAATCCTAGCATTCCTTTTGTTCATTCCTGTCCCACTTGTCACTCTAAACAGGTTTTTTTTTTATTAGTTCCTGAGATGTGGGTATCGCTGGCAAAGCCAGCATTTATTGCCCATCCTTAATTGCCCTTGAGAAGGTGGTGGTGAGTCGCCTTCTTGAACTGCTGCAGTCCATATGGTGAAAGTGCTCCCACAGCGCTGTTAGGTAGGGAGTTCCAGGATTTTGACCCAACGACAATGAAGGATCGGTGCTATATTTCTATCCGGATGGTGTGTAAGGTGTTGGTGCTGCCCTTGTCCTTTTTAGGTGGAAGAGATCACTGGTTTGGGAGGTGCTGCCAAAGAAGCCTTGGTGCATTGCTGCAGTGCATCTTGTAGATGATACACACTGCAGCCATGGTACACCAGTGGTGGAGGGAGTGAATGTTTAGGGTGGTGGATGGGGTGCCAATCAAGCGGGCTGCTTTGTCCTGGATGGTGTCGAGCTTCTTGTGTTGTTGGAGTTGCACTCATCCAGGCAAGTGGAGAGTATGCCATCACACTTGTTGCATGTGGGCATGGACTGCTTCATTATCTGAGGAGTTGTGAATGGCGCTGAACACTGCAGTCATCAGCGAACATCCCCATTTCTGACCTTATGATGGCGGGAAGGTCATTGATGAAGCAGCTGAAGATGGTTGGGCCTAGGACACTGCCCTGAGGAACTCCAGCAGTGATGTCTTGGGGCTGTGATGATTGACCTTCAACAACCACAACCATCTTCCTTTGTGCTAGGTATGACTCCAGCCAGTGGAGAGTTGCCCCCCTCCCGACTCCCATTGACTTCAGTTTTACTAGGGCTCCTTGATGCCACACTCTGTCAAATGCTGCCTTGATGTCAAGGGCAGTCACTCTCGCCTCACCTCTGGAATTCAGCTCTTTTGTCCATGTTTGGACCAAGGCTGTAATGAGGTCGGGAGCCGAGTGGTCTTGGCGGAACCCAAACTGGGCATCAGTGAGCAGGTTATTGGTGAGTAAGTGCCACTTAATAGCACTGTCGACGACACCTTCCATCACTTTGCTGATGATTGAGAGTAGACTGAAGGGGTGGTAATTGGTCGGATTGGATTTGTCCTGCTTTTTTGTGGACAGGACATACCTGGGCAGTTTTCCACATTGTCGGGTAGATGTCCGTGGTGTAGCTGTACTGGAATGTTTCTGCAAGAGTTCCCGCACTGACTCAGTGAGTATACATAGTGCTCCATGATTTATTGAGCTGTTTGGAGTAGGCACACCACCTGTCTTGATAGCTGATCCGAGCCAGGGAAAATCAGATGGCCTTTCCACTTCCTACCATTAGTGATCCCTGCGTGAACATTGGAAAAGGATACAAATTCGTCTCACTGCAGTGTTAACACTTTTTAAAGGTGAATTCACCAATCCACACTCCCTGTGGGGGGAGCTGTGCTGGATGGTAGCTATGTTGTTGTAGCCCAGTCTCCAACCCTTGCCCTCTGCTGGGAATGCAGGGTGAATGAATGAATGAATTCACCCTTCAATGGCTAAGCTCACATTATGAACGGTAACTTGGGGTATGTCCTGGAGGGCTGTTTCTGCCAGGGGAGTCCTAGCCTGTGCTTGGAGGGGAAGAGAAAATCAGTAGGGAGGAAAAAAAAGAGGGGTGTCAATACTTCAAGTCCAGAGAAGAAGTTTGCAGCCTCTGTCAAAATATATAGGAAAAATCCAAGTGAAATTCTGGTTCAAGATAAACACACTCTAAATTATGCTAATTTTATTCTACTGCTGTAGAATGACTTGATGAAGCCCCTGTTACAAATCCATCTGTTCGCCTCCAGAATCCACTCAAATGAGACACTCGGGAAAATCTGTTCTGTGCACAACCAGTGTTTTTTGGCACATTGTTCTACACTGACCCCGGCAGGTAGATGACCTTGGAGCAAAGGCGTACATATTTCTCTTTGTGGGGACCCCCTGCAAATATTGAAAAACTCTTGGGGATCCCAGTATAAGCTACAGCTACCGAAAGGAAAACTATCCTGTTCTTGCAGAAAATGTTTTAATTGGTGCACGGGAAAATAAATAATGTGGTTAATAAATCAACAAATACCGAATTCTCAAGACACTGTGCTCTGGGTGTGTGGTACGGACAGACAGATATCTGACACTCCTGAAGGCCTGGTTTGAAAACCTAGACTTGGAATAGTAGAGCTGGCACCACCTTCAGTGGTTAAAGGCGTTCCCGGCTCACAGGAAAGGTTTGGGGAAATAAAATTACTGAGGTTGAGTACTACTGAATAGTTCCAGTATTTTACGAGTAGCCTTTCTTCATGCTCCACTGATTTTGAAGGGGGGGGGGGGAGGTGGAATCAGTGATTTATATGAACAGTGAATTGCACAAGTTGCCCAGGTTCCCTCTCCCCTGTTGGTCTCCATTTGTTGGTCTCCATCGTGTGAATAATGTGAAGACAATGGGATAAGACATACATAAGCTGCCCAAGGAATGAGAGTCAGTCAGTTACGTGACTAAAGAGGTGGAAAGTGTAATAACCATGCAATGGTGGCACACCTTCCCTTTACATACCACATCTCGCGAGATGGTTTACTCTTCACCTCTCGAGTTGTGTCACCACTGATGAAGGTAAATGCCTATGAAAAGCGATTGCTTGTTGTCTTGGAATCATTTTTATTTTGACCACGGGTGGATTGAGTGCTTAGCCTATTCGTATACAACTTGTAATATTGCTGGCCTGTATAGACTGTAGCCAACATTGAAGCTGGCGCACTGCAGGGATGGCGCACTTGCCAAAGCAACTGAACATGTGCGCCTATCATGTACATGTGCATCGGTCTGGTGTTACTGGATCCACCTTGCAATATACAATATGGATTTGGCAGGAAGGGAACAAGGTCATGTTGTGGAATCCCTTCCAACAAAAAATGCATTTTTAAAATTGAGACCAGATGAAGGGCTAAGGCCCACAATGCAGGACACCACCAAGACTGTAAGGGACAGAGCGGTCAACTGGGAAGTAGTGATCAGGTTACACCAAACTTGGGTTTTAAAAGGCTGAAGGTTATAGGAGACAAGACCGATTGAATTTCACAGTTTTTAAAGTACTGTAAATGGGGCATTCAAGAACAAGGCAATATGGATCAACCAGCTGAGCACTGGTACAAAAGCAGGATGCTGGAAATCTCAAACAAAAACAGAAAATGTTGGAAATACTCAGCAGGTCAGGCAGCATCTGTAGAGAGAGAAACAGAGTTAATGTTTCAGGTTGATGTCCCTTTGTCAGAACTGGAAAAAGTTGGAGATGTAACTGGTTTTTCAGCAAGTGTAGGGACAGGGAAAGAGGGGAGGGGAGGAAAGAAAAGAGACAAATGGAAATCCTGTCTCTGAGAAGAGCAGAACTTCTGAATTGCTTTACATTCACTTTACATGAGCACTAACTTGCAGTCTGTGAACCAAAGATTGCAGGTTTTATTGCAGTGATGTGTGACTTCTGATGTATTGTGTAAACAGCATAAAGATACAAAGCTGTCTGGTGTGTAATTTTTATCCCAAGTAATTTTGAGGTAAGAATTTTATATTGAAGGCTTTTTGGAAGAATTTTTAATGTGAATGATTCCATAATGTGCTAATTCATCTGGCAAAATGGCTTCATCTGTCCTGTGTTTATGTGGAGCCTATCATGTATTTAAAACACCCCAAGGTACTTAACATGGGGAATGTTTGAGCAAAGCAGGAAGTAGTGGAAGTGACTGAGATACAAGTTTTGAGGACACTTCTGAAGTTGGGGAGAAAGGCAGCAAGGCCTTAAGGAACAGAATTTCAGAAAATATAACTGTTTCCCGCCCTCCCCCATAATATGCACCTGAGAGAATGATGGGATCATACTGGAACTGTGGTGGGGTTGAGGTGAGGCGGGTGGTGTTCTAGAGATGATCTCTTGCCGATGTGAGCTTGGGGTCAAACAAGACACAGTGGCTGCTCGTCTGCAAGTGAGTTGGAACAACTGGCCATGGAGGGAGATGGAATTGGTACAGGAGCTGCAAAGCCTCTTGACTGGAGTGGAATTACCTAAATGTGCATGTGCAGTTACTTCAAATACCTCTTTGCAATGTTTATCATTCTGACCACGGTCCTCCCTTCAAGTGTCAAGGAATGTTCCATGTAGGCTAGCAATAGCAAAGCATTCAGAAGACCATTGGATGATTTTTGTATTGGGTTTAGTGGGATTCTATTTCTACCAACACCAGACACACTGGTCTTCTAGCTGGCAGCAGTCACAAAGTAATCTTGCTGGATCTGCCAAGACCAGCTGCCAAGGAAGACCTGTTGTATCGGTTTCCCTGGCACACCACTAAACCAAATATAAAAATAGCTGTTGGTGCAAGTTTGACACTGAAATGCAACACCAAGCATTGAACAAATTATTTTGACCATTTATGAGGTACTTTTGATGCAAGGTTTTGGATGTGCTATTTGTTGGCTAGGAATGTAATGTATTTAATTTCAGAAAATATTTTATGTTTCCCCAGTTCCTCCTAAAATGTCAATTTAAGATAATTGGCAAACGATCTAGAGGGGAAATGAGAATTTTGTTTTTTCCTCACAGCGTTGTTAAGATCTGGAATGCACTGCCTGGAAGGGTGGTGGAATCCGATTCCATCGGAACTTTCAAGAGGCAATTGAACATATACTTGAAAAGGATTTGCGGGGTTAGGGGGCGGGAGGAAAGCTGGGTGTGGGATGAAATTAGATAGCTCTTTCAAAGAACCGGCGCAGGAATGACTGGTCGAATGGCCGCCTTCTGCACTATTCTATGATTCTACTGTGATGTGTGCAGTTTTGGTCGCCTTATCTGAAGAAGGATGTTCTTGCCATGGAAGGAGTGCAGCGAAGATTCACCAGGCTGATACCTGGGATGGCAGGAATGACGTATGAGGAAAGATTGGGTCGATTGGGCTTGTATTCACTGGAGTTTAGAAGAATGAGAGGGGATCTCATTGAAACTTATAAAATTCTAACAGGACTAGACAGACTAGATGCAGGAAGGATGTTCCTGATGGCAGGGGAGTCCAGAACCAGGGGTCACAGTCTAAGGATAAGGGGCAAGCCATTTAGGACAGAGATGAGGAGGAATTTCTTCACCCAGAGAGTGGTGAACCTGTGGAATTCTCTACCACAGAAGGCAGTTGAGGCCAATTCATTAAATAAATTCAAGAACGAGTTAGATATATTTCTTAAGGCTAAAGGGATATGGGGAGAAAGCAGGGGCAGAGTACTGAGTTTGGATGATCAGCCATGATCTCATTGAATGGTGGAGCAGGCTCGAGGGGCCGAATGGCCTACTCCTGCTCCTATCTTCTATGTTTCTATGTGTCACAACTTTCTGCACGTAGGAGACACTGTCCTCAGACACTGCATATGAATGAATTGTGCTAATACTAGGCAATTAACAGGTTTTTTTAAAACACTGTTACTACATACTTAAAACATTAGGCTGCAGGATATAGGTGTGTTTTTATTAGATATGCACTGTCTTGCCTTTTTAAGAGCGAGCTGAATTAACAGCTCATTTCCTTCCTCAAATAAAGTGAAAGGTCAATTGTCTTGAGGGAGAAAAAACAAATCGTTAATGCCACCATGATTTCCATTTACAGTTTTATATGCCTATAAACCCATCATTTACTGAGCATGATACAAATAAAGATAAATTCTGCCTTCTCGCTGGAAGTTTGGTCACACCCCCATCTTGCATTTTAGTTAAAGTTTCATTGTATTTAAAATACTCATGAATTTCACACAGCATGTTAAAATAAGTTGTTATGCAACTCCAACAGGATTAGCTGCAAATTGAATTGAGTTCCTGCCAGTGGCCAGGACAACCTGCCACATCATTTCAATTGGGCCGATCAGTCACTGGCAAATGTAGAAATGTGTCCAGGTCGATCAGTGTAAATCTTTACAGGAAAAATCTCCCACCCTATATAAACATGAGCTCATTCAAAGCTTTGCTGCCCGTATCTTGCACCAAGACCCGTTTACCCATCACCCCTGTGCTTGCTGACCGACCTATGACTCCTGGTCTGGTAGCACCTCGATTTTATAAAAAAAAAAAATTCTCATCCTTGTTTTCAAATCTCTCCAATGCCTTGCACCTCCCCATCACTGTAACCTCCTCCAGCCCACCGAGATCTCTGCACTTTAATTCTGGCCTCTTGCGCATCCCCAATTTTAATTGCTCCACCATTGGCAGGTGTTCCTTCAGCTGTCTAGGCCCTAAGCTATGGAATTCCCTCCCTAAACCTCTCCGCCTCTACTTCTCTCTCCTTTTTAAGACACTCCTTGAAGCCTACCTCTGTCCTACTATCTCCTTATGTGGCTCGGTGTCGAATTTTGTTTGATAATACTCCTGTGATAATACTCCTGTGAAGCACCTTGGGATGTTTTACTAAATTAAAGGCACTATATAAATGCAAGTTGTTGTTGAAACAGTGGTTAGAATGTGGAACTTGCTACTGCATGGAGTAGTTGCAATGAATAGTGTTGATGCTTTTAAGGGGAAGCTGGATAAGTACATAAGGGAGAAAGGAATAGAAGGATATGTTGATAGGGTGGGAGGAGGCTTGTGTGGAGCATATCTACTAGCGTAGATCAGTTGGGCTGAATGGCCTGTTTCTGTGCTGTTCTGTAATCCATTATAAAATGAGTGCGAGGCCTGTGGACTTCATGTATATGCAAATCACAACCAACCAGTGGTTAGATAGAAACATAGAAGATAGGAGTAGGCCATTCGGCCCCTCGAGCCTGTTCTGCCATTTAATGAGATCATGGCTGATCATCCAAGTTCAGTACCCTGTCCCTGCTTTCTCCCCATATCCCTTGATCCCTTTAGCCTCAAAAAATATATCCAACTCCTTTCTTGAATATATTTAATGAATTGGCCTCTACTGCCTTCTGTGGTAGAGAATTCCACAGGTTCACCACTCTGGGTGAAGAAATTCCTCCTCATTTCTGTCCTAAATGGCCTACCCCTTATCCTTAGACTGTGACACCTGGTTCTGGACTCCCCGACCATCGGGAACATCCTGCATCTAGTCTGTCCAATCCTGTCAGAATTTTATAAGTTTCAATGAGATCCCCTCTCATTCTTCTAAACTCCAGCGAGTACAAGCCCAATCGACCCAATCTCTCCTCATACGTCATTCCTGCCATCCCAGGTATCAGCCTGGTGAATCTTCGCTGAACTCCTTCCATGGCAAGAACATCCTTCCTCAGATAAGGCGACCAAAACTGCACACAATACTCGAGGTGTGGTCTCACCAAGGCCCTGTACAACTGGAGCAAGACATCCTTGTTCCTGTACTCAAACCCTCTCGCTACGAAGGCCAACATACCATTTGCCTTCTTAACCACCTGCTGCACCTGCATGCTTACCTTCAGTGACTGGTGCACAAGGACACCCAGGTCTCGTTGCACTTCCCCTTCTCCCAATCTATTGCCATTCAGATAATAATCTGCCTTCCTGTTTTTGCCACCAAAGTGGATAACATCACATTTATCCACGTTATATTGCACCTGCCATGCTTCTGCCCAATCACCCAACCTGTCCAAATCATCCTGGAGTTTCTCTGCACCCTCCTCACAGCACACACGCCCACCCAGCTTTGTGTCGTCTGCAAACTTGGAGATATTACATCTAGTTCCCTTGTCTAGATCATTAATATATATTGTGAATAGCTGGGGTCCAAGGACCGATCCCTGCGGTACCCCACTAGTCACTGCCTGCCACTCGGGAAAAGACCCGTTTATTCCAACTCTTTGCTTTCTGTCTGCCAACCAGTTCTCTATCCCAGTTAGGACAGGCCAACAGCACATGTATGTGTACCAACACACTCTGCCATAGAGTGCTTGCACAAACTCCTTACATGGCTGAAAGACTGTCAGACACTGCCGTGCAATCAACTGAATGCAAGTTAAACACTGGAAGCAGAGACAAAGTAGGGAGTGGGTGGGGGGGGAGAAACTTTAGGTACGAGTTTCTCCCAAGTAAATAAGCAAAGTAGTGCAGATGCTGAAAATCTGAAAGAAAAATAGAAAATGCTGGAAACATTCAGCAGGTCAGTCAGCATCTGTGGAGCGAACGGGATAGTTCAGCGACCCTTCTTCAAACTGTTTTGAAGGGTCCCCATCCCGAAACGTTAACTATTCTGTTCTCTCCGCAGATGCTGACTGATCTGTGTGTGTCCAGCATTTTCTGTAAGTTCTTACACATTGGCCCACTTTCACAACTCCCTGATACTGGCTCCTCGGGAGCAGGTTGCCTGCCGCCAGATCTAAAGTGAAGGTCACTCGAGAATAAATTGAAGAAAATGGATACATTCTAGGGATCTATAGCCAGTTTGGTTATATTCTGAAACCACTGTTTAATTGCATAGATGCTTTTGAAGGGAACCTAGATAAGTACATGAGGGCGAAAGGAACAGGAGGATATGCAGATAGGGTGGGAGGAGGCTCGTGTGGAGCATAACCACCAGCGTAGATCAGTTGGGCTGTTTAACTGCAGCAACACTTAATTTAAACAGCCATTTTGTCGGATGTGTGCCTACTGTTGTCTTACAAATGGAACGAATGTTAACACAGTATTGAGGTGGTGGGATATCTCCAGAAACTGCCATTCCAGCAGGGCTCAAAATACTACCTGAGAACTTACCACAATAAACTCTTGGTTAAAAATCAATCTAGCGTAAGAGTGCCATGATGAACACGCACAACAAATTATATATGTGAGACTTGAACGATTTATATGCCTTTAGGTGAAAAGTGTATAAGAATATTAAGGAAAAGGGAGCCAATATTTATACAGATATTTTGCGCGCCATTTTTTTTTTTGGTTTGCCAAGTACTTCAATGCTATGATACAATCCGTGAAAGTGTTTTGTTTTCTTGGAAAGACATTGTTGTGTTGGGGAATAATAGGGTGCTTCCACTGTTCTTCATCCCCAGGTACAAGGCTAGCATGTTACATGTATAGTTTGATAAGGATGCAGCTGGTTGCCCAAAGTAAATGCAAGACGAATGCAGATTATTTTTCTCATTGCTGGGAAGACAGAAGTAGAGACAGTGAAGTGATCACAAATTAATTGATTTTTTTTGACTGACGCTCCTGTAAAGCAACTTGGGACGTTTCACTACGTTAAGGACACTATATAAATGCATATTGCTGTTATTGATTAAAACTAGAAGTAATTGCCCAATAAATCTTTGTAATCTTCACTTCATTAAATCGCAGGCATGGCACAAAACCTGTTTTCGCTGTGCACTGTGTGGCAAGAGCCTGGAATCCACAACTGTCACAGATAAAGATGGAGAAATCTACTGTAAAGGTAAGGCCAAATGTAAAATTCTCTGCTTCTTGTAAAGGAGAAAACCAGTTGAATTAAGACTGTTATGCATAGTAGTCCTTTACAATGTAGTGCATTCAGTGGATCAAACCTTGCAGGAGTTTGTCACCATCCATTTCTCCTCACAAAGAAAACCTATTTGTATTGTTTGGAATTAGTAGACATGGGAGCTATGTTCCCTGCAGTTTTTTTGGCCCTGTGTGGTCCTTTTTAAGGGCCATTCAAAATACCGCACATGTGCGGTCTTTACTTTGAAATGCCAGCAAGCCGGCTGCACGGGTTCCCTGGAGCAGTGTGCAGCCGCGCACCTTACAGGAAACACTGCATGGGAAGTGACTCTTTTTTCACATCGGTGTTTAGGAACATATGACGACGGACAGGTGAAGGCCCTCTGGTCCATAGAGCCTCTCCCACACAATTGAGATACCTTGTATGTCCTAACATATGCACTCCACCTCACTCGAAACCATGTGATCTACTGGGAGAGGCAAAAAAAAAACGATTAAAAATCCAAGCCAACTTGGGGGAAAAAAATCTGGGAAATTCCTCTCCGACCCATCTAGGCGATCAGAACTAGTCCAGGAGATCACTCTGGCCCTGAATTCCCTGCAGTGCCTACCTTCTGTAAGAGGTGATCTCCGCCCCAGCCAAAAACAGGTCCAGCTCTCACTTAAAGGAATTCAGCGAGTCCGCATCCACCGCACGAGACAGCAGCCTGTTCCTCAGGTCCTCTATTCTCTGGGAAAAGAACCACCTCCTGACATCTAACCTAGATCTGGCCTTATACAACTTGAATTTGTGACCCCTGGTCCTCCCTATTCAATTGAAACAAACTGTCAACTGGAATACAATCTGTTCCCTTCATTATATTAGCTACAGTACATTATTCAGTTTGTTGACAGTTCAGACCAACCAACAGAAATGCTGCCTCTGGCACCTTGCAGTAGATGAATTGCTAAGGGTGCTGCATATGTCACTTGGAATTGGAGAGCTATTTGTTGTTGGTAATGATGGCAGACTAGAAACAGTTGAATCTTTCATAATCCAGGCCAACACTCCAGGGCCGTACTGAGGGAGTGCCGCATTGTCAGAGCAGGAGTCCTTCCGATGGGACCTTAAGCTGAGGCTCCTTCTGATGGTTCAGGCGGATGTCAAAAGTTCCCGTGGCTTCATTTTGCAGAGCAGCGAGGAATTCTCCCGCAGTCCTGGAGCGCATTCCTCCCTCAATCAACACTGTCAAAAATAGCTCAACTAATCATTCATCTCTCTGCTGTTTGTGAGATTATGCTGCGTGCAAGGTGGCAGCTGTGTTTACCCACATCATAAGATAACACTGGTTGCATTTCAAAGTAATCAAGTGTAGGTGAAGTGTTTTGGACATTTCTTAGCAATGTGATTAAAGCGCTACATAAGTGCAAGTCGGTTCTTTCTTGATATCTAAAGTCACAATTGTTCTGTGCGTGTTGTCCCCATAAACAAACTGCGCTAATGTGTAACCTGTTTAACGTCAATCTCGTGCTGTAATATTACACCACATGTGCCAAATGATTATCTTGTCACTTTGTTGTTATGCATATTGTATTCCACTATTGAAATAATTAAGTGTTCAGAGTTGGGGTGAGCTCACTGACCTGCATTACACAAGAACACACCTTTTTGATCAGGAAGTAGAATGATGAGTTGCATCATCTTTGTGTTGCATCTCAGTCTGACACATAGTTGGATAGATCACCTAACAACTAACGAAATAAATGTGGTTCTAGCAGCATTAGTAGTTGTAGTAGAATAGATTCCAATAACCATATTAAAGGCATCAACAGAATGTTACTTTATTGCAAGTGATTTGATCAACACCTTTTTAAAAAATTTGTTTTTTAAACAATTAACATTATTCTTTCTTCCTGTTGCAGCTTGCTATGCGAGGAACTTTGGCCCAAAAGGAATGGGTCATGGACAGTCAGGTGGAGCATTACCTAGCACAAATTAAAAAAAAAAAAAAAAAAAATCTTCTGGCACAATCGAAGATGCATTTCATTCTCCAATTCCCCCTCACGTCCTTTTCAAATGAATACCATTCCCTGTAAAGCTGGAAAAACATTTATAGTGTGGCTATAATTCATAACTATCTTCATCCTTCAAGGGTCAGTCATATATTCACAATAAAGGATTTCAAATACAGACTGTGTCCAAAATAGAAGGAACACTATAAATGATGAATACCAGGCAGGCAATGTCCAAAACTATTTTTACAGACCCGTTGTAACGCAATGATAAATTGTTTAAAGGTTCATTTCCACACTGAATGGAATTGAGCACTGTATGATAAAATGCCTTGCTATGCTCATGTTGTTGCTATTGTAAGCTTATAAAAGTACCTATTAATCCATGCTTTGTAACTCTAAATAAAGTATTAGCATCTAAAGAATCGGACAGTCTTCCTGACACTTTCTTTGACACAGTAACTCATCCATTTTTCCTGGTTTTTGTGATTTCCCCCCCCCCCCTTCTCTCCACAAGGTTTTTTACCCTGGATGCTCCTTGTTTGGCCAGGGATGATAATGGCCTAGGTTGCTGGTATTTCTCCAAGGCCATCATAATCGATATGCTTGTAGCTGAGCAAAATTGATTTTTTTTTTTTAAAAAACCTTCCTTAAAAACTTGTTCCGAACAGGTTACCTGACAGTTCACTTGGGTTGCCAGGTATTTAGTGATATTCCATCCACCCCCACCCCCGCTCTCCCCGGCACCTTTCTCTGGCCAGGGTGGGGATTTTGGTGGCATTGAGCACAATCCTTGTTCTAATACTGAGTGAGCTCATCTCAGCGGGGCCAACGGTGAAATGCTGAAGTAAAAATTTTGAAGAGGATAAAAAAACACCGCCACAGATCACCGTTCTGCTAGAAACGGTGGGCATAGAAACATAGAAGATAGGAGCAGGAGTAGGCCATTCGGCCCCTCGAGCCTGTTCCACCATTTAATGAGATCATGGCTGATCATCCAAGTTCAGTACCCTGTCCCTGCTTTCTCCCCATATCCCTTGATCCCTTTAGCCTCAAAAAATATATCCAACTCCTTCTTGAATATATTTAATGAATTGGCCTCAACTGCCTTGTGTGGTAGAGAATTCCACAGGTTCACCACTCTCTGGGTGAAGAAATTCCTCATCTCAGTCCTAAATGGCTTACCCCTTATCCTTAGACTGTGACCCCTGGTTCTGGACTCCCCCGCCATTGGGAACATCCTTCCTGCATCTAGTCTGTCTAGTCCTGTTAGAATTTTATAAGTTTTAATGAGATCCCCTCTCATTCTTCTAAACTCGAGCGAATATAAGCCTAATTGACCCAATCTCTCCTCATACGTCATTCCTGCCATCCCAGGTATCCGTCTGGTGAGTCTTCACTGCACTCTCTCCATGGCAAGAACATCCTTCCTCAGATAAGTCGACCAAAACTGCACACAATACTCAAGGTGTGGCCTCACCAAGGTCCTGTACAACTGCAGCAAGACAGCCTTGCTCCTGCACTCGAATCCTCTCGCTATAAAGGCCAACATACCATTTGCCTTCTTAACCGCCTGCTGCACCTGCATGCTTACCTTCAGCGACTGGCGCACAAGGACACCCAGGTCTCATTGCACTTCCCCTTTTCCCAATCTATTGCCGTTCAGATAATAATCTGCCTTCCTGTTTTTGCCACCGAAGTGGATAACCTCGCATTTATCCACATTGGGCAGATGCATAGCAAATGCAGTATAATCACCCAACCTGTCCAAATCATACTGCAGTTTCTCTGCATCCTCCTCACAGCACACACGCCCACCCAGCTTTGTGTCGTCTGCAAACTTGGAGATGTTGGGCTAAAAATTCGGTATCGCCGCGCCAGGTCTTTAGTGCCCGAAATTTTGCACTCGCCCGGATTCCTGTAGCGCCCACCTGAAATTCAGTTGCGCCGCCCCAAGACGGAGGCGGGCGCTATTGCAGGGTTTGGCCGCCTCGTTTGGGGTGATGAAAGTCAGTTTCAGGCGTCCAGCTGCCGCTGCGGCACCCGATGCGGTGCGGCAGGCTGGGGTACTGCAGGCCTCCTCCTCTTAAGGAGGAGCTGCCTGCAGCCGTGAGATCGCCGCTGGATTCCCCCGGCAAATGAGCCCGGCACCACGGAGAAGTGCCGGGCTCGTGGGAGTCAGACACCAATGCCGCGGGGGGGTGGTGCAGGAGTCCGGGGAGGGAGGTGCGGCCAGGCGGCCGCCG
Source organism: Somniosus microcephalus (assembly GCF_052327205.1). Taxonomy (NCBI): domain Eukaryota; kingdom Metazoa; phylum Chordata; class Chondrichthyes; order Squaliformes; family Somniosidae; genus Somniosus; species Somniosus microcephalus. The sequence goes on from NC_141001.1 coordinate 101,034,015, forward strand.
GGAAAGCGGCCGGCCACCCCTCCACCTTTATGCGCCGGCCTCTCGGAGCTGCAAGGCACCGTTTTTCAAACGCTGTTTGCGGCCGCTACGGGCGAGGTGGCCGCAACTGAATTTGGCCATCGGCACGGAATAGCATTGGAACGGGGGCGCTGCGCACACCGATGACGTCATCGGTGCCGGCGCAGCGCTACCGGCTAACGCCGATGTTAGGGACCAACTGAATTTCGGGCGCTAAAAAACTTCCGGCGCAAACCACTCTATAGCCAATAAGTGGGCGCAAACGCAACTGAATTTCTAGGCCATTACATCTTATATACAGTATTGGGAATAGCTGGGGTCCTAGCACCGATCCCTGCGGTACCCCACTAGTCACTGCCTGCCACTCTGAAAAAGACCCATTTATTCCAACTCTTTGCTTCCTGACTGTCAACCAGTTCTCTATCCAAGACCATACCTTACCCCCCAATCCCCTGTGCTTTAACTTTGCACGCTAATCTCTTAGGCGGGACCTTATCGAAAGCCTTCTGAAAGTCCAAATACACCACATCCACTGGTTCTCCCTTATCTATTTTACCAGTTACATCCTCAAAAAATTCCAGTAGTCAAGCATGATTTACCTTTTGTAAATCCATGTTGACTTTGTCCGATCCTGTCGCTGTTTTCCAAGTGCTCTGTTATTACATCTTTTATAATGTACTCTAGCATTTTCCTCACTACCGATGTCAGGCTTACCGGTCAATAATTCCCCGTTTTCTCTCTACCACCTTTTTTGAATAGTGGGGTAACATTAGCTACCCTCCAATCCATGGGAATTGTTCCAGAGTCTATAGAATTTTGGAAGTATGTGACTGATGGGAGAGGACATCAGTGGGCTTGACCTCCCCCTCCCCAAGTATTGGCCTGTTGTCCGTCACTGTTTAAGCTTAAATACTTGGGTAAGGTTCTCCCCCCACCCCAAAGAGTCCCAGGTCATATGGAATTGTACTTTGTTTTGTGTCACCACCGACTGGGGAAGAAAATGGGGAAAAATACAATAACTCCATTCAGGCCACTGGAGCAGGCAGGTACAAGTGACTCGCTCCTTTGGACCTCGAGCACATTGACTTTCTACACTTTTTAATTTAACACTACGGGATCTTTCAACCCCTTTCGGAGCTCTGTACATAGCATTTGCAACTGCTGACTTCTGATCCTTGGTCAAAAGGATAAGCAAAGTCCTTCTTAGATAAAATGATCATTAAAGTTGAGATTTTGTTTGCGTTCCACAATTCAATTGTTTCAAATCTTTAAAATTTAACTATGGAAATAAATTGGACTACAATGATTCTCTCTGATTTTATTCATTGCTTTTATCAATGGATAACACCAGTGGACTCATTATCTGTGCTTTATTTACAGTGCACTAATTTAACATTGGGGACCTCACTAAGGTTACAACTGCGTGAACATTCACATTGGAACAGAGAAAAGAACCCACTCTTCATAACATCTCCAGCTACAAAAATGTGAAGCAATGAAACATTACCAACCTGCTAGAAGTACCCCTGGCTTCAATAAGTCAATGATCTTCGACTCTCAGCCTTTCACTCTCAGTCTTGTCTTTATTTTTCTATTCTCTGACAGTTGGTGTCCCACCAGTTGCTATCAAAACTTTTTATACTAAGGTGTGAACACTAAAACCCCCTCCTCTTCCAGTCCATCCTTTTAAATCTGCCCCCAGCTGCTTCTGGTTTTCACACTTCACTCAAAATAACTATTCTGCAAGGCAAGGAGCATTGTTTTTAAAGAAATTGTGTGCTACATCCACATTCTATATACAAAAGCTCCAATGGAACACACTAACACAAACACTAGTATTGTCTAAGATTTGCATTTATAGCACTGATTGACAAAGTTAAATGTTTTATTCATATTTCCTCGTGGGTTTGGGCTCCAATTCCCTCTACAAAGCCTTTCCCCCCCAATGCACAGAAGGCCAAGCCAACAGCCTCACATCACACCTTCTGAAAGTGTCGCTCTCATTAGTTAACTGGAAGCACACTTGGATGAGGTGACACATGGGCTTTGACTTGGCCAGGTCAATTGTTGTACCACGGCAACAATCTCCAGTGGAGTGGACTGCTGTGATACCTGCCTACAATCTCTGTTCCAGAGATGGAAACTGTATCAGCAATGACTGACTGCAAAATTAGCAATGTATTATGAATCTGAATTCTACTTGCTCTGTGCACTGCATTTGTTTAATTACAGTCTAGTAGTCAGAAGACAAGGTTCAAACAGATGTAATTAGTGCATTCTATCTTCTTCTTAGGTGGAACCGAGGATGACTTGCTTCCACATTAAAAATGAGTTCTCAGGTGACTGATGAGTCCAATGCAGGACCTACAGTCTCTGTCACAGGTGGGGCAGACGGTGGTTGAAGGGGCAGGTGGGTGGGGTGCTTGGGTTGACGTGCGCTGCTTGCGCTTGGCTTCCACTTGCTCCCGGCGAAGAGACTCGAGGTGTTCGGCGCCTTCCCGGATGCTTCTTCTCCACTTTGTGCGGTCTTTGTGTAGTGTATTCTATATTGTAACTACAGCTCTCTGTGTACCAGGACCAGCTCCATTGATCAAATGTTACTCTGCATTAGGTGATAGTTACCCAACAGAATGAGCACTATTATTGTAATAGAAATAACCATATCTGTAATCTTATGAATTTTTATCTTCTGGCTTTTAAAAACATATATTTTTCTCTCCACTTATCCCCTTGCAGGTGTCCTCCAACTGGCCAAGTAAGAGTTGGCATCTATTAAATTCTAGGAACAGGAGTAGGCCATTCAGCTCCTTGAGCCAGTTCTACCATTCAATCAGATCACGGATGATCTGTGTCTCAACTCCATTTACCCGTCTTTGTTCCATATCCCTTGATACCCTTACTTAACAAAAATCTATTGATCTCAGTCTTGAAAATTTCAATTGACGCAACCTTTGTGGGAGTTACAGATTTCCACTACCCTTTGTGTGAAAAGGCACTTCCTGATTTAATTCCCCGAGTGGCCTAGCTTTAATTTTAAAGATTGTTAGCCCTTGAACTTTATAATTTTAAAACACCTCAATTAGATCACCCCTCAATCTTCTAAACTCGAGACTACAAGCCAAGTTTATGCAACTTGTCCGTATAATTTAATCTTTTATCCCTGGTATCATTCTCGCCATTAAGAAAATATTCCAATTTGTTTTTCTTGAATCCAAAGTGGATGACCTCGCTCTTCACCGCAATGAACTCCCATCTGTCACAGTTTAGCGGACTTACTTAATCTGTCTATGTTCCTTTGTAAATTTCTGCTTCTATCTACACAACTTATTGTGCCTCCTCACTTAGTGTCATTTGCAAACTTGGATACAATTCTCTATTCCTTAATCCAATTCATTGATAAAGTATGGTGAAAAGCTGAGGCCCGAGTATAGATCCCTGGGGAACACCACTTGTTATATTCCGCCAATCACAGAATGTTCCCTTTATCCCTACTCTTAACGCCTGCCTCCCAACCAATTATCAACTCATGCCCGAAGATTGCCTTCAATTCCATGCGCTTTTACTAATGCTTTTGCTAATAATCTCTTGTGCGAAACCTTATCAAATTATTCAGTTCTGTCGAAAAGTCATCGACCTGAAATGTTAACTCTGTTTCTCTCTCCACCGATGCTGCCTGGCTTGCTGAGTATTTCCAGCATTTTCTGTTTTTAGTTCTTATCAAATTCTTTCTGGAAGTCCATATAAACCATATCCAGACAATCCCCTATTCACCATGTTAATGACCTCCTCAAAAAATTCATCTATTTTAGTCAGGCATAACCTACCCTTCACAAATCCATGCTGACACTCTTTGATCAGCTGCTAATACTTGTCCAAATCCCGAGGGGCACTATAGACAAGTCTCCCGTCACCACATGCGCACAGCAAGAGTTATTGGATAGTAATGGGGATAGGGAATCTTTATTATTCATTCTTGTTATATATGGGCATTGCTGGCATACTTAGTTGCCCTTGACAAGTTGGTGGTGGGCCATCTACTTGAACTGCTGCGGTCTATGTGGTGAAGGTACTCTCGCAGTGCTGTTAGGGAGGGAGTTCCAGGATTTTGACCCAGCGGCGATGAAGAAACAGCGATATATGTGCAAGTAGGGATGGTATGTGATTTGGAGGGGAACTTGGAGGTAATGGTGTTCCCATGCGCCTGCTGCCCTTGTCCTTCTCGGTGGTGGAGATCACGGGTTTGGGAGGTGCTGCCGGAGAAGCCTTGGCGAGTTGCTGCAGTGCATCTGGCCCAACGTGGGGGTGGAGGGGTAAAACGTCTTTCTGATGACAATAGATAATTCAGCAAGATTGGGGAATTGAGTCTTGAAATTTATTGGTTTGTTTAACTCAGCTAGTGATCGGATAACCTCACTAAACCATTGGGGGAGCTCCATTTAAGGGATCTCTGAAGAAAATTATAACTGCATATACTGCTGTTATGCAACAAAAACAAGCACAACTCTGCAACAATACCAGGTGCAAAATTCCAATAAAAACCCTTTAATGCTTTGCTGTAGTCATTATATGGTATCGTTACATGGCTCCTTAAAACCTACCTCTTTAACCAACCTTTTGGTCATCTGCCCTAATATCTCCTTACAACAACAACAAATTTATATAGTGCCTTTAACATAGCAAAACATCCCAAGGCGCTGCACAGGAGTATTTTAAGTCAAAATATTTGACACCGATCCACATAGGATAAATTAGGGCAGATGATCAAAAGCTTGGTCAAAGAGGTAGGTTTTAAGGAGCGTCTTAAAGAAGGAAAGAGAGGTAGCGAGACAGATAGGTTTAGGCAGGGAATTCCAGAGCTTTGGGCCTAGGCAACAAAAGGCACGGCCACCAAAGGCTGAGCAATTATAATCAGGGATGCTCAAGAGGACAGAATTAGAGCACAGATATCTCGGGCAGAGGGAGAGCTGGAGGAGATTACAGAGATAGGAAGGAGCGAGGCCATGGAGGGATCTGAAAACAAGGATAAGAATTTTGAAATCGAGGCGCTATTTAACCAGGAGCCAATGTAGGTCAATGAGTACAGGGGTGATGGGCGAATGGGACTTGGTGCAAGTTGGGACACCGGCAGACGAGTTGTGGATGACCTCAAGTTTACGTAGGGTGGAATGTGGGAGGCCAGCCAGGAGTGCTTTGGAATAGTCAAGTCCAGAGGTAACAAAGGCATGGATGAGGGTTTCAGCAGCGGATGAGCTGAGGCAAGGGTGGCGACGGGCGATGTTACGGAGGTGGAAGTAGGCGGTCTTTGTTATGCTGCGGATATGTGGTCAGAAGCTCATTTCAGGGTCAAATATGAAACCAAGGTAGCTCGGTGTCAAATTTTGTTCGATAACACTCCTGTGAAGTGCCTTGGGATGGTTTACTACATTAAGGACGCTATATAAATGCAAGTTGTTGTGGTTGCTCTCAGTTATTGGTTTAACAGACACTGTTGAAAGGCTGAAATATTCAATTTCTCAATAACTGCTGCATGCAGAAGAAAATTAATTTTAATAACCCTTTAATAAGAACGAGTTTACTCCCTCCCCGCACTTCCTTTTTTTTGTGTTACTTTGTATGTGACGTTCCTTGATGGCTCAATAGGTAGGTGCACCACGCAGAGAACAGGAAGATTTAAGATTTTATCTCTGGACCTTGCTGAGTTAATGGATCACTGCCAGGTAGCAATCCACCATTACAAGTGGTGTCAGTCTCCCGAGCCAAGGAGAGGGAAAAATCAGCCTCAGTTCCTGCTCCTGATTGGTAATTGCTATCTGGAAACTCCTCTTTCTTCGACACCACCTCCCAAACCCACGGCCTCTACCACCTGGGACAAGGGCAGCAGGTGTATAGGAACACCACCACCTGCAAGTTCCCCTCCAAGTCACACACCATCCTGACTTGGAAATATATCGCCGATCCTTCATCGTCGCTAGGTCAAAATCCAGGAACACCCGACCTAACAGCACGGTGGGAGTACCTTCACCTCATGGATTGCAGCGGTTTAAGAAAGCGGCTCACCACCACCTTCTCGAAGGTAATTAGGGAGGAGCACTAAATGCTGGCCTTGCCAGCGACGCCCACATCCCCAGAACAAATAAAAAAAACTCCTGCTGGGAAATGTGCATGCTTGGATGTCAATCAAAGACAACTTTGGCCCCTGCAGTCAATTAGCCACTCGTTACTCACTGTTTATATACCCATATAAGCCAACCCTTTCAAACTGTCACAAAGATTAATAGATAATTTTCCACAATTAATTGCACCTGTCAATCAGAATAGGGTTCAAAGGCACAAAGACAGCCTGACAAGTTTCCTGACTCAGTATTTAATACCTTTGTAGAACAAAGTATCAGTGTCCCAATGGGTGAGAATATTCCTCTATGACGGAATGGTTGATAATGTTTGTGGTCTGCAATACGCTTCAAGGATTTAGATCTGTTTCATCCCACTCAAACAGGTGGGCTGTCCTCAACCAACTGGCACTGAAAACCATTTTTAAGGATGTTACAGTACTAATAATGACACAGATTGTCATGAAAATATATAGTATATTTCTTTCCAGACAGACCTCTGATTGTCACAACACTTCCACGGATATCTGAACCTTGTATAGCTTTCAGATTCAGGCCCACAAGGAATAGTGGTTAAATCAGCAAGGTTAAATATTTACTTAAAGAGTTCAGTGCCTCCCACATAATTTCAGCGAGCAATCATAGGAGGCCATTTGGCCCAATGCAGTCCTGAGGGAAAGCGGCACTGTTGAAAGTGCCATCTTTAAGCCAGAGTCCTGACTGTTCAGCTGGATGCAAATGATCCCATGATACTTTTTTGAATAACATAAGTTCTCCTGGTGTCCTAGTCAACATTCATCCCTCAAACACCACCACCAAAACTAGTCATTCATTTCATTGCAGTTTCTGGGACCTTGAGGTGTGCAAATTGGCTGCTGTGTTTGCCACATAACAGTGACTACACTTCAAAAGGAATTTATTGGCTGCAAAACACTTTGGGATATCCTGTGGATGGGTCGTGAAAGCTACTATATAAATGCAAGTTTTCTTACAGTTGATCCCATAAAGTATTTTTTAGGGGAAGGGGAGGAGGGAAAGATATTATTTGTGAACTGCCTAAGAACATAAGAAAAATAGGAGCAGGAGGCCATTTGGCCCCTCGAGCCTTGCCCGCCATTCAATAAGATCATGGCTGATCTGATCTTGGCCTCAACTCCACTTTTCTGCCTGTTCCCCATAATCCTCGACTCCCCTGTAGTTCAAATATCTGTCAATCTCCACCTTGAATATATTCACCGACTCCGCCTCCACAGCTCTCTGGGGTAAAGAGTTCCAAAGATTCACGACCCTCAGAGAAGAAATTCCTCCTCATCTCCGTCTTAAATGGGCGACCCCTTATTCTGAAACTATGACCGCATGAGGGGAAATATCCGCTCAGCATCTACCCTGTCGAGCCCCCTCAGAATCTTGTATGTTTCAATAAGATCCCCTCTCATTCTTCTAAACTCCAATGAGTATAGGCCCAACCTGCTCAACCTTCCCTCATAAGACAACCCCTTCACCCCAGGAATCAACCTCGTGAACCTTCTCTGAACTGCCTCCAATGCAAGTATATCCCTCCTTAAATAAGGAGACCAAAACTGTACGCAGTACTCCAGGTGTGGTCTCACCAGCGCCCTGTACAGTTGCAACAAGACTTCCCTACTTTTATACTCCATCCCCCTTGCAATAAAGGCCAACATTCCATTAGCCTTCCTAATTACTTGCTGTACCTGCATGCTAACTTTTTGTGTTTCATGGACGAGGACACCCAGATCCCTGTGTACCGCAGCACTCTGCAGTCTCTCTCCATTTCTTATGTTTTACTCTTTTGGGTTAACTCAATGGGACCCCTCTTAATTAGTTACATAATCACTTTCCATTACTTGATTTTTTTTTTTTATATAGTGGCGCATCGCTGTGGCTTTGGAGCTGTGTGCTTGTGATATTTAGCTGTTTTGGGGGGGGGGGGTAGAAAGAGGGGAAGGGGGGCAGGTTAAGGCCACTGTTTCAAATTGCAAATGCAGAAATCATAGTTACTTATAAAGTGCCACAGTCAATTAGATAGTTATTATTCCATATAAAGTTCAGCCTTTTGGTCCATATCTGGCATTTAAAAAAAGATTTTGCTTGTGTTACAAAGTACAGTATTTAGTGTGTGATGGATGCATGAGGCTTATATATATTAAAAGCCTTCTGTAGTGCATCAATTCCCTGTAAATGTCACACTGCAGCCATCAAACCTCAGGGTATTATCTGAATCACTGAGCAATGCCATTAAGAAATCTTGCGGCATTATATACAAGTATATGACAGAACAAGTCAGTGACATGCCCTTATTGGTGATTGTAACCATACAATATGTAGAAGGTCAATTAATCAGAAACCACATTCTTACTCTTTCTATTGTACGTGACTGGAATAATAAATGGCACAGGCTAACTACTCAGTAATCAGCTGACCAAAAGGTCTTCTGAGGTCAGTCACCTGCGAGTCTATTTAAAACACAGGCCATTATTCTCCAAAACTGATTATTTGTTATTACTGATGGAGGGTTAAAGTTATAGCGTCCATTATTTCTAGGCACTTATTCAATCAAAACATGTACATAATTAGAGCCCTGTAATAGCATAATACATCTCACCAGCGAGGTTTTGCTGCAGTTAAAGCAGCAAACATATGGCCTTCTGTTGACTGATTTTGGTCCAGTAATTTGTACTCATTTTTACATATAATTCATTTGTCTGCTACTTCATTTTGACATTTCGTTAATGAACTAATCCATCACAAAGGACTTTGATAGAACACCAATAAAGGAGTTAGCACAAAGGAAGATGGTTGTGGTTGTTGGAGGCCAATCATCTCAGCCCCAGGATATCGCTGCAGGAGTTCCTCAGGGCAGTGTCCTAGGCTCAACCATCTTCAGCTGCTTCATCAATGACCTTCCCTGCATCATAAGGGCAGAAGTGGCGATTTCAGCGTGTTCAGTTCAATTCACAATTCCTCAGATAATGAAGCAATCCATACCCGCATGCAGCAAGACCTGGACAACATCCAGACTTGGGCTGATAAGTGACAAGCAACATTCACAGGACAAATGCCAGGCAATGACCATCTCTAACAAGAGTGAATCTAACCACCCTGCCATGCATGACATTTAACATCAAATCCACCATTTGGGGGTCACTGATGACCAGAAACTCAACTGGGCCAGCCCCATAAATACTGTGGCTACAAGATCAGATCAGGTCAGAGGCTGGGTATTCTGTGACCATTGACTCACCTCCGGACTCCCCAAAACCATCTACAGCCACAAAACAGGACTGTGATGGAATACTCTCCCCTTGCCTGGATGAGTGCAGCTCCAACAGCACTCAAGAAGCTTGACACCATCCAGGACATAGCAGCCCTCTTGATCGGCACCCCACCTACCACCTTAAACATTCACTCCCTCCACCACCGGCATACCGTGGCTGCAGTACCATCTACAAAATGCACTGCAGCAACTCACCAAGGCTTCTTCAACACCTCCCAAACCCACGACCTCTACCACCTAAAAAGACAAGGGCAACAGGTGCATGGGAACAACATCACCTCCTAGTTTCCCTCCAAGTCACACATCATCCTGACTTGGAAATATATTGCCGTTCCTTCATCGTCGCCAAGTCAAAATCCTGGAACACTCTACCTAACAGCATTGTGGGAGTACCTTCACCTCAGAAAGCAGGGACAAGGTACTGAATTTGGACGATCAGCCATGATCTCATTAAATGGCGGAGCAGGCTCGAGGGGCCGAATGGCCTACTCCTGCTCCTATCTTCTATGTTTCATGGACTGAGCAGTTCAAGAAGGTGGCTCACTTCCACCTCCTCAAGGGCAATTAGGGATGGGCAATAAATGCTGCTGTTGCCAGTAATGCCCACATCCCGTGAATACATTTTTTAAATATAAAGTGATGAAAAGAAAGCAGTGGAGGTCCAAATAGACTTAGGGGTCCATGTACATACATCACTAAAATGTCATGGACAGGTACAAAAAAATCAAAAAGGCTAATGGAATACAAGGGTTTAGAGGTTATGCTGCAGCTATACAAACCCCTGGTTAGACAACACCTGGAGTACTGTGTTCAATTCTGGGCACTACACCATAGGAAGGATTTATTGGCCTTGGAGGGAGTGCAGCGTAGGTTTACTAGAATGATACCTGGACTCAAGGGCTAAATTACAAAGGAGCGATTACACAAGCCATGGCTGTATTCCCTGGAAGTTTAAGATATTAAGGGGAACTGATAAGGTAGAGAGAAACTATTTCTGCTGGTTAGGGAATCTAGGACTAGGGGACATAGCCTAAAAATTAGGGACGAATTTTGCCGGCGCTCAGAGTGGTGGGTTGGAGGCAGGTCCGCTGTCAAAAATCAAAATGATTGACAGCGGGTTGGGAACCTGCTGCAAACCCGCTTCCATGTAAATTTCCAAAGTATCTGGTCTGCGATTTCAAAACAGACCCGACACCAAGCGGTGGGGAGGCATTTAAGATACTTAACTGCTTGGTAAGTGATCGTTAACTACTATTTTGCCAGCTTTTTTCTATTTTACCACATTATTTACCACTGTTATGTCTCACCATTCACTGCAACTCACTAAGACACTTCCAAAGGTTAGCACAGATCTGTACAATAAGGCAAAGTTTTGAAAATAAAGATTTCAATGTTTGACAACACATTAACTGAAAATTTACATGAACATTGCATAAAACACCCAAGTGCCTACCCTTGTGTGTTGTTAGTTGGTATGATTGGATTAGGATGAGGGTGCGTGTGAGGGGTGGCTAATGAGATGGGAACGTGATAATGTAGATAGAGAGGGATGGGCGGAGGTGCAAGGAAAGTTGGTGTGAGGATGTGCAGCAGTAGGGTAGAGAAGGCAGAGTTATGGGGGTGTGATGAGTGACACAGCTATATGAGGTTGAGTGTGGCTTTGCAGTAACGTTTTGTGATCTACTGAGATCATCAAAAGGTTTGCGCCACTGCAGCCTGGTCCTCCCGACGACATCCCTGCTTTTGTCCTCCTGTGCAATGTTCAACCAGGCTGTGTTGGTGTCCTGGGGCGGTCTCTTCCGCCCTTGGAAAGGAAGAGAACCTCCCTGCGTGCTGTGGAGGGAGTCATGCGAGTGCCTGGGTGCAGCCGTGCACCTTTGTGCAGTGCTTGTCAGTGTTTGCAACACCTCAATGCTGCAGAACATGGACAGCACAACTGTCAAAATGAATGCGGCAATGGTCCCTTTAAGGAATATGATAGCAAAATACTGCGGATGTTGGAAATCCGAAATAACAACAGAAGACGTTGGAAAAACTCAGGAGGCCAGGCAACATCCGGAGAGAGAAAGAGTCAACATTTCAGGTCGAAACCGGCTGATGACAAGTCATCAAATGAGGTCATCAGACCCGCTTCCTTTTAATTGGCCAGGAACCCCACAGGGTGGGCTTAACAAGCCCTATTAACAGAAAATCCTTTTTACAGAGCGGTTGCAGCCGGGAGCGGGACCGGAACCTGTCAATTACCCCTCCTGCCGCGATCCCGCCTCCGCTGGTGAAATCGCAGCCTTAGTCAGGCCTTTGAGGAGTGAAGTTGCTCAGTGTGGGGCTGGATTTAGTGTTTTGGGCAGGTGCTGTAACCAGTACAAGCGGTTCTGTTGGGGCCATAATGTCTTGGACTCTGCTTTATGTTTTAAGCAGAGGTACAGTGAGGAACATGCTATGACAATAAGGGTCTACCTCCATGGGGAAAGTTGGTAAGGGGGCCCAAACAATCCCTGCGCTGTCTTGGATGCCATAACAGGTGCACTTTGCTGTCCAATGGGATGGTATTTTTGTGGAAATTGATGATTGGGCACAAAGCTCTGAAAATAAACAAGCCGAGTTCACAAAGGTTTTGAACAGCAAAATTAAAATGATCTGATGAAAGCAGCATATAGCATTGCAAATTTGTATACTGTAGAGTCCTAAACTAGGTCACTAATAATCATTGGTTTTGCAACATGCAATTTTTCTCCATTTTCCCCCACAAGTATCCCTCAGTCAATTGAGCAGTCAAACCCAGGACTTGGATGTAGTCTTTGGTCAAGCAGCCAAAAGGCAAAATTGGGTGTTGCACAAATGGCCTCCATCATTTAGACAGTTTGGCTTAGAGTGGTATAGCACTGTTAAAGTAGCTCAATTGTAGATAGCAGTCAAAACTAAGATCTGAACTCTGATCTCTCAAAGTTACAGCACTGTAACCAATTAGTATTTGTTTTAAAACATTACCACTTGAGACCTGCTGCATCAAAAGAAAGTTAAGTATTAAGATTGCAATCTTTTTATTTCTATACTATGAATTATGAAACATTCTAAGGTTGTCGACATTGATCTAGTTCTACGTTACAAATTACTGACAAAAAACTATTCTTAAAGCTTTAAGGAACACTTAGTGCTTTAAATGCTTGAAAGTTCATGAAGTCAGTTGTGTAGCATCTCAAAAGTGCAATGCTGTTACAGCCATGAAGATGACTTCAAATAAATATAGAGATGGAAAAATCGCTGGGTATAGCATTTGCATCCCTGAGGTGCAGCTATTAACAAAGCAATTGGTTATAGCTCCAGACAGTATGAAGTCTTTGCAGTCAGCAATTACATTTTGATCATTAACAAACATATGATGCGGCATGCCTGATTACACCAATTAGACTCAGCTTTTGCATAGCCAACAGATGTTTATCTATAATTCAAAGTGAGGTGCTCACTGTAATTAGCAAACACCGCTTTAGGACGGATTCCATTTCAGACATTTGCCTTTATCTGATGTCTTCAATTGTACAAAATGAGTCCGACACCCTCTAAGCTCCTCTAGCCTACAAACCTCCGAGAACTCTGTGCTCCTCCAATTCTAGCCTCTTGCGCATCCCCGATTTTAATCGCTCCACCATTGGCGGCTGTGCCTTCAGCTGCCTAGGCCCTAAGCTCTGGAATTCCCTCCCTAAATCTCTCCGCCTCTCTCTCCTGATTTAAGACACTCCTTAAAACCTACATTTTTGACTAAGCTTTTGGTCACCTGCCCTAATATCTCATGTGGCTCAGTGTTAAATTTTGTCTGATAATGCTCATGTGAAATATCTTGGGACATTTTACTACATTAAAGGCGCTATATAAATGCAAGTTGCTGTGAAAGATCATTGGTGTTTTGCAACATTACCTGTACATCTGGATTACCATTTTTAAATATAAAAAGCTGCTCTAACGCATAATTTACTAGCAATAAAATGTTTTAAAAGTGCTTAATAAGACTTTGATGACCATATATCTTGGCTCCAAGTAGCTTGTTGCGTTAATTTTTGTATCTCTCTTGTAAAGATTATTTCCTTTGTTTACCAAAAGAAATCAGCTTTAGAACTGGTAATCCAAATACTTAAAGTTAACAGAACCAATCTGACAACACTTAGCTCACATTCTATGCTCGAACATATGACAGAAGGAGCAGAGTAGGTGCTCAAGCAAATTTAAAAGTGGCAGTTATCTTGAAGTAGAATTAACAGGTCACACACTTAAAAGGTAATTACAGTTAGAAACATGTCTTTTGTTGAACAAATTAAGTGGCAGGGAACAACAGCTGTAAAACTAACTCTTCACTGTATAAATAGCCTGCATTGGTAGGGTTGCCAGCACTCCAGGATTTCATTGGAGTCTCTAGAAATTGAAGATTTATCTGCCGGACACTGCTCCAAGCAAGTCGGGAGAAAAGTCATGGGGTCATTAAAAGAAGTGTTTTTTCATGTTCTTTGAACACTTTAGTTTCTCATCATAAATATTCCAAAATGAGGAAAAAAGGCTGTTTGACTGGGTGGGGCAGTTGGAGACAGCAGGTCTTGTGATGAAACCTTCAGGAATATATCCAGAGCTGGCAACCTGTACCACAGATAAAGCTGGACAAGCTTTGAAATTAAAGCAACCATTTTGACCCGAGCAAGGAACTACAACAAACATTGTAAAATGAACAGTTAAAAAAGTAAAGATTTTTTATATAATTTAAAGTATCAATTTGATTAACAATATTATTTCATAAATATGTGGATTTGACCAACATTTTATGCCCAAAGGGTGCTTTCTATGGAGAAAAATATCCCATTCAGCTTAGTAGTGAGGTCAAGCATGAGTCAAACATTGAAAAGTATCGCAATTCAAGCTTTTGAAATCACTTACCACCCGAGATGGCCCAGAATTCTGCAATAGGTAATATATTTATCTGTTTTTATTGCCCACCACAAACCAACAAAATTTCTACACATCAATCCATTATTAAACTGTACACATTTTTCATACAAACTGAAACTCATTTGCTCTTGGCTGCTCAACGCCCATGCTGTACTGTCGAGTCCAGTCGATTTGATTTGGCTTAAACAGACCAAAGCAGCGGCACTGGGAGAAGTCCACCAGATTCTGGAAACAGCCATGACTGCAATTAATGAACAACATTATTTAAGTATCCAGCACCGTTTTATTTCTTGCGTGAAGTATGATATAATTGCAAGTATGTTATCCCCTCGCTATCCCCCATGCCTCTAGCTTGTTCATAAAATGCTTTTATGTTTCAGGTTATCTTATTCTACCCTGTTAAGTGTACAAAGTGCGGCACTGATGGCGACTACTATGCTGCAACTATAAAAACTCATTTCCCTGATACACAATATACTACTATTGCTGTATTTTATTTTTGGCTAGCATGGTTGTACATTCCTGTGTCTTTATTGTATGATAAAAAAAATTACTGACCAGATATATAAATGATGGATTACTCGAACTATGCTCAGGATCCCTAAAATTCTGTCACTTCAAGGGCAATTTCTGCAGATTGCGTGGTAGCTCTATCAATTTTCTCAGCCATATTACTACTGTAATTGGTCTGATCATATTACAGGTCTGTAGAACCAAGTTCAAAAGCACAATTTTTTTCTTACATTAGAGAGCACAAGTTTAAGTGGAAGCACCCGAACTATAAATTTACAGTATCTGATGAGATGAGGAGACAGAAGCAGTAGAGCACGAGCTGTAACACAGCAACAGAGGGGAGACCTGACCAATCTGCCAGACAGCCTATAGCAGCACTCAGCCAAGAGTAGCCAGCTAGCCACCAGACGCCATCCAGTCAGTAATAGCTAGCCAGAAATGGTAGAAGGCCAAGCTGGCAGACACCGGAAAGCTGGTACAATGAGCTTGTCAGCTTGGCTCAGTTGGTGGCACTCTAGTCTCCAATCAGAAGCAGGTTAAAGCTCCATTCCAGGACTTGAGCACATAATTCAGGCGGGTACTTAAGTGCAATACTGAGGGAATGTGCAATTACTAGAGATAATATTTTTTGGAGATGGTAAGCAGAGAATCGATCTGCCTTTTCCAAAGGTTCAGGAGGAGGTTATATATCCTGCGGCACTATTTAGATAATACCAGGGAGTCCTCTACAGCTCTTTGGGATGTTTGAGCGACTTGATAAGGTGCTTTATAAATGCATGTTCTTTTTTACTTAACAGAGAAGTCTCACGCGAGCAAGACTAGGACCACAAAACGTCCTTATTTGCCAAGTTAGTGGTTGCCTCTCCCTAGCCCTGTTGGGAGCACAGCGCACCCCGACTATGCTGCTACATTGTAATGCGAGACTAGAAAGGACTCGAGTTGATTTATTCCAGCTACAATTCCTATGACATCTGCTGTAAAATACTTACTTGAATGGGTTTTGCTGAAGTCCAAGAAAACGTCCAGAATGTGCACGTTTGATCAGACTGACTCTTTCACTGGTCGTCAGACCCAAGTACAAAATCTAGATGAGAAGAATACATCTTTTAGGCTCTCTCAAGCATTTTTGCATTTGGCCCATCCTTTTTAAAAGCAGGTTTCATCAGAATGATGATTGAGCTATTTAAAGTAAATAATTGGAGTGTCATAGGCTTGTACAAAAGCACTCGATGTAGGAATTTACAATTAAATCACATTGCATTTGTGTGTACAGCTCTTTATTGATGCTCTAACATGTTGCGCCAGGAAGCGGTGTTACATGGGATCAAATTCTAAATGCTCTGCACAGTGAACCTGATCTTGGCTCTGCTCCTTCAGGGGAGCTGCCAGCCAAAGAGCAGGCACTTTCGCACACTGCCAGCACCCAAAACAGCTGGATCAAGAGAGCATTGGCAGAATCCTGTAATCCTGTCACCTTGGCCCATGCATCGCACAGAGCTGGCACACAGGTTACACTGGATCTAGAGAGAACATTTGTTTTTGTTTGAAGCCACTTCAATAAGTTAGTTGTACAATATTTGGGTGGACATCACAAGTGGCACTGAAATTAAATATGGTGCATAAGCGTACTGAAAAAGAGAGTTCTAAATTACACGTGCAGCTTAATATATTTTCTGCTTACACAAATGTTCGGTGGGAGGGAGCGGCAACACTCCCAACCAAGCTGCGCGGCCGCTTCCCTGCTTTTACATAAAAGAAACTGCGCGTGTGCAAAAATTTGAATGGGCCACGCAGCCAGTTAAAGGGACCGTGTACAAGAAAAAGCATTAGAGTAAACATTGGGGAGGGGGTCTTTTGTTTTCGCGCCGTCTCCTTAAGACTGGAAATTGATTTCAACAAACTAGGTTTTGAGGCAGACCAAATTAATTACGGTGAAAACATGGTTTGAATTTCAGATTTCTTTTTCAATACAATAACAAACACATCCAAATTAAGAATACCAATTAAAGAACTAAAATGTGAGCTTGGAATACTGACTGTATAAGCAAGTACAATACATTTGGAATGAGCTGCTGTTTAAAATTTTTAAAGAATTTTATGAAACAAATGTGTGAAATAAACTTTTTTCAGGGGGGGCGGGGGAAGATTTCAAATATATTTTCCACTCTGTCAATCCTCCCCCACCTCTCCGATCCCTGAAGTGAGAATTTGGACACCATGGACTTTCGTCAAAATTTAGTTTTTAATTCACGCCTCATAACTCCCGATTGGTGGCTACAATTTTAGTATCGACGTCTTCAGATTTCCAAATCGAGGAAACCTCCACAAACAAGATGTAAAAGATCAAGGGGGGGGCGGGGGGGGGGGAAGCATCTTAATGGTCATTAAAATATGATGAGTAAATTTCTGTTTTTAGCTCCAGGAACAATGCTCTTTGCTCATAATCAGAAGCGATGTGGCTGAAATTGTACTATTGATTTCTCCAGGTTTCCAACTTGATAAACAGAAAGCAAAGATTAATAGGAAAACAGAGCATCTGGAAGGCCAGTAAAGTGGGATGGCAGACAGGTAACTTGATACTTTTGTTTTCAGCTCAATGAACAATGCACTTAGCTAATGACTGGAGCATACAGATAACTAGAGAAAATAAAAATCAACAGTAATGGCCTCTTAATGGCACTGACCTCAAAAGAATGTAACTGCCTCCAATAAACAAATAAATGCAGGATATTTATCTTCACAAGAAATCCTGTGCCAATATTTGAAGGGCATTGAAGAGGACAATTCCAAATAAATGTAATAGTTACAGAATATGCTCATTAATAAACACAACCTGAAGGTATGGGCAACTGTCAAATTTTTCCCAGTAAGAGTTGATATTTTGTCAAACACTTTGGGCCATTTAGATTTGACCATCCTTGAAGATTTAATGATGGGATGTGTGTGTGGTTTTTTTTTCATGCCAGAAGTACTCTACTGCCTACAGGCATCAATTAGTCACCAATCTTCTGAACAAATGATTTGCCAAACTTGACTCCATGTCATAATGAAGCATAAAAGACTAAATCACTGCTGTTTAAAAACATCAACCACATAACGTCATATTATCTTTACTTGGCATTTATAGGGAAGCAGAGGGGAACAATTCATTTGATTGTAGTTCTAAAATTCTTTTTAAAAAAAATGAAAAAAGGTTGCATTGGAATATTTTCATAAATATATGAAACTTATATTAATACACATCAAGAATTCTCATCTAATGATTTTTGGTGAAGTGCTAACTCCGGGCAGCTCTTTCCATTTTCCCCAAGCATTTCAGTGTTCTATTACCATCGTGGTTTCTGCACCATGGAAGAGGACAGGGTATTGCACCTTCATGTCACACAAATTTAATTCCACGACTAATTCTACTACTATCTTTACCTGATAGAGCTGGTTTAATAACAGGAAAATCACCCACGAAGAATGGAACACCACAAGTAGAAAAATCCAAACTATCCATGGAGAGCATGAGATCATTTGGGTCAGGAATGCCCATAGTCCATCCTTCTCGTAGCTAGTTACACAATGTAAGGACCAGTCTACAAGAGTGAAACAAGATGATTACTTCCTGGAATGCTTGCAAGACAAGTACACTGTATAACCAACATGCCTTGACACAATAATCCAATTGTAATTACTAGTTGACTAGACTTAATCTTCATTATACTGAGTGTATTTCAGAATTAAACTGTAAATTATTACTTAATAAAGGATTTTTTTCCTTTTCTATGAGGACAAGTAATTAAGATCTCATATCAAGGTCAGATAATGCATGAACAGTCAGCATTCTCGCAAAATCCAGATAACAATGCTGTATAAAACTTCAAACAATATATTGTGGCACTTTGGCACAGCATGCTAGGATATCCATGCAGAATGTAACAGGTCCAATCTCCCAATTTGAACCACACTGATATGGGACAGGTGCTCGGTATTCACCGTCAGGACAGTTGCCTTTAGGCTAATGTTGCACACCTCCTCGGCTGGCTCAAATAGGAATGCTGCCGCTAAGCCATAGGCTCGCCGAGAGGCGGTTTCCCTTGGCTGGAGAATCTAGAACTAGGGGTCACAGTCTCACGATAAGGGGTCAGTCATTTAAGACTGAAATGGGGAGAAATTTCTTCACTCAGAGGGTTGTGAATCTTTGGAATTCTCTACCCCAGAGGGCTGTGGATGCTCTGTCGTTCAGTATATTCAGGACTGAGATCGATAGATTCTTGGGCACTAAGGGAATGAAGGGATATGAGGATAGAGCTGGAAAGTGGAGTTGATGTAGAAGATCAGCCATGATCTTATTGAATGGCAGAGCAGGCTCAAGGGGCCAAATGGCCTACTCCTGCTCCTATTTCTTACGTTCACACTCTCAGATAATCACTGATCTTTTGATTAGATCAATTGCATTTAATTGCTGGCAAATATCCAATTTTATATGCATCGACTGATTAATAATTAAATCTTGAAGTTAAATCAAATTGCCAACAGACTATTTACAAGAAATCATAACTGCCGTGAAACTGTGCAATGATTTCACATTAAGTCAGCATTTTTTTTCCCTCGAAGGGGTAAAAAAGTACTAAATAATAACATATTAAGGAAAGGTTAAAAAAGTTCTTATTTAACAAACAGTCACATCCATGCACCGAGGAACAAACATCAAATTAGCCCTAGCGGGTAAGGGATCTAATTCAAGAGCCCACAGTAGTCTTAGTTAGACAGGACATGAGATGGCTGGTGGAGGAAATGAAAATATGCTCTTCTGAAGTGGAGTTAAGGCATATTACAGAGATAGAATAGTCAACGGAGTGTGATAGATGCTGACATTGTGTGACTTTAATGGTTCCATTTGCTAGTTTGATAGAACAAAATTAATCTCACACAACTTAAGTCATTCAAATATTAGTCTCCAGTGCAAGTACATGACAATTAGCACCTATTCACAATGCATGGGAATATAATTCAATTACGCTTTAAAATAGCAGGCATGCTGTTGAAGAAAAGGACCCTGGAAGAAAGTCACTTACACACAATAGTTCCATAGCTCATCCAGGAAACTACTGTAAACAGGAAGAACAGGAAACTAACAAAATACCGTTGATTCCATGCACCTGTTTAAAAAAGTGACAAAGGAAGTCAAAATGTGAGATTTTGATATTAATTCCAAGTAGATTGCTATCCCTTTGAGACCTTGGGTAACAATTACAGCACAGGTGTTGTTCTTTTCTTTCTACAACTTTTAATATTGTGCACAGAAATTTATTTGCAAGTATTAAAAGATGCCAAACACCTGCTCTACAAAGGCAAAAACTCTATCGAAAGTAATCAGTGCTGGAATCAATCAAAGGAAAATGATTCACATTTGTAAGCAGATTGCAAAATTTCCTCTTTAATCAGTACTTTAGGGAAAATGAAACACATCTCTACTCGGGAACAAGAGCAGTGGGTCCCAACCCCAAGGGTCACACAAGCCCAACAATACTTCTTGGTGATATTCAAACTTGGGTCAGTCTTACTGGAAATATTTTGCTAGAGCTTGGTCAGATGGCTAGATGGAAGATGAGTAGGCAGGTGCAGCGTTACTCTATAGGAGCACAACTAGCATTTTATGAAACATCTTGGTCTCCTGAGCCAAGCATGGTGAGAAAGCATTATCAGATGGTCATATCATAAACTTCGAGAAAAAACACTGATTTTTGGTTAAAGAATAACTCATTTTAGTCATAAATAAAAAATGATGTGCTTAAAGAACATAGAAAATACACAACTTCAAGTTTATATTATATAATATGCAGAAAATGCTGGAACTACTCGGCAGGCCAGGCAGCATTTGTGGAGAGAGAAAAACAGCGTTAACGTTTCAGGTCGATGACCTTTCATCAGAAACGTTAACTCTGTTTCTCTCTCCACAGAAGTTGCCTGACCTGCTGAGTATTTCCAGCATTTTCTGTTTTTATTTCAATTTTCCAGCATCTGCAATGTTTTGCTGTTGTTCAAGTTTATATCACCCAATATCTTTCATGATTTAATGTTTAAAATTTACAAAGAAATTTCACAATCGACCCAAGTGACGGGGCTACACCTCCAAGACACTGGGCAATCTCTGGAAATACTCAGCAGGCCAGGCAACATCCGTGGAGAGATGCGCTGTCTCTTCACGGATGCTGCCTGGCCTGCTGAGTATTTCCAGCATTTTCTGTTGTTATTTCAGATTGCCAGCATCTGCAGTATTTTGCTATTGTACTGGCCAATCTCTGTTGAGCTGTATAGGAAACAGCAAGAGAAAGCTGGTTAGGGTGGGTTCCTTCCGAGATTCGTGCTGATGAACAAAGCAGCAACACTGGTGGTATACAAAGCTTCTGTACTACGGACCACCCACCCAAACCTCCTGACTGAAGATTGTGAAAAGAAAGTGAGGCACGGGGACGCGGAACGAGAAGATAAATAACGCAACTAAGAAAAAAAGGATTAATAACCTAGAGGTCCATATCCTTACTGCATATTACCATATAAACTGGACTATATGAAACTTTGGTACTCCTGTTTTACTCATGGTGAAACATGGTGCCTTAGGATAGATGAAGATCTTTACCGACAGAAATAGCTTGCCTAATGTGATTCCAGATTATATATAAGCAATATTGGATTATAAAAAAGAAACTATAACTGAACAAAATATTAGTAGATTGAAAGACTGAATCAATGAAACAACTCAGATGGTTTGGATATTTAAGTAGAAGTGACAACAGATTAGTGAAGACTGTTGTGGTTCTCATGTAGCAGGAACAAGGCCAAGGAGAAAACCAAGAGCGAGCTGACTGGCCTTAATATCGTCAAATATGTCCAAACAAGACAGTTTTATGGAAACGCTGTTGCTTACAACTCATAGGAGAGTTTAGTGTAGTTATATTTACTCATTCATCGATAGTGAAAATTGCATCACCTCATCATTGGCTTGTTTTTGAAAGCTGACTGAAGAGTTTTAACTTAATAAACTATTTCCAAAACTGACTCTCATTTAGATGCCCAATTGGTTGTGCATGATAGTCATCTAGAGTATTTTCTGGCAAAACAGGACTCACCGATACAACTTGCAATCCATAGACAGTGGTGATCATACTTGGCTACACAACAGTCGCAAACGGCACAGTGTTTGGATCGGAGGGGTTTGCGGATCTGAAATTTTATTTATTTTTTTAAAAAGAAAAAGATCAACAAGCATTTCTTTGTACAACTGATATATTTTCAGATCTTTTGACAGCTATCTTATAAAGGTTTCAAGGGAAAGAGGTAATAGATCACATCTACAACAAAGCAATATGGCCGTTAAGAATGAGAAACTAGAAACACAGCTATTGCATGTGCAGTTCAATAATGTTGGACTTGCTGACTAGTAAAAGTTTTGTCACAATTCATATCACTGTTTTTGAGATATGAAAGATAATTTTAAATGTGTGTTACTGTAGGCTTAGTTTCTCTGGATGAGATCGAATCTACAGCAATTGTGGCTGGGTATTGCATTGTCAGGAAAATCATGTCCACAGGTGACAGAGCCACACATGGATATGGTTGGCCTGGACAATATTACACTTTTTTTTAAAAACTGCAAACCCATTAAGTGCTGATCTCAACAGAAGTACTTGCTGATAACCATCTACTTTATCATCAGTCCACTGAATCTAGCTGATGAAACACACTGACACTTCAGTTGACTGCAGCAGGTTTCTTAGGAAGAGGGCAGCTTTTATTCTTTCAAGTCCACTTGATAGATAGCTTAGTAGCCAGTAGCTACTGATTCTGAAGGATAAGCAGGACAGCACTTCCCAAATCATCATTTCTTCTTCTACCACTGTACTGCAGCCTGTGTGGTCATGGCACATAGAGGGTAGACGATACCCCATGTGTAAGTTTTGTTACAAATGCTATTATTAAGTGAGCGCAGTGTTGCATTTTTTTGTTCTTTTGTATACTCAAGGAGATGCAAGTTAGAAATTCTGTAACCAAATGAAATAGGGTGCATTGACTTTATAACATCTAATCTTCACTTTTAATAAATCTGATTCATAGTTTATAGTCTAAATCACAGGACCTCTTGCTATCTGAAGACTGAGAGAACACAAGAGAGCTTGTGCCAATTTCAGTAAGCTAATACGGTGATAAAGGTTTCTATTTAACTGAGGCAACACTACCGTACGAGAAATTGTGTATACAAAGTCACGCTCCAGTCTGTTGGGAGCAAGAGGGTTCATACAGGAGTAGCCTTTGACATTGAGCACGAGAGAAGCATCAGAGTGAAGCCTAAAAATAATTTCTCAAATATCATGCTGCAGCTAGATTTAAAAAAAGGTGCTGGTGTGATTGAGGTGCACCTACACAAAAAATGGTCACTTGGCAGAGGTACTGAAGAGGATCTGGAAGCATTCGCTAGCAAGAATTCAATAGAGAAGGGGATGGGGGAAGAGAAAATTAGTAGAAAAAGAGCTGGGGGGGGGGGGGGGGGGAAAGAAGGAAAGATTACAATATAATTAGTTGTCAATTGAGTCAAGTAGAAATTCTATCAAAAGGTTCGACTTGTAAGAAATTATTTAAACAAACTTAAACCACTTGTCCGCAGAGTAGCTATTGCATGTTATTTTTTGTACATTACAAAATTGCCATAAGACGCGGCAGATTAATTCTATTGAAAAATAGATCATTTGTCAATAGTTTTAACTGTTTCTTTGATCTTCACTTACGAGACACATAGTACAGAAGATCCTTGGGTCTAAGCAGTCAGCTTCTGCAAGCGCCACAACAGTCTGGAAAATAGATTAGGAATATTAATGTAATAGCATATAAATCTATTTCAAAAGAGCTTTTATACATAACTTTTAGGAAATTAACACTAGCCATGAATTAATTACTTTCTTTTGTACTTTAACAAAAAGATGGAGAATGCTTCATGGCAGGCTGGGTGCAAGTATAATTTACCCATTAAGTGTGGTATAAGCCATAATATCTTTACTGCATCAATTTTAGTCTCACCCACTGCAAAGACAGAAGCACTAACACCTCTCTGATCTATTTTCATTTCTCTATGGGTTTCATGGATTAACTGGTTATTTATCTCATTGCTGTCTGTTGGAGTTTGCTGTGCTCCAATTATCTACTGCACGCGCCTGCATATACAGTGACTACGCTTCCAAGTAACTAATTGGCTGTGAAGCATTTTGGGACATTGAGGATGTGAAAGGCACTATACAAATGCAAGTTCTTTCATTCATCTGTCATTCTGGCAATCCCACTCGTTTCAACTGAAATTGAGCATTTATGGGGCAAGTACATCTATGACCACAATACTTGAATTTAAAAAGTCAAAATACCAATTTAAATTTTTTTTTAACAACTTTTGTGTTGGCAGGAAAGAGAAAGTGCAAGAGACCGAAAGTGAGTGCACTATCGAGAGAAAGCGAGAGCTATTTAGTGCACAGCAAGGTCTCTCAAAAGTTGATTCTGAAGTAGCTTTACCCTTTTCTTCTCTTCCTCTGAAACCTGGAGGTATCCAGGGCCTACTGTCCAGGTCTTATAAAAGTAATAGATGCAGCCTGTAATGCTGAGGGCAAATGGAATCTGAATTTCTGAGTCAGGCATATGTACGTTCTTGGTTAAGGAAATTTCAGCAAACTTACATACAAATGCAGTCTTACATGATGTATACAACCCAGTACAAATACTGAAAAATCACCTGTTGTGGAAAAAAGAGATGAGATCCTGGTAAAATCAAGCATTTCAGGCATATATAAGAAGTTTTTCAAATTGACAGAAGATACCTGTACTTCAAATCATACACATTGAAAGGAACCCATCCCTCATTAGAAACTGCAACAGGCAAAGAAGAGGACACCAGACAAAATTGGCAGCAAATCTATAGATGACTATTAAGAGGTTATAAAGCACACTAAAATCAGACAGAAATACTCAAAAAGGAAACAGAATTGAGAAAACAAAAACATCGAATGAAAATTTAAAATGAAAAGATTCAAATTAGGTCCATTGCCAAGACTAAGAGGGCAACTTCAAACTCAGTCCAAAAATATTTTATTCAATTAAACATTTAGGACTAATGACCACAGACAGCAGAATTCTACAACTTTACCAGTAAGTCACAACACATCCACAATTAAACCAATAATAAGGTTATCAATTAGAAATGAACAATTTATCATACAGAAGTGTTAATGTAAAGCAGTGACACTATTAAAGTCAACTGAATCCCAGTGAAGAAACCTCAATGCAGTGAGCCAAAATGTCCTACATCTGATCCGAGCCACACCAAGCACAATAAAGGTCAGCCTAGGTGGGAGCTCATGGCTCAAGGCGAGTCAATAAAGCCTTTGGAGCTTTTGGAATAAGAGACTCACCAACTTCTCAGCAGAGGTGAAACTCTGGTAGATTTAAAGACATGAAAACAGATTAATTTTAAAAACACAAGTTGTATTTTAATAAAATGGAAATAATTATAGATACAGTATAAAAGGAAATGCCAGTTACAGGAAACTCTCGCTTTACCGGCACCTAAATAACCGGAAATCTCTTACCTGAACCTACTCCTGAATTTTGCCGGTTAAGTTTTACTTCATATTAGTGGCCGTTCCTGGATCTGTGGCTGTGTAACCGGGGTTCCTGCACCTGTTGCTAAGCAACAGGGACGCCTGGATTTGTTGCTGTGTACGGAGCTCTCGTACCTTTCACTATACCTCTCTGTAATCCGGACTTTTTGATATACCGGCACCACGCCGGTCCCGGATAAAAAAATGTTTTTCCTGTATATGGATTAAAAACAAAATGCTGGAAACACTCAGGTGGTCAGGCAGCATCTGTGAAGTGAGAAACAGATACTGCCCGACCTGCTGAGTATTCCCAGCATTTTATGCTTTTATCTCAGATTTCCAGCATCCACAGAATTTTGCTTTTGCCGGTAATTAGTTACTTTGCCTTGTAAAATGTACTGTATTTTTAAAATAACTTTTGCAAAAGGTTTTGTCAAATATTATTTAATATTGCTGAATTCTAAATTCAGTCACCCCCCTATAATTCTGCAACCCCTCAGGGCCAAATACAATAGGTATTTTAAAATATATATATATCATATATATTATATATATATATATACTATATAAATAAATAAAATAAACACTATAAAAAGTGCTGCCACTTGACATCTAAATGTCTCAGCTAACTTTTCACATAGCTAGGTGGGGCTGCTAGATATTACATGCCAGACAGCTAAACTGGTGGTTCTACAACTTTGTATCTCCTGATCCAGCAAGCAGAGCCGAACCATTAAAAATACTGTCTGAACTGAATTTCTCATTTCAAATTAGTTTAAAATTACACCGTTGTATTTCCAGGAAGTGCCTTCGAACCCAGGACTTTTGACAGATTCAATAACCAGCCAAGGTTAATTCAATAACGTGCCTTCAAATCACGGTCACAATGAACAAACTCGGAGATGCATTCATTAGAACAATGCGGAGGCTGTGATCACCTTGTCAGGAGATAGTTTTTAAATACCGGTGCTTCAAACATATACAACACAGAGGTTGAGCACAGTACAAGAGGGCGTGTGGATGGACTCAAGAGTTTTTCGAAAATCAGCTGCTTAAGCAGCAGAGATCAAATGAATCAGAGAACTGGGTGGTCTGCCAAGCAGGTGACACATACAAAACTTTGAAATGCTAGGTGAAATGTATAAAAATGAATGAGCTGTAATTTAATGACGATGAGAAGCTTGTTGTCAGACAATACCAACTGATTTGAAACACTAAGTAATCAATCCAATAAAATTACAATGAGAAAAACTGTTAAGGGGATAGAAAAAAGGGGTGAAGGAGAAATCCTGCAGTGGGGGAAATCTCAGAGCACGAGCAGCCCACACAAGAATGGATATATTCACTCTAATCCTGTCCAGACTGATATGCTTTTAGAATATTTCAAGATTAATGTTAAAATTCTTGCGTAAACAGATACAAGAGATTCAATGCAACTGCTCAAATACAAAAATGCTCATCACCACCCAAATCAGCTCTTCCTGCTCTGTCATTTAGAGAAGGTTAATCAGATAACAGACTCCTTTGAGCTACAATGGGTTTTCTTTGATTTTTTCCAATACAAACCAGGTTTCATATTAAAATATATGTCTGAAGGAATGCCATTTGAAATCAAAAGACCACACAAACGCGTTCATGGGTATTTGTGCAACACAATGCACCTTAGTTTAAAAAAAACCTTGAAATCAAAAAATCATGATCTTTGGGAGGCATAGCAGAGTAGAAACATTTGCAAGAGGTAGGAGGCCATTTGCCTGGCAAAAATGAAGCACTTTTGTCTACAGTGCATTATTTGCTGGATTCTCTCACTAAAGTAAACACAGGATTAAAGTTATATGCTGCAAGCTGATTTTTCAAACTGCAAAAAAATATATTAGTCTGTCTGATATTCACACCCCAGGACAAGGCAGGTACATGACCAGTTCAGGAAGCCCTTGTGACTGTTTCCATTGTGATTGGTGGGGATCTAACAGGTCGAAGCATTTTGGGCAGATCAATAAATCAAGCCATTCCATTCAATTTAAATCATGTGATTGACATGTCAGGCATCTCTTTGAACCAAATGGTTTGATTGACAGCTATAGCTGAGGCAAGGGCCTGAGTCAGGTCAGCTTTGATTCCTTGTTGCCCTACTGTGACAGCTGTGTTACCAGGGGCTTCTGACTGAGGATTTATATTTGGCTGTATGCACTCAGCTCACCAATCAACCTAAAGCCAGCAGAGATACAGGGCTGGCCACAGGACTCTGTGGTAACCGATGGCCATGCAAGAAGTAAATTAATGTTATTTCAAGGGTTAATTTAATGTTGCAGGATTAGAGCAGTATTAGCATTTTTGTTGTTTAGCTGGAATAAAGTTTGTAAGTACTGTAATTTTCTTTTTATATTCCATAAATTAGTTTATAGCCTGAGCCAGAGTCTGGTGGAGTATAGGTTCTTCCACCTACCAAAGAGCAGAAGACCACATGGTAGCACATGATGTATTCCAATAAGCCAGAGTACAGTGACAAAGATTCTGTTTGATTCTTGAGTCTTGCTACATTAACCTAGATATTGGGCAGGTAAAAGCACATTTCTAGGGGTGTGAGGTGAATTAATGGGAGTGGCCAGTGGTGCTGAAACCAAGGAGATGTGTTACAGGACAAATTGAAGTCAGTTCTAGGTGACTGTTGCAGCAGATACATACAAAAGATAGTTCTGCTGCAAGGCGAAAATTTACTTCTCTACAGAAATGTCTACAGTGCTACTGTGGATAAGGGGCAAGTACTGTTAAAGCATGGTGGTCACCCTCAATTATTTTTGCTAACAGAATGGAGGAATTGATGGGGTTATAATAATGATGGTGGTGTGTGATCTTTGGTCGTGCCAGCTGTTGTTCCACCTCCCATTGCCAATGCTGTTGTGCTCATCCACCAGAGGGTTCAATATTTCAGCCAAATGTCTAACTATTTTGAATTTGTATCCAGCTGTTTAATTTATTTACTGTAATGTTTCTCCTCAGTTCATTTAATAATTGCCAACATTTATTTGCCCACATTTAATTCTTCCAAGTCTGTGTAAAGCTGCATTGAAGTTATGAAGCCTACATCTTCATTGAATTGATGTGACCCCTCTCGAGCCTCATACTAATTTTATACTCAGTCTATGCTGGCACCTTCCTAACAGACTCCTTTCTGCAGCAAATTTGGTAAAAACGTCCCTCCCCCAAACCTCCCATCAGACTCACCCCTCAATTCATTTGGCGGGGGGGGGGGGGAAATAAACTACAAACTAACATGAACTCAGCCAGCCACCTGCAAGCATATGTGAACAGGTGCCTGGTCTTACACTACAGGGAGCATTTCACCTCCCAATGCATATCTTCAAGCAACAAAGGATACCAGTATTGTGATTTGAAAAGAAAAGCTTGCATTTATATACATGAAACTTTCGATTAACCGGTCCCTAAATAACCGGAATGCTCTATCCACCGGCAAAATTCAGGAGTCCGTTCAGATAACTTTTATTACTTTTTTTTACTCCATTTGTTGCTGTGCAAGGGTGTAGCTGAAGCTGTTGCTAAGCTACAGAGACGCTTGCAACTTGTGCCGATTGTTTTGAAGCTGCAGGGTTTGTTGCTTTATACGGAGCTCTGAGCTCCGTATCTTTTACTATAGTGTTCGGTTATCCGGAATTGTTGATGAACCGGCACCACGTCGGTCCCGTCCGTGCCGGATACCAGAAAGTTTCCTGTAGCGCCTTTCACGACCACTGGACGTCCCAAAGTGCTTTACAGCCAATGAAGTACTTTTGGAGTGTAGTCACTGTTGTAATGTAGGAAACGTGACAGCCAATTTGTGCACAGCAAGCTCCCACAAAGAGCAAAGTGATAAGGGCCAAATAATCTGTTTTAGTGATGTTGATTGAGGGATAAATATTGGCCAGGACACCAGGGATAACTCCCCTGCTCCTCTTCGAAACAGTGCCATGGGATCGTTAACATCCACCCGAGAAAGCAGACGGGGCCTCGGTTTAACATCTCACCCGAAAGACGGCACCTCCGACAGTGCAGCACTCCCTCAGTACGGTACTCGAGTGTCACCCGAGATTTTTGTGCTCAAGTCTCTGGAGTGGGACTTGAACCCACAACCTTCTGACTCAGAGGCAAGGGTGCTACCCACTGAGCCACAGCGGATATTTGAAGCTAATATAGTGGCAGTTCCAGGATTACAGCATAAAAACCACTGCATTCTGCAACGTTAACTTACTGATTGCATTTGGTGAAATATTCTCATTACTAGGCAGTTTTGGCAAGGGATATTTAAGTTTTTTATTTGACAGGGTTTCTGCCAATTACTATCCCGTGACCCCTGGTGAAAAGTACATTTATCTGGATATTGAGTGGAGACAGATTCTGGCTCAGCTGTGATTCTCCCCACCCCATCCCACCCATCTCCTCCCCAGCACCACACTTCAATAGCATGCCCTCACTGTCTAGACTTCAAAATGAAGAATGGCTATTTGGAAAAGCTTCTAGGGGGCTGCTGACACCAGCGGAACTGTACTCGTCACTAATGACTTCAAGAAAGATAGAGAGAAAATAAGACAATTCATTTCTGGATGTCTCACAGTAATATCTATATTCATTTCAGTGAGTTTATTTATAGCCTGTCTTGCTGTTTATTCCACATAAAATTCTACTGTTGGCAAAAGTTTGATTTTAATAACAATGCTTATATTGTTTTATTATATTTAAAAAAGATGAACACTGCTTCAGAGAACCTATATACACCGTGCCCAGCAGTGTAAAGTTCAGAATACACTTTTTTTAAAGCTGTGTGGTGCTTCGGGCAAATACTGCTAAATCAGCAAAAAGACAACACCAAAGGGGATTTCAATATCAAGATTCCTCAGCCCACAAACTTACCTTAAAAGGTGTTTTTTGGCATCTAACTTTTCTTTATGGTAATTTTATTATTTTACACTTTCGCTGCTCCATCCTCCTTGAAAGTTTTCACGCTTTGGCAGGGGAAGATGTATCTCGCAAGAGGTTGGTGAGCCGATTAGAAGCTTCTGCTGATGTTGCGATATACCAAAAAAGCATCTCAGAGCGACTCCCCCACCTCAGTATTGCCTCCCTTTCCAGGGAGAAGTACCCGAGTGCCACAACACAGCACAATTGAGAACTGAATCTTAATAGGGAGGTGATCATTGGCACGAATGTATGTCCTCCCAATTAATGGCATTGAGTATTTTATCTTTGACATTTCCACCCACTTCTGTGCAAGTCATCTCTCCACCCTGGGCTTTATTTGGCGTTATATTAAAAGTTTACATGTTTTAAGTCAAAGTACAGATTAACATAGAAACATAGAAGATAGGAGCAGGAGTAGGCCATTCGGCCCCTCGAGCCTGCTCCGCCATTTAATGCGATCATGGCTGATCATCCAAATTCAGTACCCTGTCCCTGCCTTCTCCCCATATCCCTTGATCCCTTTAGCCTTAAGAAATATATCCAACTCCTTCTTGAATATATTTAATGAATTGGCCTCCACTGCCTTCTGTGGTGGAGAAATTCTCTGGGTGAAGAAATTCCTCCTCATCTCTGTCCTAAATGGCTTACTCCTTATCCTTAGACTATGACCCCTGGTTCTGGACTCCCCGGCCATCGGGAACATCCTTCCTGCATCTAGTCTGTCTAGTCCTGTTAGAATTTTATAAGTTTCAATGAGATCCCCTCTCATTCTTCTAAACTCCAGCGAGTATAAGCCCAATCGACCCAATCTCTCCTCATACGTCATTCCTGCCATCCCAGGTATCAGTCTGGTGAATCTTCGTTGCACTCCCTCCATGGAAAGAACATCCTTCCTCAGATAAGGCGACCAAAACTGCACACAATACTCAAGGAGTGGTCTCACCAAGGCCCTGTACAACTGCAGCAAGACATCCTTGTTCCTGTACTCGAACCCTCTCGCTACGAAGGCCAACATACCATTTGCCTTCTTAACCGTCTGCTGCACCTGCATGCTTACCTTCAGCGACTGGTGCACAAGGACACCCAGGTCTCGTTGCACTTCCCCTTCTCCCAATCTATTGCCATTCAGATAATAATCTGCCTTCCTGTTTTTACCACCAAAGTGGATAACCTCGCATTAATCCACATTATACTGTATCTGCCATGCTTCTGCCCAAACAATACTTGCATGTATATTCAGTAGGGTGGGAACTCTATCAGAGCCTGGTCATTCCCAGTCAGGAGTATGGGGTGGGCAGGATGGAGCACCTTCCTTTGAAGTTGGGTTGAGACCTGTATCTGTAATTGAATGAGGAATTAAGGTCTGTCCCTTCAAGGGCCCAAATGACCTGCTCAACAACAACCACTTGAGAGAATATTCAATATGTTATTAAAATTAGGTTTATACAGGCAACAGAATAATTATTTTAGATCCATTTCATTACAGTAATTCCAGATGGATTTGACAAATATTTGTAATTCCAGTCCACATGCTAAACTTGCCATGTCATTATGCTTGCAATTTTGCTTAAAATGCCAATTAAATCCCATGAAATGAAAATGCCATTAGGTGAAATCTAATTGGAAGAGATCATCTCCAGGAGAGATTGCATAAATAGTAAATTGTCAAACACCGTTCTCATCACAATTACACACCCACAATTTCACAAAAGGCATTTTCATGTAGTTGGAATATCATTCCAAATAATGTTAAAATATTAAGTGATACTTTTATTTTAGGGGATAGTTGAATAATCTCCCACAAAGCAGAAGTTTTAATGAAGCCAGTATTTTGGGTTTCCACTTTGAGCAGGGGTCCTCTTGATTCTTGTCGTAAGAAAATCAGTCAGTGAATAGCTCCCAAGGGACTCAAATGTTAACTTGTACTGAAGCTCCTCAGCTGTGCATGGTGTTGTTTGCCCGGCCGGTCTCACTGCTGACACCAGTTAAGCAGCTACTCGCTGAATAAGTGAAATGAGAAAATGCTGCTTCTCCAACTGTCATGGAAAATAACCTACAAAATTCAAATGCCTCCTACAATGCAGAACTGTTATCATGATGAAATTGCTGCAAAAAGACAACACTAAATTAAAACTGCTTTAGCCTTCTAAGCTGAGAGCACTCAGGAGATGGGAAACGTATTTTTTAAATTTCCCCAGATTCGAGTTAGTCTTCATTAAGTTTCTAATTTGCATCAGTGGAGCATAACTTGGAAGTCTTTAAGTTGTCCACCATGGCTCAGTGGGTAGCACCCTCGCCTCGGAGTCAGGAAGTCGTGGGTTCAAGTCCCACAAGACAGGAGTACGTGATCCAGGCCGACACTCCCAGTGCAACACTGAGGGAGTGCTGGCCTGTCGTAGGTGCCAGCTTTCAGAGGAGACGTTAAACCGAGGCTCCTTCTGCCTGCTCAGGTGGACGTAAAAGATTCTATGGTACTATTTCAAAGGAAAGCATGGGAATTCTCCCCAGTGTCCTGCCGAATATTTATCCTTCAACTAACATCACTATTAAAAAAAGAGATTTTTTCTCTGGTCATTTATCACATTGCTGTTTATGGGAGCTTGCTGTGCACAATGACGTGTTTCTTACATTACAACAGGGACGACACTTCAAAAAATACTTAATTGTCTGTAAAGCGCTTTAGGACGTCCAGCGGTCGTGAAAGGCGCTAAATAAATGCAAGTTCTTTCTTTTATAACTTTTTCTTTAAGTGTACGATTGTAATAATTTGTACTTTAGTCTAGTTAGCATTTTAAGTTATTAGGAAAATTCAATACTGTTGACTTGCTCCACAGCTTCACGAAAAATGTGTCAAAAGCATTGAACTGTACATGCAGCTAAAGACAAACAAGTTATCATCCGGAGCATTATTTTGTACTTGGTTTTCCTGGTATGATCTATTTAAAAGGAATTTCACTCTGAACACCAAGGGTTACTTTGCTTAGGTGCATAACACATTACTCACCCAGACATTATGACACTTCTGAATTATTTTGTATTGCAGCCGACAGTGAAATTATTTTCCCTTTCGAGCCATTGTTTCCGCACACAAATTTACAAAAGGATATCAGGCAAGAACCGGATGAACCACGTGATGACCATCCAAAAAAACGATGCTGACAGAAACGCCAATGGAATGTAGCTAAATGTCTGCGCACTCACAAAACGCCTATAGGAGGAAAAGATACATAAAAATTAAGTTATGAATGGTAATATTAGTTTTGCTCATCTTTTCTCTGGCAAATTTCTACCCTGTCCTCCTGAAGGGGTCAAGTCCTCGCTAGACTAGGATTTAACAAGAGCCAATAGCCCTCCGTTACCTTGCAAAACTGCCCATTCTTCATCCATAAGCCTGGATTGCAAGCTTCAGCGGGCTATTCCGGCCACACAGGACAGCTCATCCAGGCCCGATGCTGCCCTCGGGAAAATTAGCCGACTTTTCTCTTCCCAACTCGGGGACATTTGAGGCCAATGGTAGTGCCATGCATTGCTACCCCAGCAGAGATCAGCGACCGCAGATCAACTACTCACTGTCTTAACCAGCCGAGCTGACAAGGGAGCAAGGAGTTGTATTTTATGTACACGGTGTCTTATTTTATATAAATAATCAGCTTGAAAAGTCTTTTTACTTTCACTGGACTGGGCATAATACAGTATGCATTATTGCACAATACAGACCATCAATATTCTGGATTCAGCTGCATTCATAATAAAGGATACGAGAGAAACTTGGATAAATATTTTTAGGATCAAATGGTCAATTATGAAAATGTGCAGTAATATGCACTGGCACATTGATGTGGAGCTGCTGTTTGTTATGCTACCAATAGCCATATCACAAATGTCTCAAATATACTATTAAAAAGAACATTTATGTGACAGTTTCCTAAATCTGCACTACTTTGAATAAACACTGCCCTCTTCTGGCTATGCAACAGAGTAACAGACCAGTAAAGTGTTGAAAGTAAAGGCTCTTTAAAGTGCTATGGCTGTCGAAATCACGGAATTCCCAAGTTGCAATTTCAATCTGTTTCTTCGTTGCTACATTGTAGGAGACATTTGAATTTTGCAGTTTATTTTCTATGATCGCAGAGCGGTCTGCACAGAGCAGGATTAAAACAGAGTGTACTTAAACAGAGTGTTTTATTTGGAAATTTGGAGAAGAGGGGGAAGGAGTTGCTGCTTTTTGCTTACATTACTTGTAGTGCTTTGTGTTACAGTAGATATTTAATTTCAGTACCCATAACTTAATCTAGATCAAGTAAGTAGTCAAGAAACTACACATTCAACTAAATTACATAATTACAAATTTAATTAAATTAAATAAGGTCATATAGAGATGGCAGTGCAAGTGGTGTGCTGTAACTGCAGAATGTGGGAGTTTGTGGAGAGCATTGTGTTCCTGGACAACCACATTTGCAGTAAGTGTTTTTGAGCTGAAGCATGAGACGCAGGCAATGCAGGGCATCACGGATGGGGAGGGTTACCTGGACACTGATCTAGGAGGCAGTCACACCCCTTAGGTTAGGTAGTAGCCAGGGACAGGAGGATGTGACTGCAACTCAGGCACGTAAGGGGACCCCAGGTGCAGTGCTGGAGGAGCCTCGGCATTTGTCCTTATCCAACAGGTATGAGGTTCTTGCTGCCTGCAAGATGGATGAGCAAGCTGACCATGGCACCATGGTGCAGGAGGCCATTCAAGTGGGGGGAGTGAAAGGGGACAGTATAGTCAGGGGGATAGATACTGTTCTCTGCAGCCGCGACCGAGAGTTCAGAAGGTTGTGTTGCCTGCCCAGTGCTAGGGTTAAAGACATCTCCTTGCGGCTGGAGGAGAACTTTTGGAGTGGGAGGGGGAGGATCCAGTCGTCGTGGTCCACGTAGGAACCAACGACATAGGTAGAACTAGGAATGAAGTTCTGCTGAGGAGGTTTGAGGAGCTAGGATCCAAATTATAAAGCAGAACCTCAAAAGGTAATAATCTCTGGATTGTTATCGGAGCTATGCGCAAATTGGCATAGGGACAAACAGATTAGAGGTTTACATGCATGGCTCAAATGGTGGTGTGGGAGGAAGGGGTTTCAGTTCATGGGCCACTGGCACCAGAACCGGCGAAAGGAGCTGTTCCGTTGGGACGGGCTCCACTTAAACCAGGCCGGGACCAGCTTCCTGGCGAACTGAATAACTAGGGCAGTAGACAGGGCTTTAAACTAATGATGAAGTGGGGGTGGGAGGATTCAGGAAAGAGTAAATTTAAAAGCAGCAGAGTAGAGTTTTGGGTAAAAATAAGCAGTGAGTCAGGAAGGGACAGAGAGAGTAACAAAGGTAGCAGGGCATCAGTGACTAAGGTTACATCAGGGCAAAATTGAAATAAGTCAAAGCTAAAGGCACTATATCTGAATGTGAATCGCAAAGCATTCGCAACAAAATAGATGAATTAATAGCGCAGAGAGAAATTAATAGGTTTGATCTAATAGCCATTACAGAGACGTGGTTGCAATGCGGCCAATGTTGGGAACTAAATATTCCAGGATACTTAACTTTAAGAGATAGGCAAAATGGAAAAGGAGGCGGAGTAGCCCTGATAATAAAGGATGGGATAAAGACAGTAGAGAGAAAGGATCTTAGCTCCGAAAATCAAGAAGTAGAATCAGTTTGGGTGGAGCTAAGAAACAGCAATGGGCAGAAAACATTGGTGGGAATTGTTTATAAGCCCCTAAACAGTAGTTGTAATGTAGGGCAGAGTTTAAATCAGGAAATTAGAGGCGCATGTAACAAGGGTAATACAGTAATCATGGGGGAATTTACTCTGCATATAGATTGGGCAAACCAAATTTGCAGTAATAGTGTGGAGGACGAATTCATGGAATGTATGCAAGATAGTTTTCTAAAGAAAAAGACTTGCATTTATATAGCGCCTTTCACGACCACCAGACGTCTCAAAGCGCTTTACATCCAATGAAGTACTTTTGAAGTGGAGTCACTGTTGTAATGTGGGAAAAGCAGCAGCCAATTTTGCACACAGCAAGGTCCCACAAACAGCAATGTGATAATGACCAGTTAATCTGTTTTCATTATAGAAACATAGAAACTAGGAGCAGGCCATTCGGCCCTTCAAGCCTGCTCCGCCATTCAACGAGATCATGGCTGATCATCCAAACCCTAGCACCCGGTCCCTACACCGACAGCCATCCCACCCAAGCCCTACCCAGTTACCCCACATATTTAATCCCCCCTAACACTAAGGGCCAATTTTTATCATGGCCAATCAACCTAACCCGCACATCTTTGAACTGTGGGAGGAAACTGGAGCACCCGGAGGAAGGATGATGGTTGAAGGATAAATATTGGCCAGGATCAGTATGTTGAGGAACCAACTAGGGAACAGGCTATTTTAGATCTAGTATTGTGCAACGAGAAAGGGTTAATTAATAATCTTGTAGTAAAGGGGCCTTTCGGGAAGAGTGACCATAATGATAGAATTTTATATTGAATTTGAAAGTGATTTAGTTAAATCCGAAACTAGGATCTTAAATTTAAACAAAGCAAA
Source organism: Somniosus microcephalus (assembly GCF_052327205.1). Classification (NCBI taxonomy): domain Eukaryota; kingdom Metazoa; phylum Chordata; class Chondrichthyes; order Squaliformes; family Somniosidae; genus Somniosus; species Somniosus microcephalus. The sequence continues at coordinate 101,071,044 of NC_141001.1, forward strand.
CTATGTAGGTATGAGGGGAGTGGGCTACAATAGATTGGGAAACTACATTAAAAGGTATGACAGTAGAGAAGCAATGGCTAGTATTTAAAGAATACATAATTTACAAGAAATATACATTCCTTTAAGGCACAAAAACCCCACAGGAAAAGTGGCTCAACCGTGGCTAACAAGAGAAGTTAAAGATAGTATTAGATCAAAGGAAGAGGCTTATAATGTTGCCAAAAAGAGTGGTAAGCCTGAGGATTGGGAGGTTTTTATAATTCAGCAAAGAGGGACCAAAAAATTGATAAAGGGAAAATAGAATGAGAGCGCAAACCAGCGAGAGACATAAACACAGACTGTAAAAGCTTCTATAGGTATGTAAAAAGGAAAAGATTAGCAAAAGTAAATGTGGGTCCCTTACAGGCTGAGACAGGAGAAATTATAATGGGGAACAAGGAAATGGCAGAGAGAAATTAAATAAATACTGTGTCTGTCTTCACAGAAGAAGATGCAAAAAACTTCCTGGAAATTGTGGAGAACAAAGGGTCTAGCAAGAATGAGGAACTGGAAGAAATTAGTATCAGTAAAAAAATAGTACTGGAGAAATGAATGGGACTGAAAGCTGATAAATCCCCTGGACCTGATGGCCTACATCCTAGAGTTTTGAAAGAGGTGGCTATAGAGATAGTGGATGCATTGGTTGTCATTTTCCAAAATTCCATAGATTCTAGAATGGTTCTGCGGATTGGAAGGTAGCAAATGTAACCCCACTATTTAAGAAAGGAGGGAGAGAGAAAACGGGGAACTACAGACCAGTTAGCCTGACATCAGTAGTAGAGAAAATGCTAGAATCTATTACAGGAAACTCTCGTTTAAACAGCACCTAAATATCCGGAATTCTCTATTAACCAGCAAAATTCTCACTCCGAAAACAACACCTCAATAACCAGCAATGTTGCCGAGTCCGAGTCTCCCGCGGTGGCCAGGTTAGTCAGTGGGGGTAGTTCTCCAAACTGCCATTACTCGGCTTCTTGGTGCTGTCGGAAGTCAGAACACCTCAATACCCCTGTAACAGGAGTCTGACTCTCCCGCGCTGCCGGTAGTCTCTTCTGATCTGCCATTTTACAGGGGTACTGTGCATCTCCCACGCTGCTGGTAGTCATTGCATTGCATTACCCTCAGCTGGCAGTACTGTACTTAATCAAGCATCTTCCACCATCCATTTAACACAACATTCTGTAAGTGAGTACCCAATTACTGTATACTGCACATTTCTTGATTTTTAAAAAATTTTCTTTGTTAAAAATAGCCTCGGTAGATAACCCTCTCCGTCATCCGGAATTTCTGATCAACCGGCAACACGCCGGTCCCAGATACCAAAGAGTTTCCTGTATTAATGATGTGGTAACAGGGCACTTAGAAAAATAATAATAGGACTGGGCAGAGTCAACACGGATTTATGAAAGGGAAATTGTGTTTGACAAATCTGTTGGAATTGTTTGAGATTGTAACTAGCAGAATAGCTAAGGGGGAACCAGTGGATGTGGTGTATTTGGATTTTCAGAAGGCATTCGTTAAGGTGCTACACAAGAGGTTATTAAACAAAATTAGGGCTCATGGGATTGGGGGTAATATACTAGCATGGATTGAGGATTGGTTAACGGACAGAAGGAATAAACGGGTCATTTTCGGGTTGGCAGGCTGTAACTAGTGGGGTACTGCAAGGATCAGTGCTTGGACCTCAGCTATTCACAATCTGTATCAATGATTTGGATGAGGGGACCAAATGTAATATATCCAAGTTTGCTGATGATACAAAGCTGGGTGGGAATGTAAGTTGTGAGGAGGATGCAAAGAGGCTTCAAGGGGATATAGACAGGCTAAGGGAGTGGGCAAGAACATGGCAAATGGAATATAATGGAGAAATGTGAAGTTATCCACTTTGGTAGGAAAAATAGAAAAGCAGAGTATTTTTTAAATGGTGAGAGATTGGGAGATGTTGGTGTTCAGAGGGACCTGGGTGTCCTTGTACACGAATCACTGAAAGTTAACATGCAGGTACAGCAAGCAATTGGGAAAGCAAATGGTATGTTGGCCTTTATTACAAGAGAATTTGAGTACAAGAGTAAAGATGTCTTACTGCAATAACATAGGGCCCCGGTGAGACCACACCTGGAGTACTGTGTACAGGTTTGGTCTCCTTACCCAAGGAAGAATATACTTGCCATAGAAGGAGTGCAACGAAGGTACACCAAACTGATTCCTGGGACGGGGGGATTGTCCTATGAGAGATTGAGTAGACTGGGCCTATATTCTCCAGAGTTTAGAAGAATGAGAGATGATCTCATTGAAACATACAACATTCTTAGAGCTTGACAGAGTAGATGCAGGGAGGATAGTTCCCCTGGCTGGGGAGTCCAGAACCGGGGGGGGTCACAGTCTCAGAATAAGGGGTCGGCCATTTAGGACTGAGATTAGGAGAAATTTCTTCACCCAGAGGGTGGTGAATCTCTGGAATTCTCTACCCCAGAGGGCTGTGGAGGCTCAGTCGCTGAGTATATTCAAGACCGAGATCGATAGATTTCTGGATATTAAGTGAATCAAGGGATATGGGGATAGTGCAGGAAAGTGGAGATGAGGGAGAAGATCAGCCATGATCTTATTGAATGGCGGAGCAGGCTCGAGGGGCCAGATGGCCTACTCCTGCTTCTATTTCTTATGTTCTTATGATCATTCCAGATGCACCATTTTGGCATTTTAAGCTCTGAGCAGGTAGCTACTTATCTGGTGTCAGCAATGAGACCTGTCAGCAAGCAACACAATGAGCAGCAACATGAAATGCCCCATTTCCAGTTCTGCATGTTATATTGGTTTCATTAAAACTTCTGCTTTGTGGGAGATCAATGTCATGATTGCAATATTCCATACTTAAGTTTTTTTTATAGCATCACCTCACATATTAAAATCATAGAATGATACAGCACAGAAGGAGGCCATTTGGCCTATGCCGGCTCTTTGAAAGAGCTATTCATATAGTCCCACTCCCTCATCTCTTTCCCCATAGCGCTCTAATTGTTCCCCTTCTGGTAATAATACAATTCCCTTTTGAAAGTTACTATTGAATCTGCTTCCATTACCCTTTCAGGCGGTGCATTCCAGATCACAACAACTGATCAGTCTTACAGATCAATTTATTCTGTGGTACCAATTCAAGAAAATGTTCTTTCACATCACAAAGAGGACGTGGATTGACCAATTTATATAATATGGATTTGAAAAACCAAAACAAGGCAATTGTCTGTACGTGTTAAGAAAATCACAGCATAGGAGTACAGCCCAGCACATTATACCAAAGGTATGAAGCACATACAAATGGTAAGTTCCCTTTCTCAGCTGTGCTCTGTTGAAATGAGTGTCCATTGTTCAAGAAATGGTGAAAATGAGATCAGAAGAATACATGCAGTTTTAATGATAGAAAATGTATTTTTGGTTTTAGAACTTTTAACTCAATTTAGAATTACTTCCGATAGCCAAGCACACACAAATAATTTATGTATCAATACTTGTGCAACATGCTTCATTGTAGTTTACAACCAGCTCATTGGCCCATGGTGAATTTTACAATCAGCAAGGCAACACCAGACATGTGGTCTGACCTGAGCTAGAGGATTCTGGATTCATCTCATTTCAACATTAAACACAAGATTTCTCACCTTCAAAATAGATCTGCGATCCTTCACAAACAAATTACATCAAAATCTTTCATTTTTTGACTGTCGTATTCCGTTGAAAGTCGTCAATAAAGAGAGACCATTACTTGCAATAACTTCTATCCTTTAGAATATTGCTAGCTGTTTCACTATTTTTTGCCTTACTATGCTCTCCTGATGTCATTAACTCCTTGCTGGGGTTACGGTTCCAGACACTGGATGCCGCCGGCACCCCCCCCACCCCCGTACCTCACTCATATTCATATGCTAGTCCAGATCATGTGCATCAGCAGTGAAGGTGGTGGGGGGGGGGGGGGGGGGAGTTGAAAGCATTACAGTTGAGCCTGACCCTAACATCATTATTGAATCGTGCATTTATATTCTGTATCACTGGATAGCTATCAAGATTAGAAACACGGAACAACTTCTCCCACACCACCCACCCCTTCCCTCCGAAACCAGGAACACCCAAATCAATAGTAGCCTTACCGGCACCCCATCTGAGTTCAGCTGATTGTGTCTAAAATTGAGTCCCAGTTCATATAAAGCAATGGGGAGTGGGGGGTTGGTAGGAAGGGGGGAGGCAGGAGGAAGAGCATTTATTGTTATCTGATTGTGTGTGTGTGAATTCAAGTGGCAATTGAAGAAATAAGGTAAGTGAGCAGGCATAGGTACCTACCTTATTATAAGCTGTACTATGAGCCAGGTAGAAACAAATAATATGCCTTTCAGAAGCCAAGAGTCAGATTCCAAGTCTGCTATGTAGCCTGTCACCCATATCACTGCCACTGCCATCAAAAACAATAGGAGAAGCTGCGGTTCAAGAGACAATGCAATCAATAACAATTTTTGTTACCTTACGTAAGTTTTCTTCCATGAATATCCCAATATATACTGGGGAAATCACAGTGTAAAGTGCAAAGAGGGAGAGGAATTCCTGAAATGAGTACAAGATAATTTTCTTGATCAGTTTGTTTCCAGTCCAACTAGGAAGGAAGCAGTGCTGGATCTAGTTCTAGGGAACTGAAGTGGGGCAAGTGGAGCATGTCTTACAATGCAGGAGCATTTGGAAAACAGTGATCGCAATATTAGGTTTCGAGTAGTTCTGGAAAAGGACGAGGAAAAATCAAATGTGAAAATACTCACCTGGAGGGCTAATTTCAGTGAGTTGAAAAGGGATCTGGCCCAGGTGGATTGGAATCAAAGAATGGCAGGTAAAACAGTAAATAAGCAATGGGAGGCCTTCAAAGAGGAGATAGTTCGGGTACAGACTAGACACATTCCCACGAGAGGGAAAAGGGCAGCATCCAAAGCTAGAGCTCCCTGGATGACTAAAGGTATAGAGATTAAAATGAAACAGAAAATGAAGGCTTATGATAAAGGTCAGGTTCACAATACAGTAGAGAACCAAGCTGAATACAAAAAGTAGAGGAGACCTGAAAAAGGAAACAACAACAACTTGTATTTATATAGCGCCTTTAACGTAGTAAAACGTCCCAAGGCGCTTCACAGAAGTATTAAAAGACAATAAATTTGACACCGAGCCAAATATGGAGAAATTAGGGCAGGTGACTAAAAGCTTGGTCAAAGATGTAGGTTTTAAGGAGCAACTTAAAGGAGGAAAGAGAGGTGGCAAGGCGGACAGGTTTAGACAGGGAATTCCAGAGCTCAGGGCCCAGGCAACAGAAGGCACGGCCACCAATGGTTGAGCGATTATAATCAAGGATACTCAAGAGGGCAGAATTAGAGGAGCGCAGATATCTCAGGGGGTGGTGGGGCTGAAGGAGATTAGAGAGATAGGGAGGGGCGAGGCCATGGAGGGATTTGAAAACAAGGATGAGAATTTTGAAATCGAGGCGTTGCTTAACCGGGAGGTAATGTAGGTCAGCGAGCACAGGGGAGATGGGTGAACGGGATTTGGTGCGAGTTAGGACACGGGCAGCCGAGTTTTGGATGACCTCAAGTTTACATAGAGTAGAATGTGGGAGGCCAGCCAGGAGTATGTTGGAATAGTCAAGTCTAGAGCTAACAAAGGCATGGATGAGGGTTTCAGCAGCGGATGAGCTGAGGCAAGGGCGGCAACGGGCGATGTTACGGAGGTGGAAATAGACGGTCTTAGTTGTGCTGCAGATGTGTGGTCGGAAGCTCATTTCAGGGTCAAATATGACACCAAGGTTGCGAACAGTGTGGGTCAGCCTCAGACAGATGTTAGGGAGAGGGATGGAGTCAGTGGCTAGGGATCGGAGTTGGTGGCGGGGTCCGAAAATAATGGCTTCGATCTTCCCAATATTTAATTGCAAAAAATTTCTGCTCATCCAGAACTGTATGTCGGACAAGCAGTCAGACAATTTAGGGACCGTGGAGGGATCGAGAGAAGTGGTAGTGAGGCAGAGCTGGGTGTCGTCAGCGTACATGTGGAAACTGATGCTGTGTTTTAGGATGATGTCGCCAAGGTGCAACATGTAGAAATAGGAGGGGGCCAAGGATAGATCCTTGGGGGACACCAGAGGTAATGATGTGGGAGCGGGAAGAGAAGTTGTTGCAGGTGATTCTCTGGCTATGATTAGGTAGTTAAGAATGGAACCAGGCGCGTGCAGTCGCACCCAGCTGGACGACAGTGGAGAGGTGTTGGAGAAGGATGGAGTGGTCAACCGTGTCAAAGGCTGCAGACAAGTCAAGAAGGACGAGGAGGGATAGTTTACCTTTGTCACAGTCACAAAGGATGTCATTTGTGACTTTGATGAGAGCTGTTTCGGTACTGTGGCAAGGGCAGAAACTGATTGGAGGGATTCAAACATGGAATTGTGGGAAAGATGGGCACGGATTTGGGAGGCAACATGTTCAAGGACTTGAGAGGAAAGGGAGGTTGGAGATGGGGTGGTAGTTTGCAAGGACGGAGGGGTCAAGGGTTGGTTTTTTTTTAGGACAAGAGGGACAAAGAGATTATGAGAATAGATTAGCGGCTAACATAAAAGGGAACCCAAAAGACTTTTATAATGATAAATAATAAAAGGGTAGTCAAAGGGATGGGCCGATCTGGGCCAAAGAGAAATCGGCATGTGGAAGCAGAGGGCATGACTGAGGTACTAAATGAGTACTTGGCATCTGTCTTCACAAAAGAGGATGCTGCCAATGTCTCAGTAAAGGAGGAGATAGTAGAGAAATTGGATAAGATAAAAATAGATGAAGGGGAGATATTTAAAAGGTTGGCAGCGCTCAAAGTAGAAAAGTCACCCGGTCCGGATGGGACGCAACCTCGGCTGCTGAGGGAAGTACGGGTGGAAATCGCAGAGACTGGCCATAATCTTCCAATCCTCCTTGGATATGGGAGTGGTGCCAGAGGACTGGAGGATTGCAAATGTTAACACACCTGTTCAAAAGAGAGGGGAATAAACCTAGCAAATACAGGCTAGTTAGCCCAATGTTGGTGGTGAGGAGACATTTAGAGACAATAACCCAGGACAAAATTAATTGGCACTTGGAAAAATATGGGTTAATAAACAAAAGCCAGCACAGATTTGTTAAGGTAAATCATGCCTGACTAACTTGACTGAGTTAATTGAGGAAGTAACCTAGAGGGTTGAGGAAGGTAGCGTGGTTGATGCTGTATATATGGACTTTCAAAAGGCATTTGACAAAGTACCACATAATAGACTTGTTAGCAAAATTGAAGCCCATGGGATTAAAGGGGCAGTGGCTCCACAGATACGAAATTGGCTAAGGAATCGAAAGCAGAGAGTAGTGGTGAGCGGTAGTTTTTCAGATTGGAGGGAAGTGTGCAGTGGTACCCCCCCAGGGGTCTGTATTGGGAACACTTACACACACACACACACATATACATATACAGGAAACTCTCGATTTACCGGAAATCTCTGTTTACCGGCAAAATTCAGGAGTAGGTTCAGGTAAGTTTTACTTCATATTAGTGGCCGTTCCTGGATCTGTGGTTGTGTAACCGGGGTTCCTGCACTTGTTGCTAAGCAACAGGGACACCTGGATCTTGTGGGAGATTCCTGCACCTGTTGCTAAGCGACAGGGACACCTGGATCTGTTGCTGTGTACCAGGCTCTCGTACCTTTTACTATACTTCTCTGTAATCCGGACTTTTTGATAAACCGACACCACGGATAAAGACCTGGAGTTCGATATACAGGGCATAATTTCAAAGTTTGCAGATGGCATGAAACTCGGAAATGTAAACAGCGAGGAGGATAGTAACAGACTTCAGGAGGACAGAGACAGATTAGTGAAGTGGGCAGACACTTGGCAGATGAAATTTAATGCAGAGAAATGTGAAGTGATTCATTTTGGCAGGAAGACAAACTAAATGGTCCAATTTTAAAGGGGGTGCAAGAGCAGAGAGACCTGGGGTGTGTGTATACAAATCTTTGACGTTGGCAGAGCAAGTTGAGAAGGCTGTTAAAAAGGCATACAGGATCCAAGGTTCTTTAAATAGAGGCACAGAGTACACAAACAGGGAGTTAGGCTAAACCTTTATAAAACACTAGTTAGGCCCCAGCTGGAGTATTGTGGCCAATTCTGGGCACCACACTTCAGGAAGGATGTCAAGGCCTTGGAGAGAGTGCTGATAAGATTTACTAGAATGGTACCAGGGATGAAAGACTTCAGTTCTGTGGAGACTAAAGAACTGGGGTTGGTCTCCTTAGAGCAGAGAAGGTAAAGGGAATATTTGATAGAGGTGTTCAAAATCATGAAGGGTTTTGATAGTTTATTTTTATTTACTCTGTTTCCATTGGCAGAAGGGTCAGAAATCAGGACACAGATTTAAGGTAATTGGCAAAAGAAACAGAGGAGACATGGAAAATATTTTTTAGAGAGAGAGAGAGAGAGAGAGAGAGAGTTATGTTGATCTGGATTGCACTGCTTGAAAGAGTGGTGGAAACAGATTCAATAATAACTTTCAAAGGGGAATTGGATAAATACCTGAAAGGGGAAAATTTGCAGGACTACGGGGAAAGATCAGGGGAGTGGGACTAATTGGATATCTCTTGCAAAAAGCCAGCACAGGCACGATGGGCCTAATGGCTTCCTTCTGTACTGTATCAGACTATGATTCTATGAAGTAAAACAAAAGGTTTCTACAAAGATAACGTTAAAGATTATGTTTCTGTTGATCATTTATAGGAATATACAAAAATGTGTTTTTATAATTGAACATTACTTCAAGAATGCTACTGTGCAAATACCTTGCAAATCAATTAAAGAAAAATTCTCGTCTTACCCCTCAATCCCTGACCATGTTGGAGCATCAACTAGTGCTCCAACATGCACTGAATTTTCATAGGAAGAATGGACACTTGGAAAAGGTACTGGAGAGCTGTCTGTACCCCAGCAAGAATCAGCAGCTTCAGGAGACAAGTCAAGGGTAGAAGTAGCTAGGGAAGATGGGACGGCAGTGTTGCGGAACTCAGTCCAAAGATGTGCGGGTTAGGTTGATTGGCCATGATAAAAATTGGCCCTTAGTGTTAGGGGGGATTAAATATGTGGGGTTACGGGGATAGGGCTTGGGTGGGATGGCTGTCGGTGTAGGGACCGGGTGCTAGGGTTTGGATGATCAGCCATGATCTCGTTGAATGGCGGAGCAGGCTCGAAGGGCCGAATGGCCTACTCCTGCTCCTAGTTTCTATGTTCATTCGACTCCAAATCCGTTACATTGAATGCTCCATTGTGTTACAAATCATGAAATACACCAGAAAGTGTGACTGTACAATACATATCTACGATCAAAAAAAAATCAAATCCAAGTACAGGTAGACTATCCTTTATCCGAAAACCAGCCGTGTTTCGGTTTTCGGAAAATTTCGGAAGGTATTTTATAAGACTGGGAAATTTGTCGTCGGTGGGGGTCGGTGTCGGCGGGGGGGGTCCGCGCGGGGGGGTTGGTGTCGGCAGGGGTCGGGGTCGTGCGCCACTCTGGTCATGTCGTGCGCACGACTTACGCTGAACAAAAAAACCTTCGGTTTTGAGAGGGTTTCGGTTTTCGGAAGTTCGGATAAAAGGTAGTCTACCTGTACATTTTTAATTTGGTGACCTACCTTGTATTTTTCAAAACTCTTGAGAACATTCAGCATAAAATGGCTTCTACTTCGATCAACATTTGCGTCAAGCAGACAACGGATTATCCAAGGATTTCTGTTCTGCTGGGCCAGCCCCAGAGGAGTTTCCCCCTGCAAACAATTCAGCAAATTTTCATTTCACCTTCCTTAGTACAACTCTGATGGGTAGTTTTGAAAAATTACATCCTTTTTATATAAAAGAGAAACATCCTTGGAACTTTAGAAACATTAGGCCCAGCAGGACACCAACATGTAGCTACACTTGAGTGATGGGAAGTTGGTCTTACCCACGATAACCACATTGCAGAGTTCCTGGCCTGAGCCATGGATAAGTTAAAGTGATGATAGTTTTTTTTTTTTTTAAATCACCTCCTGCTGACCAGTAGCAGTGGCACTGCCCCAAAAGCAGGCCACCCATCTCCCCTTTGTCCTCTTAGCTGCAAGAGGCACATTGCCTGAGAGAAACTAAAAAAGGGAGAAAATAGGTAACATGCCATTAAAAAAAGTGTATGCTCTTCCTACCCCCTGACAAAAATGTGGCCATTTGCAAAAATTATTCTTCACCAATGTAATCTCCAAAATAAAAGACTACAGGAAACTTTGTGCTATCCGGCACCGACGGGACCGAGCTGTTGCCGTTCCCTCAAAACTGCCGGACACACCAGCGTTAATGTTGAAGCATACGGAGCTTTTCATCTCCGTATCTGACAACAAACACTGTTGCTTAGCAACAGCTTTTAAACAGTCGGCTCATACCTTGGAAGCGTCTCTCTGAAGCTGTTGCTAAGCTACAGAGACTTTGCAGAGCCTGACTGTTGAAAAAAAAACTAACAAAATGGCTCCTGATTTCTGCCGGTGGCTCGAGCTTGCCGGACATTTAGCCTCCGGATAACACAAAGTTTCCTGTACAATCTTATAGGGGGTATGGTAGTGTAGTGGTTACGTTGCTGGACTAGTAATCCACATCAAATTTTTAAAAATTTGAAAATAAAAAGCTGGTGTCAGTAAGAGTGACCATGAAGCTGTCTGATTGCCTTTAAAACCCAACTGGTTCACTAATGACCTTTAGGGAAGATAAACTTGCCATCCTTACCCAGTCTGGCCTATATGTAACTCCAGTCCCCACGCCAACGTGGTTGACTCTTAACTGCCCTCTAAATTGGCCGAGCAAGTTAGTCAATAGCATCTAAGCCACTACCAGTGGTTCAAGGGGTAGGCCCACCACCACCTCAGGGATACTAGGGATGGGTAATAAATGCTGGCTTTCCTAATGACCAATGTTCCCTTTAAGCTGCGCGGCCGTGCAACACTCTAGGGGGTCCCACACCTAGACGGCTTTTAAATTGAAAAAAAAAAAAAACGCACATGTGCAGAATTTTGAATGGGCCGCGTGGCCCCCAAAAAAATTACAGGGAACACTGCTAGTGACTCCAACATCTTGAGAATAAATTTAAAAGACCCAAAACGTGCAGCATTAGATCTTCACTAATCAGACAGTACAAAAGCTGTACATGTACACTTTTATTCCTTCCAATTTTCTTTCTTCCTGTTTGAAGGTCCAATTCCTGCTGGGTTCAGCTCCAAAGCAGCTTTCTGGTACCTCACCAAAGTGGTCATTGCCCACGTGCAAGCCGAGGCAATGGACATTAGCAAGCTGTTTAACCACAGAGGGGGTCACAGCCAAGCCTGATGCGGTCTTTGAAATATTCAAACATCAGCAATTTCCAGCAGAAGTCACACGAGGTCAATTACGCATGGGAAGTCCATCTGATTTTATGCACCTCCATCTTTCAGCGATTTCAAGACCAACTGCGAGGTCACAAGTGAGATCGGCTAACTCAGCCAAAATTACCCTACACAATTGACTGTACTCAATACGTTATCTGTGGATCTGCATCTCTTACATGTCCCAGTTTAGTTGAAATTTTTACTACCAATTTTAGCCTGAAGGAGGACATTAAAACAGAACACAACTAGATGTGGAGTCAGCTTAAAATATTCAGGCAAAAATCATACAAGACAGACATTAGGCACTTACTTACCATTGCATTTTTAACTTCAACATTGGCTCCAGCATCTAGCAGTACATTCAATGCTGCCACATTTCCTGACATTGCTGCCCAGTGTAGTGGGCTGTTTCTGTGCACTGTGTCGACAGCGTTTACTGAAGCATTTAATTTGATAAGGAATCTGGTAGGTTCAGGCCTAGATAAAACAGATCGTAACATCACACCTGTAGGCCTGGTTAAATAAGATGCACCAATTCTGTGTAAAGCCATGTTACAAACATACTCCACTTACCCTATTATTTTGCATGTTGCTACCATTAATGGTGTTTGTCCATTCACATCAGCTGCATCTACATCCTTAAAACAACAGAAAACATCTCAGTTCTAAAAAAAAATGAATGGTTGATTTTGAGATCAAAGACTGGTTCGATTGGGCTCTATCCTGGCCCAGAAATATCAAAAAGGGGCCCTCCTCTTTTACAGGGAGAGGGAGACTGCGCAAGCCTGAACAGATTCTACTAGGTGAAGTTAAATTTGACTTAACTAGAATAAGTTCTTCCCCTTGTGCTCTCTCACAAAGCAAATGATCAATGGGTGGAAAGCCAGGACAAAGCAAATTTCCCTGAAGAGTACGTTAGTGATGCTGTAGGTATGGAGATCTGCAGCTTCTGCAGCTTGAGAAACTTCATCGCGTGGTAGAAATGTGCAGCTACAGGTGTCACAGAACAGTGATGCCCAAACATAGAGTGGGTGACATACAAAACAAATTTCATATACAGGAAACTTTGATATCCTGCACTGACGGGACCGAGCTGGTGCCGTACCATCAAAAGTGCCGGACATACCAACGTTAATGTTGAAACATACGGAACTGAAAAGCTCCGTGTGAATCAACAAACCCTGTTGCTTAGCAACAGCTTCAAAACAGTCGGCTGCAGCTGCAAGCGCCTCTAGCTGAAGCTGTTGCTATAGCTACAGACCTTGCAGTGCCTGACTGGGGGGGAAAAAAAAGCAACGAGAACTAAAAAAAACTTATAGAAAACGGCTCCTGATTTTTTGCCGTTAGATTGAGTATTCCGGACATATAACCTCCGGATAAACCAAAGTTTCCTGTAGATTAACTGTACAGAGTATTACATCATAATTTCTCCTCAGCATTAACTTCAGCAGGAATGCCTTCAAATGCATGCATTTTATTTATGAACGTGCAAATACAATCGAAACCTCTCCCACCCGAGTAAAAACAAGCTGAACATACCTGACCTTTTGCTACAAGGTATGCTATGATAGGCATATGCTGGAACTGGACTGCAAGGTGAAGACAAGTAAATCCTTCCCTATCGACCAGGGAGGGATCCGCTTCATATTTCATCAGTAACACAACCATCGACAAGTGGCCTTGCCTGGAATAAAATAAAGAGGTCTCCTTATATGGCTTAAAATCCCATACAGTAGTAAGTTTCCCTAAAATTACTGAATGTCACAATAAGAATTTCTAACTCTGCAGTTTGTTGCTGGCTGTAATTGTAAAGTATTTTATGTTTATTTGGTAAAAGTCAATTTAAATTTCCTTTATTTATTTAAGAGCCTCCGATACATTTCGCATTTTCTTCTTTTTCACCATGGTTTGAATTTAAATGCACCTTTTAGCTTCAGCTTGAATTGCAGCAGATCTTTTGTAATTTACGCACTAAGTTTCCAACTTTTCATGTCAGTTTGGTCAAGTCTTTTGCTTCTCCTCTCTTCCCCCACCCCCTCCCCACTGAGTGATGATTACTCACTTTTTATTTCTTCAAACTTTCTTCAAAAAAAGCTTTTTGTTAAAAAAAAAAGTTTGAGTTTGGTTTGTTCTTTCTGGACTTTAACGTCAACTGAATTCCTGTGTGGTAGCATTCAGTTATTGAAGTGAGTACTATTCACAGACAAAGGGACAGGCAAATCTTCCACAAAGGTAAAATAGAAAATAATTTCAAGACACTGCCACAGTGCCCTAGAATCAATTCCCAGGGTTATATGCAACCAAGGCTACACTGCAAGACTCAAACAGTACTGCACACTCTGAACCTTCTATAGTGTATATGTAGTAACCCAACAACATTTGTAATAAAGAGAACTTTATGAAATAATTAAATTGAATAAATTTTAAAGCTCCTTAGTATTTGAAACAACTAAGAAATGTAATCGAGCCACCTACTAGTTGTAACACAAGATTTAGACAAACCAAGATTAACGACGATCTCATTAACAAAATGAACAGTCTGTCTGGTTCTCCAATAACACAGCGACTATGAAGAGTACAATCTTAATTGTCAATTCCGAAGATTAATCTGAAGCAACTCAGTTTAATTAAAGTACTGTTGCTTAAGTTGAAAAACTAATTTGAGTATCTGCAGTTCAAAATTAAGAAATTTTCCCCAAATTAAGACAGTTTACTGTCAAAGGTTTGTTGCGTGCCTTCAAATCCTGGAAATTAGCCATAGAGTTGGAGGGCAGACTAGTGGCAAAATGATTGACAATCAAAGGTTACAGATTACATGTTCCACAGAAAATACTGCATGCATCAGACTTCCCCATCCTCCATAAGTATATTTGGAAATTATGGCTAGAGAGCTACATCACAACACATTTCTGAAACTTGTGTTAAAGGATTAAGTATTTCTGAAACTCTACCTGGTAGCCCAGTGAAGAGGCGTTGAATTTAAATCTCCACCCAGCTGATCCACAATGGCGCCTTTTGAAATATAGTATCTGCGGATGTATTTTGGTGAAGTTAATACAATGTGAACATAAAGCGTATACGTTTGTATTGGGATATTGTACAAGTTAAATGTAATGCAAGAATGATTATAAAAACATTCTTTCCACGAGGAGAACCGACAGGACTTACTTGACGAGCTCGGTTCGATTATTGATGGCTGCCCAGTGAAGCAACGTCACATTTTCTTTGTCAGGCTGTCGGACATCATAACCAGCTTCTATTAGCTCTTTACATCTATCAATTATCCCGTATCTGAAAGTATAAAATGAAGTCTATGTAAAAAAAAAAGTGGAGACAGAGGTGGACTACACCTAATGTAATGGAGTCAGTTTCTTGCAAATAGCGGACAGGTTTACCCATAATCGTTGGCAAGCATGAAATTGTGCTTTGCAGTCAATGAAGTATTTTTGAAGTGTATGCACTATTGTAATGTTGGGAAACTCACCAGCCGATTTGTGCACAGCAAGGTCCCACAAACACCAATGAGGTAAGTAACCAGGTAATCGGTCTTTGTGATGTTGGTTGAGGGATAAACATTGACTAGGACACCGGGGGAACTCCCCTGCTCTTCTTCAAATAGTGCGGAGAGAGCAGATGGTGTCATTTCTCATTCGAAAGACAGCAGCTCCCAACAATTTTGAGTATGTGCACAGATTACAAACCTAAAAGTAGTTGCGATTTTCCAGTAAAGAATCCAAAAGATCATACCGTTAAGTCAAATTACTTGACAATCTCATTCTCGCTCCCCGCACCCCATTTTGTTCACATATTTGTGGTCAAAGTGAGATTGGAACTCTTATTTCAGGCCCTCAGTGTCAGTGTCAAGCACTCCCAAGTCACAAATTAGCACAGCCAGAGGCTCCTTTACTCCACTCTACTGCAGTCCTGGGCTGCCTCCATGTCATAATTTTTCATACAACTTACATTTATATAGTGCCATTACCATACAAAAATATGCAAGGCACTACACTAAAGTGTAATCATACGACAATGGATACCAAATCAAAGGAGATAGTAAGTAGTCCGTAAGGGTGACCCCGAGCTTCCAGTCGCTTGTCACTTTAATTCTCCGCTCCACTCCCACTCGGACCTCTGTCCTTGGCCTCTTACACTGTTCCAATGAAGCTCAACGTAAGCTCGAGGAAGAGCACCTCATCTTTCGATTAGGCGCTTTACAGCCTTCCGGACTCAACATTGAGTTCAACAATTTCAGACTATAACCCCCATTTTTCAGGAGGCAGCTGTTGATGATTCTGCCATCCCCATTTGCAACATTTAATCTCTCCTGCCTTCAATCCTAGCACAGACTATCCCTTCAGTTCCTTCTTCCCCTTCTCGCCCCCCTCTTTCCCTGCACCTGCTTAAAACCTGTTACATCTCCAACTTTTACCAGTTCTGACGAAGGGTCAGAGACCGGTTTCTCTCTCCACGGATGCTGCCTGGCTCGAGTGTTTCCAGCATTTTCTGTTGTTATTGGAGATATTAAGTAGGGTGACTTAAAGCTTGCTCAGAGGTGGATTTTAAAAGAATGACCTGCATTTATATAGCACCTTTCATGACCACTGGATGTCCCAAAGCGCTTTACAGCCAATTAAGTACTTTTTAAAGTGTAGACACTGTTGTAATGTAGGAAACGCGCCAGCCAATTTGCACACAGCAAGCTCCCACAAACAGCAAAGTGATAATGACCCGTTTCAGTGATCTTGATTGAGGGATAAATACCGGGGATAACTCCCCTGCTCTTCCTCAAAATAGTGCCATGGATCTTTTACATCCACCCGAGAGAGCAGACGGGACCTCGGTTTAACGTCTCATCCGAAAGGAGGGTTTTAGAGGAGAGGGAGGTGAACAGGGTTAGGGAGGGAAATGCAGAGTGTGGGGCCAAGACAGCTGAAGGCACAGCTGCCAAAGGTGGGTTGAAGGCAGAGTTAGATGCACAAAATGCCAGAGTGAGGGGAACAGAGAGTTCGGGAGGGTTGGGGGGTTTGCATGACTGGCGGAGGTTAGAGATAGGGAGAGTCGAAACCATGAAGGGATTTAACACATGGATGAGAATTTTTAAATCATACTAGCAGCCCTATGGCCTCTCTCTCTCTCTCTCGTGAGAATGTCAATTAGTGCCGAATTAGGAACAGATCTGTGCTGTAGCCCCATTCCCAATTGAGATTGCCCAAGTTAATTTCATTGCCTTCAAGCAAGCACAGGTGACTTTCGTTCTGGCAGTGTGGACTGGATTTGAAAATGGGTACCAACAGTCAAAGACAAATAGCTAATCCACTGCCCCACCTAGTTCCCATCCCTTCCCTCTTACAACTCCAATTTAAATGAATTTTGTGGTCGCGAGTGAGAGATCCGTGCTAGAGAATGGAACACTTTGGCAATGAACCCATCTGGAACTGAGTTGAGATTGCTCACTCATTTCATGTAGAAACCTTATAAGCAACAGAGAGGAAACTTTCATTTTCTCTGTCTGGGCTGCAGATGAACCAAGGTCCTAGAAACAAAAGTAAACTATGATGCCCAACATCTGCAGTTCTTAAGTTCTGCATTTCTGAAGTCTCTACCTCAAAACAGTTGGTCAGTCTGTGGGTTCGGTACAATGACAAGGCAGCTAATTCTGGTTCATCACCACTATCTCCATCTTACAGAAACACTAAACTCAAAATGGGTAATTGGATAATTTCTCAACATCTTGAAATTGCTTCCTCTGAGTTAAACTGAAAGGGAAGTAACTGCAAGGTGTTGCAAGCACTTTTGACAGTGGAAGGGCTGGGGACTGTAGGGTGGAATTAACGGCCATGCATTCTGTAAACACAATTTACATGTGGTATATTTTTATGGAGAACATCTTTAGTGACATACAGGAATTGACGACTTGTTTCTACTCTCACTCAATCTAATTAATTTAATATGAGCTGCTTCAATATGGTTCTTTTAATTTGGTTACAGGAACCGAGCATCTGTAAGCCTTCTTTCCAAAAAATTAAAACACATTTTTAAAGAACTAACTTGAGAGTTATGTAACTAGAAATATTAATACATTACCACTTTATGGTGACTTTGTACTGTGATTTCCCACAAAAAGCTTGCTGAAATTCACTGTTCACACAAATGTATCAAGTTAGATTTAAGGGGCATTTCTGTAATCCAGAGTGCCAATGGAGACTGGCAGTCCCAGTGAGTGCATTCTCGGGTGCGCAGCACATGATTTCCTGAGCTGCACGCCCTGCGAGCGCCAAATCACAGAATTCCCCCATTTAGCATGGGATCACAGAATGCCCCAATTAATGGCACTGGTAAACGTTCAACCAGTTCCCTGCATGTGTAGCTTTTCTCAAGTCGCCATAAAGTACTTCAAAAGATTCTCATGTAGGTTGCATCTACAATGGGAATACCATAATATTGACTGCACTCGCCTACCAATCGGAAACATGATATTGGAGTGTTGCTGCCATCCATGGACCTTTACCTTTTTGCAAGTTACCACAGTCAAGGCAGGGAATTAAAGTGAATACTCTCCGACCACTGTCTGAAGGTGGTGATGAGGAACCGATTTAAATAATACAGCCTATTGCCATGCCATTTCAACAGTGTTCGTTCTAGACAGAGTTTCAAAAGTTTATAAACAAAACGGGAAAAAAAATTGCAGTTTAATGCAACTCATTTTACAGCAATCTCAGAGATTGCGCTAACTTCTGTTGAGGGTGAGAGGGGAGAGAACAAGCCCTCATGACCCCACTGTTTCCTGTAGCACAACACAAATGGATAGATTATACTACAGGAAACTCTTTGGTATCCGGCACCGACGGGATCGGGATGGTGCCGGTTGATTAAAAATTCCGGATAACAGAGGGTTATCTACCGAGGCTATTTTTAACAAACAAATATTAAAAAAATCAAGAAATGCACAGTGTACAGTAAATGGGTACTCACCTACAGAATGTTGTGTTAAATGAATGGTGGAAGATGCTTGATTGGGAATTCCATAATACAAGATGGGGGAGATAATTCACGATAAAGATGGAGAGACACACAGAAAAATGGCAGATCGGAAGAGACTACCAGCAGCGCGGAAGAGTCAGACTCCTGTTACAGGGATATTGAGGTGTTCGGACTTCCGACAGCGCCAAGAAGCCGAGTAGTGGCAGTTTGGAGAACTACCCCCACTGACTAACTCGGCCACCGTGGGAGACTCGGACTCGGCAACATTTCCGGTTATTGAGGTGTTGTTTTCGGAGTATGAATTTTGCTGGTTAATAGAGAATTTAGGTGCCGTTTAAACGAGAGTTTCCTGTATTACCGTTGGACATGACTGTTAAGGGAACATATTGGACCAGTTGTCTCCAAATGCAGGAGATAAAAAACCTGAACATTTGGTTGTTAGGAATAGATGCAGAACATTGCCAGGAATGCGGAGTCATACATTCTGATGCTGAAGAGATATTTACACATATTCACTATACCGTTTTTCTTGATTTGAATGCTGTTAAAAATCACTAAACAGCAGGACCATTAGCTGATAGAACTCAGTGAAAAAGCACGGTTGAATTTTTTTTTTTTTATAAAGTGCGTCGTTCACTTGAGTTGTAACAAAGTCACCCTTTGGTTCTGGTTACAACACTTATTCTTGCTTCAGCACACATAGTAGTTACGTAGACACTGTACAGTTAAACATAGGTATACACTCCTCACATTGTACCACCTATTGTTAGTGGGTGCAAGCTATTTATAACAAAACAGAAAATGCTGGAGATACTCAGCAGGTCAGGCAGCATCTGTAGAGAGAGAAACAGAGTTAACGTTTCAAGTCGGTGACCTTTTGTCAGAACTGGAATTGATTAGAGATGTGGTTTTAAGCAAGTGTGGGGCAGGGAAAGGGGGGAGGGGAGGAAAGAACAAAAGGAAAGGTCTGTGATAGGGTGGAAGGCAGGAGCGATTAAATGACCAAAGGGAAGATGGTGTAAGGAGAAAGGAGACGGTAATGGACCAAGTAAAGAAACAAAAGATGGGTCCAGAAGAGGTGTAAATAGGAATAGCAGAGTCATCAGCAACAGCTGCCATCTGAAAAAATGAGAACAGAGGTTACGATCTGAAATTGTTGGACTCAATGTTGAGGCCGGAAAGCTGTAAAGTGCCCAATAGAAAGATGAGGTGCTGATCCTTGAGGTTACGTTGAGCTTCATTGGTACAGTGTAGGAGGCTGAGGACAGTGAGGTCAGAGTGGGAGTTGTCAGGAGAATTAAATTGACAGACGACTGGAACCTCGGGGTCACACTTGCGGACTGAAAGGAAGTGTTCTGCAAAGCGGTCACCCAATCTGTGTTTGGTCTTCCCAGTGTAGAGCAGACCGCATCGTGAGCAGCGAATACAGTATACTAAATTGAAAGTACAAGTAAATCGCTGTTTCACTTGGAAGGTGTGTTTGGGGCCCTGAACAGTTGGAAGGATGTAAAAGGACAGATGCTACATCTCGTGTTTTTATTTCTGTTTTTATTTCAGATTTCCAGCATCTGCAGTATTTTGCTTTCATAAGCTATTTTTACATTTCCAATGTGGGTGTGCCAGAAAGCCCTTTCTGTCTATTGGATCTTTTTAAAAAATAGCTACAGTACCTTATATTGCACTCTCCCTATAGTAGTTTTCCTTCATGCCCAGACTTGCCTTTTACTTTCTGTCTCTGTATCTGTCCCTGCATCAACAAGTACTGCCTCATTAACATGGTAGAAATTTTAAATGTTTTTATTGCATCTTAAGCTCACGTGGATATTTTGTGATAATCTTCTAAAATATCTGCCCAGAAGCTTTCTAATTGCAGAGGTTCAGCACAGTGAGGATGCTTTTACACTGAATATGTTCTGTGGTTTCTCAGACCATTTATACTCTCACTGTAACTGGTCCTTTGCTATATTACTGCAAGTTAGTTATTCAGTTTCTAGCCTTGATCCAGTATGTGAAGGAGACGCAATATATAAGGAATCAACACATTTGGCACTCCATGCCTACATGTGTAAAGACGTGCAAAATAATTCACAGGAAGAAAAGTTTAAGTTTTGTCCTCAAAAGGGAAAGGAAGCACAGGAGCTTTGCAACCCACACTGGCATGGACTCGATGGGCCGAATGGCCTCCTTCTGTGCCGTTATGTCTCTATGACACACAATCACATGAGCTGATTGTTTACATGCTGGGCAATATTATCATTCACACGGAACTTACTGTGTGGCTTTTACAATATCCCAGTTGCTATAGTCTTCCATGAAAGCAAGGTCACTGTGATGTCCAGCAGGGCTCGTGGTTTGACTTGAACTCTTGCACTGTTCATGGTGGCCATGAGATTCTTGATGTTTATGTGGTCCATGAGGACAGTTAAGTTGACACTATGGATGAAACATAGTAGTTAAATTCTAATTGAAACAGTGAAGTGACAGGTTAAAAAGTGATCTCACAGTAAGAGTAAAATAATCTGATATGGTTGGATGCAATATTGTATTGCCTGCGTAAGGCATTATATCCAGCTGAGAGGGCAGACAGATAGCCTCTTCTCAGGATTAGTCAATTAGCCAGTCTAAAAAGTGCACAACAACATTTCAATTAGTTCTTCCTCCTATCCCACCTCCTTATAGGAATACTCATCATCTCTTTCTCCCCGCCTCCCTCCCACCCCAGCTACATATCTAAAGTCAGGAACTAAACACACAAAACAGGAACAAACCTACCATTAGACTACCAATGTAGTCCACTGCTGCATAAACATGAGCTCTATTTTGGTGACTGCAAATGATAAACAAATTTAAAAGAACGTATAGCTACTGAAGCAATAGTGCAATTTAAATAGCCTGTATTCGTTTAACTGAATTGCAGCTTACATGCTTCACCATAGGTGTAAACTCAAGATTTCAGCCAGTAGCAAAATGGATCCATTCTTCTAATCCAGGCTATTACAACAACACTGTCCTCCCAACCAGGTGGTCACACTTTTGAGTCTAGATCTATGCGTCATTCAAATCCATCTGATCCAGCTGGGATGATGAGCTGTCGGTTTTCATCTACCTGAACTTATGATAAGTAGGGCACATTCTAAGTCTGTCCACTAATACTTGATGCTATGAAGTCTACCACTTTTATAGTACAGTAAAACATCTTACCAATGTTCCCTCCGTGCAGTAATGGGAAAGAGTCCCACATAGGCAGCACGGTGGTATAGTGGTTAGCACTGTTGCCTCACAGCGCCAGGGACCCGGGTTCGAATCCGGCCTCAGGTGACTGTGCAAACTCCACACAGACATTCTCCCCGTGTTTGCGTGGGTTTTCTCCGGGTGCTCCGGTTTCCTCCCACAGTCCAAAAATGTGCAGGTTAGGTTGATTGGCTATGATAAATTGACCCTTAGTGTTAGGGGGATTAAATATGTGGGGTTACGGGGATCGGGTGGGATATGTGTCGGTGCAGGCTCGATGGGCCGAAATGGCCTCTATCTGCACTGTGGGGTTTCTGTGATTCTGTGATAGGCCACTCACCAACTTTTCCACTGTAAGTACCCCGCATGCACAGAAATTTAATGTGGCTGCGCAGTAAAATAAATGGGCCACGCAGAACAAAGCGCAGCTTACAGGGAACATTGCTTACCACTAAATCATGTTTTGATTTAAGTAGATTCTAGGACTGGGGGCATAGTCTAAAAATTAGAGCCAGCCCTTTCAGGAGTGAAATTAGGAAACACTTCTACACAGAAAGGGTGGTAGAAGTTTGGAACTCTCTTCCGCAAACGGCAATTGATGCTAGATCAATCGTTAATTTTAAATCGGAGATTGATAGCTTTCTGTTAACCAACGGTATTAAGGGATATGAGTCAAAGACGGGTATATGGAGTTAGGTGGCAGATCAGCCATGATCTCACTTTATGGCGGAACAGGCTTAAGAGGCTAAATGGCCTACTCCTGTTCCTATGTAGGGGGTTGAGAATGACGAACAGAATCAATTCCTAAAGCATTCGCCAACAGAGTCACTGTGCTGCTATCATGGCCCACCATTTTGGAATTCTCTTCCTAACGTCTGATACATTTCTCATCAAATCAAAAGCATTCTCAAAACTTCCCTTGACTTTAATCACCTCTCCTAACTCCTACTCTTTCATTTTCATAGGCTTCTGCAGAGGTTTTGGATGTTTCAGGATGTTAAAGACACTGTACAAGTTCAGTTTGTAAAAGTAAGTATCAAGACTGTGGTATATTAAATCAGATAATTATTAAAAATAGCACTCAATTTTGTAGATTTGAATAAAAGATTGCAAAATAAAATATTTTCCAGCATCTGCAGTATTTTGCATTGCAACAAACATTTCTTCTAATCTCTCTAGTGAACAAAAATTACTCGGGTTTGTTTACCAGTGCTCATATGTGTTTACCAGTGCTCATGTGCAACACCCTTTCAAGATTTTTCTGTTGCTTGGAAACGGGTAAAAATATTTTAGCATCAATGCCAGAGACAAAAATTGAAATTAACTCAGGCCAAGAAAAATCCCATCACCCCTTAGGCCATTTTCTGGCAGTGGCAGCAAATATACTATGAAAATTATCTACTAGGTACACTTGAGACAATGCCACAAATGCTGTGCAACTTGTCTACGAAGAATTTTGCAACAGCAGCTCAGAATAATTTAATAAATGCCCAACGCATTACCGGCACCCGGCTACCGACCATAGAGCATATACCAGAAACGCTGTTTACGGAGGTCATGGACCATCATCAAAGACCCTACCCACCCCAGCCACAGTCTGTTCGCCCCCCTGCCATCTGGGGGACGCTACAGATGCATTCGCACCCGAACGACCAGATTTAGGAACAGCTTCTTTCCCAGGGCTGTCATCCTACTGAACTCCACAAATAAACTCTAAAGCCTGCACATCTGCCAATGCACTTTATTATGTTTATGTTAATGTATTACAAGCCAAATGAATGTTGAATGTTTAAATGTCTTAATCTCGGGAGCCGCAAGCCTACATTTCGTTGTACTGCACTTGTGCACTAACAATGACAATAAAGTTGATTATGATTATGGGTTATTTCCTCATTCTGTGTGTTGCCCTAACCCCACCTCAAGTTAGTAACATCCAAGGATCAGGTGCGATATGTGTCGGTGCAGGCTCGATGGGCCGAAATGGCCTCTATCTGCATTGTGGGGTTTCTGTGAAGAGTAGAAACCCATCTGGGCAATCACACAACCAACTACTCAAACAGCAGACTAAAGCAGAAGACTATATATAAAGGGCATGAGGGAGCAGGTCGCATGGCATTCATATCTCTCCCACAAACTTTCTTTTAAAGAAGTGTTTTACCTCACTTGACTTAGATAAATAACTGACTACAACCACTTGATATTTTTCTCATCAAATTGGTATTCTGTAGCGTTATTGGGCTTGGGCTGAGAAGTGACAAGTAACATTCGCGCCACACAAGTGACAGGCAATGACCATCTCAAACAAGAGTCTAACCACCACCCCATGACATTCAACGGCATTACTATCGAACAATCCCCCACCATCAACATCCAGGGGGGGGGTCACCATTGACCAGAAACTTAACTGGACCAGCCACAATAATACTGTGGCAACAAGAGCAAGTCAGAGGCTGGGTATTCTGCGGTGAGTGTCTCACCTCCTGACTCCCCAAAGCCTTTCCACCATCTACAAGGCACAAGTCAGGAGTGTGATGGAATACTCTCCACTTACCTGGATGAGTGCAGCTCCAACAACACTCAAGAAACTCAACACCATCCAGCACAAAGCAGCCTGCTTGATCGGCACCCCAAACACCTCACCCAAGCTATGTCAATCCCCTCCTCCGCCGGCTCTTCTCGCACTCCATCATCCTTCACACACACACACTCCCGACAGTGAGGAGATGTGGGGCCCGCGGGTCGTTCCTGGAACCTACATCAGATCCGTTCTCCTGCCAGTCCATTCCCAGCCCCGGAGTTTACCTCAGACCCGCTCTCCACTCCCCCAGCCCCAGAGTTTACCTCAGGCCCGCTCTCCACTTCCCCCCCCCCCCCCCAGCCCCGGAGTTTACCTCAGGCCCGCTCTCCACTCCCCCAGCCCCGGAGTTTACCTCAGGCCATCTCTCCACTCCCCCAGCCCCGGAGTTTACCTCAGGCCCGCTCTCCACTTCCCCCCCCCCGCCCCAGAGTTTACCTCAGGCCCGCTCTCCAGCCACCACCCGCCCCCGCCGTTTACCTCAGACCCGCTCTCCACTCCCCCCGGGGTTTACTTCGGGCCCGCTCGCTCTCTCCCCCTCCCCCCGGGGTTTACCTCGGGCCCGGGCTCTCTCTCTCTCTCTCTCCCCCCCCGGGGTTTACTGCAGGCCCGCTCTCCGGCCACTCCCCCCCCCCGGGCTCTCTCTCTCTTTCAATTCAATTCAAATCGCTTTATTGGCATGGCAAGTTACATCTTATGTTGCCAAAGCATCGGAAAACATTCATGTTTGTTCACAAAAATACAGATCTATCCATACAGTGTATAAACAGATATATCCCTGAGTGTATAAATATACTTTCATATAATTTATATATACTCTTATCTTATCTCCCCCCGGGGTTTACCTCGGGCCCGCTCTCTCTCTCTCTCTTCTCCCCCCCCCCCCGAGGGTTTACCTCAGGCCCGCTCTCTCTCTTCCCCCCCCACCCCGGGGGTTTACTTCAGGCCCGCTCTCTCTCTCCCCCCCCGGGGGTTTACCTCAGGCCCGCTCTCTCTCTCTCCCCCCGGGGGTTTACCTCAGGCCCGCTCTCTCTCTCTCCCCACCCGGGGGTTTACTTCAGGCCCTCTCTCTCTCCCCCCCCGGGGGTTTACCTCAGGCCCGCTCTCTCTCTCTCCCCCCCGGGGGTCCTCAGGCCCGCTCTCTCTCTCCCCCCCCCGGGGGTTTACTTCAGGCCCGCTCTCTCTCTCCCCCCCCGGGGGTTTACCTCAGGCCCGCTCTCTCTCTCCCCCCCCGGGGGTTTACCTCAGGCCCGCTCTCTCTCTCTCCCCCCGGGGGTTTACCTCAGGCCCGCTCTCTCTCTCCCCCCGGGGGTTTACCTCAGGCCCGCTCTCTCTTCCCCCCCCCCGCCCCGGGGGTTTACCTCAGGCCCGCTCTCTCTCTCTCCCCCCCCCCCCCCCGCCCCGGGGGTTTACCTCAGGCCCGCTCTCTCTCTCTCCCCCCCCCGGGGGTTTACCTCAGGCCCGCTCTCTCTCTCTCCCCCCGGGGGTCCTCAGGCCCGCTCTCTCTCTCTCCCCCCCCCCCGGGGGTCCTCAGGCCCGCTCTCTCTCTCCCCCCCCCCCCCCCCCGGGGGTTTACTTCAGGCCCGCTTTCTCTCTTCCCCCCCCCCCCCCCGGGGGTTTACTTCAGGCCCGCTCTCTCTCTCCCCCCCCGGGGGTTTACCTCAGGCCCGCTCTCTCTCTCTCCCCCCCCGGGGGTTTACCTCAGGCCCGCTCTCTCTCTCTCCCCACCCGGGGGTTTACTTCAGGCCCTCTCTCTCTCTCTCTCTCTCTCTCTCTCCCCCGGGGGTTTACCTCAGGCCCGCTCTCTCTCTCTCCCCCCGGGGGTCCTCAGGCCCGCTCTCTCTCTCTCCCCCCCGGGGGTCCTCAGGCCCGCTCTCTCTCTCCCCCCCCCCCCCCCGGGGGTTTACTTCAGGCCCGCTCTCTCTCTCTCCCCCCCCGGGGGTTTACCTCAGGCCCGCTCTCTCTCTCTCCCCCCGGGGGTTTACCTCAGGCCCGCTCTCTCTTCCCCCCCCCCGCCCCGGGGGTTTACCTCAGGCCCGCTCTCTCTTCCCCCCCCGGGGGTTTACCTCAGGCCCGCTCTCTCTCTCTCCCCCCCCCCCCGGGGGTTTACCTCAGGCCCGCTCTCTCTCTCTCCCCCCCCGGGGGTTTACCTCAGGCCCGCTCTCTCTCTCTCCCCCACCCGGGGGTTTACTTCAGGCCCTCTCTCTCTCTCTCTCTCTCCCCCCGGGGGTTTACCTCAGGCCCGCTCTCTCTCTCTCCCCCCGGGGGTCCTCAGGCCCGCTCTCTCTCTCTCCCCCCCGGGGGTCCTCAGGCCCGCTCTCTCTCTCCCCCCCCCCCCCCGGGGGTTTACTTCAGGCCCGCTCTCTCTCTCCCCCCCCCGGGGGTTTACCTCAGGCCCGCTCTCTCTCTCTCCCCCCGGGGGTTTACCTCAGGCCCGCTCTCTCTTCCCCCCCCCCGCCCCGGGGGTTTACCTCAGGCCCGCTCTCTCTTCCCCCCCCGGGGGTTTACCTCAGGCCCGCTCTCTCTCTCTCTCCCCCCCCCCCCGGGGGTTTACCTCAGGCCCGCTCTCTCTCTTCCCCCCCCCCGGGGGTTTACCTCAGGCCCGCTCTCTCTCTCTCTCTCTCCCCCCCCGGGGGTTTACCTCAGGCCCGCTCTCTCTCTCCCCCCCCCCGGGGGTTTACTTCAGGCCCGCGCTCTCTCTCTCCCCCCGGGGGTTTACCTCGGGCCCGCTCTCCCCCAGCCCCGGGGTTTACCTCGGGCTCTCTCTCCCCCAGCCCCGGGGTTTACCTCGGGCCCGCTCTCTCTCTCTCTCCCCCAGCCCCGGGGTTTACCTCGGGCCCGCTCTCCGGCCACTCCATGTCGATCTCGCCGCTCGGCCCGCCTCCCCCGCGCGCACTGTTCGCTCGTTGCCATCCGCTCGTTCTGCGTCACCACGCACCGCGGGCGTAGTTGCGTCATTGGAACGAGGCCGGTTTTGATGAATGGGGAACCCGCCCCAGACCGGACACACCCGATTGGCTGAGGAGCAGCCCCGGACCCTGTACCGATCAATATCGGTAGCAGCTGCAGCGCCAATGGAGCAGCCTTGGGCATCAGCCAAATGTTACCGAGACTAGTGCAATTCCAAGCACCCCTTCCCTCTGGAGGAAAGCACCACCAGAGCAAAAAAACCCTAAAAATGCATGGGTCAACTGTTAAATGATGATGATTGGGGTCTCATCCTCCATAAAGAAAGACTTGCATTTCTATAGCGCCTCTCACGACCACCGGACGTCCCAAAGCGCTTTGCAGCCAATGGAGTACTTTTTGAAGTGTGGTCACTATATTGTAATGTAGGAAAACAATGTGCTGCAGTCAGTCGTAGCTCAGTTATTTTTTTTAATTTTAAAATTTGAACAATTTATTTACAGTTAATGACATTGCAGAGCTCAGGTCTCGGCTCTTTGTACAAAGTCACAAGCCATCATTGCCTACAAGGCAGGGTATAGCTCAGTTATTAGCACACCTCACCTTTGAGTCAGAAGGTTGTTGGTTCATAGTCCCACTACAGACATTTGAGCACAAAATCTAGGCTGAAACACCATTGAGGGAGTGCTGCACTGTCAGAGGTGCCGTCTTTCAGATGAGGCGTTAAACCGAGGCCCCGTCTGCTCCATCAAGTGGATGTAAAAGATCCCATGGTACTATTTTTAAGAAGAGCAGAGGAGTTATGCCTGGTGTCCTGGCCAATATTTATCCCTCAATCAACATCATTAAAATAGATTGACTCTTTTTAAGGGGGTGGCTGAGCACCCAAACTAAAACTGAACAAATTTTCAAATTATCGTTGTCAATTCAAACTAAAGTTTTATGGT
The DNA here is from genome assembly GCF_052327205.1 of Somniosus microcephalus. Classification (NCBI taxonomy): domain Eukaryota; kingdom Metazoa; phylum Chordata; class Chondrichthyes; order Squaliformes; family Somniosidae; genus Somniosus; species Somniosus microcephalus. The sequence continues at coordinate 101,099,182 of NC_141001.1, forward strand.
CCAGGGTGATGATGCACTCCAGTTCCTGCAGCTGCCAGCGGTCGCGGAAGGCCTCAAGCGTGCCGGCGGACACCGCGTGCTCCATCTCCAGAAAATAGATTGGTCATTATCACACTGCTGCTCTTTTGATTAAACTAATCAACTGTAACTTAATAAAACTTAAATTAAATTAGGGTTTTGTTGGCCAGGGTGATGATGCACTCCAGTCCCCGCGGCGCCCACCGGTCGCGGAAGGCCTCAAGCGTGCGGACACCGCGTGCTCCATCTCCAGGGCCACCATTATCACACTGCTGTTTGTGGGAGCTTGCTGTGCGCAAATTGGCTGCCGCGTTTCCCACATTACAACAGTGACTACACTTCAAAAGAACTTACTTGGCTGTAAAGCACGTCAGGTGGTCGTGAAAGGCACTATATAAATGCAAGTCTTTGCACTGCTCACCAGTAGCAGATGGCTGTGCTCAAGTTTCTGGAGTGGGATTTTGGAACCCACAACCTTCTGACTCAGGTGAGGGTGCTGGCAACTGAGCGGCGCAGACACTGTAGTGTACTGTACTGTATTTAACAGGCTGGATGGTCTGAATGAGCTACAGTCTTAAGTTTTTTAAGTATTTCATTAAAATAAATCTATTTTATTTCCTGTGCTTTTCCAGTCTTGACAAAGGGTTTGACCCGAAACGTTGACTCTATTTTCTCTCCACGGATGTTGCCTGTCCTGCTGAGTTTTTCCAGCATTTTCTGTTGTTATTTTAAGTTTTTAAAGTACTTCGGGTCAAAGTGGGTACTTGAACAAAAATCAATTGTAATAATTGCTAATCCGTGGATTCCTGTGACGGTGAGACTTGGACAACGCCCTATATTTGAGACGCATCAAACGGAGCGCCCTTTGACGGCGCTGAATATCGAGTGGAGGCGCGAGGTAGGCGGAGAGAACTTTGAGCAGAGACTCCCGGGGTTTAAATGAAAACGGATTAGAGGGAGCAGTTGGGGTCGGTTAGGAGAAAACATCGCTGACGGTGAAGGAGGCAAATCAGGTCTCGGAGCAACACTCAAAAAAAATAAAACCCACAGACAAACACACACAAGGGAACCAGGAGCAGGGCTGAAGTGAGGAGCAAGACGCCAGAAGAGGAAAACAAATTACTGTAAGTTTTTTTTTTAAAAAGGAAAATATTCAAAGAGTTGATGGGAAATATTAATAGGGAGCGAAAATGGAGATGGACATTACAGCATGGAAATGACACTTATCATCCAAATGCTTTGTTTAAATCATAAAATCCTAGAATGGTTACAGCACGGTTCGTCGAGCCCGTGCCTCCATTAAAGTGAGTCAAAGGATTTTGATACAATGGGTTAAGCATCCACAGATAATATTGAACAGTGTTAAGTCCCAGGCGATCAATATACCCAAGGATCCTTGTGATGTATACTTTCTCTCGCTTTAATTTTTTTCCCCCTAACTGCCATAATTCTTCCATCAATCAAGTGGTTGAGACAGTCTGGGCTGTGGACTTCTTCACACTCGGTGTCCATTCAATTCAATTCAAATCGCTTTATTGGCATGACAAGGTACATCTTATGTTGCCAAAGCATCGAAAAACATTCATGGTTGTACACAAAAATACAGATCTATCCATGTCCTTTCACAACGCACTTCTGCTACACTCTCCAACCCGGAGATAAAAAGATTGTGCAGGACTCCCATCAAAAGGCATAGCTCTTTAGAAAGAAATCCAACGATAGCAGAAGTGTTTAAATGGTCACCTTGAAGCTCAGATTCCAATTCCGAATGTCAGAAGTAAAGTATTAGTTGCCAATCACCACCATCCTATTTTTAAAAATTCATTCATGGGACATGGGCGTCGCTGGCAAGGCCAGCATGTATTGACCATCCTGAATTGCCCTTGAGATTCATGAGTTTAAAAAAAAAAAATTAAACTGCACACCTTTTCTACTGTATTAACAGACAGATGCTTTTTTCCCTTCAGATTTTTGATCTTTCCAGGTTGACCGCCCAGTTTAAAACAATGAGCTTGAAAAATAAATTGATGCATGAAATGCACCCCGAAACTTCTATGAAGGCTTGTTCCAAAATCTCAATCGTGGGGGTTGGACAAGTTGGCATGTCGTGCGCCATTTCTATTCTACAGCAGGTAAAAAGTATCACATTCGTTATTCTGTGCAGCAATTGCTTTTTTTTTTAACATATTTTGTTTCAAAGATCCAAACATTATATGCAGATGAATGAAAGAGAGACTTGCATTTATATAGTGCCTTTCTCGACCACCGGGCATCCCAAAGCACTTTACAGCCAATGAAGTACTTTTGAAGTGTAGTCGCTGTTGTAATGTAGGCAGCCAATTTGCGCACAGCAAGCTCCCACAAACAGCAACGTGATGATGACGACCAAATGGTCTGTTTTAGTGATAGCAAAATACTGCGGATGCTGGAAATCCGAAATAACAACAGAAAACGCTGGAAAAATCAGCAGGCCAGGCAACATCCGTGCAGAGAAACAGAGTTAACGTTTCAGGTCGAAACCCTGCTTCAGAACAGTTATTTCTGTTTTAGTGATGTTGGCTGAGGAATAAATGTTGGCCACGATTACAAGTTGAAGCAGATAAATATTAAAGCATCAATTTTGCACACTGGTTTTCCCACTGACTTAGCAGTGTGTATATATTCTCAGCAAGGTATTTACAGGTGGGTACATTGACAGCATCATAGTGAATTTATTTCATGCGACTTAATATACTGCAGGACAGACAGTTTGATTTTATATTGTCTGCCCAGGCCCACTTGCAGGATGTGCTGATCACAGTTACTCGCCTGCTCCCGGGACAGCATCTCTCTCTATTTTGGAGCCACTCAAACACCACACAGTATGCAAAATAACACTTGTGCCAAGAGAACGACATGCAGTAGAATATGTATTCATCTTTATTTTCTTCTATAAATTGCATCCTCGACACATCGCTGGAGCCAACTGGCACCACCGAGTCAAGTTCTACTGGGGGAAAAGGCAAACTTCCCAAACTGGGACGGACCTTCTTACTACCCACTCCAGAGACTTGAGCCCATAACCCAAGCTGACACTCCAGTGCAGTGCTGAGGGAGTGCTGCACTGTCAGAGGTGCTTTCTTTCGGATGAGAAGTTAAACTCTCAAGTGGACGTAAAGGATCCCCTGGCAAAATTTTGAAGAAGAGTAGGGGAGTTCTCCCCAGTGCCCTAGCCAATATTTATCCCTCAAACAATGTAACAAAAACAGATTATCTGGTTGTTATCTCATTGCTGTTTGTGGGAGCTTGCTGTGTGCAAATTGACTGCCACGTTTCCCACATTACAACAGTGACTGCACTTCAAAAGTACTTCATTGGCTGTAAATCACTTTGGGACCTCCGGAGGTCGTAAAATATATGCTATATAAATGCCAGTCTTTTTTTCTTTTTTACTTGTGATCTAAAATATTTGTCACGTTGGTGGCCTGGTTTCTGTGCACAGAGTTAGTCAAATCCAGGGGCTGGTTGAGAATCCATGCTGATCAGGGCAGAAATTACAATCCGTGCTGTTCTGAGATGAACACTTCATGTGCTCATACCGAAACCTTCTCTGTGCCATTTTAAAACACAGAGGAATTGGGTACAACCACATTCAGCATGGTTGTGCCAGTGCTATGACTGTGGTCTATATCTGGCTCACGAGCCCTGGCAATCCTGGTGCACAAAGAAGATTTAGATCTATTGGTGTTTATATTTCTTACTCGCTGATTTGTCGTGATTGAATTTTGCGGGCCTGGGGATTTGGAAAGGGCTGCTATTTGCCCAGTTACTCCATTGGTGGACAAATCCTAAATCGGAACACCATGAACTGGTGATATCTGCATCTTGAAATCTATGCAGCTGAATGGGAACGTGGATTTAAACTTCATCTGAGGCGCCATAGGATACACCTGAGTGACCCTTGAAGGCAGAACGGCTGGACACTCCTGCTTTACTTGGCAGGCAATCTTAGAGACAAACTAGAAAGGAAATAGAAAATGGGCATAAGGATATGATCTAAGGTTAATGTAAATGCCAGACCAACTAGAATAACATCAACAATATATTGCTAGAATGTTGGATAATGATCAAACACAAACTTAAAACTGGTATTTTCCATTTGTTTCTTTCTATAGCACATCACTGATGAGCTGGCACTAGTTGATAAGGTGGCAGATAAACTGAAGGGGGAGGCTCTGGATTTGTTACACGGTAGCATGTTTCTAAAATCCAGAATTTCGGCAGATACAGGTCAGTGACAGGTCATGGGATTTATCATGGTATATCTAATTTTGTTGAACTTTGGAATAAAATTATATTTTTTAAGCATGCCTTTCTTTGCTCACAACTTGCTCGTCTAACATACCCATTTATATAATAAAAATCTTCTATCTGCACAGGTTTCCTGGCAGCTTTTGGCACCATAAATTCCTATGTCTGCATTTATAATGCAAACTGCCTATGTAAACTTGTCATCCTCTGTGACTGTGACCATGATGTACTATCCCTCTGCATCCTTCTCGACCTGCTTGCAGCCTTTGACACAATTGGCCACACCACCCTCCTTCAATGGCTTTCCTCCGTTCAACTGAGTGGGACTGCCTTTGCCAGGTTCCACTCTTGCCTATCCAGTCATAGTCAGAGAATCTCTTACAATGGCCTCTCTTCCTGCATCTGGAGTCTCCCAAAGATACATCCTTGGCCCAATTCTATTTCTCATCTACATGCTGCCCCTTAGTAACATCATTCGAAGGCACCTCATCAGGCAGAAAAGACATGCTGATGACCCCCAACTCTTCCTCACCGCCACCTCTCTTGACCCCTCCACTGCCTCTGTGTTGTCAGACTGCCAGTCCTGGATGAGCCAGAATTTCCTCCAATTAAACATTGGGCAGATCGAAGCCATTGTCTTTGGCACACACCACAAACTCCGTTCCCCAGCCACTGATTCCATCCTCCTCACTGGTTGTTCTCAAACTCGGCGTTCTATATGACCCTGAGCTGAGCTTCTGACTGCACATCTTCTCCATCACAAAGACCGCCTACATCCACCTCCATTAAAAATCACCCCGTCTCTACCACTGCCTCAGCCCATCTGCTGTTGAAATCCTCATCAGTGCTTTTGTTCCCTCCAGACCCGACTATTCCAATACTCCTGGCCGGCCTCCCATCTTCCACCCTCCGTCAACTTGAACTTCTCAAACTCCTGTAGCTGCCCGCCAATGTTCCCTTTAAGCTGCGTGCCCAAGTAGATGTCCTGTGCAGCCGGGGCCAAAAACAATTCGAGGGAACATTGCCGCCCATATCCTAACTCTCGCTGTCCTGTTCACTCTTTACCTCTGCTCACTGCACAGCAAATCTCCGGCATAGAGCCGAAGAGCCTCCTTTGCAGTGCAATGTGCTGTATGTTAAGTGTTCTGTTTCACTTGGTCTCAAACATGTACCAGAGCCTATTTGTACTGATTTGGCATAATACAGGGTTAACGCTGGTTTCTTTGTGCTGGTGTCAAGTGAAACAAAATTTTTGTTTCATGGCAAACCAACGAGTATGTTGTTTACACCATGCAGTTATAATAAAATTGCAAGAGACAAAAATCTATGGGTACAGTAGCATAATGGTTATGTTACTGGACTAGTAATCCAGAGGCCTGGACTAATGATCCAGAGACATGAGTTCAGATTCCACCACGGCAGCCGGGGAATTTAAATTCAGGTAATTAAATAAATCTGGAATAAAAATCTAGCATCAGTAATGGTGACCATGAAACTATCGGATTGTCGTAAAAAATTAACTAGTTCATTTAAAGTCCTTTGGGGAGGGAAATCTGCTGTCCTTACCTGGTCTGGCCGATATGTGACACCAGATCCAGAGCGATGTGGTTGACTCTTAATTGTCCCCTGAAATGGCCGAGCAAGCCACTCCGTTGTATCAAAAACCGCGACAATAAACTATAATCCACACGGACTGCAGCGGTTCAAGAAGGCGGCTCACCACCACCTTCTCGAGGGCAATTAGGGATGGGCACTAAATGCCGACCTTGCCAGCGACGCCCACATTTCGAGACTGAATAAAAAAACCTATTCAGTTTATTTTAAAATTAATGCAACACTTTAAACCAAATAAATTATTTCCATCTGGTTCTTCCCAATATCTGTTCTAAAACTAGTCCTCGTGAACTTACATTGAGTTCTCTTGGTCCCACTTTCCTGGCTTAATTTGAAGTAATATCTAGGTTTACACAACCATATATCATGTAACATTTTGCATACCTCAGTGAGGTCTCCCCACCCCCCTACCCATCCCAATATTCTTTTCATGTTGTGGAGCTTAAGCTTCTGTAATTTTTCTTCATAACCCACCTCCTTTACACTTGGGATTAGCCTCATTGTTCTGCTCTACGGTCTCCAGCACTTGTATGTTTTTAATGACATGGCAACCTGGAATTGCAGAGCTCTGGCATAACCTCTGGAGACTGTTCTGGCTGTATATTTAAGCATTCTATTCACTTCTTTAATTGCTTTGCCATATTGTGCAGGCATTGAAAGTGATGAACCAACCATCACCCCCGGGTCCCTTTCCAAGGCTCCCTCTGCCCATACTGAGCAGTTGGCATGGTGACGGGTCACCTGGGAGATTGAACGAGTAGAAGAAAGACGGCCATCCCATGGCCTCAATTGTTGCTAGGCAATCTGTGATATATTAAGATGCTATGGATTTGTTTTTGCTGTAAAGACTGTTTTATTTTCATCTGTACTTGAGCAGCACATTGTATTATATAGTACTACATATATATAATAGAATGATAATTGAATTGTTTCTAGATGACCTGTAACATCATTAATTGCTGTGGATTTTTCTATTACAATGCTTATGGTAGAGTGTTCAAAAATAGTGCTTCTCTCGAATAAAGGGAAAATAGAAAGGGAATGGAAAGCTTAGGGGATAAGTGGTAGGATTTCCTAAGAGGGGCTGTGATGAGACCCATAAAAATAGTCCCTCTTAGAAAATCTTTAGTGGAGTTGACAAACATTCTCGAGTTTTTTGTTTGAATGGAGGGTAAAATAGATTGACCCCTTTTTATAGTTTAGCTTTAATTTCTTTTTAATGCTTCTCCCCTCCCTTGTCCTTGCCTTTTAGACAATGACTTCAACTTGGTGTACGGGTGCTTCTGTGGGTGCTGTATCTCATCCTAGTAGCTATTCATTATGACCGGCCCAAGCCCATAGGAGGCGTTACATCTGGGCCAAGTTTTGTGCTCGCCCAACGCCCACATGTACACACTTCGGGCAGCGATTGGGAGGTAGTGACCAGGAGCTGAAACCCAGACCCATTTCTGCCTTCCTAACTGAGGCCCGATTTAGCTATTTATAGTACCCTACACGTGCCTCATTTATTTTTATTTATTGTGATTGCATTTATATAGATTGTCCAGTCAAGTGTGTTAGTCGAAGTGTTCTAACTGTTCAATAGCTGAGTGAGGGACATTGTGAAAGGGAGCCAGGCAGCCCTTGCCGACGGGTGCAGCCTGAAAGTTCTAACTTGCATAATAAAACATACAAGTGCTGGAGACAGCCTAGTTCTAACTTGCAGGCTGCAAGTTCTTGCATCTTCTAAGTAGCCACAGCAACAAAGGGGGGGGAAATCCACTAAGGTCACATTTGTATAAGTCATTTGCAGCACATCTCATCATTTCACATCTGAAGCCATTGGGCTGCACCCACAGATGGTGCAGAAGGTCAAGGTGCAGAAGGTCGGCTAACTCCGCACAGGGCAGGCTCTAAGCTGATCTATATGCCGCAGATACTCGATGCTTTTACCGGCTGAGCCAGGGGAGTAGTCAGTCAAATCAAATCAAATCAACTTTTATTGTCATTGTTAGTGCACAAGTGCAGTACAACGAAATGTAGGCTTGCGGCTCCCGAGAGTGTACATTTGGATTAAGACATTTAAACATTCAACATACATTTGGCTTGTAATACATTAACATAACCATAATAAAGTGCATTGGCAGATGTGCAGGCTTTAGAGTTTATTTGTGGAGTTCAGTAGGATGACAGCCCTGGGAAAGAAGCTGTTCCTAAATCTGGTCGTACGGGTGCGAATGCATCTGTAGCGTCTCCCAGATGGCAGGATTTTTCACTAAAGATTTCAAGTTTGGTGCAATTTTCAAAATGAAGTATTTTCTCCTGCATATTGCAGGAATAACACAAACACAAACTTGATTATGTGAATGAGTGAACTGCTTGACAGTAGGCTGATCGCTGAAAGATGTTGAATAATACAGTCAGAGCTGATTTATCCCAATACTTTGGGTATGCCCACTTTTGTTACAGACTCCAAATTATTGGAATAAGCAAAAAAATAGCAGTGCGTGAAGCAAGCAAGCTTTAGGTTGATACCAACATCAAGCCAAGTTCAAAAAGTTCTATCCTGTGCCTCTTTGTCTCTCCAGCCAGCGACAATCCCTATGTAAACTTGCCAGATTGGCTAAGTCTGGCTGCAGCAAGATCTGGTTTTTAAAAAAAAAACTAGCATTTATATAGCGCTTTTCACGACCTCAGGACGTCCCAAAGCACTTTACAGGCCAATTAAATACTTTTTGCACTGTTGTAATGTAGGAAACGTGGCAACCAATTTGCGCACCGCAAGGTCCCACAAACTGATATAGAAACAGAAAAAGCTGGAAATACTCAGCAGCATCTGTGGAGAGAGGAACAGAGGTAACGTTTCAGTTCGACAACCTTTCGTCACAAACAGATCATCTGTTTTAGTGATGTTGGTTGAGAGAGAAATGTTTGCCAGAATACCGGGCAGAACTCCCCTGCACTTCTTTGAAATAGTGCCATGGGGTCTTTTACGTCTACCCGAGAGAGCAGACGGGGCCTCGGTTTAATGGGTCTCAATCCGAAAAACGGCACCTTCGGCAGTGCCGCACTCCCTCAGTGCTGTATGAGAATGTCAGCCTAAATTTTGTGCTCAAATCTCTGGAGTGGGACTTGAACTCTCAACCTTCTGACTCGGGCGAGAGTACCACCACTGAGCCACGGCTAGTGCAGCAAGTGTTTAAAAAATGCGAGTCTTCCTGGCAGCTGAAATGAGCAAATCTGTTGAGTTCAGTTTCACTGGCTGTATGAGACCCTTGTGTTGGAAGCCAGCAGCACCAGAACCACTCTCTCTCCCTGTATAAAAGCAGCTGTAATTTGTTGAGTGAAGTGCATATTGCCGACAGCCAGATACAGTATCCAACTACAACATGTGCTTTGCCTGCCATCAATTTAAACATTTAGAACTCTAAATTAAATTCATTATAGACAGGAACACTAATTTTAAACAATTCTTTTAATTCTGAGGCTCATAAAAGAAGCAGTTCTAAAAATACAAAGAACTATTGACAAGGTTGCTCATTGTTCAATTGCTGGTTATGGTGTTTTGCCTGACACGAACTCGTGTTCTACTCATTCGCACATTAATCAAAGTGGGAAGTACAATGCTGAAAACATCAGTTCTGGTGTTCAATAAGTCCGGGACCACTGAACAACATGGCAAACTTGTCTTTTTATAAAATGAAGTTGTCAGGCTAGCACTTTAATGAGCAGAAAACTCTGTGGATTTGAAGATTGGTGTCAGATGGATACCATTCAGCTTCTCTGTATCAAGTATTCATGTTCTTTATAATTGGGATATTTGAGTTAGGGAGTCTGTGCAGTCCAAGTCTGACTGTATTACACGAACTTGAAATAGGTACGTCTCCTTTTTAACTGAATGTCTCTTACAATGACCATCCTACAGACTATCTAGTTACAGGAGAGTCGAAGGTGTGCATCATCTGTACTGGTGTACGGCAGACGGAGGGAGAAGTGAAGACAAAACAGCTGCAAAAAAACATAGCTACCTATAAGGAGATTATCCCTCAATTGGCTAAGTACAGTCCAACTACTGTTTTGCTAATTGTTACTCACCCAGGTAAAGTTTAAATTGATTAAGTAGCGCTGAGAATGTCTTCAGTTGCATGTGTGTATTCAATGTAAAAAATCTGGAATGCTATACCGCAGCACTGAATAGCTTTGTTTTAGAGAAATGCTTCATTTAAAGCAAAGATTTCAACTTCAGTACACATTTGTACTATTACATGAGCTTCCTTTCTCTTCCTGTCCAATTTTCTCTCCTCCCTCCTTTCTTAAAGGCATTGGTTGCTTGCCAGACAATCGGTGCCCTCCAGTACAACACCCAGTGCTCCAAGTGGGGCCGAAACATTGCTCCGTACAAGTTTATTAAGAAGGAAAGAAAGAACTTTTAATGTATGTAGCACCTTTCACATCCTCGGGATTCCCCAAAGTGTTTCACAATCTGCAAATTACTTTTTGAAGTGTAGTCACTGTTGTTATGGAGTCAAACACAGTAGCCAATTTGCGCACAGGATGGTCCCACAAATAGCAAATGAATGAATCATAGAAAGTTACAGCACGGAAGGAAGCCATTTCGGCCCATCGTGTCCGCGCCGGCCAACAAAGAGCTATCCGGCCTAATCCCACTTCCCAGCTCTTGGTCCGTAGCCCTGCAGGTTAGAGCATCCCAAGTGCACATCCAAGTACTTTTTAAATGTGGTTAGGGTTCCTGCCTCTACCACCCTTTCAGGCAGTGAGTTCCAGACCCCCACAACCCTCTGGGTGAAGAAATTTCCCCCCCCCCCCAATTACTTTAAATCTGTGCCCCCTGGTTTTTGACCCCTCTGCTAAGGGAAATAGGTCTTTGCTATGCCCCTCATAATTTTATACACCTCAATAAGGTCTCCCCTCAGCCTCCTCTGTTCCAAGGAAAACAGACCCAGCCTATCCAGTCTTTCCTCATAGCTAAGATTCTCTACTCCCGGCAACATCCTTGTAAATCTCCTCTGTACCCTCTAGTGCAATCACATCTTTCCTGTAATGTGGTGACCAGAACTGCATGCAGTACTCTAGCTGAGGCCTAACTAGTGTTTTATACAGTTGAAACATAACCCCCCTGCTCTTGTATTCTATGCCACGGCTAATAAAGGCAAGTATTCTGTCTGCCTTCTTAACCACCTTAACCTGGCCTGCTACCTTCAGGGATCTGTGGACATGCACTCCAAGGTCCCTTTGTTCCTCTGCACTACTCAGTGTCCTACAATTTAGTGTGTATTCCCTTTCCTTGTTAGCATTACCTCACACTTCTCCGGATTGAATTCCATTTGCCACTGTTCTGCCCACCTGACCAATTTATTGATATCTTCCTGCAGTCTACAGCTTCCTTCTTCAGTATCAACCACACAGCCGATTTTAGTATCATCTGCAAACTTCTTAATCATACCCCCTATATGACCAGATATTCTGGGTTTTTTTTGTGGTGCTGGTTGAAGGAAAAAGGTTGACCAGGACACCTTCCTGGTCTTCTTCAAGGGATCCTTTGTACCCATGTGAACAGGATTTGGGTTAATGCCTCATCTCTGCCTAGATTATATGTTCAAATCCTGGAGTGGGCATGAACCCACAACTTTTTGACTCGGAGGTGAGATTGCTATCACTGAGTCAATTGTCACTATCGGACTTTGGGACTTATATTTTGTCCCTCTGGCTATTTACCCTAAGATTATCTTTCTCTTTACTGCTGTTGCTCATTGCATTGATTGTTTCAATGAACTATCCATCAGTAAGCTAGATCCCGCTCCTGAATTGTGTCTAAAAGTTCTGCTTATTCCGCTTCTCCAGTCTCATCCTATTGCATTTGTCCACATTAATTTAGTTGCACCTTGTCAATCCATCCCAGCAATCGATGCAAATTCCTCTGAATTTGGTCCTAGGGTTTTTGCTATTTGTAGGCCCTCCCTTTCCTTCCCTTCCAAAGGTTTCGCATCAACCTAGGCAACATTTTTGATATTTTATGTGTATCTAAAGGGCTAAGTGATGAGAACTAAATGACAAAACAGTAATGGGCCAGAAATTCGGGTCCCCACGGGTGAGTACGCGCTGGGTACTCACGCGTAGGCCCAACGAAAGTGCTGGTTTCGTGCATGCGCAGGAAACCGGAACTTCCGTTCCCTTTAAAGGAAGGGGTTCACAGGTCGAACGCGTGCGCCGGAGAGGCAGCGCGTACGCCTGGAACTTCCGTTTTTTTTCCAGATTTCTCCGGGAGGGTAAGTCTCCAGGAGTTACGCTTTTAAAAAGCAGTCGCAAGGCCTGCTTTTAACAAGGTAAGTGGTGAATTAAGTAAAATTAAAACATTTTTTCCACAAGTTTATTATTTTTAAATACTTTAAAGAAAGGTAAGTTTATTTTTAGCCCCGCTAAAAACGAACTAATTTTTTCAAAAATTTAAATTATTGTTTAAAATAGTTATTTTATGTAATTTATAGTTATTTTAAAAATGTGATTTAAAAAAAAAAAAAATTATTTGAAGTTTGTTACGTTTTGGGGCTGAACTCTAATCATAGATTTGACAGGTCTTCCTGTCAAATCTATGAATAGAGATTCCCTGCTACGATTGGCTCTCCATGGCCCACGTGATCCCAGGGAACGCATCGAACTAACTGCGCCCCTGGGATACGCAAGCACTGCGCGCCAGCAGTTGGAGCAGGCCCAGGATTGGAATCCCGCCCAGGATCGGAATCCCACCCGGGCCCACAGCACAACCGCCGGCGCGCTAGGTAAGTGCAGGTCGGAGGCTTGCACCCGCAGGAAGCCTCTGACCTGAATTTCTGGGCCATTAACATTCTTAAAAAAAAAAAAAAATTGATCTCTCTCTTTTCTGTGCCGTTCTTGCAATTTTCAAGTTGATCTTATTAGCACTGTATTGTGGGTACCCCTGAGTTTAATCCGAATACCTCACCTGTCTTTAGTTTAAATCTTTATTCGTGTAGATAGTCTAGAATGGTGTCAATGTAGACCACAATGCAAGTAAATATTTCATATTCACCAATATCCCGTACTTCAAATAATTGAGTTTTACGTTTGAACAGTGACCATTTCAGATGATAGCACACAATAGGACAATCAACCAGAGAATAAAATCTTTTTCACATGTTAATTTTCATTTTTTTTAAATTGTGTTGCACAATGACAGGAGAAATTATTTTTTCTGGACTTTGTTTACTTTTCAGTGGATATAATGACCTATGTTGCCTGGAAATTGAGTGGCTTCCCAAAGCACCGTGTTATCGGCACTGGCACTAACTTGGACACTGCCAGGTTTCGTTTTTTACTAGGCGCGAAGTTGAAAATTAATCCAGTTAGTGTTCACGCTTACATCATCGGTGAACAAGGAGATGAAAGCGGTATGTAGTTAGCTGCCAACTTGATTAATATTGACAAAACATTAATAAAGATATTGTATGTAGGCCTGTGAAATGCATAAGCTTTGTTCTAAATTATCAATTTTCCCCCATTTCAATTTTGATGGTTGTTTTTCATACAAAATGTTTGAGATGTACGGCTCAAGTCTTTGATTCCTAAGCATGGCTCCCAGGGCTATCACTTTAAAACCCTTGCCTCAAATTAGTGAACTTTATATCAGTTTTCAGCCAGGTAGAACACTGAGAAGGTGAAAGGTTCCACCTCTGACTTGCCCACATCACATCATGCCTCTTGTTGGGTGATCAGTGTCCACCAGTGGTGGTCACGAGAGAAACTTGGAAGCTAGACGGCTTCTTGCTTCGAGGGGTATATATGTTGCTAGATGGTTGAGTGTTAATGCAGTGTGAGAAATTAGTATCGGAAAATCCTTAAACATACAAATATTAAGTGCTATTGGTACAATCATTACTGATAATTCACATTTTAAAAATCAAATTCGTTTAACATTTGGCTGGGAACCAATTATTGAATAAAATAAACGAAACAATTATAAGAGATGTGATCTTGCCGCAAATTAATATAACTTTGTTTATGGGATGTTGGCGGCGCTGGCAAGGCCAGCATTTATTGCCCATCCCTAATTGCCCTTGAGAAGGTGGTGGTGAGCCAGCTTCTTGAACCGCTGCAGTCCGTGTGGTGAAGGTACTCCCACAGTGCTGTTAGGGAGGGAGTTCCAGAATTTTGACTCCGCGACAATGAAGGGGCGGCAATATACTTCCAAGTCAGGATGGTGTGACTTGGCCGGGAACTTGGAGGTGGTGGTGTTCCCATGCGCCTGCTGCCCTTGTCCTTCTAAGTGGAAGAGGTCGCGGGTTTGGGAGGTTCTGCCGAAGAAGCCTTGGCGAGTTGCTGCAGTGCATCTTGTAGATGGTACACACTGCAGCCACGGTGCGCCGGTGGTGGAGGGAGTGAATGTTTAAGGTGGTGGATGGGGTGCCAATCAAGTGGGCTGCTTTGTCCTGGATGGTGTCGAGCTTCTTGAGTGTTATTGGAGCTGCACTCATCCAGGCAAGTGGCGAGTATTCCATCACACTCCTTACTTGTGCCTTGTAGATGGTGGAAAGGCTTTAGGGAGTCAGGAGGTGAGACACTTGCTGCAGCTTACCCAGCCTCTGACTTGCTCTTGTTGCCACAGTATTTATGTAACTGCTGAAAGTGAAATACACTGACAACCAGAGAAATCAATAATAAATTTTGTTATAAATTATTTTAAATGGTCGATTGCAGCACTAATATTTATGGGATTAAAAATCAGCTGTGGGTTTAAAGGATCATCTTTACATGTGGGCGAAGTAGTTCACTCAATTCTCCCATCACTGAGATTTATGTCCAACTGAGTGAGCAAAGCTACTTTGGTCAGAAATGTAGGAAACTCTTCGAGGTTATTCTGAAGACACTGCGTTGTATTTACTGACCAATAGTTTAAAGCAGGATTCCACACCCGTAGAAAACTTCTTCACTGTCTCCGTTTAAAGCCAGATCAAAAAGTGCTTGTTAGAATATACTGCTGTTTGACTCCTGCTGGGGTACAGTTGCATGGGACCAACAGCCCTTTGGAGCCTCATCCGAGTGGTCACTCTTCATGTGTGGTCCTTGACGGTGAGTGCTGCAGCCTATTCCTTCCAGGAGAGGTGGGATGGAGATCTCAACCTCACCCAATATTCAAACATATTTTCATATTTCCAACATGGGTTGCTGGGTAGCCACCAATAGTGAGAATTCGGTCTGATTTTTTTCTTCCTCTGATTTTTGGGTTCAGGTGGCTGATTATAGCACCCTAATACCCTGGCTAAGATCAGCTAACTCAACACAGACATGGGGTCAAATGAATACCAACAGTTTAGAAATCACTGCTTAGGCCTCCGCTGGAGTATTGTGGACAGTTCTGGGCCCCACACTTCAGGAAAGATGTAAAGGCCTTAGAAAGGGTACAGAGGAGGTTTACCCGGATGTTACCAGGGATGAGGAACTTCAGTTATGAGGAGAGGTTGGAAAAGTTAGGAATGTTTTCCTTGGAGCAGAGAGGGTTCAGAGGTGACCTAATGCAGGTTTTCAAGATGATGAGAGGTTTCGATAGAGCAGATAGAGAAAAAAACTATTCCCTCTGGCAAGTAAGTTAATAACCAGAGGTCATAGATTTAAAATCACTGACAAAAGAGCTAGAGAAACATAGAAACATGGAAGATAGGAGCAGGAGTAGGCCATTCGGCCCCTCGAGCCTGCTCCGCCATTCAATGCGATCATGGCTGATCATCCAAGTTCAGTACCCTGTCCCTGCTTTCTCCCCATACCCCTTGATCCCTTTAACCTCAAGAAATATATCCAACTCCTTTCTTGAATATATTTAATGAATTGGCCTCCACCGCCTTCTGTGGTAGAGAATTCCACAGGTTCACCACTCTGGGTGAAGAAATTCCTCATTTCTGTCCTAAATGGCCTACCCCTTATCCTTAGACTGTGACCCCTGGTTCTGGACTCCCTGACCATCGGGAACATCCTCCCTGCATCTAGTCTGTCCAGTCCTGTTAGAATTTTATAAGTTTCAATGAGATCCCCTCTCATTCTTCTAAACTCCAGCGAGTACAAGCCCAATCGACCCAATCTCTCCTCATACGTCATTCCTGCCATCCCAGGTATCAGCCTGGTGAATCTTCGCTGAACTCCTTCCATGGCAAGAATATCCTTCCTCAGATAAGGCGACCAAAACTGCACACAATACTCAAGATGTGGTCTCACCAAGGCCCTGTATAACTGCAGCAAGACCTCCTTGTTCCTGTACGCAAACCCTCTCACTACGAAGGCCAACATACCATTTGCCTTCTTAACCGCCTGCTGCACCTGCATGCTTACCTTCAGCGACTGGTGCACAAGGACACCCAGGTCTCGTTGCACTTCCCCTTCTCCCAATCTATTGCCATTCAGATAATAATCTGCCTTCCTGTTTTTGCCACCAAAGTGGATAACCTCACATTTAGGGGAGATGAGGAGAATTTTTTCCACTCTGAGTTGTAAGGATCTGGCACTCTCTACTTGAAAAGGTGAAAGAAGCTGATTCCATAAATAATTTAAAAAGGGAGTTGGACAGGTACTTGAGGATGAGGAACTTATGTGGTTACAGACAAAAAGTGGGGATGTGGGACTAAGCACGAAGAGCCAGCACGGGCATGACGAGCTGAATTTCCTCCTTCTGTGCTTTAAGTTTCTATGATTCTAGTTTAACAGTGCATTCATAGCATAAGCAGGATACAATCTGTTTTTCATATACTGCTAATGGTTTATCTTTTTTTTTTCCCACTTATTTTTGCAAGAGCAGCTTTTCCAATTGGATGCAGGATTATTGAAGAACACCATAGCAACAGTATCCATTACATTGGTCTTCCTGGCTATTACTTCCAGAACTTTGCTTAAATGAAGCCAACCTTTCTTGAATGTTTATTTCTTGGCAGAATGTGATGACCAATCTTTTTACTGATTGTTCAAGATGCCACCTGGTCCTTAATGATTAGCATGGCCCCAGTTCATTTAATGTTCTGAGTTTTGTGCTTTATGAAGCATGAAACATGTCACTGCAACTAATGCTGTTTTTTTCCCCTTTTAATGTAGTTGCTGTTTGGAGTAGTGCGAATGTGGCTGGTATTAATCTGGAGCAATTGGATGAAAAACTGGCAACGGAGCAGGGACATCAAATTCATAAAAAGGTTATCGAAAGGTAAATGTCAATGGGTTCTTGTAAAAGGTTGCATACAATGACAGATCCGGGTGCTTGTTACATTTGTGAATATAGTGAAACCATCCTTAGAACTAGGGATCTTGGTAAGATGTTTAAAAGTCTCTCTGGGACATAATGGGGAGGATGCTACATATTTGTTTCCTCTATAGTAATTCTCAGTTTTTAATTCTTTCTGTCTCAAAACCGCCTTCTTCACCCCTCCTCAAAAAAAAATGTTCTTGACCCAGCCGTCCTTCCAATTACAGCCCTCTCTTCAACCTCCCTTTCTTAAACGCATTGTTTCCACCCAGATCTTTTCCCATCGCTCCTGAAGCTCCCTGTTTGAGATCTTCTAATACAGTTTTTGCCTTTCTCGCAGCACTAAAATTACCCTTGCCAAAGTTATGAACGACATCCTATGTGACTGTGGCGCTTTATCCCATCTTATCCTCCCAGACCTACTGGTGGCATTTGACATGGTTGATCATGCCATTCTCCTCCATTGTGTAACTTTAAAAAAAAATTTGTTCCTGGGATGTGGGCATCGCTAGCAAGGCCAGCATTTATTGCCCTTGAGAAGGTGGTGGTGAGCCGTCTTCTTGAACCAATGCAGTCCTTGTGGTGAAGTTACTCCCACATTGCTGCTCGGGAGGGAAAGGAGTTCCAGGATTTTGACCCAGCGACAATGAAGGAACGGCGATATACTTCTAAGTCAGGATGGTGTGTGACTTGGAGGTGGTGGTGTTCCAATGCGCCTGCTGCCCTTGTCCTTCTAGGTGGTGGAGGTCGCGGGTTTGGGAGGTGCTGCCGAAGAAGCCTTGGCGAGTTGCTGCAGTGCATCTTGTAGATGGTAACACACTGCAGCCACGGTACGCCGGTGGTGGATGGGGTGCCAGTCAAGTGGGTTGCTTTGTCCTAGATGGTGTCGAGCTTCTGGAGTGTTGTTGGAGTTGCACTCATCCAGGCAAGTAGAGAGTATTCCATTACACTCCTGACTTGTGCCTTTGTAGATGGTGGAAAGGCTTTGGGGAGTCAGGAGGTGAGACACTCGCTGCAGAATACCCAGCCTCTGACCTGCTCTTGTAGCCACAGTATTTATGATCAGAAAATACTGGAAATACTGAGCAGGTCAGGCAGCATCTGTGGAGAGAGAAACAGTTAATTTTTCAGGTTAATGACCCTTCGTCATAACTGGAAAAAGCTGGAGATGGAACAGGATTTTAAGCAAGTGTAGGGGCCGGGAAAGGGGGAGGGGGGGAAAGAACAAAAGGAAAGGTCTGTGATAGGCTGGAAGACAGGAGAGATTAAGAGACAAAAGGGATGATGGTGCAAGGCAAAAGGAGATGGTAATGGGACAAATTAAGAAACAAAAGATGGCTCTAGATGAAGTGTGAATGGCGATGACAGAATGAAAGACAGCTGCCATGTGAGAGAGAAAAAAAATGGGGAAAAAAAGGATAGGGGCCGAGGTTATGGTCTGAAATTGTTGAATACAGTGAGTCCAGAAGGCTGTAAAGTGCCTAATCGAGCCTTCTGGACTTAACATTGAGTTCAACAATTTCAGACCATAACCTCTGCCCCTAACCATTTTTTCCTCTCTCTCTCATATGGCAGCTGTCTTTCATTCTGCCATCGCCATTTACACTTCATCTAGAGCCATCTTTTGTTTCTTAACTTGTTCCATTACCATCTCCTTTTGCCTTGCACCATCATTCCTTTTGTCTCTTAATCTCTCCTGCCTTCCATCCTATCACAGACCTTCCCTTTGTTCTTTCCTCCCCTCCCCCCTCTCCCTGCCCCTACACTTGCTTAAAAACCTGTTCCATCTCCAGCTTTTTCCAGGTCTGACGAAGGGGCACAGACCTGAAACGTTAACTCTGTTTCTCTCTCCACAGATGCTGCCTGACCTGAGTATTTCCAGCATTTTCTGTTTTTATTTCCGATTTCCAGCATCCGCAGTATTATGCTTTTGTATTTATGATCACGTCTGCAGCCGCTGCTTTTTCAGCAATTGCTTCTCTTCCCTTTCTTGAATTGTGATCTCGGCTCCCTCTTGATCTGTACAAAGCCCCTGGAAAACATCATCCACAAGCACAGGGTTAGCTTCCACATGTATGCTGACAACACCCAACTCTACCTTTCCACCACTTTCCATGACTCCATGTCTCCGTTTGTGCTGTCAAAACTGTTGGTCCAACATCAAATCCTGGATGAGTCACATCATCCTACAGCTCCGCATCAGAGAAAACCAAAGCCACTGTCTTTGACTCTTCCCTCACAAACTACTCTCATACCGTTGATTCCATCCTCCTCTGACCACTCTCTCAGGCTGAACTAGACCATTCACAGTATAATTTGACCCAGAGCTAAGCTTTAAACCTCATATCCTATTCATCACATTTTGTTAGGAAGAACAAGGAGAGGCAATATAAACTAAAGAGTACAATCCTAAAGTGGGTGCATGAACAGAGACCTGGGGGTATATGTGCACAAATTGTTGAAGGTGGCAGGGCAGGTTGAGAAAGCAGTTAAAAAGGCTTGCGGGACACTGGGCTTTATAAATGGAGGCATAGAGTACAAAAGCAAGGAAGTTACGATGAACCTTTATAAAACACTGGTTCAGCCTCAACTGGAGTATTGTGTCAAATTCTGGGCACCGCACTTTAGAAAGGATGTGAAGGCCTTACAGTGCAGAAAAGATTTGAGAATGATTCCAGGAATGAGGAATTTCAGTTACTAGAGAAGCTGAGGTTGTTCTCCTTAGAGCAGTGAAGGTTGAGAGGAGATTTGATCGCGGTATTCAAAATCATGAGGGGTCTAGATAGAGAGAGATTGTTCCCATTGGTGGAAGGGTCGAGAACCAGTGGTCACTGATTTAAGGTGATTGGCAAAAGAACCAAAGGTGACATGAGGGAAAAACTTTTTTACAGAGCGAGTGGTCAGGATCTGGAATGCACTGCCTGAACGGGTGGTGGAGGCAGACTCAATTGTGGCTTTCAAAAGGGAGTTGGATAAGTACCTGAAGGAAAAAAATTGCAGGGCTACGGGGAAAGGACGGGGGAGGGGGCTAGCTGAAGTGCTCTTGCAGAGAGCTGGCATGGGCTTGATGGGCCGAATGGCCTCCTTCTGTGCTGTTGTAGGAATGGCTAGATTCCTAACTAAAGGACTGAGGTCGAGTCAGTCTATCAAACAAACGATGTTTAATACTATTCAACAGAGTTTAACGCGAAAACACAGGAGAACTAAATTACAGGTCTGTACTCTTTGCTGGCTCCACGAGGACTGGCTAGGGCGGCTCCCCAGTCTGACGTCATGACGTTTTCCTGCCGCTGGAGGATCACGTGATCAACGTGATGACATCGCGTTTGGTCTCATTCTTAAAGGGACCGCGCTATGTACATGTGATAATATGAACAAAGATACAGATTCATTCTGTAGCTAATAATTTGTTAAAGATAATTATGTACATTAGATCAGAGTCCCCTGGTGGCTCTGCCACACTGTAACCATTCTATGATCACTAAGATTGGTTCTTTCCATGCCTGAAACCATACCTGCCTCTACATCAGCTCCTCTACTGCTGAAACCCTTGTACGAGCCTTTGTGATTACAGACTTGACTAATCCAATAGTCTCCATGCCATCTCCCATACCTTTTCCTCCCTTGTCTCCCACTTGTCCAAAACTCTGCCACTTGTACCTTGTCTTACAGTAAATCTTATTCACCTAGCATCACTGGTCTTTACTGGATTCACATTATATTATGTTTAACATCCTCGTCCCAGTCTTTAAATCCCTACCTCTGCAAGCTTCTCCAGCCATATCAACTCCCCCAATACTCTGCTCCTCTGAATCCAGCCTTCTATTCATCCACGCCCTCTTCTCCTCCCCCCCCCCTTGCAATTCCTCCTTTGCCCCAACCTTTAGCTGCATTGGTCCCGCTCCCTGGATCTCTCTCCATATATATTTCTCTACATCTTTGAAATCCTTCTCGTAAACCCATCATTTTGGCCAAGTTTTTCACCACATCTCCTAATGTATGTTTTCCTGCCTTGGCT
The DNA here is from genome assembly GCF_052327205.1 of Somniosus microcephalus. Lineage (NCBI taxonomy): Eukaryota > Metazoa > Chordata > Chondrichthyes > Squaliformes > Somniosidae > Somniosus > Somniosus microcephalus. The sequence continues at coordinate 101,120,352 of NC_141001.1, forward strand.
TCCATTCCAACACCGATCATGAAGCACTTTGGGATGTTAAAAATATATTCAAGGCATTATATCAATGCAAGTTGTTTTCTCCTTTCCTCATTCTGTGCCTCTGTCACAACCAAGAGTTTAAAATGAAATTAATAAACACACTTCTGTCGTTTGTCCTTTTTTACATTATCAGTCTATTTATATGTTCCATGCACTCCCATTCTTAACTCCATTGTTCAAACATGACTGAATAAGTAAATTCACTTTCTGAATGATTGCACTTATTGGGATGGATTTTTAGTATTAGCAATTTGTATGACCTTTTATCTGATTAACTGGTTTCCATTCACTTCACTTATAACTAATTGACTCCAAATAGTGTGGTGCTGGAGAAAACCTGTCGTTAATTTAAAAAAAAAAAAATGCATAAATCAAACCTTAAAGTGAGCAGATGTCCTAAAATGGCGTAATAGTTTCCAAGAGGCTACTAATTGGCATTACACAAAACATCTGCTGGGGGTTAACGTACACAAATCTTTGAAGGTGACAGAATAAGTTGAGAGCTGTTTTTTTTAAAAAAAGCATTCACAATTCTGAGCTTCATAAGTAGAGGCATAGAGCACAAAAGCAAGGAAGTTATGCTAAATCTTTATAAATCACTGGTTAGGCCTCAGCTGGCGTACTGTGTCCAATTCTGCAAACTGCACTTTAGGAAGGAGGTCAAGGCCTTGAAGGGGTTCAGAGGAGATTTACCAGAATGATCTCGGGGATGAGGGAATTCAGTAATGTGGAGAGACTACAGAAGCTGGGGTTATTCTCCTTTAAGAGTAGAGAAGGTTACAGGGTGATTTAATAGGTGCTCAAAATTATGAGGCATTTTGATGGAGTAAATAAGGAGAAACTGTTTTCACTGACGAAAGGGCTGATAACTAGAGGACACAGATTTAAGATAATTGGCAAAAGAACCAGAGGGGAGATGGGGAGAATTTTTTTTTTTTTTTTTAATGCAGCAAGTTGTTATGATCTGCAATGTATTGTCTCAAAGGGTGGTGGAAGCAGATTCAGCAGTAACTTTCAGAAGGGAATTGGGATAAATACTTGAAAAGGAAAAATTTTCAGGGTTATGTGGAAAGAGTGGAGCAGTAGTACTAATTGGATTGGTCTTTGAAAGACCCGGCATAGGCACAATGGGCCTCCTGGCCTCCTCCTATGCTGTATGACTCAATGATTTATTTTTTGTCCTGTTGAAACCCACTATTTTGGGTCTCCGTCCCTCATTTGCTTTATTGATGTTAGTTGTGTGGGGGGCGTCCACCTGCATCCCTGGAGAGATCCTTTCATTTCAATGGGGCCATCACCTCACCAATCCAATGCCGTCTGTTTCTGGAAAAGAAAACACTATGGCCTAGAAATTCAGTATAGCCACGTTTGGGGCGCTACAGCTGGGCGTTCGCTCAACTTCGCGCCACCTTTGCCGATATTCATTTGCATCGTCCCAAGAGGTTGCTGCTGCGCTAAAGCAGGCGATGCACGACTATCATAAGGCGCTAAGCCAGCGTGCCGAAGCGCTAACACCGAGGGCGGGCGCAGCGCAGGTGCGGCGAGTTTCTGAATGATGGCTGGCGCCAGTCAGCTCTTAAAGGGGAGGGTCGACTTGTTTGGCTGCCATACCCTGCACACTGCAGCCCTGAAGCAAGGCCTGACCATTGCTGGTTCATCAGTTCTACACCCTGGACCATGGGGAAGCCCGCTATTCTTCCAAATCCCATTGCACGCTCTTGCTGCTTGTCCAGGGTCATGGGGAAGGAGATGTACTGACGTCTCCTTCTGAAAAGGGCATTGTTCACCTGGCGGATGCAACAATGTACTGGGAGATGTTGGCAATGTCCCTAGTAGCGGATTGGAAGGAGCTGGTGGCATAGAAGTTAAGAGCCACCTTCACTGCCACTGACAGAGACGTCCTGCTCCTCAGCTGTGGCTGCAGATCTCTGCAAAGCAGGTGGCAGATCTCAGTGACCACCTCCCTTCTGAATCGCAGCCTCCGAACACACTGCTCCTTAGACATGTTCAAATATGAGAACTGCTGGCAGTATACCCTGGGTGGGTGAGGCCTCCTGTGCGGACACCTGTTGGCCCTTCTCCGTCTGGCCATGACTGGCTCTCACGGCGTCTCTGATCCCTTTGAATGCAATGCAGAAAGCCAATGTTTCCACCCATTGCAGCCCCCATTATATGTGGCGACTCAAGGCTATGGCACTGAAAGTGAAATCCAAGTGCAAAGCTCTGGCCTGAAGCCAGAAGTACCTGTGTGAGCGCTGAGTCAAAGCAGAAAGCTCTCTGCCTTTGTCTCTCTCCAAATATCCGTGTCTCTCTCAGAAGGATTGGCACAAAATGGCTGCCACTTATAATGCAGGAGGAGTCCCCTTTAAATAGCGCCCTGCAGCGACTGGGAACCGTTCCCCTCTACCAGTCGCTGGGGGCGCCAGGCGCAAAGAAGGGCGGCACCACTGAAGTTCCGGTTCGGGGCGCACCAAGGGCGTTGCACCATGAAATGACATCATGATCTGCGCGCGCAGCTGAGCGGGCGCTGCGGTTTAGCGCCGCCACTAAATCTTGAGTGAAGTTCGCGAGAGGCGCAGATTGCGCCGCGCCCGGGCGCTAGCCGCTTAGCGCCCCACTTCTCCTCCTCCTAAGGCGCTAGCAGCTGGCGCTAACAACTGAATTTCTAGGCCTATAGGTACTTCAGGATATTCAGCTTATCGACAGATTGGACATCTCTTGATCAGCCTGGTCTGCTCTAAAGTGCCCATCCCAACTGAAATGAATGGAGCCAACTCTGGAATGTAAATACCCTCTTGGCATAACTGACCTCACCAGAGCAACTCTAGACCAAAATGGCAGGTCTCCACTGCAGCAACATCTTTGCAGATGCATCTTTGACAGTTAACAAATATATGTACAGGAAACTCTTTTATCCGGCACTGACGGGACCGGCGTGGTGCTGGTTGATCAAAAAGTCCGGATTACAGAGAGGTATACTTACCAAGGTACGAGAGCCCCGTACACGGCCACAGGTGCAGGAGCCCCAGTTACATGGCCACAGATCCAGGAGTCCCTGTTGCACGGCCACAGATCCAGGAACCCCGGTTACACGGCCACTAATATACAGTAAAACTTGCTTGAACCTACTCCTGAATTTTGCCGGTTAAGAGAGAGTTTCCTGTACCCTGTTTTCTTCAAGGGCTTTGAGAGAACACTGAACATTCAGCTCTACCTCACACTTTCCTTACAGTTTCACATTTGGTTTGCAGTTGACTGCGTAAAACTCACGCTTTGGGAACCAGGTGACACTACCTTCAAAGTACAAAACTTCACACTCGTGTGGAATTGCACGCAGGCGATTGGTATCAATAGGCTACAACGCAGTAATCCCATCGCCGGTTTCAGATGAAATCACGAACTATAAAAGCAAAATCTAAGTGGTTTATTTATGAACTAAACCTAGAGATAGGACTTTCTTAATAAATCACCAAGTCCTTCAGTGTGTGTGTGTGTGTATAAATTTACTTTTATGTAAAACACAAGATGTCTGATAGAAAATGGCTCTTTAACTAAAGTAGAATGGTGTGATGTGGAACCTCAAAGGATACTTTAAGCAGCTTGGTTTTAATGATTTTTTACTTCCCACTATAGTGCCCATGATGTTATAAATCTGAAAGGATACACTTCTTGGGCCATTGGTTTAAGCGTGGCCAGTATTGTGAGTGCAATTTTGAAAAATTTACGGTCTATCCATCTGGTGTCCACCAATGCAAAAGTAAGTTTTTAAACAGCTGTCATTCCATTATTGTGTAAACATTGATGTAAAATTCATACCCAACACAAAGAGCTGCAACTAGGACAACATTTTTGCAAGTGTTATTTTCTCTAAAAAGCATAAGAAATTATAATTTAGCCAAGTTAACTATTTGAAAGAATGTTATAACAGCATGCAAAAGATCTTTTTGGATGAAGTAATTATTTAAAAAGAGTGAAACACTTGGATGCTAAATGTATTTGATGTGATTTACGATCACATCTCACATAATGAATTAACTCTATCATTGTGCAGTACAGGTAGACCTGTATAAACATATTGAATATACTTGCATCTTTGAAGGTGATAGGACTGCTGTTCACAATTTACATTAACGATTTGGACTTTGAAATCAAAAATACAATTTCTAAATTTGCGGATGACACCAGATTGTGGGGGGGGGAAGGAAAAAGTCAATACTGAGGATGTTACGTCCGTGTATAATAAGCCACAAACTGCGGAGAACGGTACAACAGGTGTTTACTCAACGTGGCTCACACTGCAATTGATCTGTACAGATTACTACTCCGTGTTATATACAGGTGTGGTCACTGCCAGTACTGCAGTATACGTGAGCTGTAAAAAATAGTTCCCCCCTTAAAGGTATATACATTACAATTCCTCCCCTTTTAGATTAACAGTACCATAACACTCATTTAACAATTAAATATCAAACTAATTACAATTAACATTTTTAACATGCAACATTAGCTGAAAATAGTCTATTTATATATTCAGTCTTTGAGGAGGCTTCCTGATCCTTTCTGGATAGCGCCTTTCCCAAATGTCTTGCTCTTGGTGCGGAGGCGATTCTGGCCCCGTCGTCAGCTTCCGATGCTACTGTTTCTGGGGTAGATGCAACCTGTACGTCGGGTTCATCACCAGGTACATATGGGCAAGGCATGGGGTTGACTTGTTCCTGTGACTCTAGGATCTGGTCAGCATGGCGTCTCACGATGCTCTCCCCAACGTCCACTGTGTACATTAGTGGGCCCTGCCATGTGCATATCGTTCCTGGCTGCCATTTTTCTGTTCGGTAGTCGCGGGCCAAGACTGGTTGCCCTACATTGAAGCTCCTTGTTGGCTTCTCATGGATGTGCTGGAATTGCTTACTCTCAACATCTCTTCGTACGTTTGGTCTGAGCAAATCCAGGCGAGATCTTAACCTTCGGTGAAAGAACATCATGGCTGGGGCCTGGTTGGTGACTGCATGTGTCGCATTCCGGTAGGCGAACAGGAAATTGTCCACCTTGTGCTGCAGTGGAATGTTGTCATTGTACATAGCCTTTATTGCCTTCTTAAAGATTTGTACGAACCTCTCAGCCAATCCATTTGTGGCTGGATGATACGGGGCGGATGTGTAATGCCTTACCCCATTCTTTTTCAAGAACCTCCAGAACTCTTCGGACACAAACTGTGGTCCGTTGTCGGAGCAAATCTGTTCTGGCAAGCCATTCCTGGCAAAAATGGTCCGTAGGACTGCAATAGTTTTCTCCGTGGTGGTGGAGGACATTTTGATGACCTCAGGCCATTTCGAGTGCGCATCCACGGCTATTAAAAACATTGAGTCCATGAATGGACCAGCAAAATCAATATGCACCCGTTGCCAGGGAGATGAGGGCCACTCCCATGGGTGTAGAGGGGCCTGAGGTGGTGCATTTTGGACTTTCTGGCATCCTGAGCAGCTCTTGGTCAGGTCCTCGATTTTGTTTAGCGATTCCCGGCCACCACACATAAGCCCTGGCTAGGCTTTTCATTTTTACCCCTCCCAGATGACCCTCATGAAGCTCATTGAGCACTCTATCCCTTAACTTGGGTGGAATTACCACTCGGGATCCACACATCAAGGTCCCCCGGCACACTGACAGCTGTTCTCTCCTTGTCGAGAATGCTGGCAACAGTGAGTCGCCATGTGCTGGCCATCCCTTCACCGTCAAATCATATACCCGAGACAGTTTCGGGTCATTTCGGGTTTCCTTTTCGATACAAGCGTTAGTTACCGGTAGGTATTCAACAATAGTCGAATGCAATATTTAGACAGGATCCACTGCTGGTGCTTCCTCCGCAGTAGGCAGTAGCAGGCGTGATAGCCCATCAGCATTTCCATGCTGTTTCGTGCCCTTATATTCAATCTCATAGTGGTGCGCCCCTAGAAAAAGTGACCATCTTTGTAGTCGTTGCGCAGTCATCACCGGAACGCCCTTCTTCGGATTAAAAATGAAGACAAGAGGCTGGTGATCAGTCAGCAAGGTGAATTTCTGCCCGTGCAGATAGTGATTGAACTTTTTCACTCCCCACACTAGGCTGAGGGCCTCCCTGTCAATCTGGGCGTAGTTACGCTCGGCTGAGGTTAGTGATCGTGACGCAAAGGCTATTGGCCTCTCTGAGCTGTCCGAGAATTTGTGCGACAGCACCGCTCCAATGCCGTAGGGTGACGCATCACATGCCAACCGAATTGGTAATGCTGGGTTGTAATGGGCCCATACCTCTTGCGATGTGATTAGTGTTTTGCTCTTCTGGAAAGCTCGTCTAAATTCGTCACTCCACTTCCATGGCACCCCAGTTTGCAGTAGGGTGTTCAGTGGGTGTAGTATTGTAGACAAATTTGGCAAGAACTTATGGTAGTAGTTTACCAGCCCGAGGAACGACCTCAGTTGTGACACATTTTCCGGTGCTGGAGCCTTGACTACTGCCTCAATCTTCTCTGGGGACTTATGTAACCCCTCTTTATCGATAACGTGGCCACAATACGAGATCTGTTTTCTAAAAAACTCGCATTTGGGGCGGTTAGCTCGGAGCCCATATTCCTGCAATCTAGTGAGCACCTGCTCCAGGTTGGCAAGGTGATCAGTCATTTTCGCCCGTGACCAGGATGTCGTCCAAATAACACTGGGTCCCTGGGATCCCTTGCAGGACTTGTTCCATTGCCCTCTGCCAAATAGCCGGAGCTGATGCTACCCCGAATACCAGCCGGTTGTATTGGTCGAGACCTTTATGGGTGTTGATTGTGAGGTTTTTTTTTGATGCTTCTTCTACCTCCATTTGCAGATACGCCTAGGCCAGATCAATCTTAGTGAAGCGTTTCCCTCCAGATAGCGAGGCGAAAATATCTTCAATCCGCGGAAGTGGATATTGTACGGTGTGAAGGACCGGGTTTACTGTTACCTTAAAGTCCCCACAGATGCGAACCTTCCTTGGTTCCCCAGGCGTGCTGCTCAACGACTTTTTCATCACCAGGACAATGGGTGTAGCCCACTCGCTCCAGTCTACCTTGGACAGTACACCTGAACGTTCCAGACTCTCCAGCTCTGCTTCGACGGCTGGGCGGATCGCATAAGGTACTGGTCTGGCCTTAAAAAAAAATTTGGGGCTTGCGTTTTCTTCAATTTTAATCGTCGCTGTCATGCCTTTTAGTGTTCCGAGTCCTTGCTGGAACACTTCTTTCGCGTCAGTTAGGATCTTTGACAGTCGCCCAGGTGTGACGTTGTCATCCTTTTTGTCAGCCACAGTCAGTGCCTGTATGGAATGCCAATCCAGTTGTATTTTCCGGATCCATTCACGTCCCAGTAATGGTGGTCCTCCATCTTGCAATACATACAGGTCTAGTTTTGGTGTTTCCTTACCATTATATATCACGGTCACCCTTATTTTTCCCTGGTAGCAGGGAAATGCCCATTCATAAAATTGACAGGAAGAGTTGTCAAAACTATAAATACTGTAAGCCCCAAAACATCACTAAAACGTCAAATAATTTTTTTTTTTTTTTTTTAAACATCACATTTTTAAAATAACTAAATTACATAAAATAACTATTAAACAATAATTTAAATTTTTGAAAAAATTAATTACATTTTCTAACGGGGCTAGAAATAAACTTATCTTTCTTTAAAGTATTTAAAAATAATAAACCTGTGGAAACAATGTTTTAATTTTAATTAATTCACCACTTGTTAAAAGCAGGCCTTGCGCCTGCTTTTTAAAAGTGTAACTGCTGGAGACTTACCCTCCCGGAGAAACCTGGAAAAATAACAAGTTCCAGGCGTACGCGCTGCCTCTCCGGCGCACGCGTTCGACCTGTGAACCCCTTTAAGGGAACGGAAGTTCTGGTTTCCCGCGCATGCGCAGTGCATGCACGAAACCGGCACTTCCATTGGGCCTACGGGTGAGTACCCCGTGCGTACTCACCCGTGGAGACCTGAATTTCTGGGCCATTGTTTTGACTGGATTTTCTCCATCACCGGCTTTATCCAACACACTTAATTAATTTCCCAAACCCACCCCCGCCCACTGTAATTCAAACAAAATTACAGATTCTATCCAGTGATATTCATCCTTGACCAGTTGCCTTCCTTGCCACAATACTTGTATGGTTCTAGAACCTTAGCAATCATTATGCGTTGTTTTACCATTTTTATCTGCACCCATCTTTATAACCCTCCGTCCCACTAATGAGCAGATATTCAACCATTGTTAAAGGTGTAAATCAACAAAGCATTAATTGCTTTATTTACAAGGGTCATAATAATCAGCTGTGTAGAGCCTTGATCAGACCCTCGTTTAGAGTGCCGCGTTCAGTTTTCGGCACCGCACCTCCGGAAGAATATATTGGCCTTGGAGATGGTGCAGTGCAGATTCACCAAACTGGGGCTTTGGGGTTAAATTATGAGGACCGGTTGCATAAACTTGGCTTGTCGTCCCTTGAGTATCGAAGATTGAGGGGGTGATCCGATCGAGGTGTTTTAACAGGATTCGATAGGGCTGGTACCGAGAAACGATTTCCTCTGATGGGGGAATCAAGAACGATGGGACATAATCTTAAAATTAGAGCTCGGCCATTTAGGAAGGAAGTCAGGAAGCACTTTTTTTCTACACCAAGGGTAGTAGAAATCTGCAATTCTCTGCCCCAAAAGACTGGATGCTGGGACAATTGGAGCTTTCACGACTGAGATCAGTAAGATTTTTGTTAGATAAGGGATATGGCGGGTAAATGGAATTGAGAACGAAAATTTCTGCAAAGATAAATTAGTTGGAATAGTTAATCCTGTAACAGTTTGTTCGTGTGGGAGTGTTGTTTGGCATCAAACATAACTTTTAAAAGTTGAACAATCGGCACTGTTGCTCTGTTGGCTTAAAATGCTCCAGCCAACTTCAGGAGACGGGTATGATCCTCTTGCCTCAATCAAAGCTCTGCACTGTCCAATTCCACCCGCCCCTTGTTGCTTCAGCACCATCTGACGCCTGCAGTAATTTATCTTTGTCAACACTCAAGATTACAACTAACAGTGTGTCTGTGTGTTTTAGCAACATCTCTTCCAGTAGCAAGTTTCCAAATGACGCTCTATCTGGTGTAGGGCGTTAGTTATTGATGGACACGAGCTAACTGTTCTGAATTAACAATATGCTTACCCGGTCTCAGATTCTTTGTTGGCACTGGCTCCAGGGAATCCTCTGCATCATTCAAAGGGGGATTGACAGGAAAAAAAAAACAAGGAGAAATCCGTTGGCCAAGTTCTGACAAATTCGAGCAACATTGGCATCGTTCACAACAAAGTGATACCTTAACCAAGAAAAAAGGCAACGGTTAAATTTCTGCCAACACCAAGTCTTGCACTTGGCTCCGACACACCTGTGGATGTAGTTTGGTGTTGGTTAGTGTTGGATTCAGCCAGGGCTCAGGGCACGCTTGAGGCACTTGCCAATGGCCTTGCTGCGGACCAACACTGACACTTTGGAGTCTGAATGTCCAATGATGCAGGTTGGGGCCAATTTGGTCAAAACTATTCACCAGCCTGACTTTATCACCTGCATAACAGCAGTCACTGCATTTCAAAGTAATTCAGTGGATGTAAAGTGCTTTGAGACTTCTCCAAGAGATGTGATAAAGTACCATGCATGTTTTTCCGCAAGCATTTTCTATTAGCAGGCTGTTAGATAAGTGACAGCCCAGTTAGATGCAGTGCCCCAAGAGTCACCAGCTCCATCTGTCACAGCAGGTGGCACTAAATTGGATGTAGCACATTGGTCCTCTTTACCTTTAGGGCACTTTCCTCTGTGGGCTTGGAACCCTCCAGTCTTAAGGTTGCTTCTTTGAGGGTGGTCCCCATAGCCATGAGGAAAGCCCAGGCTAGTTTAGCTGTTACTCTGTTCACCGTGAAGTGATGCCTGCACCTTTTTCGTGACATTTATCAAACACTATTGCTTGGACTTAAAATTATGGATGATAAAATCTTATTGTAGATCTGTCCTGATGGATGGGGCCTCTAATGCCACAATGGCCTTCATTCTTCTAGTTCAGCGCTGTATGGAGAACGCTGAATAAATAAGGTTCCACTAATGGCATTTCAGCAAGCAGCATCCTGAAATGGTGCTCCTATCAGGCTTTGTAGGAAGGCGCACACTTAGGTTTTTTGGTTTTGGTAGGTTTTGGATTTAAGGACAATACAAAGTACAGGAAACTTTGTGCTATCCAGCACTGACTGGACCAAGCTGTTGCCGTCCCATCAAAACTGCCGGACAAACCAGCGCTAATGTTGAAACATACGGAGATTTTGAGCTCCGTATCTGGCAACAAACCCTGTTGCTTAACAGCTTCTAAACAGTCGGCCGTACCTTGCAAGCGTCTCTGTAGCTTAGCAACAGCTTCAGCGAGACCTTGCAGAGCCTGACTGGTGGGGGGAAAAAAAAGCAACGAAAAGGCTCCTGATTTTTGCCGGTGGCTCGAGCATTCCGGACAGTTAACCTCCGGATAAACCAAAGTTTCCTGTACTGCTCTAACTGCATGATTGGCAGGGGGGTACAAGGTGGTTTCCCTTCAACAGCGGATGAGCTTGTTCAACTCTAATAGTATAAGAGGAATACTGCCTGTTGGAATGATGATGTGTCTGTAAGGTAGCTTTTCTTCTTTCACGTTTGTATAGATAGCAATATTATTTAACAAGTACTGACTGCCCACATCCAATGCAAATTTATCATTTAATATAACTAAAGATTTCTGTACAGTAACATTTGTGACATTTCTTCCAACGGTCCATCAGGATGAACACGGTATCCATGCGGACGTGTTTCTAAGTCTCCCTTGTGTCCTGGGCACAACAGGAGTGTGCGGAATCTTAAGGCAGCCACTCAAGGAGGCAGAGGAAATAAAACTGAAACACAATGTGGATTCTCTTTTGAAGACCCAGCGGGAAATTGTATTGTGAACAAAATGCTAAGAGCCAGGCCTCTTTTTATGCAGCTGGTTATCAGTGCACCACTATTATTACATCACTTTGTGATTGCCTCATTATATAACGGAGGTGACTGCTGCCAACAAAGTTGAAGTAGTTGCGCGCAGTGTTTTTTTTCAGTTCAAGAAAACACTTCCAGAGGGGGTGGAGAAAAGAGATCGCTGTTGCCGAACAGAGCCGCATCCGGAAAAGAAAATCTGCGCCAGCAAAACACAGTAAAGGTCCATTTTTATTCATTTTCTTCTCCTTTCCCTTCACACGGCGCTCGGGCTCCATACAAATAAATCTCCGCAACACAACCCTCCCCGTGAAAATATTCATTAATACATAAGCCAACCCACGCTATTATTATACATTATTAAACCAACTCATAGCTCCATAGATTTAGGCATGTGATATGACTGACTTATTATACATTCATACTTAAACCACCACAGATTTATGCACAACGCTTCTGCGCAGCTTCCGGTTCATTGGCAGCAGTCACTCCGTTGTATATACGTAGTAAATATTAGTCAAGTGTCGTGCTGTGTGGTAGTTGCCCAGAAATTAGATCTATTATTTTAGATATTGCTTGCTAGAGTTATATAAAAACCCAGTAACTAATCACCAATAAAACCAAATCACAAGCATGCTAACTCTTAATGCGAACCCCCAATTTACTATAATCCGTGTCACAGCAGAGAAATACAACGGCTTCTGAAGGTTATTAGTAAAGAAATGACGAGGGTATCCTGAACAGAGCAAGACGTATTCACCTTCAACCCTAAAATGAAGAGTTGAGTTACGGTATAATAGAATAGAATAACTTCTTATAATACAAGTGTACCACACACTAATAACCAGAACCATTAATTTCAGCCCATAGAATGTGGTAGATAGGGTATGAACTGTGTACTAGTGCTTCCACTTTAAGTACTTGGCATCCTGTCTGCACACAGCCTAAATCTAAAAGTTAAAGGACACTTAATAATGGAGGTCTGTGTACAAGAATGTTAACTTCCTCAAGTGACTAACTCCTGAATTAATTTCAACCTCATTAGTGGAAATCAATATACAGTCTCACACACAGACCTCCCATGAAATATTCAGTTTATGATGCAATATATTTTTTCTTTCATTAATAAACTGCAATAATTTTATGATATTGGGAAAACAGCAAGTAGCATGATGTAGTACTGCCTTGTTAACATTGTGATGCAGGTGCTGACAGGATATTTTCTCTCAATATGCGTGGGGAGCCAGGCAAGTATACTTTATCAATTCCAAATTTAATTGCAGAATATTCCATCAGGATTCAATCTAACCACTTTCTAAATGTCATGCTTTCAGCCAGTAACCAAATCAGCTGGTTTCAGATACAGCAATGGAGTTGTACTGTTGATAAGCAAGCAACAGTTAGAAGGGCTTCTGCTGTATAATCAAACTTGTTGTCAAGACCAAAGTTGTTCCCGGGGCAGTAAATTTACAATAAAAGTAGAAAATGATGGAAATACACATCTGGTCCATCAACATCTGTAACGAGAAGACAGGTTAATGTTTTGGGTGTTCATCCTTCCAGTATGTGCAGGTTTTTATTTCCAATTTGCATTAGTATCCAAGTTTCCATCCGAACTTGCTGCGCTTCAGCAGTGTTAGGAGTTTAGACAAAAGTTGGCATCCAGACACACTGGTTCAAATTTCTGGGGCTGCCGAATTGCCTGGGCACAGTGAATACAGGAAAAGGGGGTAACAAGGACCACGTCCCTAAAAGGGAGCACGTGCTCTTTTCTGTCCTTCGACATTATTGGGACGGAAAAAGCAGGTGGCTCCAATGACAGACTTGCGCTGCTCCCCACCCTGATTTTCCTGTACTCGCCGCTCCCAGCTGATCCATTAATTCCAGGTACAGGGACAGGAAAATCTGCTCCATTGTTTGAAATGTTTTATTGCACATTGCCCTACAACTAAGAAATGACCTTTTTCTTCTACAAATTAGGAGTTTAGACAAAACTGCTCAAATGATTTCTGTTCGCTTATTTTATTCTAGTCGTTAACTTATAACAGCAAGGTCACAGGCTACATTAAACATTGCCAACATTTAAAACAGACCAAAATATTGCATAAATTGAAACAAACTGAAGGGAAATTAAATATACTCTTTATTCTGAAGACAAGTCCTTTTTGTTTTACCACAACCTGTGCATATAAAATGGTGTACACCTGAAACATGGTCATTTCTAAAACATTGTGCTAACCAGTAGTCGGACTACTGACACATTAAATCAGACTTGGGTTTGACTCACAGTACATTTTCTGTCGAATATTCATGCAGTTACAAGATAAACTACATGCCAAGATTTGTCTTTTGTTTCCACTTGTTTGGTTTGGAAATGTGTATCTTTCTTTGGTTAATCTCCATCTATTATTTGTAGTGAGCATAAGACTGTTCTACAATGTTACAAAAGTTTTAAATAAAATATGACTCTATATGGAACACATCACATACTTACAAGTAATGGCTTCTGAATTTTTGCCAGTCACGTAATCAAATCAAGCTACTGAGAGGGTTGATGAATGATTGTGCAATGGTGGTTCTGATACTGTATCGGCGATTATATTTCTGGTAGAAATGTCTATTCTGGAAGGTCAGCACTTCATAATCTAGTCTCTTGCGCTTGGGCGCATTTTCGTAGGTGTGACTCTTGGTCCACTTGTCTGGAAGTGTAAATATAAGGCCACATGTTTGTGTGCGAGGTGCAGTGCTCATTGCGGTTACATATTACGCTGCGTGACTGCAGAGTCTTTACAGATCCCGAGTTACGAATGGCTGTAGCTCACTGGAGGCTTGGTACTTGGAGGGGTTTCTCCTCCACTTGGGTTTTAAGTGTAAACTGCTCAGGACCAAGTAACCGCTCATCAAATACTGTATTCGGACTGTTCTTTACATATCTACCACTCGCCGATATCAACGTGTAATCACAATGTTCTAATTTCTCTCCATTACTAATGCCAAAGTAAATAGTGGGAATGGGCTTTCCTTCCGGCCTACTGAAATTTGAGGTACAATTGGAGTTGCTGTGCACTAAAACCTTTGTATCACACACATTCTTTTCAGGGTTTTGTTTGCCCTGTAAACTGCATAAATCTGGAAAAAAAAGACAAGACAATTCATAAAACTTTTAACTATAGTTTCCATATTAGAAATGAGAGTTAATGCTTGTTAATAGTAATGCTTCAGAAAAATTGTAGCTAATTTATCAGACATGTTTGAGAAAAAAAATCACAACTCATTAGTGCCCAAGAAAGTATCTTAATTAACAATCAGCTATCTATATAGTAAAAATTATTTTCATGGGTATTCTGAATGTAATCAGTGCTGAAGTGACGTCTCCCAATGTGCTGATAGGACAAAGAATCTCCCCCTCCACCCGCTGGTTGAGTGTAGATGCATAAATGTAGTGTGCTCTTTGATCTTCTATCCGTCAGGAGAAGCATATTCCCAGGTAGGCACTGCTGAGATCAGGAACTCCACCAGGGCACATATGCATTACATCACAGGGGGAAAGCAGAGGTTATAGAAACGAAAGGTGTTGTAATTCACCTGTGCATTTCGCCGTTACACAATTTTCCTTCAATTTTACGTCAGTACTGCTGTTTGCTTCAGAATAACCTTCCTGCTCTCCCATGGGCTCCTTTTGCAAAGATTTTACGTAATCAGCTCTACAGCAGCCTAAGAGAAATAAAATCCACTTTTTATGTTTTGGAAAGTATATCGACAGAAAACTAGAGTTACATTTGACGTCAGTGTTTTGTATTTTGCTTGTGTTGCCAGAGTTGATTTTCTTGTCTACTCTCAATTATCAGCGAAGTGATGGAAGGTGTCATCAACAGTGCGATCAAGCAGCACTTACTCACCAATAACCTGCTCACTGATGCCCTGTTTGGGTTCCACCAGGGTCCTTTAGCTCCTGACCTCATTACAGCCTTGGTCCAAACATGGACAAAGCAGCTGAATTCCAGAAGTGAGGTGAGAGTGACTGCCCTTAATATCAAGGCAGCATTTGACCGAGTGCAGCATGAAGGAGCCCCAGTAAAACTGAAGTCATTGGGAATCTGGGGGAAAACCTCTCCACTGGCTGGAGTCATACCTAGTACAAAGGAAGATGGTTGTGGTGGTTGGCGGTCAATCATCACAGCCCCAGGACATCGCTGCAGGAGTGCCTTAGGGCAGTGTCCTAGGCCCAACCATCTTTAGCTGCTTCATCAATGACCCTCCCTCCATCATAAGGTCAGAAGGAACATGGGAACACCACCACCTCCAAGTCACACACCATCCTAAATTGGAAGGATATCGCTGATCCTTCATCGGGTCAAAATCCTGGAACTCCCTCCCTAACAGCACTGTGGGAGTACCTTCACCACACGGACTGCAGCAGTTCAAGGTGGCGGCTCACCACCACCTTCTCATGGGCAATAAATGCTGGCTTTGCCAGTGACGTCCACATCCCATGAATGAATAAAAAAACTTACTTTCCTAAAATGCAAGCATCAGCATTTTTTTAAGAAACAATAAGGTACCTCACAGTTCGATTGGGATCACAATGTTGCTAATGAGTATTCGTTATTGAGAGGCAGGATTGTTATATAAAATGTCAAATATTTTTGGCCTACTGTTAGATGAGGGCTAGGATGCCTTTCCATTTCATTCACACTTCGCTAAAACAGACACCTCATGCTCTCACATGAAAGGGTCTCACCTCAAGGTAGTAACTTTAATTGCCAACTGAACCTCTCATCTGACAGACTTGAATGAAAGAAAGACTTGCATTTAGATAGCGCCTTTCACGACCACCAGACATCCTAAAGCACTTTACAGCCATTGAAGTACTTTTTGCAGTGGAAACACTGTTGTAATGTAGGAAACGTGGCAGCCAATTTGCACACAGCAAGGTCCCACAAACAGCAATGTGATAATGACCAGATAATCTGTTTTAGCGATGTTGATTGAGGGATAAATATTGGCCAGGACACCGGGGATAACTCCCCTGCTCTTCTTTGAAATAGTGCCATGGGATCTTTTATGCCCGTTTGAGAGGGCAGACGGGGTCTCGCTTTAACATCTCATCTGGAAGACGGCACCTCCAACAGTGCAGCACTCCCTCAGGACTGAACTGAAGTGTCAGCCTAGATTTTTGTGCTGAAGTCTCTGGAGTGGGACTATGAACCCACAACCTTCTGACTCAGAGGCAAGAGTGCTACCCACTGAGCACGGTTGAACGGGAGCGGTTCATAAGGTCTCTCTCACAACACAGATAAATTATTTGGGAACATTACTTTAGTCAAGCCAGTGGGACAAGACATATATGTAAGTTACTGAAAAGTAAATTCCAATTTAAAAATTGGAATTATTATTGGTGTCCTGGCCAATACTTATCCTTCAATCAACATCACAAAAACAGGTTATCTGGTCATTATCACATTGCTGTTTGTGGGAACTTGCTGTTATCAAATTGGCTGTCGCGTTTCCTACATTACAACAGTGACTACACTTCAAAAAGTATTTCATTGTCTGTAAAGCGCTTTGGGACGTCCGGTGATTGTGAAAGGCACTATATAAATGCAAGTTTTTTTCCAATTTAAAAATTCTAAACCAATTATTTACTCAATGGGCGATAATCACTTGGAATATTCAGATAAGGTAGTGGAATCAAAAATGTTAGGGGAGTTTTAAGATGCAGTTGAATGCTAGGCTTGGCAATTGGAAATACCGACAGAAAGCATCCCCTCTTTAACATACCTAATGAACCGGCCTCCTGGGTGCCCGATTGTGTTGAGATTGAGCTCAATGGGTTGAATGGCCTTTTTCTTCCATTATTAAATGACCGTCTACCAATAATAATTTATTGCCCCCACATTACTGGGTTCAACAACTGCGTGTAGCAACTTCCCTTCATGATGCTACCAGCACATTTTGTTTAAAAATGATCTGCATTCATTGTGATTGTTTGATTTATTTTAAGGTACTAATAATGAAACCCTTGTCAGTCATTTCCAAAGTATTATTTTCCTCAAGACACCTATCATTTCCCCAGAGAGAGAGTGTGCTGGATAAACTATTGCTCCCTCGCCTCTACCACCCAGAATTGACCCATTAAGAGGTGTTCAAAAATTGGCTAGGGTGATTCTCCCTTCAGTTTTCACTTGTCTGTGGAGAAATACCTGGCTTTCACCCTCACCTTCCCACCATTAAGATTGGGAACTCTGCATGAGGTACTCATGGACACAAATCTCCACCCTGCCATTGCACAACGCAGCGCATCAAAGCTCAAACACTCTGGACTGATTATGAAACTCACTTTTTAAATTGATCTCAATAATATTTAAATAATCTATGTTCTTGAAAACCAACATACGAAAATGACGTAACAGGAAAAGTCCATCTATCTTGTCCCATGTACATCAGGATACAGATGCACCATACCCACCTGGAGCCATGAAATCCCCCATGCAAGGCGAAAAACCAGATTAAAAACCCAGGCCAGTTAGGGGATGGGGACATTTCTCTCCGACCCCTTACCTACCTCTTGTACAATCTGATCTCCACCCCAGCCAGAAACAGGTCCAGCTCTCACTGGCTT
The DNA here is from genome assembly GCF_052327205.1 of Somniosus microcephalus. Lineage (NCBI taxonomy): Eukaryota > Metazoa > Chordata > Chondrichthyes > Squaliformes > Somniosidae > Somniosus > Somniosus microcephalus. The sequence continues at coordinate 101,138,033 of NC_141001.1, forward strand.
CAATTCTGTTCCCTGTAGGGTGTATGTATATTTAGCGTCAGACCTGCCCATGTGCATAACACTATACTTTTCTAAGTTATACATAACTTTCCAAACACAGGACCATTCCCCCAGCACACTCGCACACATCTTGGTATCATAGAAACATAGAAGATAGGAGCAGGAGTAGGCCATTCAGCCCCTCGAGCCTGCTCCGCCATTCAATGCGATCATGGCTGATCATCCAAATTCAGTACCCTGTCCCTGCTTTCTCCCATACCTCTTGATCCCTTTAGCCTTGAGAAATATATCCAACTCCTTCTTGAATATATTTAATGAATTGGCCTCTACTGCCTTCTGTGGTAGAGAATTCCACAGGTTCACCACTCTCTGGGTGAAGAAATTCCTCCTCATTTCTGTCCTAAATGGCTTAACCCTTATCCTTAGACTGTGACCCCTGGTTCTGGACTCCCCGACCATCGGGAACATCCTTCCTGCATCTAGTCTGTCCAGTCCTGTCAGAATTTTATAAGTTTCAATGAGATCCCCTCTCATTCTTCTAAACTCCAGCGAGTATAATCCCAGTCGACCCAATCTCTCCTCATACGTCATTCCTGCCATCCCAGGTATCAGCCTGGTGAATCTGCGGATAATTCCCCCAACACCTACAAATCCACTGATATCTGTCTGCCTGCATGCAGCCAATTCATAAACCACGGCAGCAGATTACCACTGATTCCACAGCATTCAATCTTGTAGAGAAACAGCCTGTGAGGTACCTTATCAAAAGCTTATTTTGAAGGTCCAGGCAAGGCTCTTACCCGAGGGAAATCGTCTATGTCTCTGAAGGGCGGAAGAGTCCACAAATGTTTTCTTGCAATCATCACATTTGTACGGTTTTTCCCCAGTGTGGCGGCGGAGATGTACCTTCAGGTGCGTACTACGATGAAATGCTTTGACACAGAAAGTACACGCATAAGGACGTTCGCCTGTGTGAGTTCGACGATGGTCGTTTAAGTTGGACTTCTCTGCAAAGCCTCTTCCGCATTCATCACACACGTATGGCTTCTCTCCAGTGTGAGTGCGTCTGTGCATTGTTAACTGTGCTTTGCGCAAAAATCTCCTCCCACAGTATTCACATTTAAAGCATTTCCCTCCAGCGGAAATAATGTCATTGCTTAAAGATCCAACCTCTTTGAATGTCTTTCCATTGTTCAAAGGTCTCAAACAGGAGATGGTTTTGTTATCAATTTTATAGTTTATGCTATTCATCTTACCCGTTAGAGAATGGGAAGTATTCGTTCTTTTGTCTTCTAATAGGCAGCTGCTCAACCGGGCCAAAGTACCGCCCAACAAAATGTCCGCCCCAGAGCTACTGTCGCAATCACCATGTTTTGCGAAATCCTCAGGGTATCGGTAGCCTGAATCCCCAAAGCACGCTACTTCAATAGGTTCTACTTCAGGAAGTGCACAGATTGACCCTATAGTAATTTTTTAAAAAGGTTTTGATACAACTTGAAAACAGATACCAAGACAAGACACACAATACAAATGTATATCCAAGATGACAGTTCATTAGGCAGTGTCAACTTAGTCCAGTGGCAGCATTCGCATCCGAGTCAGAAGGTTGTGAGTTCAAGACCAACTCCAGAACTTTGAGCATATAATCTAGGCTAGCACATCAGTGCATTACCGAGGGAGCGCTGCATGGACATCTTTCGAATGAAGTGTTAAACCAAGGCCATGTTTGCCTGCTAGATGGAAAGGAAGCCATTGTACTAACCAACATTTATTCCTCAACCAACGCCACTAAAACTGATGATCTGGTCATTTTTCTCACTACAGTTTGCGGGATCTGGCTGTACGCAGATTGGCTACCATGTTTGACTACATTACGACAGTGACTTCAAAAGTACTTCATTGGCTGTGAAGTGTTTTGGGACATCCTTCACTCTTTATGCATTTGGCCAGGCAGATAATTGATGAAAGACATCATCTAGGACTGTCAAAATAATTTCAACAATATTTACTGGCAGTTTATTTTTGTGAGAACTATTGGGTCCCATTTTATATTTTATGCCACATGTTCAGTAAGTTATTTTCTGAAGTGCGAAGTGCCTTCAAACGTATTTGCATGTTAACGGTGCAATATAAATGCAATTTGTTGTTGAAAAAATTAAGGAAATACAATTACTTTATGACATAGGAAGATGTAACTCCACAACACATAACTGTTGTACAATGAAGCCGTCACATGGTAGTCTGTGAGTTCAATGTTGTAACAAGCTGGATAACTTGCACATTGTTGAAAAGTAGAAGAATAAATGTTTTGTGCTTGTGAAGCAAGATATAGTTAGAGAAATAGGACTGAGACAGAAGGAAGCATTAAGCAGAACAATAGTCGCTGTGTGAAGTGCTGCAGTTCATAGAATCATAGAAATTCACGGCACAGATGGAGGCCATTCGGCCCATCGTGTCTGTGCCAGATGAAAAAAAGCTTGCCAGCTCTTGGTCCGTAGCCTTGTAGGTTACGGCACTTCAAGTGCATATCCAAGTACTTTTTAAATGTGATGAGGGTTTCTGCCTCTACCACCCTTTCAGGCAGTGAGTTCTAGACCCCCACCACCCTCTGGGTGAAAAAAGTTCTCCTCTAAATCTATGCCTCCTGATTACTGATCTCTCTGCTAAGGAAAATAGGTCCTCCCTATCCACTCTATCCAGGCCCCTCATAATTTTATACACCTCAATCAAGTCTCCCCTCAGCCTCCTCTGTTCCAAAGAGAACAACCCCAGCCTATCCAATCTTTCCTCATAGCTAAAATTCTCCAGTCCTGACAACATCCTCTAGTGCAATCACATCTTTCCTGTAATGTGGTGACCAGAACTGTATGCAGTACTCTAGCTGTGACCTAACTAGCGTTTTATACAGTTCAAGTATAACTGCTCTTATGTTCTATGCTTCAACTAATAAAGGAAAGTATTCCATATGCCTTCTTAACCACATTATCTACCTGTCCTGCTACCTTTAAGAATCTGTCAACATGTACTCCAAGGTCCCTCTGTTCCTCCACACATCCCAGTACCCTACCATTTATTATATATTCCCTTGCTTTGTTAGCCCTCCCCAAATACATTACCTCACACTTTTCTGGACTGAATTCCATTTGCCACTGTTCTGCCCACCTGACCAGTCCATTAATATCTTCCAGCAGTCTACAGCTTTCTTCCTCACTATCAACCACATGGCCAATTTTTGTATCATCTGCAAACTTCTTAATCATGCCCCCTACATTAAAGTCTAAATCATTGATATATACCAAAAACAAGAGATCTAGTACTGAGCCCTGCAGAACCCCACTGGAAACAGCCTTCCGGTCACAAAAACACCCGTCGACCATTAATTACCCTTTGCTTCCAGCCACTGAGCCAATTTTAGATCCAACTTGCCACTTTTCCTTGGATCCCATGGGCTTTTACTTTTCTGACCAGTCTGCCATGTGGGACCTTGTCAAAGGCCTTGCTAAAATCAATGTAGACTACATCAAACACGCTACCCTCATCGACCCTCCTTGCTACCTCTTCAAAAAATTCAATCAAGTTAGTCAGACACGACCTTCCCTGAACAAATCCATGCTGACTGTCCTTGATTAATCCGTGGCTGTCAAAATTACTACTGTTCCTCAGAATCTTTTCCAATAATTTGCCCACCACTGAGGTTAGGCTAACTGGCCTAACAGTGTTTACAACTGGCACAAGGGACGATAGCTTAATAAGCGTCACTGTCGGATATGTAACTGTGCACAACATGTGATGCACTAAACAATTTTGGAGATCAAAGTAAACTATCTGGTTCAAAAATAAACCATCACACATAATCTGTCAATACCCAGTTCAAGAGTGGTATAAAATTCCATACAAGTATCTGATTTAGTCTCGGAGTTACGGGAGGAGGAACTGTGCTTTTTAAAAAAATCTTCCACACTCTGGATGTCACAGGAGCCGCTCAAATTTTCTAAAATGTCAAAATGATCAATATCCATCTCTTAGCTCTACATTAACTGTAAAGCACTTTGGGACGTCCTGAGGTCGTAAAAGGCGCTATATAAATGCAAGTTCTTTCTTTATTTCTTTTTATGCACTCAGAATCACTTTTCTCTTCGCCCATCCCAACATTCTTCATCCTTGCGGATTTCAAATATTCCCCCCCCCCGCCCCCTCACCTTCTCATCCAGAACATTTTTAGGAACCTCCTATAGTTACTATCTATAGGACTGGATTTATTTGAAAGTAATGCTGTTACCTCTGTACTGCCTTTGGTTTTCCGGGTTATTTCCTTGGATAAACTGCAAATCACCGATGGTGTTTGTATTGTAATTCTGCCCTTGGTCAGTCATTGGCGCATTGAGGTGCAAGGCTGCTGAATCCATCTGGTCCGTTCTGCAGCAAGCTGAGAAAAAAATAAAAGCAAGTTAAGCAAACATTTGGCAGATGGAGTATCATGTGGGAAAGTGCGAGGTGATCCACTTTGGCAGGAAAAATAAAAAAGCAAATTATTTAAATGGAGAGAGATTACAAAATGCTACAGTTCAGAGGGACCTGGGGGTCCTTGTGCATGAAACACAAAAAGTTAGCATGCAGGTACAGCAAGTAATCAAAAAGGCAAATGGAAAGTTGGCCTTTATTTTAAAGGGGTTGGAGTATAAAAGCTGGGAAGTCCGGCTACAACTGTACAGGGTATTGGTGAGACCACACCTTGAGTACTGTGTACAGTTTTGGTCTCCTTATTTAAGGAAGGATATACTTGCATTGGAAGCAGTTCAGAGACGATTCACACGGTTGATTCCTGAGATGAGGGGGTTGACTTATGAAGAAAGGTTGAGCAGGTTGGGCCTATACTCATTGGAATTTAGAAGAATGAGAGGTGATCTTATTGAAACATATAAGATACTGAGGGGTCTCGACAAGGTAGATGCAGAGAGGATGTTTCCCCTTGTGGAGAAATCTAGAACTCCGGGGCACAGTTTCAGAATAAAGGGTCGCCCTTTTAGAACTGAGATGAGGAGGAATTTCTTCTCTCAGAGGGTCGTAAATCTGTGGAACTCTCTGCCCCAGAGAGCTGTGGAGGCTGGGTCATTAAATACACTTAAGGCGGAGATAGACAGATTTTTGCAAGATGAGGGAGTGAAGGGTTATGGGTGCGGGCAGGGAAGTGGCTTTGAGCCCAAGATCAGCCATGATCTTAATGAATGGCGGAGCAGGCTCGAGGGTGCCAAGTGGCCTATTCCTGCTCCTATTTCTTGTGTTCTAAGCATTAAAAGCTTACATTAAGGCTGGATAGTCCAGAATAAGCGGGTGATTCACAAAGTCAATTGAACTTTATGGGAATAGAAATCATTAGTATAAATATGCTTCATGGGATAGTTGAAAGACTTTAAATACCAAAACAACCTCATAATTAGAGAAAGCATAATTAGTTTTAAGATTCGCTACATTACAACAGGGACTATGCTTCAAAACGACTTCATTGGCTGTGAAGTGCTTTGGGATGTGCGGAGGCTGTGAAAGAGGCTACATAATTGCAGGATTCTCAGCCCATGGCAGATAGGCTCAGAGTCTGTGAGCTCAGCGTTATTGTAAGGGCCCAGCACTAACTTATCAAGGATTAGAATTCTAACCAATGCCTTGCACCACTAATTGGTGTGACACGATCATGTGCCTGTGATTTTCTACACAGTGAGCCTCTGATTTTAACCATGCCACTATGGGCAGTTGTGAAGTGGAAGCTAGACAGACGAAGAGGAAAATAAGCTGACAGGACTAATGGCTCTGTTTTTCTGTTTCAATTTTTGGCCCTTTCACTTGCTGGGTGTGGTAGCCTAGTGGTTAGGGTACTGGACCAGCAACCAGGACCAAATTGCAGGCATAGGATAGGGTCTCGCCATTTAGTGGTGCAGCATGTTTCAGTATTCTCGAGCGCGGCTCCTGAGCAGACACTGGTTAGAATTGTGACCCCTGATGAAAAGTTAGGTTGCAAGTTCAAATCCCAGCATGGCAAATTGTGAGGTTGAAGTCAACATGGGCTAGAAAAATTAACCGGGAAAGCATCCAGATTGTCGTAAAAACCCAACTGGTTCACTAATGTCCGCCAGTGAAGGGAGCCGACCTACCCCTCCCCGGTCTGACCTATGTGGTTGATTCTAAATGCCCACCGAAGTGGCCTAGCAAGCCAAAGTTCACCATTGCAGGAGCACCAGCACCACAAGGACCGCAGGGTTACTGGAAATGGACAATAAATGAACTTTAGCATCCAGAGAACAAATTAAAACTAAAGCCTGCTGAGGATCACAGATAAAGGGAAACAGTAAAACATTTTCTACAGTGAAGCGACGGCTGCCCGCAAAGATCTTGTGATTTCTGTGGCGAAAACTTTAGGTTCTCGACATTAAATTGATTGTCGCACTGTCAAAAGGAGATCCCCCCACGCAGAGCAGCAGTCGCATCATCAAGCTGTCTAAGCAGCCAATTACACTGAAGAATTTATGCAGACAGCGAACCAGGAAATAAAAAGCACTGATTCAATTAACTTTTTAAAGTTTTTACAGAGAGTGAAATAAAGATTGGGACATACACATGGGGTTTATAGAAGCTGAAAAACATGAGAGAACTTTAAAAAAAAGAAATGTTTTAATTATTTTAAAAATCTAGTAATTTTCTATCATAATGGAGAAATTTGATATTCCACAAACATTAAATTTGTTTTTCAGGGCCAGAACGGTTGTTCAGCAGTCAATATGCCGTTAAAACCCCAGTTACACCTACTCCAACAAGGCTTAACTTTTACTGGAGTATTTAACAGCGCAATTAGATTGGAAAAGCTTAAGTTTTCGTCAGTTCAACTGATTTCACTGCTTGCCGGGTATGGGGAGTTCCACAGCGCAGCCTGTGGCGGAGCAGGGAATGACTGACCGCAACTTCAGGATTTCCGCGTTTATCTGCACATGCGCTAAATCCTGAAGTTGCGGTCAGTTTCAGAGGGGTAATGATGGCAAACACTGACGGTTTTGCCGTCATTACCACCGCAAGATCCGGGCCATATGTTTCAGGTTGGTACAACATTCACTCACTAGATATTATTTTTGGTAATATTACTTCAGTTGTATATATAATGGTTACGTGGCTGTGAGAATATTTTATATCTTGACAGAAGCAGCAAGAAAAATGATTATTCACACGAGTTAACATAAAGAAGAACATGAAAAAAACTCAAACATTTACAAGTTAAAACAAAAACTAAAGCTCAATAGAAAAGGAACAAAATCAAACACTGCAGATGAATTATCACAAGATATCAGTGCCTAACTCTACCAGCATTTGGTCCGTCACGTCTCAATGTAACAACAGTCTTGGGATTACATCTGTGATAAAGCTTGATATGAAGTTAGGGAACATAACTCGACTTGCCCATATGCCGAATATGAACAATACTTTAGATGCTGCACTAAACAGAAACATAGAAGATAGGAGCAGGAGTAGGCCATTTGGCCCTTCAAGCCTGCTCCGCCATTCAATGAGCTCATGGCTGATCATCCAAATTCAGTACCCTGTCCCTGCCTTCTCCCCATATCCCTTGATCCCTTTAGCCTTAAGAAATATATCCAACTCTTTCTTGAATATACTTAATGAACTGGCCTCCACCGCCCTCTGTGGCAGAGAATTCCACAGGTTCACCACTCTCTGGGTGAAGAAATTCCTCCTCATTTCAGTCCTAAATGGCTTACCCCCTTATCCTTAGACTATGACCCCTGGTTCTGGACTCCCCGGCCATCAGAAACATCCTTCCTGCATCTAGTCTGTCCAGGCCTGACAGAATTTTATAGGTTTCGATGAGATCCCCTCTCAATCTTCTAAACTCCAGTGAGTATAAGCCCAATTGACACAATCTCTCCTCATACGTCATTCCTGCCATCCCAGGTATCAGCCTGGTGAATCTTCGCTGCACTCCTTCCATGGCAAGAACGTATTTCCTCAGGTAAGGCGACCAAAACTGCACACAATACTCAAGGTGCGGTCTCACCAAGGCCCTGTACAACTGCAGCAAGACATCCTTGTTCTTGTACTCGAACCCTCTTGCTACGAAGGCCAACACACCATTTGCCTTCTTAACCGTCTGCTGCACCTGCATGCTTACCTTCAGCAACTGGTGCACAAGAACACCCAGGTCTCTTTGCACTTCCCCTTCTCCCAATCTATTGCCATTCAAATAATATTCAAATAAACAATACAAAAGCATGAATGGATCCAAGTCCCAGACATATTGTCAGCCAGTGGCTCAGTTGGTAGCATCCTCTTCGGAGTCAGAAGGTTGTGGGTTCTAAATCCCACCCCAGAGACCTGAGCAGAAAAATCTAGGCTGACACTCCAGTGCAGTGCTGAAGAAATGCTGCACTGTTGGAGGTGCCACCTGAGAGCAGACGGGGCCTCGGTTTAACATCTCGTCTGAAAGACGGCATCTCCGACAGTGCAGCACTCCCTCAGCATTGCACTGGAGTGTTAGTCAATATTATGTGCTCAAGTGCTGGAGTGAGAACCCACGACTTTCTAACTCAGGGGTCGAGGAACAGCAGCTCATCTTTCGATTAGGCACTTTACAGCCTTCTGGACTCAACATAGAGTTCAACAATTTCAGATCATAACCTCGGCCCCTATCATATATATATTTTTTATCCACACTTTTTTTCTTCTCTCCCATATGGCAGCTGTCTTTCATTCCGCCAGCGCAATTTACACTTCATCTAGAGCCATCCTGTTTCTTAACCTGTCCCATTACCATCTCCTTTTGTCTTGAATATCTCTGAATGTCTCTTAACCTCTCCTGCCTCCTATCCTATCACAGACCTTCCCTTTTGTTCTTTCATCCCCTCCCCCCCTTTCCCAGCTCCTACACTTGCTTAAAAATCTGTTCCATTTCCTGCTTTTTTCCAGTTCTGACGAAAGGTCATCGACCTGAAACGTTAACTTTGTTTCTCTCTTCACAGAAGCTGCCTGACCTGCTGAGTATCTCCAGCATTTTCTCTTGTTATTATAGGTGAGAATGAATGTTCCCTCTAAGCTGCGCGGCTGCGCAGTGCTCCAGGGGTCCCGCGCAGCCGGCCTGCCGGCTTTTAAATACAAAAACCGCGCATGCGCGATATTTTGAGTGGGCCACGCGGCCCCCACCTGAGAGAGAGACTGTCGGTCCCGCATTGGACTCATCAGTCACCTGAGAACTCATTTTTAATATGGAAGCAAGTCATCCTCGGTTCCGAGGGACTGCCTAAGAAAGGGAGAAGAAGACTCCCTCAGCAGTGCACTGGAGTGTCAGCCTAGATTTGTGTGCTCAAGTCCCTGGAGTGGGACTTGAACCCACAACCTTCTGACTCCGAGCCGAGTGTGCTACCCACTGAGCCACAGCTGAGAGAAATACTTAGCAAAATTTTACCAGGCTAAAGTAAAGTAAAAATATGTGGCTCAAGCTCAAAAAGAGCTGCCAATCAAACATATAAACAAATCCACAAAATGCTTGTATTTAAATTGAATGACTTGGCCAATCTTTCAAATAGCTTACGCAAGTATAACATTTATACTCTGGGCTTACTATGTTTCAAAACAAGGTGGGCCATTTTCTGTGAGTGAACCTGGCTTTTAACTCCATGTACGGTAAACTCTTGTTTAAACGGCACTTCATCATCCGGAATACTTTAATAACCAGTAATCTTGCTGAATCCATCCAGCACTCGTATTGCCGAGTCCGAGTCTCCCGCGGTGGCCGAGTTAGTCAGTGGCGATGGTGAGTGGAAAAGCAGCACCGTGGTAGGTATACCTCTCTGTTATCCAGAATTTTTCATCAACCGGCACCACCCTGGTCCCATAGGTGCCGGATAAGAAAGAGTTTGCTGTACTGTGACAGAAAGAAAAAAGCCAGGGACAAAAATGCTTCATTTTTGTCAAAATATGAGGAAATCTCTATTTAAAATTCATGCGAGCGAGGTCCACAATAACATGAATATGGTTATCAGTTTCACATTCAAAGCGATTTCACTCTCACTTTCAAACGTTAAATGCTGGAAAACTAAAGGATGAAAAGGATGAAACCTAATAACAATATTAATATGTAAAGGAGATTCCAAATAAATACCAGCATAGTTTCAGAAGCTACCTGCGCAGATTACAAATTCCACTGCATTACACCTCAGCATCTACAGCGTATTTCCCCACAGTCAGCACCTTACCTGAAGGTAACCGCCTGTGCCTCTGAAGAGACGAAGAATCCACGAATGTTTGATGGCAGTTGTCGCATTTGTAGGGTTTCTCCCCAGTATGGCGACGGAGGTGCACCTTCAGGTGGGAGCTGCGATAAAATGCTTTGCCGCAGAAGCTGCACGAGTAAGGCCGTATCCCTGTATGAGTGCGGCGGTGCTCGTTGAGGTTCGACTTCTCTGCAAACGCCCTTCCGCACTCCTCACATGCAAAGGGCTTCTCCCCGGTGTGTGTGCGCCGGTGCATCGTTAACTGCTCTTTACGATAAAATCTCCTTTCGCAATAGTCACAGTTAAAACGCTTCTCTTTGTCGCGGAGCGGTGAACTGGCTTTCAGCGTCCTTTTATTCTTAACGCCGAGTCTACTTTGTACTTTATAGCTCCCAAAGTTTAACAGGTGCTTAAAGGTGTCCAATTTATCTTGGGATAGATTACTGTCCATCCGTTTCAAACCATTAAACAAAACCTCCCCGGGCAGAGTCTCTCCTTCATTCTCAAGCCCAGGCTTTGGAAGATCACAACCTTCATTTTCTGGTAAAACTCCAGTGAATGAAACTGAGTAATGAGACAAAAAAGAAAAATATAAGTCGATCAACAATCCCCACAGAAATCCATGGATAGGATTGGAGAATAAGCCGCTTACTGGTGGATGACTGGAAGATTTCAAATGGTTTGTGACGTAAGAAAACTTCTAGGCACTTGGTCTAAGCGTTAAACAAAGCTTTAATCAATTGTTTTACAACATGGAGGTGTAGTTGTGTCCTTCACTAGATCCTGTTAAGAATGTCCTGCGCAAGCTGGGCCCATGCCCGAGTATTTATACTCTCCCTGGACAGCGCCACCCACAGGCCGCTCAGTTGATTCATGTCAGTTTGTATCATAAGTGATTACTTATTTGACATCAATTATGGTAGCCTGCTGCAGCAGCCTGGTGCAGCTTTTAAAGAGTGCGAAGTCTGCATTCTTCTCACTCTGTTAAAACTAAATTATATCCCTTCTCGGTTCTCCACTTCCTAAGCCCATGTACCATGAATGTGTAAAGAAGATTCCAAATAAATACCAGCATCATTTCAGAAGCCACCTGCACAGATTAGAAAATCTAGGCTGATACTTCAGTGCAGCACTGTCGGGGATGCCGTCTTTCGGAGGAGACGTTAAACCAAGGCCCCGTCTGCCCTCTGAGTTGGACGTAAAAGATCCCGCGGCACTATTTCGAAGAGGAGCAGGGGAGTTATCCCCGGTGTCCTGGCCAATGTTTATCCCTCAATCAACATCACTGAAAACAGATTATCTGGTCATTATCTCATTGCTATTTCTGGGAGCTTGTTGTGTGCTAATTAGCTTGTGCGTTTCCTACATTACAACAGTGACTACACTTCAAAACGTACTTCATTGGCTGTAAAAGCGCTTTGGGACGTCTGGTGGTAGCGAAAGGCACTATAGAAATGCAAGTCTTTCTTTCTTTAGTCAATCCATTGGCAGAAATCTAAAGAATCACATGCCAACCTGTTACAAAATTTAAAGCACCAACCCAGGAAGTAATACTGTGAGAACAAAAGCAAAATACTGCAGATGCTGGAAACCTGAAATAAAAACAGAAAATGCTGGAAATACTCAGCAGGCCAGGCAGCATCTGTGGAGAGAGAAACAGTTAACGTTTCAGGTCGATGACCCTTCGTCAGAACTATAATACCGTGAGTACAGGAAACTTTTTTATCCGGCACCGACGGGACCGGCGTGGTGCCGGTTGATCAAAAAGTCCGGATTGCAGAGAGGTACAGTAAAAGGTACGAGAGCCCCGTACACAGCCACAGGTGCAGGAGCCCTGGTTACACGGCACTTGTGCAGGAGTCCCGGTTACACGGCACTTGTGCAGGAGTCCCGGTTACACGGCACTTGTGCAGGAGTCCCGGTTACACGGCACTTGTGCAGGAGTCCCGGTTACACGGCACTTGTGCAGGAGTCCCGGTTACACGGCACTTGTGCAGGAGTCCCGGTTACACGGCACTTGTGCAGGAGTCCCGGTTACACGGCCACAGATCCAGGAACCCCGGTTACACGGCTACTAATATATAGTAAAACTTACCTGAACCTACTCCTGAATTTTGCCGGTTAAGAGAGATTTCCGGATATTTAGGTGCCAGTTAAAAGGGAGTTTCCTGTATTGGACTTAGGAAATATTGACAATGGCTGAAATTAGCATACTGCATACTTTTAAATTTATTGATTGATTCCTGAAATGTTTGCACTGTAACTTTATAGAGTTACAAAGAAATTTTAGAGGTTTATCTGCTTGGAAGTTTTACCAGTTATTATTCACCTCCCGCTGGAGATTAAATAATTGAGTCTACAATAGGGTAAACTATACAAGAAAAAACATTATAGAGGAGCCAAATGGCCTTAACACAATCAGTTATGTTTCATATCTCCCTTATACTTTCCACCATATAATAAGACTTTTGGTTTTCATCTCAACCTTACCACTGTACAAATACACTGAGCAAAGGCCAGGTGAAGTGCTAAGCAAATACCTGGAAGGAAGATCTCAATAAAGTGAGGCAGGAGCTTTCGTTTTGTCGGTCACTTTCAGCATGGCCTTGACAGAGGCACGGAAGCACACTGTCCGCCCACTTTCTCCACTGACGATGATACGAGGTTCAAGCAAAAGAGCAAGCATGACGAAGGGAAGGATGTAGTTTAAAATGATCGTGCTGGCTCAGTGGGAGAAGCCGTCAGGCAGGAAAGTGAAAACATAGTACACACAGTGGCCACTAGATGGCAACTGTGTGCTAATTTCTTTGAAAAGATATTTTACAATTAATAAAAATATTTATACATCAAGAACTCCTGGCACAACACTTGACAGCTGGTGCAATAACTTACTCATGCATCCAGTGCACAGGAGTTATAGAAAATGGTATGGAAAAGGGAGACTTGGAAAATTACTTCAAACTGAAATGCAAGAATAGGACAAGGAAATAGAGGTTCAAACTAGTACAAGACAAGTTTAGGACTGGCATCATGAAGTCTTCTTAACACAGAGTGATTACTGCTCCAGGATTATCCTGGGGAGCAAAGATAACCTCCAGCTTCTTTTCTCCACTACAACTGTCTCCTTAAACCACCTCTGCCCTGCCAAAACCACCCTCACCTCCAACAAAAAGTGTGAGTTGCTCATAGATTTTGTCACGAAGACGGAGACCACCCTTTCAGCTGCCACCATTGCATCCCAACCCCCTTGTCCTTGCCCCAGCAAGCCAAACCTGCCCCCAGGCTCTCCCCTGCCCAAGCCCTGATCCTGCATCTTTCTCGAGTTCCGATCCCATCATGCCCCCCTCCAAGCGACTCTTGTCCATTTCCTGTTGCCTTGACCCTATTCCCACTAACCTGCTGCCCAGTCAACTTCCTTTCCTAGCCGCCCCCCCCCCCCCCCATGCTAGCTGACATTAAGAACAGTTCCCTCTTCTCAAGTTCTGTCCCCCTCCCTTTCAAATCTGCTGTCAACCGAGTGATCAGATGTCACCCCGGAGTGGTAATACTGATCTCAGGGCCGTTGGATTGCATGCATGCTGAGGGGGAAGGGGAAATCAGCCAGGTTTCTGCCTCTGATGGCTATCCAAAGTTTCCTGCTGGAAAATACACGTATGGACATTGAACAACGACAAAATTGGGCAGGGCTGTGATATCAAGAGAGTTATGGTTGAGTACCTTGCCAATGCTCACAGTTGAAGGGCACTTTATGAGGATCCTAAAGTCAACTACTAGCCGCATAATCTCTCATAAGCCAGTGCCTTCAGGAGTTTATGTTGGGGTATCACACAAAGGAGCTGGCAGCTTCCGATACCTCATCCAATGGTCATTCCTCATGTGTGAGCATTGGCAAGCTACTGGACTACGGGGGCACCACAGTTCGATGTGTACATATGTACTGTGTAGCAGGAGTTCAGAATTGTAAATAAGACACCAAATTAAAAAGAAAATTGATAAAGTATATCATTATTTTTTTTAATGGGGAAAAGCACAGGGAGTAGTTGAGGCAAATAGCACAGATGAATCCAAAGGGAGGTGAGATAAGCACATGAGGGAGAAAGGAATAGAAGGATATGTAGATGAGGAGGGGTGGGAGGAGGCTCGTGTGGAGCATAAATACCGGTATTGGACCTGTTGGGCCGAATGGCCTGTTTCTGTGCTGTAAAGAGGGACGAAAATTGGGGCGGGGGCAAGGAGACAGCTTCAAAATGTCCCCACGTAAGAGACTGGTCAAAGACAGTTTGCAGTTTTTTTTTCATTTATGAGCTAGTCATCTCATCATAGTGCCTTGATCTGCATGAATCAGCCTCGGAGTCCTGACGCTATTCCAAATATCCCATTACTTCTCTATAGTGTATTATTCTAAATCAGGTTTTTCACATTACAAGCCAATATTACTTGCATTAACCTAATGTTTGTTCGTTTAGTTTTTGTTTGATATAGTAGAGCAAATAACAACAGCTTCCCCCCCCCCACCCCAAGTTCCAACACCAGTGATTTCCCTTTGAAAGGATAAAATTGGACCTCCTGTTAATGGCCGAGTGAGTAAATGCACTACTTGTGTTATAGCAATGAGCCTGGAAATATCAGGTTTGAGCCATGGTCTGTGCTGATTAAGCAGATGTGTGATGGTGGGGCACTGCTAAAGGCTTAACTGTCCCCTAAGCAAAGGAGGGAAGAAGGGATCACTGCCGATCACTATCCACTGATCTCTTCTAAAAATGTGCATGTTTGGATGTTAGAGGAGCATAGGATCGCGCTCAGCCACGATGCCGAAATACGCTGCTGACACTTGCTGCCTAGGTTCGCATATGAAGAAAGGTTAACATCAGCAGACGTCCGCACACATGGAACTGAACCACATCTTCAGGAGAGAAGGGAGAAAATAATATACAAGGACAATTTATTTGTAATTTCGTCAATTAAATCATTCTTTGAATCCTTTAACATAAACATGTAGCAAAGCACAGGATTCACTGCGTAGCAGTCAAATGATTCAGTTTACCGAAAGATCGTTACCTTTATTTTCTGATGGGTTTAACTGCCTGCCGCCAATGCTAGTTCCATTACAATTGCCTGACTCTGTTTTTTCCGTTGACGCCGTCCCCTCTGAATGTATTAACATTGTATTCTTAGGTTTACAGCACACTAGGAAAAATACACAAACTGAATTAGAAGAGTCACAGAATCATAGAATAGTTACAGCACAGAAGGAGGCCATTTGGCCCGTTGAGCCCGTGCCGGCTCTCTGCAAGAGCACTTCAGCTAGTCCCACTCCCCCGCCCTTTCCCCGTAGCCCTGCAAGTTTTTTTCCTTCAGGTACTTATCCAATTCCCTTTTGAAAGCCACGATTGAATCTGCCTCCACCACTCTTTCAGGCAGTGCATTCCAGATCCTAATTAAGGCTGTACCATGTTCACAGTTACACACCACGCATCAAACTTGGCCAGTTAAGAGGTAAAGCTACTGCAGCTCCATACTTAACTTACCAGAAAACGTTACAGATATCCAGACCTGCCACATTAGAGGATGCAACGTTCAGAACAAGTTTTACCCAGATTGGTTTCAGAAGATTGATATGCCATCTACCAGCTGTATAATGCATAAAGTATTATGAATTTGACTGACATTAGTGTCACGTCATATTATAAAACACAGACATGGACTATAAAGTAACTGTCTTATAATTGCAGAGAGAGGTGGAACAAATGCATGGGCTTCTGTAACAATGATGAGCTTTTATTCAAAATTATATCATTCCATTGAGCGTTTGGCAAACAAAGGTTTGCAATCACTATTGGAAGACTGCCACAGAACTGGGTAACTAGGTAACGTGTACCTAGCTCAGTTTCACATTAAACAACCAATTATAAAAATTGCAGCGCTGACTCCCAGGTTTAATATATTACCTAACAAGTATTAGTGTGCAAAAATCTTCCACAGAAATATTAGCAGTTGCAGAAGGTGCCTCGAAATGTTAATAACGTTTCCATATTTAGAACACTGTTCCCACAGTCAGCACCTTACCTGAAGATAACCGCCTGTGCCTCTGAAGAGATGAAGAATCCACGAATGTTTGATGGCAGTTGTCGCATTTATAGGGTTTCTCTCCAGTATGGCGACGGAGGTGCACCTTCAGGTGGGAGCTGCGATAAAATGCTTTGCCGCAGAAGCTGCACGAGTAAGGCCGTATCCCTGTATGAGTGCGGCGGTGCTCGTTGAGGTTCGACTTCTCTGCAAACGCCCTTCCGCACTCCTCACATGCAAAGGGCTTCTCCCCGGTGTGTGTGCGCCGGTGCATCGTTAACTGCTCTTTACGATAAAATCTCCTTTCGCAATAGTCACAGTTAAAACGCTTCTCTTTGTCGCGGAGCGGTGAACTGGCTTTCAGCGTCCTTTTATTCTTAACGCCGAGTCTACTTTGTACTTTATAGCTCCCAAAGTTTAACAGGTGCTTAAAGGTGTCCGGTTTATCTTGGGATAGATTACTGTCCATCCGTTTCAAACCATTAAACAAAACCTCCCCGGGCAGAGTCTCTCCTTCATTATCTCGACAGTCATTCTCAAGCCAAGGCTTTTGAGGATCACAAACTTCACTTTCTGGAAGAACTCCATTAACTGAATCTGTGTTTAAAAAAAGATAAATAAGCTCATAAAGATCCACTGATGAAAAACTTGCCGAATCAATGTGTACCAAGATCTGGAAGTCTTGTTAATCTTTGTAAAGGAGCTTTCACAGAAATGTTCACAGTTTCAGCAATTTCTTTTTTCCAAGCAAAGAAAATGTTAATGTTGTAACATAATATTAACTTTTAGAAAGTCACGAGTCGTCACAAAAACTCCAAGAATAAAATTCAATTTCAAAGAGTCAGGTATCTTACGAGAAGGGTCTTTCTATTTTACTAGAGAGGTGAGGAATTCACAAATAGAATCATAGAAAGTTACCGCACAGAAGGAGGCCATTTTGGCCCATCATGTCCACGCTGGCCAACAAAGAGCTATCCAGCCTAATCCCACTTCCCAGCTCTTGGTCCGTAGCCCTGCAGGTTAGAGCATCCCAAGTGCATTTCCAAGTACTTTTTACATGTGGTGAGGGTTCCTGCCTCTACCACCCTTTCAGGCAGTGAGTTCCAGACCCCCACAACCCTCTGTGAGCAGCCGAGGAGGAGCGGACCTAGCCGGGAACCGGAGCAGAGGCCAGTAAATAAAGAGCGCGGTCGGAGAGGGGCCTGAACTCATTGCGAGCAGCTGAGGAGGAGCGGACCTAGCCAGGAACCGGAGCATAGGCCAGTAAATAAAGAGCGCGGTCGGAGAGGGGCCTGAACTCATTGCGAGCAGCTGAGGAGGAGCGGACCTATCCGGGAACCGGAGCAGAGGCCAGTAAATAAAGAGCGCGGTCGGAGAGGGGCCTGAACTCATTGCAAGCAGCCGAGGAGGAGCAGACCTAGCCGGGAACCGGAGCAGAGACCACAGTCATCACATTTAAATGGCTCTTCTCCCTTGTGACAGCAGATATGCATGCACCTCTGAGTACTGCGATAAAATGCTTTCATCAAAAATACTACACATGCAGGGCAATGTTCCCTGTCATTTATTTGGGCCGCGCAGCCCATTCAAAATGCCCCATGTGCGCGGTCAAAGCCGGCTCACCGGCTGCACAGGACCCCTGGAGCGCTGTGTGGCCGCGCAGCTTAATGAGAACATTGATGCAGGGGTACTCATCTGTGTCAATGCAACATCTGTCCATTTAAGCCCAACTTCTTTTGAAAAAGCTTACCCACGTTCATTATATCTATAGGGTTTCTTGCCAGCGTGTGCGCATCAAGTGATTCTCTTGCGAAAAAATGTTTCACATTTAAATTGCTTCTGGTCACCAATGCTGCCATTTTCACCAAGTACCTCTCCATTCCCATGTGTCCTTTGACTGGGGTTTAACTTGTTGCACACATTAGGATTTCTGTTATTCCTGAAGCTATGGGGCGAATGATATTTTCTTCATTTTCTAAACTGCCACTGGCAAGATCATTTAAACTATAAAGTGGTCTACTACCTCCTGGGGGTGCCTTCATCTGGTCATCATTGTGAAGTGACTGAATTTGTGAAGTATTCCCACGGTCTTGCTCCTCTTCAACTGGGTCACGACAATATGGTTTTGTGAAATCTGGAAAATTAAACAATAGCTAAAAATATAACAGTGATACAAAAAAAAGACTTGCATTTCTATAGCGCCTTTCACGACCACAGGACAACCCAAAGTGCTTTACAGCCAATGAAATACTTTTGAAGTGTAGTCACTGTTGTAATGTAGGAAACGCGGCAGACAATTTTCGCACAGCAAGCTCCCACAAACAGCATTATGATAATGACCAGATAATCTGTTTTTAGTGATGTTGATTGAGGGATATATATTGGTCAGGACACCAGGAATAACTCCCCTGCTCTTCTTCGAAATAGTACCATGGGATCTTTTATGTCCATCCGAGAGAGCAGATGGGGGCCTCGGTTTAACGTCTCATCCAAAAGACAGCACCTCCGACAGTGCAACACTCCCTCAGCACTGCACTGGGAGTGTCAGCCTAGATTTTTGTGCTCAAGTCTCTGGAGTGGGACTTGAACCCACAACCTTCTGACTCAGAGGCTACCAACTGAGCCATAGCGGACTCAAACAAAGTGACTTTGGGAGCAATTTTATACTGCGATCTTAAGCCACCAGAGCCGAGATGGGGACTGAAATGTTTGACGCTTTAACTGACATTTTGTAGGCTTGTTGAATTCAAGAGAGATTCCTGAGGACTAAAAAAAAGGGTCAAAGGCCAAATCCATAAGTTGTAGGGAAATTTTTTAAAACAATCTTGAGATTTCGCAGGTAAAAAGCAGAACAGAACTACCACAGATTTAGGTCAGAAAGGTCAGGTTTAACCTACCTGCTTGGCTTTTCTGAAGAAGGACATGGTTGACAGTGAAACACAGTTGGTGCTATATTTAAATTTTCATCAAGTTTTTGACAAGTAATGGCCAAGGTAAAAATTGTAAAACATGGTGTTGCATAGAAAATTGAGTTAAAAAAAAGAGGGGATGGCCATAAATGGGAACTTTATAGGCTGGAAAGAGGTTACAGAGGAGGTATACTGTATTTCACAGAATGAGTCTTGGAATGTTATGGCACACCACTCGACCCTTTAATTCTGCGCCAATGTTCATCTCCATGAGGTACGTAGTTTAATCCCACTCTTCTGCTTGCTCCAATACCCGTTTATGTTTCTCTTTTTTTTTAACAAGTACAGGAAACTTTGTGCTATCCGGCGCCGACAGGACCGAGCTGTTGCCGTCCCATCAAAACTGCCGGACAAACCAGCGCTAATGTTAAAACATACGGAGCTTTTGAGCTCCGTATCTAGCAACAAACCCTGTTGCTTAGCAACAGCTTCTAAACAGTCGGCCGTAGCTTGCAAGCGTCTCTGTAGCTAAGCAACAGCTTTAGCTAGACCTTGCAGAGCCTGACTGGTGGAAAAAAAGCAACGAAAAGAAAAAAAACTTACTGAACCGACTCCTGAATTTTGCCGGTGGATCGAGCATTCCGGACAGTTAACCTCCGGATAAACCAAAGTTTCCTGTAATAATCTTATTCCCTTTCAAAACCATTTATGGACTTTGCTTCAACCATGGTTTGTGGCAGAGGATTCCGAATTCGAACCACCCTCTGTGTAACGGGTATGGAATTAGGAAGAGGGTAGCAAACTGAATTAAAAATTGATTAGAAGGGAGAAAAGAGAGAGTAGGAGGCAGATGTTCTGGAGTGGTTGGAAATGGGTAATGGTGTCCTACAGGGTTCAGTTCTGGGGCTACTTCTGTTCAGTGTCCATCAATGATTTGGATTATAGGTCTAGAAGGAGAGGTGTCAAAATTTCCAGATGATACCAAAATAGAGTCATAACGGCACAAAAGGAGGCCATTCGGCCCATTGAGTCTGTTCCGGCTCTCTGTAGAGCAATCCAGTCAGTCCCATTCCCCCGCTCTATCCCCGTAGCCCTGCAAGCTTATTTCCTTCAAGTGCCTATCCAGTCTCCCCTTGTATAGAATGTATAGTTCATTATTTAGAAGACCACAGGAAACTGCAAAAGAAAGACTTGCATTTGTATAGCGCCTTTCACGACCTCAGGACGTCCCAAAGCGCTTTACAGCCAATGAAGCACTTTTGAAGTGTAGTCACTGCTGTAATGTAGGAAAGGGATATTGATAAGATGGGGGAATGGGCTAAAAAGTGGCAGCTGGAATTCAATGTCAGTAAGCGTGAGGTGATGCACTTTGGTAAAAAAAAATAAAAGCAGTAATTATGCTCTAAATGGAAGTAGGCCAGGTGTTGTGGAAGAGCAGAGGGATTTGGTGGGACAGGTTCATAGGACATTAAAGGCAACACCTCACGTTGATGAGGCCAGAAAAAATCTAATGGAATTCTAGCTTTATTCAGAAGAGGTATAGAATATGAAAGCCAAGAGGTAATGATGAACCTTGATAAAACCGTAAGACCTCAGTCAGAGTACTGTGGGCAATATTGGGCGCCACAGTATAGGAAGGATATTGAAGTTTTAGAGCGAGTACAATGCAGATTCACTGGGATGCTGCCAGGTACGAAGAAGTACAAATACGAAGAAAGACTTGAAAAATGTCATCGCAGATTATGGGGCGATTTAAGTATTCATAATTCTGAAAGGATGGGACAAGGTAGATAAAAGCAGACCGTTTCCAGTAATCAAGGGGTCTCTAACAAGGGGCTCAAACAAGGGGCCATAGGTACAAGATAACATGTGACGTAAGAAAACTACTAGGCACTTGGTCTAAGCGTTAAACAAAGTTTTAATCAACTGCTTTACAACATGGAGGTCTAGTTGTGTCCTTCACTAGTTCCTGTTAAGAATGTCCTGCGCAAGCTGGGCTCGTGCCCAAGTATTTATACTCTCCCTGGACAGTGCCACCCGAGGGCCGCTCAGTATTATTTCATAAGTCTTTCTTTCATGAATGACTGATTCATGTCAACATGCAAGATTTAAAACAGAGGACAGGAGAAACTTCTTTACACAGAATTGTGAGGCTATGGAATTCACTTCCAGGATTAGTGGCTGAGGTAGAAACTATATCAACATTCAAGATTAGGTTGGATAGGGATGTGGGAACAGGGTGGGTGAATACAAATACGACTATATACTCGCATGGAGAGTAAACGCCTACACAAACTGGATGAGTTGAATGGCCCGTTTCCATTTGTAACTTCTATGTATAATGCTATCTATGATTTTTTTCTAACTACCCCATATAGAATCATAGAAGTTTATGGCACAGAAAGAGGCCATTTGGCCCATCGTGTCTGTGCCGGCCGGAAAAGAGCTATCCAGCCTAATCCCACTTTCCAGCTCTTGGGCCGTAGCCTTGCTGGTTACGGCACTTCAAGTGCATATCCAAGTATTTTTTAATGCAATGAGGGTTTCCGCCTCTACCACCCTTTCAGGCAGTGAGTTCCAGAACCCCACCACCTTCTGGGTGAAAGAAGTTCTCCTCAAGTCCCCTCTAGTCCTTCTACAAGTTACTTTAAATCTATGCACCCTGGTTATTGGCCTCTCTGCTAAGGGAAATAGGTCCTTCCTATCCGCTTTATTTCTTTTTATCTATTCCTTTAGTTCTTTTTCTGGTTATGTTAAATTTGTGGTCTCTCTCTACCACCATGGCAACAGAGGGAAAATAACAAGGACCAATGCAAACAGATTCATAAAGATTTTGACCTCTTAAGTAACTAGGCGGTGGGGAGGGCGGTTGGGGATGATGCAATTTAATTTAGATAGGCGTAAAATAATTATTATGGGATGAAGAATCCGAAAGAGTATGCGGTAAATGGAACAGCATGCTGATTATAAGAGATCTATAGCAGATAAATCTATAGACTGTAATTGTGAGCAACAATGTTCTCTTTAAGCTCAGCGGCCATGCAGCGCTCTGGAGTACCCGCGCAGCCGGCTCACCGGCTTTTAAATGGGAAAAAACACACATGTGCGGTACAGGAAACTTTGTGCTATCCGGCACCGACGGGACCGAGCTGTTGCCGTCCCATCAAAACTGCCGGACAAACCAGCGCTAATGTTAAAACATACGGAAGCTTTTGAGCTCCGTATCTAGCAACAAACCCTGTTGCTGCTTCGAAACAGTCGGCCGTAGCTTGCAAGCGTCTCTGTAGCGAAGCAACAGCTTTAGCTAGACCTTGCAGAGCCTGACTAGTGAAAAAAAAGCAACGAAAAAGAAAAAAAACTTACTGAACCGACTCCTGAATTTTGCCGAACCAAAGTTTCCTGTATTTTGAATGGGCTGCGCAGCCCCTTAAAGGGGCCACGCACCCAAAAAAAAGTAAAAGGGAACATTGGTGAGCAATAGTCCTTAATTGCAGTAGAAAAAAAAAGTAAGGTACTCGGTTGCAGGGTGATGGGAGTATGAATCTTAAGAGGTGATATTTTTACTTTATAAAGTGTTGATCAGATCTCATCTGGATTACTGTGTGCAGTTCTGGTCACCATGGGGAATATATTATTGCTCAAGGGACAATGGAGGAAGGCAACAAAGACGATTCTGGGTCTCAGGAATTTAAGTTCCAGAGAAAGTTTAAAATAACAGAGATTCTATCGAATTGAAAGTTTTTGAGATTATGAAGGGAATTGACAAAACTGATCCTGGCAACTGATTCACTATGATGAAGGGTTCAAAAATTAGAGAATACAATTTTAAAAATGAGAAAATTAGGAATAAATAAGAGAGGAAGTCAGGACAACTTTTTTCACCCACCTTGGTCTGTCTCTTCCTCAGTTTTTGTTCCTTGCTGTTTCTGTTGCACAGAATATTTCCCAGCCGCCTGTATTCTGTTGTAAGTGCAAATATTTTCATGTTTCTCTGTGAGTGATCTCCTTTTATGCATGGGCCTGTTCACTTCATCATCCCCGTGCCAGATGAACAGTTCATGTGCTGGTTCAATTGAGCAACACACTCTGTAATAGATCTTTCCACTACACTGGGAAAGGGTCAGATTTTTCTCTTCTGGTGTCTTGGCAAGATTCACAAATCTGGATAAAGTACAGGTTTTTTTATATCACACGGGTCACATTTCAACGTTTCCTCTAGTCATCAGCAAAGTATTCTCCCTGTTTTATATTCTACCTTCTGTGCCAGTGCTGTCTTTCTTCGACTAGCATTTACCCAACAAGCACATAATAACGAAAGGCTTGTTATCTAGTAGTGTACTAGTGAGGAGCTCAAAATCTTACGTGCTCCTTTTCTTTAGCAGGGAAATGGGAAGAAAATAATCAATGAACAGTGTGACGGTACACTAGGAAACAGTGGTGACTTCATGGTGCAACAACAGTTTTGGCCACTGGAGGCTACGACAACATCTAAATAACTTACCAAGCATGACAAGACCCAAGTACAGTAGCACAGTACAGTGTGGGCTGGCCTGGTTTCGGATCAAAATGCCAACATTTAAAAAACAAACCATACCAACTCCAGCTGACAGGGTGGGGCCAGTGAGCTTCTCACTATTCCTTGGCCTCAGCAGGGTGACAGGAATTGTATTAAGGGCAGCTGAGGAATGACTCTCCCTCCCCTTTTCCCTCCTCCTCGTAGGGGATGCACCAACCTTACTCTCAACTATTTTCCTACCAAATTCCAGAGACTAGAAGCTCTGTCAGGCATGAACTTGAATTGCATGCCACCACTGCAACCACAGTTGCCATTAAAAAGACTGTTACCACAGTGGGTACAGTAGCATAGTGGTTATGTTAAGGGACTAGTAATCCAGAGGCCTGGACTAATGATCCGGAGTTCAAATCCCACCAAAGCAGCTGGGGAATTTAAATTAAATAAAGCTGGAATAAAAAGCTAGTGTCAGTAATGGTGAAGGAAATCTGCTGTCCTCACCTGGTCTGGCCTATATGTGACTCCAGACCCAGAGCAATGTGGTTGACTCTTAACTGCCCTCTGTTATACCAAACCATTACAAAAAAGGATTGCAGTGGTTCAAGAAGGCGGCTCACCCACCACCTTCTCAAGGACAATTGGGGATAGGCAATAAACGCTGGCCTTGCCAGTGAGGCCCACATCCCATGAATAATAAATAAATAAATTGCTTTTTCAAAGACTTGCCAGGTCTTTCCAGTGAGCAACTCAGCTGTAAAACTAGTAAAGTTTGTGATTTGATTGGCCTGTGCCGAGTTCGCTGATCTAAGCAGGGGCATCGGTGGAGTGCTACAATTCTCAGTGCCTCTAGGTTAGAGAGAGGAAAGTTGACCAAGGTTGCCACTGAGTTACTTCTGGAGTGGTGCATGTGCATGTTGGGTAAGGAGAAGGTTACATAATGATTGCAGACACTCTACTTTCAAGACTTGCACATTAATAATGAGGTACTGGCCAACAACCAGCAAGATATCAACATCTTTACGAGAGGAGGGAAGGGTAGAAAATTGCAAAGAAAAAAAACCTGAGGAATATTCATCAAATCTGGCAGAATTTAAAGGGAGCTATGAACATATTTATGGGCTTGAAGTTAACACTGTTTATGTTTGGAAAACTTAATCGAAAAGCAGAATAAACCGGTATATCGCAATAGTAAGTCAGGAAATATACTCCCCCCTAGAGCAATAAAACCAGAGATCTAAAATGGAGATCATGCTTTTGGGAAAATCCCTATCATTTCTGGGACAATAAGCAGAAAATTACAACCACAAAACAAAGCATTAAAAACAGTGTGAGAGAAAGAGGGACTAACTGACAACTCACCTCATCCAGTTGGATTTAGATTCATCAAAGGCACCCGGTTTGACCAAATTTCTCTCCTGCACCTGTGAATTGAAAATTGTTTTTTGTACCAATGTATTTATAATGGATGATATACGCTTTGAAGAACATACTGTACCTCGGGCACTTTTTACAATGAACACGGTAGGGATTCCTGTCCCTGACAAAACAAGTCTCTAGCTGAATTTTACGACCGTAATATGTAACAAAAAAATGATTCAACTTCAAAAGCAACACCTGGCTGCTGACTGCACTTGTATGCTCTTTAATTGCATACGAGCTGCTGCTGAATAAAATGGCCATCATAATGCATCAAGCTCACTGGCACTCTACCAGCCAAAGAAACATGTTTGATGATGAAACATTTATATGGGAGGGAGGTGGGGAATTAGCAATACATAAGAACATAAGAAATAGGAGCAGGAATAGGCCACTTGGCCCCTCGAGCCTGCTCCACCATTCAATAAGATCATGGCTGATCTTGGGCTCAAAGCCACTTCCCTGCCCGCTCCCCATAACCCTTCACTCCCTTATCTTGCAAAAATCTGACTATCTCCACCTTAAATGTATTTAATGACCCAGTCTCCATGGCTCTCTGGGGCAGAGAATTCCACAGATTTATGACCCTCTGAGAGAAGAAATTCCTCCTCATCTCAGTTTTAAAAGGGCGACCCTTTATTCTGAAACTATGGCCCCGAGTTCTAGATTTCCCCACGAGGGGAAACATCCCCTCTGCATCTACCCTGTTGAGCCCCCGCAGTAACTTACATGTTTCAATAAGATCACCTGTCATTCTTCTAAATTCCAATGAGTATAGGCCCAGCCTGCTCAACCTTTCTTCATAAGTCAACCCCCTCATCTCAGGAATCAACCGTGTGAATCGTCTCCGAATAACAATATTAACAAAAAAGAAACTATACATGCCATCTGGGAATATAGCTTTTCCGTAGAAGCTTGTTCAACTGCAATCTGGCCTTCGTATGGTCCAAATAGGACACCTTTAGGTATGGCCTTCGCAGTGCACCATACTCCAAGTCCTCCCTCTCGATTCCCTGATGGTCCCACTGCGAGCCCATGGGGAATGGTGTAAAATGCTCTCGAAGGGGTGTCAACCTCAACAGGTGTGTCCATGACAAACACCGGTGGCCCATGAGCAGCACAGCCACTCGCAAAATACTCCTGACAGTCTTCACGGTCTAAGAAAAACAGGAAAAAAAAACCTTTACCTTATGAAGGAGCTTCTGAGAAAGAGTTAAACGCCGAAATAACAAGCTTTTAACCAAATGTAATGATAAAATGTTCTGGCGAAGGGTCATCGACCCAAAACATTAACTCTGTTTCTCTCTCCACAGATGCTGCCGGACCTGCTGAGTATTTCCATTTTCTGAGCATTTTCTGTTTTTATTTCAGATTTCCAGCATCCGCAGTATTTTGCTTTTGTACCGATAAAATCTGTTAATTTAACTTGCACAGAAATAGTCATAAATTACCAATCGGCTTATACTCAAAGTCGAAGGGCCCCTCCATTAAAACTAGAGTGTCAACCGTGGCTCAGTGGGTAGCACCCTCGCCTCGGAGTCAGAAGGCTGCGGGTTCAAGTCCTCCTTCAGAGATTTGAGCACAAAAATCTAGGCTGACACTCCAGTGCAGTGCTGAGGGAGTGCTGCACTGTTGGATGAGACGTTAAACCGAGGCCCCGTCTGCTCTCTCATGTGGATGTATAATATCCCATGGCACTATGCCGAAGAAGAGCAGGGGAGTTATCCCTGGTGTCCTGGCCAATATTTATCCCTCAAACAACATCACTAAAAACAGATTATCTGATCATTATCATAATGCTGTTTGTGGGAGCTTGCAGTGTGAAAATTGTCTGCCGCGTTGCCTACATTACAACAGTGACTCCACTTCAAAAAGTACTTCATTGGCTGTAAAGTTCTTTGGGACGTCTGGTGGTCGTGAAAGGCACTATAAAAATGCAAGTCTTTCTTTTTTTTTTAGAGGAACAGCCTGAGCCATGTTTTGCTACTTTGCAAATTGAAGCAAAACCATATGGAAATAAGCAGTTTCGGGAGACAGATAAAGAGGAAAAGCAGGACATGTAGTAATTACAAATAAAGTATTCATTTGTGTGGTGCTGCTTACACGTAGTGAGGGACCTGTGGTACAGTTTCAGATGTTTATTGCCTCCCTGCTGCAGCTTAAACATGTAGCGGTTCACTCGCCACTGTACCAGCGTAGATGTACTGAAGCAATAACTCACGTGACTGACGCAAAGTACAAAATTATACAGCTTATTATGGATACTCAAAAGATACAGGCCTCACAGATCTAATACTTGTAAGAACATATTGCGAGAGAAAATTTTTAACAGGGTATACATGGGGAAACGGCAGGAGAATGGGACAGTCTGGGCAGATTCAGGTGAAGTCTTTAACCAAATGTAAAATTAAAATCTTTGGTTACAAAACCAAGGCAGGTAGCTGGGGTTAAGACACAGATCAGTCATGATCTAATTGAATGGCGGAGCAGGCTCGAAGGGCTGAATGGCCTACTCCTGTTCCTATCTTCCTAAGTCCAAGGACATGACAGATGTTTTAAATGGCTACTTTGCATCAGTCCTCACTCCAGTAGACTATGCTCAGTTACCATTTAAGTTGTCAGTGTCAAAGTAGATGCAGATATAATCCTGGATCGAATAAAGGGGTCTCAAAACAGATCGGGCTGCTGGTCCTGACAGCATTCACCCGAGGGTGCTCAAAGAAAGCTTTGAGCGATTTAATTGATTACTGGGTTGCTGGTTCGTGATCAGTAGCTTTTCCTGCCTGTCTATAGCTGAGTGTTTCAATTAGTAGTTTTTGCACTATGGACACGCACGAGAAGACCTTAATTATGGAGCTTTTTAAAAAAATCCTAATGATGTAACAAAAACTGGCCTCAATTTAATACTGCAATTGTCCAAAATGAAGATTTACTCACACAAGTTAGCATTTTCACTACTGCTTTTTTGAGGAGTGCTGCTGTCTTTTGTTAGCTCCCTCAGCGATGGTGCTTGCACCTCCACAGACTGGTTTGAGTCCATATTTCCATGAAGTATCACTTCCTACAAGAACAAATTGAGGTAAGTTTAATAAAAAAGGAAAAGAGTCATGCAAATCTCACTGTAGTTAGACAAAATGGGCACATTCTCAGAAACTCAACCACCAGTTGATAAATCAACAACCACACACAAAAAAGATAATGGCCCAAAAATTGCTGTCAAAGTAATGGCGAGGATATTGGCGCTCGCCGTTATTTAAGTGCAAATGCCACAGCAATTTCAGGTGAGGGCAGATACGTGATTAAACGCAGAAATCCAAATGATGTTGTCAGAGATGCGCCATTCTGCCATTAGCTTCGATAGGCATCTCGCTGTCTGGCTCCCCATTCAAAAGAATTGAGCAGCGTGAACTTGCTGTATTTGCACAGTAGATATGAAGTAAACTCGCCACATATAGTTAAGTCAAGTCTAAGTACCCTTTTAACGACATGATCAGTGTTAATTACTGCCAGTCAACCTCTTTGGCACTGAAAATTAACTATTACAAGTATGGAGTCTCACTCCTTCAAGTTTTAATTGTTGTTGGAGATATAAAAAAAAAAGTAAATAATTGTTTTACTTTTTCTTTATCTCTTAATCTAATCTTTCTTTCCCTCTCTTTATTTCTCTTTCTGTACTTGATTTGAAATTGAATTCACCATTCTAAATTACACTTCCTTGTTCTGACCTTGTGCTGTTAATTCCATAATCCCTCAATCTGATTGGTTAAGGAGATACACAGTTGCTTGCCCTGTTCACTCAGGTCCCAGGTGCCCTGTAGGAGGGCGCCGTGCTGTTTCCATCTTGCACTTCCAGCAACTTGCCCCGCAAAATATCATGGAAATTAAACGGGGAAGGGAAAGTCTCACAAACGGCGGGCGCCATTCACTGACCGGTTACAGGAATGTTTGGGCCAGTGAACTTCAACTTTTGTGGCCGTAACGCAGCGTGGCGAGCTGGCTGGTTACGACCTTATTTTGTTTACAGACTGTCCTGGAGTATCAGGGCCGGGATCCAGCCAGGAGTGTGAAACATACTGATTCTCTGCTAGACATAGGATTGCTAGCCGAGGACAGTTTTCCACAACATAGCAGTTCTCCGGCAGGCTGCTCTTTAAATAAACGGGAAATTCTCCTGTCGAGATGAATTATAGGGTTTTTAAAAAAACAATATGGTGCTTTTAGGGATCAGGGAGTACTTTAGATTACATTTTCTTCAGATGGAAAGCATTCACCACCATCACCTTCAAAGTTTTTTGATGCAGAACTAACCATTTTGGACGAGTATAGGAGGCAGAAACATCTGCATCTGTTTGCTAAGTCACAACACAAGGAAGCTGCTCTGAAGTAGATGGATTAAAGTCAATATTTATATACGTGTTTTGATAAATCTCGTTTAACAAAAAGATTCCATGGTACTGTGAGATTTTTCACACGGAGCAAATGTCTCTAAATTTACTTAATTCCGAACAAATAAAAGTATATTTGCTCCTTGCTGTGTATTAGTTAGTCCATCAGGAAAAAAAATTACCCCAGTCCATTCCCCTGCACCATTACTGTCAGTCCATGAATATGCTGCTGGGAAGGTAGTCATTCTTCAAAACTAAGGTCTGCAAGTTCTGCAACAAATACAGCCTCATCTACAGTTACCAACCCTCCACTAGCAGGAGAGTCAGTAACCAGAGAACACAGATTCATTATAAAAGGTACTTGGCAAAAGAAAAGCCAGGTGAGGAGATGAGAATTTTTTTTTACTCAAGCCAATGGTTATGAGCTGGAATGCACTGCCTAATAAGGTGGTGGAAGCGGATTCAATACTAACTTTCAAAATTAGATTGGTAATTGGATCTCCACTTATAAAAAGGATAAAACAACAGGCCTATGGGGAAAGAGCAGGGGAGTGGCACTAATTGGTAGCTCTTTCAGAGAGCCGGCACAGGCACGATGGGCTGAATGGCCTCCTTCTGTGATGTACGATTCAATTATTCTTTTTTAAAATTCATTCACGGGATGCGGGCTTCGCTGGCATTTGACATGGTTGATCACGCCATCCTCCTCCAACGTCTCTCCTCCATTGTGTAGCTTTTTTCCCCCCCATTTGTTCCTGGGATGTGGGCATCGCTGGCAAGGCCAGCATTTACTGCCCATCCCGAATTGCCCTCGAGAAGGTGGTGGTGGGCCGCCTTCTTGAACCGCTGCAGTCCGTGTGGTGAAGGTACCCACACAGTGCTGTTCGGGAAGGAGTTTGACCCAGCGACGATGAAGGAACGGCGATATATTTCCAAGTCAGGATGATGTGTGACTTGGAGGGGAACTTGGAGGTGGTGGTGTTCCCATGCGCCTGCTGCCCTTGTCCTTCTAGGTGGTAGAGGTCACGGGTTTGGGAGGTGTTATCAAAGAAGCCTTGGCGAGTTGCTGCAGTGCATCTTTTAGATGTCTATATCATCGTCAGTGCATGGGCCTTGGGCAGTGGTATAAATTAGACCTTGTTGGAGGTTATACATTCCATCTGCAACAAACAAACTTTGCTTAGACATATGGCAAATCACTCAGCATTGATAGGTAAGTGGGCCCTTCCGCCAGCAATAGATTGTATCGCTATTATCCTGGCATGATCTTAAGTGAAACGTTGGCACTGGAGCAAATAGAATCTGGGAATAGGGGGGGGGTGGGTGGGGGGGAAACCAACATTCTGGTAAAGTCCACAAGCAAGATTCAAAGTGTTAATCACATATTTAGGGAAATTTATAGACTCAATTGTAAACACATCCCACACTAGAAACATCCAACTAGTGAGATTCTTCATTCTGATATCACTATTTGCGTCTCGGGGGGGTAACAAATATTCCAGGTCGGTATGGAGGTAATTGAACGAGCTCAGTATTTAGGGTATTTGGACATGTTATTGCACACCACAACAACAATGATGCTCGCCCTCTCAAATCAGAATCAATGGTTTTCCCAATTGGGAATTCAGAAGATATAAAAGAACTTACGTGTTTGTTCAGTTTGCGCGGTACCTGAGAGAACAGCTTTATTGTGTTCAACACTATAGGTTCAATCACTTAACTTTTGACATCAGTTATACAAATGACAGTGGGAATTATAATTGCATAAATAAAGGCCGATTTCTATTATTACATCTGCCAATGTTCTGGTAACGATTTTGTTAAATGATATTAACATAGAAGATAGGAGCAGGAGTAGGCCATTCGGCCCCTCGAGCCTGTTCCGCCATTCAATGTGATCATGGCTGATCATCCAAGTTCAGTACCCGGTCCCTGCTTTCTCCCCATACCCCTTGATCCCTTTAGCCTTAAGAAATATATCCAACTCCTTCTTGAATATATTTAATGAATTGGCCTCTACTGCCTTCTGTGGTAGAGAATTCCACAGGTTCACCACTCTCTGGGTGAAGAAATTCCTCCTCATCTCTGTCCTAAAAGGCTTACCCCTTATCCTTAGACTGTGACCCCTGGTTCTGGACTCCCCGACCATCGGGAACATCCTCCCTGCATCTAGTCTGTCCAGTCCTGCCAGAATTTTATAAGTTTCAATGAGATCCCCTCTCATTCTTCTAAACTCCAGTGAGTACAAGCCCAATCGTCCCAATCTCTCCTCATACGTCATTCCTGCCATCCCAGGTATCAGCCTGGTGAATCTTGGCTGAACTCCTTCCATGGCAAGAACATCCTTCCTCAGATAAGGCGACCAAAACTGCACACAATACTCAAGATGTGGTCTCTGAAAGGCCCTGTACAACTGCAGCAAGACATCCTTGTTCCTGTACTCAAACCCTCTCGCTATGAAGGCCAACATACCATTTGTCTTCTTAACCGCCTGCTGCACCTGCATGCTTACCTTCAGCGACTGGTGCACAAGGACACCCAGGTCTCATTGCACTTCCCCTTCTCCCAATCTATTGCCATTCAGATAATAATCTGCCTTCCTGTTTTTGCCACCAAAGTGGATAGCCTCACATTTATCCACGTTATATTGCATCTGCCATGCTTCTGCCCAATCACCCAACCTGTCCAAATCATCCTGGAGTTTCTCGGCATCCTCCTCACAGCACACAC
This sequence comes from Somniosus microcephalus, assembly GCF_052327205.1. NCBI lineage: Eukaryota > Metazoa > Chordata > Chondrichthyes > Squaliformes > Somniosidae > Somniosus > Somniosus microcephalus. The sequence goes on from NC_141001.1 coordinate 101,170,317, forward strand.
GCCCACCCAGCCTTGTGTCGTCTGCAAACTTGGAGATATTACATCTAGTTCCCTTGTCTAGATCATTAATATATTGTGAATAGCTGGGGTCCAAGGACCGATCCCTGTGGTGCCCCACTAGTCACTGCCTGCCAGTCGGAAAAAGACCCGTTTATTCCAACTCTGCTTTCTATCTGCCAACCAGTTCTCTATCCAAGTCAATACCTTGCCCCCAATCCCATGTGCCTTAACTTTACACGCTAATCTCTTATGTGGGACCTTATCGAAAGCCTTCTGAAAGTCCAAATACACCACGTCCACTGGTTCTTTGTTCAAAGACCGTACTTTTTAAACACTATTCAAAAGGATATATAATGTGGTAGGAATAAATAAAAATATTGATCTTTTGTTAAATTTGCAGAGCCAGTATTAGGTACCTGTGATTACTTATGCAGTCATAATCACCAAAGAAATTCATGAAATATTAAAACATCTTTTTGTTTGGTATAGAAACATAGAAACTAGGAGCAGGAGTAGGCCATTCGGCCCTTCGAGCCTGCTCCGCCATTCAACGAGATCATGGCTGATCATCCAAACCCTAGCACCCGATCCCTACACCGACAGCCATCCCACCCAAGCCCTATCCCCGTAACCCCACATATTTAATCCCCCTAACACTAAGGGCCAATTTTTATCATGGCCAATCAACCTAACCCGCACATCTTTGGACTGTGGGAGGAAACCGGAGCACCCGGAGGAAACCCACGCAAACACGGGGAGAATGTGCAAACTCCACACAGACAGTCACCCGAGGCCAGATTTGAACCCGGGTCCCTGGCGCTGTGAGGCAACAGTGCTAACCACTATGCCACCATATTAATCATCAAAAATTATTCTGTTACTTCCACTGAACCTATGACCTTCCCCAACCCCACTCTCACACCTTAAATTTCACTATATATGACACACATCTGCAGTATTTTGTGTCTTTCACTGAACATTCTGTACAGTGTGTAGATTTTCTGAGGTGCTTACATGCACTGCATTGTACAATGGTAGTGAATTTGCCACACAAAACTCAAAAATGTTACAAGCTTTTCACACCAATTTTCAAGCCAGACTATTTACCCTCTTGCAAATGTTTCAAAGGACGTTGTTAAAAAAAAGCTATTACCATACAAGTTGTTTCTCACCCCAATGGCAAAGCATGAAAAATTCAAATATTACCAGTGATGTGAAATAGGATATGAAAAAAAGTAAAATAAGATAGAATTTTATCAAAATTATCCAGATCTGCTTATTTTGCCAGTGACATACAACAAATATTATTGCATTTAATGCAACTTCAATGGGCTGAAGTGAAAGCGGATCTGCATCCATGCAGCTTCACCTGATGCCATAAGGACATTCCAAAGTGCTGCGCATCTCAATAATTCATTGTTGTCATGTAGCTAAACATGGCAGCCAACTTGGAGCAAATTTCAAAAAGGAGATGAATGGCCAATTTGATCTGTTTTTGGTTGAAGAAGGAATGTTGACTCGGTCAGTGAGAAAACTCGCTGCCCTTCTTCAAATAGTGTCATGGCATCTTTTACATCCAAGTAATTGGTAGATGGATTAGAGAGGAGTTGAGGAGAACTTTTTTCACCCAGAGGGTGGTGGGGGTCTGGATCGCACTGTTTGAAAGGGTAGTAGAGGCAGAAACCCTCATCGCATTTAAAAAGTACTTGGATATGCACTTGAAGTGCTGTAACCTACAAGGCTACGGACCAAGAGCTGGCAAGTGGGATTAGGCTGGAGAGCTCTTTGTCAGCCGGCACGGACACGATGGGCCAAATGAACTCCTTCTGTGCTGTAAATTTCTATGATTCTATTCAAGTAAACAGCCAGACAGGGCCTTAATTTAACATGTCATCTGAATGATGACAACTCTTGACAATGCATCTGGGACTGATACCTGGGATGGCAGGAATGACGTATGAGGAGAGGTTGGGTCGACTGGGCTTATATTCGCTGGAGTTTAGACTGAGAGGGGATCTCATTGAAACTTATAAAAATTCTTACAGGACTAGATGCAGGAAGGATGTTCCCGATGGCTGGGGAGTCCAGAACCAGGGGTCACAGTCTAAAGATAAGGGGTAAGCCATTTAGGACAGAGATGAGGAGGAATTTCTTCACCCAGAGAGTGGTGAACCTGTGGAACTCTCTACCACACAAGGCAGTTGAGGCCAATTCATTAAATATATTCAAGAAGGAGTTAGATATATTTCTTAAGGCTAAAGGGATCAAGGGATATGGGGAGAAAGCAGGGACAGGGTACTGAATTTGGATGATCAGCCATGATCTCATTAAATGGCGGAGCAGGCTCGAGGGGTCGAATGGCCTACTCCTGCTCCTATCTTCTATGTTTCGATCACTCCCTTGGTACTGCATTAGACCATCAGCCCACACTACATGCTCAAGTTGTGCAGTAGGGCTTGAACCCAGAACCTTTAGATTGAGACAAGAGTGCTACCAACTAAGCCAAGCTGACATCCAAAATCGTAATTTAAAAAAAAAAACTGTCAAAATGGTAGCCTTGATCCTTACTGGGAAGGTGCATATGTGGATACCAAAATGAGGACAGGGTCAAGCTGGGCTATGATGCCCAACACCATCAAAGAGATTACAGAACTCTCTCCCCCCAAAAGGTTGTGGAGACTGGGGGATAACTGGAGTTTTCAAGACGGAGATCGCTAGATTTTTTTCCGGTAAGGGTAGCAAGGGACATGGAGCAAAGGTGGGTAAATGGGGTTCTGGTAGTGTTGCCAAGCCTCCACGATTGTCCTGGAGTCCCCAGGAATTAAAGATTAATCTTCTGGGCATCACTGCACGCAACGCAGGAGAAAAATCATAGGGGCATTAAAAAACTTGCGCGTTGGTTTATTTTTAGCATTTTCTTTGAAACCTTTCGTTTATTCGTTATAAAAATATTGGGAGATGAGGGAAAAAGGCTGTGAAATCTCCAGGAATACATCCAACCAGAGTTGGCAACCCTAGGTTGAGAAGTGAATCAGCCACGATCTCATTGAATGACAGAGCAGGCTGGAAGGGCTGAATGGCCTACTCCTGTTCCATGAATCTGCAGCCCTTTCCTTTTGTGTCAGCCAGTGGCTCAGTGGGCAGCACTCACGCCTGATTCAGACAGTTGTGGGTTCAAGTCCCACTACACAGACTTGAGCACCGAAATCCAGGCTGACACTCCAGTGCAGTGCTGAGGGAGTGCTGCACTGTCGGAGGTGCCGTCTTTTGGATGAGATGTTAAACCGAGGCCCCGTCTGCCCTCTCAGGTGGACGTAAAAGATCCCATGGCACAATTTCGAAGAAGAGCAGGGGGGTTATCCCCGGTGTCCTTACCACTATTTATCCCTCAATCAACATCACTAAAACAGATTATCTGGTCATTATCACGTTGCTGTTTGTGGGAGCTTGCTGTGTGGAAACTGGCTGCCGCGTTTCCTACATTACAACAGTGACTGCACTTCAAAAGTACTTCATTGGCTGTAAAGCACTTTGGGACGTCCTGAGGTTGTGAAAGGCGCTATAGAAATAGAAGACTTTCTTTTTTTTGAATCTCAAATCTCCACAATTTCATGGTTCAGCACTCCATCACCCCTGGCCTTGCTCCTCCTGAAGTCCCTCAATAATCCCGAGGTCTCTGGACTCTAGGGGAATCAAGGGATATGGGGATCGGGCAGAAAAGTGAAGTTGAGGTCGAAGATCAGCCATGATCTTATTGAATGACAGAGCAGGCTCGAAGGGCCGCATGGCCTACTCCTGCTCCTAATTCCTATGTTCTTAGAGAATCATAGAATGGTTACAGCACACAAGGAGGCCATTCGGCCTGTCGAGCCCATACCGGCTCTCTGCAGGAGCTTGTCAGCTAGTCCCACTCCCCCGCCCTTTCCCCGTAGCCCTGAAAATGTTTTTCCTTCAGGTACTTATCCAATTCCCTTTTGAAAGCCACGATTGAATCTGCCTCCACCACCCCTTCAGGCAGTGCATTCCAGATCCTAAACACTCTCTGCGTAAAAAAGGTTTTCCTCATGTCGCCTTTGGTTCTTCTGCAAATCACCTTAAATCTGTGTCCTCTGGTTCTCGACCCTTCCGCCAATGGGAACAGTTCCTCTCTATCTACTCTGTCCAGACCCGTCATGATTTTGAACACCTCTATCAAATCTCCTCTCAACCTTCTCTGCTCTAAGGAGAACAACCCCAGTTTCTCTAATCTATCCTGCTCCTACTTCTTATGTCCTTGTCCATCCATCACAGTGACTTAGGAACATAGGAACAGGAGTAGGCCATTCAGCCCTTTGAGCCTGTTCCGCCATTCAATAAGATCATGGCTGATCTGCAACCTAACTCTATATACCCGTCTTTGGCTCATATCCCTTAACAGCTTTGTCTAATAAAAAGCTTTCAATCTCAGATTTAAAATTAACAATTGATCTAGCAGCAATGGCTGTTGGCGAAAGAGAGTTCCAAACTTCTACCACCCTTTGTGTGTAGAAGTGGTTTCCTAACTTCACTCCTGAAAAGTCTGGCCCTAATTTTTAGACTATGCACCCGGTCCTAGAATCACCAACCAGCAGAAATAGAAACTATCTGTTCCCATTAATATCTTGAAAACTTTGATCAGATCGCTCCTTAACCTTCTAAATTCCAAAGAATACAACACTAGTTTGTGTAATAATCTCCTTGTAACTTGACCCTTGGAGTCCGGGTATCATTCTGGTAAACATACGCTGCACTCAGTTGGTAGAACCCTCGCCTCGGAGTCAGAAGGTTGTGGGTTCAAGTCCCACTCCAGAGACTTTAGCATAAAAATCTAGGCTGACACTCCAGTGCAGCACTGAGGGAGTGCTGCACTGTTGGAGGTGCCATCTTTCGGGTGAGATGTTAAACCGAGGCCCCTTCTGCTCTCACAGGCAGACATAAAAGAGCCCGTGGCACTATTTTGAAGAAAAGCAGGGGAGTTATCCCCGGTGTCCTGGGGCCAATATTTATCCCTCAATCAACGTCACTAAAACAGATGATCTGGTCATTATCACATTGCTGTTTGTGGGAACTTGCTGCGCGCAAATTGGCTGCCACGTTTCCTACATTACAATAGTGACTACACTTCAAAAGTGCGTCGCTGGTTGTAAAGCGCGTCGGGGCGTCCGGTGGTAGAGAGGCGCTGTAGAAATTGCAAGCCTTTCTTTTATCTTTGGATCTCAAATCTCTACAATTTCATGGGTCTGCGCTCCTCCATCCTCTGGCCTTGCCCCTCCTGTGGGTCCCTCAATAATCCTGAGGTCCTTGTCCATCAGTCACCGTGGCTGTGTGGACACCAAGCACCAAAAAGGTTGAGCACAGCTCTACACACAACATAGGGCCAGCTCTATACACACACAACATAGGGCCAGCTCTATACACACACACAACATAGGGCCAGCTCTATACACACACACAACATAGGGCCAGCTCTATACACACACACAACATAGGGCCAGCTCTATACACACACACACCATAGGGCCAGCTCTATACACACACAACATAGGGCCAGCTCTATACACACACAACATAGGGCCAGCTCTATACACACACAACATAGGGCCAGTTCTATACACACACAGCATAGATCCACCTCTATACACACACAACATAGGGCCAGTTCTATACACACACGATAGCAAAATACTGCAGATGCTGGAAATCCGAAATAACAGAAAATGCTGGAAAAACTCAGCAGGCCAGGCAACATCCGTGGAGAGAAAGAGTCGACGATTCGGGTCGAAACCCTTTTTCAAAACTGGAAAGGAAATGAAATAGATCGAAGGCAAGGCTGCGATAGAACAAAAGAAGCATTAAGAGGTATTCAAAACCAGACGAGATGGTAAAAGGACAGTGGAGACAAGAGACAGCTCAGATTAGGTGTGAAGTGTACTGGCAGGATGAGAGACAGCTGTCATGTGGGAGAGAGAAAAAAAAGGAAAGGGGGGGATGGGGGGGGAAGGGAAGACCCAAAACAAAGGGGTGGAAAAAAATATAAGTAAAAATGTAATAGGGGCCGAGGTTATGATCTGAAATTGTTGAACTCGATATTGAGTCCGGAAGGCTGCAACGTGCCTAATCGGAAGATGAGGTGCTGTTCCTCGAGTTTACGTTGAGCTTCCGTGGAACAATGCAAGAGGCCAAGGACGGTGAGGTCCGAGTGGGAATGGAGCGGTGAATTAAAATGACAGGCGACCGGAAGCTCGGGGTCACCCTTACAGACTGAACGGAGGTGTTCTGCTATACACACACAACATAGGGCCAGTTCGATACACACACAACATAGAGCCAGTTCTATACACACACAACACAGGGCCAGCTCTATACACACACAACACAGGGCCAGCTCTATACACACACAACACAGGGCCAGCTCTATACACACACAACACAGGGCCAGCTCTATACACACACAACATAGGGCCAGCTCTATACACACACAACATAAGGCCAGCTCCTCCTGCACACAAACCCAGCCCCACCTTTTCCCACCCCACCCCCAGGGGGATTGAGCACCTCAGCGGCCCAGGGGGGCTGCACAACAGGCCTCCTATCAATCAACACACACAAGATGGGCGCGCCATACGTCACCTGCCCCGCACTGATCAGCCGCCTCTGTGACGTGCGCGGCTCCCGGCCGGACCAACCACAGGGAAAAAAGCCATGACGTCACCAGCCCCGGCTCCCGGCCCAGGCCCCGCAAAAAACGCTTCGACGTCCACGCAACAACGTAACGTGTCCTGACGTCCCGCCCACCCGCATGCGCGCTGGGGCGGGAGCGCCACCCACCCAACAAAAGGACACGCCCCTTCAGATGGCGAGCACTGCGCAGGCGCGTGGCGGGGCTCTGTCCCAAAACACATGGCGCCAGGCAGCCAGACACAATTGGTCATATTTTTGGTGGCTGGGGGTTTACTTTAAAGGCACTCCTTTCAACTCAGCTTCTGTAGCTTGCAACGAAGAATTGTTTTTTGCAAAAAGGCAAATTTAGCTGCAGATCTGAAATAAAAAAAGAGAAAATGCTATAAATATCAATATATAAATATAATAATTGTTGTTGAAACACTCAGCAGGTCAGGCAGCATCATGCGGAGAGAGAAACAGAGTTAACGCTTCAGGTCGGTGAACTTTCGTCAGAACTGATAAAAGTTAGAAAGAGTTAACTTTTTGAAGCGTCGTCGCTATTCCTACAGTACAACAGTGACTACACTTCAAAAAGTACTTCATTGGCTGTAAAGCGCTTTGGGACATCCGGTGGTTGTGAAAGGCGCTACAGAAATGCAAGTCTTTCTAGGGTTGTAAGCAAGTACAGAGGCAGGGAAAGCGGGGCGGGGAGGAAAGAACAAAAGGGAAGGTCTGTGATAGGGTGGAAGGCAGGAGAGATTAAATGACAAAAGGGATGATGGTGCAAGGCAAAAGGAGATGGAAATGGGACAAGTAAAGGAACAAAAGCTGGGTCTAGAGGAGGAGTAAATGGCAACAGCAGGACCATGACCAGCACCTGCTATCCAAAAGGAAATGGGAGCAGTGGTTATAATCTTGGTCTAAATATTGTTTTAACTTGTTTGCACGATGCAGACTGAAGAAACGTTTGATACAACTAGAACCACGCACCCACCTCTGCCCCATCTGCTACCTGGATCAGGCCACCCATGATCAGCGTACTGTGGCCGCTTCTGCCACTCAGGACTTTATACAGCCACGAACCCACCCCCGTCACCCTCTTCGCTGCCCTTCACCTCTCCCTGTTGCTCCAGTCCTTGCTCTTCAGTGTTTTAACAGGTTGCTTATCCCATAGTGGAATTTCTTATATACATAATTTACAAAGCTTAGATAATACCACCACCTTACTCTGAGACCCAGTTAAAATAAAACCATTCCTCTCCATTCACCAGGTACTTAGGTAGTACTGAATTGTGGAAGATGTTAAATTAAGACTCATCTAACCTTCTCAGGTGCATGGACAGGATCCTGAGGCACTATTTGAAGGAGAGCAGGGGTGTTGTCCTGGCTAATATTTATCCCAAGCACAACACCACTAAATCAGATTCATCTCACTGCTGTTTGTGAAACCTTACAGTGTGCAAATTGGCTGCTAATCTGCCTGCAAAACAATATTGACTGCATCCCAAATCTAATGCATTGGCTTTAAAGCAACTTAGAGCATCCTGAACAACAACAACAAGCATTTATATAGCGCCCTTAACATAGTTAAACATCGCAAAACATTTTACAGAACTGATCATCAAACAAAATTTGACATCGAGCCACACAAGGAGATATTAGGATGTATAATCGAAAGCTTGGTCAAAGAGGTAGGTTTTAAGGAGCGCCTAAAGAGGAGAAAGAGACGGAGAGGTCCAGGGAGGGAATTCCAGAGCATAGGGCCTAAGTAGCTGAAGGCATGGCTGCCAGTGGTGGAGCGATTAAAATAGGGATGCACAAGAGGGCAGAATTGGAGGAGTGCAGAGCTCTCGGTGGGTTGTAGGGCTGGAGGAGATTACAGGGATAGGGAGGGGCAAGGCCAATGGAGGGATTTGAAAACAAGGATGAGAATCTTAAAATTGAGGCATTGCTTAACTGGGAGCCAATGTAGGTCAACAAGCACAGATGGATGAACGGGACACAGGCAATAGAGTTTTGGATGTCCTCAAGTTTACGGAGGGTAGAAAGTGGGAGGCCAGCCAGGAGTGCATTGGAATAGTCAAGTCTAGAGGTAACAAAGGTATGGATGAGGGTTTCAACAGAGGATGAGATGAGGCAGGGTTGGAGTTGGGCGATGTTCTGGAGGTGGAAATAGGTGGTCTTAGTGATGGCACAGATATGTGGTCGGAAGCTCATCTCGGGGTCAAATATGACATCAAGGTTGCGAACAGTCTGGTTCAACCTCAGACAGTTGCCAGGGAGAGGGATGCTGTCAGTGGCTAGGGGACGGAGTTTTTGGTGGGAACCGAAGACAATGGTGATGTCGGACAAGCAGTGTGACAATTTAGAGACAGTGGAGGGGTTGAGAGAGGTGGCGGTGAGGTAGAGCTGGGTATCATCAGCATACATGTGGAAACTGACGCTGTGTTTTCAGATGATGTCGCCGAGAGGCAGCATGTGGATGAGAAATAGGATGGCGCCAAGGATAGATCCTTGGAGGACACCAGAGGTAATGGTGCGGGTGCAGGAAGAGACACAGTCCCACACAGCTGGACGACAGTAGAGAGGCATTGGTTGAGGGCATTCAAGTTTGCATCCCTTGAACTTATGGGGGCGGGGATCAGGGCCAGGGGGAACGACCAAGGTGAGAGAGAGAGCAATGGTTTTAATTGGGACAAGGACATCAAAGGGGGAGGTGAGGGTGTGACTGAGCAGATCGGTAGCTGCAGGAATGTTGTGGTCAATGGAGAGCCAAATGCTAGACAGTTGGGAATTTAAAAGTGCTGTTTTAAGTGACTTGGGGGAGAGTTTTTTCAAGGGACAAACTCAGAAGGACGTGATTTGGGAGGGGGAAGGGGAATGTGAATAGAGAGGGATACAAGGAAGTGATCAGAGATGGCATTATCTGTGATTGACACAATGGGAGTAGAGCAGCCACGTGAGATGACAAGGACGAGGGGGTGACCGTGAATATGGGTAGGGGAGTTTATATGGAGGGGAGAGATTAAGGGAGAATAGGAGGGCAATGAACTCAGGCGAGAGAGGGCAAGATATAAATGCAAATTCTTCCTTTTCTCCCTGGACTCAGTACTAGTTCATGAGAGAAAGTCAAAAAATCATATACATAAATAACATGACCAAGTTATTCTTCTTAAAGCGAAAGTGTTTCATATTACAACTAATGTAGTTCTGTGTACAGACGCAAGACAGAAACGGTGATAATAAAATCCACATCTCTGCTTTGGTAATATTCCGAATGTGCTAGAAAAAACAGAACACCTCACTTCAAAAGCAGTTGATTCTGCTCTGCCGGCTTTTGGAGTAAGGTCTATGGGCTCGATTTTACCAGGACGAGGAGGCGGGTTTGGCGGCGTGTGAGTTGTCAAAATCGCAAAAAATGATGGGTGGGTCTGATCCCGCCTCCATCCCGCCTCTGAGCAATTTTCCCACATTCCTGGTTTCAGACCCTGTTTCCATCCCACCTCCAAGAGGCGGGATAGGCCCTTAAGGCCCTTAACAAACATTTAATTGCCTCTATAATCCCATTTTGAGAGGCCTTTCTGATTTTAACACATTTCCCCCATCCTGCACGTCTCCTCTGGAACACGCCAGTTAATCTTGACGGCCTCACAAGTGGATTGCTTACTAACCGCTGCAGCTCCACCATTAAAAAGGAGTTTTCACCACTGATCATTTGCAGGTGGCAGAACATTGTCGTCTCAGGTCTGGGGAACTTTTAGCAGGCCAACTCATTGTTGTGGAAGTTTGGAGCCTGACACCCATCTCCAGTGTGACCTCCTGGGAAACCCCTCTTGCCACCTTGACTGAGCGCTTCCTCAACTGAGGTATATACCAGAAGCATGGGAACCATTTATTTCCTTTCCTCCTGTACATCAGATTCGGTCGAAGACCAGCCGCGGCAGCAGCAGAACCATGAGCAACAGCAGCACCAACAGCAGGAGCATCAACAGGAGCAGCAAGCTGCTACTCACCCACCTGAAGCTGCATAGGCCAGAAGGCGCCAGCGCGCGACCACATTGCTGCCCGGGATGCAAGGGATGCACTCATGTTGGCCAGATTTGCTGAGCCTGCACAATCAAACACTTTTGCCTCACACCTTCTTACCAGAGTATCGACAATGGACAAGAACCTACGGATTCTGATCACTCTGACCACCATACTAACAATTGCAAGTCGCGTTAAGTCCTCAATGTGGAAGTCCCATTTGCGAAATGACACAGGCCACAACTTCAACAGTTTGCCATCAAATCTGTTTATCATAACAATTCAAGGATGGCTTGTCAAAAATCAATACAACAGAACACCCAAGTGACTATCCTTGTGACTACTTGTGCTTTATCTTCCTCTTACGCATGCTCCTACGTGGTGCTTCCCCGGTGGCTTCAGCAGATGTGGAGGCCCCTTGCTCACTTTCTTGCTGCTCCTGTCTCGACACCTTTGGCGGCCATCCTCTGGGGTTGCTAACCTGTGAGGGCTCGGCAACAGTCTGCTGTTCCTGCGGCTGTGCAGGGGCTGAGACGCACATCTCAGTTCGGTGAGGACTTTGGTGTGGCTCTGACCAAGGGCTTTGCAGTGGCATGGTCATGTGAGCGCTTGGAGAGGAGCCCCCACTTCCTTGTTGTCTGCCACCAACATCCCTCTCATGGGTCAACCCCACTTCAGAGCTAGCAAGTGGCTTGACAGCACCTTGCTGCACTGCAGGGGGGCCATGAGGACCCGTTTCTGCACTGGAAGTCCTACTCCAGAGGACTTTCATGAAGGTCTGGTTTCTATGCTCAATAGCTGACCATCGCTCCTCAAGAGATGTCAGTCTATTCTGAACAATTACCATGTTTTCAATACCCTGGCGACTAAGCTCCTCCATGGCCGTAGCCATCCTCTCCTCTACGGTAGCCAGCCTTACCACAGAGGTTGCCATCCTTTCCACGGAGGTTACCATCCTTTCCGTGGTGATGCATTCATGCGCCAATGCCTCCATAAAGGCTCTGCTCATGTTCGCGATGGACTCCTCCATTCGCTCCACACTCGCAGCGACCCTGGAGACAAAACCTGCCAGAGACTCCTGCACCTGTTCCTGGAGTTCCACACCGCTCTCCTTCTGGATGGACCCGGAGGCACAGGGTCGACATGCAGCTGAGCCGAGCTGGCAGAGTCCTGCGCCCTCCAACGAGGACTCTCCACTGCTGTCCCTGTCTCTACCATCTGCTGATGCTCACTTGTGAGCTGTGATACACCAGGTGACAACACTACTCTATCTCCCGAAGGTCCCACCGAGGTGTGAGTGTCGGTGCTGGTGCTAGGTGCGCTGAATTTCGCTGACGCTGCGCCCTCAGAGGTTGCAGCTTCCTCTGAGGAGTCTTGAGGCTCAGGATGTTCCTCCTGGACAGTGGGGACGGGGGCTCTCGATGGTCCTGTGGGGCGTAAAGGAAAGAGTTAGAGATGTGAGGTAAAGGTTACATGCACATTGAATTGTGCATATGATCATAAGTCAATCTGTTAGAGCATCAGAATCATTATCAGAACTGCCGAAAAAGGTCATCAACCTGAAACGTTAACTCTGTTTCTCTCTCCACAGATGCTACCTGACCTGCTGAGTATTTCCAGCATTTTCTGTTTTTATTTTAAGCTATATTTATATATATTTATGTCTCTGATCAGCTGTGTAACTTCACGGTGCCGATTCATTTTCTATTATTTTGATTTTATATTTCAGCTGCGCTTATATTTTTTCTCTCATTTTTTATATGCAGGTATAATTTCGTATGTACTGTATTTATTTATATAAGTTTCTTATATTATTATGTCTCACTGTATCATGTGCCTGCACTCAGACCCTCTCAGCTTTCATTAATTTAATGTTTATATTTATAGTGACATCTTTATATTTATTGTATCAGCCGTGGCTCAGTGGGAAGCACACTCGCCTCTGAGTCAGAAGTTTGTGGGTTCATAGTCCCATTCCAGAGACTTGAGCCACAAAAATCCAGGCCGACACTCCAGTGCTGTGCTGAGGGAGTGCTGCACTGTCGGAGGTTCCGCCTTTCAGATGAGATGTTAAACCGAGGCCCCGTCTACTCTCTCAGGTGGACATAAAAGATCCCACGGCACTATTTCAAAGAAGAGCAGGGGAGTTCTCCCTGGTGTCCTGGCCAATATTTATCCCTCAATCAACATAAGAAAAACAGATTATCTGGTCATTAATACATTGCTGTTTGTTGGAGCTTGCTGTGCACAAACTGGCTGCCGGGTTTCCTACATTACAACAGTGACTCCACTTCAAAAAGTACTTCATTGGCTCTAAAGCACTTTGGGACATCCTGAGGTTGTGAAAGGTTCTATATAAATGCAATTCTTTCTTATCTAAGACCTACTTTGTACCCACACTCAGCCCCTTTTTACTTTCCATCACTATGATAGTATTCAAAAATTGAATGCCATATTATATATTTATATTCGTAGGTTGTGCAGTATTTATATTTTTATAGTTATGTCTCAGACCCATTGGCATTCAGCCCTCTTCACTTTGCATTAGTATATATTTATTGCGGCATCTTGATATACCTTCTATAATATGTTGTACTTATATTTACTTTTATTATGTTTATGCCTTCGATGCTTTTCACTCTCCATTTTTGTATAATATGCAGCTTATATTATAAATACATGTTATATTTATGTCTCAGTCCCCCTTTCGTTCTCCAATATTTTATTAATTTATTATATGAGATGTTGTATTTATATTCTTTCTTTTTATGTTTTGCATTGTGGAAGGCTGTGCAAGGGTGAGTGGGACAGCCTTAGGCCTGCCAAAAGCTCCAACCAGCAGCAGGATGAAGCATCAGGAGACCGTCCAAAGGTAAATGGCAACAAAGAGATGGTGATCAGGAGGGAGCGGGGACAGCATCAGCCTGTTGAAAATTGAACTGTATGCAGGATGGCAATGCTGGGGAGATTGGTCAAGGGCTGAAAAATTAAAAGTTTTCAATCTCCCAAAATACATATATTCTTTTGAAAACCACTTGCAGGGAGGACCCAAAATATTAAAAATGTTTCAATTAGTATTTAAAAAGAAAGAAAGAAGGGTATGGTGAGTATGAGCAGGACAGTCAGAGGCCTCCCTAAAGTAGGTAAAGGTACTTTTGAAACTGTTGAGGTTTATCTGCAAGGAACTATTTAAAATTATATTTAAAACCATGCAAATTGAAAGAAAGGCAGACTTTATTTAATGCAAAGAAAATTCATGATAAAAGTTAAAAAATTTAGCAACTGAAAAGTAAGAATCACAGAAATGGCACAAATCCAACTGAGACTAACTACAGTTCAACAAACTGACCAAATATTATAATATAAAATAACAGCAGAAAATGCTGGAAATACTCAGCAGGCCAGGCAGCATCCGTGGAGAGAGAAACAGAGTTAACGTTTTGTTATGTATTGTGTGTTCTATTGTGTGTTCTCCTCCCACCTGTGGTGGCGCTGTCACAGGAGATAAATGGTTGGGTGTTCTCTGTTAAGTTTAGCTCTCTTTGTTCGGAACTTGCCAGAACTTCCTTTCCTTCCAATAAAGCACGTCATGTTTGAATCTCTGAGTTCTGAGTCCTAAATTGTGTCTAGGTAGAAAGGTACCGACACAACAAGTGGCAACGAGGAGCGGATGAATCTGCGTACGTTACGGGTGCAGTGAGTAAACAGAAAATTTAATTTGAAACGTGAGATGGCTACTATGTTAGGAAACATCGGTGATTTTGATGAAAATGTGGAACAATGGAGTGCATATACGGAACGTTTTGACTATTTTGTATTGGCGAATGCGGTGGCAAATGAAAAGGTCGTGCCTACCTTTTTGAGTGTAATCGGGCCGAAGACATTCAATTTACTTCGCAGCCTCGTGCAGCCAGATAAGCCAGGAACTAAAACATATAAGCAACTAGTGGAAATTCTTGGAGCACATTTTTCACCAAAACCTCTGGTTATTGCCGAGAGATTTAGATTTCACAAACAGAATCAAGAGGAGGGGGAATCAGTGACGATGTTTATTGCTGCTTTAAAAAGGTTGTCGGAACACTGCCAGTTCAAGGAGGTGCTGAATGACACCATTAGAGACAGACTTGTGTGTGGTCTGCAAAATGCAGCCACACAGAAGCGCCTTCTTACTGAGGACAACCTTACTCTTGAAAAGGCCATTGAAGTTAGTGTCTCCATGGAGATGGCGGAAAAGGAGGCTCACCAGTTGAGTTCAACAGGGAGAGTTCACAAGGTGTCGTCTGAGCCTAAAGGTGCGCGGAACGGCACATGTTACCATTGTGGGAAAACGGGCCATCACGCTAATGACTGCTGGTGTACGGATCTGGAATGCCGAAATTGTGGCAAAAAGGGTCACATTGAACGCGCCTGTAGAGGTAAAAAAAGAACAGACAGAGCTGGGAAGCATGGAAGCAAAATGTCTGTATTTGGACAAGGGAGGAAAAAGAGTGTTCATTCAGTGCAGTATGATGGAACAAGCAAAACAGAGGGGAGCGACACCTCTGAGGAGGAAGAGGTGCACATACTGACGGTTGCAGGTGATTCAAATGGCTACTGGGTGTCACCACTGGTGGAGGGACAATCAGTGCGGATGGAGGTGGACACAGGCGCGGCTGTGTCCCTTGTTTCAGACACTGTCTACAACAAAATGCTAAAGCATCTTACCCTTCAGCCAACAAACATTGTGCTAAAGACGTATACCGGCGAACCTGTGGCCATGAGAGGCGTCATTGAGGTGACAGTTAAATTGAACGGACAGACTGCAAAACTGCCACTATATGTGGTAAAGGGAAATTACCCATCGCTACTGGGACGTGCGTGGCTAGAGAAAATCATGCTGGACTGGCCTGCAGTCCGCATGATGTCAAAAGGGGAGTCAGGTCTGACTGCAGTGTTAAACAAACATGCAGAACTCGTCAATGGGGAACTTGGGAGCATGAAAAAGGTCAGCGTGAGACTGGACATTAAACCTGACAGCAAGCCGAAGTTTCACAAAGCCCGACCTGTACCCTATGCAATTAGGCCAAAAGTTGAGGCTAACTTGGAGGCCTTAGTCGAGAATGGAGTCCTGGAGCCTGTGAGCATGAGCAAATGGGCCACACCCATTGTTCCTGTCCTGAAAAAGGATGGATCTGTTCGAATCTGCGGGGATTTTAAAGTGACAATTAACCCGGTGCTGTCTGCGGAACAGTATCCTCTTCCCCTCATTGATGATCTTTTTACGGGCCTGGCCGGAGGGCAAAAGTTCAGCAAAATAGACTTATGCCAGGCTTATCTACAAATGCATGTCGATGACAAATCAAAGGAGCTGCTGACAATTGTGACACACAAGGGGCTATACAGGTACTGCCGCTCTCTGTTTGGAATTACATCGGCCCCTGCTCTATTCCAAAGGGCAATGGATCAGATTTTGAGTGGACTGCCAGGAGTCCAGTGCTACCTGGACGACATCCTTGTCACTGGGACAAATGAGGAAGATCATCTTCTGAACTTGGATGCGACACTACAACGACTGAAAGAGTACGGACTCAGAGTTCGTAAAGACAAATGTGAATTCTTTCAGTCTTCAGTTGAGTACCTGGGGCATGTGATTGACGCTACTGGCATGCATAAGGCACCGTCAATGGTCAAGGCGATCGTGGCGGCCCCAGCACCCCAGAATGTGAGCCAGTTACGTTCATTTCTGGGGCTACTTAACTACTATGGGAAGTTTATTCCAGACTTAGCAACATTGCTGAAGCCATTACATCAGTTGCTATGTCAAGGCAAAACATGGAAATGGACTGAACTGTGCAACGAAGCTTTCGCCCAAGCAAAGAAAGCATTGCTGAAATCGGAGGTCCTGACACACTTCGACCCAAAGCTACCCGTGCAGCTAGCATGTGATGCATCACCATATGGTGTGGGAGCCGTCATATCCCACATCATGCCTTCGGGTGAAGAGAAACCTATCGCCTTCGCATCATGCACCTTGAACAAGGCCGAGAGTAACTATGCGCAGATCGAGCGCGAGGCCTTGGGAATCGTTTTTGGAATTTGAAAATTTCATCAGTACCTGTTTGGGAGAAGGTTCACACTCCTGACGGACCACCGTCCATTGGCTTCAATCTTCGGGTCCCACACCGGAATTCTGTCTCTCGCTGCAAGCAGGATGCAAAGGTGGGCTTTACTGTTGTCAGGACACACATACGACATCAAATATCGCAAATCAGACTTGCACGGCAACGCCGACGGTCTCTCGAGGCTACCCTTGCCTGTTACTCCCCCAGAGCCTCGTCAGATAGACATCTTCTACTTTAGACAAGTGGAGGGAGCACCTGTCACTGCAGTTCAGGTGCGAAGGTACACCCGCAACGATCCAGTCCTGTCTGAGGTAATGGACGATGTCATTCGAGGGAGAGCTATAGGAGATTCTCCTAGTTTGAAACCTTACGTTTCAAAAAAAAATGAGCTCTCCGTCCAGGCAGGTTGTCTTCTTTGGGGACGCCGTGTCATCATTCCGCCACCTCTGAGGGAACCTATACTGCAACAACTTCATACAGGCCACAGTGGGATGGTTCGGATGAAGGAAATGGCAAGAAGCTACTTCTGGCGGCCAGGTCTCAATGGGAATATTGAGGAGAAAGCCAAAACATGTTCCCCATGTCAAAGGGTCCGGAATGTTCCACAGCTGGCAACCCTACACCCCTGGGATTGGCCTGCAGAAGTGTGGCAGCGAGTACATGTGGACTTCGCCGGTCCTTTCGAAGAGAAGATGTTTATGGTGGTTGTGGACGCTCGTAGCAAGTGGCCAGAGGTCGCTGTGATGAGGTCTACCACGGCAGAGAAAACAATTGAGAAACTTGGTCAGATGTTCAGCCGTTATGGCTCACTGGAACAACTCGTAAGTGACAACGGTCCACAATTTGTATCACAGGAGTTTGCAACCTTCCTGCATGTGAATGGTGTCTAACACATCAGGTCTGCGCCCTATCATCCCTCTACTAACGGCCAGGCAGAAAGGTTTGTGCAAACTTTGAAGCACGCCTTGAAGGCATCGCAAGGTCAGGGCTCAATCCACCAACGTCTGAACAGCTTCCTGTTGTCCTACAGGAACGAGCCGCATGCCACAACCAAAACTTCCCCCGCTTCGCTCATGATGAAGAGGCAGTTGCGGACAAGTTTTGACTTACTCAAACCTCCAAGGGCAGAACAGGTTGTCCATTGTCAACAACAAGCTCAAGTTGAAAAGAGAGAGAAAAGAGCCAAGGAGAGACGGTTTCATCCGGGAGAGCACGTCTTAGCTCGAAACTACAACACTGGACCGAAATGGGTTCCTGCTACGGTGATCGCGCAGACGGGCCCTGTGTCTTACACGGTTGAGACTGCTGAGGACGTCGTCTGGAGAAGACACACAGATCAACTGTTGCTAGGAGCAGAGACAGCCACAGAGGCTCCAACAGCTGGTTGGCCTGAACTGTTTCCGGATGATACCGCAAACCAGCATCCTTTGCCACAGTGCTCTTCTCCAACACAGGAAGTCAAAGAGACTGTTCCACCTGTGCAAACTCCTGACTTTCGACTAACAGGCACCTTCTCCATCCAGGCCTGTGTCAATGCCTACTACTGTGGAAGCCAGCGATGACCGCCGGTATCCTGTCAGAGAGCGGCGGCCTCCAAGACGCTTGGATCTGTCGGCTTAGTGACTTACCCACAAGACTGGGGCAGAATAAACCCCAGGGTAAAGTCAGGGTTTGAGGCAGTCTACCTCTACCCTAGGTTTGTTGAGTGCATTGAAAGTAACTTACCTGTTGAGGAATAATGTGGACCTTCCATTTAAGAGGGGAGGAAATGTTATGTATTGTGTGTTCTATTGTGTGTTCTCCTCCCAGCTGTGGTGGCACTGTCACAGGAGATAAATGGTTGGGTGTTCTCTGTTAAGTTTAGCTCTCTTTGTTCGGAACTTTCCAGAACTTCCTTTCCTTCCAATAAAGCACTTCATGTTTGAATCTCTGAGTTCTGAGTCCTAAATTGTGTCTAGGTAGAAAGGTACCGACGTAACACGTTTCAGGTCTGGGACCCTTCATCAAAACTGGAAAATGCTGGAGATGTAACAGATATTAAGCAGGTGCAGAGACAGCGGGCGGCGGGGGTGGGGGGCGGTGGAAGGAATTGAAGGAATATACTGTGCCAAAGTAAGAGGCAGGAAAGATAAAATGTTGCAAATGGGGATGGCAAAATCATACAGCATGAAAAATGGGAGCAGGGGTTATAGTTTGAAATTGTTGAACTCAATGTTGAGTCCAGAAGGATGTAAAGTGCCTAATCGAAAGATAAGAACATAAGAACATAAGAAGTAGGAGCAGGAGTAGGCCATACGGCCCCGCTCCACCATTCAATAGGATCATGGCTGATCCGAACCTAGACTCATGTCCACTTCCCTGCCCGCTCCCCATAACCCCTAATTCCCTTATCTGCTAGGAAACTGTCTATCTCCGTTTTAAATTTATTTAATGTCGCAGCTTCCACAGCTCTCTGAGGTAGCAAATTCCATAGATTTACTACCCTCTGAGTGAAGAAGTTTCTCTTCATCTCAGTTTTGAAAGGGCAGCCCCTTATTCTAAGATTATGCCCCCTAATTCTAGTCTCACCCATCAGTGGAAACATCCTCCCCGCATCCACCTGATCAAGCCTATAAAGTATGTGTCTATACTTAATGCAATAATGACGAGACAGCTTGGAAGATTCAACGTAGGTCTTTACTTAATACCAACAGGCGGGAAACTGAGGGGAGATCAGTACCCACAGTACTATTTATACCCCTATGGCCAGGAGTGGTACTACGGTATCACTACGTCCTACAAAGTAGTGCTGCCCTGGCCATAGGTTTAAAGTAACATACCTATTACATACACAACAAAGCCCCCTCACAATCTTATATGTTTCGATAAGATCGCCTCTCATTCTTCTGAATTCCAATGAGTAGAGGCCCAACCTACTCAACCTTTCCTCATAAGTCAACCCCCTCATCTCCGGAATCAACCGAGTGAACCTTCTCTGAACTGCCTCGAGAGCAAGTATATCTTTTCTTAAATAGGGAAACCAAAACTGTATGCAGTATTCCAGGTGTGGCCTCACCAGTACCCTGTATAACTGAAGCAAGACTTCCCTGCTTTTATACTCCATCCCCCTTGCAATAAAAGCCAAGATTCCATTGGCCTTCCTGATCACCTGCTGTACCTGCATACTAATCTTCTGTGTTTCATGCACCAGGACCCCCAGATCCCTTTGTACTGTAGCACTTTGCAGTTTCTCTCCATTTAGATAATAACTTGCTCTTTGATTTTTTCTGCCAAAGTGCATAACCTCACACTTTCCAACATTATATTCCATCTGCCAAATTTCTGCCCACTCACTTAGCCTGTCTATGTCCTTTTGCAGGTTTTTTATGTCCTCCTCACTCACTGCTTTCCCTCCCATCTTTGTATCATCGGCAAACTTGGATACGTTGCACTCGGTCCCCTCCTCCAAATCGTTAATATAGATTGTAAAGAGTTGGGGTCCCAGCACTGACCCCTGCGGAACACCACTAGTTACTGATTGCCAACCCGAGAATGAACCATTTATCCCAACTCTCTGTTTTCTGTTAGATAGCCAACCTTCCACCCACGCCAGTATATTACCCCCAATCCCGTGATTTTTTATCTTGTGCAGTAATCTTTTGTGTGGCACCTTGTCAAATGCCTTTTGGAAGTCCAAATACACCACATCCACTGGTTCCCCTTTATCCACCCTGTTTGTTATGTCCTCAAAGAATTCGAGCAAATTTGTCAAACATGACTTCCCCTTCATAAAACCATGCGGACTCTGTCCGATTAAGTTATCCTTATCCAAATGTCCTGTCATTGCTTCCTTAATAATGGACTCCAACATTTTACCAACCACAGATGTTAGGCTAACTGGTCTATAGTTTCCAGCCTTTTGTCTACCTCCCTTTTTAAATAAGGGCATTACATTAGCAGTTTTCCAATCTGCTGGGACCTTTCCTGAATCCAGGGAGATGAGGTGCTGTTCCTCGAGCTTGCGTTGAGCTTCATTGGAACAGTGTAATAGGCCGAGGACGGAGAAGTCAGAGTGGGAGTGAAGCGGAGAATTAAAGTGACAGGCGACCGGAAACTCAGGGTCACCCTTACGGACTGAACAGAGGTGTTCCGCAAAGCGGTCGCCCAATCTGCGTTTGGTCTCCCCAATGTAGAGGAGACCGCATCGTGAGCAGCGAATACAGTATATTAAATTGCAAGAAGTACAAGTAAATCGCTGTTTCACCTGGAAAGGATGTTTGGTGCCCTGGACAGTGGGGAAGGGAGGAGGTAAAAGGGCAGGTGTTGTATCTCCTGCGCTTGCACGGGAAGGTGCCGGGCGAAGGGGAAGGGCTGTTAGGGGTGATTGAGGAGTGGCCCAGGGTGTTGCGGAGGGAGCAGTCCCTCCGTTGAATGTGGAGGCTGGTGGGGTGAAAGGTGAGGACAAGGAGAACCCTATCGTGGTTCTGGGAGGGAGGGGAAGGGGTGAAAGCAGAAGTGCGGGAAATGGAACGGACACGGTCAAGGGCCGTGTCAGCCACAGTAGAGGGGAATCCTTGGTTGAGGAAAAAGGAAGACATGTTGGAAACACTGGCATGGAAGGTGGCATCGCCAGAACAGACACGGCGGAGACGGAGAAACTGAAAGAATGGAATAGAGTCCTTACAGGAAGCGGGGTGGGAGGAAGTGTAGTCCAGGTAGCTGTGGGAGTCAATGGGCTTGTAGTGGATGTTTGTTGATAGCCGATTGCCAGAAATGGAGACAGAAAAGTCAAGGAAGGGGAGGGAAGAGTCGGAGATGGACCATGTGAAGGTGAGGGAAGGGTGGAAATTGGAAGTAAAGTGAATGAACTTTTCTAGTTCAGGGCGAGAGCAGGAAACGGCACCAATACAGTCATCGTTGTATCGGAAAAAGAGGTGAGGGAGGGGACCTGAGTAGGACTGGAACAAAGAATGTTCCACATCCCACAAAAAGCCAGGCTTGCTAGGGCCCATGTGGGTTCCCATAGCAACACCTTTAATTTGGAGGAAGTGAGTGGAGTCAAAGGAGAAGTTGTTCAATGTGAGAACAAGTTCAACCAGGTGGAGGAGGGTGGTGGTGGATGGGGACTGGTTGGGCCTCTGTTCAAGGAAGAAGCGGAGCGCCCTCAGACCATCCTGGTGGGGGATGGAAGTGTAGAGGGATTGGACGTCTATCGTGAAAAGGAGATGGTTGGGGCCATATATACCTGTATCTTCACACCTATTGTGCGGGTCATACATAGAATTACATATAACATACAACACAGAAACAGGCCATTTGGCCCAACCAGTCTATGCCGGCGTTTATGCTCCACTCGATCCTCCTCCTGTCTTTCCTTATCTAACTCTATCAGCATAACCCTCTATTCCCTTCTCCCTCATATGCTTATCTAGCCTCCGCTTAAATGCATCCATTTACCTCAACCACTCCCTGTGATAGCAAGTTCCATATTCTCACCACTCTCTGGGTAAAAGATGTTTCTTCTGAATTCCCTATTGATTTCTTGGCAACTATCTTATATTGATGGCCTCGAGTTTTGCTCTTCCCCACAAGTGGAAACACTCTCTCTATGTGTCTACTCTATCAAAACCTTTCATAATTTTATAGACCTCTATTAGGTCACCTTCTCCTTCTCTTTTCAAGAGAAAAAGAGACACAGCCTGTTCATCCTTTTCTGATAGGTATAACCTCGCATTTCTGGTACCATCCTTGTTAATCTTTTTTTGCTAGTGCCTCTATATCTTCTTCATACAAACATGAGTAATTCTGCGATAGGCAAAGCATGACACCTACAACAGTGAAAACTCATATCACAGCACCATCTACAGACAGCTATTTATAATGGTTTTTTCCATCGGATTACGGTTGACTGAATTTGCAATGAAATGCGTACCCAATTTAAG
Source organism: Somniosus microcephalus (assembly GCF_052327205.1). Lineage (NCBI taxonomy): Eukaryota > Metazoa > Chordata > Chondrichthyes > Squaliformes > Somniosidae > Somniosus > Somniosus microcephalus. The sequence goes on from NC_141001.1 coordinate 101,193,046, forward strand.
ATGCAATACATGTTCGGCAAACTCCCTCATCTGCTTTAAATAACGAATAAGCATTCATTATATACTTGGACTACTTTATTCTTTACTCCAGATAAAATAGGTTACAGCCAAATACAGGAAACTCTCGTTTAAACGGCACCTAAATATCCGGAATTCTCTATTAACTGGCAAAATTCTCACTCCGAAAACAACACCTCAATAACCAGCAATGTTGCCGAGTCCGACTCTCCCGCGGTGGCCGAGTTAGTCAGTGGGGGTAGTTCTCCAAACTGCCACTACTCGGCTTCTTGGCGCTGTCGGAAGTCAGAACACCTCAATATCCCTGTAACAGGAGTCTGACTCTCCCGCGCTGCCGGTAGTCTCTTCTGATCCGCCATTTTACAGGGGTACTGTGTGTCTCCCACGCTGCTGGTAGTCATTGCATTGCATTACCCTCAACTGGCAGTACATAAGAACATAATAACATAAGAAATAGGAGCAGGAGTAGGCCAATCGGCCCCTCGAGCCTGCTCCACCATTCAATAAGATCATGGCTGATCTGATCCTAACCTCAAATCTTCTATCACTCTGCATCCACCCGAACCCATGTGATCTCCCGGGAGAGGCAAAAAACCAGATAAAGACCCAATGGCCAATTTGGGAGAAAAAAATCTGGGAAATTCCTCTCCGACCCATCTAGGCGATCGAAATTCTTCCAGGAGATCACTCTGTCCCTATATTTTCTACAGTACTTACCTTCTGTAAAGGCGATCTCCACCCCAGCCAGGAACAGGAATAAAACCATCTCCTGAAATCTAACAGAATTAGAACACAGTAGGAGCAGAACAAGGCTACACGGCCCCTGGGCCCACTCCACTACCCACAGGGCCATGACCATTCCGAACCCAGACTCATGTCCAATTTCCTGCCCGCTCCCCGTAACCCTTAATTCCCTTTACTTCTAGGAAACTATCTATTTCTGTTTTAAATTTATTTAATGATGTAGCTTCCACAGCTTTCTGGGGCAGCAAATTCCACAAACCTACCACCCTCTGAGTGAAGAAGTTTCTCCTCATCTCAGTTTTGAATGAGCAGCCCCTTATTTTAAGATTATGCCCCCTAGTTCTAGTTTCACCCATCATTGGGAACATCCTCACCGCATCCACCCGATCAAGCCCCTTCACAATCTTATATGTTTCAATAAGATCGCCTCTCATTCTTCTGAACTCCAATGAGTAGAGTCCCAATTTACTCAACCTCTCCTCATATGACCACCCCCTCATCCCCGGGATTAACCGAGTGAACCTTCTTTGTACTGACTCGAGAGCAAGTATGTCTTTTCTTAAGTATGGACACCAAAACTGTATGCAGTATTCCAGGTGCGGCCTCACCAATACCTTGTACAACTGCAGCAATACCTCCCTGTTTTTATATTCCAACCCCCTAGCAATAAAAGCCAACATTCCATTGGCCTTCTTAATCACTTGCTGCACCTGCATACTAACTTTTTGAGTTTCGTGCACCAGGACCCCCAGATCCCTTTGTACTACAGTACTTTCCAGTTTCTTGCCATTAAGATAATAACTTGCTCTATGATTTTTCCTGCCAAAGTGCATAACCTCACACTTTCCAGTATTGTATTCCATCTGCCAAATCTCTGCCCACTTACTTAGCCTGTCTATGTCCCTTTGCAGGTTTTTTATGTCCTCCTCACTCACTACTTTCCGTCCCATCTTTGTATCATCTGCAAACTTTGATATGTTACACTCGGTCCCCTCCTCCAAATCGTTAATATAGATTGTAAAGAGTTGGGGACCCAGCACTGACCCCTGCGGAACACCACTAGTTACTGGTTGCCAATCTGAGAACGAACCATTTATCCCAACTCTCTGCTTTCTGTTAGAGAGCCAATCCTCCACCCACGCCAGAATATTACCCCCAATCCCGTGATTTTTTATCTTGAGCAATAATCTTTTGTGTGGCACCTTGTCAAATGCCTTTTGGAAGTCTAAATACACTACGTCCACTGGTTCCCCTTTATCCACCCTGTATGTTACTTCCTCAAAGAACTCAAGCAAATTTGTTAAACATGACTTCCCCTTCATGAAACCATGCTGAGTTTGCCCTATTAAATTATGTTTATCCAAATGTCCCGTTACTGTCTCCTTAATAATGGACTCTAACATTTTACCAACCACAGATGTTAGGCTAACAGGTCTATAGTTTCCAGCCTTCTGCCTACTACCCTTTTTAAATAAGGGTGTTACATTAGCAGTTTTCCAATCTGCCGGGACCTTTGCTGAGTCCAGTGAGTTTTGGAAAATTATTACCAATGCATCCACAATCCCTACCGCTACTTCCCTCAAGACCCTGGGATGCAAGCAATCAGGTCCAGGGGATTTATCCGCCTTGAATCCCATTATTTTACCAAGTACCACTTCCTTAGTGATTTTAATTGTATTTAGTTCCTCCCCCCCTAGAGCCCCCTGTTTGTCCAGTGATGGGATATTCTTAGTGTCCTCTACTGTAAAGACTGATACAAAATAATTGTTCAGTGTTTTTGCCATCTCCATGTTTCCCACCATTAATTTCCCGGTCTCATCCTCTAAGGGACCAACATTTACTTTAGCCACCCTTTTTCTTTTTATACAACTATAGAAACTTTTACTGTACTGTACTTAATCAAGCATCTTCCACCATCCATTTAACACAACATTCTGTAGGTGAGTACCCAATTACTGTATACTGCACATTTCTTGATTTTTTAAATTTTTCTTTGTTAAAAATAGCCTCAGTAGATAACCCTCTCCATTATCCGGAATTTTTGATCAACTGGCAACACGCCGGTCCCGGATACCAAAGAGTTTCCTGTAACTGTTAAAATTGCCTGCAGGTTTGACATTTACTGTGCCTTCCCTTTTCGTTGCGACTTAGAATTTCTGATTTTCAGCTCCAAATTTTGGTTGAGTGATTTTTTCCCCCCTTTTCTCTGGAGAGCAATGGTCTTCAACATCATTACGTGAAGAGGCACAAATTGTGGAAACACGTTTCAAACTGAAGTACAATGTAATAATGTAGAATGGGGGAAGCGAACGATTGACTATAAAGTAGAAATGCAAATGGTATTGAAATACAAGATAAGAAAAACAGGTTTTAAGCAAACTGGCAGATAAAGTATAAAAAAGTAAAATGGAAGAAAATATGAGCCAACTAGGAGCCCAGAACTATAGTTGGGCTATATTGGGAGTGGAAGCCAACAGTGTCTCCTGAACTGAGTGCTCTCTGAAACCTCAGAGAAAGTGAACTGGGGAGGCAAACTGTGGGATCAGTGGTGTGGAGGCTGGAAGACAGACCACAACTGTAGTGAAGGTAGTTACAAATGTAAATGTATCAATCCAGCCTCTCAGACGTGAACTTACTCTGCTAATGTTTCAAACTCTCTGTAAACTATTTATTAAAGGGATTTTCTATCCCTTTCTGATGGGACATTAAGACCAGTCTGTATTCATTCAGAAAAGTGTGGCTTTGATCTGTGGCTAAACCACCAAGTAGGGATTACATTTCTGAACTAAGGCGCTGGTGTGGAGGCCACTCATCTAATAAAGTTTTTTTTTGAAGAAGTGAGCAATTGCACAGATAAAGGGAAGGGAGTAGATGCGGTGTATATGGATTTTCAGAAAGCATGCAAAATGTCTCAGAGGAGGTTTAAATTCAGATGTATTGTAGGAGGGAATGTTGCAGCATCGATAGAAAGTTGGTTGACATACAGGAAAACAAAGGGTTAGGGTTAATGAGTGTTTCTTGGATTGGAGAAAGGTTGGAAGTGATGTATTGCAAGGTCAATGATGCATTCACTTTTGACTTAGGGAGATATAGATGATTTCAACTTGGGTATAGGGAAAACATAGGCAAACAGTGAAGAGGGCTGTAAAATACTATAAGACATAGAGAGGTTAGCAGAATGGGCAGACAGATGGCAGATGTAGTTTAATGTGGATCAGTGTAAAGTAATACATCTTGGAAGGAAAAGCAAGGAATGGGGTGGGGGTTCCACTCAATGAAAAAACACAAATGGTGTGAATAAACAGAGACCAAGAGGTTCAAATGTGTAATTCCGTGTGCGCGCATGCAAGCAGATAAGGCCATAAAAATGGCCAACAGCATTTTGGATTTTATAGAGGTACAGAGTAGAAAAGTAAAGTAATTATAACATTGGGCCTATACTCATTGGAGTTTAGAAGAATGAGAGGTGATCTTATTGAAATATATAAGACGCTGAGGAGGCTCGACAAGGTAGATGCAGAGAAGATGTTTCCCCTCATGGGGGAATCTAGAACTAGGGGGCATAGTTTCAGAATAAGAGGTCGCCCATTTGAAACTGAGATGAGGAGGAATTTCTCCTCTCAGAGGGTCGTAAATCTGTGGAATTCTCTGCCCCAGAGCGCTGTGGAGGCTGGGTCATGGAATATATTGAAGGTGGAGATAGACAGATTTTTGAACAATAAGGGAGTGATGGGTTATGGGGAGTGGACAGGGAAATGGAGCTGAGCCCAAGATCAAATCAGCCATGATCTCATTAAATGGCGGAGCAGGCTCGAGGGGCCAAATGGCCTACTCTTGCTCCTATTTCTTATGTTCTTATGTCATTGTTCAAGGCAAGGGGGTTGGATTAGTACAGATTAGGTTAAAATTACCCTCAATGATGTTAAGATAAATTTTGTGTCCCAAAGGACAAAAAACCAAAGGGTTTATAAAGTCCAAGGTCAACCATGAGAGATGCCTTTAGACTCTATTAACTTTCAAAGATACATCTCTATCCCTTTTTCCTCTGCCTTATGCTTAGGGAATACCTGGGAAAGTTCTATCTGCTAATTTTACCAAACCATCAAGGCAAAGAAAGTAGTGAAATAAGACATTTCACTTGTGTGTCTTTTGAATAAAAATCAGCAGGTAGGAACTTCATCTTCACTTGTTCCATAATATATGCTGTGGTGATCCTTGTGGAGATATAACACAGCTCGCATCTATCATTTTACCTCGTGGTGGATATTATAACAAATGGCAAGAGTCAGGGCATTCATGCACAATTGATGTGTAATAATATCCACACTGTAGGATCCTTGCAAGTTTATCAAGTGATAATGTACAGTTGATTCCTGACAAATAACACACTCTGTAGACATTGGGCGCGATCTTGCCAGCCCTGGGGAGGGGGGTTTGGAGGCAGGACTGCCGGGAAAATGGCAGAATCTGGGGGCAGTTGCCCATCCCACCCTTAACCCGTCTCTGTGCCATCTTCCCACGAGGCGGGTAGCCGACCTGCGCCGGGTCCGGTCTCCTGAAGGTGGGAAGGGGATTACAGCCACTTAACTGCCTGTTAACAGGTAGTTAACAGGCAGATGAGAGGATTTTACCCACACAAGTGCAGGCTTCCCGAAGGCTGCGAACCCCGCCAGGGTCACTGCGGGGGTCTGCGGGGTGCAATACTGCGCTGTGAAGGTAAGTGATGGGTGCAAGTGTGGAGAGGTGAGTATGTGAGGTTCAGTGGAAAGTGTTAGAAAAAGTTTACTTACCTTTGTTTCTTCCTGCAGGCTTCAAGAGTTGGGGATGCGGAGAGTCTCGCACCTCCGCAGCAGAGATGACAGATGGCTGCTGCATTCTCCAATGCAACAACCATCTAATTTCTGCTAAAGAAAGAGGTTTGATCAGTCTTGAATTCAGGAACTCATCAAACTACAGAGAATGTCAGTGTTTGACAGCTTCACAGAGCTGTCAAACGATGACAATTCATTTGTCAAAAATTTTTGACAGATGAAACGTCATACACTGACGTTCTCTCTAACGCTGGGCGGGCTTAACAAGGTCAATCAAGAGAAAATAGCGTGGGTTGGCCAGAAGTCGATGGAGGCGGGACTAAAACCCGACAAGTAGGAATCCTGCCTCCAAAAGCTCCCCATTGGCAAAATCCAGCCCATTATTATTGTAAATTTCCTTCCCTTTCAACAAACTATTCCCACCCCTTGCAATACACTCCTACTTGTTTAAGAGAGTGGTCAGGTGGCCTCACCCCTGCCAAAGTTGTGTTGTGTACCAGGCTGATACCTGGGATGGCAGGAATGATGTACGAGGAGAGATTGTGTCGATTGGGCTTATACTCACTGGAGTTTAGAAGATTGAGAGGGGATCTCATTGAAACCTATAAAATTCTGTCAGGTCTGGACAGACTAGATGCAGGAAGGATGTTTCTGATGGCCAGGGAGTCCAGAACCAGGGGTCATAGTCTAAGGATAAGGGGTAAGCCATTTAGGACTGAAATGAGGAGGAATTTCTTCACCCAGAGAGTGGTGAACCTGTGGAATTCTCTGCCACAGAGGGCAGTGGAGGCTAGTTCATTAAATATATTCAAGAAAGAGTTGGATATATTTCTTGAGGCTAAAGGGATCAAGGGATATGGGGAAAAGGCAGGGACAGGGTACTGAATTTGGATGATCAGCCATGATCACATTGAATGGCGGAGCAGGCTCGAAGGGCCGAATGGCCTACTCCTGCTCCTATCTTCTATGTTTCTATGTGTTTACTTACCCGAGTGCAGTGTAAACTGAGGTGATGCACTTTCCAAGAGATACAGAAGATCAGGAGAACTTGCTTCAAAATAAAGGCTTCCCTCCCACCTATCTGACTAAAAGGACTGTGTACTTACACTGACAGCATTTGCTGGACTGCAGAATTTTAACGCGACCTATTTGACTTGCGCATTGGCTGGCAAAGGAACTGTATCTGCATATTCCCTCAGGATTTAATCCATTTAGTGTTTCATATTATAAAGTGTTCACCTTGAGGAAAAAATGGCAATGAAAAACTGCTGAGAACTTCTTTACATAGCCTAGTTTTTCATGTAATTTCACATCACAGAATCAACAACAACTTGTATTTATATAGCGCCTTTAACATAGTAAAACCTCCTAAGGCGCTGCACAGGAGTATTTTAAAACAAAAAAAATTGACACCGAGCCACATAAGGATAAAATTAAGGCAGGTGATCAAAAGCTTGGTCAAATCAGTAATTTCAAGGAGTGTCTTAAAGGAGGAGAGAGAGGTAGCGAGGTAGAGGTTTAGGCAGGGAATTCCAGAACTTAGGGCCCAGGCAACAGAAGGCACGGCCACCAAAGGTTGAGCGATTTATAATCAGGGATCCTCAAGAGGGCAGAGTTAGAGGAGCGCAGATATCTCGGGGGGGGGTTGTGGGACTGAAGGAGATTACAGAGATAGGAAGGGGCGAGGCCATGGAGGGATTTGAAAACAAGGATGAGAATTTTGAAAACGAGGCGCTTTTTAACCGCGAGCCAATGTAGGTCAACGAGCACAGGGGAGATGGGCGAACGGGACTTGGTGCGAGTTAGGACACGGGCAGCTGAGTTTTGGATGACCTCAAGTTTATATGTTGGGTGGAATCATAGAAATTTACAGCACAGGAGGCCATTCGGCCCATTGTGTCTGTGCCAGCATATATACCATCATTAGATTTCATTCAGTCTATGGGCCGGATTTTACCAATGGGGAGCTTTGGGAGGCGGGACTCCCACTTGTCGGGTTTTAGTCCCGCCTCCATCGACTTCTGGCCAACCCACGCTATTTTCTCTTGATTGACCTTGTTAAGCCCGCCCAGCAGGCTTAGAAGGCCAATTAAGGGAAAGCCGGGTACAGAGAACGTCAGCGTATGATGTTTCATGTCAAAAAATTTTCACAGATGAATTGTCATCGTTTAACAGCTCTGTGAAGCTGTCAAACACTGACATTCTCCGTAGTTTGATGAGTTCTTGAATTCAAGACATCAAACCTCTTTCTTTAGCAGAAATGAGATGGTTGTTCATTGGAGAATGCAGCAGCCATCTGTCATCTCTGCCGCGGAGGTGCGAGACTCTCCGCATTCCCAACTCTTGAAGCCTGCAGGAAGAAACAAAGGTAAGCAAACTTTTTCTAACACTTTCCACTCACCTCACATACTCACCTCTCCACACTTGCACCCATCACTTACTTCCACAATGCACTTTTGCACCCCTCCGATCCCCGCAGACCCACTGCTCGCCTCGGTGACCCTGGCGGTGTTCGCAGCCTTTGGGAAGCCAGCACTTGTGCGGGATATATATATTTTATATATATAAATTGAAGTAGTAAATAAATTTGTATGGTTCTACATACTGGAGCTTCACTAATATTTCTTTTTTTTTAATATTTCCCTTTTATAGGCTGGAAATAGTGTTGCAATATTACAAAACAAGCTTTCTTCACTTATAAAAAAAAAACTAACAAAAAACTTCTAAAAAAGTCATGGTAACACTGAGGGACTACACCCTGATAAGACCTAATTAGATACATTTATCTATGGTGATGTCAATACAGGGGCAGAAGCATAACCTGAATCGTTTGAAGTGAATGTCAACCATGGAAAGTATGATGTAATGAAACACAATCCCATCTTACTCATGTCTGCAAAACACACGTTTTATTTACTGCATACAGCTATTCAACAGAGAATAAAAACATCTCAGAAGTGAATTACAAGACAAGACTAATTTGCACTCTACCAATATCTTTAGGTAGTTTACTACATCTTTGTTAATTTGCATAAAGATATTTGTACAGAATGCTAACATATGAACTTCAGCAGTCTATCAAAAACTGGAAACCTTCATTTCTATTTTCCCCTCTGTACTTTGACAGAGAGAGAGGGGTGCCAGATTGACTATTTACATTAAAAATAGTATCACCGTTTGAAATCAAGACCAACATTATCCAGGAATTATAAATACCACAAACAAACTACAATTTTAATTAATAAAAGCAAAAATTAACATACACAATACTTTGTCATTTATTTTTGACAGTATTTTGAATTTTAGGCTGGATCCTTTTTAATAAGTTAACTATGTAGTCACTATGTAAAATCTGGTGTTTGTATTTGCTTGGATATGACATGCAAATTTAATTCAAATCGTAAAAATAAACCCAACAGTCTGACGTGCTGGAACATTGCTAACACTGAGGGTATCTGATCCCATGTGAAAATGTTAACAGTTGTTAAATGTGGCCAGTAAAATGTTTGGACCTTTTCAACACTTGATATTAGGGCAGTTTTAAGCTTTTAACAACCTGCCCCACAGGAAAGCAGAAGGTTTGATTCTGCGGAATGTCCCTGAAATAATGAGCTATTCAGAAATAAATAAACTTGGAATTTCCCGGAAAGTTTTGGTGGAACTACGGCATAAGAGCGGAGTCGAGCTTCTTTTTTCCCTCTGGAGGAAATTCACGTGTAGCTGATTTATGCTGGTTTTACACTGAATCAGTGCTACGTGCAAAATTCCTCAATCATTTCCAACTGCTCCTGACTTATAGCTGCCTGCCCCCCGCCCCCGTGCAAATGACCAAAGTACGTGAGTTTCTTGCATTTTTGCCAGTTCTGAATAGGTGTAAATTTAGACCCAAATTTAATGAGTTGCTGGTGTTGTTGGATGATTTTTTTAAAAAAAATTCAGGAGATGGTTCTGTGATAGTGGATTGGCGGTTAGGATCAGATCAGCCATGATCTTATTGAATGGCGGAGCAGGCTCGAGGGGCCGATTGGCCTACTCCTGCTCCTTGTTCTTATGTTCTTACTGAGATCTGCACTGTATTTTTGAATTTTTTTTTACCATCAGAATCTGTTACATTAAAAAGAGAAAAGCTACCACAATTCGATAAGGTGCTACACAAAATTAGGGCTCATGGGATTGAGGATTGGTTCATGGACAGAAAACAGAATAGGAATAAACGGGTCATTTTCGGGTTGGCAAGTTGTAACTAGTGGGGTGCCGCAAGGATCAGTGCTTGGACCTCAGCTATTTACAATCTATATCAATGACATAGATGTGGGGACCAAGTGTAATATATCCAAGTTTGCTGATGATACAAAGCTAGGTGGGAAAGTAAGCTGTGAAGAGGACGCAAAGAGGCTGCAAAGGAATATAGACAGGTTAAGTGAGTGGGCAGGAAGGTGGCAGATAATGTGGGAAAATGTGAAATTATCCACTTTGGTAGAAAGAATCGAAAAGCAGAATTTTTTCAAATGGTGAGAGGCTAGTAAATGTTGGGATGCAGGTGTCCTTGCACACGAATCACAGAAAGTTAACATGCAGGTACAGCAGGTAATTAGGCTGGCAAATGGCATGTTAACCTTTATTGCAAGGGGGTTGGAGTATAAGAATAAGGAAGTCTTGCTACAATTATATAGGGCTTTGGTGAGACCACACCTGGAGTACCAAACAGAGTTTTGGACTCCTTACCTAAGGAAGGATCTACTTGCCTTAGAGGCGATGCAACGAAGGTTCACTAGATTGATTCCTGATATGAGAGGGCTGTCCTATGAGGAGACATAGAATGGGCCAATAAGAGGTGATCTCATTGAAATGTATAAAATTCTTAAAGGGCTTGACAGGGTAGATGCTGAGAGGTTGTTTCCCCTGATTGGAGAGTCTAGAACTAGGGGTCACAGTCTCAGGATAAGGTGTCGGCCATTTAGGACTGAGATGAAGAGAAATTTCTTCACTCAGAGGGTTGTGAATCTTTGGAATTCTCTACCCCAGAGGGCTGTGGATGCTCAGTCGTTGAGTATATTCAAGAATGAGATCGATAGATTTTTGGATACTAAGGGAATCAAGGGATATGGGGACCAGGCGGGAAAGTGGAGTTGAGGTACAAGATAAGCCATGGTCTTATTGAATGGTGGAGCAGGCTTGAGGGGTCATATGGCCTACTCCTGCTCCTAATTCTTATGCTCTTAATTACATTTTCTTAATGTGCGCAAGTCTTGGTCTGATGGCATCAGGATCTGTTTTTATAATGACATCAATAAGACAATGAGGGATTTAACGAAGGAGGATTGTGTATGTTCTGCACTTTCCCCGGGCCTCGATTGTTTTCACGAATTCTCAGGAAATTTTGGTGTAGGTTACAGTTGGCAAGATCGGCGCAGAAACCGGCTGTAAAATTTCAGTGTAATTTTGCCGCAAGTCAGATCGAGGAAATTCTGGTCCACAATATTTAACATCAAGGGGGCATTTACACTGCAAGTTTGGCATCAGTGCAAAGCGATTTCCCATCCTGTATCCATAACCATGACTCTCAGGTGCAAGTCTGTTACAATTCCAGCCAGGCAATGTAAACAGTTTTGCTTGGCTGGAACCCGAGCTACTGCAACCGGTCTTAGGCTGGTAACTGAAGTGTAAATGCACCTCAAGACCATTCCCCTCTTGGTTTGGTCTGCAACTCCAAAAGTCACAGATAAAAGTGATGGCTGAACGAATAATGGAACAAACAAAAAAAAAATCCAGCAAACTACTTTTAAATGCTTGGCTCAATGAATGTGTCCAAATCAGATAACTGCACAGATCTTTCATTGCAGTCACACAGGTGCTTGATATCTTTTCAAAGCAAAGGTCCATCATGTGCTACATTTATTATGAAGAAGAGCGGGGGAGTTATTCCCCGGTGTCCTATTTATCCTTCAATCAACATCACTAATAACAGATTATCTGGCCATTATCATATTGCTGTTTGTGGGAGCTTGCTGTGCGCAAATTGGCAGTCGCGTTTCCTACATTACAACACTTCAAAAGAAGCTCACTGGCTGTAAAGCGCTTTGGGACGTCCTGAGGTCGTGAAAGGCGCTATGCAAATGCAAGTCTTCTGTTTTCTTTTTTCGACACAGTCATTAACTCATTTAAAACAAATGGTTTAACGACTGCGTTAGAACAGCACAGGGAAGAAAATTTACACATACACGTCAAGCAGAAAATGAAACTCCGTAGTCCTGTTTGGGAACCATATGCAAAGTAGCATTTTAAAAATTAAATTATAATATGTATTTGGGACAGTTGGGCACATAATATTCAGAGCATCACAGATTAATAAATGCCATTGTATGCAATATATTAATCCCAGCGGGCATGTGCTGGTATTTACCACTCTCACCACAATCAATTTGGAGAAATATAATTTATATTAAAGCAGCCACCTTTCTGACTGATACATCAATGGAAATCGCTTGCTTTAGACAGTCTATTAACTTTGGCCAGTTTGCGCAGAAATCCCAGGCTTTTTGTTAAAATTGGCGTCTCACTTTTGTAATTGTGAATATATTTTGGTTAGATTTAGAATCCATAAGGCCTCCTCCTCTTTGTATTGCAATGTACTGTAAAAACACTTACTTCCAAATCAGAACTTGTAACGGTAAATTTTCTTTGGCTGAAGAAAATTAAGCCTCTGAAAACTACATTGATGATATAAACCATCCTAAAATAGTCCAGGTATAAGGCGGGAAGAAACTGCGTCTGTATAACGTCTCCAGTCCTTGCCATATTTGCTTGAGCAACGATGCTCATCCCGGATACAGCGATGGATCAGCAAGATTGACATGTAGATGATGTAGAAGTATGGCAGGAGGTGTCCGAATCCACAGGCCAGGCAGTAGGAAAGGGAGCCCAGAAGGTCCCCAGTGTAGTTAAAATGGCGTGCCAACCCCCAGAATCCAGAGGTCATCAGCTTACTGTGGTGCTTCTTACCATCAATGGACAAGTAGGAACATTCAATGTACTCAGGCTTCTTGCCCCAGATCTTGCAGTTTCCATCTGTGCGCCGGAAGAGATCTTTCTGGTGGTTTGTCATTCTGAAGATGTAGTAGCCAACCAGCCCCAAGAGAAGGACACCGACCGCATTGGCTGTCGATAGTTGTACTGGGTTGTAGACTAGGTACAGACCCTGTGACATTGAAGAGAACATTAGTTTCCAACTTAAGAACGGTAAGATCATGAATATTTAATAGCAGTCCTGGTAATCATAGTTTATTTGCAAAAATAATATTCTGTACAATTACAGAATTAACAAGTGTGAAATACATCTTTTCTCCCCCCAAGAATGGGTTGTAAAAGGGCTTCCTCAGAATTGAAATAAATGGAGCACTTTATAATTCTCATTCTGCATTCAAAGTGATGAGGATCATGGCAACCTGGGGTGAGACACTCACCGACACTCATTCCATGTAGGTGAAGTATGCAGCCTTCCTCAGTTGGGCAGCTAAATTGTGATCTCGCCACGTCGGAAAATCTGAGGCACAGGGCTGGCATCACTCGTGACTCAGTCAGAAGCCTGAGGATTCAAGCTTCACTTAAGGACTTCAATAAATAAACTAGGCCAATACTCAGTGCAGCACTGAGTGTGGCCAAACTGTTGGAGGTGCCATTTTTTTTTTTGGAGGAGAGGATAAACTGAGGCCCCATCGGCCTGTTCTAGTGGTTAAGGTGGGTGCTAAAGTTTGGATAGTGCTACTTAAAGAGCAGGAAGCGCCCCCAGAACTGGACAACATTCGTCCCTCACTCACCTCCAAAAACAGATAAACTGGTGACTTATCTCATCGCTGATCTTGCACCAGAATTTGTTGCATATGAAGCTCCGAGATGTTTGAGAGATGGGATAAGGGGCTATATAAATGCATGTCTCTGTCTTAACATCCAATTCCCGTAACTCTCCTTATATTGGGTTAAGTGCGACGCTAGCGCTGCCGTCTCCCAAAGTCTTGTGCAGGCATTGGACCCATGGCTTTAAGAGGACCAGGAAGTCACTTCTCTTGACTGGTATGCCCATTTATGACACTGCACTATTGGAACAAACCACTGGAAAATGAAGGGCAGGAAGGCCTTGTTTTCGTGACAATTTTTGAAGGTCTATTGATGCTGGTGTATCCCAGTGTCACAAGCCTCTTGCTCCCCACCGCCACCCACCCCGGCAACATCCCACTCCCTGTCCAGTGTAACCTGGATGGAAAATACAGACAGTGAGCTCGTGGTGGATTTCTGGCACCCAACATCTGATTTTCCACCCCCACATCCATCACTACTTGTGCCGCCCCGCCAGTGTATGGGAGTAGAAAAACCGCTCATGTTGAGCTTTCTTCTGTTTCACACTATTATTCTGCTTAAGAAATAAACCGCACCATCACCACTCCCCCATCAAAGTGAATAGAGAACAAATCTGAAAGCGAAGTATTTATTGGTGTAACAGTTTTAAATGGTTTTACCTGCAGAGTGTAAAGGTATGGCAGCCACACACAGTCACCCCAGCCCAGGTACCAGCCAAAATGGTCATGGCAAATATCGATCGTCTTCAGATACCAAGCTTCATTCCAGAAGAAATCCACCACATAAATTGCCTAAAAATAGTCAGTCAGTCAGACTTATTGTAAATGTTTCATAGAACAACTTGCATTTATCTAGCATCTTTAACGTAATAAAATGTCCCAAGGCGCTTCATAGGAGCGATTATCAAACAAAATTTGACACCATGTCACGTAAGAAGATATTAGGACAGGTGACCAAAAGCTTGGTCAAAGAGTTAGGTTTTAAGCAGCGTCTTAAAGGCGGGGAGGTAAAGATGCGGAGAGGTTTAGGGAGGGAATTCAGAGCTTAGGTTCTAGGCAGCTGAAGGCAAGGCCGCCAATGGTGAAGCAATTAAAATGGGTGATGTGCAAGAGGCCAGAACCAGTGGAGCGCAGTGATCTCGGAGGGCTGTAGGAGGTTACAGAGATAGGGAGGAGGGGGCGAGGCCATGGAGGGATTTGAAAACAAGGATGAGAATTTTAAAATCGAGGCGTTGCCAGATCAGGAGCCAATGTAGAGCACAGGGGTGATGGGTGAACAGAACTTGGTGTGAGTTGGGACACGGGCAGCAGAGTTTTGGAGGAGCTCAAGTTTATGTGGTGTGGAAGATGGGAGTGCGTTGGAATAGTCAAGTCTCAAGGAAACAAAGGCATGGATGAGGGTTTCAGCAGCAGATAAGCTGAGGCAGGGACAGAGTCGGGCGATGTTCCGGAGGTGGAAGTAGGCGGTCTTGGTGATGGAGTGGATATGTGGTCAGAAGCTCACCTCGGGGTCAAATACGGCAAGTTGCGAGCAGACTCGGTGGCTAGGGAACGGCGTTCATAGCGGGGACTGAAGAAAACGTCTTCAGTCTTCCCAATATTTAGTTGGAGGAAATTTCTGCTCATCCAATACTGGGTGTCGGACAAGCAGCGTGACAAATCAGAAACAGTGGCTGGAATTTTAATCTGGAGGCGGGTCGCGAGCAGGTGGCGGGGTGGCTAGAAAGTGATCAGGAATCCTGAGAGAAGGGGTTTCCCGCAGGCCCTGCCAAATTTAATGGCAGGGCCTGATTAACATTTTAAAGCTCTGTTTCCCGCCTGCAGCTAGCCAAATGGAGAGGCTGGCTGGCTGCAGGCATGTAGGCCTGCGGCACTAGGCCGCAGAGAGGGCGGTGGGGGGGTGGGTGGGGGATTGAATCGGGGGCCGGATGATGATTTTGTGGCTGGGGATGGGAGGTGGGTGAATTGGGGCCAGAGGATGGTCCGGGGAATGGGGGGGGGGGGGGGGGGGGCGGGGGCGGCGCGGAGGGGGAGGCGCGTTGGTCGGTGGCCAGAGGAGCATCAGGGCTGGAGGGGTGAAGGAGTTTGTGGGTAGATCGGAGCCCTCGGTGGGGGGGGGGCTCCGATCGCCTGGGTGTTGGTGAGGCAGGGACGCTGGATCTAGCAGGTCAGTGGAAAGACACATACCTCCTGGAGCCAGCCGTCCTCGCCTTTCTCTAGCTGGCGGGTTCCTCGAGGCTCGGGAAACCTGGCCAGCCAGAGTTAAATTTGTTATGGTGGATCACCATCAGGCAAGCCAGCCTCATTATAATATTTAAATGGACGACCGTCCCTTCTGGGAGCGGGCTGGCTGCCCGCTTCCCGTCCCGCCTCCATTAAAACCGAAGGTGGGTGGGTTAGGGTCGGGATTCCATTTTTTTTAACCTGACCTGACCCCAAGCCAACCGATTTTTGGGGTTAAAATTCCTCCCAGTGGAGGGGTTGAGAGAGGTGGCGGCGAGGTCGAGCTGGGTGTCGTCAGCGTCCATGTGGAACCTGGCATTGTTTTTTCGAATAATGTGCTGAGGAGCAGCATGTAGGAGAAACAGGATTTCCCCTGTGCCTTCCTCAAACCTTTTCTCAAACATTAATCTGCTTCCCCTTTAAAAGCTACTATGAATTCTGTTTCCAGCACTGTGAGGTAGGGCAAGCTTCCATGAACAGAAATCCTAACCCCTCCCTTTGTTCTTTCGGTGCCCTCACTCAAATCAGAACATTTACAACAGCAATTACTTCCACCCATTAGTGCCTGCCAATGTTCTCATCCATTGCAGCGTTCCGAGGCTCTTCCCAACAGGTTTTTAACCATTTCGGAGGAAACGGAAACATACTGTACCTGCAGCACATTCACCAAGATCATGGAATTGGTCACTTGGCCGTAGAGCTCTTGCTGTTTGGCAGCAAAGGAAAGGTTAATAAGGGTCCATGCCACGATACCAGGACGACCATTAAAGAACAGCTTGAAGTCAAACCACTTTCCTATCCGTGGGTTAAATTCAATTCCCATCATGTAGTCATAGAAAAAATTGCCAGTGAATTTGCTAAAGAAAGGGAATAAACCAGTTAAAATTGTACTTCTGCCTTAATAGACGCAGCAATGTAATACTGCGAATACTTTTATACTGTATTCTCGTCCCTTTTTTATCAAGTGTTCGTTGGCGATTCCATAAAAGAGGGGTGGATGTATCTACCAGGCTTCTGCTTAAGACCAAGGCCACTGATTCACAGTTTGCAACAACAAAAATAGCAACAACATGCATTTAAATAGCATCTTTAACAGAAAAATGCCCAAATTGCTTCACAGAGGTGCAAGGAGAAATGTGGATGCCTCATCAAAGAAGGGAATATTAGGAGGGGTGATTGATAGTTCGGTCAAAGAGGTGGGTTTTAAGGAGTTTTTTTTAAAAATTTGTTTATTGCCCTCGAGAAGGTGGTAGTGAGCCACCTTCTTGAACCGCTGCAGTCTGTGTGGTGAAGGTGCTCCCACAGTGCTGTTAGGGAGGGAGTTCCAGGATTTTGACCCAGTGACGATGAAGGATCGGCGATATATTTCCAAGTCAGGATGGTGTGTGACTTGGAGGGGAACTTGGAGGTGGTGGTGTTCCCGTGCACCTGCTGCCCTTGTCCTTTTAGGTGGAAGAGGTCGTGGGTTTGGGAGGTGCTACCGAAGAAGCCTTGGTGTGTTGCTGCAGTGCACCTTGTAGATGGTACACACTGCAACCACGGTATGCCGGTGGTGGAGGGAGTGAATGTTTAAGGTGGTGGATTGGGTGCCAATGAAGCGGGCTGCTTTGTCCTGGATGGTGTTGAGCTTCTTGAGTGTTGTTGGAGCTGCACTCATCCAGGCAAGTGGAGAGTATTCCATCATACTCCTGACTTGTGCCTTGTAGATGGTGGAAAGGCTTTGGGGAGTCAGGAGGTGAGACACTCACTGCAGAATACCTAACCTCTGACCTGCTCTTGTTGCCACAGTATTTATGTGGCTGGTCCAGTTAAATTTCTGGTCAATGGTGACCCCCCCAGGAGGTTGACGGTGGGGGATTTGGCGATGGTAAAGCCGTTGAATGTCATGGGGAGGTGGTTAGACTCTCGCTTGTTGGAGATGGTCATTGCCTGGCACTTCTGTGGCGCAAACGTTACCTGCCACTTATCAGCACAAGCCTGAACGTCATCCAGGTCTTGTTGCATGTGGGCATGGACTGCTTCATTATCTGAGGAGTTGTGAATGGCGCTGAACACTGTGCAGTCATCAGCGAACATCCCCATTTCTGACCTTATGTTGGAAGGAAGGCCATTGATGAAGCAGCTGAAGATGGTTGGGCCTAGGACACTGCCCTAAGGAACTCCTGCCGCGATGTCCTGGGGCTGTGATGATTGACCTTCAACCACCACAACCATCTTCCTTTGTGCTCGTTATGACTCCAGCCAGTGGAGCGTTTTCCCCTCGATTCCCATTGACTTCAGTTTTACTAGGGTTCCTTGATGCCACACTTGGTTAAATGCTGCCTTGATGTCAAGGGCAGTCACTCTCGCCTCACCTCTGGAATTCAGCTCCTTTGTCCGTGTTTGGACCAAGGCTGTAATGGGGTCGGGAGTCGAGTGGTCTTGGCGGAACCCAAACTGGACATCAGTGAGCAGGTTATTGGTGAGTAAGTGCCGCTTGATAGCACTGTCGATGACACCTTCCATCACTTTGCTGATGATTGAGAGTAGACTGATGGGCCGGTAATTGGCCAGATTGGATTTGTCCTGTCTTAAAGGAAAAAAGGGAGGCGGGAAAGCACAAGGGTTTAGGGAGGGAATGGCAGAGTGTCCGGCCAAGGTGACTGAAGGCACGGCTACCAAAGGTGGGGCAAAGGGATGCAGGGGGATGCACAAGAGACCAGAGTCACAGAAACAGAGAGTTCAAGGCAGTGGCGGAGGGCAGGGAGGTGGGGGTGGGGCGTGGGGAAATGGTCGTGATGCTGGAGAATGTTACAGGCACAGGGAGGGCTGAAGCTACGGACTGATTTTAACACATGTAGGAGAAATTTAAATTTGAATCACTAGGTGACTGGGAGCCCGTATAAGTCAACGAGGAGAGAAGTGATGGGCGAGCAGGAATTTGTACAGGATTGGATACAGGCCGAAGAGTTTGAGGAGCTGAAGTTTATGGAGGGAGAAGGATGGGAAGCCAGCACGGAGATAATCGGAATTGTTGAGTATCGAAGTGATAAAGGCACGGATGAAGGTTCCAGCAGCAGACGGGCTGAGGTAGGGAAAGAGGCAGTCGGTGTTACGAAGATAGCGAGAGTATGGGGATCAGGAGCTCAGCTCGGGGTCAAACAGGATGCCGTGTTTGCGCAGGTCTGGTTCGCCTCGAGACAGTAGCCAGGGAAGTGGATGAAATCGGTGGCGAGGGTGGGGTTGCCAACACTCCTGGATTGCCCTGGAGTCTCCAGGAATTGAAGATGAGTCTCTAGGACACCGCTGTGAGCAAACCCGGGAGAGTCAGCAGAGAGTGCTGTGATTTTGGGTAAGTGTGTGAGTTCTTTAATTGTTATTTCTCTTTAAATCATTCTTGATAAGATTACTTAAGCAGTTTAAGTAAAGGGGAAAAGTTAAATATTTGGGATTCTGTTGGTTTAAGAAGAGTAAAACAAGGTTACACTGCAGTAGGAGTAAATTGGCACAGCAGGCAGTGGAAACCAGTTTTCTAACCAATCAGCAGGGGTGACTCATTTGGCTGTCAACAAACAAACAGTATAAAAAGACCAGTCCTAGTGCGAGCAAGCACTGAGTGCGAGTCATCAAAGAGTGCTGAGAGTTAGGGTAAGTGGGGTGTTAGGTGCTCTTTTCAAACTTTAACTCTGTGGGTTGTAGTTAATAAGGCCTTTCTGGTGCAGAGTGACTGTTGGTAAACCATTTAACTGGTGTAATTAGAGGGATTGATTTAAATTAAATCCAATTAATTAAAGGGGATACTAGCATCTATAATCGGGCAGAGGGTGTCCATAACTAACAATAAAATTTTTAAATTAATTACATAGAATGGAGCAGGTGATGTGTTACTGTTGCGAGATGTGGGAGCCGGTGAACCCCACTGAGGCTCACGGTGATTACGTCTGTGAAAAGTGTCTGCTGCGACAGGAACTCCAGCTCCGTGTTGATGAGCTGGAGTCTGAGCTTCAGACACTGCGACACATCAGGGAGGGGGAGAAGTACCTGGACTCGGTGTATCAGGAGGTGGTCACACCTATGAAGTTAATTAATTCAGATGTAGCCCATGGTCAGGGACAGGACGGTGTGACTACGCGTGAGGCAGGTACGGGGATCCAGGAGGTAGAGCTGGAGGAGCCGCAGCCCTTGCTCTTGTCCAGCAGGTTCGAGGTTCTTACTCCCTGTGGGGACGGGAGCAGGGACTGCAGGGAGGATGAGCAACCTGGCCACAGCACTGTGGAACGGGGGGCCATTCAAGAGGGGGGAGTAACTAGAAATGTTGTAGTGGTAGGGGATAGTATTATTAGGGGGATAGATAGAGTTCTCTGCAGCCGAGAGCGAGAGTCCCGAAGGCTGTGGTGCCTACCCGGTGCCAGGGTTAAGGACATCTCCTCTGGGCTGGAAAGAAACTTGCAGTGGGAGGGTGTGGATCCAGTTGTCGTGGTCCATGTTGGTACAAACGACGTAGATAGGACTAGGAAGCCGGTTCTGTTAAAGGAGTATGAACAGCTCGGGGTCAAATTAAAAAACAGAACCTCAAGGGTAATAATCTCTGGATTATTACCTGAGCCACGAGCGAATTTGGCTAGGACAAATAAAATTAGAGAGTTAAATGCGTGGCTCAAAGACTGGTGTGGAGAAATGGGTTTTGCTGTTCCGTTGGGACGGGCTTCACTTGGCCAGTGCTGGGACTAGAGTCCTGGCGGATCATATAACTAGGGCTGTAGAGAGGGCTTTAAACTAACTAGTGGGGGGCGGGGAGGTTCCTAGAGAGCAAATAATAAAAATTACAACAGAGAAGGTCATAGACTTAGGTAGCAGTGGGGAAATTAAAAACCAGAGCATGTCAGGAAGGGGCAGAAGGTATGGAGTAAAAGGTAAAGTAATAAAAAGGGCAAAAGCAGGAACTAAGTGTCACAAAACATATTTGAAAGTTCTCTATCTGAATGCACGTAGCATTCGTAACAAAATAGACGAGTTAATGGCACAAATAACTACATATGGGTATGATCTTGTGGCCATTACAGAAGCATGGCTGCAGGGTGACAATGCCTGGGAATTAAACATACCAGGTTATTTAATGATCAGGAAGGACAGGCAGGAAGGAAGGGGAGGTGGGGTGGCTATGTTAATAAAGGAAGGAATCACTGTAATACAGAGAAATGATATTGGGTCAAAAGATCAGGATAATGAAACAGTTTGGGTGGAGGTAAGGAATAATAAGGGGGAAAAAACACTAGTGGGCGTAGTCTATAGGCCTCCGAACAGTTGCAACTCTGTTGGACGGAGTATCAATCAGGAAATAGTTGAGGCTTGTAATAAGGGAACATCTATAATTATGGGGGATTTTAACTATCATATTAATTGGACAAATCAAATTGTGCAGGGCTGCCTTGAGGATGAGTTCATTGAGTGTATTAGGGATGGGTTTCTTGAGCAGTATGTAACTGAACCGACCAGGGGGCAAGCAACCTTAGATCTGGTCCTGTGTAACGAGACAGGATTAATTAAAAATGTCCTAGTAAAGGATCCCCTTGGAATGAGTGACCATAACATGGTTGAATTCCATATTCAATTAGAGGGTGAGAAGGTTGGATCTCAAACAAGCGTGCTAAGCTTGAATAAAGGAGACTATGAAGGTGTGAGAGCGGAATTGAGTAGAGTGGATTGGGAAATTAGATTAAAGGGTAAGACGATACATGATCAGTGGTGTACATTTAAGGAGTTATTTTACAACTTCCAAAAAATATATATTCCACTGAGAAGAAAAGGGTGTAAAAGAAAAGACAGCCATCCGTGGCGAAGTAAAGAAATTAAGGATAGTATTCGACTAAAAACAAGGGCATATAAGGTAGCCAAATCTAGTGGGAGGATAGAGGATTGGGAAAACTTTAAAAGACAGCAAAAAATAACAAAAAGATTGATTAAGAAAGGGAAGATAGATTATGAAAGTAAATTAGCAAAAAATATAAAAACAGATAGTAAGAGTTTTTATAGTTATATAAAAAGAAAAAGGGTGGCTAAAGTAAATGTTGGTCCCTTAGAGGATGAGACCGGGAAATTAATGGTGGGAAATATGGAGATGGCAAAAACACTGAATGAATATTTTGTATCAGTCTTTACAGTAGAGGACACTAAGAATATCCCAACACTGGACAAACAGGGGGCTATAGGGGGGGGAGGAGCTAAACACGATCAAAATCACTAAAGAAGTGGTACTCGGTAAAATAATGGGACTCAAGGCGGATAAATCACCTGGACCTGATGGCTTACATCCTAGGGTTTTGAGGGAAGTGGCGGTAGGGATTGTGGATGCATTGGTAATAATTTTCCAAAACTCCCTGGACTCAGCAAAGGTCCCGGCAGACTGGAAAACTGCTAATGTAACACCCTTATTTAAAAAGGGCAGTAGACAGAAGGCTGGAAACTATAGACCGGTTAGCCTAACATCTGTGGTAGGTAAAATTTTGGAGTCCATTATTAAAGAGACAGTAACAGGACATTTGGATAATCATCATTTAATAGGACAAAGTCAGCATGGTTTTATGAAGGGGAAGTCATGTTTGACAAATTTGCTGGAGTTCTTTGAGGAAGTAACGTATAGGGTGGATAAAGGGGAACCAGTGGACGTAGTGTATTTAGACTTCCAAAAGGCATTTGACAAGGTGCCACACAAAAGATTATTGCATAAAATAAAAAATCACAGGATTGGGGGTAATATTCTGGCATGGATAGAGGATTGGCTATCTAACAGAAGGCAGAGAGTTGGGATAAATGGTTCATTCTCAGACTGGCAATCAGTAACTAGTGGTGTTCCGCAGGGGTCAGTGCTGGGTCCCCAACTCTTTACAATCTATATTAACGATTTGGAGGAGGGGACCGAGTGTAACATATCAAAGTTTGCAGATGATACTAAGATGGGAGGGAAAGTAGTGAGTGAGGAGGACATAAAAAACCCGCAAGGGGACATAGACAGGCTAAGTAAGTGGGCAGAGATTTGGCAGATGGAATACAATACTGGAAAGTGTGAGGTTATGCACTTTGGCAGGAAAAATCGTAGAGCAAGCTATTATCTTAATGGCAAGAAACTGGAAAGTACTGAAGTACAAAGGGATCTGGGGGTCCTGGTGCACAAAACTCAAAAGGTTAGTATGCAGGTGCAGCAAGTGATTAAGAAGGCCAATGGAATGTTGGCTTTCATTGCTAGGGGGATAGAATATAAAAATAGGGAGGTATTGCTTCAGTTGTACAAGGTATTGGTGAGACCGCACCTGGAATACTGCGTACAGTTTTGGTGTCCATACTTAAGAAAGGACATACTTAAGAAAGGACATACTTGCTCTCGAGTCAGTACAAAGAAGGTTCACTCGGTTAATCCCGGGGATGAGGGGATGGACATATGAGGAGAGGTTGAGTAGATTGGGACTCTACTCATTGGAGTTCAGAAGAATGAGAGGCGATCTTATTGAAACATATAAGATTGTGAAGGGGTTGGATCGGGTGGATGCGGGGAGGATGTTCCCGATGATGGGTGAAACTAGAACTAGGGGGCATAGTCTTAGAATAAGGGGCTGCTCTTTCAAAACTGAGATGAGGAGGAACTACTTCACTCAGAGGGTGGTAGGTCCATGGAATATGCTGCCCCAAAAAGCTGTAGAAGCTACATCATTACATAAATTTAAAACAGAAATAGACAGTTTCCTAGAAGTAAAGGGAATTAAGGGTTACGGGGAGCGGGCAGGAATTTGGACATGAGTCTAGGTTCGGATCGGACATGGCCCTGTGGGTAGCGGAGCGGGCCCAGGGGCCGTGTAGCCTGATCCTGCTCCTATTTCGTGTGTCTAATTCTGTTAGATTCAGGAGATGGTTCTGTGATAGTAGATTGGCGGTTAGGATCAGATCAGCCATGATCTTATTAAATGGCGGAGCAGGCTCGAGGGGCCGATTGGCCTACTCCTGCTCCTATTTCTTATGTTCTTATAAAAAAATCATAGGAAGCATTAAAAAAAAATGTTGGAATTTTTAGTTTGCGTTTATGAGTTATAAAAATATCGGAGAAGGATAAAAAAAAGGCTCTTTAACTGGGCGGGGCATTGGCGGTCATGTGATGAAACCTCAAGGAATATGTCCAGTGTTGGCAACCCCAGGCGAGGGTAGGATCTTAGTGGCGAGGGCTGAAGACAAGTGTTTAGCTGGAGCAATAAAACAAAAAGAAAAATACTGAAGACTGGATCAAGGGATATGGATGAAAGGCAGGTACAAGAAACTTTGGTTTATCCGGAGGTTAACTGTCCGGAATGCTCGAGCCACCGGCAAAAATCAGGAGCCGTTTCGTTAGGTTTTTTTTCTTTTCGTTGCTTTTTTTTTCCAACCAGTCAGGCTCTGCAAGGTCTCGCTGAAGCTGTTGCTAAGCTACAGATACACTTGCAAGGTACGGCCGTCTGTTTAGAAGCTGTTGCTAAGCAACAGGGTTTGTTGCCAGATACGGAGCTCAAAATCTCCATATGTTTCAACATTAGCGCTGGTTTGTCTGGCACTTTTGATGGGACGGCAACAGCTCGGTCCCGTCGGTGCCGGATAGCACAAAGTTTCCTGTAAACGGAGTTAAGATACAGATCAGCCATGATCTGACTGAATGGCGGAACAGGCTCGAGGGGCTGAATGGCCTTCTCCTGTTCCTATGACTCTATGACTCCTGTGCAAATACTGGAAATCTGAAATAAAAACAGAAAATGCTGGAAAGATTCAGCAGGCCAGGCAGCATCTGTGGAGAGAGGAAGGTAGTGTTATTGTTTCAGTGTTCTGATGAAAGGTCATCGACCGGAAACGTTAACCCTCTGTTCCTCTCTCCGCAGATGCTACCTGCCCTGCTGAGTGTTTCCAGCATTCTCTGTTTTTATTTAAGCTTGCAGGAAGCTGCAGCTCATCTAAGTTTGGATGTTGGATGGGCAGTCAACAGCACAGAGGCAATGAAGGGGTCGGGAGAGGTGGTGGAGATGTAGAGCTGGCCATCATCAGCATACACGTGGAACCTGGCCCCACAGCTGCAGATTATGTCACC
This sequence comes from Somniosus microcephalus, assembly GCF_052327205.1. NCBI lineage: Eukaryota > Metazoa > Chordata > Chondrichthyes > Squaliformes > Somniosidae > Somniosus > Somniosus microcephalus. The sequence continues at coordinate 101,217,771 of NC_141001.1, forward strand.
AAGGGGGCAGTACGCGAATGAGGAAGAGGTGGGGGGGAGGGGTGGCCAAGGTTAGATCAGGGATGCAAAGAGAAGCTTTTGGCAGAGATGGTCTGGGTATGATCAAATAGGTTAAGAGTGCAACCAAGCCAGGGCATTCCCACTGAGCTGGACAACAGAGGAGATGCTTTTGGAGGAAGGAGATTTGTCAAAAGCTGCAGAGAGGTGGAGGAACTTGAAGAATGTTCGGAATGACCGTCACAGAGAATGTTGTTGTGGCTTTCGCTAGGGCTGTTGCAGTGCTGGGGAGGGGTGCATACCAGACCAGAGTAGTGAGCAACACCTGCCTTTTTACCTCCTCCCTTCCCACTGTCCAGGGCCCCAAACACCCCTACCAGGTGAAACAGCGATTTACTTGTATTTCTTGCAATCTAGTATACTGTATTCGCTGCTCACGATGCAATCTCCTCTACATTGGGGAGACCAAACGCAGATTGGGCGACCGCTTTGCGGAACACCTCCGTTCAGTCCGTAAGGGTGACCCTGAGCTTCTGGTCACCGGTCACTTTAATTCACCGCTTCACTCCCACTCTGATCTCTCTGTCCTCGGCCTCTTACACTGTTCCAATGAAGCTCACCGTAAGCTTGAGGAACAGCACCTCATCTTTCGATTAGGCACTTTACAGCCTTCTGTACTCAACATTGAGTTCAACAATTTCAAACTATAACCCCTGCCCCCATTTTTCATGCTGTATGATTTTGCCATCCCCATTTGCAACAGTTTGGCCTAGAAATTCAGTATCGCCACGTTTGGGGTGCTGCAGCCAGGCGATCGCTAAAATTTAGCGACCGGCGCAACTTAGCGCCACCTTCACCGAAATTGAGTTGCATCGCCCCAAGAGGTTGCTGCTGCGCTAAAGCAGGCGGTGCACGACTATCATAAGGCGCTAAGCCGGCGAGCCGGGGCGCTACCACTGAGGGCGGGCGCAGCACAGGTGCGGCGAGTTGCTGATTGAAGGCAGACACGCTGGCGCCGGTCAGCTCTTAAAGGGGGAGGGTCAATTTGTTTTGCTGCGACACCCTGCACACTGCAGCCCTGAATCAAGGCCTGAACATAGCTGCTTCACCAGTTCAACACCCAGGACTATGGATAAGGCTAGGGAGCAAGCGCAGCGCTTCAGCGAGGGTGCCCTGAAGCTACTGGTTGGTGCAGTGGAGCGCAGGCGACCTGTCCTCTTCCCTGATAGTGGCAGGAGGCCGCTGCCCAGCGAGTATAGAAAAGCCTGGAGGGAGGTGGCAAACAGGGTGACCTCCAACAGCATGGTTGCCAGGACTCCTGTGCAATGCAGAAAAAAGTTCAACGACCTCACTCGGGTTGTCAGGGCGAGTACCCTTTCCAGTATCCTCTTCATCCCTGCATGTGCACCTCACTTTATGGCCAAAGGGACCTGAAAGCCCCAATGCCCAGCCCTCATCCAACAGCTATGGGACTCTCATAAAAATCACTTGCACATTCAGCACTTTACACACTGTCAGGGTTATTCCACCATGGGAGGCTGTGCAAGCAAGATCAGGGCTTGACAGTGTACTTGGAGTCCGTCCTCTCTCTAAAGCAACTCTTGTGTCTCCCTGCTTTCAGATGATGAATTGCCAGGTGAGGAGGCGGGCCCTCAAGCTGGCACTGTGTCTGATTCAGAATTCGAGGAGGAGGAAGAGGAAGCCGGCCCATCAGTGCCACCCTCAGCCGACGCAGCCCATGGCCATGATGGGGACACGTCTTCCCTGGAGGGGAGCAGGGGGGAAGGGTCTGATGAGGGTGAAGCTCCAGGGCCCAGTGGGCTGCAGCAACGCGGGAGGGGTGGGGAAGCTCGGCGGCCTTCTCCCCGGAGGGTGAATGCGGCCTCCAGTCCTGCTATGGTGAGCGCAGAGGAGGTGTGGCTCCTTGGTGAAATGGGCGCCCAGGCTGAGTGCAGGCACACTGAGCTCATGGCTGCAGCGGCAAGGATGCCTGACTCGAGTCACTGGCAAGGAGTGTTCAGGAATTCGGGGCAGCACAGGCCAGGAGTCTGCAGGACTTCGCGGCATCACGGGCGGCTTCCAGCCAAGTGCTCAGTCGTGCCATGCATTCACTGGCTGGTGTGATGCAGACACAGACCAGGGCCACACGGGCACTAACTGCTGCCACCCTCGCTGGATCATCCAGGCATCGACGGGGCCCTCGCCGCGCCGCAGCAGCCCAGCAGTCTGTGCTACAGCAGATTGCTGTGCATGCTTCAGTGCTGACCCGTGCGAGTGCCAGTGTATCGGCCGACCAGGGAGTGCCTGTGCTCGGTCAGGTTGGCCGCATTCCTGCAGCCAACACTGTCACTCCTCCACTGCAGCTGCCACCACCCATAGGACAGACTGCTGCCGCCCAAGCAGAGTTGGAGCAGTCAGAAGCCGAGCCCTCCAGGCCCAGATCGTCCCCCAAGGGCATCTGCTGTCTCACCATCTGACCCTCAGCAGCCTTCCCCCAGCCTTGCTGCAGCCACTGGGCTCCCATTGAGGAGGAGCTGCAGGGCGGGAAGGGGCCAATCGCGGAAGCGAGGCGGATCACCCTCGCAGGCGAAAAAGTAGAAGGTTTGGCAAAATGTTTTTTTTATATGAAGGCCGAGAATGTTGTGTTTGTTTTTTATATGAAGGCCAAGAATCATGGACATTTTTGTTTAACTGTTTTTTTCATTTTCTCAAGGTTGTGAGAGCCAGTTATGTGTCTGAATGTTTTTTGAGGGGTTTCTCTGAATTTGTTTGTCATGCGGGAAGGGCACAGAGTTTGTAAAATAAAAAATTTGCTTTATTCAGATTGTCCATGTTTGCACTTTGAACTATTTGTTGCCATGACCGGCTGAGGGTTTGCGGAGCGACTCCATTCATGTTCTTTCATTGGCACAAGCCATTCCCCGAGAGGGGGCCTAGAACCGAGTTGCAATAATCTGCCGACGGACGGCCCTTGCACTTTGTGCCTCCCTCCCGTCCTGGTGCTCCTCCTCCTCCTCCTCCTCCTCTGGTGGTCCTCCAATGTCTGCTGGCAGTGGCTGAGTCCTGAGGATAGCCAGGTTGTGCAGCATGCAGCACACTACAATGAAATGGGAGACTCGCTCAGGCGAGTACTGTAGGGCTCCTCCGGAACAGTCCAGACAGCAGAACTGTTGCTTGAGCACGCCGATTGTGTGCTCAATGATGTTCCTGGTAGCTTGATGGCTGTCATTGTATCGTTCTTCAGCAGGGGTGCTGGGCGCACGGAGCGGGGTCATCAGCCAGGTGCACAAAGGATATCCCTTGTCCCCGAGAGGCCAGCCTCCTGGGTGAGCTGGGGCTTCGAAAATGTCTGCCACAGAAGTCTGGCGCAGGATGTAGGCATCGTGGCTGCTGCCTGGAAAGCGGGCATTGACAGCTAGTATGAGTTGCCTGTGGTCACACCCCAACTGGACGTTGAGCGAATGGTAGCCCTTCCGGCTGCGGTAATCCTCGGCATTCTGTAGAGGTGCCCGCAAAGCCACATGCGTGCAGTCAATGGCGCCCTGGACCATGGGGAAGCCCGCTATTCTTGCAAATCCCATTGCACGCTCTTGCTGCTTGTCCAGGGTCATGGGGAAGGAGATGTACGGACGTCTCCTTCTGAAGAGGGCATTCGTCACCTGGCGGATGCAGCAATGTACCGCGAACTGGGAGATATTGGCAATGTCCCCAGTAGCGGATTGGAAGGAGCCGGTGGCATAGAAGTTGAGAGCCACCGTCACCTTCACTGCCACCGACAGAGACGTCCTGCTCCTCAGCTGTGGCTGCAGATCTCTCTGAAGCAGGTGGCAGATCTCAGTGACCACCTCCCTTCTGAATCGCAGCCTCCGAACACACTGTTCCTCAGACATGTTCAGATATGAGAACTGCTGGCGGTATACCCTGGGTGGGTAAGGCCTCCTGTGCCGACGCCTGTTGGCCCTTCTCCGTCTGGCCATGACTGGCACTCTCTCACGGCATCTCTGAGCCCTTTGAATGCAATGCAGAAAGCCAACATTTCCACCCATTGCAGCCCCCATTATATGTGGCGACTCAAGGCTATGGCACTGAAAGTTAAATCCAACTGCAAAGCTCTGGCCTGAAGCCAGAAGTACCTGTGCGAGCGCGGAGTCAAAGCAGAAACCTCTCTCCCTTTGTCTCTCTCCAAATATCTCTCTCACACAGGAGTGGAACAAAATGGCTGCCACAAAGAATGGAGGAAGAGTCCCCTTTAAATAGCACCCCGCCGCACCCCGCAGCAACTGGGAACCGTTCCATTCTACCAGTCGCTGGGGGCACCAGGCGCACAGAAGGGGGGGCGCCACTGAAGTTCCGGTTCGGGGCGCACCAAGGGCATTGCACCATGAAATGACGTCAGGATCTGTGCGCGCATCTGAGCGGGCGCTACGGTTTTGCGCTGCCGCTAAATCTTGACTGAAGTTCGCGAGAGGCGCAGATCGCGCCGCGCCCGGGCGCTAGCCGCTTCGCGCCCCACTTCTCCTCCTCCTAAGGCGCTAGCGGCTGGCGCTAACTGAATTTCTCGGCCTTTATCTTTCCTGCCTCTTACATAGGCACAGTATGTTCCTCCCCTCCCAACCCACCCCCTAACCCCCTGTCTCTGCACCTGCTTAATATTACATCTCCAGCTTTTTCCAGTTCTGACGAAGGGTCCAAGACCTGAAACGTTAACGCTGTTTCGCTCTCCACGGATGCTGCCTGGCCTGCTGAGTGTTTCCAGCGTTTTCTGTTTATATTTCAGAGTTCGAGGAGACGTGTGCATGGATATAGGAGGCAACTATATGTTCAAGGACTGTGGAGAGGAATGGGAGGTTGGAGATGAGGCATTCGTTTGGAAGGACAGAGAGGCCAAGGGTGCTTTTTGTAAAAAAAGTTATAAAGTATGGGGCTGACGCAAGAAAACTACTAAGCACTTGGTTTGAGTATAAAACAAGGCTTTAAGCAACTGTTTCACAACCATGTTACATCACTAGTTCCTGGTTACAAAAACGTCCTGAGCAAGCTGGGCCCACGCCCGAGTATTTATACTTTCCTTGGATGGCGCCACCAGCTGGCCGCCCAGTGAGGTAAGATTCATGACAGGGGCGATAACAGCAGTTTTGAAAGTGACGGGAGACAGTGACCAAGGAGAGGGGAACCATTTACAATGTCAACTAGCACATACACGTTTTATTATTATTCTGCAAACTGCTTCAATAAACCTGCATGTTCAGCTTTTAAAACAGAGCATTGGAGGGACGGCCAGTGATGACAACGAGCCGAGAACAGGTTGTCATTGAACAATTCTTCAATACACGTTACAGATTAAATTCTTACCAGTCTTTGGCGTTAGTGGGAAAGAGGTACGCCTTCATCATTGCAAATGTCGCCACAGCATAGCCCAGGATGTTGGCACACAACAACAGAGGGATCCAATGATCAAACATGATGGTGGGAGAGAACCAGTGGAGGTAGTTGGCATTAGCAAACCAGACCACATGGGTAATGATCCACGCCTGTAGACCATTGATCTCATATTTATTGATCAGACCTGCAGAGCAAAGACATTATTTTAGGCTTCATATTTTTTTGAAAAACAATTCAGAATACAGGAAACTTTGTGATATCCGGCACCGACGGGACCGAGCTGTTGCCGATCTATCAAAACTGCCGGACAAACCAGCGCTAATTCTGAAGGATACGGAGGTTTTCATCTCCGTATCTGACAACAAACACTGTTGCTTAGCAACAGCTTCTAAACAGTCGGCCCGTACCATGGAAGCATCTCTGTAGCTTAGCAACAGCTTCAGAGAGACTTTCCAGAGCCTGACTGTTAAAAAAAAAAAGCCACGAGAAGAAAAAAGCCCTAACAAAACAGCTCCTGATTTCTGCCGGTGGATCGAGGTTTCCGGACATACAACCTCCGGATAAACCAAAGTTTCCTGTATATTGCAGTAGCCTTCCCCACACCACCTTCCCTAACAGACTCTAACTGAAGGATGGGTTACTTCTCCATTAACCAGCAAGACCTGCTGTCATACCATACCGCCGACTATTAGAAGTCTGGTTTGGCCGCAGTCCCTACACACAAGTTCTATCAAGTACAGCTAGACATGCAGATCGGATAATAACTGCTTAATGAGCTCACTTGTCTTGGAAAGGCTGGAGGGAACCTATAATTACCCTTGCCACAGATATGTACTTTCAAAAGCAAAGTTTCTCTCAAAAAGGTAGCCAAAAAAGTGGGAGTTACGCAATGTTCCCCGTAATTATTTTGGGGGGGCGTACGCCCCTGTAAGGGGCTGCGCAGCCTATTGAAATTACCGCGCATGCGTAGTTTTTGCCATTAGAATGCCATGGAGCGGGCTGCACGGGACCTGCAGGTCGCTGCGCGGCTGTGTGGGAACATTGCAGGCAATGTAGACCATTCTTGCACAATTCTGAGCTGCCAATTCAAAAGCTTCATTGGCAGAAGTTTCTGTGCAAGTCAGCTGCTCGAAAGAAAGAAAGAAAAAACAGTCAGACTTGCATTCATATAGCACCTTTCACAACCTCAGGACATCCCTTTACAGCCAATTCAATACATAATCAAAGTGATTATCTGCACAAACATTTCTGTGGCCTTCTGCGCATGCGTGCGGTATACCGGAGCTGTGCATGCACATCTGCTCCTCTCCTGCACATGTGCAGTACCAACAGTTGCAGCCTGCAGTGCAGCGTGGGCCACGCTTTCCTCAAGCCCCGTGGGACAACAGGATCGGAGGGGGAGAGAGAGAGGAGGGGGAATCAGAGGGGATAGGTGGTCAGGAACGGGGGGGGGGGGGGGGTGAGCGAAGAGAGGTCAGGAACGGTGGGGGGGTGGGGGTGGGGAGAGAAGGTCAGGAACTTGGGGGGGGTGGAGGAGGAGGTCAGGCACTTGGGTGGGAGGGAGAGAAGGTCAGGAACTTGGGGGGGGGTGGGGACGGAGGAGGTCAGGCACTTGGGTGGGAGGGAGAGGGGTCAGGGACTCGGTGGGGGGGGGGAAGGAGGAGGTCAGGCACTTGGGTGGGAGGGAGAGGGGTCAGGGACTCGGGGGGGGGGGGGAGGGGAAGAGAGGGGTCAGGAACGCGGGGGGGGGGGAAAAAGAGAGAGGTCAGGAACTCGGGGTGGAGGGGGGGGGGAAGAGAGAGGTCAGGAACTCGGTTGGGGGAGAGAAGGTCAGGAACTCGGTGGGAGCGAAGAAGGGGTCAGGAACTCGGGGTGGGGGGAAAGAGAGAAGATCAGGAACTCGGTGGTGGGAGGAGGAAGTCGTCAGAAACTCGGGGCGGGTAGGAGGTCAGGAACTTGGGCAGGGTGGATGGGGGGGGGGGGGGGGGGCGGGGGGGGAGATCAGGAAATTGGGCAGGGTATGGGAGAAGGTCTTAACCCACGAGGTTGAGCCCTGTTCTATGTGAGCTCTGTGCTGTCTGGAGCCTGGCAGTCAGAATGGCTCGAATTACACTTTGCAAAGTAACCGATTACGTAGGCAGGCAGGATCTAATTACACATTCCAGAGAAACTGCTTGGTGTGTCTTGTCCCCCAAGGGGACCAATCAGAAACCAGGTCTTGTCATCCAAGGTGACCAATCAGAACTTTGGTGTTGCGAATAGACACGACCATACATAATTACCCCCCACATCACATTGACCCACCCGCTGACCATGAAGGGCAATGACCTCAACCCACATGACCACTACTATGCTGAGCTTCTCCCCTCCCCGTCCCCTCTTCCGCAGGCCTAATTATTCCCCAAAAACCAAGACCAAACAAGCTGCCTGCTTCCCTTTCGTGATCCTCACTGTGGAACCACCACAGGCATGCCAAGAAACCTGGATGTATTGATGCACTCCTCATGCAACCGCCATGCAATCAAAATGAGTTCAGAGCAAATGTGGATGTACTTTGAGAATTCGATATATAAAAAAACCAAGTATCTATTTTAGAACAGAAGCAATCTCTTTCACGCCCAAATGATTAACAGATGTTAACAAAACAAAACTTTGTAGTACTAGGCCAAGTGGGAGCGCACGTTTAATGGAGTCAAGCCACATACTTTGAATAAGAAGATATCCCTGAGCAAGTGGTCTTGTTTTGCACTACACTGGCCATCTCCTCTTGTCTTTATTGCAATCAACAACCTATCAAAGCAATGTGGCTTGGATGGGTTTTTTACTGCCTGACAAAACAAACTGAGAGATTAATCTTACCTGCAGGAGTAAGCGCACCATCCTGTGCTCCACCGACATAGCCAGGTAGGAACTTGTGACAAATATCAGGCGCACACATGTACAAAAACACCTGCAAATCATGTACAGAAAAAAAAAGTCTTGGTAAGATTTAATTGTACTGCCTAGAGGTCTCCTCAGCAGTGGGTCATGCTGGTGGAAGGGACGCAGGGATATTAATAGAACGTAGTCACTCAGAAAAAGCAAAAATTGTAACTGTATCATTCTGCCACATCCATAGTCATAAGCATCACTGTTTTTTTATGTATTTTGTATGGTCTGATACCAAGCTATGACATAAATAACTGACCTGGGAAAAAGTGCGACTGTGTGAAAATATGTAGCAGTTTGTTCCAGACATCACGCATCAGTTATTTCTACATAGACTCGTGTGGAGTATAAAAACCAGCAGACTAGTTGGGCCGAATGGCCAGCTTTTTGTGCTGTCTATTCTGCTTCCTAGTTATTCCATTCGGGTTACTGTCACAACAGCTTGGTTGGAAGAACCACTGGCACCCAAATTTGGGCGGGCCCGGTCCCTGCCCCCCGAAATTGGGTCTCGGGCCTCATTTACATCGAGTTCATCAGGTGAGCGGGTGGCCAGGTTGGGAGGCAGTGCAGGCGACGAGGGGCAGGGAAGTGCCAGCGATCAGCAGGGGCGGGGGAAGAGAGGGAGCGGCAGCGATTAGCATGGGGGTATCGGCGGCTGGCAGAATTCTTAATGTGTGGTTGGGAGGAGCGCTCCACATTCAGGTAACTATACTTTTAAAATCTTACCTGTGGGTAATAGGGGCCCCTTTAAGGTCACATATAGACCTGGTTTCCTGAGTTCAATCAACTCTGGCTTCCTCAGGGCAAAGCAATCTTGCAGTGGGGGCCTCACATATGGTGTTAGATCCCTTATTTGCATATCCAAAAGGCCGCATTGCCTATTTCAGGCGTGAGCACTGCACGCTGATTTTTTTTTGTCCTTCACCAATATGCCGTGCAATGCACTACCGGCTTGTAATGAGCGTGCACTTCCTGCCCGCCATATTGGACGCTTAGGAAGACGTTTAGCATCCAAAAAACGGGCTCTGCGCAGCCGAATATCTAGGGCCTTATGCGTTCAGTGATAAGCACACAATCAGACTGATTATCGGTACCCGAGTCAATCCCACTGCAGTTCTTTTTGATCAAGCAACCTAAAAAGCAGCTCGCATTCAACAACGAATTCCATTGTAACATGCATTTAACACGTGTGTCCCCATTATGCTGGGTACAATTCAATTTCCTTACCAAAATTCTGGTTTATTAAACAGAGAGGTTTCTCTCTTCTCTTCTCTGACTGATGAGTCCAATGCGGGACCTACAGTCTCTGTCACAGGTGGGGCAGACGGTGGTTGAAGGGGCGGGTGGGTGGGGTGCTTGGGTTGACGAGCGCTCCTTGCGCTGTTTGCGCGTGGCTTCCGCTTGCTCCCGGCGAAGAGACTCGAGGTGTTCGGCGCCTTCCCGGATGCCTTCTCCTCCACTTTCTGCGATCTTGGGCCAGGGATTCCCAGGTGTCGGTGGGGATGTTGCACCTTTTCAAGGAGGCTTTGAGGGTGTCCTTGAAGCATTTAACACTTGCCCTGCTCCACCTATCCTCCTATCAGTTGCCCACGAAGCACTATTGATGGCGACAAGTGGCTCCCAGACTATACGAGATGGGAAGATTTCACTCGCGAGAACGTAACTGGATAGAGTTTGTTGAGCACAAGACGTTTAAAAGGGTCATTCCACAAACCCGTGCTTTCAGCAGCTGTGAGCACATTGGGAGCCTAGGATCACCCCTGCAGAGTTCCACATGGGAGCCAGCATAGTACCACATAAGTAATGACTGCGTTATGTGGAACACCCACGCTTTGCTTAAATGTGCTGTAGCTGAACCCATGCAAGGGTCTATTGGATTTCAGTTGTAAAAACTTTGTTTAAATAAAAGACTTTAAAAAAAGACAAATGTTATATTCACACGAATGGATAGCAAGTGCAGCTGTTACACACTACGACTATGCAGATTTATGTGCTGGAGCGTCTGAATGCAGCTCGTGAGGGGATTTTTGAGGGATAATTTTTGATATTTTTATATGTTTTGAGTTTTTTTTTAAATATAGCATTTCTCTGTGCTTTTGCCTTTTTAAGTTTAAACAAAGAGTGACAGCAGCATTGCGATACCGGGTGACATGGTACACCTTGTGACTATTGCGAACAGGCCGGTGAGGAAGTAGTTCCCACACTGGTGCGGTCACACTTGTGCGTATGAGCTCTGTGAAGTATGGTGGACTCTCAATGAAAACTTTCAAAAGACCGAAGCGAACAGATAACCCTTTTACCACTTCAGCTTCACAAATGTAAAAACTGAAAACATCTTTGGTAATTACAAGCTTCGTTTCACTGAAGGAAAAGACCAAATTAAAAACACAATTTTTTTTGTTTAAATAGTTTAAAAAAGTGATGGGCGGGAAGTGCACCACAGGAAGTGGTTTCTGTGGCGGGCCAGCTCAAGCGATTCACGGGTTGCCAAAGGATCAGTGCTCCAAGTGCTATACAGATACAAAGGTAGTGTCTGCAGTCTGGACCACGTTCTCTATTTTTGACGCAGCTTGGAAGAGAAGATTATTTTAAAAGCACACACCAAACTACCTTTCAAGCTCTCGCTCTTTCTCACACACACACACGCACACAGTAGAGACCACAAACCTCACAACCAACAGCTCTGCTCTGTCACAATAGCAAAATACTGCAGATGCTGGAAATCTGAAATGACAACAGAAAGTGCTGGAAGCACTCAGCAGGTCAGGCAGCATCGAGGAGAGGAGAAAGAGAGTCAACGTTTTGGGTTGAGCCCTTCGTCAGAACTGGAAAAGGTTAGGGAGGAGAGATTTTTAAGCAGGGGCAGGGAAAGGGGGGGAGGGGAGGAAAGAACAAAGGGAAGGTCTGTGATGGGATGGAAGGCAGGAGAGATCGAGACAAAAGGGATGATGGTGCAAGGCAAAAGGAGAGGTAATGGGACAAGTTAAGAAACAAAAGATGACTCTAGATGATGTGTGAATGATGATGGCAGCAACATTAACAGCTACCATGTGAGGAAACGAGAAAAAAGAAATACAGAGGCCAATTTATAGTCTGAAATTGTTGAACTCGATGTTGAGTCCAGAAGGCTGTAAAGTGCCTAATCGAAAAATGAGGTGCTGTTCCTCAAGCTTACTCTGAGCTTCATTGGAACAATGCAAGAGGCCGAGGACGGAAAGATCAGAGTGGGAGTGGAGGGGAGAATTAAAGTGACTCGGCCTCTTACATTGTTCCTGCGAAGGGTTCAACCCGAAACGTCGAGTCTGTTTCTCCTCTCCTCGATGTTGCCTCACCTGCTGAGTGTTTCCAGCACTTTCTGTTGTAAGCTCTGCTCTGTTGCCCAGTGCTCCTAACCCCACAGACAGAATTTATCATAACGAGAAGATATAAAAAAAAAATCAAGACATTCATTGCAACGCCTCTCGCCCAACTGAAAGACCCTCGCTTAACAATTTATTTAAACCGATCAGGAAATTGTGTGTTGGAGGCAGACCCTCTTCTTCGCAAGTCGACATACTGACCCTTAAAAATGCCTCTTACAATCGTTCAGAGGAGCTTGGCTCTTCCTCTGCCCTCAAGCCTCTTGAAATTAATTTTTGTGCTTTTGTTTTCCCCTTCAGAAATGATTCCTCCCACCGTTTTCCTCAAGACCAGTTAGGCTGAACCACATGTTAAACATAGAATGTACAGCACAGAAACAGGCCATTCGGCCCAACTGGTCTATGTCAGTATTTATGCTCCACACGAGTCTCCTCTAACTCAAATTACCTGTTCTCGCTCTGCCTCCCCGTATCCTCTATTCCCTTCTCCCTCACGTATGCATCAGGCTTCCCCTTAAATGCATCAATACTATTTGCTTTAGCCACTCCATGTGGCAATGAGTAAAACATTCTCATCACTCTCTGTGTAATGAATTTTTTTTTCAAAATTCTTTATTTGATCTATTAGTGGCTATCTTGTATTTATGACCCCTTGTTCTGGACTCTACATTCAAAACGCTTCATCATTTTAAAGACCACTTATCGGGTCTCCTCTCAGTCCAGAGAAAAGAACCCCAACCCACTCAATCTTTCCTGATAGTTGCGTCTTCTTAATTCTGGAAACAACCTCCTACTACTGTTCTTATGTTCTAAATCTTTTCTGCACTTTCTCCAGTGCTTCGATATCCTTATTATAGTGCGGATACCAGAACAGTATTCCAAGTGTGGTTTAACCAAGTTTTTGGTATTCTCGTCCTGGAGAAATGAACAAACACTGGACACACCTTCCAGTGCTTTATCCAAATAGCCACTGTTCATGTGCGCGTCTTGAAAGCGAGTGTTGGCTGGCTATTTGACTGGAGGGAGCTTCACAACCCGAGCCTGATTGTGACCTCACCCGACGCCCGCACACTTCCACCAGGGGCTGCTGGATAGCAGTCAGGAGAGAGAACCCTGACTGGGTTTCCATTCCCTAAACCTATGGGAGGTGGGGTGAAGTGCAGGACCCCTCCTGCTGCCTCAGCTGAGATAGGCCAAGTGGGTACAGACCAGAGATCACATGACAACACAAATTGAAATCCAATTAATGGAGTACACAGGAGGAGAGAGATAACTGGCACAAGGGAAAACCAATCCAGTTCCCTCACATCTTGGTGATCTGTATGAATCACCGACTCACTGGATAAGCTCATTGCCTGGACAGAGACCCTGGGACATGTCATTTCAGATAGGCAAGTGTATGTAGAATCATAAAATGGTTACAGCACAGAAGGAGGCCATTCGGCCCGTCGAGCCCGTGCCGGCTCTCTGCAAGAGCACTTCAGCTAGTCCCACTCCCCCGCCCTTTCCCCGTAGCCCTGCAAATTTTTTTCCTTCAGGTACTTATCCGACTCCCTTTTGAAAGCCATGATTGAGTCTGCCTCCACCACCCTCTCAGGCAGTGCATTCTAGATCCTAACCACTCACTGTGTAAAGAGGTTTTTCCTCATGTCGCCTTTGGTTCTTCTGTCAATCACCTTAAATCTGTGTCCTCTGGTTCTCGACCCTTTTGCCAATGGGAACAGTTTCTCTCTATCTACTCTGTCTAGACCCCAGACATGTAACATGGATCTACACACTTCTTCCTGTGCGAGGCTAAAACTTACTTAATACAAAACTCTTAATAGTGTATACAGGCTCATGTGCATCTTTTTGGATGCACCCGATAGGTTGGTTGCTGTGGAAGATATGATGAAGGCCTACCTGTTCTGCTCTACACATTGTAGGAATGCCCTAGATTCAGAAGTGGGGACAGATCTTGACTTTGTGCGATCGTGTAAAATGAGCGATAGTGAGACGGCAGCCCTTTTTATATTCCTCCCCACTTTTATTTCCAAGCCAACGGAAATAAAAATCGGGTGAGACGTAAAGCGGGCTGCCGACTCCCTCCCACCCCCTTTACACTAGCTCGCAAAGTCGGGATCTGCCCCGTGAATTCTTTAGAGTGCTTCACTCAATCTCACGGCCCACTAATGTGCATTTTTATTATTAGGAGACCTGTTTTTTTTTTACTTTTTATTGTTGGCAGCTCATAAATCATTTCCACTATCAAACGGACAATCTGCTTGCTGGCTAATGGGCCCCATTTCCTAACATGGGTCCTTCTTTCTAACAGGGCAATTTCTGAGTCCTTACGCTTGCACCTTAAAGCCAGGGCAGACCTTGATGAAAGGATTTGTTGGCTGGTTTGAGACATGTTTGGCTCACCCTTAAGCACTAGTCTACCAGCTTTCACTCTCCTAGTTTTGTTTGGGGCTTTCTCCCATTGGAGCTGTGAATCGTTGCCATGTCAACAGATGAACGGTCATCAGTTTCTCTCTCCACAGATGCTGCCTGACCCGCTGAGTGTTTCCAGCATTTTCTGTTTTAATCTCAACAGATACATTGCTTAGTTTACTTATGTTATCGATGCTCTTTGTTTGTTCTTAAAAGATTTTCTGAAAAGCTTTAAGTAAATACATAAAATCCTGGTAGCAATCTTGCTGCACGATGTTTAAAGGCACCTGTGGTAGATATTTTGGTACAATTTTGCTTCAAGTGTCCTTTTACTCCCCTTCATTCATAGGATATACGGCACAGAAACAGGCCATTCAGCCCAACCAGTCCATGCCGGCGTTTATGCTCCACTCGAGCCTCCTCGCGTCTTTCTTCATCTAAATCTATCAGCGTAACCCTCTATTCCCTTCTCCCTCATATACTTGTCCAGCCTCCCCTTAAATGCATCTATACTATTCGCTTCAACCATTCCCTGTGGTAGCGAGTTCCACATTCTCACCACTCTTTGGGGTAAAGAAGTTCCTTCTGAATTCCCTATTGGATTTCTTGGTGACTCTTATATTGCTGGCCTCTAGTTATGCTCTTCCTTTAAAGTTGCAGTCTACTGAGATTGCCTTGTAATTAAACATTCATTAGACAAGTTAAAACACAGTGGGCAGGATTTTCATTGGGCCGTGGAGTCGGAATTACAATCCTGAAATCAGGGGTCCCGACCCCATCCCGCACCCAAACCCGCCTCCATTCCAGTTTCAAAGGAGGCGGGTACCCGCCCCGCACTGAGACCCGCCTACCCGAGGCGGGAAGGGGTTAGTGCCAATTAACTGCCTGTTAACAGGTAGTTAACAGGCAGTTTTTAGCCTAATCCCTATTTTTAAGGTTGAAGTGTGGGATTCCCAACGGCTCCAAACGACGCCAAATTAGAGGAGGCGGGCCGTCGGGTTGAAGGACTTGGAGGGGTCGAGATGTCGGTGTTCAGGTGAGTGATGTGTGCATGAGTGCAAAGATAAATGTGTTTGGTGTGTCTAAAGTGATTAAAGAAGTTTAAATGACCTTTTCAGCCTTTAGGTCCCGGGAGTTTCTCATCTCACCGGCACAGAAAGCAGAATGGCTGCGAACTGTCAAAAGTGACAGCCTGCAGCTTTCAGTGCAGGAGAGATTTCTAACTGAGTCTGTGGAGAAGGACTCAGGTTAGAAGTCAGACTGTCAGTGTTTGACAGCTTCAAACAGCTGTGAAACGCTGATATTTCATCTGTCAAAACCTCTTGACAGGTGAAATTTCAGTCTGACATCACCTGTTGCTGGGTGGCCCTTAATTGGCCTGCTGAGCCCGCTGGGCGGGCTTAACAAGGTCAATCAAGTTAAAATCGCGTGGATTGGCCGCATCTCAATGGAGGCGGGACTACAAACCCCAAAAGTTGTAGTCCCGCCTCCAACCCGACTCCTGAATGAAAATCCTGCCCAGTGTCTCTCACCCCACCCATATGCGAAAGAAAGAAAACCTAGCCTTAAAAAGGGGAAGTGGAATACTTTGTTCTACCTTGGCATCTACCTGTGGAACTATGTACATAGACCGTGCCAACATTTTTGGACAAAATTAGCAGCCTGCAGGCCGACAAACAGAAACTTACTTGAAAACAGACCCACGCGGCGTAGATTTTAGCCGCGGACCAGCTGAAGGACGGGGCTCGACTCCAGATGTCACCGACGCTCGACTTTCCAGAGTATAAATCGAGAAGAGGACCAGACAGAGCACACTGGTACTGGTCGCACGACATCACAAAGTAAAATACAATTAACGGAGCACATAGGAGGAGAACGATAACTGACACAAGGGAAAACCAATCCACCTCCCTGGGAAAAAAGCACAGGTAGCCATTACAGTTCATTTATAAGTTGAAAGGTATTTTGAGAACCACTATTTCACGGCAAGAAATGAACAAGTTAGATGTATGAAATCAATAAATCTTCAAAATGTGAATACATAACATTATATAAACTAGTGGTATACCTTCTGGTATATGTCAGAGTCCAACAGTAACAGACATACAAATCAAACTAAACTCTAGTCTGATTTTCCTGTCCCTATTTTTAAAATTCCTTCATGGTATGTGTGCGTCGCTGGCAATGCCAGCATTTATTGCCCATCCCTAATTGCCCCCGAGGTGGTGATGTTGGCCTTCATTGTAAGAGGATTTGAGTACAGGAGCAAGGGTGTCTTACTACAGTTGTCCAGGGCCTTGGTGAGACCACACCTGGAGTACTGTGTGCAGTTTTGGTCTCCTTACCTAAGAAAGGATATACTTGCCATAGAGGGAGTGCAGCGAAGGTTCACCAGACTGATTCCTGGGATGGCAGGACTGTCGTATGAGGAGAGATTGGGTCGACTAGGCCTGTATTCACTAGAGTTTAGATGAATGAGAGGGGATCTCATTGAAACGTATAAAATTCTGATAGGGCTAGACAGACTGGATGCAGGGGGGATGTTTCCTCTGGCTGGGGGGTCTAGAACGAGGGGTCAGTCTCAGGATAAGTGTTAGGAAATTTAGGACTGAGATGAGGAGAAATTTCTTCACTCAGGAGGGTGGTGAACCTGTGGAAGTCTCTATCACAGAAGGCTGTGGAGGCCAAGTCACTGAATATATTAAGAAGGAGATAGATAGATTTCTAGACAAAAGCATCAAGGGGTATGGGGAGAGAGCGGGAATATGGTATTCAGATAGAGAATCAGCCATGATCATATTGAATGGCAGAGCAGGCTCGAAGGGCTGAATGGCCTACTCCTGCTCCTATGTTTTTTTCTTGAACTGCAGAGGGCAGTTAAGAGTCAACCACATTGCTGTGGGTCTGGAGTCACATAGGCCAGACCGGGTAAGGGCGGCAGATTTCCTTCCCTAAAGGACAATAGTGAACCAGATGGGTTTTTACAACAATCCAGTAGTTTCATGGTCACCATTACTAGCTTTCTTTATTAAATTCCAGATGTTTTTAATTAACTGAATTTAAATTCCCCAGCTGCCGTGCTGTGATTTGAACTTTAGTCTCCAGATCATTAGTCGAGGCCTCTGGATTACTAGTCCAGTAAAATAACCACTTACGCCACCGTACCCTTGATGCGGGGACATCGAGGTCAATAATAAAAGGCGTTCTGCCATCCTATTTGAGGTCAACTAACTCAACACAGACTGGGGATCGAATCTGCTGACTTCCTGTTCCATATGGCTCAGCTAATCACCACTGTTAAGTATGTTATCAGGTCGAGCTTTACTTCCTGGTTCTTAATTCCCTCTGTCGATTATAGTGCCTTACCTCCACAGCTGGGAGGATGGTAGGAAAGCTTTCTGTTGACTTACAAATCAAATATTTGAACTGATCAGCAAACAGACGTGCAAAGTGCAATGCATGTTTATGTTCCGAGCCTTTTGGGTGTTTCATGAACGAGGGAGAAGATGCAGGTGGTGGCAAAATAAAAAAATGGGCATCATTTCATCCGTCTCCTGCTTCTGTTCTGGGCAAATGGCTTTCATGGGACCTATTAATAGGCCAGCAACAGTAACTGGCATTTATTGACGTAGCATGAATGGCGTAGAAAAAACATCCCAAGACCCCATCACTGACGCAGTCACACAAAGATGGACGATGAGCGATTAAAAAAAAGGGATAGCCAAAAGCTTGAAGCAAATATTCAAGTGGTTCAAAAATAAAATCAGGACAAAGTGTGAAAATTTGTGCCTGCGCCTTTACTTGAGGTTTTGTGCACACTTCATTGTCTCAACATTTTCCCTTCTGATCATTTTTTTCGTGCCGGTGGGTGGAGTAAAAAATGCAAGGAGAGTGGAAGGTTGGAAGGCAGGAGGTCATGTTGAACTTGCAGTGGTGAATGGAAAGTGGATCCAACCAGCCTCTTTAGGTTTGGCAGGGTCCCTGAATCTAGGACGTAGGTGTAGAGGCACTTACCTTCTGGGTGCAGCAATCCTCGCCCTGTTGTAACTGCCGGGTTTTACGAGCTGTGTAAAACCCGAGCAGCTACAGTTAAACACAAAATGGAGGTTAAAGAAGAAGCTTCCAACCTCATTATAATATTTAAATAGATCGCCCGCTTCCTGGCAGCGGGTTGGCTGCCCGCCCCATCGCTGCTTAATCCAGAAGTGGGCGGGTTGAGGTCGGGATTCACATTTTTAACACTTTAACTACCCCACCACGCACCCAACCCACCCATTTTTTTTTCCAGTTAAAACTCCCCCGCAATGTCTCATCTGAAAGACAACGCCACTGACAACACGCTCTCCGTAATGCAGAGGAGGGAATATTAGCGCAGGTCCCGGAGTGGGACTTGTACCCATAACTTGCTGAATCAAAAGTAAGAGTGTTACCAACTTAGCAAAGCTGACATTGAGCAAAGTCAGCGAATTAGAGAGAAAAGGTGAAGGTTTGATTGGTAAAAATCAAAGTGCATTACAATATACAATGACATCCTGATTCTGTCAGTCAGTATCTGACAACTAGTTGTACTACAATGGAAACCACAAATAAATCCTCATACGAGAGTGTTGGGGGTGGGGGGGAAGCAAATAAAAAAACGTATGCCACAGCCATCAGAAGATTCGATTTATAATTTAGCCAGCTCAAGTTTTTTTTCCCCCACTCTCTTCAATGATGTTAGGGAATATTCACTGCAGCATACACTTGTTCGGACTGGCAGCAAGCTCCTCGTCCCACAGACTGCATTGTAACAAAAGATCTTGTGCGACCTCAGGGCAGATCCGTAAACTTCCTGAACTACTGCTTTCTTGTGAAAATCTCTTCTTCTAAAAAAAAAATAATGAAGGCACTCGCCATTTATGCAGAAGGTAATGGATTCGAGATGAATCAGGCAAATCACCACAGATCAAAGCAAATATTATAACATACTGTTTACTCAATAGGCAAGTCACTGGTTAAATACCAATCCCTATCAAGTTCGTTAATCCAAATTAAGGGGCGCACTGCAGATGGAAGGCCTGCTTATAAGGCGGTTTTTCCAACATTCACTTCCACAGAGAAAATAGGATTATTAATTGAAAGATATTAATTAAAAAAATTAGACAAATGGCTTACTTAAATAGTTGGACGTTTAGATGAAACATTGGCCGGTATTTTCCGATCCCGACGGGTGTGTACACACCCGTAGGGACATCGGAAATGCCGGTTTCAGGCATGCACAGCGCACGCGCCGAAAACCGGTATTTCCGATCTGTCAAGAATCCTCTTGATAAAGCAGGTGTAAGGCCTGCTTTCACCAGCATAAGAGTTTAAGAAAGTAAAAAAAAGAATTTTCCTCATTTAGAATTTAAAAATACTTTTAAAAAAGGTAAGTTTATTTTTAGCCCCGTAAAAAACTTTATTTTTTGCAAAAAATTAAATTTGTTTAAAATATTTAATTTAATGTAATTTTAACTCATTTTAAAAACGTGACAGGTCTATCTGTCAAAAGTATGAAGGGAGATTCCCTTCTTTCATCGGCTGGCCTGGCCCACGTGATCTCAGGGACGTTTGCGAACCGCCTGTGCCCCTGGGATACAGGGGCCTCTGCACATTTCGACTGTGGACAGGCCCAGGATCGGAAGTGTCCAGACCTCGGGAGCCTGCAGGTAAGTGCGTAGATTTTTTTCCCGATAGGAGGCATCTGCACGCAGGAAGCCTCCGATCGGAAATTACGGGCCATTAACTATTTATGATTAAACCTCCTGTGTTGATCATGGTTAGTTTGGGGAATGCACTCTCGGCTGTGAGTCAGGAGGTCGTGGGTTCAAGTCCCACTCCAGAGACTGGAGCACAAAATCCATGCAGACACTCCAGTGCAGTGCTGAGGGAGCACTGCACTGTCGGAGGTGCCGTCTTTCAGATGAGACGATAAACCGAGGCCCCGTCTGCCCTCTCAGGTGGACGTAAAAGATCCCATGGCACTATTTAATGAAGAGCAGGGGAGTTACATAGATACATAGATACATAGAAGATAGGAGCAGGAGTAGGCCATTCGGCCCTTCGTGCCTGCTCCGCCATTTAATGAGATCATGGCTGATCCTTTAATTCAGTATCCCGTCCCCGCCTTCTCTCCGTAACCCTTAACCCCTTTTGCCCGTAGAAATATATCTAATTCCCTCTTAAATATATTTAATGAGCTGGCGTACACTGCCCTCTGTGGCAATGAGTTCCACAGGTTCACCACTCTCTGAGTGAAGAAATTCCCCCTCATCTCTGTCCTAAATGGTTTAGCCCTTATCCTTAAATTATGTCCTCTAGTTCTGTTTTCACCCGCCAAGGGAAACATTCCTTCTGCATCCAGTCTGTCTAGACCTGTCAGAATTTTATACACTTCTATGAGGTCCCCTCTCAATCTTCTAAACTCCAGTGTGTACATCCCTAAACTACATAGTCTCTCCTCATAGGTCATTCCCGCCATTCCTGGTATCAGCCTGGTGAATCGCCGCTGCACCCCCTCCATGGCAAGAACATCCTTCCTCAGATGAGGCGACCAAAACTGTACACAGTACTCGAGGTGTGGTCTCACCAGTGCCCTGTACAGCTGCAGCAAGGTATCCCTGTTCCTGTATTCTAACCCTTTTGCTATGAAGGCCAGCATACCGTTTGCCTTCTTGACCGCCTGTTGCACCTGCATGCTCGCCTTCAGTGACTGGTGTACAAGAACACCCAGGTCTCTCTGTACTTCCCCCTCTCCCAATCTATTGCCATTTAAATAATAATTTGCCCTCCCGTTCCTGCACCCAAGGTGGATAACTTCGCACTTGTCCACATTATAGTGCATCTGCCATTTATCCGCCCAATCGCCCAGTCTGTCCAAATCGCTCTGGAGCTTCCTGGTCTCTTCCTCTGAGCCCACCCCACCTCCTAGTTTAGTGTCGTCTGCAAATTTGGAAATGCTGCATCCGACTCCCTGATCCAGGTCATTAATGTAAATTGTGAACAGCTGGGGGCCCAGGACAGATCCCTGTGGTACCCCACTTGTTACTGCCTGCCATTCAGAAAATGAGCCGTTTATTCCAACTCTCTGTTTTCTATCTGACAGCCAGTTCCCTATCCACGCCAAAACTTTCCCCTTTATCCCATGAGCCTCAATTTTCCATGCTAATCTTTTATGTGGGACCTTATCGAAGGCCTTTTGGAAGTCCAGGTACACCACATCTACTGGCTCTCCCCCATCTATTCTACCAGTTACTCCCTCAAAAAATTCCAATAGATTAGTCAAGCACGATTTACCCTTTGTAAATCCATGTTGACTCTGTCCTATCCTGTCCCCATTTGCTAAGTGCTCCGCTATTTCATCCTTAATGATGGACTCCAGCATTTTGCCCACAACTGATGTAAGGCTTACAGGTCTGTAATTACCTGCTTTTTCCCTACCCCCCTTTTTGAATAGTGGGGTAACGTTAGCTACCCTCCAATCCATCGGCACTGTTCCCGAGTCTAATGAATTCTGAAAAATCATCCTTAGTGCATCCGCTATCTCTAGGGCCACCTCCTTCAGTACCCTAGGATGCATGTTATCAGGCCCTGGGGATTTGTCCACCTTCAATCCCTTTAGCTTCCTTAACACCATATCCTTAGAGATATTGATTTGCGTCAGTTCCTCCTTTGCCAATGTCCCTATTTTTCCCGATATCCCAGGGAGGTTTTTTGTGTCTTCCTTCGTAAAGACTGACCCAAAGTATGCATTTAGTTGATCTGCCATTTCCTTATTTCCCATTATATATTCCCCCGTATCTGACTGCAATGGACCAACTTTGGTTTTCACCAGTCTTTTCCTTTTGATATATTTATAAAAGCTTTTGGAGTTAGTTTTTATATTTTCCGCCAGCTTGTTTTCGTAAGCTATTTTGCCCCTCTTGATCATGCCCTTTGCCCTCCTTTGCTCTATCTTAAACTGTTCCCAATCTTCCGCTCTGGCGCTTTTTTTGGCTATTTTATACGCCCTATCTTTGGATTTTATGCTGTCTCTAATTTCCCCTGTTATCCACGGTTGAGTCACCTTTTTAGATTTCCTTTTATGCCAGATTGGTATAAACAATTTTTGCAATTTTGTCATTCTATCTTTAAATGTTTGCCATTGTTTATCTACCTCCAGTCCTCTCAGGAACGTTGTCCAATCAGACCTACTCAGTTCCCGTCTCATGGCATCATAATTCCCCTTGTTTAAATTCAGGACCTTAGTCTCTGAGTCAATTTCTTCGCTCTCCATTTCGAGTGAGAAATCGATCATGTTATGATCGCTCTGACCCAAGGGTCCCCGTACAACAAGATTACTGATTAGTCCCTTCTCATTGCACAGTACCCAGTCCAATATAGCCTGTTCCCGAGTTGGTTCCTCGACATATTGATCCAGATAACCATCCCTTAAACACTCAAGGAATTCCTCCTCCTCATTATTTTTACTGATTAGGCTAGTCCAATCTATATGTAAGTTAAAGTCACCTATGATGACAGCTGTGCTCTTATTGCACGCTTCTCTAATTTCCCTCGTGATGCCCTCCCTAACCTCTATTTTACTATTTGGAGGCCTATATACCACTCCTATTAATGTTTTTCGCCCCTCGCTATTTCTTAGCTCCACCCATATAGATTCTGTATTAACTGAGTTAATATCCTTCCTTTCAATTGCATTTATCCCCTCTTTTACTAGCAATGCTACCCCTCCTCCCTTTCTTTTTTGTCGATCCTTCCTAAATACTGAATACCCCTGTATGTTAAGCTCCCAGCCCTGCTCACCCTGCAACCATGTTTCCGTAATCCCAATTAGATCATAATTATTAACCTCTATTTCCACAGCTAATTCATCTACCTTGTTCCTGATGCTTCTCGCATTAAGGTATAAAACCCTCAGGCTTTTTTTATGCTCACATTTTTTATGAATTAGTTTGGCCCTTTGTTTTTTGTTCCTCACCCTTTTACCATTTATTTCTGTCTGCCTTTCACTTTCCTCTATTTCACTACATAGGTTTCTAGCCCCCTGCCATACTAGTTTAAATGCTCCCGAACTGCTTTATCAAAAATTACCCCGAGAACATCAGTTCCATCTCTGCACAGGTGTAGACCGTCCCTTTTGTATAGGTCACACCTACCACAAAACTGGTTCCAATGCCTCAAAAATTTAAAACCCTCCCTCTTACACCACTGCTCAAGCCACGTATTTAGCCTAACTATCCTGTTCTCTGTACTCTTACTAGTTCTTCCCGGTGTCCTGGCTAATATTTATCCCTCAACCAACATCACAGACAGATTATCTGATCATTATCTCATTGCTCTTTGTGGGACCCTGCTATGCCAAAATTGTCTGCCGAGTTTCCTACATTACAACAGTGACTACACTTCAAAAAAGTGCTTTGGGATGTCCCGAGGTCGTGAAAGGCGCGATATAAATGAAAGTCTTTCTCTGTATTTGCTGTCTATACTCGCATTTTGTTGCTCATTGTGCTCTTGCAGTCGACCCTCAGGAAGCCAATTTATTCATCCAGAAAACACTTCAGATGGACTTCAGGCCTGCGAGGCTGAGGTAGTGGTAGTTTTATTAATGCTGTTTGTGGTGGGCTTTGTGCTTTCTGGACAGTGAACATTTGAACATAAGACATAAGAAATAGGAGCAGGAGTAGGCCATTCGGCCCCTCGAGCCTGCTCTGCCATTCAATAAGATCATGGCTGATCTGATCTTGGCCTGAACTCCACTTTCCTGCCCACTCCTCATAACCCTCGACTCCCCTGTTTTTCAAAAATCCGTCTATCTCCACCTTGAATTTATTCAATGACTCAGCCTCCACAGCTCTCTGGGGTAGAGAATTCCAAAGATTCACGACCCTTTGGGGGTTAGAGGAGACTTTGCGGCCACAGGAGGTGCTCAGTCTGCAGCACCATTCCAACAAGCTTGGGGGGCACACTGGATGAGTTCCTCTGTGGTCTTCCCGTGCCTGCATGATTCTCTGTCTTTCTCAATTACCCTCCCCTTCCATTCAGCTATCCTATATCTCTGCTACCGGCCCACATTCTCTCTCTGCCATTTGGTTTATCTGCCTTGGTGTCTCTGTCACTCTCGTTCTCTGAATCTTTTTTTTTTAACTCTCTTCCTGGGGTCCGAGACATGGGAGTGAGCGAAAGAGTGAGGTGTGTATGCAGCAGGCACTGAGCTGTGGGAAAAGGCCAGAGCCGGAAGGCAAAAGAACCCTTTGGACTGCTGCACATTTTTCACATTGGGCCATCGGAGGCTGGGCCCGAGTTGGTGGATGCTTGGAATAAAGGAGTGCAGCAGGTTCTTTGCTGTCTGCTGGTAGGGAAGGTTGTACGCAGGGTTGTTAATCTAGCATGGATGGGAGGTGGGAAGAGATATCGGCGTTGGGATGCTGAGCTTCATAACTATATTTGTGATTGTTGTGTAGATTGACATTTTTATGGATTAATTAGCTGATAAAATGAATGAAATTAGTATTTGTAGGGAAATGGTGTTAGGGAAATTGATGGGATTGAAGACCGATAAATCCCCAGGGCCTGATAATCTACATCCTAGCGTACTTAAGGAAGTGGCCCTAGAAATAGTAAATGCATTGCTGGTCATCTTCCAAAATTCTATAGACTCTGGAACAGTTCCTATGGATTGGAGGGTAGCTAATGTAACCCCACTATTTAAAAAAGGTGGTAGAGAGAAAACGGGGAATTATAGACTGGTTAGCCTGACATCGGTAGTGGGGAAAATGCTAGAGTCCATTATAAAAGATGTAATAACAGAGCACTTGGAAAACAGTGACAGGATCGGACAAAGTCAACATGGATTTACAAAAGGTAAATCATGCTTGACAAATCTACTGGAATTTTTTGAGGATGTAACTGGTAGAATAGATAAGGGAGAACCAGTGGATGTGGTGTATTTGGACTTTCAGAAGGCTTTCGACAAGGTCCCACATAAGAGATTAGCGTGCAAAGTTAAAGCACATGGGATTGGGGGTAAGGTACTGACTTGGATAGAGAACTGGTTGGCAGACAGAAAGCAAAGATTTGGAATAAATGGGTCTTTTTCTGAGTGGCAGGCAGTGACTAGTGGGGTACCGCAGGGATCGGTGCTCGGACCCCAGTTATTCACAATATATATTAATGATTTAGATGAGGGAACTAGATGCAATATCTCCAAGTTTGCAGATGAAACAAAGCTGGGTGGGCGTGTGTGCTGTGAGGAGGATGCAGAGAAACTCCAGTATGATTTGGACAGGTTGGGCGAGTGGGCAAATGCATGGCAGATGCAGTATAACGTGGATAAATGTCAGGTTATCCACTTTGGTGGCAAAAACAGGAAGGCAGATTATTATCTGAACGGCAATAGATTGGGTAAAGGGGAGGTGCAACGAGACCTGGGTGTCCTTGTGCACCAGTCGCTGAAGGTAAGCATGCAGGTGCAGCAGGCGGTTAAGAAGGCAAATGGTATGTTGGCCTTCATAGCGAGAGGATTCGAGTACAGGAGCAGGGATGTCTTACTGCAGTTGTACAGGGCCTTGGTGAGACCACTCCTTGAGTATTGTGTGCAGTTTTGGTCGCCTTATCTGAGGAAGGATGTTCTTGCCATGGAGGGACTGCAGCGAAGATTCACCAGACTGATACCTGGGATGGCAGGGATAACGTATGAAGAGAGATTGGGTCGATTACGCTTATATTCGCTAGAGTTTAGAAGAATGAGAGGGGATCTCATTGAAACTTATAAAATTCTAACAGGACTCGACAGACTAGATGCAGGAAGGATGCTCCCGATGGCGGGCGAGTCCAGAACCAGGGGGCACAGCCTAAGGATAAGGGGTAAGCCATTTACGACTGAGATGAGGAGGAATTTCTTCACCCAGAGAGTGGCGAACCTGTGGAATTCTCTACCACGGAAGGCAGTTGAGGGCAAATCATTAAATATATTCAAGAAGGAGTTAGATATATTTCTTAAGGCTAAAGGGATCAAGGGATATGGGGAGAAAGCAGGGACAGGGTACTGAATTTGGATGATCAGCCATGATCTCATTGAATGGCGGAGCAGGCTCGAGGGGCCGAAAGGCCTACTCCTGCTCCTATCTTCTATATTTCTATGAAGTTTTCTTTTAGTGTTCTCCAGTGTGATGGGTAAGGAAATGTGATGGGCATTGACAAGTGGTTAACATTTTCCCCCCCAATAATCAGAATGAATTCTGTCTGCATGTTGTTATCGGGACCTCACACTGCCAAGATCTGATTGGTCCAGTATCATGTAATTAGCATGGACCAATCAGAAACTACATTCATTCATAGAATATTACAGACATGGGGAGCGGGGGCGGGGGGACGGTAAGATTCAACTTCAGCAGGGCTACAATACGGGCGGTAGTGGCTCAGGAAAGGAAAATTGGGCGGGGTATATAAACGGGCGGCTGTTACGCCACCATCCCCGGTATTGTGCCCCCGCCAAATCATGGAATAGTACAGCACCGGCTCTTTCGAAGAGTGATCCAGTTAGTCCAACTCCCCCCACCCCCGCTCTTTCCCCACATCCCTGCAATTTCTTCTCCTTCAAGTATTTATCCAATTCCCTTTGGAAAGCCACTGCTCGGGGGGTCACGTAACTATTTCGTTGAATTTCATCCCCAGTGTTTTTAATGATGCACACTATTTCCTCAGTGTGGGTTAGTTCACGCAGGCCAACTGCTCTTTGGAGCAACTATTCCAAACATGATCAGTGGCAAACATTGCTGATTGTGGGAGTTTGCTGTGCGCAAATTGGCTGTCGCGTTTCCTACATTACAAGAGTGACTACACTCCAAAAAATACTTCATTGGCTGCAAAGCACTTGGAGACGTCCGGTGGTCGTGAAAGGCGCTGTATAAATCCAAGTCTTCCTTTTCTTTTCGTGTTTCGATCACGGGACGGTTGGCTCCTCAATTTTGGTAGCAGCATAGAGCCGCTGCTACAATCTTCCATTTGCCTCTTGACGACGTTGGCTATCAGTAAGCATCATATACGTGACAGTCTGGTTGTCTAAGTGAAAAGTTTAGATTTGTAAAGTCCACTCAAGTAAAACAAAACCTATTCCGCTCACCACCCACCCACACCCCGCCCCCCCACCAACCAAAAAAATGACTTCATAAGATGCTAAACGTTCAGCTCCCACGAACGTGCTAAAACAAGGACGGAATCGGACTTCAGGGTGAGGTGCCAAAGTAACACCAGCATAATTTGTAATAAGTCAGAGAGCAAAGGATGCTGGAAGCCAGGTCCTGTCATGCTAGCATGTTGCTCTTATTTGAGTCACTGATAGTAGATCTGCATAAAGTCACTGGTTGGCTTCATTTCTGCGGTGATGTTCACAGCTCATACTTTAAAGCTAGACTGTCTGGGGAGCCCTACGTGACAGGGGGAAACTTGTTGCAAGATGATCAGAATGGACACCAGACAACTGCCCACAAAAAAAAACCCACTGGCGAATTGCGTTATGTGCAGTTGTGCTGTGTGGCAACAGGTAACAGACTTGTGTCTCATCACTGGAGCAGGACAGGAACTTGCAGCACACGGAAGATTTTTACTCATACTACAGTTGTATTTGCTCAATTTCCCCGCGGGCAAGTTTTCAACTTGTTTCTTTTAGTTGCTGGCCCTGCCTCAACGGTCATCAAGTCCTCCCAAGTAATAACCCACCGGCCTGGACTTTACTTTGTTCCCCGAGATCCATCTGCATCAGTATTGGTCTTAGTGCAGCTTCTACTTTCATCTCACGCCTGCGTTTGGACACAAAGTTCAATTCCTGAGGGGGCCCATTTCCTGACCTGGCTTTAGTTCTATTTCTGATTCCGCTGTAGCTTCTTCTTCTTAGGCAGTCCCTCCAACCGAGGATGACTTGCTTCCACATTAAAAATTAGCTCTCAGGTGACTGCTGAGTCCAATGCGGGACCTACAGTCTCTGTCACAGGTGGAGCAGATGGTGGTTTAAGGGGCGGGTGGGTGGGGTGCTTGGGTTGGCGTGCGCTCCTTGCGCTGCCTGCGCTTGGTTTCCGCTTGCTCCCGGCGAAGAGACTCGAGGTGTTCGGCACCTTCCCGGATGCTTCTCCTCCACTTTGTGCGGTCTTGGGCCAGGGATCCCCAGGTGTCCCATATTACACTTTTTCAAGGAGGCTTTGAGGGTGTCCTTGAAGCATTTCCTCTGTCCACCTGGGGCTCTCTTGTCGTGCCAGAGCTCCGAGTAGAGCGCTTGTTTTGGGAGTCTCGTATCGGGCATGCGGACAATGTGACCCGTCCATCGGAGCTGATCGAGCGTGGTCAAAGCTTCGATGCTGGGGATGTTGGCCTGAGCAAGAACACTGACATTGGTGCGCCTATCCTGCCAATGGATTTGCAGGAGCTTGTGGAGGCAGCGTTGGTGGTACCTCTCCGGTGCTTTGAGGTGCCTGCTGTACATGGTCCATGTCTCTGAGGCATACAGCAGGGCGGGTATCACTGCTGCTCTGTAGACCATGAGCTTAGTGCCGGATTTGAGGTCCTGGTCTTCAAACACTCTTCCTCAGGCGAACAAAGGCTGCACTGGCACATTGAAGGCGGTGTTGGACTTCGTCATCGACGTCTGCCCTTGTTGACAGGAGGCTCCCAAGGTATGGAAAGTGGTTCACGTTGTCCAGGGCCTTGTCGTGGATTTTGATAATCGGGGAGGCAGTACTGTGTGGCGGGGGCAGGTTGGCATGCTGTAGCACCCCCCCCTCGCCACCCAAAAAAAAACTGGACGTCAGGATCACTAAAACAAACTCAGCAATAATACTGATGCTTCCGTGTGGCACGGGATACAACTCATTTTTGATAAGTTGAATCGAATCTCACAATGCCAATTCAAAGGATTCTTGAAATAAACACATTTGATTTGGGTGCAGAAATCTTTACTGCAGTGTTCAAAGAACTACAAAGCTTGCATAACTAGTCACGTGGTCTCTCTCACTTGAACGGGCAAGCCACTGCCAACATTATGCAATTGTGCAGGGTGGACATCTCACACATGCACACACATATATACATACAGATAAATAAAGTGGGGTAGTGTTACTGCTGGTTTTATCAGCGCAATCAGGGTGAAATCGGCCGAACCAGTGCAAAAGATTGGGGAATTTTAAACATAAGTTGCATCAAGCGTAAATTGAATTTCTGCAATTTTTAACGCTGGTTTAAAAATCGTGTCGCCCAAAGATGGCCCCGCCCACAAAACTGGCCCGGATCAAAATAATGAGGATGGCGAGTTTCCGTCGACTGCGCCCAGTTGTAGCTGTTTGAAGAGGCTCTTCGAATTGAGCTAGTTTTTTTAGATGCACGGGCACGTTTTAAAAGTTTTTATATATTATAAAATATTTAATTTACTAAGGAACTGACTACTGTACACCAATGAAATTGATAAATGGTTCAGTATAGTTTTTTTGTAAGTCATTTTCAATTATTTAAAATCAGGTTACTGAGAGGTGGCGGACTAGACTCTCTTATTAACAAATGCTTATTTTTTGTGATATACCCATTAACAAAACTGCACCAAGTTACCACTCTTAAATACATCAAATAATACTTTTAAATGCAAAGAAATAAAGTGAACAATTCCGTTCTATTACGCTGACCGATGGCACTGGTTAATTGAAGATTTTAAATTTGTCATTCTGCAAATGCATTTTAGCAGAAACTTGAACTGTAACCCAATCAGCGCCTAACTTCCCGAATGCGCCCAAAGTGGAATCTCACCCCAGTATATTTAGAGAGACTGGAATTCATGCAATGATACACCAATTAAATCTACAGCAGAATCTGGTAGTAGAACGCACCAAGTCCCGTTCACCCACCATCCCGGTGCTCACTAACCTACATTGGCTCCCGGTTCCCGGTCTGGCAAGAGCTCGATTTTAAAATTCTCATTCTTGTTTTCAAATCCCGCCACGGCCCCACCACAGCCTCGCCCCCTCCCTATCTCTGTAGAATCCTCCAGCACTACAACCCTCCGAGCTATCTGCGCTCCTCTAATTGTGGACTCTTGTCCATCCCCAATTTTCATCACTCTACCATTAGCAGCCGTTCCTTCAGCTGCCGAGGCCCCAAGCTCTGGAATTCCCTCCCTAAACCTCTGCGCCTCTCTATAACTCCTTCTTTAAGACGCTCCTTAAAACCTACCTCTTTGACCAAGCTTTTGGTCACCTGTCCTAATAACTCATGTGGCTCGGTGTCAAATGATGTCTGGTAATGCTCCTGTGAAGCGCCTTGGGATGTTTTACTACGTTGAAAGTACAAGTGCTTGTTGCTGTTGTTGTAAGGATCATGAGAATACAAAGCTCAGATCCTGGTTGCCAAAATGAATTTGAACCATAAATGCAGGTTTTCCTTCAGCTGTACATTTTCCAAAAGTCATTCAATACACTTGGCAATGCAGTACGAAAACAAAGAGGAAAAATAAATGGACAAAAGAAATGGCACTTACATGGTGCCTTGTATCATTTCTCAGAAACATACCGAAGCACTTCACTAAGAATGAATTACTTCGAAATTCAGTTATGATTTTTACACGGGTAAATATATAGTATAAATTCCACAGACACCGCCAGCCCACAACGAGCTCAAGATAGTCCCCATGTGGCAAAGCCCTCTTGCATGTTTGTCTGTTATATTCATTTCCTTACCAGGCTCTGCCCCATTGCCCCAGTTGTTCCTTCGCACTTGGACCAACTCCATTTGCAGAATTCTTGCTTTGTCTTTTTCCAGCTCCCGAGGACTGTGTGGCAGTCATGGCGCTCTATTAGAAAAGGACAGACAGCTAAAGGTTGGTTTGTGTGAAAATAAAGGCATAGTTATTACTCACAACAACTTTGGCAGCCCTGTAATATAAACAGGCCATTGCGGTTGCCAATTAGATAGTTATCATCTGACAGGATATTTTAGTGGATGACAAACTTGAAGTAGCCAGATAAGCAGAAAGTTACTTAATTGAAACCCAAGGCTTAATTTTATTCATTCTCCTAAATCTAAAATTCAGAAAGTTTCAGCACTTCCACAATAGCTGGGTCAGTATAAATATTGAAGTTATACCTTTTTCTAGTAGGGTTTTTACGTTGTATTCATGCAGCTACGAGGAGATATCCCAATGCTCCTGGTGCAGATTCCTGGAATTGCACCACTGCCAACTGTGTGACCTGTTCCACCAAGAGCTACCCAGGGTGTTAGTCTGATGGCAGATTATCATTCTGTTGGCTTCTCATTTTATACACTAGAACCAACACAACATCCTATAATCCAATACAATCAAATCTCATTGAAACTTATAAAATTCTAACAGGACTAGACAGACTAGATGCAGGAAGGATGTTCCTGATGGCGGGAGAGCCCAGAACCAGGGGTCACAGTCTAAGGATAAGGGGTAAGCCATTTAGGACAGAGATGAGGAGGAATTTCTTCACCGAGAGTGGTGAACCTGTGGAATTCTCTACCACACAAGGCAGTTGAGGCCAATTCATTAAATATATTCAAGAAGGAGTTAGATATATTTCTTAAGGCTAAAGGGATCAAGGGATCTGGGGAGAAGGCAGGGACAGGGTACTGAGTTTGGATGATCAGCCATGATCTCATTGAATGGCGGAGCAGGCTCGAGGGGCTGAATGGCCTACTCCTGCTCCTATCTTCTATGTTTCTATCATAGCCTTTATAAAGATCTGGGTAGCACAATGGGTTAGATACTGGCCTTGCATCTCTTGAACCTGAGTTCAAAGAGTCCCCCTTGGTGCTTTTCCAAGTTTCACACAGGCACAGTATGGGGTTGCTCCTCCAAAGCTGTTGGGCTAGGTAGAAGGTGCTTGACTCCACATCTGGCTGTGCTATACCTGACTTGGCGCCAACATCTGTCACATTGATGAGCACAAAATCATGATGCGCATAAACACTGCCAATGAAACCTCACATTTCTAGCACTGCTCCAGGTACACAACACATCAAAAAGATACTATCCCGAATCACTGCCGGTGAAGGCTATAGGGAAGGAAATCTGCTGCCCTTACCTGGTCTGGCCTATATGTGACTCCAGACCCACTGTAATGTGGTTGACTCTTAACTGCCCTCTGAAATGGCAAAGCGAGCCACCTAGATATCAAGAAGGCAGCTCACCACCACCTTCTCAAGGGCAATTAGGGATGGACAATAACCGCTGGCCTCGCCAACGACGCCCACATCCAGGGAACAAATTAAAAAATAAAATTTACAACTTCTCACTGGCTCACTCAGAGATTAGCGACCTGCCCGCAGAAAGGGTGGGAATCATTATGGGGAGTCAACAAAGGGCTGATGCTGTGCACCACCCATCAGCTGATTTTACATCAGGAATTTCCTTTCGAGGAGGGAGAAAATATTTGTCAATTAAAAAAAAACTGATGAAATTCAAAGCCTTCCTGCTTCTGTGTAGTTGATCCGGTTTTGTAGTTCGTTGTTCTCTGTAGTTCATCCTTCCTTCCCAAACTGATTGATTTACTGTAGGAGGGTTCACTTAACAGCCAGGGCGAGAACTCAAACCCTAACCCTGTAATAATCTGTGGGTTTGGACCACCTACAGTGCTCTGCTTAGTGCTTTGTGTTCAACCCTTTGTCTTCACTAATCAGGACTGCTTAGAAAAGGTAGGTATTTCAAAAGGAAACTTCTAGTGAGGACAAAGCGTTTATTTAATGGCATTTCTGGCGCATCTCGGGTTTCTCCTGATTGCAGCAGACGACATCATTTTAAACTTATTTTCTCCTCTTTAGAACAGGAGACACTTCTCCCTGTTATGAAACATTACACATGATTAAGAATCCGCCCCAAGGAGGGGAAGAAGGGACATGGGATATGAGCTGTGAATTGTTTTGCAATTAAAATAAGGAAACTTTTACAAAGAGGCTGTTAATGGGCTCAATTTCTTTTGTATTCCATGTTATTCACGCTGACAGCATAAAGCCTCCCTTGCCCTGTTTAAAATATACCGTTGCACTTTACCGTGGTTCATTTGACAATGCGTTTTTTCTATACTGGCATGAAACAGCAGGCAAATTGTACAAAGTCTACAACACCAGCATGTTACAACAGTGACTATACTTCACAAGTACTTCATTGACTGTAAAGCACTTTGGGATGTCCTGAGGCATAGAAACATAGAAGACAGGAGCAGGAGTAGGCCAGTCGGCCCCTCGAGCCTGTTCCGCCATTTAATGAGATCATGGCTGATCATCCAAATTCAGTACCCTGTCCCTGCTTTCTCCCCATATCCCTTGATCCCTTTAGCCTTAAGAAATATATCGAACTCCTTCTTGAATATATTTAATAAGTTGGCCTCAACTGCCTTCTGTGGTAGAGAATTCCACAGGTTCACCACTCTCTGGGTGAAGAAATTCCTCCTCATCTCAGTCCTAAATAGCTTACCCCTTATCCTTAGACTGTGACCCCTAGTTCTGGACTCCCCCGCCATCGGGAACATGCTTCCTGCATCTAGTCTGTCTAGTCCTGTTAGAATTTTATAAGTTTCAATGAGATCCCCTCTCATCCTTCTAAACTCCAGCAAGTATAAGCCCAATCGACCCAATTTCTCCTCATACGTCATTCCTGCCATCCCAGGTATCAGTCTGGTGAATCTTCACTGCACTCCCTCCATGGCAAGAACATCCTTCCTCAGATAAGAGGCACGCGCCTGGTTCCATTCTTATCTAATCATAGCCAGAGAATCGCCTGCAATGGCTTCTCTTTTAATTCCCGCACTGTTAGCTTTGGTATCGCCCAAGGATCTATACTTGATCCCTGCCCCCTCCCCCCAACCCCACTCCTATTTCTCATCTACATGCTGCCCCTTGGCGCCATCATCCAAAAACACAGCGTCAGTTTCCACATGTACGCTGACAACACCCAGCTCTACCTCACCACCATTTCTCTTGAACGCTCCACTGCCTCTAAATTGTCAGACTGCTTGTTCGACATCCAGTACTGGATGGGCAGAAATTTCTAAATATTGGGGAAGACCAAAGCCCTCAACTTTGACCCTCGCCTCAAACTCCATTCCCTAGCCACAGGCGCCATCCCTCTCCCTGGCAACTGTCGTTGAAACTGAACCAGACTGTTGGCAACCTTGGTGTCGTGTCTGATCCCGAGATGAGCTTCCGACCATATATCCGCACCATCACTAAAATCGCCTATTTCCACCTCTGGATCATCGCCGGAGTCCGTCCCTGCCTCAGCTCATCCGCTGCTGAAACCATCATTCACACCTTTGTTACCTCTAGACTTGACTATTCCAACACACTCCTGATCGGCCGCCCACCTTCTACCTTCTGTAAACTTGAGGTCATCCAAAACTCTGCTGCCCGTGTCCTAACTCGCACCAAGTCCCGTTCACCCATCACCCCTGTGCTCGCTGACCTACATTGGTTCCCGGTTAAGCAACGCCTCGATTTTAAAATTCTCATCCTTGTTTTCAAATCCCTCCAATGCCTTACTCCTCCCTCTCTCTGTAATCTCCTCCAGCCCCACAACACCCCCCCACGATATCTGCGCTCCTCTAATTCTGGCCTCTTGAGTATCCTGATTTCAACCACTCCACCACTGGTGGCCGTGCCTTCTGTTGCCGAGGCCCTCTGCTCTGGAATTCCCTCCCTAAACGTCTCTGCCTCTCTTTCCTCCTTTAAGACGCTCCTTAAAGCCTACCTCTGTCCTAATATCTCTTTATATGGCTCGGTGTCAAACTTTGTTTTATAACGCTCCTGTGAAGCACCATGCGACAGTCTACTACATTAAAGGCGCTCGAGACCAAGAAGTCCATGCGCTCCTTGCACTTGTTGTTGGAGGCGAGGGTG
The DNA here is from genome assembly GCF_052327205.1 of Somniosus microcephalus. Taxonomy (NCBI): domain Eukaryota; kingdom Metazoa; phylum Chordata; class Chondrichthyes; order Squaliformes; family Somniosidae; genus Somniosus; species Somniosus microcephalus. The sequence continues at coordinate 101,252,756 of NC_141001.1, forward strand.
GAAGAGACAGGGGACAGGGGGTTAAGAAGACGGTTTGCAGTAGGGAAAAGAAGCTGGGGGTTATTTTTGCATTCCAGAATGATCCTGGAATAGTGAGCAGCTTTGGCAGACAAGAACAGGACCCGATAGCGCTTTCTGTGGCCCAGCCAGATCTGGCGGTGAATAGCTAAAGTAGTTGACGGTTCAAGTCTGCGTCCCTTGCTGCTGTTGTTAAATAGATACCATTTGGCTCAAGTGCTGACTCAAAAGCAACTTGCACTCTTGGTACTATGCACCCAACTATACATGTGCCAGCCAGGCTATCAATGTTTTTTTTCTATTCGTTCACGAGGTGTAGGCGTCGCTGCCAAGGCGAGCATTTATTGCCCATCCCTAATTGCCCTTGAAAAGGTGCTGGTGAGCCGCCTTCTTGAACCGCTGCAGTCCTTGTGGTGAATGTACTCCCAAGGTGCTGTTAGGTAGGGAGTTCCAAGATTTTGACCTTGTCGATGATGAAGGAGTAGACTTCTTTGTAGCGGTTTGATATGTGGCCTCGCCCCTCCCTATCTCTGCACTCCTCTAAATCTGCCCTCTTGAGCATCCCTGATTATAATCACTCAAAACATCAAAGAACATATGAGCTGAGTGGAAACATCTCCCGGACCCTCAAAAGGTAATAAAAGTAAAATTCCATAACACTTTGACCAGCTGCTTTCCAAAGCTATTTCTCCATCATTTTAACTTTGTATAAACCATCATGTTGCATGAAATATTTGATTGTTTGTTGAGTATCCACTCAAAACTTTCAGCGCCGTTCTTTAACAGATTTTTAAAAAATGATGTTAATTAATACAGCATTAACAATAACAACTTGCATTTACATAGCCCCTTTAACGTATTAAAATGTTCACAGGAACATTATCAAACAAAACCTGACACCGAGCCACATAAGGAGATATTGGGACAGATGACCAAAAGCTTGGTCAGAGGTCGGTTTTAAGGAGAGTTTTAAAGGAGTGTCTTAACTGTTCTGGCTAGGCGTCTATTCCATATATCCATTGCTCTTTGGAGAATTTTTTTTTCCAAGTTCTCCATGAACTTCTACTGTCTATGAATTGGCACTGGCATTATTAGCGCACTCTCTGTTCTGCAACCACATTCAAAATTAAATAACCTGCATACAACCACATTATCCAGGACTCTCTCAATTAAAAAAAAACACAAAACATATCCCCTCAATCTTTTCTCATGAAAACCAAAGTAGTTCTTTGAATCTTTCATAACTTAGAGCCCTAAATTTGGGAAAAACCAGTGTCACTTTTCAATGAAACTTCCCAAAAGCCTCAATATCCTTTTGAGGATAGGTTGCTTGAATGCCCACATAATATTCCAAATGTGGTCTCACCAATGATACAAGGCAACTTGGTTCAATTTATAATGAAATCTCCTTGAGATGTATCCTTGTGCTTGATTAGCTTTGTTGATGGTAGCTTCATATTGACTGTAAACTTCTAGTCATCAAACCATGCGAAATCCTATTCCACCTTTTCAAACGGACATCCCTTCCCTGTGTACACATTTCATGATTCCTGTCCCAATTACACTGCTTCATATTAAAATTTGTCTGCCATTCCTTCGACTATCTACTTAAATTGTCCAGAGCCCTTTAAATGCCTTCAAAATCTCTTATATTCATTACCTGACCACAGAGTTTGGCACCATCAGAAAATTTTATTATGTTGTTAGAAGTACACTTAGTGATAGTATAAACAGCAAAGGATTCAGTATAGACTCTTGAAGAACATCACGGCTCTCTGACCCCAGACAGAATGTTTATCATTATCTCCTGCCTTCTACTGCCAAACTGGTTTTCAATTCAATGGGCTAATTTATAATTCATTTCCAGATCGTTGACCTTCTTTCGGAACCTGTATTGCTTGATCAGACGTCTTCTGGAAATCATAGTAATATATATCCATTGGCCAGTTCTGGTCCACTGATTTGAGTTAGTTATCTCCTTAAAAGAATTCCACTAGGTTCACCATGACCTACTGCCTCACATACCATTGGCACTACTCCTTACAGCTTCTGCACAATTTGGGGTGCCAACTTTACTGGCGCACTAGTGCTGAAGTTGTGGAGTGCAACGCCACTGCGGTACCAGTCAAACCTGGTGTGAAAAGTGCCCAAGGGTCCTTAGAGCCTCCATAATACTTTTCAAAAACCTTTGTCATTAATTTAAATGGCTTGACGATGCGGATGCCTGAATGCGGTTAAAACTGCTGGGGATTGCAGTTCTGTGCTTTTATGTAAGTTTGCAAAGGCAGAGAGAGCTCTGTCCCAAGCAGCACAATTGAGCTTTCAGTCAGGCAGTATAAATGGTGCAACCCAAACTGAGCTGCTGGTCTGAGGCTAATTTATATGACAACTGTAGCACTGGTGCACTTTCTGCCAATTCTGGAGCGAAGCAGGACTAGACTTGCTGGAATAACAACAGAAAATGCTGGAAATACTCAGCAGGCCAGGCAGCATCAAGTACGGAGCTCAGAGTCTCATTCTGGAGTCAGGGCCTGAGCATCAGGGTAAAATTAAAGCAGGATCTCAGCATCAGTGTGAAACTAAACCCCAACACTACAGTCATCATCATCATGGTATATATGCAGCCTTATATAAATATTATTAAATGCACCCAGAAAAAGGTTCCCATCGGCTGGTTCAACTACAAACAGCAAACGTATCCCTTAATGGACCTACAATATCTGGTCTTTAACAATGAACCTACTTCTGAGATGATTAAAAATAATGTATTTTGGATCTCTTTTGCTGTTATCTGCAGTCCACCTTCCTGTTGGTTTCACTGAACTTTTGTATGAAACCCACTCTTCACCTTTTTAAGAGAGAAAAAAAATCGGTCTACGTTTCAGATTAACTCGAACATCCTTATTTCTCACTTGCAGTCTTGGTCGCGATAATAATCTTTGAAGATAAAAATAAATACTAAGCTAGGTCTCAGGAAGCAGAGGGAGACAGGGAGGACTTCAGCCCAAGGATAGTGATAACACAGCCACCTTTAACACTGTATATGTAACAGTGCAGACTCAGCTTCAGGCACAAGTCGCTGGATCGGAGGCCCCGAGGGGGAATACAACATCTGCCTATGCAAACTCCGCCCAGAGCGGCTGACAGCGCAGGAGTGCGTGTGTTTATCCCGCTGCAAACCCAGCAACCCGTCCGAATAAGGGGCTAAATTCCACCGGCGGAGGAACAAGACCCTGTATTTAAAGGCGTCCCCTCTGGCTTTATTTTTTTCCGCCATACGGGAGACGCAGCAAAGAGAACCGTTAAAAAAAAAGGCCAATGTTAGGGTTTAACTGCAACGAAGCCAAACGAACCAAAATTTGCAAGCGTACGTTTACTGCATCCTTACCATGCTCTTTGCCCCCTCCCCAGGCCTGTCTGCAATCTCCTTTAAAGTTGTCCTGCGCTGAGATGCTCGCAGCCACAGCTGTCAGCGCCAGTCCCTGAGCGGTCTGTCAATCATCTGCCGGGTGGTTTTATGAATGGCACGCCTTTCACCGTCAGACTCTCCAATGAGATCGCACCGTTCCACTGACCTCACAAAGGGAAGGGGCGTGTCTTTGACAGCGATTGGTCAAAGCGCCTCAAACCATTCCATAGTTCGATCTGGGGGATTCCAGGCAATGACCGGGATAACTTGGGCGGTCTTCACAGGAGTCAGGATGGTACTGTGGAAGATATGCCCCATAGCTAATTGTAATTGTTCAGCAAGAACATAGGATCGCATCCCTACATTTCCTTTTGAAACATTAACTGAACTAGTCTAAAAAAATAAGTTGTCTTCCTGACAAATGTTAAATCAAGTGTGGTCAGAGATGTGCAGATTATTTCGACAATATTTTCAGCATGACTTATGTCATTGCATCACTGATTGGGTGTGCCACTAATTAAATTTGCAAACTTCAATACGAATTTTCCTAGCCTTCAAACTTCCAAATTTTAATTGTGATCTGACGAGTTTCCAATCTCAGCTTAACTGTTAATGGGAGTTGCCAATTGTAATCAAGCTCCCTATCCCTGTAACCTCCTCCAGCCTCACAACCCTCCAAGATATCCGCGCTCCTCCAATTCTGGCCTCTTGCACATCCCCGATTTTAAACGCTCCACCATTGTTGGCTGTGCCTTCAGCTGCCGAGGCTCTAAGCTCTGGAATTCCCTCCCTAAACCTCTCCGCCTCTCTAGTTCTCTCTCCTCATTTAAAACACTCCTTAAAACCGACCTCTTTGATCTAGATTTTGGTCACCTCCTAATATCTCCTTATATGTGGCTCGGTGTCAAATTTTGCTTGATAACTACGGTAAAGGCGCTATATAAATGCAGGTGTTGGACTGGGGTGGACAAATGTAAGAAGTCACACAACACCAGGTTATAGTCCAACAGCTTTATTTGAAATCACAAGCTTTCGGAGCACTGCTCCTTCGTCAGGTGTTGTGTGACTTCTTATATTTGTCCACCCCAGTCCAATACTGGCACCTCCACACCATGGCTACTATCGACACCACAAACTGCCGGCTCAAAGTGGAGAGGATCGCCAAGAAAATCGCGCATATCGACACAGACACTTCACCTGACGAAGGAGCAGCGCTCCGAAAGCTTGTGATTTCAAATAAAGCTGTTGGACTATAACCTGGTGTTGTGTGACTTCTTACATTTATATAAATGCAAGTTGTTGTTGTTGGTCGCTAGTACCCTTAAACATCAAGAAATTTCCAGGAAGTTCTCGATAACATACATAAGCCTCCTGTCTCCTGAACTAGCTTAAAACTCTTGGACCAAATTCGTGAGGGGTCTGACTTTTTTCTTTTTGCTCATTGGCTAAAACTAAGCTTATAAACATGGACAAGCAGATACTAAGTCTGAAACGCTGACTGTTCCATACTTAATGTGGAAGCTTAGTAGTGATGCCCCAGAGTCAGACAGCCTACTGATAATCACTCTGAAGACTCACGCATGAATAATAACCACTTGCATGAGGTATTGGAGAGCAACCAGTCCCAATTAGCAGCATAGGAGTGAACACCTCATGTCCTTGGCTTGGCCTAACCATTTCAGCTGCTTTATCAGTGACCTTCTCTCCATCGTAAGGACAGGAATGGGAATGCTCACCAATGATTTCACAACGTTCAGCTCCATTTACATCCCCTATGATAATGAAGCAGCCCATGCTAGCAAGACCTGGATAACATCCAGGTTTCAGCTGACAAGTGACAGGTAACATTCACGCCACATGAGTGCCAGGTAATGATCATCTCAACAAAGAAAACCCAACCATTTCTTCTTGATCTTTAAAAGCACCACCATCGCCGAGTCCTCTACATCTTGGGTCGTCACTGCCCAGAAATTTAACAGAACCAGCCGTATCAACACCGTGGCTAGCAGAGCAGAGGCTGGATACTCTGTGGCAACTGGCTCACCGCAGACCCCACAGAATTTCTTCACCATCCAGGAGTATGATGGAATACTCATGGAAACAGTAGCATAGTGGTTATGTTACTGGACTAATAATCCAGGGGCCTGGACGAATGATCCAGAGCCACACGTTCAAATTCCCACCACAGCAGCTGTGGAATTTAAATTCAGTTAATTAAATAAATCTTGAATAAAAAAACGATTATCAGTAATGGTGACCATGAAACTACCGGATTGTCATAAAAATAAAAATCTGGTTCACTAATGTTCTTTAGGGAAGGAAATCCGCTGTCCTTACCTGGTCTGGCCTATATGTGACTCCAGATCCACAGCAATGTGGTTGACCCTTAACTACCCTCTGAAATAGCCTAGTAAGCCACTCAGTTGTATGGAACAGCTAGGAAAAACAATACAAATAAAACCAGACGGACCACCCGGCATCGGCCAAGGCACCAGATTTAGATATGGCAAAGGCACAGTCGACTCTGCAAAGTTCTGCTCACGAACATCTGGGGACTTGTGCCAAAATTGGGAGAGCTGTCCCACAGACTAGTCAGACATTAGTCATACTCACAGAATCATATCTTTCAGTGTCTCAAGCTCGTCCTTCACATACTGGCAGCGGCTAGACTCTATCTTGTTGGAGGTGGTCATTGCCTGGCATTTTTGTGGTGTGAATGTTACTTGCCACTTATCAGTCCAAGCCTGAATGTTGTCCAGATCTTGCTGCATGCAGGCATGGACTGCTTCATTATCTAAAGAGTTGCGAATGGAATGCACACTGTGCAATCATCAGTGAACACCCTCACTTTTGACCTTTTGATGGAAGGAAGGTCATTGATGAAGCCGCTGAAGATGGTTGGGCCTAGGGCACTGCCCTGAGGAACACCTGCAGGGCTGTTCTGGAGCTGAGATGATTGGCTTCCAACAACCACAACCATCTTCCTTGGTGCTAGGTATGACTCCAGCCAGTGGAGAAATTTCCCCCTGATTCCCATTGACTTCAATTTTACTAGGGCTCCTTGATGCCACATTTGGTCAAATGCTGTCTTGATGTCAAGCGCAGTCACTCTCACCCCACCTCTGGAATTCAGCTCTTTTGTCCATGTTTGGACCAAGGCTGTAAGGAGGTCCGCAGCCGAGTGGTCATGGCGGAACCCAAGCTGAGCTTTGGTGAGCAGGTTATTGGTGAGTAAGTGCTGCTCAATAGTACTGTGGACGACACCTTCCATCACTTTGCTGATGATTGAGAGTAGACTGATGGGGCGGGAATTGGTTGGATTGGATTTGTCCTGCTTTTTGTGGACAGGACATACCTGGGCAGTTTTCCACTTTGTCGGGTAGATGCCAGTGTTGTAGCTGTACTGGGACAACTTGGCTAGAGGCGTGGCTAGTTCTGGAGTACAAGTCTTCAGCACTACAGCCGGGATGTTGTCGGGGCCCATAGCCTTTGCTGTATCCAGTGCACTCAGCTGTTTCTTGATATCACATGGAGTGAATCGAATTGGCTGAAGACTGGCTTCTGTGATGGTGGGGACCTCAGGAGGAGGCCGATATGGATCATACACTTGGCACTTCTGGCTGAAGATGGTTGCAAATGCTTCAGCCTTGTCTTTTGTACTCACGCGCTGGGCTCTGCCATCATTGAGGATGGGGATGTTCATGGAGCTCTGTCTATAGCATGCTTGCTGATGATTGCACAGTGTTCAGTTCCATTCACAACTCCTCAGATAATGAAGCAGCCCATGCCCTCATGCAGCAAGACCTGGACAACATTCAGGTTTGGGCTGATAAGTGGCAAGTAATATTTGCGCCACACAAGTGCCAGGCAATGACCATCTCCAACAAGAGCGTGTCCAGCCACCTCCCCATGACATTTAATGGGATTACCATCACCAAATCCCCCACTATCAACATCCTGGAGGCCACCATTGACCAGAAACTTAACTGGGCCAGCTACATAAATACTGTGGCTACAAAAGCAGGTCAGAGGCTGGGTATTCTGTGGTGAGTGACTCACTTCCAGACTCCCCAAAGCCCTTCCACCATCTGGAATGCACAAATAAGGAGTGTGATGGAATACTCTCCATTTGCCTGGATGAGTGCAGCTCCAACAACACTCAAGTAACTCAACACCACCCAGGACAAAGCAGCCTGGTAAATTGGTATCCCATCCACCACCTTAAACATTCACTCCCTCCATAAGAACATAAGAACATAAGAACTAGGAGCAGGAGTAGGCCATTCGGCCCTTCGAGCCTGCTCTGCCATTCAATGAGATCATGGCTGATCTTCTGCCTCAATTCCATTCACCGGCCTTATCGCCATATCCCTTGATCCCCTTACTAGTCAGAAATCTATCGACTTCTGTTTTGAATATACCCAATGACTGAGCCTCCACAGCCCTCTGGGGTAGAGAATTCCAAAGATTCACCACCCTCTGTGTGAAGAAATTTCTTCTCATCTCAGTCCTGAATGGCCTACCCTTTATTCTGAGGCTGTGGCCCCTGGTTCTAGACTCCCCAGCCAAGGGAAACAATCTCCCAGCATCCACCCTATCAAGCCCTGTAATAATTTTGTATGCTTCAATGAGATCCCCTCTCATTCTTCTGAATTCAAGAGAATACAGGCCTAGTTTACTCAATCTCTTCTCATACGACAGTCCCGCCATCCCAGGAATCAATCTTGTGAACCTTCGTTGCACTCCCTCTATGGCAAGTATATCCTTCCTTAGGTAAAGAGACCAAAATTGTACACAGTACTCCAGGTGTGGTCTCACCAAGGCCCTATATAATTGGAGTAAGGCTTCTTTACTCCTGTATTCAAATGCTCTTGTAATGAAGGCCAGCATACCATTTGCCTTCCTAATGGCTTGCTGCACCTGCACATTCACTTTCAGTGACTCATATACAAGGACACCCAGGTCCCTTTGAGCATCTGTATTCCCCAATCTTTCACCATTTAGGAAATACTCTGCCTTTCTGTTTTTTCTACCAAAGTGGATAACTTCACATTTATCCACATTATAATCCATCTGCCATGTTCTCGCCCACTCACTGAGCCTGTTGAGATCCCCTTGAAGCCTTTTCACACCCTCTTCGCAACTGACACTGCCACCTAGCTTTATGTCATCAACAAATTTGGAAATGTTACATTTAGTCCCCTCATCCAAATCATTGATATAGATTGTGAATAGCTGGGGCCCAAGCACTGATGGTACCCCACTAGTCACAGCCTGCCATCCTGAAAAAGACCCGTTTATCCCTACTCTTTGTTTTCTGTCTGTTAACCAATTCGCAATCCATGCTAGTATATTACCCCCAATTCCACCACTGGCGCACCATGGCTGCAGTGTGTACAATCTACAAGATTCACTGCAGCAACTCGTCAAGGCTTCTTCAACATCACCTCCCAAACCTGTTACCTCTACTACCTAGAAGGACAAGGGCAGTAGGCGCATGGGAACACCACCACCTGCAAGTTCTCCTCCAGGTCACACACCATCCTGACTTGGAAATATATCACCGTTCCTTCATTGCCCCGGGTCAAAATCCTGGAATTCCCTCCCTAACAGCACTGTGGGAGCACCTTCACCGCACGGACTGCAGCGGTTCAAGATGGTGGCTCACCACCACCTTCTCAAGGGCAATTAGGAATGGGCAATACAGCGACGCCCACATCCCATGAATGAATTAAAAAAATATGTGCAACCACAAACACACTCAAGAAGCTCAACACCATCCAAGACAGAGCTTGATTAGACTCAAAATCAAGCCCCACTTCTGACACACTGTGGATGTAGTATGTATGATTTATAGCAGGCACAACTGTAACTCACCAAGGTTACTTCACCAGCACATCCCTCCACTGCAACCTGCATCACAGAGAAATACAAGAGCAGCAATGTTATAGGAACACCATTGCCTCCAAATTCACCTGCAAGTCGCACACCATCTTGACTTGGACATACATCCACGTTCCTTCATTGTTGCTGCATCCGAATCCTGGAATTCCATACCTAACACCATTTTGGGAGCATCATCTCCACAAGGACTACATTAGTTCAAAGACAAGTCCCACCATCACCTTCTCGGGGTAACTAGGGGTGGGCAATAAATGCTTCCATTGCCAAATTATAAAAAGGACAGGGAAAACATTTGGAGGAGAAAATAGAAGAGAAAAAGAAACAGATATCAGGAGTTGAGAAAATATTTAAAAAATAAAGAAAAAATTAAGTATATGAAATATAGTAATGTTTTTCGTTGAAATTTACAGACAATTGATGTGAGGGATCAAAACTCTGCTACACGCTGTGGGTGGGAATTACTGATCTTGCGAAACTATCGTGTGAACCAAAGAATTAACTGAAACAAAAGCTTGAACAAAACGGAAAGAATACAAACACAGAGAAATGCTTGCAGTAACATTTTTAATGATCTGGAAAATTATATTAAAAAGTGAAGGAGGAAATGTTACTTTACAGTTTGGTGCTGAATATTTCTCATTGTCCTGTTATTAATTTATAGCATTTGTGTATTTTTTATTACCATTAATTACATTATTATTATTATACAGTGCTAGCAAAATCACAGTACATGATTATGACCAACTCAATTCATATCCCGACTGTGCTTGCGAGCTGTGGCTGGGACACAAGTTCACAAAATAATTACAGAGGAGGATGGCCGTTCAGCCCATCTTTATTCGTTCATCCAGAGAAATTCTAATGTCCCCGCTATTGTAGCATCCAATTGTTTCTTAAATTATTTCAGAGTTTTTGCCTCCAATACTCTATATGGAAGTTTACTCTACACATTGATCACTCTTTGTCTGAAGAAGAATTTCCTGATATCAGTCCTAAAATTACTTTTTATTAGTATGAACCTGTACTCCCACAATTTAATTTAAAGTAGAATTTCAGGTTAACTTTTTCCATTCTCTTAACAATCTTTAGACTTCCATAAGATCCCCTCACCGATGCCTCCTTTCTAGTTTCACCAGTTTTTCCTCATAACTCAGGCCCTTGTCTCTCGGGGTCAGTATCTTGTCATTTTCCTACATTACAACAGTGACTACACTGCAAAAAGTATTTCATTGGCTGTAAAGCACTTTGGGATGTCTGGTGGTCGTGAAAAGCGCCCTATAAATGCAAGTCTTTCTTTTCTTCTCTGCACGGCTTCCAGTGCTTGAATGTCTCTCTTATTGCCTGGCAACTAGAACTGGATATAATATTCAAGAAGTGGTCTGACCAGAGCACTATACATTTTCATCATTACTACCTCCTTTGGCTTATATTCTACTGTTTTAGCTGTGCAGTTCAACCTCCTATTGGCTTTGGTGCTTGCTGATTTGCATTCATAGAATCATACAGCACAGAAGGAGACCATTCGGCCCATCTTAGAAAGAACATAAGACGTAGGAGCAGGAGTAGGTCATTCAGCTCCTCGAGCCTGCTCTGCCATTCAATAAGATCATGGCTGATCTGGTCTTGGCCTCTACGCCACTTTCCTGCCCGCTCCCCATAACCCTTGACTCCCTTATCATTCAAAAAACTGATAAGAACATAGTCCCAATCCGCTGCTCTTTCCCAAACAGCACTATGATTTTTTTTCCTTTTCAGCTATATATCCAATTCCTTTTTGAAAGTTACTATTGTGCGATTTTTCTTTTTAGTCTTTCGAGGGTCAGACATGGAAGGACTGACATAGACATAAGCCAATTCCCTTAGTATACTGAAGCAATATTTTTATTAACGTGTGATTTTGGTCAACAAACAGTTAATCATAATACAACCTTTGTATGGAGAGTTTCAGTGCTCAAGATGGAGGGTTGATTAGACCCGTGGTCTTTGGGTGGTTTGCTTCTTGATGTCTTCTGTCTTCTTAGGCAGTAGTTTCTTACTGTCAACTGCAGCCCCAAGGAGCGCCAAACAGCCTCCTTATATTCACCTTTTACTGCATGCTCGGTGCATGAATACTTGCATGATTGCATTGATTCTGAGGGGGATTGACAGGGTAGATGCTGAGAGGTAGTTTCCCCTGGCTGGAGAGTCTAGAACTAAGAACATAAGAAATAGGGGCAGGAGTAGGCCATTCGGCCCCTCGAGCCTGCTCCACCATTCAATAAGATCATGGCTAATGTGATCTTGGCCTCAACTCCACTTTCCTGCCTGTTCCCCATAACCCTTGACTTCCCTGTAGCTCAAATGTAGGGGGAATAGTCTCAGGATAAGTGGTTGGCCATTTAAGACTGAGATGATGAGGAGGAGTTTCTTCACTCAAACAGTTGTGAATCTTTGGAATTCTCTACCCCAGAGGACTGTGAATGCTGAGTCATTGAGTATATTCAAGGTTGAGATGGATAGATTTTTGGACTCTAGGGGAATCAAGAGATATGGGGACCGGGCGGGAAAATGGAGCTGAGGTCGAAGATCAGCCATGATCTTATTGAATGGCGGAGCAGATTCGAGGGGCTGTATGGCCTACTCCTGCTCCTAATTCTTGTATTCTTATGTTCTTATGATCTTCTTTTCTCCAACCCTAAGTCCTTGCTCACGTGCACAGTTTTTGGTGATTCGCTAACCTTGTTTAGGGTAGTAAATCATGAAGTGTTTTACTCATAGCCCAGACAGTTTATGTGAGCAAGGCCATCTGTTTTCAACATTATGTTATCACCTCTGTTTCAGCTCATCCAAGGTTCCACCATTTCCTTATCATATGGTGACCTCATGATGCAGTTAGCTTCTTACTGATAAACCAGTTCAGAGTGCAACAGTCCTTGCCATCAATGACTTTATGTGTTAAGGTCCTTTATTTTTATGTCAAGCAAACTTTTTCCAATAATCCTTCACTGTTGAATCTGCTTCCACCACCCTTTCAGGCAGTGCTTTCCAGACCACAACAACTCGGTATGTAAAAAGAAAACTCTCCTCATCTCCCCCACCTAGGTTCTTTTAGCAATTATTTTAAATCTGTCTTCTCTGGCTGCCAATCCCCCTGCCACTGGCAACAGTTGATCCCTATCTACTCCATCAAAACCCTTCATATTGGTTGGACATGTTTAACGTTGAGTCTACTAAGACTCTTGGGCCTCTTTCAGCTTCATTCTTTGCCATTTCAACATTCATGGACTTTATGTTCAGCTCCTATCCATTGCACCTTTGATACAGATTTATTACTCTTATCTATGAGACAGTGGCAAGTACCGTCAGCAAGTACAGTAGTTAATCTTCACCCAAAGTGCAGCGACCAAGAGCCAAAACAAAAGCCACACCATCACAAATACAGCTGGCACACACTATACGGTGAGCAGGAACTGAACACAGCGCCGCAGCATCACAAATATATCCAGTAAGCATGGTGTAATATCTCACTAGTATGATGTCCCTGAATCCTTGTTACAAAGAGACTACTTTGTAGCAGGCCACTTTGTAGATAGCTGCTTGTCAGGATATACCTGTTGTATTTCAGTGTAGATACTGTATGTAGATATTTACATGGTCAGAATATACCTAGTATGTCAGTGTAGAAAAATGCATGGTCCATATAAAATGTATTATACTTCAGCGTAGATCAGTGACTTTTAAACTTTTCAGTGTGGATAACACTCGTCTTGTCCTAACTTCCAAAAGCCAGTGCCAGCCATGCAAAGAAAAACAGTGTTATCATTGCAGAAAGCAGTTTTATTAAAGCAACCGATATGATAGTAAGTTCACAAATACAGAAATCTAATGGCATACAGAAATCACAACCCAAGGATCCCTTTGTGAGCTTTCTATGGACCAGGGACCTCAATTTGAAATCTGTGTTGTACATAGAGGCACGGTTAGGATATACCAGTATGTGCCAGTGTAGATAGACGCACGGTTAGGATATACCAGTATGTGCCAGTGTAGATAGATGCACGGTTAGGATATACCAGTATGTGCCAGTGTAGATAGAGGCATGGTCAGGATATACCAGTATGTGCCAGTGTAGATAGAGGCATGGTCAGGATATACCAGTATGTGTCAGTGTAGATAGAGGCATGGTCAGGATATACCAGTATGTGCCAGTGTAGATAGAGGCACAGTCAGGATATACCAGTATGTGCCAGTGTAGATAGAGGCACGGTCAGGATATACCAGTATGTGCCAGTGTAGATAGAGGCATGGTCAGAATATACCAGTATGTGCCAGTGTAGATAGAGGCATGTTCAGGATATACCAGTATGTGCCAGTGTAGATAGAGGCACGGTCAGGATATACCAGTATGTGTCAGTGTAGATAGAGGCATGGTCAGGATATACCAGCATGTGCCAGTGTAGATAGATGTATGGTCAGGATATACCAGTATGGGCCAGTGTAGACAGATATATGGTCAGGATATACCAGCATGTGCCAGTGTAGATAGATGTATGGTCAGAATATACCAGTATGTGCCAGTGTAGATTGAGGCATGGTTAGGATATACCAGTATGTGCCAGTGTAGATAGAGGCATGGTCAGGATATACCAGTATGTGCCAGTGTAGCTAGATGTATGGTCAGAATATACCAGTATGTGCCAGTGTAGATTGAGGCATGGTCAGAATATACCAGTCAGTGTAGATAGATGTATGGTCAGGATATACCAATATGCGCCAGTGTTGTTAAATGCATGTCCAGAATATACCCTTGTTGGTCAGTGTGGATAGAAATATAGTCAAACTATACCTAGAGTAATTTGGTACAGTTAAATGTGCAGTCTGAGTACACCAGGTGCCTGTTAGTGTAGGTACAACAGTGGTCAGGACATACCTTGTGTACTGTAGTGCAGTTAAATGCAAACACAGGGTATACTGATGTATTTCATTGCAAAAAATGTATAGTCAGGATATAGATGGCGTATTTTAGTGTAGACAGACAAAGTCAATATATACTCTGTGCAAGCAGTGTAGGCAGTAACATTTATGTTTTGTGTATTACGAGATGAAATCCTTTTATTACTATTTGCTGGTTTTCAAACAAACATTCTGAACACTGCAACATGATGTGGAGTAATAAGGAAACAAAGGCTCACTTTGTTATGATAGCAACATACTGCAGATGCTGGAAATCCGAAATAACAACAGAAAATGCTGGAAAAATTCAGCAGGCCAGGCAACATCCATGGAGAGAGAAATAGAGTCGTTTCAGGTCGAAACCCTTCGTCAGGACCCCACTTTGTTATGTAGGCTGCCCTTGATGACATGTCTGATGGCAGATTGCAGCTAAACTTACAGAGATAGGGTATGAATGTACAGGAGAACATTGTTGTCTGTGGGGGTGTAGCAATCAAGGACAATAACAATTGTAGTGGACAGAAAGGTCAACATGTTCGAGCTTTTATGATAATATCAGCCTTGGTTCAGTGGCGCTCTCGCCTCTGAGTCAGGAGGTTGGGAGTTCAAGCCCCACTCCAGGACTCAAGCACATTTCAGTGCAGTACCGCATTATCGGAGGTAATGGGGTAGAATTTCCTCTTTGGGTGCAATCGGCGTGCAAATTGTGCCCGTTTTGAGAAGTGATTTTTTCCCGCTCAAATTTCCGTGGAAACTAATTTGCATATCGCCAAACGTAAAATCTGCCTCAAACCAGCGCAATCGGGCAACATATTAAAAAATAATTAAAAAAAAAAAATTCTTTCAAAAATATGCCGTGGTAACTTGGTGCAGTTTGATTAATACAGGTGAAAATGGTTTTATCGCAAAAAATAAGCATCTTTAATCACAGTGTCAATCCACCACCTGTGAGTAACCCGATTTTAAATGACTGAAAATGACTTGAAAAATTATACAGAACCTATAAAGTATGTGTCTATACTTAATCCAATAATGAAGAGACAGCTTGGAAGATTCAACGTAGGTCTTTACTTAATACCAACAGGCGGGAACTGAGGGGAGATCAGTACCCACAGTACTATTTATACCCCTATGGCCTGGAGTGGTACTATGGTATCACTACGCCCTACAAAGTAGTGCCGCCCTGGCCATAGGTTTAAAGTAACATACATATTACATACACAACATTTCTCCCCTTTTAATTAAAACGTACCCATGCAATTAAGTCAACAGATGCACCATAACTAGGGCTAATAACATTTGGTAACACAATATACATAACATATTTACATCAGAGTTGTCTACCTATATATATATATAAAAAGAAACATGTTATAGATTCAGCCTCTGAGGAGGCCTCCTGTCTCGACTAGGATAACGTCTTTCTCTAGTCGGTCTCGGTGTAGGCGGCGGTACTTCCGTCACCACTTCATCGCTGGAGTCGTCGGTGTCTGATGGCACATCCTGTGCTGTGGAGATCACTGGAGTGCTGAACTCCTCGCAATCCTGAGACCTCTGTAACGACGAGCTGGGCCGTGATTCCGCTGTAGCAATGTGCTGAGACGTTTGAGGTAGTGAATCAGTTGGGTTTCTGGACTCCACAAGTTGATCAGCATGTCATCTGATTATGCCGTCCCCTGTATCCACTGTGTACATCAAAGGTCCCTGGTGGGCCTTTATCGTACCAAACCGCCACTTTTCATTTCTATAATCACGGGCCAACACTTGCTGCCCCACCTCGAAGCTCCGTGTCTGTCTGTCAGGAGCCCTACGAAATACTCGGTTTTCCACATCTCTCCGGATGTTTGGTCTGAGCAATTCAAGGCGCGACCTTAACCTTCTATTAAAGAACATGACGGCGGGGGCCTGGTTGGTCACCGTATGTGCAGCATTACGGTACGCGAATAGGAAATTGTCCACCTTGTGTTGTAGTGGCAACCTTTCCTCCCCCATCGCCTTGATGGCCTTTTTAAAAGTCTGTACAAAGCGCTCTGCCAGCCCATTTGTAGACGGATGATATGGTGCGGACGTATAATGTCGCACTCCATTCCTTTTTAGGAATGCTTGAAATTCTTCTGCCACAAATTGTGGCCTATTGTCCGAACAGACTTGCTCGGGCACCCCGTTTCGGGCAAAAATGGTCCTTAAGACTGCGACCGTCTTTTCGGCTGTCGTCGATGACATCTTTATGACCTCCGGCCATTTTGAGTGGGCGTCCACTACAATAAGGAACATCGCATCCAGGAAGGGCCCAGCGAAGTCCACGTGGATCCTTTGCCACGGCGTTGAGGGCCACTTCCACGGATGTAGTGGGGCTTGGGGTGGTATGTTCTGTACCATCTTTTGCTTTTGCTACTTCCTCGATGTCCCTGTCAATGCCGGGCCACCAGACGTAGGCTCTGGCGAGGCTTTTCATTTTGACACCCCCCCAGATGACCTTCGTGTAAGTCCCGCAACACTTTATGTTGTAATTTTTGAGGGACCACCACCCTAGCTCCGCACATCAATGTGCCCCGGCAGACGGACAACTGGTCCTTCCTTGCCAAAAATGCCGGCAATGATGCGTCACCCTGCGCCGGCCAGCCTTTCACGGTCAATTCGTAAACCCTTGCCAGTGTCGGGTCGTTCTGTGTTTCCCGCTCGATACATTGGCTGGTGATGGGCAAGTGTTCCATAACAGCCGTATGATATATTTCCACGGGGTCCTGTACTATCTCTTCGATCTCGGCAGGCAATGGTAGCCGCGACAGGCCATCCACATTGCCATGCTGTTTGGTACCCTTATATTCGATAAGGTACTGGTGTGCGCCTAAGAACAGTGACCATCTCTGTAGCCTTTGGGCCGTCATCAGGGGCACCCCTTTTGTTGGATTAAATATCGACACCAATGGTTGATGATCCGTCAGTAGTGTGAAACGTTGCCCATGTAGGTAGTGGTGGAATTTTTTTACACCCCACACCAGACTGAGGGCCTCCCTGTCGATTTGCGCATAGTTTCTTTCGGCTGTAATTAACGACCTTGAGGCAAATGCTATTGGCCTCTCCGTCCCATTGGGAAATTTGTGTGACAACACTGCCTCTATACCATACGGGGAGGCGTCACATGCCAACCTCATTGGCATTTTTGGGTCAAAGTGTGCGAGCACTTCCTTTGATGTAATGAGTTGTTTACCCTTTTTAAAAGCAGCCTCACACGCTTCGTCCCAATTCCAGGAGACTCCCCTTTGCAGCAATGAATTTAGTGGATGTAAAATGGACGATAAGTTCGGGAGGAACTTATGGTAATAGTTTATAAGGCCTAAGAATGATCGTAACTGAGATACATTCTCAGGGGGCGGGGCCTTCACTACTGCCTCGATCTTTTCCGGGGACTTATGCAGGCCTTCCTTGTCTATAATGTGACCACAGTATGAGATACGTTCCTGGAAAAACTCACATTTCTGCTTGTTCGCCCTGAGTCCGTATTGTTGTAACCGCAGAAGTACTCGCTCCAGGTTAGCGAGGTGGTCGTTATCCGTTTGTCCTGTCACCAGGATGTCATCCAGGTAGCATTGCGTTCCTGGAATGCCCTGTAAGACCTGTTCCATGGTCCTCTGCCATATTGCCGGGGCGGACGCCACACCAAATACCAGGCGATTGTACTGGTACAATCCCTTGTGTGTGTTAATCGTTAGGAGCTTTTTCGAGTCCTGTTCCACCTCCATCTGTAAATAAGCTTGACAAAGGTCAATCTTCGTAAAGTGTCTACCCCCAGCTAACGATGCGAATATGTCCTCTATCCGCGGCAGCGGATACTGTACCGTGTGCAGGACTGGGTTAATAGTTATCTTAAAATCCCCGCAAATGCGAACCTTCTTTGGTTCCCCCGGTGTGTTATTTGCAGATTTCTTTATAACTGGGACGATGGGCGTGGCCCACTCACTCCACTCAATCTTTGTAAGGACACCTGCACTCTCTAAGGCATCCAGCTCTGCTTCCACAGCTGGCCGAATGGCGTAAGGCACCGGTCTGGCCTTACAAAACTTGGGGTTTGCGTCTTGAGCAATAGTTATTTTTGCTCTAATGTCCTTTAAGGTCCCCAGCCCTTGTTGGAACACCTCTGGCGTTTTTGCCAATATTTTCGACAGCCTGCTTGTAATGGTTGTATCATCCTTGGTGGTCTCTAGTTTTAACTCGTGTATCGACTTCCAGTCGAAATGGATCTTTCTTATCCATTCCCTACCCAAAAGTGGTGGTCCACCGTTTGGTAGGACGTATAAATAAAGTCCTGGCACTTTTCTGCCGTTGTATTTAACTGTTACTTGCATTTTTCCCTTCGGGTAAACTTTTTGTCCCGTATATGTTTTTAATTTAATTTCCGTATCCTTTAAGGGAATGCGTTTGAACAGCCTGTTATAATCTTGTTCATTAATTACTGATAGGGCTGAACCCGTGTTCAGCTCCATATTAACTTCGACGCCTGCTACCTTCATTTTAACCCACATTGTGCTGTGGTCCTCCGTTTTGTCTACACCATATAACTTGAGACATCCCAGACCTTTAGGCTCTGCTTTTGTGCCTTCCTGTGACTCGTCTGAGCTACTGTCAGACATCTTATGTATTTTTGTCCTTGCCTTGGTACTGCTCGGACTGCCCCCACTATTGGGTTTTGTACCCGACCGACAAACTTTCGCTATATGCCCCTTTTTTCCACACTGCCGGCATATTTTATCACGAAACCAACAATTACTTTGGTCGTGGGTGGTTTTGCCACAACGGTAGCATTTACCTTTGTGAAATGTCACCTCATGGGTGTCATAGCAGGTTGTGTTTTGTCGCATTTGAGCAGCACCCTGTGCTGCTGCTTCGTGGACCGATGCTATTTCAATCGCCTGATCTAGGCTGAGCTGTTTCTTGGCTAGCAACCGTTTTCGTGTACTCTCATTTAACATGCCACAGACAAATCTGTCTCTGATCGCGTCTGCCAATATGGCTCCAAACTGGCAATGTTTGGACAACCTTCTGAGCTCAGCTAAATAGGCTGCCTGCGACTCATCATTCCTTTGGTCACGTCTGTAGAAGCGGTACCTTTCTGCTATAAATGGTGGCTTAGGGTTTAAATGTACCTTTAACGTATCAACAATTTGGGCATAAGTTTTGTCTGCTGGCTTTTCTGGAGTAAGAAGATTCCTCAGCAGACCGTATGTTTTTGCCCCCATACAATTTAATAAGGTTGCTGCCTTTTCGTCATCTTTCACCTTGTTTACTATGCAATAAAGTTCATGCCTTTCGACATAGGCATCCCACTCTTCTGTGTCCTCAACAAATTCTGACAACCAACCTTCTTTAGACATTTTAAACTGCTGAAGAGCTTTTCCCGCCTTTGTCCACTAGATGGCGGTTTTTATTTTTTTTAATTTTAAACTGCTGAAGAGAAAAAACTTTTCCCCTTTGTCCACTAGATGGCGTTTTTCCCGCCGTTTCTCCTGCTGCTGCTAACGACCTCTCTCCAGCGTCGTTATTTTTGGCCCTTGCAGCTCCCGTTATTGCCACCGCCGCTATTAACAACGACCTTCCCCTCTCGTGGCTTGCTAGTCCTCGTGGCTCCGTTTGTTCCCCAGATCGCCTGCCCGTTCTGGCCCTTGCAGCTCCCGTTCCCCGGGAAGGATTTCAGTTTACCTGGCCCTGGGTGGACTTTTGCCCCGTGGCTGGAGCGCCCGTTCAGCCTCTTCTCTCAGCTGCTGCAGCCTCCGCTGGAACCCTCTCTCTCTCGCTCCGTTGCTGCCGCTCCTCCCAAACCCGGAGTGCTGGGCGGCCTCCTTCGGTCGACGCTGGACTCTGCAGGCTGGCTGGTAAGAAGCCTCTCTCCTTCTCTCTCCATACTGCTGCCGTTCCTTTGTTGCACCGTGTACTGGTGAGTTCGAACCTTACTCATCGCCAGTATAAAGTATGTGTCTATACTTAATCCAATAATGAAGAGACAGCTTGGAAGATTCAACATAGGTCTTTACTTAATACCAACAGGCGGGAACTGAGGGGAGATCAGTACCCACAGTACTATTTATACCCCTATGGCCAGGAGTGGTACTATGGTATCACTACGCCCTACAAAGTAGTGCTGCCCTGGCCATAGGTTTAAAGTAACATACATATTACATACACAACAGAACCAGTTATACTGGGGCACAATAGTCAATTTCTTAGTAAATTAAAAAAAAATTTTTATTCAAACATTTTTAAAATGAGCCTATTAGTGTCCCTGCACCCAAAAGTACCAGCTTAATTTTTACAGCCTCCTCGAAGTCCTGCAAATGAGCGCAATTAGCGGAAACTCACCATGGTGATGAATTCATCCTGGGGACGTGGCCAGTTTTGTGGGCGGGGCCCGCTTCAATGCGCGATTTAAAAAAAACTAGCGCAAACAGTCGCAGAAACCCGATTTGCGCCGAAAGTAATTTGCGCTTAAAATTCCGTGATTTTTTGCACGGGTTACGCTGATTTCGGTCACATTGTGCCAAAAAAAAAACCAGCGCAACCAAGCGGAAACTCTACCCCACTGTCTTTATAACTCGAACCCCCCGCCCCCGCTGTCCTCTCGATGCATTTAAAGACCAGATGATACTATATGAAGAAGAGCAGGGGAGTCCTCTTGGTGTCCTGACTCCTGGATAACATTTGTGCCTCACCCAACACCATCACTGATCTCATTCCTGCTTGTGGGACTTGCTGTGCTGAAATGGTGGCAGCATTTGCCTACAAAATAACACTGACTGCACTCCAAAAGTAATTCATTGGCAGCAGAACACTTTGGGATGTCCTGAAGACATGAAAGCCATTATTATATAAATGTAAGCTCTTTCTATCACATTTGCATTGCTTTGTTAGCTGTTATCTATCTGGGTTTTTATCAGTCACTCTCTCTTCACTCTCCCTCTGTCACACTCTTGTTTCTTGCCATTCAGTCTGTCACCCACTCTGTCACTCACTCTCTCTGTTACTCTCTCTCTCTGCCTCTCACCGGTTGTCACACTTTGTTACAAATGCAAACTGTTATGAATCTTATGATCCATGAAGAAAGACTAATGAAATAACACTGGACGGCCAGCTGGTGGTGCCGTCCAAGGAGTATAACTACTCGGGCGTGGGCCCAGCTTTCCCAGGATATTTTGTAAACAGGAACTAGTGAAAGATAACTAGACCTCCATGTTTTGAAACAAGATAAATCGTGCTTGACTAACCTACTGGAATTTTTTGAGGATGTAACTGGTAGAATAGATAAGGGAGAACCAGTGGATGTAGTGTATTTGGACTTTCAGAAGGCTTTCGATAAGGTCCCGCATAAGAGATTGACGTGTAAAGTTAAGGCACATGGGATTGGGGGCAAGGTACTGATTTGGATAGAGAACTGGTTGGCAGACAGGAAGCAAAGAGTTGGAATAAACGGGTCTTTTTCCGAGTGGCAGGCAGTGATTAGTGGGGCACCGCAGGGATCGGTCCTAGGAGCCCAGCTATTCACAATATATATTAATGATCTAGACGAGGGAACTAGATGTAATATCTCCAAGTTTGCGGATGACACAAAGCTGGGTGGGCTTGTGTGCTGTGAGGAGGATGCCGAGAAACTCCAGTATGATTTGGACAGGTTGGGTGATTGGGCAGAAGCATGGCAGATGCAATATAACGTAGATAAATGCGAGGTTATGCACTTTGGTGTCAAAAACAGGAAGGCAGGTTAGTATCTGAATGGCAATAGATTGGGAGAAGGGGAAGTGCAACGAGACCTGGGTGTCCCTGTGCACCAGTTGTTGAAGGTAAGCATGCAGGTGCAGCAGGCGGTTAAGAAGGCAAATGGTATGTTGGCCTTCGTAGCGAGAGGGTTTGAGTACAGGAACAAGGACGTCTTGCTGCAGTTGTACAGGGCCTTGGTGAGACCACCCCTTGAGTATTGTGTGCAGTTTTGGTCACCTTATCTGAGGAAGGATGTTCTTGCCATGGAGGGAGTGCAGCGAAGATTCACCAGACTGAAACCTGGGATGGCAGGAATGACGTATGAGGAGAGATTGGGTCGATTGGGCTTGTACTCGCTGGAGTTTAGAAGAATGAGAGGGGATCTCATTGAAACTTATAAAATTCTAACAGGACTAGACAGACTAGATGCAGGAAGGATGTTTCTGATGGCCGGGGAGTCCAGAACCAGGGGTCACAGTCTAAGGATAAGGGGTAAGCCATTTAGGACAGAGATGAGGAGGAATTACTTCACCCAGAGAGTGGTGAACCTGTGGAATTCTCTACCACAGAAGGCAGTGGAGGCCAATTCATTAGATATAATCAAGAAGGAGTTAGATATATTTCTTAAGGCTAAAGGGATCAAGGGATATGGGGAGAAGGCAGGGACAGGGTACTGAGTTTGGATGATCAGCCATGATCACATTGAATGGCGGAGCAGGCTCGAGGAGCCGAATGGCCTACTCCTGCTCCTATCTTCTATGTTTCTATGTTTCTATAAGCCTTGTTTTATACTCGAACCAAGTGCGTAGTGAGTTTTATTACGTCACAAACCAATAACTAATTAAAAAAAAAATCATGTTCATGACCTGGAGACTGAAATTTACAAGCGCCTTCCAATCTGCAATTCAACTCTGATTAATCTCACCCCATGTTTGCTAAATATTGGCCGGGACACCGGGAGAATTGTCCGGGACACCGGGAGAACTCCCCTGCTTTTCTCTGAAATAGTGTCATGGTGTCTCTTACGTCCACCTAAGAGAGCAGACAGTTTAACGTCTCATCCGAGAGACGGCACCTCTGGCCGTGCAGCATTCCTCGAGCTTAATTGGAATAGGAGTAGGCCATTCAGCCCCTTCAGTCTCTTGCGCCGTACTATTGGATCATGGTTGATCGGTACTTGAACTCAATTTACCCGCATTTGCTCCACATCCCTTGACACCCTTACCCAACAAAGGTTTGTCAATCTCAGTCTTGGAAATGTCAATACACCCAGCAGACACAACCTTTCGTGATATGCCTCCTCTGGGCACGGAGACTAACCGCTGGGAATGGACATTTGTGACATTTTCTGTTACAACTCCTACTCGTACTCCTAAGGGTTTGATTTTCCACCCATTCATAGTCCTAGTTGTAAACCAGACAAAAAGAATATATTAAAGGAAATTATTATGAAAAATAAAGAGCAGTCAGCAACAGATTCCAACAATTGGTTAATTTAAAAGAGAATCTCTATGAGGCGATCATAAAGTAACTGTACATTAATGGACTAGAACTATTTTGCTCTGTGCTAGGATTAGGGTTGCCAAATCTGGTTGAATGTAATCCAGAAGGTTTCATGACATGACTGCCACCCTCCCATCTGCCCCGACCCCACACTCCCCCCATTGGCCGGCCAACATGTCCATTCTCACGGCGCAATCTCTTCCCACCCAATTGGAAAGCGAACAGACTCTTCATTAGCCGATTGGATGAGACTTACCTGTCAGTCTCATTGAAACTTATACAACTCTGACAGGACTAGACAGACTAGATGCAGGAAGGATGTTCCTGATGGTCGGGGAGTCCAGAACCAGGGGTCACAGTCTATGGATAAGGGGTGGGCCATTTAGGACAGAAATGAGGAGGAATTTCTTCACCCAGAGAGTGGTGAACCTGTGGAATTCTCTACCACAGAAGGCAGTAGAAGCCAATTCATTAAATATACTCAAGAAAGAGTTTGATATATTTCTTAAGGCTAAAGGGATCCAGGGGTATGGGGAGAAAGCAGGGACTGGGTACTGAACTTGGATGATCAGCCATGATCGCATTGAATGATGGAGCAGGCTCGAGGGGCCGAATGGCCTACTCCTGCTCCTATCTTCTATGTTTCTATGTTTCAGTCAAAGTGCCTGTTCCTTCCCAACTCCAACATTTCTATAACTAATAAACAAAAGTGTTGAAAGAAAATATATATATTTTTTTAAATGCCCCTATGCGTTTTTCTCCTGGATTACTCCTAGCAGCGTCCTGGAGATGAATCTTCAATTCCTGGAGGACTGCAGGGCAACCCTGGCAGGTTGGCAACTCCAGCTGGGCTCAAATGGCAGAACAATGTAATCTGCACCAAATGAACCGTCCGGCAGAGGCAGAGGTCCCCAATGGAGGGCTCTCTAAGCGGGAGTCCTCCCCTTTTCTATTGGGGACTTGGCCTGGAGGGTGTTGCATGGAGCAGCCCCGTGCAATAAAATGTTAAGTAGGTTCACGGACTCCCAGGCCGCCTGCCTTTTCTGCGGCCTACAGGAGTCCGTGTTCCACCTTTATATAGAATGTGTGAGGTTGCAGCCCCTGTTCCATTACTTAAAGGGGCTGCTCCTTGATTTTTGGTTGCACTAAAGTCCCATGCTCCTGATCTTCGGTCACCCGGTGCGGAGGGGAGCGGGCAGGTCAGAGGACCTCCTCGTGGGACTGCTCCTGGGCCTGGCCAAAGTGGCCATGAACTGGTCCAGGCAGCGGCCGGTCGAGGGGGTCGTCCGGCCCGATTGCCTGCCTCTCTTCCGTGGCTATGTTTGCGCCTGGGTGGCCCTGGAGATGGAGCACGCGGTACGGGGACTGGAGTGCATTGTCATCCCGGTAATGTAATTATAATTTAATTTGATGAGTTTTATTTAAAGTTCTGTTAATTTTCAGTTAATTTACAGTTAAAAGAGCACCAAATGAACCATACCATGATTGGAGGGGTAGATTGAGCCAGCAGAACAAGCGGCAGTGTTTTTTCGTGTACTTTAACAGAAATATCTCACAAATTGTAACCAGGTGGCATTAAACCCGCGGCGAAGCAGAGCAAACTAAAAACTGAATGAGCGCAGACGGTAACAAACCCAGGCAGTTGCCTATGGGAATGACAATCTCCCATTGAAGGCGGTTCTCCACTCTCCCCACTAGAGAGGAGATGAAACTGACCCGGAAGAAAAAAATAAGAAATTGATTGCAAGGGAAATTGCAGCAATTCAGCGACCTCGCGCGTCGCAGTGTGCGAGGTTGTAGCAAGTTGGTAATTAATCTTAGCCGGGCGATACTTTATAGCACCATCAACAGCAACAACAACAACAAAAAAAGTTATCTTTGTGCGCACAATGCTGGGTCGTAAAGTGACATTGGCGACTTGCGCATTGAACCAGTGGGCATTAGATTTTGAAGGAAATCGTCACCGAATTTTGAAAAGTAAGTTTTTAAGGAAAAAGTCTCGATGCATTGTAAATGAACAACTGGAACGGCAACTTCGTACTCGTATATCGTTGCGTTCAGAAGCATTTTTATGACTGTACTTGGAATTTTTTTCTTAGAATTTAAATATTTTTCTCTCCCCGCCCCGCCCCAGGATTGTAGTTATTATTATTATTCTATATATTGGAAAACTAACAACCACCCCCTTTCCCCATCTCACAGGATTCGTAAACTGGCAAATTATCTTCCAAAGTATGGTACTGTAGTTGCATTATATAGGAACTGCCAGCGGCACTGAAATGCTTGCAATATTTGTACTTTTAACAGTTTCAGGACTACACCATTGTAACAGCATCTACTTCAATAATTTTATTGCAGATAGCTGTTAATGCACATGTGTCTGTTTTTAATTTCTGAGCACTCATTTTTCGAGATATTCCTAAACTCTTAGTCAAGAGAGAACAGCCAGAGCACTTATCGCCCTCCTTCCTCCCAGGTCTCTGCCACTGCTGCTCGGAGGTGTATTATTCTCCACCTCATGTGGGGAAATGTGTGGTCTCCACATGGTCTTGTTGGGAATGCACCACATTGTCAGACCTGGCATCAGCCTGTGTTGCATTATTACTCTTCATGACACTCCCTGTTAGTGCTCCAATATGCTACCACTTGTTTATACATCCTTGCAGCAACAATATAATTCTTCACGGAAAGGAAGCATATACATGTTGGAGTGGAGAAGAAAGTTACACGGAGCATCTGTTAAAACTGCCCTTAAATCACATTTAGTAGCGGGTATCCAAGTATCTACAATGTGTTAGAGATGCTCAAATTAAAGGTTTAAATGGTTGAATAGTGTACACTTGCACCAGGATGAACTTGGGCCTATTATTATGGGGCAAAAAAACAAAGGTACATTCACATAGAAACATAGAAGATAGGAACAGGAGTAGGCCATTCGGCCCCTCGAGCCTGTTCCACCATTTAATGAGATCATGGCTGATCATCCAAATTCAGTACCCTGTCCCTGCCTTCTCCCCATATCCCTTGATCCCCTTAGCCTTAAGAAATATATCTAACTCCTTCTTGAATATATTTAATGAATTGGCCTCAACTGCCTTTTGTGGTAGAGAATTCCACAGGTTCACCACTCTCTGGGTGAAGAAATTCCTCCTCATCTCTGTCCTAAATAGCTTACCCCTTATCCTTAGACTGTGACCCCTGGTCCTTCCTGCATCTAGTCTGTCTAGTCCTGCTAGAATTGTATAAGTTTCAATGAGATCCCCTCTCATTCTTCTAAACTCCAGCGAATATAAGCCCAATCTGCCCAATCTCTCCTCATACGTCATTCCTGCCATCCCAGGTATCAGTCTGGTGAATCTTCGCTGCACTCCCTCCATGGCAAGAACATCCTTCCTCAGATAAGGCGACCAAAACTGCACACATACCTTAGGCTGATAACATTATAAAGAGGCCTTGAGAGGATGTTTGCAAAGTTGCAGAATCACACACTTTGCTAGTGATTTATACGTTTGGAGAAATGAGGCTGGAATAAAATAATGCAAGTTTAATTTTTGTGAAACAAATTAAAATCTGGCAAGGCAATACTAGTTTCCAAGACACATCTGGTTTAGTTGAGTGGCATCATTGAAAATGAACATATAGCTGAATTAGCCACTTGGATTGGTCAGGTCACCTGACGTGGGATTGTAGTTGAAGGTTAAAAAAAGGTCAGATATTGCTCACCTAAAACAGAAGAAAGACAGATTTGCATTTATATAGCGCTTTTCATAACCCCAGCCGTCCCAACTCGCTCTACAGCCATTGAAGTACTTTTGAAGTGCAGTCACTGTTGTAATGTAGGGAAAAGCAGCCAATTTGCACACAAGGTCCCACAAACAGCAACGAAATAATGAACAGATAATCTATTTTAGTGATGTTGGTTGAGGGATAAGTATTGGGCAGGACACCGGGGATAAGATTGGCCACGATCTTATTGAATGGCGGAGCAGGCTCGAGGGGCCGTATGGCCGACTCCTGCTCCTAATTCTTATGTTCTTATAACTCCCCTGCTCTTCTTCGAAACAGTGCCGTGGGATATTTTACGTCTACCTGTGTGCTGTACTGTGGTCGTGATTTTGAGATCTGGCTTGGTTAATAATCAATATATCTTTTGGGCAGGGTAAACTAGGACAGTTAGAAGGAAGCTGATTCAGGTATCCTATGTGAAACTCTAAACGTAAAAGGTACTTCCCGATCTAATTTTCTGCTACATGGACCATGTGGAATGTACCGCACAGAAACAGGCCATTCGGCCCAACTGGTCCACGCCGCTATGGTGTTAATGCTCCACACGAGCCTCCTCGCACCCTACTTCATCTCACCCTATCAACATTTCCTTCTGTTCCTTTCTCCCTCGTGTGTTTTATCTAAATTCCCCTTAATTGCATTAGTGGAAAGGTGGAAGATTTGGCTGGTATTCTTCAATTAACATTGGTCACATATTGAGATTCTTCAATACAATATTTCTTGCATACCATACATTTTTAACATTCACATTTTCAAGAAGTATTTAGACAATGAGCTCTCAAATCAGAGCACCTGTGGATGCATTGCAGTGGTTATTTCCAGTAGTTATTTCCACTTACGCTTCATGGGGATGGGGTGGCGGGGGGAAGAGCGGGTGGTGGTATGGAACATCTATACCAGTTTCACTCGGGTTACCAGCCACCAGGGTGAGGGGGAAGGCTGAAGAAATGACGTTGCCAATCAGATCATCATCAGGGAGAAATTTGTTAATTACCGCAGGGAAGGGTAAACTTAATCGCAAGGAGATGCATTTTATTCCAACACCATTGAGCTGTGTTTCCTAGAAATGGGAAGGAATAGAAGAAAGAATAGTAAGAAAAAAGTGAAATAGCTTACTGAGTCGTGCAATATTTTAAAGAATGGTTGTTCATCTGTATAATTTAAATTTTTCCTTTCTCTCTACGGGTTCCGTTTTGCACCTTCAACTGATGATATGGTTGAGACTGCAGGTTTGTGAAGGTGAATTCAGGGCCCATAGCATGAGAACCTAAGAATTAGGAACAGGAGTAGGTCATATGGCCCCTCGAGCCTGCTCCGCCATTCATTAAGATCATGGCTGACCTTCGACCTCCACTCCACTTTCCCACCCCATCCCCATATCCCTTGATTTCCCTAGAGTCCAAAAATCTATCTATCTCAGCCTTGAATATACTCAACGACTGAGCATCCACAGCCCTCTGGGGTAGAGAATTCCAAAGATTCACAACCCTCTGGTGAGTGAAGAAATTCCTCCTCATCTCAGTCTTAAGTGGCCAACCCCTTATCCTGAGACTGTGCCTCCTAGTTCTAGACTCTCCAGCCAGGGGAAACAACCTCTCAGCATCTACCCTGTTAATCCCCTTTAGAATCTTACATGTTTCAATGAGATCACCTCTCTTCTAAACTCCAGAGAGTATAGACTCAATCTCTCTTCATAGGACAACCATCTCATCCCAGGAATCAATCCAGTGAACCTTCGTTGCACCGCCTCTAAGGCAAGTGTGCCCTTTCTCAGATAAGGAGACCAAAACTGTGCACAGTACGCCAGGTGTGGTCTCACCAAAGCCCTGTACAATTGTAGTAAGACTTCCTTACTCTTTTTCCTCCAACCCCCTTGCAATAAAGGCCAACATGCCATTTGCTATTCCTAATTACTTGCTGTGCCTACATGCAAATTTTCTGTGTTTCCTGTACGAGGACACCTAAATCTCTCTGACCACCAACATTTAATAGTTTCTCACCATTTAAAAAAATCTGTTTTTCTATTCAGCCATGATCTCATTGAATGGCGCAGCAGGCTCGAAGGGCCGAATGGCCTACTCCTGCTCCTATCTTCTATGTTTATGTTTCCTACCACCTCGCATTTCCGCACATTATACTTCATCTGCCACCTTATTGCCCACCTGTCTATATCCCTTTGCAGACACTGTGGGCAGGATTTTCATTGGGCCGTGGAGTCGGGATTGGAGGCGCGTGGGGGGTTAAAATCCCCAAATCAGGGGTCCCGACCCCATCCCGCCCCCAAACCGCCTCCATGCCAGTTTCAAAGGAGGCGGGTACCCGCCCCGCACTGGGACCCGCCTACCCGAGGCGGGAAGGGATTAGTGCCAATTAACTGCCTGTTAACAGGTAGTTAACAGGCAGTTTTTAGCCTAATCCCTATTTTTAAGGTTGAAGTGTGGGATTTCCGACGGCTCCAAACCACGCCAAGTTAGAGGAGGCGGACCGTCGGGTTGAAGGACTTGGAGGGTTCGAGATGTTGGTGTTCAGGTGAGTGATGTGTGCATGAGTGCAAAGGTAAGTGTGTCTAAAGTGTTTAAAGAAGTTTAAATTACCTTTTCTTACCTTTTCAGCCTTCCTTCCTTTAGGTTCGGGGAGTCCCTCATCTCACCGGCACAGAAAGCAGAATGGCTGCGAACTGTCAAAAGTGACAGCCTTCAGCTTTCTGTGCAGGAGAGATTTCTAACTGAGTCTGTGGAGAAGGACTCAGGTTAGAAGTAAGACTATCAGTGTTTGACAGCTTCAAACATCTGTGAAACGCTGATATTTCATCTGTCAAAACATCTTGACAGATGAAATTTCAGTCTGTGACGTCACCTGTTGCCGGGTGGCCCTTAATTGGCCTGCTGAGCCCGCTGGGCGGGCTCAACAAGGTCAATCAAGTTAAAATCGCGTGGATTGGCCACATCTCGATGGAGGCGGGACTACAACCCTGAAAGTTGTAGTCCCGCCTCCTACTCGACTCCTGAATAAAAATCCAGCCCTGTGTGTCCTCCTCCCAGCTTACTTTCCCACCTAGCTTTGTATCATCAGCAAACTTAGATACATTGCACTTGGTCCCTTCATCTAAGTCATTAATATAGATTGTAAATAGCTGAGGCCCAAGCACTAATCCTTGCGGCACCTCACTAGTTACAGCCTGCCAACCAGAAAATGACCCGTTTATCCCTACTCTCTGTTTTCTGTCCATTAAACAATCCTCTATCCATGCTAATATATTACTCCCAACCCCATGAGCCTTTATCTTGTGATGCAATCTTTTATGTGACACCTTATCGAATGCCTTTTGGAAATCCAAATATACTACATCCACTGGTTCCCCTTTATCTACCCTGCTAGTTACATCCTCAAAAAACTCCAATAAATTTGTTAAACACGATTTCCCTTTCATAAAAACATGTTGACTCTACCTAATCATGTTATGATTTTCTAAGTGCCCTTTTACCGCTTCCTTAACAATGGATTCCAGCATTTTCCCGATGATGGATGTCAGGCTAACTGGCCTGTAGTTCCCCGTTTTCTCTCTCCCTCCTTTATTGAATAGCGGGCTTACATTTGCTACCTTCCAATCTGCTGGGACCATTCTAGAATCGAGGCAATTTTGGAAGATCAATAAGATTGCAACTGTTTCCTCAAAAAATATCTCTCTATCTCTTATCCTGTTTTATAACCCATTCATTGTTGTGCTTGTTTAAATTCAAGGATTTAAATAACCTGCAAATGGGTTTTTAAATATATTCTCATTTAAAAAAATATTTTGTTTTTAAATATACACAGGTATTGAAATAGCAAAATCAAAAGGGGCAAGATACAGACTTGGACCTGAACTGGAAATCTGGTAAGTAAAGTAAGAAAAAGAAAGATTTTATATAACTGCTTTCGCGGCCTCAGGGCGTCCCAAAGCGCTTTACAACCAATGAAGTACTTTTGAAGTGCAGTCACTTTGCAATGTAGGAAACTTGGCAGCCAATTTGCGCACTGCAAGCTCCCACAAACAGCAGTGTGACAATGACCAGATGATCTGACCTGGAATTATGTACGGAGAGGGGGATATTTCGCTGAACAAAAATGAATGGCTATTGAATCATATTGATTAACTTGTATTGCTAAAAGTTCTATATGGAAATTCAGAATAAATGAAATGTGACGAGTACTTGTTAGTGTAATGTGTGAATCACTTTGCCTGCTTGAACAGCAAAACACTTCAGCAGGTCACCCTTTGATTGGTCTTGTCTGTCACGTCAGACACTTAGTTGAAAGTATTTGGGAGATCCCTTGCTGGCTCAGTAGTAAAAGACAGTGTGGAACCAAGCTATACTACTAGGAAGGTCCTAGGTTCAATCGCCAGTCTGCTGAGCTAATGGAACTGTCCTGTGGCGGCAGAGCAGAAAGGGAAGCCGGGATTCCCACCTCTGGCTGCTACCCAGAAACCCCAGACAATAATTGCTAGCAAGGCCAACATTTATTGCCCATCCCTAATTGCCCTCAAGAAGGTGGTGGTGAGCCGCCTCCTTGAACCGCTGCAGTCCGTGTGGTGAAGGTACTCCCACAGTGCTGTTAGGTAGGGAGTCCCAGGATTTTTGACCTAACAGCAATGAAGGAACAGCGATATATGTCCAAGTTGGGATGGTATGTGACTTGGAGGGGAACTTGGAGATGATGGTGTTCCCATGCACCTGGATATCAGATAAAAAGCACCAGGAGTGTGATGGAATACTCTCCACTTGCCTGGATAAGTGAAGCTACAACAACACTCAAGAAGCTCGACACCATCCAGGACAAAGCAGCCGGTTTGATTGGCACCTCATCCACCACCTTAAACATTCACTCCCTCCACCACCGGTGTACCGTGGCTGCAGTGTGTACCATCTACAAGATGCACTGTAGCAACTCGCCAAAGCTTCTTCAGCAGCACCTCCCAAACCTGCGAACTCTTCCACCTAGAAGGACAAGGGTAGCAGGCGCATGGGACCACCACCACCTCCAAGTTTCCCTCCAAGTCACACACCATCCTGACTTAGAAGTACATCGCTGATCCTTCATCGTCGCTGGGTCAAAATCCTGGAACTCCCTCCCTAACAGCACTGTGGGACTACCTTCACCACACGGACTGCAGCGGTTCAAGAAGGCGGCTCACCACCACCTTCTCAAGGGCAACTAGGGATGGGCAATAAATGCTGGCCTTGACAGCGACGCCCACATCCCATAAGCAAATTTAAAAAAAAGGTGAAGCATCTGCCACTAGTGAGGAGGGGACAGGCCAAGCAACAGGAAGCAGGTTTGAGGTGTTTGCAGCCCGAGTTATCCTTCAGCTGAATGGGACTGGTGAGGTCGCAGGGCCTGCTTTTAGAAAAAAGCTGTCGTCGTCCTTCGATATCGAAGAAGACAGCCAGAATATAATCTCGTGGGCACCACACTTTAGAAAGGATGCCGAGGTCTTGGAGAGGGTGCAGAGGAGATTTAGCAGAATGTGACCTTCGAAAGGGAAATGGATATTCACTTGAAAAGGAGTTTTGGGGAAGGAGCAGGGGAGTGGGACTAATTGAATCACTCTTTCAGAGAGCCGGCACAGGCACGATGGGCCGAGTGGCTTCCTGCTGTGCTGAATCATTCTATGATTCTAAGGCCTGCAGTTGAATCGGCAACTGGCGCCCACCATCTCGGCCAACACGTGAAAAATGGCCACCCTTATGAGGCACTGCATGATGCCCATTACCTGTGGAATGACACCCACTCGAGAGTCAGTAAGGAAAGGAGGTGGGGGGGGGGAAAGACTACACGGTAGGAAGGGATGTGGGGTAATATTTAAGATATTGTGTGCGACATGCAAATCTCAAAACCTCTACCACACGTAAAGTTCAGAAGCCGCTGAAGAACTATTCATGTCTAAAACATTGATTTATGACGGGTAAACTGACTATTAATTCCTATTTATTGCCCATGTGTGTGTTCACAGAGGAGGTTCCATGGGGGGAAAAATTCAGTATCGCCCCGTTTGGGGTGCCATTATCGGCCATGCGCAAAGTTTAGCGTCTGGCGCTAATTATCGCCTCCGACAGCAAACTTGGCTTTTATCACCTCTGGAGGTGATTGGAGCGCTAAATCAGGCGCTTCACACCTGTCTTAAGGCGCAAAGGCCGAGGAGTGAGGCGCTACCTCAAAGCGCTGGCGAAGCAAGGAAGGGCAAATCAAAATAAACTGGCAAAGTGCTGCTCAGTACTCAAAACTCCTTCACACAGCGTTGAATCTCTCCAGAAGTCTTTCACTCTCTCTCTCAGAATGCGTGGTGCAAAAATGTCACCAACAAAAAAAGGCAGGAAGCGGTCGCCTTTAAATAGCGCTCCCTTAGTCCCTTTCTGACAGCATAACGCTCCCCTCAACCTGTCGTTGCTAGCGGCAGGCGGTAAGGCAGGGGGCGCCACTCAATATCCGGTCCGGGGCGCACTCGACTGACGTCACAATCTGCCGGCGTAGTAGATCGTGGCGGTAGTGTTTAGCGCCGCCGCAAATGTCTAGTTAATTTTGCAAGCAGAGCAAACGTCGCCGCGCCCTCTTAAGGTGCTAACTGGAGGCGCAAACAACTGAATTTTTCCCCCTTTGTGTCATGGTGCAATCCGGTTGTTAATGAGAGCTGTAATATCAGAGTGCTGTAGCGAGGACTTTGATTAGAGAACGTTGCTAATGATTTCTCCATTTGAGTAGAGATCTGATCTACAAACGTGATGTTTTATCACAGGTCATTCCAGTGTGGGGAAATATTAATATTTTAATTAACAGGGTGACTGCTGCCAACGAACCGGAAGCTGCGCAGAAGCATTCTGCGCACAAATGTCAGGCCCCAAATATGAAAAAGTAACATTCACCACAACAGACAGAGGAGCTGATAGTAATAAGCACACTCGGCGAGAGTACAATAAAACACTCTCAATCTGACAACATCCTAATATCACCTTCAAGTCACATTTCCTTGTTAAATTGTACTGGAAGTTTTAGCAGTTCATTTTGATGAATTACTCACACCGCTGCCACTCTCACTCTCTCTTCTCGCGTTCCATCTCCACCCTCCCTCTCGTTTTCCTCCCCAGTCTCTTTGCCTAGCGCTGCTCTCTCTATCTCTCCGCACTGTCTCGACTCTCTTTCCCAATGATCCTTTTCCCAGCCGATTAAATCCTAACAGCCTGCGCCTGCAGTCTGTTCACTAGCCGCACGTCCAAATCACAACAGAGGACCTGACGGTGATAAACGCACTCTGCGAAAGTGCAATAAAACTCTTGCGAGCTGACAACATCCTAAATATCACCTTCAAGTCACCTTACAGACCTCACAATACCTGAAATGTCCACCCCTCACCTTTCTCACTAATCTGTGGGAAGTTCGGTGAGAACAAACAAAAAAACCACTGGAACTGCGCGCGGGCAACTACTTTATGTCGTTGGCAGCAGTCGCGCCCTTTAATTAAATATGGGGGGGGGTTTATAGAGAAATGACTGCTTTATGGGGGCTAAATCAGTGAAATTCTGTTTTTATTACATGGGATTGTGGAATTGCCTTGGATTTTTATTGGTGCTCTGGGGATCATATCCTACTGATGTTTACATGAAAACCATATACCGGTGGTTTTGGTTATGACCACTGTTCCCCCGAAAGCGCGCGGACACGTGGCCGCGCATCGATCGGGAGGTCCTGCGCAGGCCGCTCACAAGCTGCCGCCGCTGGAAGATACCGCACGACAAAAATAATTTAAGGGAGCATTGGTTATGGCCTGTATGCAGATACTGGAAGGTAAGTAATTGTAGCACAATTTTCTTGTTTTGAGTGCGGTCGATGGCTTATGTGGTTGGATAATTTCAGCTGCTGCTGAACTTGTTCACTCAAACAATCATAGAATCTTAACGGTACAGAAAGAGGCCATTCGGCCTGTCGTGCCTGTTCCGGCTCTTTGAAGGAGCTGTCCAATTTAGCCCCACACCTCAGCTTTCTCCCCATAGCCCTGCAAGTTAGTCCTCTTCAAGCACATGTCCAATTGCCTTTTGAAAGTTCCAATGGAATTTGATTCCACCATCCTTTCAGGTAGTGCGTTCCAGATCTTAACAATCTGTGTGAAAAGAATTTTCATTTCCCCTCTTGTTATTCCCCAGCCAATTATTCTAAATCTATGCTCTCTGGTTACCGACCCACTTGCCAGAGGAAACCTACTTGCTCTATCAAAACCCCTCATAATTTTGAATACCTCTGTTAGGTCTCCCCTTTAACCTTCTCTGCTCTAAGGAGAATAATCCCAGCTTCTCCAATCTGTCCACAAAACTGAAGTCCCTCATCCTTGGCATCATCCTGCTAAACCTCCTCTATAATATCTCCAAGGCCTTGGCATCCATCCTAAAATGTGGAGCCCAGAATTGTACGCAATACTCCAGCTGAGATCTAACCAGTGATTTGTAAAGGTTTAGCATAACTTCCTTGTTTTTGTATTTAATGCCCCTATTTACAAAGCCAACTACCCGACCAATATTCACTACAAGCCCACTGACTCCCACAGCTACCTGGACTACACTTCCTCCCACCCCGCTTCCTGTAAGGACTCTATTCCATTCTCCCAGTTTCTCCGTCTCCGCCGTATCTGCTCCGACGATGCCACCTTCCACACCAGTGCTTCTGACATGTCTTCCTTTTTCCGCAACCGAGGATTCCCCTCTACCGTGGTTGACACGGCCCTCGACTGTGTCCGTTCTATCTCCCGCACTTCTGCCCTCACCCCTGCCCCTCCCTCCCGGAACCACGATAGGGTTCCCCTTGTCATCACCTTTCACCCCACCAGCCTCCACATTCAACGGATCATCCTCCGCCATTTCTGCTACCTCCAAAGTGATCCCACCACCAAACGTATCTTCCCCTCCCCTCCCCTCCCCTTTCAGCATTCCATAGGGACCGCTTCCTCCGAGACACCCTAGTCCACTCCTCTATCACCCCAAACAGCCCTTCCCCTTCGCCTGGCACCTTCCCATGCAAGCGCAGGAGATGTAACACCTGCCCCTATACCTCCCCCCTTCCCACTGTCCAGGGCCCCAAACACCCCTTCCAGGTGAAACAGCGATTTACTTGTACTTCTTGCAATCTAGTATACTGAATTCGCTGCTCACGATGCAGTCTCCTCTACATTGGGAGACCAAACGCAGATTGGGTGACCGCTTTGCGGAACACCTCCGTTCAGTCCGTAAGGGTGACCCCGAGCTTCCGGTTGCCTGTCATTTTAATTCACCGCTCCATTCCCACTCAGACCTCACCGTCCTCGGCCTCTTGTATTGTTTCACGGAAGCTCAACGTAAACTCGAGGAACAGCACCTCATCTTCCGATTAGGCACCCTGCAGCCTTCCGGACTCGATATCAAGTTCAACAATTTCAGATCATAACCTCGGCCCCTATTACTTTTTTACTTATAATTTTTTCCACCCCTTTGTTTTGGGTCTTCCTTTCCCCCCCCCCCCCCACTTTCCTTTTGTTTCTCTCTCCCACCTGGCAGCTGTCTCTTACCTGTCAGTATACTTCACACCTAATCTCAGCTGCCTTTTGTCCCCACCGGCCTATTACCATCTCGTCTGGTTTCAAATACCTTTTATTGTCTCTTTTACTTCTTTTGTTCGATCGCAGTCCTGCCTTCGATCTATTTTTTTTTCCAGTTTTGAAAAAGGGTTTCAACCCGAAATGTCAACTCAAATTTCTCTCCATGGATGTTGCCTGACCACCTGAGTTTTTCCAGCATTTTCTGTTGTTATTACCCCATACACTTTCTTGACTGTCTTATCAACTTCTCCTGCCACCTTTAAAGATTTGTGAATATGCATCCCCAGGTCCCTCTGCTTTTGCACCCCCCCCCCTCAAAATAAGACTATTTAGATTATACTGCCTCTCCATGTTGTTTCTCCCAAAGTGCATCACTTCACACTTAACCGCATTAAAGTGCATCTGCCATGTCTCTGCCCATTTCACCAGTCTGTCTATGTCCTCCTGAGGTCTGCTGCTATCCTCCTCACTATTTACTATGTTGCCAAGTTTTGTATCATCTGCAAGCTTCAAAATTGTAGTTTCTATACTGAAGTTCAGGTCATTTTTATATATAACAAGAAAAGCAATGGTCCTAATACCGACCCCTGGGGTCCCCACTGCATATTTCTCTCCAGTCAGAAAAACATCCATTCATCACTGCTCTCTGCCTCCTATCCATTAGTCAATTGCGTGCCCAAGTTACCACCGTCCCGTTAATACCATGTGTTTCTATTTTACGAATAAGTCTGTTATGTGGTACTTTATCAAATACCTTTTGAAAATCTATATATCCAACATCTACTGCACGAGCTTCATCAACCCTCTCTGTTACTTCGTCAAAGAACTCAATCAGGTTATTCGGGCACGATTTGCCTTTAACAAATCCTGGCTGTCCCTTATTAACCCATGCTTCTCCAAGTGAGAATTAGTTTTGTCCTTGACAATGGTCTCTAGCAGTTTTCTCCTTGACAGTGGACTCTTGTAGTCTTCGGTGACGAGCTCTGGAAAAGGCTCCAGCCTTAAAGTAGAACCAAACATTTTGTGCAACAATCTTTTAAAGGGATGCAGTCTTTTGTTTGCTTAACACTTTGTGCCAACACACATCATTGCATTACATGCACATGATGGCATCACAAGAGAAGTGACAGACTGATGTTATGGCTCTTCTCTCCACAGTGATGAAAACTGTGACTCTTTAGGTCTACTTCCAAGAAAACTACTTGATGTACCTATTCAACATCTCCTGTATTTCTCTTTTCAATGGAGGTTCACTAGATTGATTCCTGGGATGAGAGGGTTGTCCTATGAGGAGAGATTGAGCAGAATGGGCCGATACTCTCTGGAGTTTAGAAGAATGAGAGGTGATCTTATTGAAACTTATAAGATTCTGAGGGGGCTTGACAAGGTAGATGTTGAGCGGCTGTTTTCGCTGGCTAGCGAGTCTAGAATTAGGGAGCATAGTCTCAGGATAAGAGGTCGGCCATTTAGGACTGAGCTGAGGAGGAATTTCTTCACCTGAGGGTTGTGAATCTTTGGAATTCTCTACCCCAGAGGGCTGTGGATGCTGAGTCTTTGAGTGTATTCAAGGCTGAGATCGATAGATTTTTGGACTCCAAGGGAACCGAGGGATATGGGGATCGGGCAGGAAAGTGGAGTTGAGGTGGAAGATCAGCCGTGATCTTATTGAATGGCGGAGCAGGCTCGAAGGCTTGAATCTCCTGCTCCTATTTTGTATGTTCTTATGTTCAGAAAAGTTACTCTGTGTCTTTTTCCTTCCAGTGGGTATGGCTGTGCTGATCACTACTTGGAATCTGATACCATTCTTCACTCGTTTCAAATGCTGGCAGAACTCTTGGTCTCTCCAATCACTGAAGACATAATGTGTGATGTTGGAATGTGAGTGCTTTTAGTGCAGAAATGTTGATTAGATCAAATTAAAATGATCTCAATACCATTAAACCTGGGATTGTAGACTTAAGAGGGGTGAAATAATGATCTGCACTTAACATTTAATATGGCTCATACTAAGTTCCTCTCTGTTATTCTAACCCATTTAAAATAATAGGTTAATGCCTGAATTAAAGCAACGCAGAGTGGAATGCATATATAAGCAGGTTATGTTCATACCAGAGTAGCGCTGATTGTAATCTCTACCCTATTAAGTCTGGCAAAGGTGTTGGATAAGGGAATACTCATGACTGACGTAATCAGGAAAACTTGGAAGACTTCAGTAACTAGCTTGCTGAAGTTAATTCCTTATGTTACATCTCCTGACTCTTGCTCCATGGTGAAATGACCAACTTTAGCCCTATGCTCACAGGGTTAAGAGAAAACTACGTCAGAGTGATTGTAAGGCGGCACTCTGACTAAGAGATGCAGATAACGCCATAAACTGAAAAGTGACGTTGATACCGTTTGGATTACTGCCTTGAAATCTCTTGCGTACAACTTACACTTCTATAGCGTCTTCAAAGTTACAAAATTCCCCAGGGTGTATTTCAAAGTGGGAAGAGGAGATTGTACAGTGAGTGGAATGCTGAGTTTAGGGTAGTGACTGAAGCTTTAGGACAAGAGGTGGGTTTTCAGGAGGCTTTTAATAGTAGCGAGAGGTATAGCAAGGCGGAAGGGTTTAGGAAGAGAATTCCAGAGCATGGGTCTGAAAGTCAAAGGTTGTGCCACCGATGAAGGAACGCAGAGTGGGAGAACTGAAGGGTATGGGCTAGGACATGAGGCTAGGAGGAGGTTTATAGGGGTATACATGGATGGCTTTTTAATCATTGGGCTGGAGCACAGGGTGGGAGGTAGATGAAAACTGAGGTGATGGGTGGAGAGTGCTGGAAAAGCTAAGTCTGATGGTAATAAGAGTGGGGATGAAAATTTCAGCTGTACTGGGGCGAGGTAGTGATCAAGGCAGGTAGGATTGGCAATGGACTGGCTGTGCGCTTTGAAGAGTAGTTCAGCGGTGAATAGGACACCAAGGTTGCAGACTGTCAGATTCAGCCTAAGCTAGCAGGCTGGAAGATTGAATTGGACAGTTTCTCGCGAGAAATTGATGATTGATCTTGGCCAGGATTGAGTTTGCGAGTTATTGATACAGAAGACTTATGTGAGACAATTCTAAAAATATATAGAGATTTATTAAAAGAACCGACATGCAATTTACAGTTGGTGAATCAGTCAATCACAACGTTAACAGTTTTAAAAAGAGAAAAAATACAATCTTATTTTTAAACAGAGAATCTTACTTTTAAATCTTAACTTTGCTACAGTATTACAGTTCTTAAAGTTTTCTGTACAGGATATCCATCAATATCAAAATACCTTTGATCCCCGAGGTACAAAGAGTGGAAGACCACAGAGCTACCTCTAGTCGAGAATCGCTTTGCCCGATTAAAGCGAGTCTGCTATCTCATTTGAGACTTCAATATTTATACACTTTTTCAGTTGTATTTCCTTTAAGGTTTCTGCTGATGCAAGTTAATTATCACTATTCATCTATCTGCTGACCTCTGCAATTCTTTACTGCCACATCAGCTTGTAATATTCCAGAATCTGCTGCATCTCCAGGTGTTCTGGGTTCACCATATAAAAAGGTATGAAAGGCAGGTGTCTCGTATTTTATGTGTCATCTTTACGAGGGCAGATGTTCCTTATCTTATGTGCCATCTTTACGAAGTTTAATTTATATCACACAGCCAGGGTTGACTATTGTGTTGTTCCCATCCCATTCTTCTGTTTCAATAAGGTTATTTATTCAGGGTCAACAACTTGTCCTGTTTCAACAAGGCCAGAATTATTTCATAAGATACTGTATTTTTCTAAAAAGGCTATATAGAAAATTTCTTCACAATTCCTGCCTCTATCAATGCCACTCCTTGAAAGTAAACTTTCAATGCTGATGGCTTACGTAAAGGCTGATTTTTTTTTTGTTTTCCTGTTCTGAACCTGTAGGTTACTGATTTGATCCCTTAATATGTCCCAACAGTGATGATAAGTAGTCAACTGTTTTAATTCATTATTTTATTTGAATGATTGTGCAGCTGTTAGAATACCAGTGGTGTGACGTTAAAAATGATCTTCTGGATTGGTGATTCTGTCATTGGTTTTAAAATTCTAAGATTGAAAAATAATTGAAGATTAGTTGAATAAGCTAAGATTCATTGTACGATAGCAAAATACTGCGGATGCTGGAAATCCGTCATAACAACAGAAAATGCTGGAAAAACTCAGCAGGCCAGGCAACATCCATGGAGAGAGAAGCAGAGTTAACGTTTCAGGTCGAAACCCTTCGTCAGAACTGAGAAAAAAGCAGGAAATGAAACAGATTAAAAAGCAGGTTTGGGGGCTGGGAAATGGGGGAGGGGATGAAAGAACAAAAGGGAAGGTCTGGGAGAGGTGAGGAGACATTAAGAGATATTCAAGGCGAGACGAGATGGTAATAGGACAGGTAAAGAGACAAAGGATGGCTCTAGATGAAGTGTGAAATACGCTGGCAGAGTGAGAGACAGCTGCCATGTGGGAGAGAGAAAAAGGAAAAGGCACAAACCAAAGGTGTGGATAAAAAATATATAAAAATATAATAGGGGCCGAGGTTATGATCTGAAATTGTTGAACTCGATAGTGAGTCCGGAAGGCTGTAAAGTGCCTAATCGGAAGATGAGGTGCTGTTCCTCGAGCTTACGCTGAGCTTCCGTGGAACAATGCAAGAGGCCGCGGACGGTGAGGTCTGAGTAGGAATGGAGCGGTGAATTGAAATGATTTATTATAATTGGTTTGAATTATCCATCTTTTTCTTACGATCCAGGCCAGTCATGCACAAAAATTCCCTCTATAACTGCAGAGTGATCTTCCTCAACAAGTAAGTTGTTCTTTTCTTTACATTACTGTACCTTTTAATGTTTTTTGCTGAGAATTGTACTTGAATTCTATTTTTCAGCAAAGGTTGTAGTGAGTAACACTTGCCAAAAAAGAAACTCTCGTCATACTTTTGTACGTCTTGCATGACATGATATACCTGCAGGCCTTGTCTTGTTCTTTCACTGCCATCACAGGATCTCTGCTGTGCTTAGTATGCCTAACCGTAATAAGTTTAATAAAAGCTACTTCAAATAAAAAGGAAAGACTATTATTATTTTTTTTTTTAAAAGGACAAAAAACTGGCCGTACATGTAAAGCAATAGGTTAACGTTCTAAGTTCAGCAAATTTGTTCACAGTCACAAAGAGTTTGTTTGATATTAGCATTTGCTTTGAAATGGAATGAAATTGTCCAAACTGTTTGTACTTTATAAAGACAAAAGAGACACCCGAGAGGGGAGCTGATTCATGTCATAGCCCTGTTTGATACCTGAGAGTGGGTTGCTATATTGGTCACCTTGGATTGGAGTAGGTGCCGTCTCTATTTTGTTTTCCACCCAGAATCATAAAGGAAGGAGCACAGATCTCAACTATCCCGGTATTTCCCTAATTATCCTGCTTTCCAAACTGCTGCAGACCAGTTTCATCCCAGATCGATGCCAACCTCCGTATTAAATTCAGCCTTGGCATAAAATCCATGCCTTGTATCACAATAAATGGACCTTGAATGAATCTTACTTGGATCATTGGGACAGTGCGGGCTGGTGAAATGACCACTCTGCCAGGGTGTCGCTGAAATGGCTTCAAAACTGGGATGTCTGAATACAGTGATGTCCTACATTCAGGCAATAAGTGATTTATTGATTCCAATCTCGCTGTTCTTTCACGATGAATCAAAATGTTCCCTTTCTAAATACCATGTATATCTTGAGTATTGGCCAATACCAAATAAAGTATTCCAGGTGTTCAATAGCATTGAGCACTATGGGTCTGTTGCCCATGTCTTTTTAGCTTTTGTTTGTGTTTTTTTTATCCTAAAGAAGATTGGGAATAATTCTGTGCGCTTATCTTAAAAAATGTGTTTCAGGAAGATTTTGTTGATTAGACCAAAGATGATCATGGCAAATAATGGTAACTACAGAGAGTTACGCTGGTTCCTGCCATGGAGTAAACTGAGGTACGGTAACAGTTCTCTTTCATACTATTGACATTTAGGATCCTAGCCAGCATTCTTGTGACAGAGCATTAAGGAACGTCCGCTCAGCCCTATCCGCTCAGTCCGTAGGATGCTTAATGTCCGGAGATAATGTATGCAGTACCTTCAAAGTATTGGCAGGTAAAAGCATCTAGAAGCCCAATTTAATTCAGTTTAACTCCAGCATCTCCATTATAGGCTTTCTTGCTTAGTTATTTGAGTAAATGGAGTCTTTATTCCTGTGTCCAAACCCAGGTGATCACTACTGCGCAGTATCGTGGCTAGCTACAATTTTATACCATTTCTTCCTGTCCCATTTTAAGTCGCCATTTTCTTGGGTGTACTTGCTCATTCCCTGAGCAAGAGAGTAGGGGAGCCATCACATCAGCAAATGCTTTCCAAATCTGATACAGTGGGAGGCTAACTGGCCTTCTAAATAATGAAGTTTACTCA
This sequence comes from Somniosus microcephalus, assembly GCF_052327205.1. Taxonomy (NCBI): domain Eukaryota; kingdom Metazoa; phylum Chordata; class Chondrichthyes; order Squaliformes; family Somniosidae; genus Somniosus; species Somniosus microcephalus. Next base: position 101,296,137 of record NC_141001.1, read on the forward strand.
CTCTCCTAATAAAGTATGGAACTAGAAACTGCCATTAGTCTGTCAAACCTGCAGCATCCACAAATCATGTACAGGAAACTTTCTGGTATCTGGTACCGACGGGACCGAGCTGGTGCCGTTAGATCAAAACTGACGTAGAAACCAGCGCTAATGTTAAAACATATGGAGCTCAGAGCTCCGTGTGAAGCGACAAACAACAGCTTCAAAACAGCCGGCGCAGCTTGCAAGCGTCTAGCTGTTGCTTAGCTACAGAGACGCTTGCAGAGCCAGGACTGGAGAAAAGAAGCAACGAAAAGAAAAAAAATTATCTGAACCGACTCCTGAATTTTGCCGGTAGATAGAGCTTTCCGGACATTTAACCTCCGGATAAACGAAAGTTTCCTGTACATTTATCCGTTGTGAACTCTACCCAACGCACTCCATCTGCTAGGGGAGGTGACCATTCACCCAATAGGTAAACCTCCAAGGCAATAGCCCCTTATCTCTTACACCTAAGAGAAATCAAGTAGAATATTAATCCAGCTTTACAACCCACTCTTGCAACTCCGACCACATTCCACAGGTGACTTATCCGTCTTCCCAGCTGTGCATGAACGAAATATTATTTAAACATATGTGTCTACCTTCAATCCTGTTCTTTTTTTAAACAGTTAATTGACATATTTATTACTTTTGCTGGGAATCTTACCACACCTCTTTGGGGGAAAATAAATTTCTTCTAATCTCATTGAAGGCATGCTAATTTTTGTTCTCATATCCTGCAATTCTGGAATTATAGTCCATTTAAATATCCTCCTTGCATCCACATTATTTATGCCTCTTATTGGTTGAAAAATGTCACTCATTTACCCTCGCAATATTTTCTTTAATGAATACCAATTTATTTCTGTGAGTTACTCTTCATTAGATCCTTACATTTTGGAAGCATTCATATCACTCTTTGCTAAACTCTCTCTCTCTCTCTCTCTCTCTCTGTCTCTCTCTCTCTCTCTCGAGTGTCTCTCTCTCCCGAGTGTCTCTCTCTCTCACTCGTGTGTGTGTCTCTCTCTCTCTCTCTCTCGTGTCTCTCGAGTGTGTGTGTCTCTCTCGGTCTCTCTCTCGTCTCTCTCTCTCTCTCTCTCGTCTCTCTCTCTCTCCCGTCTCTCTCTCTCTCTCTCCCGTCTCTCTCCCGTCTCTCTCTCTCTCTCTCTCCCGTCTCTCTCTCTCTCTCTCCCGTCTCTCTCTCTCTCTCTCTCTCCCGTCTCTCTCTCTCTCTCTCTCTCTCCCGTCTTTCTCTCTCTCTCTCTCCCGTCTCTCTCTCTCTCTCTCCCGTCTCCGTCTCTCTCCCGTCTCTCTCCCGCCTCTCTCTCGTCCGTCTCTCTCTCGCGTCTCTCCCTCTCTCTCTCTCTCTCTCTCTCGAGTGTCTCTCCCTCTCTCTCTCTCTCTCTCTTTCTCTCATGTCTCTCTCGTGTGTGTCTCTCTCTCTCGTGTCTCTCTCGTGTCTCTCTCTTGCGTTTATCAGTCTCCTTTTGAAGGTGTGCTGTCCAAATTGCACATAATGCGCATAATCTGCTTCAATTCAAATCAAATGCCCTTGAGATGTATCCTGCTAACTTGATTCATCCTGTTGAAAATGGCTTCACTGGATACATTCAGCAAATTTTGAATAATTGGACCCAAATCCGTTTCCTCTTCCACTGCTGCTGATAAATATTCTTTTGAGTGTTGTTTCCCAGTGTGCACTACATTACACTTGCCCACGTTCTGCATTTCCTTAGCTCATCCGCTTAATTGAGAACCCCTGGAATTCGCTTGAGAACTCCAGAATGCCCCAAACTCCGCTGAATGGGCCTGCTTAGACTTGAAGAAGAGGCATAGAAATCTGGAGGAGTAGAGCAGACTACCACTCTGAGCCTAGTGCATCAGTGTAACCTGATGCCTTGGAACATTTGGTTTAGTTCTTCAATTAGACAAAGTGTACTTGTGAGCATTTTAATACGGTCCTATTTGATCTCGCTGTCGTGTAATTTTCCACAAATGTTCTGTTTCTTGTTAGTGTGGTATTGGTTAATGATGTCCAGAGCTGCTTGATCTAACATTTTACTGCATGCAACATTGAATCTGAATCTCCGATTGCATCACCATGTTGATGAATGGTTTAACAAATGTACGGCCGAAGGGGAGATTAGGAGTACTTTTTGTTTGGAACTGCGCGTAAAATACCATCCGCGGTTTGGCAGAGAAGAACAGCTTGAAGTTGGATTATATTTAGCTATGCACTTGTAATGGTTTATCGGTTTCTGTTCAAGCTAGAATATTATTTTTTTAAATGATGTATGCACAAATTCTTGTCCGGATGAGACACTGTCTCATACAAATGTCTTGTGTTGTGCTTAAAAAGAAAGTAGGAGGAAACAAAGGCAGTGCATAGAAAAACTTTCCAGGAACAGAAAATACTGGAGCCACAATGTCTACAAGCTCTTAATTGACCTTTCCACAAAGAAAGCCAGGGCAGAATAGCAATTAACCTTTTGAATAAACTCACTTTTGTAATTGCTTAATATTGATTATACTTTGTAACCTTTAAAGGGACCTACACTTTTAATCTTTGGCCGCAGAATAATATATTACATTTTGCATGGTAGAATGTTCCTATCTCTCTAAAGCAGCGCATTGTTTGACTTAACAGGAGCAATGCCATGGGCGATTCATTAGTGTTGTAATAAATTTTAAAATGAAATAAAGATTTCTCATAATCTGGGAGCTTATTTCTGTTTTATAATAGTTTAAGTAAGTAATCGTTGTTTTGTTTTTCCCTTTTCCTAGGATAGTGGAGGAGCATGCTCTCCCGGAAGTAATCCAAATGGTGACTGGACAGGTGAGCGGAATAGCATTGTGTTTCCACTGCTACTACTGTTTCCAGTAATCAGTAATGGGCCGGATTTTGTTCTGAGTGTCAGCCGTTCGTTATGCTTGCACTTGCCCGTAGACTTTCTATGGGCTTTTGCACTGGAAGTTCCTGTTAGCCAACTGTCAAAAAAGTGCCATCTGCAGGGCATCTGGGACCTGTGTGAACAGGGCAAGCAACTGTGTATCTCCTTAACCAATCAGATTGAAGAATCGTTAATGAGCAGTGCAGAGTCGGAACGAGGAAGTGTCAGTTAGAATGTTGAATTCAATGTAAAATCAGGTACAGAAAGTGAAATAAAGAGAGGGAAAGAAAGATTGGATTAAGAGAGAGAGAGAGATAAAGGAGACAAAGAAAAACATAAAAAAATTATTTACTTTTTAAAAAATCTCCAACAATAATTAAAGTCTGAAGGAATGAGACTCCACACTTGTTAAGGCTAATTATCAGTGCTAGAGGTTGCTTGGCAGTAATTAAGACTTACCCCACCGTTAAAAGGGTACTTACACTGGAATGGACAAGCCCTAACTTTTTCTGGTGTGTTTAGTCTGTATCTGTGAGGTAAGTACCACAACATCATGCCATTCACTGTATTTGAATGGTGAGTCAGTAGGCGAGATGTCGTTTTCGGGAAGCTTTTGGAGGAACGTCTCGTCTCGTACGGCAACTTCTGGATTTTCACGATTAGCTGTGCATGTGGGATCACTGGAAGTTACCGTCCGATTTCCACCTAAATAACGGTGAGCGCTGTTAGCCTCACCATTGTTTCTACAGCAAAATCTAGCCCATAATGTTTTTGGGTCTTTCTTAATGTGTAAGGAGATTGTCTTATAACTGAAAAATTAGGATTTTAGGCATTTTGAATGCTGAGTGGTATGAAATACAACTATAGAAAGGCACAGACTGTTTCTTTATTAGCTGAATAAATCCAGAATGATTGACCTTTTTGCTTTGGGCAGAAGCTCAAGTTTGTTAATCTGGGGACCAGTTCAGAAATGATTTTGGATCTTTTACGGTATTAAACAGAGTCACCATTTTAACTGGATCATTGTTTTTGCAGCTGTAAGTAAAGTCGCGATTTCTGTTCAGAGTTTGCTGTTGCGTCAATGCATCGTTGCCCGTATTTAATTTCTTTGTTTGTTCAAAACAGTTAACACCAATGGGTGCATCAATGCAGTTCTCCCACAAACACCGTGGTCAAAATGTACAAAAGGCACCATAAAATATGCCTGTGAATGTGCAATAAAATGTACAGTGGCTTCATACAATATACGGCCAGGAATTTCCTCGGAGCTGCCCCCCGCTCGGCCGCAGTAACTTGGTGGGACGCGCGACGTAAAACCAATTTACACGCGTAAAACAGGGATCAGGCAAAGGTCCAGCAACAGAGCGGTGTTATGTTCATTAATAAATAGACATTCATATTATGAACACAGCTAGCTTTTGCTAGTTACTTTATTGAGCCATGTGGACTTGGTACAGTATCTGTAGAGATGCAGCATTGTGCTCCTGTGTGCAGGCTGCCATCTTGACTGTTGCCTTGTGGGTAGCCTAGTGCCTCATGGGTAATGTAGTCTTAATATCATACAGCTGGGTAGTGTAGTCTTATACATACAGCTATATACAGCTCCACCTAGTGTCCACTATAGAATGACATGCTATTGATCACTACAAGCGGGAGCAGCACTGAGTGAATTTCTGGCCATAAGTGAAGGTACTTTTTTTTTGAGAATTCAATTTATTATAAAAGAAATTAAATAGAAGACAATAATGCAGTGCGCATTTTTTTTTCTTTCAGGATTCGGTCCCATTTGGTGATGCTGTCATAGCAACAAAGGATACCTGTCTTGGAAGTGAAATCTGTGAGGAACTCTGGGCTCCTAATAGGTACAAACTTTAATCATAATGCTTTCAGCATCTCCAGGGATTCTGTACCCCTTGGGTTGTTCAGATTATAAAATATCATCTCAAATACTGAAGCTAAAAAAATGACACGTATGTCTGTTTTTTCTGGTCTTGTTCCTCCCCATTCTCATTCTGCTGTATTTTCTATTTGATCTCTCCTGTATTATCTGTGTGCTCTCTTTTCTGCGCTTTACGCATAGAATAGAATCATAGAATGGTTACAGCGCATGAGGAGGCCATTTGGCCTGTCGAGCCCGTGCCGGCTCTCTCTGCAAGAGCACTTCAGCTAGCCCCACTCCCCCGCCCTTTCCCCGTAGCCCTGCAAATTGTTTCCCCCTCAGATACTTATCCAATTCCCTTCTTGAAAGCCACGATTGCGTCTCCCTCCACCACCCTTTCAGGCAGTGCATTCCAGATCCTAACCACTCGCTCGCTGTGTAAAAAAAAAAAAAAAAAAGTTTCCCCTCACGTCGCCTTTGGCTCTTTTCCCATGAAGCCACCTTGAACCTGTGACTCTTCTCAACCCTTCCGCCAATGGGAACAGTTTCTCTCTATCTACTCTGTCTAGACCCCTCATGATTTTGAATATTGTAAGATGTTTAAATTCACCCTTGTCCTTTAACCCGTCCAACAGTTTCCAAAGTTCAGACCCGTGGAACAGACAACACAAAACACAAGGATTCGGGAATAAATTTCTTTTTACTTAAAATCAGCAAGAGGTTATAAGTAAGCTCATACAAAACTGTTGCATGTAATACTCCCGATTATATCTAAGCATACACAGAGCTATTCCTTTACTTTAAGATCAAGCGATAATAAGCCAACTCCATATACGTACTAACACCAGCGAGTGATCAATCCGGCAGTGACTAGGCGTATGATTTCTGGCAACTGACCAGGTCGCCCGGCTGCAGCCGCCCCGAGTGTCTTAAAACAGCATCTCTTATACCCTAAAAACCTGGGCAGGCCCCTCAATGTGTATGTGTCCCAAACTGTGACAAATGGTCGGCAGTTGTTTTCCTATTATCAGTGGGCCCCAAAGCCGTTCACTCCATTTGCCTGAAGATGCTCCTGTCTTTGTAACGCCCAACAGTTTGTTCCTGCTCAGGGTCTGTCACTTCCTTATCTGATTAACAGCTTTTGTTCAAAGTTCTCACAGGAGCCAACCTCTCAACCTCCCGAAGCATGCTGGGATATTAAATTTGGTCAACTTTTTAAGTTTGGTCAAGTTATAGCAAATTCTTACAGCAAATGGCTGATTCTTACAATACCTCTATCAAATCTCCTCTCAACCTTCTCTGCTCTAAGGAGTACAACCCCAGCTTCTCCAGTCTATCCACGTAACTGAAGTCCCTCATCCCTGGAATCATTCTTGAAAATCTTTTCTGCACCCTCTCTAAGGCCTTCACATCCTTCCTAAAGTGCAGTGCCCAGAATTGGACACAATACTCCAGTTGAGGCCGAACCAGTGTTTTATAAAGGTGCATCATAACTTCCTTGCATTCTATGCCTCTATTTATGAAGCCCAGGATCCCGTGTGCTTTTTTAACTGCTTTCTCAACCTGCCCTGCCACCTTCAATGAATTGTGCACATATACCCCCAGGTCTCTCTGTTCATGCACCCCCTTCAGGATTGTGCCCTTTAGTTTATATTTCCTCTCCTCGTTCTTTCTACCAAAATCTATCACTTCGCACTTTTCTGCGTTAAATTTCATCTGCCACGTGTCCGCACATTTCACCAGCCTGTTTACGTCCACTTGAAGTCTATCACTCTCCTCCTCACTGTTCAAAGTATAGTGTATTTTGCAAATTTTGAAATTGTGCCCTGTCCAAGCCATTTAATATACATCAAGAAAAGCAGTGGTCCTCGTACTGGCCCCCGGGGAACACCTTCCACCAGTCCAAAAAACAACCGTTCACCACTACTCTCTGTTTCCTGTCACTTAGCCAATTTCGTATCCATGCTGCCACTGTCCCTTTTATTCCATGTCCCTTTTATTCCATGGGCTTCAACTTTGCTGGTAAGCCTATTATGTGACACTTTATCAAACGCCTTTTGGAAGTCCACGTACACCTTGTCAACCGCATTGCCCACATCAACCCCCTCTGTTACCTCATCGAAAAACTCAATCAAGTTAGTTAAACGTGATTTGCCTTTAACAAATCTGTGCTGGCTTTCCTTAATTAATCCACACTTGACCAAGTGACTCTTAACTTTGTCCCTGATTATTGTTTCCAAAAGCTTCCCCACTACCGAGGTTAAACTGACTGGCCTGTCGTTGCTGGGTTTCTCTTTACCCCCTTTTTTGAACAAGGGGGTAACATTTGCAATTTTCCAGTCCTCCGGCATCACCCCCTCCCCCCACTGTATCTAAGGAGGATTGGAAGATTATGGTGAGTACTGTCGCGATTTCCTCCTTAACCTCCCTCAGCATCCTAGGATGCATCCCATCTGGTCCTGGTGACTTATCTACTTTAAGTACAGCCAGCCTTTCTAGTACCTCCTCTTTTTATCAATTTTTATCTCATCCAGTATCTCCACTACCTCCTCTTTCACTATGACTTTGGCAGCATCTTCTTCCTTGGTGAAGACAGCTGCAAAGTACTCATTTAGTACCTCAGTCATGCCCTCTGCCTCCATGCGTAGGTCTCCTTTTTGGTCCCTAATCGGCCCCACCCCTCCTCTTGCTACCCGTTTACTATTTATATGCCTATAGAAGACTTTTGGATTACCTTTTATGTTGGCTGCCAATCTATTCTCATACTCTCTCTTTGCCCCCCTTATTTTCTTTTTCACTTCCCCTCTGAACTTTCTATATTCTGCCTGATTCTCATTTGTATTCTCAACCTGACCTCTGTCATACACGCCCTTTCTCTGCTTCATCTTTCTCTCTCTTTTGTCATCCAGGGAGCTCTGGTTTTAGTTGCCCTACCTTTCCCCCTCATGGTACCTTGACTGTACCTGAACTATCTCTTTAAAGGCAGCCCATTGTTCAATTACAGTTTTGTCTGCCAATCTTTGATTCCAATTTACCTGGGCCAGATCTGTTCTCAACCCACTGAAATTTGCCTTCCTCCAATTAAGTATTTTTACTCTCGATTGCTCCCTGTCCTTTTCCATAGCTAATCTAAACCTTATGATACTATGATCACTGTTCCCTAAATGTTCCCCTACTGACACTTGCTCCACTTGACCCACCTTATTCCCCAGGGCCAGATCCAGCAATGCCTCCTTCCTTGTTGGGCTGGAAATATATTGATCAAGAAAGTTCTCCTGAACACACTTCAGAAATTCTTCCCCATCTCTGCCCTTTACAGTATTATTATCCCAATCTATATTAGGATAATTGAAGTCCCCCATTATTACTACTCTATAGCTCTTGCACCTCTTTGTAATTTCCCTGCAAATTTGCTCCTCTATATCTTTCCCACTAGTTGGTGGCCTATAGAATACACCTAGTAGTGTAATGGCACCCCTATTATTTCTTAACTCCAACCAATTACAGTAGATTCTGTCCTTGACCCCTCCAGGACATCCTCTCTCTCCAGCACTGTAACATTCTCCTTAACCAATACTGCCACCCCACCTCCTTTCTTTCCTGAACACCTTATATCCAGGAATATTTAAAACCCCGTCCTGCCCTTTTTTGAGCCAGCTCTCCGTTATCGCCACGACATCATATTCCCATGTGGCTATTTGCGCCTTCAATCTCTCCACCGACCCGGCTTCCATTTTCAGTGCTCGAATAGCATTGCTTGAAATCTATCTGTGATTGACTGAGAGCACGTTTCAAAATCTGGTTTTTTTTTTCAACCAGTGCGGAGATGGATGAATAACATTTGATCTGGTTGGCCCTTCGTTCGGATGAATTAAACGTTTTGACTGTTTTTGAAGCTGACCCCAAGAACTAAAAAGCATGAGATGTGAGATAACTTGTCAGCAGCCCATGTAGAGGGGCATGTGTGGAAATGAGCTATCTTGTTGCTGGGAAATGAGCTATCTTGTTGCTGGTACTTGTGTGGGTGGTGGGTGGTTGGTGGGGTCAAGCTTTGCAATGTTGCATCTTCCAACACAGCATCATTATTCCCATTACATAAAAGAATAAATAATAGAATAACAGCATTTCAGTGACCCTAAGTTAGATTATACATTTATACTATTGGTTAGGTGGTGGGGAGTGATTAAACTGACTGTTTTCAGTGTCCATTCTCTTGCTCTTCTACTCTGGCCACCTCTCTACAGATGGGAGCGAGTGAATAGAGAACTCTGTCTAAGATTAGCAAAAATATTCAAAATTTTTTCCTCCTCCCCCAAAATAAATCAGTTTTCAGTGGGCTATTTAATGGTAGCATTTTCAAGGCCTTAAATAGTCAGGTGGAATAATATTTACCCAAAGCAATTTCTCAATTAGGAATTTATGACCTAGAAAGAGCCAGTGGAAAGTAATAAGAAAGACTTGCATTTATATAGCCCCTTTCATGACCGCAGAACATCCCAAAGGGCTTTACAGCCAATCAAGTGCTTTTGAAGTGTAGTCACTGTTGTAATGTAAAGATTTAACTTCCAGTGCTAAGCCTTGACCTGCGCTTTTGTTGTGATTATAAGAGATTCAGTAATTTGGCCCTTGAATATGCTTTTGCTGGAAAAATTTTGGGAGCGTGGATGGTGTGCAGTCGTAACTCTGCCCTTCGATTTCTGGGACTCAACTTCAAATTCAATCTAGAGCGATGAGATGAAAGTCTCCTTTCTGCTGGCTATAAGCGTCCAATGTCAAATGAACTTGGACAGCCTCGACCCAGTTCCAATTGCAGGCAGCCTACAGTGCAAATCTGACTTTAATTTGAGACAAATTGGCAATTGTATTCAAGGTGGCCGTAACGAAGGATTGTGCAAGACATGCAAAGATGCAATTGTGAAGCTGTAGGGAGGTAATCTGAGTACAGGGACCTTTACTTTGCATCTAACGCATATTATGTTTCTAAAAGAGGTGGCTGTAGAGATAGTGGATGCATTGGTTGTGATCTTCCAAAATTCCCTCCATTCTAGAACAGTCACAGCAGATTGGAAGGTAGCAAATGTAAGCCCGCTATTCAATAAAGGAGGGAGAGAGAAAACCGGGAACTGTAGGTCAGTTAGCCTGACATCAGTCGTCGGGAAAATGCTGGAATCCGTTATCAAGGAAGCGGTAACAGGGCACTTAGAAAATCATAACATGATCAGGCAGAGTCAACATGGTTTTATGAAAGGGAAATCATGTTTAACAAATTTATTGGAGTTTTTTGAGGATGTAACTAGCAGGGTAGATAAAAGGGGAACCAGTGGATATAGTATATTTGGATATCCAAAAGGCTTTCGATAAGGTGCCACGTAAAAGGTTGCTACGCAAGATAAGAGCTCATGGGGTTAGGGGTAATATATTAGCATGGATAGAGGATTGGTTAACTGACAGAAAACAGAGAGTAGGGATAAACGGGCCATTTTCCGGGTGGCAGGCTATATCTAGTGGGTGCCACAATGATCAGTGCTTGAGCCTCAGCTATTTACAATCTATATTAATGACTTGGATGAAAGGACCGAGTGCAATGTATCCAAGTTTGCTGACGATACAAAGCTAGGTGGGACAGTAAGCTGTGAGCCTGCAAAGGGATATAGACAGGTTAAGTGAGTGGGCAATAAGGTGGCAGATGGAGTATAATATAAGGAAATGTGAGGTTATTCACTTTGGTAGGAAGAATAGAAAAACAGAATATTTTTAAATGGTGAGAAACTATTAAATGTTGGTGTTCAGAGAGATTTAGGTGTCCTCGTACAGGAAACACAAAGTTAGCGTGCAGGTATAGCAAGCAATTAGGAAGGCAAATGGCATGTTGACCTTTATTGCAAGGGGTTTGGAGTACAAGAGTAAGGAAGTCTTGCTACAATTGTACAGGGCCTTGGTGTGACCACGCCGGAGTTCTGTGCACAGTTCTGGTCTCCTTATTGGAGAAAGGACATACCTGCCTTGGAGGCGGTGCAACAAAGGTTCACTGGATTGATCCCTGTAATGAGAGGGTTGTCCTATGAGGAGAGATTGTGTAGAATGGGCCTGTACTCTGGAGTTTAGAAGAATGAGAGGTGATCTCATTGAAACATAAGATTCTGAAGGGGATTGACCGGGTAGATGCTGAGAGGTTGTTTCCCCTGGCTGGAGAGTCTGGAACTAGGGGGCATAGTCTCAGGATAAGGGGTCGGCCATTTAAGACTGAGATGAGGAGGAATTTCTTCACTCAGAGGGTTGTGAATTTTTGGAATTCTCTACCCCAAAAGGCTGTGGATGCTGAGTCTTTGAGTCTATTCAAGGCTGAGATAGATAGGATTTTTGGACTCTAGGGGAATCAAGGGATATAGGGATCGGGTGGGAAAGAGGAGTTGAGGTCGAAGATCAGCCATGATCTTATTGAATGGCGGAGCTGTCTTGAATGGCTGGAAGGCCTATTCCTGCTCCTAATTGTTATGTTCTTACGTGCTTATTCTATCTAACCAGGGAGTGCTTGACTTTAACAATGGTGGCATTTTTAATGGTGAATGTTACAAACTACAAGCAGGGGATATATTCACAGTGTGTTCTGAATCAGTTCAGATTTATTGCACGTTAAATAACTGAATTGCTACTGTGCTCTTCGAGTTTGCAGTGGATTTTGTTTTAAGCCTCAGTGTAAGATTTCTTCCACATGGACACAAGTCTACACTTGGTGCTTGTTTGACTTGTAGTGGTTGGAGGCATATTTACTTAATGTTTGCTGTAAAAAGATAAGGAAGGATGTCAAGCCCTTGGAGAGGGTGCACAGGAGATTTACTAGAATGGCACCAGGGATGCAGGACTTCAGCTACATGGAGAAACTTGAGAAGCTGGGGTTGGTCTCCCTGGAGCAGAGAAGGTTAATTGGAGATTTGATAGAGATGTTTAAAACCATGAAGGGTTTTGATGGTGTAAATAAGGAGAAACGGTTTCCAGTGGCAGAAGGGTCGGTAACCAGAGGAGACAGATTTACGGTAATCGGCAAAAGAACCAGAGGTGAGATGAGAAGTATTTTTTACGCTGTGAATTATTATGATCTGGAATGCCTGAGGGTGGTGGGAGCAGAATCAATAACAACTTTCAAAAGAGAAGTAGACAAATAATTGAAGGGAAAATATTTGCCGAGCTATGGAGAAAGGGCAGACAAGTGGGATGAATTGGATAGCTCTTTCAAAGAGCTGGCACAGGCACGATTGGCCTCCTTTTGTGCGGTAATGTTCTATGGTGATGGAAATCAAAGGTAGGCTGCCAGATCTGGTTTTGTTGGAGACCCTCATGATCAAAATAAAGAAATCATTTGCATTTATATTGCGCTTTTCGGGGCCATGGAACATCCCAAAGCGCTTCACAGCCAATTAAGTACTTCTTAAAGTGTTGGAGCCAATTTACACACAGCAAGGTCCCACAAACAGCAATGAGATAACTGACCAGATAATCTGTTTTAGTGACCTCTATTGAGGGATAATTGTTGGCCAGGAAAACCGGGAGACCTCCCCTGCTCCTCTCGGAATAGTGGCGTGGTATCTTTAATGTCCACCTGAGACGGGGCCTCGGTTTAATGTCTCATTCGACAGACGGCACCTCTGACAGTGCAGCACTTCCTCAAGGTTGACACCAACTAATGTTAACATTGTTAATAGTTAATGTTTTCAGCATGCTGTCTATGCAGACATGCTATTCTATCAAGGAGATGATAGAGCTCTGGTGGTGACTGGCCCGGATTTTGCGGTGGGTGATTACCCCTCTGAAACTGACTGTAACTTCAGGATTTAGCGAATGTGCAGCTAAAGGTGGAAATCTTGAAGTTGCAGTCAGTCATTCGCTGCTTCGACACAGTCTGCACTGTGGACCTTCCCCACCCCCGGCGTAAGCTTTTCCGCGCTAATATCGCTGTTAAACAGCCCATTAAATGTTAAGCCTTGTTGGAATAGGTGTAACTGGGGTTTGAACAGCGTATTGACTGCTAAGCAAACGTTCTGGCCCTGAAACACTAATTTTATATTTGTGGAATGTTAAATTCATCCATGACCTAGACTTTAAAAAGAAAAACACATTTAAAAAAAAAAAAAAAAAAAAATGTTAGAGAGCAAAATAAAGATTGGGACATACACATGGGGGTTAAGTAGAACCTGAAATACCATGAATAAAGTTTAAAGTGCAGATAATTGCTTTTCATTTCCTGCTTTGCTGTCTGTGAGAATTCTTCAAATGTGATTGGCTGCTTAGACAACTTGATGATGTCACTGCTGCATCGCGCTAGGAATCCCCTATTGACAGCGTTACAATCGATTACACATCGAGGAAGCTAAAGCTCTCGCCACAGAGATCACGAGATCTTTGGAGGCAGCTTCCTTCGAGGTCAGCGGCGATATTTTGGAAGTCTGATTTTGAACTTGAAACTAGATCAACCATTTTGTGTGCGCAGAATAAGCTCGGAAAGGAAGAACCGCCTTGGGAACTGGTTTGATGGCAGTGCTGATTTGGATGCACGCTGGTGAACTCAGCAATTTAAATTGCCAAATTCCTTGCATCATTATGATTAGAGCTGTGTTTCAAATGGGAATAAAATTGTCAAATATAGTTAGTTGCCCATGCATGTGTGTAACATTTAAATCTGTGTCACGGCCTTGGAACTGCTCTGTTAAGACCCAGCGGTATAACCAGGGCAGCTCCACTCCTTCTCCTTAAAGATTACAATAAGCAGCCCAGGTTACCTATTGTTTACAAGCTTTCCAGAGCAGCTCCTCTGCATGAGGTGTGTTGTGCTGTTGCACCAATGACTTGAAGCAGAGAGGAATGTGTAAGAGATTCAAGGAGTTCCAAAAAATTTCGCTGGCATAGCAATATTTCACATTGCATAACCTGGCCAAGTTCAGTGAACATGCAGAGCAAGGGAATGAGTCAGCCAGTGAATTGTGTTCTTTGATTCGAGCCTCAACTCTAGTCTATCTATTAGAACAGCATGCATGCACATTAAGGGAATCATGGGCTATGGGGATAGTGCAGGAAAGTGGAGTTGAGGTAGAAGATCAGCCATGATCTTATTAAATGGTGGAGCAGGCTTGAGGGGCCAAATGGCCTACTCCAGCTCCTATTTCTTATGTTCTTATTAGGGTTAATGTGAAACTGATCTCTGGGAGAGCTTTGGTTTATTCTGGCACCGATTCAGTGCCGCGAGCTCAGATTATTAATGGTGGACATAACAGATTGGACTGTGACCAAACCTATCCTCCTGTGTCAGTGTAACCAGGGCAAAATGAAATGAAAAAAATCAAGCAAAAAAATAACATGCTGTTATTACTGTACCATTACTGTACTTACTTACTCCACTGTTCAAGGACATTCAGTTGTGTACTGACAAACATTTTTCTGTTACAGGATGACCTAATCTTACATTTTGCAATGGGAGTGTCACCATTGCTACTTCATTTATAAAATCAAAGGGTTGTAAACAAGTCCGATTAATTTTTTATGTCTTCATTTATTTCTTCCGTTTGTCACCATTGATTTTACATTCTTTAAATGGTAAATGCTAATGACATTGGAGGAAACTTGTTTAGAGGAGATCCGGTGTTTAACAGTACGAGTAAGCGGAGTTGAAATCAAACTACTGCTGAAGCACCTCGTTATTCATTATCTCCGAGATGTGATCAGATGCAAATGAAGTGGCAGAGTTTCAGTTGAAGGGGCACAAGAGAGTCCGAAAGGACAGAATAGGACATAAAGGGAGCACTTAACAGTTCTTGAGAAATAGATGCTGTTGATTTATAAAGTGGTGCTGAAGCAATTCAGACGCAGCTGGATCAAGCTATTGATCTAAAATTGATCATTGATACTGTTACAGGCCTCCAGGTCAAGGGGCCTATCGGGAAAAGGCCATCAGGCCACAAACTAAAGGGGTAACATTATTAGGTAGTGTTTTGGGGGATTTTAATTTTCCAGTGGTCCAGTAGTGATCAACCTAATATTGGCGGGGAGGGTTGGTAAGGGCTGCAAGATTTGTAGATACGTATTACAAATGATTCCTACATACATGGCATGTAGGAGATGCTACCAGGGGAAATAGTGCACCAGACCTAATTCTTAGCCGTGACCCTGATACGGTATCACACCTTCATGTGGGAAATAGAGACCTGAGCATCATTAGATATAACTTGATCAGCCAAGTTAATGGTTTTGAAAATGTCATGCTCGTACCAGATTCAGGTAGAGTCCCAACATTAAGGCTAAGGTTTTAAATGGCTACTTTGCATCACGCTTCAGTACTGACAATACTGAGTTACCAGTGCTGCGACACAGTGGTGATGCTAAAATTCAATGCGTACACGTGGATGTAGAAATAGTCCTCTCACTGACAGATCGGGCTGCTGGCCCTGATGATATTTACCCTAGGTGCTTAAAGATATGGGGGCTGTCTTGTGCAACATATATCTAATAGCTCACTGAGACCTGGGGTTATTCCCATGGGCTGGCGAGAAGCCCACATGGTGCCTGTATTTCAAAAGCAGAGTAAGCCAGAACCAGGAAACTATAAGCCCATTAATTTAACATCAATTATAGGCAAGTTTTAAGGATTATTAGAGATACATTATATGACCACCTGGAAAGAGTAGAGGTTTTTTTTATATGAGTAGAGGTTATTGGGGAATCCCAGCATGCTTTCTGGAAAAGAGGTCCAATCTTGCCAACTTGATTGAATTTTTTCAAGAGGTTACAAAGTTGGTGAATGATGCAAATCTAGTAAATATTGTGTATCTTGATTTTCAAAAAGTCTTCGCTAAAGTCCCGCACAAATGACTGCCGAGTGAGGAAGATTTTAGGTTGGATAGCCAACTGGTTGTGTTTGCATAGACGGAGGGAAGTTATTCATTGTAGCAGCTCCGCATTGGAGCCGGTCACTAGTGGGAGTCCCGCAGGGATCCGCGTTGGGTCCGTTACTCTTCAGCATCAACAATCAATGATCTTGAACAAGACATCGGAGGAACAAGCGCAAGGTTTCTGTTGACATGAAGATATGGACAGGAGTTGGGACCTTTGACAAAATAACTAGTCTGCCGGTGGACCTGGATGCATTGATTGAATGGGCCTGTGTGTGGCAGATGCCTTTCAAAGTAGACAAGTGTAGTGTGGTGCATTTGAGCCAGGGTAACACTGGACCATTTTTTTTTATCCAGGGCAGCTGTTTATCTTTTTGATGTCAATTCCCTGCCGTTTCTCTATAGCCTTTAATACCTTATGGACTATCAGTCCTGATGCTTACAACTTGACTCTCCTTCCATCCTGACCTGACTCTACAGCCTTTCCGTTTGAGACCTGACCGAACTCGGTCCTCTCGCTGCTTATTGCCTAATCTGGCTCTTTAGCTTCCCCTCTCTCTACCCTGCTTGATCTTTAACCTCCACACTTATTCCCAACCCAACTCTAAAGCCAGCCCAGGCTCGAGAGGAGGAGGGGTGGGTGGGTGGGTGGGTGGGTGGAGAGATTGGAGTGGATCAGGAAGTAAATTGAAAGGGTATTAATTATTTTCAAGTGTTTGATTTTTTTTAATGGGATCCTGATGGTGGGATTTCATCCTTCAGAATAGTTTCTTCATCTAATTTTAGTTTTTTATAATACTGTAATTGAAAAAAATTGGTAAAGGTACATCACATACTCTTCCTCTCTTCCCCTCCCCTCCCGCCCCCCCCCCACGCCCACCAGCATAACCTCATCTTTGCTTTTTAAACATTTTGGGGGAGAAATTCGGTATCGCCCTGTTTGGGGCGCATTTATCGGCCGGGCGCAAAGTTTAGCGCCTGCCGCTAATTATCGCCTCCGACTGCAAACTTGGCTTCTATCGCCCCTGGAGGTGATTGGAGCGCTAAATCAGGCGCTACAGACCTCTCTTAAGGCACTAATGCCGAGGAGCGAGGCGCTACCTCAGAGCGCTGGCGAAGCTCATGTGATGTCAGTCAGCAATGGAACACAGACACAATGGCGCCGGCTAGTTCTTAAAGGGGAGGATCGATCTTGCTCTCCATCCACACCCTGCTCATTGCAGCCTTGAATCTCGGTCTGGAGAGACCTGGACATCAAATCTGCTGGAAAGAACAATGGAGAGGCCCAGGGAAAGAGATCAGAGTGCAGCCCGTCTCTCCTAAGTCGATGCAAGGAAGGTCAAATCAAAATGAACCTGCAAAGTGCTGCTCAGTACCCAAAACTCCTTCACACAGCGTTGAATCTTTCCAGAAGTCTCTCTCTCTCAAAATGCATGGTACAAAAATGTCACCGACAAAAAAAGGCAGGAAGCGGTCGCCTTTAAATAGCGCTCCCCCAGTCCCTTCCCGACTGCAAAAGGCTCCCCTCAACCTGTCGTTGATAGTGGCAGGCGGTAAGGCAGGGGGCGCCACTCAATATCCAGTCCGGGGCACTACTGGGGCATTGCACATTCGACTGACGTCACGACCTGCCGACGCAGGAGATCGTGGCGGTAGCGTTTAGTGCCGCCGCAAAATGTCTGGTCAATTTCGCGAGCGGCGCAAACATCGCCGTGCCTGGGCGCTAGTTGGTTTGCGCCCCATTAGCGCCCTCTTAGGGTGCTAGCGGGAGGCGCAAAACAACCGAATTTTCGCCCCGTTATTTTTGTTCTGTTTTCTGGCATTTACATGTTGAGATGATGGGCAGCTGACCTGCTCCCAGGCTTCTCTTCGAGCCAGTGTCCGAGGTCTATGGGCCTGTTGTGTTGTGAGGAAGCCGTTCCCTCTGCTTTATCCCTGACTCCCTGATATTACCAGAAGTAAGACTAGGGGGTTATAACTATAAGATAGTCACTAATAAATCCAAGAAGGAATTCGGGAGAAACTTCTTTACCCAGAGAGTGGTTAGAATGTGGAACTTGCTACGGAGGAGTTGAGGCGAACAGCATAGATTCCGTTAAGGGGAAGCTAGGTAAGTATGTGAGAGAGTAAGGAATAGGAGGATATGCTGATAGGCTTAGATGAAGTAGAGTGGGAGGAGGCACATATGGAGCTAAGCACCAGCATGGACCAGTTGGAGTGGATGTTTCTGTGCTGTAAATTCAGTGCAATTCTATGTAAAGACCTATTGACTATCACGTGACTGCTAATTGAGATTTATCCATTTGCTTACCTTGATCTCTCTGGAACAAGATGCCTTTTTGTGGCCTCTGTGATTTCTTTGATATTGTTTTAACGTCAATAATATGTATATCTCTCACCTTTACATGACAGCTGATATGCCCAAATGTTTGCCTGGAAAAAGCCCTGTACCAAGACGGGATGTAATTAGTTTGAACAGGCAGAAACGTGATTGAGTAATTATTACTGGTTCAATGTAAAACGAAAGACCTTTTAGATACAGTAGCCCACTCACTTCTGATATGGTGATCCCATTACTAAACCCTGTGAGTTGAATATCTGACTGATATCTGAGTAAGGTTACCATGTTTTTGTTCAGCTGGTGTGTTGCAGTTCTGTCGTGTGAGTGTGTCGAGAACCGAGACTGCCATCCAGCAGTGAACTTGTTTAATGCATGTTCCAAAAAGGCTAGATTGTGCATTGTGTGTTGATACATCTTTTACAAAAAGGTCGCCTGTGCCAGTGAGAACATATGTTTAAGACACTGACTACTCTTGTTCCTTCCTTCTCAGTCCCCACATTACGATGGCGATGGACGGGGTGGAGATATTTACCAATTCCTCGGGGAGCCACCATGTCCTTCGGAAGAATTACCTCAGGGTCGACCTTGTAAAGTCAGCTACCGCAAAGGTACAAGTGTTGAAATGGTGGTGTCTCCAGGTTAAAATGGATTTCCAGGGCTGCTTCAAGAACTGACAAAGGAAAAGTTTCAAAGAATGAACTCGCTGCTGCTGCTGCTGCACAGCCAGGTTCATTCCTTTATCAGATTGCCAGCTAACTTCCCGAGTTGCTGACGCGATGACTCACCGAGTGTTCGTGAATGTGTGTCTGATATGAAAATTGGGCCAAGTATTGTCCTGGTGGCAGCTACAACATGACCATGTCAATCTTTGTTTCTAGGCCTTGATGGGTGATAAACAAGTATTGGGGCAGGGGATGCACTTCTTGCATGTCCAGTATTTTTGTAACACTTATGGATCTGGCCAAAATTTAGACCAAATGCAGTTATAACAATAACTTACATTTATACCGAGCCTTTAATGTAATATGACGTTCCGAGCGCTTCACGGGAGCATAATCAGACAAAAAGTTGACACCGAGCCACGTAAGGAGATATTAGGACAGGTGACTTGGTCAAAGAGGTAGGTTTTAAGGAGCGTCTTAAAGGAGGAGAAAGATGTGGAGAGGCGACGAGGCTTAGGGAGGGAGTTCCAGAGCTCGGGGCCTTGGGCACGGCTGCCAATGGTGGGGGAAGGAAGTCGGGGATGCACAAGGCCAGAAATGTAGGACAGCAGAGTTCTTGGAGGTTTGTAGGCCTGGAGGAGGTTACAGAGATGGGGAGAAAAGTTATGTTACAAAACAGATCTTGCTGTCATCTGCTGCAAGATTTCTGTTTTGCAGATGACACAAAACTTGGAACTATAGTGAACAGTGAGGAGGATAGTGATGGACTTCAAGAGGACATAGACAGGCTGGTGGAATGGGCGGACATGTGGCAGATGAAATTTAACGCAGAAAAGTGCGAAGTGATACATTTTGGTAGGAAGCAGAGGCAATATAAACTAAAGGGTACAATTCTAAAGGGGGTGCATGAACAGAGAGACCTGGGGGTATATGTGCACAAATCGTTGAAGGTGGCAGGGCAGGTTGAGAAAGTGGTTAAAAAAGCTTACGGGATCCTGGGCTTCATAAATAGAGGCATAGAGTACAAAAGCAAGGAAGTTATGATGAACCTTTATAAAACACTGGTTCGGCCTCAACTGGAGTATTATGTCCAATACTGGGCACCGCACTTTAGGAAGGATGTGAAGGCCTTCGAGAAGGTGCAGAAAAGGTTTACAAGAATGGTTCCAGGGATGAGGGACTTCAGTTAAGTGGATAGACTGGAAAAGCTGGGGTTGTTCTCCTTAGTGCAGAGAAGGTTGGGCCGAAGGGCCTCTATCCGTGCTGTATTACTCTATGACTCTAAGGTTGAGAGGAGATTTGATGGAGGTGTTCAAAATCATGAGGGGTCGAGACAGAATAGATAGAGAGAAACTGTTCCCATTGGCAGAAGGGTAGAGAACCAGAGGTCACTGATTTAAGGTGATTGGCAAAAGAACCAAAGGCGATATGAGGAAAAACCTTTTTACGCAGTGAGTGGTTAAGATCTGGAATGCACTGCCTGAAAGGGTGGTGGAGGCAAATTCAATTGTGACTTTCAAAAGGGAATTGGATAAGTACCTGAAGGAAAACAAATTGCAGGGCTACGGCGAAAGAGCGGGGGTGTGGGACTAGCTGAAGTACTCTTGCAGAGAGCCGGCATGGGCTCAATGGGCCGAATGGCCTCCTGTGCTGTAACCATTCTATGATTCTCGTGGTGTTGAAGAAAGCTCAGATAGTTACAGAACATAATCGTATGCTAACAATATGGACTGCTTCCTTCTAAGGGGTGCAGTGCAATCAATTGCTGACTTTGTTTTCCTCTTTTTTTTAAAGCAGCCTTTTCCCACATTTGTAATTAGCAGTTACAATGATGTGAACCTAATAATTTGTATGAGCTATGTTGAGTGGCAGGATACAGGCCCAAGCTTGCAGTTGCCCACAAAACGAGCTCCCACTTCCATCCATTTGGAGAGCAGGACCCAAGCACTTCCCGTTTATAGATAGGAAAAATTGGATGTGGTGTCACCCCAGGCATGTCTCCGTATACCTTGTTGTTTATTATCTGTGTACTTCAGTCCCTGAATGACACACTTGTTGTTTTATTGATTTTTGTATAAAAGTAAGAAGGCAACAGTGGCAACTGAAATATAATTTTGTTCATCTTCCAGAGGCCAAGACTTGCAAAGTGGCCTCAATTGCTGAGCTCGCGCTGCTTTTAAAAGAAAAGCAGTAAAGCATTGCGGACTATAAAATGGTGTAAATTGTCACCAGAAATGTATGGCAGCACACAAAATGATATCGAGATCTGTATTTAGAAACGTTTACGCTTTATACGCTCCAACTGTGATGCAGCCCTGTGCGAAGGCAGACTGTAAAACTCCTGTCCAACCTTTTACCACCAGCTCCATCCTTCAAATAGTGTAATTGAACAAAGATCGCTTAATCTCGTTCCTAGGCTGACTCTTCAACTTTCTTCTCTTTCATCTTCCCCAGAATGGTGGTATTTATCTCCTTGCCAACCAGAGGGGCTGTGATGGTGATCGCCTGTATTATGATGGCTGTGCTATGATTACCGTGAATGGACATCTAGTGGCTCAAGGAGCCCAGTTTTCATTGGACGATGTGGTAAGATGTGAATACTGTCGGACGTTTTTGAGATTGGCTCACCTTGCTCATTGTTTGTCTATTGCACATTTTCTAAATTAAAAAAAAAAGCATTCTAAGTTGCCCTCTGCAGAATTGTTCAATATTTGAAGGCTCCGCTGGGATCCATCCTAGATTTTTTATTTTTTATTTTTTTCTTCCTTTAGGAAGTTATAACTACCACTCAGGATTTGGAAGATGTAAGAAGCTATCGTGCAGAAAGTATCTCTGGAAGATTAAGGGTTTGTACATGAGTTTTCCTCAATGTTGAAGAGGGAGTTTTACTGTCGATGTCCAGTAAATAAAGTGGTAACTAGTGTTCTGCTGTAAACCGAGGGAAATTGGGGCATAGTCATGTCCTGTTAATTTGTGGGATGCAAGCTATATTTGTTCAGTGATTTCCACTCAAGCCAATGAAGTAATGACCACCTTTAAACTTAATTTTAATTCTTTTTGTTGTGCTCATAAAGCTGAGGGATATCATGCTGAGAGATTGTGTAGAATGGGCCGATACTCTCTGGAGTTTAGAAGAATGAGGGGTGATCTCATTGAACAATACAAGATTCTGAAGGTGATTGGCAGGGTAGATGCTGAGAGGTTGTTTCCCCTGGCTGGAGAGTCTAGAACTAGGGGGCATAGTCTCAGGATAAGGGGTCGGCCATTTAAGACCGAGATGAGGAGGAATTTCTTCACTCAGAGGGTTGTGAACCTTTGAAATTCTCTGCCCCAGAGGGCTGTGAATGCTGAGTCTTTGAGTGTATTCAAGGCTGAGATCGATAGATTTTTGGACTCATGGGGAATCGAGGGATATGGAGATCGGGCGGGAAAGTGTTGAGGTCGATGATCAGCCATGATCTTATTGAATGGCGGAGCAGGCTCAAGGGGCCGTATGGCCCACTCCTGCTCCTATTTCTTATGTTATCATTGCTGGTGAATTAAACGCTCTTCCATTATTAGCACATCTGTCAGCATCAAGCAATCAGAAGTCCTATAAAATTGTCAGATACAGAATAAAGCTCTGATGGAAACAGAACACTTAAGGTCACGTACCTGAAACGTTACCCTGTCTTTTTTTTCTATATTTAAGTTAATTGGCAAAATTTAAGGTAATTGGCAAATGAATCAGAGGGGAGGTGAGGAGAATTTTATTTACGCAGCGAGTTGTAATGATCTGGAATGCAGTGCCTGAACCGGGGGGGGGGGGTGGAGGCAGATTCAATAGTAACTTTCAAAAGGGAATTGGATAAACACTTGAAAAGTAAAAATTTGCAGGGCTATAAGGGAAGAGCAGGGGCGTGGGACTTATTGGATAGCTCTGGCACAGGTACGATTGGCCGAATGGCCTCCTGTGCTGTATGATTCCACGATTCTATTTATACATGCTGACTAACCTGCTGTGTATTTCCAGCTCCTTCTGTTTCTATTTCATGCTTCTAGCATTTGCATTTTTGTTCTTTTATTTGAGGTGAAATGTTCTCTACAGTCTCAATAATGTGTCGTACCCCCAAACTCCTCCATAGGCCATTCCTTGCTTCACTGGTTTGTACTATTCCCTGACACCCTGTGACCTCTGACTGAAATTCTCAATTTGGTTTCCAATTTATATCAAATTGCATGCTGTGGGCCTGTGAACACGCGGACTTGGGTGAAAACTACCCGAGCCCATTTCACGTAGAACCCTCGGAGCTGCCAGTGAGAAGGATCCAAATCGAGGATACAGAGGTGAAAAGGGCAGTTTGCTAACCTGCTACATTATCCAACAATAACATCTTGCATTCATATAGTGCCTGTAATGTAGTAAAGCGTCCCAAGGCGCTTCACAGGAATATTATCAAACAAAATTTGACACCGAGCTGCATGAGATACTCGGACAGATGACCAAAAGCTTGGTCAAAGAGTTAGGTTTTAAGGAACGCCTTAAAGGAGGAGAAAGAGGTAGTGATGCGGAGAGGTTTAGTGAGGGAATTCCAGAGCTTGGGGCCTAGGCAGCCCATCCAAATTGGCAACTGGCATTCCAGAACCCAGAAGAGAGTTAAGCAAAAATATTTCAAGAAGAGACACCAATTTTGTTTTCTGATTCCTACTCCATTGAGGACTAAGCTATTCATATCAAGGCAAACTGGCGAGTCTCTTAAACCCATCTAATTGAGCAATGACTTGAGTTCTTCAAACTTCAATGTGAATTTTTCTCATCACTCTCTTCTTTAGGAAGGGAGAAAAAATGCTTTTTTTTTAATGGTTGTAAGTTTTTCATGGTGGGTTCATCACCTACACTAATCACCGGACTCACTGACTCCTCTTGCAGGAGTTCCACCATTGTTATCAACAGCTGCCACATGTTCCTTCACTTGTACGTATTTCCAAATGTCAGAATTAAATCTGTCCTGCAAATGATATCCCAAACAGGCAAGTGAAACAGAGCCGTATCATCGGGTGAAAGTCAACTTCGCACTTTCTGCAGTTGATGATGTCTATTTGCCGTCCATCGAACCCATTCAGATCCGATGCCACACACCAGAAGAAGAAATCAGGTAGGTTGGAACCTTCAAACTGTTTAATAAGTCCCACACAGTCAACATTTTTACCTGTGTTAAATAGCACACCTAACATGTTCCTAATTAAAAATGTTAACGTCCCATCTACGGGGAAAGAGCGGGGAGAGTGGGACTACAGGAAACTTTGTGCTATCCGGAGGTGAGCTATCCGGCAATCTGGAGCCACCGGCAAAAATCAGCAGCCGTTTTTTATTCTTTTTGTTTGTTTTTTTTGCTTTGTTTTGAACAGTCAAGCTGTGCAAGGTCTGTAGCTATAGCAACAGCTTCAGCTACAGAGCTTTAGGGCCACACCCGAGTGTTTAGAAGCTGTTGCTAAGCAACAGTGTTTGTTGTCAAATACGGAGATAAGAATCTCCGTATCTCTCAACATTAACTCTGGAGAGTACGGCACTTTTTAGGCAACGGCAGCAGCTCGGTCCCGTGGGTGCCGGATAGCACAAAGTTTCCTGTAATTGGACGGCTCTTTCAAAGAGCCAGCACAGGCATGATGGGCCGAATGGCCGCCTTCTGTGCTGTAAGAATCTATGATTCTAGACCGTGATATATTCATTTCTATTTTGTAAAAGCAACAACAATAAAGTTGTTGTAGAACAACTGAGGTCGGCGGCGGGGGGGGAATAAAGAAAATTATATCTAAGTTTTAAAAGACTCCCATGGATGTGTTAATACTTACTCCAGCACAGGGTCTACATGGATGCAGGATCTAGTTTTAACTATTTCTGAAGTTGAGCCTGAAATAGGGGAGAATGTTATTCCATTTTGTCCATGAGCTGCTCCTCTTTCAGTGGAGAGTGTTATCCTGGATTCATAGGAACAGGAGTAGGCCATTTAGCCCCTCCAGCCTGTCCCACCATTAATTAAATCATGACTGATTGATCATTACCTCAACTCCATTTACCCGTCTGCTCCATATACATTGATACCCGTACCGAACGAACGTCTATCGATCCCAGTCTTGAAAATTTTAATTGATCCAGCATCCACGCCTGATTTGGGGATAGCATTCCAGATTTCCACGAATGTTTCTAAAAAAATAAATACTTCCTGATTTCACTCCTGAATGGCCTGGCTCTAATTTTAAGGTTGTGCCCCCTTGTTCTGGATTCCCCACCAGAGGAAATAGCTTAGCTGAATTTACTCTATCGAATCCTTTTATCGTAATAAACATTTCAATTAGATCGCCGCACAAATAGTCTAAACTCAAGGGAATAAAAGCCAAGTTTATACAACCTGTCCTCATAATTTAAGCCCTGGTATAATTCTGCTGGATCTGCGCTGTGCATCCCTCCAAGGCCAATATATCCTTCTTAAGGTTTGGTGCCCAAAACTGAATGCAGTACTGGAGTCTGGTCAAGGCTGTTACTGCCACTTTCATTTTCTCAGCCCTATTTTCTTACATTGCATTGTTTTTATGGCTCCCAATAATAATACAGCATTTTAATGATTAACGAGCTAACCATTAGATCCACTGTGGTTGAAGACCACTTATTCAGGCAGCATTCAATGTCTCTCTGCTTATAATCTTAATCATACAGACTGACTTCCCCAGGCTAGGCCTAACTGATTTCTTGTTAATCACAAGATTGGTATTTAGTGGTGTGAAGGGAACTTTTGTAAATCCTCATGCTGACCTGGTGGACCATGCCATCCTCCTCCATTGCTTCTTTTCTGTTGTCGAACTCCAGGGGACTATCCTATCCTATCCCATCTGAACACAGTCCCTGCAACTCCAGCAATGGTATTTATTTCTGTCCCCGCACTGGAGTTCCCCAGGGTTCTATCCTTAGCCCCCATCCTCCTCTGCATGTTGTTTCCTTGGTGACATCATCTGCAAGGAGTCAGCTTCCACGTGTATGCCAACGACGCTCCGCTCTACCTCTGCAATACCTCTCTCTGACCCCCCCAGAACCACCTCCATGCTGTTAGACTGTGACGTAAGAAAACTACGAGGCACTTGGTCTGAGTATTAAACAAGGCTTTAATCAACTATTTTTCAACATGGAGATCTAGTTGTGTCCTTCACTAGTTCCTGTTAAAGAATGTCCTGCACAAACTGGGCCCATGCCCGAGTATTTATACTCTCCCTGGACAGCGTCACCAGCAGGCCGCCCAGTATTATTACATAAGTCATTTTCACATGAATGGCAAGATTCATGTCAGACTGCCCACCCAACATCAAGTCGTGAAAGAGCGCCACCTTCTTTGAACTTGAAGAATAAAGCCATTGCTTTCGGCAACTGCCATAAGCTCTGCTTCCTTGCTCCTACTCCTGCTCCGTCGCCTTCCGGCCACTCACTTGGGCTGAACCAGACCATTTCAAAAACTTGCTGTCTTGTCTGACACTGACCGGAGTATCAGACTCCACAGCTTGCCAATCACCAAGACTGCCTATTACCACCCGCACTACATTGCCTGTCTCTGCCCTACCTTAGACCCTCCATTGCTGAAGCACTTATCCATATTTTTGCCACTTCTAGTTTTGATTTATTCCAATGGCCGTCCATCTAACACACTTCAAAACCTCAGTTTTATTCAAAATGCAACCACCCTTCAACCGTCACACACTCAGTCCACCGGCCCATTGTTCCCAACCTCGCTGATCTAAATAAATTAAATCTACTGGTCGATCCTAACAAAACGACAACAACTACTTGCAAGTCAAAGAAGGAGATATTAGGACAGGTGATGATAAACTTGACTAAAGAGGTAGGTTTTGAGGAGCATCTCAAAGGCAGGAGAGAGAGGCGGAGAGGTTTAGGGTGAGATTTCCAGGGCCTGGAGCCTAGGCAGCTGAAGACACGGCCGCCAATGATGGAGTGAAGGAAGTCGGGGATGCGCAAGAAGCCAGAATTGGAGGAACGCAGAGTTCTCGGAGGGCTGCAGGGCTGGAGGAGGTTGCAGAGCTCGGGAGAGGCGAGGCCGTGGCAGGATTTGAACACGAGGGCGAGCATTTTAAATTTGAGGCGTTGGTGGACCGGGAGCCAGTGTAGGTCAGCGAGCAGAGGGGTGATGGGCGAATGGGACTTGGTGCGAGTTAGGACACTAAAACGGGACAAATCTAACACAGAGCTCTCGGTATTTAATATTACAGCAAATGTTCCGATGAGAAAAAGTAACCAGAAGAAAATATACGAATTCATCCACCGAGAATATTTAGTATTATTAATCAAGCGGTTTGAACATGATAATTCAGTGTATTAACTCTACCCCAGCTAGTTTCCCCACAGTTTAGATAATTCAGTGTATTAACTCTACGCCAGCTAGTTTCCCCACAGTTTAGATAATTCAGTGTATTAACTCTACGCCAGCTAGTTTCCCCACAGTTTAGATAATTCAGTGTATTAACTCTACGCCAGCTAGTTTTCCCACAGTTTAGATAATTCAGTGTCACCGACTGAACTTCCTTTTAAGCGCATGTATTGCTGGGAAATTGAATGCTCTTGTGTTGCTCATGACCTCTTACTCCTGTTTTATTTAGTCTTGGACCTGCCTGTTGGCTGTGGGATTATCTGCGACGCAGTTCACAGGTAAGTCAGTGAGACGTACAGGTCATACAAATAGAGGCATAAATGGCTATGGTTGGTTTTGCAATG
This sequence comes from Somniosus microcephalus, assembly GCF_052327205.1. NCBI lineage: Eukaryota > Metazoa > Chordata > Chondrichthyes > Squaliformes > Somniosidae > Somniosus > Somniosus microcephalus. Next base: position 101,323,560 of record NC_141001.1, read on the forward strand.
TGTGAAACTGCAGCCGACGGCTGATTTATTCTTTCCATGTATAATTTCATCAAGTGGTTTGTTTTAATTTACTGAAGAAGAGTCATTCAGACTTCCTTGCTACACGCCATGCACCAGCGCATGATGAATAATGTTTATCTCGTGCGTGGATTATGCCACAGCAGATGGGAGTTACCAGTTCAAGCGGTCTCTCATTCAGTGGCCCGATATGGAGTGGACGCGCACTGCAGCCATCCACAGGACAAGTTTGCTCTGCTGGTCAAACTCTCATCGTGTCGCTGTGCTTGTTTAGTGGGGGAGGAGGGAAAGTAATCATTTTGAGCTGATGCAAGAAAGTACTTTGCTGAGTAGATGCACTGGAGTTTTATTTTAACTTATTTAGCTGCACTCTGGATTTTTAATATTTTCTCATGAAGGCACTTTTAAAGAAGTGACCTTTCATCAGAACCGGGAGCCAGTGTAGGTCAGCGAGCACAGGGGTGATGGGTGAATGGGACTCAGAACGGTTACTGCACGGAAGAAGGCCATTCGGCCTGTCGAGCCCATGCCGACTCTCAGCTAGTCCCACTCCCCCGCCCTTTCCCCGTAGCCCTGCACATTTTTTTCCTTCAGATACTTATCCAACTCCCTTTTGAAAGATAAGATTGAATCTGCCTCCACCACCCTTTCAGGAAGTGAATTCCAGATTTTAACCATTCACTGCGTAAAAAAGTTTTTCCTCATTATCACCTTTGGTTCTTTTGCCAGTCACCTTAAATCTGTGTTCTCTGGTTTGTGACCATTCTGCCAATGGGAGCAGTTTCCCTCTACTCTGTCCAGACCCCTCATGATTTTGAACACCTCTATCAAATCTCCTCTCAATCTTCTCTGCTCCAAGGAGCACAACCCCGGCTTCTCCAGTCAATCAATGTAACTGAAGTCCCTCATTCCTGGAATCATTCTCGTCCATCATTTCTGCACCTTCTCTAAGGCCTTCACATCCTTCCTAAAGTGTGGTGCCCAGAATTGGACACAGTACTCCAGTTGGGGCCGAACCAGTGTTTTATACAGGTTCATCATAATTGCCACACTTTTGTACTCTATACCTCCTATATATGAAGCCCAGGATCCCGTAAGCCTTTTTAACAGCTTTCGCAACCTGCCCTGCCACCTTCAACGATTTGAGTTAGTGCGAGTTAGGATACTAAAACGGGATAAATCTAAAATAAAGTATTTAATATTACAGCAAATGTTCTGACGTAAGGTCATCGACCTGAAACGTTAGATCTGTTTCTCTCTCCACGGATGCTGCCTGACCTGCTGAGTATTTCCAGCATTTTCTGTTTTTATTTCAGATTTCCAGCATCTGCAGTACAGTATTATGCTGCTGTTTTTACTGGTCTGCTATTGTAAACCAATGATAGTTTAGAAAAAGATTTTATCTTTTAACTTGGAGGAAGATGTAATGAGTCAGTGAAGATTGGGGATATGATCATTTTAATCCCTGTTTCAATCTTTTCCTCTTTGACCAGTCACTCGCTGTGAGGTCAGACAGACTGCCTGCTTCCGGGCCTCTGCTATTGATTCTATTCAGCTGATAAACCTAGGAGGTTGGCAGGTGTGGCTGAGCACGATCCAACCTGCACAGGGTGCGTCTCCCTGATGTTTCAGGAGTGTGGGCTAATTTCCTTTCACCCTGTGGTACCGTGTGATGGAACACCATTATGTGGTACCACAGCACCACCTATTGTGAGATGTGCTTAACCGTACCCTGCTATGTTTTTGGTTAACTATCAATAGTGTGTTTGTATACATGTATGGGTGTGCAACGTATTCATGTCCTTTGATGGTTGTTGTTTTCGTATCTTCACACCCTTCCTGACGTAAGAAAACTACTAGGCACTTGGTCTAAGCGTTAAACAAAGCTTTAATCAACTGTTTTACAACATGGAGGTCTAGTTGTGTCCTTCACTAGTTCCTGTTAATAATGTCCTGCGCAAGTTGGGCCCATGCCCGAGTATTTATACTCTCTCTGGACAGCGCCACCCGTAGGCCGCTCAGTATTATTTCATAAGTCTTTCTTTCATGAATGACTGATTCATGTCATTTCCCTTGGAGAATAGTGTGAAGTAGTGGAAGGATTCGCAGTCTGATGTGAATGCTCCTTCCATGCTCGTAACCATCTTTATGCTCGCCGCAAGGGTGGTTAGTCCTATACGGAGGGTGGGTTTCATGGACTCCCACAACTTGTATGATAATGGGGTAGGGGTCACTCACGCCCACCGTGACTGTCCCACTGGATATCAACTCAGAATTCAGAACTCCGGTCTCCACCAGCCCCTACACCTTGTGACTAAGGCATGATTGCTACGACTAAGCTGAAGCCTGACTCTGCTTGTGCTGGGAGCGATGCAGATCAAGGGGTTGAGGCAGCTTGTTTAATCTTGTTTTCTGTGGATTAGTTACATCTGGTAACAGGAGTGGAAGTGGGATGGGCCCTCGTTACTAATCTGTCGTATAGGTTGCTTGTCTTTCTTTCCTGCTCCTGTTCAGTTGGGTGTGTTGCTGTTCTGAGGGAGGAGGCACTTTGTGCTGCGTGAGTCTCCAGGAACAGGTCCAAATTTCCTTGGTATTTCTCCAGTTTCGGGTCGAGGCTGAACGTCCTCACTCAACCTGATTGGCATATGTCCCACATGTGCTCGAGTCATGTTTCTTGTGGGATGGGCTGCACTGACAGAGAGGGTGATGTACTTTTTTTTTCTGCTCCGTGCTACCCTGATCATTGCGGCAAAGCTCCGGCTCACCAGAGCTTTGGGTCCATCCAGCAAGCTCTGGAATTGCCAGAACGATCATGGTCCTTGTGGTCTCGGACCACTGGCCGGAAGGGCTGAATGTGGGGACATGTGTAGGAGGGAACCCCTTCTGGCCACTGCCTCTCCAGCAGTTATGATATGGAGGGATGAAGCTTACAGAACTTGTGTAGAGTGCATTATATGCCATGTATGATCTTCAGTTGGTCTCGGGTGCATTTTGCTGCAGATGGTGGTGGTGCGAACCTTATCTCCATACCTCCCCCCACCCCAACCCCCCATTCCTCCCCATCTTTTTCAGTCAGAGGGTTCATCCATAATGCTTATGTAGCTGTTTCTGGGACATGGATAAAAGTCTTTCTGTGGCAGTCAGCCACCAGTCTGGCCGCAGCAGCCAAGACGTGCCGGGATTAATCTGTAACTGAAGTTTCCCCTGCCTTCTGTAGCCAGCTTAGTGCAGATCCCAAAAAGAGAGGCGTGTTTGTTACAGCTGCAGAGAATCACCCATCCAATAGCTGGGATGACGCTGGCCTCCACTTGGATTCAATCCTCCACTGTGACAGCATACAATTGAGAACCTTGCCATTTCTTCACCCAGCCTACTCATTTCTGTTTTGGGAACAAAAATCATGTCCTCCCTCCCACCCCGGATTTGGCTGGATTTACCAGCTGAAAGTTATCTGCGTGCTGTTGCCGATGGGTTTGGTGGAGGTGCAGAATCTTCTTTCTCTAAGCACCCCAATAATTTTACAATCTGCCCATTCTAACAAAGACTGAACAGTTGAACCTTCATAATCGTAACTAACTTATATCATGAGAAGCAGCTCACTTTTTTAGCAGTTCGTGTGAGTGATTATGCGGGAATGCAGTGCACGTGGCAGTGGCAGGAAGGATGTTCGCGATGGCGGGGGAGTCCAGAACCAGGGGTCACAGTCTAAGGATAAGGGGTAAGCCATTTAGGACTGACATGAGGTGGAATTTCTTCACCCGGAGAGTGGTGAACCTGTGGAATTCTCTACCACAGAAGGCAGTGGAGGCCAATTTGTTAAATATATTCAAGAAGGAGATGGATATATTTCTTAAGGCTAAAGGGATCAAGGGATATGGGGAGAAGGCAGGGACAGGGTACTGAGTTTGGATCTCATTGAATGGCGGAGCAGGCTCGAGGGGCCGAATGGCCTGCTCCTATCTTCTATGTTTCTATATTCATATGTTTTTTATGTTGTGAATTGAGCAGCGTCTTGCTTGTTGTTTCCTGTTCTGTAATCTATTATTTTTTTTTGTGTCTGTAGGCTGGCTTTCTTCTGCCTCTTAGTGGGGGCATTGATAGCTCCGCTACAGCCTGCATTGTCTATTCCATGTGCCGTCAGGTGTGTCTTGCTGCAAGTAATGGAAGTAAGTAGCTGTCGAGGTCCGTTTGTTCCCATCACTTCTCCTCCCCTCCCCCACCCCGCTGTTTCGGTTCATAAGTGAGCGCAAGTTTTGACGTCTCCGTTTAATGTCGTGGAGGTGGTGCTGTGGTGCGACGCAACGGTGTTGTATTTTTTTTTTTTTATTCGTTCCTGGGATGTGGGCATCACCTGGCAAGGCCAGCATTTATTGCCCGTCCCTTTATGGAGCGGTAGGACGCCAGTTGGTGTAGCTTTGAGGTGTGGGTTTCACGCTAGCAGGTCCCCACCAGGTGAGTTTCCGACCCCCCCCAAAAAAAGCTCGGCGGTGATGCTGATTAAACGTAACATTGTTCCCCCACGTAGAGGGAGGAGGCAAGAACCAGAGTGAGTTGCCCTGGCTGTTCTCAACAGAGGGCTGCCAATACTACTCATGTAGCCCTGGGCTGGGGAATAGTGTGCGAGGTAACAACAACAACAACTTGTGTTTATATAGCACCTTTAACGGAGTAAAACGTCCCAAGGCGCTGCACAGGAGTGTTATCAAACAAAATTTGACACTGAGCCACATAAGGAGAAATTAGGGCAGGAAGAGGTAGGTTTTAAGGAGCGTCTTAAAGGAGGAGTGAGGGGTAGGGAGGCGGAGAGGTTTGGGGAGGGAATTCCAGAGCTTTAGGGCCTTGGCAGCTGAAGGCATGGCCACCAATATTTGAGCGATTATAATCAGGAATGCTCCAGGGCAGAATTGGAGCAGCGCAGATATCTCGGAGGGTCAAGAAGAGGAAAAGGTTAAAAGGGAAAATAAAGCAGTAGGTTTCATCTTTGCCTCCATATCGGGTAGACTTTCACAGAAATTCCAACCAGTCTGTGTTGATCTTTACCCTCCCACGTGAGCAAATAGTTCGAATCACATTTACCCGCCCTGTTCCCATCTCCCTCCAACCCCTTTTCCTTCATGCTCCTCTCCCATCTAATCTTCAATGTTGACAATACTTTCTGCCTCAACCACTAACCCTCAACTCTCTGTGTGAAGAAGTTTCTCCTGCCCTCGCTTCTAAATCTCTTAATATTTAATCTTGTATCTACGGCCTCTCGTTCTTGACCCACGACTACTGGTAACAGTCTGTTTCTATCTACCCTGTCCCATAGAATGATACAGCACAGAAGGAGGCCATTCGCCCTAGTGTGCCTGTGCCAGCTCTTTGAAAGAGCTATCCAATTAGTCTCACTCCTCTTGCTCTTTCAACAACAACAACTTGTATTTATATAGTGCCTTAACGTATTAAAATATCCCAAGACGCTTCGCAGAAGCAATCTAAAATTTGATACCGAGCCACAGAAGGAGAAATTAGGACAGGTGACCAAAAGCTTGGACAAAGAGGTAGGTTTTAAGGAGCGTCTTAAAGAAGGAAAGGGAGGCGGAGAGGTTTAGGGAGGGAATTCCAGAGCTTAGGGCCTAGGCAGCTGAAGGCACGGCCACCAATGGTTGAGCGATTATAATCAGGGAAGATCAAGAGGGCAGAATTGGAGGAGCGCAGATATCTCGGGGGTTTGTAGGGCTGAATACAGAGGTAGGGAGGGGCGAGGCCATGGAAGGATTTGAAAAGGAGGATGAGACTTTTAAAATTGAGGCCTTGCTTAACCGGGAGCCATTGTAGGTCAGCGAGCACAGGGGTGATGGGCAAATGGGACTTGGTGCGAGTTAGAATACAGGCAGTTGAGTTTTGGATGACCTCAAGTTACGTAGGATGGCATATGGGAGGCCAGCCAGGAGTGCGTTGGAATAGTCAATTCTAGAGGTAACAAAGGTATGGATGAGGGTTTCAGCAGCGGATGGGAGATAAAATAACCAGAGACCATGTTTTCTTTTATTTTTCCTCGGGTCTGTGCCCAATACACATTTTTTTTAAAAAGTAGATAAGTTAGATTCTTGCACTGTGTGAAGTTTGTCGTAATTTAGTTATTAACTGAGGATATTTAGAAGAGTTGGAATAGTTTTCACTGTGAATTGTGGATCGGAATACTGTTTTGTTGATCACAAACTGCTGACAAACATTGCTTGTGAATTTGGTCTCAAAAGTTTCCATAATATGCGTTCAGATCAGCAGGTGATAGAAGATGCCCAGAGGATAGTGAATGATCCTCATTACATTCCCAAAGATCCACGGGAATTCTGTCGACACATCTTTACCACTTGCTACATGGCTAGTGAGAACTCCTCACGAGACACTTGCAATCGGGCCAAAGAGCTAGCGGAACAAATTGGCAGGTAAGCAATTAGTGGAAGCACAGAATGTGTATGTTTAATGCCATATTTTAAGCATTGGTTCATTCTTCTCTCCAGAGTTTTTTTTATCTGATAACGCTCCTGTGAAGCGCCTTGGGACGTTTTACTATGTTAAAGGTGCTACATAAATACAAGTTGTTGTTGTTGTTGTTTTGACACTTAGGCAGTGATTTCCAAGACTGGAAACAGATGAGGTATTCTCCTTGAGTTTATTTCTGTTAAGTTGGTTAATAATCTATTAAATAGAGGCGTGACAGGGCACTTCAGTCCAGTGGAATGCACATCTTGTGCCATGTGGGAACTCCAGGACGCTTCCCGTGTCCTGGACAACCACGTGTGCAGGAAGTGTCGACAGCTGGAGGAGCTCTAGCTCCGGGTTTCGTGAGGCTGAGAGCTACGTGGATCGCACGTTTCAAGAGATGATCACCCCGCAGCATAAGAGTGTGCAGGCAGAGAAAGGGAATAGGTGACCACCAGACAGACAAGGAGGACCAGGCAGGTAGTGCAGGAGTCCCCTGAGTGCATCTCACTCTCTAACTGGTAGGTGAGGGCGATGGTTCCTCCAGGGAGTACAGCCAGAGCCAAGTTAGGGGAACAGACAGGCATTTCTGTGGCCGCAGATGTGATTCCAGGATGGTATGTTGCCTCCCTGGCACCAAGGCCAAGGATATCACTGAGTGGCTGCAGAACATTGTGAGGGGGGAGGGTGAACAGCCAGAGGTCGTGGTCCATATCGGTATCAACGACATAGATAGAAAGAGGGATGAGGTCCTGCAGGCAGATTTCAGGGAGCTAGGAAAGAGATTAAAAAGCAGGACCTCAAAGGTAGTCATTTCTGGATTACTCCTGGTGCCACAAGCTAGTGAGTATAGGAATAGGAGGATAGAGCAGATGAATGCGTGGCTGGTGCAGGAGGGAGGGCTTTAGTTTCCTGCGACATTGGGACTGGTTCTGGGGGAGGTGGGATCTATGCAAGTCGGACGGGTTGCACCTCAACAGAGCTGGGACCAATATCCTCGCGGTGGGGTTTGCCAGTGCTGTTGGGGAGGGTCTAAACTAATTTGGCAGGGGGGTGGGCACCAGGATGTAGCATTAGAATGGAGAAACAAGGTGCTCAAAGGATTGAGAGACAGCACTAGAGTAAGAAATAGTATGGTTTTAGGTGGGGTCAGACTAAGAGAGAATACAAGAAGGTCTCAGATAGGTTTAAAGTGCATGTGTGTGAATGCACGAAGTATGGTAAATAAGGTTGGTGAGCTGCAGGCGCAAATAGACACATGGGAATATGATGGCGTAGTGATAACGGAGACCTGGTTCAAAAAAGGGCAGGATTGGGTACGAAATATTCCTGGATAGAAGGTGTTCAGGAAAGATAGGGAAGGAAAGAAAGGAGGTGGGGTGGCAGTATTGATTAAGGACAATATTACAGTGCTGGAGAGAGAGGAGGGGTCAAGGACAGAATCTATTTGATTAGAGATGAGGAACAATAGAGGTGCCATTACACTACTAGGTGTATTCTATAAGCCACCAAGTAGTGGGAAAGATATAGAGGAGCAAATTTACAGGGAAATTACAAAGAGGTGCAAGAACTATAGAGTAGTGATACTAGGGAACTTCAACTATCATAATATAGACTGGGATAGTAATAGTGTAAAGGGCAGAGAGGGGGAAGAATTTCTCAAGTGTGTTCAGGAGAACTTTCTTGATCAGTACGTTTCCAGCCCAACAAGGAAGGAGGCATTGCTGGATCTGGTTCTAGGGAATAAGGTGGAGCAAGTGTCAGTAGGGGAACATTTAGGGAACAGTGATCATAGCATCATAAGGTTTAGATTAGCTATGGAAAAGGACAGGGAGCAACCTAGAGTAAAAATACTTAATTGGAGGAAGGCAAATTTCAGTGGGTTGAGAACCGATCTGGCGTGGGTGAATTGGAATCAAAGATTGGCAGGCAAAACTGTAATTGAACAATGAGCTGCCTTTAAAGAGGAGATAGTTCGGGTACAGTTGAGGTACAGTCCTACGAGGGGGGAAAGGTAGGGCAACTAAAACCAGAGCTCCCTGGATGACGAAAGAGAGAGAGTAAAATGAAGCAGAAAAAGGGCGTGTATGACAGATGTCAGGTTGAGAATACAAGTGAGAACCAGGCTGAATGTAGAAAGTTCAGAGGGGAAGTGAAAAAGAAAATAAGAGGGGCAAAGAAAGAGTATGAGAATAGATTGGCAGCCAGCGTAAAAGGGAATCCAAAAGTCTTCCATAGGCATATAAATAGTAAACGGGTAGTAAGGAGAGGAGGGGTGGGGCCGATTATGGACCAAAATGGAGACCTACACATGGAAGTAGAGGGCATGGCTGAGGTACTAAATGAGTACTTTGCATCTGTCTTCACCAAGGAAGAAGATGCTGCCAAAGTCATAGTGAAAGAGGAGCTGGTTGAGCTACTGGATGGTATAAAAATTGATAGAGGAGGTACCGGAAAGGCTGGCTGTACTTAAAAGTAGATAAGTCACCAGGACCAGATGGGATGCAGTCTAGGATGCTGAGGGAAGTGAAGGTGGAAATTGTGGAGGTACTGGCCAGAATCTTCCAATCCACCTTGGATACGGGGGTGGTGGCAGAGGACTGGAGAATTGCAAATATTACACCCTTGTTCAAAAAAGGGTGCAAGGAAAAACCCAGCAACTACAGGCCAGTCAGTTTAACCTCGGTAGTGGGGAAGCTTTTAGAAACGATAATCTGAGACAAAATTAACAGTCACTTGGACAAGTGTGGATTCATTACGGAAAGCCAGCACAGATTTGTTAAAGGCAAATCATGTTTAACTGACTTGATTGTGTTTTTGAGGAGGTAACAGAGAGGGTTGATGTGGTGTACATGTACTTCCAAAAGGCGTTTGATAAAGTGCCACATAATAGGCTAGCCAGCAAAGTTGAAGCCCATGGTGTAACAGGGACAGTGGCAGCATGGATACGAAATTGGCTAAGTGACAGGAAACAGAGAGTAGTGGTGAACGGTTGTTTTTCTGACTGGAGGAATGTATACAGTGGTGTTCCCCAGGGGTCAGTACTAGGACCACTGCTTTTCTTGGTATATATTAATGACTTGGATGTATAGTGAACAGTGAGGAGGATAGTGATAGATTTCAAGATGACATAGACAAGCTGGTGGAATGGGCGGACACGTGGCAGATGAAATTTAACACAGAAAAGTGCGAAGTGATATATATTGGTAGGAAGAATGAGGAGAGGCAATATAACCTAAAGGGTACATTTCTAAAGGGGGTGCATGAAAAGAGAGACCTGGGGGTATATGTGCACAAATCATTTAAGGTGACAGGGCAGGTTGAGAAAGCGGTTGAAAAGGCATACGGGATCCTGGGCTTCATAAATAGAGGCATAGGCATAGAGTACAAAAGCAAGAAAGTTATGATGAAGCTTTATAAAACACTGGTCCGACCTCAACTGGAGTATTGTGTGTAATTCTGGGCAATGCACTTTAGGAAGGATGTGAATGCCTTGGAGAGGGTGCAGAAGAGATTTACGAGCACAGTTCCAGGGATGAGGGACTTCATTTATGTAGAAAGGCTGGAGAAACTGGGATTGTTCTTCTTAGAGCAGCGAAGGTTGAGAGGAGATTTGATAGAGGTGTTCAAAATCATGAGGGGTCTGGACAGAGTAGATCGAGAGAAACTGTTCACATTGGTGGAATGGTCGAGAACCAGAGGACAGAGATTTAAGCTGATTGGTAGAAGAGCCAAAGGTGACATAAGAAAAAACTTTTTTACGCAGCGTATGGTTAGGTTCTGGAATGCACTGCCTGATGGGGTGGTGGAGGCAGATTCAATTGTGGCTTTCAAAAGGGAATTGGATAAGTACCTGAAGGAATTTTTGCAGGGCTACGGGGAATGGGCTGGGGAGTGGGACGAGTTGAAATGCTCTTGCAGAGAGCCGGCACAGGCTCGACGGGCCGAATGGCCTCCTTCTATGCTGTAACCATTCTATTATTTTTGTTCTACGAATTGAGGCTGTCACTATTGAGATTGCGTCATAATGTTAAAATCTGTCAAAAAATCAATTAAAAATCTGTTTCGAAGAGAAAATGTCGATACCATTTTTCCCATTAACTGTTCAAAAGTTATTTTCACCTGTGATTCTGCTGACCAATTGTCCTGATTGTTGAATTATTAAATAGCGTTCTTTTGAAAAGAAATTTGGTTCAGTCTTCCAGTCAGTGTGTTAAGTCACAGCTGTGTTAAAGGGAAGTACGATCCAGCAGGGAGTAATTCCTTTCATAAGCATACTCTTCCCCATTTAATTGCTGTGGATCTGTCTTGGCTGATTCCCTTTCTCTTGTCTTCAGTTGACTGCCTGGTTTTGATGCAGAAACCTTGTTGTGCAACTTAGCCATAACTCTGTTCTCAACGTACATAAGCAGCCTACGTTGCTAGGGGGACGTTTTCATCCTAGGATTTTGGGGTAAATTGTATCATTATTAGCTATACAACACTTAGTTCCTGTGTGGTCACTGTGTTGGGAAGGACTAGCAAGAGCAGCCATTTTGGAGATAGGCAACCTTCTATTGGGAGAGCAGTTTGAAACTGTGTTATAAGAACATAAACAGGAGTAGGCCAATCGGCCCCTCGAGCCTGCTCCGCCATTCAATAAGATCATGGCTGATCCAATCTTGGCCTCAACTCCACTTTCCCGCTCTCTCCCCATACCCCTTGACTCCCTTGTAGTTCAAATGTCTGTCAATCTCCGCCTTGAATATATTCAATGACTCCGCCTCCACAGCTCTCTGGGGTAGAGAATTCCAAAGATTCACGACCCTCTGAGAGAAGAAATTCCTCCTCATCTCCGTCTTAAGATGGAGAGTGAAGTATTCTTCATTAAGATGGAGAGTGAAGTATTTGACTCAGAGACTAGGGTCCTGAATTTAAATAAAGGAAACTACGATGGTATGAGGCGCGAGTTGGGTAGAATGGATTGGGGAACGTTACTTAAAGGGTTGACGGTGGATAGGCAATGGCAAACATTTAAAGATCGAATGGTTGAACTACAGAATTTGTTCATCCATGCTTGGCATTAAAAATAAAACAAAAAAGGTGACTCAACCGTGGCTAACAAGGGAAATTAGGGATAGCATAAGATCCAAGGAGAGCACATATAAATTGGCCAGAAAAAGCAGCAAACCTGAGGATTGGGAGCAGTTTAGGATTCAGCAAAGGAGGACAAAGGGATTAATTAAGAGGGGGAAAATAGAGTATGAGAGTAAGCTTGCAGGGAACATAAAAACTGACTGTAAAAGCTTATATAGGTATGTGAAGAGAAAAAGATTGGTGAAGTCAAGCATAGGTCCCTTGCAGTCAGAATCAGGGGAATTTATAATGGGGAACAAAGAAATGGCAGAACAATTAAATACATACTTTGGTTCTGTCTTCACAAAGGAGGACACAAATAATCTCCCAGAGATGTCGGGGAACATAGGGTCTAATGAGAAGGAGGAACTGATTGAAATCAGTATTTGTAGGGAAACGGTGTTGGGGAAATTGACGGGATTGAAGGCCGATAAATCCCCCGGGCTTGAAAATCTACATCCTAGGGTACTTAAGGAAGTGGCCCTAGAAATAATAGATGCATTGCTGGTCATCTTCCAAAATTCTATAGACTCTGGAACAGTTCCCATGGATTGGAGGGTAGCTAATGTTACCCCACTATTCAAAAAAGGTGGTAGAGAGAAAACGGGGAATTATAGACCGGTAAGCCTGACATCGGTAGTGGGAAAAATGCTAGAGTCCATTATAAAAGATGTAATAGCAGAGCACTTGGAAAACAGTGACAGGATCGGACAAAGTCAACATGGATTCACAAAAGGTAATTCGTGCTTGACTAATCTACTGGAAATTTTTGAGGATGTAACTGGTAGAATAGATAAGGGAGAACCAGTGGATGTGGTGTATTTGGACTTTCAGAAGGCTTTCAATAAGGTCCCGCATAAGAGATTAGCGTGTAAAGTTAAAGCACAAGGGATTGGGGGCAAGGTACTGACTTGGATAGAGAACTGGTTGGCAGACAGGTAGCAAAGAGTTGGAATAAACACGTCTTTTTCCGAGTGGCAGGCTGTGACTAGTGGGGTACCACAGGGATCGGTGCTAGGACCCCAGCTATTCACAATATATATTAATGATCTAGACGAGGGAACTAGATGTAATATCTCCAAGTTTGCAGATGACACAAAGCTGGGTGGGCGTGTGCTGTGAGGAGGATGCCGAGAAACTCCAGTATGATTTGGACAGGTTGGGTAATTGGGCAGATGTGTGGCAGATGCAGTATAATGTGGATAAATGCGAGGTTATCCACTTTGGTGTCAAAAACAGGAAGACAGATTATTATCTGAACGGCAATAGATTGGGAAAAGGGGAAGTGCAATGAGACCTGGGTGTCCTTGTGCACCAGTTGCTGAAGGTAAGCATGCAGGTGCAGCAGGGGTTTAAGAAGGCAAATGGTATGTTGGCCTTCGTAGCGAGAGGATTCGAGTACAGGAACAAGGATGTCTTGCTGCAGTTGTACAGGACCTTGGTGAGACCACCCCTTGAGTATTGTGTGCAGTTTTGGTCACCTTATCTGAGGAAGGATGTTCTTGCCATGGAGGGCGTGCAGTGAAGATTTACCAGACTGATACCTGGGATGGCAGGAATGACGTATGAGGAGAGTTGGGTCAATTGGGCTTATACTCGCTGGAGTTTAGAAGAATGAGAGGGGATCTCATTGAAACTTATAAAATTCTAACAGGACTAGACAGATTAGATGTAGGAAGGATGTTCCTGATGGCGGGGGAGTCCAGAACCAGGGGTCACAGTCTAAAGATAAGGGGTAAGCCATTTAGGACTGAGATGAGGAGGAATTTCTTCACCCAGAGAGTGGTGAACCTGTGGAATTCTCTACCACAGAAGGCAGTAGAGGCCAATTCATTAAATATATTCAAGAAGGATTTAGATATATTTCTTAAGGCTAAGGGGATCAAGGGATATGGGGAGAAAGCAGGGACCGGGTACTGAATTTGGATGATCAGCCATGATCTCATTGAATGGCGGAGCAGGCTCGAGGGGCTGAATGGCCTACTCCTGCTCCTATCTTCTATGTTTCTATGTCTTAAATGGGCGACCCCTTATTCTGAAACTATGCCCCTTAGTTCTAGATACCCCCACTAGGGGAAACTACTTTATACTTGATTAAAATGTGACCGCAGTAGTTCAAAGCAGCAATCGTGGCTGAGTTATAACCTGAAAAACGAATGTATATGAAGTAGGGTTGCCAACTCTGGTTGGACATATTCCTGGAGGTGTCCTCACGTGACCTCCCGCTTCCACTTGCCCCGCCCAGTCAAAGTGTTTTTTCTTTTTATCTTTCTCCAGTATGAACGGAAATGAAAAATTCACCATTTTTCCCCCCCTGGAGATTAGTCTTTAATTCCTGGAGACTCCGGGGCAATACTGGAGGGTTGGCAACCCCAATATGAAGCCTGCTTCTGATGATCATTTCATTACTTTAATAAGAATGGGCTTTATTGCTGTCCTTTTTCATCCTTGTGCTAATTTATGATGTGTGTACAAGTACAGTAAAGCCTTGTCGCTCCTATGGTCATCTTTTGTAAATGGGGAAAACAATGCAGAAATGATCACCCACCCTTGTTCTTTGATTCAATCTGGAATAGGGGAACTCTATTAACAGAAAACTATCCTTCATACTGCTCTGGCAAGTTAACTTTTGTTTATATTTTTTTATAAGCATCTCCCTGAATTTGAAATCATGTCCTGACCAGGGCAGGACTGCACCCATGTCAGATAATGTCAAACCGTGCAAGGCCATTTCCGGCCTCCTAAATACTACTGATTCATGATATACTGCTGGATCACACATTGCACAATGAGCATTGCGCAGGTGGGATGCAACTTTTTTCAAGCATTAAGCACCCAAAGTAAATTAAAATGTTTAAATGAACCCTTTTCCAACTCCACTCTAAAATAGCTGGGATGGCGACCTCACCATCTCAATAAGACCATATACTCTTGCGCTCAAAAATTCTGCTCCCCGTCATTCACCAGAATGATACTAGGACTTCAAGGGTTAAATTGTAAGGACAGGTTGCATAAACTTGGCTTGTATTCCCTTGAGCTTAGAATGGTGAGGGATGATCCAATCGAGGTGTTTACGATTATAAAGGAATTCAGTAGGGTAGATGCAAAGAAACTATTTCTTCTGGTGGGGGGAATCCAGAACAAGGGGGCATTATTCTTAAAAATTAGAGCTAAGCTATTTCGGTGTGAAAGCAGGAAGCATTTTTTCACACATAAGGTAGTGGAAATCTAGAACTCTCCCTAAAAAGGCTGTCTATACTGGGTCAATGAAATTTTCAAGACCGAGATCGACAGATTTTTTTAATGAACTAAGGGTATAAAGGGATTTGGATCCAAGGTGGGTAAATGGAATTGCGGTACAGATCAGCCGTGATCTAATTGAATGGGGCGACAGGCTTGAGGGGCTGAATGGCCTACTCCTGTTGCTGTGTTACTCTGTTCCTGTGTCATGTTTGCTTTGCAGTGTGCAAGTGGGATTTACCCCACAAATCTTCGCAGGAAAGAAAAGATGCCATAGCAACCCACATGGCATAAATAAGTGCGCACAGACTGCTCTGACCATAAGGATATGAAGTAGATCAGGAAAAAAATGATTTACAGCTTGTTGAAATGACTGCGATAGCAAGAAGCATTCTTGAGGGAAACTCTGCTGTAGATTACTGATGGTGCGTTGTGTTCTGTTGCAGGGTATCTTAATATTTTTCAATTTTTTTTCAGTAACCACATAAACTTGAACATTGATCTGGCAGTGAAGGCTGTGATTGGAATTTTCACTTTGGTAACTGGCAAATCTCCACAGTTCGCAGTGCATGGAGGTTGCAGAAGAGAGAACTTAGCCCTACAGAATGTGCAGGTACATAGACTACATGGTTCCTTTCAAATGTTATTTTCACCTGCGAGGTATACATGCCAGGTGAATATGGGGCCATGCTAAGCTCTCACACACCTGTAAATGAAAGAGTCATGTTGCATGTAGGCACCCCATCTACCACCTTGATTGGCACCCCGTTCACCACCTTAAACATTCACTCCCTCCACCACTGGCGTACCGTGGCTGCAGTGTGTACCATCTACAAGATGCATTGCAGCAACTCGTCAAGGCTCTTTCGGCAGCACTTCCCAAACCTGAGACCAATACCACCTAGAAGGACAAGGGCAGCAGGTGCATGGGAACACCACCACCTCCAAGTTCCCCTCCAAGTCTCACACCATCCTGACTTGGAAGTATATCGCTGTTCCTTCATCGTCGCTGGGTCAAAATCCTGGAACTCCCTCCCTAACAGCACTGTGGGAGTACCTTCACCGCACGGACTGCAGCGGTTCAAGAATGCGGCTCCCCACCACCTTCTTGAGGGCAATTAGGGATGGGCAATAAATGCTGGCCTTACCAGCGACGCCCATATCCCATGAACGAATAAAAAAAATGTAGGATCATATGGCAGTCGCACACTGATCCATATATACCCAATGTGAAATAAGAATGGAAAGTGCTGGAAATACTCGGCAGGTCAGGCAGCATCTGTGGAGAGGGAAACCCCAGTTAACTTTTCAGGTCGATGACTTTTTGTCAGAAGTGGAAAAAGTTACAACAAGTCTTAAGCAAGTACAGAGGCAGGGAAAGGTGGGGCGGAGAGGAAAGAACAAAAGGGAAGGTCTGTGATACGGTGGAAGGCAGGAGAGATTAAATGACCAATATAATATGTGCAAATTTTGAAATCTGTTTTGAAGAGAACTGGTATCCCCCCAAACATAGTTGGGATTCATGTACTGTAGTATTTTTCCACCATTGTTTGGTTTACAGCACTGTGTACACAGTTGAAATGACCAGCTTAGTGAACCCACTGAGTTAATGAATACTTAGTACTGTTAATTTGGCTCTTTTAAACTGCTGCCCTCAGTAACCTTTCCCAGATGGCGACATCACACTCCATGTTAAAATAGGCCTTTAAAATTTTTTTTTAAATAAATTGACAATAATAGGTGGAATAAAGGACATCCAAATTAACCTCTTAGACTGTTTAATGTTTGCAAGAAGTCCTGTTGATTGGGCTCCTTCTTTAACTGTATTGATTATATGCATAAGACGATTCTTGCAGAAGCTTTGCGCTTCAATGAAAGCACTAATGCAACAATAGCTCACAACGTCTAATTGCACACCTGCCTCCTTGTGGTCTGGTTTGAGACCAGCTGTTTGAATTTAATTTGTTTCATGATTTCCTTTTTTCCGATGTTTGTGCGTATACATTCTCATTCTGCCAAATGGCTAGAATCCAGTCTGTTCACATCTTATCCTTTCTGTGGGATGAGCTGGTAAGAGCTCCTTTATCACTCTTGTAGCTGGCGTACTTCGCCGATGGAAACTTGTTGCATGGTTAACTGGCAAATTAATGGGCTGTATTTTGCGGCCCCTACGGGTGTGTACGCGCCCGTCAGGGCCACGCAAGTTCCAGGTTTAGGTATGCGCTAAAACCCGGAACTCGCGATCAGATCTTCCGCATCCCCGGGAAAAGGGAATCCGCGGGCAGAGAGTTGGGCTATTTGCCCAGCGAATACCCGTGAAATTCTTACACCTGGTAAAAGCGTAAGAGTTTTAAAAAACAGAAAAATAAAATGTTATCAATAACTTGCCTTATTTCACAGGTGTTTAAATATATAAGTTTATTTTTAGCCCCTTTATAACGTAAACATTTTTTTGTTTTAAATATTGAATTAGATGCCATTTTAATTAATTTTAAATATGTAATGGTTTTTATTTATTTGATGTGTAGATGTATTTTTCGGGGGTATTCCCATTTTACTTATAGGGTTTCACGGAATCCCCATAAGTATGAATGGGGATTTCCCTTCTGTCATTCGTTGGGCCGGCCCACGTGATCCCAGGGGCGCTTGTGAACCGCCCGAGTCCCTGGGATACGTGGGCCTCTACCCGCGGGTACCCGGACAGGCCCAGGAGCGTGAGTCTCCGTACCTCCCGGACCACCAGGTAAGAGTGGATTTTATTTCTGGATCGGAGACATTTTCCCGCGGGAAGCCTCCGACCGCAAATTGAGGGCCATTGTATCAGACAGCTCTGGGGCTGATGGTGTTGACCACTGCCTCAAGAAGGCAGCTTTGTTGTTGCAGCACTGTCTGCTGCCCTGTAATCATGAGGGGCCGGGCTTTATACTAAATGACGTGCCTCGATCCTAAGTTTGGGACTTCGTTTTAAAATCCTTCGGTAAGAGTGTTTCATGAATGAAGCTGTAGATCCTGGAATTTTCTTTCCCGATGTTTGTCCTCTCAAGGCTAGAATCCGCATGGTCCTTGCCTACCTCTTTGCTCAGTTGAGTTTATGGACTTCCGGGAAACCTGGAGGATCGTTGGTTCTGGGATCAGCCAATGTGGATGAGAGGTGAGCATTGCGTGTCCATTTCAAAATGTCTCGTTTTTTAGTTGCAATCTTTGATCCTGTTGATACGGCTGACTTTCTGTGGATTCAGACTTTTTAATTTTTTTTAAAAAAGCAACCCCACACTATTTCTAGGAGTACACCACAGTAGGTCTATGACTGTACTTGTAAGAGGTCTGTTAGTTCCTCAGATTGTAAGTTGCCACAGCATATTTTAAGTGAGATCACAGCAGGATTTATTGAACAACAACTTGCATTTATATAGCACCTTTAATGCAGTAAAACTTCCCAAGGTGCTTCACCAGAGAGTTGGCAAACAAAATTTGACACCAAGCCACACGAGATGTTAGGACAGGTCAAGGAGGTAGGTTTTAAGGAGTGTCTTACATAGAAACATAGAAGATAGGAGCAGGAGTAGGCCATTCGGCCCCTCGAGCCTGCTCCGCCATTCAATGAGATCATGGCTGATCATCCAAACTCAGTACACTGTCCCTGCTTTCTCCCCATGTCCCTTGATCTCTTTAGCCTTAAGAAATATATCTAACTCCTTCTTGAATATATTTAATGAATTGGCCTCTACTGCCTTCTGTGGTAGAGAATTCCACAGGTTCACCACTCTTTGGGTGAAGAGATTCCGCCTCATCTCTGTCCTAAATGGCTTACCCCTTATCTTTAGAGGAGGAGACAGAGGTAGAGAGGCGGAGAGGTTTAGGGAGGGAATTGCAGAGCTTGGGGCCGAGGCAGCTGAAGGCAGGGCCGGCAGTGGTAGGAGCGATTAAAATCGGGGATGCGCAAGATGTCCGAATTGGAGGAGCGCAGAGTTCTCTGAGGGTTGTAGGGCTGGAGGAGGTTACAGAGATAGAGAGGGGTGAGGCCATGGAGGGACTGGGAGCCAATGTAGGTCAGCGAGCACAGATGTGATGGGAGAATTGGGCTTGGTGCGCGTCAGGAGACGAGCAGCAGAGTTTTGGATGAACTCAAAGTTTACAGAGGTGGAAGGCGGGGAGGCCGGCCAGGTGAACATTGGACTTGTGGAGCCTGGAGGTATCAAAGGCATGAATGAGGGTTTCAGCTGCAGATGGGCTGAGGCAGGGAGGTCGGCGGTCTTGGTGCTGGCGAGGAAATGGGGTCGGAAGCTCGGCTCGGGGTCAAATAGGAGGCTGGGGTCGCAAACAGTCTGGTTCAACCTCACAGTGGCCAGGGAGGGGGGATGGAATCGGAGGTCAGATGGCACGCACAACCCAAAACAAGGAAACAGCTGAGAGCTGCCGGTGACCAGCTGCTCTCCGCAGTACTACACACAACAGCAGCTGACTGCAAACAAAACTGAGCCCTGTCAGATCTGAATTCAAGGGGTTTCACCTGACTTCTGACCATCAGGATGACCAGTCAGCAGTCTATGTTGTCTCTTGCAGTCTGCGACTTCTTTTGTGCAGATGCGTACCTTTACCTTTTGACCTTTTTCAAAGTTGGCTTCAGGCAAACAGAATAATTGAAACCAAGGCCATTGTCTGGCAATAAGAAGTGTTTATGAAAGTGATTACTCAAACATGGGAATAATTAATAAAACCAAATGGAACATTAAGAACTGCAAAGTTACAGGTTGCTCACTTCATTTATTAGGGATTTATTTTGGGTTTAAAAGGCAAGATAACTGCAACAGAGAAATATGCAGTGAAGAAGTGTCCTATGATGGGACAATTAATGGCCAAGTGGTTGATGCAAATTTGTGGTCGTGGGGTTGAGTGTCAAAGCTGCTGGATGTATGGTGGCATCAGTGAGTAGTTGAGGCAAATAGCATAGATGCATTTAAGGGGAAGCTAGATAAGCACATGAGGGAGGAAAGAATAAAGGGTTATGTTGATGGGAGGGTGTAGATGAAGAGGGGTGGGGGGGGGGGGGGCGGCTCCTGTGGAGTGTGGGCCAAATGCCCTGTTCCTGTGCTGTACATTCTATATAATTGTTTCAGTTTCTATATGCGTGTTATGTTTTCTATATATTACTAAAAAATCTTGTGGAGGGCACGTAGTGGCTGTCCTCAAACCTACTTCCTATCATCACCATTTTGGTTATACTTTTGTGTCAACATTTACCATAGTTTACCCAGAGGGTGGTAATTTCTTTACCCAGAGAGTGGTGAGAATGTGGAACTCGCTACCACAGGAAGTGGTTGAAGCGAATAGTATGGATGCATTTAAAGGGAGGCTAGATAAGCGTATGCTGGAGACGGGAATAGAGGGTTATGCTGATAGATTTAGATGAGGAAAGACGGGAGGAGGCTCGAATGGAGCATAAACGCCGGCATGGACTGGTTGGGCCGAATGGCCTGTTTCTGCGCCATATATCCCATGTAATCCTATGTAAACTGAGCTTGTAATGAGTTTCCTTCTCTGCCAGACCACTTGTTTGGGGATCCTTGCTGGAGCAAAACATTTCCTCTCAGCATTTGGAAATCTTCTCTTCTTAGGCAGTCCCTCGGAACCGAGGATGACTTTTGGAAATAAGCTCTCTGGGCCTATGTGAAAACATGCCTTTGTGTGCCAAGTGTGAAATAACATGAGCTTGGAAATCGAGAGCTTTTTGGCTCGGAGTGGGGATGGGAAAAATTCCAACAAAGTTCAAAAAGGCTGCATGGTCCCTCCAGCAGTTCAAGTGGTCTGTGAAGAAATCTTTATGACATTGGCTGGGTTGACAGATTTCCTAACCCTAGAAAACCGATCTGTTTCAGTCTTCGAGGATACATGACCAAATACGATTGCTCCAGTGCGGATATCAATCCAATCGGTGGCATCAGCAAGACTGATCTAAGGAACTTTATACAGTACTGTATCGAAAACTTTCAGCTCACAGCACTCCGCAGGTAGGTTTGTACACCTATTCTGTTGCAAGGGTCATTGTTTCAGTTTACATTCAGAATGTGGTGTGGGCCTGCCTCAGGCCCAAGAAGGTGACGTGGGAAATGCTTTGGTTCTTTACACTGTCGATTACTAAGGTACCACTGGTGTTGCTCTGTTTACAGCATTATGTCCGCTCCACCAACTGCTGAGCTGGAGCCACTGGCAGAAGGACAAATATCGCAGACTGACGAGGTACTCGTTGCTAATTTGGTGATGACAGGATAACTTCTGATCTGTTGTACGATTTGCTGATGCTTTGATCCTTGCTGTATACAAGAAAGGGACAGCATTGAAGTTGAGTGTTGAAGCCAGAAAAAGTGTAAACTGTACAGGAACTATAGAAGCACAGAATGATGGAGCACAGAAGGGAGGCCATTCGCCCCCATCGTGCTGGTGTTTTTTTTTTAATTTGTTTATGGGATGTGGGCGTCGCAGGCAAGGCCAGCATTTACTGCCCATCCCTAGTTGCCCTTGAGAAGGTGGTGGTGAGCCGCCTTCTTGAACCGCTGCAGTCCGTGTGGTGAAGGCACTCCCACAGTGCTCTATGAAAGGGCTAACCACAGTGCTCTATGAAAGAGCTCTCCAATTAGTCTCACTCCCCTGCTCTTTCCCCACAGCCCAGCAAGTTTTCCCTTATCAAGTATTTATCCAATTCCCTTTTGTGAGTTATTATTGAATCTACTTCCACCGCCCTTTCAGGCAGCGCATTCCAGATCATCACAACTCGCTGCATAAATTTTTTTCATCACGTTCGCCTCTAATTATTTTGCCAATGACCTTAAATCTGTGTCCTCTGGTTACTGACCCTTCTTCCACTGGAAACAGTTTCCCATTATTTCCTCTATCAGAACCCTTCATGATTTTGAACACCACTATCAAATCTCCCCTTAACCTTCTCTGCTTTAAGGAGAACAACTTCAGTTTCTCGAGTCTCTCCACGTAACTGAAGTCTTTCCTCCCTGGTATCAGTCTGGGAAATATTCAAAGGCCTTGATATTCTTCCTAAAGTCTGGTGCCCAGAATTGGACACAATACTCCAGCTGAGGCCTATCCAGTATTTTATAAAGGTTTCTTGCTTTTGTACTCTGTCTCTATTTATAAACCCAAGGATCCCGTATGTCTTTTTAACAGCCTTCTCAACTTGTCCTGTCCCCTTCAAAGAATTAAAACCCCCCAGGCTATAAATTAGTAAACTGTAGGAACTGGGGTTCCTAGCCGAAGAATTGAGATCGACTCAGAAAATCAAAAACAATAAAATTTAATGAACAAACGAAGCTGTACAGGAAACTGTAGGATACAATGCAAATAGGTCTGGTCTGCTTGAAAGCCTCTCTGGAAACTGCTAGAAGGTTCCGAGCTCAACTGCTAGCAGGTTCCGAGCTCAACTGCTAGCAGGTTCCGAGCTCAACTGCTAGAAGGTTCCGAGCTCTACTGCTAAAAGGTTCCGAGCTATGACGTCATCACGTTCTTCCCGCCGTTGAGAGATCACGTGACGGACGGCATGACGTCATCACGCGGAGTACAGGAAAGAAGCCCTAGTACAGTTAACAGATACATTAAAGGTGCAGCCCCCAGCTGTACTACATTGCTGTAAAAGGAATTATATGCAATTGTCATTAATCCTCTGGTGGTTCCGCCACAAAACACTCTTACTGTATACACAAGAGCTGCAATGAATGTGCTTATTGTTTGTGAGACTGTAGTTCCAAATGGCAGATGGTGTGGTCCATTGTATCGCAGCTGTCATGGAAGAGCTGCCCTGGATTCACAATTCTAGACTGGTTGGACTTCACTTCAACATAATGCAAATTGCTTCAATGCAACAATCATTTCCGCACAGGCCGATATGGGGATGACATATGCGGAACTGTCGATCTATGGGAAACTAAGGAAGATTGCAAAGTGTGGCCCTTACAGCATGTTCTGCAAATTAGTCTACATGTGGAAAAGCATCTGCACTCCTCGACAGGTGAGTGTAATTTAGCAGTAACTCTACAAGCTGTTTATTAGAACTAACAGGCACATAGGAAAAATCATTGAGCAAAGAAAGTCTCTACTAAATTATTCAGGATGTATTTTTCATGTTATTTGGGTGTGTGCGCCATTACCAAATCCTCTATCTTCGATTTAGATAGAACTGGATGGTGTGTGAAGACATTTGCAAGCACCTTTTAGATTCATTTTCAGATTTAGCCACAAGATTGTTACTTAAAAGTTGTTAGTTTTGTAGAATTTACGATGTTAATCCTGCACAGTACCCAATGATCCCTGTAAACTGCACTTTGTTCTGCGCGACCTGTTTCTTTTAGTGGGTGGTCCCTTTAAATTTCCGCGCATGCGCGGTATTTACAGTGGAGAAGCCGCTGAGCTGCCTGCGCGGGATTTTTCCCATTGCTGCGCGGCCGCGCAGCTTAGAGGGAATATTGACGGTACCCCCAGTGAGTCTGAAAATTGTATTGGAAGAATCCCACTGTGTAACCTGTATAAGTGAAAGGGTGCCAGACAAATCTTCGTCCCACCCCCAACTAATGCGCACACATCCAAGAATTAGATTGGGATCTTTATAGCTATGATTTTGTACATGATGCTTAAATTGGCTTACTTTGAACTACTACGTAACTTGAGTCCAAAAGATATTTGGTTATTGACCAGTTCAGTCAGCACAGGACCACAGTACAACACTGAGTCAAGTACAACTTAACTCTTCCTTGCCAGAGACATCCAACATCAGGGCAGACACAGATATAGTACCGACAATTGCATCATAGGGTTAAATATCAGTGATTACAGTAAAGGCAAACTGAGTCTTGAAGACAATCAACAGAAGTTAAATCCTTATACGTATAACACAAACCTGGATTGGATGCTTCCCAATTTCTCAGCATTAGCTGTTAGATACTGTTACTAAGTGGAGGCCCAGAGTTACATTTGATATCAAAGATTAAAGTACGGTCTTAAGGAGCACAAGTTCCAAGTCCATTTTCTGTGCATCACTGGTAGGCCTGCAGTATTAGAACATAATAAATAATGCAGGAGTAGGCCATACGGCCCCTCGAACCTGCTCCGCCATTCAATAAGATTGTGACTGATCATCGACCTCAACTCCACCTTCCTGCCTGATCTCCATATCCCTCGATTCCCCTAGAGTCCAAAAATCTATCTATCTCAGCCTTGAATATACTCAAAGACTCAGCATTCACAGCCCTCTGGGGCAGAGAATTCCAAAGATTCACAACCCTCTGGGTGAAGAAATTCCTCCTCATCTCAGTCTTAAATGGCCTACCCCTTATCCTAGTTCTAGACACTCCAGCCAGGGGAAACAACCTCTCGGCATCTACCCTGTCAATCCCCTTCAGAATCTTGTATGTTTCAGTGAGATCACCTCTCATTCTTCTAAACTCCAGAGAGTATCGGCCCAATCTACTCAATCTCTCATATTGGGGCTGCCTCACCTCGATAAGCAGGCTGATGGTGGCGTGTTGAGGGTTTGCCTCTAGAATATGCCACAAATTTGTGACAGTAACACTGTCCCTCTCCCTGTCTCCCTCTCCCTCTACTGCATTTAAATGGATGAATTCAAAGGCCATCCTCTTGGGTGATGTCTGAAGTATGTTTATTCCACTGTTTAACTGATGATTTGAACGACATATATTGGGCTTCACTGGGAAGTTCATTAAAGAGGATTGTTTTAAGATCATGACTTTTCAGTCAGACTGATGGCTAAGTATTTCCCATTCACGATCTTAACCCTTAAAGTTTCTTTTCACTTAATAGAACGTAACCAAATGCAAGCAGATACCTGGGATGGCAGGAATGATGTATGAGGAGAGATTGGGTCGATTGGGCTTGTACTCGCTGGAGTTTAGAAGAATGAGAGGGGATCTCATTGAAACTTATAAAATTCTAACAGGACTGGACAGACTAGATGCAGGAAGGATGTTCCCGATGGCCGGGGAGTCCAGAACCAGGGGCCACAGTCTAAGGATAAGGGGTAAGCCATTTAGGACAGAGATAAGGAGGAATTTCTTCACCCAGAGAGTGGTGAACCTGTGGAATTCTCTACCACAGAAGGCAGTGGAGGCCAATTCATTAAGTATATTCAAGAAGGAGTTAGATATATTTCTTAAGGCTAAAGGGATCAAGGGATATGGGGAGAAGGCAGGGACAGGGTACTGAATTTGGATGATCAGCCATGATCTCATTGAATGGCGGAGCAGGCTCGAGGGGCCGAATGGCCTACTCCTGCTCCTATCTTCTATGTTTCTATGATTTCCTGTGGAGTAGAAATCTACCCTCGCAATTCTGAGCTAAACTGAACCTTGAAAAAGCATTTAAGAGCACATCATGGCTATTCATAGGTTTTTGAAGTAAACGTGCAATTCTAATTTGTTTCAAGGTGGCTGAGAAAGTAAAGCATTTCTTCCGGATGTATTCAATTAACCGGCACAAGATGACTACGCTGACTCCTGCATACCATGCAGAAAACTATAGTCCTGACGACAATCGGTTTGATCTTCGACCATTTCTGTACAATACTACTTGGTCTTGGCAGTTCAGGTGTATAGATAACCAGGTAAGGCTTTGGGATCCAGTAGGCCCAAGACTCCTCTTGAATGATCAAAGTGATTTTGCTTCAGCTCTTAGACAATTAGTCATTGAGGGGGAGGTGGAGAATTCCTCTGGCTAACTACACTGATGCCATTTGTGAAGATTTCCTCTTGAATATTTCCAGCTAGGATTTTGCAATCCGAGGAAATCTTCAAAAATAAGTTCCAAATTAATGCATAGTGGCATCATAAACACGTTGCTTTCGAGAGGAAATCCTCACATTTACGATGCCACAAAGAATTCACGTCCTCAGATGCCAATGGGGGAAAAACAATAGGTGAGAAATAATGGACATAATTGTGATGGGGATAGTGGGTGTATGTGAGCCAAACCTCGTTTGTCTTTTCCCTCGTGGGTACAGGGAAGCAACTTTTACCCGAAATGGGCATTTTCGATGTGCGGAATTTGCTGCTGAGGTTATGCCATTGTTGTAGGCTTGTGTCCTGGTGGCCATTTGCAGTCAGTGGAGCACAATGGGTTAATTCTTCCATTTTTGTTCCCCCCTCTCTCTTAAAATGGTAACCTTTAAGTCCTATTGTTGAGCCAGGGTTGGGGTAATCATCACAGCAACAATTTCTCAGCTTTACGATGTAATTAAATGAAATGCCACATAAAGGACTCTGGAGGCAAAAGAAAAGCATTGGCAGCACTAGTAAAAACAAAAAAAGAGAATGTTGTAAATTAACTAATAAAATGATTTTAGATAGGAAAGGCTGGATGATATAATGGGCTAGAACACTTTCTTTCAGGAGTCCGAATAATGCCGTGTATTGGAGTTACAGAGCCACAGAATGCTAAGATGCAGATATAGTTCCCTGATTTCCTGTGCTGAACTCTTGATCCTACCTGTGTGGTGGTGGGAGATTGCACATTGCAGGCCAGTCATTTGACGACAGAGGTGGAAAGAAATTGGAGTTCAGTTGCCTTGGACCACCCTTCACCTTCACACCAAAGCTGAAGGCATTCTCCTGCATCAGGATGATCCATTTTTCACACTAGCTCTCTTGTTGTCTTTCTGAGTGAACTGTTCAATAAGTGCCCAGTTTTATTCGGTTTGAATTTTATTGAACCTTCAACAGTCTGATGTATTGAATGAAAGTGAGGGTAGAGTTGGTGCACTGATCTGACTGTGCACCCGGGTGTTTAGTTCTTGACCTTTTTTAAAAAGAAAAGTTGTTCTGCAGTACATAATGTCTTGGCATCCAAGTGAAACATCTGCATTATTATCTTCTCAATGTATATCATCTATGATCTTCTTTTGTACGGTAGCAGCAAAGCAAATCAAATGCCAATATCGAAGTCAGATATCCAGGCCAAAGCTTCCGGTGTAACGGCGTGGATATTTTGTAGGCTGCCTGCGAATTTCCTTTGTGGGCAGTGCTCAGTGATGTGCTCCAGGATCTGATGAGGAGCTCCGCAGTCACATGATGGGGATGCTTTAGTCTTCCATCTATGGAGAAGGCGGCAGCATCTACCATGATCGGTTCTGAGGCGGTTGATGGTTGTCCACCTTTTGCAAGGAAGGTTTGATCCTTCAGGTTGTACTGTGGGGTCCTCTATAAGGAATCCATGCCATATGTCACAGTTCTTCCAAGCATTTTGCCATCGGTCATCAAGGCTGAGGGTAGATCACTGAATAAAAATATGACCTACAGTGAATAATTATAGGTGGCCTCTGGATGACCTTCGTATTGCAGATGTCTTTTCACATCTCTTTTGCATATGATGTAGCACTGATTTCATACACCAGTTACATCTGGCAGGACCTCAGTCCCCCCCCCCCCCGCCCCCACAAACCATTTATTGAGTTGGCAGGCTGCATTGTTATATCTGCTTGCATCCCAAGTATAATAGAAATGCTATCGACCTGTACAACATGTAGCTAAATCTAACTCTGGAGTACTAATCAGTATTTCCCAATGAAAATTCTTGTTTCCCCTAAGGCTGTAGTTCAGAAGAGATGTGCAATCTCGCCAGCTGAAATCTTTCAAGATCATTTAAAAGTGTATCTTTATAAATGCAACGATTTTGATATGGATCATGCATCCCATATTTTAGCTTTACATATTTGAAGGGTTTTCATTTATTCATTCATATGTCATTTCAATTTTCCCTCCCCTCTTCAAGGTCTCAAAGCTCGAAAGCAGCCAAGAGAATCCTGCTGATGGTGCTTGCAGCGAGCTCGACTGAATGCCACTACCTCCGTGCTGAGCAGAGCTGCCTGGGAATGGATACAGCCCACTGTGTCCACAGAATCAAACTGCATAACTTGTCAGCAAAGCTGTACAGCAACAAAACCTGATGGTCCTGATGAAAATGCTTTCCTTATTGTGCAATAATACTCACTGTTTATCATTTTCAAAGACATTCACGACAACTACTTGCATATAAATAGCATCTTTGACATAATAAAACGTCCCAAGGTGCTTCACACAGGAGCGTTATAAAACAAAAATTGATACCAAGCCAAAGAAGGAGACATTAGGACAGGTGAATAAATGCTTGGTCAAAGGGGTAGGTTTTAAGCCGAGAGATAGAGACGGGGGGAGAGGCAAAGAAGTTTGGGGAGGGAATTCCATTAATATTACATTAGTAATTACAATAAGAGATTTTAGATTTGCAGCACTGATTTTTGAATAGCATAGTAGCAACCAATTATACTATAGAAACTTAGCCTTAGCTAATGAGAACTCTATGAAATGGTCATCTGATTGACATCTAATCTGAAGTGTAGGACAGTGGTTTTACTGAAGGACACAAATGACGAATGGAAACTCAAAAACAAAAAACCTTTGACAGCTATTCATCAAATGAGAGAATGCAGTAAGTCTCCGCCGTCCGAGGCCGAGTCTGAAAACACTGCAAAGCATCACCTAGTGTGATGCCATCAATCCTGTAGGATTGCAAACAAATACAAGTTAATTTATATTAATTGCTGTGAAGAGAAAACTAGAACTATATTCCTTTTAAAGACATCAGTCTCGTTACTATCTGACCTCAAGATCTATATTGCTTTATCCAAGACCCTGACCATCATTAATGATTAATTTACAGAATTTTCTGATGTGTCCCTGCACAACTAACACCAGAGGTGAGGGCACAGTGGTATGCAGTTGGATGGGTGCGGCCCTCGGAGTCATCAGTGTTGACTCCAGACCCCATGAAGTCTCGTATCTTCAGGTCAAAAATGGGCAAGGAAACCTCCTGCCGATTGCCACCTACCGCCCTCCATCAGATGATGGATCAGTACTCCTCTATGTTGGAGGAAGCACTGAGGGTAGCAAGGGCACAGAATGTACTCTTGGGCAGAGGACTTAAATGTGCATCACCGAGAGAGGCTCAGTAGTACCACCACTTACTGAGCTGCCCAAGTCTTGAAAGACACAGCTGCCAGATTGGGCCTGCGGCAGAAGGTGAGAGAACCAGCATGAGGGAATAACCTACTTGACTTCATCCTCAGCAATCTACCTGTTGCAGATGCATCTGTCTCTTGACAGTATTGATAGGAGTGACCACCACACAGTCCTTGTGAAGACCAGGTCCCGTCTTCACAGAGGACACCCTCCATCATGTTGTGCGGCACTGCCACCATGCTAAATGGAATAGATTAAGAACAGATCTAGCAGCTAAAAATTGGGCATCCATGAGGTGCTGTAACCAGATGGGGCAGCAGAATTGTATTCCATCACTATCTGTAACCTCATGGCCTAGCATATCCCTCACTCCTCCATCACGATCAAGCCAGATGTCTAACCCTACTTCAATGAGGAGTGTAGAAGAGCTCTAATGCTGAATACCTGTGCTCCAGATATAGCCGTACCTCTACCCAAGCTGTTCCAGTATAGCTACAACACTGGCATCTACCCGACAAAAGTTTTCGCCAGTTTACTACCTCTCGATGTCCTGATAGTGTTGACTCTTTGTTGGGATTTGGTTCCATATGGTCCTCAGGCCTTCCCCCTATTAGCCATTGTTCATATGTGAGTCTAAATACGAAGTGTGGACAGGTTAGTCAACTACATGTGGGCCAGATTGGGACCCCAACCAACATTCACACAAGTGTGCTACCTGCTGAAGCTGTTGGATGGTTAAAAAAAAAAGACTTGCATTTATATAATGCCTTTCATGACCTCAGGACATCCCAAGGCAATTTATGGCCAACGAGGTACTTTTGAAGTGTAGTCACTGTTGTAATGTAGGAAACACAACAACCAATTTGCACACGGCAAGCTCCCACAAATAGTAATGTGATAATGACCAGATCATCTGTATTAGTGATGTTGGTTGAGGGATTAAATATTGGCCCAGGACAGCTCCCCTGCTCTTCTTCAAAATAGTGCCATAGGATCTTTTAGATTCAGCTGAGAGGGCAGATGGGCCCTCGGGCCTCGGTTTAACGTCTCATCTGAAAGACGGCACCTCCAACAATGCAATGCTCCCTTGTTACTGTACTGAAGTATCAGCCAAGATTTTGTGCTCCAGTCCCTGGAGTGGGACTTGAACCCAAATCCTTTGCCCCAAAGAGGAGAGTGCTACCAACTGAGCCATGACTGACACTTAATGGCTGACATCAAACTAGGGGCTGCTGAGACCAATTATGGCATTGGTGCACCTAACTCTGCGCACATCAAGGATTGAACCTGGGACCATGCTGGTTTGTGTAGCTCGGCTAATCCCGTGAGCAACTGGGGAATGTGACGGTGAATTTTAATTTTAATTTGGCCTATAAACCGTTTGGCATGCAAAGGATCCTCCATCTGTTGTTAAAATACCATCATTATGCCATTATTAGGATCCCAGTTGGCTGTTAGTCACAGCACTGTTTGGTTCAATTGGAAATTGTGAACTTTTTATGTATATTCATTCATGGGATGTGGGCGTCGCTGGCGAGGCCAGCATTTATTGCCCATCCCTAATTGCCCTTGAGAAGGTGGTGGTGAGCTGCCGCCTTGAACCGCTGCAGTCCGTGTGGTGAAGGTACTCCGACAGTGCTGTTAGGGAGGGAGTTCCAGGATTTTGACCCAGTGACGATGAAGGAACAGCGATACATCTCCAAGTCAGGATGGTGTGTGACTTGGAGGGGAACTTGGAGGTGGTGGTGTTCCCGTGCGGCTGCTGCCCTTGTCCTTCTAGGTGGTATTGGTCGCGGGTGTGGGAGGTGCTGTCGAAGAAGCCTTGGTGGGTTTCTGCTGTGCATCTTGTAAATGGTGCATTTGTTTATTTAATGGCTCCAAAAAGTGTTGTTGTTATTAAACTTTACAAGTGGACCTCTACTTCAAAAGGAAAAATTTACAGGGCTACGGAGAAAGAGCAGGGGAGTGTGACTAATTGGTAGCTCTTTCAGTGAGCCGGCACAGGTATGATGGCCCAAATGGCCTCCTTCTGTGCTGTAAGATTCCATGATTTAATCCCTAATGCAAAAAGGAAAATATAACCCTATGTTCAAAGGACCGATGAATAAAGAAACAGAACCAATCTCCACTGTGAAGGCTAATTGTAGTATTTCAGTTGAAAATTATATATAAAAGGGGAATGAATGACTGGATATATTGACTCGGGTTGGGAAGCCCAAAGGTAATTTTGTTTAATTGCAGCAGTATTTATTACATTGACTATGTAAGTGTTTCTTTCGTGTGCCTCAGATGACATTCCATAAAGTACAAAGTGTGATCTACAAGAACTAAATGCAATTTTGGTGGGAAAGTGGCTAAACCTGCTTCTGCATTTCTTCTTGCCATTTCATCAGTTTCGTTCTTAAATTGGATAACCATCTCGCTTGTTTTGGTTTAAGAATGCAGCCCGCTGTGCTGCATCTCATCGTGAAAAATAAACACCGCTCCATTATTTAAATGAGTTTGCAATGTGTCTCCTTTTTTGTTTTTACAAATCCGTTTAAATCCTTTGTATTCGGTGCATGATGAAAGTACAATTTAGTGTGACTTACACTAATGGAAAAAGGTATCCCAACATAATACAAATGAATATGGACATGAAAAATGGCAACTGTGTGTAACAACAACCTCCTGTCAGATAAACAAATCTGAAAATGTATATCATTTTTATGTCATCAGGGAATGGTAGGATACCGCTAATTAATCCCTGCCGTCCCCTCAAACTTCCTCCCGGGCAAACAAACTACTGGTCTCAGAGAGGAAGGAAGTGAAAATTGGAGACGTCATCTCAGGCTACTGTAGCAGATTTCCTAATGGCCAGTTCAACAGCAACACTGACAGAGGCCAGGAACACATTGCCCACCTGCCCCTTTGATAAGTGAACGGCGCAAGAGATGTGAAAATTGGTTTAAAATTGAAAATATGAATTGCTTCCTTAAAACATTTTACTGATTTTTTTACACACACATCTTATTTTTGTAATTTTTCCCCCCTTTATGTACTTTACAAAACAGTTTTACATTTCCCTTTTAGCTTTCTTATAACTCATGAGCAGATTGCATTGTGCATGAGTGTCAATTTGTTACGCAGTGATATTTCTGGCAGTAAGATTTCCCTCTTAGTTTCACAATAGAAACATAGAAGATAGGAGCCGGAGTAGGCCATTCGGTCCCTTGAGCCTGCTCCGCCATTTAATGAGATCATGGCTGATCATCCAAATTCAGTACTCTGTCCCTGCTTTCTCTTTATATCCCTTGATCCCTTTAGCCTTAAGAAATATATCCAACTCCTTCTTGAATATATTTAATGAATTGGCCTCAACTGCCTTGTGTGGTAGAGAATTCCACAGGTTCACCACTCTCTGGGTGAAGAAATTCCTCCTCATCTCAGTCCTAAATGGCTTACCCCTTATCCTTAGACTGTGACCCCTGGTTCTAGACTCGCCCGCCATCGGGAACAGCCTTCCTGCATCTAGTCTGTCTAGTCCTGTTAGAATTTTATAAGTTTCAATGAGATCCCCTCTCATTCTTCTAAACTCTGGTGAATATAAGCCTAATCGACCCAATCTCTCCTCATACGTCATTCCAGCCTGCTGCACCTGCATGCTTACCTTCAGCGACTGGTGCACAAGGACACCCAGGTCTTGTTACACTTCCCCTTTTCCCAATCTATTGCCATTCAGATAATAATCTGCCTTCCTGTTTTTGCCACCTAAGTGGATAACCTTGCATTTATCCACATTGGGCAGATGCATGGCAAATGCAGTATAATCACCCAACCTGTCCAAATCATACTGGAGTTTCTCTGCATCTTCCTCACAGCGCACACACACCCACCCAGCTTTGTGTCATCTGCAAACTTGAGATATTAGATCTCTTAGGCAGTCCCTCAGAGCCGAGGATGACTTGCTTCCACATTAAAAATGAGTTCGCAGGTGACTGATGAGTCCAATGCGGGACCTACAGTCTCTGTCACAGGTGGGGCAGACGGTGGTTGAAGGGGCGGGTGGGTGGGGTGCTTGGGTTGACGTGCGCTCCTTGCGCTGCCTGTGCTTGGCTTCCGCTTGTTCCCGGCGAAGAGACTCAAGGTGTTCGGCGCCTTCCCGGATGCTTCTCCTCCACTTTGTGCAGTCTTGGGCCAAGGATTCCCAGGTGTCGGTGGGGATGTTACACTTTTTCAAGGAGGCTTTGAGGGTGTCCTTGAAGCATTTCCTCTGCCCACCTGGAGCTCTCTTGCCGTGCCGGAGCTCCGAGTAGAGCGCTTGTTTTGGGAGTCTCGTATCGGGCATGCGGACAATGTGACCCGTCCATCGGAGCTGATTGAGCGTGGTCAGAGCTTCGATGCTGGGGATGTTGGCCTGAGCAAGAACACTGACGTTGGTGCGCCTATCCTGCCAATGGATTTGCAGGATCTTGCGGAGACAGCATTGGTGGTACCTCTCCGGTGCTTTGAGGTGCCTGCTGTACATGATCCATGTCTCTGAGGCATACAGCAGGGCAGGTATCACTGCTGCCCTGTAGACCATGAGCTTAGTGCCGGGTTTGAGGTCCTGATCTTCAAACACTCTCTTCCTCAGGTGACCGAAGGCTGCACTGGCACACTGAAGACGGTGTTGGAATTCGTCGTCGACGTCTGCCCTTGTTGACAGTAGGCTCCCGAGGTATGGAAAGTGGTCCACGTTGTCCAAGGCCTTGTCGTGGATTTTGATAACCGGGGGGGCAGCACTGTGTGGTGGGGGTAGGTTGGTATAGGACCTTTGTCTTACGGATGTTTAGTGTAAGGCCTATGCTCTTGTATGCTTCGGTGAAGGTGTTTATGATGGTTTGGAGTTTGACCTCCGAGTGAGCGCAGACGCAAGCATCGTCTGCATACTGTAATTCAACGACAGAGGATGGGACGACCTTGGATCTGGACTGGAGGCGACGGAAGTTGAGCAGTTTCCCGTTTGTTCTGTAAATTAGCTTCACTCCAGTGGGGAGCTTACTGAGGGTGAGATGGAGCATTGCAGCAAGGAAGA
The DNA here is from genome assembly GCF_052327205.1 of Somniosus microcephalus. NCBI lineage: Eukaryota > Metazoa > Chordata > Chondrichthyes > Squaliformes > Somniosidae > Somniosus > Somniosus microcephalus. The sequence goes on from NC_141001.1 coordinate 101,357,460, forward strand.
TTGAGAAGAGCGTTGGTGCGATGACACAGCCTTGCTTGACCCCGGTTCATACGTGAATTGGGTCTGTGGTGGAACCGTTGGTCAGGATCACAGCTTGCATGTTGTCGTGAAGCAGGCGGAGGATAGTGACAAACTTTTGAGGGCAGCCGAATTTGAGGAGGACACTCCATAATCCCTCACGGTTGACAGTGTCGAAGGCCTTTGTGAGATCAAAGAAGGCCATGTACAGTGGTTGGTGCTGTTCCCTGCATTTCTCTTGTAATTGACGTGCGGTGAAGATCATGTCCATTGTGCCCCTTAGTGGGCGGAATCCGCATTGCGACTCTGGGAGGAGCTCTTCGGCCGCTGGGAGAAGGCGATTGAGGAGGATTCTTGCGATGACTTTCCCTGTGGCAGATAGCAGGGAAACTCCTCTGTAATTACCGCAATCGGACTTGTCACCTTTCTTGAAGATGGTCAACAATTCCCTCGGTCAATAGTTCCCTCGTCTAGATCATTTATATATATTGTGAATAGCTGGAGTCTTAGCACCGATCCCTGCGATACCCCACTAGTCACTGCCTGCCATTCGGAAAAAGACCCATTTATTCCAACTCTTTGCTTCCTGTCCGCCAACCAGTTCTCTATCCAAGAAAGTACTTTACCCCCAATCCCGTGTGCTTTAACTTTGCATGCTAATCTCTTATGCGGGACCTTATCAAAAGCCTTCTGAAAGTCCAAATACACCACATCCACTGGTTCTCCCTTATCCTAGCAGTTATATCCTCAAATAATTCCAGTAGATTAGTCAAGCATGATTTACCTTTTGTAATTCCATGTTGACTTTGTCCGATCCTGTCACTGTTTTCCAAGTGCTCTGCTATTACATCTTTTATAATGGACTCTAGCATTTTCCCCACTACCGATGTCAGACTTATCGGTCTATAATGCCCCGTTTTCTCTCTATCACCTTTTTTGAACAGTGGGGTAACATTAGCTGTCCTCCAATCCATGGGAACTGTTCCAGGTTCCATTGAATGTTGGAAGATGATCAGCAATGCATCTACTATTTCTAGGGCCACTTCCTTAAGTACCCTAGGATGTAGATTATCAGGCCCTGGGGATTTATTGACCTTCAATTCCATCAATTTCCCTAACACCATTTCCCTACAAATACTGATTTCATTCAATTCCTCCCTCTCATTAGACCCTATGTTCCCCGACATCTCTGGGAGGTTATTTGTGTCCTTTGTGAAGACAGAACCAAAGTATGTATTTAATTGGTCTGCCATTTCTTTGTTCCCCATTATAAATTCCCCTGATTCTGACTGCAAGGGACCTATGCTTGACTTCACCAATCTTTTTCTCTTCACATATCTATAGAAGCTTTTACAGTCAGTTTTTATGTTCCCTACAAGCTTACTCTCAATCTATTTCCCCCCTCTTAATTAATCCCTTTGTCCTCCTTTGCTGAATCCTAAACTGCTCCCAATCCTCAGGTTTGCTGCTTTTTCTGGCCAAATTATCTGTCCTCTCCTTGAATCTTATGCTATCCCTAATTTCCCTTGTTAGCCACGGTTGAGTTACCTTTTTTGTTTTATTTTTATGCCAAACAGGGATGAACAAATTCTGTAGTTCATCCATGCGATCTTTAAATGTTTGCCATTGCCTATCCACCGTCAACCCTTTAAGTAATGTTCCCCAATCCATCCTAGCCAACTCGTGCCTCATACCATTGTAGTTTCCTTTATTTAAATTCAGGACCCTATTCTCTGAGTCAACTGCTTCACTCTTCAGATTAATGAATAATTCTATCATATTATGATTGCTCCTCCCCAAGGGGCCTCGCAGAACAAGATTGTTAATTAATCCTTTCTCATTACATAATACCCAGTCTAAGATGGCCTGATCTCTAGTTGTTTCCTCGACATATTGGTCTAGGAAACCATCCCGTATACACTCCAGGAATTCCTCCTCCACAGTATTGTTACTAATTTGGTTAGCCCAATCTATATGTAGATTAAAGTCACCCATGATAACTGCTGTGCCCTTATTGCATGCGTCTCTAATTTCCCATTTAATGCCATCCCCAACCTCAACATTACTGTTTGGAGGTCTGTATACAACTCCCACTAACGTTTTCTGCCCCTTGGTATTTCTCAGCTCTGCCCATACAGATTCCACATCATCAGAGCTAATATCCTTCCTTACTATTGTGTTAATCTCTTTAACTAGCAATGCTACCCCACCTCCTTTTCCTTTTTTCCTGTCCTTCCTGAATATTTAATACCCATGGATGTTGAATTCCCAGACTTGGTCATCCTGGAGCCATGTCTCCGTAATCCCAATTATATCATATCCGTTTACATCTATTTGCGCAGCTAATTCATCCACCTTATTATGAATGCTCCTCGCATTAAGACACAAAGCCTTCAGGCTTGATTTTTTAACACTCTTAGTCCTTTTAGAATTATTATTTACTGTGGCCCTGTTTGATTTACACCCTTGATTTCTCTGCCTTCCACTTTTGCTTTTCTCCTTCCTGTCTTTTGTTTCTATCCTTGTTTCCCTTTCCTCTGTCTCCCTGCACAGGTTCGCAACCCCCTGCGATTTTAGTTTAAACCCTCCCCAACAGCACTAGCAAACACTCCCCCTAGGACATTGATTCCGGTCCCACCTGTAATGATCAGTAACATGTCATTCTAGAATTGTACACTAGGTGGAGCTGTATGTTTTAGTAAGGGGCTACCCACAAGGCAGTAATCAAGATGGATGCTGTACACTAGTCCACATGGCTGAATAAATGACTAGCTCAAGCTAGCTGTTCATAATAAAACGTCTATTTATTTATGAACATAACACCACCCAGGTGCAAACCGCCCAGTTTGTACTGGTCCCACCTCCCCAGAACTGGTTCCAATGTCCCAGGAATTTGAATCCCTCCCCCTTGCACCATTCCTCTAGCCACGTATTCATCTGAAATATCCTTCTATTTCTACTCTGACTAGCACGTGGCACTGGTAGCAATCCTGAGATTACTACCTTTGAGGTCCTATTTTTTTATTTACCTCCTAACTCCCTATATTCAGCTTTTAGGACCTCAATCTTCCTCTTTTTCTTATTTGGAGAAAGAATCTACGAGCTTAAGGTTGTCTCTTTCTAAATTAGAAGTGGATGAGGAAAAGTGCACAAGCAACGCATATGTGGAAAGATTTTTTTCCAAAGTCATCCATTGGAATATTTTAATTCAGATTCAAACTACAGTAGGATCCTGTCGTTACCCAATAGCTAGGGATGAAGCAATAATTGATTTTGTTGGCCCAGAATTTGCTGTGGCAGGGCATCTAATGGCATCTGCTGTTGCAGTTAGACTTGCCCTTGTGTGTTTAGGTTTTTACATTTTTTGGGTGGCAAGTTGCTGAAAGTGCGAGCTGAAAACGTTGCAAAAAGGGGAAAACAGGCATCTGGGACACGAGTGAACAAGGCGAAGCAACTGTGTATCTCCTTAACTAATCAGATTGAAGGATTGCAAAATAAACTGTGCAAGGACTGAGAGAGAAGGAAGTATAAATTAGAGTGGGTGAATTCAATGTCAAATCAGGTACATAGAGAGAACGGATTGGATTAAGAGAGAGAAAAAAGAGACAAAGGAAAAGTTTAAAAATATAATTTATAATTTTACATTCTTTAAATCAACAATAACTGAAGAATAGAGACACCACACTTGTAATAGTTAATTTTCAGTGCCAGAGAGGTTGATTTGCAGTAATTGTGTCATTAAAAAGGTACTTAGTCTTGACATTGACGAATTTAGTTTTTATCTACCCTGCAAATACAACAACTTCACACCAGTCAATGGTGAGGCAGGCAGCAAGATTCTATTTTTGCGAAGCTCACGGTGAAGTGGCACATCTCAGATAGCAACCTTTGCACTTACCACGCATCTGTCCCTCATCTGATGTTGCTGTACCATTTGCGCATAAATAACTGAACCTTGTGGGACACCACTAGTCACTTCCTTCCAATTCGACTACATACCCATTATCCCTACTCTCTGCCTTTTACCACCTAACTAATCTCATAACCAGGTCAATAATTTGCCTTCAATTCCATGAGATTTATTTTTAGCTAACAGTCTCTTATGAGAAACTCTATCAAGTGCCTTCTGGAAGTCCATATAAACTGCATCCATAGACATTCCTCTGTCTGGTAATTTAGTTACTTTCTCAAAAAATTCTATTAGGTTTATGACCTACCCTTTACAAACCCATGTTGGTTCTTGTGGTGTATGTAACCTGTTCCACCTTAAGAGAACTACCTTAAGAGATGTACTACTTTCTCTTGGCTGCTGTATACTGTAATACTGTAATACCGGTGGTGACCACACCGGTATATAAGTGTTGTGCAAGGATTTGCTGGGCAGGTCAGCCCTGACCTTCGAATAGTAAAGGCCTGTTAAAAGTTATTCTTGTTGTCTGTGTCCAGTGATTGATCCTAAACCTAACTGGAACATACAGACTCAACAGTTCTCTCTAATCAGCTCAATTTCTCTAAGTGCTCAGTCACTCTGTCCTTAAAGATTCCAATAATTTTCCCACAACAGATGTTAGACTAAGTATATCGCCGATCCTTCATCATCGCTGGGTCAAAATCCTGGAACTCACTACCTAACAGCACTGTGGGAGTACCTTCACCACACGGACTGCAGTGGTTCAAAAATGTTGTTGCCCAGTCTACTGTGCACTCCAGTCCCTCCGGTGCCATCGAAATCCAGGTAAATGCTACATTGTAGGCGGATCGCCTAGCCAAACTAACGAGGATGGTCTGACACCCGTGCAAAACATCACACCCACACCCATAATTTTAATTCCAATCAAAGAAATGCAGTGATTCATGCTTGAGGTTGACATTAATGAATTAAAATATTCAACTTACTATCAATGTTTTGATGGTGTTCCTTTATCTCCATAGTTATACTGTTCAAGACTGTTGCAGTCTTTATACTTCTACTTTTGTTTTAGGAATAGTTGCGGGAGCCATTTGATGACATTTTGAAGAAAAATGGACTTCAAAACAAGTCCTTCAACCAACACCATCAAAAACAAATTAGTCACTCATCTCATTGCTGTTTGTGCATCTTTCTGTGTGCAACATTCCTGTTGCATTTGCCTCTGTAACAAGTCTCTACATTTTGAAGTAATTCATTGCCTGTGAAGTGCTGAGAGATATTTCTGAAAGATGTGAGAAGGCACTCTATAAATGAAAGTCTTCTCTTTCATCCACAAAAAATATCATTATGTATTTAAAAGATAAAAAGATCAGGAACTGTTGGAAATACACAATTGGCCCCTCAGCAATTGTCAAGAGAAAAACATTAACAGCAGTTTGGGTTTAGACCACTTTTTATACCCAGCATAATAACTTGGCTTCTGTCTTTACAAATAGTGATAGATGTTTTGTGCATTTTCAGGATATTCTGTTTTTAATGCAGATTTCCAACAATTGCAATTTCGTTTTATTTGTCAGGACAGATGTTAAATCGTCTAGCCTGTGACTCCAACTCCAACTGCAGCTTGTTTTGAAGTCCATTTTTCTTCAAAATGTCATCAAATGGCTCCCGCAACTATTCCTAAAACAAAAGTAGAAGTATAAAGACTGCAACAGTCTTGAACAGTATAACTATGGAGATAAAGGAACACCATCAAAACATTGATAGTAAGTTGAATATTTTAATTCATTAATGTCAACCTCAAGCATGAATCACTGCATTTCTTTGATTGGAATTAAAATTATGGGTGTGGGTGTGATGTTTTGCACGGGTGTCAGACCATCCTCGTTAGTTTGGCTAGGCGATCCGCCTACAATGTAGCATTTACCTGGATTTCGATGGCACCGGAGGGACTGGAGTGCACAGTAGACTGGGCAACAACATTTTTGATTTGATTTGCTACATTTCCTTTTGTTTTATTTATAATTTGGAGTGGTTTGTTCGTCTCCCTTTAAAACGGGTTTAGTCTCCTGGCCAAAACTTATCCCTCAATTAACATCACTTGAGAAAAAAAAAACAAGATTATCCGGTCATTGTCAAAATTGCTGTTTGTGGGAGCTTGCTGTGGGCTATTTGGCTGCTGCGTTTCCTGAAGAGTACTTAATTGGCTGTAAAGCGCTTTGGGGCTTGGTCCTGAAGTCGTGAAACTTAGAAAACTATCAAACCAAAAACACAGACATCCAGAAAACGAGGAATTACGCCTTACTTATTGTCAGACGCTAACACAATACAGAAACACACTCAGGACCAAAAAAGAGCAATTTATTAAGAATACACTCAGCTCCATGGAGGAATCCATTGAGTCGAATTGTTTCTGGGACAACTTGAAAACACTACACAAAAAACAACACGACGATTTGTCCATTCAAAATGGGGACACATGGGTAAACCACTTTGAAAAATTATACCAGAAAAACACACTAGGACCAGAGCAACACCAAATACGCAAAAAACTTGAAAAGCTTGAAATGGCCATAAAAGATAACCAAAACCCGCTAGACGCCATAATAACAGAAAAAGAACTTCTTGAAAAACTCAAGGACCTGCGACCAGGAAAAGCTTGCGGGACAGACGGCATACTAAACGAGATGATTAAACACGCAGACGACAAACTGAAACTGGCTATCCTAAAACTCTTCAACTTGGTTCTGAGTGTCGGTTATTTCCCTGACATCTGGAACAAAGGACTCATAACACCCATATACAAAAGTGGGGACAAAATCGACCCAAACAACTATCGAGGCATCTGTGTAAACAGTAACCTGGGGAAGGTATTCTGTAGCATCATAAACAAAAGACTTATAAACTTCCTTGAAGAGCACAATGTCTTGAGTAAAAGCCAAATTGGATTCCTGCCAAACTATAGAACATCCGATCATATCTTCACCCTACAGACCCTAATTGACAAACACGTTCACCATAACAAAAGCAAAATCTACGCATGCTTTGTAGATTTCCAGAAGGCTTTCGACTCCATCTGGCATGACGGTTTATTCCTGAAACTTATCGAAAGCAGGGTAGGAGGTAAAACATATGATGTAATTAAATCAATGTATACAAACAATAAATGTGCAGTTAAAATTGGAGACAAACAAACAAAATACTTCCCACAGGGGCGGGGGGTGACGCAGGGCTCGCCAATCTCACCGACACTCTTTAATATTTACATTAATGGATTGGCAAAACTACTTGAACAATCTACAGCACCCGGCCTCACCCTATATGAATCCAAGGTTAAATTCCTCCTCTATGCCGATGACCTGGTTCTGCTGTCACCAACTAAGGAGGGTCTACAGCAGAACCTGGACCTGCTGGAGTCGTACTGCCAGACTTGGGCCCTGACAATAAATCCCCAAAAAACCAAAGTCCTTGTGTTCCAGCAAAGATCCAAACAACATGGACCCACAATAAATTTCACAGTAGGAACAACCAAAATTGAACAAACCACTCACTACACATACTTGGGCTTAAAAATCAGTTCTACGGGAAACTTCAAACTGGCTGTGAATGAACTGAAAGAGAAAGCAAGAAGGGCTTTCTATGCCATCAAAAAATCAATCCAAATAGAAATCCCAATTAGCATTTGGCTCAAAATTTTCAAATCAGTAATTGAACCAATTGCACTCTATGGCAGTGAGGTCTGGGGACCACTAACACAACAAGATTTTGCAAAATGGGACAAACACCCAATTGAGATCCTACATGCGGAATTCTGTAAAAGTATCCTCCGGACTCAAAGGAAAACAGTAAACAACGCATGCAGGGCGGAACTAGGCCAATACCCATTAATAATCACTATCCAAAAAAGAGCCACCAAATTTTGGAATCACCTACAAATGAGCAACCCCCAATGCTATCACTACGACGCCCTGAAATGCCAAGAGCTGACCATAAAGAAGAATACCCTCAGTCAACTAGTCCTGGGACTCAATAAAGTAACTAATAACAATACTAACAATAACCAGCCCCAGGACAGTGACAGGGTAACACAAAGAATTCGACCCAACACAATCGTCGCTAAGCAAAAGGAAAAATATCTGTCATATTGGGCAGAAACAACAAAAACCCAAAGCAAACTCAATTGCTACTTGGCCCTAAACAGACAATACAACATAGCTGATTACCTGACCATGGTAAAGGATAACAAACTGAGAAGAACCTTGACAAGGTACAGACTTAGCGAACATAGCCTCGCGATCGAAAAAGGCAGACACAGGCAGACCAGGCTGCCAAGAGAAGACAGGATATGCTCTCACTGCAGTCAGGGAGTAGTTGAGACAGAGATGCACTTCCTCACAGCCTGTGGAAAATATCAGGGCATCAGAGAGAATTTCTATCAAAAATTCTCACAAATATGCCCTGAATTCAGAAATCTGACTGACAACCAAAAACTCCCATTCCTACTGGGGGAGGAGAGAAGCTGTGTAACACTGGCGGCACACTATGTTACAGCTTGCCATGAACAGAGGGACAACCAGTAAACTAAGACAAGAGTATATATAAACAAGGCGAAAATATATTTATAAACTCAGGGATATACCTGTTTATACACTGTATGAATGGAACCGCGTTTATGTGTTCAACCATAAATGTATTTTGATGCTTTGGCAACATAAGATGTACCTTATCATGCCAATAAAGCGATTTGTATTGTATTATTGAAAGGTGCGATATAAAATGCAAGTGCTTTCTTTTTCTTACTCGGTTAGGACTGATGACAATCTCATCCCAATTGGTATTGTAGAAAGAATTGAGCGTTTTACCTGGGAGCAGGTGATATTTCGCCGCCCCTTCCTACCGCTCGGGGGCGTTGGCGCAGGGCGCGCTGGGAGTTGTAGTCCAGCCGGGCGAGGCGCCCCGCCCCGCGGGCTGGCAGCGGCGCGTCATCAAAAACTACAACTCCCAGGATGCCGGCGGCCGAGCGCATGCGCACTGGAGGCGTTGCCACTGATTAAAGCGCTTGGGTGGTGCGAGTGGCTGAGGAAAAGTTTGGAGTCAACTTTTCCGAGTCTGAGCAGCGGAAGTTCGAGCTGGGAGCGCACGGGGGGCGGGGGGAAAAGTTAGTGAAACTTGTTTTGCAAACTTTTCAGCCACATGTGCGCAGTGGTTGGGCTTAGTCACAAGGAGGAATTACTTTGAAGCAAATAGTTTGTGTGTTCTTGTGGATTTTATTTTAAAATAAGAGTTTTCCATCCAATTTTTTTCTCCCAGCGAAAAGTCAGCACTGATGGAGACCGACGCGCTTCTCCGACGCAGCAGCTCGTCCTGGTACAACATCGATGCAAATGAGGAAAGCCGGAGATCGGATTCGTCGGGACCCAGGAGCAGTAGCAGCCGCAGCCGCAACAGCAGCAGTAGTAGCAGTCAACTAGGTACAGCGAGCAAGTCTAGCTATAGGGGGCTGGCTGAGTGAAGGAGCCAAGGGACTGGGGAGAGGTGGTGGTGGCTGAGTGAAGGAGCCAGGGGACTGGGGAGAGGAGGAGGAGGGGGTGCTGAGTGAAGGAGCCAGGGGAGGGGAGGGTGCTGAGTGAAGGAGCCTGGGGAGAGGGGGTGGGGGGTGCTGAGTGAAGGAGCCAGGGGACTGGAGAGAGGTGGTGGGGGGTGGCTGAGTGAAGGAGCCAGGGGACTGGGTGGGGGGTGGCTGAGTGAAGGAGCCAGGGGACTGGGTGGGGGGTGGCTGAGTGAAGGAGCCAGGGGACTGGGTGGGGGGTGGCTGAGTGAAGGAGCCAGGGGACTGGGTGGGGGGTGGCTGAGTGAAGGAGCCAGGGGACTGGGTGGGGGGTGGCTGAGTGAAGGAGCCAGGGGACTGGGTGGGGGGTGGCTGAGTGAAGGAGCCAGGGGACTGGGTGGGGGGTGGCTGAGTGAAGGAGCCAGGGGACTGGGTGGGGGGTGGCTGAGTGAAGGAGCCAGGGGACTGGGGAGGGGGTGCTGAGTGAAGGAGCCAGGGGACTGGGTGGGGGGTGGCTGAGTGAAGGAGCCAGGGGACTGGGGAGAGGGGTGGTGGTGGGGTGCTGAGTGAAGGAGTCAGGGGACTGGGGAGGGGGGTGCTGAGTGAAGGAGCCAGGGGGGAGAGAGGGGGGGGAGGCTGAGTGAGGGAGACAGGGGAGAGAGTGGGGTGCTGAGTGAAGGAGCCAAGGGAGGGGGGGCTGAGTGAAGGAGCCAAGGGACTGGGGGGAGAGAGGGGGGCTGAGTGAAGGAGTCAGGGGACTGTGGAGGGGGGGGGGAGGCTGAGTGAGGGAGCCAGGGGGGAGAGAGAGGGGGGGGGAAGGCTGAGTGAGGGAGACAGGGGAGAGAGTGGGGTGCTGAGTGAAGGAGCCAAGGGAGGGGGGGCTGAGTGAAGGAGCCAAGGGACTGGGGGGAGAGAGGGGGGCTGAGTGAAGGAGTCAGGGGACTGGGGAGGGGGGGGGGAGGCTGAGTGAGGGAGCCAGGGGAGAGAGTGGGGTGCTGAGTGAAGGAGCCAAGGGACTGGGGAGAGAGGGGGGTTGGGGGGCTGAGTGAAGGAGCTAAGGGACTGGGGAGAGGGGGGGTGGTGGGGTGCTGAGTGAGGGAGCCAGGGGGGAGAGAGAGGGGGGGGGGAAGGCTGAGTGAGGGAGACAGGGGAGAGAGTGGGGTGCTGAGTGAAGGAGCCAAGGGAGGGGGGGCTGAGTGAAGGAGCCAAGGGACTGGGGGGAGAGAGGGGGGCTGAGTGAAGGAGTCAGGGGACTGGGGAGGGAGGGGGGGGGAGGCTGAGTGAGGGAGCCAGGGGAGAGAGTGGGGTGCTGAGTGAAGGAGCCAAGGGACTGGGGAGAGAGGGGGGTTGGGGGGCTGAGTGAAGGAGCTAAGGGACTGGGGAGAGAGGGGGGTTGGGGGGCTGAGTGAAGGAGCTAAGGGACTGGGGAGAGGGGGGGTGGTGGGGTGCTGAGTGAAGGAGACTGGGGAGGGGCTGAGTGAAGGAGCCAGGGGAGGCTGAGTGAGGGAGCCAGGGGAGAGGGGGGTGCTGAGTGAAGGAGCCAAGGGAGGGGGGGGGCTGAGTGAAGGAGCCAAGGGACTGGGGAGAGAGGGGGGCTGAGTGAAGGAGCCAAGGGACTGGGGAGAGGGTGGGTGGGGGGGGCGGTGCTGAGTGAAGGAGCGGGGGGAGGTGGAGGCTGAGTGAGGGAGAGAGGGGGGTGCTGTGAAGGAGCCAAGGGAGGGGGGGCTGAGTGAAGGAGCCAAGGGACTGGGGGGGGAGAGAGGGGGGTTGGGGGGCTGAGTGAAGGAGCTAAGGGACTGGGGAGAGGGGGGGTGGTGGGTTGCTGAGTGAAGGAGACTGGGGAGGGGCTGAGTGAAGGAGCCAGGGGAGGCTGAGTGAGGGAGCCAGGGGAGAGGGGGGTGCTGAGTGAAGGAGCCAAGGGAGGGGGGGGCTGAGTGAAGGAGCCAAGGGAGGGGGGGGCTGAGTGAAGGAGCCAAGGGACTGGGGGAGAGGGGGGCTGAGTGAAGGAGCCAAGGGACTGGGAGAGGGTGGGTGGGGGGGGCGGTGCTGAGTGAAGGAGCCAGGGGAGGGGGGAGGTGGAGGCTGAGGCTGAGTGAGGGAGAGAGGGGGGTGCTGAGTGAAGGAGCCAAGGGAGGGGGGGCTGAGTGAAGGAGCCAAGGGACTGGGGGGAGAGAGGGGGGTTGGGGGCTGAGTGAAGGAGCCAAAGGACTAGGGAGAGGGTGGTGGTGGTGGGGGCAGGGGGGCAGTGAAGGAGCCACGTGACGGGAGGGCGGGCGGGCAGTGAATGAGCCAAGGGACTGGGGAGGGAGGGCAGTGAAGGAGCCAAGGGACTTGGGAGAGGGTAGTGAAGGAGCCAAGGGACTTGGGATGGGGGGCTGGGCAGTGAAGGAGCCAAGGGAGGGGGGTGGACAAGGGACTGAGGAGGAGGGAGGGGTGGTGAAGATAAGAAAGTTAGATTTGCATTTGTATACTGGCTTTCAGGACCACCGGAGGCCCTAAAGCGCTTTACGTCCAATGAAGTACTTTTTGACGTGTAGTCACTGTTGTAATGTGGGAAACACGGCAGCCAATTTGCCCTCGGCAAGCTCCCACAAACAGCAATGTGGTAATGACCAGATAATCTGTTTTTAGTGATGTTGATTGAGGGATAAATATTGGTCAGGACACTGGGGGATAACTCCTGCTTTTCACTATGGGATCTTTTACGTCCACCTGCAAGAGCAAACTGGGCCTCGGTTTAACTTTTCATCCGAAAGACGGCACTTCCGACTGTGCAGTGCTCCTGTACCACTGCACAAGCGTGTCAGCCTAGAATTTTGTGCTCCAGGTATTGGGAGCTGTGTGTGTGGAGGAACGCAATGCTGGGGGTGGAGGGTGGGGAAGAAGTGAGTCAAGTAATACTGGCTTCTTTAATTTAAAAACTTGTGTATTTTTTGTTACTTGGGTTGAATTGTTTGTGGTAAACCAGTATCTTGACTTTTTTTTGACTTTTCATAAACTTCTAACAACAACTAGGGATTGGCACTTATTGTTGAGTTATACATAGTTACAACACCCAACCAGTTGATGTTTACCCTCCATGTGAGCAAATAGTTCTCCTCCCATTTACCCACCCTGCTCTCATTTCCTTTAACATCCTTTTCCAATCATCCACCTATCCTCTTCAATCCAATTCAATCTTGAATATTAACTTCGCTTCTGCCTCAACCACTAACTCTCGAAGTGAATTCCACACCCTCCGAAGAGGTTTCTCATTCCCTCGCTTCTAAAACTATTGTATCTCTGGCCCCTTGTTCTTAACTTTCTTATTTATTTCCTCATGTCTGGCATTATCCTAGTGACTTATTAGAAAAAGACATTCTGTTTGGAAGACTTTTATCCAGCTGGATTAGCAGCTGGCAGCTTTGGGAGTACATGGCTGAATTTTGGATTTTACCTGAGCATGTGATCTTTTAGCTTGGAGTTGTGTCGGGGTAGATTGGAAACTTATTAAGCTTGTCGTCGTCGTCATCCAAAGATGAGTGAAGCAGAATCATTCATCCTATTAGTTATTTTCATCAAAGTGTTGGTTATTGTTCCAGGCACTTGCTGAAACATCTTTCAGGTGATGTGCATTTAATATGTTCCCCATGTCATCTTGCACTATTGGCTAACTGCTGTTCAAAGGTAGGGAGAGGCTCTCCAAGATATAATTTAAGATACAAGGGCTTTTTTTTATCCCTCAGTCATTACCTTGCTGGATGCTAACTTTAACATGAACTTTGGCTGATCTATGTAAGGAAGAAAATTTTGGGGTCTTGCTGTCTGTCTGGTCTCTTCAATTTTTTTTCTCTTCAATGAAGGGCGAAGGTCCCAATGCGATTCCAACTTGTGGCGTACATGATGTGTGTCCAAGCTCCTGTTTCAAAGCTCCTAGGCATGCAACAGAAGGGCTTTCTCTGGATTGTATGAAATCTAGGACTAAGCTGTGAGGTGGATTTGGGGCAAAAAGTGGAAATGATTGCTAGGAATGAATGGTCTCGCTGACACTTGCCTGCCATTCTGTACTCTGGAGGGCAAGTTTATGCTATGCACCTTGCGTAAGAACCTGGGTTAAGCAGTTGGTGACACACAATCCCAGTAAATGACATTGGACTTGGATCATCAGAGTAGCTGGCACATTTCAAGCTGTGCTGCATAGGCTTTTCAGCCATGCTGAAGGAAAATGTTTTGTTATATAGCTGATGTCTACAACCCTCAAAGGTTTTGTCAACAGCTCCAAGGAAGCAGATACCTGGAGGCCACATTTACAAATGGTTTTTATATCCAGGGTTCAGTGTCTTAAACCTTTAGGTTGCAGAGTGTTAAACTGCTGATTAAACCCTGCATGTCCAATAGGGTGCAACCAGTATTCAGTGGGGTATCGTGTGTATTCATGTTGTGGTCAGGAAAATGGTGGCAATCCACTTGCATGTTTTACAATGAGGTGTATTGCTCACCATGCAATATGGGAGGAGTTTCTGGAACCTGCTGTTTGCCCAGTGAGGGCTCAAACCTGTTTAGTGACTACTTAGTTCTCACAGGCAGGTGGTGCAAGGAAGCTTGAGTTGATTGCTGTATTTATATCTCGCATCTCTGGACATCCCAAAGCGCTTTAGTCAATTAAGTTTTTCTGAAGTGTAGTCACTGTTGTAATGTAGGAAACATGACAGCCAATTTGCACACATTAAAACAGTAATGAAATAATGACAATCTGTTTATTTATAGAATCATTGAATAGTACAGCACAGAAGGAGGCCATTTGGTCCATTGAGTCTATGCTGGCTCTGTCAAAGAGGAATCCAGTTAGTCCCACTCCTCTGCTCTTCCCCACATCCCTGCAATTTTTTTCTAAATATTTATCCCATTCCCTGGCTTGGGGATAAATGTTGGCCTGGACACTGGGGAGAACTCCCCTGCCTTTCTTCGAATAGTGCCAGCACTTCAGAATATTATGTGAATATTGCAATGTTAAAGCATAGAAACATGCCATTTTTCCCAGCAAGTCTGCATTGATGATTGAACAGCCAACCTTGGCTATTGGGACTTGTCATTAGGGGCTGCACTCTTCCCACACCCAACAGCCATACATGCCAGTTCCCTCGGGGCTAAGGTGGTTCTAGCTTGCTAAGCAGTGAGACACTTGTGTGCTCTGAAATGTATAATTTGAACCCCAGCTGTACTTCCATGTACAGTTTGGGGGGGGGGGGGATTGAGAGGAGGCAGGTCCCTTGGCTCTTGTTGACGTGTCTGGGCAAGAGTAAGTGGGGTGTGCCCACATGAGGGAAAAGTGTGCACTCCATATTTTTATTTGAATAGATTCCTCAGTAGTTTGGTTGGAAAACTGCTGACCAGGGTGATGGGCCTCATGTGTCAGGACATTGGGTTGACTAATGGGAGAAGGGGATGGGTGGTAATCTACGCTAACGCATTGAAGTACTTTATGTTCTGTTTGGTAATTGCAGTAAGGTTTTGATTTAAGCTGCTCCAATATGCAAGCTCTGTAGGAAACAGAAACAGGAGTAGGCCATTCGGCCCCTCGAGCCTGCTCCGCCATTCAATGAGATCATGGCTGATCATCCAAATTCAGTACCCTGTTCCTGCCTTCTCTCCATATCCCTTGATCCCTTTAGCCTTAAGAAATATATCTAACTCCTTCTTGAATATATTTAATGAATTGGCCTTTACTGCCGCCTTTGCTGGAGAATTCCACAGGTTCACCACTCTCGGTGAAGAAATTCCTCCTCATCTCTGTCCTAAATGGCTTACCCCTTAGACTGTGACCCCTGGTTCTGGACTCCCTGACCATCGGGAACATCCTTCCAGCATTTAGTCTGTCTAGTCCTGTTAGAATTTTATAAGTTTCAATGAGATCCCCTCTCATTCTTCTAAACTCCAGCGAGTACAAGCCCAATCGACTCAATCTCTCCTCATATGTCATTTCTGCCATCCCAGGTATCAGCCTAGTGAATCTTCGCTGCACTCCTTCCATGGCAAGAACATCTTCCTCAGATAAGGTGACCAAAACTGCACACCATACTCAGGGTGTGGTCTCACCAAGGCCCTGTACAACTGCAGCAAGACATCCTTGTTCCTGTACTCAAACCCTCTCGCTACGAAGGCCAACATACCATATTTGCCTTCTTAACCGCCTGCTGCACCTGCATGCTTACCTTCAGCGACTGGTGCACAAGGACACCCAGGTCTTGTTGCACTTCCCCTTCTCCCAATCTATTGCCATTCAGATAATCTGCCTTCCTGTTTTTGACACCAAAGTGGATAACCTCGCATTTATCCACGTTATATTGCATCTGCCATGCTTCTGCCCAATCACCCAACCTGTCCAAATCATACTGGAGTTTCTCTGTATCCTCCTCGCAGCACACACGCCCACCCAGCTTTGTGTCATCTGCAAACTTGGAGATATTACATCTAGTTCCCTCGTCCAGATCATTAATATATATTGTGACTAGCTGGGGTCCTAGGACCAATCCCTGCGGTACCCCACTAGACACTGCCTGCCACTTGGAAAAAGACCCGTTTATTCCAACTCTTTGCTTTATGTCTGCCAACCAGTTCTCTATCCAAGTCAATACCTTGCCCCCAATCCCATGTGCCTTAATTTTACACGCTAATCTCTTATGCGGGACCTTATCGAAAGCCTTTTGAAAATCCAAATACACCACATCCACTGGTTCTCCCTTATCTATTTTACCAGTTACATCCTCAAACAATTCTGGTAGATTAGTCAAGCACGATTTACCTTTTGTAAATCCATGGTCACTTTTTTCCAAGTGCTCTGCTATTACATCCTTTATAATGGACTCTAGCATTTTCCCCACTACCGATGTCAGGCTTACCGGTCTATAATTCCCCGTTTTCTCTCTACCACCCTTTTTGAACAGTGGGGTAACATTAGCTACCCGCCAATCCATGGGTACTGTTCCAGAGTCTTATCGAATGTTGGTAGATTATCAGCAATGCATCTACTATTTCTAGGGCCACTTCCTTAAGTGCCCTAGGATGTAGATTATCAGGCCCTGGGGATTTATCGGCCCTCAATCCCATCAATTTCCCTAACACCATTTCCCTACAAACACTGATTTCTATCGGTTCCTCCCTGTCATTAGACCCTATGTTCCCCGACATCTCTGGGAGGTTATTTGTGTCCTCCTTTGTGAAGACAGAACCAAAGTATGTATTTAATTGGTCTGCCATTTCTTTGTTCTCCATTATAAATTCCCCTGATTCTGACTGCAAGGGACCTACGCTTGACTTCACCAATCTTTTTCTCTTCACATATCTAAAAGCTTTTACAGTCAGTTTTTATGTTCCCTGCAAGCTTACTCATACTCTATGGGACAGCCTATGCAAATCTCTTCTGGAATACGGGGCTACTTTCCATGTTACCTCTGCTGCATTAAGTGTGTTGGAGCTGGATGATTGCTTTGTCATGGTTGTCTGAATTGTGATCTGATTGGTGCCTCCTCACTAACCAATGTCCAGACTCTTGACAATTTAAATTGAATTGCAAAAGTGGTGGTATGTTCTTGAGACTGTATGCCAAAACTATTAAGTGGTTGCATGTAGAAATATCATTCAAGGGGGAATATTGATTCCCAGGCAGGAAATGGTCTGGGAGCCGGAGTCTCTGTGGGAAGCTTGGCCAATATTATTTGCCAGGTACTGGTACCAATCAGGCAGACTAGTGGCAGCGGGCATTCATGTAGGTCGCTGGGGGAGGGAGATTGCCAGGGTGTCACGGTGGGGACGTGGGCAGTAGAGGCCGTAGACTTTCTTTGTGGGGCTTGAAGGAGCACTCCTCATAGAATCTTGCAGCACAGAAGGAGGACATTTGGCCAATCGTACCTGTGCTGGCTCTTTTTTGACAGAGCTGTCTAATTTAGTTCCACAGCTTGGGCTTCTCCCCCCCCCCCCCCCCCCCCCCCCCCCCCCCCCCAATGACCCTGCAATTTAGTCTGTTTCCAAGTAATTTCTTTCTAATTATAGCAATTGCTGATTTTCGACTTTGTGAAATTGCATATGAAGCAATATCTATTTTTGGGGAAATGGCTGTTTTGTGCAAGTTGTAACTATTCTAAATCTGACACTGGCCCATTGGACTTGGTGCCTGGATTAGGTAGTGTGTGCGTGGGTTTTTTTTTGCAGCATGACTGCATACATGCATTAAAAAAAAAAGACATTGACTTTAGTGCTGAGAACTTTTATAACTTTTTTTAAAGAGATCTTTAAAAAAAAAAAAAAAAGATGTGATTAGTAATGTAAAATATAGATTGGTTTCAATTCTGGTAAATGAGTTGATCTGCTTTTCATACAAGTACAGCAAGCAATTAGGAAAGCAAATGTTGTTAGCTTCTGTTACAAAGGGATGGGCATTGGTGATGCCACACCTGGAATACTGTGTACAGTTCTGGTCTCCTTATCTAAGGAAAGACATACTTGCCTTAGGAGTGCAGCAAAGCTTCACTAGACTGGTTCCTGGGATGAGGGGATTCCCCTAGAAGGAGAGATTGAGTAGACTAGGCCTATATTCCCAAGAGTTTAGAAGAATGAGAGGTGATCTAATTGAAACATAAAATTCTTAAGGGGCTTGACAGGGTTAATGCTGAGAAAATGTTTCCCCGGCTGGGGAATCTGGAACATGGGGGTCACAGTCACAGAATAAGAGGTCGGCCATTTAAGACTGAGATGAGGAGAAATTTCTTCACTCGAAGGGTTGTGAATCTTTGGAATTCTCTACCCCAGAGAGCTGTGGCTGCTCAGTGGTTAAGTATATTCAAGACAGAGGTCGACACAATTTTTGGGAACAAAGGGAATTAAAGGAAAATTGGGATAATGCGGGAAGGTGGAGTTGAGGTAGAAAATCGGCCATGATCTTGATGAATCGGCAGGCTCGAAGGGCCAAATGGCCTACTCCAGCTCCTATTTATGTTCTTATGAAAGAAATCAGAATTCTTTTTTTTTTTAATTGACAGATGACCTGTGTATTCAGCAAGCTGCTGTGTTCATTGAAGATGCAATACAGGTATGTTGAACTTTTTAAAATTATTGTATGCTTTACTGTGTGAATTAATGGTTCTTGGTTTTAAGTTATTAAAATTCAAGAGATCAAATTTCTCATGATTTGCACTTGGCATGTGACAAACTTGTGATTGTATTGAAGACAAACTGGAATGTCATGTGCACCATGACTCACCTAGGAATGTAAAATATGTATCTTCACTTCACCAGTTGTGTAAACTTCAGAGGCAAATTAAAAAGAACCTGAATGATGGTTTAGTTTAAATAGATGTCAGATTTTGTTTATTAATCATAAAGGGGTCTAGACAGAGTAGATGGAGAGAAACTGTTCCCATTGGCGGAAGGGTCAAGAACCAGAGGACACGGATTCAAGGTGATTGGTAAAAGAGCCAAAGGCGACATGAGGAAAAACAGAGCGAGTGGTTAGGATCTGGAACGCACCGCCTGAACGGGTGGTAGAGGCAGACTCAATCGTGGCTTTCAAAAGGGAATTGGATAAGAACCTGGGGGGGAGAGGAGGGGCGGGGGGGGAATTTGCAGGGCTACGGGGAAAGGGTGGAGGAGTGGGACTAACTGAAGTGCGGGTTAGGTTGATTGGCTATGATAAAAAAAATTGACCCTTAGTGTTAGGGGGATTAAATACGTGGGGTTACGGGGATCGGGTGGGATATGTGTCAGTGCAGGCTCTATCTGCACTGTGGGGTTTCTGCGATTTCTGTGAAGTGCTCTTGCAGAGAGCCGGCATGGGCTCGATGGGCCGAATGCCCTCCTTGTGTTCTGTAACCATTCTATGATACTAGTGTAGACTTGAGAAACCTCACTTTATGATCACTTTAAGTTTAGTCTGTTGGCCCGATTTGATGGGTTTGCCATATTTGTTTTGATTTTAGTCGTTTAGTCATATTTGGGTAGTCAGCAGAGATTCTGCTGGCGTTTATAAACATTTTAACCTTTATCAAAATCAGCAGGCATTGTATTATAACTGACGGGGAACACAACAGTTTAATTATAAATCCAACCTGTTGCAGTTATTCAGTCTCAAAATGGGCAAGCAGCATATATGAAGTGATGGCTGCTGATCATGTGAATGTCTGACGTATACTAATTGTCATTTTGTGTTTCTGTTCAAATAGATATGAGAAAGGAAAATATGGAGTCAGTTTTTAAAAAAAAATTATAGTGCGGTGCTCTTTACCACACAGTGTGCAGATACTTATTTTGCAGAACTGAGTGACACATGAAATCTTTGTGCAAGAGAATGGGGAAGGCGGCAGGGGGTAGGAAATAGTGCAAACAATGAGAAAGCAAGCACTAGCATTTGTGCAGTACATTCCATGTCCCTCTGATATCCCAAATGCTTTACAACCAATGAATTACCTATTGAAATGCGGGGACAGTTTGTAAATAAATGCAGTAGCAAATTTGTGCACCATCAGGTCCCAGGAACCTAAATCTGTTTTTCGTGGTGTTCATTGAGGGAGGAATGTTGGCCAGGACATGGAGAAAGCTCCTCGCTCTTAGCGTGCTATGGAACTCCACCACCCACCCCCCCCCCCCCCCCACCACCAACACTTCCGACCAGGCTTTCATTTAATGTCTTGTCAGAAAGGTGGCACATCTGAGAGCTCTTGTGCCCTTGGGATACTCTAACCTGCAGGGCTACGGACCAAGAGCTGGGAAGTGGGATTAGGCTGGATGGTTCGTTGTTGGCTGGCGCGGACATGATGGGTCAAAATGGCCTCCTTCTGTGCTGTAACTTTTTCTATGAGCTTGTGTTGGAGCATAAACACTGGCATGGACCTGTTGGACCAAGTGGCCTGTTTCTGTGCTGCTAAATACTATGTCACTCAGCACTCCCTCAATCATGTCTGCTTAAATCTGTAGTGGAGTTGCTACCAATTGACTCAAGCTGACACTTGAGATCCGTAGCTAGAAACATAGAAGATAGGAGCAGGAGTAGGCCATTCGGCCCCTCGAGCCTGCTCCGCCATTCAATGCGATCATGGCTGATCATCCAAATTCAGTACCTGGTCCCTGCTTTCTCCCCATACCCCTTGATCCCTTTAGCCTTAAGAAATATATCCAACTCCTTCTTGAATATATTTAATGTATATTGGCCTCTACTGCCTTCTGTGGTAGAGAATTCCACATGTTCACCACTCTCTGGAGAAATTCCTCCTCATTTCTGTCCTAAAAGGCCTACCCCTTATCCTTGGACTGTGACCCCTGGTTCTGGACTCCCCGATCATCGGGAACATCCTCCCTGCATCTAGTCTGTCCAGTCCTGTCAGAATTTTATAAGTTTCAATGAGATCCCCTCATTCTTCTAAACTCCAGCGAGTACAAGCCCAATCATCCCAATCTCTCCTCATACGTCATTCCTGCCATCCCAGGTATCAGTCTGGTGAATCTTCGCTGCACTCCTTCCATGGCAAGAACATCCTCAGATAAGGCGACCAAAACTGCACACACTACTGAAGATGTGGTCTCACCAAAGCCCTGTACAACTGCAGCAAGACATCCTTGTTCCTGTACTCGAATCCTCTCGCTACGAAGGCCAACCTACCATTTTGCTTGTGCAGTCTGCTCAATTCTCTGGAAGCTTATTGAAACGATTCCTTCAATCTTAAGTGAGTTTGAAGCTTGCAGGGGCAATTGGTGAAAAGATGGCTACTTCAGAAAAATAGTTTTTAATTTACTTTTCCCCCCCCCCCCCCCCCCCCCTCCCAAAAGCCCCAACAACCTTTTAGAAAGATGATTATGTTCGGAGTATACTTGGTAGTGTTGAAAATATGTCGGGAGCTTTCAAATGTATTCGGTCAGGAAAATGAAATGCTCAGTGATTGCGTACAAAACCTATTGCTGCAGCCAAAAGAGATGGTTTCAGATTGTGGAGGATTACACCTCAATTTTACCACAACTACCAAAGGTTGCAGATTTGGGGTCTTTTGAGATACTCTATGGAGCCCGGTCAAAGACTGAGATTATATCCCATCGATCCTCGTATGTCACCTTGTAAATTTTCTCTCGGCCATCTATAGTCTGTAAATTGGCTTTCCCTCCCGTTTGCACACATTCTGACTCCTAGGCTGCTTTTTGCCTTGGTCCTGCACACCTTTGCTTTCTAGTGTGAACCAGTTCAGGGCACTCTGGGGAGCAGCTTACACTACAGAAATATTTAAGCCTATTTCCAAGCAGATCACTGATCATGCCTCGTAACACTTAACCACATTGCAGCATGCATTTTTTGCATTATTTAAACAAATGTGTGTTTATTTGATTGTAAAACCAAGGTTTAATACTGCAATTTTAACCAATCTACAGTAAATGTTTTGCTAACATTTTACTACCCCATTTTCATAGGGTTATTTTGTAATTTTGAACAAAATACATTTTTCTTCCTGACTCCATTCCATTTGAGAAATATTAATACTTTTACCATCCTGATTTAACTTTAAACATTTACATCTGAATTGCACTGCTCCAGTATCATTTGATATGTTTCAGTAAGCTAACCTGAAATCTGCAACCACATCACTTGAGTTTGTTCCGTGTCTGACTTGCCCTGTTTCACCTTGTTTGCAGTATCGTGCCATAAATCATCGAGTAGATTGCCAATCTCTGCGCCTCTATCGGTGGTACTACTCAAAGGCTTGTCAGAGGTAAGACCTGTAGTACCGGACTGTTTTACTAATCACTGGAACTCTTGACAAAGCTGGGTGCTTTTTATGTTGTAAAGAAACTTTCAATTCAATTTGCATATTTCATGACCTTCCGTTTGTAACACTATTGGATAGTATAGCTTGCATATTAGATGTTTAGATTTTTTTAAGTGCCTTTTTTAAATGCGGCGTATATGGATATTCAGAAGGTGTCTAAGGTCTTGGGAGAAGCTTGTTTGAAAATGGAGGCAATGTAGTAGCATAAATAGAAAGTTGGTTGGACAGGGGACAAAGTTGGGACAAATGTGTGTTGCATGGATTAGTACTGGGTCCACCTCTGTACTCGCGGTATATGATTTGTGATGGGCACAATCTCAATTGGCCGAGACCCAATTAATTGTTTAGCAAACAGTGAAGATGAATGTAAAGGACTGTGGAAGACCTTGGAGGAATGGGCAGATAAATGGCTGATGCAATGTAACGTGGCAAAATTAGAGAAGAATAGATTTTTAGGAGGTACAACAAAGAATGGGAGTATATAATCAACAGGAAGATGGTGATAAATGAACAGACTCCCCAACCAGGGGTTCAAATGAGTAATTCGCTGAAAGTAAGCATACAAGAAAGATGAGGGTTTTCTAAATGGGGGTGCAGAGTAAAAAACTTTAGTTCTTCAATCTAATAGCTTTGGTTAGGCCACAGTTGGAATATTGCATGCAGTTTTGGGTGCCCATTAGTGAAAGGACATAGAGAGCGTACAGTGTAGGCGCACCAGGATGATGCCAAGGAAGGGAAACTATAATTGTGGGGGAAGACTTCAGTTACTCGCACTACTTTTAGTGGAGTAGAGAAATGCAAGGGGGGATTTAATGGAGGTTTGTGAAATCGGAATTTTAAGTGAATAGGGAGAGATTATTTCCCCTGGTTGGAAAGGGGAGGGGGGGAAATCTGTCATGAGGGGGTTATCAATTTAAAACCCCCAACTGAGTAAGGAGAGGTGTTAAAATAAATGTCTTTATCTAGAAGGTTGTTGGAGCATAGACTACTGTCCCTCAATCACTCTGGAAGAGATCATTGCACCTTTTCAGGGAAAATTGAGAAAATGTTTGCAGCCGAGCCAGATGCAGGGCTATGGGGAGACTGTAGGGCAGTGAATAGTTTGGGTGGAATTGCTGCCTTAGTATTGTAACCTGTACACTGTATTGATCCAGTGTACAGTGATGCATATCTCTATGATTTGAGGTTATTAATACTAAACCGATCATGTCAAACGCTCATCATTTACTTGTGATGTGCATCTTGCAGAACTCTCTTAGTTAGTGATACTTAAAGCTAAAAATACTCCACTCTGGTTGACGCCAACAAAAATGTTTGAAAAATTGTCATTTTTGGATCCAAAGAATCTGAAACGGGAGCACTCGTGATCAGACTAGTGATGTTCTTTCTCTACAAATTTTGTAATCCTGCCAAACACTAAATTGAGTTTCCCTCGCTTGGTATTTCACCCCCACCCCCTTTTGGATGGCTGCAATTCGCTGGAAGACATTGATTGCTGACTTTTTTGCGTAGATTCTATTTTTTTCCCCCCTTTACCTAGTTTTTGTCAGAATTGCTTGGTTTTTTTTGGAACATTTTTAACATTGAAATATTTGAACTTCAGTCTCTAGTTCTGTGCAGGTGAGCGATTCATGATTACAAATTGTGATTTAAGAGGGTGGGATGAATAGTGAGCTTGTTGATGGGTTGTGTGGTTTTATTTTTATTAACGCTTCATGAGTATGTCCGCAGGAGGCTGAATTGTTGCTTTGCCTCCCTGCAGCCATTTTTTTTGTGCAGTTCTCAATCTGGTTTCTTTCTTTCCCAGGGTTTTGAACACTGCTATTTTTGTGATTTTGGTCTTGGCCTTTATTGAGAAACCTTCATCTTTGAGCATTACGTCTGATCTCCGATTCCGTCATGTGCTTTGGGAGCCTCCTTGTGGTCTGACTGAAGGCATTGAAGCATTTTGCCTTCTCTTATTCATTGTAGATGTAGTGATCAAGGTAAGGTTTTTACCATTGCCCAATGTGTTCGCTGAATTCTGAAATGTCACGGGCACCTTTTGGACAGTAAGGTCTATGAAATAAAAATCAGAGGACTAGTAATTGCAGGAAAGATTGTGAAGCTTCAACTCGATTGAAGCGACTAGCATTCTATATTGTGCACTAATCTCAGTTTCATAATCTGAAACTTGCTTGCTAAATACATTTAACATGGACAATAAGAATTGCATTATTAGATTTGCATAGTATGAAAAATTACATACTTTTGCACACTCCTGTGGCACCTGCAAAATAAACCTCTTGCACAGTGAGACACTGACCAAATTTGCAAAGTACAACAATGCACTTAATAACAGCACTTGTTCTTTACAGTTGAAACTGTAGTCAGTAGCTATCTCAAGATTACATTTAATTATTTATAATCCAGTCTTTGGGTTCAAGTAATGCACATACACTACTAGCTTTATTCTACTGCACTTGTTGTAAGAAGAAAACCCTGCAGGTGTGAGTCCGAGCTCTTGAGTGATGCTGTACAATGTGCCTTGAGGCAGACTATTAATGGCATGTTATTGCAACTCCTGCTGCACCTGTGCATGTATGTCCTGATCGTACTTGGGTTTTTGCAGACGGGCAGTATAATAAAAACAGAAACTGCATGAACCCAAGAAGTCCAAGTTGCACCAGTGGGCATTGTTGTATTGTCATGTGCTTCTGTTGACTTTTCATCTTCGATTGGCATTGGAGCCAAAGTCATGCTACACTACGGCACCGAATAGGCTTGTGTTGCTAATGACTCACTTGTGGTTGTTTTGGGTTTATCAACTCCACTCTTGTGCTTCATGTTGATGGCAAATGTGGTGTGAAAATCCTCGTAGTATAACCTGTATTTTCTTGCGGTTCTCTGAGCTACCTTCCAGCGTCTGTGTATTTTGCAAGTCTGTTCCCTCGCGCATGATTTTTTTATTAAGCTGCTTTAAAAGTGGATAAATCCCCAGGCCTGGATGAAATGTATCCCAGGCTGTTAAGCGAAGCAAAAGAGGAAATAGCAGAGGCCCTGACCATCATTTTCCAGTCCCCTCTGGCTTCAGGTGTGGTGCGGGAGGACTGTTAATGTGGTACCCTTGTTTAAAAAGGGAGAAAAGGATAGACTGAGTAATTACAGGCCAGTCAGTCTAACCTCAGTGGTGGGAAAATTATTGGAAAGAATTCTGAAGGACAGGATAAATCTTCATTTAGAAAGACACGGATTAATCAAGAATAGTCGGCACGGATTTGTTAAGGGGAGGTCATGTCTGACAAACTTGATTGGATTTTTTGATGAGGGTAGTGCGTTTGATGTAGTGTATATGGACTTTAGCAAGGCTTTTGATAAGGTTCCATGTGGCAGACTGGTCATTAAGTTAAAAGCCCATGGGATCCAGGGCAAAGTGTCAAGTTGGATTCAAAACTGGCTTGGTGACAGGAAGCAGAGGGTAATGGTTGATGGGTATTTGTGACTGGAAGGCTGTTTCCAGTGGGGTTCTGCAGGCCTCAGTACTAGGTCCCTTGCTTTTTGTGGTATATATCAATGATCTAGACTTTAATATAGGGGTTATGATTAAGAAGTTTGCAGATGATTCTAAAATTGGCTGATACTGAAGAAGGAAGCTCTATACTGCAGGAAGATATCAATAAATTGGTCAGGTGGGCAGAACAGTGGCAAATGGAATTCAATCTGGAGAAGTGTGAGGTAATGCATTTGGGGAGGGCTAAGGAGGAAAGGGAATACACATTAAATGGTAGGACACTGAGTAGTGTAGAGGAACAAAGGGACCTTGGAGTGCATGTCCACAGATCCCTGAAGGTAACAGGCCAGGTAGATAAGGTGGTTAAGAAGGCAGACAGAATGCTTACCTTTATTAGCCATGGCATAGAATACAAGAGCAGGGGGGTTATGCTTCAACTGTATAAAACACTAGCTAGGCCTCAGCTAGAGTACTGCATGTAGTTCTGGTCACCACATTACAGGAAAGATGTGATTGCACTAGAGAGGGTACAAAGGAGATTTACAAGGATGTTGCTGGGAGTAGAGAATCTTAGCTATGAGGAAAGACTGGATAGGCTGGGTTTGTTTTCCTTGGAACAGAGGAGGCTGAGGGGAGACCTTTTTATTGAGGTGTATAAAATTATGAGGGGCCTAGATAAAGTGGATGGAAAGGTCCTATTTCCCTTGGCAGAAGGGTCAAAAACCAGGGGGCACAGACAAGTAATTGGTGGAAGGTTTAGAGTGGATTTGAGGGGAAATGTCTTCACCCAGAGGGTTGTGGGGGTCTGGAACTCGCTGCCTGAAAGGGCAGTAGAGGCAGAAACCCTTGCTACATTTAAAAAGTACTTGGATGTGCACTTGGGGTGCTGTAACCTGCAGGGCTACGGACCAAGAGCTGGGAAGTGGGATTAGGCTGGATAGCTCTTTGTTGGCCGGCGCGGACATGATGGGCCGAAATGGCCTCCTTCCGTGCTGTAACTTTCTATGATTCTAAGTCACCCCCTTGCCTCTGAGTGAGCTGATCTTTTTTCTTTATTCTTAAACACAAATATGCATTTTTCTGCAGAGCTATTTAATCGGATGGGAAGAATTTCAGAAGACAAAATGGCTGATTGCCTACATTATTGTACTTGCTGCTTCCTCTGTGGACTGGACTGCTTCTCTGTGCTTATTTTGCGAGGAGGTAAGATATGCCCTTGCAAGGCTATGCAGCCAATCTACTTTCAAGGCTAAGTAAGTGGTCGTGCAGGATAATACAGATGCTGCTTTAAATACATAGTCCGAACCTTCGTGGCGTATTTCAATGGTATCGTAAAATCATGCAATGTCTAATTATTCCAGATTTTGGCCGCTGTTCTTGTGCTTCTTTTGGGAGTAGTGTTCCGAGTGGGGTTTTGTGATGGACTGAAAGATTGCTGGTTGATGCACTAGATGCAGTTACCATCTATCAAGCAAGTGGTCCTGTCCTGGTGACAGATAGCACTCCCCTTAACTGGACCTGTTACAAGCTCTGCATTCCCTTTCACTTGCAATGGCCTTTGTGTGGTGACTGCTTCCCACCTTTCCCCTCCTCCCCCCCTCACCCCCTCACCCCCTCAAGGCCAGCTATCTGTACCGTCCAGACTCTCGATGCGTCCAGTAGATGCCCTTTGCTGCAACGTGCCGAAGGAATCGGTGGGTAGCCTTGTGGACGGTACATTGTATATAATTTCACTTGGCTTTGTGTGTTGTCTTCTCCTTTCAGCTAAGTTGTACTTATGCAGGTTTATTGATTTAAATGTTATGGTTCTATTGAGACACTTTGCTGTATAACTTTCTTTAAACCTGCTCTGTTGTCTATTATCAAGGTGTTGGAACTGCCCCAAGTTGTAACAGTAGGGCTCTTGGGTCCTGGTTGTGCTGATAATATTTGAGTCTTATTTCCTTTTTTATTGAAGAGGGTAAGAGTTAGAAGAATTTTGCGGCCGTTCTTCCTCCTTCAGAACTCATCACTGATGAAAAAGACTCTTAAATGCCTCAGACAAACAATACCGCAAATCACCAGGTAAAACCTGTAAGAAGCTTTTAAGACTAATTTCCTCAGAAATGTGATTTTTTAATACTGATAATCCATCTGTGTACTTGAAACTTTTTTTCCCCTCACTCCAATAAAGTTTCTGTAGAAATGCTTGTCTTGATATGGACCTGTGTCGAATCTGGCAAAATGTCACAGGCAGTTCTTTCCAGATTAATATTTTGTTGTACAGTGGGACATCACTGGCAGGCTATGAAGTGTTAAATTATTCCATTTTAATAGGGGTGTCTTGAAATATCGGTTGCTGCCAGTTCCTGAACTTGCTGAAACAAAGCACTTGCTGCACGAATGGACTGAATATGCATTGATTTTTGTTGAGGGGGGCAGGGGGGGATGTGACATTAAAGGATGTTTTTTTGAGCTAGAAAACTAATCATTAAGTAGTTGAAGGTTTTTGTCTGATAGTACACAAAATTGCACATTTGCAAAAGGAAATACATAACTGCAGTCAGTACAAACTGCACTCAGACTTGCTAGAAAAGTGGGGCAATGAGGGATGCATACATCTTAATTCATTAATCTCAAATTATGCTGTTTGTTACAATTTTAATCGCTTGCTCCCCTTCCTAATGTAACGACCCAGTTATTTATGTACTGCGTTTTTACTTTTTTAGTGTTCTGCTGCTTTTAGCGTTGCACCTGTTGCTGTTCACGATGATTGCCATGCTGCTGTTTACTCGAACTCAGGTGGAGTTCCTTTTTTATGATTTTTAAAGTAACTTTGATACTTTTAAAGATTCTCTTCGGTGCATATTAATTGTCATTTAAAAAAATGCGCTTTGCATCAGTGAGAGAATTTCTCAGTTCTCAAATGGCCAATAGATTCAGTGGGGGTATTTTTGTTTAAGCCATTTTATCGCACAAAGGTGCACATTTCTGTTTTGTAACTGTCAAGGCTGTAATGCTGCTGAATGCTCCATGTTAAACCGATACTACAGAAAAATCTGATTGCCAAAGGTGTTGCATGTGGCAACTACAGGAAACTCTCGCTTTACCGGCACCTAAATAACCGGAAATCTGTTAACTGGCAAAATTCAGGAGTAGGTTCAGGTAAATTTTAATTCATATTAGTGGCCGTTCCTGGATCTTGTGGCCGGGTTCCTGCATCTGTTGCAAAGCAACAGGGAAGCCTGGATTTGTTGCTGTGTACGGAGCTATCGTACCTTTTACCATACCTCTCTGTAATCCGGACTTTTTGATAAACTGGCACCACGTCTGTGCCGGATAAAAGTTTCCTGTACAGGTAGACTATCCTTTATCCGAAAACCTCGGGACCAGCCGTGTTTCGGTTTTCGGAAGGTGGGTCGGCGGGGGGTCGTGCGCACGACTTACGCTGACGCTCAGCGTAACTCGGCGGGGGTCGGGGCCGGCGGGGGGTCGTGCGCACGACTTACGCTGGACTTACACTGACCGAAAAAACCTTCGGTTTTTAGAGGGTTTCGGTTTTCGGAAGTCCGGATAAAGGGTAGTCTACCTGTATTGTGTTCACTTAATTTTTAGCCTTTTCAAATGGGGGAAATTTTTTTTTTTTTTTTTTTTTTTTTAAATTCCTCCTCCTCGCGTGCCAGTCTGCTCCACTTCTGCTTTGCCAGGCCTAGTGTGCGGCATGCTGAGGTCCTGGCCCTTTTCAGCCTCTGTCTCATTCTGCTTTTATGTCCAACACAGATTCGATTCTCTGCCCTGCCCCGATTATTTGCATCTTTAATTTTATTTCCTGCCTCTTGTTCTCAGCACTGGAGAGCTTGAGGCCTGGTAGTGTGCGAGTTCCTCTTCAGTCATTCTTCACTTGATCGTTTACTCACTCCACATTTGGGTGTGCGGAGAAGCATGAATGAGGAGTGTGAAAAGATAAAAGCTAATCTCTCTTGAAGGACCAAAGTGTGTACAATTGAGTAATGGGATGGGGAGCACGTTGAGTCTCCTTCCTCCACGCCTTTCTTTATACCCATGGAGAGAGGAGGTCATTTCTGTGGCTAGCACTGGCTTTAACCTGTCCAGGTCTCTGGAGGAGAAGAGAATTTGACAGAAGGGAACAGAGAAAGAGAGAAAATGGGAGCAAAGTTGTTTGAACAGCACCTATAACTGCAAAGGAGAAATTTATGGAGTGTCAGGAAAAACTGTTGCAGACAGATCTATCAATAAGAGTGCAATACAGAGGGAGTCAAAGACAAAACAGTAAGATAAAGAACTAAAAGAAAAAGACTTGCATTTCTATAGCGCCTTTCACGATCACCGGACGTCTCAAAGTGCTTTACAACCAATGAAGTACTATTTGAAGTGTGGTCGCTGTTGTAATGTGGGAAACGTGGCAGCCAATTTGCACACAACAAGCTCCCACAAACCGCAACGTGATAATGACCAGATAATCTGTTTTTGTGATGTTGGTTGAGGGATAAATATTGGCCCAGGACACCGGGGATAACTCCCCTGCTCCTCTTTGAAATAGTGCCATGGGATCTTTTACTTCCACCTGCGAGAGCAGACATGGCCTCGGTTTAACGTCTCAACCGAAAGACGGCACCGCCGACATTGCAGCAGTGCACTAGGAGTGTCAGCCTAGCTTTGTGCTCCAGTCCCATGGAGTGGGACTTGAACACAACCTTCTGACTCAGGTGAGTGTGCTACCCACTGAGCCACAAAATTAGAGAACAGGAGACTTTGTCCTTGAGTGATGCCAACTGTGACTATCTGGTATTTATTATGTGCACTAGTTTACTTTCATTGATCCCTTCATTGATTTTTGTGTGGCATTAAGCTATTGTGAAACCTGAAGAACCATGTTCAATAGGAAGGAACTAAGCAAATTTTCTTGGAGTTGGCAATTTATTTTCCTTCTGAAATATCCTCTAGACTGCTAAAGAGGATGACGAATGGAAGACGTATTTTCGGAATTTGTCAGAGTCTTTGACCTCCTTACTAGTGCTGCTAACAACCGCTAATAACCCTGATGGTAAGTTACAACGCCTCCCTCTCATTAACTAGTATTGCTTCTTTGCCATCAGACTTGTAAGAAGTCACACAACACCAGGCTATAGTCCAACAGCTTTATTTTTCAAATAAAGCTGTTGGACTATAACCTGGTGTTGTGTGACTTCTTACATTTGTCCACCCCAGTCCAACTCTGGCATCTCCACACCATCAGACTTGTAGTTCTTGTTAACATATTTCCCTTGAATTTATTTCTCATGTAAATAGCCTGTCTGGAAAATGTACTTCAGGTTAATCATAAACCAGGAAATCTTTCAAATGTAGCTTTTGAGCTTTGTAAATGAACTAGTAAGCAATTTTTTTTTTTTTTTTTTTGCTGCTGCTGTAATCTAGAAATAATGGAATGAGGATTTTGATTGTCAGCAACCCCAACTTAATCTGTAGTTGAAGCAATGAACATAGGAACAGGAGTCGGCCATTTAGCCCCTCAAGCCTGTTCTGCCATTCAATGAGACCATGGCTGATCTGTGACCGAAATCCATATATCCCTCTCGTATCCCATAATACCTTTTTGGTTAACAAAAATATCAGTTTTAAAATGAACAATTGACTTGGCATCAAATGCCATTTGCGGAAGAGAGTTCCAAACTTCTACCCTGATCATTTTCTTGCTTAAAATGTGCATTCTCTTTTTTCCTTCCCCTCTACTGGATTCTGGTTTGTGTGGTAACAAATCTGAGTGATCATTCTTTGGGTGAGCCTGGACACTGAGCGTCTGCACAGTATGTGACTATGTAAGGAGGGAGGGACATTCCTACTAGGCATTCCAGACACATTGAGTGGGGAAGTTGGGAGCTGTGACCTGCTCCTTCCCATTTCTAAGGACACTAAAGCCAGTTCCAGTTCACCTGCTCCCATTAGTTAACCACAATGACCATGGATTGTACTTGGGACTTTCCTGGTCTGTGGGTCAGTACTATTATTTGTACAGTACATGGTGCCAAAGGGCAAGGATTGTGTGCAGTTATTAGCTAGAGGGAGGTGCTTCCTGAAGGTACAGCTATTGCTGGGTGGGAAGCTTTCAGTAATGCTTGTATGCTCTTTAATAGTGCACTCAGACAATACAGATTTAAGTACAGTATAAGTAGCACAACAATTTTGATCAGATACATTTTTACTAAAAATAGCATTGTCTTTATTTCCCACTGCATAAAAGTATTCATGTTAACAGATCACCAATCCCATCCTTAGAATTTTTAAACAATTAATTCTACATGCTGGTTATCTTGCACTTGTTAATTATTTAACATTTTCCTTTCCTCCTACAGTGATGATCCCAGCTTATTCAAGAAACCGTGCCTATGCTCTGTTCTTCATGACCTTTAGTCTTATTGGTAAGACATCTGCTTTGTCTTGTACAATCTTCATATGTATTTAAATACAAGCACATCTTCCGTACCAGCTTTATCTTCAGACCAAAAGCCATGTAAGGTTCTCCGTCTGGACGGTGTGCTTATCACTTGACCCTCGGATAGCTGCGCTCTTCCATTTCTGGCCTCTTGAGCATCCCCGATTTTAATCGCTCTACCATTTGGTGGCTGTGCCTTCAGCTGCCAAGGAAGTAAGTTCTGGAATTCGCTCCCTAAACCTCTACACCCCTCTCCTCTTTTAAGATGCTCCTTAAAACCTACATCTTTGACCAAGCTTTTAGTCACCTGCCCTAATTTCTCTAAGTGGCTGTCAAAGTTTGTCTGATAATGCTCCTGTGAAGTGCCTTGGAACGTTTTACTATGTTAACGACTCTATATAAATACAAGTCGTCGTCATTGTCCTACTCGTTATACCTGAATGAAGGAGACTGTCCTTTTCATTTAGTTACTGAACTCTGCTTGTCTTGGAGTACACTGTACTGCTAAATGGATGGTTAACTTCACCAGAAACCTGTCTGGGTTCAAGACTTCTGCTTTTCTGCCTCCTCCCTGCACTGTTATTGACAGAGCCTTCAGTGCCTTGGTCCTACTTTCTGAAGTTCCCTCCTTTTAAAGCATTGCACTTTTTTCCCCACCATCCCTTTAAAAATATATCTGGAAGTACTTCTCTCTGGGGAGCAGGGATCATAATATGATAAAATTTTATGTTGAGTGATTTTAATTAAGTCTGAAACGAGGGTCCTAAACCTGAACAAAGCAAACTAAGTAGGTATGAGAGGAGAGTTGACTAAGGTAGGTTGGGAAACTAGATTAAAAGATGACAGTAGAAAAGCAATGGCAAACATTTAAAGAAATAATTCTGAATTCGCAATGAATATACATTCTCTTAAGGACTAAAAACACCACGGGAAAATGGTCCAACTGTGGCTAACAAGAGAAATTAAAGATAGTATTAGATTAAAGGAAGAGGCTTATAATGTTGCCAAAAAGAGTGGTAAGCCTGAGGATTGGGAGCATTTTAGAATTCAGCAAAGGAGGACCAAGAAATTGATAGTGAAAATAGAATATGAGAGCAAACTAGTGAGAGACATAAACAGACTATTAAAGCTTCTATAGGTATGTAAAAAGGAAAAGATTAGCGAATGTCGGTCTCTTACAGGCTGAGACAGGAGAAATTATAATGGGGAATAAGGAAATGGCAGAGAAATTAAGCAAATACTTTGTCTTCACAAAGAAGACTCAAAACCTCCCAAAAATAGTGGACAACCAAGGGTCTAACGAGAATGAGGAACTGAAAAATTAATCATCTTTCGATTAGGCACTCTACAGCCCTCTGGACTCAACAGAGTTCAGCAATTTCAGATCATAACCTTGGCCCCTATTATTTATTTATTATAGCTTTTTTTCTTCCCTCCCACATGGCAGCTGTCCTTCATTCTGCCGGGGCCATTCACACTTCATCTAGAGCCATCCTTTGATCCTTGAATATCTCTTAATCTCGCCTGCTTTCTATCCTATCTCTGACCTTCCCTTTTGTTCTTTCATCCCTTCCCCCTTTTCCCAGCCCCCACTTGCTTTAAAATCTATCCCTCTTCCTGCTTTTTTTTCCAGTTCTGACCAAGGGTCTTCGACCTGAAACGTTAACTCTGTTTCTCTCTCCACGGATGCTGCCCTGGCCTGCTGAGTTTTTCCAGCGTTTTCTGTTATTTAGAAAGAAATTAGTATTGGTTAAAAAAAGTACTAGAAAATTAATAGGACTGAAAGCCGATAAATCCCCTGGACCTGATGGCCTACATCCTAGGGTGTTAAAAGAGGTGGCTATAGAGATAGTGGTTGCATTGGTTGTTATCTTCCAAAATGCCATAGATTCTAGAATGGTTCCTGCAGATTGGAAGGTAGCAACTGTAACTCCACTATTTAAGAAAGGAGGCAAGAGAGAAAACAAGGCAACTACAGACCAGTTATCCTGACATCAGTAGTAGGGAAAATGCTAGAATCTATTAAGGACGTGGTAACAGAACACTTATGGGGGGAAAAAAAATAATAGAATTGGGAAATCGTGTTTGACGAATCTGTTGGCGTTTTTTGAGGTTGTAACTAGCAGAATAGATAAGGGGAAACCAGTGGATGTGATGTATTTGGATTTTCAGAAGGCATTTGATAAGGTGCCACGAGGTTATTAAACAAAATTGGGGCTCATGGGATTGGGGGTAATATACTAGCATGGATTGAGGATTGGTTAATGGACAGAAAACAGTAGGAATAAACGGGTCATTTTCGGGTTGGCAGGCTGTAACTAGTGGAGTACCGTAAGGATCAGTGTTTGGGCCTCAGCTTTTCACAATCTACATCAATGATTTGGATGAGGGGACCAAATGTAATATATCGAAGTTTGCTGCTGATGCAAAGCTAGGTGGGAATGTAAGTTGTGAGGAGGATGCAAGGAGGCTTCAATGGGATAAAGACAATCTAAGTGAGTGGGCAAGAACATGGCAAATGGAATATAATGTGGAGAAATGTGAAGTTATCCACTTTGGTAGGAAAAATGGAAAAGCAGAGTTTTTTAATGGTGAGAGATTGGGAAATGTTGATGTTCAGTGGGACCTGTGTATCCTTGTACATGAATCACTGAAAGTTAACACACAAGATGCAGCAAGCAATTAGGAAAGCAAATGGTATGTTGGCCTTTATTACAAGAGGATTTGAGTACAAGAGTAAAGGTATCTTCAATTACAGGAAACTTTGTGCTATCCGGCACTGACGGGACCGAGCTGTTGTCGTCCCATCAAAACTGCCGGACAAACCAGCGCTAATGTTGAAACATACGGAGATTTTGAGCTCCGTATCTGGCAACAAACCCTGTTGCTTAGCAACAGCTTCTAAACAGTCGGCCGTACCTTGCAAGCGTCTCTGTAGCTTAGCAATAGCTTCAGCAAGACCTTGCAGAGCCTGACTAGTGAAAAAAGCAACGAAAAGAAAAAAAAAAAAACCCTAACGAAACGGCTCCTGATTTTTGCCAGTGGCTCGAGCATTCCAGACAGTTAACCTCCGGATAAACCAAAGTTTCCTGTATATAGGGCCCTGGTGAGACCACACCTGGAGTATTGTGTACAGTTTTGGTCTCCTTACCCAATCACAGATATACTTGCCATAGAGGGAGTGCAACGAAGGTTCACCAGACTGATTCCTGGAATGAGGGGCGTGTCCTATGAGGAGAGATTGAGTAGACTAGGCCTATGTTCTCTAGCGTTTAGAAGAATGAGAGGTGATCTCATTGAAACATACAACATTCCTAAAGTAGCTGTAGGGAGGATGTTTCCCCTGGTTGGGGAGTATAGAAACAGGAGTCACAGTCTCAGAATAAGGAGTAAGCCATTTTAGGACTGAGAGATGAGCAGTTTCTTCACTCGGAGGGTGGTGAATCTTTGGAATTCTCTACCCCAGAGGGCTGTGGAGGCTCAGTCATTGAGTATATTCAAGGCAGAGATGATAGATTTTTGGATATTAAGGGAATCAATGGATATGGGGGTAGTGCAGGAAAGTGGAGTTGAGGTAGGTCGGCCATTATCTTATTCAATTCAATTTTATTTGTCATCTATGCAGCAGACGTATGTACTGCACAATGAAATGTTGATTTTTACGAGTCCTCCCAACATTGGAATAAATATGGCATAACAGTGATAAAAATACTAATAGAAATACAGTAATAAATAAAACAGTAATAAATAATAAATTATACGTTCATGAGTCTTATGGCTTAGGGGTAGAAGCTGTTTCGAAACCTGCCGGTACGAGACCGTATGCTTCAGTATCTCTTACCGGACGGGAGCAGGGCGAAGAGGTTGTGGCTGGGGTGGCTCGTGTCTTTGATGATTCTCAGGGCCTTCCCCCGGCACCTCTCGGGGTAGATATCCTGGACAGCAGGTAGTTTAATTCCTACAGTATGTTGTGCAGCTTTCACCACCATCTGTAGAGCCTTGCGGTCTATGGCGTTGCAGTTGCCATACCAGGTAGTGATGCAGCCGGACAGGATACCCTCGATGGTGCACCGGTAGACGTTGGTGAGAATCTGGGGGGCCATTCCAAATTTCTTCAGTCTCCTGAGGAAGAACAGGCGTTGGCATGCCTTCTTCGTTATGATGTCGATGTGATGTGACCACGTTAAGTCCTCCGTAATGAATACACCCAGGAATTTGAAGCTGCTGACCCCCTCCACCTCAGCCCCTTCGATGTAGATTGGGGTGTGTCCCTCCCCCTGCCGCTTCCTGTAGTCCATGATCATCTCCTTTGTTTTGCTGATGTTGAGGGAGAGGTTGTTGTACTTGCACCATTCTGCTAGAGCTCTTGCCTCCTCCCTGTAGCCGGTCTCGTTGCCATCTATGATCAGGCCTACAACGGTAGTGTCATCAGCAAACTTGATGGAGTTGTGCGTGGCCACGCAATCGTGAGTAAACGGAGTACAGAAGGGGGCTGAGCACACAACCCTGGGGAGCTCCCGTGTTCAAGTTCAGTGTGGTGTTACTGCCTATTTTCACCACCTGGCGTCTGCCTGTCAGGAAGTCCAGGATCCAGTTGCACAGGGAGGTGTTAAGTCCTAGCTCACTGAGCTTGTTGACCAGCTTGGAGGGGATAATAGTATTTGATTATAGTTCAGCATTCATGAACAACATTCTCACATAGGTGTTCCTCTTATCCAGGTGTGATAAGGCAGTGTGCAGTACAGTGGCGATGGCATCGTCCCTAGATCTTTTTGGGCGGTAAGCAAATTGGAGTGGGTCCAGTGTGTCAGTTAGTAAGGAGTTGATGTGGGTTTTGACCAGCCTCTCCAAGCACTTCATGATGACAGAAGTGAGTGCTATGGGGCGGTAGTTGTTTAAACAGGTTACTTTTTTTGGGGGGACTGGAATAACCGATGTCATCTTGAAGCAGGTGGGGACTACAGACTGGTACAGTGAACGGTTGAATATATCCGTAAACACGGCTGCCAGCTGGTCAGCGCATGCTCTAAGGACACGCCCAGGGATTCCATCTGGACCGGGTGCTTTGTGGGTGTTCACTCTCTTAAAAGTCTTGCTCACATCAGCCACGGAGATTGAGAAGACCTGGTCGTCCTGAGCCGCAGGCGCCCTTGTAACAGGCCAGTTGTTGGCCTCAAACTGGGCGTAAAAAGTGTTAAGCTCGTCTGGGAGAGGGGCATTGCTGGGCATGACAGCTGGGTTTCCCTTTGTAGTCCATAATAGATTGTAGTCCACTCCACATCCTTTGCGAATCTGAGCTATGATAGTGTGTCTCCACTTTATTCGTGTATTGTCTTTTTGCATTTTTGATGGTTTTTCTTAGCTCATACTTTGATTTCTTGTACTCATCTATGTCCCCAGAGTTGAATGCGATGGACCGTGTTTTTAGCATAGCATAGATATCGCCATTTACCCATGGTTTCTGGTTGGGAAATGTTCGTACAACAATCCTCGGAACGACGTCATCTATGCACTTGTTTATGAAACTAATGACTGAATCTGTATATGTGTTGATGCCATTGTCCGAGGCATTCCGGAACATATCCCAGTCAGTGGAATCAAAACAGTCTTGTAACATAGCGTCTGATTGATCCGACCACTGTTGTAGAGATCTCGTCACAGGCTTTTCCTGTTTCAGTTTCTGCCTAATAGGTGGGTAGCAGCAGGATGGAGTCGTGATCTGATTTGCCGAAGGGAGGGCGGGGGGGGCCTTGTATCCATCCCGGAACGGAGTGTAAACATGATCTAGTGTGTTCTTGGCTCGTGTTGGGCAGGTGATATGCTGATGGTATTTAGGCAGTACTTTCTTCAGATTGGCTTTGTTGAAATCGCCAGCCACGATGAATGCAGCCTCTGGATGGGAAGTTTCAAGCCTGCTAATGGTCCCATACAGCTCGTTTAGTGCCCTATTTGCGTCGGCCTGTGGTGGAATATACACCGCTGCAATGATCACAGATGAGAACTCTCTCGGGAGGTAGAAGGGTTGGCATTTGATCATCAGGTGTTCAAGATCGGGTGAACAAGATGTAAGTAGTTCCACGTCGGAACACCAAGAATTGTTGATCATAAAGCATACTCCACCCCCTCTTCCCCGAGTCCTTTGTTCGGTCTAGCCGGTGAATGTTGAATCCCTCTGGTTGAATGGCCGAAGCCGGTATCGATGGATCAAGCCAAGTTTCAGTGAAAAATCAAGACGTTGCAGTTCTTAATGTCTCGCTGGAAGGTGAGCCTCCCCCTGAGTTTGTCCAGCTTATTGTCCAGTGACTGCACATTTGCCAGGAGAATACTCGGAAGGGGGGGGTTGTGGGTGGGAGTAGGCTCAAGGGGCCAGATGGCCTACCCTTGCTCCTATTTCTTATGTTCTTGCATTCTCAAGTGTTTTCCTTGCACCTATTTGAGAAGCAAGTTGGGTTATCTCTTTGTTGATTAGCTGTATAAATACAAGTTGTTGGATTTGATTCTGTGCATGCAGCTTTTCTAAGCAGTGAGATAACTCTAGCACAATTTCACTTCCTGTATTTAAAGATGGGTATAGATATTTTAACTTTAGAACAGTGTTTGTGCCTTTGGTTATCACTGCAGTTGATTCCAAGGGCCTGGCGTCTCGGTAAGATAAATTCATCATTGTGATACTCGCATGATCCGGAGACATCAGTTCAAATCCCACCATGGCAGCTGGGGAATTTAAATTCAGTTAATTAAATTTAAAAAGCTAGTGTCTGTAATGGTGTAACCATGTAACTACCGGATTGTAGTGAAAACCTACCTGGTTCACTAATACCCTTTTTTAGGGAAGGAAACCTGCCTCCTTACCTGGTCTGGCCTATGACATCAGACCTACAGCAATGTGATTGGCTTACCTGCCCTCTGAAATGACTAAGCAAGCCACTCTGTTGTTTCACGAAGGCGGCTCGCCACCAACTTCTCAAAGGTAATTAAGCATGGGCGATAAATACGGGCTTTGCCAGCGGTGCCCACATCCCATGACTGAATTAAATAAAGATGTGGGTGGTTCAAAATGGATTCTGTAACTTTTTTATTAAATGTGAAAGAATCCGTTCCTACTAAATATGTAAAGCTTGGTTTAAAAGAAACACTACAGGCGGCACGGTGGCATAGTGGTTAGCACTGTTGCCTCACAGCGCCAGGGACCCGGGTTCAAATCTGGCCTCTGGCGACTGTCTGTGTGGAGTTTGCACATTCTCCCAGTGTCTGCGTGGGTTTCCTCCGGGTGCTCCGGTTTCCTCCCACAGTCCAAAGATGTGCGGGTTAGGTTGATTTGGCTATGATAAATTGACCCTTAGTGTTAGGGGATTAAATACGTGGGGTTACGGGGATAGGGTAGGATATGTGTCAGTGCAGGCTCGATGGGCCGAAATGGCCTCTATCTGCACTGTGGGGATTCTGTGAGGTGTTAGATTCTCCACTTCAAATTGAAAAGTTGGTAGCTTCTGCAATCTTTTAATCTGGTCTTTCTCAAAACTGAATATGCTTATTTTTGTCTCTTTCAGGAACATACTTGTTAATGAATTTACTGACTGCTATTATTTACAACCAATTTCGTGGATATTTACTTGTAAGTAATCCTTTTTGTTTTCAACAATGCTTGCTTTTTAATAATTTAAGGTGTTTAGCTGAATTTCCACTGGCTTGTCCGCATGTCTGTTGGTTGATTTTTGCATTCCTGTAATGACCATGTAATGAGCACCAGCTCCGTAAGTTAATCTATTCTCAACCATTCGCGTTCAACATTCTCAATCCAGGAATGGGAACACAAACTGGTGTGTGCAGCAAGTGATCCTTCCCCTCTTGGGATTTGTGGGTGGAAGTGAGGGACAAGAGTTGATTAGATGTTCTTGATTTTTCTCTCTCTGTGTGCACGCCCCTGCCGCCCCCCCCCCCCCCCCCAATTAGTTTTTGGAAGACTGTCTTGGATTATCATTTATCTTGACTTGATCCATATTTATTGACACGGGGGACTGAGGCAGTAAATTGGTGTGAAGTACTGTCTTGATGTTTCCGAAGAGTATTGAAGTGTAGACTTCTGTAGTTACCATGCTCCCTCTGCTTTGGTAAACTAGTTAAGTGGAGCACAACAGTAGAATCCATCTCGTGGTGGTTTTGGGGGGTGGGAGATGCGGGGGCACGAAGAGACCAGAAGGATGTCCACATCCCAATCACCACTTGTAAAGTGAACTTTGGAGCGCATATCCTGTTGCCTTATTGTTTGTTTGAGAAATGGCGTATTTGGGATTTGTGTAGTGCTGCTGCAGATTTATTGGTATCTAGTTGATGAGAAATAAATTGTAACTGAACACTGGGCTGGATTTTGCTGTCGTGGGGGCAGGGAGGGGTGTCAGCAGGCACGATCAGTGGCAAGTCGGGTGGGAAAGTGGTTTTTATCCCCAGCAGGTCGGGACCCCGCTGTGAACCCACCGCTGAGCGGCAGGGGAGGCAATTAAAATCATCAGTGGCTTGTTTACGGCCACTTAATGGTGTTTGCCCAGCTTTTTGGAATTGTCCGGTCACCCACTGGTTTCCCGCTGTGCTTAGACCTCGTCTGTGAAGCTGAGGCAGGAGGTCAGTGGCCACTGATGAGCTGATAGCTTCAGATGTTAAGTCAAAGCACCCAGCTGATTGTGATATGTTCTCTTAGCCACTAGCTTCTCTAAACTGCATTTCTACTTCAGACTCAGGATGCTACAAGTTTTTACACAAGTCTCCATCCAGTCTGACCTCATTACCTCTTCCACCATTGACTGATTTCTTCTGTCATCTCTACTTCACCTGCCATCTATTCCATCAGCATGGGTGCCCTTGAAACTCTCACCTTGGTCCTGAGAATCCCACCAGATCAGCCCCATCACCAACCTTCTCCGCAATCACCTGATGCTGCACGGGACACCAGGCATCAGCACCCGACCACATTGCGGCCAGCGATGGCCTCACCATGGCCAGATTTACTTCACTTTGACGCTGTACACCCTGGCTGCCACATGATGCACCAGGTTGGCACCACCCCACACCAACACTGTAAAGCATCCTGACAATGCACAAGCCATTCCTTTCACATTCATGACCATTGTGGGGGGGGGGGTACAGTTCTGTCTCCCCATTCACTGCAACTCATTAAGCCATTCCAAAGGTGGGCACTCATCTGTCCAAGAACGCAGAGTGTTGAAAATAAAGGTTTGTGTTTGACGCCACATTAACAAAACTTTACGTTAACATTGCATAAAACACCCAAGTGCCTACCCTTGTGTGTTAGTTGGTATGATTGCACTAGGATGAAGTTGAGTGTAAGGGGTTGCTAGTGAGATGGGGATGTGATAATCTAGATAGAGGGATGGGTGGAGTTGGTGTAAGGATGTGCAGCAGTAGAGTAGGGAAGGTAGAGTGATGAGGATGTGATTAGGCACAGCAGGATGAGGTTGAGTGTGGCTTTGTACTAACATTTCCTGATTTACTGAGATCATTGAAACATTTGCAGTACTGCACCCAGGTCCTCCTGACCACATCTCTGCAATGTGCAACAAGGCTGTGTTGATCTAGGGAGGTCTTTTCTGCTCATGGGATGGGAAGAGGACCTCCCTGTATGTGGTGACTCCCCCCTTAAGCATATGGAGGGAGCTATGGGAGAGCCTGGGTGCAGCCCAATGCTGGAGAACACTGACAGCACAACTGTCAATCAATTTGTGCATGGTCCCTTTAAGAAAATCAGCTGATGACTGTCATCAAATGATATCACCAGACCTGCTTCCTTCAATTGACTGGCCAACGTGCTGTGCGGGCTTAACAAGCCCAATCAATGGAAAGTCATTTCAGAGGCCGGGATGGAA
Organism: Somniosus microcephalus; assembly: GCF_052327205.1. Lineage (NCBI taxonomy): Eukaryota > Metazoa > Chordata > Chondrichthyes > Squaliformes > Somniosidae > Somniosus > Somniosus microcephalus. The sequence goes on from NC_141001.1 coordinate 101,399,513, forward strand.
CCAGCAGCGGGGTCGGGACCCGCCACTGACATCACCCACCACGCACACGCTGAGGTTCGTAAAATCGGGGCCTATCACTCTGCCTTTGTTTTTCCTTTGGGGACAGTTACATTTTGTACATGCATGAAGGGCATTTTATGCGGTGAGACACGGAGTGGTTTTGTGATTGCAGTAATATCCGTGTTGTATGGTATGACACTTTATGGTTAAAGTGACAATGTTAGCGGACTGAAGGGGTGACCAAACGCTTGGTGGAAGAGACGTTTTTTTTAGGTTTTTAAAGGCGGGTGAAGGGTGGGAAAAGAAAGGAATGCATATCTTTGAAATGACCGCACGCGCTTTTTTTTTTTGGTAATTGCTTTTGGATACTGGATTATCTTGTCCCTCCATATGATCCCACAGTCTAAGAGTATTGTGTCTGACCTTGTTTTAAAATATGAAGCAAATTTATTACAAGTGAATAATCTTTCTACTGTAAATCTTTCATTTAACTCTCCGTAGACAATTTTTTTTTAAATTGCAATTTCTATAACTTGTAAATGCACAATTTTTTATTTTTCAGCCCATTCTTAGTTTCTCGTGGCTATCTTAAACTGTCCTGCTCGAAGATCCTGCTGCTTCTTCCCACGAGATTTTTTTTTCCAATCTCAAATAGGATTACTGGGACTCGTGGATTTTGAACACCTGACTCCTCAAATTCAAAAAGGGACTCTGGTTCATTTTGTATTCGACCAAATCACACAGTGTGTATATATTTGAAAATTGTGCTTTGGGCTCCCTCTTTAAAAACTGTTACCAGGGAGACTATAATAAACTTCCAAATGCTGTATTGGGCTAAACCTGGTGTAAAATTCTGGCTGTTCCCTAAGCAACGTGCCTTAAAAAAACTCTACTAAATCGAGACAAAAATACATCATTTTCTTTGACGCACTCCTCTAACATTGTGCAAATCTGATAAATATGGTACTTGTCGCATTAACTTTGTGGTATAGTCTACTGTTGATTTGCAGTTGTTTACACTAGAATGTAATTCTGAAAAGAAACAATCACCATATGAATTAAGAATAGACTGTATTCCGACCTCCAAACACCATCCATTCCAAGCCCTCCACCCTGAATGAATCCACCATTCCTTCCACCAACATGAACCGCTTCAGGTCTAGGGGTGGTCCAGATGTCACGCATTGTGTCTTATGGTTGTGAGAGTACTGCCTCTTATAAATACTGGGGTTTGAAATGTGATTTGCCTCCTGGAATTTAGCTCTTGGGTCTATGTTTGGACCAAGGCTATAATGAGGTCTGGACTAGAGTAGTCCTGGCGGAACCCAAACTGAGCATTGGTGCGTTAAAGTACTGCTTGATGGCGCTGTTGACGCCTCCTTCCATCACTTTACATGTACAGGAAACTCTTGTTTAAATGGCACCTAAATATCCAGAATTCTCTCTTAACCGGCAAAATTCATACTCCGCAAACACCTCAATAACTGGAAATGTCAGTCCCCTGCGGTGGCCGAGTTAGTCAGTGGGGGTAGTTCTCCAAACTGCCACTTCTCTGCTTCTTGGCGCTGACGGAAGTCCGAACACCTCAATAACAGGAGTCTCTGTCTCCTGCGCTGCCGGTAGTCTCTTCCGATGCGTCATTTTTCTGTGCCTCCCGCGCTGCCGGTAGTCTCTTCCGATCCGCCATTTTTCTGTCTCTCCATCTTTATTGTGAATTATCTCCCCCATCTTGCATTATTAAAGTAATTAGAGTATGGATTACCCTCAACTGGCAGTATTGTACTTAATCAAGCATCTTCCACCATCCATTTAACAACATTCTGTAGGTGAGTACCCAATTACTGTATACTGCACATTTCTTGATTTAAAAACATTTTTTGTTAAAAATAGCCTCGGTAGATAACCCTCTCCGTCATCCGGAATTTTTAATCAACCGGCACCATCCCGGTCCCATCGGTGCCGGATACCGAAGAGTTTCCTGTATTTGAGCATTCTCTTTGGCAAGTTTTCAAAAAGGAGAATGGAATTACTGTGTAACCTTGAAGAAAAAGCCAGTTGGTCCAACAAACCTATTGCTTCTGTAGATCGTATACAATCTAAGTGACACTACTTCATCTGTTTAACATCCTGAGGGAGTTTCTGCATAAATATTACTTGTTTATAAGAAAATCAAAGTATGGAAGATACTTTGTGCTCCAACGATTTTAAAAACCGCTGTGGATTTCTTTCAATGTGCATGTTCTACAGAATAATGAGAGCTTTCAGCAGGAGTCATCTCCTAAAAGGCAAAAAAAACCTACTGGAAATCTGAAACAAACGTGCACAATTCCAGAAATATTCAGCGGGTCAGGCAGTATCTGTGGAGCAGGGAATCTCCTGGATTGCCTTGGCTCAGTATGTCTGACATGAAACTGAATGAAAGAGGGTTTAGTAAGCTTTATTTTAGCAAAACTAAAATCGAAGTGGAGGAATTCTTGAGAGAAAGTAACAGACCAGTTCTCCCCCAAGCATTTTCTACTCTGATTTAAGTACATATGTAAAAGGAACAGTACTTTTTCATTTTCATAGAGTTCAATGCAGACATCTATCATCCGAAGATGCTTGGGAATTCGAGGTGCATTTGAGGTGCTTTGCTGTGAGCGATCAACCAAATGTGGAAGAAAGGGTTCCATGTAAGATTATCAGTAAATACTTTTTTTATTTAAAGGATTGTTTGAATTCAATTGTGTTTGAAGTGCATGTAAGGGAACATGTTCAAAACATATCCAATAATATTTAAAATATTTCATTGTCAAAAGCATTTAAATTGATTTTCTAAATGATGTGCATTATATATGTTCCATATCATGGATGTTGACTTGCAGGTAACTTAAGGTTACCAACTATTATAATTTTTGACACTTTTAATTGATGCATAACTGACACCATCTGATCATCAAAGTTTGTGGAGGGGATGTAGGAGGAGGTTGGTGATGGATGAGAGTTGAGTCCATGAAAGGAATTAAAGATGAAAAACTTTAAATTGGAGATGTTGGGGGAGCCAGGAGTCCATGTAGGTCAGGAAGGACAAAGCTGCTAGGTGGGTGGACCTTTGTGCGGGATAGGATATGGGCAGCAGAAATTTGAAAGAGTTGAAGTGGAGGATGGGATACACATCAGGAGTGTATTGGAATGGTTAAGTCCGGAGGTGACCGAAGACATGGATGAGAATTTCAGCAGATGGGCTGAAGGTGGAGATGTTCGAGGTGGAAGCATGTGGCCTTTGTGATGGAGAGGATATTGTGTTGGAAACTCAGCATTTCTGTGCTGTGGCAGGGATGGAAACTGAAGTGTTGGTGGCTACAATGAAATGGTTTTAAAATGGTCTCTCTTTCTGTTTTTCTTTTCATCAGTAGAATGACTGTAAGCACCAACACAGTGCTGCAAGTCCTGCAGAAAGTAAAAATGCCTTCGGCGCACAAGCAAGAAATGATTAAGGTGAATAAACTTAACTTTTTTTTTGTAGAACTGAATTTCCTTGACTGCTGTCAGTATGTGAGGAAAAACTTCCTTATCTGAAAACACCGCATCAGTTTCCACGTGTACGCTGACGACACCCAGCTCTACCTCGTCACCACCACCCCTCTCGACCCCTCCAATGTCTCTAAATTGTCAGACTGCTTGCCCGACAAATTTCCTCCAACTAAATATTGGCAAGACTGAAGCCGTTGTCTTCGGTCCCTGCCACAAACTCCATTCCCTAGCCACTGACTCCATCCCGCTCCCTGGCAACTGTCTGAGGCTGAACCAGATTGTTTGCAACCTTGGTGTCATATTTGAGTCTGTGCTTCAGACCACACATCCACGTCCTTATTAAGACTGCCTATTTCCACCTCCAACATCGCCCAACTCTGCCCTTGCTTCAGCTCATCCGCTGCTGAAACCCTCATCAATGACTTGACTATTGCAACGCACTCTGGCTGGCACCCCACTTTCTACCCCCTAAATTTGAGCTCATCCAGGACCCTGCTGCCCATGTCCCAGCTCGCACCAAGTCCTGTTTGCCCCTCACCCCATTACTCGCTGACCTATATTGGCTCCTGGTTAAGCAACGCCTCAATTTTAATATCCTTGTTTTCAAATCCCTCCATGGCCTTGCTCCTCCCTATCTCTGTAATCTCCTCCAGCCCAACAACCTCCGATCTCTGCGCTCCTCCAATTCTGGCCTCTTGAGCACCCATGATTTTAATCACTCCACCATTGGTGGCCGTGCCTTCAGCTGCCAAGCCCGTAAGCTCTGGAATGCCCTCCCTAAACCTCTCCGCCTCTCTACCATTCTCTCTCTCCTTTAAAACCTAACTCTTTGACCAAGTTTTTGGTTATCTGAAATAAAAACAGAAAATGCTGGCAATATTCAGCAGGTCAGGCAGCATCTGTGGAGAGAGAAACAGTTAATGTTTCAGGTCAATCACCTTTTCGTCAGAAGTTCTGATGACCGGTCATTGACCTGAAGCGTTAACACACACACTCTCCACAGATGTTGCTTGAGCTGCTGAACATTTCCAGCATTTTCTGTCTTCTGGTAATCTGCCTTAATCAATATTTCCTTGAGGCTCGTGTTGAATTTTGTTTGATAACTTCTATGAAGCACCTTGGGACATTTTACTATGTTAAAGGCGCTATATAAATACAGGACGGCAACTTCAGCTCTTGCTCTGTCGACTAACTCTTGCTCGATGTGTACATGTTTGGTGAGGTAAACTTGAGGTGTTGGCTTCAACCACAACCCTAGCAACTCCTAATGTTTTCCTGAGAATTGAGGAAACTTGCTCTCAAAAGAATGACTGGCATGGTGTAGCAATGACTTTGTCTGTGACCATTCGAGTACTGGGCCTTCAACTGCTGGTGTTCAAAAGTGGATATGGAGTGCTAGAATTTCAAAATAATTCTGCTCTTTAAAATCTCTCCTGCAACACATTTCAGTTGCCTATATATTCCAAGTGTACAAACTGTACTTGTGTACTGTTTGTTTTGATTGCAACGATCAATTATTTTGCTTTATTTTTGCAGCAAGCGAAGGCATTCACTCATGATTGCGTTACAGCAGAGCAGTTTCGAGTCCTCTTTGATGAATTGCACAAAGAGACCATCAAAGAGGTATGTGAACAAATGAAATATAAATAATTTTGGATGCATATTTAGATTTAGGACTGTTTTCAGTGCCTGGACTAGGAATCCTAATCTAATTCCATGTCAGTGTATTCATGTGTTTAATGAGCCTATTTGTGTCATCTTTCCTGTTGGTGACCAAGACACACTGACACATCTATAAAATTCTCTGCCCTAGAGAGCCGTGGAGGCTGGGTCATTAAATATATTTTAAGGTGGAGATAGTCAGATTTTTGCAAGATAAGGGAGTGAAGGGTTATGTGGAGCGGGCAGGGAAGTGGCGTTGAGCCCTAGATCAGCCATGATATTGAATGGCGGAGCAGGCTCGAGGGGCCAAGTGGCCTATTCCTGCTCCTATTTCTTATGTTCTTAAAATGTTGGCACTTTGTTGGTTGTCGTAGTACTGTGATTAAGACAAATTTCCTAGGAAGCCTTTTTTTTTTTGAAGTAATCATCTTCCATTTTCTATGCTGCCATTAAAAAATAGCTCACGATCTCCAACTGCACATATTGGTAGTTTTGAGAAATTGAGTTGGTAATTGCTCCAAGGTGAGTTTGGGAATAAAATCATAGAATTTGACCTTGCAGAAGGAGCCATTTGGCCTATTGCTCCTTTGCTAATTCTCAAGAGCTATTCACTTAATTGCTATCCCTGTAACTTTTTTTAAACCTTACATTTTTTTTTTTTTTTATCCATTTCCCTTTTAAATGCAATTTATGGATTCTCCTTCTACCACTGCTTCTGGCAGGGCATTCATTCCATGTACTAGCAACCCTATTCATTAAAAAAAAATCCTCCCTTGCTTTCTTTGGGTGGTAGTCTTAAATTTACAGCTTCTAGTTACCAACTCACTGATCAATGGAAATTGTTTTACCTCATTTGTTTTATTAAAATCTCATGATTTTTGAGCACTTCTATTCAATCTCCTCTTAACCTTTCATCTAATGACCTACCAGTCATAGGGGGAACATGAGGTGGTACGGTCTAGCCCCAATTGGGGAGGGCAATGGACAGATTTTCTTTTATTACTTGAATGCCAAGTTGGCCTCACTAGGTAATGACTGAGCTTCTTGGCAGAGATCAGCTGGGTAGTGTCTGAGTTCCCAGTTCAATGTGTCAAGAAAAGGTTGAAAACTACTTGCCAGCTGTCTGTGGGGGGGAAATTATACATGATTCCAGTTTAGTTTCCTGTTGTATTCTCCAGATCCAAATCTGTGTTTGATCACAGTTTAGATTCGTCTCTAAAGATTGGTCAGTCCTTGGAGTGGGGTGTAGGGGGGGGGAGGAAGACTTTAGGCTTGTAAAATACATTTTAGAAGGTCTCCTGCAAATTTACCAGTCACTCACCAAATGTTTGCTCCTCTGTCACCCTGGTCCTTGCTTATCTGCATTGGCACCTGGTGCCCCATACCTTGGATTTAATATCCTGATTCTCTTGTTTCAATCATGGCGTCACCTCCTTCCTATCTTTCCAAGCTCCTTTAGCCCTGCAAACCCCACCCCTTTGAGCCCTGGTCCTCTGACTCTGCCCTCTTGTGCATGCTCCCCACCATTGGCAGCTGAGCCTTGTTTAAGCTTTTGGTTATCCCATCTATTATCCCCTTCTTTGCCTCTGCACATTACTTTTGATTACACCTTTGTGAAGCATGTTGGGACTGTTTTGTGTTAAAACTGCTATAAAAATGAAAGATGTTCTTGATTGCCAAATGTGTTCCTGGATTTAACTTTGGGTTTCTGCAGTATATATATATTGTATATTCCAGACTTGTCAACCAATTTTGTTATATTTGCGTTATCCTTTTTTTGAGGGAGGATTATGTATTTTTCCAAGCAGGTTCCTATCCTACTTGGGGAAAATTCCTTTTCTCCCCACATTAGTGTCAAATTGCTCTCCTTTCTCGCGCCTCTTCCCCACCCCCCACATCCCACTGAATTGCCTTGCACACGATTAGAGGAGGTATTGTCATTGTTTCAATTTCATGGGTTTGCAACCATAATTCATTTTGAGCTGTGTGCGTGATGCCAAACGTTAGTGTGGGGTCGATTTAGACAGCACCTGTCCAGGAACATCCTAATGAGCTTTTGTACTTCTGTTTTTAAATCCAAATGTATGGTACGCAGGGGTGCATTAGCGTAGTGGTCATGTTACTGAATTAGTAATCCTGAGGCCTGGCTTAATAAGAGAATTAGTTCAGATCCCGCCGTAGCAGTTTGAGAATTTGAATTCAGTTTATATAATAAAAAAATAAATTCTTGCTGCAGTAAAAGTGATGCGAAGCTGTCATTGTTTAAAAACTGAACTGTTCACTAAGGGAAAACTGCCATTCTCGTCTGTGACTGCAGTCCCACACCAACATGCTTGACTCTTAACTGTCCTGTAAAGTGGCCTAGCAACATACTGTTGTCAAACCACTAAGATTGCAGCAGTTAAAGACGACCCAACACCAGCTTCTCAGGACGACTAGGGGTGGGCGATAAATGCTGGCCTTGCCAGCCATGCCCTCGTCCCAAGACTTCAAAAAAAAAAACAAGTTGTTCATGTGAATTTGTGTTATCAGTGACCAAAATAATCCCAAATTACATTTGATTTATCTGTTTACAATGTCCTGTGAATAACTTTATTCTGAGTTTAAATAGAAGCATCCTTATTAACCCAGTACTCAGATGATTTCTTTAACTTTTTAATCTGACTTCTGAGAAAATGTACGGATATTGAATGTAATTAAATTAACCTTTTTAGAAGCCTTTATTTTTAAATGTGTTTTTTTTTTTGAGGCCTTGCAAGATTACTTTTGCTGTTCTGGATTAAGCAAATGGCTCAAAGTAAACACAAACATTTGTAAAATCCATGCTCTGGTAGAAATGAAGAACCAAGAAATATGTAAAATGTCTTTCCTTTCAGTACCCACCAAAGCCAGCTTATCGATCACTATTCTTGCAAAAGCTCCAGACCATGTTCAGCCATCGCTATACAGATTATGTTGGGAACCTAATGGTTGCAGTGCACTTGACTTGCATTTTTGTAAGTTGCCAACTTTTATTGTCGTGAGAAACGATTGATGTAGGGTTGCTTGATAAGTGTGTTGGGCATTTTGGCATAGCGTTCATCAGGATGACCACATGGACCAGAAGCAGGCTGGTGTCCTGAGCTGCTTGCTTATGGTATCTCACCTTGCTGGTAAAAGGGAGAATTGTAAAAAGCGCAGATTTGAAAATCAAATCTTGTGTAGTCAGAGTCTGTCACAATTAGATTATCTTAACAAATCATGTGAAGGAAGTTTGGGCAATCTTTGCCTGTCAGTGGTGTAAAATGTGCGAAACGTATGCATGTTCTGAAGGCTATGAAAGAAAATTGGCTCCCATTGGGATTAAGTGGTCTTGTAAATTTTTCAATTTCCCCACGTTCTTGTGCATCATTTGGAGCTTAAATTAAAAAGAGTCCTCTTCACCTGCCAAAACGTTTACAACTAAGTTTTTCCAGTGGTGTTGCACTGGGTGGTCAAGACCCAAGTGTAGTTTTGAAGTGAAGTGGGATCAGAGGGCAATGGTGGGGGGTGATTGGAACAGGGCATGTAAATGTAATGCAGTCCCTATTTGAGTCGTGCATTCGGTCCTTACGCTTGCATTTCTATTAGAAAATCGTAGGTCCATGTTTATAATGGAAATGGCCTATGTGAACTTGTCACGCTGAAATTTCCCCCCCCCCCCCCCCCCCCCCCCCGGCAGTGCCTCTACTAGGTGAAGGGTGCAATTACAACATGGCCAGTCTTGTGTAAATGTGGGCACAGGATTTATAAAAGATGGTGGTGACAGGGAAGTATGAGTAATGCAAGATTTTTCATGTTAATGGATGTACAGTAGTTTGAATTGATTCAATTATTTTAATAGGTTGCTCTGGTACTTGATGCAGAGAAGCCCATTTCTGACCGTGATGGGTTCTTTTCTGGGGTAAGTCTATAGCTTTGCTTTTAAGAAAGACGTTCACTATCTTTGGGGAAAACGAGCAGTTCTTGGTTTTTATTTCTGGCCATATCATCTTGGGTTTTGCAGGTTGTGAATGGCTCCTTTGTCCTCTACTACCTATTGGAAATGGCATTGAAAATCTTTGCTTTTGGCATTAAGGGTTATTGTTCATACAAAAGCAATCTATTTGATGGGTTTCTAACTCTAATACTACTGGTAAGTGTACTGATTTTTTTAATATCTCCCTGTAACAGTTAAAATGTATTCATTTTGTTCTCTTTGGCTGTCAATGGATATGAGCTTTTAACTTGTCTCTCTAGTAGTTCACTTAAGATGATGTGAAACTTGTCCTTTTGACTAATTAAGACTGAGCCTATTGATGTTTAAAAGCAGAGGTTTGGTCCAGATGCTTTGCCTGCGATTATGCTGGTTTTAGTTCATCTACTGGGGGGGGGAAATAAAATTGTCTCGGCAGTTTGCTGAGCAGCAGGAAAATCAAGTTCTAAATACTTTGGAGCAAAATGTGCATCTGCTAATGACCGTGATGGATCATTTACAATGCTAGCCAAGCTGATTAAGTTCTACTTTGCAATGCTTGATGCTGGATTCATTTTGTTGAGGTTGGTCGCTGCTCCTTCAAATATGGTAGCATAGCAGTTATGTTACTGGACTAGTAATCCAGAGGCCCTGGATTAATGATCCGGAGACATGAGTTCATAATCCCACCACGGCAGCTGGGCAATTTAAATTCAATTCATTAAATAAATCCGAAATAAAAAGCTAGCATCAGTAATGGTGACCATGAAACTACCATTGTCCAAAAAACCCCCCATCTGGTTCATTAATGTCCTTTTTTAGGGAAGGAAATCTGCCATCCTTACCCAGTGACTCCAGACCCACAGCAATGTGGTTGACTCTTAACTACCCTTTGAATCGTTTGGCCATTTCATTCAGTTGTACCAAACCACTACAAAGACCTTCACCACATGGACTGCAGTGGTTCAAGAAGGCAGGTCACCACCTACTCGAGGGCAATTGGAGTTGGCAGTAAATGCTGGCCTTTCCAGCGACGCCCACATCCCATGAACAAATTTGTAAAAAAGTGTTTTTTTTCCTGCCATGTGCTTTCTCTGGCTGAGAGGCTGGGCTAAAGAACTGATCTGGCTGTTGGAAGCATCGGTTATGTTGCTCTGTTTGCTATCCAGACCTACTTGAAAGGTGGCCTGGTGTGACTAGCCCAACTGGATACAGTATATGATTAAAATGCTGAATAGTGAGTTGGTGAGAAGAAACTAATTTTAAAAAAAACTAACTTTTTTTAGGTTCTGCAACTATCATCTCTTCTAGAGTATGGCTTGCCTCATCCAGGATGGTATGTTTTTGACCCTGATACTTTCACTTTGTTATAAATTGATACTTTTCTGAGGAAGGGACATTAACAACACAACCTACAATCCTTGCTTTCAGATAATTTCCTGGACACTTAAGTATCCTTGTAACATAGTGAGCACAATTTTAGAAAAGGGTGCTCTTGATATAGTTTTATTGCACATGTCAAATTTGAAGGCATTCTCCAGAAGATTAAGAATCTAAAGGGGGAGGTGTACTTTTTTAATATTGGTTATTTTTAATACTATGGGAAATCATTTTTATTAAATATTGATACCTTCATGTTGTGCTAATTGTCCTCACTGGTGTTTTTAAAAATAGTCCAGAATAAGGGTTTTTATGTTGAATTATGGATGTTGTGTTTTGTTGTCATCACCTTCAAGACCAAACCATTTTTGAATTTTAAAATGCCAAATGTCTTCTCTAAATTGTATCCATTGCTGTCGATAAATTCTTGCAAATGCTTATACATCGGGTTCTTTTCTTCAAGAATACTCAGTTAAATGTTGTCAAAAAACGAAGTGGCCTAAACCAATTTGGACTAAACCTGCGAGGGTTGAAGCCAGTGGGACACATTCTTTACATTTTGATTCAAAGCTTCCACAGCAATCCTTGTATCGGCACTTTCCCTATTGCAAGATGGAAAGGGAACGTTGGTCATATTCACTTATTTTAACTGGTTTCTCGCCTGTGTGCTGAGTGTTCTCAAGACAGCAGCGAAACAAGATTGCTCATTTTAATTGGTTTCTGTTTGAGGTTGGAGCGCGGAGTGGTTGCAGTTGTTTGGCATTAAAAGTACTTCTGCCTCCTCCCTGTACAAACCATTTTGGTCTTAAAACTCAGGTGAAAACACAATTACAAAAAAAAGTGCCTTGTATGAGATGGTGCTTTGGAGTATCTATTTCCACTGAAACTTTAGATATTCCATCGCAGGATTATTGGGAACATTTACCCAAAGGCTTCCACAAGTGCCAGTGCTTGCGACTGCAAACCGAAACAACTGGGGGGTGGGGGGGGCATTCGTGTCTAAGTAATTTCAATCAATTTTTGCAACTATCTGACTTCCTTACAGGAATCCGGATTTGCATGGATGGCTCTCCCTTTGGGAAATCGTTCGGCTGGCGAATATGCTCATTGTTTTCCGATTCCTTCGGATAATTCCCAATATCAAGGTGATTTAAAAAAAAAAAAAAAAAAAAAAAAATATTCTTTTTGAATGACTATTGCATGGTTATTTTTTGTGGAGGGAATTTCTTTTTTTTTTAAATGGTACACATGCTGGAACCTTTCAAACTTTAAGAACGTGACTCCCTGGGTTCTAATTGAACTTGCGTGCGTACTTCGGACCAGGAAATGCATGTTCCATTAACATGCACCCTTTTATTTGGAGTTCCTCTATTAAACTATCTACAGGAAACGTTGTTATCCGGAGGCTAACTGTCCGGCATGCTCGAGCCACCGGCAAAAATCAGGTGCCGTTTTCGTTAGGTTTTTTTCTTGTTGCTTTTTTCCTCAACAGTCAAGGTCTGCTGAAGCTGTTGCTAAGCTACAGAGACGTTTGGACTGTTTAGAAGCTGTTGCTAAGCAACAGGGTTTGTTGGCAGATATGGAGCTCCGAAGCTCGGTGGCATAGTGGTTAGCACTGTTGCCTCACAGCGCCAGGGACCCAGGTTCGAATCCGGCCTCGGGCGACTGTGTGGAGTTTGCACATTCTCCCCGTGTTTGCGTGGGTTTCCTCCCGGGTGCTCCGGTTTCCTCCCACAGTCCAAAGATGTGCGGGTTAGGTTGATTGGCTATGATAAATTGACCCTTAGTGTTAGGGGGATTAAATACGTGGGGTTACGGGGATAGGGTGGGATATGTGTTGGTGTAGGGGCTATGGGGATCGGGTGGGATATGTGTCGGTTCAGGCTCGATGGGCCGAAATGGCCTCTATCTGCACTGTGGGGTTTCTGTGATTCTGTGATCTTTCAACATTAGCGCTGGAGTGTTCGGCAGTTTTGAGGGAATGGCAACAGCTCGGTGCCGGATAGCACAAAGTTTCCTGTAATTTTATGATCTTCGCTTGATGTGAAAGTCTGTTGCAGCATGAAATAGTGCAGTAACTGTATTGTAAAATAAAAGTATAAAGGGCAGGTGAAGAAGTTTTGTTGGGAGTTCTGAAGAAACTTGTTTATAATTCTAGAGCGCCCAGTTAGTTTATGTTTGTGAATTCAATCAGCTATGCAATTTAATAGAAACATTGAAGGAAGTGGTCCCATTGTGATTTGGGGGAGGGGGGAGAAATCTGACCTTTTTGAACTTGTCCTGTAACTTCTCGATTCCAAGAGGTACTGCAGTCCACATGGCCCAGGTGATCATAAGCCCCGTGCCCCATGGGTCAGGGTGCATTCTGTGAAAGCAACCTGTAACACAAGTGGGTGGGTGAGAAAGAAATTTCAGTGGAGTAATAGTGAAGAGTTAAGTAATTTTCCGTAACACCTGAACTCGTAAATTGTTGTCACATTTCCAGTTGTAGAGCTTCTGTGTCTCAATCCAGCAGATTATATTGCTGCGAATATATTCTGGTGACTTGGACTCCTCATTGAACACGTGTACAGCCCAGCATTGTTTGTTACCATATTGTTTTTATAATATAAAATTCTATCTGATTTGAGGTAAAAAGTTCACCAGGTTAATTAACGTGTGGTGGCACCGGGATACTTTCAGACTCCAGAACCTTTTTAACAGAAACAAGTAAGGGTGCTCGGAGTTGTAGTCTACATTTTGACAAGACAACCTCGTCACTGGCATGCTGCCATTTTCATGTCTATGAAAAGTGATCATTCTGCAACTTCAGAATCATGAGGGAACTCACTGTACAAGGTTGGTTCCTGAAGTATTGCAGACTTACTTTCAGGATATGGAACCTGTTGTAACCGGTTTTTGTGGTGGCCAATTTCCTATGGCCCCTGCTGCAATCGCCAATTGTTGGAAGTGGTTTTGCCCTGCCCGTAGCGAGCACGCAAACCCCCTTACTACAAGTTCTGGACGATGGGGATTACTGATAACAGATTTGAACACGGGCAGCGTTTTCGGGCTCACCCGTACAGTGTTTATTAAGGTTGACAAAAACCACTCCACTCGCATACAGTACGAGCGGTGTGAATAAAACAGTACAACCCTGACTTGTCCAATAAGCCCCTGCCATGCTGACTTACCACGGCCTAAAAACATCCTCCCTGTGAACTAAACTATCACAGGACATTGCCAACGCTAAACCCCCTCTGGTTTGGTAGGAACATACAGGCACCCCCTCACACAGCTAAGTGATCTTGTGGGTGTGTAGGCTTGGCAGTGCTCACTTAGATTGCCCTTTTGATCTTGCTTGCAGCTTCGTCCCGTATGTCTCAGCTACCTGGTTCCGTACCGGCCTTGCGGCATGCGAGTCCCAGCCTTAGTCAAAGTCCTCTCGCCGTTCGTTCCGTTGTGTGGAGGGCAGGAGAGCGCGCTATCCAAACTGCTCTGATATATCACTCCAATACACAGACCGCTGTCTGTGGTTTTAATGGACACATGGCCTCAGGGAAGTAGTGTCCAGGCTTCCTCCCAGGTTTTGATGTTTTAGAACTCACTTTGATCTCCCAGCTGATTAACTTAGCGAGCTCATCTTGACCAGAACAATGAGTCGTCGGCCTTGTTGATCAAGACTTGGGAGTGGGCGCCTCTGGCCATTGTTCCCGAGGACAGTTCGTTTCCATACGAATGCATCCTGGTTACGCGAGCTCACTCCAGCTTGGGTGGTTTTTCATTGCTCTCCCCACCCCCCCCCCCCCCCCCCCCGCCAAAACAGCCTGTCCAGTTTTTAATCATCATCATTGGCGACCACTCAAATTCGATTATGGTATGTCCTTCATCAGTCATCTGCTTGTGGAGGCCAATCCGAGATCCACAGACTCTACTACAGTGTGGGCATGTAAGACTATTGGTAGTGACTGGAGTATGGGCCTTAAGTTGTTGTCTCTCCTTAGGCGCTGGCGTTTATCCTCAGCGGCACGCTGGAGATTCTTTTCATGTAGTGCGGCACTGTTGTGGATGCATTTTCTCCAATTGTCTCTGTCCAGTGCGATTTCCTCCCAGTTAATATCGATATGGAACTTTTTAAGGATTACTTTGATCTCTTTGTAACGCTTCTTTTGACCACCAGGAGACCTCTGCCCTTCCTTCAACTGGGAGTACAGAACCTGTTTTGGGAGACGTGAGTCTGACATGCAAATGACATGTCCAATCCATCGGAGTTGATGCTGCATGATGAGCGTAGTGATGCTGTAGATATTGGCCTCTTCAAGTATACTCCAGTTGGTACGCTTGTCCTCCCAGCTGACCCTCAAGATTTTGCGTAGAGAGCGTTGATGGTATTGCTCTAAGGCTTTGAGATGTCTACTGTACGTAGTCCAGGTTTCAGCTCCATATAAAAGGGTGGGAAGGATGATGGCTTTGTATACAAGAATTTTAGTTTGGACTTGGAGGTCATGATTTTCAAAGACTCTCCTCAGTTTAGAAAAGGCTGCACTTGCACAGCTCAGGCGGTGATGGATTTCAGAATCCGTCAGCTTTGGAGGATAAATGGCTATCAAGATTTGGCAAGGTGTTGACATTTTCAAGGGTGTTATTATCAATCTTTATAGAGGGAGGAGTTGCAAGCTGATTAGGTGATGGCTGGTGGAGCACCTGGGTTTTCTTTATATTCATGGTGAGGCCCAGAAGTTTGTAGGCTCTGGAAAAAGCATTCAAGGTGTTTTGTAGATCATGCTCGGAAAGAGCTGTGATGGCGTTATCATCTGCATACTGTAACTCCATAATGGTAGTGATGGAGACTTTGCTCTTGGCCTTAAGCCTGTTGAGATTGAAAGGTCGGCCATCAGTACGGTAAAGGATTTGAATTCCGGTGGGCAGATCATTGCCGATGAGATGGAGGATAACTGAGATGAACACTGCAAAAAGGGTTGGAGCAATGATGCAGCCCTGTTTTACTCCTGTCTCAACTGTAAAGGGCTCTGAAATAGAACCGCTGCTGCTGCGGACATGTTGTCATGTAGCAGCCTCAGAACTAAGATGAATTTATCAGGGCAACCAAGCTTAGACAAGATATGCCATAAAGTCTGGCGGTGGACGGTGTCAAAAGCTTTAGTTAAGTCTATGAAAGCTATGAACAGTGGTTGCTTTTGTTCACCGGCATTTCTCCTGTAATTGACGTGCTGTGAAGATCATATCAGCTGTTCCTCTGGATGGTCGGAAACCACACTGCAACTCTGGAAGCACCTCCTCAGATAACGGCAAAAGTCTGTTAGCAAGGTCACGGGCAAGTGCTTTTCCTGTGGAAGAAAGAAGGGAGATACCTCTAGTTACCACACACTGACTTTTCCCCCTTTTTAAAGATAGTAACAATCAAAGCGTCTGAGATCTTGTGGAATTTTTTCCTGCTGCCATATTTTTAGGAGGCAGGCATGTATGTGTCAGGAGCTCAGGGCCACCTTTTTTAAGGATTTCTGCTGGAATCCCATCTGAGCCGGCAGCTTTGTTGTTTTTATGGACCTGATGGCATTCTGCACTTCTACAATGTTTGGGGGTGCCCCCATTTCCTCCCTTTCTGGTCTCTGCGGTAATTGATTGATGGACTCCAGATCTGCGCTACTGTGTCGGTTGAGCAGTTCTTGAAAATGCTCCCTCCATCTTGTGTCAATTGCCTCCTTGTCCTTGAGCAGAGTT
This sequence comes from Somniosus microcephalus, assembly GCF_052327205.1. Lineage (NCBI taxonomy): Eukaryota > Metazoa > Chordata > Chondrichthyes > Squaliformes > Somniosidae > Somniosus > Somniosus microcephalus. The sequence goes on from NC_141001.1 coordinate 101,415,762, forward strand.
AAACCGTCCTTGGAGCGTAAGGGGTTTAAGCCACGGTAGCTTGGTCTGAAAACTGCCTTGGTGGCACTGAAGAAGCCTCGAGTCCCCAGTATCAGCCATACGTTGTATTTCTAGGGACTTTTTAGACCACCAGTTGTTCTTCATCTCCCTTATTCTCTGCTGGACATCTGCCTTAACTCTAGCATGAGCCTCTCTTTTGGCCTTGCTGCTGATGTTGTTTTGCCAGGCGCAGAAAGCTTTCCTTTTCCTTTCTATGAGCTGCTCAATTTCTGAGTCGTTCTCCTCAAACCAGTCCTGATGTTTTCTGGACTTGAAACCGAGTATGTTCTGGGAGGTGTTGAGGATAGTGGCTTTCAGCAGTTCCCAATGTTCTCCAGTATCATGTGGGTATTCCTTTGGAAGACTTTGCCTGATGGAATCCTGAAAGCACTGCTGTATGGCAGTATCCTCAAGACATTCAATGTATAATTTTGGCCGGAACTGCTTCTTCTGAGCACGTATCTTGGGCTTTAGTTTGAGGGACATAGTTGCTCGGATAAGGCGATGATCTGTCCAGCAGTCATCAGTGCTGAACATGGCCCTAGTGACCAGAACATCACGATGATCCCTTGCCCGTATAATGACATAGTCAATGAGATGCCACAATTTTGAGCGGGGGTGCCTCCAGGAGGTTTTGTACTTGTTTTTTTGTCGGAAGAAAGTGTTTGTGATTGAGGTTGTGCTCAGCACATTTAGTGAGAAGAAGTAGTCCGTTTGAGTTGGACTTTCCGATGCCCTCTTTTCCTATGATGCCTTTCCATAGTTGGTAATCCTGACCGACCCTGGCATTGAAGTCCCCAAGAAGAATGACTATCGTCTTTTGGGATACCAGACAAGGTTTTATCCAGGTCAGCATAGAAGATCTCCTTTTACTTCATCTAGCGAATCCAGGGTGGGAGCATAAGCACTCAACTGTTGCCATCTGATTGTTGGATAGGGTTAGACGCATTTTCATGAGGCGTTCATTGATTCCCACAGGAAATTCGGAGAGTTGGCTAACAAGTTCATTTTTGATGGCAAATCCAACTCCATGGATCTGGGGGTTTTTCGTTGGCTTCCCTTTCCAGTAAAATGTGTAACCCCACTTCTCCTTCAATTGACCACCTTCTGCTAGTCGAGTTTCAGATAGGGCTGCTATATCAATGTTGCATCGTTTCAGCTCTCTGCATACGATGGCCGTCCTTTTCTCCGGTCGATCACTTGTTGCACTGTCTACTCGTGTCCGCACATTCCATGCTCCAAAGTTCAATTTTCTGTCTTTAGGACTGCATTTTGGTGACCCCTCTGGATGCGGTATTCCAGACAGGGTGTTATTGTGGCAGGCTATTTTTGGGGCACCTTTTCTAGCCCCCTCCCTGTTCAGGGTGAGCAGAGCGGATCCTAAATAGGGCTGCTCAGTTGTGGATGTAGCTGCCGGGGGGCTCCCCTGCCTTGATCCAGGAGCCCGACGACTGAATCAGACACCCACCGCTTAGTGTGCCAGCTTGTGATTAGGAGCTTCCAGACCTCTCAATCCTGCCCCCATCACCACTTACTGATCGCCACAGGACTTTACGCTGGCATGTTGTAGAGGTAAATGTAGATCCCTCTGAAGGACTCTTGTGCGTGGTATCTTTTAGCGTGGGGTGGTTGGTGCACAGCCAGCCACCACACGATCCTTGACAGAAAAGGGGCCAGGGTCCAGTGGCAAGGAAAAACCGCAACGACTGTAGACCCCTCTCTGCTGCAGCTGCCTTCACAGCCGTTCTGGTGCTTCTCGCAGCTCCTGAACCAGTGTAACTCGAGTTACCACTGTCATCTGCCTGTTCCACCGTTGAGGACTTGGTATGGATTGCACTTCGTCTGGAACCTCCCACTTGACCTTGCCGCCTTGGGTGACCCTGCCAAGAGCTGTGCTCCCAACTGCATCGCTCACAGGTTCATAGGTTCACACAAGCCTCTCACCACGACAAGGTGGCGATCCAGTTTTTAATAAAGCTATATGTACAAAATCCATGGAGTCTGCGCCGACTGCTACGCTGAAGGGTTTACACAATGCTGACTTTCTATTAAAAAAAAAAAAAAAATGATTATCATCTGGTGGGTGTGGAATGGTTTACAATGTATGTGTACTATATTTCATGTATTTACTGTTTGCCTTTTCCAGTTGATGGCGTTAGTTGCCAGTGGTCTCGTCGATCTGATCAAGAATTTGCGAGCTTTTGCTGGAATTCTTGTGGTAAGTGGCAAAACTTTTTAAAAACTGAATAATATTGCCATTCATTGTTTAGCAAGTAATGCATTTTATTTCTGATGAGGCACTAACAAAGTCAGATTATGAAGCACATATTTCACCTCCAGAGTCTCTTCTGTTGAGGTTGAATCCTGATCGAGCTTAAATGCATGTTTATGGAATGAATAAAGTTGTGGAGAGGCAGGATGATGGCTGGTACCAGCTTTGGGTTGTCCTAGGGTTTTATGGAGTAGAGGTGAAAGGGTTGCCTATATCTCTTCCTGGTCCCGTTGCCCCTTTCCTTTCTGTTGCTTTTTTAAAATGCTTTTTATCTGTAACAGTCACCTTTGTTTTTGTTTGTTCTTAATGCTGTTGTCCATTCCTTGACTTATGACCATTTCACTTATGGTTCATCATCTGTTACATTAGAGATGTAACAGGTTTTAGGCAGGGGCAGGGAATGTGGGGGAGGGGAGGAAAGAACAAAAGGGACGGTCTGTAATAGGGCGGAAGGCAGGAGTGGTTAAAGGTTGCCATGGGGACGGCAGAATCATCAACAGATGCCGCCTGAAAAAATAGGGGCAGAGGTTATAGTCTGAAATTGTTGAACTCCATGTTGAGTCCAGAAGGTTGTAAAGTGCCTAATCGAAAGATGAGGTGCTGTTCCTTGAGCTTCTGTTGAGCTTCATTGGAACAATGTAAGAGGCCGAGGACAGAGAGGAAGTGGATCAGACAATTAAAGTGACGAGCGACTGGAAACTCAGTCACCCTTGCGGACTAAACGGAGGTGTTCTGCAAATCGGTCACCCAATCTGAGATTAAAAACAGAAAATGCTGGCGCAACTCAGCAGGTCAGGCAGCATCTGTGAAGAGGGAAACAGAGTTAATGTTTCAGGTCAATGACCTTTTCGTCAGAACTCTTGATGAAAGTTCATCGACCTGAAACGTTAACTCTGTTTCTCTCTTCACAGATGCTGCCTGACCTGCTGAGTTTCTCTAGCATTTTCTGTTTTTTTTATTTCAGAATTGCAGCGCCCAATCTGTATTTGGTCTCCCCAATGTAGAGGAGAACGCATCGTGAGCAGCGAATACAGTATACTAAATTGCTAGAAGTACAAGTAAATCGCTGTTCCACCTGGAAGGGGTGTTTGGGGCCCTGGACAGTGGGAAGGGAGGAGGTAAAAGGGCAGGTGTTGCATCTCCTGCGCTTGCACGGGAAGGTGCCTTGGGGATTGAGTGGTGGACCAGGGTGTCGCGGAGGGAGCGGTCCCTTCGGAATGCTGAAAGGGGGGGGGAGGGCAAGATGCATTTGGAGGTGGTGGAAATGGCGGCGGATGATCCGTTTATTAAATTGAAGGTGGTTGTATTGTCCAATAATCTGGTTCTCTTTTTCCACCACTCAAAAACAATTGTGAAATTGTTCTGCTCTCCATTTTAGAGGAGGAGCCATGTATCTGGTAGGACTGGGGGTTTATGCTTACTGATGCACAGCTGACTACCATTGTTAACATAAATGCCTTGTTATCAAATGCCACACGTTGTGTTGTCTTAACAATATAACTAGAATTAACTCTCGATAATGGAGAAATTGACTTGTGAACAGGTTAGTCTACAGTCATTTTATATTGGGTTTAATGCTCATTTTACTGACCATGTACTGTTTTTTTTTTTCTTCCCTCTTGCAGGTTGCATACTATGTTTTTGCAATTGTTGGTGTAGTATTGTTTAAAGACACAATCCCAATTCCCCATAACTCAAATACAAGGCAAGTTTCAGTCTGGGTGCAAATATGACCTTTTTTTTCGTGTGGTTATTTTGAAACTGTTGGGGTTAGATAGTACAAGTAAGAAAAAAACATTGAAAATGTATGCTAGTTGATACTTTGTTCCATTATTTTTTAAAATAAAAACCAATGCTTTTTTTCTTCCTGCCACACTCCATTTCTCTTGAAAGCACTGACCTGACTGCCTTCTGATAGCTTCCACAAGTGGCCATTATGTGTGTGTGTGTGTGTGTGTGAGAGAGCGCCTTGACTGAGTGCCAGCAGGCTATTTGATCATTGGTTCAGTTATGTACCCAATGGCCATTCACATGTACTTCCAGCTGAGGTCACAGCATAGCGATCAGGAATGGGAATCCTCTCCAATTTCCACTCCCCGATTCAGAAGGTTTCCCAACCTAACTCTTTTTAAAGAACATTGAAAACATGCAGTCTTTTACCTTCCTTTTTTGGAAGGTATGAGGAAGCTTTTAAAAACAAAAAAGTGTTAAGCCACATCATTACTCAAAATTCAACTGTGCCCAGAGAGTAAGCTGAGTTGCTCGAGGCTGCTCACCCAATGGTTCAGCCAGGGTAGTCGAGCGATACAGACCAGGAAGATTCCGGATGAGTTTCCTCAGTCTGTGTTAAATTGGCTGAGGCATCACAGTTGGTATCCGCCTTCTCTTGGTTTAATTTGTATGGACTTGCAGGCCTTTGTGACTTACTAGTAAACTCACTGTACAGCCTGAATGCCCTATTAAAAATAGTTAAATGGATGTTTTTAAAGTTGCTTCCTCGCCTTTTGTAGTGATTGATTCTTTCCTCCTTGTCCTCCACCTTTTGATACAAGATGCATGACGAGTTGTAGCGATGTAATCGGTCGGTCTTATTAATTCTAGGTAAAAATCCTCAATTAACCTGACTTGCGAGTGATGGGTTACAGTGTATTCAAAAGTTGAAGTTGACGGTATTTGCACTTTGCTTTTACAGTCTGAATGGAAGCATTTTACCAAAGAACATCTCGCTTCAGTGTGGCACCTATGAACAGCTGGGTTATTGGCCCAACAACTTTAATGACTTTGCTGTAAGTTGTCCAAATCTATGCTAGAAATGGATCCAGAAATAAACACAACATGCTTGTATGACTTAATTTAACGGCAGCCTTGTAAGATGTTCAAAGTGGGAATAATGAAGCATAGCCTGGTTTTTGATGAGTGTACATCTCCTAAAGTATGGATACTTGGGAGAATGGTTGTAACAGCTTAAAGTCTGGTTTTTTTTGGTGGCAGGCTGCTTTGATCACCCTGTGGGATCTAATGGTGGTAAACAACTGGCAGGTTTTCCTGGATGTCTTTTCAAGATACGCAAGCCCGTGAGTAGACTTTTATTTGGTTGGTGTTGGAGAGAGTTTTTATCAGCAGTTCTGAGCATTGGAGTCTGACACTTTTTGTGGAGTGCCACCTGATGATCTGAACATTTTAATGCTAAGTTGCAGTGGGGTTTAAGGAAATGACTTTCCGGTTTGGTTGATAGCTTTATCAATTTTCAGCTCCTGGTGAGTGATTTTAAAAATGATTACTTGCATTCTGCTCCCCAGGCTGTCCCTCTTCCCTGCCCTGTGTCTCTGGTCCAATTTTACTGCACTTTTTTTGTGCTGTTGCAGTGCTAGAAGAGGTTGGCAATGTGGTACTTGAACGCAGGCATTAGAGAGCACATTTGGGGAGCTAGCTGTGTGTTACTTACCTCGGACTCCAGCTACCCATCTGTAGCTCCATATCCCTGGTTATTCTTGCCCAACAAGAAAAAATTTATCAATCTCTGTCTTGAAAGCTCCAATTGTCTTGGCATCCACAGCCTTTAGGGGGAAGAGTTCCAGATTTCTACAAACTCTTTTTGTTAGTGTTTTTTTTCCCCCCCTCAATGACCTGACTCTAATTTTAAGATCATGGCCCCTTGTTCTAGATTCCCACACCAGAGGAAATAGTTTCTCCTTTTTATCTACCCCATCAAACCCATAACATGTTAACACCTCCATCAAGATCACCCCCTCAATCTCCTATACTCCAGGGAATACAAGCCAAGTTTATGGAACCTGCCCTCCTAATTTAACCCTCTAAGCCCTGGTGTCCTATGGTCTGGGGGGTGAAGCAGTGATTTGTATTTGAGAAAATGGTTGCTTCTAGCTCCGCCAACATGTTGAAGCAACACCTTTTTTAATGGAACGCTAATCGGATTAACCAGAGTTTACCCAGAAATTGTGGGTTTGAAGTGCAACATTTGAGGGGAAACATTGAGAGACCAAAGGGAGCAGTGCAGAGAATGCATCATCCGAGTTGTGTATTTTTCAAAAAGTTGCCATCATTAAAACATGGCTAACTATTTCTGTGTAGTTTGGCAAACATGTTCTTCCAGCAAAATCCTTTGTTTTTCTTTGCTTAAACTTGCTCCAATCAGGACTGACCTGTAGTTATCGGCATTGATTGATTATATTTTTGCCTCCATTTTTCCAGCTTTGCTTCCTTTCTCCGCTAGGAGGGCTGGACAGTTCAGGCCTCACTTTTCCCCTTTTCACTTGCTGTGCTGTGCAGTGTAGTGTTGCATTATCACAAACCACCATCTAGTGGCCAAATTGAGAACTAAAGGCATTGCAGTCGAAGGTGGCTTTGAGTGGCAAACGGCCCTGACATCTGATTTCCCTGACTTTTTTGTGCAACTAAAGTGAATTTGACTTTATTTTTGTAGGTTAAATTTTTATTAGGCTGGAATTACTCAATGCTGCAATTAAATAAACATGCTAAAGCTCGTTTTGATCAAACTAAAACCCTGGAAGGTATAAACACATGGCTCTATTTGTGTGTCTTGAGGCGAATGGAAGGATTTGTTCTAAAAAAAAAAAAAAAAAAAAAAAAAAAAAAAAAAAATTGCCTCAAGATTAAGTTGTGATGAGAAAATTATGCTGAAGTCTTTCAACGTAGTAGTAACTTACTAATGGTATGTTTGGGCAAGGCCGTGAATATAATGAGCATTGTTTGGTCTGATGAGGCGCCTTGGAATGTTTTGCTACATTGAAGGTGCTATGTAAATGGAAGTTGCTGTTGTTGCATTCATCTGGCCATTGTGTTGTGCTGTGCAAAATATGAAATGGGCCTAAAATTGGGGGTTGGATCCTCTGCACTATTTCCTAATCTCAGCTGGCTTTGTTGCACTCTGTTGCAAGATTCTGCAAATCCATTGGCAGGAAAGGCGCACCAACGTCTGTGTTCTCGCTCAGGCCAACATCCGCAGCATCGAAGCTCTGACCACACTCGATCAGCTCCAATGGACGGGCCACATCGTCCGCATGCCCGATACGAGACTCCCAAAGCAAAGCGCTCTACTCGGAGCTCTGGCATGGCAAGAGAGCCCCAGGTGGGCAGAAGAAACGCTTCATGGGCACCCTCACAGCCTCCTTGGAAAAAGTGCAACATCCCCATCGATCCCTGGCCCAAGACCGCACGAAGTGGAGGAGAAGCATCCGGGAATGCGCCGAATAATGAGTCTTTTCTCCGGGCGCAAGCAGAAGCCAAGCGCGAACAGCGGAAGGAGTGCACGTCAACCCAAGCACCCCATCCACCGTCTGCACCACCTGTGACCGAGATTGTAGGTCCCGCATTGGACTCATCAGTCACCTGCGAACTCATTTTTAGTGTGGAAGCAAGTCATCCTTGGTTCCGAGGGACTGCCTAAGAAGACGACGACTCTGTTGCATGATCTGAAAGGTGCTGTCGATTTAGATTCTGGAAGTTCAGTAGTAAAAGTAACCTCTGGTTGGTTGGTGAATTAGTAACCAGGGATAAACGTCAGGTTAGTACAACATGGGTGGGACTAGAAGGGGTGGGGGGGGGGCTGCTGGTGGTGGTTATTGGCCTGGGTAATCCTTTACCACAAGCAGCTATTGTAGCCAAGTCCATCGTGACATTTAAGAGGGAGCTAGATTAAAAAACTTGAAGACGATGAATATTAGAACCTGGGGAAAGAGTAAGGAAATTCAAGCTCTGGTGCGAGCGAGCATTAGCACTCTTGGCCATGGCCTCTTCTACCAGCATCTGTGGGACACCACATACTTTGTGGCTTCCCCTGGCATTGCCAAGAACTGATTCGCTGTGAAGAAACTTACTTTACTGATTAGTCTGTTGTTTCAACTTCTAATGTGTATGTTTTCTTTCCGTTTCCTCACATACTGTTGCCTTTTTTTATTTTGCAAGACATGTTTAATAATGGATGGCGTCATGTTTAATTTCTGAAGTGAGTCTTTTTATCTTGCAGGTGGTCCAAGCTGTATTTTGTAGCCTGGTGGCTGGTGTCCTCTGTCATTTGGGTTAACCTCTTTGTGGCTTTGATTCTTGAGGCAAGTATGGGGGGTGGGGGGGGGTTAGCAATTCCAAAAAACGACTTGCTGCATAAACTTTTATTTGTTCACAATGCGCCTCTTGTAGAGGAAACTATTTCAACTCCAGGTTTTCAATTAAAAGCTAATTCTGCCCTTGAGTGGTGTGGAAATGAGTGCATGTCTTGGAATAAAGAACTAGCTTCACAATTGTTCTTTGTTACAGCCGGAGATACATAAATATGCATAAAAAAAGTGTTTTTTGTCCACTCTATCGAGCGTGCTGTATCGCTTGCCCTTCCGCACAGTGGGGGTTGTTCGCTGATTGCGCCATGTTCAGTTCCATTCGCAACTCCTCAGAAAATGAAGCAGTCCATGCCTGCATGCAGCAAGACCTGGAGGACATTCAGGCTTTGGCTGATGCGTGGCACCAATGTTACTGGTCACTTAAGTGCCAGGCAGTGACTATCTCCAACAAGCGAGGGTCCAACCACCGCCTTTTGACATTACAGTGGCATTAGCATTGCTGAATCCCCCACCATCAACATCCTAGAGGTCACCAATGACCCGAAACTTAACTGGATCAATACTGTGGGTACAAGAGCAGATCAGAGGCTGGGTATTTTGCGGCGAGTGTCTCACCACCTGACTCCCCAAAGCCTTTCCACCATCTACAAGGCACAAGTCAGGAGTGTGATGGAATACTCTCCACTTGCTTAGATGAGTGCAGCTCCAACAAAACTCAAGAAGCTCAACACCATCCAGGACAAAGCAACCCACTTGATTGGCACCCCATCCACCACTGGCACAACATGGCTGCAGTGTGCACCATTTTACAAGATGCACTGCAGCAACTCGCCAAGGCTTCTTTGGCAGCACCTCCCAAACCAGCGACCTCTACCACCGAGAAGGACAAGGGCAGCAGACGCATGGGAACATCACCTGGCAGCCCTCCTCCAAGTTACAAACCATCCTGACTTGAAAATATATCGCCATTCCTTCATCGTTGCTGGGTCAAAATCCTGGAACTCCCTCCCTAACCGCACTGTGGGAGTACCTTCGCCACACGGACTGCAGTGGTTCAAGGTGGTTCACCCCCACCTTTGCAATGGCAATGGGGGATGGACAATAAATGCTGGCCTTGGCAGCGACTCACATATCCCATGAACAAATTAAAAAAAACAACAAAAAAAAACAAACCTGGAGCAAGAGTCTGCCATATGGCCCCTCGAGCCTGCGCCGCCATTCAATAAGATCATGGCTGATCTTCGACCTCAACTCCACTTTCCTGCCCGAGCCCCATATCCCTTGATTTCCCTAAAGTCCAAAAATCTACACATACTTGGCATCCACAGCCCTTTGGGGCAGAAAATTCCAAAGATTCACAAGCCTGAGTAAAGAAATTCCTCCTCCTCAGTCATAAAAACCGACGCCTTATCCTGAGACTATGCCCCCTAGTTCAAGACTCTATCCTGTTAATCCCCCTCAGAATCTAGTATGTTTCAATGAGATCACCTCTCATTTTTCTAAACTCGAGAGAGTATAGGCCCAATCTTTCCACCTAGGACAACCCTCTCATCCCAGGAATCAATCTAGTGAACCATTTGTTGCACCGCCTCTAAGGCAAGTATATCCTTTAAATAAGGAGACCAAAACTATGCGCAGTACTCCAGGTGTGGTCTCACCAAAGCCCTGTTAAATTGTGGCAAAACTTCCTTACTCTTGTATTCCAACCCCCTTGCAATAAAGGCCAACATGCCATTTGCCTTCCTAATTGCTTGATGTACCTGCATGCTAACACTGTTTCCTGTACGAGGACACCTAAATCTCTCTGGATGCCAACATTTAATAGTTTCTCACTATTAAAAAAAATATTCTGATTTTCTATTCTTCCTACCAAAGTGAATAACCTCACATTTCCCCACATTGTATTCCATCTACCACCTTATTGCCCACTCACTTAACCTGTCTATATCCCTTTGCATCTCTGTGTCCTCCTCGGAGCTTGCTTTCCCACCTAGCTTTGTATCATCAGCAAACTTGGATACATTGCACTCGGTCCCTTCATCTAAGTCATTAATATAAATTGTAAATAGCTGAGGCCCAAGCACTGATTCTTGCAGCACCCCACTAGTTACAGCCTGCCAACCGGAAAATGACCCCATTGTCCCTATTCTGTTTTCTGTCCGTTAACCAATCCTTTATCCATACTAATATTACCCCCGACCCCATGAGTCCTTATCTTGCATAACAACCTTTTATGTGGCACCTTTTTTATAGAATGCCTTTTGGAAATCCAAATATAATAAATCCACTGGTTCCCCTTTATCTACCCTGCTAGTTGCATCCTCCAAAAAAAAAAACACTTTAAATATGTTACACATGATTTCCCTTTCATAAAAACCATGTTGACTCTGGCTAACTGGCCTGTAGTTCCCTGTTTTCTCTCTCCCTCCTTCCTTGAATAGTGGGGTTACATTTGCTACCTTCCAATCCACTGGGATCGTTCTAGGGAATGTTTGGAAGATCAAAACCAATGCATCCACTATCTCTGCAGCCACTTCTTTTAAAGCCCTAGGATGTAAACCATCAGGTCCAAAGATTTGTTGGCTTTTAGTCCCATTAGTTTGAGTACTTTTTCCTCTCTTGATCTTAATTACTTTAAGTTCCTTGGCCTCATTAGCCTCTTGGTATGCTTTCTGTGTCTACTGTGAAGACAAACAAAATATTTTTTTGACATCTCTGCCGTTTCCTTATTCCCCATTATAATTTCTCCTGTCTCGGCCTCTAAGGGACCAAGGCTTACTTTTGCTGCACTTCCTTTTTACATACTTGTAGAAGCACTTACAATATTTTTATATTGCTAATTTACTCATTCTATTTTCTCAGCAATTTTTTGGTCATCCTTTGCTGGTTTCTAAAGCTCTCCCGATCCTCAAGCTTACTGTTATTCTTCAACATTTTTTAAGCCTCTTCTTTTAACCTAATACTCTCCTTAACTTCTTTAGTTAGCCACGGATGGATCACTTTTCCCATTGAGTTTATTTCTCTCGAATGTATATTCGTTGAGAACTTTGGAATGTTTACCACTGATTATCTACTGTCATGGCTTTTAATCTAATTTCCCAATCTACCTTAGCCAACTTGCCTCTCATACCTATGTAATTGGCTTTAATTAAGTTGAAGACTCTAGTTTCGGACTTGAGTATTTCACTCTCAAACCCACTGAAATTCGGTCATTATTATGATTACTCTCCTATGAGATTACTAATTAACCCTGTCTCATTAGCTAGCCTATTCTCTGGCTGGTTCCACAATGTATTCTAGGAAACTCCTGAATGCATTCCATGAACTCATCCTCTAGATGACCTTTGCCAATTTGATTTGTCCAGTCTATATGAAGATTTAAGTCCTGCACGATTATTGCATTACCTTTGCTACAAGTTCCTATTATTTCTCGATTTAATATGCTGTCCAATGGTATAGCTACTGTTAGGGGACTTATAAACTAGTCCCACCAGTATTTTCTGCCCCTTGTTATTTCTTATCGCCACCTGTACTGATTCTATTTTTTTTGGAGCCAAGATCCTTTCTTTCTTTCTCCCCCGCGCGCGCCCCCCCCCCCCCCCCCCCCCCCCCCCCCCCAATCCCTCTGCATACACCAATACCAGATGACCCTGAGATGATGCCAGGCATTTGGTTAGCGTTGTTGAGAGCTGCTTGCCAGGAGGATGCAAGCGCAGTCGGTGGCGACTCTCCCCTCCTGTTGGTACGCTCGAGCAAGCAGATCTGAAATTAGCTAAGCGTGGCATCAAACCTACATTGTACTGATGTTCCAACTTATTGTACCCCTGTGTAATGTGGTGCATTGATCTGGGGATGTAGCAACTGCTGTACATTTGATTTTATTTTTACTTTAAATGCAGAACTTTATTCACAAATGGGATCGGAGCTACCATCCATCCTTCTCTGATCAGGAGTCTGAATATCAGATGAGTGTGCAGGATATGTTCAGGTGAGTGCTGATCACTAACTTGTATGATGCACTGTAGTAGCAATACATACATGTGTATGTACTTAAGGTACCATTTGCTTTTGCATTGGAAGTAATGTTAAAAAAGCTGGATATGGTATTCTACTTGCATAATTCTAGGTGGACTAATCAATGTGCTAAAACTTCCCCTTTCACAAACAAACGCTTAATTTTTTTTCCTAACTGGTGAACAAATATGTTTCTAATATAACCACATTGGACTATTTTAGGCTACTGGATCTAGTTCTTGGTAGTGACCCTGATGTGGCATCTGATCTTCATGTAGGGGAACAACTAGCAACATTGGCAATTATGAGATTTAAGTTGACAACCTAGTGTTGCCATTTTAAATGGCTGTGACTTGGATAAGGCTTACTGGGGGTGTCCTGTTCCGTGGTGACGTGGTAATTGCAGTACCGACAAATCAGTTTTAAAAGAATTTCTTCTACAGAAAGAAGCCATGTCCGTCCCCACGGTGGGGAAGAACTAAACCAAAATGTTTAATTAGTCATGTCTTCAGACAACTGAAGTGTAAATATTTTAACAGGTATTATGTGCTCTAGAATAGAGATGGGTGTTCAGCTTAGTGCAACAATATAATTGATTTTTTAAAAAGGCACTGGAGAAGAGGTTGCTGGATGGGTCTGGCGGTGGTGATGATTTTTTTCTTAGCCAGGTTGGATGTCGGGGCCATTCATGGACTGCATTGGGCTACTGAGGGAATCTGCAGGGTAGATTTGGGTCGAGTCCCAATATATGACCGGTTTTAAATGGCTACTTCGCATCAGTCGCCATTGCTGAAGATGCTGCGTTACCAATAACGCGGCGTAAGAGTTGGCGCTAAAAGTGGATGTGGAAATGGTCCATTTCTAGAATTGGCGCTCTTGAAACAGATTGCCCTGATGGCCCAGATAGGGTACTTAAAGAAGTGGCGGCTGCGTTGAGAGCTGCTACCTCCCATTCGCAGTTGGTTGCTAGTTGAGGTTTGATTGTTCCCATGGACAGGAGAGGTCATGCGATGCCTTTTTTTTTTTTTTTTTTAAGGGCAGTACTTCCGAATAACAACACTATATAGGCCCGTTGGTTTAATTTCAGTTGTAGGCAAGTTACTAGAAGAGGTGAATAGTGATGCACCGTATGACCTTGAAAGAACGGTCCTTTGGGGAATCGCTTTGTGGCTTCTTGAAAAGGAGGTTCTATTTCTTCAACTTGATGGCATGTTATGTTTTGAGGAAGTTACCAAGTTGGCGGATGAGGGAAGCCCGATTGTTGCGTAATTAGACTTTCAAAAAACTTGTTATGAAATGTTGCGCAAAAAGCTACTGAGCAAGGTTGCATCTTGTGGAACTGGTGGCCAGGTATTGGGCCGGATAAAGAATTGGTATCATTTGATTGTGCAGGAAGTAGTTATTGATTAGCAGTTCTATTTATGGACTGGCCACTAGTGGAGGTCCTGCAAGGATCCATCTTGGATGTTGCTAGTCATCTTTATTAATGAGCTAGATGAAAGCGTTGAAGTTATGAAGGCGGACATCACGGAAGATATGTGCAGGCGCAAGGACCTTATATTGTGGAAAAATATAAATTCCAATACACCATGCTGGGTTGGGTGCTTGAGGTCACTGAGCAGGAGAAGGACCCTGGGGGTTATAGTTAGTCTCAAGGTCCATGACCAGGGTTGCGAGGCTGTTGCAGAAGCAAATAGGGTGCTGGGATGCATTGCCAGGACAATGCAATATAAAACCAGCCATCCAACCCATTCTTCGTACAAGGTCTCAGTCCAGCTGCATCTAGTGTTTCTTCCCCCCCCCCCCCCCCCCCCCCCTCAAATGGTGGGGATATAAAAGCCTTAAAGGTTCGAAGGAGGGCCACTTAATTGATATTAGTTATTATAATTTAATATCGGTACCTGAGCCAGATAGACAGGAGTGGACTCGGATGTCAGTTTAAGTTGCATAAGCGTTCGGTTAGATGATGGTAGTACTTTTCAGTCAGCAACCTCTGAAATAAGTTGCCAGTATGTATGGTGAGCATGAATTTGTTGCAAGCATTCAAAAGGATGAATTCCAGAGTAGATATTTTACAAGTTAATGAAGGTAGGTGGGTTGACTGGAGTTGTGGTTTGTCATCTTTGACCTCTTGACACTTGCTTGATGACCTAATCTGGGTCAGAGGGAAATTTCCCAGGGTTTTTCTAAATTTATCTGAAAGGCTTTTTTGCCTCTTAGAGATTGCAGGGATGGGAGATGTTTAATGGTGAGTTGGTTGCTCCACATCTGGATGTGACCATGACTTGATAGACCAGCTGTCCTTTTTCTGTATTTTTTTGATGCGTTCATTTAACTCATCAATAGCTTTTTAAGCCAGATCTTCAATTTTGGAGGACTAACAAATGCAGCAGAATGCTGAAGAAAATTGGGTTAATTCTCCCCACCCCACCTGCACTTTTTGTATTTTAATGGCCCAACTCTCTTGTCCGTGAAATATTCAGAATAGCCTATAATCATGTGGATTTATCAGCGCATCTAACTTTTTTGCTTTGTGACTCAGGTTTTCCGAAGTGTCCTGGAAAGTGTCATATTTTTTCCCCCCTTTGATTCACATTACAAAAGTGGTCAATAGCTGAACGACTAAGAAACACGTCACTGTTCCTTAAATTGTAGCATTCGACAGGCACTATTTTTCTCATATGCAAAATATCTCTTGGCTAATTCCACTTTTTTAATTAACAGAGATGATCTAGAGGAACCAACTGAGGAAGAATTGTTGGTGCGACTGCGACAGCATCCACACCTCCATCTACCCAGAGGACCCATTTAGTCATATTTGTAGTGTAGTACGAGGATGTTTTGGTGAAATGTGACTCCTCGTCCAGGACTCTTGCCGTGAGAGTGCTTCAAACTGGGTTCAAACATTCTGCTCAACGCAAAGGCTGCCGACCTTAGCAACCACTCCGTCTCAAGATGCACAAGAACTGAAACTGAATTATTTAAGTTGGCTATTAGCAACGGACCTCAAATTTCCTTGCTGTCTACCACGTGCTTTGTATATACACTTTTTACCAAAATATTAACTGGGCTTTTTTTTAAAAATGTGGTTCTTTTTCCAATCCAGCTTTTAATACTGACATTCCCTTTTCAGATGTTTTGGAAAAGTACTACAATGTTTGCTTAAAGATGGTAAATGGTAGCATATATTTACAAACCCAAACCTTCACCTAGCATATGGAATTAAAACTGTGCATAATCCACATTTTATTACCTATTTCACTCTTACAGATCCAGTTTTTTGGATTTTCACTTTTTGCAACTTGCATCTTAACTAAAACACTGAAGTTGGTGGGCTTACTCCTGCAATCATTAATGAATATACTCTGCACTATCTTGGAAACCTTTTCCGTTGGCTTGTACCTTTTATAGATAACCTTTATGAAAACTACAATATTTGAAGTTACTCAATTGTTTTGTTAAGCTTGGTCAGTGGAAGAGTAAATTAATTATTTTGTATGATGTGAATTAAAGGCAACTATTTTTTCTAATGTAGCTCTAACGCTTTTTGTTGGTTACTATTTCAAAACCGCTTCATTTTACATGGGCTATAGAAGGTAGTGGTATCTGATTAGAAAACCACATGATGGGGTGGAAATTGTAGTCGGAGGCTTCCCGCGGGTGGACGCTTCCAAACCGCAAGAAAACTGCACCTGCTTGATGCCTTCGAACACTTGGGCCCCCGGCCTGCAGGCGTACTCCTGCGTAAAGGCTCATGTGGTTCGCAAGTGTCCCAGGGATCACGTGGGCCAGCCCAACCAGTCACAAAGGGGGATTCCAATTACATACGGATTACTCATGAGCATGAATAGGAATCCCCTTAAAAATACTTTCACAGCACTTAAATCAAAAAATGAATTAAAATACAATTTAAACATTTAAAACAATTTAATTTTTTGAAAAAAAGTAAACCTTTTTAAAGGGGGCCAAAAATAAACTAAACTAATTTTAATGATTTTTGAATGTTTTAATTTGAAAAGTTTTAAAATTTTATTTAAACCCTTACGCTGGTGAAAGGCGGCCTTGCGCCTGCTTTTGCCAGGTGTAAGTTTTGTGGGCGATAGTTGGGCAAATAACCCAACTCTCCGCCAGCGAATGTCCATTTCCTGTGGACGGGTCCGATCTGTCGAGCAGAATCTTGACCGATCGCAAGTTCCGGGTTTTCGCGCATTCGGAAACCTGGAACTTGCGGGACGCTTCCGACTGCGTACGCCGTCATAGGCCCTGGAACATCCAGGCCAGTGTCTTTAACCATCTATGGCTTTTGATTTTTGTCGGTTGCCAGAATTGACTGTTTATTGCCCCCTTTACGTTAAAACAATCGCAGCCCATGTTATTTACGCTTTCATTTAATACCAGAAAAACACACACATTTCTTCGATTACAATTTCAAATGGCTGTAAAAATGAAATGCTTAATTTTTAGACTGCCATAATTTTTGACTCCTTCACTGGCCACCTCTGACTTGGCACAAGCTCCCAACATGGAGGCCATTCAAATGGACAAGGGCTAGTATTTGAGACCAAATGTAGAGTGTGGGGTGGGGGGGGGGGGGGGAAACTGGTGACAAATGTTTTACCTGTAGACATCTTTAGCATGCTTTGTAATTGCAGTGTGTAGTATTAACAAAATGTGTGCCCCAACCTGGATGCCAGTGCTACACAAAATCTCTTCAGTTTAGGGGGCTCCTATCCTTGTGGATGGTCAAAGCATGTATGGCAAGGTCTATGGGATCCTTAGTTAGCAAGTTATGCTAAACCTTTTATAAAACACTGGTTAGGCCTCGGCTGGAATAGTGTGCTCAATTCTGAGCACCACACTTTAGGAAGGATGTCAAGGCCAGAGAGAGAGAGTGCAGAGGAGATTTACTAGAATGGTACCAAGGCTGAATGACTTCAGGTATGCAGAGAGACTAGAGAAGCTGGGATTGTTTTTCTTGGAGCAGAGAAGGTTAAGAGATTTGATGGAGATCTTCAAAATCATGACTGGTTCTGATGGCGTAAATAAGGAGAAACTGTTTCCAGTGGCAGAAGGATCGGTGACCAGAGGACACAGATTTAAGGTGATTGGCAAAAGAGCCAGAGACAACATAAGGAAACACGGTGAGTTATTGTGATCCGGAATGCGCTGCCTGAAAGGGTGGTGGAAGCTGATGCAATAGTAACTTTCCAAAGAATTGGATAAATACTCGAAGGGGAAAAAATTACAGGGCTACGGGGAAAGAAGGGGGAGTGGGATTAATTGCATAGCTCTACCAAAGAGCTGGCACAGGCACGATGGGCTGAATGGCCTCCTGTGCTGTACCATTGAGATCTCAATGACCGTAAGCTCTGGTGCCTTTAATTCCCACTTGATACCTATTATTGAATTGGTCATTAAAAGCAAAGTTTTCAAATAAATTAGTCCAATTTTAGGTAAATGCAACTCTTGGTATTTATATACCAAATAATCTTGGCACTGCTGTAAAAATGCCTAAGTAATTCAAAACTGTTCTTTTTTAAATATATACTTCATTTATATGTCACATTAATGTAGAATTTTGATAGAACATCAAAGTATTGTAACTAGAATTTTAAAGAAGTAATTTGTGGTGGTATTGGGGTTAAGAGCTCTAAATGTTTGCTTGTGGTGATGACTTGGATCAAGCCCTGCTACATCTGCTTTAATATCTGGGCCATTTAGCCTCTCCCTGTGAACTGACCATTGCCCAATGGAAATGCCTCACCAGCTGTTGTAATTGCACTAGCCGTTGTTCGCTGTTGATGGTTGGAGTCTGATCACCGTTTCTGTCGGCTATTAAACTCCAGTGGGGTCGGCTTTTGCAACCAAATTAGAATTTAACTCCGTGCTGCCTGTGCAGCTTTTAGTGGAATATAAAAAATTTAGTGCGCAGTATTTAATTACTGTACTCTTATAGGTCATGGCCGAGCAATACTTGTCAACGCACTGTTGAAATAAACTTTTTCTGACTGAGGGGGGAGACTATTGTATAACTTGTCTGGCTAGCCATTTCCAGATGTTGCCATTGTTGGGTCAGTCAATGCAAGCTGCTGAAGCTGAATGGGGTGGAATGATCCCTGCGCATCCCCCCCCCCCCCCGATGGGGCGGAATGATCCCTGCGTATCTCCCCCCCCCCCCCCCCCCCCCCCGATGGGGCGGAATGATCCCTGCGCTCCCCCTGATCACGCCACCATTGGCGGCCGTGCTTTCAGCAACCGAGGCCCTAAGCTCTGGAGTTCCCTCCCTAAAACCGCTTTGCCTCTGACCTCTCATTCCTCTTTAAAACCTAGCTATGACCAAGCTTTTGGTCATCTGCCCTAATATCACAGAATCACAGAAACCCCACAGTGCAGATAGAGGCCATTTCGGCCCATCGAGCCTGCACCGACACATATCCCACCCGATCCCCGTAACCCCACGTATTTAATCCCCCTAACACTAAGGGTCAATTTATCATAGCCAATCAACCTAGCCCGCACATCTTTGGACTGTGGGAGGAAACCGGAGCACCCGGAGGAAACCCCACGCAAACACGGGGAGAATGTGCAAACTCCACACAGACAGTCACCCGAGGCCGGATTTGAACCCGGGTCTCTGGCGCTGTGAGGCAACAGTGCTAACCACTATGCCACCGTATCTCCTTATGTGGCTCTGTTAAATGTTTGAGCTTCCTGTGAAGTGTCTTGGGACGTTTTACTACATTACAGGTGACCTAATGAATGAAAGTTGTTGGTTGAAACACTTGATCTGCTTTTGGTTTGTTTTCCCAAGCCTGCATTCTGTCTAACTTCACACTTCAAATACAAATTTACAGTAGAGGCCATTCAGCCCATCGTGGCATTACTGGTCTTGTATTGTACATTTAAGGTATTTTCCAATGATAACCCCCTCTCTCCTGAAGGTACTGCTTCATAATAGGGGCAAGATTCCTCTGGCACTGTTGCCATTTCCCAAGTTGCCATTCCTGAGAGCCTGGAAAGTGAGTGTTGGCTATTCCACTGTGGCGAGCATCACACACCAGCCAGACACACTTGTCTCCCAAATGCAGCACGTTCCACCAGGTGTCACTAGGCAACAATTATGATTTTGTGGGGTGGGGGGCAAATCGGTTGTTTTCCCCCATCTTTCCCCCCCCGCCCCAGGGAGCGGAGGTCAGTTATAGACCCTTCCTGATCCAGCAGAGACCAGTTATTGATTCTGCAGTTGAATGGTTTTCTAGATTCTGGATCAAGTGAATCCGATTTTAGTTTCTGGCACATAAGTGGGGATTTCTTTAAATGTAAATAGTCAAAATGGCTTTTGGTGCTGCCTTCTGTTTTGGATTCCTACTTTTCTTCTAATTTAGCTTTAATATTCTGTAAACTGCACTTTTTTTAATACTTGTATATTAATGTAACACTTGACAACTTTATGCAGTTTATACTGAATTGCTAAACACTTGTAGACTAAGATGCAATGTCTATTTTGTAGCTTTTCTTGAAGTCTTGTATTAAAATTTGACTCTGTTCTCCTGAAGTTGTGTATTATTCCTTTTCCCAACTAATTTTAAAAACCTACAAATGATTCAACCTTTCAATTTCAGAACATATGCAATCCTTGCTCATGAATTCTTATTTCCAACACTGCTGTGAAATAGGTGAGGACAGCTGGTTTCTGTCCTTGCACTGGATCACCACTCGATGGTGCTGTTTATGTATATTGCTTTTTACTGTAAAAAGGATAAAAGACTCCATGCAGAACTAAGCAGGGTTTAGAATATGTATTTATTTCAAGAAAGCATGTTTGAAGATTTACTAGAGAAAAAGCATGCAACAATATTTACTCTTGATTCCTGCTGGTACTTCTAAGTGTGTCATTTTGGTCAACATCAAGCACAATGGTCTGATGAATGATCACAGTTACCAAAAAGTATGTACTGTGGGAACCGGCTGGGTTAGAATTGCAGTGGTTTTGTAGCTTTGGGTTTAAATTCATATTTGTGCTCATTTGAGGATGGTTTTGATTTAGAAACTCTACAGATGTTCATGTCGGCTTTACTTGCAATAGTTTTTTTCTGTTGGTACTGTTTTTGTCCACACTGATTTTTCTTCCTTTCCTAAGGCTGTCAGCATTATAGAACTGCTGTACATGAGATGTACGGAGGGTGGAGTAGGCACTGTAGAAAGAGGTAAAGACGAGGGAGCGGAAGGAGCGCTTTTTCTCTTTTTCCCCCCCCCAAAACCCCCAAGCTAAATTAGGTGAGCTCTAGCCTTTTGCAAATCCTAGATTGGGGTGAAAACTCTCCACTAGCTGGAGCCACACCTGGAACAAAGGAAGATGGTTGGGGTTGTTGGAGGCCAATCAGCCCAAGGACATCGCTGTAGGAGTTCCTCATAACATAAATAGGAGCAGGAGTAGGCCATTCGATAAGATCATAACTGATCTTCTCAACTCCACCTTCCTACACTATCCCCATACCCCTTAACACTCTTTAGTATCCAAAAATCTATCGATCTCTGTCTTGAATATACTCGACGACTGAGCATCCACAGCTCTCTGGGTTGGAGAATTCTGAAGATTCACCATCCTGAGTGAATACATTTCTCCTCATCTCTGTCCTAAATGGCCGACCCCTTATTCTGCGACTGACCCTTGGTTCTAGACTCCCTAGCCAGGGGAAGACATCCTTCCTGCATCTATCCTGTCGAGCCCCTTAGGAATTTTATATTTTAGCTGCTGCTTCAATGATCCTCCCTCAAGGTCAGAAGTGGGAATGTTCACTGGCAATTGGCATGCAGCTCCATTTGCAATCCCTCCAATAATGAAGCAGTCCCATCCCACGTGACCAGCACAGCAGTTGAATAGTCAAGTCTGGAGGTGACATGAGTTAAGTGTTTTGGTGGAGTTGGGCAATGTTACGGAGATGGAAATAGGCAGGGTTTGTGATGAGACAATATGGGGTTGGAAGCTTGGTTTGGTTGAAAACGACACATTGCAAACATTCTGGTTCACCCTGAGACACTGGCTATAGTGGGGGGTTGGAGTGGTTAGCAAGGGTACAGATTCATGGTAGGAATTTAAGACTGGCTTTAGTCCTCCCAATGTTTAGCTGGAGGATGTTGGGGCTCATCCAAGATGTCAGATGAGCAGTCTGACAGCAAAGGCAATGGAGAGGCTGAGGTGTAGAATTGGGTGTTGTCGGCGTACTTGTGGAGGCTAACTCCATGTATGAAGATTATGCTACTAGGGGCCTGCATGTAACTGAAGAGGGGTCCATGGATAGATACATGGGGCACTCTAGCAATAACAGTGCAGAGAAGCCATTGCTGAAAGTGCTTTGACTACAATCTGGCTTCCTATGAGGCTGAAGAAGTCTCTTGGCTCTTTGCACTGCGTCCAGGGTTTGAATATCTCCCTTTTTTGTCTTGGTGACGAGAAGTGAAAACCGTTCTCGGTGTAGTTTGACCAGAGCGCGCACTAATTTTGAGCATGACTCTGGTTCAGCTTTGCATTTGCTCTAGATTCTGCTCTGCAGTAATTGGACATGTTGAGTACTGTTAGAACCCCTAGATCTACTTTTCAACTTCCCCTTAAATATTTAAGCACCATTTATGGAATATTTGTGTTGTCCATTTTTGTTTCTTATATGCAGTACTTTATAATTTTTTATATTAAATTTCAACTGACAGTCTACTTGCATATTTGTCCCAACTAATTTCTGTAGTTCCTGGCCTGCCTCTTCTAATTCAGCTGCCTTCCTAGTTGTTGTTCTCTAATGAATTCGCCCAGTTTGCATTGAGCTTCTGAACTTATCAGTTAAAGCAAATGAAGGTCCCAACACCAATCTTCACTTTCTTTTCTCCCAACAACCTGACCTATAGAATCAGACATTTATGGCACAGAAAGAGGTCATTCAGCCCATCGTGTCCGTGCTGGCTGAAAGATCTATCCAGCCTAATCCCACTTTCCAGCTCTTGGACCATAGCCTTGTAGGTTATGACACTTCAAGTGCATATCTGAATACTTTTTAAATGCGATGAGGGTTTCTGCCTCTACCACCCTTTCAGGCAGTGAGTTCCAAACCTCCACTACTTTCTGGGTGAAAAAAGTTCTCCAACTCCCCTCTAATCCTTCTACCAATTACTTTAAATCCATGCCCCCTGGTTATTGACCTTGCTGCTAAGGGAAATAGGTCATAGGATTACATAGGATATACAGCACACAAACAGGCCATTCGGCCCAACCAGTCCATGACTCCGTTTATGCGCCACTCGAGCCTCCTTCCGTCTTTCCTCATCTAAATTGTAACCCTCTATTCCCTTCTCCCTCATGCTTGTCCAGCCTCCCCTTAAATGCATCTATACTATTCGCTTCAACCACTCTGTGGTAGCGAGTTCCATATTCTCACCACTCTTTGGGTAAAGAAGTTTCTTCTGAATTCCCTATTGAATTTCTTGGTGACTCTTATATTGATGGCCACTAGTTATGCTCTTCCCCACAAGTGGAAACATTCTCTCTGTATCCACTCTATCAAAACCTTTCATAATTTTCAAGACCTCTATTAGGTCACCCCTCAGCCTTTTTTCAAGAGAGACCCAGCCTGTTAATCCTTTCCTGATATGTATACCCTCACATTTCTGGTATCATCCTTGTAAATCTTCTCTGCACCCTCTCCAGTGCGCCTCTATCCTTTTTATAATATGGCCACCAGAACAGGTACGTAGTACTCAGTGTGGTCTAACCAAGGTTTGATGCAGGTTTAGCATAACTTCCCTACTTTTCAATTCTATCCCTCTAGAAATAAACCTAGTGCTTGGTTTGCTTTTTTTATGGCCTTGCTAACCTTTGGCGCAATTTTGAGTGATTTGTGTATTTGTACTCGCAGATCCTTTTGTTCCTTTACCCCACCTAGACTCGCACCCTCCAAGTAATAAGTGACCTCCCTATTCTTCCTACCAATATGTAATTCGTCACATTTATCTGTGTTGAGCTTCATTTGCCAATTATTTGCCCATTCTGCAAGTTTATTAAGGTCCTTCCTATCCACTCTATCTAGGCCCCTCATAATTTTATACACCTCAATCAAGTCTCCCCTTAGCCGCCTCCGTTCCAAGGAAAACAATCCCAGCCTATCCAATCTTTCCTCATAGCTAAAATGCTCCAATCCTGGCAACCTAACTTGTCTAATAACTACCTGCTGCTTCCTACCCTTCAGCTAATTGCTTATCCGTTCCCATATTTTATCTGAAATCCCTGCCACCTTTAAGCTTAAGGGCATTTCCTGTAGAATGTTTGTCAAATGTTTTTTGAAGTCGAGTTGCATCATGCAGTAGTACAGGTTCCTACATTCTGCTTGGGATGCCACATCCTGAAATTCAGGGAGGTTTGTGATGCCGAATCCTCCCCTCCTGGCTTCTGTTGACTATGTGAGCAATTTTGTTATTGACTAAGTTTTGTAGCTTTTTGGATCTCGTTACCCTTTTTGAAAACTGCCTGCTTCCAATCTATTGGTCCTGTGACATAGGAGTTGTCAAAATGCAAATCAGAGTCTTTACATATTTTTGTCTATTGGAGATATGACTTGTTACATTTCAATTTTTATTAGTGCAAAGGCTGGAGAGGATACAAGTTCACTGATATGCAAAATGTTACTTCAGAGGTAATATTCCAATGCCAATATCTTCTGATTTACAAAGCAAGTATCGCATCGCTTAACATGAGCTGCTTACTTTGTCCCAAATCCATTAAAGTAAAACGGTGTCTGACGTGTGAAAATGGGTTGGGATCTGTATCGTGTTAATTTGAGAAACTTGCTTTAGTTTTCTTCCCTGTATCTCAGTTTCTGACTTCAAATATTGTTTGGAAAGCACTTTGGGACATCCTGAGGTCGTGAAAGGCGCTAATTAAATGCAAGTCTGTCTTTTCAAAAGCCACGAGAGGTCTCTCCCAGACCACGTGCTGCCAGCCACGGGCGGTCTCTCCCAGCTAACACTCCCAGCCCATCAGTTGTTTTTGCACCCCGTGTGTCAGCTAGCTGATCTGTATAGCAGTCTGGATATGCACGAACCACTGCAGATGCCCACATATAACTGTTACCAGCTGAATTCTGAGTGCTTCCATGCATTCAAAAGCTCCTTGTACCAGAATGTAGCCTACAAGGCAGAGCCAGAGGGCACTTGGCAAAAAAAAAAATCTCCCGAAAATACTGTATCTGCAGAATCTCTTTGCACGTTTAACATGAGGATCTACATCATAATCTGATTACTGTTTACCAACTGATCTGTCTTATGTAAACTGGCCATGTGAGCTGGTAACTCTTTTACACCAGTCCAATACATGAACGACTCACATCGGATGCTCCGGCTTAAAATAGACAAGTGGTGTATATATTGGCCCGTATTTTCCGATGCCTACATGCTGTGTGCATACCCGTGGGGACGTTGTAAATGTCGGTTTCAGGCATTTCCGATCTGTCAAAAATGCTCTTGAAGGGCCTCTGCGGGCGGAGAGTTCTGCTTTCTGGAGACCCTCCGCCCGCAGAGAACCCTTAGGCATCTTACGCCTGGTAAAAGCCTACGCTCTTAGCTGAGGGCTCCTGAGGTCCGAACACTTCCGATCCTGGGCCTCTTCACTGCCGAAATGCGCAGGGCCCACGTATCCCAGGGGCGCAGGTGGTTCGCAAGCATCCCTCGGATCACATGGGCCAGGCGAGCCAATAGGAGAAGGGAATCTCCCTTCATACTTTTGACAAATAGCCCTGTCAAAAGTATGAATGGGGATCACCCCAAAAACACATCAAAACATTAAATACATTCTGTTTGGAAAAAAAAGTTTAAAATTTTTTCCCACTCATTTAGCATTTAAAAATACTTTTAAAAAGGTAAGTTTATTTTTGGCCCTGTTTTAATAAAAAAAAATAAAAAAATTGAATTTTTGTTTAAAATATTAAATTTAATGTAATTTTAACTCTTTTTAAAAACATGATTTAAAAAAATGTATTTAATGTTTTGATGTGTTTTTGGGGTGATCCCAATTCATACTTTGGACGGGTCTATCTGTCAAAAGTATGAAGGGAGATTCCCTTCTCCTATTGGCTCGCCTGGCCCATGTGATCCCAGGGACGCTTGCGAACCACCTGGGACACCTGGGCCTCTGTGCATTTCGACTGGCGAGGCCTAGGATCGGAAGTGTCCGGACACCAGGAGCCCTCGGGTAAGGGCGTAGATTTTTTTTTTCCCGATAGGCCTCCGATCGGAAATTACGGGCCATTGTATTCAAGTGGAGGGACCTCAGCATTTGGATACTTGAAATGGCATTCTTGTAAGGGCACGATGCCCTGATTTAATTTACAACAAAGTAAATGGCTGCCTCTTGCCTGGCCACTGGTGCCCACTGTCAAAACGATTGCTGCTAGTTTGTGCAGGCCAAAATAGCTGATGCTACTTTCAACGTAACTTAATTCGCAGAAACATTCCATAATACATGACGTCCAATAGCTGTACAATGAGAGCCTATATTGAAAGGTTTGGGAATCCTTTTAGGTGCAAGTACATTGGATTACATAAGATATACAGCACAGAAACAGGCCATTCGGCCCAACCAGTCCATGCCAGCGTTTATGCTCCACTCGAGCCTCCTCCTGTCTTTCCTCATCTAAATCTATCAGCACAACCCTCTATTCCCTTCTCCCTCATGCTTGTCCAGCCTCCCCTTAAATGCATCTATACTATTTGCTTCAACCACTCCCTGTGGTAGCGAGTTCCACATTCTCACCACTCTGGGTAAAGAAGTTTCTTCTGAATTCCCTATTGCATTTCTTGGTGACTATCTTATATTGATGGCCTCTAGTTATGCTCTTCCCCACAAGTGGAAACATTCT
Organism: Somniosus microcephalus; assembly: GCF_052327205.1. NCBI lineage: Eukaryota > Metazoa > Chordata > Chondrichthyes > Squaliformes > Somniosidae > Somniosus > Somniosus microcephalus. The sequence goes on from NC_141001.1 coordinate 101,442,080, forward strand.
CTCTATCCACTCTATCAACATTTTTCATAATTTTCAAGACCTTTATTAGGTTACCCCTCAGCTTTCTTTTTTCAAGAGAAAAGAGACCCGAGTACATTTTTTTTTTTTTAACACTAAATTACAATGCGGCAGCAGCAATTGTTGGCTCAGCTAGATTATGTTGGTGTTCATCCTTTGTGAGCAGTCGGCCCCTGTGCTCACCCTGTTTCCATAATGCTCTGTTTATTCCCCCTCTCTTTGCTTGAACCACTTCCCTTCTCTGCTTCAGTCGCTAACACTGCTGCCTGCCACAGCCCCGCATTGGTGTTAAGGAAGTCATTTGATCACCTCCACCAGAACGGTCTCCACATGTAGAATAGTTGCTATCAGCGAGAAGCCTCAAGGAACGGAATATCCTCCATTTCAAACAACTGCACCTATGGTTGGACAAGGCGTATGGAGACCTTTCGAGAAATTTGGGAAATAACTGGTAACTGTATACTAAGATTTAGACTGATACACCCGAGGGAGTGCTGCACTGTCGGAGGTGCCGTCTTTTGAATGAGACAATAAACAGAGGCCCTCTGTCTGTAAAAATACCCCGTGGCACTATTTCGAAGAAGAGCAGGGGAGTTATTCCTGGTGTCCTGGGCCAATATTTATCCCTAAATCAATATCACTAAAAGCAGATTATCTGGTCATTATCACATTGCTGTTTGTGGGAGCTTGCTGTGCGCAAACTGCCTGCCGCGTTTCCCACATTACAACATTGACTACACTTCAAAAAGTACTTCATTGGCTGTAACGTGCTTTGGGACATCCTGAGGTCCATGCCTTTGTTATCTCTAGACTTGACTATTCCAACACACTCCTGGCCAGCCACCCATCTTGCACCCTCCGTAAACTTGAGGCCATCCAAAACTCTGCTGCCCGTATCCTAACTCGCACCGTCCCATTCACCCATCACCCCTGTGCTCGTTGACCTACATTGGCTCCCGGTCTGGCAACACCTCCATTTTAAAAATCTCATCCTTGTTTTCAAATCCCCCTTCATGGCCTTGTCCCTCCTTACCTCTGTAATCTCCTCCAGCCCCACAACCCCCCCCCCCCCCCCCCCCCCACGAGACCTCTGCGCTCCTTCAATTCTGGCCTCTTGCGCGTCCCTGATTTTAATCGCTCCACCATTGGCGGCCGTGCTTCAGCAGACTGGGCCCTCAACTCTGGAATTCCCTCCCTAAACCCCTCTGCCTTTCTACCTCTCCCCTCCTTTAAGATGCTCCTTAAAACATACACCTCTGACCAAGCTTTTGGTCATCTGCCCTAATTTCTCCTTTGGTGGCTCGGTGTCAAATTTTGATAACGCTTCAGTGAAGTGCCTTGGGACGTTTTACTATGTTAATGGTGCTATATAAATGCAAGTTGTTAGTTTGTTGTTGTTAAAGTGGCTATAGAAATGCAAGTTCTTCTTTCTTCACTGTGAAGAGCACACCAGAGAAGTACATTATTAAACTCGGTGACCAGCATGCTTGTAGGTGCTACTTGAACTATTTCACCTGCCACTCTACTCCATTTGACGATTCATTCCTTAATTCATTAATTAATGTAGGATAACCTTTTTGAAGGACACTTGAGAAAAATGTTATGATACAATCTCTTACCAGTTGTTGCTGACGCTACTCGGAGCTCCAACACGGAAAGAGAGCCCGAGGTGGGCAGAGGAAACGCTTCGAGGACACCCTCAAAGCCTCCTTGGAAAAAGTGCAACATCCCCACCGACACCTGGGAATCCCTGGCCCAACACCGCACAAAGTGGAGGAGAAGCAGCCGGGAAGGCGCTGAACACCTCGAGTCTCTTCGCCGGGAGCAAGTGGAAGCCAAGCGCAGGCAGCGCAAGGAGCGCACGTCAACCCAAGCACCCCACTCACCTGCCCCTTCAACCACTGTCTGCCCCACCTTGTGACAGAGACTAGGTCCCGCATTGGACTCATCAGTCACCTGAGAACTCATTTTTAATGTGGAAGCAAGTCATCCTCGGTTCCGAGGGACTCCCTTAGAAGAGGAGTTGTTGCTGACATTTAGTAAGCATACCTAAATTACTCCACTGAATGAAGGAATCTACGTCAATCTGATTATAAAATTATCCCGTGATGACTGGGGTTTATTGCTTCCACATATTTTGATTGTTGATAAGATATGCTATTTTTTTAATTGGTGAGAAAGATCACTTTATTGGCTGAGGGGAGGAGTGGTCCCACAGAACTCTCTGTAGGCCTTGACTAACTAATCATCCTAGAATGTTCTAGGTGAGTCGCTTTTACTTTGGAGTTAACATTTTGTTGACCCATAACATTTTTTTTGCAATATTAACTATTTATGGTGCAGGATAAAATGATTAACCTTTTTACTACAGAGTTTAGCCAATCTGTTTAGATTTTACTGAGCCATTTTCAGTATCCAAGATGGCCCCCAAGCTGACTTACCCAGCTAACTCTTCAAGGGAATTAAATGTTTGCTTAATACAGCTCTTTATTCGAGCACCTGTTAATTTGTAACTCGGTGAATAGTTAAGGTGAAACTAATGTGTTTTGAAACAAACTGCATTTTTTTTTAATAGTGGAGGTTTGTTAACTCATTAAAAAAAAAAAATGGTATATTCAGCGGTTGGAGTTAATAGTGCATTAAAGAATTTACAACTTTTAATGCAAGCATGCTAAAGGTAGCCTTTTGAAGGTTTAGTACCAGTGTAAACACAAAACATTTAGTGCACTCATTTCCTAAAATAGCGGGGCGGACTTTACTGCCGGTGCTATCAGAATCCTATCTCTTCACCTGCAGGTTACCAGCGGGCCTGTCTCAGGCTGCAGCTGTGCACACTCCAACTTCTAGTTGAAACCTTGGCCACATGATAAAAACACCGCTGTCCAGCCTTATCAACCATAGCAAACAGTGCATATTTTGCCTTCCTACTTTTTTTTGTTGCTTTTGAATACAAAAAAACCCCACTTTTCAAACACAACTCTATCTGCGATAGCATAGCATTGCTGTTGTGCCCTTGAGGGGGTGGGAGAGGTGCAACGTACCATTTGTAATGAAATGTGAAATACTGGCTGAGGGAAGGTGATCGGAATACTACAAAAAAATAAACTGAGGTGCTTAACTAGTAATTTCAATGCCATATGGGCGATGCTCATCTGAGCAGCAACACAAAGGTCAGGCATGAATCTGATAAGCGAATGAAGTATTCAATTCGCCACATCAACACCATTTGGCTTTTAATGTGAGAAATAAAATGAGCATTTGAGCGCAATTTGTTTTGTACCCCGGTTAATTGGCACCCTTGGTTTGTGGAGTTCGTATCAAAAATCGTTCGAAACCACCTCCCTTTCTGCTTAGCGGAGTGAAGTTCTAAGCTTATTTGAGTAAAGGTGCTGATCACAAACAATGAAAGTTAGATCAAAGTGACTAACAGAAGGCTGTGAAGAAAAAAAGGTGAATTGTCCTTTAGACGGTACCACCTTGAGCAGGAAACGATCTTGCCCTGCTCTAATCATGTTTCACTTAATGAAACCTCCTTTTGTCATCTGAAGTTCATTCAGTACTTCTGGCTTGTTCGGTGCGAAAGCACCTGCCCCAGTGTTGGTTTGTGCAGCCGTTTATAGGTGTCTTGATACCAGCTGTTAATCCATAACCTGGTCACGTGGCTTCAGTACACCTGCTGTCCAGGTGTGATTGTCGCCTCACCGGAGGGGGTCTGTGCTTTTAGCTGAATTAAGCGGAATCATTCCCTGGACTAAGCTGCTGTTAAACTCTGATGTAAGAAACGCTGAGGCACGTGTTTAGAAACATAGAAACATAGAAGATAGGAGCAGGAGTAGGCCATTCGGCCCCTCGAGCCTGCTCCGCCATTCAATGAGATCATGGCTGATCATCCAAACTCAGTACCCTGTCCCTGCCTTCTCCCCATATCCCTTGATCCCTTTAGCCTTAAGAAATATATTTAACTCCTTCTTGAATATATTTAATGAATTGGCCTCCACTGCCTTCTGTGGTAGAGAATTCCACAGATTCACCACTCTCTGGGTGAAGAAATTCCTCCTCATCTCTGTCCTAAATGGCTTACCCCTTATCTTTAGACTGTGATCCCTGGTTCTGGACTCCCCCGCCATCGCGAACATCCTTCCTGCATCTAGTCTGTCTAGTCCTGTTAGAATTTTATAAGTTTCAATGAGATCCCCTCTCATTCTTCTAAACTCCAGCGAGTATAAGCCCAATCGCCCCAATCTCTCCTCATACGTCATTCTTGCCATCCCAGCTATCAGTCTGGTGAATCTTCGCTGCACTCCCTCCATGGCAAGAATATCCTTCCTCAGATAAGGCGACCAAAACTGCACACAATACTCAAGGTGTGGTCTCACCAAGGCCCTGTACAACTGCAGCAAGACATCCTTGTTCTTGTACTTGAACCCTCTTGCTATGAAGGCCAACATACCATTTGCCGCCTTAACCGCCTGTTTGAAATACTGAAGCCAAGACGGTGCTACTTGGGCTGGTCTTCGACTTTGGTCTTGTATATTAATTTCCCAGGTTCTCCTCTTCTTCTTAGGCATCCCTCGGAACCGAGGGTGACTTGCTTCCACATTAAAAATGAGTTCGCAGGTGACTGATGAGTCCAATGCGGGACCTACAGTCTCTGTTACGGGTGGGGCAGACGGTGGTTGAAGGGGGCGGGTGGGTGGGGTGCTTGGGTTGACGTGCGCTCCTTCCGCTGCCTGCGCTTGGCTTCCACTTGCTCCCGGCTAGTCTTTATAAAACACCTTTTCTTTAAACAGCAATATTTCCCAATTTAATGCAGTTTTCTTTCAAAGCTTTAATGCTCCTGCATCTGCATCACATGTTTGTCATTTAACATGAAGCTACTGATGTTGGCTGGGATGTCGGAAGGAGAAAGAATTTGCATTTATATAGTGCCTTGCACGACCTCAGCATGTCTCAAAAGCGCTTTACAGCCAATGCAGTACTTTTGAAGTGGAGTCACTGTTGTGACGTTGGAAAAGCGGCAGCCAATCTGCGCACAGCAAGCTCCCGCAAATGGTAATAATGACCAGATCGTCTGTTTTAGTGATGATGGTTGAGGGATAAATATTGGCCCAGGACACCGGGGAGAACTCTCCTATCTTCAGGCTTGTAAATTTATGCCAGCCTGACTCACTGGGAGTTTGAAGCAAAAATCAAAAATGCTGCACCCATCCAGTGCACCAGTCGGCATCTGTGGCGAGAACTGATAGGTTTCAGGTGTAGAGCCTACATTGTCACCGGGAGCTTATCTTTCTGTCAAGCACCATAATACTCATTGGATTTACTATTGTACAAAAATGGGGATGGGGGGGGGGGGGAGGAATCTGTTTAATTCACAAAATGACCTTTGTGCAAGACCACTGATTGATGGAATTGCTGTACTGTGATGCCGTTACTTAACGGACTGTTAAATTTGATGTGGCAAGCTGGCTGGTGTGCCCATTGTGGTGTGAAGACTAGCAGGCAAAAATTTCCCTTAACAACTGTAAACTTAAAGAAAGACTTGCATTTCTGTAGCGCCTTTCACGACCGCCGGATGTTTCAAAGTGCTTTACAGCCAACAAAGTACTTTTTGAAGTGGAGTCACTGTTGTAATACAGGAAACGCGGCAGCCAATTCGCGCACAGCAAGCTCCCACAAACAGCAATGTGATAATGACCAGATAATCTGTTTTTGTTATATTGATTGAGGGATAAATACTGGCCAGGACACTAGGGAGAAACTCCCTTGCTCTTCTTCAAAATAGTGCCATGGGATCTTTTACGTCCACCTGAGAGGGCAGACGGGACCTCGGTTAAACATCTCATCCGAAAGACAGCACCTCCGACAGTGCCGCACTCCCTCAGCACTGCACTGGGAGTGTCAGCCTGGATTTTTTTGTGCTCAGGTCCCTGGAGCAGGATTTGAACCCACAACCTTCTAGAGCTACAGTAGGTGAGGGTGCTACCCACTGAGCCACAGCAGACACAGGGAGGACTACAGTAATTAACTCACAGAAGTTCAAAACACAAAGGAGAACAAGTTCATGCTTAGTATGCATGTTCATGTATCAGGTGATGCGTTACGAAATATTGGAATCAGAAGTGTGGGTTTCAGAAATAATCCCCTGTGAGTAAATTATTAATACTCAGTCCGCCTAATAGGTATCGACTAATAATAACCAAATAATCACTCATGCCACGAGTTGCAATGTAAGCGTGTTTAACTGAATTCTCATATTAGCTAAAAATACAAAAAAACAGGCCTACCCCTTCGTGTGGACTTCCAGCTTTTCATAAAGAAACCTTGTGTGCTCAACTTGTTGACAGCAGATTGCCTGTTAAAGGTCTTTATTTAAAAAAAAGTCAAACATTTATGTTTTAAAGGATTACCTTTGGAGATAGTATTATTTGTCAGTATCTTTGTGTATTCCATACAATTTACTTTTTTTAAAAAGCTTTGGCATTCCTCTAAAATACGGCTTCATGGGTGAATTACTGAAATAGTCAATATTCCTGTGACATTGACGTATAGCAGTGTCCTTGAAACACATAACTATGATCTTTGCTGCTTGAGTACTGGCTGTCCTTTTTATATCTTGCAAAAGTGTGTTCCATTGAAAGTTTATAAATGCATTATATGAAATATTTCAAATAGGAAAATTGTAAGCTTTATTAATTTAAAAATATTCAGTGTTTTGACCACATCACCCGCACGTGGCACATGTTTGGCTTTCGGTGGTTCTCTGCTCCATTATCTCCCCGTTTCAATTGGTGGCAACTGCATTGAGAACATACAGATGTGGGAACAAGGAAAGGCCATTCAATCTCCCAAACTCGTGACCTCCACCACCTAGCAGGACAAGGGCAGCAGGCGCATGGGAACACCAGCACCACAAAGCTTCCCTCCAAGTCACACACCATCCTGACTTGGAAATATATCGGCCGTTCCTTCATCATCGCTGGGTCAAGATCCTGGAACTCCCTTCCTAGCAGCAGTGTGGGAGTACCTTCACCACACGGACTGCAGCGGTTCAAGAAGGCGGCTCACCACCACCTTCTCGAGGGCAATTAGGGATGCGTAATGCCAGCGACGCCCACATCCCAAGAATGAATTTTTAAAATCCATCCAACTCAAGAGACAGAATACTTTTTAAAAGGAATTATGTAAGATAATACAATTGGTTTGTTATACAGTCACAATAACTGAAATAATTAGTAATATTTCCCACTCACCATTGAGCTTACCCCCCCACCCCCCCCAGGAGATCTCTTTTAACACCTGCCTGTCATAACCCACCACCTCTGGCCTGACTTTCAATTAGAGAAAACTTTGCCTCACCCAAGTCTGCATGTCACAAAAATGAAGCTGATTTTTTGGTTTTTTTTTTTGGATTCCTCCTTGCTGGTCACATTACGCCCCAGCTGGAGTATTGTGTGCAATTCTGGGCCCCACTCTTTAGGAAGGATGTCAAGTTGTGAAAGAGGGTGCAGAGAAGATTTACAAGAATTGTACCATTGATGAAAGACTTCAGTTGCGTGGCAAGATTAGAGAAACTGGGTTTGTTCTCCTTACAGCAGAGAAGGTTAAGGGGAGATTTGATGGAGATGTTCAAAATCATGAAGGGTTTTAATAGAGTAAATAAGGAGAAACTGTTTCCACTGGCAGGAGGGTCAGTAACTAGAAGACACAGATTTAAGGTGATTGGCAAAAGAACCAGAGGTGACATGAAGAAATATCTTTTTACACAGCTAGTTATGATGATCTGGAATGCACTGCCTGAAAGGGTGGTGGAAGTAGATTAAATAATAACTTTCAATTGGATAAATACTTGAAGGGGAAACATTTTCAGGGCTGTGGGGAAAGAGCAGGTGAGCGGGACTAATTGGAGAGCTCTTTCAAAGAGCCAGCACTGGCACGATGAGCTGAATGGCCTCCTTCTGTGCTGTATCATTCCATGATTCCATGATCATACACAGGGTTAAAATTAATTACGGCTAGCTGTATTTCAGGCACATTGCACACTGGCTGATATACCACATCCCCAGACAGCCTTGATATAAATACCGTTCATTTGCGCTACCGTCCCTTGGATGGGGACCTGTCTCTATCATCATTCAAAGTGTTTGGAACTGATCAGTGGGCCAAGCTATTTCGTTTGGTCTAAATACCCCAGCTGACTTTCCGGCGCTATATAAAAAAAAATAATAGATTTGATTGACAGCTCGATCAGTGTTGAAAATCTGAGCCGGGTCTGTGAGAAGGGCTGGGACACGATTCTTTGTAGTCCCTTTATGGACAGCCCTGTAACCAGGTTTACAGGTTGTATGGTTACGTTTGACTACCTGTGCTCAGCTCGTTCGTCAGTCGGAGGCCATCGTGGGTAGAATGCAGTCAGAGGGCTTCAAGGTAGCACATTTTGTCAAGGACAGTAAATTTGTAATTACTGTAAATATACTGTTGGCACTCAGTGCTGTTCATCTACCTGTTTAAATTTGTCTGTTGGTTTATAGCTCTGATGGGATAAATATTCCTCTGTCTTCTGAAGTCAAGGAGCCAAGGAGAGCACAACAACAACAACTTGTATTTATACAGCGCCTTTAATGTAGTAAAACGACATAATACACTTCACAGGAAGTGCAATCTGACAAAAAAATTGACACCAAACCAAAGAAGGCAAGATTACGACAGAGAGGTAGGTTTTAAAGAAAGAAGAACGAAAGAAAGACTTGCATTTATATAGCGCCTTTCATGACCACCGGACGTCCCAAAGCGCTTTACAGCCAATGAAGTACTTTTGCAGTGTAGTCACTGTTGTAATGTAGGAAACGCGGCAGCCAATATGTGCACAGCAAGCTCCCACAAACAGCAATGTCACAATGACCAGATAATCTGTTTTAGTGATGTTGATTGAGGGATAAATATTGGCCAGGACACCAGGGAGAACTCCCCGGCTCTTCTTTGAAATAATGCCATGGGATCTTTTACGTCCACCTGAGAGAGCAGATGGGGCCTCGGTTTAACGTCTCATCTGAAAGGCAGCACCTCCGACTGTGCAGCACTCCCTCAGCACTGCACTGGAGTGTCAGACTAGTTTTATGTGCTCAAGTCTCTGGAGTGGGACATCTTAAAGGAGGAGTGAGTTGTAGGGAGGTTTGGGGAGAGATTTCCTTAGTCTCTAGATGGCTAAAGGCATGGCCGCCAATGGTGGGGCAAAGGAAGTGGAGGATGCAGAAGACGCAGCGTTGCCAACTTGGGCTGATAAGTGGCAGGTAACATTTGCGCTACACAAGTGCCAGGCAATGACTATCTCCAACAAGAAAGAATCTAATCACCGCCCCTTGACATTCAACGGTCGAATCCCCCACCATCAACATCCTGGGGGGTCACCATTGACCAGAAACTTAGCTGGACCAGACACACAAATACTGTGGCAACAAGAGCAGGCCAGAGCCTTTCCATCATCTACAAGACACAAGTCAGGAGTGTGATGGAATACTCTCCACTTGCCTGGATGAGTGCAGCTCCAACAACATTCAAGAAGCTCGACACCATCCAGGACAAAGCAGCCCGCTTGATTGGCACCCCATCCACCACCTTAAACATTCATTCCCTCCACCACCGGTGTACCGTGGCTGCAGTGTGTACCATCTACAAGATGCACTGCAGCAACTGTTCAAGGCTTCTTCGGCAGCACCTCCCAAACCCGCGACTTCTTCCACCTAGAAAAGCAACAGCAGCCGCATGAGAACACCACCACCTCCAAGTTCCCATCCAAGTCACACACCATCCTGACTTGGAAGTGTATCGCCATTCCTTCATCGTCGCTGGGTCAAAATCCTGGAACTCCCTCCCTAACACCACTGTGGGAGTACCTTCACCACACGGACTGCAGCGGTTCAAGGCGGCGGCTCACCACCACCTTCTCAAGGGCAATTAGGGATGGGCAATAAATGCTGGCCTTGCCAGTGATGCCCACATCCTGTGAATGATTAAAACAAAGTGATGTATCCAGCAAGCTGAAGCACAGTGATGGGGACTCTCCAGGTCCTGGATCTCAATATATTTACCTAGATCTGAGGCAAGAACAGGTCCGCACTGATTCACTGGGGATGTGAGATCCACTTGTAGATGTTATCAGTGATGCTGGGCCCAGGGAGAATAGCTGGCATCAAACTCCCAAACCATAGCCATTGTTAGACACAGATTTTGGTGGGTTTAACAATGGCCTTTGGATTGATGAGGGCTAAGAGCAATAGCCATTTGGGGGGTATTTGTAAATGGTAATAATGCCATAAAAGTGTTCAGGCAATGAGGAATCCCAGCCAGCATAGAGAGTGCACGGTACCATTAAGTTCAGCTGAACAGTTTCATCTCTCCAGGTAAATACTGCCCAGCCCCTCACACCCAAACCGTTGCACCTTTATCTTTCCTGATGGACAAAAACTTCAATACAAGAGTGGTAAGAATGTGGATCTTGTTACCACAAGGAGGAGTTGAGGTGAAAAGCACAGATGCATTTAAGGGAAAGCTAGATCAGTGCATGAGGGAGAAAGGAATCGAAGGATATGCTGATGGGGTGAGATGAGGGTGGGAGGAGGCTCGTGTGGAGCACAAACTTCAATTCTGAAGTCTTACTACAATTATACAGGGCATTGGTGAGGCCGCACCTAGAGTACTGTGTACCGTTCTGGTCTTCTTACCTAAGGAAAGATATACTTGCCTTAGAGGGAGTGCAACAAAGGTTCACCAGACTAGTTCCTGGGATGAGGGGATTGGCCTATGAGGAGAGATTGAGTAGACTAGGCCGATATTCCCTAGAGTTTAGAAGAATGAGAGGTGATCTAATTGAAATATATAAAATTCTTAAGGGGCTTGACAGGGTTAATGCTGAGAAAATGTTTATCCTGGCTGGGGAGTCTAGAACCAGGGGTCACAGTCTCAGAATAAGGGGTCGGCCATTTAAGACTGAGATGAGGAGAAATTGCTTCACTCAGAGGGTTGTGAATCTTTGGAATTCTCTACTCCAGAGAGCTGTGGAGGCTCAGTCATTGAGTATATTCAAGACAGAGGTCATACATATTTGGGAACGAAGGGATATGGGGATAGTGCGGGAAGGTGGAGTTGAGGTAGAAGGTCAGCCATGATCTTATTGAATGGCGGAGCAGGCTCGAAGGGCCGAATGGCCTACTCCTGCTCCGATTTCTTACTTTCTGATGATATGCTGATGGCGTGAGATGAAGTAAGGTGGGAGGAGGCTCGCGTGGAGCACAAACACCACCATGGACCAGTTGGGGGCGAATGGCCCGTTTCTGTACTGTTAATTCTGTGTAATTCTCTTCATTCTGTGCCCGTTTCAAATTCTCTGTTCCCATGACCTAATTCAAATGGCAGCCGATGCATCTGGTCAATGTACGGCGACCGATGCCAGTTTGAGTTGCAATTGGCACTCCAATCCATACTCCCCGCGACTAATAAACCCGAATCTTCAGCTTGCGTAGGAAAGCATTGCCACCAACGATTGACAACTTGTGGCTACTCGGCCTGGTGGAAATTTTTGTTGATGTGCTTAAAAGGTGTGTTTTCTCCCCTTGTAAGGCGCGTGTTTGTCAGGCAGCTCGAGTTGCGGCAAAATAACCCGGCAATGCTTATTGCCAGAACTCAAGGAAAAGATTCCCCATTTGCAAAGCTGGGCTTGAAGATTTCCAATAAAAAATGAACTCAGAGCAAGTACAATCAGTGTTTTGTTACCGGAATAATGTTAGTGTTTGCAATCTTTTACCCGGGTTGGCAGGCAGATAAAAGCAATCGGGGCTGGATTTGCATACAGGTGAACGAAGTGCGGTATGCAGCAGAGTTCAGGTCATTGCAGGCATGCCGAGCAGTTTCAGCTGCTTAAAGGTGTCCCGTCATTTACCCGATGACCAGCTGAGCGCTAAAAGACCCGCAGTACTGCAAGCCATCACTGGGTGGCGGCAGAAACATGCTGCACAAATGTCGGTGAGCAAAAAAACCTGAGAGTCCGATGGCCAGAGAGGGGAGAACTGCAAGTGCTCTGGTAACATTATTATTCATTACATAATGCCGCAATCATGCAAATAAAAGTAACTGCCAATCTCGCCAAGTGCGAATGGTAATGAGGTGGCTATAATTCCTTATCCTCGGCTTCTTGTAAACCTCAATTAAAATGTATGACAAGTATATTGGTCCCTTTTGAAGTTTTATTGCAGTAATCTGTGCGTCGGCGCTCATGTTTCTCAATGAGCAACAAGCACACACAGAGAGCATTTTTTTTGAGGGGGGAATCAATAAAACAGCAGTTGTTTGAGTTGGTTGGTCAGTTATCAAGTTTACCTTTTGTACCCCACCCACCCCCTATCTGCTGCATTCTGAATGCCTCGCACATCATCAGTCGGTACAGCCTGCAGACTGCTGCCCTTTTTCCTATTCCTCTGTCAATGCTACTCCGTAACTGTATCCTGAGTTCCGACAAAGTGTTCAACCCGAAAGGTTAACCCGACTTTTATCTTTACAGATGCAGACAGGCCTGTGTAATTCCAGCATTTTCTGGGGGTTGTTTTTTTTGTTTCAGATCTCCAACATCTGCAGATTTTCTTTCTCTGTCTACCATGTCGCTGGCTGCCGGGAGCAGATGGCACCGTTTTGCTTTCTGCTTCTTCCTCACTTTTTTTTAAACCAGAAAGGAAGCGTATTTCTTTGTGCCCTTAACCACATGGAATTGTGAAGTTGTCCATGTTGGGATTCATGGCTGCAAACTGCTTCGCAGCAGCAACAACTTGCATTTCTATAAAGAAAGACTTGCATTTATATAGCGCCTTTCACGTCCACCGGACGTCTCAAAGCGCTTTACAGCCAATGAAATACTTTTGAAGTGGAGTCACTGTTGTATTGTGGGTAATGCGACAGCCAATTTGCGCACAGCAAGCTCCCACAAACAAGCAATGTTTTAAATGACCAGATAATCTGTTTTAGTGATGTTGAGTGAGGATAACTCCCCTGCTCTTCTTCGAAATAGTGCCATGGGATCTTTTACGTCCACCCGAGAGAGCAGACGAGAGCTCGGTTTAACGTCTCATCTGAAAGACGGCACCTCCGGCAGTGCGGCACTCCCTCAGCACTGCGCTGGAGTGTCAGCCTAGCTTTATGTGCTCAAGTCTCTGGAGTCTTTTAACATAGTGAAATGTCCCAAGGAGCTTTACAGGAGCGATTATCAAACAAAATTTGACACCAAGATGCATAAGGAGAAATTAGGGCAGATGAACAAACACTTGGTCAATGAGAGAGGTTTTAAGGATCGCCTTAAAGGAGGAAAGAGAGGTAGAGAGTTTTAGGGAGGGAATTCCAGAGCTTAGAGCCTTGGCAGCTGAAGGCACGGCCGTCAGTGGTGCAACGATGTAAATCAGGGATGCTCAAGAGGCCAGAATTTGAAGGGCAGATATCTCGGAGGGTTGTGCGGCTGTGGGAGATTACAGAGATAGGGAGGGGCGAGGCCATGGAGGGATTGGAAAACAAGGATGAGAATTTTAAGATCGAGGCATTGCTTAACCGGGAGCTAATGTAGGTCAGCGAGCACAGGGGTGATGGGTGAATGGGACTTGGTGTGAGTTAGGACACGGGCAGCAGCGTTTTGGATGACCTCAAGTATACAAAGGGTAGAACGTGGGAGGCCGGCCAGGAGTGCATTGTAATAGTCAAGTCTAGAAGTAACATAACTCCTGCCATAACTCAGTATGGTGGCTCATTGATGTGCAGTGTTTGTGTGTCTGAGAGAGCACTTTTGATCACGGGTCCTTTTGCTTTGTAGATTCTGGGTTTATCAGTAACATGCTCTATCATAGAATGATACAGCACAGATGGAGGCCATTCATCCCATCGTGCCTGTGCCAGCTCTTTGAAAGAGCTCTTCAATTAGTCCCACTCCCCTGCTCTTTCCCCATAGCCCTGCAAATCTTCCCTTTTGAAGTAAATATCCAAATCCCTTTTGAAAGTTACCATTGAATCTGCTTCCACCACCTTTTCAGGCAGCGCATTCCAGATCATAACATCTCGCTGCGTTAAAAAGATTTCTCCTCATTTTCACCCCCCCCCCCCCCCCACCGTCTGGTTCTTTTGCCAATTATCTTAAATCTGTGTCCTCTGGTTACCGACCCCCCTGCCAATGGAAACAGTTTCACCTACCGAAAAAGAAAAAAAAATCCCAGAATAAGACTATTTTATTAAAACCAAACTAATTCATTGCTGGTGACAATTGAATTGTGGGCCAATACAGTGGGTGTTTTGTTTTAATGTAGCGCTACCAGTCGTTGTAAACAGTGGCAATAATTAGAAATCTAGGATGGGAGAGGTTTTGAGCAGTACTTTACTGAGCGATAAGACATCCTCATTGTTTTTCAAGAGGTGAAACACCGTCTGCCTGCATTCTAATTAGCGGCCAAGTCCTGTTTTGGACAGTGTGAATTAGTTCATGCTATATGGTGTTGTGTCTGACCATTTTGGCCCAATTCCATCGCTGCACAGTACAGACGGCTTATTGTTTAAGAGGAGTGGGACACTTTGCTAATTACACGATTATCATTAGGATCGTACAACTGATTGCTGCCTGTGCCGCTCTGACCCAGTATATTTACTGCGTTCGTTTCACTTTCTAGATTATATCCCTATCTGAGCTACAAAGTGAGAAACGTTTGATTATTTACTGTTCTGAGGTACTTCTCAATGATTTCTCCCTCTTCCCCCCCCCCCCCATGCAAGAATGCTAAGCATGCCTACAATGCAGGAGAGAACCTCTCAAACCCCAGCTAAGTACCAAGTCTGAAGTTTTTCTGCATGTCGAAGTTAACAATACATTGTCAGCTTTCAGTGAGGCTTTCTAATCTCGTTAATGATTGAAGGATTCACCCCCATGAGTGGACATGTCTTGGAAGCTGGCTGTTAGATTTGGTAACGTGGAACTTTTTGGGTGCCTAAACAGTGGAAGGTTTAATAGGGTCTTCTTGTACAGGAGAAAAGGTTGGGCATCAGAGTAATGATTTATGACAACTTGTGCACTACATCCTGCCATTGTAATGTTCCTTGCAACAAGCTATATTCCCACTCTTCACGTCCAATACAATGATGTCATTTGTTCCTTTCCTGAGGTCAGAAATGCCGAATGGAGCCTTTTAGGCAATGAGTTGTATAATACAATGCATTATTGCTAACACATAGAAATGTCTAATGAATCTGATCATTTAAAAACTGCAGCTTTTTAACTGAAGACGGGAAATTGGCACAAATGCTTTCGTGGGGTCGTCAGAGAAGCTTATTTACACAGCTTTCCACAAAACCTTTTTAGCTATAATTTTTCAAAGCTATATTACAAGGGTTTTGCAACGGGCCATTCTAGCCTAGGCATCACCTCCCTAGAAAAAGCCCGACATTGAATAGATTATTGAATCATAGATTCACAGAATGGTTGCAGCACAGACAGAGGCCATTTGGCCCGTCGAGCCCGTGCCGGCTCTCTGCAAGAACACTTCAGCCGGTCCCACTCCCCCGCCCTTTCCCCATAGTCCTGCAAATCTTTTCCATCAGGTACTTATCCAATTCCCTTTTTGAAAGCCATGATTGAGTCTGCCTCCACCACCTTTCCAGGCCGTGCATTCCAGATCCTAACCACTCGCTGCCTAAAAAAGTTTTTCCTCATGTTGCCTTTGGTTCTTTTGCCAATCACCTTAAATCTGTGTCCTCTAATTCTCGACCCTTCCGCCAATGGGAACAGTTTCTATCTGTCTACTGTGTCCAGACCCCTCATGATTTTGAACACCTCTATCAAATCTCCTCTCAACCTTCTCTGCTCTAAGGAGAACAACCCCAGCTTCTCCAATCTATCCACTTAACTGAAGTCCCTCACCCCTGGAATGCATTAAAGCAACATTACCGAAGATGTTCAAAGAATACTAACAGTATTTAACTTTTCAGTTCACCCACAGATAGCTTTAAACTTAAAGATTTATAAAGGCCAACTGGTTTAAAGAAAAACATTTTTTGCTTGTTTTTTGAAGGGAGGGGAAATTATTCAGTTAAATTAGAGGGAGCAGGCCATAATTCAAAAAGGCGATGAACAGTTTTTGCGCAGTAGGGACCAGGCCCTGGCATTGAAATAATTTTAATACATTATGTAAAAAAAAATTACCATTTGCCTATTTTCACAAGTCATTGTTTGCAAACATTAAGGAATGCGTGCATAAAAAAAAGTTTAAAGGGACTAGTTGGTGGTGTAGTTTGGAGCATTGCCCTTTCACCTCTGCATCCTGCATTTGAGTTCCGATTAGGCTGTTGGGGTAGAAATATCCTTTCTGCTGCCTGCAAGAGTCCCATGTGAAATGATGTTGGAACACTCGTAACCCAAATCCCAGTAACAATGGCCCGTATTTTCCGATGCCTATGGGTGGGTACGCGCTGTGTACACACCTGTAGGGACATCGGAAATGCCGGTTTCAGGCATGCACAGCGCGTGCGCTGAAAACCGGCATTTCCGATCTGTCAAGAATCCTCCTGACAGATCGGACGCCTGCCCTGCAGAAAGGCCTCTGCGGGCGGAGAGTTCCGCTTTTTGCAGAACCTCCGCCCGCTGAAACCACTTCAAAATCTTATGCCTGCTAAAAGAAGGCGTAAGGCCTGCTTTTACCAGCATAAGAGTTTTAAAAAAGTAAAAAAAAAATGTTTTCACTCATTTATAATTTTAAAATACTTTTAAAAAAGGTAAATTTATTTTTAGCCCTGTAAAAAACTTTAATTATTTTTTCAAAAAATTTAATTTTTGTTTAAAATATTTAATTTAATGTAATTTTAACTCATTTTAAAAACGTGATGGTTTAAAAAAATGTATTTAATGTTTTGATGTGTTTTTGTGGTGATCTCCATTCATATATTTGACGGGTCTATCTGTCATAAGTATGAAGGGAGATTCCCTTCTCCTATTGGCTGGCCTGGCCCACGTAATCCCAGGGACGCTTGCGAACCGCCTGCGCCCCTGGGATACAGGGGCCTCTGCGCATTTCGACTGTGGAGAGGCCCAGGATCGGAAGTGTCCAGGATCGGAAGCCTCGGGACGCAGGAAGCCTCCTATCGGAAATTACTTGCCAATGTGTTATCTAAATTGACGATTGCACTCAAAAGCAACCAATGGCTGGAACGGGAAATGGAAATGTCCCATTGGTACAGTAAGGGGCGCCTTTCTGAGGCTGAGCTCAAGGCACATTGTTCAGATATAGCTGAGGGAAATTTTGATCAGTACCTGACCTATAAACGTTTGATACTCCCACAGGGTATAAACAGTGGGTAAGTGGACACTATTTTCGCTGGTTGGGGAGTCTAGGACCAGGGGCCAAAGTCCAAAAATTAGAGCCAGACCTTTCGGGAGTGAAGTTAGGAAATACTTCTACACGCAAAGGGTGGTAGAAGTTTGGAACTCTTGTCCTCAAACGGCAGTTGATGCTGGGTCAATCGTTAATTTTAGATCTGTGTTTTGATAGATCTTTGTTAACCAATGGTATTAAGGGATATGGGGCAAAGGCGGGTGTATGGAGTTAGGTCACAGATCAGCCATGATCTCATTGAATGGCGGAACAGGCTCGAGGGGCTAAAAGGCCTACTCATTGAATCATACAAACATACAAAATTCTTACAGGGCTTGACAGGGTAGATGCAGGGAGGATGTTTCCCCCTGGCTGGGGAGTCTAGAACCAGGGGTCACAGTCTCAGAATAAGGGGTTGGCCATTTAGGACTGAGATGAGGAGAAATTTCTTCACTCAGAGGGTGGTGAATCTTTGGCATTCTCTACCCCAGGGGGCTGTGGAGGCTCAGTCGTTGAGTATATTCAAGGCAGAGATCGATAGATTTTTGAATATTAAGGGAATCAAGGGATATGAGGATAGTGCAGGAAAGTGGAGATGAGGTAGAAGATCAGCCATGATCGTATTGAATGGTGGAGCAGGCTCGAGGGGAGGCCTACTCCTGCTGCTATGTTGCTAAGTGCTCCTTTCCTCAGCATTGGCAAAAACTTAACTAAGAAGAAAAGATATCTAAAAGCAGGCTCACAATCTATGTTTAGCATGAGTAACTGACTCAAAACCAACACTCAGAACTGTGCAAAATTATTCTAGATTTAGCTTAATTGAATGAAGTTCCTCAAGAACAATTCAAGCTATCATTGAAAATGTTGATGTCCAAACAAATGATATTTTATTTTTGTGGTTATTGAGATGAGGAACACCAATGCTAGAGAGCAGAACACTTTCCCACTTTTTATCAGCATTAGATGCTCCTTGGTCAGTTATGACATCCAGAAGGCTTCCTTTATTCTGTTCCAACAATGTCATTAAACCTCAGCTTACAATGACAAAAGCAACAACAACTTGTGTTTGTATAGTGCCTTTAACATAGTAACATGTCCCAAGGCGCTTCACAGGGGCGTTATCAAACAAAATTTGACACCGAGCCACATAATGAGATATTAGGGCAGATGATCAAAAGCTTGGTCAAAGAGGTAGGAGAGGTTTAGGGAGGGAACTCCAGAGCTTAGGGCCTAGGGAACTGAAGGCATGACCGCCAATGGCGGAGCAATTAAAATCGGGGATGCTCAAGAGGCCAGAATTGGAGGAGCGCGAAGATCTCATAACAACAATCACAGCAACGACATTTATACAGTGCCTTTAATGAAAGAAAACATTGTGGCGGACTTGGTGTCAGCCGTGGCTCAGTGGTTAACACCTTCGCCTCTGGTGTCGGAAGTTCGTGGGTTCAAGCCCCACTCCAGAGACTTCACATAATCCAGCTCAGGGAATGCTGCACTTTCAGAGCTGTCATGAGATGTTAAACTGTGGCCCCGTCTGCTCTCTCAGGTGGCCGTAAAAGATCCCCACGGCACTATTTGAAGAAGAGCAGGGGAGTTCTCTCTGGTGTCCTGGCCAATATTTATCCCACAACCAACATCAGTAAAAACAGGCTGCTACATTACAACAGTGACTACACTTCAAAAGTACATAATTGACTGTAAAGCGCTTTGGATGTCCTGAGGTTGTGAAAAGCACTATGTATATGGGCGTTCTGTCTTTTTTTTAACTTCAAAGATCAAAAAGAACCAGAATCCAAGAAATGGAGGAAGAAGAATTAGAAGTGAATGAAGATTGAGGAGTTAGTTTTAAGGAGGCTTTTGAAGGAAAAGAGGGAAGCAAGGCTAAGTAGATTTTGGAGGGTGTTGATGTTGAACTGAAAGAGCTGCAGGCTGTGCAACTGAAGTGGAACAAAGGGAAAGGAGGGTATACAAAGAAGGCCAGATCCAGAGGGGTGGAGGACACGTACAGTAACATAGACCTGAATGAACATCCTATTCTACCAGTGTCAATTTTCCAATTCCCACTGCAGTCATGAGTGAGATTTTTAAAACTTTAGTGCTGAATCTGTGACAATTTTGAACAGTGGATTTAAGTCTCCCTTGACCCATTTCATGTGAGAATGTCATCCATTTGGATTGAAATCAAATCCAGGACCAAGAGCTGAAAGGACAGTAGGGGAGATTTTCTGCTTTGGTGCTTCTAGACCAGAACCATGTCCGTCGGGGGCACATATCTGTACATACTCTGCGTCCCCAGCCTTTGATGTTCCATCCATTAATGTTATCAGATTAATCTTAATTATCCGCCACCTTTTATTTGGTGCCCGGGGAACTAAACCTAACTATAATTTTAATTTCCGTTTCTCTTTTGCCTGTAGATTTGGTGTAATATTTTTAATTAAACCTCTTTACTTCCATAACAAATCCTTCATTATACATTGGGATGATCTGTCAAACTGTCTCGCTCACTGTGCCAAATTATTAGTCAACTGGAGGAAGGGATATCACCCTACTGCATTCCTGAACACCTACATGTTTAATCTTCACCTTTGGAGACACCGCATTTAGAAGAAAGTATGTATGTCTATCTTATCTGTAATAATTACTTGAACAAGAAAGGGCATGTTTAAAAAGATCACAGTGAGTTGAAATCATATTGTTGCTGGTGACATCAACACCCTTCTTAACCAAAAACGAAAGTCCTTATATCCAGACCTTACATGATGCCAACTGTGGCCCAAAGCAAGCGCTCTACTTGGAGCTCCAACACAGCAAGAGAGCCCCAGGTGGGCAGAGGAAACGCTTCAATGACACCCTCAAAGCCTCCTTGAAAAAGTGCAACATCCCCACCGACACCTGGGAATCCCCGGCCCAAGACCGCACAAAGTGGAGGAGAAACACCCGGGAAGGCGTCGAACACCTCGAGTCTCTTCACCGGGAGCAAGCGGAAGTCAAGCGCAAACAGCGCAAGGAGCGCTCATCAACCCAAGCACCCCACCCACCCGCCCCTTCAACCACCGTCTGCCCCACCTGTGACAGAGACTGTAGGTCCCACATTGGACTCATCAGTCACCTGAGAACTCATTTTTAGTGTGGAAGCAAGTCATCCTCGATTCCGAGGGACTGCCTAAGAAGAAGAATGGGTAGCGCTCTCGCCTCTGTGTCAGAAGGTTGTGGGTTCAAGTCTCACAACCAAGATTTGAGCTACAAAAATCTAGGCTGAAAGATCTCATGGCACTATTTCGATAGAAGAGCAAGGGAGATCCCCCTGGTGACCTGGCCAATATTTATCCCGCAACCAACACCACTAAAAGACAGATTATCTGGTCATTATCACATTGCTGATATGGGACCTTGCTGTGCGCAAATTGGCTGCCGCATTTCCTTACATTACAACAGTGACTACACTTCAAAAGTACTTCATTTGCTGTAAAGCGCTTTGGGATGTGCTGAGGGCATAAACGGTGTTATATAAGTGCAAGGCTCTCTTCCTTTACACACAACCACACAGTGTGTAGTTTATATCAATGCTGCACTACACAGCCCTGAAGTTAACATCGTTTCAAATGGTGCAACAATTTGCATTAATATCATACCTTTAATGTAATAAAATGTCCCAAGATAATCCACAGAATATAGCACGGATGCTGAGTAGTGTTAGAAGAGTTAGGATAAGTTACCAAAAGAATGTTCAATGAAATAGCTTTTGAGGAGTCGTTGAGAGAATTAGCAAGGCAAATATTTAGGGAGGGAATTCAAGAGAGTAGGGCTTCTACCAATAGAGGGACAGATCAAGGAAGGGATACACAGAAGACCAGAGTCAGAAGCCTAAAGGATATGGGCTGGGACGTAGTGTGGGGTGAGGTCATGGATTTTATATATAAGACTGAGGATTTTGAATTCCATGGGTTTGAGGACAGGGATCCATTGGAGATCAGGAACACTGGGAATAATGGGCAAGTGGAACTTAATATGGGACAGGGTGGAGTTTTTTGAAAAATTGGAATTTGTGTAGGGGGGCCAGAGTGGAGAAGTGAAGTCTTGAGGTAATGAAGGTATGGGTAAGAGTTTCATGGCAGTGGAGGTGAGGCAGGGGGCAGGGGCAGGTAATGCTGCAGATGTGGAATTAAGTGGCCTTGGTGATAGACAGGCTATGCGGTTTGAAGCTCAGCTCAGGGACAAACAGGCCAGCAATGTTGCTCACTGTCTCGTTCAACCAGCGTGAACACCTGGGGAGAGGTTTGCAATTGGTAGCAAGGAGGTGGAGCTTTTGGTGGCAGCCAAATAACATGGTTTCGGAGAAAGTTCTGGTTTATCCATAATTAGTCTGACAATACAGAGGTGGTTGTGGAGTCAAGAATGAATTGCATTAACTGTGATCCAGGGTCAAGGTTAGTGACCTTGAATTTCCAGGTTACTGAAATAGTCCCTGGGCTTCTGAATTTTAGAAAAGCAGGTATTTGAATAACAACATGACCATTTTAGTAGACCATAGACCAAACACAATTACTGGTGTTTATTTAGCTTTGTTAATGTAGCAAAGCCTCTTAAGGCTCTCTACAGTTGAGGGTTGACAACAGTAAGAGGGAGGTTAGCGGAGGTGGCCAGAGTTGCTGTCGAAGAGTTAGGTTTTAAAGAGGC
This sequence comes from Somniosus microcephalus, assembly GCF_052327205.1. Lineage (NCBI taxonomy): Eukaryota > Metazoa > Chordata > Chondrichthyes > Squaliformes > Somniosidae > Somniosus > Somniosus microcephalus. The sequence goes on from NC_141001.1 coordinate 101,464,153, forward strand.
TTTTGAAGGTGGAGAGGAATGTAGTAAAGTGAAGGGGTTTAGTGAAGAGTTCCAGCGTGTGGGGGGTGAGATGGCTAAAGGCCATCATCAAGGAGAGAAGGGGGAACGGAGTTTAGGAGGGCAGTGGAAGAAACTAGTTTGGATGTTAAGTTGCACTGTTTATGGGGGACGGAAAAACACAGTCATATATTCTGATGAAAGCTCAAAAACCTGAAATGTTAACTCTGTTTTTCTCTCTCCACAGATGCTTGGAGGTGGTGGTGTTCCCATGTGCCTGCTGCCCTTGTCCTTCTAGGTGGAAGAGGTCATGGGTTTGGGCGGTGCTGCCGAAGAAGCCTTGGCGAGTTGCTGCAGTGCATCTTGTAGATGGTACACACTGCAGCCACGGTACGCCGGTGGTGGACAGAGTGAATGTTTAAGGTGGTGGATGGGGTGCCAATCAAGCGGGCTGCTTTGTCCTGGATGGTGTTGAGCTTCTTGAGTGTTGTTGGAGCTGCACTCATCCAGGCAAATGGAGAGTATTCCATCTCACTCCTGACTTGCAACCCTCATGGTAATGAAAGGGATGTTAGATAAAGATGGTATTGAATGCAAACAGTGAACGGGTGGAGGTCAAATGCATGCTTACAGATTTTGCCCAGAGAGTAGTAAGTCTCTGGAATACACTGCCGGCTGGTGTGGTGGGTGCTGACTGCCTGCATTGCCTTCGAGAGGGAGCTGGACAGGTTCTTGACTGGGGTAGAGATCGGATTCTATACAAAGTAAGTGTCCATGCGATCTCCTGGACTGTTTTGATCGCCTGAGGGGGATAGGAGGAAGTGTACTATTCATGATGCCCTGGCCAACATGGTGTGGGACAGGCTTGATGGACCGGCTGGTCTTTCTCTGCCCGTCAATTTCGTATGTTGGTAATAATAGTTTTATAGACACTTATAACTTCCCAGAACTTTTGATCATTTTCTTTCAGTTGTTACTTCTACGAGCCATTATTCATCAGAGTGATTCAAAGCATAAAGAAGTATGTTAAAGATAGCAACAACAAACCAAAAAACTCCTCGGAGATTGAGGGAGGGAATGAAACTACTTGGGATCAGAATGAAAATGTAGACACCGACTTAGGGAATAAATGTGGTGCCGTGGGATCCTCTGGTTGACTCCTGTCGGGAGTGCTGAGGCAACTGGCAAGTAACATAGTTCTGTTCTACGGGGCTGGGGCCGGGGAGGGGGGTGAGGGGGGTGAGGGGGGGGGGGGGTAAGACCATATATATTTTTTGTAAACCAGTCAGTCCCGGGGTTGATTATGCTTAGAACGCTTCCAGCTGGCAGCGGAAAGACTTTGAACATCGACATGTACCTATGGGTAAGCACATCACATTTCCAGCCATTTACCTATAGTGTTTCATTTCTTTAATATCTACGAGTTTAGAAATTAATCCTTGGTAAAAGTGAACCAAAGGAGCACAGCCCATTCACGGCGTGTCATTCTGATCCATTGTACCGACAGGTGTTTTATTTTTTTTCGTTTTATTTTGTGGAGGGGGGTGGGGGGGGAGGGCAGTTTCATTTCAGCCGCCATCCTACAGACAACAAGGAACACAAAGCAATTGGGGATTTAATTTTTAAAAAAAAAAAGCCATGTATTCTTGTCCGTCTCCTGCCTGGAGTCTAACTTTCGACAGATAACACTGATCATGGGTGCGGGTTAAGGATGCACGTTCAGATACTTACGCTGTTGCACCAGCAAAAGGAATGGACTGTGAGATATTACACTTTATTCATAATCTTGCGCCAAGTATTTTCCCACAGCTTATGGTATCGGCAGACAATACAGCCACTATCTGCAAGGCCTCTGCCGCATCCGTGTTTGACGTGAGAATATCTCTGCTCCTTTTATCTCTCTGATGCGGGTGTTGGATGGGCTCCAGCTCACCTTGGTTGTTAGTCGTTCTGAACTGCTATCTGTGACAATCAATCATACTGACGCTTCCTATATTTCAGCAGCTACTAAATTGTGGTTTCTGTGTCTTCATCTGTCTGAAAGTAATTTATGTCTCTCCAAAAATTTGAAGTGATGACTTCACTGAAAGTTGGTTAAAAAAAACAACCCACCCAATCTGAAGGACGGAGGCTGGCTCGTAAACCTGAAAACAAAAAAAATGAAGCAGGCAGCTGCTGTGTTCACAATGTGCCCGTGTGCAGCCAGTCTCCATGCTTGTCCTTTCAGGTTGTCATCCGTCACCAGGCACCCAGGTGGCATTGCATTCCACAAGGGCATGGTCCATGGTGCAAAAGAGCTCGGATGATTGACAGTTTATACGCAGGATTCCGGTTAAACTCCGAGACCAGTTGCCTGAAATGTGGGGACTGCCAAATGTCCTGGGGGTGTAACTTTAGGCAGAGTCACTCACGCTGCCACGCTAATCATCTAAAGGAGCTCTCCCACAGTGTCCTTCAATTTTTCTTGTGTTACAGTGATGGAAAGCCCCTTTTAAATTGTCCTCACTCCATGCAGTACAATTTTACTGAGCGGCTGTCTCAGAAACATAAAATGATGCCAAGATCGGAGGCTTTTCACTTCCTTTCGGAGGTCTCAGCCGTGGCACAGTGGGCAGCACTCGCGAAGGTTGTGGGCTCAAGCCCTCTTACAGGGAATTGAACGCAAAATCTAGGCGGACACTCCAGGTGCAGTACTGAGGGAGCGCTGCACTGTAGGAAGGTACCGTCGTTCAAGAGGTGCGAGTAAAAGATCCCATGGCACTATTTCGAAGGAGAGCAGGGGAATTCTTTCTCTGTGTCCTGCTCAACATTTATCCTTTAACCAACATCACTGAAACAGACTGTCTGTTTCATTATCACATTGCTGTTTGTGGGTCCTTACTGTGCGCAATTTGGCTGCTGTGATTCTTACATGACAACAGTAAACACGCTTAAAAACAAAGTACTTTAATGGTTGCAAAGTCCTTTGGGACATCCTGAGGTCGTGAAAGGTGCTATATAAATGGAAGTCTTTCTAATTTTGTTGGTGACTCCACCCATTCACCATTAGCAACCCTCAGAGTGACTAAGTTGGACCCTGTATTGATTTTTATTAGTATAATTTTCTCCATTCTTCTTCCCTCTTCCTGAAGGCACTGACTCTGATGGATTGGATTATGGTTCCATACCCTTCGGTAGGTCACCAAATAGTTATTCTTCACGTGTAAGCTTAAACAGTGAACAACAGCAGCTTATTTGACCATTTGGAGTCTTAAAGGCAAGCACAAATCCTGTTATTATAAGCATTCAAGTTATTCAGGAGCAGGAAACTGAGGAGATTTTATTTTTCTTCCTTAAACCAAGGACAACAAGGCCAATTGTAGAACTTCAGTTGAGATTTGTTAACGTGGCACAGACTAGGACTAAACCAGGTACTTTTGGTTTGTACAATTCAGTGCTACCCTAGAGGCTGCCTTTAGCCACTACAAAACTCAGGAAGCTAGAATCCCACATTCAGAGAAATACTTTAATATTTCAGATAAGTAATTTTTTCAACAGGTTTCCCATTATTTTCAGTAGAACTGTGCCTCATTAGCCATTGGCAGGGATGAGAACATTGGACACAGTTTGTTGGTCTATGGACAACTATCCAATTGTAAATGAGAATCTGATCACCCATTTCGAAGGAGGTGCAAGTAGAGGCATACCCTTCTTTAGTAACTGAGCACTGATGCAAAAACACAAAAGGAAAAGTGGCCCAACCATGGCTAACAAAAGAAATTAAGGATCGTATTGGATCCAAAGAGGAGTCATATAAAGTTGCCAGAAAAAGTAGCAAGCCTGAGGATTGGGAGCACTTTAGAATTCAGCAAAAAAGGACCAAGAGATTGATTAAGAGGGGAAAAATAGAGTATGAGAGTAAACTTGCAAGGAACTACAGGGTAGGACATTTAGAACTGAGATGAGGAGAAATTTCTTCACCCAGAGGGTGGTGAACCTGTGGAATTCTCTACCACAGAAGGCTGTGGAGGCCAAGTCACTGAATATACTTAAGAAGGAGATGGATAGATTTCTAGACACAAGGGGTATCAAGGGGTATGGGGAGAGAGCGGGAATATGGTATTGAGATAGAGGATTAGCCATGATCATATTGAATGGTGGAGCAGGCTCGAAGGGCCAAATGGCCTACTCCTGCTCCTATTTTTCTATGTTTCTATGCCATTCAGGGTAGTGGCCTTGTTCACATTGAGCTTGGCTACAATATGCTTAGATTCTTACCCAACATTGGAATATTGCCAAAGTGCATTGCTGCGCTTCGCTTAGTGTGAAAGCCAACATGTGAACTGAGCTTATCATTACTGAGCTCAAGTCTCTACGCCCTATTTCTCATGAATGTATTCATCTTTAGCAGAACCGCGAGGTAACAATGAAGAAATGTAGATTGATAATGATTTCTAAACATGTTTTCTTTTAAGTGCAACATCAAATCAGCGATGTAAATAAGATTTAACCTTGGTTATTAGCCGAGTGGGACCTACACAGATTGGATCCTGTACTACATAACTTATCAAAGTGAGATACCAAGGCATTGAACATAGGAACATAGGAACAGGAGGAGGCCATTCAGCCCCTCGAGCCTGTTTCGCCATTCAATGAGATCAGGGCTGATCTGCGATCTAGCATCAATTGCCGTTTGTGGTAGAGAGTTCCAAACTTCTACCACCCTTTGTGTGTAGAATTGTTTCCTAATTTCACTCCTGAAAGGTCTGGCTCTAATTTTTAGACTATGTCCCCTAGTCCTAGAATCCCCAACCAGCAGAAATAGTTTCTCCCTATCTACCCTATCTGTTCCCCTTGATATCTTGAAAACTTCGAGCAATTCACCCTTAACCTTCTAAATTCCAGGGAATACAACCCTAGTTTGTGTAATTTCTCCTCGTAATTTAACCCTTGGAGTTCGGGTATCATTCTGGTAAACCTACGCTGCCCTCTCTCCAAGGCCAATATATCCTAGGGACATGCGACAAAACTCAACCATTTTTGGTTTATAATTTGTGGTCAGTGGCCAAGCAAAGGTGTGGCCCTGAAGTAAAGTTTGCACAACTACCTCGCGATCTCTGCAGCGAGCAGTTCAGGTTTTCTGCGTAGTTGAAATCCACGAAGCAACCAATCAAAACACAGGATTCTCACCAGACAGCGAACCAGGAAGTGGGCACGAGCCTTTGATTCTAACTTTTTAAAAATGTTAGAGAGAGAGAGAAAAACAAAGTTTGGGACGCTCACATGGGGAAGTTTCTTAAACATTTAATTTTTTTTAAAAAAATGGATAAATTTGACACACCACAAAATTAAACATCGTTTATCGGGGGCAGTCAATACGCTGTTAAAACCCCTGTTACATCTAATCCAACAGGGTCTAACTTTTAATGGGGTATTTAACAGCGTAATTACTGCGGAAGAGCCAAAGTTTTCGTCAGTTTCCATGGTTTGAGAGATTTCACTGATTGTGGGGGGAGGAAGGGGGGAGGGGCGGGGGTCTCCACAGCGCAGCCTGTGGCGGAGCAGTGAGTGACGGACCGCAACTTCAGGACTTCCGCGTTAGCCCGTGCGTGCGCCAAATCCTGAAGTTGCGGTCAGTTTCAAAGGTGAAACGACGACGGAACATGTCATCAGGACTGCAAATTCCAGGCTGATGTGTCATGGGATTTGGTTTTCTTTCTTCCTGTCATGATTCGAAGAGGCTTCAAAACCAGCTTCACTGACAGGAAATGGCCTAGCTTGTTTTGATATGCAAGAGTCCCAGAAGCTAGATGCTTTGTCTGGACAGGGAGGGAGGCTAAACCATTCAAGTCAAATGCAAGCATCTTGTGGGTTCCGTTTGCATACGTGGCTGATTGGTATCTCTATTTTTGAGTTTGAGGTACATATTTGAATTTTTTTTTCTTTATCCCAGACATTCTTTAAAAAAAAATGTATTTCTCAGCCAAGGTTTAATGGAATGTTTATTCTACTTCCGTCTGAAGTTTGAGAATGTGAGGGCAGGTGGTATAACCAGTAAGCCACAATACAGTGATAAAGGTTTTTTGTTGGATGGGTTTCCCGATAGGAGTGGTCTGAGATGCTGAGTCTGAGCAAAATATCTAGAGTAAAAAACTAAAAACGTAACAGGACACACCCCATTACCTAAATCCATAGAGTTTAGGAGCACCTCCCAAACCCGTGACCTCCACCACCTCTAGAAGGACAAGGGCAGCAGGTGCATGGGAACGCCATCACCTCCAAGTTCCCCCCAAGTCACACACCATCCCGACTTGGACATACAATATCGTCGTTCCTTCATCGTCGCTGGGTCAAAATCCTGAAACTCCCTCCCTAACAGCACTGTGGGAGTGCCTTCACCACACGGACTGCAGTGGTCCAAGAAGAAGGCCCACCACCACCTTCTCAAGGGCAATTAGTGATGCCTTGCCAGTGATGCCCATATCCTGAGAATGTATTAACAAAAACGGTGGGCAGGAGCAAAGGCTTACGGGTCCTTTAAATGTGTACTGCTAGAGTTTAATCACCTACGACTGTGCAGCATACCAGCACTGATGTGGTTCCCGCATCTGCTTGTTCAGCCAGGACCACACCACCCGTTAGGGTAATGAGCTGCAGGGTTTATCTGATGTCAAGTGGGATGAATCTATGCTCCCAATAATATGCCAGGCTGGCTGGTCAATCAGCATCAATAGTGGCCTGGAATACTGCGAACCTGCCTGGCTAAGGTGTTAGATTATTGAGCCTGCTACAGAACACGGACTTGGCTCCAGACTTCCATTGCCCAGCATATCATCTTGGAGCCTTCTGAACCCCTCCAAGGAGGATAGTCACTGGTCAGTTATATTCAGGAGTTGTATTTAAGGGTACTGACTACACTACTGCTGACCATGCAAGGAGCAAAACAGAGACTAGGTAACAACTGGCATCTCTCAAGAACTTACAAAGAATTTCCTTCAATGGGAATTAAAGAGTGGCTAAAGACTTGCCATAACTCCAAGTTCAGAGCTTGACTATTCTGTGTCCTATAAAAACTCTGGTGTTTCCTGACTAAGAGTACTGGTACAAGTCTTTAAGTGCCGGCAAATCTCTTGGAATATAAGAAAGGGACGCTGCAGGGGCTAACTGGAGAGTGGTGCACCTATCCGCCATCAAAACAAACTATCCCGACTCCCAATCCCTACCACTGTCTTCGGGGAATTAAACTTTAGGATTTCTGATGTAAGTGAATATCATTAAATGACAACAGATTAAGTAATTACTTAAGGTCTAAGCGATAAAATGCAAATATAAAACTAAACACATGATACACGCAGCAATCAAATTCGTAGCATCAGAATGAGTTGGGCAAGTAAATTTATGTGACACTGGACACCTGCTTCAGTCTTCACATGGTATCTGTGTTATACTGTTAACATGGAGAATGCTATGGTTATTGGCCATTTGTTCAACTATAATTGTTTAACTCGGTCTATAAAAATATGGCAAGACCGATCAAACATGATGTGTAGGTAGACTGTATAATTATCAATAAGAATTTGAGGCTAAAAATTGAGTAGCACCCCATTTGGGGCGCTAACCAGTAGCGCCCCGGAAAAATTAGCACCCCCCCATGCCGGAAATTGTGTGGTTGCGCCCCAAGAGGGAAGCGGGGTGCTACTGGAAGCGCCCTGCATCCCTCTTGGGGCATTGCGAGTCAATATCGTGCTGCGGTATTGCAGGCCTTCCTCCCCTTCTTAAAGGGGAGAGGCCTTGCGCAGCGCAACCCGGGGCCCAGCTGAGCCCCCGGGGATCGGGAGTGCCGGCAAAAGAACCCGGCACTCAAGAGAAGTGCCGGGCTCTTGGAGCGCAGCTGGCACTCCGCGGGGGGGGTGGGGGGGTGGCGTTTCAGGAGGTCGGGGACGGGAGTGCAGGCAGGCAGGTGCTGGCAGGCGGCCAGCAACAAAAATGGCCGCCCCGCACCTCGCCTTTAAATTGCACCTCCCCGGCCGCAGGTAAGCCCCCCTGACCCCGTCGGACATAGCGTCCGGTGGTAAGTCAGCGTGCGCTCCCGGAGATTGCGAGCGGGGCGCGGCGCACGGCGATGATGTCACCGCCGGTGGCGCAGCGCTGCGGGGCGCTACCAGTTAGCGCCGCTGCTAAACTCCAGCTGAATTTCGCGGGAGGTGTTGGCGGCGCAGCGCCCGGGCGCCAATTGCTTTGCGCCCCGTTAGCGCCCTCTTAGGGCAGTAATGGGAGGCGCAAAGCAACCGAATTTTTAGGCCTTGTATTTTTACCTTGTTGTAACTTTATATGGCCTTAGCACTTAAAATTAGAGCTAAGCAGTTCAGGAGTGATGTCAGGAAGCACTTCTTCACACGAAGGGTAGTGGAAATCTGGAACTCTCTCCCCCAAAAAGCTGTTTATGCTAGTTCAATTGAAAATTTAAAAGCTGAGATTTTTGTTAGGCAAAGGGTATTAAGGGTTACGGAATCAAGGCGGTTAGAAGGAGTTAAGATACAGATCAGCTATGATCTAATTGAATGGCGGAACAAGCTCAAGGGGCTGAATGGCCTCCTCCTGTTCCTGTGTTCCTATAAACTCAAACAAGAGTGCTTTTTATTACTTAGAGGATGCCATAAATTAAGAATTTAAGTAAAATTCTCCATCTGTTTTAAGTGAGGCTTTCATGATTACACCAAAGCTCGCATTGTAAGGGTTGAAGTGTGTTTCAAGAGTGACCCATTGTCAGATAACATCATAAGCTGCAAGAGTGTTAGTGCCTGGAAACACAGACTTACTTGTGGGGTTATAATCCTGTAAATCTGAAACAATATTTTCTTCTTTCAAATGGGGCGAAGGGCTCTCCTCGTCCAAAATGATCTGCGATTTTGTGATTCATACTGAAATGATAATTGTTTTTTTTAAGTATATTACAGATAACTGGCATAACATAAGTTTATAACATTAGGCACCAGTGCGAAACATTAAGATCGCGTAAATAATCCAGCTTTAGTAATTCCTGTGGATGCAGATGCATGTGCACAGAAATGCATTCTATAATGTGCTTTAAGAGCATCTGGTATGTTGAGTAATGTGCACAAGATGCCATTGAATCAGGATAACGCTTAATCATTATGTTTCTGTTACAGCTGCCATTAGTTAGAAAATTATTTGAAATATAACATAATATTGCTATGTTTTGCTATCCATATAGTGCTAATCGTTAGACACTGCAAAGTCACAGTTATGAAGGGAAGCCTGTCACCCTAAGTTATTGGCGTTCTTCAAATAAGAATGCTTTTCACCTACACCTACTTCATAATAGTTCATGTCAGCTTCCTTGACAAAGGGAAGGGTGTGGTATGCTGTCAGACAGAGATGTTTCAAAGAAGGAAAATTGATGATTTATTCATAGAGAACGCTGTAGGGGGGCTAGTGGTAGGTGTTAGCTCTGTGGTAGCGCTCTTGCCTCTGAGTCAGCTGGTTGTGGGTTCGATTCCCCACTCCAGCACTTGAGCAAATAATCTCAGCTGACACTCCAGTGCAGTACTAAGGGAGTGCTGCACTGTCAGAGGTGCCATCTTTCAGATGAGATGTCAAACTGAGGCCCTGTCTGCTCTCTCAGGTGGATGTAAACTATCCCATGGCAGAGAAGTCCTGGCCAACATTTATCCCTCAACAAACTTCACTAAAACTGTTTAATTGATCATTTATCTCATTGCTGTTTATCAGACCTTGCTGTGTGCAAATTGGCTCCCGCGTTCCCCTACATTACGACAGTGACCATACTTTATCATATGAAGTACCTTAGGACATCCTGAAGTTGTGAAAGATGCTACATAAATGCTGCCTTTAATAAATAATTTCTCGATTGTAGCTATTGCATTTATCATTTTGTTTCTCTAAAGCAGAGCAATGAAGTGGAATGGTGGATGAATTGGTTAATGCGATGTTACAGCGGAAACTTGAATGCATGTTTAAAAAGCACGTTGCATCCAAAATCCATGAGAGCAATACTGAAAATTAGCAATGGTGAGACTCCAGGAGTCAACATTGGGAAGAGAGGATTGCCAAGGCTTCTTCGGCAGCACCTCCCAAACCCGCGCCCTCTTCCACCTAGAAGGACAAGGGCAGCAGGTGCATGGGAACACCACCATCTCCAAGTCACACACCATCCTGACTTGGAAGTATATCAGCCATTCCTTCATCGTCGCTGGGTCAAAATCCTGGAACTCCCTCCCTAACAGCACTGTGGGAGTACCTTCACCACACGGACTGCAGCAGTTCAAGAAGGCGGTTCACCACCACTTTCTCGAGGGCAATTAGGGATGGGCAATAAATGCTGGCCTTGCCAGCGACGCCTACATCCCATAAACCAATAAAAAAAAAGGAGACATACATAGGAAAGAACTACAGAAAAAACTGCTAAGAGTTTGTCACAATAAGGTTAGAGAAATATGGCTTCCCTCTGAAACGCAAAGTATTAAGTAATGGCACATATACAAGCTTCTTTAAAAAGAGGAAATATTCAGCCATCATGTTATATTCAATATTATTAAGTTGTATAAATAACAGTTTTGCTGATTTGGTAATTTGGCCAGTGTTTTTGCCACAGTACCACAAACAAATTCAGTTTTTCAACAGGTTGATTGTAAATCGGACCTCATGGTCGCCTAAAGTAGAGCTGAATAATCATAGTGAGGACATTGTGAGATGGGCTCGTATAAGTTGGACACACTCCGAGGATAGCAAAATGAGCGACGCTATCATACGTTACTATAATACTCTATAAAATTTTTGTGGATGTAGTCTTGCCAGCAGTGCTATTATGCATGAGCATCAAGATTGTTCTGAAACCAGCGATGTCAAAGAAGAAAGACTTACATTTACATTTCCTTGAACAACAACAACAACTTGCATTTATATAGCACATTTAACGTAGTAAAACGTCCCAAGGTGCTTCACAGGAGCGTTACCAGACAAAATTTGACACCGAGCCACATAAGGAGATATAAGGACAGGTCAAAGAGGTGATGCCAGTGATGTCCTTGAACAAATCTTATAAAGTCTAAATACATCACCATTTTTACGTAATAAAATGCACTTCCCTCCTCCCCCCCCCCCCCCCACATTCAACAGCCATATTTCAGCAACTTAAATATTTAAAAACTGTTCCAACCAGTCCACGTACAGTCCGGTGTTTAAATAACTCTGCTGGTTAAAACAAAAGGAACCCGTTTGGAACCAAAGATGCTGCTGCTGCATATCTGGCTGACAGAAACGAGTGACACTTGGAGGTGTGTAGTCCGTTAGTTAAGCGTGTGGGGTTTGATTACTTGCCTCTGTGGTTCGAGAGCTGCATCTCACATGGTAACTATTGTTCTTGATTGACCAAACTGACGTCGCAATGTAGAATAGTATAGGGAACGATTCGCGGTATAACTTTATGGCTCTGTACAGTGTGATGGTGATTTATAGGCCCTCCCTTTGTATCATCGTGTAAAATCTGGGTACAATTATTTTTGTTTGGTTTAGTTGGACTGCAAATACGCCTTACATTCCAAGTGGTATGGGCAAAATTTTACATTGAGCTATGAACTTGGTAGATATGATCAGTGTCGACGGGTGAATTTGTAGTAAAAATGTTGTGGTCCTGTTAAACAAGTGTCTGCTATAAGTACATTTGCAATCCATAGCCTTGTGCGATGTCACCGTGGGGCCTGCCATTGTTAAGTGACAATTGACACAATAGTCTTTAAGTTACTTTTCTCTGTTTATGATTTAGTTGGCTGTTCAGTTGCAGAAGAAGGGATTTCATGTGGCTTCTTGATTACTGAGGGAGTGACGTAAACAGTGAGGGACGAGGCATAACTTTTGTGGGATAAAAAGTGGCATTCATTTAATTCTGTTCCGAGAGGATCAAGATACATGGTTCAAGGGCAAATGGAAAAAGATTTATGGCTTGTTAGCTTTATACTGCTTGAGTCAGCTGAAGGCACACATTGAAATGGAATGAGCAAGTTACATGTGATTTTGGAAGTTCACACGCTTTAATATCCTGTAGGCACCATTAGCACAGACCGATTTACCCAGCTGGTTAATACTGTAGTATACTAAAACCTTGGGAAAATTCTTCTAACTTGGTTTATGTGGAAAGAATGGTCACATTTCAAATTAGCATGCAAATTGGCAAGCCAGAAAGCTTTTGACAAAATTTGCTACTGCATGATTGTAAACTGAGCTTAAGCAAAATATAAAAGGGGCCAGTTATATCATATGGATATACGGCACGTGCATAAAATATTAGTTAACTCACAATCACAGTTTTTTCCCCCCCGCCCCTTGACCTGCACAGGCTGTAACTGGAAGTTGTCACAAATTTAAGCGGTGCATCACAGCTCGGACTTGGTGACTGGTTGACTTCCAACCAACAGGACAGCAAGTTCACAGTGTCAAGGTTGGTTGTTGCAGCCAAGTTTTCAGGAGCAGTTCTCAGCTCAGGTGAAGTAACGGAATGCCGTAATGAAACAAGAAAGGCATAAGTGCCAATTCCCTAACTTTGTGATTCCTCTGAGTAGAGTTAGGGTCAAATTGCGGGAGTTCTTAACCGCAGATTCTTTTTAAAAATTCGTTCTCGAGATGTGGGTGTTGTGGCCAACAACTTTATTCTCCATTCCTAGTTGCCCTGAGAAGGCGGTGGTGGGTCTTCTTCTTGAACCACGGCAAGCGGTTTAGAAACATAGAAACATAGAAGATAGGAGCAGGAGTAGGCCATTCGGCCCCTCGAGCCTGCTCCGCCATTCAATGAGATCATGGCTGATCATCCAAACTCAGTACCCTGTCCCTGCTTTCTCCCCATATCCCTTGATCCCTTTAGCCTGAAGAAATATATCTAAATCCCTTGATCCCTTTAGCCTTAAGAAATATATCTAACTCCTTCTTGATACAACTGAGTGGCTTGCTAGGTCACTTCAGAGTGCAATTAAGAAAGGGACTTGCATTTATATAGCACCTTTCATGACCACCGGACACCTCAAAGCGCTTTACAGCCAATGAAGTACATTTTGAAGTGGAGTCACTGTTGTAATGTGGGAAATGCGGCAGCCAATTTGCACACAGCAAGCTCCCACAAACAGCAATGTGATAATGACCAGATAATCTGTTTTTGTTATGTTGATTGAGGGATAAATATTGGCCAGGACACCGGGGATAACTACCCTGCTCGTCTTCAAAATAGTGCCATGGGATCTTTTACGTCCACCTGAGAGAGCAGTTAACAACATTGGTATGGGACTAAAATCACACATGGACCTTTAGGGTTTCCTTCCCTAAAGGATATTAGTTGAACTAGTTGTGTTTTTACAACAATCCAACAGCCTCCTGGTCACTTTTACCATTTCCAGACTTTTCTTTAAAACTGAATTCCAATTCTCAAGCTGCCAGGGTGGGATTGAACACTCATTCTATCGATTATTAGTCTAGGTCTAACCTGTGTTGCTAGGGCAGTAACACAACCACTATGCGACCATACTTTTTCTCTATAATTAGTGAAAACAGGAATTTTGGGCCCAGATTTCATTGTTTCACTTCATGGGGCTGCTGGTACATTCTTAACACCTTAGGTTGAGGAAGAGCTCAGCAAAACACAGGTTGTGTTCAGCAATAGCTGTCTGAGGTGCCTGAAGGTCTCTTTTAACCCTACCGCAAATATCCTTTTTTCTTCACCCCACCTCATTCTGTTCTAAACCCGCCAAGTCTCCTGAAAATGAGAATTGGATTATATTCACAGCCATTGGATTAAAATGGCTGACGCTCATTTTGATTTGAAGTCTGCATTTAGGACAAATGCCACCAAGCTGGCCTAAACTGGGATAGATATTCTTCTACATATTCCCAACAATATCCTTTCATTTTGTTTTGACCACGCAAAATAAGTATGAGGCAGGAACGAGAGAAGTGAAGCTTTTTCAGGCTGGAGTAAATTGATTGTGAATATGAACAGATAGTATTCTAAAAATGTTCGCATAATTATCTCAGCAGTGATGGACGCTCCTATTGTGCTCAGTATGGTAAGCAATTTAAAGACAAAGTGGAAGTGTTTCCTGACCTACGGTAGGGTAGTGATTTTGATACTGGACTAGTAATCCAGAGAGTGTAAATTCAAATCCCACCATGGGCAGTGACATGAATCAGTCATTCATGAAAGAAAGACGTATGAAATCATGCTGAGCGGCCTGCGGGTGGCGCTGTCCAGGGAGAGTATAAATACTCGGGCAGGGGCCCAGCTTGTGCAGGACATTCTTAACAGGAACTAGTGAAGGACACAACTAGACCTCCATGTTGTAAAACAGTTGATTAAAGCTTTGTTTAATGCTTAGACCAAGTGCCTAGTACAAGAAACTCTTTTAACCGGCACCTAAATATCCAGAAATCCCTCTTAACCGGCAAAATTCAGGAGTAGGTTCAGGTAAGTTTTACTATATATTAATGGCTGCGTATACGGGGTTCCTGGATCTGTGGCCATTTAACCGGGACTCCTGCACAAGTGCCGTGTAACCAGGGCTCCTGCACCTGTGGCCATGTACGGGGCTCTCGTACATTGGTAAGTATACCTCTCTGTAATCCGGACTTTTTGATCAACCGGCACCACGCCGGTCATGTTGGTGCCGGATAAAAAATAGTTTCCTGTAGTTTTCTTACGTTAGGCAGTTTGTGGGTTTGAATTGTGTTTTAAAAAAACAACTGGTAGCTTGTTAAATACCCAAATGTTTCACTAATCTCCTGTAGGGAAGGAAACCTTGTTGCTGTCCTTACCTAGTCTAGCCTACATGTGACTCCAGTCCCACACCAAGCTGATTGATTCTTAACTGGCCTAGCAAGTCAACTAGGGATGAGCAATAAATGTTGGCCTTGTCTGTGATATCCACATCCCAAGATTGAATAATAATTTTAAAAAAGGTGGTGAAGTTGATGAGTCCTGATGAAAGCCATCAACAAACTGTCGAAGAAACAGATGTGAGACCCAGGAAGCTATCAAGCTCTCGGATTGAAAAGCTGTCCTCCCACAATTCTAAAGTCTTCTCCTTGAGCCAATCCACCGGAGCGTATGCTCTATGGCACCAAACACAATTTGCAGACTAGCCACGCAACTCACTTTCTTGGGTACTTGGCTAGACTCTGCGCTCATGCAGTCGCATCTGCCCACAATCTTTCACCAGAGTCGAGATAAAAATCCAGACTTCACAGGCTCAAATAAGCCACTTGAGTTTTGCCTGCCAGGCAGTCTTAACCAGGCAAGCTTTTAGCAGGTATTTCAACCTAGCCTGTTGTGAAATTTCAAGAATTTTATCAGTGTCAGAAGGAATGAGATAGGAAAAGGTTTTATGGTTCTTTTGCTTCCTGAACTTTGTTGAGGTCTCTGGCACATGCAGAGCAAGTTTCCAGCAGTAGACTTTTGACATATCAGGAATTTTGACACCTACTCTGAATGGCTACTGGATTGATGGAGTAAGGTCCCAGTTTGATAGGCATCGCCCATTATCAATCTTTGACTTCACGCTTCCAGAACGTTTTTTCCATGGGAATCACATTGTACATTTGGGTACTGCTGCTGAGAGACAAAAAGGTTTTATTCAGGACAGACAACAACACAGTAGTTGCTATCCTGAACAAACAATCCAGCTCCTCCCTCCTTACCATAGACCTTGACAGGAGACTTGTATGGGCTTGTCTGCAGGAAAACATTGTCTTTTTTCAGACTGGAAATATTCCAACTGTCAATAACTCCCTTGCTGATTCCAACTCTCATTTTAAAGTAGAATGAGGTGGGCTAAAGAAAAAAAAAGGGGATATTTGCGGTAGGGTGAAAAGAGGCCTCAAGCACCTCAGGCAGCTATTGCTGAACACAACCTTTGTTTTGCTGAACACCTCCTTAAACTGAGGTGGAAAGAACATGCCAGCAGTCACCGCCTACCCAATTCCATGAAGTCAAGCAACTATGGAATCTGGGCCCAAATTTCCTGTTTTCGCTAATTATAGAGAAGAAATAGACGGCGAGTCAAAAGTGACATTTGGATTTTGAGACTGTTGACTTAATAGCCTTGCATGCCAGAGTTACCCACGGGGAATTTTGACTGTTTTATTTCAGATTATTAACTTTAATATACATTAGACTCATGCCTATCATTTCATTAAAATTAGCAAGGAGAAGAATTTCAGCCCCTCTTTAAAATCACGTCATAAAATTGAGGTCTTCAGTATTCTACACTCTCCGACTGCGCAGCATTATTTGTTGATTTAACGTCAGATATTATTTTACCATATTTTCCTACTCAGTCAATGCCTGTTTACTGCACTGTGTTTTCTTTTGTTTTTCTTGCTGTCATTCCAGAGGTAGGTCTGTCATTAACTCTCACGAAGGATGGGGGAGCCATTAAGTTCGATGCCAGGGAAGTTGCGAACGGAGGGGGGTGGGGAGGGGGGAAGTGCGGTGGGGGGTGGGGGGGGGAGGATGGTTGCTTGGGGTTCCCTTTGTGGGCGACCATCATTCTCACCTACTCTGAGCCCGCTTTTGGCATGATCCGTACCAGCACAGCAGGAGGTTAGCATCTAAATTCGCAGGGGAATGATAGACAAGCTCTTTTGGCACTGGACTGGGTTCGAGCCATTGTTTGCTGCACACAGCCCCTGAAGGCAGGCAGGCACACTGATGGCTTGCAGCTGGACTGCCCTGCTGAGTATCTTGTGCCTCCTGCATATCTGAGCCTCTTGCTTATCCTCGTCCTTTGCTTATCCTACCCTGAGCACCGTTTCCCCCAAAGCTTTCCCTATTCTATCGCCTCTTTTAAGGCAAGTAAGTAATGATATAATTGAACCCAACAGGTCAAGTACTTGTGTGTCATATTTTTTTTCTGAATAAACCCTTTTGTGTTTTTCTCAATGTTGCGCCAGTCATGATATGCCCTGACCAGCCATTAGTTTGTAATATTTTACATGCACCGCTGTCATATTGCATTAAAGATGTACTCCTGACAGCTACCCTTTATGTTGAGAGAATGACATTGATTGCAAAAAAAGGAACAGTTTCTCAGGGTGAAATGAGACCTTTGACCACCTCAAGCAGCTATTATCTACCATAACCTTGGCTCTGACTGTTTGGAGCGAGTGTTTTTTTTATTTTATGGAAATTTCTGTCAAGAATATTTTTCTTAACAAAAAAAAATTGACCCTACCTTTATGACTAGTATTAATACCCAGTATATAATCTATTATAGTGTCTGGTAATTTCTCTAAATATGATCATTTACAGCTTAATCTCTTTGTTTCTGAGGGGCAAACTTTTAACATGAAAGAATATTGAATTACTTCCTACCTGATACAAGATACTGCAAACAGTTTCTTAATAAGTATGTCCCTTTTAAAAAGTTATACCCCTTATGGCGTCTTCTCAAGTCTGCTCACATCCTCCCTTATAGAATGTCTGACAAAAAAAATTCTGTAAATCTTTGTACATTATAAACTGGAACGATAAACATTCTAACCTGACCGCATTTTTAAGAAGAAAGTAGGATAAGTGCAATCTTATTACTCCACCGATTATTAATTATTGATGTTTCTATATTGCTTATTTCCTGTTTAAAAAAAAAACACGTTTTTAAAATGAACTTTTACAGAGTGTGGGTTGGACTAGTTAATGAACAATCACTTCAAAGGAGGCCATTGAGGGATATTGTGGCTTGGAAAAGAAAAATAGTGGCGTCTCTGTCCGCACCGATATTCCTTTTTGTATAGTTATCCTTTTTCAGTTGTTCCTGTGTGAAAAAGTTCATTCATAACCCATCTCATGCTAAACGGCCCCATTCCCTCCTCCCCCCCCCCCCACCACCCCCCCCCCCCCACATTCAAAACCTCACACAGTTGCCATTGCTAACAACAACCTGTCAACCATTTTTTCTGCACTGTGTTATGCGGCCTTTGTTTTCCCACCCAGCAAGCCTTGCAGCTGTCGTCAGGCTGAAGAATAACCACTGCACTAACAGCCTGTGATCACTCAGCTGGAAAATTCACACCGAAGAACTTTGTATTCACAGCTATAATCAGGCCAGCAGAGTGTTTCCTCCTCTCTTGCAGTAAATCTTTATCAGTTGTGTTCTGCTCATCAACCAGTGGCGCCAACTCTTTGGGTCACATTGAGCCCTTGTTTCATTTCCCATACTCATACACACTCTACATTATAAAAGCTGGTTTTGTTAAGGGTTTAGTGTAGAAAGGGATTCATTAACTCTTTTTTTTGAGGGGTGGGGTGGTTGGGGGGGGGGGGGGAGGGTGGGTGTTGATGGTGCTAATTTAGAAAACTGCAGCCAGAATGCAATTAATCATTTGCCACAACAACTTAAGTACAACATGCAGCTGGCCGTTAATATTATGTCAGATAAGACACATGCTCGGTCGAAGAGCTGCTAACTGACACATGCCTGGCACAAATCGAGCCACCATCATACCTGCCAGTATTTGAAAAGCAAAAAAAAAGTAAAAAAATGAGTGGGGCTTCAGTCACAATGCAATGCCACATAGGGGGTGCTGGGGGAAGCAGCGAGACAGATTTACTCTATCTCTCTGACAGTCTGCCTCGTGTCGCCGGCTCGCTTCTCTGCATTTGCTGATCCTTTCCTCCATTCAAAAATTGCCCTCCACACAAGTGCAATCTCTGCTTTACTCCACTGCTGCTCACGATATACGACTTCCAGTGCACCACAGCAAGAAGTAATATATTTTCTGAATCGTAAATACTGAATCCTCGATCATTTTATTTTGAAAATATGCCGTATTAAGATTGAACTTTAAAAAAAAAAATCTTTTTTTTACTCCAATGCATTCTTACTCCTTTTTGAAGGATCAGGCACTTTCTGTGAAACGTTTCTTTTTTAAAAAGTGAGATCTCCCCTCTCCCCCAGGTCTAGCCACACAGTTACGAAGGAGATATTCCACTGTAAGTTAGGAGGCAGGTAGAAATGATCGCTTCTGACCAAATCAGCTGATCTTTTCGAGAGTTGGATTTAAGATGCTGTATTTTTTTTTGGTATAATAAGTCAAGTAACTGCTGAAGTTATGTATGTGCCGCGTTCCGCTGAACCTTGGTACTGGGAAATGTTATCTTGTCAAACTTGCGGTTTTCAGGAAGGTGCCCTGTCTTGAGAGCAAATTGTTTTTTTAATAGCCCAGGAGTTTCATGAAACATACTGGTTTAAATAATATATATTTTGAATATCTCAAACCTATAAAATCAAGATGTGAAGTATAAAGGAAGGCTTGAGAAAGATGTCATTCCCTTTCAAAGACTGATTGTTTCCAGCCATGAACTCTAAATTGTAGATATTTTGGAATTGGCCTCTTTACGCCATTAGGTGGTGCATAAGCCTTAGTTCTACCATGTCTGGTCTCCCTCAGTTCTTCCAGCTACAGCACTGTCTTGTTCTTAGATCAAGTCCATTGCCCTCAGCTCCTGTTTTTATGCTGACCTTGCCGTCTTTTGTTTCCCTCAAAGATTCCTGGTTCCTGGCTTGTTTTGGGTAGTCTCTCAGATTTAATTCTCATCATTAAGTGCCTCAAGCTATCAGCCTATACCATCTTGTTGCATTTATTTGGGCGTGCCTGTTGAACTTACCTTTCGATCTCGGAGTTTCCGATTTTATTTCTTGCCCTCCCATCTCACCGTCGCAAACCTCCTTACTTATTTTAAGTTAAACCTGTTCATTATACTCTTTTCAGCTTCCCTTGTTTTGAAGAGTAGCCAATCTGCTGGTTGGAACGGGTATAACTGCTCCCTTGTACAGTCTCAGCTTGATTTTGAATTCCACATCTTTCCTTGCCTATCGCTTTCATGTGCAGAATACTGCTGCTAGCCTTCCCTAATCTTTTCCTCGTTTTCTTCATACTATAGAGTTTGGGGGTGGGGGGTGGCGGGGTTGGGGGGGGGGGAGAGAAACACTAAACCAAAAGCTCTGTTTCAAAATTAAAACAAAATTCCTGAGTCACTGTGGCAATAGTTCCCCCACCACATCTTGGATCAGTTCAGCTTTCAACCTTACATAACGCCCTTTGACAGGAGTCTGTAATAATCTCTGAGATTTTTTCTGATAAATTAAACAATTCAACTGTAATTAGAAACTTGGTTCAGTGGAAAACATTGTTATAATTAACACTGGACTGTCTCTGAAAGTTTTTTTGGAGGGAGCTTGACATGATAGTAAATAAAGAACATTCGGTAACGTAATGAACGTACTGGTGATTATTATTCTGTTGCTTACCAATATAGCACTACGACCCCTAATAATAACCATTTGGGAATGATGATATTGGGACTGTGGTTTCCTCCCCAATCATATTTATCTCTTTTTCAATATTGATTTGCTGTTTGCCGTTAGTCCTTCTCAGGAGGCTGGGATAGGCTGCTTAGTGATACTGCTATTACTGCGCCTTTCTGATTCATCATCAAAGACTGCAATCCAAGGAGAGGCATAACTCACATTTATATATAGCTCTTTTCAAAACCTCAGGATATCCCGAAGCGCTTTACAGCCTATGAAGTACTTTTGAAGTGAAGCCACTGTTGTAATGTAGGAAACGCGGCAGCCAATTTATGCACATCAAGCTACCACAAACAGCAATGTGACAATGACCAGATAATCTGCTTTTAGTGATGTTAGTTGAGGGATAAATATTGGCCAGGACACCAGGGGAGAACTCCCCTGCTCTTCTTCAAATAGCGCCATGGGATCTATTATGCTCACCTGAGAGGGGAGAACCCCCAGCCCCCGCTCAAGTCTCTGGAGTGGGACCTGTACCCAAAAACCTTCTGATTCAGAGGTGAGAGCTGCCTACTGAACCTTGAGAGCAAACTAGCCCATGTTCTTTGGCTTTTTTCTCCCTCTTCAGATAGAAAGTCTTGTGGGGTTCCATCCTGTGGCCCAGTTGACAACAACTGATTAAAATCACTGAATGAAGGCCAGTGAGATGCAACCTGGGACTTGAAGTCACAATCTTCTGACTTGGAATGGAGCGCTCTTCACAACCTGCTCCATACTTCAGGGGCTACACAGTTAAGTGCGTCATCATAAATTTGATGAATTGAAGTTGTGACCTTCCATTCACTGTTGGATGTAGCACACAAAAGATTAAAGTTACTGAAGTTCACCCTTACACAAGGTCAGTTTTCCTCACATCAGAACAGTATTTTGGCTCCCAACCACAAGTCAGCATTAGGTAAACAGCAATATTTTAACTTCACTATAAAGTCAGCTCACAACTTGAGGCATTTTCACCGACCTGTTGTGTCCCTCGTGCTTTTTACATGAAGGTTGTGCTTTTGATTTGATGAGCAATTTCTCATCATTCCACATTATAAATCTGCTTCACGTTGAACAGGCGCTGTTGTGTTATGCCAGAAGTTTATATAAAATAAACACTTTTTTGCTTCTTGTTGACATATTCCATAGTTCCTTATTACTGAAAAGTAAAGTTTTGTTTTTGGAAGCTACAAGTTGACTAGTATGGTCAATGTTTAGAGTGCATGTGAGGTACCAAGTGTCTTTGGGACTAACCATCTCAGTTATGATACAATAGCAAAATACTGCGGATGCTGGAAATCTGAAATAACAACAGAAAATGCTGGAAACACTCAGCAGGCTAGGCAGCATCCGTGGAGAGAGAAACAAGAGTTAATGTTTCAGGTCTGTGACCCTTTGTCAGAACTGGTAAAAGTTGGAGATGTAATAAGGTTTTAAGCAGGTGTAGAGGCAGGGAAAGGGGGAGGGGAGGAAGGAACTAAAGGCATAGTCTGTGTTAGGATTGAACTCAGGAGAGATTAAATGTTGCCATGGGGATGGCAGAATCATCAACAGCTGCCGCCTGAACAAGTGGGGGCAGGGGTTATAGTCTGAAATTGTTGAACTCAATGTTGAGTCCAGAAGGCTATAAAGTGCCTAATCGAAAGATGAGGTGCTGTTCCTTGAGTTTACTTTGAGCTTCACCTCAGTTATGATAACTGATATCAATTTGAAAACATGACCATTTTAAAAATTGTTAATGGTGTATTCTAGCAATATTGCATATTTTGTGTAACATCTCGTTTTCCTCTATGTATTGAGCTGTGCCATCATTCTGAGTTTTGTTTGAGGCAGCAATAATACCTGTTGGTGAATTGTGGCCTCCCTTCAGATTTTTGCATAGGTTTGGGGGGGACGAACCACTCCAGTCCATCTAACTCAACCTTGGTCAGAGCTAGAGTTAGACGTTCAACTGTTTAACCGCACGGAACAGGAAAGTTCCAGGTAGTATTCCCTGAGTTAGCTCACCTCAGCTGGGTGAAGGATAGGGTGGGTGTAATTTGCGTCAGCGCTCCTGGGTTAGGGAAGGATATATTGGGCCAAGCTTCCTCCTCCTAACAGCTCCTGTTGGAAGTGTGATTTTTGAGGGAACCCGAAGATCAGAAATAGTCCTGAGGACACCTAAAGGTTACAGAAGGTAATCAAATGTCTGGAAAGTTCTGCAAGAGGATAGAAGTGTGTGATCATTTCTGGTGGAAGACCAAAAATGATGAATGATGCCAGAAGATGTCATTGTTTTGTATTGTTTGGTGAAGATAGCTCTCGGAGTATATACCCAGATTCCTGAAGTTGAATCCTAACCATCTGTAGGCTGAAAACGAACTTCCCATTTATACATTTTAAGAAATGAAAATACAATTTTATATACACACAAAAATATTATAAGTTGAAAAATTCACTTCTGGCCACTTAGACTAAATCCAATTTGCCGCAACAAGTTAATCTCACTGCTTTTGGGGAACTTTGCTGGTGCAGCATGGTGCCGTGTAACTTGGCCCCGATTTTAACTCCAGGTGATTCCCCTGCTCAGGCCTGAGTTAAAATTGCAGGCGGGTCTTAATGATGTCATCAGGCTGCAACATGCACATGTAAAGAAGGACCCTGTTGGCTCCGGGTGTGTGTCCTTGCTGCCTGCTCAGGAGAACAGGTTAAAATTGCAGATGTTGCGATCATGGCGGCTTTTGGACAGGTAAGGGCCAGAGCAATTTTAACTGCCCACCCGCCAGGTTTCTGCTGAGCGAGTATGGTTAAAATCGCTCCCAATGGGGTGCTGTTAGATAATTTGTTGTGATGAAGTGCAGTGTAACCACAAGCACATCTCTTGTTTTTTCTTTTGTTTGCTTTTCTTTTAAGCAGCAGAATGTAGCTCCCACCAGTCAGAGACAACAGTGATTCTGTCTTCAGGTTTTTTCTCCTCTATGCTAGATTACCCCGTGCCATCTCTGATGCCACAGTTAGGCAGTGCTCTTTTTCCTAGAGACCACCACTGTTCTTCTATAAACAGCCAGCAGAGGGTTTGTTTATTTATTCTCCTTGCCTCTCTCAATAAAAGATGCATCAAGCTGAGCTCAGGGCCCAAACTCATGTGAAGATCAGCTAGAAATTCGTTATAGCCAAGGAATGGGCGGTGTTTAGACTACAAATGGTGAACGAGCGCCAGGTGAAAATCGTCCAGGTGATATGTGTGATATAGGCTGCACGCAAAATTCGTCCTCACTCCTCATTAAAATGATTGCAGTCATGATTCTTGTCTAAAAACCCAAGCTCATTGGTGTTACACTGAAAAGATGGACCAATATCGGGTGTAGTCTAAACGCAAGTTATGATTGCCACAGGCTTTTTTCACTGCTTAAAGGGGAGGTTCATTGATGCTGCAGCACCTCATTCTCAGCATTGTTGGGTGTTCAGCTGCCTCAACAACCATAAGAAGAAGGACAAAGAGAAGGAGCACTTATTTATAAATGATGATGGCAGATCTCTGCCCTAGGGAGAGAGCTCGGAGGTTTTCCGAGGAAGCTTTGGAGGCATTGGTTTTAGCGATGGAGAGAAGGCGGCCGGTCCTGTACCAACTGGAAGGAGGCCGTCACCACAAGTCTGCCAGACTATGTGGAGGGAGGTGGCACACCACGTCACGGGCAGCACTGTGGTCCCTAGGTCCCACACCCAGTGCAGGAGGAAGTTTAACGAGCTCACAAGGGTGGTCAGGGTGAGTGAAGGCTTCAACAAATGCTATATACCACCATTTGTACCACAAGATTCACATGCTGCTCAATGTACCACACCCCCAGCACTCACCCACCAACAATCTCTACTTAGCAACACTCACACCCATATCTCACACCTTGCACACAATGTCAGCTATTCAACTATGGCAGGCACAAAGCTCATTAGTTATTAGAATTCATGTGATATGTGTGATATATTTATAGATAAATTTATTAATGGTGTTTGGAATATTTTGTGGTCTCTCTCATTTTAACTTTGCGCCCAGGAGGATGCTGTGATATGGCGTGAGACAGGGATGGTATGATGGGGATGTGGTGAGCAATGGAGATCTAGGGTTTCATTCATTCGAATCGCAGTATGATGAGCCAGTCACGGACAGCATGCCTGGAAGGCCGATTATCTCACTGCCTCCTCCCTGCCTCCTGTTCTTCCTCCTCCTCGTCCTCCTCCTCATCCTCCTCTGCCTCGTCCTCCTCCTGAGGTGGTCCCGCAATCCCTGCTGGCAAGGGCTGCGCCCTCATCATGGCCAAGTTGTGGAGCATGCAGCAGACCACCACAAAATGGGACACCCGCTCTTGCGAGTACTTGAGGGCTCCTCCCGAGTGGTCAAGGCAGCGGAACCATTGCTTCAATAAGCCAATGGTCTGCTCGATGATGTTCCTGGTGGCAGCATGGCTCTCATTATATGAGTGCTGGGCACGAGTGTAGGGGTTGCAGAGGGGAGTCATGAGCCAGGTGGAGAGCGGATAATCCTTGTCTCCGAGCAGCCACCCTCGAGCTTGATGTCGTGGCTGGAAGAGTGCTGGCACAGGATGAAGGCACCGTGGCTGCTGCCAGGATAATGGGCATTGACATTGAGGATTCACTGTCTGTGGTTGCACACCAACTGCACATTAAATGAGTGAGTCATTTTTAGCAAGTGTTGACCTTTGAAGCCTTTCAAAAATAATGAGGGAGTTTTGTACTTGCCAGAACACTCCTTGATACCAAAGAAAATTGAAATGACTAAGGAAAAATCTTTCAGTAGCACACAGCCACTCAAACTGCAAAACCCTAAAGGTGCAAGTGATTGTTGCACACTCACTGACATCACGATCTCCATCATGGTGAGCTCCCTGGCAATCAATGTTACTGGCAGCGCTACTGGCAACACTGATATGGCATGCGGCGCTGGAACCGGCATCAGCTGTCGTTACAGCTGTCAACGGCACTTCAGCGCCATCTCCTGCAGCTTTTTAAAAAAATTGTTTATGGGATGTGGGCATTGCTGGCAAGGCCTGCATTTATTGCCCATCCCTAATTGCCCTTGAGAAGGTGGTGGTGAGCTGACTTCTTGAACTGCTGCAGTCCGTGTGGTGAAGGGACTCCCACAGTGCTGTTAGGGAGGGAGTTCCAGGATTTTGACCCAGCGACGATGAAGGATTGGCGATATCCTTCTAAGTCAGGATGGTGTGTGACTTGGAGGTGGTGGTGTTCCCATGCACCTGCTGCCCTTGTCCTTCTAGGTGGAAGAGGTTGCTGTAGTGTATGTACCTTTAAGAGGAACTATGTTTTTGAAGCCCGTGTACTGTAGTACCAGTAGTGACCACTCGGGTATATAAGCCTGTATAGCGTCTTGTGTAGTTAGTTCACCTCCAGACTTTGTTCAGTAAACACTTGTTAAACCAACTCCTGCATTCCGTGTCTCCATTAACACATGGATCTAACAGTGGCGATGAGTTAGAAACGAACTTACCTGCAATTCGGCAGCACCTCAAGGAGATCGATTCCTCAGACGAAGGTCGAAGCCAGAAGCAAGAAAAAAAAACTGTGGTTTCACCAGCTAAACGGGCTGGTGGCAGGTAGTGCACTGATCCTTCCTGGGCTGCGGCGGGCTGGGGCTCGATCGGGTGGCTCTGCAGCGGGGCCGGGCAGCGAGTCGGAAAGCAGAAGCAAAGAGAGACAGAGGGTGGAACACTCAGGAGGCGGCCGGTGCTGCAAAGCAGGTCAGCGGTCGGACCGAGCAGAGGGAGGGGAAAGTCCCAGAGGGTCCGCTCCATGACGGGAACGGTTCTCCAAGTAACGGAGAAACTATTTAAGAGATATATATAAAAAAAAAATAGAAATACCGCGAAAAGCTGCAGGTCGCAACGGGAACTGTGGAGAACAGCGTTGGCAGCAGCGGCAGCGGTGGGAAAGCGCGGGAGGCGCCATCTTGACTCGGCGGGGAAGAAGGAAAAGTGCGGGAGGCGCCATTTTGGATTTTCAGGATGCCGAAGACTGGCAATATTACTGCTTTCGATAGTGATATAGAGGATTGGACCACATATGTGGAAAGAGTGGAGGTATATTGCAAGGCGAATGAAGTAGCGGATGATAAAAAGGCATCGGTACTTCTAAATCTGATGGGCGCAAGGACATACGGGCTGTTACGAAACTTGATCACTCCAGCCAAACTGATGGACAAGAATTTTAAGGAGATTGTTGATACCTTACAGGAGCACTTAAACCCAACACCGCTGCTGATAGCGGAACGATTCAAATTCTTCAGGAGGAATCAGCACAAGAATGAAAGTAACGCTGATTACCTCACCGAATTACGAAAGCTGTCAAAGCACTGCCAATTCGGGGCAGGACTGGCAGATTCCCTACGAGACAAATTCGTCTGCGGTCTCCTAAGCGAAGGAACACAGAAAAGACTACTTTCTGAGAAAGATTTGACACTGGACAAGGCTTTCAGTGTGGCTGTATCATACGAAGCAGCAGCAAGAGGAGCTGCAGAGATACAGCAAAAGCCACAGGACTTCGGCACCCATGAAATGACATGGGGTTTCGAGAGATGTTATCGCTGCGGCAGATCCACCCATGACCAGAAGGACTGCTGGTTCAAGGACAAAGCATGCAGGCAATGCGGAAAGATGGGACACATTGCACGTGTATGCAGATCTGGAAAAAAATCCGCTGACAGTAAAAAGGTCAATAAGGAAAAGTACAGAAAGGTACAAATGATGACGGACAGTAGCTCCGAAGACCAGAAGAGTGATAGCGACTCCGGAAACAAGAGACTAAGCTGTCTCAAATTACATAATATAATTGCCAAAGACGATTACCAGACCATTTGGGTTACCCTCACGATAGCGGGGTCCCCAGTCAAAATGGAGCTAGATACAGGATCAGCTCTGACCGTCATGAGTCGACGGGATTACGAGCGGCTATTTCCGCATATACCTTTGAAAGACACATCCATTATCTTGAAGACATATATGGGGCAGAAAGTATACCCCAGAGGGAAAATAAGGGTGCCTGTTGTATACAACGGCAAGGAAATACAGAAGTTGTATTTATACGTTCTGCAAGATGGTGGTCCACCATTGTTGGGACGTGAATGGATCAGAAAGATACGTTTAGACTGGCACTCCATTCAGGCACTGACGGTGACCAGTAAGAAAAAAAATGATGATGATGTCATACCTGGATGATTAAAAGAAATCTTGGCTAACACCAAAGAAGTGTTTCAACAGGAACTAGGAACCCTGAAAGGCGCCACCACCTCAATAAAAGTGGAAGATGCGGCAATTCCCAAGTTTTTTAAGGCAAGGCCGGTGCCATACGCAATTCGTCCAGCCGTCGAGGCAGAGCTGGAGAATTTGGAAAAAGCAGGTGTGTTATCCAAGGTAGATTGGAGCGAGTGGGCAACACCCATCGTCCCGGTCATGAAGAAAACGTTGAATAATGATAAATCTGAAGAACAGAGAAAAATTCGCATCTGTGGGGACTTCAAGGTGACTGTAAACCCGGTTCTTCACATGGTACAGTATCCTCTTCTGAGGATAGAAGATATTTTCGCCTCACTATCCGGAGGGAAACGTTTCACCAAAATTGACTTAGCACAGGCATATCTATAGATGGAGGTTGAGGAGGCCTCTAAAAAGTATCTCACGATAAACACACACAAAGGCCTGTACCAGTACAATCGACTGGTTTTCGGAGTGGCATCAGCTCCGGCTATCTGGCAAAGAGCTATGGAGCAAGTCCTGCAAGGGATTCCAGGGACTCAATGCTACCTAGACGACATCCTTGTAACAGGAGAAAACGACAACGAGCACCTTGCCAACTTGGAGCAGGTGCTCACGAGCCTGAGAGAACGGGGCCTACGAGCAAATTGCCCCAAATGCGAATTTTTCCAGAAACAAATATCATATTGTGGCCATGTCATTAACGAAGAAGGGTTGCATAAGTCACCTGAAAAAATTGAAGCGGCCGTAAAAGCCCCCGCGCCTGAAAATGTCTCACAATTAAGGTCGTTCCTGGGATTAATAAATTACTATCATAAATTTTTACCGAACTTGTCAACGGTTCTGCACCCTCTTAATGCACTGCTACAAACGGGAGTAGTTTGGAAATGGAGTGAAGACTGTAAACGTGCCTTCCATAAATGCAAAGGCTTGATCACGTCCAGGGTAGTGTTGGCTCATTACAACCCATCACTGCCAATCAGACTGGCGTGCGATGCATCCCCTTACGGCGTGGGAGCGGTATTATCGCATAAATTCCCTGATGGCTCGGAGCAGCCGATAGCTTTTGCGTCACGCTCATTGAACTCAGCTGAGCGTAACTATGCCCAGATCGACAGGGAGGCACTCAGCCTGGTGAGGGGGGTGAAGAAATTCAACCATTACCTACACGGACAAAAATTTACCTTGTTGACTGACCATCAACCCCTCGTCTCCATATTCAACCCTAAAAAGGGCGTTCCCATTATGACAGCGCAAAGGCTACAGAGGTGGTCCCTTTTCCTAGGGGCACACCAATATGACGTAGAATACAAAGGAACAAAACAGCATGGGAATGCTGATGGGTTATCGCACCTACCGTTGCCAATGGTAGAAGAGGCGCCTACAGTGGACCCAGTGGAGATGTTCCACTCGACCATAGTGGAATGTCTACCGGTGACAAATTCTACCATTGAAAAGGAAACGAGAAATGACCCGACTCTCTCTCTCTCGAGTCTACGATTTAACGGTGAAGGGATGGCCAGCACATGGCGAACCACTGTTGCCAGCATTCTCGCAAAGAAGAGAACAGCTGTCAGTGTGCCGAGGAACCTTGATGTGTGGATCCAGAGTGGTGATTCCACCCAAACTCAAGGATAAAGTGCTAAAGGAGCTTCATGAGGGGCATCTGGGTGGAGTGAAAATGAAGAACTTAGCCAGAGCGTTTGTGTGGTATCGATGGAGACATCGAAGAAATGACCAAGAGCTGTCTAGGATGCCGGAAGGTCCAAAACGCCCCACCACAAGCCCCTCTACATCCATGGGAGTGGCCCTCATCTCCATGGCAAAGGGTACATATCGACTTTGCTGGTCTATTTATAGACTCAATGTTCTTAATCGCGGTGGATGCACACTCCAAGTGGCCGGAGGTAATAAAGATGTCCTCCACCACCACGGAAAAAACCATCACAGTATTAAGGACCATATTCGCCAGGAATGGGCTGCCTGAACAGATCTGTTCTGATAATGGACTGCAATTTGTATCCGAAGAATTCAGGAAGTTCTTAAAAAACAATGGGGTTAAGCACTACACGTCCGCCCCATACCATTCCGCCACCAATGGATTAGCTGAAAGGTTTGTCCAGACCTTCAAAAAGGCCATGGGTAATGAAGACATAAATCTACAATATAAGGTAGATAACTTCTTGTTTGCGTACAGGAATGCAACACATGTGGTTACAAACCAAACCCCCGCCATGATGTTTTTCAATAGAAGACTAAGATGCCGGCTGGATTTGGTCAAGCCAAACGTCAGAAGGGACGTAGTGAACCGGCAATTTCAAAGCATGAATGAAAGGCCAACTAGAACCTTCCAGATAGGTCAACCAGTTTTGGCCCGGGACTACCGTACCGAGAAATGGCAGCCTGGAACTATTTGCACACGACTAGGACTGCTGATGTATACCGTGGACATTGGAGAAAGCATAATAAGGCGCCATGCTGACCAGATCATAGAGTCATCTGAAAAAGGACAACCTACACCACAACTCTATACGCCTAGTGATGAAGCAGAGACACCCATAGTATCTACCTCCGATCCGGTGATACTGGAACCAGATGAACCCGACACTGGCATTGAAGCTGAATTGACCTTGCCAAAAGAACCTACTACACCACCGAAACCTACTACACCACCGAGGCGTTATCCGGACTGAGTCAGGAAGCCTCCAGAGAGACTGAATTTGTAATTGATTAACTTCAGCAAATGTGTAGATTATTGTTCTTGTAAAAATGTTATTTAATGATTACTTAAAATGTTATGTACTATTTATCTAAAAGGGGAGGAATTGTAGTGTATGTACCTTTAAGAGGAACTATGTTTTTGAAGCCCCTGTGTACTGTAGTACCAGTAGTGACCACTCGGGTATATAAGCCTGTATAGCGTCTTGTGTAGTTAGTTCACCTCCAGACTTTGTTCAGTAAACACTTGTTAAATCAACTCCTGCATTCCGTGTCTCCATTAACACACGGATCTAACAGTCGCGGGTTTGGGAGGTACTGCCGAAGAAACCTTGGCGAGTTGCTGCAGTGCATCTTGTAGATGGTACACTCTGCAGCCACAGTACGCCGGCGGTGGAGGGAGTGAATGTTTAAGGTGGTGGATGGGGTGCCAATCAAGCGGGCTGCTTTGTCCTGGATGGTGTCGAGTTTCTTGACTGTTGTTGGAGCTACACTCATCCAGGCAAGTGGAGAGTATTCCATCACACTCCTTACTTGTGCCTTGTAGATGGTGGAAAGGCTTTGGGGAGTCAGGAGGTGAGACACACGCCGCAGAATACCCAGCCTCTGACCTGCTCTTGCTGCCACAGTATTTATGTGGCTGGCCCAGTTAAGTTTTTGGTCAATGGTGGCCCACAGGATATTGATGGTAGGGGATTCAGCCATTGAATATCAAGCTAATGTGATTTCTCTCCCAAGGATTTTGATTTGGCTCAAACTGTTTCAAAATTGTCTCAACTGTTGGACAGATCTTTTAAACATCAAAACTTTGGGAGGCAACAGAGAACGACCTGTAGTGCATGATCATCTAATGTCCCTCATCCACTGCACAGCATGCAGAAGCACAACCAGCTATTGCACATTTAATATGCATTCTTGGGGGATTTTAACTCTCCCCAATCGGGGCAGCAGTTAGAAAGGTTGAATGGTTACAGCACAGAAGGAGGCCATTCACCCCATCAAGCCCATGCCAGCTCTCTGCAAGAGCACTTCAGCTAGTCCCACTCCCCCACCCTTTCCCCATATCCCTGCTTAAATTGGAACAGCCCCGCTTCTCGCTGATCTGCTGTTTTAAGGCTGCTGGTTCTGCTCGCAATCTTCTTCTGATGCTGGTAAGCAGCCTCTGGCCGTCCGATTTTCCTCCCACACCCACTCGCCAGTTGGCTCTTTCCATCAGAAGGCAACTGATTCAAATGAGCCCCAGCTGTTAAAATCCACCAGGCCTTCGATATCACGAAAAGATTTCCCTGGTGTCCTGTCCCATGTTTAACCCTCAACTAACTTCGGGACATCCTGATGTCGTGAAAGGCGATATAGAAATGCAAGTTCTTTCTTTCTGTCTGTCTGTCTGTCTGTCTTTGTCTATCTGTCTGTCTGTCTGTCTTTCTTTGTCTGTCTGTCTCTGTCTGTCTGTCTTTCTCTGTCTTTCTTTGTCTGTCTGTCTTTCTTTGTCTGTCTGTCTTTCTTTGTCTGTCTGTCTGTCTTTATTTCTTTCTTTCTCTGTCTGGCTGTCTTTCTCTGTCTGTCTTTCTTTTTCTGTCTGTCTTTCTTTCTCTGTCTTTATTTCTTTCTTTCTGTCTGTCTTTGCCTGTCTGTCTGTGTCTGTCTGTCTTTATTTCTTTCTGTCTGTCTGTCTGTCTGTCTATCTGTCTCGCACAGGTTTGCTGGGGGTTCAACCCGACCCTTTTGTTACGACAGACCCAGTTTGGAGTCGAGTCTCAGCTGGGCTCCGTTGTCTGTAGAACAAAAGTGACAGCACTTTAAAAAAAAACATTGAGGCGTAGCCCTTTGGGATGTCCTGAACATGTGGTAATAAGGAAGTGCTTCCTTTACCCTGATTTTATACATCATTGAAAATGCAATCGCGTGTGCATGGCTGTGAGTGTCTTCGAAACAATGGCAGTAAGTTAATGCAGGCCCAGTTTTAACAAGCTTCGTCCAAGTATCGAAACACAGCCAAGTTCACACATCCCTGAGCCCTTCGTGGTACCTTTCCAGATATCTCCAGCTGAGACTGGCAAGTGATTTTTGGGCAATGTCAGTGTTCAAACCTGTGGGGCTAATTTTAACCTGAGCCGTTTGGCAGGAATCGAACGGAATCAGTTCAAATACTAGTTTTACACCCACTGGATTTTACTCTGCATTAATTAAATTGTGTGGGGCGTAAAACCAGGGATCAACGCGATCCTGTTAGTTTACCACCAGGTGGGTTGGGTTAAAATTACCCTGCGTGTGTGTGTATATACTAAACCACTGCAGCATTGGGTGACTTCAATTATACATTCTTAAGCAACATTTAATTGATATATGCCACTGTTTTATTATCTGAGGACAATGGGAATAGGATGAGGGACTGCGGAAGAAACTTGTCTCTTTTGTACTCTGAGAGGGAGATTAGTCAGATTCAGACTATAACCTACCTTACAGTATCTTTATTGTATGAGAAAAGTTTTATGTGGTTATATTGTAAATTCCTCAGCAGTCAAAGGGTTTATAACAGACTGGCACTGGCACTAGTTAGTTCTGTGTCAGAGAATACACATACCCTAAGGTCACCTTCACAGCAAAACACCGTGGGAGAATTGGAAGGGCAAATATCACCTCCATGTCAGCAGATTTTTTGGCACAAACCAATACAGCTTCAATGAAAAATTTGTCAAGTACCTTGAAGCCAAAGACATATTGTGTACGTTACATAAAAATACTGTATATCATTTTTGAAACTGTAGCTAATGTTTTGCAGTTTTCATATACACAATTTGGCTCATTAGCTTATTATTTATTTGCAGTACCCATGATGTTTTTCCCCATGTTTACAGTCCTTGCTTTCTGACAGGCTCCATCAGCTGGGATGGCACCTGAGTGATAGGCGGACTTCCTGTAGCTTCAGCGCCTGGGCTGGTCCATGTTCAGTCCACAACATACAGCACAGACGGCACGATGCTTTCTGTGATGTCACGTTTCAAAAGAGAGAATGCTGTGAGGAGGGAGACTCCCCCTTAATAGGGTGACTGCAGATCGGTGGACAATAGAAAGAAAGTGCATTTATATAGTGCTTTTTTTGATCTTGGGATGTCCCAAAGCGCTTTACAGCCAATGAAGTACTTTTTTCTGAAGTGTAGTCACTGTTGTAATGTAGGAAGCGTGGCAGCCAATCTGCCCACAGCAAGCTCCCACAAACAGCAATGAAATAAATGACCAGATCATCTGTTTTAGGTGTTGGTTTAGGGATAAATATTGGCCAGGACACTGGTCAGAACTCCCCTGCTCTTCTTTGATAGTGCCATGGGATCTTTTACATTCACCTGAGAGGGCAGAATTTAGGTTTAATGTCTCACCCGAAAGACGGCACCTCCAACAGTGCAGCATAGAGTCATAACGGCACAGAAGGAGGCCATTCGGCCCATCGAGTCTGTGCCAGCTCTCTGTAGAGCAATCCAGTCAGTCCCATTCCCCCGCTCTATCCCCGTAGCCCTGCAAGTTTATTTCCCTCAAGTGCCTATCCAGTCTCCCCTTGAAAACATTGAGTGTCTCCCTCAGTGCTGCACTGGAGCGTCAGCCTAGGTTTTGTGTTCAAGGGTCCAAAGTGGGACTTGAACCCACAACCTTCTCACTCTATCACAGAGCCGCAGCTGACTCCTTGTTGAGATTTTAAAATTCCTTTTGAGTCTTCTGCAAAATTGGCCCTGCTCTCCAATCGACATAACGTGAGCCTCTTCCAGCAATGAATGACAGGAGCAGCGCTCTTTTTGCACCACTGACGTGTTGCATCCATGCAGCTTCCTCGCGGAGAGGCGGCTTATCGTGTCTTCTTTCCCCTGCCCCCCCCCCCCGAGGAAAGACATGCTTCTGCCACAAGTTGTCTTTTAATACAGTGATCTGCGAATGAGACCCAATGAAAATTGTCGCAAGTGTGGCAAGGAAATTTTCGGAAGTCGGGTCAAATGCTCCTGGTACTCTCACCCAAAGTCACAGGGTGACTATATAAGAGCTGGTAAGTTACACTGCTCAAGTGGCCCGACTAACATGATTTTCAAAAGTATGTGACAGTGGCATGCAGAAATTGTCCTGCAGCACTCAACCAAAATAGTTGGAAGCAGCCTTTGATCTTTGCCATTACTTTGAAAGAATGACGCAAATTACAATAGAGATGATTATCGGGGATTTGTCCCACAAAACCTCTGATGCACTCATTTTAACATTCCAGAAACTCTTGTCTTATGTCATTTATATCACCGCACTGAATCCTGACCTAAATCTCGGCTAAAGAGGCTGCAGCACTTCATAGAGAAAAAAAAAAATTCTTGCGGGACGGAGCCATTCAAAATAGTGGCTTTTTTTTCATAAATAGTTTTCTCTCATCAATTTAAAAGATCCAATCAAGATTCCTACATTGCAACAGTGACTACACTTCAAAAGTACTTCATTGGCTGTAAAAGCGCTTTGGTTATAAAAGCCTGAGGTTGTAAAAGATGCTGTGGGCCGTATTTTCCAATCGGAGGGCTACCTGCGTGCGGAGGCCTCCGATCTGGAAATAATCTACGGACTTACCTGAGGGCTCCCGAGGTGCGTATACTTCCGCTCCTGGGCCTCTCCAACTCGAAATGTGCAGGGTCCACGTATCCCAGAGGCGCAGGCGGTTCGCAAGCATCCCTGGGATCACGTGGGCCATGGGGAGCCAATAGCAGAAGGGAATCTCCCTTCATACACTTGACAGATAGACCTGTCAAATATATGAATGGAGATCACCCCAAAAACACTTCAAAACATTAAATAAAATTTTTTAAAAATCACATTTTTAAAATTAGTTGAAATTACAATAAATTAAATATTTTAAACAAAAATATAATTTTTTGAAAAAATAATTAAAGTTTTTTATGGGGCTAAAAATAAACTTACCATTTTTAAAAAGTATTTTTAAATGATAAATGAGTGCAATTTTAAAAAACATTTTAAACTTTTTTTCAAATCTTATGCTGGTAAAAGCAGGCCTTACACTTGCTTTTACCAGGCGTAAGATTTCTAAGGGTTCTCTGCGGGCGGAGGTTCTGCAGAAAGCGGAACTATCCCCCCGCAGAGGCCGTTCTCCAGGGCAGGCGTCCGATCTGTCAAGCATTCTTGACAGATCGGAAATGCCGGTTTTCAGCGTATGCGCTTGGCATGCCTGAAACCGGCATTTCCGATGTCCCTATGGGTGTGTACACAGCTCGTACACACCCGTAGGCATCGGAAAATACGGCCCTATATAAATGCAAATTCATTCTTTCTTTTCTTTATGCAGAAACTGTTCACATAACACGGCTAATCTAAAAATTGTGGCTGATTGGCAATGTGTTGGCCAACCACAAATAACTCTTGTGGAGTTACTACCCTGTAAATTGTTTTAAGTTCAAGGGAATATCAATGCCTGACAATTATATATAATCATGTACAAAGCTTACGGTTCTTCCAGGTGAGGTTGCCTGCTCTGACTGCTCCAGTTCCTCCTTACTGGAAAATGCACTTGCGTGGTGTGGACTTGTGTGCTGTGCCCATGATCCAATATCATGCGGACACATATGTCTCAGTGCAAACATGAAGAATGGCCCCATGTGCGAGGTGAGCAGGGCTGCCAGTGGCTGCAGAGCTGTACCGTGGCAAGGGTCATAGAGTCATAGAGTCATCACGGCACAGAAGGAGGCCATTCGGCCCATCGAGTCCGTACCGGCTCTCTAGAGCAATCCAGTCAGTCCAATTGCCCCTGCTCTATCCCCGTAGCCCTGCAAGTTTATTTCCCTCAAGTCTCCCCTTGAAAACATTGAGTGTCTCCGCTTCCACCACTTCCGTCAGCAGCGAGTTCCAGGTCCTCACCACTCGCTGCGTAAAAATGTTTTCCCTCACTTCCCCCCTGTTAGTCTTGCCCAAATCCTTAAATCAGTGTCCCCTAGTCCTTGTACCATCAACTAGTGGGAACAGCCTTTCCCCGTCTAGCCTATCCAAACCCGTCATAATCTTGTACACCTCGATCAAATCACCCCGCAATCTCCTTTGCTCTAATGAAAACAAATCCAGCTTCTCCAACCTGTCCTTGTAGCTAAGATCCCCCATCCCTGGAACCATTCTGATAAATCTCCTCTGCACCCTCTCAAGTGCCTTCACATCCTTCCTAAAGTGTGGTGACCAGAACTGGGTGCAATACTCCAGTTGTGGCCTAACCAGCGCTTTATAAAGGTTCAGTATAACTTCCCTGCTTTTGTACTCAACACCTCTATTTATGAAGCCCAAGATCCCATATGCTTTGCTAACCACTCTCTCAATATGTCCCGCCACCTTCAGGGACCTATGCACATTAACACATGGGAACATGGGAACAGGAATCGGCCATTCATCCCCTTGAGCCTGTTTTGCCATTCAATGAGATCATGGCTGATCTATATCTTAACTCCGTCTACCTGCCTTGGGCCCCTAGCCCTTAATGTTGTAGCCATCGGACCGCAGTGATTTCATCACCTTCTGTGGAGTTGCTACTTTATTCTACAGGAAATCTAGTGATGAGCTCACATCACTTTGTGCCAAATACTGTAAAATACCTGGGTGACAACTCATTTAACACTAATCATCTAACAGATTATTAACCCATTCACTGCCAGCAGATTCCAGATACCTTTGGGGAGAAATTCTACTTACACCTAAAATGGCCAAGTCGGTGGAACAGTCAGGAACATAGGATCAGGAGTAGGTGTTTCAGCTCCTCGAGTCTGTTCCGCCATTCAATTAGATCATGGCTGATCTGTATCTTAATTCCATTTAACCCACCTTGGTTCCATACCCTTGACTAACAAAAATCTGTCAACCTCAGTTTTGAAATTTTAAATTGACCCCCAGCCTCAACAGCTTTTTGGGGGCGAGAGTTCCAGATTTCCACCACCCTTTTTGTGAAGTCGTGCTTCTTGGCATCACCCCTGAATGGCCTGGCTCTAATGTTAAGGTTGTGCCCCTTGTTCTGGACTCCCCCCACCAGAGGAAATAGTTTCTCTCTAGCTACCATATCAAATCCTTTAATCACCTTAAACACCTCAATTAGATCACGCCTTAATCTTCTATAGCGAGTGTCAGTCACCCTCTTGGAGGACACGTGAAAAAGAGAGAAAAGCAAATGACCTACTATTCAATCTTTAATGATTGTCGTCTCATTTCAATAATTGGGAAACTCACAGACAGTTGGTGACTGGTAATCAGTGTTGCGTGCTGCGTGCATGCATTTAAGCGCGCATGTGTGGAATACAGCCTCCCCCCACTCAACACCTATGAAAATGGAAGGTATGTAACCACAGCAGCCCACTTGCATTGCTGTTAGAAATTCAGTTAAGACTGAATCAGTTGGCACGGTACAAATCGGGCATTAAAGAAAGACTTGCATTTATATAGCGCCTTTCATGGCCGGAGGACGTCCCAAAGCGCTTCACAGCCAATGAAGCACTTTTGCAGTGTTGTCACGGTTGTAATGTAGTAAATGTGCCACCTGAGAGTGCAGACGGGGGCCTCGGTTTAACGTCTCATCCGAAAGACAGCACCTCCGACCGTGTATTAATTCACGAATTAAAGAAGGAATAGGGTTTGAGCCAATAATATGATAGGTTTCCAAAGCTGTGCTAGGCAACCGTAGCGCTAATCTTACAGGGAGCCGGGGAACCATCATTCGCTAACATTTTACCCAGAAACGTGTGATAAAACATGTTTCTCTGTTACTAACTAAGAAAAGGAATCCCGAAAAGAAGTGACTAATCGTGACATGAAATGTGACTTTAGAAGTTGATGTGACACCCTCTTTGTCTTATGTCTGTGTTACTCCCTATTGTAGGAAGTAAATCATTTGACCTTTTATTGTGTTTGTTTTAGTTGCTGAACGGTTTTCCCCCCAGAGCCGTTTCCTCTGATCTGGCTGACTGACTTTATCAGGTCATTGGTTCTTTCAGAAGAGTTCTTGTTCTGTTTATTTGCCCTGAATCCCTTGCATTTTGGCTTCTGTGAATTACGGCCCATCCCTTCCTCAAAACCCACTCGGAGAATGCCGCACATTTTCTGTGCTCAGGTTACCCCAGACAAAACAATGAAGCAGCAAACCCCTGTGTGTTCGCACACAAGCTGGCTCCCATGACCATCAGAGCCTTGCCAAGATGAAGTCTGCCTATATATAGTGGTACTCCTACAGACCATTTTAAATAGTAGTATTACATTTCATCCAAGAATTCTGTGTCAAGTTGTAATACCGCATTCTATATTGAAGGCCAGATCTACATCTTTTACGAGGAATCGGTTACATAGGAAGCTGAGAACTTAAGAAAATAAGGATTGGGAGCAGACAAATTTGCCTCATCTGGTTTGCTCCTGTGATGTGGACCCCCTCAATCCATTCCACCTCTCATACCATTGTACTGTGTACTATAATTCGACCTCCTTTATGCATTTATTTTGTTTTATCAGATTCTGGGCTGGTAAACGTTTAATCCCTCATGCAACAAGTACTCGTCAAGCTCAGTTTTTATTACAAATGGACCAATTGCTAATTTCTTTTTCTTTGTTTTCAGGATATGGGTGATACTGGCAAGGCTGCATTGACCTCTAGGAAGACATAACTTGCATTTATAGAGCACTTTTCACGACCTCAGGACACCCCAAAGTGCTTCGCAGCCAAATAAGTACTTCTTGAAGTGTAGTCACTGCTGCAATGTAGGGAAACACGACAATTTGCGCACAGCAAGGTCCCACAAATAGTAATGAAATAAATGACCAGATAGTCTGTTTTAGTGATGTTGGTTGAGGAATAAATATTGGCCAGGACAGTGAGCACAGGGGTGAGTAGGACCTGCTACGGGATAGGATATAGGCAGCAGTGTTTTTTAGATGAGATGAAGTTTATTGAGGGTGGAGGATGGGACGCTGGCTAGGAGACCATTGGAATAGTCTAGTCTAGAGGTTTCAAAGGTATGGATGAGGGTTTTGGCAACAGATGGGTCAAAACAGGGGCGGGGTGGGGGCGATGTTACAAGGGAAGACATGAGCGACAAGACCTCTCCAAGTATAATCAATGGGGGGGGCGAATTTCCTTGGAGGTTATAGCCCTGGCTTGGTCAAAGAAAGAAATTCTCAAACAGATGGTGCACATACCCCTGTAGCAATACATCTGAAAAGAAGAGATTGTAATCTGATCTACGTCCTGATTCAATAATGGTTCAACGCAAGAGCTTGCAGCAGTTGTTGAGAAAAACCAACAAAACTTATTAAGAATGCTGATCGAAGAGGCTGAATAAATTTGTTTTCTTTGTAAGTCCTAATCCTCTTCAGTATTGACTTCCTGGATGTGGAATTTTTTTTCTTTTGAAACTTTTTTCCACTCCTGTCAGCATTCCAGCAAAGCAGTTTGATTACCCAGAGTGTGGCTACATACCTGTTTCGAATACTGTAAACTTGTCCCAAACAATGTCATCCCACAGGGCACTTGTTTGGTGTGCACTGCCTCTAAATCTGTTCAGCAAAGATTTCATTTTTACAGTCTAGCCTGACAGGGCTAGACAGTGTGGATGCAGGGAGGATGTTTCCCCTGGCTGGCGGGTCTAGAATGAGGGGTCACAGTCTAAGGATACGGGGTAGGTCATTTAGGACTGAGATGAGGAGAAATTTCTTCACTCAGAGGCTGGTGAACCTCTACCACAGAAGGCTGTGGAGGCCACGTCACTGAATATATTTAAGAAGGAGATAGATAGATTTCTAGAAACAAAAGGCATCAAGGGGTATGGGGAGAGAGCGAGAATATGGTATTGAGATAGAGGATCAGCCATGATCATATTGAATGGTGGAGCAGGCTCGAAGGGCCGAATGGCCTACTCCTGCTACTATTTTTCTATGTTTCTATTACTGTGATGCGTGAAATACTAAACTAACTGCTAGCCGGTCCGGCAATGCCTTCACAGAATCACAGAAATCACAGAAACCCCACAGTGCAGATAGAGGCCATTTCGGCCCATCGAGCCTGCACCGACACATATCCCACCCGATCCCCGTAACCCCTACACCAACACATATCCCACCCTATCCCCGTAACCCCACGTATTTAATCCCCCTAACACTAAGGGTCAATTTTATCATCGCCAATCAACCTAACCTGCACATCTTTGGAGGCCTTGGAGCCTTGATTTAAAAATTCTCATCCTTGTTTTCAAATCCCTCCATGGTCTCACCCCTTCCTACCTCTGTAACCTCCTCCAGCCCAACAACCCTCCGTGATCTCTGCACTCCTCCAATTCTGGCCTTTTGTGCATCATAGCTCCACCTTTGGTGACCATGCCTTCAGCTGTCTAGGCCCTAAGCTCCCTCCCCAAACCTCCCCGCCTTTCCACCTATCTCTCCTCCTTTAAGACGCTCCTTAAAACCTACCTCTTGAGCTTTTGGTCACCTGTCCTAAAATATTCTTTATGCTGCTCGGTGTCAAATTTTGTTTGATAATGCATCATGTGAAGCGCCTTGGGACGTTTTACTATGTTAAAGGTGCTATATAAATCCAAGTTGTTCTTGTTGTTCTTTGGATCACAATGCAAACTTTTGGCGAGCTATGCTAAAGTACTCATACCTGACCCAATATTTTACAGTCAGATCTGTTTTGTTTGCAATGGTGCGCTGTGTAAAGGTGCCTCGGAACTGCAGCTATCAGTCCAAGACCGTTCCTGACGGGGGCCTATATTGAGAGTGATGGTGGCAGTGTCCACATTTTCTGAATGCTTAAAATCAACTCCTAAAATGTGCTTAAGAGGCCCAGTGGTTGCCTTGAGCACTTTTTAAACTGGGTTTGACATCGTTATACTCCATGTCAGAAGGTTGTGCGTTCAAGTCCCACTCCGGAGA
Source organism: Somniosus microcephalus (assembly GCF_052327205.1). Lineage (NCBI taxonomy): Eukaryota > Metazoa > Chordata > Chondrichthyes > Squaliformes > Somniosidae > Somniosus > Somniosus microcephalus. The sequence goes on from NC_141001.1 coordinate 101,505,389, forward strand.
CCAAATCTAGGCCGACACTTCTGTGCAGTGCTGAAGGTGGGCTGCACTGTCGGAGGTGCCGTCTTTCGGATGAGATGTTACACCCAAGCAGTGCCTCTTCCAGTGACTCTCACACCGTTGAGGTCGGGACTGACTGTGGCGTTATACTGCACTGCTACAAGGCGAAAATTGCTTTTCAACAATACTAAATGTGCAGTGTGTAAATGACTCTGTAAAGGCAATTTAGTGGGGTTATGATAAAATTACTTATTTTACAGCATTTCAGAATAAGGGGTCGCCCATTTAAAACTGAGATGAGGAGGAATTCCTTCTCTCAGAGTGTCGTAAAGCTGTGGAATTCTCTACCCCAGAGAGCTGTGGAGGCTGGGTCATTGAATATATTGAAGGTGGAGATAGACAGATTTTTGAACAATAAGGGAGTGATGGGTTATGGGGAGCGGGCAGGGAAGTGGAGCTGAGCCCAAGATCAGATCAGCCATGATCTCATTGAATGGCGGAGCAGGCTCGAGGGGCCAAATGACCAACTCCTGCTCCTATTTCTTATGTTCTTATGTAGCATAGGAAAAAGTCTCTGACTTCCATTCCCTCCAAACAGAGCCTGCTCCCACCCATTGGGAGTGCAGGGTCAGTGAATCTACCCTCATATATTTAGTATGGTACTGTGCTGTCCTATTGATGTGGAACTGTCAATACTAATAGTGCCATGGACATTCTTAATATTCTGAACATTATTGTAATTCTGTTTTAGTTGACAGTTGCCCATTTGTTTTGTAGTGGAAGGACGTTCCAGCAAAAACAATATTTAAAAAATTAAGAAACAAGTGCATTTGTACTGAGGAAGTACTTTCATCTAAAGGACAAGAGTTGTTGAGCACGTCAAGTTCATTTTAATCATTTCCTTGTAAAGAATCGTTGTTTTGAAATAAATGATATAAATAAATATGTACGGTTTTGTGGGAAAATCACCCAGCTAGTTCAGACATATTTCTTTTTGCGTTATCTTGGTACAGACATTTTGCTGTGTGGTTGAGAGCCCAGAAATGGTAGGGCATAGGCAGTTAAAAGAACAGTTATTGTGAAAAATTGTCTTGCGTCTTATAACTATGCTCTGGCAACAAAATAAAGGGAGTCTGAAGTTTTTTTCCAAGTTTAATTTTAAAAATATTTTTGATTGTAAGTTCAAGGGAAATGGTCACGATCCGCGGTGCGGGCACCACAATGGCTGAATAGAGTAAAAGAGCAGGTAATCATTGAAAAGAATAAGAGAAATTAATCAGGCAGTAGTGATTTATTGATGATGAGCCTTGGCTTTAAAGGCCTGAAGATTGTAGGTCGAAGGAAAGAAAATATTGTCTAAGTTTGTAAATTGCACCAAAATCACGATGCTAAATTTCAATGAATCCAGAAGGACCTAGCTGGCAGATACAGGAAACTCTTTTTTTTATCCGGCACCAACGGGACCGGCGTGGTGCTGGTTTATCAGAAAGTCCGGATTACAGAGAGGTATAGTAAAAGGTACGAGAGCTCCGTACACAGCAACAAATCCAGGCTTCCCTGTTGCTTAGCAACAGGTGCAGGAACCGGCCACAAGATCCAAGCATCCCTGTTGCTTAGCAACAGGTGCAGGAACCCGACCACAAGATCCAAGCATCCCTGTTGCTTAGCAACAGGTGCAGGAACCCGACCACAAGATCCAGGAACGGCCACTAATATGAATTAAAACTTACCTGAACCTACTCCTGAATTTTGCCAGTTAACAGAGATTTCCGGTTATTTAGGTGCCGGTAAATCGAGAGTTTCCTGTACAACTCAATGCAGGTAAGGGCAAAGTTGTGAGATTAGGTGGAAGAAGTAAGACTGTGGAAATCATGGTAAATGAGAACTTGCTTGCAGTAAATCTGTGGCAATAAAGACAGAAAATGCTGGAAATACTCAGCAGGTCCGGCAGTTTTTCTGTGGAGAGAGAAACAGAGTTAAAGTTTCAGGTCGATGACTTTTTGTCGGATCTGTGGATTTGGTGGATGCCATTACACTTGGTTTAGTGTTTGCAGGAGGGCAAGAAAGCAAATAGAGTGGTACGATGTATATCTATGGTGTGATTTATATGTTAAGGAAGATCTTGAGGTAGTATCTGGCCTTTGTAAGGCTTCTTAAAGTTACAAGTTCAGTTGTCTTCTTACTCTCTTACTCTTTTTTTCCCCAGAATATAATTTCCCTCTGTGCTCAAAGTAACACGACAACATAACAGGTCTTGAAGATAAAAATAAAACAATGAGAGCCGAAGCAGAACAAAAAGCAGAAAGTTGGATTCTCTCTTCCATGCTGCTTTACTTGAATGAGGACTTAATTGGGTGGTCAAAAGCTTACTCAACATTACACGTAGGTACTGGGTGCTGCAGTGGGCTAGCGCGTTGCCCTTTCACCTCTGGGGTTCGGGGTCACGCTGATGGGATAATAGTTTCCTGACTTTTTCTTAGCTGGATGGACCAACAGGAAATTAATTTGGGCAGCATCAACCAGGCTCAGTGAGTGAGGGTTTCCAGGACAAAACTGCCTATATAATATGGCAACAAAAAAAAATAGCACTAGACTTCAATCTCACTCAGAACGACCATTAGGATGGCTGGTGTGGACAATGGAAGGTCTTCAGAGGTTGCTTAAGGTAGAGTAGGGATGGATTTACTCCACGCCTCACCCATGTTTGTATTCCTCACTTGCTAAGCACATAAATTCACTGAAAATAATATACTATTTAAAAAAAAAAGCTGCACATTTCAGGCAGTATGAGAATTTTTCAATTGATGATCTTCTGGACATTTTTAATAGGTTAACTCCTAGTGTGACGTAAACATGTTCTTAGAACTTGGAATACTTTCAGGTCTCACAAAGCTATCCTGCAAGTTGTAGCCATCAGACCGCAGTGATTTCATCACCTTCTGTGGTGCTGCTATTTTATTCTACAGGAAATCCAGTGATGAGCTCACATCACTTTGTGCCAAATACTGTAAAATATCTGGGTGGCAACTCATTTGAACACTAATCACAGAAACCTCACAGTGCAGATAGAGGCCATTTCGGCCCATCGAGCCTGCACCGACACATATCCCACCCGGTCCCCGTAACCCCACGTATTTAATCCCCCTAACACTAAGGGTTAATTTATCATAGCCAATCAACCTAACCCGCACATCTTTAGACTGTGGGAGGAAACCGGAGCACCCGGAGGAAACCCACGCAAACACGGGGAGAATGTGCAAACTCCACAACAGACAGTCACCCGAGGCCGGATTCGAACCCGGGTCCCTGGCGCTGTGAGGTAACAGTGCTAACCACTATGCCACCGTGCTGCCTAATCACCTAATAGACCACTATTAACCCATTCATTGTGTGATGAAATATGCCATTCATCACTCATCGGTATTCTCTGCCTGTGACTGTGGTTTGGTTTCAGTTTCATTTCCCTTACCACAGTTCCGTTTCCTCACCATTGTATTGTATTGTGTGTAGGGCTCCGCCCATACCTGGCCCCTATGTAAGCAGGCCCAGCCTGCCTCACATCCAGTACAGCAGACCTCTGGATGGAAGATACCTCTCCACTGTGTGTTACCTTCTAAGTTAATAAAAGCCTTGTTTTGTTCCGCTAACATCGAGTCTCGGATTTATTGAGGCACATCAATTTTATTAACTTACTTTTCAACACAATGGATCAACTCTTGAAACCCGAACGTTTGGATTTGGACCAGCATGCTTCGGACGCATCGGCACGCTTCGGACACTGGTTTATGTGTATGGAATTCTTCCTGGACAATTCCGCAGCCGTCACAGGCGCTACGGACGCTGCAAGTATGAAACTCGGAATTCTGCGGAATTGGGTAAGCCACCGGGTTTAGCCCCTCATCCAAGACGCCGACACGTACCCGGCCGCCTGCGACATCTTAAAGGCGCATTACCAGCAGCCTACGAATGAGGTGTATGCTAGGCATCTGCTCGCTACTCGCGCACAGCGACCTGGGGAATCACTGGATGAGTTCCTAGGCACCCTGAAAACGCTTGGCAAAGACTGCAAGTGCCAAGATGTAAAAGCCGCATTGTACACTGACTAGCTTGTTCGCGATGCCTTTATCACAGGCCTCAGCTCCACTTACATCCGGCAGAGACTGCTGGAAAAAACGGGATTGGACCTGAAACAGGCTGTGGACACAGCGCGATCCCTGGATGTGGCCCAGAGAAACTCGGACGCCTACTCTTCAGCCCGCGCCATCCACGCCACCACGTGTGCACCAAGGGCGCCGCCATCTTGGAAGGCATCTTCCCCGCCCGGCAGCCCGACACCGTCGGGGCCCCACTCTCCCCCCAGAAGCCCTACGACAGCCGCGACGCATCGGGGACCCAACTGCTACTTCTGCGGGCAGCCGAAGCACACCAGAAACCTGTGCCCGGCGAAAGGCACCACCTGCTTTAAGTGCGGTAAGAAGGGGCACTTCGGGAAGGCGTGCAGAGGGAACCCCGCCGGAAAACCCGCCACCGCCGCGTGTGCGCCGTGGGAGCGGCCATCTTGGACGCCATCTTGCCCGACCTCGTGGGGTCCGCCATCTTGTGAGCAGACAGCGTGGACGCCATCTTGTCTCGATCAGGGCCCTACAGTGGCATCGGTCACAGTGGACCAGACCAGGCCGCACCCGCTATCCAAATCAATGGTGGACATCGAGGTAAACGGGTGCAGGGTTAAATGTTTAATTGACAGTGGAAGCACGGAGAGTTTTATCCACCCTGAACTGGCACAACAACTCTCCCTAAAGGTGGTCCCTACTCGGGGTACCATCTCTACGGCTGATAAAACCCAGACATCGACCATTATGGGTTACTGCACGGTACAATTGTCCGTTAACGGAACTGTATACGATAATTTTAAAGTACTAATCATGAAGAATCTATGTGCGAGCGTGATCTTGGGCCTGGATTTCCAGTGCTACCACCAAAGCGTCACGCTCAATTACGGTGGGTCCCAGCCGCCCCTCACAGTGTGCGGTCTGGCTACCCTGAAGGTAAAGCCGCCTTCGCTATTCGCGAACCTTACCCCTAACTGCCGGCCAATAGCGACCAAAAGCAGGAGGTACAGCTGGGATGACAGGCGGTTTATCGCGACCGAGGTAGATAGGCTCCTGAAGGAGCGCATTATTGAACGCAGCAACAGCCCGTGGCGCGCCCAAGTGGTGGTGGTAAGGGGTAGCGAGAAGAAACGGATGGTGATCGACTATAGCCAAACGATCAACAGGTACACCCAACTAGACCCCTACCTGCTACCCCGCATATCAGAAACGGTGAACCAAATCGCCCAATACCGGGTGTTCTCCACCATCGACCTCAAGTCAGCGTACCACCAGCTCCCTATCAGACCAAAGGACCGCCCGTACACCGCCTTCGAGGCGAACGGACGCCTCTACCAATTCCTCAGAGTCCCCTTTGGGGTGACGAATGGGGTCTCGGTCTTCCAGAGGGAGATGGACCGCATGGTCGATGACCACCACTTGCAGGCAACCTTCCCCTACCTCGACAACGTCACCATCTGCGGTCACAACCAGCAGGATCACGACTCGAACCTCGAGAGGTTCCTGAAAACCGCACAAAAACTCAACCTCACCTACAACGAGGACAAGTGCGTTTACAACACCACGCGCCTCTGCATACTAGGCAGCGTGGTGGAGAATGGGGAAATCGGACCAGACCCCGACCGATTGCGCCCCCTACGGGAGCTGCCCCTGCCCAACACTCCCAAAGCCCTGAAAAGGTGCCTGGGGTTATTTTCTTATTATTCCCAATGGGTCCCCAACTACTCCGACAAAGCCCGCCCCCTCTTGAAAGCATCCTCTTTTCCGCTCTCTGCTGAGGCCCACGCCGCCTTCAAAAGCATTAAGCAGGATATTGAGCGGGCCACGCTACAGGCAGTGGACGAGAACACTCCCTTTCAAGTGGAAAGTGATGCGTCTGACTTTGCCTTGGCGGCCACCCTCAACCAGGCGGGGCGGCCCGTAGCTTTCTTCTCGAGGACCCTCCAAGGGCCCGAGATCAGACACTCCTCCGTGGAAAAGGAGGCCCAAGCCATCGTGGAGGCAGTGCGCCACTGGCGCCACTACCTAGCCGGCAAACGCTTCACCCTACTTACCGACCAGCGGTCGGTAGCGTTTATGTTCAATAATAAACAGAGGGGGAAGATTAAAAATGATAAGATTCTTAGGTGGTGGATCGAGCTCTCCACCTTCGATTACGACATCATTTACCAGCCAGGGGCCCTTAACGAATCCCCCGACGCCCTCTCGCGAGGGATGTGTGCCAGCGCCACCGGGGATCGGCTACAGACCCTCCACAACGACCTCTGCCACCCAGGGGTCACGTGGCTGTTCCACTTCATAAAGTCCCGCAACTTACCCTACTCGATTGAGGAAGTTCGGTCTCTGACCAGGAACTGCCGCACTTGCGCTGAGTGCAAGCCTCGGTTCTACCGCCCAGATAGAGCCCACTTAATCAAAGCTACACGGCCCTTTGAGCGGCTCAGCTTAGATTTCAAGGGCCCCCTCCCGTCCGTCGACCGCAATGTTTACTTCCTGAACATTGTGGACGAATACTCCCGTTTCCCATTCGCCTTCCCCTGCCCAGACATGACCAGCGCCACGGTAATTAAATGCCTCAACAGCCTGTTCTGCCTGTTCGGTATGCCGAGCTACATCCATACGGATAGGGGGGCGTCCTTCATGAGTGAAGAGCTACGCCAGTACATGCTGTCCAGGGGGATCGCCACGAGCCGTACCACCAGCTACAACCCCCGGGGTAACGGTCAAGTGGAGCGAGAGAACGGGACAGTATGGAAAGCAGTCACTCTAGCTCTAAGGACCAAGGGCCTCCCTATCTCCCGCTGGCAGGAAGTCCTCCCAGATGTGCTCCATTCGATACGGTCGCTATTGTGTACTGCCACTAATGCCACGCCTCATGAGCGAATGTTTGTCTTTCCCCGGAAATCCACCTCAGGCGTATTCATGCCGTCATGGCTCTCCACCCCAGGTCCGGTATTCGTGCGAAGGCATGTGAGGGGCCACAAGATGGACCCTCTCGTGGAGTCAGTGCACCTACTCCACGCCAACCCCCAATACGCGTATGTCCGGCACGCCGACGGAAGGGAGGACACCGTGTCCATAAAAGACGTCGCCCCAGCCGGTAACGACAACAACCACGACAACAGCAGCAACAACGATCACAGCAACTCTTACCCACCCACTACTCTTTCATCACCCCAGGAAGAACATCGACCAACGGTACCCCCACCAACTACCCCTTCAACAACCCTGGCGGCACCCCCGGCAGAGACCCAGGAGGCCACCGGGGACACCCAGCCGACACCCGCGGCACCACAACAGCCACGTCGGTCACAGAGGACTATCAAACCCCCGAACAGACTAAATCTATAGAAGGGGTGAATGTGATGAAATATGCCATTCATCACTCATCGGTATTCTCTGCCTGTGACTGTGGTTTGGTTTCAGTTTCATTTCCCTTACCTCAGTTCCGTTTCCTCACCATTGTATTGTATTGTGTGTAGGGCTCCGCCCATACCTGGCCCCTATGTAAGCAGGCCCAGCCTGCCTCACATCCAGTACAGCAGACCTCTGGATGGAAGATACCTCTCCACTGTGTGTTACCTTCTAAGTTAATAAAAGCCTTGTTTTGTTCCGCTAACATCGAGCCTCGGATTTATTGAGGCACATCACATTGCCAGCAGATTCCAGATAACTTTGGGGAGAAATTCCACTTGCACCTAAAGTGGAACAATCAGGAACAAAAGAACAGGAGTAGGCCATTCAGCCCCTCGAGTCTGTTCCGCCATTCAGTTAGAGCATGGCTGATCTGTACCTTAACTCCATCTACCCAGCTTGGTTCTGTAACCCTTACTACCCTTGCCTAACAAAATTTATCAATTTCAGTTTTGTAATTTTCAATTGGCCCCCTAGCCTCAGCAGCTTTTCGGTGGGGAGAGTTCCAGATTTCTACTACACTTTGTGTGAAGAAGTGCTTCCTGACTTCACCCCCGAACGGCCTAGCTCTAATTTCAAGGTAATGCCCCCTTGTTCTGGATTCTCCCACCAGAGGAAATAGTTTCTCTCTATCTACACTATCAAATCCTTTAATCATCTTCAGCACCTCAATTATATCACCTCTTAAATCTTCTATACTCAAGGGAATACAAGCCTAGTCTATGCAACCTGCCCTCATAATTTAACCCTTTTAGTATTATTCTGGTGAATCTACGCTGCACACTCTCCAAGGTCCTATTCATAATATATATTAATGATCTAGACGAGGGAACTAGATGTAATATCTCCATGTTTGCAAATGACACAAAGCTGAGTGGGCGTGTGTGCTGTGAGGAGGATGCCGAGAAACTCCAGTATGATTTGGACAGGTTGGGTGATTGGGCAGATGCATGGCAGATGCAGTATAATGTGGATAAATGCGAGGTTATCCACTTTGGTGGCAAAAACAGGAAGGCAGATTATTATCTGAACGGCAATAGATTGGGAGAAGGGGAAGTGCAACGAGACCTGGGTGTCCTTGTGCACCAGTCGCTGAAGGTAAGCATGCAGGTGCAGCAGGTGGTTAAGAAGGCAATTGGTATGTTGGCCTTCGTAGCGAGAGGGTTCGAGTACAGGAGCAAGGATGTCTTGCTGCAGTTGTGCAGGGCCTTGGTGAGACCACACCTTGAGTATTGTGTGCAGTTTTGGTCGCCTTATCTGAGGAAGGATGTTCTTGCCATGGAGGGAGTGCAGCGAAGATTCACCAGGCTGATACCTGGGATGGCAGGAATGACGTATGAGGAGAGATTGGGACGATTGGGCTTATACTCGCTGGAGTTTAGAAGAATGAGAGGGGATCTCATTGAAACTTATAAAATTCTGACAGGACTGGACAGACTAGATGCAGGAAGGATATTTCCAATGGCGGCGGAGTCCAGAACCAGGGCTCACAGTCTAAAGATAAGGGGTAAGCCATTTAGGACTGAGATGAGGAGGAATTTCTTCACCCAGAGAGTGGTGAACCTGTGGAATTCTCTACCACAGAAGGCAGTTGAGACCAATTCATTAAATATATTCAAGAAGGAGTTAGATATATTTCTTAAGGCTAAAGGGGTCAAGGGATATGGGGAGAAAGCAGGGAGAGGGTGTGGTAAACCACTGTTGTTAGTATTGTTGTTCACTGTTGCTCACTGTTCACTCTTGCACATTGTTGTACTTGTCTGTGCATGCCTCAGCTGACTCCGCCCCTGGCTCCACCCTCATGGCCGGGTATAAAGGTGACTGCTCGGCAGCCCCCTGCCCTTTTGGATACCAGGCAACCACGAGAGGCATGCTCTGTTCTTTGGTAATAAAAGCCTGTTTGTTACTCTCTCTCAACTTCCAGTCTTTTGTAGTAATTGATAGCGCATCAATTTTATTACCAAAGTTAAATGTTGGCTCCGAATGCTGATCAACCGATGGCGCAAAACGCTGAGCAGCAGGCGCTGCTGCGAGCCCTCAGACCAACATGCCTGGACCTAGACCCCCAAGAAGCGGGTTCATCGACTAAATTCGCACAATGGCTGCGTTGCTTTGAGGCGTATCTGGAAGCCTCAACCGTGACTCTCGATGAAAATAAACTGAAAATCCTGGCCTCCAAGGTGAGCCACCAAGTCTATACTTTAATTCAAGATGCGACGACCTACGCGACGGCTATCGACCTACTGAAAGGGCAGTATGCACGCCCGGTTAACACGGTCTATGCCAGGCACCTTTTAAGATCTCGCAGACAGCAGCCCGGGGAATCGGTGGAGGCCTTCCTACGGGCACTGCGGGTACTCGGACGCGGCTGCGACTGCAAGGAAGTATCGGCCGCGGCACATGCGGAGGGACTGATACGAGATGCTTTCGTTGCGGGTCTAAGGTCCGACTACTTCCGGCAGAGGCTGCTGGAGAAGGGTGAAATAGACCTGACAAAGGCAGTGTCCCTCGCGCTCTCGCTCGACGCGGCCCACAGAAATATGGACGCTTTCTCCCCTAATCGCCCCGCGCCGTGGACGCCGCAATCTTGGGCCATGGGACCGCCACCTCCGACTGCTGCAGCGATGTCCAAGGCACAAAAATGCTATTTTTGTGGCCAAGCTAAACACCCTAGAGCACGCTGCCCCGCGAAGAATGCTACCTGCTCCGGCTGCGGGAAGAAAGGTCACTACGTTAGCGCCTGCTAAGGGAAGACCGGTAACGCCAGCAGTGCCGCGTGCGAACCGTGGGCGCAGCCATCTTGTCCGCCATCTTGGGCTCCCCCAGCCGCGTGGGGATCGGCACCGTGGGCGCCGCCATTTTGTCCGCCATCTTGGACGCCTCCGACTTCGGTTACGGGGGACCCGGACTCCACCACCGCCTCATCGGACGACCGCATCGACGCGCTTGAACATACGCTGGCTTCCGTGACGCTGGATCAATCTCTCCCGCATCAACTGTCCAGGTCCATGATGGACATTACGGTAAACGGCCGCGCCACTACCTGCCTTTTTGACAGCGGGAGCACGGAGAGTTTTATACACCCCGACACGGTGCGCAGTTACTCTCTCCCGGTCCTGCCGACGCGTCATCGCATCTCTATGGCTTCCAAAGCCCAGTCAGCGGACGTCGGTGGCTACTGTATGGTGACTCTTTCAGTGCGGGGTACTGAATACAAAAATTTTAAACTTCTGGTCCTGCCCCATCTCTGCGCTGCCGTCCTACTGGGGTTGGATTTTCAGTGCCACCTTAAGAGTGTCACTTTAGCGTACGGTGGACCCCTCCCCCCTCTCACAGTCTGCAGCCAGCAGTTTTTAAATCGCCCGCCGCGCGCCATTTGCAGCCTCTCCACCCTTAAAGTCTCCCCCCCCTCCTTGTTCGCTAACCTCACCCGCGACTGTAAGCCCATCGCTACCAAAAGTAGGCGTTACAGTGCCGGGGATAGGGGTTTCATTAAATCCGAGGTAGCGAGACTCCTGAAGGAAGGGATTATCGAGAGCAGCAATAGCCCATGGCGAGCACAAGTGGTGGTGGTGAAGGCTGGCGGCAAACAGCGCCTAGTTATTGACTACAGCCAGACGATCAACCGCTACACCCAGCTGGATGCATATCCACTCCCCCGCATATCTGACATGGTCAATCAGATAGCACAATACCGGGTGTTCTCGACGATTGATCTGAAGTCGGCATACCACCAGCTCCCCATCAGGGCTGAGGACCGCCAGTACACAGCTTTTGAAGCCGACGGTCGGCTCTATCACTTTCTCAGAGTTCCCTTCGGCGTCACCAACGGAGTTTCTGTCTTCCAATGGGAGATGGACCGGATGGTTGACCAGAACGCGCTCCAGGCCACTTTCCCATATCTAGACAACGTCACCATCTGTGGCCACGACCAGCAGGACCACGACGTTAACCTAGAGAAATTCCTCCGGACGGCCCAGCGGCTGAATCTCACATACAACAAAGACAAATGTATGTTTCGTACTACGTGCCTTGCTATTCTTGGCTGCGTAGTGGAGAACGGAGTCATCGGCCCCGACCCCGACAGAATGCGCCCCCTTATGGAGCTCCCCCTCCCCCACTGCCAGAAAGCACTGAAGAGATGCCTGGGGTTTTACTCTTACTATGCTCAGTGGGTGCCCAACTATGCGGATAAAGCCCGACCCCTCATCAAGTCCGCCTCCTTCCCCCTGACAGCAGAGGCCTGTGCAGCCTTCACTCTCATAAAAGGAGACATTGCGAAGGCCACAATGCACGCTGTGGATGAGTCCCTCCCTTTTCAAGTGGAGAGCGACGCATCCGACTTTGCCCTAGCTGCAACCCTTAACCAGGCGGGGAGACCCGTGGCCTTTTTCTCAAGGACCCTCCAGGGCCCCGAGATTCGACACTCCTCTGTCGAAAAGGAGGCCCAGGCCATTGTGGAAGCCGTGCAACATTGGCGGCATTACCTGGCCGGAAAACGATTTACCCTGCTCGCTGACCAGCGTTCAGTGGCTTTTATGTTTCATAATAAGCAGCGGGGCAAAATCAAGAATGACAAGGTCTTAAGGTGGAGAATCGAACTCTCCACCTACAATTACGATATCTTGTACCGGCCCGGGAAACTCAATGAGCCCCCAGATGCCCTATCACGTGGTACGTGCGCCAACGCGCAGGTTGATAGACTACAGACCCTCCACAATGACCTCTGCCACCCGGGGGTCACCAGGTTCTTCCATTTTATCAAATCCCGTAACCTGCCCTACTCCATCGAGGAGGTCAGGACCATGACCAGGAACTGCCAGATCTGTGCCGAGTGCAAGCCGCATTTTTATAGGCCAGACAGAGCAAGCCTGATCAAAGCCACGTGCCCCTTCGAGCGGCTGAGCATCGATTTTAAAGGGCCCCTCCCCTCCTCTGACCGCAATGTGTACTTCCTCAATATAATTGATGAGTACTCCCGTTTCCCGTTTGCCATCCCTTGCTCGGACATGACCAGTACCACAGTCATTAAATGTCTGAATGACCTCTTCGCCTTGTTCGGTTTCCCTAGCTATATCCATAGCGACAGGGGCTCATCCTTTATGAGCGACGAACTTCGGCAGTACCTGCTCGCGAGAGGCATTGCTACAAGCAGGACCACCAGCTACAACCCCCGGGGGAACGGCCAGGTGGAAAGGGAGAATGCGACGGTCTGGAAGGCAGTCCTTTTAAACTTAAAATCTAAGGGCCTTCCGACCTCCCGCTGGCAGGAGGTCCTCCCTGCGGCGCTCCATTCCATTCGGTCGCTGCTCTGTACAGCCACCAATGCCACTCCTCACGAGAGAATGTTCTCCTTCCGCAGGAAGTCCATGTCGGGGATTTCGCTACCAACATGGCTGACTTCTCCAGGACCCGTCCTACTGCGGAAGCACGTGAGGACCCATAAGGCAGACCCCCTGGTCGAGAGGGTGAGCCTCCTCCACGCCAACCCGCAGTATGCTTACGTGGTGTACCCGGACGGGCGGGAGGACACAGTCTCCATTCGAGACCTCGCACCTGCGGGTGCTCCTGAAACACCCTCTTCGCCACCCACCGCTACTCATGCCTACCCCCAGGACACAGTCCCCGCACGAGACCTCGCACCTTCGGGTGCCTCTGAGAGACCACCATCGCTACTTCCCATTACCCGTGCTCCGACCCCTGTAGACGGCATGCAGCAGCCCCAGGGCCCGCCACCGGCTACACCTCCTCTGAACGAGACACCGGGTTCAACGTTGGATGCTGCACCATCACCGCCGCTGCTGCGACGCTCAGGACGGCTTACAAGGCCTCCTGATAGACTTCAGTACACGAACTTTTAGTGCACTTCACCCCGCCGGACTCAATTCTAAACAAGGGGTGAATGTGGTAAACCACTGTTGTTAGTATTGTTGTTCACTGTTGTTCACTCTTGCACATTGTTGTACTTGTCTGTGCATGCCTCAGCTGACTCCGCCCCTGGCTCCACCCTCATGGCTGGGTATAAAGGTGACTGCTCAGCAGCCCCCTGCCCTTTTGGATACCAGGCAACCACGAGAGGCATGCTCTGTTCTTTGGTAATAAAAGCCTGTTTGTTACTCTCTCTCAACTTCCAGTCTTTTGTAGTAATTGATAGCGCATCAGAGGGTACTGAATTTGGATGATCAGCCATGATCTCATTAAATGGTGGAGCGGGCTCGAGGGGCCGAATGGCCTACTCCTGCTCCTATCTTCTATGTTTCTATGTTTCTATTATATCCTTCCTGAGGTGTGGTGCCCAGAACTGAACGTAGTACTCTAAATGGGGTCTAACCAGAGCTTTGTGTGTCTGAGGCCTAAGCTAAATTTGGCATCAGGCCTCATTTGCATCAAGCGGCAAGTTGTGGGTGCCAAGTGGGTGTCCTGATGTATCTTGTCGTTTGGAGCCTGATGAATTCCAGCCTGCTCCAAAGTCAAAGTGACCCTCGGGTAACTACTGGGAGGGGAGGCGAAGCCAAGGGAGCAAGCCCGGGCTGGCAGTGGCCCGCAGTATCTTTGTAGAGTCAGGAGGAAATGGCTCCACGGTAAATATAACTTTGAAAAGGGATTGGAGCTTTTCTTTGAGCGTCTCTCAATGGTCCCTTTAAGGACCTGAGCACGTTAGAGTTTGTGCAGGGCTACTTCCATCCATTTGTACCTGAATTTTGCACCGGGGTCCTACAACCAGTGTAGGACCCCAAGTTGCATAGTAAAAGAGCTTTACGCCTGATTCGGGCAGGTGGGATGCTTAACCAATCGCAGTGCCACCTGAACATGGCATGAGGCGAGACTTGGGCATTATGGGGCTGCCGAGGTGCACCCTCCACCCCCCCCACCCCTGATTTTCAATTGAAATGATCTCATTGAAACATATACAGATTCTGAGGAGGATTGACAAGGTAGATGCTGAGAGGTTGTTTCCTCTGGCTGGAGAGTCTGGAACTAGGGGACAAAGTTTCAAGGCTAAGGGGTCGGCCATTTAAGACTGAGATTGAGGAGGAATTTCTTCACTCGGAGGGTTGTGAATCTTTGGAATTCTCTACCCTAAAGGGCTGTGAATGCTGAATCAGTGAGCATCTTCAAGGCTGAGATCGATAGATTTTTGGAGAATCAAGAGATATGGAGATCGGCGGGAAAGTGGAGTTGAGGTCGAAGATCAGCCATGATCTTATTGAATGGCGGAGCAGGCTCGAGGGGCCGTATGGCCGACTCCTGCTCCTAATTCTAATTTTTCTTATGTTCAGCTCCTGGCCACCTGTTTCTCAGGTGTAAAACAGACGGTTGTGATTTGAATTTCTCCCCCCTTATGTCTCCTTGGGCCTACCTGTTAGTTTGTTTTCACTGTGAATTTGAAGTCAGCCAGCCATAGTTCACCAACATAAGTCATTTATCACTGTCATATTATACAGTAAATTATCAAAATGAACACATAACGCTCAATGTTATATTCAAATAGTACATTTTACATTTTAAATGTTTTACCTATGCTTGCCCTGTCATCTCCTTTCCCTCCTATTTCTCTCAATTTTGTAGCTTAATTTATTTTTTCCCCTTTTTCTAAAGAATATATTCTCCTTTTCCCATATATTTTCCAATTTTACTATTTTTCGTCCAGCTCCAACCATTAAATTATGGAGCTAGCTGTGACCTTACAAAATGTACTATTCGATGGGTTAAAATCCAGCTCTCTGAGTTGGAAAGTTGTGGGTGCAAGGCCGGTTGCAGGAATGGAGCACATCATCTCGGCTGATGCTTTAGTGCAGGGCTGATGGGGCGCTGCGTTGTTGAAGGTGTTGTCTGTCAGATGAGACATTAAAGCGTGGCCCCATCTACCCGTTCAGGTGGAAGTAAAAGATCCCATGGCACGATACAAAGAAGGGCAGGGAGTTCTCCAAGGTGTCCTGGCCAACAGTCATCCCTCAAAACCCCGCCAATACAGATTAACTGGTCATTCATCTCATTGCTGCTTGTGGGACCTTGCTGTGCGCAAATTGGCTGCCGTGTTTCCTACTATGCAACAATGAATGCACTTCAAAAGTAACTCATTGGCTGTGCAGTGCTTTGGAAGGTCCCGAGGACGTGACCAATGTTACATAAATTCAAGTTCTTTTTCTTCTTTAAATCTAAGTCTAAAGCATTGAAACGGTATTATCACAGAATTATGAGAATGTGGATTTATGTTCTGATATCCAAGGCCGCAACAACTACACGTTCTATAGAAAAATAGGAGCAGGAGTAGGCCATTTGGCCCTTCGAGCCTGCTCCACCATTCAATATGATCATGGCTGATCCTCTATCTCAATACCATATTCCCGCACTCTCCCCATACCCCTTGATGCCTTTTGTGTCTAGGAATCTATCCATCTCCTTCTTAAATATATTCAGTGACTTGGCCTCCACAGCCTTCTGTGGTAGAGAATTCCACAGGTTCACCAGCCTCTGAGTGAAGAAATTTCTCCTCATCTCAGTCCTAAGTGTCCTACCCCGTATCCTGAGACTGTGACCCCTCGTTCTAGACCCCCCAGCCAGGGGAAACATCTTCCCTGCATCCACTCTGTCTAGCCCTGTCAGGCTAGACTGTAAAAATAAAATCTTTGCTGAACAGATTTAGAGGCAGTGCACACCAAACAAGTGCCCTGTGGGGTGGCATTGTTTGGGACAAGTTTACAGTATTCGAAACAGGTATGTAGCCACACTCTGGGTAATCAAACTGCTTTGCTGGAATGCTGACAGGAGTGGAAAAAAGTTTCAAAAGAAAAACCATTCCACATCCTGGAGTACAATGGCCCAGTAATTCGGGTCCCAACGCGTGAGTAAGCACCGTGTACTCACGCGTGGGCCCGTTGGAAGTGCCGGTTTTCAGCATGCACAGCGCCTGCGCGGAAAACCGGCATTTCCTTTCCTCTGAACCAAGAGGTTCAGAGGTGAAACGCGTGCGCGCAGGAGTCTGCGTGTGCGTGCTGAAATTCCTTTATTTTACAGGGTTGCCCGTGCGATAAGGCCTCCAGTTTTTACGCGAGAAAAAAGCAGACGTAAGTACTTAGTTTTAAAAGGTAAGTGGTCTATTAGTTAAAGTTAGAAATTTTTTCCCACAGGTTTATATTTTTAAAGACTTTACAGTAATGTAAGTGTATTTTTAGACCCGATTTTTAAAAAACTTACTTTTTTTCAAAAATTTGAATAATTGTTTAAATTAGTTTTTTTAGAGTTATTAATAGTTCATTTAATTAGTGGGATTTTTAAAAACTTTTATTTGAAGTTTAAGTACTGTTTTGGGCGCCCGGAGTTTTCATGAGTTTGACAGTTCTTACTATCAAACTCATGAATGAACTTTTGCAACCTCCGATTGGTTGCCCAGTGCTCACGTGATCCCAGCCGGCTCATCGCACTAACTACGCCGCTGGATCACGCAAGCACAGCGCGCCGGGAGCTGAACCGGGCCACTGACAGGAAATCCACACAGGGCCAGGCTTCAACTGTCGGCGCACTATGTAAGTGTAGGTCGGGGGCTTTCACCCGCGGGAAGCCCCCGACCCCAATTTCTGGGCCATTGTTTATTTGTCCTTTGTTTAGTGCATGTGAATATTTCACTACTAGGTGCTAACATGTGGACTTCATGACATTCACTCACCCTTGCCAGAAAGGACATCTTATCTCCTGTCCAGTACTTCTATGACTTGTGTAGCAAGATAATTTCACCTGACGGTACATCTAGTTGAATTTTGCTTAATTTCCTTGTTTGGTGGAGCAGGTCCAGCTGAAAACAATCAGATTAATTTCAAACCACTCGAAACGACCAGAATCAACTTAAGTCAAATTACACCTGTACAACTCATTGGATGTCTGGTTTTAAGTTTCCACAGGTTTCTTGTTCTGTTAGCGGCATGTTTCTAGCCAAGGCTACAGTCTACATCCAGCAAACAGTATCCAAGACAATTCAGGTACACAGTCAGGCCACAGGTAACACAAGGCATTCAGTAGAGCTGCCGGTCTGTCGTTTCTTTTTTTTCATTCGTTCCTGGGATGTGGGCGTCGCTGGCAAGGCCAGCATTTATTGTCCATCCCTAATTGCCCTTGAGAAGGTGGTGGCGAGCCGCCTTCTTGAACCGCTGCAGTCCGTGTGGAGAAGGTACTCCCACAGTACTGTTAGGGAGGGAGCTTCAGGATTTTGACCCAGCGACGATGAAGGAACAACAATTTACTTCCAAGTCAGGATGGTGTGTAACTTGGAGGGGAACCTGCAGGTGATGGTTTCAGTACAGAGTATGAGAAGGGGGATTGATCAAGTGAAATGGAATCTCAAATAGTTGACTCTTGCAATTACCTTTGTTATTCCTTTCAGTTACATCTGCCAGAATCACTTTGTTGATCATGAGCTACATTGGAAAGCCTCACTCGTTTGTTTCCTATCCCCCATTTTAATTACATACTGACCAGCCAGTAGTTGTTATAGCTACATAGAAGAGCTTACTTTACCATAAAACATGGGGGGGGGGGAAATTCGATTGGTTTGCGCCTCCCGTTAGCGCCCTAAGAAGGCGCTAAAGGGTTGCAAAGCAACTAGCGCCCGGGCACGGCGATGTTTGCGCCACTCGCGAAATTGACCAGACATTTTGCGGCAGCGCTAAACACTACCACCACGATCTCCTGCGCCCGCAGATCATGACGTCAGTCGAGTGTGCAATGCCCCGGTAGTGCCCCGGACCGGATATTGAGTGGCGCCCCCTGCCTTACCGCCTGCGGCTAGCAACAACAGGTTGAGGGGAGCATTTTGCAGTCGGGAAGGGACTGGGGGAGCGCTATTTAAAGGTGACCGCTTCCTGTCTTTTTTTGTTGGCGACATTTTTGTACCACGCATTCGGAGAGCGAGAGAGCGAGACTTTTGGAGATATTCAACGCTGTGTGAAGGAGTTTTGGGTACTGAGCAGCACTTTGCGGGTTCATTTTGATTTGACCTTCCTTGCATCGATTTAGAAGAGACTATGGGGGCTGCACTCTGAGCTCTTTCCCTGGGCCTCTCCATTGTTCTTTTCAACAGATTTGATGTACAGGTCTCTCCAGGCCGAGATTCAAGGCTGCAATGAGCAGGGTGTGGATGGAGAGCAAGATCGACCCTCCCCTTTAAGAACTGGCTGGCGCCAGTGTGTCTGCGTTCCATTGCTGACTGACATCACATGAGCTTTGCCAGCGCTCTGAGGTAACGCCCCGCTCCTCGGCGTTAGCGCCTTAAGAGAGGTGTGTAGCATTTGATTTAGTGTTCCAATCACCTCCAGGGGCGATAGAAGCCAAGTTTGCACTTGGAGGTGATAATCATTGGCAGGCGCTAAACTTTGCGCCCGGCCGATAATTGCGCCCCGAAAGGGGCGATACCGAATTTCTCCCCCATGGTTTCTTCTGTATGAATTAGGAGTGGATGGCAAGCTATGGAGTATTTTAATGTGTACCTTTCAGCTACTTTTGAAATTTGTCTCCTTCAACCACCCATAGGAATGGAACTGTCTTCATATCCTTCTCTCCTGGTCGACGCACCATGATTTCCCCCTGCATTTGTTCATTATTCACTAACGCAATTAGATGTGTTTAAAACCAATACCTAGCATGAATGTAAGAAATTCACCTTGAAATCCTCCTGAGGAAAAAGGGTAGGAGAAACTTATTTAAGCAGAGAATTGTTAAAGAATGGAAACCTTTGCCAAAGTTAAACGTTATATCAAATGCAATAGAGCAAGGTAGCAGTGGGGGAATTAAAAACCAGAACGTGTCAGGAAGGGACAGAATATATAAAGATAAAGGTAAAGTAGTAAAGGGGGTAAAAGCAGAAATAAATTGTCACAAAACATATTTAAAAGTTCTTTATCTGAATGCACGCAGCATTCGTAACAAAATAGACGAGTTGACGGTACAAATAACTACACATGGGTATGATCTGGTGGCCATTACAGAAACATGGCTGCAAGGTGACCATGACTGGGAACTAAACATCCAGGGGTATTTGACTATTAGGAATGATAGACAGGAAGGAAAGGGAGGTGGGGTGGCTATGTTAATAAAGGATGGAATCACTGCAATAGTGAGAAATGATATTGGATCAAAGGATCAGGATAGTGAAACAGTTTGGGTGGAGATAAGGAATAATAAGGGAAAAAAGTCACTAGTGGGCGCAGTCTATAGGCCTCCTAACAGTTGCAACTCTATTGGTCGGAGTATAAATCAGGAAATAGTTGGGGCTTGTAATAAGGGAACAGCTATAATCATGGGAGATTTTAACTTTCATATTGACTGGACAAATCAAATTGGGCAGGGCAGTCTTGAGGAAGAGTTCATAGAGTGCATTAGGGACCAGTTCCTTGAGCAGTATGTTACTGAACCAACCAGGGGGCAGGCAATCTTAGATCTGGTCCTGTGTAATGAGACAGGATTAATAAAAAATGTCCTAGTAAAGGATCCCCTTGGAATGAGTGACCATAACATGGTTGAATTCCAAATTCAGTTGGAGGGTGAGAGAGTTGGCTCTCAAACCAGCGTACTAAGCTTAAATAAAGGAGACTATGAAGGTATGAGAGCAGAGTTGACTAAAGTGGACTGGGAAAATAGATTAAGGTGTAAGACGGTACATGAGCAGTGGTGTACAGTCAAGGAGATATTTCACAACTTTCAAGAAAAATATATTCCACTGAGGAAAAAGGGGCATAAAAGAAAAGACAGCCATCCGTGGCTAAGTAAAGTAATAAAGGATAGTATCCGACTGAAAACAAGGGTATATAAAGTAGCCAAATCTAGTGTGAGGATAGAAGATTGGGAAGCATTTAAAAGCCAGCAAAGAATAACTGAAAGATTAATTAAGAAAGGGAAAATAGATTATGAAAGTAAACTAGCAAAAAATATAAAAACAGATAGCAAGAGTTTCTACAGTTATATAAAAAGAAAAAGGGTGGCTAAAGTGAATGTTGGTCCCTTAGAGGACGAGACCGGGAAATTAGTAGTGGGGAACATGGAGATGGCAAAAATGCTGAACAAATATTTTGTATCAGTCTTTACAGTAGAGGACACTAAAAATATCCCAACACTGGACAAACAGGGGGCTATGGGGGGGAGGAGCTAAACACAATTAAAATCACTAAGGAGATGGTACTCGGTAAGATAATGGGACTTAAGCGAATAAATCCCCTGGACCTGATGGCTTACATCCTAGGGTCTTGAGAGAAGTAGCGGTAGGGATTGCGGATGCATTGGTGGTAATTTTCCAAAACTCCCTGGATTCAGGAAAGGTCCCAGCAGATTGGAAAACTGCTAATGTAATGCCCTTATTTAAAAAGGGAGGTAGACAAAAGGCTGGAAACTATAGACCAGTTAGCCTAACATCTGTGGTTGGTAAAATGTTGGAGTCCATTATTAAGGAAGCAGTAACAGGACATTTGGATAAGCATAATTTAATCGGACAGAGTCAGCATGGTTTTATGAAAGGGAAGTCATGTTTGACAAATTTACTCGAATTCGTTGAGGACGTAACAAACAAGGTGGATAAAGGGGAACCAGTGGATGTAGTGTATTTGGACTTCCAAAAGGCATTTGACAAGGTGCCACACAAAAGATTACTGCACAAGATAAAAAATCACAGGATTGGGGGTAATATACTGGCATGGGTGGAAGATTGGCTATCTAACAGAAAACAGAGAGTTGGGATAAATGGTTCATTCTCGGGTTGGCAATCAGTAACTAGTGGTGTTCTGCAGGGGTCAGTGCTGGGACCCCAACTCTTTACAATCTATATTAACGATTTGGAGGAGGGGACCAAGTGCAACATATCCAAGTTTGCCGACGATACAAAGATGGGAGGGAAAGCAGTGAGTGAGGAGGACATAAAAAACCTGCAAAAGGACTAAGTGAGTGGGCAGAAATTTGGCAGATGGAATATAATGTTGGAAAGTGTGAGGTTATGCACTTTGGCAGAAAAAATCAAAGAGCAAGTTATTATCTAAATGGAGAGAAACTGCAAAGTGCTTCAGTACAAAGGGATCTGGGGGTCCTGGTGCATGAAACACAGAAGAACATAAGAACATAAGAAATAGGAGCAGGAGTAGGCCAATCGGCCCCTCGAGCCTGCTCCGCCATTCAATAAGATCATGGCTGATCTGATCCTAACCGCCAATCCACTATCACAGAACCATCTCCTGAATCTAACAGAATTAGACACACGAAATAGGAGCAGGATCAGGCTACACGGCCCCTGGGCCCGCTCCGCTACCCACAGGGCCATGACCGATCCGAACCTAGACTCATGTCCAAATTCCTGCCCGCTCCCCGTAACCCTTAATTCCCTTTACTTCTAGGAAACTGTCTATTTCTGTTTTAAATTTATGTAATGATGTAGCTTCTACAGCTTTTTGGGGCAGCATATTCCATGGACCTACCACCCTCTGAGTGAAGTAGTTCCTCCTCATCTCAGTTTTGAAAGCGCAGCCCCTTATTCTAAGACTATGCCCCCTAGTTCTAGTTTCACCCATCATCGGGAACATCCTCCCCGCATCCACCCGATCCAACCCCTTCAGAATCTTATATGTTTCAATAAGATCGCCTCTCATTCTTCTGAACTCCAATGAGTAGAGTTCCAATCTACTCAACCTCTCCTCATATGTCCATCCCCTCATCCCCGGGATTAACCGAGTGAACCTTCTTTGTACTGACTCGAGAGCAAGTATGTCCTTTCTTAAGTATGGACACCAAAACTGTACGCAGTATTCCAGGTGCGGTCTCACCAATACCTTGTACAACTGAAGCAATACCTCTCTATTTTTTATTCTATCCCCCTAGCAATGAAAGCCAACATTCCATTGGCCTTCTTAATCACTTGCTGCACCTGCATACTAACCTTTTGAGTTTTGTGCACCAGGACCCCCAGATCCCTTTGTACTTCAGTACTTTCCAGTTTCTTGCCATTAAGATAATAACTTGCTCTACGATTTTTCCTGCCAAAGTGCATAACCTCACACTTTCCAGTATTGTATTCCATCTGCCAAACCTCTGCCCACTTACTTAGCCTGTCGATGTCCCCTTGCAGGTTTTTTATGTCCTCCTCACTCACTACTTTCCCTCCCATCTTAGTATCATCTGCAAACTTTGATATGTTACACTCGGTCCCCTCCTCCAAATTGTTAATATAGATTGTAAAGAGTTGGGGACCCAGCACTGACCCCTGCGGAACACCACTAGTTACTGATTGCCAGTCTGAGAATGAACCATTTATCCCAACTCTCTGCCTTCTGTTAGATAGCCAATCCTCTATCCATGCCAGAATATTACCCCCAATCCCGTGATTTTTTATCTTAAGCAATAATCTTTTGTGTGGCACCTTGTCAAATGCCTTTTGGAAGTCTAAATACACTATGTCCACTGGTTCCCCTTTATCCACCCTATACGTTACTTCCTCAAAGAACTCCAGCAAATTTGTCAAACATGACTTCCCCTTCATAAAACCATGCTGACTTTGTCCTATTAAATTATGATTATCCAAATGTCCTGTTACTGTTTCCTTAATAATGGACTCCAAAATTTTACCTACCACAGATGTTAGGCTAACCGGTCTATAGTTTCCAGCCTTCTGTCTACTGCCCTTTTTAAATAAGGGTGTTACATTAGCAGTTTTCCAGTCTGCCGGGACCTTTGCCGAGTCCAGGGAGTTTTGGAAAATTATTACCAATGCATCCACAATCCCTACCGCCACTTCCATCAAGACCCCAGGATGTAAGCCATCAGGTCCAGGTGATTTATTCGCCTTGAGTCCCATTATTTTACCGAGTACCACTTCCTCAGTGATTTTGATCGTGTTTGGCTCCTCCCCCCCTTTCGCCCCCTGTTTGTCCAGTATTGGGATATTCTTAGTGTCTTCTACTGTAAAGACTGATGTAAAATATTCATTGTGTTTTTGCCATCTCCATATTTCCCACCATTAATTTCCCGGTCTCAACCTCTAAGGGACCAACATTTACTTTAGCCACCCTTTTTCCTTTTATATAACTATAAAAACTCTTACTATCTGTTTTTATATTTTTTGCTAATTTACTTTCATAATCTATCTTCCCTTTCTTAATCAATCTTTTTGTTATTTTTTGCTGTTTTTTAAAAGTTTTCCCAATCCTCTATCCTCCTACTAGATTTGGCTACCTTATATGCCCTTGTTTTTAGTCGAATAATCTCCTTAATTTCTTTACTTAGCCACGGATGGCTGTCTTTTCTTTTACACCCTTTTCTTCTCAGTGGAATATATATTTTTTGGAAGTTGTAAAATAACTCCTTAAATGTACACCACTGATCATGTATCGTCTTACCCTTTAATCTATTTTCCCAATCCACTCTACTCAATTCCGCTCTCATACCTTCATAGTTTCCTTTATTCAAGCTTAGCACGCTTGTTTGAGATCCAACCTTCTCACCCTCTAATTGAATATGGAATTCAACCATGTTATGGTCACTCATTCCAAGGGGATCCTTTACTAGGACATTTTTAATTAATCCTGTCTCGTTACACAGGACCAGATCTAAGGTTGCTTGCCCCCTGGTCGGTTCAGTTACATACTGCTCAAGAAACCCATCCCTAATACACTCAATGAACTCATCCTCAAGGCAGCCCTGCCCAATTTGATTTGTCCAATTAATATGATAGTTAAAATCCCCCATAATTATAGATGTTCCCTTATTACAAGCCTCAACTATTTCCTGATTGATACTCCGTCCAACAGAGTTGCCACTGTTCGGAGGCCTATAGACTACGCCCACTTGTGTTTTTTTCCCCTTATTATTCCTTACCTCCACCCAAACTGTTTCATTATCCTGATCTTTTGAAGGTTAGTATGCAGGTACAGCAGGTGATCAGGAAGGCCAATGGAATCTTGGCTTTTATTGCAAGGGGCATGGAGTATAAAAGCAGGGAAGTCTTGCTTCAGTTATACAGGGTACTGGTGAGGCCACACCTGGAATACTGCATACAGTTTTGGTTTCCATATTTAAGAAAAGATATATTTGCTCTCAAGGCAGTTCAGAGAAGGTTCACTCGGTTGATTCTGGAGATGAGGGGGTTGACTTATGAGGAAAGGTTGAGTAGGTTGGGCCTCTACTCATTGGAATTCAGAAGAATGAGAGGCAATCTTATCGAAACATATAAGATTGTGAGGGGACTTGATTGGGTGGATGCGGGGAGGATGTTTCCACTGATGGGTGAGACTAGAACTAGGGGGCATAATCTTAGAATAAGGGGCTGCCCTTTCAAAACTGAGATGAGGAAAAACTTCTTCACTCAGAGGGTAGTGCATCTATGGAATTTGCTACCTCAGAGAGCTGTGGAAGCTGCGACATTAAATAAATTTAAAACGGAGATAGACAGTTTCCTAGCAGATAAGGGAATTAGGGGTTACGGGGAGCGGGCAGGGAAGTGGACGTGAGTCTAGGTTTGGATCAGCCATGATCCTATTGAATGGCGGAGCAGGCCCGAGGAACCGTATGGCCTACTCCTGCTCCTACTTCTTATGTTCTTATATCATTGCATCTTTTAAGGGAGGAGTGTATAAATATTTGAAACAGAAGATCATACAAGACTATGGGGAGAGAGCAGGGTGGTGGGATTAATTGTGGATTGCTCTTCAAAGAGCCAGCACAGACATGATGGGCCAAATCATCTCCTTCTCTTCAAGATGTTGAGGGGAACTGATGGGGTAGATCGAGAGAAATTGTTTCTGCTGGTTGGGGAGTCTAGGACTAGTGGGCATAATCTAAAAATTAGAGCCAGGCCTTTCAGGAGAGAAGTTAGGAAACACTTCTACACACAACGTCAACTGATGCTAGGTCAATTGTTAATTTTAAATCTGAGATTGATAGATTTTTGTTAACCAAAGGTATTGAGGGATATGGAGTTAGGTCACAGATCAGCCATGATCTCATCGAATGGCGGAACAGGCTCGAGGGGCTAGAGGGCCTATTCCTATTCCTATCTTCCTATGTTCTCTGCTGTTAATTCCTATGGAGCTCATAATAGACTTTTCTAGAGAATTGTTATAAAAGCAAATCTTTTTCCTCTGGACTAATAAAATCAATATAGTATATAATGGCCTACTTCAGTATTACTTTGTGATACCTAATGCTAAGTTGCTGCTGTGTGACTTGCTTTGTATTCACTTTCAAAGACCGCAGAGTTGACCTTGTATCTTAAGCCTTTGGAATCAGATGGAACTATTTTAATCATTGAAGATAAGAACTCATGCTGCTCTTTACTGTAGTCCGTTAATATTCTTTCACCCCATTGGAACCCAATGTCATGCCAAAGACAATTAGATAAACAGTTACCACCTTTTCTGCTGTGAGAATCTGAGACAAGATACTGTCAGCCGATCATAATGCTTTGATTGGTGGGCGGGAAGGGCATTTCTACCAGTTTTAAAGTGGAACTCAGTTGGAGCTGGTTCAGCAAGAAAGAGGTGTAAGTACTTGTAACTGTACGACAGATGTTTCCTAATGTTTTTAAAAAATGATTCATCATCAGCAAAATGAAACCATTGTGCAGCATGTAAAACTAGCAAGAGGTTGTATAGTAGTTGGTTTCAGGATGGAATTTTAAACGAGGTTTAGAGCAAAGAAAAAGGCCAGAAGAATTGTTAATATGTGTTTGTCTTACAGTAGAGAAGTAATGATAGAATTTCCAGAGTATAACCAGAATGGAATAAATTTTATTTTAACCTACCATTGGACTATCATCCAAAGTTATAATTACCGCCCCCCCTCCCCCCGATCTTCAAACGTTTTTTTAAAATTCGCTTATGCGATGTGGGCATCACTGGCAAGGCCAGCATTTATTGCCCATTCCTAGTTGCCCTTGAGAAGGTGGTGGTGAGCCACCTCCTTGAACCGCAGCAGTCCATGTGGTGAAGGTACTCCCACAGTGCTCTTAGGGAGGGAGCTCCAGGATTTTGACCCAGTGATGATGAAGGATCGGCGATATATTTCCAAGTCAGGATGGTGTGTGACTTGGAGGGGAACTTGGAGGTGGTGGTGTTCCCATGCGCCTGCTGCCCTTGTCCTTCTAGGCGGAAGAGGTCGCGGGTTTGGGAGGTGCTGCCGAAGAAGCCTTGGCGAGTTGCTACAGTACATCTTGTAGATGGTACACACTGCAGCCATGGTGCACCGGTGGTGGAGGGAGTGAATGTTTAAGGTGGTGGATGGGGTGCCAATCAAATGGGCTGCTTTGTCCTGGATGGTGTCGAGTTTCTTGAGTGTTGTTGGAGCTGCACTCATCCAGGCAAGTGGAGAGTGACATGAATCTTGTCATTCATGTGGAAATGACTTATGAAATGATACTGGGCGGCCTGCTGGTGGCGCTGTCTAGGGAGAATATAAATACTCGGGCATTGGCCCAGCTTGCTCAGGACATTCTTTAACAGGAACTAGTGAAGGACACAACTAGATCTCCATGTTGAAAAACAGTTGATTAAAGCCTTGTTTAATACTTAGACCAAGTGCCTAGTAGTTTTCTTACGTCAGTGAGTATTCCATCACACTCCTGACTTGTGCCTTGTAGATGGTGGAAAGGCTTTGGGGAGTCAGGAGGTGACTATGAGGGGTGTGAATCTTTCAAACAGCTCTGCAAGCTCCTTCAGCTTCAACAGATTTGTTTATGATGCCATAGGACAAGTGGGACCATCCAATGCCAAATACAGTGCTGCCTTTCCACTCGGGGATTTCCAGAGAGCGGGACACTGCGATGGTGCTGTATACAGCAGCCTGCACCATCTTCATGTTCACTCTGATGTAAAGTCCTGCATGCTGATGTGAACCACTGTCATTCAAAGAAAGTAAGGCCTTCTGGGGAATGTCTGAATCTGCCTTCTTGTTCCTCACTGCACTTCACATTATTTTTGAACGTTATACTTGATTGTGTGGGCAGTGAATAGTCATGGCCACAAGATACTATTGTTGTTATGAAGATAATGGAGGGGAAATTCTCACTTACCAAGTCTAGCGTATCATTAGGAAGTTTTAAAGGAGCCTTGCCTGCCAGAAAAAGTGTTGGGAAAACCTTCTGCCATTTGTTTACAAATGTATGATGCGATTATATAAATTGTGTCACAACGCATCATTTAGTGATGTGTATGAAGTCATGATGATGAGACCAAATCACAGATTTTTTCTTTGCCTCTCTGAGCAAACAACCATTTTGCTAAACGCTTTTTCATGAAGGTGCCTTTTAATATACACAACGTGAAACTATACTTATTGGCCCAGAAATTCGGGTCGGGGGCTTCCCGCGGGTGCAAGCCCCCGATCTGCACTTACCTTGCGCGCCGGCCATTGAGCTGTGGGCCTGTGTGGAATTCTGATCCGGGGCCTGGTCCAGCTGCCGGCGCGCAGTGCTTGCGTATCCCAGGGGCGCAGTTAGTTTGATGCGTCCCCTGGGATCACGTGGGCCATGGAGAGCCAATCGGAGCAGGGAATGCTCCATTCATAAGTCTGACAGGAAGTGCTGTCAAGACTTATAAATACTACAGCCCCTTCTTCTTACAAAACATCACTAAATCTTCAAATAAATTTTTAAAAAATCACATTTTTTAAATAAACTATAAATTAAATGAATAACTATTTTAAACAATAATTTAAATTTTTGAAAAAAATAATTTTATTTTCTAACGGGGCTAAAAATAAACGTACCTTGCTTTAAAGTATTTAAAAATAATAAACCTGTGGAAAAAATGTTTTAATTTTAATTAATTCACCACTTACCTTGTGAAAAGCAGGCCTTACGCCTGCTTTTTACATTTCTAAATCCTGCAGGCTTACTCTCACGGGAAAACCTGTAAAAAAAAAACGAAGTTCGATGCACACGCGCAACCTCCCCCGCGCACGTGTTCGACCTCTGAACCCCTGCTTTCAGGGGAATGGAAGTGCCGGTTTCCCGCGCATGCGCAGTGCATGCACGAAACCGGCACTTTCGTTGGGCTTACGGGTACTCACCCGTGGAGACCCGAATTTCTGGACCATTAAATTTCCAATTCAATGTCACGTGATTGCACTGATCCTTCACTCTACTATTCTAGACCTATTTCAATTTATGAGAACAGAATCTTAGATATTTATGGACATCTTTATCAGTACTTTATTTTGCTCAAATTTAATACAGTTGTTTCGATTATTTTAATGGATGATTGTAAGGGATTAACAAAATACATACTAGCCATAGGATTTCCCAACTGTAATAATTTATCAGTAAACTTGCATTAGTGCAGTGCAATTGTCACTGTTCATTCATGATGTGGAGCACAGTCTGTTAGTGTTGGGAGTGACAGTACTCTCATCACACCAATGTACTTGAAGCAACAGAACTAGCCTGCAAATTAAATGTGCGTATAATCAAAATGGAGATAGTCAAGACTGCATCATGTGACCGCCCTGGGTTCCTTTATGTGAATGAATGAATTCCCGCCCGATTTTGCTTACAGTGTGCTCTGCAAAACTATTTAAAATTGATGGCCCTAAACTTCCTCGGAGCTTCTCCCGATCTCCTGATGGAACTTTGACTGGAGATCAGCAGAACCTGCCCTGCCCCAGGAAAAACGGTGCTGAACGGCCATTTTCAGCTTTTTACACGGCTTTGCCGAGGGTTCGGCTGATTGTCCTCCAACTTTATGGCAGGAAAGTAAGGCAACCCCGGTGAAAATTCAGCGCCGATATTTTTAAATTTCCAGAAAGTGACTGGTATTATAAGCCGCACACATAGCCCCCCACCCTATCCCCGCTCTGGGTTCATGATCTTCACACCATTTGTCACCCTGATTGATGTCAACAATTGCTAATACAGCCATGTCCCCTCGTGGCACAGATACCATAGGGTGCTGTGGTAATCATGTATCCTCCAGACCAGCCATGTCGAAACCACACTGTAGGCCACGTATCTGCATTACCATGAAGTTTAAATCAATGTTCCCATTAATTTTCATCAAGCTGCAGATGCAAACAGATTTTGGTGTTCTTAGGATTTAGCCACCAAGGAGGGAATAGCTCTAAAAGTAGTCCTTTCCAAACCTCTAGGCCCACAAAATTCAAACTGGAGAAACCAGCAAATAAAAAATATATTAGCACAAATAGAAGTGAATTGCCTTGCCTTCAAGGGCTGTCTCTGCAGACCTTTGGGTTGTACATGGTCCTCGAACTACAATTTGGACAGCCTCGCTCTAGAATGAGATGGCATGTAAAGTCCCTAGCTACAACAACAACAACGTGCATTTATATAGTGCCTTTAATGTAGTAAAACGCCCCCAAGATGCTGCACAGGAGTATTATCAGACAAAAATTGACACGAGCCAAAGAAGGAGACTTTGGGCAGGTGACCAAAAGCTTGGTCAAAGAGGTAAGTTTTTAAGGAGCGTCTTATAGGTGGAGAGTGAAGCGGAGAGGTTTAGGGAGGGGATTCCAGAGCTCCGGGCCTGGGCAGCTGAACACACGGCCACCAATGGTGCGGCAAAGGAAGTCGGGATGCACAAGATGTCAGAATTAAAGGAACGCAGGGTTCCCGGAGGGTTAATAGGCTGGCGGAGGTTACAGAGATAGGGAGCGGGGAAGGCGATGGAGGGATTTGAACACAAGGATGAGAATTTTAAATCTGGGGCGTTGGTGGACTCACAGCCAATGTAGGCCAGCCAGCACAGGGTTGAAATTGATCGGGACCTGGTGCGAGTTAGGACAGAAACTTCAAACAACTGTGCATTCTAACTATCTCAGTCAGCCATCTGCTCACCTTACACTGGACTTCCCCGAGAAGCATGGTAGCAGAACTTAGGCAAAGGACAGAGGTCAGTGGAATGAATATCTACAGAGGGCCCCTTCTTCAAACTGATAGTGATCTACTCTGGACATCACCGAAGACCCATGCCATTCCCGTGATTGTGACATTAATTTTGTGTTTTGAATCTGCAGTGCCCCAGAGTTGGTACAGATTTTTTTGAATGCAAACTGGAGTGTAGTCCAGTTTCAGAAATGTGTTGCTCACTTTTTTCATGACTCCGCCCGCCGCCTCTTCTGTCTGTTACTGATAAGAACCCAGGGGAGAAGAACAGGGTTCTGACGAAAGGTCATCGAGCTGAAATGTTAACTCTGTTTCTCTCTTCACAGATGCTACCTGAACTGCTGAGTAACTCCAGCATTTTCTGTTTTTATTTCAGATTTCCAGCATCTGCAGTATTTTCTTTTTGTATTTGTTTGGAGAAGAACAGGGGTCAGGAAACCCTGAAATAGCCACTACTGTCAAAATAGATGGCACAGGGAACCGGCGCCTCTCCATTTTCTTTTACATAAGCAGACTTCCTTAAGTTCTTGAAAAATATTTTACGATTATTGAGCAGCGGGGCAGTGCTGCATTAAGTAATTTTTTGTTTGTTTTTTTTGATTTAATGCCAATCTAAACCAGTTTTAATGTAGGACCAGAGTGGAAAATGTGATTGCAAAGAGCTGAGAGTTAAGACTGTGAGGGCTAGAGACAGGAGCCGATAGGAATACAGATGTTGAGGAATGGGAAAAGAAAGAGGTGATTGAAAGGAATAGGAGCGTGGACCAATGGGGATCGAACCCAACTAACCAAGGCAGGAATAAACAAAATGGCAAAGAATAACTGGAGGACAGAGTGGGGTAAGAATGGGAAGCAGTCATTTGTTTCTGGTTCACCGTGTAGCTATATTCCCTATTGGTCAAATGGCAGATGTGTTCAAGTACTGGAAATTTAGGGTACTAAAATTCCAAAGGTTGGAGCCAAGCCATAAAAAAATGTGAGTGTGTGTGTGTCCCTGTGTGAATATGTGCCCATGTGTGTGAGTGAGTATGTTTGCACCCATACACACACACACACACACACACACACACACACACACACACACACCCACCCTAGGCACATATAGCATTTACAGTTGGAATCAAATTAATGATCATTTAAGAGGCCTCTGGTTAGTAATTTCAGTGGGTCAGCCACTCCAGGAAGACGTAGGATTTTTTTTTTAAGTGAGTAAACGTTATCTCTGACACCATATAAAAAAAAAATCAATTAGACTATTTACAGCACTTTCCGATTGAACAATTTAGAAAAAGGGCAAATATCCAAATTGCACATTTTTAATGTTTTAGAAACGGCTGCAAATAAGGGAAATGTATGGAAGTGGGCACACTGGGCGATTGTGCATTGCTCACACAAGTTCCTGAAAATAAACCAGACGGAAAGCAGAATGATACTTTCAGCAAACATGTTCTGCACAATTTTTAAGCACAATCATAAAAGTTTTTGGATTTATAATTTCTATTTGCTCGATGTCAAATTTTGTTTGATAATTGGGATGTTTTACTATGTTAAAGGTGCTATATAAATGCAAGTTGTTGTTGCTGTTGTTATTTACTAGGAATTATTTGTCATGTATTAGACGCTCAAAATATTTGGGGGGCGAAATTGGGTGCCTTTGCACCCCCAGGGTGCTAACGGGGCGCAAATGACTTTGCGACCGGGCGCGGTGCTGACATCGACTCCCGCCATATCCGGCGGGAGTTTTGCGGTAGCGCTACGCCGTTGCGCCCTGATTACCTTTGCCTGGAGATCGTGACATCATCGCCATGCGCATCGTCCCGGTCATGCCCCGGACCCAGAATTGACTTCCGCCTCTTGCAGCAGCGCCGGTCGAAAACACCGACAGCTGCAGGAGACGTGCATCGGTCGGCTGGCCGCTTTGGGAGCGATGATTAAAGGCAAGGTGGCCGAGGTAAGTAAAAAAAAAACTTACCTTTCGTGTTCCAGTTTTTTTTTAGCAGGTTCCTGCCCGCGATCAATCACTCTGCTTGAGTGCCGGGCTGATTACGCGGGATCACGGCTGCCTTGGTGGTCCAGGTAGGTACTTTTTCCATTGCAGAGCCTGCAGCGATGGCCCTTCCCTTTAAGGGAGGGAAGGAGCCTTTGAACACGGCAGCGCTGCACGGCCCAGTGTGCAGCGCTGCTGAAGTCTCTGCTCCGCCCCGCCTGCTGCCGATTGCGCTCCAAGAAGGAAGTGGTGGGCTTGATTTATTGCTCCACTTCCTTCTTGGAGCGCAAATGCGAATTTTTCAAAAGTTTGAAATCGTCAACGCCTGGCGCGAACTTTTCAAACTTTTAAAAATTAGCGCCCCGAACAGGGCGATAGTGAATTTCTCCCCCCTGATGTCCTTGTGGCCTATTGGGTTAGACCATGGCTGATCTGTATCTTAACTCCATCTACTCACACTGGTTCCATAACCCTTAACACCCTTGTCTAACAAAAATCGATCAATCTCAGTTTTGAAATTTTCAACTGACCTCCAGCCTCAACAGCTTTTTGGAGGGCAGAGTTCCAGATTTCCACTGCCCATTGTGTGAAGAAGCGCATCCTGACATCGACCCTGAACAGCCTAGCTTTAGCTTTAAAGTTATGCCCACTTGTTCGGGACTGTCCCACCAGGGGAAATCGTTTCTCTCTGTCTACCCCGTCAACTCCTTCAATCATGGTAAACACTTGAGTTACATCCCCCGCTTAATCTTCTATACTCAAGGGAATACAAGCCTAGTCTATGCAACCTGTCCTAACCCTTTTAGCCCAGTCATAGAGTCATCACGGCACTGAAGGAGGCCATTCGGCCCATCGAGTCTGTGCCAGCTCTCTGTAGAGCAATCCAGTCAGTCCCATTCCCCCGCTCTATCCCCGAAGCCCTGCAAGTTTGTTTCCCTCAAGTGCCTATCCAGTCTCCCCTTGAAAACATCGAGTGTCTCCGCTTCCACCACTTCCGTCGGCAGCGAGTTCCAGGTCCTCGCCTCTCGCTGCGTAAAAAGGTTTTTCCACACATCCCCCCTGTATCTCTTGCCCAAAACCTTAAATCTGTGTCCCCTAGTCCTAGTACCATCAACTAGTGGGAACAGCCCTTCCCCGTCTAGCCTATCCAAACCCGTCATAATCTTGTACACCTATATCAAATCACCCCGCAACCTCCTTTGCTCTAATGAAAACAAATCCAGCTTCTCCAACCTGTCCTTGTAGCTAAGATCCCCCATCCCCGGAACCATTCTGGTAAATCTCCTCTGCACCCTCTCAAGTGCCTTCACATCCTTCCTAAAGTGTGGTGACCAGAACTGGACGCAATACTCCAGTTGTGGCCTAACCAGCGCTTTATAAAGGTTCAGCATAACTTCTCTACTTTTGTACTCAACACCTATTTATGAAGCCCAAGATCCCACATGCTTTGCTAACCACTTCTAACCCAGGTGGGAGAGTCGAGAGGAGGTGGAAATAGTACTTGCTCAGAAACTGTTAAATCTCTTAACTTCTTCCAGTTCTGATGAAAAGGTCATCGACCTGAAACGTTAACTCTTGTTTTCTCTCTCCACAGAATAAAAAGCCCGATTGTCTTTCCCGGGCTGCTGGAGGCTGCAGTGTTGCGATGTGGATAGAGCAAGGTGGGTGGGTGGGGGGTGACCAGGTTTCGCTGAGCAGCTGGAGCCGGGGAGGTTTCAGGATTACGTCAGTGCTGGGGGGGGGAAGAAGGAAAAAAAAAGCTGCACTTCACACACAAAACACATAGTGCTGAGTTTTATGAGCTAGGATCTGGACTTCTCGGTCGATCCCCACACAATGCCGTCTTTATTGTCACCCATGAGATCGGCAGCTCTCTTTTATGAATTAACGCACTGGACTAAATGGAACTTGTACATGTCCTTAATCTGTCAGCTGCACTATATAAATGTCACATGCCCTGTGAGATCATTTCAGCTGAAAGCGTTTACCGGGTTACATAGCACGGGCTGCGAAAATTAGAGAGAGAGAGAGAAAAGCTCAGTATATTTTACAATTAGTTCGCCGAGGGTGTTTTTTTTTCTAAATGACCTCATTATTCCCAGCTTTGCTCCTTTGGCTTCAATACGGAATCAGGAAGTGCTGAGGGTGTTCGTAGTGATCATTCTGTTCGTCCGGTTCTTTATGTGGGGCTGTCTCGGTGTGTGCATCCACTATAAATAAACTGGCTCAAAAGGTTTCCAAAACACCCCGAAAAGAAAAAAAAAAGATTAGCCCCTTTCTGACGGTTGTAGTGAGGCTCTATCTTCAGGAGCAGGGCTCTTGTGACCATCGCTCCCTCCTGTGTTACGGTACTGTGATGTACAGGCGTCTCCACGCGGTGAGAGTACCTTGGCAACTGTAGTTCAGTCATGTACAGTGCCACGCAGAAAACAAAATAAGCAATAAGTAAAACTGAGTGAGTAAGAAACTTTCAGCATTTTTGCAGGAGCAAAGTACTTGGGAACATAGGAACAGGAGTAGGCCATTCAGGCCCTCGAGCCTGTTCCACCATTCAATTAGACCCTGTCAGCCATGGCTCAGTGGGTAGCACTCTTGCCTCTGAGGTAGAAGGTTGTGGGTTCACAGTCCCACTCCCGAGACTTGAGCACAAAAATCTAGGCTGAAACACCAGTGCAGCGCTGAGGGAGTGCTGCACTGTCGGAGGTGCCGCCTTTCGGATGAGACGTTAAACCGAGGCCCCGCCTGCTCTCTCAGGTGGACATAAAAGATCCCATGGCACTATTTCGAAGAAGAGCCGTGGAGTTATCCCCGGTGTCCTGGCCAATATTTATCCCTCGATCGACACAACAAAAACAGATTATCTGGTCATTATCACATTGCTGTTTGTGGGAGCTTGCTGTGTGTAAATTGGCTGCCACGTTTCCTACATTAAAACAGTGACTACACTTCAAATGTACTTCATTGGCTGTAACGCGTTTTCAATCGTCCTGAGGTCGTGAAAGGTGCTATATAAATAAAAGTCAGTCTTTCTTTCATGGCTGATCTGTATCTTAACTCCATCGACCCGCCTTGGTTCCGCAACCATTAATACCCTTGCCTAACAAAAATCTATCAATCTCAGTTTCGAAATTTTCAATTGACCCCCCCTCCCAGCTTCAACAGTTTTTGGGGGAGAGAAGTCCAGATTTCCACTACCCTTTGTGTGAAGAAGTGCTTCCTGACATCACCCTGAGTGGCCTAAGCTCTAATTTGAGGAATATAAACAGAAAATGCTGGAGATACTCAGCAGGTCAGGCAGCACCTGTGGAGGGAGAAGCAGGGTTAACGTTTCAGGTCAATGATCTTTCATCAGAATTTGAGGAGTTCCTCTCAAAAGAACAGGAGGCATACCATTCATAGGGGGGAAAATTCAGTATCGCCCCGTTTGGGGGCGCCATTATCGGCCGTGCGCAAAGTTTAGCGCCTGGCACTAATTATCGCCTCCGACGGCAAACTTGGCTTTTATCGCCCCTGGAGGTGATTGGAGCGCTAAATCAGGCGCTTCACACCTGTCTTAAGGCGCAAAGGCCGAGGAGCGAGGCGCTACCTCAGAGCGCTGGCGAAGCAAGGAAGGGCAAATCAAAATGAACCTGCAAAGTGCCGCTCAGTACTCAAAATTCCTTCACACAGCGTTGAATCTCTGCAGAAGTCTCTCTCTCTCTCAGAATGCGTGGTGCAGAAATGTCACCGACAAAAAAAGGCAGGAAGGGATCGCCATTAAATAGCGCTCCCCCAGTCCCTTTCTGACTGCAAAACGCTCCCCTCAACCTGTCGTTGCTAGCGACAGGCGGTAAGGCAGGGGGCGCCACTCAATATCCGGTCCGGGGCGCTAACGGGGCGTTATGCACTCAACTGACGTCACAATCTGCCGGCGCAGGAGATCGTGGCGGTAGTGTTTAACACTGCCGCAAAATGTCTAGTTAATTTCGTCGCGCCCGGGTGCTAGTTGCTTTGTGTCCCAATTAGCGCCTTCTTAAGGCGCTAACAGGAGGTGCAACAACTGAATTTTTCCCCCTATATATTTAATATGGTGGATAGGGTGTCAGGATCAACAACAACAAGAAGTAAGGACTTCTACAGCCTTGTGGAAATGCTGAAATGGTGAAGATTTTCCTTTGTGTCCCAGATACTTTGTTGGTCATGCTGGAACTTTCAACACTATTTCATTGGGAAAATAACTCTGTGCAAAAGACGACAAACACTTCAATACCGCACCAAAAATAGACAATTTATTCATATGATATTCAGTTTACATTAAGAAACCATAAGATTCTCCTCTCTGTACATTATCCTAATTCGTGTAGAATCATTGTGACATGTTGTGCAAACTAGGTACTGTATTCAGTATTTGAAAGTTACCTGTGTAACTGGAAACCACACTGTATAACATTCCACAAATAAAGTTGCCCCTCAGTTGCAAGCAAAAATATGCGTTTTATCATTGCCTTTTAATTTGTAAGGCTATTAAAAAAAATACAGGAAACTCCTGGGGAAAGATTATTGCAAGCGTTTTGATTCTTGTTTTGAGAAGGCAGCTCCTTTTAGGCAAATCTGTTTGATTTTTCTGTAACATTTTAAGCCAAAACCCATCGTATTTATTGGATGTAAAGTTAAGCAACCGTTGCATTTTGCTGTAGCAGTTTAAAAAAAAATGGACTGGTTTTAAAAGCTGGGTTATTTATGGAGGAGCCATCTAAAGCAATCACACACGTTTCAAAGTAAATTTTGCCAGTTAAAAAAGAAATAGTTAAAGTTATGAGTTCAGCAACAGCTGCCAGATGGTGATGTTTGAAACAAACCTTTCGTTCTCAAATCCTGACCT
The DNA here is from genome assembly GCF_052327205.1 of Somniosus microcephalus. Classification (NCBI taxonomy): domain Eukaryota; kingdom Metazoa; phylum Chordata; class Chondrichthyes; order Squaliformes; family Somniosidae; genus Somniosus; species Somniosus microcephalus. Next base: position 101,542,615 of record NC_141001.1, read on the forward strand.
TCAATTCAGTTTAGCCGCATGAATCAAGGGGATAAACCTTACCAAAGGGGTTAGGGTGGCCCCAATGTGTCTACGCTGGTGTTAAATATTTTTACCACCATGTTTGGTGTGTTTGATTGAGGGAGGCGTGTGGAAGAGAGAGAGAATAGTGTACTGGTAGTGCTACGTCACTGGGTTTAGTTCACAAGGGTGAAAGCTCTATCACTGACGAGCTTATCGTATATTTTCTATGGTGCCAGGAATGAAGGACTTCAGTTATGTGGAGAGACATAGAGAACATAGAAACAGGAGTAGGTCATTCAGCCCCTCGAGCCTGTTCCGCCATTCAATTAGATCACAGTTGCTCTGTCTCTTAACTCCATCTACTCTCCTTGGTTCTGTAACCCTTAATAGCCTTGTCCTACAAAAATCTATCAATCTCAGTTTTGAAATTTTCAATTGACCTCAACAGCTTTTTGAGGGAGAGAGTTCTAGATTTCCACTGCCCTTTGAGTGAAGAAGTGCATTCTCGCATCATCCCTGAACGGCCTGGCTCTAATTTTAAAGTTATGCCCCATTGTTCTGGACTCCCCCCACCAGAGGAAATCCTTTCTCTCTACCTTCCCTAGCAACTCCTTTGATCATCTGAAACACCTCAATTAGATCACCACTGAATTTTCTATAGTCAAGGGAATACAAGCCTAGTCTATGCAATCTATGAAACTGGGATTGTTCTCCTCAGAGCAGAGTAGGTTAAAGGGAGATTTAACAGAAGTGTTCAAAATTATGAAGGATTTTGATGGAGGAAGTAAGGTGAAACTGTTTCCACTGGCAGGCGGGTCGGTAGCCAGAGGACACAGATTTAAGATAATTGGCAAAAGAACCAGGGGGAGATGAGAAATCTTTTTATGCAGCGAGTTGTAATGATCTGGAATGCGCTGCCTGGTGGAAGCAGATTCAATAGCAACTTTCAAAAGGTGAATTTGATATAAAATTGAGAAGGAAAAATTTTGCAGAGTTATGGGGAAAGAGCTGGGGTGTGGGACTAATTGGAGAGCTCTTACAATGAGCCGGCACAAGCATGAAAGTTCTCTATCTGAATGCACGTAGCATTCGTAACAAAATAGACGAGTTAATGGCACAAATAACTACATATGGGTATGATCTTGTGGCCATTACAGAAACATGGCTGCAGGGTGACAATGCCTGGGAATTAAACATACCAGGTTATTTAACGATCAGGAAGGACAGGCAGGAAGGAAGGGGAGGTGGGGTGGCTATGTTAATAAAGGAAGGAATCACTGTAATACAGAGAAATGATATTGGGTCAAAAGATCAGGATAATGAAACAGTTTGGGTGGAGGTAAGGAATAATAAGGGGAAAAAAACACTAGTGGGCGTAGTCTATAGGCCTCCGAACAGTTGCAACTCCGTTGGACGGAGTATCAATCAGGAAATAGTTGAGGCTTGTAATAAGGGAACATCTATAATTATGGGGGATTTTAACTATCATATTAATTGGACAAATCAAATTGGGCAGGGCTGCCTTGAGGATGAGTTCATTGAGTGTATTAGGGATGGGTTTCTTGAGCAGTATGTAACTGAACCGACCAGGGGGCAAGCAACCTTAGATCTGGTCCTGTGTAACGAGACAGGATTAATGAAAAATGTCCTAGTAAAGGATCCCCTTGGAATGAGTGACCATAACATGGTTGAATTCCATATTCAATTAGAGGGTGAGAAGGTTGGATCTCAAACAAGCGTGCTAAGCTTGAATAAAGGAGACTATGAAGGTATGAGAGCGGAATTGAGTAGAGTGGATTGGGAAAATAGATTAAAGGGTAAGATGATACATGATCAGTGGTGTACATTTAAGGAGTTATTTTACAACTTCCAAAAAAAATATATTCCACTGAGAAGAAAAGGGTGTAAAAGAAAAGACAGCCATCCGTGGCTAAGTAAAGAAATTAAGGATAGTATTCGACTAAAAACAAGGGCATATAAGGTAGCCAAATCTAGTGGGAGGATAGAGGATTGGGAAAACTTTAAAAGACAGCAAAAAATAACAAAAAGATTGATTAAGAAAGGGAAGATAGATTATGAAAGTAAATTAGCAAAAAATATAAAAACAGATAGTAAGAGTTTTTATAGTTATATAAAAAGAAAAAGGGTGGCTAAAGTAAATGTTGGTCCCTTAGAGGATGAGACCGGGAAATTAATGGTGGGAAATATGGAGATGGCAAAAACACTGAATGAATATTTTATATCAGTCTTTACAGTAGAGGACACTAAGAATATCCCAACACTGGACAAACAGGGGGCTATAGGGGGGGAGGAGCTAAACACGATCAAAATCACTAAGGAAGTGGTACTAGGTAAAATAATGGGACTCAAGGCGGATAAATCACCTGGACCTGATGGCTTACATCCTAGGGTCTTGCGGGAAGTGGCGGTAGGGATTGTGGATGCATTGGTAATAATTTTCCAAAACTCCCTGGACTCGGCAATGGTCCTGGCAGACTGGAAAACTGCTAATGTAACACCCTTATTTAAAAAGGGCAGTAGACAGAAGGCTGGAAACTATAGACCGGTTAGCCTAACATCTGTGGTAGGTAAAATTTTGGAGTCCATTATTAAGGAGACAGTAACAGGACATTTGGATAATCATAATTTAATAGGACAAAGTCAGCATGGTTTTATGAAGGGGAAGTCATGTTTGACAAATTTGCTGGAGTTCTTTGAGGAAGTAACATATAGGGTGGATAAAGGGGAACCAGTGGACGTAGTGTATTTTGACTTCCAAAAGGCATTTGACAAGGTGCCACACAAAAGATTATTGCTTAAGATAAAAAATCACAGGATTGGGGGTAATATTCTGGCATGGATAGAGGATTGGCTATCTAACAGAAGGCAGAGAGTTGGGATAAATGGTTCATTCTCAGACTGGCAATCAGTAACTAGTGGTGTTCCGCAGGGGTCAGTGCTGGGTCCCCAACTCTTTACAATCTATATTAACGATTTGGAGGAGGGGTCCGAGTGTAACATATCAAAGTTTGCAGATGATACTAAGATGGGAGGGAAAGTAGTGAGTGAGGAGGACATAAAAAACCTGCAAGGGGACATCGACAGGCTAAGTAAGTGGGCAGAGATTTGGCAGATGGAATACAATACTGGAAAGTGTGAGGTTATGCACTTTGGCAGGAAAAATCGTAGAGCAAGTTATTATCTTAATGGCAAGAAACTGGAAAGTACTGAAGTACAAAGGGATCTGGGGGTCCTGGCGCACGGATCTCAAAAGGTTAGTATGCAGGTGCAGCAAGTGATTAAGAAGGCCAATGGAATGTTGGCTTTCATTGCTAGGGGGATAGAATATAAAAATAGGGAGGTATTGCTTCAGTTGTACAAGGTATTGGTGAGACCGCACCTGGAATACTGCGTACAGTTTTGGTGTCCATACGTAAGAAAGGACATATTTGCTCTCGAGTCAGTACAAAGAAGGTTCACTCGGTTAATCCCGGGGATGAGGGGATGGACATATGAGGAGAGGTTGAGTAGATTGAGACTCTACTCATTGGAGTTCAGAAGAATGAGAGGCGATCTTATTGAAACATATAAGATTGTGAAGGGGTTGGATCGGGTGGATGCGGGGAGGATGTTCCCGATGATGGGTGAAACTAGAACTAGGGGGCATAGTCTTAGAATAAGGGGCTGCTCTTTCAAAACTGAGATGAGGAGGAACTACTTCACTCAGAGGGTGGTAGGTCCATGGAATATGCTGCCCCAAAAAGCTGTAGAAGCTACATCATTACATAAATTTAAAACAGAAATAGACAGTTTCCTAGAAGTAAAGGGAATTAAGGGTTACAGGGAGCGGGCAGGAATTTGGACATGAGTCTAGGTCCGGATTGGTCATGGCCCTGTGGGTAGCGGAGCGGGCCCAGGGGCCGTGTAGCCTGATCCTGCTCCTATTTCGTGTGTCTATTTCTGTTAGATTCAGGAGATGGTTCTGTGATAGTAGATTGGCGGTTAGGATCAGATCAGCCATGATCTTATTGAATGGCGGAGCAGGCCCGAGGGGCCGATTGGCCTACTCCTGCTCCTATTTCTTATGTTCTTATGTTCTTATGGCCTCCTTCTGTTCTGTAGGATTCTAAATATCTTAGGGTTGTCCTGTAGAAATAGTGATCAGGTGCAATTTTCAAATGCTGTAATTTATTACACTAATTTAAATGTGCGTACGGACACAAACAACGGTTCCAATAATGCTGAACATCTCTTCTGTGGCACCTCTGATGACTTGGTGGGTAAGTACACACAGTGGGTGTGACATTGAGCGACATAGAATTGGAAAGACCCGGGGGGGGGGGTGCGGAATTTTAAGACGGGTGATTGGGTGGGAATGTGTGCGGGTGCGGGGGCGGGGGGGGTTAAATGAGCAAAAATTCAAAACATGTTGGGAAGCCGACTCCAACCCACCGACCTCCGGGTTTTGCTGAGGCGGGACAAGGGGCGGGCAGCCAATTCGCTCCCAGGAGGTGGGTTGGCATTTTAAATATGTTAATGAGACTGGAAGCCTCGGATGGTGTGTGACTTGGAGGGGAACTTGGAGGTGGCGGTGTTCCCTTGCACCTGCTGCCCTTGTCCTTCTTGGTGGAAGAGGTTGCAGGTTTGGTAGGTGCTGCCGAAGAAGCCTTGGCGAGTTGCTGCAGTGCATCTTGTAGATGGTACACACTGCAGCCACGGTACGCTGGTGGTGGAGGGAGTAAATGTTTAAGGTGATGGATGGGGTGCCAATCAAGCGGGCTGCTTTGTCCTGGATGGCGTCGAGCTTCTTGAGTGTTGTTGGAGCTGCACTCATCCAGGCAAGTGGAGAATATTCCATCACATTCCTGACTTGTGCCTTGTAGATGTTGGAAAGGCTTTGGGGAGTCAGGAGGTGAGACACTCGCCGCAGAATACCTAGCCTCTGACCTGCTCTTGTTGCCACAGTATTTATGTGGCTGGTCCAGTTAAGTTTCGGGTCAATGGTGACCCCTAGGATGTTGATGGTGGGGGATTCGACGATGGTAATTGTAAAGTCTGTGGGTTGTTTAATTAATTAATACACAGACTACCAGAGTAACTTAAAACAGGACTTTACTATTCGAAGGTCAGGGCGAATCTGCCAAATAAATCCTGACACAGCACTTATATCGGTACCGGTGTGGTCACCGTCGGTATTACAGTATACAGAAGCCAACAAAGTAGTGCCACACCTAAAATAGTTCTCTTAAAGGTGAACGGTTACATACAATGGTTTTCTTAAAGGTAGACGGATACATACACTACAATCCTCCCTTTTTAGCTTACAACATACTTAGTCCCCCATTAAACATAACATATATTCAACTTCATGTAAAACAATTCACAGGTATAATCTATGCGGGAAACAGTTTACAGATTCAGTCTCTGCGGGAACAGTTCACAGATTCAGTCTCTGGTCTTGACTCGGTCCGAACAACATCTCTGTGGTGTAGCCGGTTCACATTGCTAGCGTGACTCATCCAATAGTCTTTCCCTTGACTTAACAGCTTGAACTTCCGTCCTGCTGAACCAGCAGTGCTGACTTTTACAAACAGCTGGACTGCCTTGGTAATTTTTCCTACTTGCCAACTGATTTGGCTCCCTTCGTAGGGCCCACGTACATGATCTGGTAGAAGTGATAATGATTTAGATGGTTATCACCTTCTGCTTCGTCTTTTTCTTTTCTGCTTCTTGGAGACTCTCGGGGCTCCCTTATCAGCTGCCAGCTGTAGCGCCACCATCTCCCTATGTTCCTTAGACTTTAAATGCTTCATCCTGATTTCTGCACTTTGGGAGTTTTCATCACAAGCTGGGCAGACCAAGTCCTCGTAATATTCCGTGTCACTCAACAGGTCATGGTAATATTTGGTGTCGTCCTGAACTAGTCTAGCGAGAGGGCCTGCTACTTCTTCCTTACCCAACTGGACGTTAGCCAACTGTTGTTCCCTCCCAAGACATCTTTCCTGAAGAGACTTCTTCATGCGTTCATATTCATCCCGCTCTTCCTGGGCTTCCTGCAAATCCTTCACTAATGACCTCATTTGTGATTTCAACACTTCCCCTTCCATCGGGGATTGATTGATCGGGCTATTCAATCCTTCTACTGGAGCAGCTGTTTCAACATTCTGTTGTTTACATAGACGTGGTTCAGCGTACTTTTGGCATCCCAGTAAAATCTGTGTTGCAACCTCAGCTATTTCCATAACTTTTGAGAGCTCCGAACTCCTTCCCTTTGAAGATTGAAGCTCGTGTTCAGATTGTTCCCATTGCAGAGTCTTGTCCCTCAGCATATGAAGGAGTTGGCTGACCGTTAACTCTTCCACGGGAACACTGTGGATCAGAGTCTTCTCCATTTCATCCACCTTTTCCTCCAATGCTTTCACCTTCTTTTCCTCTTGTACTTTGGCTTTCAGCGCTCGGAGAAGTTGCGCCTTGATGCTCTCTAGCTCATGTTCAACCTTTAGTTGCTCATATGCTTCTACTGAAACTAGCTTTTCGGAGGGTGCCGAGTTAATCCCCTCCAGGATTGTAGCCTGGGCCTGTTCATACTGTTCCTTCAACTTCTCAAACTCTGCTTGTAAGGAGTCGTAGAGAAGAACGGGAATAAAATCCTGGCTTCCTGAAGATTCCTCTTCATTTGCTCCTTCCTGCAAATATTCTAACTCCTGAACAGCATAAGGGAGATGTGATCGGTAATTGGTCACAATGGCTCTATGGTCACTCTCTGCTTGAGCTAGCTGCTTCTGTTGTCTTTCCAGATTCTCCCATTCGGTGTCATAGAACTTTTTCATTGTTTTCATCTCTTGTTTGAGACGGTAACTCACTTGTTCTACTTGCTGTCATAATTTGAAATAAAGCTGAGTCCGAGCTCGGTGTTCGTCAGTCATGGATATGTCCGTAAACTGAACAGACTCAGAATTCTCTGTCAAACTATGTTGTCGTTGTTCGGTGGAGTTCTGTTCTGAAACTTTGTTCTTCTCTGGAGCATAAGCCTTTATGCATGCCTTCGTTCTTCCAACCTTAGTCGGCAAGTCCATTTTAGCCTTGTCTTTCATATTTGGGTTGGTCTTATCGTCATCCGTTTCAGAATCTGAGCTGATTGTCTGCACCGAGTCCTCACTCGTTATGGCTTTTAGATAGTGCCATTCCATGTCTATTTTCTTGATCCACTCCCGTCCCAGAAGTGGTGGTCCTCCCTCAGGTAGTACGTATAAGTTCATTCTTGGGTGTTCTTTACCCCCATCTCTCACCTTGACTCTTATCTTCCCCATGGGGTATACTTTATGCCCCGTGTATGTCTGCAATATGAACTTGGTATCTCTTAAGGGTATATGTGAGAATAGCCGGTGGTAATCCCTTCGATTTATGACTGATAGAGCTGATCCAGTGTCCAACTCCATTTTCACTTGGACTCCAGCTATTTTTAGCATGACCCAGATAGTTTGTAGGTCAGCTTCCTTACTCACATTGTGAATTCTCAGACTGCCCAGCTCCTGGCCGTTTGGGTCTGAGTCCGAATTCTGTTCGTCTGAACTCTTCTCAGCCACCTTGTGTACCTTGTTGTACTTTTCCTGTGATGGCTTCCTTTGGTTGTTGGTCTTCTTCCCTGACCGGCATACCTTAGCTATGTGACCCAGTTTGCCACATTTCCTACATTCCTGGTTCTTAAACCAGCATTGGTTCTGGTCGTGTGTTGTCTTCCCACAACGATAGCATTTTGTTGTACTTGAGGTAATTTGATCCACACTGAGTGCCGCTGCCTTTAGCTGCATTTCCGCAGTTCCCTTCGCTGCGGCTTCGTGCGATGCTGCAATAAGGACAGCCCTGTCAAGTGTAAGGTCGTTCTCTTCGAGTAGTCGCTTTTGCGTTCCTTCCTTTGACAACCCGCACACGAACTTGTCTCGCAATGCCTCTGTCAGATTCCCTCCAAACTGGCAGTGTTTCGCTAGTCTACGCAGTTCGACCAAGTATTCTGCGTTGCTTTCGTCTTTCCTTTGCGTTCTCGCATAGAATTTGAATTGTTCCGCCAACATCAACGGTGTGGGGTTCAAGTGATCCTTCAGAACAGTCACAATATCATCGAAAGTCTGAGCCGCCGGTTTAGCTGGTGCTAGTAGATGCTTCAAGAGCCCGTATGTCTTCACGCCCATCGAGTTTAGCAAGCTTATAGCTTTGTCATCTTCTTCTATTTTATTGGCCTCACAATAGGTCTCAATGCGTTCCACATACGTGGCCCAGTCTTCTACCTCGGAATTAAAATCGTTGATGTTACCACGCTTAGGCATCTTCCTCTCTTCCTGATAACACCACGAATTATTTCTTTAAATTTTCTTTTATTTTTTTTTCCAAGATGGCGGTTCCCGCGAAAATGGCAGTTTCCCGCGCTTATCTTCTCTCCCCGCCCACTTCAATGGCGGTTTCCCGCTTCTGTCTTCTTCCCCGCCTAATGGCGGCTTCCCGCGTTTCTTCCCTAGCGGGAGGGGTACACTTTCCCCACGGGCGACGGCCGCTGGCTTTCAGGTTCACAGCCTGCGCGTCGGCTTCAGGGCTTTCCCTTTTCTTGGCAGGGCAACCGGCGCTGGGTACACCCCGTTGACGGCGAACAGTTTCAGCCGTTGGGCTGGCTCTCGCTCGGTTCCCCTTGCTCGGGCTCTGTCTCTCTCCTGCTCGCTCGGCTCTACCGGCGCTGGGTACACCCCGTTGACGGAGAACAGTTTCAGCCGCTGGACTGGCTCTCGCTCAGTTCCCCCTTGGTCGGCTCTGCCTCTCCCGCTCACTCGGCTCCCAATCGCGCCTCCCAGCCCTCTCGCAGTCCGGTGCTTCCCTTCCCGGCTGCGGCTGAGTTTATCTCTTCCCGTGCCTACGCTCCCGGTCGCAGCGCTTCGTGGCTTCGGTCGCTGCCCGGCCTTTTTCGCCGGTCGCGGTCTAGCTGTCTCACGACGCCGTTGCGTCCCCCAGCCTGTCTGTACCGCGGCTTCCTTGCTCCACGCTGCCCCAGTCTCAGCGCCTCCGGACCCGACTTCTGTCCGGCTCCTTTCCCCCTCGACCGTGGTCGAGTGCACCGCCCTTATCCTCCGGTTATTCTTTTTACTTTCCCTTACTCACAGTCACCGTGGCCGCCTTGCTTCTCGTGCTGATCGGCTCACTCCTCACCGTGGCAGAAGGGACAGTCAGTGCCTGTTGCTGATGGAAGTCTTTGTCTCTAACTTCTTCTTCCTTTCTAGTTCTGCAGCCTCGAGTTTTCTCCCAGCAGAACGACGAGGGCGGTTGCCTCTTCTCGACGCTCGTTAACTGCTTCGGAAGTATTGTTGCCGCAGGGTACGATCGGACTCGTCGCCACTGTAAAGTCTGTGGGTTGTTTAGTTAATTAATACACAGACTACCAGAGTAACTTAAAACAGGACTTTACTATTCGAAGGTCAGGGCGAATCTGCCAAATAAATCCTGACACAGCACTTATATACCGGTGTGGTCACCGTCGGTATTACAGTATACAGAAGCCAACAAAGTAGTGCCACACCTAAAATAGTTCTCTTAAAGGTGAACGGTTACATACAATGGTTTTCTTAAAGGTAGACGGATACATACTGTGGTAAACCACTGTATTGTATATTGCCACCTCTGGGTGGCGCTGTGTATGGAGGCATGCCTCAGCTGACTCCACCCACCACTGTGTGGGTTTCGTTCAGACTTGTTCAGTCACTCACGAAGAAGCATGGTCTCTTCTTAGCTAATAAAAGCCTTATTCATCTCTTCTTTCGACTCATCATCTCTTCTTCGACTCATCACCTTTTATGAAGTAATTGATAAGCGTATCAATTTTATTAGCTAAAAGTTAAATGGCGACACCTGAGGAGCAACAACAGCAACGGATACAGCAGACATTGCTGAGAGCCCTCAGACCACCACGCCTGGACCTCGACCCTCAAGATGTGGGTGCATCAGCCAAGTTTGAACACTGGCTGAGCTGCTTTGAATCCTTCCTCGCAATCTCACAGGTTACAGAGGAGGATCACAAACTGAAAATTTTGACCGCCCAGGTGAGCCATCAAGTATATATGCTAATCCGGGACTCTAATACGTACGTGGCGGCCCTCGAGCTACTAAAAGGGCAATATACGCGCCCAGTGAACACAATTTACGCCCGACACCTCTTGGGATCCCGCAGGCAGCAACCGGGAGAATCGGTAGGGGCATTTGCACGGGCGCTACTGGCACTCTGCAGAGACTGCGATTGTAAAGCGGTAATGGCTGTGGAGCACGCGCAGGGACTCGCCTGTGATGCCTTCGTCAGGGGCCTCCAGTCAGACCACACCCGGCAGAGACTGCTAGAAAGCAAGGAACCCGACCTGAAGACGGCCATTGCCCTTGCGCTCTCGTTAGAGGAGGCCCACCGAAACCTCGAGGCATACCCCCGTAACGGCGCCGAGACATGGCAATCGAAACCGTGGGACACGGGACCGCCGCCCCCGGCACCAACCGCTGCAGCGACCCAACCGAGACAGCAGCCTCCGGTAAGAACTGCTTCGATGCCCAGTAACCAGGCCCAAAAATGCTATTTCTGTGGCCAGTTAAAACATCCCAGAGCGCACTGCCCAGCTAAGACAGCTACCTGCTCGGGCTGCGGGAAGAAAGGCCATTACGCTAACGCCTGCAAGGGGAAGCCAGCCAGCAGCGCAGCGTGCGGGCCGTGGGAGCAGCCATCTTATCCGCCATTTTGTGTACCCCCGGCCGCATGGCATCCGCCGCCATCGTATCCAACGCACTCAACCGCCATTTCGTCACCGGAACCGACCACCGTCTCGGCGGATGACTATAGTGACTCACTAAGCCACATACTGGCCTCCGTGACGCTGGATCAAGCCCTCCCTCACCATCTATCCAGCTCCATGATGGATATCGCGGTAAACGGCTGCGCCACCAGTTGCCTGATCGACAGCGGGAGCACAGAGAGTTTCGTCCACCCCGACACGGTACGTAGCCACTCCCTCACGATTCTGCCAACGCACCATCGCATTTCTATGGCGTCCAAGTCCCAGTCAATGGACATCAGCGGCTACTGTGTGGTGACCCTGTCAGTAGGGGGCACTGAATATCAAAAATTTAAACTGCTAGTCCTGCCCAGTCTTTGCGCTGCCGTCCTGCTAGGGTTGGATTTTCAGTGCCACCTTAAGAGTGTCACACTAGCATACGGTGGACCCCTCCCCCCACTCACAGTCTGCAACCAACAACTTTTAAATCGCCCGCTGCAAACCACCTGCAGCCTTTCCACATTAAAAGTCCCCCCCCCTCCCCTGTTCGCTAACCTCACCCGCGACTGTAAACCCATCGCTACCAAAAGCAGGCGGTACAGTGCCGGGGACAGAGCTTTTATCAGCTCCGAGGTGGAGCGGCTCTTGAAGGAGGGCATTATCGAAGGTAGCACTAGCCCCTGGCGAGCCCAGGTTGTAGTCGTTAAAACCACTGCAAAACGCCGCATGGTAATCGACTACAGCCAAACCATAAACCGGTACACCCAGCTGGACGCGTACCCCCTCCCTCGCATATCTGATATGGTCAATCAGATTGCGCAATACAAAGTATTCTCCACCATCGACCTTAAGTCAGCGTACCACCAGCTGCCCATCCGCCATGAGGACCGCCAGTATACTGCCTTCGAGGCAAACGGCCGCCTCTACCACTTCCTTAGGGTCCCCTTCGGCGTCACCAACGGGGTTTCGGTCTTCCAAAGGGAGATGGACCGAATGGTTGACCAGAACGCGCTGCGGGCAACCTTCCCCTATTTGGATAACGTCACCATCTGCGGCCACGACCAGCAGGACCACGACGTTAATCTAGCAAATTTCCTCCGTACGGCCCAACGGCTGAACCTAACGTACAATAAGGAAAAATGTATGTTTCACACCAAGCGCCTGGCCATCCTCGGCTGCGTGGTGGAGAACGGAGTCATCGGGCCCGACCCCGACAGAATGCGCCCCCTAATGGAGCTACCCCTTCCCCACTGCCAAAAAGCACTGAAGAGATGCCTGGGGTTTTTCTCCTACTACGCCCAGTGGGTGCCCCTCTATGCAGACAAAGCCAGGCCCCTCATCAAAGCCACCTCCTTCCCCCTGACACCAGAGGCGTGTGCAGCCTTCACTCTTATCAAGAACGATATCGCGAAGGCCGCAATGCACGCGGTGGATGAGTCCATCCCCTTCCAAGTGGAGAGCGATGCCTCCGACTTCGCCCTAGCCGCGACCCTTAACCAGGCGGGCAGACCCGTGGCCTTTTTCTCAAGGACCCTCCAGGGCCCCGAGACGAGACACTCCTCCGTCGAAAAGGAGGCCCAGGCTATTGTAGAAGCGGTGCGTCACTGGAGGCATTACCTGGCCGGGAAACGATTTACCCTGCTCACTGACCAGCGTTCAGTAGCTTTTATGTTTAATAATAAGCAGAGGGGTAAAATCAAGAACGACAAGATCTTGAGGTGGAGAATCGAACTCTCCACCTACAATTATGATATCTTGTATCGGCCAGGGAAACTCAATGAGCCCCCAGATGCCCTATCACGTGGTACATGCGCCAACGCGCAGAGTGATAGGCTGCAGTCCCTCCACAATGACCTCTGCCACCCGGGGGTCACCAGGTTTTTCCATTTTATCAAATCCCGTAACCTGCCCTACTCCATCGAGGAGGTCAGGACCATGACCAAGAGCTGCCAAATCTGCGCCGAGTGCAAACCGCACTTCTATAGGCCGGACAGAGCAAGCCTGATCAAGGCCACCCGCCCCTTCGAACGCCTGAGCGTCGATTTTAAAGGGCCCCTCCCCTCCGCTGACCGCAATGTGTACTTCCTCAACATAGTTGATGAGTACTCCCGTTTCCCCTTTGCCATCCCTTGCCCAGACATGACCAGTACCACGGTCATCAAGTGTCTGAATGACATCTTCGCTCTGTTCGGGTTCCCCAGCTATATACATAGCGACAGGGGCTCATCGTTCATGAGCGACGAACTTCGGCAGTACCTGCTAACAAGAGGTATCGCCACGAGCAGGACCACCAGTTACAACCCCCGGGGGAACGGCCAGGTGGAAAGGGAGAACGCGACGGTTTGGAAGGCAGTCCTCTTAGCACTAAAATCTAAGGGCCTTCCGACCTCCCGCTGGCAGGAGGTCCTCCCTGCAGCGCTTCACTCCATTCGGTCACTGCTTTGTACTGCCACTAATGCGACCCCTCATGAGAAAATGTTCGTTTTCCCCCGGAAGTCTACATCGGGAACCTTGCTACCGGCATGGTTGACTTCTCCTGGGCCCGTCCTACTGCGGAGGCACGTGAGGACGCATAAAACGGACCCCCTGGTCGAGCGGGTGCACCTCCTACACGCCAACCCCCAGTATGCCTGGGTGACATACCCAGACGGGCGGGAGGACACGGTCTCCATACGAGATCTCGCACCCTCGGGTACCCCTGAATTACCACCGTTATCCCCCTTACCACCGTTATCCCCCTTACCACTGTTATCCCCCACCACCCCTCCCAACCCAACCCCTGCAGACGGCATGCCAAAGCCCCAGGAATCTTCGCCAACCACCCAGACACCAGACCCGACGTCGGATGCTGCAACACCACCGCCGCCACCACGACGATCAGGACGTCAGACAAGGCCTCCTGATAGACTTAACTTGTAGTACCCTTCACCCCGCCGGACTTCACATTAAACAAGGGGTGAATGTGGTAAACCACTGTATTGTATATTGCCACCTCTGGGTGGCGCTGTGTATGGAGGCATGCCTCAGCTGACTCCACCCACCACTGTGTGGGTTTCGTTCAGACTTGTTCAGTCACTCACGAAGAAGCATGGTCTCTTCTTAGCTAATAAAAGCCTTATTCATCTCTTCTTTCGACTCATCATCTCTTCTTCGACTCATCACCTTTTATGAAGTAATTGATAAGCGTATCACATACACTACAGTAATGCTGTTGAATGTCAACTGGAGGTGGTTAGACTCTCACTTGTTGGAGATTGTCATTGCCTGGCACTTCTGTGGCGCAAATGTTACCTGCCACTTATCAGCCCAAGCCTGAACGTCATCCCGGTCTTGTTGCATGCGGGCATGAACTGCTTCATTATCTGAGGGGTTGTGAATGGCGCTGAGTCATCAGTGAACATCCTAATTTCTGACCTTATGTTGGAGGGAAGGTCATTTATGAAGCAGCTGAAGATGGTTGGGCCTAGGACACTGCCCTATACGACCTCCCCTATACAAACCACCCCACCCCGGGATTGGACCCCGCCCCCGGGGCTGGGGATTGGACCGCCTTGGGATCGGACCCCTCTGGGGTCAGGGATCAGGCCTACTTGGTCCTGCGGCCTCCTCAGGAGTGCTCGACTGGAAACCAAGCCTGTCAGACAGGCTGACTTCCGGGCGGAAAACCTGTCACTGATAGAAGACCCACGCTGTGGAGTTAAATCTCAACAGCAATCGTGGAAACCCAAACTCCCAGGTTTCTTGCGGGCTACCGGACACCCCCTCGCTCCCAGCGTGTCGGTGCTCAGTCAGCAGATCTCATCCGGGGGGTTTGCAAATACGACCACTAAAATTGTCCAGGTTCCCCGGGCAGGAAGAGATAAAATCAGCTGGAATCCTGTTCTTGGTCACTGTCCAGTAACCCCAGCTGGAAGTGTGTGTGCGTGTGTTTATGGGTGAAGATCACAACAGCTTTCAATCTGATATGGTGCCTGCCCTCACCATCTAGATTGAGAAACGGTCCCTTGGATAAGCTACCAGAGGAATGCTGGCAGCCTACCCATGAAACCATCTCCCTCCGTAGCATTGGAAAAAGACAGACAGGAAGGAGAAAAAAAAATATTTGCTGCCGTTGATGATTCTTTGTCCTCGTGACGCCTGCGAACAGAGGGGCACTCAGCTCTGTCAGATGAGTTAGACGTGTGGAGCCTTTTAACAACAGCGTTACATGGAGAATTCAGCATGTGGCAGGGACCGCGAGTGTTACTTTCACACCTATGCATCAGTATTTTCACGGGGACTGCAAATATAACACTCAAGGATGTGCAAAATTATTAAATACCAGCTGGTGGAACAACTTTATAATGATGACATGAACATCGCACGAAATAAGCTCCAGTTTTATCTTTCTGCATGGGCACACTACCAGTGCAACGTTCTGCTTGCATAGCACTACTCTGTTAACGTACAATGGGGCCTCTGGGTTATCTTGCCCAGCTTACCAGCCAGATTTATGGCATTAAGAAGGATGTGGCTTTAGGGAGAGGAGTAGAAATGTTGGGCCATGGACGGACACGGGAAGAGGTTAAAAAAAATGGAGCTAAGTCTACCTTCAGGAGGCATAAATAAAGAAGTCATTCAATGATTCCCGAAATATTCCAAAAATAGGAGTGACAGCATTAACTCTCAATGCAGCTGTCCACACGCTGAAGACTTGATTGTGACAGGCCAGTGTGAGGGTATTTACTTGAATACTTGGTGTGCGTGTGCTAGCATATCAAAATCAAATTCGTTGCAGCTGGTTGAGGTACTATCATTTAGAAGTTGACGAAATGCAGTGGTTCTCGGAGAGCAGTATTAGTAATATAGATATGAGTGGAAAAGGACAACCTTAGGGAAATGAGGTTGGAGGGGGCAGAATTTCCCCACTGGTGGTATTACTGCAGGCAAATAGCAGAAAAGTCAGTACTTGGGCAGTAAAGTACCCTCAACACTCGAGGGTAGAAATTGGGACCTCATTGGCATAAGACGGGCGCAAAATAGGGGCAATTTTGGGGCATTCCAAGGATGCGTAAAAGACATCCAACTCGATATCGGGTCGGGCCATCTTTCAGGCAGCTGCCTAAGACAGGCATGAGGCCCCTTACATATGTAAATGAGGGGGTCTAACGCCGCTTTTAGGCCTCCTCTGCTCAATTGGATTCTGATGAGTGGAGCAAGCACTGGGAAACGTTGCTGTGGAGCTGGGAGGAGCAGGAGGGAGCTCCCCCCCCCAACTCTCCAGTACTCCCCGTCGAGCCCTCGCCCGTTGCTGCTCCAACCCCCCCTGCCCCAGGGCCGCCGCCGGCGAGACAATCGGCCCGACAACCGTCTAATCAAAAATGTCCGATCTGCCTGTGGAGGCACAACAGGCAACTGCAGCGCGCCCAAATTATGTAAATGTGGGCCCCCAAGCCAAATTTTGGGGCTGGTCTCGGGCCTCCCAGTCCGGGCGGGCCCTGACGGCACGCCGCTGGTTCTGCTCTTGAAAAATGGGTCGTAACCAACTTTTACCGTTCACCCTTTTCAATATTCGGTGCACGTTCATTAAACTCTGGTCACCCGAAAAGCAGCCGTTCATTTTCACTTAATTCCCTTATAATGTTGAGCTCGGTAACATCTTTTAGGTCCGGTCAATTATCACTGTTTAGACAAAAAAAATGAAATAGTGCGCACGCTAACAGAAATAGACAAAAGTGATGCTGAAGTTGATCATAATTCTTAATTTTTAAAAGGGATACTAATGATGAGACTCACTCCTTTAAGCCTTTTGACTTCAACATTGTAGATGTTCAATTGGCAATGAGTTTATAAAGAAAGAATAGAATTTTCTGGAACTTTTTATTTCATATAAGTGTGATTGGGCAGAAACATGACAGATGCAATATAACGTGGATAAATGTGAGGTTGTCCACTTTGGTGGCAAAAACAGGAAGGCAGATTATTATCTAAATGGCAATAGATTGGGAGAAGGGGAAGTGCAATGAGACCTGGGTGTCCTTGTGCACCAATCGCTGAAGGTAAGCATGCAGATGCAGCAGGCGGTTAAGAAGGCAAATGGTATGTTGGCCTTCGTAGTGAGAGGGTTTGAGTACAGGAACAAGGATGTCTTGCTGCAGTTGTACAGGGCTTTGGTGAGACCACATCTTGAGTATTGTGTGCAGTTTTGGTCGCCTTATCTGAGGAAGGATGTTCTTGCCATGGAAGGAGTTCAGCGAAGATTCACCAGGCTGATACCTGGGATGGCAGGAATGACGTATGAGGAGAGATTGGGTCGATTGGGCTTATACTCGCTGGAGTTTAGAAGAATGAGAGGGGATCTCATTGAAACTTATAAAATTCTGACAGGACTGGACAGACTAGATGCAGGAAGGATGTTCCCGATGGCCGGGGAGTCCAGAACCAGGGGTCATAGTCTAAGGATAAGGGGTAAGCCATTTAGAACAGAAATGAGGGGGAATTTCTTCACCCAGAGAGTGATGAACCTGTGGAATTCTCTACCACAGAAGGCAGTGGAGGCCAGTTCATTAAATATATTCAAGGAGGAGTTGGATATATTTCTTAAGGCTAAAGGGATCAAGGGGTATGGGGAGAAAGCAGGGACAGGGTACTGAATTTGGATGATCAGCCATGATCGCATTGAATGGCGGAACAGGCTCGAGGGGCCGAATGGCCTACTCCTGCTCCTATCTTCTATGTTTCTATAAGAAACAAAACTTGCTGAAGGTTTTTTTAAATAGTTCATTAAGTTGAAAATTTGCTGCTTTTTTTTCCAGAGTCGAAACTCCATGCTTGATGTGTCAGGGGACTTTGCAATCTGGTCCAATGTGGATTAGTGTGACTTTTCTAGTTATTAGGATTAGAAGACAGACAATCTTTTACTAGAATAACAACAGAAAATGCTGGAAAAACTCAGCAGGTCAGGCAACATCCATGGAGAGAGAAATAGAGTTAATGTTTCAGGTCGAAACCCTTTGACAAAATATTTCGACCTGAAACGTTGACTACCAAGCCTAGACATTCCTTTTCAATCTGGGCGTATCGACACTCAGACCTGGAGGCATAGGCAACAGGCTTCCAATCTTCACCCTCTGCTTGTAGCAAGACCGCACCTAGGCCATCTTTTGATGCATCCGTTGACACTTTGATTCTTTTGGTTGGGTCAAAGAAGGTGAGTACAGGTGTGGTTGCAGCACTGTTTTAAGGTTCATCCATTCTTGTTCATGTCTTTCTGTCCATGCGAACTCATTTGTTTTATGTAGCAGGTCTCGCAGACAGGCTGTCTTGGCTGACAAGTTAGGAATGAACTTTCCAATGAAGTTTATCATCCCCATGATACGTAGCACTCCTTTTTTGTCAGTGGGTCGGGGCATTTTGAGTATGGCGTTTACTTTTTCCATATCTGGCTCTATTCCTTTACCAGATAGATTATCTCCTAGGAAAGTGACTTCCTGGACGCCAAACTGACACTTGGCTTTGTTGAGCTTCAGTCCATTCCGGCGTATGCTCTGTAGCACTTTAGTCAGTCTCTCATTGTGTTCTTTCAGTGTGGAGCCCCAGATGATGATGTCATCAACATAGACCCGAACTCCTTCCAGACCTTCAATTATGTGTTCCATCGCTCTATGAAAGATTTCAGATGCAGATATTATCCCGAAAGGCATTCTGAGGAAACAATACCTGCCAAATGGTGTGTTGAAGGTACAGTATTTGGTGCTCTCTTCATCCAGTTTTAGTTGCCAAAATCCTTGTGAGGCATCGAGCTTTGTAAAGTATCTGGCACCTGACATTTCACTGGTGATTTCTTCTCGCTTGGGAATCTGGTAGTGTTCACGTTTTATGTTTGCATTTAAGTCCTTTGGATCCATGCATATTCTTAGATCATTGTTCTTTTTCTTTACACATACCATGGAGTTAACCCAGTCTGTTGGCTCTTCGACTTTCCTGATGACTCCTAGTGTGGTCATTCTGTCCAGTTCATTCTTGAGCCGGTCACGCAGGAGTGCTGGAACTCTTCGTGGAGCACGTACCACTGGCTGAGCATCCTGCTTTAGCTGGATCTTGTAAGTGAATGGTAGAACTCCAAATCCTTTGAACACATCCTGGAAATTATTCACTACAGAATCCACCGAGTCATCTGCTCTGCTTATGGCACAGTTTATACGGTAGACTCTTTTGACCAGTTCTAAGTCCTCACAAGCTTTGTCACCCAGTAGTGAATCAAGCCTTTCAGCCACAACAGAAAACATGAGATGATGCACTTTGTCTTTGACTGTCACTTTAAGTCTGCATACACCTAAGCTATCTATTTTCTGTCCATTATAGTCCTTCAGTAGTACTGACTTTTTCTGTATTTTGGGCTTTTCTTTCATATTGTTAATGTCACTCATACTGATTAAGTTTGCTTTTGCCCCAGTGTCCAGTTTCAATGTAACTAATGCTCCATTTATCTGCAGCGGGATCATCCATTTGTCCTTTTTTACTGCATTAACTTTATGTTCATAAGAACATAAGAACATAAGAAATAGGAGCAGGAGTAGGCCAATCGGCCCCTCGAGCCTGCTCCACCATTCAATAAGATCATGGCTGATCTGATCCTAACCTCAAATCTTCTATCACTCTGCATCCACCCGAACCCATGTGATCTCCCGGGAGAGGCGAAAAACCAGATAAAGACCCAATGGCCAATTTGGGAGAAAAAAATCTGGGAAATTCCTCTCCGACCCATCTAGGCGATCGAAATTCTTCCAGGAGATCACTCTGTCCCTATATTTTCTACAGTACTTACCTTCTGTAAAGGCGATCTCCACCCCAGCCAGGAACAGGAATAAAACCATCTCCTGAAATCTAACACAGAATTAGAACACAGTAGGAGCAGAACAAGGCTACACGGCCCCTGGGCCCACTCCACTACCCACAGGGCCATGACCATTCCGAACCTAGACTCATGTCCAATTTCCTGCCCGCTCCCTGTAACCCTTAATTCCCTTTACTTCTAGGAAACTATCTATTTCTGTTTTAAATTTATTTAATGATGTAGCTTCCACAGCTTTCTGGGGCAGCAAATTCCACAAACCGACCACCCTCTGAGTGAAGAAGTTTCTCCTCATCTCAGTTTTGAATGAGCAGCCCCTTATTTTAAGATTATGCCCCCTAGTTCTAGTTTCACCCATCATTGGGAACATCCTCACCGCATCCACCCGATCAAGCCCCTTCACAATCTTATATGTTTCAATAAGATCGCCTCTCATTCTTCTGAACTCCAATGAGTAGAGTCCCAATCTACTCAACCTCTCCTCATATGACCACCCCCTCATCCCCGGGATTAACCGAGTGAACCTTCTTTGTACTGACTCGAGAGCAAGTATGTCTTTTCTTAAGTATGGACACCAAAACTGTATGCAGTATTCCAGGTGCGGTCTCACCAATACCTTGTACAACTGCAGCAAAACCTCCCTGTTTTTATATTCCAACCCCCTAGCAATAAAAGCCAACATTCCATTGGCCTTCTTAATCACTTGCTGCACCTGCATACTAACTTTTTGAGTTTCGTGCACCAGGACCCCCAGATCCCTTTGTACTACAGTACTTTCCAGTTTCTTGCCATTAAGATAACAACTTGCTCTATGATTTTTCCTGCCAAAGTGCATAACCTCACACTTTCCAGTATTGTATTCCATCTGCCAAATCTCTGCCCACTTACTTAGCCTGTCGATGTCCCTTTGCAGGTTTTTTATGTCCTCCTCACTCACTACTTTCCATCCCATCTTTGTATCATCTGCAAACTTTGATATGTTACACTCGGTCCCCTCCTCCAAATCGTTAATATAGATTGTAAAGAGTTGGGGACCCAGCACTGACCCCTGCGGAACACCACTAGTTACTGGTTGCCAATCTGAGAATGAACCATTTATCCCAACTCTCTGCTTTCTGTTAGAGAGCCAATCCTCCACCCACGCCAGAATATTACCCCCAATCCCGTGATTTTTTATCTTGAGCAATAATCTTTTGTGTGGCACCTTGTCAAATGCCTTTTGGAAGTCTAAATACACTACGTCCACTGGTTCCCCTTTATCCACCCTGTATGTTACTTCCTCAAAAAACTCAAGCAAATTTGTCAAACATGACTTCCCCTTCATGAAACCATGCTGAGTTTGTCCTATTAAATTATGTTTATCCAAATGTCCCGTTACTGTCTCCTTAATAATGGACTCTAACATTTTACCAACCACAGATGTTAGGCTAACAGGTCTATAGTTTCCAGCCTTCTGCCTACTACCCTTTTAAAATAAGGGTGTTACATTAGCAGTTTTCCAATCTGCCGGGACCTTTGCTGAGTCCAGTGAGTTTTGGAAAATTATTACCAATGCATCCACAATCCCTACCGCTACTTCCCTCAAGACCCTAGGATGCAAGCCATCAGGTCCAGGGGATTTATCCGCCTTGAGTCCCATTATTTTACCAAGTACCACTTCCTTAGTGATTTTAATCATATTTAGTTCCTCCCCCCCTAGAGCCCCCTGTTTGTCCAGTGTTGGGATATTCTTAGTGCCCTCTACTGTAAAGACTGATACAAAATAATTGTTCAGTGTTTTTGCCATCTCCATGTTTCCCACCATTAATTTCCCGGTCTCATCCTCTAAGGGACCAACATTTACTTTAGCCACCCTTTTTCTTTTTATATAACTATAGAAACTTTTACTGTCTGTTTTTATATTTTTTGCTAATTTACTTTCATAATCTATCTTCCCTTTCTTAATCAATCTTTTAGTTATTTTTTGCTGTCTTTTAAAGACTTCCCAATCTTCCATCCTCCCACTAGATTTGGCTACCTTATATGCCCTTGTTTTTAGTCGGATACTATCCTTAATTACTTTACTTAGCCACGGATGGCTATCTTTTCTTTTACACCCTTTTTTCCTCAGTGGAATATATTTTTTTTGGAAGTTGTAAAATAACTCCTTAAATGTACACCACTGATCATGTATCATCTTACCCTTTAATCTATTTTCCCAATCCTCAAGGCAGCCCTGCCCAATTTGATTTGTCCAATTAATATGATAGTTAAAATCCCCCATAATTATAGATGTTCCCTTATTACAAGCCTCAACTATTTCCTGATTGATGCTCCGTCCAACAGAGTTGCAACTGTTCGGAGGCCTATAGACTACACCCACTAGTGTTTTTTCCCCTCATTATTCCTTATCTCCACCCAAACTGTTTCACTATCCTGCTCCTTTGACCCAATATCATTTCTCTGTATTATAGTGATTCCTTCCTTTATTAACATAGCCACCCCACCTCCTCTCCCTTCCTGCCTGTCCTTCCTGATTGTTAAATAACCTGGTATGTTTAATTCCCAGTCATGGTCACCCTGCAGCCATGTTTCTGTAATGGCCACAAGATCATACCCATATGTCATTATTTGTGCCGTTAACTCATTCATTTTGTTACGAATGCTACGTGCATTCAGATAAAGAACTTTCAAATATGTTTTGTAACACTTAGTTCCTGTTTATTCCCTTTTTAGTACTTTACTTTTTACTCCATACCTTCTGTCCCTTCCTGACACATTCTGTTTTTTAATTCCCCCACTGCTACCTAAGTCTATGACCTTCTCTGTTGTCATTTCTATTATTTGCTCTCTCGAAACCTCCCCCCCACTAATTAGTTTAAAGCCCTCTCTACAGCCCTAGTTATATGATTCGCCAGGACTCTAGTCCCAGCACTGGCCAAGTGGAGTCCGTCCCAACAGAACAGCTCCCTCCTGTCCCAGTACTGGTGCCAGTGTCCCAAGAAGCAAAACCCATTTCTCCCACACCAGTCTTTGAGCCACGCATTTAACTCTTTAATTTTATTTATCCTAGCCAAATTCGCTCGTGGCTCAGGTAATAACCCAGAGATTATTACCCTTGAGGTTCTGTTTTTTAATTTGGCCCCTAGCTGCTCATACTCCTTTAACAGAACCGTCTTCCTTGTCCTATCTACGTCGTTTGTACCAACATGGACCACGACAACTGGATCCTCCCCCTCCCACTCCAAGTTTCTTTCCAGCCCAGAAGAGATGTCCTTAACCCTGGCACCAGGCAGGCAACACAGCCTTCGGGACTCCCGCTCTTGACTGCAGAGAACCCTATCTATCCCCCTAATGATACTATCCCCTACCACTACAAGATTGCTTTTTACTCCCTCCACTTGAATGGCCCCCTGTACCACGGTGCTGTGGCCAGGTTGCTCATCCTCCCTGCAGTCCCCGCTCCCACCCTCACAGGGAGTAAGAACCTCGATCCTGCTGGACAAGAACAAGGGCTGCGTCTCCTTCAACACTACATCCTGGATCCCTGTACCTTCCTCACTCGTAGTCACACCGTCCTGTCCCTGACCACGGACTACATCTGCAGTAATTAACTTCATAGGTGTGACCATCTCCTGAAACATAGAGTCCAGGAACTTCTCCCCCTCCCTGATGTGTCGCAGTGTCCGAAGCTTGGTCTCAAGCTCCATAACATGGAACTTGAGTTCCTCTAGCAGCAAACACTTGTCGCAGATGTAATCACCGTGAGCCTCAATGGGGTTCACCGGCTCCCACATCTCGCAACAGTAACACATCACCTGCTCCATTCTATATAATTAATTTAATTTCTTATTATTAGTTATGAAGACCCTGCCCGGATATATATGATAATATCACACCACTATTCAATAGGACTTACCAACTTAAAGGTATGAAAGAGAAGAGAAGGAAGAAAACCAACCAACCAGCTGATCACCAACCTCCTCCTTGAATACTGTCTGTGGAGCCTGTTTGGTTGACTCGTCTCGCTGCTCCGCCTCCGCAGTGCTGTCTAAGCCTGGGAGTGGGGAACAAAACAGAGCAAAAAACACACCCTCACCTCCCACTTATCCGAACTCTCCCACTTAGCAAAACTCCAACGGCACTCAATGCACAGAGCACTCCGTGCACTGCACTAGCCCCTCCCCTTTAATACCCGGATTCTACTTCCTATTTAAACTGCCCAAGAGTTTAAAAAACCCTTAAAAAATTAAACTTACTTCAAATAATTGACTTCTTAACACACTAAAATTCACAAAATACACTTAAATGATTTTTCTCCCACTTAGCAAAACTCCAACAGCACTCAATGCACAAAGCACTGTCTATTTCTGAGGGCTGCACATTTTCTGTATCTTTTTTGATATTGTCACATGACACCATTCCTACAAAAAATGTCTCACTTAAATCAGTGTCCTCAATCACATTAACTCGTTACCCTTTCGTCATTTTTACTTTTGAAAAGCATTGTTTGGCAAAGTGATTCTTTCCATTACACTTTGTGCACATTTTTCCAAATGCTGGGCATTGTCTTAACTGGTGTTTGTAACCATAGCGTTTACAATTAAAAATTTCATCCTCCGATTGCTTTTCATTTCTGTTCTGCCCACGTTTCTTCCCCTTGTAGGACACAGCACCGACAGCAGCATTATCACTCATTACATTTGCATCATTATTGATTTCACTGAAAGTCTTCGCGTGATTTCGAGCTAGCTCGCTGGCTTGGCATATTTTCACCGCATTTTCCAAATTTAGTTCGGTTTCTCTCAACAGACGTTCCCTGACTTTTTTATCATGAATACCAAACACAATCTGGTCACGAATCACGGATGCTTTGAGCTCAGAGAAATTACATGTCTGTGCTTTCAGTTTCAGATCAGTTATAAAGCTATCAAAAGTCTCATTTTGTTGCTGTGTCCGAGAACGGAAGATGTATCTTTCATACGTCTCATTCTTTTTGGGAGAACAATGTGCATCAAATTTCTGTAGCACATCGTCTAATTTGTCTCTGTTCTCCGCTGGATTAAATACAAATGTATTAAATACCTCTATCGCCTGTGGGCCTGCAACCGTAAGCAGCAACGCTATCTTCCTTGCGTCTGGCTTCGTACTGAATCCGATGGCTGCAATGTCGAGTTCGAATTGCTGTTTAAAAGTCTGCCAATTGTAGTCGATTTTTTCTGTGAGTTTCAAACGCTCTGTTGTCTTCAAATTCTCCATGTCGCTTTTCACAATTTTCAGCAGATCTTCACCACCCTGGTACCATCTTATGTTCATTAATAAATAGACATTCTTATTATGAACACAGCTAGCTTTTGCTAGTTATTTTATTGAGCACATGTGGACTTGTACAGCATCTTGTAGAGGCTTCCATCTTGACTGCTGCCTTGTGGGTAGCCTAGCCTCATCGGTAATGTAGTCTTAATATAATATATAGCTGGGTAGTGTAGTCTTATACATACAGCTATATACAGCTCTACAGCTCCACCTAGTGTCCACTATAGAATGACATGCTATTGATCACTACACTGAGTTTTTCCAGCATTTTCTATTGTTATTTCGGGTTTCCAGCATCTGCAGTATTTTGCTATCAATCTTTTACTAGGTTTCTTATTGGCTGGTACCTCCCCTGTACCTACATTTAACAACCAGTTTGGCTGCGCCTCAGAACTTGTTCTAAGAGAAGTCCCACTTGAATTTGCGTGTAGAATGGAACTTATTGCGGAAGCCAAGCGCAAACAGCGGAAGGAGCGCTCGTCAACCCAAGCACCCCACCCACCCACTCCTTCAACCACCGTCTGCCCCACCTGTGACAGAGACTGTAGGTCCCGCATTGGACTCATCAGTCACCTGAGAACTCATTTTTAGTGTGGAAGCAAGTCATCCTCGGTTCCGAGGGACTGCCTAAGAAGAAGAGAAGAATGGAACTACTTTTTGTCACTAGCTGGGTTTACGCAGCCCCTCAAGATCGGCCAGCTCTGTGAGTCACTATTTTACAGACAGCCTGAAGGATGGACAACACACAGGTTATACCAGAGCCTGATCATTGAATCACAGCATCGTAGAGCACAGAAGCAGGCCATTCGGCCCGTTGTGCCTATGCCGGCTCCTTGAAAGAGCTATCCATTTAGTCTCACTCCCCTACACTTTCCTGCAAATTTTCCCTTTTCAAGTATTTCTCCAATTCAACGTTGAAAGTTACTATTGAATTTGCTTTCCACCACCCTTTCAGGCAGTGCATTCCAGATCAATAACTTGCTGCGTAAAAACATTTCTCCTCATCTGCCTTCTGGTACTTTTGCCAATTATCTTAAAAAATGATGATATTGTGGCAAAACCACTAAGTGACTTACATAATTGTCTGTAACCAATGTTATTACCTCTAGCATTAATTGTCTGTAACCAATGTTATTACCTTTCAAGTTGGCTCTGGTTAAACAGAGCTAGGTCGACAACATCGCGATCTGATGCGATGACGTCATCACGTGGGTCATGTGACGTCCCCTTCGGCGGGAAACGTGATGACGTCATGACGTCAGAGGTAGAGGGCGGGACCAGCCAGTCCTCGTGTGGATTGAAAGAGAAAAGGCCTGTTTTGAGCTTCTCCTGTAGTTTCTTGTTTTGTAAAGTTCTTAGACAATAAATTCAGTTTGTTAACTTCCAGTAAGTTATAGATTCTTTGTTAGGAGTGCAGAGACTCCTACAATATCACCTTTCTGGTACAGGAAACTTTCGATTTACTGGCACCTAAATAACCGGAAAGCTCGGTTAACCGGCAAAATTCAGGAGTAGGTTTTACTTCATATTGGTATTTGCCTTCTTCCATCTGTGCTGTGCAAGGGTGTGGCTGCAGCTGTTGCTAAGCTACAGAGACGCTTGAAACTTGTGTTCATTGTTCTACAGTTGTTGCTAAGCAACAGGGCTTGTTGCTTTATATGGAGCTGTCAGCTCTCCCTATCTTTTACTATAGCGTTCGGTTATCCGGAATTTTTGATGAACCGGCACCACGTCGGTCCCGTCCGTGCCGGATAAAATTAAAGTTTCCTGTATTTGGCTTGTCAGATCATCAGTTACAACTTGGGATAGAGATTCTGGCTTGAAACATAGAACCTGCTCGCATTGCAGCCCCTCAAGAATCATACTAGCATGAAAGCTAACCTCGGAAAAGATGCTCTGTTGGTCACCCAATGGCTTGTGGAAAGAAGCAGTGCTGTCAGTTAATTCTATACTGGACTTATTGGTAAGAAATTGCTGTTGCTGTGAATTTGAAAAGACCACGGTCAATGAAACATGCACAAAGTATAATAAGAGAAACCTACATGGACACAATGTAAGGCTTGGATTTCATCTGCTGTGCCAGCTCACTAGTTGGTAGCACTCTTGCCTCTGACGTCAGAAGGTCATGGGTTCAAGTCCCACTCCGGGGAATTGAGCACAAAATCTAGGCTGACACTGTTGGAGGTGTTGTCTTTCAGATGAGATGTTAAACTGAGGCCCCAACTGTCCT
Organism: Somniosus microcephalus; assembly: GCF_052327205.1. NCBI lineage: Eukaryota > Metazoa > Chordata > Chondrichthyes > Squaliformes > Somniosidae > Somniosus > Somniosus microcephalus. The sequence continues at coordinate 101,569,766 of NC_141001.1, forward strand.
TTCCGGTGGATTTAAAAGATCCCTTAGCACTATTTGAAAAAGAGCAGTGGAGTTCTTCTGGCTAACATTTATCCCTCAACCAACATCACTAAAAAAGATTATCTGGTCGTTATCACATTGCTGTTTGTGGGAGCTTGCTGTGTCCAAATTGGCTATTGCATTTCCTACATTACAACAGTGACTACATTTCAAAAGTACTTCATTGGCTGTAAAGCGCTGGGGGACGTCCTGAGGTCGTGAAAAGTGCTAAAAAAATGCAAGTTCTTTCTTTCTAGCTTATAGAAGACTGTATTTTCTTTAAAAATTGACTGAGTTCAATCACATTGAAGTAAGATTTAAAAATGAGCGTAACAGGACACGCTTAGTAGAACGCAATTGCGCAGCAAAATGTTTAAAGATGAAATGTACTAATTATTCGTATGTTTAATTGCAGAAATGACCATACCAGTTTAGAGAGATGAAACTTACAAAAAGAGACAATGACATAGCCCTTTTCTGGAAAAACGAAACTTAGTAGTGGTCAAGAGAGAGAGGGTCTCGTTTCTCAGAAATCACATGACCTGATGACTCATTTCCAAGAAATCAGAGGGGCCACAGGCCCATACAGTGAAAAGTGAAACTTATGTTATTGGTTACCTTGTAGAAGTTAGGCACACCTAGTTAGTGATTAATGTATAGACTTTTAAATCGATTGGACCTCTGGAGTAGGAGGTCTCGGAATATGTGTATAACTGTGTAAACCTCAAGAGATTCGGTGGAGTTGGAGCCTTGTGTTGGGACGCAAGAGCCATAGCTCCCCAGGCCTGAATAAACCGTTTTACCTCAATTATTGGGTCTGTCTTTCTTACAACAAGCCAGTGTTGTCGACTTTGTATATCACTCAGTCCACACTTTGGGGGCTTACATCAATTGGCGACGAGGGTGGGATGCGCGTTCTGAACCAGACTCTCGGACAGCGTTAACCTAGGACGGGTGAGTATGTTTTAATTACCACCTGTAAAATTAGGGGTTAATCGCTGGCGAGACGTTGAGTCAGAATCGACGTATAAAAGAACTATAAAAAGAAAGACACCCTTAATTGAAGGCGGTTAAAAAGATAGGGATAAGGTGTTCCCTAAGCCGTATAGCGGCAAACCGACAGGGGCGGAAAGACCCCGGGAGGCAGGGAAGTCCTCATTTAGCCGTGTGTAGGCGAACCGACAGGGGCGGAAAGACCCCGGGAGGCAGGGAAGTCCTCATTTAGCCGTGTGTAGGCGAACCGACAGGGGCGGAAAGACCCCGGGAGGCAGGGAAGTCCTCATTTAGCTGTGTGTAGGCGAACCGACAGGGGCGGAAAGACCCCGGGAGGCAGGGAAATCCTCATTTAGCCGCGTGTAGGCGAACCGACAGGGGCGGAAAGACCCCGGGAGGCAGGGAAGTCCTCATTTAGCTGTGTGTAGGCGAACCGACAGGGGCGGAAAGACCCCGGGAGGCAGGGAAATCCTCATTTAGCCGCGTGTAGGCGAACCGACAGGGGCGGAAAGACCCCGGGAGGCAGGGAAATCCTCATTTAGCCGCGTGGAGGCGAACCGACAGGGGCGGAAAGACCCCTACCCCGGGGAGGCGGGAAATCCTCTTTATCCGTGTGACGGCGAAATCTCAACAATTGAATGAATGGGTGCATCGTGGTGAGTGAATGAGATAAAACCTTACGGTCATAAAGAGGTTAGAACGGACAAGGGTGAGGTCTGTCCCCAGCACCTAGCCTGAGCCTGAATTAAGAGGACGGTAGTCCCACGTGACGGCCAGGATCAAGTAGGACGCCGGGAGCTACAGACCCCACAGTACCAAAACCTTGGGACTAAAGGGTCGGTGTGTGTCTAACGAAACGAAGTGACTAATAGAAAGCAAGAAACTAATGAAGGTGACGCTATAGGGGCGAACAACGTAGCGTACAAACCTAATTCCTCAACATCGTGAATTACGCGTGAAACATAGCAGTTAGTTATGACTAAGAGGGTGGAAGAAGAATCCTCAAGGGACCTGGATTCTATAACCCGACTCCTGGAAAATAAAAAGAAACAGTGCAGAGAGCCAAAGGCTTGGTGGGGAGGAGCTAAAGATAAAGAGGCAACAGATAATGTAAGGAATTGAAACAGAAGGGAGAGATAAAGTAGGAAAAAGATCTAATTTGCAGGCGAACCAATTTGAAACCCCAGCAAAAAAAAAACAAACAGGGATTTGGAAACTAGGGAAAGCTGTTGAGTCACAGATTTAAAAAGGAAGGAAAAGATAAACTTAAAGCTTTACCAACATGGAAGTTATTAGCATCTGTACCAAGACAAGTAAAACACGAGATTTGCTGAGTGAAAGGAACCTTAGACATATGCTGAAATTACAGTTTGTATAAAAATGTGTGAGTGTGGATGTTTTCCTGATTAGGAATGTTTAAGAGGATTCAATATTCCTTTGTCTGAAAATCTGTCCGTTAAGAAAAAGAACTGTCTGCTGTGTGTTGTAGCTCCACCCACTTCTCTGTGTTAAAGTAAAAGCATTTAACCCCTTTGTCTTGTCGGGGATTTTGGAAGTTTAAGAATGTGCAAATAAGATTGTGCCCTCAGAATGAAAAAAACCTATTACAATTTAAGTTAAGCTGGAGTGTAAAAACTGAGAAGAGCAACAAAAAGTTTGTTTAATGAAAGATTAAGTTTCAGTCTAAGATCTAACCTTGAAGTTATGAGGTAAATTAACCTATTAAAACCAGACTTTCATTGTGGCCACAGTGAAATTCTGGTTGATGTAAATTGGTGTAGTCCGAATTGAATAAGATAACTCCACTCCGCAAGAATATCTGATAGCGGCAGGTCCCTTTACAATATTTAATTGACTATGGTACTGGAAGCCTTATAGAAGGCGGGACTAGAGTTAAACCTTAGAAAGGTATAGGTAGGGAAGGATGAAGTAGTTGACCTAGGATACATAGTGACACAAGGGAAGAGACAAATGCCCAAAAACAGATGGGAGGGGCATTAGGACTGGCTGCGTGCTTTGATTGCTCGCAAGCTTCTAGGGATGGCAGCAGGAAGGGACCGCGCCAGAGAGGGGAGGGGGATCCGAGGATGTTTGCTGATGCATTGGTAGGGGGCCGACAGGGCAAAATGTTAATAGACACAGGAGCCACAATCTCATTGACAGACTTACCCTTGCCCCGAACGAAACTTTCAGTTAGTATAGCAGGAATCGGTGGACGAAGAATCAGGGCTTATAAGAGCGAAACAGTCTTACTAGAAATTGGATGTATAATAATACCTACACAGTTGTGGGTATGCGAGAACACCGAAGGAACAATCCTAGGGATAGATATACTGCGAGAAGTAGGAGCTTTAGTCGACCCTAAAGCGAATGAAGTGTACTGGCCCCCAGATTATAAGTCAAACAAACAGGCAGGCCCGGGAAACAAAGTAGAAATGGCCCAGCCTATACAGGATTTGATCAAAGGGGGGTAGCCAAAGGAAAATGTGTAAACCTATATAGATAGTCGGAATGCCTTTGGGGTGGTGTCTGATTACATGATAGCGGGAGTAGGCAGGGATATATGACACCAGGAGAAGACCCGTAAGAGACAAGAATATAACCAAGGAATTAGTAGGAACCTCTCTCCTACCCAAAGAGTGCATAATAATAAATTAAAGCACACAAGAGGATGGGCAGCTAAACGAGCAATTGAGAGAGGGAATCTGACCAATGAAGCCCAAATGTTCATGTTGAATCAAAGTGTGAAACCACAACTGTCTTTCAGTCAGGGATGTTTTTTGGGTTGCGTGAAGTGACGCAATAATGTTTAGCTCCACCTTCAAAAGCCTGCGAAGGAGTTAACCCTTTCCACTGACAGCTGTTTGAGTTCACCAAGTAACAACTTCAGTATTACTGAACAGAATTTAAAGATATTGGACATTATTAAATGTAAATTTCTTAATGTTGAGTTAATATTTCCCCACAGTGAAAGAAGGAAAATTAGGATTTGATAAATGGAAGTTATCTTATAAACTAATTGCAGCACCGTCTCAAACGGCCGGGAGACTGCTGGGGAGGCTGTCCAGTTACCCAAAGATAAATCTGGACAGATAGTTAGAGACATGAGGCCAAAGACCAACAGATTATACGGGATCGAGAACAGGATACACGGGACGACCAGAAGGAGGTCTTAGCAATAGATAGCAAAGTGATAGCAGAAATAATACCAGCCAAACCAGGGCTAGCACCCAGATGGTCAGGACCTTATGAAGTATTAATGAATAATGACACATGTGCTCATGTAGATGGGTCTGGAACGGGTAAAGGAAGGTGGAAACACTGGACTCAGTTAAAAATATATAAGAAAGACAATGAGTAAACCAGAGATGGTGCCCTTTTTGACAGAGTGAGGAGTATACTAGAAGATATAAAGAATGGGAAGGGGGAGTTACTACATATATCAAGATGATAGGGCTGTGTATGATGATAATATTATATATGCCATAGTTTGCATCTTCAGGTATGTCTGGGGACAGAGCCACAGAACAAGAAATGAACCAGATGTACAGCATTTTGAACTGATAAAATGGATAAGAGCAGAATAATTCTAACTGGCTGGTGACGACCAGCCCCCTTTTTGTAATTACAGGAACATTGGACGTCCGGAATGAGATGGAGCGTCCTCGCCTTGATTCTAGGGATAAATATAAGTATTGCCATTATCGAGGGGGATTAGTAATAAGGAGAACACAGGATGAGGTGTATTTTAGTGTAGCACATAGTTACTAAGCTTGCCATTAATATGAGTACTTTTGAGATACAAAACAAACCTGGAACTCCCTGTGGGTAAAACAATTAGAGGATCCACAGGAGAAAAAAATCTATCTTACAAAGATGTAAGAAACGGGGAGTATTGGAAACGACCGGAGCAGGGTATGCGGCCGGGTTAGCAACAGTTAATACTTGGACATAGAAGGAGTAAACGAAGGAGTAGAAGAATTACAAGCAAAAATAGAGAAGTTACTAAAACAAGCTACTGGAAATAGCCAGCAATTGACACTGGCAGGGAAACCAAACAATAATGCAATTGTCGGGGGTGGAAGAGATAGTAGCCCCCCATGCAGAAACAATCAATACAATTATTGATAGACTTAATAATGCTTCTCGCCAAACCGATAAGGAACTAATATGTGCCACGTAGGGCTCATGGCTATTGTCGAATGCTCAGCATAACATGAGGCAAATAAATAATGAACAGATCCCTGATTGGATTACTAATAAGGATCTGGAACCTTGGATTGACACAAATAAAAGCCTATGTAAGGAATGTAAAATGGGACAAGTATACCGGGCAGGTGATTGTCTGACCCCATGGACTAAGATGATTGGCTTTGTACTGGCCATCCCACAATTCCCAGAAGGGGGACAACCCCTATACGATGTGATTAATATAGGAGAAGTACAAAGGGAAAGTGGGTTAAATATCATGATGTCCCTACCAAGGTGCTTTGGGAAAGGGATGAAGATAATAAACAGAAGAATGAAACCTAAAGGGGGGTGGTAGTGGACGGGTGCCACCACAAGGGAAGGACATGGGTGTGCACACACCCCCCCACCGAGGGAGACACATCCGAGTACGGATTTACGAAAATTACCAATTGCACCCTCGAGGTTCACCCAAGGGGATACACTGGACCTGGGTAGCATCAAGGAACAATGGGACCTGTTGTGTCACCACAATTGAACAGAAATATGAATATCAAGATATGGCTTATACCATTCCCCAACCAAACCGTTGTTTTGGCCTAAAGATACCTACACAGATAGGAAAACCTGGTCATTTGATAATATGGGACTTACTAAAAAGGGTTGAAACTTATGTCATACCAGAGTCCAAGGCAATTCCTAAGTTAGAGGAAGCTTGGCAGAAGTTACGGCAGGAAACGAAGGAAATTTTAAAGTACTATCATAAAATAGAAGAAGGCTTAAAGAAACAACAAAAAGACATTAGTACAACATTAGAGGAAACTCACCCACTTCCTCATATTTTGATAATTGGGGACCAGGATGGTCGGGGACTGTGGGCGCCTCGGTGGTACAAGGCATAATGACATTCCTCTTGATTGTTATTCTGATATATTGTGTATTTTTATTTCTCCAGTGCCTTTGTGCCAGAATGAGTAAGGCCGAAATTGGTGCGGTGAAGGAAGTAGAGCCTGAAGAGGGGCAGGAAGCGATGTTAAGAATGGACAACTCCCCCGCCTCTCCAAGGCAAATGGTGTAAGACGCGATGGGAAGCCCTGAAATTATATGGGATTAATTGGGCATGGTAATTAAAGACCGGGCCGGCCAACCGTAAGATGGAGGTGGCAGAAGGAGGGTGGCAGAAGGAGGGTGGTGAATGAGGACTGGTGTGTGATGACAGTCTCGAATTGGCACGTCACACACCCCACGTGGGAATGAGGGACAGGCTTGAGCAGAAAAGCCTCAACCATTAGTGCAGGGTCTAAGGGGCCCCGGGAATGGTTACACCAGAAGGAGTGCATAAAGGAAAGACCACCCTAAAGGAAAGCCCACCGTAGAGGAAAGACCACCATACCACAGAGGGGGGAAGTCGGCCTCCAAATTGATAGGATATATACATGTATAACCTAGACTGGTAGAAGGCCAGGGAGTGCACGCTCTGGCAGACACCAGGCAGTGGACATGCATGTTGACCTGTTTTGGAACAATTGTCCAAAAGGCCAAAAGGAGGGACTGAAGTAAGATTTAAAAATGAGCGTAACAGGGCACGCTTAGTAGAACGCAATTGCGCAGCAAAATGTTTAAAGATGAAATGTACTAATTATTCGTATGTTTAATTGCAGAAATGACCATACCAATTTAGAGAGATGAAACTTACAAAAAGAGACAATGACATAACCCTTTTCTGGAAAAACGAAACTTAGTAGTGGTCAAGAGAGAGAGGGTCTCGTTTCTCAGAAATCACATGACCTGATGACTCATTTCCAAGAAATCAGAGGGGCCACAGGCCCATACAGTGAAAAGTGAAACTTATGTTATTGGTTACCTTGTAGAAGTTAGGCACACCTAATTAGTGATTAATGTATAGACTTTTAAATCGATTGGACCTCTGGAGTAGGAGGTCTCGGAATATGTGTATAACTGTGTAAACCTCAAGAGATTCGGTGGAGTTGGAGCCTTGTGTTGGGACGCAAGAGCCATAGCTCCCCAGGCCTGAATAAACCGTTTTACCTCAATTATTGGGTCTGTCTTTCTTACAACAAGCCAGTGTTGTCGACTTTGTATATCACTCAGTCCACACTTTGGGGGCTTACATCAACATCTTCCAGTTTTATGGAATTAGGTTGATCTGTTCCAGCATGATTCTCACACTGTGCATTCGACCTACATAACTTAGTGGTTAACACTAAGACATTAAAAAGGCACAGGGTTTTTTATGTGGTCATTTTGATGTGTCTGGTTTGGCAGAAGCAATGTTATTTTGCAGTGTTGGCAGCCAATGTGTTGTTCCTTCACATGAGGATGACTTCTCCGTGTAAAGAAGGAAGAAAACTTGTGAAAATAGCAACAAAAAAAGGACAATATTCAGCTTGAAGAACAACCGGACGAAAAGGTTAAAAACCCATCACATGAAAGGACTCAATCCGACATCTTCAAGGGGCAGGTTGAGTTTCGCTCAAAGGAATGGGTTTAATGACAGGAGTGCCTCTAACCTGCATAGTTGGCGAAATGTTGGACTATACTAAGTGGTTAAGATGTGCTGCTTCAATAGATGGTTCATAGAAGTGACATGGTTCATTGAAACATGTGTAAAGAAGCTAAGTTAACAGTGAGACATTAACACCTGGCCTTCAGCTTCTCTACCTGTCACTGTAACTCTTGCCCCATGAGATCAGCAGCACTCACAGTGCCAGTGAAGGGCTAAAGTCTGAGAGAAATGGGGCCACTTTACAATCCTTCTTTGCGATGCTGCTTCACAAAACGATCAGAAAATTTAATGCAAATGTCATGCTGCTAATTCTGTCTCTATGCACTCATTTTAAACTTAAAGAAAACACTACGGAGTTGTTTTTTCTCAGCTAACTGTTAAGTCTGTGAATGATTGAGACACGGACTAGCAGGAGAGAAACAAACAAGTCTTTACTGGTGAAAGGCATAAATGAATCTAAACAACAGAGGCTCTCTAGCGCCTTTTATACAGGGGTGGTCACTGCCGGTACTGCAGTCTGAGACCAGTTATTCTCTTAAAGGTACATACACAACAATTCCTCCCCTTTTAGATAAACAGTACATAACATTCATTTAACAACTAATGATAACGAATTACAATCACAATTACTGTTGCTAGATACATTGGTTAAGTTTAAGCAATTATAAGTTCAGTCTTTGAGGAGGCTTCCTAATTCTGTCTGGATAACGCCTCTTTGGAGTATCAGGTTCTTCTGGCAATGTTGAGTCGGAATCAATGTCGTTGTTTGGTTCATCTGCTTCCAATATTACCGGTTCTGCGGTAGCTGCAATTGGAACGTCGCTTTCATTACCAGGTGTATCAGATCGTGGTGTGGAGTTGACGTTTTCCAGTGACTCTAGAATCTGGTCAGCATGGCGTCTTACAATGCTCTCCCCAACGTCCACGGTATACATGAGAGGTCCTTGTCGTGTACAAATCGTTCCTGGCTGCCATTTCTCAGTGCGGTAGTCCTGGGCCAAAACTGGTTGACCTATCTTAAAACTCCTGGTCGGCCTTTCATTCATATTCTGAAACTGCCTGTTCTCCACATCTCTTCGGACATTTGGCTTAACCAAATCCAAGCGGCATCGTAGTCTTCGATTGAAGAACATCATGGCTGGAGTTTGGTTGGTAACCGCATGTGTCGCATTCCGGTAGGCAAACAAGAAGTTGTCCACCTTGTGTTGTAGGGGTATATCTTCATTACACATTGCCTTGATAGCCTTCTTGAATCCATTAGTGGCTGGATGATATGGGGCAGATGTGTAATGCTTAACACCATTGTTCTTTAAGAACCTCCGGAACTCTTCAGACACAAACTGTGGTCCATTGTCAGAGCAAATCTGTTCAGGCAGCCCATTCCTGGCGAATATGGTTCGTAAAACTGCGATAGTTTTTTCCGTGGTGGTTGAGGACATTTTTATTACCTCTGGCCACTTTGAATGTGCATCCACCGCAATTAAAACATCGAGTCCATGAAGGGACCAGCAAAATCAATGTGCACCCTTTGCCATGGAGATGAGGGCCACTCCCATGGATGCAGAGGAGCTTGTGGTGGGGCGTTTTGGACCTTCTGGCATCCTGCACAGCTCTTGGTCATCTCTTCGATTTCTCCATCGATTCCCGGCCACCACACAAACGCTCTGGCTAAGCTCTTCATTTTTACCCCACCCAGATGACCCTCATGAAGCTCATTGAGCACTCTATCCGTCAACTTAGGTGGAATTACTACTCTGGATCCACACATCAAGGTTCCTCTGCACACTGACAGCTGTTCTCTTCTTGACGAAAATGCTGGCAGCAGTGGTTCGCCATGTGCTGGCCACCCCTTCACTGTTAAATCATAGACCCGTGATAGTGTCGGGTCATTCCGTGTTTCCTTTTCTATGTTTGCATTCGTCACAGGGAGACATTCGACTATGGTCGAGTGGAATAACTCCATTGGATCCACTGCAAGGTCTTCTTCTTCCACCATTGGCAATGGTAGACGTGACAATCCATCAGCATTTCCATGCTGTTTAGTTCCCCTGTACTCGATGTCACATTGGTGTGCCCCTAGGAAAAGGGACCATCTCTGCAGCCGTTGTGCTGTCATTATCGGTACGCCCTTCTGAGGGTTGAAAATGGAGACAAGAGGTTGATGATCGGTTAGTAGAGTAAATTTTTGACCGTGCAGATAGTGATTGAACTTCTTCACCCCCCACACTAGGCTGAGGGCCTCTCTGTCAATCTGGGTGTAGTTACGCTCGGCAGAAGTTAACGAGCGTGACGCAAAAGCTATCGGCCTCTCCAAACCATCAAGGAATTTATGTGACAGTACCGCCCCAATGCCGTAGGGAGACGCATCACACGCCAACCTGATTGGCAGTGCTGGGTTGTAGTGAGCCAATACTTCCTTCGAAGTGATTAAGTCTTTACTCTTCTGAAAAGCACGTTTACAATCATCGCTCCATTTCCATGCTACCCCCGTTCGTAGCAGGGCGTTCAGTGGATGCAGAATTGTCGACAAATTCGGCAAAAACTTATGATAGTAATTCACCAACCCAAGGAATGACCTCAGTTGCGACACATTTTCAGGCGCTGGGGCCTTAACAACCGCTTCAATTTTGTCAGGGGACTTATGTAACCCCTCTTCATCAATCACGTGGCCACAATACGATATCTGTTTCTTAAAAAATTTGCACTTGGGGCGGTTGGCTCGCAGCCCATGTTCCCGTAGTCTAGTGAGCACCTGTTCTAGGTTGTTAAGGTGTTCACTGTCATCTTCACCTGTTACAAGGATGTCGTCCAAGTAACACTGAGTCCCCGGAATCCCTTGCAGGACTTGTTCCATCGCTCTTTGCCATATCGCCGGAGCCGATGCTACTCCGAATACCAATCGATGATACTGGTAAAGACCTTTGTGAGTGTTTATCGTGAGATACTTCCTAGAGGACTCTTCAACCTCCATCTGCAAATATGCTTGTGCTAGGTCAATTTTTGTAAAACGCTTCCCTCCAGACAGTGAGGCGAAGATGTCTTCTATCCTTGGAAGAGGATATTGTACTGTGTGAAGGACAGGGTTCACCGTCACCTTGAAATCCCCACAGATGCGAATCTTCCTTGGCTCTCCGGACTTATTGCTTAACGTTTTCTTCATGACAGGAACGATGGGTGTCGCCCACTCGCTCCAGTTGACCTTAGACAACACGCCTGCCTTCTCCAGATTCTCCAGCTCTGCCTCGACAGCTGGACGAATTGCATATGGTACCGGTCTCGCTTTGAAAAACTTGGGAACTGCATTCTCTTCTATTTTTAACGAGGCGGTTACGCCTTTAAGCGTGCCCAGTTCTTGTTGAAATACCTCTTTGGCGTTAGCTAAGATTGTTGACAATCGTCCAGGAGTGACGTCTTCATCTTTTTCACTGTCCACCGTCATTGCATGAATGGAATGCCAATCTAAGTTTATCTTCCTGATCCATTCCCGTCCCAATAACGGTGGTCCACCATTTGGCAGTATGTAGAGATACAATTTCCGTATTTTCTTGCCATTGTATTCGACAGGCACCCTTATTTTTCCTCTGGGGTATACTTTTTGCCCCGTATACATCGTCAAGACGATGGATGTCTCTCTCAAGGGTATGTGTGAAAATAGCCGCTCATAGTCTCGTCGATTCATGACGATTCATCCTGTATCCAATTCCATTTTAACTTGGGACCCTGCTATCGTGAGGGTGACCCAAATAGTTCGGTGATCCTCTTTTGCGATTACATTGTGAAGTTTGAGACAGCTTAATCTCCTGTTCTCGGATTCACTATCGCTCATCTGGTCTTCGGAACTACTGTCCGTCATCTTTTGTACTTTCTTGTACGGTTCCTTAGTAGCCTTTTTGTTGTCGCTGGTCTTCTTCCCAGACCTACAAACTCGTGCAATGTGTCCAATCTTCCCGCATTGTCTGCATATTTTGTCTTTGGACCAGCAGTCCTTCTGGTCATGGTTAGTTCTGCCGCAGCGATAACATTTTGCAAATCCCCGTGTCATTTCGTGGGTGCCGTATTCCTGTGGTTTTTGTTGAATTTCTGCAGCTCCCCTGGCTGCTGCTTCATACGATACTGCCACGCTGAAAGCCTTATCTAGTGTCAGCTCTTTTTCTGCGAGTAACTTCTTCTGTGTTCCTTCACTCAGGAGTCCACAGACAAATTTGTCCCGTAGGGTATCTGCCAGTCCTGCTCCGAACTGGCAGTGCTTTGATAGCTTGCGTAGTTCCGTAAGATACTCAGCATTGCTCTCATCTTTGTGCTGAGTTCTCCTGTGGAATTTAAATCTTTCTGCTATCAACAGCGGTGCAGGGTTTAAGTGCTCCTGTAGAACAGCAACAATTTCATTAAAACTCTTCGCCTTCGGTTTGGCTGGAGTAATCAGATCCCGCAATAGGCCGTATGTTCTAGCGCCCATTACGTTTAGCAATATTGATGCCTTTTTCCCCTCCGCTATTTCATTTGCCTTGAAATATACCTCGACTCTTTCCACATACATGGTCCAGTCCTCTAATGTATTATCAAAAGCAGTGATAAAGCCAGTCTTCGGCATCTTGCAAATCTAAAATGGCGTCTCCCGCGCTTTGCCTTCTTCCCCGATTTAACAAAATGGCGCCTCCCGCGCTTTGTCTTCTTCCCCGCTGTTGTTAGCGCTGCTTTCCACGGTTTCCTGCGCATTAAATATTAATTCGTTTTCTTTTATTATCTTCCCGTCGTGGAGCGGACCCTCTGGGATACTTCCCTCCCTCTTCTGAGGTCCGAACGCTGTTCAGCTTTGAAACACCGGCCGCGCCCTGTGTGCTCCACCCTCCCTCTCTCTCCTTGCTTCCCGACTCGCTGCCCGGCCCCGTTGAAAGGCCACCCGATTGAGCTTCAGCCCGCCGCAGCCCAGGAAGGATCAGAGCACTACCTGCCACCAGCCCGATTAGCTGGGAAACCACGGACCGAGGAACCCAGCCTGGCTCTGGACAGTCTCTCCTGCAAGTTTTGAACTCGATGATTGACGGTCGACGCCCGTTTCTCGAGTTTCAATGGCCTATTTTTTTTTTCTTTCTTCTGGCTCCGACCTTCAACAACGTCGTCGGAGCTGCTGCTGAGTTGCAGGTAAGTTCATTTCTAACTCGTCACCAGTGTTAGGTCCGTGAATGATTTAGACACGGACTAGCAGGAGAGAAACAAACAAGTCTTTACTGGTGAAAGGCATAAACGAATCTAAACAACAGAGGCTCTCTAGCGCCTTTTATACAGGGGTGGTCACTGCTGGTACTGCAGTCTGAGACCAGTTATTCTCTTAAAGGTACATACACAACACTAACCCTGCTGAAAACGGGTAAAATTGGGCAGTGAGGTCTACCTCTGGATCACTGCCTCGACCTGGATTTCTCTCTTCGCTTCCCCCTCTGCCATCTTTTGTCAGGACTGCCACTGTTTCCTTCTTCCCACATCCAAATAAGGAAGACAAATGGCATGTTGGCCTTTGTTGCAAGGGGGTTGGAGTATAAGAGTAAGGAAGTCTTGCTACAGTTGTACAGGGCTTTGGTGAGACCACACCTGGAGTACTGTGCACAGTTTTGGCCTCCTTATCTAAGGAAGGATATACTTGCCTTGGAGACGGTGCAGCGAAGGTTCACTAGATTGATCCCTGGGATAAGAGGACTGTCCTATGATGAGAGATTGTGTAGAATGGGCCTATACTCTCTGGAGTTTAGAAGAATGAGAGGTGATCTCATTGAAACTTACAAGATTCTGAAGGGGATTGACAAGGTAGATGCTGAGAGGTTGTTTCCCCTGGCTGGAGCGTGTAGAACTAGGGGGCATAGTCTCAGGATAAGGGGTAGGCCATTTAAGACTGTGGGACTTTGATGTGCAAATTGGTTGCTGCGTTTCCTACCTTACATCAGTTGTGGTGAATGGCTGCTTTTCGGACTGGAGGGAGGTATACAGTGGAGTTCCCCAGCATTCAGTACGCGCACCACTGCTGTTTTTGATATACATTAATGACTTGGACTTGGGGGGTACAAGGCACAATTTAGAAATTTGCAGATGACACGAAAATTGGAAGTTTGCTAAACACTGAGAAAGATAGTAACAGACTTCAAGAGGACATAGACAGGCTGGTGGAATGGATGGACACATGGCAGATGAAATTCAATGCAGAAAAGTGTGAGGTGATGCATTTTGGTAGGAAGAATGAGGAGAGACAATACAAGCTCAATGGTATCATTTTAAAGGGGGTGAAAGAAGAGAGAGACCTGGGGGTGTTTGTGCACAAATTTTTGAAGGCGGCAGTGAAGGTTAACAAAGCAGTTACTAAAGCATAAGAATATAAGAACATAAGAACATAAGAAATAAGAGCAGGAGTAGGCCAATTGGCCCCTCGAGCCTGCTCCGCCATTCAATAAGATCATGGCTGATCTGATCCTAACCGCCAATCTACTATCACAGAACCATCTCCTGAATCTAACAGAATTAGACACATGAAATAGGAGCAGGATCAGGCTACACGGCCCCTGGGCCCGCTCCGCTACCCACAGGGCCATTACCGATCCGAACCTAGACTCATGTCCAAATTCCTGCCCGCTCCCCGTAACCCTTAATTCCCTTTACTTCTAGGAAACTGTCTATTTCTGTTTTAAATTTATGTAATGATGTAGCTTCTACAGCTTTTTGGGGCAGCATATTCCATGGACCTACCACCCTCTGAGTGAAGTAGTTCCTCCTCATCGCAGTTTTGAAAGAGCAGCCCCTTATTCTAAGACTATGCCCCCTAGTTCTAGTTTCACCCATCATCGGGAACATCCTCCCCGCATCCACCCGATCCAACCCCTTCACAATCTTATATGTTTCAATAAGATCGCCTCTCATTCTTCTGAACTCCAATGAGTAGAGTCCCAATCTACTCAACCTCTCCTCATATGTCCATCCCCTCATCCCCGGGATTAACCGAGTGAACCTTCTTTGTACTGACTCGAGAGCAAGTATGTCTTTTCTTAAGTATGGACACCAAAACTGTATGCAGTATTCCAGGTGCGGTCTCACCAATACCTTGTACAACTGAAGCAATACCTCCCTATTTTTATATTCTATCCTCCTAGCAATGAAAGCCAACATTCCATTGGCCTTCTTAATCACTTGCTGCACCTGCATACTAACTGTGATAAAAATGATAACTTCCGGAAAGTTATGTCATCACTTCCTGTGAACTATGAACTATGAACTGTGTACATACCTCACTTCCTGTCATATGTCACTTCCTGTTGGACTGGTATAAATACTGGTCTGTTCAGTATTGTAAGAGGCTTCTACCAGAGGCATGGTAAAGACCTCTCGTGTATATAGTGTGTTTATAAGTTACTTAAAGCTTACTTTAAAGTTACTTGATGGTAAGTCTCCTTTTTCTTACATCAATTTAAGTAACTTAGTATTTACACTGACAAATACTAGACCTTCAGACAAACTCGGAAGTTAAGGATCCAGGGAACCACCCATCATGGAGAAAATCCTTAGACCTATTCGTCTGGACTTGGACCCGAATACACCAGCAGCTGGCAGGGTATGGAAGCATTGGTATCGTACTTTTGAGAATTTTCTGGATGAATGTAAAGCGGATGCTCCTGCTAAATTGAAGATACTTGTCAATTATGTGACCCCAAAAGTGTTCGAATATGTTGATGAATGGGATAATTACGAAGAGGTGATTCGGGCACTTAAGAAACTGTATGCGAAGACCCCAAATGAGGTCTATGCTAGACATCTACTGGCCACAGCCCGACAAGGGCCCGGGGAATCAATTGACGAATTCCTGCAAGAACTTCGCAGGCTCAGCGTAGATTGTAACTTTCAGGCAGCCTCAGCTGAGCTGTACCGCCAAGAAATGATTCGTGATGCTTTCATCTGCGGGACTGCCTCTCCATTTATACGCCAGCGTCTACTAGAAAGTAAAACACTTGAGCTACAAAAAGCTTTTGACCTAGCTTGTTCACTGGATTTGGCAAAGAGAAATGCAGACCTCTATCAGCTGCCCAGATCTCGATCTGCTGCTGTAGCTGCAACCAGACAATTCAAGCGGTCTCAGGTGAACCCTATCATGGGGGAATCTAATTCTGATAATTCTGATGAAGAAGAGGAGGACGACCCCACTTTAGCAGCCTCTTGGCAATCTAGGAAGGAATGCTTCTTTTGTGGAGATGCTTTTCACCCTAGGAAAACCTGCCCTGCTCGCAATGCAATCTGCAGTTATTGCGGGAAAAAAGGACACTTTGCTAAAGTTTGCCTATCAAGGGCCTCTACGAGGGCCAATCCAGCTAAGGCCTACCGAACTGCCCCAATTAGGGCCTATCAAGATGCTCCAGCTAGGACCTATCAAGCTTCCTCTCGAGCTCTCTCCCGAAGAAGCACACCGAGAGTTTTAGCCACTCTCTGTGCAACGACACCAATTACAGCTGCTTGCCCACAGAACCTGTCTCATGCAGCCACAAAAATTTCAATTAAAGGGCATACCTTAGATGCCTTAATTGACTCAGGAAGTACTGATAGTTTCATTAAGGAACAGATTGTTGCGAAATTGAAACTACATGTCTTCCCATCGGACCAGGCAATTGCGATGGCCCAGTCATCACTTAATACCAGAATCTCCGGCTTTTGTGTTGTTGATATGACACTTCATGGTCGTATATATCCCTCCACCCGACTTTCGGTGCTCAAGGACTTATGTAGTGATCTCCTCTTAGGGCTGGACTTCCAAAAACAGCATAAGAAACTCACCATTGAGTTTGGTGGATCCAAACCCGGACTTACTATTTCTAATATACCGTCTAAATTACCATTTTGTGCATTATCAGCAGCTTCACTTGATGAACCCTCATTATTTGCCAGTATTCCGCCTCAATGCCAACCGATAATAGCGAAATCGCGGCGCTTTAATCAGGAAGACCAATCTTTTATTGCGGCTGAAATCTCTCGACTTCTAGCAGAGGATATCATTGAACCATGTTCGTCGCCCTGGCGGGCTCAAGTCGTCATTGTCAAGAACCCTCTAAAACCTCACAAACAGCGACTATGCATCGATTATTCGCAAACCATCAATCAATATACCGACTTGGACGCCTACCCATTGCCATGCATTGATGATATGGTTAATAAACTGGCCGAATACAAAGTGTTCTCAACTTACGATTTAAAAAGTGCCTATCATCAGTTACCCTTGAAGGTCTCAGATAAACAGTACACAGCCTTTGAGGCCAATGGACGGCTGTACCAATTTCGTCACCTCCCATTCGGGGTTACTAATGGAGTGGCTGTCTTTCAACGGGCAATGGATGGCCTGGTTAAGCAGGAAAACCTAAGGGACACTTTTCCCTATCTTGATAACATTACCATTGCAGGTCACGATCAACAGGAACACGACTCCAACCTCCAAAAATTTCGGGATGCCCTCCATCGCCGTAATTTGACCCTGAATGAATCCAAATCTGTTGAGTTGCAGCTGACCATCAACATCCTTGGCTACTGCGTAGGCAATGGTATCATTAAGCCAGACCCAGAAAGACTTCGCCCGCTCCAAGAGCTCCCGTCACCTAAGAATCCGGCTTCTTTACGTCGGGCTCTCGGTCTGTTTGTATACTACGCTAAATGGATTCCTCATTTTTCGGACAAAATCCAACACTTGCTGCATGCTAGATCATTTCCACTGGGAACAGCGGCTGTTGCAGCCTTTAACCTTCTCAAAAAACAGTTGGAGAAAGCGGCTCTTCACTCCATTGATGAGAATCTCCCTTTCGTGGTTGAATGTGATGCCTCGGAGGTGGCGACCTCGGCTACTCTGAATCAGGAAGGTCGTCCTGTAGCATTTATGTCCAGGACCTTACAAGGTGCCGAGCTACATTATCCTCCGGTTGAGAAAGAAGCCACAGCCATCATAGAGGCAGTACGGAAGTGGAACCATTTTCTAGCTCGCCAGCACTTTACATTGATCACGGACCAACGATCAGTCGCCTTCATGCTCGATAATCGAAAACGAACCAAAATTAAGAATAATAAAATACAACTTTGGAGGATGGAACTGGCCTCTTTTGGTTATACCATTCTCTATCGGCCTGGCAAGGAGAATGTGGCCCCGGACACCCTCACACGGGCATTCTGCTCCACTATGTCATCCTCCACTCTCATGGATGTCCACAATGGTTTGTGTCATCCTGGCGTTACGTGCATGCTACATTTCGTACGATCACGGAATCTCCCTTTTTCCACTGGAGATGTGAAGAAAATATGCTCAGAATGCCGGCTTTGTGCGGAATTAAAACCTCAGTTCTTCCGCCCCTCAGATGGTATACTCATACATGCAACCCAACCGATGCAACGACTTAGCATCGATTTTAAGGGCCCAGTGCCCTCTTCAACTCGGAACACATATTTGCTCACCATGATCGAATAATATTCACGTTTTCCGTTTGCCTTCCCCTGCTCCAATATGCTGGCGTCCACAGTAATCTGCTGCCTTGAGCAGGTATTTTCTCTCTGTGGCATGCCGGCTTATATTCACTCAGATCGGGGTCCATCCTTTATGTCAAGGGAACTCAAGGACTACCTCTCAGAACGGGGAATTGCTACAAGCAAAACAACACCATACCATCCCATCGGAAATGGGCAGGTAGAGAGGTATAACGGTATCATCTGGAATTCCGTACGTCTCGCTTTAAGATCTCGGGGCCTACCAGACCAGCAATGGGAAACAGTGCTTCCGGATGCATTGCACTCTATACGGTCCCTGCTTTCTACAGCCACAAATACTACACCTCATGAGCGGTTCTTTGGATTCCAGCGTCGCTCATCTCATGGGACATCACTCCCGTCATGGCTAACTACTCCTGGACCTGTATTACTCCGAAGATACGTTTGGACGTCTAAAAATGACCCTCTTGTAGACGAGGTCGAACTAACCCATGCCAACCCCACCTATGCAAACATACGATATTCCGACGGCCGAGAATCTACCGTATCATTACGGGATCTGGCTCCCTGCCCACCAGGACCTAGTGGGACATCGGGTGATGGCATTTCACCAGGAAACTCTTGGGACCTATCGGGCACCCCTCTCCAGGATCCTGATCGGATACCAACTAGCTTGGTGCCGGTAGAACCCCGTGCTCAAGGTTGCGACCCTCCCAGTACCGCGCATGAAAGTACTGATCCACCACAGACCAGCTCTGCACCTCCCTCTGAACAGAGGCAGTCCGACTTTGAACCTATTGGGGCTCGTACTCGAAGCCATGATCTCCCCGACCCTTCACAGGGCAATCCAGGCCACACAGACTCTGACCAATGGTCAACCGCATGTAAGTGGACCAGCGACCCTCTACGACGGGAATCCAAACGGGTGCGACTCTTCCTTGTTCGGCGGCTGCGGACCAAAAGGTAGACCACAGCCTCCGAATCCTGCAGGAGGGAAGAATGTGATAAAAATGATAACTTCCGGAAAGTTATGTCATCACTTCCTGTGAACTATGAACTATGAACTATGAACTGTGTACATACCTCACTTCCTGTCATATGTCACTTCCTGTTGGACTGGTATAAATACTGGTCTGTTCAGTATTGTAAGAGGCTTCTACCAGAGGCATGGTAAAGACCTCTCGTGTATATAGTGTGTTTATAAGTTACTTAAAGCTTACTTTAAAGTTACTTGATGGTAAGTCTCCTTTTTCTTACATCACTAACCTTTTGAGTTTCGTGCACCAGGACCCCCAGATCCCTTTGTACTTCAGTACTTTCCAGTTTCTTGCCATTAAGATAATAACTTGCTCTACGATTTTTCCTGCCAAAGTGCATAACCTCACACTTTCCAGTATTGTATTCCATCTGCCAAATCTCTGCCCACTTACTTAGCCTGTCTATGTCCCCTTGCAGGTTTTTTATGTCCTCCTCACTCACTACTTTCCCTCCCATCTTAGTATCATCTGCAAACTTTGATATGTTACACTCGGTCCCCTCCTCCAAATCGTTAATATAGATTGTAAAGAGTTGGGGACCCAGCACTGACCCCTGCGGAACACCACTAGTTACTGATTGCCAGTCTGAGAATGAATAATTTATCCCAACTCTCTGCCTTCTGTTAGATAGCCAATCCTCTATCCATGCCAGAATATTACCCCCAATCCCGTGATTTTTTATCTTAAGCAATAATCTTTTGTGTGGCACCTTGTCAAATGCCTTTTGGAAGTCTAAATACACTACGTCCACTGGTTCCCCTTTATCCACCCTATATGTTACTTCCTCAAAGAACTCCAGCAAATTTGTCAAACATGACTTCCCCTTCATAAAACCATGCTGACTTTGTCCTATTAAATTATGTTTATCCAAATGTCCTGTTACTGTCTCCTTAATAATGGACTCCAAAATTTTACCTACCACAGATGTTAGGCTAACCGGTCTATAGTTTCCAGCCTTCTGTCTACTGCCCTTTTTAAATAAGGGTGTTACATTAGCAGTTTTCCAGTCTGCTGGGACCTTTGCTGAGTCCAGGGAGTTTTGGAAAATTATTACGAATGCATCCACAATCCCTACCGCCACTTCCCTCAAGACCCTAGGATGTAAGGCATCAGGTCCAGGTGATTTATCCACCTTGAGTCCCATTATTTTACCGAGTACCACTTCCTTAGTGATTTTGATCGTGTTTAGCTCCTCCCCCCCTATAGCCCCCTGTTTGTCCAGTGTTGGGATATTCTTAGTGTCTTCTACTGTAAAGACTGATACAAAATATTCATTCAGTGTTTTTGCCATCTCCATATTTCCCACCATTAATTTCCCGGTCTCATCCTCTAAGGGACCAACATTTACTTTAGCCACCCTTTTTCTTTTTATATAACTATAAAAACTCTTACTATCTGTTTTTATATTTTTTGCTAATTTACTTTCATAATCTATCTTCCCTTTCTTAATCAATCTTTTTGTTATTTTTTTGCTGTCTTTTAAAGTTTTCCCAATCCTCTATCCTCCCACTAGATTTGGCTACCTTATATGCCCTTGTTTTTAGTCGAATACTATCCTTAATTTCTTTACTTAGCCACGGATGGCTGTCTTTTCTTTTACACCCTTTTCTTCTCAGTGGAATATATTTTTTTTGGAAGTTGTAAAATAACTCCTTAAATGTACACCACTGATCATGTATCGTCTTACCCTTTAATCTATTTTCCCAATCCACTCTACTCAATTCCGCTCTCATACCTTCATAGTCTCCTTTATTCAAGCTTAGCACGCTTGTTTGAGATCCAACCTTCTCACCCTCTAATTGAATATGGAATTCAACCATGTTATGGTCACTCATTCCAAGGGGATCCTTTACTAGGACATTTTTAATTAATCCTGTCTCGTTACACAGGACCAGATCTAAGGTTGCTTGCCCCCTGGTCGGTTCAGTTACATACTGCTCAAGAAACCCATCCCTAATACACTCAATGAACTCATCCTCAAGGCAGCCCTGCCCAATTTGATTTGTCCAATTAATATGATAGTTAAAATCCCCCATAATTATAGATGTTCCCCTATTACAAGCCTCAACTATTTCCTGATTGATGCTCCGTCCAACAGAGTTGCAATTGTTCGGAGGCCTATAGACTACGCCCACTAGTGTTTTTTTCCCCTTATTATTCCTTATCTCCACCCAAACTGTTTCATTAGCCTGATCTTTTGACCCAATATCATTTCTCTGTATTACAGTGATTCCTTCCTTTATTAACATAGCCACCCCACCTCCCCTTCCTTCCTGCCTGTCCTTCCTGATCGTTAAATAACCTGGTATGTTTAATTCCCAGGCATTGTCACCCTGCAGCCATGTTTCTGTAATGGCCACAAGATCATACCCATATGTAGTTATTTGTGCCATTAACTCGTCTATTTTGTTACGAATGCTATGTGCATTCAGATAGAGAACTTTCAAATATGTTTTGTGACACTTAGTTCCTGCTTTTGCCCTTTTTATTACTTTACCTTTTACTCCATATCTTCTGCCCATTCCTGACACGCTCTGGTTTTTAATTTCCACACTGCTACCTAAGTCTATGACCTTTTCTGTTGTCATTTTTATTATTTGCTGTCTAGGAACCTCCCCCCCACTAGTTAGTTTAAAGCCCTCTCTACAGCCCTAGTTATATGATTCGCCAGGACTCTAGTCCCAGCACTGGCCAAGTGAAGCCCGTCCCAACGGAACAGCTCCCTCCTGCCCCAGTACTGGTGCCAGTGTCCCAGGAAGCAAAACCCATTTCTCCCACACCAGTCTTTGAGCCACGCATTTAACTCTCTAACTTTATTTGTCCTAGCCAAATTCGCTTGTGGCTCAGGTAATAATCCAGAGATTATTACCCTTGAGGTTCTGTTTTTTAATTTGACCCCTAGCTGCTCATACTCCTTTAACAGAACCGGCTTCCTAGTCCTATCTACGCCATTTGTACCAACATGGACCACGACAACTGGATCCACCCCCTCCCACTACAAGTTTCTTTCCAGCCCAGAGGACATGTCCTTAACCCTGGCACCGGGTAGGCAACACAGCCTTCGGGACTCTCGCTCTCGGCTGCAGAGAACTCTATCTATCCCCCTAATAATACTATCCCCTACCACTACAACATTTCTATTTACTCCCCCCTCTTGAATGGCCCCCCGTTCCACGGTGCTGTGGCCAGGTTGCTCATCCTCCCTGCAGTCCCTGCTCCTGTCCCCACAGGGAGTAAGAACCTCGAACCTGTTGGACAAGAGCAAGGGCTGCGGCTCCTCCAACACTATCTCCTGGATCCCCGTACCTGCCTCACTCGTAGTCACACCGTCTTGTCCCTGACCATGGGCTACATCTGAATTAATTAACTTCATAGGTGTGACCACCTCCTGAAACACAGCGTCCAGGTACTTCTCCCCCTCCCTGAGGTGTCGCAGTGTCTGAAGCTCAGACTCCAGCTCATCAACACGGAGCTGGAGTTCCTGTAGCAGCAGACACTTGTCACAGATGTAATCACCGTAAGCCTCAATGGGGTCCACCGGCTCCCACATCTCGCAACAGTAACACATCACCTGCTCCATTCTATGTAATTAATTAAATTTTTTATTGTTAGTTATGGACACCCTCTGCCCGATTATAGATGCTAGTATCCCCTTTAATTAATTGGATTTAAATTAAATCAATCCCTCTAATTACACCAGTGAAATGGTTTACCAACAGTCACTCTGCACCAGAAAGGCCTTATTAACTACAACCCACAGAGTTAAAGTTTGAAAAGAGCACCTAACACCCCACTTACCCTAACTCACACTTACCCAAACTCACAGCACTCTCTGCTGACTCGCACTCAGTGCTTGCTCGCACTAGCACTGGTCTTTTTATACTATTTGTTTGTTTACAGCCAAATAAGTCACCCCTGCTGGTTGGTTAGAGAACTGGTTTCCACTGCCTGCTGTGCCAATTTACTCCTACTGCAGTGTTACCTTGGGATATGGGATCGTGGGCTTTATAAATAGAGGCCTGGAGTACAAAAGCCAGGAGGTTATGCTAAACCTATATAAACACTAGTTCAGCCCCAGCTGGAATATCATGTCCAATTCTGGGCACCAGGCTTTAGGAAGGTTGTGAAGGCTTTGGAGAGGGTACAGAAGAGATTTACTAGAATAGGTCCAAGGATGAAGGATTACAGTTACGTGGATAGACTGGAGAAGCTGGGGTTATTCTCCTTAAAGCAGAGAAGGCTAAGAGGAGATTTGATAGAGCTGTTCAAAATCATGAAGGGTTTAGACAGAGTAAATAAAGAGAAACTATTTCCAATGGCTGAAGGGTTGATAACTAGAGGGCACAGATTTAAGATGATTGGCAAAAGAACCAGAGGTGACATGAGGAAAAACATTTTTACGCAACGAGTGGTTAGGATTTGGAATGCACTGCCTGATGGGGTGATGGATACAGATTCAATAGTAGCCTTCAAAAGGGAATTGGGTAAATACTTGAAGGAGAAAAAATTGCAGGGATATGGGGAAAGAGCGGGGGAGTGGGACTAACTGGATTTCTCTTTGAAAGAGCTGGCGTGGACTCGATGGGCCAAATGGCCTCCTTCTGTGCTGTACTATTCTATGAGTCTATGATTCTATGACTACACTTGAAAAGTACTTAGTTGGCTGTAAAGCGCTTTGGGATGACCTTAGGTGGTGAAAGACACTATATAAATGCAAGCCCTTCTTCCTTTAGTAGAAAACGAATGTACTGCATATAGGACAATACTGTTTGGCAGGGGAAGTTGTGTTTGAAGAGGATTGTGTCAGTGTTCATCCTCCCATTGAAAATCCTAAGAGCACAGAATGTGTCTATCAATGTAACCCTAGCTGGAGCAGGATACATTTTTAGTGCGTGTCACACTTTTGATGCCAGGGATATGCATCAAAACAGACAATTAACCTGCACAGCACTAATGAGCTGCGAACTATGGGTACAGTAGCATAGTGGTTATGTTACTGGGACTAGTAATCCAGAGGCTTGGACTAATGATCCAAGAGACATGAGTTCAAATCCCACCATGGGAGCTGGGGAATTTAAATTCAGTCAATGAAATAAATCTGGAATAAACAGCGAGTATCAGTAATGGGTGGCCATAAAACTACCAGATTGTCGGAAAAACCCATCTGGTTCACTAATGTCCTTCAGGGAAGGAAATCTGCTGTCCTTACCCGGTCTGGCCTATATGTGACTCCAGACCCACAGCAATGTGGTTGACTCTTAACTGCCCTCTGAAATGGCCTTGCAAGCCACTCAATTGTACAGTATAAGGCGGCTCACCACCACCTTCTCGAGGGCAATTAGGGATGGGCAATAAATGCTGGCCTTGCCGGCGACGCCCACATCCCCGGGAATTAATTAAAAAAAAAAGAATGCTTCCAAATTCCAAGAATGCTTTGCAATTTCCCAATCTCCAGTTTTATGCAATATGATTTGTTTTGGACATTCCTGTAGTTTGATTGTTTAACAGAGAAGGGAAGTATTGATGGAGTAATATGTGCTGTCGACAAACATTTTGTCATTTAAATCACGTTCAACCATTACCCGAGGATTCCCCTTTTATTTTCAAGCAAGAAATCCTTATCTGAAATAATGATTACATTTCCCCTGCAGATCTCAGCTCCACCTGTTTCTGTTTAAGTGAACAGCTTTATTGATACAGAGTTACTTAAATAGATGTTAATTAAATGGGATGTTATTTGCCGGGTTTATTTAAACAAGTCTCTACTTGAAGCTGTCACATAGTCTGGAGGAAACCAGTTATTGCCTTAAGATGATATATGGATTTCGCGAAAGCTATAAACAGACTATTTCTTTTAATAAATCGATTAGAATCTTCTATGGTTGATATTTTCACCAAAAAAAATCTGACAATACTAAAGAACTTTTTTCAAGCAGTTTCAAAGCTGGAATGTTGATTATCCCACTGATTTGTGAAAATCTGAATACGGAAGTGTCAAAGTGAATACTTTGTGACGATTCCACACATAGATTTTGATTAAAATCACGCGTTACAATGATCTGAAGTAGTTTTCTAGTTTAACAATAAAAATATACTAAGCTGCTACTTTAACCCTGATGTAGAGTGGGATAACTCTGAAATTTAGTAGGCTTCTTCTTTAAGGATAGGATAGGAGCTAGCATATTTGAGTGAAGAGTAAAATATATAGACAGCGTTTTATAAGGTTTCTTAGTCAGAGACACAGCCATTGGCAACACATGTTGTATTAGAGATGATCACAAAGTCACAAGCTGGGCCCATCGTGAAGGAGGCCTTGCGGCCCATTGCACCTCATCCTTCCAGAGTACCAAACCTACCGTCCTTTCACTGCAGCATCCTACTGTTTCTGCTGTGAGTCCAGTATCCTAGCCTCAACTACCCTTCCTGGCAATCCAGTCGGGCTTGTTGTATCTGAGTGTCCCAGTGAGTATATTCTAAGATTCAAATATAACACCCGAGAACCCCTCAAATTATTTTCAATTGATAATTCCTCAAATTACTGCAATCCCTTGTTATCATCTTGCTTTAAACCAAATGCCATTTCAGTCTTTGCTTGCAGAGTGTGTTTTTACATGCTTTAAAATGTACATAGGTTTTCTATCCCATAATAACTGCATATTGTTTTTGCCCATGTGTTTTCACCCACTACGGAACTACCTCACACTGGGAGGGCAACAATTCTAGCTCACAGACGGTTCCAAGTCAGCCATAAATCCCAGTCTAAGACTGTCCAGTGTGAGGTGCAGTTCAAACATGGCAAGTCTGATGCTTTTTTTGCTTCTCTACTCTCAGAATGGGACAACCTCTATAATTTATGATTAGGAAGATAATAGTTCACATGAACTACATAAAAACCTGACCGTGGGAGTTGGTGGCTACGGTGAATTTAACAGCGGCGCCACTGTCGTCAGGCGAAGATTGGGCGTCCCTTGGACACTTGCAGGCTTCCAGGTAAGTGGCGGGAGGGTCTTATGGGAAGGGGGGGTGGTGGTCGGGGTGGGGGGGAGTAAAGTGGCAGAGGAGGCATCAGAATGCCTGCAGCACTCCTGATCAAAGAAAAGTTATAGACTTACCTGAAAGATCTCTTCCGTTGGCAAACCAGCAGCAGGTCTGCTTCAGCTTAGTGGGAAAGCCATGGAGGATTCGCTGCTCAGAAACATAGAAAGATAGAAGATAGGAGCAGGAGTAGGCCATTCGGCCCCTCGAGCCTGTTCTGCCATTTAATGAGATCATGGCTGATCATCCAAATTCAGTACCTTGATTTCTCCCCATATCCCTTGATCCCTTTAGCCTTAAGAAATATATGTAACTCCTTCTTGAATATATTTAATAAGTTGGCCTCAACTCAACAAGTTGGCCTCAGGCCCCGGTTAAAACTGTGTCGGGGTCCCATTGACAAAATAGGACCCCCCCATTTGCGTAAATGTACGAGACTCCCGGCCTGCTTTCGGCAGGCGCCTCATCCACCCGCAAAGCCCTGCAGGCTAAAATTGACCCCACAAAGTTACAGCACTGCACCAAAGTAGAATGTAGGTTTGAATTTCAGGTTGTTTGGTTGGTGAAATATCACTTTGCCTTACCTGACAGCTTGGAGCTGCTGCACATTTAGAAGGCCCAGGGCTTACGTCAAAAGAAAGAGTTAAGTCACAGTGAGAGAAATGCACCGAACCCACGTTACGTTTTCATCAACAGAACCCTGTTAAAATGAGAATCAAGCAGTTATTTGTGGTGCCAGACCGTACAAAGATTTAACTTACACAACAAGATGACATCAATAACGTCAGAAATACCCCAAATTTCATACAGTTCCTGCCACATACGTTTCAAACAACTAAAAAAAGCCATACAGGGCATGGTAACAATTACAAGGGCTTTTTGAACAGTAATTGATCAGGACTTATAACTAATTGATCGCGAATGCCTACAATTATTTCCGCTAATCACACAAACTACTGGTATATTTATTTTAAACATGCCTGCGGCAAGATTTAAAAGCATCAGTTACTTCACAGTGATTTATCAGTGAACTGACCCCCCCAAACATAGCAATGCAATCAGTCCCTGGCTTCCTTTAACCCCTGACTGAGAGGCTATGTTTGTTTACTCAGTACTCGTGATTCATGTGACAGTCACGTTCAAACCGAAAAGTGATCAGCTCATTGCGAGATATTTCAGAGGATTAAACACAGAGTTTGCCTGAATTTAAAGGAACATTTCTTCACCGGTGGTCTCCCAGGCATTAAAGGATACGACAATAAATATTTGGATGCATAAATATTTTCAGCCCTCACTCAAATGTGGGCTCAAACCAACTTAGGGAATTTTTCATCTCATGTTCCTGGGCCTGCCATTCTGGACAAAAAAGTTGAAGCCATTGTTTCAGCCATTTTTTTTTACTCCTGTTTGTATCGAACTCAGAAATACTGAGAAAAGGGTGTGTTTATTAACTGCTTGGGAATTATTTTTTAAAATTTGTATTCGTTCAACAGTTAAAACGTTTACAACACCGTGATCATTCCATTGTATCATACAAATCCATTCCACCACGCTGCACAGTCATTCCTCTACCACTTATTAACATCAAAAACTGAAGATTAATTTGTCTACCGTGACATATAATCATGCTTGTGAAATGCGGATTCAAGAAACAACAACAACAACTTGTATTTGTATAGCGCCTTTAATGTAATAAAATGTCCCAAGGTGCTTCACAGGAGCGATATCAAACAAAATTTGACACCAAGCCACATAAGGCAATATTAGGACAAATGCTTGGTTAAAGAGTTAGGTTATAAGGAGCATCTTAAAGAAGGTGGGAGAGGTAGAGAAGTGGAGAGGTTTAGAGAGAGAGTTCCAGAGTTTAGGGCCTAGGCAGCTGAAAGCACGGCTGCCAATGATGGAGCAATGAGAATCGGGGATGTGCAAAAGGCCAGAATTGGAGGAGCGCAGAGATCTTGGAGGATTGTAGGGCTGGAAGAGATTACAGAAATAGGGACGGGCGAGGCCATGGAGGGTTTGAAACATTCCAATGAGATATGTACAGATCTTCATTCAAGGTCCATAAAGTGATTGGGTGGACAATCCACATGTGGAGATGGGTTACCGTGAGGCTGGGTAGTCCTGCTGCTATATGGATTCACTCTGGTTAGCCCACAGAGAAGTGAAGACTATCATGCAGTATTTATTTAGATTTTTAGCACAGCCAACATGGGATGTGTCTTTGAAACTAATTTTAAGAGGAAAAAAAATATATAGATAGTGCAAAAGGTGACTGAATTTTTTTTCATGGTGTGTAAATGGAACTTAATTAGCAATGATTCAACCTAACAATGCGGTGAGATTTGCTAATGTGAATAAAAAGAGGAAGAAATTGACACATTCGTCTCATCCTGTGATAAGCACAAGGCCTGTTAGAAGATCACAGCGTGCCACAGGACAGCGGTCATGCCAAGGCCTGTGCCCCTGACTATCTGACCTTCCCGAAGCTCAAGGAAGCAATGTGGCAGCTTGTGGATGCTGCGTCAAACAGCAAACAAAAATGAAATCATCCGTTAAAAATATCAACATTGACATATTTAGGACCGAACAGACTGGGCCTGCGAGCGAGGGATAGAAAATAGCTATCTCCATCTGTATGTACTAACCATCTTGGAAAATCACAGTAGGATTCTGTTTTTTGTACATTTTTATATCCACATGTTGCCCCAAGATCCGTCCATAAGCTTGTAAAATGCATAGTGTTCAAAGTTCTTACAGTTAATGGATGCTGTAATAGGCATGTCAGGTAGGAAAGTAAATATAATGTGACTGGTGTTATTCTGCGTGAAGTTGTGAACTATGATAAAGGTCAATTCCCCCACTGTTTCAAGGAAAGCTCTAAGCATTAGAAACTCCTCCAACACATCCCCTTTCATGTAATTAATGCCCAGATGTGATCTTTGAAGTGGACAGAAAGACATTCATTCAAGGAAAGAGAAGAGAACGAACCTTATATGTTTGACTTGCCCCTTCATCTAAACCCCCCCCCCCCCCAGGGTTGTGTATTTTCTTTCTTCCAAGTAAGAAAATAATTGACAGTAAAGGGTTTATTGTGATGATGAAGATATCATCATCGAGGTTCAGTATCCTATTGGGATCCACATGTGGCCTACAGAATGATGTCATAGACACAGTAGCTTTGAGCAAAATGCAGGGATCACCAATAAAATGGATGCCAGGGTGACCCGGGGTCTTTTAAGAGTAAACAGCTTTTATTCATTCTGATTCTTCGGCTCTTTCTCACAATTTTTTAAAAACCAAAATTTTGGACTAAAATAGCACAAGTTTGGTAACGCTAGTGGCCACATTTTTTTTTTGCTTGCTATTCACATGACAGTGACTCACCCTCATGTGAAAAAAATGAAAAAAATGTGGATGGCACTGTCAAATGGAACAAATTTTCTGAAGTCGACGCTAACTCCAAGCAGGAAATAAATCAGCAGGAGTTATCAAAGTATAAGGCTAAATGAAACTTCTCAAAGTAAGAGGTACATCAAGTTCACCAAACCCTCCAGGTAGATAGATGAATTGTAGTTCCTTCCACTTCTTCCTGCATCCACCCTATTCCAGATCAATGTGAGACATTCCATTGGCACAAGGCTATCGAACATGGCTGCTAACAATTCCTGGAAACTCATTGCAACCGCACCAGATGGACACTGAAGTCAACCAGTATTGGAAATTTAAGCGTAACCGCAATACCGTTGAGTCATTTCAATTGGTACGATGGTTGTTGCACCTATCTTAAACATTATGCTTTTGGGGCATTCAAGTCAGTGATCAGATGAGTGTCCATTTTAGTTGCTATGCCAAAGGACCATTATGACCAGTTTATGGACGTGAAGTACCCGCCTTTTAAAAATATATACACATATACTCTGGAGAATCACTGTGCTATCAGGACACTCTGGACAGTTGATGTGAATGAAGAGCCCATTTTAACTTCTGTGCAATCAGTGTGTGTAGTGAATGGTCCACTTTGACAACCATGCCATAGGATCAGTCAGGATATATTTTAAGGAAACAATGGACTAGTGCGGATATAGTTTTTTAAAATCAAGTCCCTCAGAAACATCTGAAAACACCTCACACGTTGGCCAGCGTTTTCTGCTTGTGCGCAGATAAGGCAATCTCTGATCATTTCCTTGCATTGCTCTCTGCCCACATCTCCCTTCCCCCTCCCAACCCCACTTCTTTCTGTGTCTGCCCCTCAAGTCACTTTCCACTGCACTTTCAAATTCCCAACTATCTAGCTTTTGGCCCTCCATCCATCATAACATATCTGCAGCTACCGATCTGCTAAATTACACCCTCTCTTCCACCTTTGATGCCCTTCTCCCTATTAAAACCATTACTCTCTCTCACCCTAGTCGTTCCCATGGTATACCCGTCAACTCTGCTCCCTTAAGTCCAAGGGACGTAGATCTGAATGTCTTTGGCGGACAACTGGTTTAACCATCCATCACCAAACCTGGTTTTACCACATAAAGCATTATTGAGTCCGGCTCTCCATCGCCAAAACAGCCCACTATTCTAAGATCATCCAGGAAGGCAAAGATAACACCCAGGTTCTCTTCTCCACCACAAACCGTCTTCTTAAACCACCCTTCCATGCCTCCTCCACCCTCACCTCCAATAACAAGTGCAAGGAGCTCGTGGACCTTTTTGTCACATAGAGCAAGACCATCCGTTCAGCTGCCTCTGCTGCTTCCCTTTCTTCCTCTAGCCTACCAGGCCAAATTTCCCCATTTGTTCCCTGCTGCCTTAGCCCTGAACTCACATCTTTCTCTAGATTCTATCCCATCTCCTGCTGTGCTCTCTCCGTTCATGAGACCCACTTCCCGCTCCCTCGACCCTATTCCCACCAAACTGTTGACCACCCAACTTCCCTTCCTGGCCCCCATGTGAGCTGATGTTGTTAATGGTTCCCTCTCCTCAGGTACTGTCCTCCGCCCCTTCAAATCTGCTGTCATCACCCCTCTCCTCAAAAAACCAACCCTTGACCCCTCCGTCCGTGCAAACTATCACTCCATCTCCAATCCCCTTTTCCTCTCCAAAGTCCTTGAACATGTTGTCACCCTCAAATCCGTGCCCAACTTTCCCGCAATTCCATGCTTGAATCCCTCCAATCAGGTTTCCACCCCGCCACAGTACTGAAATGGCCCTTGTCAAAGTCACAAATTACATTCTATGTGACTATGACAGTGGTAAACTATCCCTCCTCATCTTTCTCGACTTGTCTGCAGCCTTCAACATAGTTGACCATACCATCCTCCTCCAACACCTCTTCTCCGTTGTCCAGCTGGGTGGAACTGCCCTTGCATGGTTCCATTCTTATCTATCGAATCGTAGCCAGAGAATCATCTGCAACGGCTTCTCTTCCCACTCCCGCACTGTTACCTCTGGAGTTCCCAAGGATCTATCCTTGGCTCCCTCCTATTTCTCATCCACATGCTGCCCCCCCGGCAACATCATCTGAAAACACAACATCAAGTTCCACATGTACGCTGATGATACTCAGCTCTATCTCACTACCACCTCTCTTGAACCCTCCACTGTCTCACATTTGTCACACTGCTTGTCTGACATCCAGTATTGGATGAGCAGAAATTTCCTCCAACTAAATATTGGGAAGACTGAAGCCAATGTCTTTGGTCTATGTCACAAACTTCCCTGACCACTGCTTCCATTCCTTTCCCTGGCAACTGTCTGAAGCTGAGCCAGACCGTTTGTAACCTTGGTGTTGTGTTTGATCATGAAATGAGCTTCCAACCGCATATCCGCTCCATCACCAAGGCACCCTACTTCCACCTCCGTAACATCACCCGACTCCGACTCTGCCTCAGCTCATCTGTTGCTGAAACCCTCATCCATACCTTTGTTACCTCTAGACTTGACTATTCCATTGGTCTTCTGGCCGGCCTCCCATCATCCACCTACAAAACTTGTACTCACCCAAACCTCGGCTGCCCGTACTTAACTTGCTCCAAATCTCATTCACCCATCACCTCTTTGCTTGCTGATCTACATTGGCTCCCACTCGGACAACACCCAATTTTAAAATCCTCATCCTTGTTTTCAAATCCCTCCATGGCCTCACCCCTCTGTAAGATTCGCAAAATTTGTGCATTTCCCCGATGGTTATTATCGATAAAAGGGACCCTGTGTGGACATTCCTTTGAAATTAAAAAGGGTGTCCAAAATGGTGTCCGTGCCTCGTGGCAGAAAGCCTGCAGGTCTCCAAAATGGATTCTGCAACCCAGGCTGTTTGAGGTAAATCGAAACCAAGGCTGCAGGTTTCCTGTGAACAGCACTTTGTGATTTGGGACCCAGACAAACTGTGAATTATGTATTAGGCCGAATCAGAGGCAGATCTGAATTCAATGAGGCCTACAGTTAAAGCCATCAACAGTCTGCATACATAATCGGAAACAGATTAAACACATCCATCGAGGCTGGACAAGCCCATCAAGGACTTTCAGGACAATACGAGTCCATTATCGGGCCGGTAGAAGCAATTACCGGCCATCTAAAAACCCGTCAGTATAGATTGCTACCATTATTTTAACTAGCCCGCCAAAAGTAAAACAAAGAACTAACCTGGTTTGGCGGGCAGATAAGGTTTTTCGATGGAGGTATAATTGAAGGCCCCCAGGTAGCAAGGGGTAGTCGTAGTCGTTGGACGAAGAAGAAGAAGACTGCTGCTCGACTGCTGCTGGTATCACCGCTCCCCGGTCCTTCGGCCCCTCGCCCTCGTGGCTGCCGCCCTTTCCCCCGTCCCGTGCTTACCCCCTGGCCATTGCCCGTGCCCTCTCCAACTCCATCTAGACTCGCCCCGACACCGGGCCAGGCGAACACGGGCAATTCAGGCCAGGCGAAGTGGGACGCGACGAGGGGAGGAGGAGGAAGACCACCTGGGGAAGGCCAATTGAGGGTAGGCTTCGAATTATCGGGCCTTCAGCCTCAGCCGACCTGCGAGTATCTTCATGCAAACTCAAGCTGTCGGCGAAGAATCATCCCTGCAAAGTAAAGTACCCAAGCAGAGACTGTAACTTTGGGGTACTCGAACCTGGACAATGCCCTTGCAGCACCCGGAGCCCACGTGACGACGGCAGGCTCCAGAGAGCACCAAGAGTGAACCCCGAACCCAACCGCTGTTTTGAGTCTAGCAAACCC
Source organism: Somniosus microcephalus (assembly GCF_052327205.1). NCBI lineage: Eukaryota > Metazoa > Chordata > Chondrichthyes > Squaliformes > Somniosidae > Somniosus > Somniosus microcephalus. The sequence goes on from NC_141001.1 coordinate 101,603,270, forward strand.
TTTTTATTGGTGAGCATGAATTCTGACCCCTCATAGATTAACCTAGTTAGGTATAGGGGGTGGGATAAGGATAAGGGGATTGTTAAGATAGTTGTTTTCCTTCGATGTGCCGTGTGTTCCCCATTCCCTGTATAAGTATAGTATTATTATGACTCTCCTGTAACTTTTGCCTGTAGAAGTGTACACTAATAATTTTCCATAAGATTGTATCAAGTTTTCCTCTCCAATAAAATCTTGGTTTTGTTTGCAAACAACCGCCTGTCTACTCGAGTTTTCTCTGTATCGCTGCCTGTATCTAAGTCCGGTGTCTAGAACCCAGGGGGCGAGCGATTCGAACCGCTCAAGGAAGGTAGTCAGAGGCAAAGCTGACTGACCTGAACACACCTTTGCAAAGCCCCCTACAGAAATGGCAACTGCGGCAGGACACCGGCAACAAGGTTGCAATACGGCAGACAGTGGTTCGGATGAGCGAACCGTGATGGAGGAAAGGATTTCCGATTATGTGTTTAGCAAGGTGAATATCACTAAGAAGTGGATCACCACTCTGTTAAAGGCTGGGCGTCCGGTAGATGCAGCAGCCAAATGGACAGAGGGAAAGGAACACAAGGGCCTAGAAATTCAGTAGGCTTAGCGCCCCATTTGGGGCGCTGGAGGGCCTAGCGCCGGAGTTATGGCCAGTTGGCAAATTCAGTGGGGCCCTTCCGTCGGCGTTACACCGGTTGCGCTGCGCCGGCACCGATGACGTCATCGGTGTGCGCAGCGTCCCGGTTGCCGTGGTGACGGGCCCCAGCGCCGAAATTGAGTTGCGGCCGCCTCGCCCGTGGCAGCCGCAACTAAGACTTTGGCAACCGAGTCTTGCAGGAGTTAGCGCCGGCGCATTAAGGTCGCGCGGCGGCCGGCCGCTTTCCCGCCGGCCGCCTGCCCGCACCTCCCTCCCCGGACTTCTCCACGCCCCCCCCCCCGCGGAACAGATGCGTCTGGCCTGCAAGCCCGGCACTTGTCCGAGGTGCCGGGCTCATTTTTCTGAACATTTGAACGGCCAGCGGGCGGGTGCAGGCAGCTCCTCCTTAACTGAAGGAGGAGGCCTGCACTTCCCCAGCCTGCCGCACCGCATCGGGTGCCGCAGCGCCGGAATTGCGCCGCAATGCGGCACTCAGCGCCCATTTCGAGGCGCTGACACCCTCTAGTAGCGCCGGCAGCCGTTTGGGCGCGGCGCTACTGAATTTTTGGCGCGCGCAGGGGGACTTAGCGCCGGCGCTAAATTTCCGGCGCTAAAGCCCTGGCGAACCCACAACCAAATTTCTAGGCCAAGAAGTCCTTAGAGAAAGCAGTTTGGCTGATGTGCTTTAAAAAGCAGATCCAGCTTCTGGATGGGCTCGTTGCCGCACAGGCAATCGAGTTAAGGGAGTCAGCCCTGGAGATCCAGGATAAGGCTCTCGCGGGGGAAAAGTTATTAGTAGCTCTGCAGGCTTTGAACCAAGAAAGACTACATCTAGTAAGAGAACACAAGGCCCAGTTGGAATACCTACGGTGCCAAGGGAAATGAGTCAAGGTTGCGGGAGAAAACCGCCCGCATGGCAAGGCAGGTTAGGGAACAGGAAGAGAAAGTACAGGAGGTAAAAGCTGCTTACAAGTATGCGAATGAACAGGGGTTTGAGGCGGCAGACCACGGCCCCTGTCAAGAGAAAATAGAAAATCTGAGCCGGGCCATCTGGAAGGCAAAAGGCATGGAATGCCTCATAAGCCCAAAGGCAGGTCTGGCAGATTTTATGGGGAACGAGGGGAGAACAATCCCAGTGCCAGCGGTAGTGTCTAGGGACGAACCGGTTGAAAGAGAGGAGACCTCACGACTGTAATGTATGTACCTTTAAGCGGGGGAACTACTTTCTACAGCTCATGTATACTGTAGTACCAGCAGTGACCACACCTGTATATAATGCTGAGTAGTAATCTGTTGTTTCAGTTGCAGTTTGAACCACGTTGAGTAAACACCTGTTGTACCGTTCTCTACAGTCCTTTTCTTATTATTACACGGATGTAACAGTGGCGACGAGCAAGTTCGAACCTACCTGCAACTCTGCATCACCTCCTAGGGATTCGCTCCTGGAGAACAGTGGAAGAAGGTCGAGTCCAGAAGCACGGGCGTCGACCACGGCCAACCGCCCAGTTATCCAGCGGAGATTTGAGCATCGCAGGGGAGGCTGTCGAGAGCCAGGCTTGGCTTTCCAGTCACGGTGGTCCAGCGAAACGGGCTGGCAACAGGTACTGCGCAGACCCTTCCCGGACAGCGACGGGCTAGAGCCCGACCGAGCGGCACAGAAAAAGGCCGAGCAGCGTCGACGGGGGAGAGAGGGCAGAGCGCACAGGGCGCAGCTGGTGTTCAGGACCGTGCGGCGTCAACGGGGGAGAGAGGCAAGAGAGAGCAGAGCGCAGCCGGTGGTCAAGGGCCGAGCAGCGTCAACGGGGGAGAGAGGCGCGCAGGAAAACAAGAAGCGCTGCCATTGCCACGAGGACCGCAGAGAGCGGCGTTGGCAGCAGCGCAGGAGCAGCGCGCGAAACCCACAGGGCATCGCCATTTGCCACGAGGACCGCCGAGAGCGGCGTTGGCAGCAGCGCGGGAGACGCCATTTTAAGCCGCAGCGGGGAAGAAAGGAAAGCGCGGGAGACGCCATTTTAAGCCAGTCTAACCACACCCAAAAATGCCGAAGAGTGGCAGTATCACAGCGTTCGACAATGAAGTCGAAGATTGGACGACATATGTCGAACGCATAGAAGTATACTGCAAGGCGAATGAAGTGCCAGATGACAAGAAAGCGCTGGTATTGTTGAATTCAATGGGTGCAAAAACGTATGGCTTACTACGAAACCTAGTAACCCCAGGGAAGCCAGTAGAAAAGGATTTTGAAAACATAGTGTCAATCCTACAGGACCACTTAAACCCCACACCGCTGCTGATAGCAGAAAGATTTAAGTTTCACAAAAGGAACCAGCATAAAGATGAAAGTAATGCTGAGTATTTAACGGAACTGTGCAAGCTATTGAAACACTGCCAGTTTGGAACGGGACTAGCAGATACTTTAAGGGACAAGTTTGTGTGTGGGCTTCAAAGTGAAAGAACCCAGAAACGGCTTCTATCAGAAAAGGATCTTACGCTGGACAAGGCTTTCAGCATTGCAGTATCACACGAAGCAGCAGCACGGGGCGCTGCAGAGATACAACGGAGACCGCAAGAATATGGCACAAATGAAATGTCATACGGAACAGTGAAGTGCTATCGCTGCGGCAGAACAACACACGACCATAATGATTGCTGGTTCAAGGACCAAGTGTGCAGACAGTGTGGAAAAGTAGGACACATAGCAAGAGTCTGCAGGTCGGGAAAGAAAACCAGCAGCAAGAAATCTCCACAGGAGAAGTACAAGAAGGTACATAAGGTGACGGAGAGTAGTTCAGACGAACAGAAGAGTGATACAGACTCCGGAAGCAAGGAGCTGGGTTGTCTGAAACTACATAATGTGATCAAAATGGAGGATCACTAAACTATCTGGGTCACGCTCAAGATAGCAGGAGTCCAAGTGGAAATGGAATTGGACACAGGATCAGCCCTAACAGTCATAAACCGAAGGGACTACAAGCGGCTATTCTCACATATACCCTTGAGAGATACAAAGATTGTCTTGAAGACGTGCACGGGGCAAAAAGTCTACCCCAAAGGAAAAATAAGGGTGAACATTATATATAGCGGCAAGGAAACACCAAAAATGGACCTATATGTATTGCCAGATGGAGGACCACCACTACTAGGACGTGAATGGATCCGGAAGATACAGCTAGATTGGCATTTCATACAAGCACTGACTGTAGATGCCAAAAAGGATGACGACGTCACACCTGGACGACTGTCAAAAATGCTAACTGACACGCAAGAAGTGTTCCAGCAGGGACTTGGAACACTAAAAGGCATAACAGCGACGATCAAAATAGAGGAAAATGCAAGACAAAATTTTTTAAGGCCAGACCGGTACCTTATGCGATCCGCCCAGCCGTCGAAGCAGAGCTGGAAGGTTTGGAACGTTCAGGAGTACTGTCCAAAGTGGACTGGAGCGAGTGGGCTACACCCATCGTTCCTGTAATGAAGAGGTCGTTGAGTAATACGCCTAGGGAACCAAAGAAGGTTCGCATCTGTGGGGACTTTAAGGTGACAGTGAACCCAGTCCTTCACACTGTACAATATCTGCTTCCGCGGATTGAAGATATTTTCGCCTCGCTATCTGGAGGGAAACGCTTCACTAAGATTGATCTGGCCCAGGCGTACCTGCAAATGGAGGTAGAAGAAGCCTCGAAACAGTACCTCACGATCAACACTCATAAAGGTCTCTACCAATACAACTGGCTGGTGTTCGGGGTAGCATCAGCTCCGGCTATTTGGCAAAGGGCAATGGAACAAGTCCTGCAAGGGATTCCAGGGACCCAGTGTTATTTGGACGACATCCTGGTCACGGGCGAAAAATGACAGTGATCACCTCGCCAACCTGGAGCAGGTGCTCACTAGATTGAAGGAATATGGGCTCCGAGCTAATCGCCACAAATGCGAGTTTTTCCAGAAGCAGATCTCGTATTGTGGCCACGTTATTGATAAAGAGGGGTTACATAAGTCCCCTGAAAAGATTGAGGCAGTAGTCAAGGCTACAGCACCGGAAAATGTGTCATAACTGAGGTCATTCCTCGGGCTGGTGAACTACTACCATAAGTTCTTGCCGAATTTGTCTACCGTACTACACCCACTGAACACCCTACTGCAAACGGGGGTACCATGGAAGTGGAATGACGAATGTAAACGAGCTTTCCAGAAGAGCAAAGCATTGATCACATCAAAAGAGGTGTTGGCTCATTTCAACCCAGCACTACCAATTCGGTTGGCGTGTGATGCATCACCCTATGGCATTGGAGCGGTGCTGTCGCACAAATTCCCGGATGGCTCGGAGAGGCCAGTAGCCTTTGCGTCTCGGTCACTAACCTCAGCCGAGCGTAACTACGCCCAGATTGACAGGGAGGCCTCAGCCTAGTGTGGGGAGTGAAAAAGTTCAACCACTATCTGCACGGGCAGAAGTTCACCTTGCTGACTGACCACCAACCACTTGTCTCCATCTTTAATCCAAAGAAGGGCATTCCGGTGATGACTGCGCAACGGCTACAAAGATGGTCCCTTTTTCTAGGGACGCACCAATATGAAATCGAGTATAAGGGCACGAAACAGCATGGAAACGCTGATGGGCTACCACTCCTGCCACTGCCTACTGCGGAGGAAGCACCAGCAGTGGATCTTGTCGAAATATTTCATTCGACTATAATTGAATGCTTGCCAGTAACTAACGCTGATATAGAGAAGGAGACCCGAAATGACCCGACACTGTCTCGGGTATATGATTTGACGGTGAAGGGATGGCCAGCACATGGCGACTCACTGTTGCCAGCATTCTCATCCAGAAGAGAACAGCTGTCAGTATGCCAGGGGACATTGATGTGTGGATCCTGAATGGTAATTCCACCCAAGTTAAGGGAGAGAGTGCTCAATGAGCTTCACGAAGGTCATCTGGGAGGGGTGAAAATGAAAAGCCTTGCTAGGGCTTATGTGTGGTGGCCGGGGATCGATCAGCAAATCGAGGACCTGACAAAGAGCTGCTCAGGATGCCAGAAGGTCCAAAATGCACCACCACATGCCCCTCTACACCCATGGGAGTGGCCCTCATCTGCATGGCAACGGGTGCATATTGATTTTGCTGGTCCATTCATGGACTCAATGTTTTTAATAGCCGTGGATGCGCACTCGAAATGGCCTGAGGTGATCAAAATGTCCTCCACCACCACGGAGAAAACTATTGCAGTCCTACGGACCATTTTTGCCAGGAACGGCTTGCCAGAGCAGATTTGCTCTGATAACGGACCACAGTTTGTGTCCGAAGAGTTTCGAAGATTTATGAAAAGGAATGGGGTAAGGCCTTACACATCCGCCCCGTATCATCCAGCCACAAATGGATTGGCTGAGAGGCTCGTACAAACCTTTAAAAAAGCAGTCAAGGCCATGTGCGATGACGACATTCCACTGCAGCATAAGGTGTACAATTTCCTGTTAGCCTACAGAAATGTGACACATGCAGTCACCAACCAGGCCCCGGCCATGATGTTCTTTAACCGAAGGTTGAGATCTCGTCTGGATTTGCTCAGACCAAATGTACGAAGAGATGTTGAGAGTAAGCAATTCCAGCACATCAATGAGAAGCCGACAAGGAGCTTCAATGTAGGGCAACCAGTCTTGGCCCGCGACTACCGAACAGAGAAATGGCAACCAGGAACGATATGCACACGGCAGGGGCCACTAATGTACACAGTGGACATTGGGGAAAGCATCGTGAGATGCCATGCTGACCAGATCCTAGAGTCACAGGAACGAGTCAACCCCATGCCTCGCCCATACGTACCTGGTGATGAACCCGATGTACAGGTAGCATCTACCCCAGAAACAGTAGCATCGGAAGCTGGGGGCCAGAATCGCCTCCGCACCAAGAGCAAGACACTCGGGAAAGGCGCTATCCAGAAAGGATCAGGAAGCCTCCCCAAAGACTGAATTTATAAATAGACTATTTTCAGCTAATGTTGCATGTTAAAAGTGTTAACTGTAATTAGTTTGATATTTAATTGTTAAATGAGTGTTATGGTACTGTTAATCTAAAAGGGGAGAAATTGTAATGTATGTACCTTTAAGGGGGGGAACTACTTTCTACAGCTCATGTATACTGTAGTACCGGCAGTGACCACACCTGTATATAACGCTGAGTAGTAATCTGTTGTTTCAGTTGCAGTTTGAACCACGTTGAGTAAGCACCTGTTGTACCGTTCTCTGCAGTCCTTTTCTTATTATTACACGGACGTAACAACGACCACCACCCATATCGCCCAGTTTCAGCGAGGTTTGGCAGCAAGGGGGGGTGGAGCCCAGAGTGGAGCCAGAGGTGGAGGCGGAGGTAGAGCAACCTCCGCCCGAGAAGCCGGAACCAGAGCCGATGTGCCCAGCACGGCATCGGAGGTTCGGCCCACCCGCCAATGGCGAAGATGAGGGACCCCTCCAAAACCAGTTTGTATTACCTTTTAACACCCAACAGCTTAGGGTTATGGTCAACCATATCACAAAGCTTTCCGCCAAGGGAGACCCCTCGATCCACTTCAGGGAACGACTGCGATGACGCTGAAAAGGCCAAGATGCTGCTATTCTCCCTGGAGAGTAATCTCCTCCAATCCCTCTCTGAAGAGTGTAAGAGGGGACGGAGCGAGTACGAGGAGCTTAGAGACGCGGTTCTAGAGGCCATGGGGATGGATGAGGGAAGTCCTTTCTCCCGCGTGGAGAAGACGGTACAGCTCTCAGGGAAGACCCCGCAGGCTTTTGCGGACTGGTTGTGGCCGGTATACCGGAAAGCCTGTCCGGGGACGCAGGACCGGGATTCCTAAACAGGGATTCTCTGACACATTGGCTCCGTTGTCTGGTGGCGAACAGCTTGCCACAGATCCGGGCCAAGGCAGAAGCCTGGTTCGACCCCAAAGATCCCCAGACCACAGAGATCACGGTTATTAGACAGCTGACTCTGGCCTATAAAAACGGTAGGGGAGCCGATGCACACCCACCTAAGGGTAAGCTGCATGAGGTAAAACCCGGACCGGGTAGGAAAGAGTGGCACCAGGAAGGGAGTAATCCCCCCAACAATAAGACCAATTGTTACGGGTGTGGGAAGGATGCTCACTGGCAGAAGGAGTGTAAGAGCCCTTGGAAGGATAACAAGGGAAAGCATCCCACAGCCTCGGCCCAAAAGGCGGGGGTAGGGGCCCCTTCCGCAGAGGTTGAGTCGCTTTTGGACGCCATGAGGTCCTTACTGACTAGCCAGGGGAGAGAAGCAGCCGCCACCGGTGCTCTCACCCCGTCAGCCCCATCCAATCCACAACAGTGACTAGAGCCGGCACAGCCTGTGTATCTGTGCTCGCTCCAGTATGATGAGTGGAGGAGACCCATGATGGAGATGGAGGTGGAAAAGGTAGTGGGGACCTATCTGTTGGACACGGGGGCGTCACGCACCGTGATCTACTCAGCTAACCCCACCACCTCACCTCTCTCTAGCGGGGTCCCATACAGTCTATCGGGGTTCACGGGCAAGGAACAGGCTGGCTCGGTTTCCATCCCGCTCGCCATTCGGATAGGACTGCGCCGCTCCACGTGGACGTGCGTCCTGATGAATTGGGAAGTGGAGGGTGGAAGAGGGGTCCTGGGGGCCGATTTTATCGTAGGTCACGGGATCCTGGTGGATTTAAGGAATCACTGCCTCTGGGGGGCAGGAAAGGTAAAGAACGGGGAGATCGTAGTTATCCCGGGTAAGGAAGGGAAGGGGACCCTCTGCATCATGAAGCCCAAAGAGGATTACAACCTCGGGCTCATGGTCAGCAACACCCCACCAGAGTTCCAGGCATTTGTGCAGGCCCACCTGGCCGCATTTGCCACTCACAAGCACGACTGCGGGAGGGTCACAGGGTTTTAGGTCAGAGTAGACGGGGACCCCATGGCCCAACCACAGAAACAGTATAACTTCCCCAGGGAAGCAGAGCCGGACATGGAAGTAGCCATGTCCTCGTCAGTGCGGCAGGGGGTTCTGAGGCCGATAGCCACCCATGTAAACTCTCCGTTGTGGCCGGTCAGAAAACCGGACAATTCCTGGAGGGCCACGGTGGACTATTGGGTGCTCAATAGTAACATCCCAGCCTGTGCACCCACAGTGGCAGCAGTTGCCAACCTGATCGGGAGTATTCCAGCATCCGCGACCACTTTCACGGTGCTGGATATTTCCAATGGGTTTTGGTCCATCCCTGTAAGGAGGGAGGATCAGTACAAGTTTGCCTTTACATTCAAAGGGCAACAGTACACGTGGAACTGCTTGCCTCAGGGCTTCCATAACAGCCCCAGCATTTTCCATCAGTGCATGGCAAACAGTTTAAAGGATTTTAGCCAACCCAGACAGTTGGTACAATATGTGGATGACCTGCTCCTGTTCACCGATTTGAAAGAGGAGCATGGCCCACTATTGGCCGAACTGCTGGAGCTGTTAGAACAGAAGGGTTTCAAAGTGAATCCCAAGAAGGCGCAGATCGGCCAGCGGGAGGTGAAATTCCTCAGTCTGACCGTGCGCGCTGGAGAAAGGGCCATAGATAGGGCTGGGGAAGGAGAATCCCCGGACCCTTATCGGGCAGGCCCAGAAGCCGCAGTCCAGGACAAGGGAGGCACACGGGGGGTAGTTTTGGCCCCGGACCCAAGGCGGGTCCGGATCCAAGACCCCGTCTACAAAACCATCCCAGTGAGGAAAGAGAAAGACAGCCCCTGGAGGGTCCGCTCGGGGCAGCGGGCGAGCCCCCCACACAGGTTTTAAAACAGGCCGCTGGTTACAGCAACCAGTGCAAACTGTTTCAGCCTGAAAGGGGAAAACAGCCAGTTGGGGTAAGGTCTGAGGATAAAGATCTTCAGCCTGCAGCAGGAGCGGGTTCACAGACCACACAGGCAGGCGCTGTGGCTTGCTTGAAGGGAGGGGCCATCCAGCCCATCAATTGGGACACGCCCCCACTCTTCTGGGATCCAGACGAGAGGGAGGGACTTGAGGGCAAAAACCCTGCCCCTAACCCAGGTGTAGAGAGGGAGGGACCTGAGGTCGAAAACCCCACCCCGGACCCAGCCATGGGACCTGGGGGCGGAGACTCTCAGCTCGCAGCAGCAGGCTGCGAAAAGTTACCTACCCCCAGCCCAGGTTCGGGAGGGGTCAAGCCTGGGGGAGCAGCGGTTCGGGTAAAAGGCCCAGCGGCCAAGAAAGCCCCACCCGCCAAAGCCCCCAGAAAGTCCCCGCGGACGCCCCAGCCGAGAAAGCCATGGTCACCAGCCCTCCAGTTCCCAAGGGCCGCCCCTTGAGCCAGGGAGAGGCCCCAGGACAGAGGTCCTCAGCCAGCAGCCTCGGGCTGCGAGGGACCAACCGTGACGGATGGTGCGGTCATGCTGGGGGTAGCGGCGAGCCGCAGTCCGACCAGGGATTAGCCTGGCCGCCCGGAGACGGGCGGCGGGTGTATATAGTATAGTTTAAGTTTAAGTTTAAGTCGGTGTAATTATTTAGCTTAAGTTTGGATGTTTAGCTTAGGTTAAATAAGGTGATGGGTAGTTTGAATAAGAAATCTGCCAAGAATGTATATATTTGGGTCGAGGTCGCGGGACCCGACCATGCCTCACCAAGCCAGAGAATCTCTTTGGAACCTGGCTGCATGTTTTTACATCTCTTTGCAGAAAAGATGTTCGAGATCGACTGGATCGTGGTCCTATTCGCCCTGATCGGGATGAGCGAGGAGAGGAGGGGAGACGTCCAAGACTCCCACATCTATGGGTGTTCGGGAGACAAGGCGCCCCTGGCGATCGATGGGAGTGGCGAACGGGATGCGGAGGAGACCGCTGTCTACTTCCACGAGGGAAGGTGGCCAGGATGGTTGGGGTCCAATTCATCTCAGTACTCCAGCCAAACCGGATTCACGTATGGGGAAGCCTCCCTCCTGTGCCCCCGAGTGCGAGCCGTTTCCACGAGGGTCAGCGTCACCGTTGGAAAGCGAATATGTTTAACATGCAAAGGACACATTCCACTGGACCGATGGTGGTGGCTCCGTAAGTTGAGCAAGGACATGAGGAACCCCGAAGTCGAATGGGAGCGCCTGGGGAATAACACCCATCGGACAATTACCGGGACTCATGGAGGACTGAGTGTGTGCTGGGACAAGTGGTGGGAACCGGACCAAGGGATTTACATCTGTATGTGGGGGTCAGAGAAGGTCTGCCCCGCAGGCATACCCATTATGTTCCACTGGCAGTGGCACGACGCCGGGGAGGGGATAAGGTGGAATGCTAGCCTGAAGGTGTGTGCGGTCCCATACACCCAGATCCCAGTCAACGCCACTGAACTTGTGCCCTGCCCACGGCGCAGGCGGCGAGGTTATCCAGGGAAGATTGCCCCACCACCACCAAGGGACCAGGGAATGGATTGGTACTAGCCCCCACCGATCAGATGCTGTACCGGGGGTACACTACGTGGTAGCGTCCGTGATTTTAAATCTCACCGAGGTACATTTACCGGAGTGGTGCCCCAAAGAAACAGAGCAGTTATACCAGGCCCTATTAAAGGACATGTTCAAGAAATTTTACGAGTTCGATTTTGCCTGCGTGGACAAGACCGAACTCTACACCACACGCCGGGAATTTTTGGGTAACCCAGGGAGACAAAGAAGGGGAGTATGGAATGATGTTTTTACTGCGTTTAATACTGGGTCCTCTGTCATCAACAGCTTGGATGACATAGAGCGGCAGACCCAGATAAATGGTTTAAAAACACAGTTAAAAAGGTTATTACTGGATGAGAATAAGGTAGGAGTTGCACGAGGACCAGGCCATGACAGTCCATTTAAAAGAGATCATAGCCGAGTTGGAAAAGCACGCAAAGACAGTAAATGCTCTCATAAGGGAGGACAGAAATGCTTCTGACCAAGCTGCGCAGAATGAGGTGTGCGTGTTATACGGGGCGTGGTTACTGGGCGAGGGCCGCAGTAACCTGGAGGATTTAAAACAGGGTTTGGTCCCCTCCTGGATTAGCAACAAGCACCTCGCAGCCCTCCACCCTTTTGAGAACACATTGAGCCCGTGCCAACTCCGGCTAGCCTCTGAAGCCTATCCAGTCCCCGTGGATTGTGGGCGGTCCAACCACACAATCATGGGTGTAGTGTATGTACCTTTAAGAGAGAACTACTTTTACAGCTCCTGTATACTGTAGTACCGGCAGTGACCACACCTGTATATAAGCCTTGAGCATGCCTCTGTACCCCCAGTCTTGAGACTACCCTACTCCAGTAAACACCTGTTGATTGTTAAGTTACAGCATCCGTGTAGTTATTGAAAAACATCATACTCGCAGAATCACGGATCTAACAGTGGCGACGAGTGTCGATTCGAATCTACCTGCAACTCTGCATTTCCCTTCGAGGATTCGCTCCGGGAGGGCGGTGGAAGAAAGTCGAGGCCAGAAGCACGGGCGTTGACCACGAGCAACCGCCCAGTCGTCCGGCAGAGAGTGAACATCGCAGGGGAGGCTGTGGAGAGCCGGGCTTGGTTCCCCAGCCACGACGATCAGCAACAGACTGACAACAGGTACAGCGCAGACCCTTCCTGGACAGTGGCGGCTGGAGCCGACCGACGGCAGAGAAAAAGCCGAGCAGCGTCGACGGGGTAAGAGAGAGGGTGAAGCGCACAGGGCGCAGCTGGGGGGTTGAAAACTGAGCGGCGTCAAGGAAAAACAAAACGGAGAGAGGGTAAAGCAGCAGCCGGGTTCAGGACCGAGCGGCGGAAATGGGACAGGCGCACAGAAAAAAAAATGCGCAGAGCACAGCCAGGGCTCAAGGGCTGAACAGTGTCTGCGGGGAGAAGAAGGGAGAGTGCGGGAGATGCCATTGAGCCGCGGATAAGAAGGAAGAGCGCGGGAGACGCCATTTTTAGAAGCCGCAGCGGAGAAGAAGGGCGAGCGCGGGAAGAAAGGAAAGCGCGGGAGACGCCATTTTGTGCCAGCGGAGAAGAAGGGAGAGCGCGAGAGACGCCATTTTTGACAGTTAAATCACACCCAGGGATGCCGAAGAGTGGCAGCATCTCTACGTTCGACAATGAAGTCGAAGATTGGGCGACATATGTGGAATGTATTGAGGTGTACTGCAGGGCGAATTAAGTGCCAGATGCTAGGAAAGCACTGGTTTTGTTAAATTCCATGGGCACAAAAACTTATGGGTTACTGCGAAACCTAATAACCCCAGAGTAGCCCGTGAATAAGAATTTCAAAAGCATAGTAGAAATCCTACAGGACCACTTAAACCCCACACCGCTGCTGATAGCAGAAAGATTTAAGTTCCATAAAAGGAACCAACATAAAACGAAAGCAATGCTGAGTACTTAACGGAACTGCGCAAGCTATCGAAACACTGCCAGTTTGGAGTGGGACTAGCAGATACGTTAAGGGACAAGTTTGTGTGTGGGCTTCAAAGTGAAGGAACCCAGAAACGGCTTCTATTAGAAAAGGATCTTACGCTGGACAAGGCTTTCAGCATGGCAGTATCACACGAAGCAGCCGCAAGGGGCGCTGCAGAGATACAACGGAGACTGCAAGAATATGGCACCAATGAAATGTCCTATGGAACAGGGAAGTGTTATCGCTGCGGCAGAACAACACACAACCAGAAGGATTGCTGGTTCAAGGACCAAGTGTGCAGACAGTGTGGAAAAGCAGGACACATAGCAAGAGTCTGCAGGTCTGGGAAGAAAACCAACAGCAAGAAATCTCCACAGGAGAAGTACAAAAAGGTACATAAGGTGATGGACAGTAGTTCAGACGAACAGAAAAGTGAGGCAGACTCCGGAAGCAAGGAGCTGGGTTGTCTGAAACTACATAAGGTAACCAAAATGGAGGATCACCAGACTATCTGGGTTACACTCAAGATAGATGGAGTCCAAGTGAAAATGGAATTGGACACAGGATCAGCCCTAACAGTCATAAACCAAAGGGACTACAAGCGGCTATTTTCACATATACCCTTGAAAGCTACAGAGATTGTCTTGAAGACGTACACGGGGCAAAAAGTCTACCCCAAAGGAAAAATAAGGGTGAAAGTGATATAAAAAGGCCAGGAAATACCTAAAATGGACCTATATGTATTGCCAGATGGAGGACCACCACTACTAGGACGTGAATGGATCCGGAAAATACAATTAGATTGGCATTCCATACAGGCACTGAAGGTTGAGGCCAAAAAGGATGACGACATCACACCTGGACGACTGTCAAAAATGCTAACTGATGCAAAAGAAGTGTTCCAGGAGGGACTCGGAACACTAAAAGGCATAACAGCAATGATTAAAATAGAGGAAAATGCAAGCCCAAAGTTTCTTAAGGCCAGACCAGTGCCTTATGCGATCAGACCAGCCATCAAAGCAGAGCTGGAAGGGTTGGAACATTCAGGAGTACTGTCCAAAGTAGACTGGAGTGAGTGGGCTACACCCATCGTTCCTGTAATGAAGAGGTCGTTGAGTAATATGCCTGGGGAACCAAAGAAGGTCCGCATCTGTGGGGATTTTAAGGTGACAGTGAACCCAGTGCTTCACACGGTACAATATCCGCTTCCACGAATTGAGGCTATTTTCGCCTCACTATCTGGAGGTAAACGCTTCACCAAAATTGATCTAGCCCAGGCGTGCTTGCAAATGGAGGTAGAAGAAGCCTCGAAACAATACCTGACGATCAACACTCATAAAGGTCTCTACCAATACAACCGGCTGGTGTTCGGGGTAGCATCGGCTCCGGCTATTTGGCAAAGGGCAATGGATCAAGTCCTGCAAGGGATTCCAGGGACCCAGTGTTATTTGGACGACATCCTGGTCACGGGCGAAAATGACAGTGATCACCTCGCCAACTTGGAGAAGGTGCTCACTAGATCAAAGGAATATGGGCTACGAGCTAATCGCCACAAGTGCGAGTTTTTCCAGGGGCAGATCTCGTATTGTGGCCACGTTATCGATGAAGAGGGGTTACATAAGTCTCCTGAAAAGATTGAGGCAGTAGTCAAGGCTCCAGCACCGGAAAATGTGTCACAACTGAGGTCGTTCCTCGGGCTGGTGAACTACTACCATAAGTTCTTACCAAAATTGTCTACAGTATTACATCCACTGAACAACCTACTGCAAACAGGGGTACCATGGAAGTGGAATGACGAACGTAAACGAGCCTTCCAGAAGTGCAAAGAATTGATCACATCGAAAGAGGTGTTGGCCCATTTCAACCCAGCACTACCAATTCGTTTGGCATGTGATGCATCACCCTATGGTATTGGAGCGGTGCTGTCGCACAAATTCCCAGATGGGTTGGAGAGGCCAGTAGCCTTTGCGTCTCGGTCACTAACCTCAGCCGAGCGCAACTACGCCCAGATTGACAGGGAGGCCCTCAGCCTAGTATGGGGAGTAAAAAAATTCAACCACTATCTGCATGGGCAGAAGTTCACCTTGCTGACTGACCACCAACCACTTGTCTCCATCTTTAATCCAAAGAAGGGCGTTCCGGTGATGACTGCACAACGGTTACAAAGATGGTCCCTTTTTCTAGGGGCGAACCAATATGAAATAGAATACAAAGGCACGAAACAGCATGGGAACGCTGATGGGCTATCATGCCTGCCACTGCCTACTGTGGAGGAAGCACCAGCAGTGGACCCTATCGAGATATTTTATTCGTCAATAATTGAACGATTGCCAGTAACTAACGCGGATATAGAGAAGGAGACCCGCAATGATCCGACGCTGTCTCGGGTATATGATTTGACGGTGAGGGGATGGCCAACACATGGCGACTCACTGTTGCCAGCATTCTCATCCAGAAGAGAACAGCTGTCAGTATGCCAGGGGACATTGATGTGTGGATCCAGAGTGGTGATTCCACCCAAGTTAAGGGAGAGAGTGCTAAATGAGCTTCATGAAGGTCATCTGGGAGGGGTGAAAATGAAAAGCCTTGCTAGGGCTTATGTGTGGTGGCCAAGAATCGATCAACAAATCAAGGACCTAACCAAGAGCTGCTCAGGATGCCAGAAGGTCCAAAATGCACCACCACATGCCCCTCTACACCCATGGGAGTGGCCATCCTCTCCATGGCAACGGGTGCATATTGATTTTTCTGGTCCATTCATGGACTCAATGTTCTTAATAGCAATGGATGCTCACTCGAAATGGCCTGAGGTGATAAAAATGTCCTCAACCACTACAGAGAAAATGATTGCAGTCCTACGGACCATATTTGCCAGGAACGGCTTGCCAGAGCAGATTTGCTCTGATAATGGACCACAGTTTGTGTCCGAAGAGTTTCGGAAATTTATGAGAAGGAATGGGGTAAGGCATTACACATCCGCCCCGTATCATCCAGCCACAAATGGATTGGCTGAGAAGTTCGTACAAACCTTTAAAAAGGCGATAAAGGCCATGTGCGACGATGAAATTCCACTACAGCATAAGGTGGACAATTTCTTATTAGCCTACAGAAATGCGACACATGCAGTTACCAACCAGACCCCGGCCATGATGTTCTTTAACCGAAGGTTGAGATCTCGTCTGGATTTGCTCAGACCAAATGTGCGAAGAAATGTGGAGGATAAACAATTCCAGCACATCAATGAGAAGCCGACAAGGAGCTTCAATGTAGGACAACCAGTCTTGGCCCGTGACTACCGAACAGAGAAATGGCAACCCGGAACGATATGCACAAGGCAGGGGCCATTAATGTACACAGTGGATGTCGGGGAGAACATTGTGAGACGCCACGTCAATCAGATCTTAGCGTCACAGGAACGAGTCAACCCCATGTCTCGCGTACCTGGGGATGAACCCGACATACCGGTAGCATCTACCTCAGAACCAGTAGCAGTGGAAACTGATGAACTAGCCGACGAAAAGGGGCCAGAATCGCCTCCCACCAAGAACAAGAACCTCAGGAAAGGCGCTATTCCGAAAGGATCAGGAAGCCGCCCCAAAAACTGAATCTTTAAATGGACTATTGTTGTTTATTGTGCATGTTAAAGTGTTAATTGTTATTTGAATATTATGGGTACTGCTAATCTAAAAGGGGAGGAATTGTAGTGTATGTACCTTTAAGAGAGAACTACTTTTACAGCTCCTATATACTGTAGTACCGGCAGTGACTACACCTGTATATAAGCCTTGAGCATGCCTCTGTACCCCCAGTCTTGAGACTACCCTACTCCAGTAAACACCTGTTGATTGTTAAGTTACAGCATCCGTGTAGTTATTGAAAAACATCATTCTCTCAGAATCACGGATCTAACAATGGGAGTAGTAGTTAGGATGCCGGTCATGGGTAGGACAGCACGACCCGCCCCGGTATACAGGTTAGAGAACATTGGAGTCATTCAGGGGGGTGCACACATTCGGTTCACAGCGGTCCCGCCTTACATCATTAAGTGGGAGCACGCTATGACAGGTATTGACTTCTCAGGGTGCCGGAGCCGGGGAGAACACATAATCCTGTGCCCCCAGCACTTGAATGCCTTCTCAAGACCACAGTGTGGTTTCAGAGCTGCTGATGCGAAGCCTATAAATAGCACCATGGAGGCAATGGCACAAGGCCATGTTCCCCCGCAGGTAGCATATATAGGGGATGGGGCATACTGTGTCACCACCGGTGCGTCCCACTACCAGCACGGACAGCACAGCTGGTGCCTGGTTAGTGACAGCAGTTTCTGTTTTAAACCCAAGACAGAAGTTCGAGTGGCCCAGGAGCGAATTGTCCCCATCCCTGAACCCTCCACTGTTCACCTCACTGTGAAGGAGAATTTTACGAACTTGCAGAAGTACGTAGCGCACTTTGGCTGTGAAATTCCCCCTCTCCCTGAACATTTGATCAAAATTCTAAAAGCCGTCATAGTTTCACAGAAACATTTCTACACTCTTGAGCAGAAAACAGTAGAGATAGGGACTAAGATATTGGATATTGTGGCTCCACCCTGGTGGAACCTCTTCAATAATACTGCATAGAGGTCAATTCAATTCAATTCAATTCAATTTTATTTGTCATATATGCAGCAAACGTGTGTACTGCACAATGAAATGTTGATTTTTACGAGTCCTCCCAACATTGGAATACATATGGCATAGCAATGATAAATATACTAATAGAAATACAGTTGTTGTCGTACGTGTCTTCATACTGTTCCCTTTGGGGAACTGTATGAAGTGGTGGAAGGATTTCTGGCCGCGATTAACGCTCCTTCCGTGACCGTAACCATCTTCGTACCAGTCATTAGGGTGGTTAGTCCTATGGCGGGAGGGTTTTATGGGCTCCCACAACCCATACGAGGGGGGGGGCCACCCACACCCACGGACGCAAGTATCCCGCTGGATGTCAACCCAGAATTTAGAGCTGGAGCTCCGACTCCACTTGCTGGGACTGTCTGGAGCGGGGTTCGAAACCCTACGCCTTCTGGCCCAGCGGCGGGGATGCTACTGCTACACCAAAGGCCCACTCTTCAGAAATACAGTAACCTATATATATAAAACAGTATGGGCTAGAAATTCAGTTGGTTGCGCCAGCCATTAGCGCCTTAGGAGGAGTAGATGTCGAGCGCTAGGCGCTTAGCACCCGGGCGCAGCGCGATCTGCGCCTCGCCCCAACTTCAGTAGACATTTAGCGCTGGCGAAAAGTCTTTGCGCGCGCTCAGCTGCGCGTGCAGATCATGACGTCATTTCCTCGTGCAACGCCCTTTGTGCGCCCCAATCCGGAACTTGATTCGCGCCGCCCCATTGTGCGCCTGGCGCCCCTAGCGACTGTTGAGTGGAACGGTGCTCAGCCGATGCGGGGCGCGGGGGGCGCAAATTAAAGGGCACTCCTCCTGCAGCAGAAACGGCAGCCGTGTTGCAACACTGAGACGGATCTTCTGGTTTGGCTCACCAAGAAAGAAGATGATGATGGTGAATGGTGAATGGTGAATGAGAATGAGAATGAGAATGAGGAGGAGGAGGAGGAGGAGGAGGAAAACTAATGCCGGTCTTTCAGAAACACAAATGCACCCTCCCACTTTAAGAGCTCACCGGCGCCAGAGTGACTGCCGTCAATCAGCAGCTCGTCGCACCTGCCGTGCGCCCGACTTCTGGGGTTTCGCCCTGGGCCGCCATCTTAGCGCCTAATGATAGTCGTGCATCGCCTGTTTTAGCGCAGCAGCAACCTCTTAGGGCGATGCGACTGAATATCGGCGAAGGGGGCTCGACTTTGCGCCGGGCGCAAACTTTAGCGGCCGCCCGACTTTACCGCCCCAAAAGTGGCTATACTGAATTTCTAGGCCTATGTCTCTCTGTCTGTCTCTCTGTCTGTCTCTCTGTCTCTCTGCCTGTCTGTCCGGCTATACAATCAAAAGTTATAGAGCATACTTACACATATGTTATATCAAAAGAAAGCTTATCATTAGGGGACTCTCATAGGCATACTTACTTTTTGGTCGGACAAAAATTGTGCCGACGGTATCCAAAAAATGTTCAAAATTCCGCTCCGCTCATTATCCGCTCATTAGCATCGAGTGACATGAAGGTTGACCAATCGTACAGTCGAGCGACCCGACGGTCGACCATTCACTGCGTCACGGGGGCGGGTTCATTGCGTGTGCGGGCGGGCCATCCTAGAGTTGAGTGACGTGACGATTGACCAATCCTACAGTTCAGTGACCTGACGGTTGACCAATCGGTGCATGTGTGGGCGGGCCTAATGCTTCTGAGTTGAGGTGAGTGGCCGCCATCTTGATTCCAAACTCTTCATTTCTTTTTCCCACTTTCTGCGTGTTTCTTTTCAAATCTAGATTTCCAGCAAAAAAAAAGTTGCTTTTAAAACACAAATTGTTTTTAAAAAAAGTTAATTAATTTGTAAATCTTTTCTCTAACCTCTATAATTTTCCTACCTTTCACCGTTTTTGCAGGCAGGCCTCGAAGCCTGGGCCTCTGTTGCCCAGCCACGCCCGAGCTATGCACCTCCCGTCCCGCTCAACAAGCGGCCCGTGATCGCCGCCATCTTTCTAAAGGCTGGCGGTGCGGGACTGAGGCGAGCGTAGCCATCGCCGCCATCTTAGTAAATGCGGGCGGGGCAGGAGTCAGCGCGCGCGTCAACGTCGGCCCGGAGCGCGAGCGAATCGGCGGTCTTGAAGCCGGCTCGGGTGGGGGGCGGGGCTCGGGAGGGCGGGAAGGGGGGGAAGGGTTACCCCGGCAACCGGGCCCGGCCCTCTCTCACAACCTCAAGCTGGCTCACGCCCGTTCCCGGGGCTTGGCTCCAGCGCAGATCCAGCTGCAATCGGCGGTCTTGAAGCTGGCTCGGGAGGGCAGGGCTCGGGAGGGCGGAGAGTGGGGCTCGGGAGGGCGGGGGGCGGGTCTCGGGAAGGGGGGGAGGGGTTACCCCGGCAGCCGGGCCCGGCCACCTCTCACAGCCTCAAGCCGGCTCACGCCCATTCCCAGGGCTTGGCTCCATTTGCGGCCGTGGGCCACTCAAATTCAAATTCAAATTCAAATCGCTTTATTGGCATGATAAGGTACATCTTATGTTGCCAAAGCATCAAAATACATTTATGGTTGAACACATAAACGCAGTTCTATTCATACAGTGTATAAACAGGTATATCCCTGAGTGTATAAATATACATTCGCCTTGTTTATATATACTCTTTTCTTAGTTTACTGGTTGTCCCTCTGTTCATGGCAAGCTGTAACATAGTGTGCCGCCAGTGTTACACAGCTTCTCTCCTCCCCCAGTAGGAATGGGAGTTTTTGGTTGTCATTCAGATTTCTGAATTCAGGGCATATTTGTGAGAATTTTTGGTAGAAATTCTCCCTGATGCCCTGATATTTTCCACAGGCTGTGAGGAAGTGCATCTCTGTCTCCACTACTCCCTGACTGCAGTGAGAGCATATCCTGTCTTCTCTTGGCAGCCTGGTCTGCCTGTGTCTGCCTTTTTCAATCGCTAGGCTATGTTCGCTAAGTCTGTACCTTGTCAAGGTTCTTCTCAGTTTGTTATCCTTTACCAGGGTCAGGTAATCAGCTATGTTGTATTGTCTGTTTAGGGCCAAGTAGCAATTGAGTTTGCTTTGGGTTTTTGTTGTTTCTGCCCAATATGTCAGATATTTTTCCTTTTGCTTAGCGACGATTGTGTTGGGTCGAATTCTTTGTGTTACCCTGTCACTGTCCTGGGGCTGGTTATTGTTAGCATTGTTAGTAGTTACTTCACTGAGTCCCAGGACCACTCACCCTCTCTCTCTCCTTCCCTCTGTCTCTCTCTCCTCCCCCCCTCCCCTCTCCCCCATCAACTCTACCCCCTCTCTCTCCCCCCTCCCGCCCCCTCTCCCCCTCTCCCCTCTCCCCCCCTCTACCCCCCTCCCCCCTCTCCCCCCCTCTCTCTCCCCCCTGCCTCACCCTCTCTCTCTCTCCCCCTCTCCCTCTCCCGCCTGCCTCCCCCTCTCTCTCTCCCCCTCTCTCTCTCCCCCCTCCCTCCCCCTCTCTCTCTCCCCCCTCCCTCCCCCTCTCTCTCTCCCCTCCCTCCCCTCTCTCTCTCCCCACTCCCCCTCTCTCTCTGCCCCCTCCCTCCCCCTCTCTCCCCCTCTCTCTCTGCCCCCTCCCTCCCCCTCTCTCCCTGCCCCCTCCCTCCCCCTCTCTCCCCGCCCCCTCCCTCCCCCTCTCTCCCTGCCCCTCCCTCACCCTCTCTCCCCCTCCCTCCCCCTCTCTCCCCGCCCCCTCCCTCCCCCTCTCTCCCTGCCCCTCCCTCACCCTCTCTCCCCCTCCCTCCCCCTCTCTCTCTCTCCCCCTCTCTCTCTCCCCCTCTCTCTCTCTCCCCCCAGTCTCTCTCTCCCCCTCTCTCTCTTCCCCCCAGTCTCTCTCTCTCTCTCTCCCCCAGTCTCTCTCTCCCCCCAGTCTCTCTCTCTCTCTCTCTCCCCCAGTCTCTCTCTCTCTCTCTCCCCCAGTCTCTCTCTCTCTCCCCCCAGTCTCTCTCTCTTTCTCTTCTCCCCCCAGTCTCTCTCTCTCTCTTCTCCCCCAGTCGCTCTCTCTCTTCCCCCAGTCGCTCTCTCTCTTCCCCCAGTCGCTCTCTCTCTTCCCCCCAGTCGCTCTCTCTCTCTCTTCCAACAACAACATGCCCTCAAAAAAGCCTCGGCACCACCGGGCACTCCAGCTCGTAATAAATAAAACAACAGTAATAAATAATAATAAATTATTCGTTCATGAGTCTTATGGCCTGGGGGTAGAAGCTGTTTCGAAACCTGCTGGTACGAGACCGTATGTTTCGATATCTCTTACCGGATGGGAGCAGGGTGAAGAGGTTGTGGCTGGGGTGGCTCGCGTCTTTGATGATTCTCAGGGCCTTCCCCCGGCACCTCTCGGGGTAGATATCCTGCACAGCAGGTAGTTTAATTCCTATAGTATGTTGTGCAGCTTTCACCACCATCTGTAGAGCCTTGCAGTCTATGGCGGTGCAGTTGCCATATCAGGTAGTGATGCAGCCGGACAGGATACCCTCGATGGTGCACCGGTAGAAGTTGGTGAGAATCTGGGGGGCCATTCCAAACTTCTTCAGTCTCCTGAGGAAGAACAGGCATTGGCATGCCTTCTTGGTTATGACGTCGATGTGATTGGACCACGTTAAGTCCTCCATAATGAATACACCCAGGAATTTGAAGCTGCTAACCCTCTCCACCTCAGCCCCTTCGATGTAGATTGGGGTGTGTCCCTCCCCCTGCCGCTTCCTGTAGTCCACGATCATCTCCTTTGTTTTGCTGATGTTGAGGGAGAGGTTGTTGTATTTGCACCATTCTGCTAGGGCTCTTACCTCCTCCCTGTAGCCTGTCTCATCGCCATCTGTGATCAGGCCTACAATGGTAGTGTCATCAGCAAACTTGATGATGGAGTTGGAGTTGTGCATGGCCACGCAATCGTGAGTAAACAGGGAGTACAGAAGGGGGCTGAGCACACAACCCTGGGGAGCTCCCGTGTTCAGGATCAGTGTGGAGGAGGTATTACTGCCTATTTTCACCACCTGGGGTCTGACCTGGGGTCCCTTCGTGGATCAGGCTGGCCTCCCACATTCTCGTGGTTTGCCAGTTAGGAATAGTGCTGTATTTAGTTTGCATCCAGTGTAAGGGAAAAGGTCAGTGGTCAGAATTCCGAAACCAGAGCTTTTGGAAAGAACATTATGTAAAGGTGGAGGAAGATGCGCCGGTTTAAGTTTCCCCCTGTATTTCAACTAAAGAATTGTGGTTTCTTTGTGTTTGTTATTTTCAATTAAAGGTTTTTCTTTTGTTGTTTTCTTTTGCGACGCGGTTTAATAAAGATATGTGTACCAAGTGGTGCAGGGGTGTAGGACCCCTCCATGCTTGGATGTGTGTGTAAAGCCTGTAGTTTTACTCTTTGTATGCTGATGTACACTGATGTAAAAAGGAGTCTCACACATCAAGGAACTTTAAAGTAAGCTTTAAGCAACTTATAATTATACTATATACAAGAGCGGTCTTCACCATGCCTCTAGGAGAAGCCCTTTTACCATACTGAGCAGTTCAGTATTTATACTAGTCCAAACACAGGAAGTGACGTATGCACAGGAAGTGATGTATGCACAGAGTTCACAGTTCACAGTTCACAGGAAGTAATGTGCACATAACTTCATCCGGAAGTTATTTATTATTATTACATTCTTCCCTCCTGCGAGATTAGAAGGCTGTGGTCTTCCTTTTATTCCGCAGCCGCCGAACAAGGAAGAGTCGCACCCGTTTGGGTTCCCGTCGTAGAGGGTCTTTGGTCCGCTTACATGCTGTTGGCCATTGGTCAGAGTCTGTGTGGCCTGGATTACCCTGTGAAGGGTCGGGGAGATCATGGCTTCGTGTACGAGCCCCAATAGGTGCAGAGTTGGTCTGTCTCTGTTCAGAGGGAGGTGCAGAGCTGGTCTGTGGCGGATCAGTACTTTGGTGCGCGGTACTGAGAGGGTCGCAACTTTGAGTACGGGGTTCTACCGGCACCAAGCTAGTTGGTGTCAGATCAGGATCCTGGAGAGGGGTACCTGGTAGGTTCCAAGAGGCTCCTGGTAAAATACCATCGCTCGATGTCCCACTAGGTCCTGGTGGGCAGGGAGCCAGATCCCGTAATGATACGGTAGATTCTCGGCCGTCGGGATATCGTATGTATGCATAGGTGGGGTTGGCATCGGTTAGTTCGACCTCGTCTACGAGAGGGTCGTTTTTAGACGTCCGAACGTATCTTCGGAGTAGTACAGGTCCAGGAGTAGTTAGCCATGACGGGAGGGATGTCCCATAAGATGAGCGACGCTGGAATCCAAAGAACCGCTCATGAGGTTGTAGAAAGAAGGGACCGTATAGAGTGCAATGCATCCGGAAGCACTGCTTCCCATTGCTGGTTTGGTAGGCCCCGAGATCTTAAAGCAAGATGTACGGAATTCCAGATGATACCGTTATACCTCTCTACCTGCCCATTTCCGATGGGATGATATGGCGTCGTTTTGCTTGTAGCAATTCCCCGTTCTGAGAGGTAGTCCTTGAGTTCCCTTGACATAAAGGATGGACCCCGATCCGAGTGAATGTAAGCCGCCATGCCACAGAGAGAAAATACCTGCTCAAGGCAGCAGATTACTGTGGACACCAGCATATTGGAGCAGGGGAAGGCAAACGGAAAACGTGAATATTCATCAATCATGGTGAGCAAATATGTGTTCTGAGTTGAAGAGGGCACTGGGCCCTTAAAATCGATGCTAAGTCGTTGCATCGGTTGGGTTGCGTGTATGAGCATACCATCTGAGGGGCGGAAGAACTGAGGTTTTAATTCTGCACAAAGCCGGCATTCTGAGCACATTTTCTTTACATCTCCAGTAGAAAAAGGGAGATTCCGTGATCGTACGAAATGTAGCATGCGCGTAACACCAGGATGACACAATCCATTATGGACATCTATGAGAGTAGAGGACGACATAGTGGAGCAGAATGCTCGTGTGAGGGTATCCGGGGCCACATTCTCCTTGCCAGGTCGATAGTGAATGGTGTAACCAAAAGAGGCCAGTTCCATCCTCCAAAGCTGTATTTTATTATTCTTTACTTTGGTTCGTTTTCGATTATCGAGCATGAAGGCGACTGATCGCTGGTCCGTGATTAATGTAAAGTGCTGGCGAGCTAGGAAATGGTTCCACTTCCGTACCGCCTCTATGATGGCTGTGGCTTCCTTCTCAACCGGAGGATAATGTAGCTCAGCCCCTTGTAAGGTCCTGGACATAAATGCTACAGGACGACCTTCCTGATTTAGAGTAGCCGAGATCGCCACATCCGAGGCATCACATTCGACTATGAAAGGGAGATTCTCATCGATGGAGTGAAGAGCCGCTTTCTCCAACTTTTTTGAGAAGGTTAAAGGCTGTAACAGCCGCTGTTTCCAATGGAAATGATCTAGCATGCAGCAAGGGTTGGATTTTGTCTGAAAAATTAGGAATCCATTTAGCGTAGTATGCAAACAGACCGAGAGCCCGACGTAAAGAAGCCGGATTCTTAGGTGACGGGAGCTCTTGGAGCGGGCGAAGTCTTTCTGGGTCTGGCTTAATGATACCATTGCCTACGCAGTAGCCAAGGATGTTGATGGTCGGTTGCGACTCAACAGATTTAGATTAATTCAAAGTTAAGTTACGGTGATGGAGGGCATCCTGAAATTTTTGAAGGTTGGCGTCGTGTTCCTGTTGATCGTGACCTGCAATAGTAATGTTATCAAGATAGGGAAAAGTGTCCCTTAAGTTTTCCTGCTTAACCAGGCCATCCATTGCCCGTTGGAAGACAGCCACTCCATTAGTAACCCCGAATGGGAGGCGACGAAATTGGTACAGCCGTCCATTAGCCTCAAAGGCCATGTACTGCTTACCTGAGACCTTCAAGGGTACCTGATGATAGGCACTTTTTAAATCGTAAGTTGAGAACACTTTGTATTCGGCCAGTTTATTAACCATATCATCAATGCGTGGCAATGGGTAGGCGTCCAAGTCAGTATATTGATTGATGGTTTGCGAATAATCAATGCATAGTCGTTGTTTGTGAGGTTTTAGAGGGTTCTTGACGATGATGACTTGAGCCTGCCAGGGCGACGAACATGGTTCGATGATATCCTCTGCTAAAAGTCGAGAGATTTCAGCCTCAATAAAAGATTGGTCTTCCTGACTAAAGCGCCGCGATTTCGTTATTATTGGTTTGCATCGAGGAGGAATGCTGGCAAATAATGAGGGTTCATCAAGTGAAGCTGCTGATAATGCACAAAACGGTAATTTAGACAGTATATTAGAAATAGTAAGTCCAGGTTTGGATCCGCCGAACTCAATGGTGAGTTTCTTATGCTGTTTTTGAAAATCCAGCCCTAAGATGAGATCACTACATAAGTCCTTGAGCACCGAAAGTTGGGTGGAGGGATACATGCGACCAT
This sequence comes from Somniosus microcephalus, assembly GCF_052327205.1. Classification (NCBI taxonomy): domain Eukaryota; kingdom Metazoa; phylum Chordata; class Chondrichthyes; order Squaliformes; family Somniosidae; genus Somniosus; species Somniosus microcephalus. The sequence goes on from NC_141001.1 coordinate 101,629,393, forward strand.
TAAGTGTCATATCAATAATACAAAAGCCGGAGATTCTGGTATTAAGTGATGACTGAGCCATCGCAATTGCCTGGTCCGATGGGAAGATATGTAGTTTCAATTTCGCAACAATCTGTTCTCTAATGAAACTATCAGTACTTCCTGAGTCAATTAAGGCATCTAAGGTATGCCCATTAATTGAAACTTTTGTAGCTGCATGAAACAGGTTCTGTGGGCAAGCAGCTGTAATTGGTGTGGTTGCACAGAGAGTGGCTGAAACTCTAGGTGTGCTTCTTCGGGAGAGAGCTCGAGAGGAAGCTTGATAGGTCCTAGCCGGAGCATCTTGATAGGCCCTAATTGGGGCAGTTCGGTAGGCCTTCGCTGGATAGGCCCTCGTAGAGGCTCTTGATTGGCAAACTTTTGCAAAATGTCCCTTTTTATCGCAATGACTGCAGGTCGCATTGCGAGCAGGGCAGAATTTCCTAGGGTGAAAAGAATCTCCACAAAAGAAGCATTCCTTCCTAGATTGCCAAGAGGCTGCTAAAGTGGGGTCATCCTCCTCTTCTTCATCAGAATTATCATCAGGATTAGATTCCTCCATGATAGGGTTCACCTGAGGCCACTTGAATCGTCTGGTTGCAGTTACAGCAGCAGATCGAGATCTGGGCAGCTGATAGAGGTCTGCATTTTTCTTTGCCAAATCCAGAGAACAAGCCAGGTCAAAAGCCTTTTGTAGCTCAAGTGTTTTACTTTCTAGTAGACGCTGGCGTATAAATGGAGAGGCAATCCCGCAGATGAAAGCATCACGAATCATTTCTTTGCGGTACAGCTCAGCCAAGGCTGCCTGAAAGTTACAATCTATGCTGAGCCTGCGAAGTTCTTGAAGGAATTTGTTAATCGATTACCCTGGCCCTTGTCGGGTTGTGGCCAGTAGATGTCTAGCATAGACCTCATTTGCGGTCTTGGCATATAGTGTTTTAAGTGCCCGGATCACCTCATCGTAATTATCCCATTCATCAACATATTCAAACACTGTTGGGGTCACATAGTTGATAAGTATCCTCAGTTTAGTAGAAGCATTCGCTTTACATTCATCAAGAAAATTCTCAAAAGTACGGTACCAATGCTTCCATACCCTGACAGCTGCTGGTGCGTTTGGGTCCAAGTCCAGACGAGTAGGTTTAAGGATGTTTTCCATGATGGGTGGTTCCCTGGATCCTTAACTCCGAGTTTGTCCGAAGGTCTAGTATTTGTGAGTGTAAATACTAAGTTGCTTAAATTGATGTAAAAAGGAGTCTCACACATCAAGGAACTTTAAAGTAAGCTTTAAGCAACTTATAATTATACTATATACAAGAGCGGTCTTCACCATGCCTCTAGGAGAAGCCCTTTTACCATACTGAGCAGTTCAGTATTTATACTAGTCCAAACACAGGAAGTGACGTATGCACAGGAAGTGATGTATGCACAGAGTTCACAGTTCACAGGAAGTGATGTGCACATAACTTCATCCGGAAGTTATTTATTATTATTACATACACTACATTTTCGCGGAATGGGAAGTGCATGTGTCGTGGATATATTGGATAGATAATTACAGGGGAAGGCTGTCTATGGAGGGTTAGAAAAATTTTGCTCACTTTGGAAAAATATGATACTTCAAGCAAGTTTTAGTATCACAGGGTGGAGTGTAAGATTCGCAAAATTTGTGCATTTCCCCAAAGGTTATTATCGATAAAAGGGACCCTGTGTGGACATTTCTTTGAAATTAAAAAGGGTGCCCAAAATGGCGTCCGTGCCTCGTGGCAGAAAGCCTGCAGGTCTCCAAAATGGATTCTGCAACCTAGGCTGTTTGAGGTAAATCGAAACCAAGGCTGCAGGTTTCCTGTGAACAGCATTTTGTGATTTGGGACCCAGACAAACTGTGAATTATGTATTAGGCCGAATCAGAGGCAGAAACAGATTAAACACATCCATCGAGGCTGGACAAGCCCATCAAGGACTTTCAGGACAATACGAGTCCATTATCGGGCCGGTAGAAGCAATGACCGGCCATCTAAAAACCCGTCAGTATAGATTGCTACCATTATTTTAACTAGCCCGCCAAAAGTAAATCAAAGAACTAACCTGATTTGGTGGGCAGATAAGGTTTTTCGATGAAGGTATAATTGAAGGCCCCCAGGTAGCAAGGGGTAGTCGTAGTTGTTGGACGAAGAAGAAGACTGCTGCTAGACTGCTGTCAGTATCACCGCTCCCCGGTCCTTCGGCCCTTCGCCCTTGTGGCTGCTGCCCTTTCCCCCGTCCCGTGCTTACCCCCTGGCCATTGCCCGTGCCCTCTCTAACTCCATCTAGACTCACCCCGACACCGGGTCGGGCGAACACGGGCAATTCAGGCCAGGCGAAGTGGGACGCGACGAGGGGAGGAGGAGGAAGACCACTCAGGGAAGGCCAACTGAGGGTAGGCTTCGAATTATCGGGCCTTCAGCCTCAGCCGACCTGCGAGTATCTTCATGCAAACTCAAGCTGTCGGTGAAGAATCATCCCTGCAAAGTAAATTACCCAAGCAGAGACTGTAACTTTGGGGTACTCGAACCTGGACGACGCCCTTGCAGCACGCGGAGCCCACGTGACGACGGCAGGCTCCAGAGAGCACCATGAGCGAACCCCAAACCCAATCATTGTTTTGAGTCTAACAAACCCTTTTTATTGGTGAGCATGAATTCTGACCCCTCATAGATTAACCTAGTTAGGTATAGGGGGTGGGATAAGGATAAGGGGATTGTTAAAATAGTTGTTTTCCCTCGGTGTGCCGTGTGTTCCCCATTCCCTGTATAAGTATAATAAGTATTATTATGACTCTCCTGTAATTTTTGCCTGTAGAAATGTACATCAATGATTTTCCATAAGATTGTATTGTGGCGTACCGATCACAGAACGGACACAATCCGCTTTCCGGTCCGTAGACTATAAATCAGGCGTCATGCCTTTAAGAAGGTTCACACATTTAAGAAACTCGAGCTGCAACATAGTTAAGCCCAGAGCGGGGGAGGAGCAGTCGAAGCTGTGCACTGATGAAAGAGAGTTGTACTTTGTGTTGTCTCTGACTCCATTTTGTGTTCAGCATGCAGCCTCAACAATTAAACCTTTTCTGTTGAACCTCTCCGAGTTCAGTATTTTTTGCTAGGAGTACGTAGACTCCTACAGTATCAAGTTTTCCTCTCCAATAAAATCTTGGTTTTGTTTGCATCCAACCACCTGTCTACTCGAGTCTTCTCTGTATCGCTGCCTGTATCTAAGTCCGGTGTCTAGAACCCAGGGGGCGAGCGATTCAAACTGCTCAAATAAGGTAGTCAGAGGCAAAGCTGACTGACCCGAACACACCTGTGCAAAACCCCCTACACCTCCCTATCTCTGTAATCTCCTCCAGCCCTACAAGCCTTCGAGATCTCTGCACTCCTCCAATTCTGGCATCTTGTGCATCCCCGGTTTTAATTGCTCCACCATTGGTGGCCGTGCGTGCTTTCAGCTCCCTTGGCCCTAAGCTCTGGAATTGCCTCCCTAAACCTCTCTGCCTCTCCCTCCTCCTTTAAGATGACCCTTAAAACCTACCTCTTTGATTAAGATTTTGGTTATCTGTCCTGATATCACCTTCTGTGTCTCGGTCTCAATTTCTTTTTTATTGATAACGCTCCTGGGAAGTGCCTTGGGACGTTTTGCTACATTAAAGGTACTATATAAATGCAAGTTGTTGTTGTTGTTGGATTGTCAGTCTAGCTTATGGGGTTGGAATTTCTTCCAGGATTCCTCTTGATGTAACTTTGGTGAAAGATTGGCCGTAACCCTGGAGATATGGTGGAAATTCCAGTCACACGAATTTAAATCCTGCTGTGTAGCTTGAACCCACAACCTCCTGGGCTCAGAGGTGAGAGCTAAGCTAATAATACATTAATGATTTAAACTTTGGAATCAAAAACACATTTTCTAAATTTGCGATGATACCAAATTGGGGGGGATAGTCAATACTGAGGAAACATAGAAACATAGAAACATAGAAGATAGGAGCAGGAGTAGGCCATTCGGCCCTTCGAGCCTGCTCCGCCATTCAATGAGATCATGGCTGATCATTCAAATTCAGTACCCTGTCCCTGCCTTCTCCCCATATCCCTTGGTCCCTTTAGCCTTAAGAAATATATCCAACTCTTTCTTGAATATATTTAATGAACTGGCCTCCACCGCCCTCTGTGGCAGAGAATTCCATAGGTTCACCACTCTCTGGGTGAAGAAATTCCTCCTCATTTCAGTTCTAAATGTCCTACCCCTTATCCTTAGACTATGACCCCTGGTTCTGGACTCCCCGACCATCGGGAACATCCTTCCAGCATCTAGTCTGTCCAGGCCTGACAGAATTTTATAGGTTTCGATGAGATCCCCTCTCAATCTTCTAAACTTCAGTGAGTATAAGCCCAATCGACACAATCTCTCCTTATACGTCATTCCTGCCATCCCAGGTATCAGCCTGGTGAATCTTCGCTGCACTTCTTCCATGGCAAGAATGTCCTTCCTCAGATAAGGCGACCAAAACTGCACACAATACTCAAGGTGCGGTCTCACCAAGGCCCTGTACAACTGTAGCAAGACATCCTTGTTCCTGTACTCGAACCCTCTTGCTACGAAGGCCAACATACCATTTGCCTTCTTAACCACCTGCTGCACCTGCATGCTTACCTTCAGCGACTGGTGCACAAGAACACCCAGGTCTCTTTGCACTTCCCCTTCTCCCAATCTATTGCCATTCAAATAATAATGTGCCTTCCTGTTTTTGCCACCAAAGTGGATAACCTCACATTTATCCACATTATAGTGCATTTGCCATGTTTCTGCCCAATCACCTAACCTGTCCAATGTGGTAAACCACTGTTACCGTTCACAACCGTTCACTATTGTTACACTGTTGTTATCACTGTTTACACTGTTGTTATCACTACACAAGGTTACCTCTTGCCACGCACGCTGTTATACCTAGGCATACCTCAGCTGACTCCGCTCATGGCTCCGCCTGCTTGCCCAGGTATAAAGGTGACCGCTTGGCTAGTATTCTTCCTTGTTGGAACCGATCACCCGCGAGGGTGGGCTCTGTTATTTAGCCAATAAAAACCTATAGTTACTATCTTAACTCGTCGCTTTTCATGGAATGAATTGATAGGTATATCATCCAAATCATACTGGAGTTTCATGACATCCTCCTCGCAGCATACCCTCCCACCCAGCTTTGTGTCGTCTGCAAATTTGGAGATATTGCATCCAATTCCCTCGTCCAGATCATTAATATATATTGTGAACAGCTGGGGTCCTAGGACCGATCCTTGCGGTACCCCACTAGTCACTGCCTGCCACTTGGAAAATGACCCGTTTATTCCAACTCTTTGCTTTCTGTCCGCCAACCAGTTCTCTATCCAAGTCAATACCTTGCCCCCAATCCCATGTGCCTTAATTTTGCACGCTAACCTCTTATGCGGGACCTTATCGAAAGCCTTCTGAAAGTACAAATACACCACATCCACTGGTTCTCCCTTATCTATTTTACCAGTTACATCCTCAAAAAATTCCAGTAGATTAGTCAAGCATGATTTACCTTTTGTAAATCCATGTTGACTTTGTCCGATCCTGTCACTGCTTTCCAAGTGCTCTGCTATTACATCTTTTATAATGGTCTCTAGCATTTTCCCCACTACCGATGTCAGGCTTACCGGTCTATAAGTCCCCGCTTTTTCTCTGCCACCTTTTTTGAATAGTGGGGTAACATTAGCTACCCTCCAATCCATGGGTACTGTTCCAGAGTCTATCGAGTTCTGGAAGATGACCAGCAATGCATCTACTATTTCTAGGGCCACTTCCTTAAGTACCCTGGGATGTAGATTATCAGGCCCTGGGGATTTATCGGCCTTCAGTCCCATCAATTTTCCTAACACCATTTCCCTACAAATACTGATTTCTTTCAGTTCCACCCTTTCATCAGACTCTATGTTCCCTGGTACTTCTGGGAGGTTATTTGTGTCCTCCTTTGTGAAGACAGAACCAAAATATGTATTTAGTTGGTCTGCCATTTCTTTGTTCCCCATTATAAATTCCCCCGATTCTGACTGCAAGTGACCTACACTTGACTTCACCAATCTTTTTCTCTTCACATATCTATAAAAGCTTTTACAGTCAGTTTTTATGTTCCCTGCAAGCTTACTCTCATATTCTATTTTCCCTTTCTTAATTAATCCCTTTGTCCTCCTTTGTTGAATCCTGAACTGCTCCCAATCCTCAGGATTATTGCTTTTTCTGGCCAATTTGTATGTCCTCTCCTTGGATCTTATGCTATCCCTAATTTCCCTTGTTACCCACGGTTGAGTCACATTTTTTGTTTTATTTTTATGCCAAACTGGGATGAACAACTTCTGTAGTTCATCCATTCGGTCTTTGAATGTTTGCCATTGCCTATCCACCGTCACCCCTTTGAGTGCCATTCCCCAATCAATCCTACCCAACTCGCTGGACTGCAACAAGTTACAGGAGGACATTAATAAACTTGCAGAATGGGCAAATAATTGGCAAATGAAGTTCAAAACAGATAAATGTGAGGTATTACATTTTGGTAGGAAGAATTGGGAGGTCACTTATCACTTGGAGGGTGTGAGTCTAGGTGAGGTAGAGGAACAAAGGGATCTCGGAGTACAAATACACAAATCACTAAAAGTTGTGACATAGGTTAGCAAGGCCATAAAAAAAGCAAACCAAGCACTAGGGTATATTTCTAGAGGGATAGAATTGAAAAGTAGAGAAGTTATGCAAAATCTGTATTGAACCTTGGTTCGACCACACTTAGAGTACTGCGTACAGTTCTGGTCGCCATATTATAAAAAGGATATATAGAGGCACTGGAGAGGGTGCAGAGAAGGTTTACAAGGATGATACCAGAAATGCGAGGGTATACATATCAGGAAAGGATGAACAGGCTGGGTCTCTTTTCTCTTGAAAAAAGGCTGAGGGGTGACCTAATAGAGGTCATTAAAATTATGAAAGGTTTTGTTAGAGTGGATACAGAGTGAATGTTTCCACTTGTGGGGAAGAGCATAACTAGCATAAATATAAGGTTGTCACCAAGAAATCCAGTTGGGAATTCAGAAGAAACTTCTTTACCCAGAGAGTGGTGAGAATGTGGAACTCGCTACCACAGGGAGTGGTTGAAGCGAATAGTATAGATAAATTTAAGGGGAGGCTAGACAAGCATATGAGGGAGAAGGGAATAGAGGGTTACGCTGATAGATTTAGATGAGGAAAGACGGGAGGAGGCTCGAGCAGAGCATAAACTCCGGCATGGACTGGTTGGGCTGAATGGCCTGTTTCTGTGCCGTATATCCTATGTAATCCTATGTATTCTTTTGAAAAGCAGGTCATTATCAGCTTTCATTATCAGCACCAGCCACTTGTAGGTCAGGTATAGCGTGCCAAATCTAGGTCGACTCTCTCACCATTCTGCTCCAGCCTCTGAAGAGCAGTGTGACTTTTGCCATTTCTTATACCCTTACGGCCGTTTTAAGATAATTGATTTAGCAACAATTTGTGCTGAATTCTTCAATAGGAACTGGGTTGAGACTTCCCAAAATTCAATGTTCGCAACACACTTACAGTTCGTAGATAAACTGGAGGCTTTCATCCTATCAGGTGTAATGGATTCAAGGACAGTGTCACTTGTCAATGTTTTCGGTCGCTCTAGAATAATATCATTTTTAAAATCTTATCCTAAGCTGCACAATAACTTCAGGACGGGAACAATTAACAACATTTTGAATTGGCAAACAACAATCTGACCAACCTTCCATCTGACCTCTGAACCAACCTGTGGCTGTTCCAAGCAAACCTTGACGAAGAACTGGCCTATTCATTTTAGTTAATAGAGATATAAAAATGAAATAGAGAAATTGTGACGTGCAGCACAGACGAGGCAGACAATGAATAAAAGATTGAAATTGCTGCAGAAAGGGAGGCATACGGTTTTTTTTTTCTGTAAAAGGTTCCTGAAGGCCGAAATTAAACCTTCAGCACCACCATTAACTGACACAAATGACTGAGGCAAGATAGAAGAGATAACACTGAGATTGATGGGCAACTTTAATCCAGGCCACCAATGGAATGCAAGGGTGTCACCGAGGGACAACTTAGACAGCGGAAAAAGAGTTTCTTCTGCCACTTTCCCCAAAAAATGAAACAACAAATGAATTCTATTGTGCATACGAAAGGCAGATCCTCATCATGATTCAGGATCTCCTCACCGGCTAACTGTGTTCATTTAAAAAGCTAGTTATGAAATTACAAATGATTGGTCGTTACCACACTTGCAGCAAACTCAAGCTGCACTAACTCAGTACTGTGTATTTTCTCACATGCCACCCTTTATTGTACACGGAAGTATGCCGATTCCTCCCAAAGCACCATGGAAATAATTCCAAAACTCATCTGAACAGATTGAAATTCATAGCCGATGCTCATTTTTGGAGAAAATTTGAAATGATTTGATGGGCTGGCGGATTGGTTCCTTGTTATTATCAGCTTAAACGGCTGCCAAGTAAATAGAAGCAACGATTCTAAAAAGTAAATTACGTGAGGCGTTTGGGGAGGGTCTGTGGAGCTTTTCACTCTGCTCCCTGACCAACATAGAAACATAGAAGATAGGAGCCGGAGTAGGCCATTCGGCCCCTCGAGCCTGCTCCGCCATTTAATGAGATCATGGCTGATCATCCAAACTCAGTACCCTGTCCCTGCTTTCTCCCCATATCCCTTGACCCCTTTAGCCTTAAGAAATATATCTAACGCCTTCTTGAATATATTTAATGAATTGACCTCAACTGCCTTGTGTGACAGAGAATTCTACAGGTTCACCACTCTCTGGGTGAAGAAATTCCTCCTCATCTCAGTCTTAAATGGCTTACCCCTTATCCTTAGACTGTGACCCCTGGTTCTGGACTCCCCTGCCATCGGGAACATCCTTCCTGCATCTAGTCTGTCTAGCCCTGTTAGAATTTTATAGGTTTCAATGAGATCCCCTCTCATTCTTCTAAACTCTAGCGAATATAAGCCTAATCGACCTAATCTCTCCTCATACGTCATTCCTGCCATCCCAGGTATCAGTCTGTTGAATCTTCGCTGCACTCTCTCCATGGCAAGAACATCCTTCCTCAGATAAGGTGACCAAAACTGCACACAATACTCAAGGTGTGGTCTCACCAAGACCCTGTACAACTGCAGCAAGACATCCTTGCTCCTGTACTTGAATCCTCTCGCTATGAAGGCCAACATACCATTTGCTTTCTTAACCGCCTGCTGCACCTGCATGCTTACCTTCAGCGACTAGTGCACAAGGACACCCAGGTCTCGTTGCACTTCCCCTTTTCCCAATCTATTGCCATTCAGATAATAATCTGTCTTCCTGTTTTTGCCACCGAAGTGGATAACCTCGCATTTATCCACATTATACTGCATTTGCCCAATCACCCAACCTGTCCAAATCGTACTGGAGTTTCTCTGCATCCTCCTCACAGCACACACACCCACCCAGCTTTGTGTCGCCTGCAAACTTGGAGATATTACATCTAGCTCCCTCGTCTAGATCATTAATATATATTGTGAAAAGCTGGGGTCCTAGCACCGATCCCTGCGGTACCCCACTAGTCACTGCCTGCCACTCAGAAAAAGACCCGTTTATTCCAACTCTTTGCTTCCTGTCTGCCAACCTGTTCTCTTCCAAGACAGTACCTTACCCCCAATCCCATGTGCTTTAACTTTACACGCTAATCCCTTATGCGGGACCTTATCGAAAGCCTTCTGAAAGCCCAAATACACCACATCCCTTATCTATTCTACCAGTTACATCCTCTAAAAAATTCCAGTAGATTAGTCAAGCATGATTTACCTTTTGTAACTCCATGTTGACTTTATCCGATCCTGTCACTGTTTTCCAAATGTGCTGCTATTACATCTTTTATAATGGACTCTAGCATTTTCCCCACTACCGATGTCAGGCTTAGCGGTCTATAATTCCCCGTTTTCTCTCTACCACCCTTCTTAAATAGTGGGGTTACATTAGCTATCCTCCAATCCATGGGAACTGTTCCAGAGTCTATAGAATTTTGGTCCCATACCATTGCTGAAGTCTCTTTCTCTCCATTGTTGCCCGTTTCCCCCAATTTTCCCACCTCCTCTCCTGAAGCTACTATCTCCAAGTTTGCAGACGACACAAAGTTGGGTGGGCGTGTGTGCTGTGAGGAGGATGCCAAGAAACTCCAGTATGATTTGGACAGGTTGGGTGATTGGGCAGAAGCATGGTAGATGCAGTATAATGTGGATAAATGCGAGGTTATCCACTTTGGTGGCAAAAACAGGAAGGCAGATTATTATCTGAACGGCAATAGATTGGGAAAAGGGGAAGTGCAGCGAGACCTGGGTGTCCTTGTGCACCAGTCGCTGAAGGTAAGCATGCAGGTGCAGCAGGCGGTTAAGAAGGCAAATGGTATGTTGGCCTTCGTAGCGAGAGGGTTCGAGTACAGGGACAAGGATGTCTTGCTGCAGTTGTACAGGGCCTTGGTGAGACCACACCTTGAGTATTGTGTGCAGTTTTGGTCACCTTATCTGAGGAAGGATGTTCTTGCCATGGAGGGAGTGCAGCGAAGATTCACCAGACTGATACCTGGTATGGCAGGAATGACGTATGAGGAGAGATTGGGTCGATTGGGCTTATACTCGCTGGAGTTTAGAAGAATGAGAGGGGATCTCATTGAAACTTATAAAATTCTAACAGGGCTAGACAGACTAGATGCAGGAAGGATGTTCCCGATGGCCGGGGAGTCCAGAACCAGGGGTCACAGTCTAAGGATAAGGGGTAAGCCATTTAGGACAGAGATGAGGAGGAATTTCTTCACCCAGAGAGTGGTGAACCTGTGGAATTCTCTACCACAGAAGGCAGTTGAGTCCAATTCATTAAATATATTCAAGAAGGAGTTAGATATATTTCTTAAGGCTAGAGGGATCAAGGGATATGGGGAGAAGGCAGGGACAGGGTACTGGATTTGGCTGATCAGCCATGATCTCATTGAATGGCGGAGCAGGCTTGAGGGGCCGAATGGTCTACTCCTGCTCCTATCTTCTATGTTTCTATATTTCTATATCTCTGGTTGGGGGTATGGGTTTGCAAGATGCTGGCAGCCTTCTGGTACCCTTCTTCCCGGGGCCATTGCTCACGTGTCAGCCTGGTACAGTGAGCGTTGGCAGATTTACAATGTTTTCTTAGCAATTCGTTGAATGCTTTCCCTGGAAAGTCAACTTTCCAAAATCTTGTTTGAATCATTTGTTTAGTCTAAATGATTTTTTTTTCCTGCCATTTGCATACAGTTTACCAGATGAAAAACTCCAGCATCAATTCTTCTGCATTTAACCTTGTATCGAAACTCCAGCAGAGTTCACTCTGGGTACAAGCAGACCTTGGAATGTAGCCACACAGGCACCCACAGGAGGGATGGAATCCCCTGGTACCTGGAGATGAGCCATGCGACTGAAAGGTAGATTACAGTGACACTCTCTGGCTGTGTGCTGAACCCAATTCATCCTAATATGAAACTCACAGATGGAGGGATTCATACCATTGTCTGCTCCAGAGTTTAAACCGCACTGGAATCACCCCACAGTTACCTTTCAATAGGATTCAGGTATAATGTAAACTAGAACCAATGGTATGAGTAAACATAGAGATTAGTGTGTCCCTGACCAGCAAAACGGAGTCTATCTGAACTAAAAAGCAAATTTACACTATAGGTATGGTAAAACGCATGCATGTCAGCTGTGATCTGCCTGCAATACATGGCATAACAAGTCAAAGAATTAAAATCACAGAAGGTCTACTTTAGATGATTCTCAGGTCAAAAGTCATGGGTGTTATTTGTGGCCCATGGGGACTGAGGTAAAGAGATAGGGCAGGGAAAGCATTTTAAATTCCTGGACACTGTCTCGATCGGAGCAGAGGTATTTGTTTGTTTTTCTGTTTCATTGACTCCCGTGAAATGCATGTTGGCCACAGAAAAAACATGCAGGCAATAAAAATCCAGAGACTGACTTAGGAGGAGGCTGCTATGCCTGCAACACTGGAAGGGGACAAAAACAAAGACATATGCCCAGAGTCCCCTCGAAAAGCCGCAAAATCCCTTTCCAGTGATTTTCGCATCAGTTTCAAGTCAATTTCATCAACTCAGAATCAGCCATTCATTGATCTCCAATTCCTTGTGATGCTTTTTACCGTTCTAATGTTTTGGTTACTCTATAGCAGAGCATGAATGGTGGGATGTAAAATCTGAGAAATTACAGCACAGAAAGGGCTCCTCACCCCGTCCATCATGCTTGTGCTAGCTCCAAATAAGGCAACATACCCGAATCCCACATCGATTAACTCTGGCATTTGCTTATGTGGCAAGTCCTTGATCTCTAATGGATGACAGCAGTAAATGCCCCATGGAGATAAGGCACTTAACCAAAGGGAGAGATGGAATATTGCAGGATGCATTAAAACACATTATTGTTCTCACAGATCTCGAATGATCAGTTGTACAGAAAGTGGGGGGGGGGGGGTGGGGGGGAAGGAAGACTTGCATTTATACAGCGCCTTTCACAACAGCCCATCTTTGGTAGACACTACAGGCATTTCCCCTTTTGCTGAATGTCTATAATCCACCCAACACCAGTGGTTCATGTTCTCTTTGGTATTTCATTGGTTGTAAAGCGCTTTGAGACGTCATGAGTTAATAAAAGGCACAATATAAATGCAACTCCTTTCTTTATTGGGGGTCATTTTAACTTATGGTGATCGTGTATAACATCAATGGAAAGGAAGATCGGACGAGGTGTGTAACAGGCGGCTGATTTACACTATTGCCAAAACTTAAAATGACCCCCATTGTCTATGTCTGGGAATGGTACGTGGAGACCTGGAGTGGGCAGAGAAGAGAAAAATAACTTTAAGTAGGAAACGGTGGTGACATTAACCCTTTTCCATCCCAAGGAATCAAAATGTGCAGCGAGTTTCCAGCTTCTTGTTACATACCTCGTCCGATCTTCCTTTCCATTGATGTTATACACGATCACCATAAGTTAAAATGACCCCCAATAAAGAAAGAAAGGAGTTGCAGTTATATTGCGCCTTTTATTAACTCTTGACGTCCCAAAGCGCTTTACAACCAATGAAACACCAACATGAACAAATATGAGGCGCCAAAGAATTTAAAGTCGCTGAACTTTCTTCTCTGTTTTACACAAAGGGATTTTGCTCTCCATGACACTGTGCTCTTTAGCTGGGGCGACATATAGAACAAATTTCTCAGAGGCCAAGTTAACTGATAAGAGAAGAGAGATTTCGGGTTCTTGTCGTTCTAACTTCATCATCATTTGATGCTCCACCTAGTGGTCCAGTCCAAAACTGACAAAGCACACCTAACTGAGGTAAGCAGCTTGCAATGCCTGCGACCTGAACTTTCAGCTGTCCGATAGGGGATAAAGTGCTTAGCTGCTTATTGGTTTGGATGCAATGGTTGGATTATAGACATTCAGAAAAAATGGGCACTACCTGTTGAGTATAAAGTCACAGTGACTCTACTTCAAAAGTAACTCACTGGCTGTGAAGTGCTTTGGGATGTCCTGGAGGTACGAACGGCGTTACATTAATGCATGTTCCCTCTTTCCTTGAAAAAGATTTTACTGCAAGTCTATACAAGAACAAGGCAGAGGAATGCTCTTACATAAACTGAATGTTTACACAGTGGAAATCTGGGGAAATCAGAGCCTTAACTGGAATGCAATGGCCACATTGTGATTGTGTCACATGTGCAATGTAAACAACCATCTCCGATGTATTTTAGAATCCTTAAAGCCTTATATTTTTCATTTTCCAGGTTTGAGTAATAGAAAGAAAGAGCTTGCATTTTTATAGTGCCTTTAACCACTGCAGAACGTCCCAAAGCGTTTTACATCCAATGAAGTACTTTTTTTGAAGTGTAGTCACTGTTATAATGAAGGGAAACACAGCAGCCAATTTGCACACAGCAAGGTCCCACAAACAGCCACGAGATAATGACCAGATAATTTGTCTTAGTGATGTTGGTTGAGGGATAAATATTAGCCAAGACACCGGGAAGAATTCCCCTGCTTTTCTTCAAAACAGTGCCATGGGATCTTTTACGTCCACCTGAGATTGCAGTCGGTGGCTTTGGTTTAACGTCTTATCTGAAAGACTGTACTCCCTCAGTATGACACTGGAGTGTCAGCCTATATTTTTATACTCACATCTCTGGCGTGGGCCTTGAACCCACAACCTTCTGACTCAGAAGTGAGAGTGCTACCAACTGAGCCACAGCTGACACCTAATGTGATATAATATATATATATAATAATAATAGGGTAGATTTTCTGAGTCCTCACCTGCTGTGAGGTACCTGGGCCACTGTGGGCAAAGACGCGCAAAATCTACCCTATAAAATTAAATGAGAATCAGTTCTATAGGTGGAAATGTAACAGTGCATGTGCATTTGCGCACTGACCCTGAATAACACACAGCAGATTCTGAAGATTTGTATGATATTGATTCATTGTGAAAAGGAAAAGATTTACCTTCATACAGTACCTTATAACCCCTCTCAGAAACACCATAAAGCATTTTACATACACTGAATTACTTTTGTAAAAAATTTGTTTTATAGGATGTGGGCGTCGCTGGCAAGGCCAGCATTTATTGCCCATCCCTAATTGCCCTTGAGAAGGTGGTGGTGAGCCACCTTCTTGAACCGCTGCAGTCTGTGTGGTGAAGGTACTCCCACAGTGCTGTTAGGGAGGGAGTTCCAGGATTTTGACCCAGCGACGATGAAGGAACGGCGATATATTTCCAAGTTGAGATGGTGTGTGACTTGGAGGCGAATTTGGAGGTGGTGGTGTTCCCGTGCGCCTGATGCCCTTGTCCTTCTAGGTGGTGGAGGTCGCGGGTTTGGGAGGTGCTGCCGAAGAAGCCTTGAGGAGTTGCTGCAGTGCACCGTGTAGATGGCACACATTGCAGACACATTGCGCCGGTGGTGGAGGGAGAGAATGTTTAAGGTGGTCGATGGGGTGCCGATCACTTTCCTACATTACAACAGTGACTGCACTTCAAAAGTACTTCATTGGCTGTGAAGCACTTTGGGACGTTCTGAGGTCATGGGAGACACTACAGAAACGCAACTCTTTCTGTCTTTTTACTTTGATACTCCGTTGTTATGTCAGCAAATGGGGCGGCTCTTTTGCATACAATAAGATTCCACAAATAACAATGAGCTGACTGACGAGTTTTTTCGGGGCATCGGTTGAGGGAGAAATATTGGCCAGGACATTGGGGGAACTACCTGCTCTTCAACTAGTACCATAGCATCTACAGCAGAGCAGGCAGATTGCGCTTTGGTTTAACATCTCACCCAACAATGCATCCTCCCCTCAGTGCTGCGCTGGAGTTTCACCAAGATGACCTGCTCCAGTCCACACGTGCCTTGGTCTCACAGCTTTCTGACTCTGAAGTGAGAGCGCTGCCAAGCTAAGCCAAATTAACACTCAACTGTGATTTTAACCTCATTTGGCGATTTAATCCTGTCAGTATAAATAAAATACCCCCTACAGATAGATAAAGAAAAACTGACTCTCAAAAACATATTTGAATACAATATTTTCTACTGCTTCTTGAACAATACAAGGTAATTATTACAATTTATTATTGATATTTACTATAACCAACGTAAAGTATAAAAGAGTAAAATAATTCAGGTGCAGAAGATAACAGATGTTTCATTTATTTTGCTTGGTGTCCAATCGACTGTGTGTGTTGTTGGGCTTTGTGATGGCAACCGGGTTGGCCCTGGAAGAGCTCTATTGACTCAAAGGTACAACTGTGTACATCGTTTTCTAGTCAATAAAGCATCTCCAGTTTATTATGGCCCGTGTTTGGAGTGAGTTGCAGCTGCGTAACATAACAGGATGTGCAAGGCTTGCGCCTGTATATGCTCTTCCTTCAACGAGATGAGTAAGTGGCAGTCTTGGTGTCAATAGTAAAGTGGTTACTCGAGACGCTGTGATCAAGATCCAGTAGCTCTCGCTCCATTGAGCTCAGAATACAGCAGCTTCAAAGTGGGGGGGGGGGGGGGGTGAAAGAATCACAAAAGCAAATGCTACCAACTGAACAATTCAAACGCAGTCACATCAGTGAGACAAAGGAAACTATAAGAAATGGAGTCGTTAAAATTGCCAACATTTTCGATGGAATAGAATATCAAATGCTTGAATTCTGTATCAGCAGAATCTGCAACTTCTGTGCTTTCTGTGAACTCAATGTTCCCTTTAAGTTGCACAGCGCTCTGGACCTCCCGCGCAGCCGGCTCACCGGCTTTTCAATGGGGAGAACTGTGTGTATGCGCGGTATTTTGAATGGACCGCGTGGCCCCTTAAAGGGGCCGCGCACCCAAAAGAAAAATTAAAAGGAACACTGATCATATTTTATTCTTGGTGCGGTAAATTTGACTTCAGGGTTATGTCCTGCCAATTACATTATAGACATAAATGTTGCAGAATTCAGTCAAAGGTAGGATATTTTGGTTAGACTGCATAATATGTCAGCATTTATTGAAGAAGACAGTTGTCTCATTTACTGTCTTGACTCCTTTGCCAAGATAAAACTACAAGAATTGAATGGAGCTAGTATGTAACAGCACAGTGCCACTATTCATTTGTAAATCCATTTTATAAACGTTTTTCTAACATGAAATAGAAGGCAGCAACGTGTCAGGAAAACCAGCTCTGTATATTTGTTTAGGCTTCACCTAATGTCACCTGAAGTTCATCACCGTGCAACGTGAGCCCTGGGAGAATATCTCAGCATGTAACTTGGAAACTGATGATTCTGAGTCCACCAGATGGAGGACATATTTGTGATAACTCGCTAAAGACGTAATTTTTCGGCAGCGTAGGTACATTTATGTGTGCATGTATTTTGCTGATACTTCTATCTTGTACAAACAAGGTGAATTGTACTCCTTGTGCCAACTGAGAAGCAATTGCTTCCTATAATAAAGTGCCATTTGAAGAATAAATACTTACATTGAAGGGCTTGGTCAACGCATTTTTCTTTCCTATAGCTGCTGATAACTATCACACAGTATCACACGGTCAGTTCCGTACAAACATCCACAATCAATAAAGCTATATCATTAGCGGAGTTGGGTGTGTTCCGATTTTCACACCAGGTGGCAGAAGCATGAATGATATTTATCTGATCTTTCGAGCAAACTTCCGGTTATCTTGGCAGCTAGAAGGTGTCCATATGTTTCTGAGATCAGTGAAGTAGCTGGCAAACCGCGGAACTCCAACTTGCCACAGCTTCTTCTTCCAATTATTCAAGTAAGTAAAGTGTATTGTCTGATTAGTTGGTGATCCTAGAGGGCCAGCAGGACATTTCATTTATTCACGCTTCACGTTTTCCCCCCCCCTACTGCCAGTATATGTCAGTCTTCAGCCAAGAAGATGGGACTTCTCCATAAACAGCAGCATTAAAGGGATTGTTTGAGCCTAACCTATAAGGCCGAGTTGAACTCCTGGTGGGAAGCCACACATCAGTATCTGCCAGAACAGGCAGATTGGACCTAGGCTTAACATCTCATCCGACGATGCCTCACTCCCTCAGTGCTGCGCTGGAATTTCAATACGGATCATGTGCTCCAGTGGGTTAAAATCACATCTGAGTCCCACATATATCATGGACCCTAATTTGCATTTATTAATTGAGGCTGTTGGGAGCCTCAATCACCACCAAAACTAGCGAGGATAAAATCAGAAATCAGCAGGAACGGGATAAAGATATATGACTAATATTCTCCTTTTAGAATGCATCTGAAAATTATTTAAAAATACAGGGTCTGAAATTCCAAAAACCTTGCTGAGTACAAATTGGCTGCTGCGTTTCCCACATTACAACAGTGAGCTACACTTGAAAAGTACTTCATTGGCTGTTGGGACGTCCTGAGGTTGTGAAATGCACGACTGTATATCAATGTAAGTTCTTTCTTAAATGACCCGCAGGAAACAACAGTGTACCAGCAAGCTGCTGGTATAGGAAGCCATAGCAGGTTTTAAAGGATTGGAAGAATTCCTATTAGGAAAAGGGACATAGCTCTAGAATCCTGGTAGAGGAACTGATCTGAGGTTTGAAAGGGTAGGCCAGATGGAGCCGTGGTCACAGTGATTATTACATAGAATGTACAGCACAAGAGCAGGCCATTCACCCCCAACTGGTCAATGCCGGTGTTTATGCTCCTCACAAGCCTCCTCCCACCCTACTTCATCAACCCTATCCGCATACCCTTCTATTCCTTTCACAGAATCACAGAAACCCCACAGTGCAGATAGAGGCCATTTCGGCCCATCGAGCCTGCACCGACACATATCCCACCCGATCCCCGTAACCCCACGTATTTAATCCCCCTAACACTAAGGGTCAATTTTTTACCATAGCCAATCAACCTAACCCACACATCTTTGGACTGTGGGAGGAAACCGGAGCACCCGGAGGAAACCCACGCAAACACGGGGAGAATGTGCAAACTCCACACAGACAGTCACCTGAGGCCGGATTCGAACCCAGGTCTCTGGCGCTGTGAGGCAACAGTGCTAACCACTATGCTACCGTTTCTCCCTCGTGTTTTTACCTAGCTTCCCCATAAATGCATCTATTCTAATCGCCTCAACTCCCTGTGGTAGCGAGTTCCACATTCTAACCACTCTCTGGGTAAAGAAGTTTTGCCTGAATTCCCTATTGGATTTATTAGTGACTATCTTATATTTATGACCCCTAGTTTTGGTCTCCCCCCACGAGTGGAAACATCTTCTCTACAGCTACCCTATCGAGCACCTTTATGATCTCAGAATGGCATCGGCAGGGACCAAGAGCAGGTCACTCACCCACTCTCTAAGCCACAGATGGTGCACAATGAGAGAAGACACAAGAAGGGAGGGCTGGGGGAAGATATTCAATCTCGTTTCACCCATTTTTTGGATGAAAAATGAAGGTTGGACGGACGAATATTGGGTCAGGACCTCTCGCACCCGATCTCCCCCAGAAGTGCGCCGGCTGCCATATTGGAACCTGCCAACTTCCTGGCAGGGTTCCCGCCTGGAATGGGCAAATCTGAAAACTGGGTTCCCAACGCTGGCCTTTTGGACCCCGATACAAATTTGGTGAGTAAATGGGCAGAGCATGTACCGCACATGCTCTGGGTCTTCAGCGGCCTAACCAGCGGTGCTTAAAGGGACCACCGGAGACCGCCCACAGAAACACAAGCAAACTTTTTGGATGGTTTCAGCTCCATGGAGCCAGCAGGAGCCGCATTACTTCTGCAGAAATATTTACTTACACTTTTGGGGTCTCTTCCTCTGCTTCAACTGGGCAGGGCATGCACGGTGCCAATTGTCCCTCTTAAATTGAATTGGGGTCCTATATACATAATAGGGCCCCAATTTGAATGCAGTAAGGACATTTCTGCCTGATTCAGACAGATGACTGCCTGCTCCAGCCCCCTCTCCCGCCAGTGGCAGGCCCCAGTAAAGATGGTGGCAGAGCAGAGCGGGGGCAATAATTGGCACACAGCGGTTTTAACTCCGCTGCGGCCTTGTTTCCGCTGCATGGGCCAAGTTAAAAATCAGCTCTTTGGTGCCAATTGTGGCCGCAGATAAGGGTCAGGGTTTTCTGCCTGCATTCTGGGCTGGGCAGCCCACAATTTTCCTCCTATTCATTGTACTAGACAGGACAATCATAGCAGAAGTGAAAAACCCCAGCTATGTCTATCAGAATCATAGAATAGTACAGCATAGAAGGAGGCCATTCGGCCCATCGAGCCTGCGCCGGCTCTTTCAAAGAGCAATCTAGTTAGTCCCACTCTCGCGCTCCTTCTCCATATCCCTGCAATTTCTTCTCCTTCAAGTATTTATCCAATTCCCTTTTGAAGTCTGCTATTGGCTCTGTGTTCACCACACGACCAGGCAGCGCATTCGAAATCCTAACCATTCGTTGCGTGAAAAAGTTTTTCCTCATGCCGCCTCTGGTTCTTTTACCAATCACCTTAAATCTGTGCCCTCTGGTTATCAGCCCTTCAGCCATTGGAAACAGTTTCTCTTTATTTACACTGTCTACACCCTTCATGATTTTAAACACCTCTATCAAATCTCCTCTTAGCCTTCTCCGCTCTAAGGAGAAGATAGAGAGAATGTTTTTTTCTCCTACAGCATTAAAGAGTATAGTGTGCCAAGCTCATTTTCTTTAAAATGAATTAACCCGTCAACCAGTGGAAGTCAGAAGCAATGAAGTCTTGACCATCATGCATTTTTGTGTTGATTTTTTAAAATTCATGTCTTTCACCCAGATCTTTGACCTTTATCTGATTACCCCAGCCATAGTGTACAGTATTCCAATAAAAATTAACAAAAAAAAAGAGAAATATGACTCATTCCCATTTTTCTCAAAGAAAGGCTCCAGCCTGTTTGATTGTAGTCAAAACATCTGTTGAATGAATGGAGGGGCAATTCACCTAAACTGCCTTTGCATTAAAACGTTATCCAGCTAAAAGGTCTATTTTACATAAGTTCTAGGGAGTAGGATATTCAGCCCTTCGAGCCTGTTCCGCATTCAATGAGATAATGGCTGATCTGTATCCCAACTCCATTTACCTGGCTTGGTTCCATATCCCTTAATACTCTTGGCTAGCAAAAATCTATTGATTTCAGATTTAAAGTTATTAATTGAGTTAGCAGCTATTGCTTTTTGTGGGAGAGAGTTCCACACTTCGACCACCCTTTGTGTGAAGAAGTGTTTGTTAACTTCTCTCCTGAATGGCCTGACTCTGATTTTAAGGTTCTGTCCCCTTGTCCTCGACTCCCCCACCAGCGGAAAAAAAGTTTCTCTCTAGCTACCCCATCAATTCCTTTCAAAATCCTAAAAACCTCAATCAAATCACCCCTTAACCTTCTATATTCCAGGGAATACAAGCCTAGTTTATGTAATCTCTCCTCATAATCTAACCCTTGAAGCCCTGGTAACATTCTGATGAATTTACCAGAATTAAGATGCGAGGATCCATCCATCTGTTCCAGCTTCTGTTGCATCTACTCACATTGTCAGATTAGTCCCTTGAAATCAAACATCTTTCATGCAATATTACGGGGCAGTTAAAGTCACAGCCTAGACTGCAAATACTGAGTATTTGCTGTAAAGTGCTTTGGGACACACTGAGATCGTGAAAGGTGCTATATAAATGCAAATTCTTTTTATATAAAATATGCAATAATTAAGTATGCTGTGGTTGTAGAGAGTTTAAAGTAAATCGCTTGGACAAGAATGAGGTACGTAGTTTACACGGCAGCCTTTGAAATGTGTCTCGCTGGGGTAAGGTTCCCAATGCTCCCACTTTGGGCGGGAGTCTTCCAGAATGGGCGATTGGTCTCCCGAGCGCTACCGTTGGTGAATCGGAAGAAACAGTCCTCGTTTGAGCGGTTCGCGCATGCACAGTGCCCCGGCTGTTTTGGTTAAGGATGTCACTGAGCGGCTGTGGAACACTCTGAAGGGGGAGGGTGAAAAGCTAGAGGTCATAGTCCATATCAGTATCAACGACATAGGTAGAAAGAGGGATGAGGTCCTGCAGGCAGATTTCAGGGTGTTAGGAAAGAGATTAAAAAGCAGGACTTTAAAGGTAGTGAGTATAGAAATAGGAAGATAGAGCAGAGGGGAACATTTAGGGAACAGTGATCATAGTATCATAAGGTTTAGATTAGCTATGTAAAAGGACAAAGAGCAATCTAGAGTCAAAATACTTAATTGGAGGAGGACCAATTTCAGTGGGTTGAGAACAGACATGGCCCGGGTAAATTGGAATCAAAGAATGGCAGGCAAAACAGTAATTGAACAATGGGCTGCCTTCAAAGAGGAGATGGTTCGGGTACAGTCGAGGTACATTCCCATGAGGTAGAAAGGCAGGGCAACCAAAGCCAGAACTCCCTGGATGATGAAAGAGATAGAAAGTAAGATAAAGCAGAAAAAAGGGGCGTATGACAGATGTCAGGTTGAAAATACAAATGAGAACCAGGCTGAATACAGAAAGTTCAGAGGGGAAGTGAAAAAGGAAATAAGAGGGGCAAAGAGGGAGTATGAGAATAGATTGGCAGCTAACATAAAAAGGAATCAAAAAGTCTTCTATAGGCATAAATAGTAAACGGGTAGTAAGAGGAGGGATGGGGCCGATTAGGAACCAAAAAGGAGATCTACGCATGGAGGCACTAAATGAGTACTTTGCATCTGTCTTCACCAAGGAAGAAGATGCTGCCAAAGTCATAGTGAAAGAGGAGGTAGTTGAGATATTGGAAGGGATAAAAATTGATAATGAAGATGTACTAGAAAGGCTGGCTGTACTTAAAGTAGATAAGTCACCAGGACCGGATGGGATGCATCCTAGGATGCTGAGGGAAGTAAAGGTGGAAATTGCGGAGGTATTGGCAGAATCTTCCAATACTCCTTGGATATGGGGATGGTGCCAGAGGACTGTACGATTACAAATGTTACACCCTCGTTCAAAAAAAGGTGTAAGGATAAACCCAGCAACTACAGGCCAGTCAGCTTAACCTCGGTGCTGGGGAAGCTTTTAGAAATGATAATCCAGGACAAAATTAACTGCCACTAGGACATGTGTGGATTAATTAAGGAAAGCCAGCTCAGATTTGTTAAAGGCAAATCGTGTTTAATCAGCTTGATTTAATTTTTTGATGAGGTAACAGAGAGGGTTGATGAGGGCAATGCGGTTGATGTACTGTACATGGACTTCCAAAAAGCATTCGATAAAGTGCCACATAATAGGCTTGCCAGCAAAGTTGAAGCCCATGGAATAAAAGGGACAGTGGCAGCATGGATACGAAATTGGCTAAGCGACAGGAAACAGAGAGTAGTGGTGAACGGTTGTTTTTCGGACTGGAGGAAGGTACACAGTGGTGTTCCCCAGGGATCGGTACTAGGACCACTGCTTTTCTTGATATATATTAATGACTTGGACTTAGGTGTACAGGGCACTATTTCAAAATTTGCAGATGACACAAAACTTGGAAGTATAGTGAACAGTGAGGAGGATAGGGATAGACTTCAAGAAGGCATAGACAGGCTGGTGGAATGGACAGACACGGGCAGATGAAGTTTAATGCAGAAAAGTGTGAAGTGATACAATCTGGTAGGAAGAATGAGGAGAGGCAAACTAAAGGGTACAATTCTAAAATGGGTGCATGAACAGAGAGACCTGGGGGTATATGTGCACAAATCGTTGAAGGTGGCAGGGCAGGTTGAGAAAGTGGTTAAAAAAGCATTCGGGATCCTGGGCTTTATAAATAGAGGCATAGAGTACCAAAGCAAGGAAGTTATGATGAACCTTTATAAAACACTGGTTCAGCCAAAACTGGCGTATTGTGTCCAATTCTGGGCACCACACTTTAGGAAGGACATGAAGGCCTCAGAGAGGGTGCAGAAAAGATTTACAAAAATGGTTCCAGGGATGAGGGACTTCAGTTACGTGGATAGACTGGAGAAGCTGGGGTTGTTCTCCTTAGAGCAGAGAAGATTGAGAGGAGATTTGATAGAGGTGTTCAAAATCATGACGGGTCTAGACACAGTAAATAGAAAGTTACAGCATGGAAGGAAGCCATTTCGGTCCATCGTGTCCACGCCGGCAAATAGAGAGCGATAGAGAGAAACTGTTCTCATTGGTAGAAGTGTCGAGAACCAGAGGACATAGATTTAAGGTGATTGGTAGAAGGTCCAAAGGCGACATGAGGAAAACCTTTTTTTACGCAGCGAGTGGTTATGATCTGGAATGCACTGCCTGAAAGGGTGGTGGAGGCAGACTCAATCATGGCTTTCAAAAGAAAATTAGTAAGTACCTGAAAGAAAAAAATGTGCAGGGCTACAGAGAAAGAGTGGAGAAGTGGGATTAGCTAAAGTGCTCTTGCAGAATGCTGGCATGGGCTCGACGGGTCGAATGGCCTCCTACTGTGCTGTAGCGATTCTGTGATTCTGTGGCGGTACCACCGGTTGTCCCTTACATGGATATACATAATTCCCTTTAACTTACCTTACTGTATGTGTCTGTTACTATACTCAGGCTTCTCTCCTGTACTCTGATGTCATGACGTCAGAGCTCGGAACCTTTCAACAGTAGAGCTCGGAACCCGCTGGCAGTTGAGCTCGGAACCTGCTGGCAGTTGAGCTGGGAAACTTCTAGTTAGTCCTCGTGGAGTCCCCGCTGGGACAAGACCTATACCACGGTGCTCCTACAGTCAGCCATCTTACCTGCTATCTTACCTGCTGTAATTAGCCTGTTCCTGTAAATAAACAACTTGTTAATAGTTCGTCGAAGTCAAACTCTCTTATTTAGTGGCGATCTACACAAACCGCTACATTGGTGACCCAACGACGTGAGTACGGGAGCTCATCAATTCCTACACTACAATTGGTGACCCCGTATCCGTGAACGATTTCCACGGAAGCAACGCGCAGCCTGACCCTCGTCTTCACAGAAGATGACCGACGAACACCAATCGCTACATTGGTGACCCCACGACGTGAGTACGGGAGCTCATCAATTCCAACGCTACAATTGGTGAACCCGTATCCGTGAACGATTTTCACGGTAGCAACGCGTGCCTGAACCTCGTCTTCACTCAAGACGACCAATGCACAACCGACGAACAACCACGGAACAACAACCGCCTAACACCGATTCCACCAAAAGCGACCCCGTCTTTGCGAACGTCTTCACAAAGGAAGCGCAGCTTGGAGGTGAGCCCGTTTTTCACGAACGATGTCACAGAGGTAGAGCACGACCAACGGCAACCGTCATCCACCAGCGCTACAATTGGTGGGTTTGTGAACGTCTTTCACAAACGAAGCACGCTATGGAAGCATCAGCCGTTCTGCTGTCACTACCGCAATCCAGGGAGCCACGGTCTCCCTTGTGCTTTATGAAGGAAGAAGCCCTGTTCGCCGAGAACATCGATGCGGCACAGACCACGCACGTGCTCACGGTCTCCGTATTCGACTCTTCTACCGCCACACGGATCGTCCGCCTCTACATCCAAAGCAACAGCAAGTATACATCTCTCCAAGCGCGGGGTACAGCATGTTCAGTCCCACAAGATCGTAGCGCACCCCGTGGGGATACCACGAGGACTCACCCCCGCAAAACACGAGGACGCACTCCTCGCGCACGAGGACCCATCCCTCGCGAACCACGAGAACCCATCCCTCGTGAACACCGATGACTCTTTCCCCACCGATGACACACCAGCCCTTCAGCCTGCTGGTTGTGTTACCTACTACACGATTCGGCGTGAACAAAAAGCGTGCTGCCCTCCCGGCTGTTTTCTCCTAAATCTACAACTGTTACAAGTGTTGCCACCCTCCAGGCAGAGTTAAACCCTCCTGAAAGCAACAACAACCTGGACCGTTGCCGCCCTTTCTCCAGTTTTCCCTTTAACAAACGCAAACGTCTACTGAAGCTGCACACATCGAGGACGGGTCCAACGGGCATCCTGCTGCCGCGATCAGCCACGTGAAAGTTGCTAGCCTCACCGATCACTGATCAACGCAGCAACTCTTCACCCTCCGTTGTGTTCATGTCGTAGCACTATGGCAAGCACCGTTCCGTGCGTTCCAGCCTCCCGAAGGTTTCGTTTACCAGCCAACGGAGACATCGCCTGCGTCCGCCCAACCTGCCCGTCACTCTGACAAGGCCTGCTGTTTCGCACGTCTCCACGGTCCTTCGCCTGACGGATACGTTTTATTCGCCACGACGCGCGTAAGGATCCGCTCACGAGCGGCATCTTCATACCTCGCCTACCAAGCCGAGACAGCACGACCGCCGAGACCACCAGCTCGTCAGACCATCTCATCCTTGGACTTTCATTAAAGCGAATTCTGGGGGGGCCTATGTGGCGGTACCACCGGTTGTCCCTTACATGGATATACATAATTCCCTTTAACTTACCTTACTGTATGTGTCTGTTACTATACTCAGGCTTCTCTCCTGTACTCTGATGCCATGACGTCAGAGCTCGGAACCTTTCAACAGTAGAGCTCGGAACCTGCTGGCAGTTGAGCTCGGAACCTGCTGGCAGTTGAGCTGGGAAACTTCTAGTTAGTCCTCGTGGAGTCCCCGCTGGGACAAGACCTATACCACGGTGCTCCTACAGTCAGCCATCTTACCTGCTATCTTACCTGCTGTAATTAGCCTGTTCCTGTAAATAAACAACTTGTTAATAGTTCGTCGAAGTCAAACTCTCTTATTTAGTGGCGATCTACACAAACCGCTACAATTCTATGATTCTATGATAAGTGCTCGCCCGCTCCGTTTCAGCCGAGAGTTAAAATTCCCCTTAAGTATCTGTTTCAGGTCTTCCAACTCACTTATTTCAAGCGTGACACCTTTATTTCTGAGCAATTGTTTTCACTTTTGACATTCAAATGTTTATCTCCTTACCTAGTTTGTTGGTAAATTTTGAATCAAGCAGAACAACTGAAGAGTTTAGGACAACCCAAAGCTTCTGGGGGCTAAAGCGGTCCCTGAATTCCCCAGCAAATGTCGGAACACCTCAATTCTTCAACTCATGGATGCAGTCTGCAGCCTCAAAATTTTTCTTTTGATTGGAAGATTTTTCTCTCCACAGGCTAACTGAATGTGGAACTCTAAAGTTCTTCACCTAGTGGTCTACACAAGAACTGCATGCTCAGTCACGGCAACTTGGAGGCTCAACACTGATATGAACTGTTTTGAGTTTTGTAGTTCATTGATCTTAGCACTATAGTCACTACAAAGTGTTACAAAGTATTTACAGCACAGAAACAGGCCATTCGGCCCAACAGGTCCATGCTGGTGTTTATGCTCCACACGAACCTCCTCCCACCTCTCTTCATCTAACCCCATCAATATATCTTTCTATTCCTTTCTCCCTCGTATGCTTATCTAGCTTCTCCTTGAATACATCTATTCGCCTCAACTATTCCTTGTTGTAGCGAGTTCCTCAATGTAAACACTCTCTGGGTAAAGAAGCTTCTCCTGAATTCCCTATTGGATTTATTAGTGACTATTTTATATTTATGGGCCCTAGTTCTGGTCTCGCCCACAAGTGGAAACATCTTCTCAACATCTACCCTATCAAAACCCTTTAATAAGTTAAAGACCTCTATCAGGTCACCCCTCAGTCTTCTCTTTTCTAGATTGAAGACTAGCAGCCTGTTCAATATTTCCTGATAGATATAACCTCTCACTTCTGGTATCATTCTCCCCATGCTGCCTTATCCTAGCCATTATGGTACACAGGAGGACAAAAAGGATCACGCAGAGCTTTCAGCATTAATGTAGCTCTATGGTTAGTTTGACATGAACAATGCATCAATGAGATGGAGTAGAGAGTTGGTCAGGGTATTCGCTTCCCCCCTGAAGCTACCTAGCAGTTTGAGCTGAGAATTGGTTGCACTCTCGGCAATCAATAAGCCGATTGAAGCAACTCCCAACTCAGTGAAGCTTCACGGCTGCCCTAATCATTCTGTGCTCAACCCTTACTCACACCCACCACCAATCGTAACCAAGCCTGATATCTTCCCCCATCCAGATCTTGAGTCATAATCTGATGAATATGTGTCGTGGGATTTTAAATGTAGTGATCTTTTTAGGGGATCACACCAGGGTAATGATTTAAAATATAGCTAAGTATACAACAACAACTTGCATTTATATAACACCTTTAATGTAGTAAAATGTCCCAAGGCACTTCACAGGAGCGTTATCAAACAAAATTTGCCACCGAACGACATAAGGAGATATTAGGGCAGGTGACCAAAAGCTTGGTCAAATAAGTAGGTTTGAAAGTGTGTCTTAAAAGAGTAGAGACAGGTGGAGAGATGGAAAGGTTCAGGGAGGGAATCCCAGAGCTTAGGGCCTAGGCAGCTGAAGGCACGGCCGCCAATGGTGGAGCAATGAAAATCAGGGATGTGCAAGAGGCCAGAATTGGAGGCGCGCAGAGATCGCGGAGGGTTGTAGGACTGGAGGAGGTTACAGAGATAGGGAGGGGTGAGGCCATGGAGGAATGGGGTGAGGCCATGGAGGGATTTGAATATGAGAATGGGAATTTTAAAATCGAGGCATTGCTTAACCGGGAGCACAGAGGTCTCAGAGGATTGTAGTGCTGGAGGAGGTTACAGAGATACATACAATATATTCATCAATAGCCTAAATATCCAACCTATCCAGCACTGGCGCACTGTGGCTGCAGTGTGTAATACTTCTATGGCAGCACCTCCCAAACCCGCGATCTCCACCATCTAGAAGGACAAAGGTGACGGCTGTAAATGAACATCACTACCTCCAAGTTCCTATCCAATTCACACACCATCCTAACTTGGACATATATCTCTGTTCCTTCATCATCGCTGGGTCAAAATCCTGGAACTCTCTACCTTCACCACATGGACTGCAGTGATTCAAGAATCATAATCATCATAATCAACTTTTATTGTCATTGTTAGTGCACATGTGCAGTACAACGAAATGTAGGCTTG
Organism: Somniosus microcephalus; assembly: GCF_052327205.1. Lineage (NCBI taxonomy): Eukaryota > Metazoa > Chordata > Chondrichthyes > Squaliformes > Somniosidae > Somniosus > Somniosus microcephalus. The sequence goes on from NC_141001.1 coordinate 101,658,095, forward strand.
CGGCTCCCGAGAGTGTACATTTAGATTAAGACATTTAAACATTCAACATACATTTGGCTTGTAATACATTAACATAAACATAACCATAATAAAGTGCATTGGCAGATGTGCAGGCTTTAGAGTTTGTTTGTGGAGTTCAGTAGGATGACAGCCCTGGGAAAGAAGCTGTTCCTAAATCTGGTCGTACGGGTGCGAATACCACCACCTTTCTAGGGGTAACTAGGGATGGGCAATAAATGCCAGCCTTGCCAGCGATGCCCACATCCTGAGAATGAATTAAAAATAACCTATATAGAATAGGTAGGTACATTCACTTTGAATTTGTTTCCCTTGTCCCTGGGCTCTTCCATTCAAGTACTTGAACGATAGACATTATCAGCAAAGAGGTGGGAACACATAAAGATGTGAAGCCTCTCGGTCTGTAGAGCCCAGTACCATTCCATATTAGTATAGGGGAGGAAATCAGGCCGGATCATGGTGGTAGCAGGGCTGGGTAAAAGGTCAGGGTACAGAACGATTGGTCCAGCAGTGAAACCTCCATGACCTGGGAGTTGCATCAATTCTTTGTGTGTGCGCCTAGACAGTGACTGTCAGCAGGTTATTCATCCACATAGAGTGGGGCGTCACAATTCAACCTAAGACCATCCTCACCTGATGGTCACACGTGCACCATCCAAGAGGGGCCACTAGATGGCACTAGGGCTATTTTTCAGTTGCGTCTATTTGCACCACACTGGTGGATTTTTCTGCTACCTACCTTGTGGATACAAAGGCTGATTGTTAGTCACCTCCTGCTGCCCTATTTAAAACAGCTGACAGAGATAGAAGGATTGTCTAGCAGTCCACCCTGTAGTGCATTTTCCCACTGAGTCATGGGGGAGCTACAGAGAGCTTTTTAAACCATAACATGACTTGCAAATTCAGACATTATGATAGTCAATTTTCAAAATGTTCTACATTGCACTGTATAAAGTCAGTAGTACCTAGCTGAATGTAATTCATGGCTTCACTGGATCTCATTGTTGATTTGTGCCCTGCATAAAAGCCTCATTCAGATTCTTGTTACTTTAAGTTAAACAGGTTTCTCAACAACACATTAATGACTCAAATAAACTCAAAGCTGCAGATGATACTAAACTGGGGAAGGGAGCAGTTGAGTCAAAGGAAACAGGCAGAAATCTATAAAAGGAATTTGATAAAATGGCCAAATCAGTAGCAGGCGAAATTCACTACAGACAATGCAAGGCACTACACGCTGGAAGGACAATGGGTGTCACAAGTATACAATGGTTGATGTGAAATAGCTAAAGGTGAAGCAGAAAGAGTTCTGGGGTGACAGTGAATTCTTAACATTCTTAACATGCCAAATTACTGTTGCACAAAAAGAAACATAATGGACCAAATGCCAAGTTATACTGCCAGATCAGTGGACTGAGTCGGAAGACAGCAGGCTAAAACTGTGCTCAGTGCCTCGAACAGACCACACTTCGAGTACCGTGTTCAGCCACCAAGACCCGGGGGAAACATTTGGCCATGAGTCTGACATCTGCTGAATTATTAAAGGATAACAGAGAAAGAAGAAAGAAAGACTTGCATTCATAGAGCGCCTTTTATGACCTCAGGACGTCCCAATGAAGTACTTATTGAAGTGTAGTCACTGTTGTAATGTAGGAAACGCAGAAGCCAATTTGCGCACAGCAAGGTCCCACAAACAGCAATGAGATAATGACCAGATAACCTATTTTAGTTATGTTGGTTGAGGGATAAATATTGGCCAGGATACCGGGGAGAACTCCCTGCTCTTCATTGAATAGTGCCATGGGGCATTTTAGGTCCACCTGAGAGGGCAGACGGGGCCTCGGTTTAACGTCTATGTGCTGTGGCACCTCTCCGCAGCATAACTTGGCTGGAACCATACATCAGTTACCTGTTTGATATATCTGTGGACAGCAAATTGACTGAGAATACAGGTATCCTCTGTGATAACAACAGAAAATGCTGGAAAAACTCAGCAGGCCAGGCAACATCCGTGGAGAGAGAAACAGAGTCAATGTTTCGGGTCGAAACCCTTCGTCAGAACTGAGAAGAAAAGGCAGGAAATGAAACAGATTAAAAGGCAGTTTGGGGGCTGGGAAATGGGGGAGGGGATGAAAGAAGAGACATTGAGAGATATTCAAGGTGAGACGAGATGGTAATAGGACAGGTAAAGAAACAAACAATGGTCTTCATCCCCTCCCCCATTTCCCAGCCCCCAAACTGCCTTTTAATCTGTTTCATTTCCTACCTTTTCTTCTCAGTTCTGTAGAAGGGTTTCGACCTGAAACGTTAACTCTGTTTCTCTCTCCACGGATGTTGCCTGACCTGCTGAGTTTTTCCAGCGTTTTCTGTCGTTATTTCGGATTTCCAGCATCGGCAGTATTTTGCCATCCTCTGTGATAACCTGGAAGGAGAAGAGCATAAAAGCTGATGACTGTGGTAACCTTGACTGCTACTGATAGTGCTGTCTCTATGCTGGAGGTTGTCTCTGGGTCTGCTTACACTAGATGGCTCAGTGATGAATTTTAACCTGCCAAGGTAGTTCCCCTCTGTCAGTACCAGTTAACTATGTGTGGACCTACAGATGGCATAATGACAGGTGTGGACAGTCTGCTTCTGGTGCCATCTGACATCGCTTCTTTGTACTTCTTGTCCTCATCCATGAAATCCCGAGAGCCAAGTGTAGAAAGCACTATTCATAGCTTGCAATGGAAAGACTTTAACAATGACTGAGCAGTGCAGTTTTAAGGGATCCCTTCAAAACAAGGCAGAACCTTCCTGCCATTTTAAATCCCCCATTTATCTGGAATGAGACTTTACAAGGACGCTCTTGCACACATTCTTGCATACTCAACTAAATTTTGGAAAGACCGAAGCCATTGTCTTCGGTCCCCGCCACAAACTCCATTCCCTAGCCGCCACTTCCATCCCTCTCCCTGGCAACTTTCTGAGGTTGAACCAGACTGTTCGCAACCTTGGTGTCGTATTTGACCCCGGGATGAACTTTCAACCACATATCCGCGCCATCACTAAGTCCGCCTATTTCCACCTCCGTCACATCGCCCGACTCCGCCCCGCCTCAGCTCATCCACTGCCGAAACCCTCATCCATGCCTTTGTTACCTCTAGACTTGACTATTCCAACACACTCCTGGCCAACCTCCCATCTTCCACCCTCCATAAACTTAAGCTCATCCAAAACTCTGCTGCCCCGTGTCGTAACTCGCACCAAGTCCCGTTCACCCATCACCCCTGTGCTCGCTGACTTACATTGGCTCCTGGTTAAGCAACGCCTCAATTTTAAAATTCTCATTCTCATGTTCAAATTCCTCCATGGCCTCACCCCATCCCTCCATGGCTGCTCCCCTCCCTATCTCTGTAACCTCCTCCAGTCCTGCAAGCCTCCGAGATATCAGAGCTCCTTCAAATCTGGCCTCTTGCGCATCCCCGATTTTAATCGCTCCACCATTGGCGGCCATGCCTTCAGCTGCCAAGAGCCCTAAGCTCTGACGTTCTCTCCCTGAACCTCTCTGCCTCTCTACCTCTCTTTCCTCCTTTAAGGTGTGACATGAATCAGTCATTCATGAAAGAAAGACTTATGAAATAATACTGAGCGGCCTACGGGTGGCGCTGTCCAGGGAGAGTATAAATACTCGGGCATGGGCCCAGCTTGTGCAGGACATTCTTAACAGGAACTAGTGAAGGACACAACTAGACCTCCATGTTGTAAAACAGTTGATTAAAGCTTTGTTATACGCTTAGACCAAGTGCCTAGTAGTTTTCTTACGTCAAGGCGCTCCTTAAAACCTGCTACATTTGTCCTAATATCCCCTTATGTGGCTTGGTGTCAAATCTTGCTTGATAGTGCTCCTGTGAAGCGCCTTGGGGTGTTTCGCTACTTTAAAGACGCTACATAAGTGCAAGTTGTTGCTGTTGAGAGGATGCCCGACAGGCGGGCAACTAGGTCAGGAATTCAGTGTGACGCAGCGGTGGGAAATCTGTAGGTTGCTGAATGCACAAATCCCCAGTCCCAGCTCAAACTGAAGCACTTGCTGACATGAATCAGTCATTCATGAAAGAAAGACTTATGAAATAATACTGAGCGGTCTACGGGTGGCGCTGTCCAGGGAGAGTATAAATACTCGGGCACGGGCCTAGCTTGCGCAGGACATTCTTAACAGGAACTAGTGAAGGACACAACTAGACCTCCATGTTGTAAAACAGTTGATTAAAGCTTTGTTTAACGCTTAGACCAAGCGCCTAGTAGTTTTCTTACGTCACTTGCATCGGCAGGAATTTCTAGACTTATATCTAATCTCTGTGGACTACAAAGTGGTTGAGGCAGAAACTATGTCAACGTTCAAGATTAGATTGGAAAGGTGGATGAAAGGATAGGGTCAGAAGAGTTATGGGAACAGGGCGGGTAAACGAGATTATTTGCTCGCGTGGAGGGTAAACGTCAACACGGGCTGGTTGGAGCCAAGTGACTTGTTTCTGTGTTGTAACTTCTATGTATTTCTATGCAAGGCAGAATGGATTGAACTCTTCCCATTTCAATGAGCATGTCTTAATATGGTCAGAGGAAAACACCACACATGTTCACTGATTAGTTAATCTTGAAAGTTAGTCTGTAGTTGAAACAGCTGGAAAACATTTTTTTTTAATTCGATGTGGGCTTCGCTGGCAAGGCCAGCATTTATTGCCCATAATTGCCCTTTAGAAGGTGGTGGTGAGCCGCCTTCTTGAACTGCTGCAGTCCGTGTGGTAAATATACTCCCATAGTGCTTTTAGGTAGGGAATTCCAGGATTTTGACCCAGTGACAATGAAGGATCGGCGATATATTTCCAAGTCAGGATGGTGTGTGACTTGAAGGGGAACTTGGAGGTGATGGTGTTCCCATGCACCTGCTGCCCTTGTCCTTCTAGGTAGAAGAGGTCGCAGGCTTGGGAGGTGCTGCCGAAGAAGTCTTGGCGAGTTGCTGCAGTGCATCTTGTAGATGGTACACACTGCAGCCACGGTATGCCGGTGGTGGAGGGAGTGAATGTTTAAGGTAGTGGATGGGGTGTCAATCAAGCAGGCTGCTTTGTCCTGAAGGTGTTGAGCTTCTTGAGTGTTGTTGGAGCTGCACTCATCCAGGCAACTGGAGAGTATTCCATCACACTCCTTACTTGTGCCTTGTAGATGGTGGAAAGGCTTTGGGGAGTCAGGAGGTAAGACAGTCGCCACAGAATACCCAGCCTCTGACCTGCTCTTGTTGCCACAGTATTTATGTGGCTGGTCCAGTTAAGTTTCTGGTCAATGGTGACCCCCAGGATGTTGATGGTGGGGGATTCGGCGATGGTAACGTCGTTGAATATCAAGGGGCGGTGGTTAGTCACTCGCTTTTTGGAGATAGTCATTGCCTGGCACTTCTGTGGCGCGAATGTTACCTGCCACTTATCAGCCCAAGCCTGAACGTCGTCCAGGTCTTGTTGCATGCGGGCATGGACTGCTTCATTATCTGAGGAGTTGTGAATGGCGCTGAACACTGTGCAGTCATCAGCGAACATCCCCATTTCTGACCTTATGTTGGAGGGAAGTTCATTGATGAAGCAGCTGAAGATGGTTGGACCCAGGACACTGTCCTGAGGAAATCCTGCAGCGATGTCCTGGGGCTGTGATGATTGACCTTCAATGACCACAACCATCTTCCTTTGTGCTAGGTATGACTCCAGCCGGTGGAGAGTTTTTACCCCAATTCCCATTGGCTTCAGTTTTACTAGGGCTCCTTGATGCCACACCCAGTCAAATGCTGCCTTGATATCAAGGGCAGTCACTCTAACCTCACCTCTGGAATTCAGCTCCTTTGTCCATGTTTGGACCAAGTCTGTAATGAGGTCGGGGGCCGAGTGGTCTTGGTGGAACCCAAACTGGTCATCAGTAAGCAGGTGAGTAAGTGTCGCTTGATAGCACTGTTGATGACACCTTCCATCGCTTTGCTGATGATTGAGAGTAGACTGATGGGACGGTAATTGGCTGGATTGGATTTGTCCTGCTTTTTGTGGACAGGACATACCTGGGCAGTTTCCACATTGTCGGATAGATGCCAGTGTTGTAGCTGTACTGGAATAGCTTGGCTAGAGTTGCGGCTATTTCTGGCGCACAAGTCTTCAGCACGATAGCTGGGATGTTGTCGGGGCCCACAGCCTTGCTGTATCCAGTGCGCTCAGCCGTTTCTTGATATCACGTGGAGTGAATCGAATTGGCTGAAGACTGGCTTCTGTGATGGTGGGGACCTCAGGAGTAGGCTCATATGGATCATCCACTCAGCACTTCTGGCTGAAGATGCTTGCAAATGCTTCAGCCTTGTCTTTTGCACTCACGTGCTGGGTTCCACCATCATTGAGGATGGGGATATTCATGGAGCCTCCTCGTCCCGTTAGTTGTTTAATGGTCCACCACCATTCACGGGTGGATATGGCAGGACTGCAGAGCTTTGATCTGATCCGTTGATTGTGGGATTGCTTAGCCCTGTCTATAGCATGCTGCTTCTGCTTTTTAGCATGCATGTAGTCCTGTGTTGCAGCTTCACCAGGTTGGCACCTCATTTTTAGGTGTGCCTGGTGCTGCTCCTGGCATGCTCTTCTACACTCCTTATCAAACCAGTGTTCGTCCCCTGGCTTGATGGTAATGGTAGAGTGAGGGATATGCCGGGCCATGAGGTTACAGATTGTGGTGGAATACAATTCTGCTGCTGCTGATGGCCCACAGCGCCTCATGGGTGCCCAGTTTTGTACTGCTAGATTTGTTCTGAATCTATCCCATTTAACATGGTGGCAGTGCCACACAACACGATGGAGGGTGTCCTCAGTGTGAAGAGGGGACTTCGTCTCCACAATGACTGTGCGGTGGTCACTGCTACCAATACTGTCATGGACAGATGCATCTGTGACAGATAGATTGGTGAGGACGAGGTCAAGTAGGTTTTTCCCTCGTGTTGGTTCACTCACCACCTGTCGCAGGCCCAGACTGGCAGCTATATCCTTCAGGACTCGGCCAGCTCGGTCAGTAGTGGTGCTACCGAGCCACTCTTGGTCATGGACAAGTCCCCCACCCAGAGTACATTCTGTGCCCTTGCTACTCTCAGTGCTTCTTCCAAGTGGTGTGCAACATGGAGGAGTACTGATTCATCAGCTGAGGGAGGGCAGTAGGTGGTAATCAGCAGGAGGTTTCCTTGCCCATGCTTGACCTGAAGCCATGAGATTTCTAGGGGTCCGGGGTCAATGTTGAGGACTCCCCGGGCCGCTCCTTCCTGACTGTATACCACTGTGCCGCCACCCCTGGTGGGTCTGTCCTGCTGGTGGGACAGGACATACCCAGGAATGGTGATGGAGGAGTTTGGGACATTGGTTGAAAGGTATGATTTTGTGAGTATGACTATGTCAGGCTATTGCTTGACTAGTCTGTGGGACAGATCTCCCAATTTTAGCAACCATCCCCAGATGTTGGTGAGGAGGACTTTGCAGGGTCAACTGGGCTGGGCGTGCTGTTGCCGTGTCCGTAGCCGGTGCCGAGGTTGATGCCGGGTTGTCTGTCCAGTTTCCTTATTGTTGTGTTTCGTAGCAGTTTGTTACAACTGAGTAACTTGCTGGGCCATTTCAGAGGGCAGTTAAGAGTCAACCACATTGCTGTGAGTCTGGAGTCACATATAGGTCAGGCCAGGTAAGGATGGCAGATTTCCTTCCCTGAAGGACATTAGTGAACCAGATAGGTTTTTACGACAATCAGATAGTTTCATGGTCACCATTACTGATACTAACTTTTTATTCCAGATTTAGTTAATTAACTGAATTTAAATTCCCCAACTGCTGTGATTTGGACTCATGTCTCTGGATCATTAGTCCAGGCCTGCTGGATTACTAGCCCAGTGACACTACCACTATATTACTGTTCCCATTGTGATTTGCAAACAATTCACAAGCGATCTCCCTTTACCCACTGCAGACATTGTTGACAGAATAGTTGAGGTGGGCATTGTGCTCTCAGGCTTTGGAATACAGTCATAGCGACCTTTGATATTCCTGCCAAGTTTCAATTCGTTGAGGGGAAAGTTAATTCAACCTGCTGTCTGTCTCATTGGTTATGCTCACATGTGACAGAGGAGGCAGTCACTGCATACTTGACTTTATCTGCAGAATAACAGTCATGGACATCGAATAAAGTTAGAACTCAAAAATGTCTCAAGTTTAAGAGCAGCTATGTGGAATTTGCCCTTAAGTTGCAAGTGTCTGCCGTGGCTCTGTGGGTAGCATTCGCATCTCTGAGCCAGAAGATTGTGGGTTCATAGTCCCCACTCCAGAGAGACTTGAGCACACGGATCTAGGCTGACATTCCAGCACAGTACTGATGGAGTGCTGCACTGTCGGAGGTGCCGTCTTTCGGATGAGATGTTGAACTGAGGCCCCGTCTGTCCTCTCAAGTGGCTGTAAAAAAGATTCCAAGGCACTCTTTTGAAGAAGACCAGGGGAGTTGTCTCTGGAGTCCTGGCCAATATCTATCCCTCAATCTGCATCACTAAAACAGATTATCTGGTCATTATCGCATTGCAGTTTGTGGGCGCTTGCTGTGTGCAAATTGGCTGCTGCGTTTCCTACATTACAACAGTGAGCACACTTCAAAAAAGTACTTCATTGGCTGTAAAACGCTTTGGGACAACCGGTGGTCGTGAAAAGGCGCTACATAAATACAAGTCTTTCTTTTTTATTTGTAAATGTCCCAATTTGGCCTCTTCAATTTTATCTGCCTGCTCCTTTAAAAAAAACATGGCGGTACAAAAGCACAGAGGATCAAAATGTCCCTCTCTGAATGCATAATGACATTTTCAATCTCCCATTATCACAGCACTGATTCATGCAGAGGGACAGAACGTCCTTTTTATACATGCATAGTCAGTGTCTTGCCAAAATTTTTCCTTCCATTATGGCACCTGTTTTTTTTTGCAGCCGGAGCGTGGCAACAGAGGTTGGTGATACTTGATTTTTGAAAAAGTGCATTTAAAAAAAAAATTGTGAATGAAATTGTTGGAATCCAATGCCTGACATTCCAATGATGGTATCTATCCACATTCCGTCGGGCTTCAATGGTCAGTGTGAATCTGTGTTTTCTGGTGGTCCTGGTTGTGTAGCTGACCTTTGAGAGGTTAGTGTAAATCTAATTCCTGGAGGTCCAATTGGTGGGGATTTATCTATGTCCCCTGGTGTAACCCCCCCTCCCCCACTGCCCTGCCAGTATTACTCTTTACAAAACTGAACGCTCATTACCATTGAATTTTTCTGTTACTACATCTGTAGCAAGTAAAATAAATTAATCATTTACAGCTGACAGGATCCATTTGTTATCTTTTGAATTGAAGACGCTGACCAGCAAAAAAAAAGAAAGAACTTGCATTTCGATAGCGCCTTTCACGACCTCAGGGTGTCCAAAAGCGCTTTACAGCCAATGAAGTACCTTTGAAGTGTAGTCACTGTTGCAATGTAGGATACACGGCAATCACTTGTGCACAGCAAGCTCCCACAAACAGCAATGAAATAAATGGCCAGATCAAATGTTTTAGGTGCTGGTTGGGGGACAACTGTTGGCCAGAACACTGGGAGAAGTCCCCTACTCTTCTTTGAACAGTGCCATGGGATCCTTTTATGTTCACCTGAGAGGACAGACGAGGCCTTGATTCAACATCTCATTTGAAAGACAGCACCTCCTTAAGCACTGCACTGGAGTGCCAGCCAAGATTATGGGCTCAGGTCTCTGGTGTGGGGACTTGAACCCACAACCTTCTGACTCAGAGACGAGAGTGCTACCAACTGAGCCAAGGCTCACACTAGAAGATAACTGCAGCCCTTCTTTTCAGTATTGTCTATGATATATTACACCTCTGTACTCCTTGTTTGAGAATAACTGCGCATGTTGTGTGTTAAGTTGATGACACCTGCTTTCTTAGACCAACCCCTCTTGTTTCTCCTAAGAGGAGGCCTGGGGCCCTCACCTCCAGTTAGGCCAGTCCTAGTCATTGCCCTCCTGCAGTGCATGGTAGAAATATCCCCACTTCTCTTTTTTCCTGGGAAAAGCTGAGATTCTGAGACAGGCCCTTAAAAAATAGAATCATAGAATCATACAGCACGGACAGAGGCCATTCAGCCCATTTTGCCTGTACCGGCTCTTTGAAAGAGCTCTCCACTCCCCTACTCTTTTCCCACAGCCCTGCAAATTTCTCCAAATGGTCACTGACATTTATTTTGATCAACTTGATGTTTTAACTGACAATAACTGACCGCACTATTTTGATAGGTGCAGTGTTATACAGTACCCATGATGAAAAAAGAGTAGGGAAGTTAGTTTAATAGGATAAATAAGTTAAAGAACACGGGCTGGATTTTCTCAATGGAGACGAGTTGGAGGCGAGACTGCTGCTTGTCGGGTCTATGTCCTGCCTCCATCATCTTCTGGCCAACCAGAGGGATTTCCCCCTGATTGACCTTGTTAAGTCCGTCCTGTGGGCTCAGCAGGCCAGTTAGGGAAGAAATCACGGACAGAGCATATCAACGTCTGACGTGCCATCTGTCAAGATTTCTTGAAAGAAGAAATGTCAGCTTTTGACAGCTCTGTGAAGCTGTCAAACACTGATATTCTCTGTAGTTTGATGAGTCCTTGTGTTCAGGACTCGTCAAATCTTTCAACTTTGTAGATTTCAGATGACTATTGGTTCAGAGGATCCAACAGCCAGTCTGTGAAATCTACAAGGAAGATGTCGGGACTCCCGATCCAGAGCAGATGAAGGCTGTAGTCAGAAACCAAGGTAAGTGAACACTTTTTTACCACTTAACACTCACCTTACATATTTACTACTCCACACTTGCACCCATCACTCACCTCTACATCTCACTTTCAGGCCCCTGCAGACACGTCTCCTCCAACCCGGCGGGGTTCTCTGAGGTCGGGAAGCCTTCACCTGAAAAGGTAAAATGGGACTAATCCTTTTTTCTGCCTGTTAACTACCTGTTAACAGGCAGTTAAAAGGGTTTAATCCCTTTCCTGCCTCGAGGAGACGGGACCCAAAGCAGCAGATCTTCCCGCCTCCTGGCAAAAGGGCACGGAGGCGGGACAGGGGCAGGTTTGCCATCCACCCCCACTTTCTGCTACTTTACCGGCAGTCTGCCTCCATACCCACCTCCTCGGGGCTGAGAAAATCCAGCCCCACGTTTCTGAACAAGAATGTTAAAGTGTTACTGTGCAAAGTGAATCTGGGGACTTGCCTAACAATATTTGGGCAGAAAAGAGTGGGCAGTAATGCAATCAATAGAACAAAACACCAGTTAGTCATGCTTTGCAGAAGGTCTTCCGTGGTATCAATGGGCTAGAGCATTGGCTTTCAGAGAATTTTCAGAGCAGGATTGTCCCATCTGTCCCAGGACACAAGTGCAACTTAACAAGTGGAATGAATAATTATGATGATAAATTGATTGCAAATACATTTCCCAATGCCTTCGCTGTTGGACGTTTAGATAGAGTACAGGCTCTTTGCTGAAGGCTTACATAAGAAAGAAATAGGAGCAGGAGTAGGCCATTTGGCCCCTCGAGCCTGCTTATCTCCTAAACGTGGGAGAGAAGAATGGTTGTTGATTAGCTACTCCATCGGGTAAATTAAATAATTACAGATGAAACCACAGATACAGAACCACAAACACACACACACCAAATTACCAGTGCTTTTTCGTGTGACCCAGAATTCAACAACTGCCCCAAGTTTACCAAAAGGACATGCCAAGATTAGGAAATGGCTGGATGGAGAATACTGGATGCAATCTTGTAGTGTAGCTTTCTGTGACAGCAGCATCAATTTCTTAATTAAAATTTTTTGTTTTTTATTTATGATTATTTCAAGCTTGCTAAAAATATGATTGGACTTAGTGGGGTAGAGTTTCCTGGAAAGTTACACCCAAACTGCAGAATAATAAGAACTCAATGGCGATCTGGAATCCAAATGATTGAGGAAACACGGGTGTAAGTGAATAACGCCCGCTCCAATGATGTGCCAGAGGCTCCACGATCTTTTCCGCCACTTCCACAAACCTGTCGATGAAACCCATCAACATAGCCCCGCCTCCCATTGGCAAATCCTGCCTCCGGTGCCTGGATTGGTCAGGAGATGTCCTGCAGTATACCCCAGTCGGAGAGATAAGGGTCCTGCCCAATTTAAAGAAAGCAAGACTTGCATTTATATAGCGCCTTTCATGACCTCAGGGTGCCCCAAAACAACCAATAGCCAATGAAGTACTTCGGAAGTGCAGCCACTGTTGTAATGTGGGAAATGTGCGCACAGCAAGCTCCCACAAACTGCAATGTGATAATGACCAGACAATCTGTTTTTTTGTGATGTTGAGCGAGGAATAAATATTGGCCAGGACACCGGGGAGAGCTTCCCTGCTCTTCTTCGATATAGTGCCGCGGGATCTTTTATGTCCACCTGAAAGAGCAGACGGGACCTCGGTTTAATGTCTTCATCTGAAAGACGGCACCTCTGACAGTGCAGTACTCCCTCAGCACTGCACTGGGAGTGTCAGCCTAGATTTTTGTGCTGGAGTATCTGGAGTGGGACTTGAACCCACAACCTTCTGACTCAGAGGTGAGAGCGCTTGCCACTGAGCAATGTTCCCTGTAAGCTGCACTTAGTTCTGCGTGACCTGTTTCTTTTAATGTGTGGTCCCTTTAAATTTCAATGGAAAAGCCGGTGAGCGGCCTGCGCAGGACTTTTCCCATTGCTGCGCGGCTGCTTAGAGGGAACATTGCCACTGAGCCACGGCTGACATGATTCAGTTCTGAAGGAGCCATGGCACGTCAGCCGATCCTGGCGCAAATCGCAGGAATCTCCTGTGTGACCGCTTCTGTGAGCTGCCACGGCAGATTGGCAAATAGGCCCAAAGCGCGCACGTGTTTGTGACACTCCCAGGGCGTCTGTTATTTTCAGTTGCTGACCAGTGAAGTCCACCTGCAATGCCTCCTCATCCTTGGGCATCACCCCAACTCAGACTAGGAGGAGAAGCACGCACATGATCCCATCCACCCCCTGCCCCCTGCCCACAACCACACCTTCTGACTCCCCCTGGCAACCCCAAATGCCCGACTCAGCATGCTCACTTACCGGGCTGCAACTGGATGAATGGCTCTGGTTGCTGGTGCCTGCGCTGGTGCCAGTGGCAGGAGAGCGGGGAGTCATTGAAGCTGAGTCGGGGTCTGGAGGTGGACCTCCCAAAGAAGGGACGAGGAGAGGGGACCAGCACTCTCGCTCTCTCTATATGGAAGCCCTGACATTGGCCTGAGTGGATGAGAAGGTGTAAGCCCCGTCTCTCCTCCCCACCCCCAACCCCTACAGCTGCTCCACCTCTTGGTGTGCCTCCATTTCCTCCTCGGACTCCCTTACCTCTGGGACTGGGTCCTTGGGCTTCACTGGACCTGTGGAACAAGAGGACACAGTGTTAGAATAGCCTAGCGTGTACCTGCTGGAATGCAGCCTCCAGGTGGGGAGGGGGAGGGTACGAGACCGGGTCCGTGCTCTGCGGCAGAGTGCTGCTATGGTGCGAGTCTAGGTCAATAAGAGCAGCTGGACGCTGCCGACCGCAGCCCACATCACGGGCAACGCTCCCCAGCAGGCCAGGGGCTCCAGGGCCTTCTCTTCGTAGGGGTTCAGGGTCTTCAGGAAAGGGGAACCCCACCACTCCCAATCACTTTCTCTCTGTTCCCGAGTATTCTGCACCAACCTGTCCCGCAAAGGCAAAGAAAGTGAAAAGGATGAATTGAACAGTGTGCATCGACTCCCAGTTGAAATTCATAGCTAAGGAGAGCCGGTCAATTCATATATACAACGTGTAAGACAGTGACCTTGAAATGGGTTAAAATAGCATATTGAGTGACAATAACCTCTAATACACAATGCATTCTTTTTGATAATTAGGTTGATTGAATTACACTTTAAAATGTTATGCCTGGATGGTTCGGTGGAGAGATGCATCACGTGGCATGGCACTTGGCCATGTATGAGGAAGGTCCCATGTTTGACTCCTGGTCTATGTTGAGTCAGCTGATCTCACTTAGACCAGCAGTTGGAACATAACAATTGGCCTCAGTGTCCCAGCCGATAGAAGGGAAAACAGCGGCTGAGGCTTCCACTGCTGATTGCCATTCAGTGAGCCTTGCTGAAAACTCTGCATGCATGGATGTTGGATGAGGATAGGAATCAGGCTTGACTGCGATGCTTCCCCATGATCAGAGAGTCTACAAGCACTCACCATCTAGGCTCCCACATGAAGAAGGACATTTGGGAGAAGTATCTGTGGGCTTCTGTGAAATTGTATCCCTCTTTATCTTCAGGACTGAGGAAGAGAAATCAGAATGGTTTTCTCTCTCAAGACTGAAATAAGTGACCAAACAATTCACAAAGAATGACACTGTATCGGAAAATAAATATATCGGGATACGACAATTGTGAAACCTTAATTATCACAAGCAAATATTTTATAAAACATGAATCTATGAATTGCTTAAGAGTCTCTTCTTCAGGAAATGCAAAGCGTATTGAACAGTAGACAATAAAATAATTAACTATAGTTAACACCAAAATAAAAATAATTGAAGTAATAATCTTGGGTTTGATTCTTGTTTGCTAAAAAAAAATGTAAGAGAGACCATGCTGTGCCATATGCCATTCATGATATGAAATACATATGAACATATAAATTAGGAGCAGGAGTAGGCCTCTCGGCCCCTCGAGTCTGCTCCGCCATTCAATAAGATCATGGCTGATCTGATTACTCCACATTTCCACCTACCCCCGATAACCTTTCACCCCCTTGCTTATCAAGAATCTATCTACCTCTGCCTTAAAAATATTCAGAGACTCTGCTTCCACCGCCCTCTGAGGAAGAGAGTTCCAAAGACTCACGACCCTCTGTGAGAAAAAATTTCTCCTCATCTCTGTCTTAAACGGGCAACCCCTTATTTTTAAACAGTGACCCCCTAGTTCATAATCTATCTCATAATTATATAAAAAACTGCCATGCAAATTCCAAGCGATGACATTTCTCGCAGAATATGGTCAACAGAAAGCTGGAGTGTTAAACTGTGTGTTAAGTAATCAAATGTCACTGAGCGTGTCTGCTGGACAATAGAATGACACTGTGCGCTCCCTTGTTAACAATGGAGATGTTTTGTTTAATACAGACCATGTATTTAGGAATAATCAAGTGGGCTTGACCTGTGTTGATGCTTACAACTTATAACAGATGTAAAATCTTCCACTTCAGCCCATCTGTAGCGACCTGCAGTGTACGACTGTCTTAAAGGGGGAGGAAAAAATGATTGCGGAGTGTGGATTAAATTAACAATAGGGCCTTGTGCCTGTCGCGTGGCAAAACAGTGTGGAGCTGTTGTCAACTTTGTGAAGTGGGGGGGGGGGGGGGAGATGGTGGTCATGACCTGGCAGGTGCTGGCATTGTACAGGCCCTTGCTCTCAAACAATGACCACAGATGAGCACACGTCACCTATTTGGAAACTCTTTAGCATTATATAAGAGTGGCCAAGTGGACAACCGTTTGTACCTATCATATGGTCTGCTTCCCTCTCTCTCTCTCTTTCTCGAGTGAAAAGGTTGAATGTGACATAATTTTTCTCTTTAATATGGCTGAGCGGGTTTCAAAAGGGATGAAAATGGAGTGAAATTATGAACAGATTTGTCTTGTGTGCATGCCGGCCTGTACTGTGACACCCACTCCCTCCTCTCGTAGAATTTGACAAGTTTACTTTCTATTGATGCGACAGGGCTGGTGGGTGGGGGGAAGAATGGTGCTGGGCCAGATCCACATTTCCACACAAAATCTGGTCCAAGTTCACTGGCCTGAAATAACGTCTCAATAGAGGTTATTCTGCTTAACATTTGTTTTTTTTAAAAATCTATTAAACATTCATTAGCGCTCTCTTCCCCACGCCCCCCCCACCCCAACCCCCAACTCACAGCTGTAGGGAGGGGGAATTTAAAAAAAAGAGACTTTCTTCAACAGGTTCAGTCAGGGCAAGAAAGGCCTCTATTTATGCCGACTACTTTTGTTCCTAAATTCCTTTGGGGTTGCCAGACACAAGCTCTGGGGAAAACACAAAAAAAACCTGAAGGAACTGTTATTTTACACTTACACGTGCCCTAGACTGTCAATTGTTCTCATAAAGTCAAAGTCAACTGTACGACATGTAACACAAAAAAAAGGAACTGTGTTCATATGGTAATGTGATAAAACAATACATTCATCTGTCCCTCAATCTGTCATAAGCAGATAAGTAACAGTCCAGTGGGAATATTCTTTCAAGTGGTTTATGTGTCAAAAAAAGCAGTAGTCATGAATGCTAAAGTTATGTTCTTGGGTTTTATTGTTTTAACACTACAAAGGGCATGATGCTTTTATAAGTAGAAATAAACAGATGCTCTTTTGAGTATATTTTCTTCTGGCTCGCTGCTGCTGGTCAGAACAATGGGCCGCTCATATGGATAGAGAGGCTACAGCAAGTCATGACAGATGAAATTAGCAGCTGCTGATGCTGCCAAGGTTTTTGGAGCCAGTTTTCTGCAATATTTTTAACTTCCACAATGAGGAATTTTCTCCATCGCTGGAGCTGCTGACTTTTTTCTTTTGGTCTTTTTTTTCTTTCAAAACAAACGAACAATGATGGTGGAAAAACAAAATAAGCTGGTGACCAAATGTGGCTTGACGTACTTGTTGCCATCGAAATTTAAAGACAGGAGGAGACCACCTCCGCACATTGTGCCTGTGCCATTGACAGCTCCACACAAGAGCGACATACTCCAGTCCAATTTCCCCTTCTGCTTTAATCTTTTTTCTTCTTCAAGTGTTTTTGTAACTTCCTCTTAAACGTTCCATTTGAACTCACGTCAACAACCGTTTGTGATGATCAATTCCATGCTAGAATCTTATTATTTTGCCTTTACTTATCTCTTTAGATTTCTTTTCATAAGAACAAATTTGCTTTTTTTTTCATTCATGGGATCTGGGCGTCACAGGCAAGGCCAGCATTTATTGCCCGTCCCTAATTGCCCTCGAGAAGGTGGTGGTGAACCACCTTCTTGAACCGCTACAGTCCCATCATGCCCTTTGTAGTGTTAAAACAATAAAACCCAAGAACATAACTTTAGCATTCATGACTGCTGCTTTTTCTGACACATAAACCACTTGAAAGAATATTTCCACTGGATTGTTACTTATCTGCTTATGACAGATTGAAGGACAGGTACTCCCATAATGCTGTTAGGGAGGGAGTTCCAGGATTTTGACTCAGCGACGATGAAAGATCGACGCTATCCTTCCAAGTCAGGATGGTGTGTGACTTGGAGGGGAACTTGGAGGTGCTGGTGTTCCCTGCTATACTATTAAATGCATCTTTAACTGCACCAAGCACTGAATTTTCTCTTGAGCACAGAAATGTCTTTGTGGCTGCTTGAAGGTTGAGTCCCACTCCAAAGGCTTGAGCACATAATCTCGGCTGGCACTCCACCACTCCAGTACTGAGGGAGTGCTGCACTGCCGGAGGTGCCATCTTTCGGATGAGACGTTAAACCCGAGGCCCCATCTTCCCTCTCAAGTGGACGTAAAAGATCCCGTGGCACTATTTCAAAGAAAAGCAGGAGAGTTCTCCCTGGCATCCTGGCCAATATTTATCTTTCAGCCAACACCTTAAAAAACAGATTATCTGGTCATTTATCTCATTGCTGTTTGTGGGGCCGTGCTGTGCGCAAATTTGGCTGCTGCATTTCCTACATTACAACAGTAACTACACTTCAAAAGTACTTAATTGGCTGTGAAGAGCTTTGGGACATCCTGAGGTTGTGAAAAGTGCTATAGAAATGCAAGTCTTTTTTTTTAAATGCATGAAAAATATATTTTGTGAAAGACGTCAAACAATTTGAAAACATTTAAAAGAAAATAATTGATAGAGCACAGCACAGAGAGTGGAAATGTGTCATTTTCGACTCATCTATTTGAAAATTCGAAAACAATATTTTATTTTCTTGCTGGTTTTCCTCCACCCCTTCACTCCTCAATGCATTGATACCTTGATGAAACATTAGGCCCATGCATCCTGGTTGCCCAAGTAGCCACTATTCATGTGTGAGCCTTCACACTGAGCGAAAGAAGGCCGTTCAACCACAGAGTCCAATCCCATCCTTATCTGATATCTACACACGTAGTACAGATAGAGACATGTGGAGTAGCAGAGCAAAATGATTAAGATAAGTTTGTACCAAGGAAATGGTTGGGACACACTATGCAGTTTTTGTTGTGTCGGTACCTTTCTACCTAGACACAATTCAGGACTCAGAACTCAGAGATTCAAACATGAAGTGCTTTATTGGAAGGAAAGGAAGTTCTGGAGAGTTCCGAACAAAGAGAGCTAAACTTAACAGAGAACACCCAACCATTTATCTCCTGTGACAGCGCCACCACAGGTGGGAGGAGAACACACAATAGAACACACAATACATAACATTTTTGGGTACGCCAGCATAGAAAAGTCAAGAAACCTATACGAGAGAAGATTGTTCTCCTTAGAGTAGAGAAGGACAATGGGAGATTTAATAGAGGTGTTCAAAATTATGAAGGCTTTTGATAGAGTAAATAAGAGGAAACTTTTTCCACTGGCAAGTGGATCAATAACCGGAGGACACAGATTTAAGATAATTGGCAAAAAAACAGGGGGGTAGATGAAGAGAATTTTGTTAACGCAGTGAGTTGTTATGATTTGGAATGCACTGCCCTAAAGGGTGGTGGATGCAGATTCAATAGTAACTTTCAAAAGGGAATTGGATAAATACTTGAAAAGGAAGCATTTGCAAAGCTATGGGCAAAATGCGGGAGAGTGGGACTAATTGGATAGCTCTGTCAAAGAGCTGGCACGGGCGACTGTACTGCGTAGATTCACCAAGATGCTTTCCGGGATGAGAAACTATAGTTATAAAGAGAGGCTTCAGATACTGGGATTATTTTTACTGGAGCAGTGAAGCCCAAGAGGAAACGTAATTTCAGATCTTAAAATTATGAAGGGTTTTGACTTGATGAATAGGGAATTACTACTTCCCCTGGTTGGGGAGTCAGGATCAAAATCTCTATCTGCCACAAACAACGTAATCCACGTTAGAAGGGTTATGGTTGGGGAGAGGGAAATCCCAGCCCAACACTTTCTTTATCCCTGACATGGGAACCGCTAGGCAGTTGCTACCCTGTGAGAAGCGGGTCCGATCTGGAGGTCCAAGTCAGGCTCTTTACCTGGACTATCGAAGAGTTTGCTGCAATTTTGTTTTCCAATCCCCTTATAAAGGAAGCAAACCTTTGCCCTGTTCTGGGCAGGAGGTGTTGGCTGCACATTGAGTGGACAACTGATAGTAGCATGAGAGAGCTGTGCAATGTTATAGAGTGACAGAGTTCCCAAAAGTCTACGTGCTTCCTCACACAATGCCGCTACCTACATGAATAGGAAAGGAATCCACTCATTGAACGCACAGCTCGTTTGCAGCCATTGTCACCGCATTATGCAAGTCAATGTTCATTTCCCACGTAGCCAACAGGATATCTGCATTTTAAGTCAGTCCGCTGTCCCATCAATACGTGAGTCTGAGAATAAAATGAGAAAGGGGAGCAGGAGAAGGTTATCATGAACCTTGAGTTGAGGGTGGTGCTGCTACTTGCTCTCTATGGCCTCGCCGCCAAGAATTTCTAGCAATTTTTCTTCTTTTTTATAATTCTTCAGGATGTGGACGTCGCTGGCAAGGCCCATTCCTAGTTGCCCTGAAGAAGGTGGTGGTGGCCTTTCTGCGTGAACTGCTGCAGTCCGTGTGCTGAAGGTACTCCTGTAATGCTGTTAGGTAGAGAGCTCCAGAATTTTGTCCCAGCGACAATTAATGTTATGGGGCCCTCCTCCTGTAGGTATACTCTCTCTCCATTGTGAGTGGTCTTCATCTGCAAGCAGAGTAAAAGAAGTGAGAAGTTCCAGTTAAGATGACATGCAGTAATACCCAAATGTTAACATGCAGCCCAAATGGTGAAATGTAGAAAAGATTTACTTGCATTTCTATAGCACCTTTCACAACTTCAGGATGTCCCAAAGTGCTTCACGGCCAATTAAGCACTTTTGATGTGTAGTCACTGTTGTAATGTAGGAAACGTGGCAGCCAATTTGCCCACAGCAAGGTCCCACAAACAGCAATGTGATAATGACCAGATAATCTGTTTTAGTCATGCTGGTTTAGAGATAAATATTGGCCTGGACTCCCCTGCTCTTCTTCAGAATAGTGCCATGGGATCTTTCACGCCCACCTGAGAGGGCAGATGTGGCCTTGGTTTAACATCTCACCTGAACAATGGCACCTCTGACAGTGCAGCACTCCCTCTGTACTGCACTGGAGAGCCAGCCTAGATTTTGTACTCAATCTGTGGGATGAGGCTTGAACCCACAGCCTTCTGACTCGAGGCGAAAGTGCTAGCACTGAGACTCAACGACATTAGTTGGGAGAATTCTTTTTGGGTTGAATGCATGTCGTGCATGAATGAATGAACAATTCCAGCTGAAGGCTAGGGGTGCAAAGTTTACCCTGCTGCCTAGTGGTCATTCATACTAAGGTCTGAAAGCACTTTAAGACAATGTGAGGGGGAGGTAATTGAGTGACTCACACTTAGTACAATACACTGCATTACTAGAAGGCATTGGGGCATTGTCCTTCCCTAGCTAACCCAATAAAGTAATTGAACTTATTCCTACTTTGTCTCGCATGAAGGATGCCATTCACACTGGGGCACCTCTCCTCCCATTGCCCTGGGGTGGTCTTCTTTGCGACCTGTGGTGATCACTTCCACTTCCTCCTCTGCATCACTTCCTTCAGTGGGAGCTTCAATGGTCTCCTGCACAACATACAGGCATTGCTTTTATAAGAAGCTTGCTGAGTTTCAAATTGGCCAAAACCGCAATGCTTGCTTTATCAAGCTGTCTCAGGACTTTAAAACGTGCAGCAGCATGGTGTCTCTTGCTACCTACCAATGAGCAAGCCCCTTGGTGGAGGCCGAGAGGTCATCCGACTGTTGAAATACATGTGGGGCCAGTGCACCGAGAGCAGCGGGTCTTATTCTCCCAGTACCTGCCCCTCCCCATCCCTGGCCATGCTTAAGATCGATTAGATAATCTAGCCTTGTGTGTTCAGTCAAGCATACAAATGTAAAAATAAACAGTTGGGTTTAGTTCCAGTTTCTTAAGCCGCTTCCTCTTTGAAATAAAGACAAAAGCCAAGTAACAATGACTCATACCCCATTGTAAGTTTATCTTAGCAAGGTTTCCAGGGAGCGGTCAGTAAGATTGCCCAAGCCAGCTTTACATTGCGTTAGGCCTACGCTCGTGCCACCTGGAGCATGTGTGTGTCACGCAGTTGGCTGCAAGCCGAATATGAAACCGCTGGAAATCGCCATTGGTTATCCTTCCAGGAAATTAAGAGCTGTGCCCGCGCAATTTTTTTTGAATGCCCGCCCCAGGCAGATGAAGCTCCACGCTGGGGACATGGAAGTGGAAATGTTACCCTGTTGAGGCAAACCAAAATTGCGAGCTGCGGCACCCTCAGGGAGGTAGAACGCTCCTTAAAATTCTTTGACCAAGCTGTCCTAATTATGTGGCTCGGTGTCAAATTGTGTCTGATAACGCTCCTGTGAAGCACCTTGGGATGTTTTACTGTGCTAAAAGGCGCTATATAAATGCAAGTTGTTTTCCTTCTTCTTGTTGAATGCAAAGTATGCATCGAAATTTCCCCCCCTTCTTCACGCACTGTTTTTATTGCAGGAAGGCTGTAGGATATCTTTTGTGCGGCCCACAAACAGCTTGCACCATGAGGCATAAATATTGAAAGGTGTCCTGCGAACCAAAGCTGTCACCAGAAACTACTTGCATGTTGTATCGGAATGCACTCACACAAGAAGGGATGTGGTCTAGCCACGGAGTGGCTGTCTGGAGGCTGCGCCAATTTTTAACATCTGGATGTCTTGTGTGTGTTTCTCGGAGAAGCCTGCTCACAATCACTGTGAGCACATGTGTACTGGCTGGGGGTCCTCCCAATTTGAAGGAGCTGTTGAACTTTGAGAGATATGGCCCTTGGCATTTTTGGCCAGGGCTCCAAGGAAGAACTCCCAGAGAGAGAATCCAATTGGCATGCTTCGTTTCTCAATTGCACTGTTATCTTTACTCATTCTCTCACTGAGAAACACAGGGGCATACGTTGCATGGCAGCAGGCTGGCAGAGAAGATATCATCATGTTCCCTCGGTTAGAAGGCATTAATGTTCTGAAGTCATTGTAAGGTCTTCCCAAGATGAAGTGGCATCATCAAATGGCAGCCAGGATCTGAGCAGGTCGTAGCAGATCACAGCAAGTGCAGGCACCATCACAGACCTAGAACCCCAGAACATAAGAACATAAGAAATAGGAGCAGGAGTAGGCCAATCGGCCCCTCGAGCCTGCTCTGCCATTCAATAAGATCATGGCTGATCTGATCCTAACCGCCAATCTACTATCACAGAACCATCTCCTGAATCTAACAGAATTAGACACACGAAATAGGAGCAGGATCAGTCTACACGGCCCCTGGGCCCGCTCCGCTACCCACAGGGCCATGTCCGATCCGAACCTAGACTCATGTCCAAATTCCTGCCTGCTCCCCGTAACCCTTAATTCCCTTTACTTCTAGGAAACTGTCTATTTCTGTTTTAAATTTATGTAATGATGTAGCTTCTACAGCTTTTTGGGGCAGCATATTCCATGGACCTACCACCCTCTGAGTGAAGTAGTTCCTCCTCATCTCAGTTTTGAAAGAGCAGCCCCTTATTCTAAGACTATGCCCCCTAGTTCTAGTTTCACCCATCATCGGGAACATCCTCCCCGCATCCACCCGATCCAACCCCTTCACAATCTTATATGTTTCAATAAGATCGCCTCTCATTCTTCTTAACTCCAATGAGTAGAGTCCCAATCTACTCAACCTCTCCTCATATGTCCATCCCCTCATCCCCGGGATTAACCGAGTGAACCTTCTTTGTACTGGCTCGAGAGCAAGTATGTCTTTTCTTAAGTATGGACACCAAAACTGTATGCAGTATTACAGGTGCAGTCTCACCAATACCTTGTACAGCTGAAGCAATACCTTCCTATTTTTATATTCTATCCCCCTAGCAATGAAAGCCAACATTCCATTGGCCTTCTTAATCACTTGCTGCACCTGCATACTAACCTTTTGAGTTTCGTGCACCAGGACCCCCAGATCCCTTTGTACTTCAGTACTTTCCAGTTTCTTGCCATTAAGATAATAACTTGCTCTACGATTTTTCCTGCCAAAGTGCATAACCTCACACTTTCCAGTATTGTATTCCATCTGCCAAATCTCTGCCCACTTACTTAGCCTGTCTATGTCCCCTTGCAGGTTTTTTATGTCCTCCTCACTCACTACTTTCCCTCCCATCTTAGTATCATCTGCAAACTTTGATATGTTACACTCGGTCCCCTCCTCCAAATGATTAATATAGATTGTAAAGAGTTGGGGACCCAGCACTGACCCCTGCGGAACACCACTAGTTACTGATTGCCAGTCTGAGAATGAACCATTTATCCCAACTCTCTGCCTTCTGTTAGATAGCCAATCCTCTATCCATGCCAGAATATTACCCCCAATCCCGTGAATTTTATCTTAAGCAATAATCTTTTGTGTGGCACCTTGTCAAATGCCTTTTGGAAGTCTAAATACACTACGTCCACTGGTTCCCCTTTATCCACCCTATATGTTACTTCCTCAAAGAACTCCAGCAAATTTGTCAAACATGACTTCCCCTTCATAAAACCATGCTGACTTTGTCCTATTAAATTATGATTATCCAAATGTCCTGTTACTGTCTCCTTAATAATGGACTCCAAAATTTTACCTACCACAGATATTAGGCTAACTGGTCTATAGTTTCCAGCCTTCTGTCTACTGCCCTTTTTAAATAAGGGTGTTACATTAGCAGTTTTCCAGTCTGCCGGGACCTTTGCTGAGTCCAGGGAGTTTTGGAAAATTATTACCAATGCATCCACAATCCCTACCGCCACTTCCCTCAAGACCCTAGGATGTAAGCCTTCAGGTCCAGGTGATTTATCCGCCTTGAGTCCCATTATTTTACCGAGTACCACTTCCTTAGTGATTTTGATCGTGTTTAGCTCCTCCCCCCCTATAGCCCCCTGTTTGTCCAGTGTTGGGATATTCTTAATGTCCTCTACTGTAAAGACTGATACAAAATATTCATTCAGTGTTTTTGCCAGACTTTCAGGAGGGAGCGCTGGTGAAGAGGAGCAAGTGGACCTAGATGTTGAGGCACAGCAAGAAGCTGCCCAGGGGCACAGCCCTGCCATTCTCCTGCCATATGGGCCAAGGGTTCATAGTGAAAAACCTGGCATGCTGCGAATTATGTGTTCAATGCCATTTCGTCCCTTCCAATTTTCTCTCCGTATCCTCTTTTGGGGGAGCTGACACATGCTAGGATATATATAGCAGGTGATAGCAATCCTCCACCAATACGCTGAAACCAAATAAAGAACCCTTACCACTGCCCTGACCGGAGATCAGGAACTGAGATGGGATCTCCTAGGGTGAAGTTAATGCCTTTGCTGTTGTTCATGGACGTTCTATCCTCCCTACCCAAAATTCCAACGTGTGCGTAAGGACTGCTTAAGCAGAAAATTCACCCTTCCGTTCTATGTAGCCCAGTATCGTACCAGGCAGAGCACCAACCCACTGAAAGATGCCATTTAAAAAACAAATCCATGTGAATAATGCCCCCATTTGTAAGCAACATAGTCTCTGCTGCGTATAATTATCAGGAAAGACTGAACTGGCTGTGGCTTTTTTCTCTAGAAAAGGGAAGACTCAGGGGTGACGTAAAAGAGGTCTTTAAAACTATGAAGAGGCTTAATAGGGTAGATGTAGAGAAGACTAGTGGGAGAGTTCAAAACTTGGGGCCATAAATATAAGATATATAATAAATCCAATAAGGAATTCAGGAGAAACTTCTTTGCCCAAAGAGTGGTTAGAATGTGGAACTTGTTACCACAGGGAGTGGTTGAGGTGAATAGCATTGATGCATTTAAGGGGAAGCTAGATAAGTACATGAGGGAGAAAGGAACAGAGGATGTGCTGATAGGTTAGATGAAGTAGGGTGGGAGGAGGCTCGTGTGGAACATAAACACCAGCACAGAACAGTTGGGCCGAATGGCCTGTTTCTGTGCTGTAAATGTTATGTAATTCTACGTTATAGGTCATTCACATGTTTTAGCACAAGTGTGATTTCTCACCTTAATGGGTCAGATTCTGTTTGTGACCAGCTTGCTGGCTCTTTGTATTCTTTCATTTACAATTTCTAATGTGGAGAAATCTGCTTAGGCAGAGCCTGTATAGCAGCAATTACACTGGAAGTCATTGCACACAAGGGTTAATCCTACAGTCTCAGTAGGGGCCTGCGACAGCAGAGAGCGTGGGCCAGAGGATCAGAGCTACCACATTGTAGCCCTATCTCCAAACTGCGTTTCCTGCCAACGTGACCTCCTCGCTGGGAGTGCAAAATCACCGAATTAATCCAACAGTTTTCCAAACCAAGAAAGAACAAAAACAGCATCAATGATTCTGCGCATTTACTTATAACAAGGATTCCTTGCATGTAGGTCTTTGGATCTTAGGGGTTAGTGAGCGTGGGGGCGGAGCGATTATTCTCTTCTCCTGAATTCAGGTCAAAAAATCTGGTGTGAGCAAAAACATGCTTCTTTATTAGGACAAAAGTTCATTTGCGGAAAAGCTTGAGTTGTTTTAGATTTAATCAACAAAATGAATTTGGAAAGGAACAAATAACATAAACGCTTACAGCTGTCTTCACAAAGGACAATGCTGAAAGGAGTTGAAGGCTTTTATTGGTGGAATCCTCAATGCTTCCGAGACCATCGTATTCTGTCCATCTGTCTGCACGTGCTGCGTCTGGCTGAGGGTGAGCTCTACGTTGATGCTGATCCCACTCCACAGACTTAAGTGCAAAATCTAGGCTGACACTCCCAGTGCAGTACTGAGGGGGTGCTGCACTGTCAGAGGTGCCGTCTTTCGGATGAGATGTTAAAGATCAGGAGGACGTAAAAGATCCCGTGGCACTATTTCAAAGAAGAATGGGTGAGTTCTCCTGGCTAATATTTGTCCCTCAACCAACATCACTAAAACTGGTCATTATCACATTGCTGTTTGTGGGACCTTGCTTTGCACTAATTGGCTGCCGCGTTTCCTGCATCACACCAGTGACTGCACGTCAAAAGTACTTAATTGGCTGTAAAGCGCTTTGGGACGTCCAGTGGTTGTGAAAGGTGCTATATGAATGCAAGCATTTCTTTTCTTTCTTTCTTTCTCCTGCAGTAGGTATCTGAGTGCAGCTTTGCCCATGTCGATGCCTCTGTGTTTTTATCGAGTTTAAGTTAAATTTTTGTATTCATTTTTCAAGATCAATATCTGGGTTGAACCCAAAAAAAAAGACCGTTTATTAGGCTATGACAGCTTATTTGTGCACACTTGTGAAGTTAACTCGATATGATGCCCATTGGCACTGTTGGCATCTTGATTTAACAAAGAGACAAAAATCTGGTTTGTATTTCGCTTGACACTTGGTAAAGTTGGGTTGAAAGCTTTGAATCAATATAGGTACTCCAACATCTCGCGGAGAGGATAAACACCAACACAAAATATTTGGGCCGAATGGCCTTTCTACTTGTTGCAACTTCTCTGTCTTTCTACGACTATCAGATGTCCTAATGAGTTTTACATTTGCACTGTGTAAGGTTTATGCTCACCGCACAAAGGAAGAGAAACAATTATTTTACCATCTTGTCCTGCAGTTTTGGTCTCCTTATTTAAGGAAGGATGTACGTGCATTGGAGACAGTTCAGAGACGGTTCACTAGGTTAATTCCAGAGATGAGAGGGTTGACTTATGAAGAAAGGTTGAGCAGGCTGGGCCTATACTCATTGGAGTTTAGAAGAATGAGAGGTGATCTTATCGAAACATATAAGATACTGAGGGGGCTCGACAAGGTAGATGCAGAGAGGTTGTTTCCCCTTGTGGGGAAATCTAGAACTTGGGGGCACAGTCTCAGAATAAAGGGTCGCCCTTTTAGAACTGAGATGAGGAGGAATTTCTTCTCTCAGAAGGTCGTAAACCTGTGAAATTCTCTGCCCCAGAGAGCCGTGGAGGCTGGGTCATTAAATACATTTAAGGTGGAGATAGACAGATTTTTGCAAGATAAGGGAGTGAAGGGTTATGGGGAGTGGGCTGGGAAGTGGCTTTGAGCCCAAGATCAGCCATGATCTTATTGAATGGCGGAGCAGGCTCGAGGGGCCAAGTGGCCTATTCCTGCTCCTATTCTTATGTTCTTATGTCACTTTGTAAATTCTGATAAACACATTTTAGCACATTATGGTATTTAAAAAAAAATACATTGGGAGGTCCATTTACAAAAGCAGACACTTTTGGATATAACAAGTAAACATAATCCTGGTTGACTAATCTTCATGTCAGACGCACAAACAAATTTCATTCCTAGCTTGCGAGTGTCAGGAAAAGAGAACATTTAAACACGTACTTTATGTAGATATATTTCATCAAGCTACTCTGCTCACAAATAAGAACACCTGCTTACGCTGGAACACGCGGGGAAATTTACATTACAAGGGATTTATTATGTCAGAGCAAATGTCAGATAAGTGATACGCCTGACGATACAAAAATAAGAAAAAAAAATTGAAACAGACATCCCTAAGTTTGTGATTTTTTTTTCTTGGCACAGTAGGAGGGGAGGCTGGGTGCAACAAAGTGAGAGCAACAGATGGGAGGGATGAAGGTACAGTTTTAGCAGACAGGAAAACAGTCTGAGCTTTCATTTAAACACAGCAGATTCTTGACAAACTCTAATGTCCAAACCCCCCCCCCCCCGCTTAATGCTATAACAGATGCAAAATTCCCTTTGTCAGGAAAATGGCCCACATATGTTGGGCCTTAACAATCCTTCCTTTCCTATTATAGCAGACAGATGTTCAGAACTTTTAGTTGGATGGTTTAGTGAATACGACAATGAACGATATAACTTCCGGCTGACTCGCTTTCTATGCAAACTGCACAAGGGGGTGAACTAATGTAAAATGAGTTGCAGAAAGTACTCGGATAGAAATTGAAGCATGAACAAGCAGCCAGGGAGCCACCCGTCTGCCTATGGGGTGCGCCTGACGTTGTTTGTTGTATAGCTGGAATATTAGTCAGACCTGTTGTGAAGAGATTATTGAATTAGCTACTGATGAGACCGGATTGATATATCGCTCCAAGAGAGCAATAGTGCTTTGTTCGTTTAATAACTATCGTTTACCAGTTTCAAATATTCCTAACGTAAGTTTGTGTCAAAGTAACAACTATGTAATAAATATAAAACCTGCTCTTTGTCAGTATAATCTTAATATTAATGTTCTGAAAAGTAATACAGCTTACCTGGTCATTATCAAATTTCTGTTAGTGGGAGCTTGATGTGCGCAAATTGGCTGCTGCGTTTCCTACATTATAACAGTGACTACACTTCAAAGTACTTCATTGGCTGTGAAGTGCTTTTGGACATCCCGAGATCGTGAAAGGCGCTATATAAATGATAGTCTTTCTTTCTTAGAAAGGGCCTGGTTCACTTGCTGTTATTTTCCCGCTCTCCTACCCTGCAGGCACTGACTCCTGATGGCGTACAGTTCCACAGGTGCTGGCAACTCTCCAAAACCTTGTCAAAGAGGCCATTCCTCCTATGTGAGTATAGGCAGCGAATGTCAGCTGGCTACCCGACTGCAGTCAGCATTGCAGCTGAGCCCAGTCTTCTCCAAACCTGACTCCTAGCAGGAGTCACTAGGTAGCAATTTTTCCCCTCCCTTAGCCCAGGGGAGTCAAGGCCAGTTGTGGTGCCCCTCCCACTCCCACGCCAGATATTAGCACAGACCAGGGCTCCAACCTGGAACGTTCCTGATCCATGTGGCTCAGTTCTGTAGTGTATGTACCTTTAAGGGGAGAACTACTTTTTACAGCTCCTGTATACTGTAGTACCGGCAGTGACCACACCTGTATATAAACCCTGAGTAGGGATCTGTACTTTTAATTTTAGAGTAACCCTCATCCAGTAAACACCTGTTGTTTGTTATCTGCAGTCTCTGTCTGTTTATTGAAGGACACCATACATCAAGATACACGGACTTAACAGTGGCGACGAGTGGATTCAAACCTACCTGCAACTCTGCATCACCTCCCAGGGATTCGCTCCTGGAGAACAGTAAAAAAAAAGGCCGAGTCCAGAAATACGGGCGTCGACCATCCAGAGAAGACTTGAGCATCGCAGAGGAGGCTGTTGAGAGCTGGGCTTGGTTCTCCAGTCACGACGATCCAGCGCAACGGGCTGGCAACAGGTACGGCGCAGACCCTTCCCGGACAGCGGCAGCTGGAGCCGACCGACGGCACAGATAAAGGCCGAGCAGCGTCGACGGGGTAAGAGAGAGGGTAAAGCGCACAGGGCGCAGCCGGGGTTGAAGACCGAGCGGCGTCGACGAAAACAAAAAAAAGAGAGCGAGGGTAAAGTGCACAGGGCGCAGCCGGGGTTCGGGACCGAGCAGCGTCAACGAGAGAGGCGCGCAGGAAAACGCGCAGAGCACAGTCAGTGATCAAGGGCCGAGCAGCGTCCGCGGAGAAGAAAGGGAAGCGCAGGAGACGCCATCTGAGCCGCAGCGGAGCAGAAGGGAGAGCGCGGGAGACGCCATTTTTTTTTTAGCCGCAGCGGAGCAGAAGGGAGAGCGTGGGAGACGCCATTTTGTTTGAGCCGCAGCGGAGAAGAAGGGAGAGCGCGGGAGACGCCATTTTGTTTGAGCCACAGTGGAGAAGGGAGAGCGTGGGAGACGCCATTTTGAGCCAGTCTAACCACACCCAGGGATGCCGAAGAGTGGCAGTGTCACAGCATTCGACAA
The DNA here is from genome assembly GCF_052327205.1 of Somniosus microcephalus. Classification (NCBI taxonomy): domain Eukaryota; kingdom Metazoa; phylum Chordata; class Chondrichthyes; order Squaliformes; family Somniosidae; genus Somniosus; species Somniosus microcephalus. The sequence goes on from NC_141001.1 coordinate 101,688,278, forward strand.
TGAAGTCGAAGATTGGACAACATATGTCGAACGCATAGAAGTGTACTGCAAGGCGAATGAAGTGCCAGATGACAGGAAAGCGCTGGTATTGTTGAATTCAATGGGTGCAAAAACGTATGGCTTGCTGCGAAACCTAGTAACCCCAGAGAAGCCAGCATTCTCATCCAGAAGAGAACAGCTGTCAGTATGCCAGGGGACCTTGATGTGTGGATCCCGAGTGGTAATTCCACCCAAGTTAAGGGAGAGAGTGCTCAATGAGCTTCACGAAGGCCATCTGGGAGGGGTGAAAATGAAAAGCCTTGCTAGGGCTTATGTGTGGTGGCCGGGGATCGATCAGCAAATCGAGGACCTGACAAAGAGCTGCTCAGGATGCCAGAAGGTCCAAAATGCACCACCACATGCCCCTCTACACCCATGGGAGTGGCACTCATCTCCATGGCAACGGGTGCATATTGATTTTGCTGGTCCATTCATGGACTCAATGTTTTTAATAGCCGTGGATGCGCACTCGAAATGGCCTGAGGTGATCAAAATGTCCTCCACCACCACGGAGAAAACTATTGCAGTCCTACGGACCATATTTGCCAGGAACGGCTTGCCAGAGCAGATTTGCTCTGATAATGGACCACAGTTTATGTCCGAAGAATTTCGAAGATTTATGAAAAGGAATGGGGTAAGGCATTACACATCCGCCCCGTATCATCCAGCCACAAATGGATTGGCTGAGAGGTTCGTACAAACCTTTAAAAAAGCAGTAAGGGCCATGTGCGATGACGACATTCCACTGCAGCATAAAGTGGACAATTTCCTGTTAGCCTACAGAAATGCGACACATGCAGTCACCAACCAGACCCCGGCCATGATGTTCTTTAATCGAAGGTTGAGATCTCGTCTGGATTTGCTCAGTCCAAATGTACGAAGAGATGTTGAGAATAAGCAATTCCAGCACATCAATGAGAAGCCGACAAGGAGCTTCAATGTAGGGCAACCAGTCTTGGCCCGCGACTACCGAACAGAGAAATGGCAACCAGGAACGATATGCACACGGCAGGGGCCACTAATGTACACAGTGGATTTTGGGGAGAACATTGTGAGACGCCATGTCGACCAGATCCTAGAGTCACAGGAATGAGTCAACCCCAGGTCTCGCATACCTGGTGATGAACCCGACATACAGGTAGCATCTACCCCAGAAACAGTAGCATTGGAAGCTGATGAACCAACCGACGACAGGGGGCCAGAATCGCCTCCGCACCAAGAGCAAGACACTCAGGAAAGGTGCTATCCAGAAAGGATCAGGAAGCCGCCCCAAAGACTGAATTTATAAATGGACTATTTGCAGTTAATGTTGCATGTTAAAAGTGTTAATTGTTAAATGAATGTTATGGTACTGTTAATCTAAAGGGGAGGAATTGTAGTAAGAACATAAGAACATAAGAAATAGGAGCAGGAGTAGGCCAATCGGCCCCTCGAGCCTGCTCCGCCATTCAATAAGATCATGGCTGATCTGATCCTAACCGCCAATCTACTATCACAGAACCATCTCCTGAATCTAACAGAATTAGACACACGAAATAGGAGCAGGATCAGGCTACACGGCCCCTGGGCCCGCTCCACTACCCACAGGGCCATGTCCGATCCGAATCTAGACTCATGTCCAAATTCCTGCCCGTTCCCCGTAACCCTTAATTCCCTTTACTTCTAGGAAACTGTCTATTTCTGTTTTAAATTCATGTAATGATGTAGCTTCTACAGCTTTTTGGGGCAGCATATTCCATGGACCTACCACCCTCTGAGTGAAGTAGTTCCTCCTCATCTCAGTTTTGAAAGAGCAGCCCCTTATTCTAAGACTATGCCCCCTAGTTCTAGTTTCACCCATCATCGGGAACATCTTCCCCGCATCCACCCGATCCAACCCCTTCACAATCTTATATGTTTCAATAAGATCGCCTCTCATTCTTCTGAACTCCAATGAGTAGAGTCCCAATCTACTCAACCTCTCCTCATATGTCCATCCCCTCATCCCCGGGATTAACCGAGTGAACCTTCTTTGTACTGACTCGAGAGCAAGTATGTCCTTTCTTAAGTATGGATACCAAAACTGTACGCAGTATTCCAGGTGCGTTCTCACCAATACCTTGTACAACTGAAGCAATACCTCCCTATTTTTATATTCTATCCCCCTAGCAATGAAAGCCAACATTCCATTGGCCTTCTTAATCACTTGCTGCACCTGCATACTAACCTTTTGAGTTTCGTGCACCAGGACCCCCAGATCCCTTTGTACTTCAGTACTTTCCAGTTTCTTGCCATTAAGATAATAACTTGCTCTACGATTTTTCCTGCCAAAGTGCATAACCTCACACTTTCCAGTATTGTATTCCATCTGCCAAATCTCTGCCCACTTACTTAGCCTGTCTATGTCCCCTTGCAGGTTTTTTATGTCCTCCTCACTCACTACTTTCCCTCCCATCTTAGTATCATCTGCAAACTTTGATATGTTACACTCGGTCCCCTCCTCCAAATCATTAATATAGATTGTAAAGAGTTGGGGACCCAGCACTGACCCCTGCGGAACACCACTAGTTACTGATTGCCAGTCTGAGAATGAACCATTTATCCCAACTCTCTGCCTTCTGTTAGATAGCCAATCCTCTATCCATGCCAGAATATTACCCCCAATCCCGTGATTTTTTATCTTAAGCAATAATCTTTTGTGTGGCACCTTGTCAAATGCCTTTTGGAAGTCTAAATACACTCCGTCCACTGGTTCCCCTTTATCCACCCTATATGTTACTTCCTCAAAGAATTCCAGCAAATTTGTCAAACATGACTTCCCCTTCATAAAACCATGCTGACTTTGTCCTATTAAATTATGATTATCCAAATGTCCTGTTACTGTCTCCTTAATAATGGACTCCAAAATTTTACCTACCACAGATGTTAGGCTAACCGGTCTATAGTTTCCAGCCTTCTGTCTACTGCCCTTTTTAAATAAGGGTGTTACATTAGCAGTTTTCCAGTCTGCCGGGACCTTTGCCGAGTCCAGGGAGTTTTGGAAAATTATTACCAATGCATCCACAATCTCTACCGCCACTTCCCTCAAGACCCTAGGATGTAAGCCATCAGGTCCAGGTGATTTATCTGCCTTGAGTCCCATTATTTTACCGAGTACCACTTCCTTAGTGATTTTGATCGTGTTTAGCTCCTCCCCCCCTATAGCCCCCTGTTTGTCCAGTGTTGGGATATTCTTAGTGTCTTCTACTGTAAAGACTGATATAAAATATTCATTCAGTGTTTTTGCCATCTCCATATTTCCCACCATTAATTTCCCGGTCTCATCCTCTAAGGGACCAACATTTAATTTAGCCACCCTTTTTGTATGTACCTTTAAGGGGAGAACTACTTTTTACTGCTCCTGTATACTGTAGTACCGGCAGTGACCACACCTGTATATAAACCCTGAGTAGGGATCTGTACTTTTAGTTTTAGAGTAACCCTCATCCAGTAAACACCTGTTGTTTGTTATCTGCAGTCTCTGTCTATTTATTGAAGGACACCATACATCAAGATACACGGATTTAACAAGTTCCACAGTAAGTTCAGAGCATTTACCAGCTGAACTATCTGGAGAACTTGGCATACTCACTTTTCTTGGTCACATTGTCTTTTAGACAGCAACTTGGTTTAGTTTGATATAGAAAAACATGCCAACGCGCTTCACAGAGGCGCAACCAGGAATAAATAGACGCTAAGAAAAAGGAAAAAGAAAGACTTGCATTTATATTGCACCTTTTATGACCTCATGACGTCCTAAAGCGCTTGACAGCCAATGAAGTACTTTTGACGTGCAGTGACTGTTGTATTGTAGGAATACATACATATGTAGGAAGAGGCATGAGGCGGAGGTGACCAAATGCTTGGTCAAAGAGATGGGACATTAAGGATGGTCTTAATTTGAAGTCCCCTTTAAATTCTCCTGGCCAGCTGCTTGCCCAAAATGGGTGGAAAGAGGCCGCTGGCTGGCTGCCTGCAGGCGAAGATCGGCTGCCTGTAGGCCACCTGTTGGCACTCAGATAAGTCGGGGAGGGGGGTGCGGGGAGGCTTTCAGCAGGGTCTATCGGGTAGGAAGTGGGGCGGGGTGGGGGGGTACAAGGGCAACAGAAGCCCTGACTTTCCTTGTGGGGCCCGGAGGAGCACTGCTGCTCCAAATAGCAATCAGCCCCTCTTGGATTGGTTGCTGTTTGGCTATGGTATTATGGGTCCAGATATGGCCTTGTGTGGCAGGTGCACCAGGCACAAGTAGACACCTTTCACCCGAAAAATCAATAAAGTGTGACGCCATGGGTTGGGCCATCGAGCATATGTGCCAATACAGAAAAGGAGCAAAAGCTGGCCAATAACTTCAAGAGAGCTGACACAGTGCTCTGCCACCCCACCTAAAAATACGTGGACATCTCAAGAACTGCGCTTACATACGAAAACAATCAGTATGTACTGACATGAATCAGTCATTCATGAAAGAAAGACTTATGAAATAATACTGAGCGGCCTACGGGTGGCGCTGTCCAGGGAGAGTATAAATACTCGGGCACGGGCCCAGCTTGCGCAGGACATTCTTAACAGGAACTAGTGAAGGACACAACTAGACCTCCATGTTGTAAAACAGTTGATTAAAGCTTTGTTTAACGCTTAGACCAAGTGCCTAGTAGTTTTCTTACGTCATGTACCTTAAGCAGTAAGTGATCGGTAAACCCAAGGTTCCTTCCTTGGTCTGATTGGGGAATTCACAAAATCGGTTGCGCATTTCTGGGAGGGGAATCCAGGGGCATTCATGTTATATTCAAGAAAATAAGTTCACAAGTAACAGGTGTTTAATATTTAAAAAAGGAAGAACACAGAGGGTTTTCAACAGACTAACCACACCATCATTAATCCCTAATTCCTCTCAACAGTTACTTTCCCATATCCAACCCCCACTGCCAGTTCACAAGGCACTCCGACCCTTCGACCCAGTCCCACTCTCTCATGAGAGTTGCTCCAGTATAAAGAGATAGCAACCTGGGCCATTAGCAGTGGGAGTGGTGCAAGGGGGAGGAGCAGGATATCTTCTGCGTTGCCCACCAGACTTGAGAGGAACATCGAATTACATTTTTAAAAATGTATTCATTCGTTCATGGGATCTGGGCGTCGCTGGCAAGGTCGGCATTTATTGCCCATCCCTAATTGCCCTTGAGAAGGTGGTGGTGAGCCGCCTTCTTGAACCGCTGCAGTCCGTGTGGTGAAGGTGCTGAATTTGTCGTGGCGGTTTGGTACAACTGAGTGGGCTTGCCAGTTGCCATTTCCGAGGGCAGTTAAAAGTCAACCACATTGCTGTGGGTCTGGAGTCACATAAAGTGCCAGACTGGGTAAAGATGGCAGATGGGCATTAGTGAACCAGATGGGTCTTTACAACAATCCAATAGTTTCATGGTCACCATTACTACTGTAATACTAGCTTTTTAATTCCAGATTTATTTAATTAACTGAATTGTAAATTTCCCCAGCTGCCGTGGTGGGATTTGAACTCACGTTTCTTCAGATCATTAGTCCAAGCCTCTGGATTATTAGCCCAGTAACATAACCACTATGCTACCGTACCCTAGAACATAGAATATACAGCACAGAAACAGGCCATTCGGCCCAACTAGACTGTACTGGTGTTCATACGCCACACGAGTCTCCTCCCATTCCATCTATCTCATTTCAGTCTTTCAGCCTATCTTTCTACTCCCTTTTCTCTCATGTATTTGTCTAGTTTCTTTTTGAAGGCATAAGAGGGGCAGAACGCTGCAGGTGTGCAGCCCAGTCGCTCTGAATTGTGTCAGCAGATGCGGACACGCTGATAGTGTTCTATTGAAATGCTGACTGTCCGTCTGAGATGCTGACAATTAGCTTGCATTATTACCAAGGTGGCACTGCGGAGGGGTGAAAATCGGCTACTGTCTATGATTGCTCCACTCTGCTTTTTGCTGATATAAGCTGCGTTGCTGTTCAGAGGTGCTGAGTGAAGCCCAGGCTCATCCCATACAGAGAGAGGGGGGAAATCCACAGCAGAATTCCACTTACCTCTCTTACCCACAGGTGGTGCCGGCCAAGGTAGACCAGAGAAAAAAGCTTGAAAAATAAGGCAAGTACATTGCGGGGGTCGGGGGGGTGGTGGTGGTGGTGGAGGGGGTGGTGGGGTGGATTGTACCTTCATCAAAAAAAACAAGAAAGATTTATGCTTTTTGCTTTTACAATAGGTCTCTCTCTGCGCATGGTGTATAACTGGTACAGATGTGGCACTGAAAGAATGAAAGACTTTGGGGAGAAATTCATCATAGCCCAGGAGTGGGCGCTGTAGTGTATGTACCTTGAAGAAGGAACTATATTCTGTAGCCCCTGTATACTGCAGTACCAGTAGTGACCACCCCTGTATATAAGCCTGTGTAGTAACTTTGTATAGTAGTTCCAGTTTTGTCTCCATTCAGTAAACACCTGTTATAACCAACTTCTGCAGTCCGTGTCTCAATTACACACGGACGTTACATTGGCGACGAACAGATCCGAACTTACCTACAGTTCTGCACTACCTCACGGGGATCCATCCCTGAAGCGAAGTTGTTCGAGGTCGAGGCCAGAAGGAAGAAATCCAAAAAGAAAAAAAACCAAACAAACAGAAGAAACGGGCGTCGACCGTGGGCAACCGCCCTTGGATTCATCGAAATCGAAGATTTGCAGGAGAGGCTGTCGAGAGCGGGGCTTGGTTATCCAGTCTATGGTGTTCCAGCTAATCGGGCTGGTGGCAGGTAGTACACTGATCCTTCCTGGGCTGCGGCGGGCTAGAGCTCGATCGGGTGGCTTTTCAACGGTGCCGAGCAGCATTGTCGGGAAGAGGAGAGAGAGAGAGAGGGTGGAGCACACAGGGCGCGGCCGGTGCTACGAAGCCGGGCAGCGTACAGACCCGAGAAGAGGGAGGAAAGTGTCCCATAGGGTCTGCTCTGACGACGGGAACAGTAACTAAAATAAAAGAAATTAGAAGCGCAGAAAGCCGCGAGGAGCTGCAGTTTGCCACGGGGACCGCAGAGAGCGGCGTTGGCAGCAGCGCGGGGGGAAGTGCGCGAAGACCATAGGGCGTCACCATCAAGGCATAAAAACGCCAGCAACAGCGCTGGCAGCAGCGAAAAAGGCAGAAAGCGTGGGAGGCGCCATCTTAATCCAGCGGGGAAGAAGGCAAAGCGCGGGAGGCGCCATTTTGTTCAATCGGGGAAGAAGGCAAAGCGCGGGAGGCGCCATCTTAGATCTCCAAGATGCCGAAGACTGGCAATATCACTGCCTTCGATAATGCAATAGAAGACTGGACCACGTATGTGGAAAGAGTCGAAGTATATTGCAAGGCAAATGAAGTAGCCGATGAGAAAAAGGCATCGGTACTACTAAACTTAATGGGCGCAAGAACATACGGCCTATTGCGGAACCTGATCACTCCAGTCAAACCGATGGAGAAGAGTTTTAACGAAATTGTTGATATCCTACAGGAACACCTAAATCCTACACCGCTGCTGATAGCAGAAAGATTTAAATTCCACAAGAGAAATCAGCATAAAGATGAGAGCAATGCTGATTACCTTACGGAACTACGCAAGCTATCAAAGCACTGCCAGTTCGGAGCAGGACTGGCAGATACCCTACGGGACAAATTTGTCTGTGGACTCCTGAGTGAAGGAACCCAGAAGAGGTTACTCTCAGAGAAAGAGCTGACGCTAGATAAGGCTTTCAGCGTGGCAGTATCGTACGAAGCAGCAGCAAGGGGAGCTGCGGAAATACAGCAAAAGCCACAGGAATACGGCACCCATGAAATGACACGGGGATTTGAAAAATGTTATCGCTGCGGCAGAACAACCCATGACCAGAAGGACTGCTGGTCCAAGGACAAAACATGCAGGCAATGCAGAAAGATGGGACACATTGCACGAGTTTGCAGGTCCGGGAAGAAGACTAACGACAACAAAAAGACTACTAAGGAAAAGTACAGGAAAGTACAAAAGATGATGGACAGTAGTTCCGAAGACCAGAAGAGCGATAGTGAATCCGGGAACAAGAGACTAAGCTGTCTCAAAATACACAACGTAATCACAAAAGAGGATCACTGAACCATTTGGGTCACCCTCACGATAGCAGGGTCCCAAGTCAAAATGGAATTGGATACAGGATCAGCCCTGACCGTCATGAATCGATGAGACTACGAGCGGCTATTCTCACACATACCCTTGAAAGACACATCCATTGTCTTGAAGACATATACGGGGCAGAAAGTATACCCCAGAGGGAAAATAAGGGTGCCTGTCAAATACAACGGCAAGGAAATACAGAAATTGTATCTGTACATGCTGCAAGATGGTGGACCACCGTTATTGGGACGTGAATGGATCAGAAAGATAAGTTTAGACTGGCACTCCATTCAGGCACTGACTGTGGCTGGTAAAAAGGATGACGACGTCACACCTGGACGATTGTCAAAAATCTTGGCTAACGCTAAAGAGGTATTTCAACAAGAACTGGGAACTCTTAAAGGCGTAACCGCCTCGCTAAAAATAGAAGAGAATGCAATTCCCAAGTTTTTCAAAGCAAGACCGGTACCGTATGCAATTCGCCCAGCCGTCGACGCAGAGCTGGAGAATCTGGAGAATGCAGGCGTGTTAACTAAGGTAGACTGGAGCGAGTGGGTGACACCCATCATTCCTGTCATGAAGAAAATGTTAAACAATAAGTCTGAGGAGCCAAGGAAGGTTCGCATCTGTGGGGACTTCAAGGTGACTGTGAACCCAGTCCTTCACACAGTACAGTATCCTCTTCTGAGGATAGAAGATATTTTCGCCTCACTATCTGGAGGGAAACGTTTTACAAAAATTGACCGAGCGCAAGCATATTTGCAGATGGAGGTTGAAGAATCCTCTAGGAAATATCTCACGATAAACACTCACAAAGGTCTTTACCAGTATAATCGACTGGTATTCGGAGTTGCATCAGCTCCGGCTATATGGCAAAGAGCGATGGAACAAGTCCTGCAAGGGATTCCGGGGACTCAGTGTTACTTGGACGACATCCTAGTGACAGGTGAAAATGACAGTGAACACCTTGCCAACCTAGAGCAGGTGCTCACTAGACTAAGAGAACATGGGCTACGAGCCAATCGCCCCAAGTGCGAGTTTTTTAAGAAACAAATATCGTATTGTGGCCACGTGATTGATGAAGAGGGGTTACATAAGTCCTGACAAAATTGAAGCGGTAGTTAAGGCTTCAGCGCCTGAAAATGTGTCGCAACTGAGGTCATTCCTCGGATTGGTGTATTACTAACATAAGTTTTTGCCGAATTTGTCCACAATTCTGCACCCACTGAACGCCCTGCTACAAACTGGAGTAGCATGGAAATGGAGCGGTGAATGTAAGCGGGCCTTTCAGAAGTGTAAAGGCCTGATCACTTCAAGAGAAGTATTGGCTCACTACAACCCATCACTACCGATAAGACTGGCGTGTGATGCGTCTCCCTACGGCGTTGGAGCGGTACTGTCACATAAATCCCTTGATGGTTCAGAGAGGCCGATAGCTTTTGCGTCATGCTCGTTAACTGCAGCCGAGTGTAACTACGCCCAGATTGACAGAGAGGCCCTCAGCCTGGTGTGGGGGGTGAAGAAGTTCAATCACTACCTGCACGGACAGAAATTTACTCTACTAACTGATCATCAACCTCTTGTCTCCATTTTCAACCCTAAGAAGGGCGTGCCGATAATGACAGCACAACGGCTACAGAGGTGGTCCCTTTTCCTAGGGGCACACCAATATGACATCGAGTACAAAGGAACTAAACAGCATGGAAATGCTGATGGATTGTCGTGCCTACCGTTGCCGACGGTGGAAAAAGCACCTGCAGTGGATCCTGTGGAGATATTTCACTCGACCATAGTCGAATGTCTACCTATGATGAATGCAAACATAGAAAAGGAAACATGAAATGACCCGACACTCTCCAGGGTGTATGATTTAACGGTGAAGGGATGGCCAGCACATGGTGAACCACTGTTGCCAGCATTCTCGCCGAGAAGAGAACAGCTGTCAGTGTGCCGAGGAACCTTGATGTGTGGATCCAGAGTAGTAATTCCACCCAAATTGAAGGATAGAGTGCTCAATGAGCTTCATGAGGGTCATCTGGGAGGGGTAAAAATGAAGAACTTAGCCAGAGCGTTTGTGTGGTGGCCGGGAATCGATAGAGAAATCGAAGAGATGACCAAGAGCTGTACAGGATGCCAGAAGGTCCAAAACGCCCCACCACAAGCCCCTCTACATCCATGGGAGTGGCCCTCATCTCCATGGCAAAGGGTACACATTGATTTTGCTGGTCCATTTATGGACTCGATGTTTTTAATTGCGGTGGATGCACATTCAAAGTGGCCAGAGGTAATAAAAATGTCCTCAACCACCACAGAAAAAACTATCACAGTCTTACGAACCATATTCGCCAGAAATGGGCTGCCTGAACAGATTTGCTCCGACAATGGACCACAGTTTGTGTCTGAAGAATTCCGGAGGTTCTTAAAGAACAATGGTGTTAAGCATTACACATCCGCCCCATATCATCCAGCCACCAATGGATTGGCTGAGAGGTTCGTTCAAACATTCAAGAAGGCTATCAAGGCGATGTGTAATGAAGACATACCCCTACAACACAAGGTGGATAACTTCTTGTTTGCCTACCGGAATGCAACACATGCGGTTACCAACCAAACTCCAGCCATGATGTTCTTCAATCGAAGACTAAGATGCCGCTTGGATTTGGTTAAGCCAAACATCAGAAGAGATGTGGAGAACAGGCAGTTTCAGAATATGAATGAAAGGCCAACCAGGAGTTTCAAGATAGGTCAACCAGTTTTGGCCCGGGACTACCGCACAGAGAAATGGCAGCCAGGAACGATCTGCACACGGCAAGGACCTCTAATGTATACCGTGGACGTTGGAGAGAGCATTGTAAGACGCCATGCTGACCAGATTCTAGAGTCACTGGAAAACATCAAATCTACACCACGATCCTATACACCTGGTGATGAAACCGAAGTACCAATTGCATCTACCTCAGAATCGGTGATATTGGAAGCAGACGAACCAAACAACGACGTTGATCCCGAATCAACTTTGCCAGAAGAACCTGATACCCCAAAGAGGCGTTATCCAGACAGAATCAGGAAGCCTCCTCAAAGACTGAATTTATAATTGATTAACTTCAGCTAATGTATATAGCAACTGTAATTGTAAATATGTTATTTAATTATTAATCGAATGTTATGTACTGTTTAGCTAAAAGGGGAGGAATTGTAGTGTATGTACCTTGAAGAAGGAAGTATATTCTACAGCCCCAGTATACTGCAGTACCAGTAGTGACCACCCCTGTATATAAGCCTGTGTAATAACTTTGTATAGTAGTTCCAGTTTTGTCTCCATTCAGTAAACACCTGTTATAGCCAACTTCTGCAGTCCGTGTCTCAATTACACACGGACGTTACAGGCGCTAACTTTGGAAAAGTTTGAGATTTAGCGCCAGGCGCCAATGAATCTCGTTGCACGCAAAATTCAGTGTCATTGCTCAAAGAAAGGATGGGAGTGCTAAATCATGCGCTAACGGCCTCGCTCAGTGGTATTACACTCAAAGCACTAACCAATATCAGGTGCCGTCTAATCGCTAGTCATCATTACCACAGGCTCTTTCCAGTTCTTAAAGGGGAGGTTCATTCATGCTGCAGAACCTCCTTCTCAGCATTGCTGGCTGTGAACCAGTGTCAGCAAGCAGGAGCAGACCAAGCCCAAGGAGCCGGATGACTCAACCAGCTGCACTCATGGCAGATCCACGCCCCAGCGAGAGAGCCCGCAGATATTTGGACCAAGCATTGGAGGAGTTGGTGTTCGCTGTGGAGAGACGGAGGGCGGTGCTCTACCTGTCAAGTGGCAGGAGGCTCTCACTGCAAGTCTTCCATGCCATGTGGCGGGAGGTAGCCCATCAGGTCTCAGGCAGCACTGTGGTCCCCAGGACCCATACACAGAGCAGGAAGAAATTTAACGACTTCACTCAGGTGGTCAGGGTAGGCCAATGCCTCCACAAATGCTACATGCCACCGTCTGAACCTCAATGTGCACACACTGCACAAAGCACCACACCCCCAGCACTCACCCACCAACAATCTCCACCTATCAACACTCACACCCATATCTCACACCTTGCACACAATGACAGCTAGTCAACTATGGCAGACACATCACCCAAACACATTGCTCCACACTGACTCACACACTTTTCTTTCTCTTGCAGGCCAAGGTGGCTCACAACAGGAGGGAGCAGGAGCACACAGGCCGGGGACAAGCCGACACCCAACCACTGTCTGCACTGGAAAATAGAGTGCTGGAGATTATTGGGCACCAGGTGGTGGGTGCCTTGGCCACCGGCGACGTTGACCCCCTTGGGGACAACAACAGTATTTCGTCCCAACTCCTTCTTCCCCCTCACCCCACAAGCCTTTTGCACTTTCCAGCTAATCATGCTGTATGCATGCATTTCTCTCTTCCTGCCCCCTCCCCTCACCTTAACCCATCTCTAGTGCCTTTATGCTTTCGGATAATGAACAAGCACCAGATTAGCCTGTCCCTGAGGGCACCGTTGAGAGCGATGTGGGAGAAGAGGAGGAGGGAGAACATACTGTATTTCTCACCCGGAGGCACCAGCTCAGATACACGTTCTTTAGAGGTTAGTATAGTAGTGGGATCTGCAGAGGTTGATGCACCGGGAATGAGCAGGCTGCAGCAAGGCCAGGAGGGAAGGGTAGCTTGAAGGCCAGCTCCCCGGAGGGCGAGTTCGCGCGTGAGTTCTGTGGCACAGGACTCAGATGAGGACCTCAATGAGGAAGCCTTTAGAAGAAGGGTGATGGGCATGCACACGGAGATCATTGGTGCAATGGCAAGGGTGCCCGAGAGCCTGCCGGCATTGGTAAGAAGCATGGAGGAGTCCACCTTCAACATTGCACAAACCTCTGCACACAACATGGAGCCCATCCTTTCCGGTCTGGAAAGGATGGTAGACTCCCAGAGAGATTGTGGCGACCCAGACCAGTTGCTGGCAGTGATGGGCGATCTGGCACTAAGGGATTGCACAAGGGTGAATAGTAAATATTGTTGTTGTAAAGATGTGTTCACTGATTATTGATAATTTTGTACTGTCTCTCATTTCAGCTGTGCGCTGTGATATGGCCTGCAACAGGGATGGAATGATAGGGATGTGGTGAGCAATGGGGATCTGGGTTGAATTTACTGGAACTGCAGTCTGCTGAGGCGGTCACGGACTGCCCTTCCAGAAGGCCGATTGAGTGGCTGGCACATCCCTCACTCCTGTTCCTCCTCCTCCTCCTCCTCCTCCTCCTCCTCCTCCTCTCCCTCTTCCTCCTCCTGAGGTGGTCCCGCAATCCCTGCTGGCAAGGGCTGGGCCCTCATGATGGCCAGATTGTGGAGCATGCAGTACACCATGACAAAATGGGACACCTGCTCCAGCGAGTACTGGAGGGCTCCTCCTGAGTGGTCAAGGCAGCGGAACTATTGCTTGAGCACCCCGATGGTCTGTTCAATGATGTTCCTGGTGGCAGCATGGCTCTCATTATCTGAGTGCTGGGCAGGAGTGTTGGGGTTGCGGAGGGGAGTCATGAGCCAGGTTGAGAACGGATAGCTCTTGTCTCCGACCAGCCAGCCGCGAGCTGGAAGAGTGCTGGAACACCAGTCTGGTGAAGGATGAAGGCATTGTGGCTGCTGCCAGGATAGCAGGCATTCACATTGAGGATTCGCTGTCTGTGGTCGCACACCAACTGGACATTAAGTGAGTGGTAGCTACGTGGGTGCAGTCAATGGCGTCCTGCACCATGGGGAAGCCCGCTATCCTGGCAAAGCCACATGCACACTCGCGCTGCTTCTCTCTGGTCATGGGGAAGGAAATGTAGTCCCTTCTCCTACTGTAGAGAGCCTCTGTGACCTCCCAGATGCAGCGATGGACGGCGAATTGCGAGATGTTACCTATATCTCCTGTTGCAGACTGTAAGGATCTGCTGGTGAAGAAATTGAGGGCGACGGTGACCTTGACTGCCACTGAGAGAGCCATCCTCATCCTGATCTGAAGCTCAAGATCTGGTTGCAGGAAGTGGCAGTGTTATGTGACCACCACCTTGCTGAGGCGGAGCCTTCTAAGACACTGCTCCTGGCTTAACTGAAGGGAGGAGAATTGTTGTCGGAATACCCTCGGAGGGTAAGGCCTCGTGTTGAGACCCCTGATCGCCCTCCTCCTCCCTCTGGCCACATGTTCCAACCTTTCTCATGCCTACACTCCCTCCGCAGTAGATCCTGGAGGATGAGGTCGACTGCCAGTACAGCCCCCATTAATGTAAGGAAGTGCAGCACTTTGATATTTTGTGAGAATAAATGTAACTAACTTTTAGAAGCCGCAACACTCTGGAGACTAAACAGCCTTTGAATGACTGAATCTATCTCAAACTGACAAGGAAGCAGTGAAACTCCACTAACCTGACAGCTGCGACTCATTACCAATGATCCCTTTAAATAGCGTCCCTGGAACCGTCTGCTTGACGTCTCCACTCCCTGTCAGGATTAGGTGCTAAGGCAGGGAGCGCTACTCAATTTGGCAGATTGGGCGCCCAGTGAGCGTTGCATACTCGCTGACGTCACGATCTGCCTGGCGCTGAAGTCCCCAGCGCTAACTCATAGCGGCGCGCTACGGGGGGTGTCAAATTTGGCGTGTGGCACTAGATTCCCCTCACCGTGGCGCTACTGCCTCAGCGCTCCGTTAGCGCCCCCGTCAGGCACTAACTGCAGGCGCTAAGGTACCGAATTTCTCCGCCTTTATATTTACATAGGGCTGGATTTTCAGTGTGCTGTGAGGCGGGCTTTTAGGCGTGCGGGGGACAAAAATCCTGAATTCGGGGGTCCCGACACCATCCCGCCCAAAACCCGCCTCCACGTAAGTTTCAAGGGAGGCGGGTACCCACCCCGCACTGGGACCCGCCGACCCGAGGCAGGAAGGGATTAGTGCCAATTAATTGCCTGTTAACAGGTAGTTAACAGGCAGTTTTTAGCCTAATCCCTATTTTGAGGGGTGTCGTGTAGGATTCCCGATGGCTCCAAACCACGCCAGGTTAGAGCAGGCGGGCCGTCGGGTTGAAGGACTTGGAGGGGTCGCGATGTCGGTGTTCAGGTGAGTGATGGGTGCATGAATGCAAAGGTAAGTGTGTTTGGTGTGTCTAAAGAAGTTTAAATTACCTGCACTTACCTCTACAGCCTTTCTTCCTCTAGGCTTCGGGAGTCCATCATTCAGCCAGCACTGAAAGCAGAATGGCCGCGAGCTGTCAAAAGTGCCGGGGAGAGTTCTAACTGAGTCTGTGTAGAAGGACTCAGGTTAGAAGTCAGACTGTCAGTGTTTGACAGCTTCAAACAGCCGTGAAACAGTAATATTTCATCTGTCAGGATGTCCTGACAGATGAAATTGCAGTCTGTGACATCACCTGTTGCCGGGTGGCCCTTAATTGGCCTGCTGAGCCCGCTGGGTGGGCTCAACAAGGTCAATCAAGGGAAAATCGCATGGATTGGCCGGACGTCGATGGAGGCGGGACTAAAACCCGAAAGTTGTAGTCCCGCCTCCTTCCCGACTGCTGAATGAAAATCCAGCCCTAGTGTCTTTCAAATCCTCAGGATTACTTGTAGAAATGTGATCATCGTTCTTTCGGTAGGCAATTGTGGCAGACAGTTTGCGCATAGCAAGCTCCCACAAACAGTTTTGGTGGTGTTGGTTGAGGGATGAATGTTGACCAGTACAGTGGGAGAATTCCCTGCTCTTCTTCAAATAAGTGCCATGGGATCGTTTACATTCACCTGAACACCTTGGTTTAATATACCATTCAAACAATGTTACTTTGGCAATACTGATATCCGTAGCTGTTTGGCACCAGTGATTATGACATTTAGGTGCAAGTTTGAATGTTGGTGGACCATTAAACAACTAACGGGAGGAGGAGGCTCCATGAATATCCCCATCCTCAAAGATGGCGGAGCCCAGCACGCGAGTGCAAAAGACAAGGCTAAAGCGCTTGCAACCAACTTCAGCCAGAAGTGCCGAGTGCATGATCCATATCAGCCTGCTCCTGAGGTCTCCACTATCACAGAAGCCAGTCTTCAGCCAATTCGATTCACTCCACGTGATAGCAAGAAACAGCTGAGTGCACTGGATAAAGCAAAGGCTATGGGCCCTGACAACATCCTGGTGGTGCTGAAGACTTGTGCTCCAGAGCTAGCTGCGCCTCTAGAAAAGCTGTTCCAGTACAGCTATAACACTGGCATCTACCCGACAATGTGGAAAACTGCCCAGGTAAGTCCTGTCCACAAAAAGCAGGACAAATCCAATCTGGCCAATTACTGCCCCATCAGTCTACTCTCGACCATCAGCAAAGCGATGGAAGGTGTCATCGACAGTGTCAGTTACTCACCAATAACCTGCTCACTGATGCTCAGTTCAGTTTCCGCCAGGACCACTCGGCTCCAGACCTCATTACAGCCTTGGTCCAAACATGGACAAAAGAGTTGAATTCCAGAGGTGAGTGTGGCATCAAGGAGCCGTAGTAAAATTGAAGTCAATGGGATCACAGAGGGAAAACTCTCACCTAGCACAAAGGAAGATGGTTGTGGTTGTTGGAGGCCAATCATCACAGCCCCAGGACATCGCTGCAGGAGTTCCTCAGGGCAGTGTCCTAGGCCCATCCATCTTCAGCTGCTTCATCAATGACCTTCCCTCCATCATAAGGTCAGAAGTGGGGATGATCGCTGATGACTGCACAGTGTTCAGTACCATTTGCAACTCCTCAGATAGATGCCTGCATATAGCAAGACCTGGATGACATTCAGACTTGTGCTGATAAGTGGCAAGTAACATTTGCGCCACACAAGTGCCAGTCAATGACTATCTCCAACAAGCAAGAGTCTAACCACCGCCCTTTGACATTCAAGGCACAACCATCACCAAATCCCCCACCATCAACATTCCGGGGGGGGGGGGTCACCATTGACCAGAAACTTAACTTGACCAGCCACATAAATACTGTGGGTACCAGAGCAGGTCAGAGGCTGGATATTCTGTGGCGACTGTCTCACCTCCTGACTCCCCAAAGCCTTTCCACCATCTGCAAGGCACAAGTCAGGAGTGTGATGGAATACTCTCCACTTGCCTGGATGAGTGCAGCTCCAACAACACTCAAGAAGCTCGACACCATCCAGGACAAAGCAGCCTGCTTGATTGGCACCCCATCCACCACCTAAAATATTCACTCCTTCCACCACCGGCGCACTGTGGCTGCAGTGTGTACCATCTACAAGATGTACTGCAGCAACTCGCCACGGCTTCTTTGACAGCACCTCCCAAACCCGCGACTTCTACCACCTAGAAGGACAAGGGCAGCAGGCGCATGGGAACACCACCACCTCCAAATTCCCCTCCAAGTCACACACCATCCTGACTTGGAAATACATCGCCGATCCTTCATCGTCGCTGGGTCAAAATCATGGAACTCCCTCCCTAACAGCACTGTGGGAGTAACTTCACCACTTGGACTGCAGCGGTTCAAGAAGGTGGCTCAAGGGCAATTAGGGATGGGCAATAAATGCTGGCCTTGCCAGGGATGCCCACATCCCATAACCGAATTAAAAAATAACCTATAAGCGCCTCAGTAATTTATTGACATACTGTTCTCTTTCTATACGTTTTAAACAAATGACTCATCGTCACACTTTCAGTTACTGTTAACAAATTAAACTTTGAATGAAAAACACCTTGAAAAAAAAGGGAGGTGGGGTGGCAGTGCTGATTAAGGAAGACATTGTAGTGTTGGAAAGGGAGGATGTTCTTGAGGGGACAAGGACAGAATCCATTTGGTTAGAGTTGAGGAGCAAAAAGGGCACAATCACGCTATTGGGGTATTCTATATGCCTCCAAATAGTGAGAGGGAGGTAGAGGAGCAAATCTGCAGGGAAATCGCAGAGATTTGCAAGAGCAATGGAGTAGTGATATTGAGGGGTTTTAATTACCCAAATATTGATTGGGATAATGTTAGAGTAAAGGGAAAGGAGGGGGAGGAATTTCTGAAATGTGTTCAGGAGAATTTCCTTGACCGATATGTTCTTGGCCCAACTAGGAAGGAGGCATTGCTGGATCTCGTGGTGGGGAATGAGGTGGGCCAGGTCGACCAAGTGTCTATGGGAGAACATTTGGGTATGAGTGATCATTGTATCATAAGTTTTAGATTAGCAATGGAGAGGAGCAAGGAACAATCTAGAGTGGAACTGCTAAACTGGAATAGGGCTAACTTCAATTGGATGCAAAAGGATCTAGCCAGGGTAAAATGGAACCAAAGATTGGCAGGAAAGACTGTAATGGAACAATGGGTGATCTTTAAGGAGGAGATGTTCCAAGTACAGGCTAGGTACATTCTAACAAGAGGGAAGGGTAAGAGAACTAAAGCAAGGGCTCCTTGGATGACGAAGGAGATAGAGAAAATGATGAAATAAAAAAAGAGGGCATATGTTGCATGTCAGGTGAATTCTTCAAGGGAGAACCAGACCAAATACAATGGGTTAGATTTTATCAACGGAGGCGTGTAGGAGGCGGGACTACAACTTTTCAGGTTGTAGTCCCGCCTCCATTGAGTTGTGGCCAACCCACGTGATTTTCACTTGATTGACCTTGTTGAGCCCACCCAGCGGGCTCAGCAGGCCAATTAAGGGCCACCCGGCAACAGGTGACATCACAGATTGACATTTCATCTGTCAAGAGCTTTTGACAGATGAAATATCAGCGTTTGACAGCTCTTTGAAGCTGTCAAACACTGACAATCTGTACTCTAAGTTAATTCCTTCCTCTCAGGCTGATTTAGAGATCTCTCCAGAACAGAAAGCTGAATGCTGCAACTTTTGACAGCTCACGGCCATTCTGCTTTCTGTGCCGGTGAGATGAGGGACTCCCAATACCTGAAGGAAGGAAGGCTGCATTAGTAAGAAAAGGTAAGTCAAACTTATTTAAACACTTTATACACACCAAACACACTTACCTCTGCACTCATGCACCCATCACTCACCTGAACACCGGACATCTCAAACCCTCCAAGTCCTTCAGCCTGACGGTCCGCCTCGCTAACTTGGCGTGGTTTGGAGCCGTCGGGAAGCCCACGCTTCAGGGATAAAAATAGGGATTAGGCTAAAAACTGCCTGGCCTGTTAACAGGCAGTTAATTGGCACTAATCCCCTTCCCGCCTCGGGGAGGCGGCTCCCAGCACAGGCCGGGTACCCGCCTCCTGGGAAACAGGCATGGAGGCGGGTTGGGGGCGGGATGGGTTTGTGTCCCCCCGATTTTGCGATTTTAACCCCCCATATGCCTCCAATCCCGCCTCAATGGCCCGATGAAATTCGAGCCCAATAAGTTGAGAGGGGAAGTGAAGATGAAAATAAGATTGGCAAAGAGAGAATATGAGAGTAGAATGGCGGTTAACATAAGAGGGAACCCAAAAATCTTCTACTGGTATGTAAACAGTAAGCGGGGTAGTAAGAGGTGGGGATTGGCCTATTAGCGACAAAGAAGGTGTTATATGCTTAGAGGCGCAGGGCAAGGCTAGAATACTCAATGAGTACTTTGTATCGGTGTTTACTAAGGAGGTGGATGCTGACAAAATATCGGTAGCAGTGGAAAAGGTAGAAGCAGTGGAAGGGGTGAAAATTGATAGACAGGATGTACTAGAAAGCCTGGGTATGCTTAGAGTGGATAAGTCACCTGGTCCAGATGGCTTGCATCCCAGATTGCTAAGGGAATTGGGGGAGGAGATAGCAGAAGGGCTTGCCATAATTTTCCAATCTTCCCTAGATGCGGGGGAGGTGCCTGAGGATTGGAAACTGGCAAATGTGACACCATTGTTCAAGAAAGGGTGTAAGGACAATCCTCGTAACTACAGGCCAGCCAGTTTAACATCAGTGGTGGGAAAGTTTTAGAAACAATAATCAAGGAAAAAATTAACGGGCACTTGGAGAGGTTTAAGCTAATTAAAGAAAGAAAGACTTGCATTTATAATTAAGGAGAGCCAACCCTGATTTGTAAAAGGCAGATCATGTTTGACTAATCAAATTGAATTTTTTGATGAAGCAACAGGGAGGATCGATGAACGGAATGCAATGGATGTTGTCCACATGGATTTTAGGAAGGCGTTTGACAAAGTACTACATAGAAGGCTGGTTAACAAAATTGAGTCTCATGGAACAGGTGGATCAGTGGCAGCTTGGATAAGGAATTGGCTTAAGGGCAGAAAACAGCAAGTTGTGGTAAATGGCTGTTTTTCAGACTGGAGGATGGTAGACAGTGGTGTTCCCTAAGGGTCAGTGCTGGGGCCACTGCTTTTTTTGATATATATAAATGATCTGGATATTGGAATACAGAGTAGAATTTCTAAATTTGACGATGACACCAAACTTGGGGGGGGTGGCAAACAGTGAGGATGATACCAATCGACTGCAACAGGACATAGAAAGGCTAGCAGAATGGGCAGACAAGTGGCAGATGGAATTTAATACAGAGAAGTGTGAGGTGATGCATTTTGGCAGAAGTAACAGGGAGAGGCAATATACACTTAATGGCACAGTTTTAAAGAGTGTGCAGGGACAGGGGGGCCTGGGTGTTAATGTGCATAGGTCCCTGAAGGTGGCAGAACATATAGAGAGAGTTGTTAAGTCTGTGTGTTATAATGAGAATTACTACACAGACCACAAGAGTAACTTTTAACAGGTCTTTACTAGTCGAAGGTCAGGGCGGAACTGCCCAATAAATCATTACACAGCACTTATATACCGGTGTGGTCAGCACCGGTATTACAGTATACAGCAGCCAAGATAAAGTAGTGCAACTCTTAAAATAGTTCTCTTAAAGGTGGAACGGTTACATACACCACAAGAGTGGTTAACAAAACATATGGGATCTTGGGCTTCATAAATAGAGGTATTGAGTACAAAAGTAGAGAAGTTATGCTGAACCTTTATAAAGCGCTGGTTAGGCCACAACTGGAGTATTGCGTCCAGCTCTGGTCACCACACTTTAGGGAGGATGTGAAGGCTCTTGAGAGCGTGCAGAGGAGACTAACCAGAATGGTTCCGGGGATGGGGGATCTTAGCTACAAGGACAGGTTGGAGAAGCTGGATTTGTTTTCTTAGAGCAAAGGAGGTTGAGGTGTACAAGATTATTGTCTATGACTCTATGAAGACTAAAGCTGTTTGATATTGCTCAACTTATCCTCAGAAACTGATGGTGTATTTAAGCAGTGAATTCAGATAAGAAAGGAGTGATTGAAACATTAGTACTTTGACGCAAAAATATTAATCTGTATATGATGTTTTAATAAGTCAGTGTACAACATATATTTTACCTGCTTTTATTTTGAGTTTGGGAGTGGATTTTTATCCGCCCTGAGCGCTCTTCCAGCTATCCTTTGTGAAATTGACAACTAACCTCAGGTCATTCCTTTACCACGCACCTAACAACTCATCATTCCACATTTTCTTTTCTTTTTATTCATTCTCGGGATGTGGGCGTTGTTGGCAAGGCCGGCATTTATTGCCCATCCCGAGTTGCCTTGAGAAGGTGGTGGTGAGCCGTCTTCTTCAACCGCTAGTAACTGTTTGACACGACCGATTGGTTAGGTCAGCCACTTCAGAGGATAGTTCAGAGCCAACCTTATAAACTATTGTAAACATGAGGTGATTCTATGGGTGGGGTGACCTATTACTGGCTTATCCCCACCCCTCCCTGCAATTATTTTAGCACTGCTCCTGCAAATATGAAAGTATAACAAGAGCAATAACGTCAGCATTAATCATAAAGTGCTGGGCAGCTCTGACTCCCAGCCCACAGAGCTGTGAAGTGAATGGCTTAACCACTATGTAGCTGATAAGCCTAAAAGTTCAACAGTAAGCCCCACTGTGTCATTTTTATGATCTGAACTAACAGGAAGCTAGAAAAGTACATGAGGGAGAAAGGAATAGAAGGATATGTTGATAGGGTGAGATGAAGTAGGGTGGGAGGAGGCTCGTGTGGAGCGTAAACATCGGAATGGACGTGTTGGGCTGAATGGCCTGTTTCCCGTGTTCTAAATTCTATGTAAATTCTATGAACTGTTAAAGCAACCCAATGGGGTAGATTTTGACTTTTGGTGGTGTGATGAAATATTCCATTCATCACTCATCAGTATTTCTCTGCCTGTGACTGTGGTTGGTTTCAGTTTCATTTCCATTGTATTGTACTGTGTGTAGGGCTCCGCCCATACCTGGCTCCTATGTAAGCTGGCCCAGCCTGCAACACATCCAGTACGGCAGACCTCTGGATGGAAGATACGTTCTCCTCTGTGTGTTACCTTCTAAGTCAATAAAAGCCTTGTTTTGTTTCGCTAACATCGAGTCTCGGATTTATTGAGGCACATCAATTTTATTGACTTAATTTTCAACACAATGGATCAACTCTTGAAACCCGAACGTTTGGATTTGGACCAGCATGCTTCAGATGCATCGGCACGCTTCGGACACTGGTTTATGTGTATGGAATTCTTCCTGGACAATTCCGCAGCAGTCAAAGACGCTACGGACGCTGCGAGTATGAAACTCGGAATTCTGCGGAATTGGGTAAGCCACCGGGTTTACCCCCTCATCCAAGACGCCGACACGTACCCGGCCGCCTGCGACATCTTAAAGGCGCATTACCAGCAGCCTACAAATGAGGTGTATGCTAGGCACCTGCTCGCTACTCGCGCACAGCGACCTGGGGAATCGGTGGAGGAGTTCCTAGGCACCCTGAAAACGCTTGGCAAAGACTGCAAGTGCCAAGGTGTAAAAGCCGCAGTGTACACTGACGAGCTTGTTCGCGATGCCTTTATCACAGGCCTCAGCTCCACTTACATCCGGCAGAGACTGCTGGAAAAAACGGGATTGGACCTGAAACAGGCTGCGGACACAGCACGATCCCTGGATGTGGCCCAGAGAAACTCGGACGCCTACTCTTCAGCCCGCGCCGTCCATGCCGCCACGTGTGCACCAAGGGCGCCGCCATCTTGGAAGGCATCTTCCCCGCCCGGCAGCCCGACACCGTCGGGGCCCCGCTCTCCCCCCAGAAGCCCTACGACAGCCGTGACGCGTCGGGGACCCAACTGCTACTTCTGCGGGCAGCCGAAGCACACCAGAAACCTGTGCCCGGCGAAAGGCACCACCTGCTTTAAGTGCGGTAAGAAGGGGCACTTCGGGAAGGTGTGCAGAGGGAACCCCGCCGGAAAACCCGCCACCGCCGCGTGTGCGCCGTGGGAGCGGCCATCTTGGATGCCATCTTGCCCGACCTCGTGGGGTCCGCCATCTTGTGAGCAGACAGCGTGGACGCCATCTTGCCTCGATCAGGGCCCTACAGTGGCATCGGTCACAGTGGACCAGACCAGGCCGCACCCGCTATCCAAATCAATGGTGGACATCGAGGTAAACGGGTGCAGGGTTAAATGTTTAATTGACAGTGGAAGCACGGAGAGTTTAATCCACCCTGAACTGGTACAACAACTCTCCCTAAAGGTGGTCCCTACTCGGGGTACCATCTCTATGGCTGATAAAACCCAGACATCGACCATTATGGGTTACTGCACGGTACAATTGTCCGTTAACGGAACTGTATACGATAATTTTAAAGTATTAATCATGAAGAATCTATGTGCGAGCATGATCTTGGGCCTGGATTTCCAGTGTTACCACCAAAGCATCACGCTCAATTACGGTGGGTCCCAGCCGCCCCTCACAGTGTGCGGTCTGGCTACCCTGAAGGTAAAGCCGCCTTCGCTATTCGCGAACCTTACCCCTAACTGCCGGCCAATAGTGACCAAAAGCAGGAGGTACAGCTGGGAGGACAGGCGGTTTATCGCGACCGAGGTAGACAGGCTCCTGAAAGAGCGCATTATTGAACGCAGCAATAGCCCGTGGCGCGCCCAAGTGGTGGTGGTAAGGGGTAGCGAGAAGAAACGGATGGTGATCGACTATAGCCAAACGATCAACAGGTACACCCAACTAGACGCCTACCCGCTACCCCGCATATCAGAAATGGTGAACCAAATCGCCCAATACTGGGTGTTCTCCACCATCGACCTCAAGTCAGCATACCACCAGCTCCCTATCAGACCAGAGGACCGCCCGTACACCGCCTTCGAGGCGAACGGACGCCTCTACCAATTCCTCAGAGTCCCCTTTGGGGTGACGAATGGGGTCTCGGTCTTCCAGAGGGAGATGGACCGCATGGTCGATGACCACCACTTGCAGGCAACCTTCCCCTACCTCGACAATGTCACCATCTGCGGTCACAACCAGCAGGATCACGACTCGAACCTCGAGAGGTTCCTGAAAACCGCACAAAAACTCAACCTCACCTACAACGAGGACAAGTGCGTTTACAACACCACGCGCCTCTGCATACTAGGCAGCGTGGTGGAGAATGGGGAAATCGGACCAGACCCCGACCGATTGCGCCCCCTACGGGAGCTGCCCCTGCCCAACACTCCCAAAGCCCTGAAAAGGTGCCTGGGGTTATTTTCTTATTATTCCCAATGGGTCCCCAACTACTCCGACAAAGCACGCCCCCTCTTGAAAGCATCCTCTTTTCTGCTCTCTGCTGAGGCCCATGTTGCCTTCAAAAGCATTAAGCAGGATATTGAGCGGGCCACGCTACAGGCAGTGGACGAGAACACTCCCTTTCAAGTGGAAAGTGATGCGTCTGACTTTGCCTTGGCGGCCACCCTCAACCAGGCGGGGCGGCCCGTAGCTTTCTTCTCGAGGACCCTCCAAGGGCCCGAGATCAGACACTCCTCCGTAGAAAAGGAGGCCCAAGCCATCGTGGAGGCAGTGCGCCACTGGCGCCACTACCTAGCCGGCAAACGCTTCACCCTACTTACCGACCAGCGGTCGGTAGCGTTTATGTTCAATAATAAACAGAGGGGGAAGATTAAAAATGATAAGATTCTTAGGTGGCGGATCGAGCTCTCCACCTTCGATTATGACATCATTTACCGGCCAGGGGCCCTTAACGAATCCCCCGACGCCCTCTCACGAGGGATGTGTGCCAGCGCCACTGGGGATCAGCTACAGACCCTCCACAATGACCTCTGCCACCCAGGGGTCACGCGGCTGTTCCACTTCATAAAGTCCCGCAACTTACCCTACTCGATTGAGGAAGTTCGGTCCCTGACCAGGAACTGTCGCACTTGCGCTGAGTGCAAGCCTCGGTTCTACCGCCCAGATAGAGCCCACTTAATCAAAGCTACACGGCCCTTTGAGCGGCTCAGCTTAGATTTCAAGGGCCCCCTCCCGTCCGTCGACCGCAATGTTTACTTCCTGAACATTGTGGACGAATACTCCCAGTTCCCATTCGCCTTCCCCTGCCCAGACATGGCCAGCGCCACGGTCATTAAATGCCTCAACAGCCTGTTCTGCCTGTTCGGTATGCCGAGCTACATCCATACGGATAGGGGGGCATCCTTCATGAGTGAAGAGCTACGCCAGTACATGCTGTCCAGGGGGATCACCACGAGCCGTACCACCAGCTACAACCCCTGGGGTAACGGTCAAGTGGAGCGAGAGAACGGGACAGTATGGAAAGCAGTCACTCTAGCTCTAAGGACCAAAGGCCTCCCTATCTCCCGCTGGCAGGAAGTCCTCCCAGATGTGCTCCATTCAATACGGTCGCTATTGTGTACTGCCACTAATGCCACGCCTCATGAGCGAATGTTTGTCTTTCCCCGGAAATCCACCTCAGGCGTATCCATGCCGTCATGGCTCTCCACCCCAGGTCCGGTATTCGTGCGAAGGCATGTGAGGGGCCACAAGACGGACCCTCTCATGGAGTCAGTGCACCTACTCCACGCCAACCCCCAATACGCGTATGTCCGGCACGCCGACGGAAGGGAGGACACCGTGTCCATAAAAGACGTCGCCCCAGCCGGTAACGACAACAACCACGACAACAGCAGCAACAACGACCACAGCAACTCTTACCCACCCACTACTCTTTCATCACCCCCGGAAGAACATCAACCAACGGTACCCCCACCAACTACCCCTTCAACAACCCTGGCGGCACCCCCGGCAGAGACCCAGGAGGCCACCGGGGACACCCAGCCAACACCCGCGGCACCACAACAGCCACGTCGGTCGCAGAGGACTATCAAACACCCGAACAGACTAAATCTATAGAAGGGGTGAATGTGATGAAATATTCCATTCATCACTCATCAGTATTTCTCTGCCTGTGACTGTGGTTGGTTTCAGTTTCATTTCCATTGTATTGTACTGTGTGTAGGGCTCCGCCCATACCTGGCTCCTATGTAAGCTGGCCCAGCCTGCAGCACATCCAGTACAGCAGACCTCTGGATGGAAGATACATTCTCCTCTGTGTGTTACCGTCTAAGTCAATAAAAGCCTTGTTTTGTTTCGCTAACATCGAGTCTCGGATTTATTGAGGCACATCAGGTGGGCTGGCTGGCGGAGGGCAATGGTTGGCCGCCCAAGCTGGAGGCGAAGAGGTCTTTCCCTTCATTTTGAGGCTCTGGCCTAATTTAATTTTGGCAGGCGAGCTGCAGGGGGCGCCAAACAGGCATCCCACCACAATTCGCCAAATTGAAGCCTGAAAATCGGGCCGGAGCTGCTGCCAGCAAGGTAATTGTGTGTGAGTGTGAGTGTGTGTATGTGAGTGTGTATGTGTGAGTGTGTGTTTTTTTTAATTCATTGATGGGATGTGGGCGTCGCTGGCTAGGCCTGCATTTAGTGCCCATCCCTAATTGCCCTTGAGAAGATGGTGGTGAGCCGCCTTCTTGAACCACTGCAGTCCATATGGTGTAGGTACACCCACAATGCTGTTAGGAAGGGAGTATGTGTGTGCATGTGTGTGATTGTGTATGTGAGTGTGTGTATGAGTGTGTGTGTGTGAGAGTGTGTATGTGTGTGTGAGTGTGTATGTGAGTGTGTGTATGTGAGTGTGTGTGAGAGTGTGTATCTGTGTGTGAGTGTGAGTGTGAGAGTGTGTGTGTGAGTGTGTGTATGTGAGAGTGTGTGTGTGAGTGTGTGTATGTGTGAGAGTGAGAGTGTGTGTGTGAGTGTGTGTGTGAGAGTGAGAGTGTGTGTGTGTGTGTGTGTGAGTGTGTATGTGTGTGTGTGAGTGTGAGTGTGTGTGTGAGCGTGTGTGTGTGTGTGTGAGTGTGTATGTGTGAGTGTGAGTGTGAGCGTGTGTGTGTGTGTGTGTGTGAGTGTGTATGTGTGTGTGAGTGTGTATGTGTGTGTGAGTGTGAATGTGTGTGAGTGTGAATGTGTGTATGTGAGTGTGTATGTGAGTGTGAGTAAGTGTGTGAGAGTGAGAGTGTGTGTGAGAGTGTGTGTGTGTATGTGTGTGAGTGAGCGAGTGAGAGTGTGAGAGTGTGTGTGTGAGAGAGTGTGTGTGTGAGAATGTGTGTGTGTATGTGGGGGTTTGGGAGGTGTGTGGGGGGTGGTCGGGGGTTTTACAATTGTGAAGGGCTGGGATCCCGGGGTAGCAGAGGCCCAGATTGCTTTTGCGGCTCCCGGAGGTGCATTCCTGGTCCTCCGGGGCCCACAAAAATAAATTGAACACTTACCTTTCGAGGGCTTCTTCTCTTCCATCATCGTGGAACTGTTCGGTGTGTGTGCACCGCGCAGGCTCCAACCAGTTCCTTCCTAAAATGACAGTCGGGGTCCTATTTACGCCATCTGACCCCGATTTCCATATTAAAGGGGGCCTGTCGCCTGAATCGGGCGGACGCTTTAGACACCCGGCGGTAGGTCCCATTTAGAATGGAGCCGGCCTCGTCGCCGGTGCTAACGGGGCGGTAAGGCTACCGACCCCATTTTGAGGCCATTGCCACTCCGTTAATGCCAGGCGTGGGCACTCAAAATTGAACCCATCCTCTTTCATAATTCTCACCTCGAGTCTTTTTTTGAGTAAAGGATTACTGTTTTGATGTGCCTTCATTAGGCCAACAAGCTTTGCTTTATTGCTTTTCTATCTGCCATTATTTTCTCTTCTGCTGAAGGCCTCGACATCTTGCTGGTATATAGTTCCATGGCTGCTAGGTGCCCTCTGGTATCTTGCGCATCTAGCCACTGTTCATGTGTGAGTCTTGACATGGCATCACAACTGAACCCAGTCCTGTCCTCACCCTATGTCCACACTTCAAGCAAGGGGTGCTGGACTGTCATCAGGAGCAAGAGCATTGGTTAATTTTCCTCCCTCTAAACCAGGAAGACCAAAGCTAGCAGTGCAGCTTATTGTCCTCACTAATCTCACCTGCGATCAGCTAACAGCATAGATCAGAGATTAAACCTGGGATCTTCCTGGACACCATGCTTCAGCTACTCAATTAATAAACTCACTGAGCCATTGGGGGAGCTCTAACCCTTTGTTTCATCTGTTTTATTCACGTTATAATTTCTTTACTGGTATCACTTTAGATTTGCAACACATTTACAAATCTACACTGATTATATAAAACCACAACACTGACCTTTGCACGCCAACAAAATCAGTCAAAGGCACTTAGAAAGAGAATACTGATTATTGCCAGTGTTATAATATGTCAAGTTAATGGGATAAGATGTCGCTATGTGAAAGGGCTGTTCATTTCTTCTGATCTGCGTATAAGTAAAATCCATTGAACTGTTGTTACGGTTACTTGAAGTTGATCAAACAGTTTACAAAAGTCACTTCAGTAACGTGTTTATGAATCTGCCTTGATACAGAATCAGGTCTGTAGGTGAAAAATACTTGGAAGTTGTTGAGGTACAGACCTGTGCAGTGCAACAGACGGGTTTAAAGGCAAATGCCAGCACTTTTAACAAAGCCTCATATCTGACTGATTACCAGACACTGACCAACACTGCACCTCCACTATAGGACTCCTGAAGTAAGTGTTTGTCAGTGAGTGAATGGACAAGAAAGAGGTGCTCCTGTTCCATCTACTGTAGCTTAGCAATGTGATCATTGATGAAATCACATGCAAAATGGGTTTTGTGCAGAGCCCTATATTACTTATGGGGATGGCAAAACACAGGTTTCTATTTAAATATTCATAAACTTCTATGTTACATTCAAGATTTTAATTTGGTTTGTTGGTTTTCTTGGAGGTTCCCTTTAAAGACAATTAGTCGGATGCGAATTGCTTTGCACAGAGGAATGGTTTTGGTTGAAAAATTTTTTTTTTCCCTCAGTTAATGGCTTCCTATATCAGTCCATAGTGTATCCTTGCAATTTTGTACATTTGAATGCGGGTTATTTATCTGTAATATATGCACCAACATGGCCACTGTGATGGGGCAAAACTGCTCATTGCTCCTCTTTATTAGTATTTATCATCTCACCTGCATAGTTCACACCCACCAAACACAACACAAACTTCTTTTCATGAATGGAACAAGGGAGAGAGGAAGGGGGTGGGGTGGGGTGGGGGGGGGCGGTGGGATGGTGGTGGGGGGGGTGGTAATCTCTATGCACAGCGGAGTCTACTTAAAATGAACTTGGAATTAGTGGAACTCCCTTCTAAGTGAAAAACCTCACTGGCTCAATTCACTCATTATCCAACTGAATGGAACAATTCTCCTGTTATAGTGAAATAACTACCTGCTCATAGCGAAAATCAGAGCGGTAAACTGCCATTGTCTGGCCCATAAAGAGCATTTGAATGAGTTTTATAGATGATGGGAAACTGGGGCCTCTAGTCAGAAAGCACTTAATCTCTGTCTCTACACTGACTGAACTCTTAATAACACTTTGTGCAGTGTTCATTCGAGTTCAACTATAGGAAGCAGTCAGTCTCAGGATTGTAATCTTTTCAGAAGCGTATTCGCGCAGTCTCAGGTCAGGTTCAGAGTCGGAAGGAATGGTGCAGGGTGAACATCAGCGTTAACATTGATGTTAAGTGTATTCCCAGAGCACAGTGGTACTGGAAAGCAATTTTACCTACAGGAGGGAGATGGAGGCAAATGCCACCCGAGGACCATTTGTTTCAAAGCTCTCACACAGTGGCGAGACGAGGAGAATTTATTTTTCGGCAGCGGGTTGTTATAATCAGAAATGCACTGTCTGAAAGGGCATTGGAAGCAGATTCAATAGTCACTTTCAAAAGGTGAATTGGATAAATACTTGAAGGGGAAAAATTGGCTATGGGGAAAGAGCAGGGGAGTGGGATTATTTGGAGAGCTCTTTCAAAGAGCCGGCACAGGCACGATGGGCCAAATGGCCCCCTTCTGTGCTGTATCATTCTATGATTGCTGGGATGGTGCTGGGGGGTGGGGAGGGGGGTGGAATTGGCATTTCTCGCTTTATTGGCATGACAAGGTACATCTTATGTTGCCAAAGCATCGAAGAACATTCATGGTTGTACACAAAAATACAGATCTATCCATACAGTGTATAAACAGATATATCCCTGAGTGTATAAATATACATTCATATAATTTGTATATACTCTTTTCTTATATTTCACCTCCAGCCACCATCCCTTCTCCTTGTCCAGCCATTTTTGCAAGGATAAAGGCCTCATCTATTGACACTGTGCTCTGATTGTCCAAGTTTGGGTTTTTTAATTCCGGTTTCGCTGTTCCTTCGACGCCAAAGAAGCACTTCCCTGCTTTGAAAGTGAACGGATAACCTGTTTTTAGGTCTCTCTATGTGGTCGGAGGGGTGGGAGAGAAAAGTGTCGACGCACCTTAAAATGTTCCCTCATGTTGTCAGGCCGAGGGTATTGCCTCAACTGAGATTGGGGAATTCCCATCGCTTTAGCCTCTTGCATAATGCAAATACGAAATAACTGGCACCAACACTAATGGAAAATTGGAAATACAGTTTTGGATGAGCAAAAATACATATAATAAAATTAATCTTCAGATAATAACCACATTTAAAAAGTACTTGGATGCGCACTTGGGATGCTGTAACCTGCAGGGCTATGGACCAAGAGCTGGGAAATGGGATTAGGCTGGATAGCTCTTTGTTGGCCGGCGCGGACACGATGGGCCGAAATGGCCTCCATCCGTGCTGTAACTTTCTATGATTCTAATAATGCATTGAATCTTAAAATTACAACTTATTTACCAGATCGAATTTACTGTCAATCATTGCAAAGAGCAGCAGATTTGACCTTAGTAAGGACGCCAATTACAGTTTTCCATTACTTCAGTTCCTTTTTAAAAATTGTTCTCAGTGTGTGTGGGTGAGGCTGGCAATGCCATATTTATTGCCCACCCCTGGTTTTCCTGAGAACATGGAATGAGATATTTCACCAAGATGTTTGCTAGTTCAGGTTTTTCTTTTAATTCATTCACAGGATGTGGGTGTCGCTGTCAAGGCCAGATATTATTGCCCAATCCTAATAGCCCTTGAGAAGGTGGTGGTGAGCCGCCTTCTCGAACTGCTGCAGTCCGTGTGGTGAAGGTACTCCCACAGTGCTGTTAGGGAGGGAGTTCCAGGATTTTGACCCAGAGGCAATGAAAGAACAGCGATATATTTCCAAGTCAGGATGGCGTGTGACTTGGAGGGGAACTTGGAGGTGGTGGTGTTCCCGTGCACCTGCTGCCCTTGTCCTTCTAGGTGAAAGAGGTCGCGGGTTTGGGAGGTGCTGTCAAAGATGCCTTGGCGAGTTGCTGCAGTGCATCTTGTAGATGGTACACACTGCAGCCATGGTGAGCCGGTGGTGGAGGGAGTGAATGTTTAAGGTGGTGGATATGGTGCCAATCAAGCGGGCTGCTTTGTCTTGGATGGTGTCAAGCTACTTGAGTGTTGTTGGAGCTGCACGCATCCAGGCAAGTGGAGAGTATTCCATCGCACTCCTTACTTGTGCCTTGAAGATGATGGAGAGCCTTTGGGGAGTCAGGAGGTGAGACACTCGCCGCAGCCTCTGACCTGCTCTTGTAGCCACAGTATTTATGTGGCTGCTCCGGTTAAGTTTCTGGTCAATGGTGACCCCCAGGATGTTGATGGTGGGGGTGGGGGTTCGATAATGGTAATGCCATTGAATGTCAAGGGGAAGTGGTTCAACTCTCTCTTGTTGGAGATTGTCATTGCCTGGCACTTGTGTGGCGCGAATAAGTGAGCATAAAAGATCCCATGGCACTATTCGAAAATGATTTGGGAAGTTCTCCTCGTGTCCTGGCCAGTATTTATCCCGCAAACAACACCACCAAAAACAGATTATCCGGTCTTTTATCTCTTTGCTGTTTTTGGCACCTTGCTGTGTGCAAACTAGTTGCCATGTTTGCCTACAAAAGAAAAGTGACTACACTTCAAAAGTAATTCATTGGCTGTGAAGTACTTTGATAAATCCTGAGGATGTGAAAGGTGCTACATAAAAGAGAGTTCTTTCATTTCTTTCATTAAGAGACACCCACATAGTGTGGTCTAGAGTCATGTGTAGGTCAGACCAGGTAATGGTGGCAGTTTCCCTTCCCTGAGGACATTGGTTGGCTTTTTATGACAATCCGGTAGCTTTCTACAACAACAACTACTTGCATTTATATAGCACTTCTAACGTAGTAAAACGTCCCAAGGTGCTTCACAGGAGGTTTATCAAACAAAATTTGAAACCAGTCACATAAGGAGATATTAGGACAGGTGAGGTAGGTTTTAAGGAGTTTCTTAAAGGAAGAGAGAGATAGAGAGGCAAAGAGGTTTAGGGAGGGAATTCCAGAGCGTGGGGCCCAGGCAGCTGAAGGCACGGCCGCCAATGCTGGAGCAGTGAAAATCAGGGATGTGCAAGAGGCCAGAATTGGAGGAGTGCAGAGATCTCGGAGGGTTGTAGGGCAGGAGGAGGTTAGAGAAATAGGGAAAGGTGAGGCTATGATGAAGGAATTTGTAAACAAGGATGAGAATTTTTAAATCAAGGCATTGCCGGATCGGGAGCCAATGTAGGTCAGCGAGCAGAGGGGTCATGTGTAAACGAGAACATGGTAGAGCACTTTATCATATTGAAACATCTCAAAGTGCTCTACACATGAATTTGCTTTAAAGTGCCGGGATGGTGGTTCTGTAGCAAGAAGCAGTAGTCATTCTGTGCCTGCTGTGTCCCACAAACAGCAAAGAGACGAATGAGCAATGTGCATGTTGTTCGGGTGGTATTGGTGCCAGCAACTTATTTTTGGATCATGAGATCTGCAGGGAGAGTCCTCTATAGCAGCTGGAGTTTGCGATTTTGTGAGCTAGAGGGCAAGATAACCCCAGTTGCCAGACTGGCTAATATAACTGACTAAGATGCACAGGATTGGTGGCGATAAAACATTTTCTTCAGACAGTGGAAAGCAAACATTTTGTATGACATCGGTAATAAAGATTCAGTGAAATTATATTAAAAAGATTGAAAATTGGAGACTTGTGATGATCGCATAGCGTTGACCAAAGGAAACGAAAATGGGAATTACCATAGCTACGTGGTGCATCATCAAAGAGAGGGAGCCCATATCTCATGCGAGACAAGAGAATTCATATTTTGACTGCTACGGAAGACATTCAGAGCTCAAGTTGTTTGCTTTGCTTTCATATGGTTTTAGCCACAGCTTAGTTACATTGAACAAAAGGAACAGATCAGCTACTAAACTTTCTGCAGTCTGACCTCCACTTTGCTGTAGACGTAACACCAAATTATTCCCACTGCACCATTTCCCTTCCGCATATCACATACTAGATGCTGTGTTCCACATGCTATCACTTGCATTCCTTGAATTTGAATGGAAAGTTATGAAGTGAGACTGGAGAATTTAGGACTTTCTTTCAAACCAGAGCTGAAAGGTGACCTGATAAGAGTTCCTCAAGACTATAGGGTGGGGTGGGGGGCGGGGGGGGGGGGGGCGTTTACGATAAGGCAAATCGCAAGAAAGACCTCTAGCACCTTTCACAACCTCAGGGTGTCCCAAAGCACTTCACAGGAATGAAGTACTTTTGAAGTGCAGTCACTGTTGTAATGTAGGGAAACGCAGCAGCCATTTTTTGCACAGCAAGCTCCCACAAACAACAATGAGACAAATGACCAGATCATCTGTTTTAATGATGTTTCTTGAAGGATATATATTTGCCAGGACACTGGGAGAACTCCCTACTCTTCATATAGTGATAGAATGTTTCCACTGGTTGATGAAGTGGGAGTGAGAGGATACAAATTTAAGATAGTGGAAAAAGAATGAAAGAAGAGGTAAGAAAAAAATCCCTTATACGAGGGTGGGTAGAGTGTGGAACTCACAATTCACAATTCAAATCGCTTTATTGGCATGATAAGTTACATCCTATGTTGCCAAAGCATCAAAATACATTTATGGTTTAGCACATAAACGCAGTTCTATTCATACAGTGTATAAACAGGTATATCCCTGAGTGTATAAATATACATTTGCATTGTTTATATATATTCTTTTCTTAGTTTACTAGTTGTCCCTCTGTTCATGGCAAGCTGTAACATAGTGTGCCGCCAGTGTTATACAGCTTCTCTCCTCTCCCAGTAGGAATGGGAGTTTTTGGTTGTCATTCAGATTTCTGAAATCAGGGCATATTTGTGAGAATTTTTGGTAGAAATTCTCCCTGATGTCCTGATATTTTCCGCAGGCTGTGAGGAAGTGCATCTCTGTCTCCACTACTCCCTGACTGCAGTGAGAGCATATCCTGTCTTCTCTTGGTAGCCTGGTCTGCCTGTGTCTGCCTTTTTCGATCGCTAGGCTCACTGCTAGAAACCATTGTTGAAGCAGAGTTTGTAGATTCTTTAAAAAGTGAATTTGGCACTTGTTTGAAAAAGCAGAATATCTATAGAGACAAGTGGGAGAAAAACACTGATAAAGGCTTCATAGCTCAAATGGTCTATTTTGTAATGTTCTATGTGGTGGAGGGGGATGAATTTCCACAGGAGTTCTCCCAATTGTCCACCGTAACTTTGGAACAAGACCCGCGGAATCCTTGGAAAAATGGCGTAAGCACCGTTTACGATGTTTCTCCGGGAGGCCTGAAGTCATCACTTGCAAATGAGGCCTTAAAACTCACATTGTTGCTTTTACCAATGGAATTTCCTAACTCCATGGAGAAACGATAGCAGATAATACGAGCTGTCAAAGAGAAACAGTTTTAAGGGAGTAAAAAGTTAGCATTTCCAGGAATGTTTTATATCTCATCCAGCTGCAACTCATGTTGAGGAACATGAAGGTCCCATGATACGATCTGGCAAAGGATCTGAGCCAAGTTCAAAGTTTTTGTATAAACTGACAGTCTTCTTTGCTCACTTTTGTGTTCAGTGAGACAGGGTAGCAACATACTGATTTTAATTAACATCTCACTCCACTGTAAAGTCAGCCTGAAGGAAATGGCTTAGTTCAGCTTTCAGTCAGGTTCAATTGAAAAATGAGCTGACATTTAGACTGAAATGTAAATAGATTGCCGACGGTTACACACTACAAAATTACTGTAGGTTAGCATGACTAGTATGCAGTGTTCAAGACATTTCTAGTTGTGAGAAACAACCTGACAACAGTTCTTTTTTTATTTGTTCATGGGATGTGGGCGTCGCTGGCAAGGCCGGCATTTATTGCCCATCACTAATTGCCCTTGAGAAGGTGGTGGTGAGCCGCCTTCTTGAATCGCTGCAGTCCGTGTGGTGAAGGTACTCCCACAGTGCTGTTGGGGAGGGAGTTCCAGGATTTTGACCCAGCAACAACGAAAGAATGGTTATATATTTCCAAGTCAGGATGGTATGTGACTTGGAGGGGAACTTGGGGGTGATGGTGTTCCCACGCGCCTGCTGCCCTTGTCCTTCTAGGCGGTAAAGGTCGCGGGTTTGGGAGGTTCTGTCGAAGAAGCCTTGGTGAGTTGCTGCAGTGCATCTTGTAGATGGTACACACTGTTGCACGATTTACACATTAATAACGACGTGCACCATTAAACTCACCTTTATTTTGGTAGCAAAATCTGGGCAATTATATGATAAATGTGCCATCATGTAGCCAGGGTGCTGCTAATATTTCTCTTTCATATGTTACTAGAATGTTGCTTTAGTCATGGTACCTACAGATGGAGGAACTCGTTCAGCCTATCTTAGCTCATCCATCATGTCATCTAATTGGATCTTGAGTCAATCCAAGGTTTTTGTTTCCACTTTCCTATCCAGGAGATTATTCAAAGCGTTGGTCGCTCCTTGCATGGAAAAGTTCTTCCTGACTGTCCCAACACTTGCTCTTGTGTCTGGGGTTGAATGGCAGTTGCCTTAGGTAGACTGAGCCTCTTATGAACTGAAACTTGTGTCTTCATTCATTACTGTGATCGAGATAGCGGGTGTAACTGATAAACAAGTGCATACAGGGTAAAATTACATAGTCAAACTTTTTTACAGGTGCAATAATATAAAGAAAGACATAAGAGACTGAGACAGCACAATAATCAGACTTATGTAATATATGAACCATTAAAAAAACTACAAAAGAGACAGTCTGAAATCCTTGTAGTTCTGTTCTTTCAATAAGTTCT
This sequence comes from Somniosus microcephalus, assembly GCF_052327205.1. Lineage (NCBI taxonomy): Eukaryota > Metazoa > Chordata > Chondrichthyes > Squaliformes > Somniosidae > Somniosus > Somniosus microcephalus. The sequence goes on from NC_141001.1 coordinate 101,724,969, forward strand.
TGAAAACACAGTCTGCGGTGGAACATTATGTGGGGACAATGGCTCGTGGAGTCCCCTTGGCAGGTATGGTGGTGAGGCAAATGGGGAACTGAAAGCTCAAGAGAAAGTTTGTCAATTATAATTTCCTTTCATAGAATCATACAGCACAAAAGGAGATCATTTGGCCCATCGTGCCTGTGCCAGCTCTTTGAAAGAGCGATCCAATTAGTCCCACTCCCCTGCTCTTTCCCCATAGCCCTGCAAATTTTTCCCCTTCAACTATATATCCAATTCTCTTTTGAAAGTTATTATTGAATCTGCTTCCACTGCTCTTTCAGGCGGTGCATTCCAGATCATAACAATTCACTGCGTAAAATAATTTCTCCTCATATCCCCCGTTTCTTTTGGCAAATATCTTAAATCTGTGTCCTCCGGTTACCGACCCACCTGCCAGTGGAAACTATCTCTCCTTATTTACTCTATCATAACCTCATATAATTTTGAACACGTCTATTAAGTCTCCCCTTAACCGTCTCTGCGCAGTCTCTCTCGACTCTCCATATAGTCCCTCATCTCTAGTACCATTCTAGTAAATCTCCTCTGTACCTTCTCCAAGGACTTAACATCCTTCCTAAAGTGTGGTGACCAGAATTGGACATAATACTCCAGTTGAGGCGTAACCAGTGATTTATAAAGGTTTAGCATAACTTCCTTGCTTTTGTACTCTATGCCTCTATTTATAAAGCCAAGGATCCCGTATGCTTTTTTAAAAGCCTTCTCAAAAAGCGGAAGCAGCATGCTATAGACAGGGCTAAGCGATCCCACAATCAACGGATCAGGTCAAAGCTTTGCAGTCCTGCCACATCCAGTCGTGAATGGTGCTGGACCATTAAACAACTAACGGGAGGAGGAGGCTCCATGAATATCCCCATCCACAATGATGGTGGAGCCCAGCACGTGAGTGCAAAAGACAAGGCTGAAGCATTTGCAACCATCTTCAGCCAGAAGTGCCAAGTGGATGATCTATATCGGCCTGCTCCTGAGGTCTCCACCATCACAGAAGCCAGTCTTCAGCCAATTCGATTCACTCCATGGCTGAGCGCACTGGATACAGCAAAGGCTATGGGCCCCGACAACATCCCGGCTATCGTGCTGAAGACTTGTGCTCCAGAACTAGCTGCGCCTCTAGCCAAGCTATCCAGTACAGCTACAACACTGGCATCTATCCGACAATGTGGAAAACTGCCCAGGTATGTTCTGTCCACATAAAGTAGAAAAAATCCAACCCGGCCAATTACCGCCCCATCAGTCTACTCTCGATCATCAGCAAAGTGACGGAAGGTGTCATCGACAGCGCTATCAAGTGGCACTTACTCACCAATAACCTGCTCACTGATGACCAGTTTGGGTTCCGCTAAGACCACTTGGCTCCCGACCTCATTACAGACTTGGTCCAAACATGGACAAAGGAGCTGAATTCCAGAGGTGAGGTGAGAGTGACTGCCCTTGACATCAAGGCAGCATTTGACTGAGTGTGGCATCAAGGAGCCCTAGTAAAACTGAAGTCAACGGGAATCGGGGAGGAAAACACTCCACTGGTTGGAGTCATACCTAGCACAAAGGAAGATGTTTGTGGTGGTTGAAGGTCAATCATCACAGCCCCAGGACATCATGGCAGGAGTTCCTCAGGGCAGGGTCCTAGGCCCAACCATCTTCAGCTGCTATATCAGTGACCTTCCCTCCAACATAAGGTCAGAAATGGGGATGTTAGCTGATGACTGCATAGTGTTCAACGTCATTCACAACTCCTCAGATAATGAAGCAGTCCATGCCTGCATGCAACAAGACCTGGACGACATTCAGGCTTGGGCTGATAAGTGGTAGGTAACATTCGCGCCACAGAAGTGCCAGGCAATGACTATCTCCAACAAGCGAGAGTCTAACCACCTCCCCTTGACATTCAACAGTATTACCATCACCGAATCCCCCACCATCAACATCCTGGGGGTCACCATTGACCAGACACCTAACTGGGCCAGCCACATAAATACTGTGGCAACAAGAGCAGGTCAGAGGCTGGGTATTCTGCAGCGAGTGTCTCAGCTCCTGACTCCCCAAAGCCTTTCCACCATCTACAAGGAACAAGTAAGGAGTGTGATGGAATACTCTCCACTTGCCTGGATGAGTGCAGCTCCAACAACACTCAAGAAGCTCGATACCATCCAGGACAAAGCAGCCCACTTGATTGGCATCCCATCCACCACCTTAAACATTCACTCCCTCCACCACCGACGTACTGTGGCTGCAGTGTGTACCATCTACAAGATGCACTGCAGCAACTCGCCAAGGCTCCTTCGGCAGCACCTCCCAAACCCGCGACCTCTACCACCTAGAAGGACAAGGCCAGCAGGCGCATGGGAACAACACCACCTCCAAGTTCCCCTCCAAGTCACACACCATCCTGACAGAAATATATTGCCGATCCTTAGAAGACGCTGGAAAAACTCAGCAGGCCAGGCAACATCCGTGGAGAGAAAAATAGAGTCAACATTTCAGGTCGAAGACCCTTCTTCAGGACGAAGGGTTTCGACCTGAAACATTGACTCTATTTCTCTCTCCACGGATGTTGCCTGGCCTGCTGAATTTTTCCAGCGTCTTCTGTTGTTATTTCGGATTTCCAGCATCCGCAGTATTTTGCTATCGTATTGCCGATCCTTCATCGTCGCTGGGTCAAAATCCTGGAACTCCCTACCTAACAGCACTGTGGGAGTAACTTCACCACACGGACTGCAGCGGTTCAAGAAGGTGGCTCACCAACACCTTCTCGAGGGCAATTAGGGATGGGCAATAAATGCTGGCCTTGCCAGCGACGCCCACAGCCCATAAACAAATAAAATAAAACTTGTCCTGCCACCTTCAAAGATTTGTGTATTGGAACCCCCAGGACTCTCTGTTCCTGTACCCACTTTAAAATTGTACCATTTAGTTTATATTGCCTCTCCTCATTCTTCCTTCCAAAATGCATCACTTCATGACCAAACAATTTCTTCTCAATAGTCAGCAATGAAAAATGTCCACCGAATGAGAGCTGTAGTTTCCAAATAACTTAAAAAGCCTGTTTGTTTTTTGACACCTGACAAAAAGTCAGAGAAGACAACCCCATCTGTGGGTGAAAGGGAATCTGCAAATTAACCACCACTAGGCCTTCAAAGAACTTATAATTTGATTAATTTGGAATCAAAGGCCACTGTGGCTTTGACTCAGGCACATTGCCGGTGGTAGCTGTTACAGAGTTCTGAGGGAGCACATGGACACCATTTCCAGTTAAAATGACAAACTATAGACAGACATGTCAACGTGTAATGAAATGGAATACTAATTTTGTGTCTGATTACTTTATCACCAGAATAGGACATTGAGTAGCAGATCTGGGAGTGTTCTCCTTAGAGCAGAGACAAAGTTAAGAGGAGATTTCATAGAAGTGTTCAAATTCTGAGGGGTTTTGACTGAGTAAGTAGTAACGGTTTTCACTGGCAGGAGAGTCAGTAACCAGAGGACATAGATTTAAGGTAATCGGCAAAAGAACCAGAGGGGAGATTAGGGGGGAGAAATTTGTGTTCGCCAGCAAAGTCACTGGCAACTGGAGTTAACGGCCGCTAAAATAGCCGCAACGCTAATGGAGCAAAATTGGTCTGGGGGCATGAAGACTGGTGGCACAGCACTTACCTTCCGTGCAATGCCGTCCTAGTGGCGTTGCTGGAGGCATCTGAGACTAGGTTTGTGTCCAGGTGTGGCGTTGTAGCTTCCCAAAGCCTCTGGAATCGAGGCTGTGGAGCTTGCAAGGAATTGTGGGTAATGAAGAGGTCTGAGAATTAAAGGGGCCATGCACACTGAAGCAATGCAAATTAAAATGAAGTGAATTGCATTTTTCAGCCCTTTCTGCCTTTTAAAAAATATTTAACATTAAAAAGAAGTCCCAAATGTGAATATTCAGCTCTTAAAGCCGAATTACCTTCCTAACCTCAACAAATGGGAAAACTGCCTCAGCACTAACACAAATGGCTCAGCAAGCCAGGGAAGGGGCACCCAGGGTCTCACACGCAGCACTCCAGCTTTGTGCAGGGGGTCAACACTGCAAGACAGGCCCTCTGCCCACAAGTGCCAGGAGGCCCTCCAGAAAGAAAGATGTGGGAGGACATCACTAAGGCCGTCACTGCCAGCAGTGTCGCCCCCACCACCTGGCTCCAGTGCCCAAAGATGCTTCATGACCTTAGACTACTGGTCAAGGTCAGTGAATGCACCTTCAAAAGCTCTCTCCTATCAACTGCACCACTAGCCTGACACACTGCTCAATGCACGACCCCTAATCACTCACCTACTAACAATCTGCACCAATCACGAGGCACATCTCACATTCCAGGCCTCACCTCACCCCCTTGGAGGAGACGGTGCAGGCCATTCTTGGCAGGGGCATGGCTGAGCCCTTGGCCAGCGGTGGGGCTGAAAGGATACAAGATGCTGGAATCCTCATACGTTATCCTCCTTCTGGCATGCACCTCATGCTTTCCCGCCCTCCTGTCACCACAACTCCACCCTTGTGCCTTCCTCATTTCACACACCCAAGAAATGCAGCCTACCCAGCCAGTGGGTGACCAAGAAATGCAGCCTGCTCAGCCAGTGGGTGACCAAGAAGAGGAAGAGGAGTGTGAAGAAGAACAAGAACAGAAGAAGATTGATTTGACACTCCCAGCCACCAGCTCCTCAACGCCAACCAGTGAGGACATTTGCAGTGTCCCCCATTGAAAGTCAGCAGCCTTCCACCAGCCATGCTGCAGCCACTGGGGTAGCACTGTGTGACATCAGTAGGATAGGTAAAGGCACACACAACACTAAGAGAATGCATACGGGTGATGAGTTGATTTCTTGATGTCACATTGGATGGATAGACGTATATAGGTGGATTGGAAAGTTTGCTTTGTGGTGGCTTTTATTTCAGCATTGTGGCCAAGAGGACATTGTGATGGTCAGTAACAGAGGGAAGGTAAGGTGTGGGACTAATGTTGAAAGGGGAATTGGGGTTGTGATCACTGGTACCAGAGGAGATTGATTCCATCCCAGATAGTCCAGCCACAAAGGGGCTGTCTGGTATGCATCCTTCTGTCTGATTCCTCCTCTTCTGATTCCTCCTCTTCAGCTTCCTCTTCTTTGGCTTCCTCCTCTTCTGTGTCTTCCTCTTCCCTCTGCAAGCAGATGCTGTAAATGTGAAACGACAGCATAAAATGCTGCAAAATACTCAGCTGGTCAGGCAACATCTCGACTTGAGATGTGAACTCTGTTTTTCTCTCCACGCATGTTGCGTGACCTGCTGAGTATTCACAGCATGTTCTGTCTTCTCAAAGGCCTTCATTTACCATCCGGGCCCTTGCAAGCATCCAGCAGCACTCCCTACACACTTAAAAAACTTTTCACATCTATTGCAGAAAGCCACCACTTCAATAATATCAACAACAAAAAACCAGTCCAAAACCTAACATTCAAACTTACCTAACGATGTGTGTGTCCCTTTAAGAGGTGCAGACATCACCACGGTCAGCCTGCTTGCACGTTTAACCTGGCGTGCTTAGGACCCAGCGCTGAATTCAGTGCTAGGGTCGAAGTTCACGTTGGTGATGTTAAGTCGGCATTGCACGGCGATTGACGTCACCACGCCGCCATTTTTTCTTTCAGGGCGCTACCAGTTACCGGCAGCGCAAAGGGGGACACGAATATGGCGGCCGCCGTGGGACCCGCCACCAGCTGGCGAAAGAGCGGCGGCCGCCATTTTATCGCCATTTCATGGCGCTACGGAGTGGCGGTAAATCGATGAATTGCTAGCCCGAGGAGAATGTTTTTTTACGCAGCGAGTTGTTACGATCTGGAATGCACCGCCTGAAAGGGCGGTGGAAGCAGATTCAATGGTAACTTTCAAAAGGGAATTGGATAAATACTTGAAGGGGAACAATGACAGAACTACGGGGAAAGAGATGAGGGAGCGGGACTAATTGGACGGCTCTTTCAAAGAGCCGGCACAGGCACGATGGGCCGAATGGCCTCCTTCTGTACTGCATAATTTTATGATTCTATAAACCTACTCTCAGTAGTGCAGTTGTCCAAACATAAGTGTACTCAAATGTATTTTGAAGCCTTTTACTTTTCATACTGTTTAGACAGCCTGTTCTAGATAGTTTGCCTGGGTTGGTGTGGATAGTGTAGTGGCGCTTCTTAGTTTCCAAACAGGCAGCCACTGAGCTGTGGGGCTTTTAACAACGAGTAGACGCGTGTCGAAATAAAACGTTCCCAAACGTAGCTTTGTCTTTTAAACTGTTTACTATAACACTTTACGAACAGAATTACAAAGCAAACACGTATAAACGAACACGGTCAAAAACTGTATTGCTCCAGCCCTCACAACTTCTGCCTCCTTCAGCCACGTGGAGTTTAAACTGTAAAATGGCTGCTGGCTATGTGACGATCTTAAGGACTGTACCATTGTGGCAAGAATGAAGGGGGTATCTCAGACTATACTACTGGAGCAAGAAAATAGGGGGTTTCTTAATACAATAAGTCAGTCAGGTAAATTAACTGTATTATGCTATTTAACCAATATTTTAAAGTATTTTCTTAAACTTTCATGGCTCTTACATTCCGGCCCCTAATTGACTAGGCACATGAAGCATATCAATTACTCAAACATTAAGAGTCATAAACTAATGAGTTCAACATATTTACAATATAAGTGTCCACTTTTTTCGTTCAGGAACTTTTCACGCTGCTTCTTGTAGCAGGCAGAGCTTTGTGATCGGTCTTTCCAGGGTACTGGTCTTGGTTTGCAAACAAACGTGACGAATGACGCCTCTGGAGTCTGGCATGGTCTTAATTATTTTTCCCATCAACCAAGAATTTCTAGGGGCTGAATCATCCACGATTAAGACAATGTCTCCGACAATGAAGTTCCTCTTTATTTTGGACCATTTTTGACGCTCCTGTAGCAGAGGTAAGTATTCTCCTGTCCATCTGGTCCAGAAAAGGTCCGACATATACTGAACTTGCCTCCACTTCCGACGGGCATACAGATCTTCCTTTTTGAAGACTCCCGGGGGCATGGCTGGCTGTGTTTTCAACAACAACAGGTGGTTCGGAGTCAGGGCTTCGAGGTCATTGGGATCATCTGATGTCTTAGTTATCGGTCGGTCATTAATGATGGCTTCGACCTCACACAGAACGGTTTGGAGTCCCTCGTCGTCAAGCGCTTGCTGCTTCAGTACAGAACTGAGTAGTTTTCTTACGGTGCGTATCTGTCTTTCCCAGACACCGCCATGGTGGGATGCAGCCGGAGGATTGAAGATCCACTTAATTCCTGTTTGCATCGTGGCTTCCTGTATTTTAAGCTGATTCCAACCTTCAATAGCTTCCCGTAGTTCTCTCTCCGCTCCGACGAAATTAGTGCCATTATCAGAACGCATAATGGACACCTGTCCTCTTCTACAGACAAAGCGCCGCAAGGCGTTAATACAGGAATCAGTGTCAAGCGTGTGTGCCACCTCAATATGAACTGCTCTGATGGTCAAACAAGTGAAAAGCACACCATATCTCTTGACGAGGCTCCGTCCTCGCTTTACCTCGAAAGGCCCGAAATAGTTCACCCCTACGTTTGTAAATGGGGGCTTGTCTGGTAACAAACGGTCTTCAGGCAGGTCTGCCATTTTCTGCTCCCCAGCTCTAGCGTGTAACCGTCTGCAAACAATGCATTCAGAGAGTATTTTTCTTATTACAGAATTAGCTCCTGGAATCCAGTATCTTTGTCTTAGCTTCGCAAGCACGTGATTCCTCCCACTGTGTCCAATACTCTGGTGTATATGCTGAAGAATGAGAGTAGCAACCCGGAGGTCCTTAGAAAGGATAGCAGGATGCTTGGCCTCCTCTGGCATAGCAGATTTGTTTAGTCTCCCTCCCACCCTCAGTACTCCATCTTGCAGTGTAGGGTCCAGCTTGTAGATATGACTACCTTTCTTGATTGGAGTATTTCGCTGTAAAGCTTCGATTTCTTCTGGGTATCTTTGTCTTTGACTGAAGCAAACTATCTCCCTCTCAGCCTTGGCCAAATCCTCCACGGTCAATGAATTCTTACCCAATGTGGTCTCGTGCTGATGCATATACTGCTGTAGAAGCATTCTCTGCTTATCAGGGTTACTTTCAGACTGACTGATAGTGGCTCGGTACTCTTTTCTCTTACCGCTCAGGTGTAGCAGCAACTCTTTCAACCTTAGAAACCATGCAACTACTTTCCTCAACTGGTGCCATCCTGAGAAATGGTTAACAAGCTTGTTCACTGTGTCAAAGTTCTCTTTCGTAGTTATGAGATTTACTGTGACTGATCTCTTGACTTCGACGTCGTCTTCAGCAATCTGACTTGGCATACCTGGTCTTTCTGGCCATGATCTCTCTGTTTCCAGCAGATAACTTGGGCCTTGTATCCAAGTTTCACTCCTCATGAAGTTTTCAGCCTTCAATCCCCGTGAGGCTTGATCTGCTGGGTTTAATGAGGCGTTTACATACCTCCATTGAGATGGTTGTGTAGCTTCTCTAATGGATGAGATTCTGTTTGCTACGAAGGTCTTGAAGCGTATCTTCTCATTCTCTATATACTTCAGCACCGTCGTGCTATCCGTCCAGAAGACAGATTCTTCTAGTGGGAGCTGTATCTCTTTCCGCATCACCTGGTCAACTTTAACTGCAACAACCGCTGCCGTCAACTCCAGTCTCGGGATGGTGACCTGCTTCAGCGGAGCCACCCTGGATTTCCCCATGAGGAAGGCACAATGTTTCTGGCCCTGTTGATTTGTCAGCAGGAGGTAAGTAGCCGTGCCATAGCCATCCTCACTGGCGTCCGAGAAATGATGTAGTTGAGCCGTCTTTGTAACTCCAAAACTCACAGGCTTGATGCATCTACTGACGTTGAAGCTAGAAAGTTGTTGCAAATCTGTCAACCACCTGAGCCATCTCTGAGCTTGATCTTCTGGGATATCTTCATCCCATCCTCTCTTGTCTCTACACAGCTCTCGTAGCATCAGCTTCACCGGCAGAATGAGTGGTGCCAGGAATCCAAGAGGGTCGTAGATGGAACTGACCACGGAGAGAATCCCTCGTCTTGTGGATGGTCTTTCGTTCACCATTATTCTGAAGTTGAACGTGTCCGACTCAATGCACCATTGTACACCAAGAGCTCTCTCGATAGGAAGGACATCGTGGCTCAGGTCCAGATCTTTGACTTCAGTGGCTCTTTCCTTTTCTGGGATAGACGCTAGAACTGCTCTGCTGTTGCTTATCCACGTAGTCAGATGGAATCCTCCATTTGAACACAGAGTTCTAAGGTCTCTTGACAGTGCAATGGCATCGTCTTCTGTTGACACGGACTTCAGACAGTCATCGACATAAAAGTTTCTGAAGATTGTCTCCACAGCCTCTGATGGTGCTTTGCCTTTGCCATCTTCTGCAGTTTTTCTGAGAGCGTAGCTTGCACAGCTGGGAGATGATGTGGCTCCGAGCAAGTGTACAGCCATTCTACATTCCACCATTGCTTGACTAACGTCGCCATCTGGCCACGAAAGGAAACGCAGGAGATCAGCATCTTCATCAGGGATTCTGACTTGGTAGAACATTGATTCTATGTCTGCCATCATGGCAACGAGCTCTTGTCTAAACCTAGTCAAGACGCCAATGAGGGTATTAGTAAGATCAGGACCTTGAGGCAGCTGGTCGTTCAGTGAAGTTCCTCTGAATGAGGCGGCGCAGTCAAACACTACACGGATCTTTTTCTTCTTTGGGTGATACACACCGTGATGAGGAATGTACCAGACCCTTCCATCGTCTCTGTTCAACTGTTCCTCGGGCACTTTTACAGCATAGCCTTTCGCTATGATGTTTCTCATGAAGCCTTTGTAGTCTTCGTGAAAGTCGGGGTTCTTGTTCAGCTTTCTCTTTAGACTGATGGCGCGTTGCTCTGCTATGCAGCGATTGTTTGGCATCTTCGCGGTCTGTCTTCTCAGTGGCAAACCAATGTGATAGTGGTCATCGATGAACTGTGTAGACCTTGTCATCAAATCCATGAACTGATAGTCTTCTTGTGACATCTGTCTTTTCCTCGCAGCTGCGTTCTGAAAAGTCTGCGTTGAACTGTTGTATCAACAGCTCTTCAATGCTTGCGATAGAGATGCGATTAACTGTGACATTTTGTCGTTCCTCCTTGTTCGACTTGTTGCCATCATCTCTCCTTAACGGTCCATTGACTACCCATCCAAGGGCTGTCCTGACAGCGTAGGGTCCGTCATCCTTGCTGTTTATCACCTGCCATGGCTCCATAGTTTTGTAGGCATTGGTTCCAATTAATAGGCCAATTTCTGCTTCAATGTATGGGAGACGCACCTTTTCTAGGTAAGGCCATCTATCCACATCCTTCTGCAGGGCTAAGTTCCCTATTCTAACAGGAATCTCCCTCTGTGTGAAAACATTAGGCAGGTCTATGAAGTCCTTCTCTTCAAGTCCACACACTTCTAGGTCTGACAGGATATAACTTTGCATTGACTTCTCATGACCCATGGTGCGTAATAGGATTTCTGTTCTTCTGCCTCTAACGTTCAGCTGTCGCATGAGTGATTCTGTGCAGAACGTTGCTGAACTACCTGGATCCATGAAGGCGTAAGTCGCCACGAACTTCTCACTCCTCTTAGACTTGATCTTTACTGGTACGATGGCAAGAATACAATCACTGTCACCGGCCCCAGTGAATCCACAAGTCTCTGGTTCTAGCGACACCAGAGCACTTGAAACAACCTTCTCGTCGGTATTGTTTTCTTTACTCTTCTTAGAGACTTGTTTTTCTTTATGGATATGCAGCAGACTGGGATGTTTCCGAGTGCACTCTCTGCATGTCGTTCTTTGCTTACAGTTTCTACTCAGGTGCCCCTGAGAGAGACATCCAAAACATAGGCCATTGTACTTCAGGAATTCGATTCTGTCCTTATGTGGCTGTGCTTTGATGTCACTGCAGAAATCCAATGTATGATTCTTCTGGCAGAATAAACATGGCTTCTGAAAGGCATTAGCAGGCGTCACTGTGCTGCTCTTTTTGGGAGATGAGTTCTGAGACCTTTCTTCCCCAGCCTGAGTGACGATAGTTGCAAAGCTGCTTCCCCTGGAACCATCTTTCCTGAGAGTCTTTGATTCAACAGGCTTGGCTTTCACTCTTCCATCAGTAGTCGGGCTGACATCCTGGATGTTTCCAAACAATGGGTCCCCAGCAATTTTAGCCTGTTTGTCTATGAAATTCACTAAGTCTGCAAAACTGGCTCTACTTTTCCGTCTCTCCATTATCTCAAAGGCTGTTCTTCTCCATTGTTCTCTCATCCTGTAAGGAAGCTTAGAGATGATGATTCGCATAGTCGTAGGATTGTCCATCTCTTCCATGAATTCAACATCCTCCATGGTGTTGCGACATCCTATGAGGAAAAGAACATATGCGTTCAATGCCTCTCCGTCCTCCGATCTGATCTGTGGCCACTTGGTAGCCTTTTCAATATATGCAGTGGCTATCTTCAGCTCGTTACCATAGTGCTCCTGCAGCAACTTCCTGGCTTCTATGTATCCCCGGTCCGGTCTCATGTGTTCACAGCTTCTGACCAGGTCTTGTGGTTTACCACTGGTGTACTGTCCCAGGTAGTACAACTTATCACTGCTGCTCTCTGTTTTGGAGTCAATGGCTTGTTCGAAGGATCTGATGAAGGGCTTATACTTGAGTGGGTCGCCTTGGAACACTGGTATGTCTCTTTGAGGGAGTCGAAACAGATTCTGTTGTTTTACAAGCATCTCTGTAATTTCGTTCTGACGTTGCATCGCTCGGTATAGGCTTCTCCCTGTGTCTTCAGGCCTCTGGTGGTCATCAGCAGGGTCTAGTCTAGACCGTCTGACGTCTGGGGTAGCATCACGTGCTCCTGTTAGTGGAGAGGCCACTCTTCCACGCTGTAATGCCAGGAGATGGCCTTCGGACTCTCTTGTAACTCTTGAAGGTGCCCTGGATCCAACTCTATGTGACAACATTGACTGGCAGTATTCGCTCACGCCGTCCCATGAGCCTTCGTAATCTTCATACACACTCAACCTGGCATCTGAGACCGCAATAGCTGTTTTTATCTCCAGCTGTTCTTTCTTTGCCTGCACTTGGGCCTGTTGGGCCTGTTGGGCCTGCAGTTGGGCCTGTTGGGCCTGCAGTTGGGCCTCTTCCCATTCAAGAGCTTGCTTCTCCGCTAAAGATGCTGCGCGCGCCATCAACGCCGCCCGTTCAACCTCCTCTCTCATGCGTCACGACGAGCATGTGGTAGAAGCGACTGACCGTCCAGAAACAGAGCTACCTTCTTTTCGATTTCTGCTCAGTCTGGCTGAAGTCTCTGAAATGCTATCATCTGGTCCGACTTCATCGTCAACTTTATCTTTCTCTGCTGTATCAGCATCTTGACGAATCCTTAACATCCACTTTTCTGTGGCCTTGACACAGTCCTTAATGCTGGATGATTTAAGATCAAACCAGTTGTGCTGATCGGCTTTTCCCTCTTCTTCAGACAAAAGTGCTAATACATCTTCATTGAGTACATTAAATTCTTCATGCAGCTTGGAGAAATCGTAATGCATTATGTCTTCAGCTTTCTTAATATTAGCATTATCTTCCATGAGACAATCAATTATCTTCATTTTTCCAGTTATCTGAGCTAATTTAGCCTTCCTTGCACCTATGCTTCTATGTAACTTCTCTTCCATTGCCTTTGGGGTGAGCTTTATTTCCCTCTTTTGGCCAGCAATCCTTCTGGCTGGGGGAAGCTCCTGGCTCCGTAAGGCCTCGGCCATTTTACCCGCAGCTCTTATTTAGCTTCTCAATAGAATGAACAAAGCAAGTAACAGTCACTGTACCTTCGCTTTCTTATATTGTCGTCTGGCTCCGTGACCATTCATGTATACGTTCGCCGACAATTCCGTCCTTTCCTTCTTAGGGAGCTAGTTTTTGACTAATGTAGTGGCGCTTCTTAGTTTCCAAACAGGCAGCCACTGAGCTGTGGGGCTTTTAACAACGAGTAGACGCGTGTCGAAATAAAACGTTCCCAAACGTAGCTTTGTCTTTTAAACTGTTTACTATAACACTTTACGAACAGAATTACAAAGCAAACACGTATAAACGAACACGGTCAAAAACTGTATTGCTCCAGCCCTCACAACTTCTGCCTCCTTCAGCCACGTGGAGTTTAAACTGTAAAATGGCTGCTGGCTATGTGACGATCTTAAGGACTGTACCATTGTGGCAAGAATGAAGGGGGTATCTCGGGCTATACTACTGGAGCAAGAAAATAGGGGGTTTCTTAATACAATAAGTCAGTCAGGTAAATTAACTGTATTATGCTATTTAACCAATATTTTAAAGTATTTTCTTAAACTTTCATGGCTCTTACAGATAGAATTGAAAATAAAGTTGTATTAATCTTGTTTAATTCTAATTAATTTATTATATTTGCGGGTCTGATGCTCACCACCTCTCACAATTGGAGCCTGCAAAATCAGTTCTCTTGCAAGCGTATTCACGAGGTTCCACTGTAACAATGAAACTGAAAGGGGAATAAAAAGTGCAAACGTTTTAAATAAACTGATTTCTTTACCCACATGCCTCGCTGCTGTTTCATAGCTTATTGTATCAATCCATCTTCGTCACACAGTTTGCCACACCAGCTGATCAAAGAGCTGTTAAATGTGTTCTTATATGGCACAGGAGTTCACTTGAACAATATTTAATTTAACTTCAAAAGGTACCATAACAATGATTTACACTTGTCGCCTTTTAATATCGATTCATTTCCTGCACTGTCTTTTTATACGTTTTTTGGAGTTGATGTAACAAGAAGACTGGCTGATGAATTTGAATGCTGGTATATTCCTCCTTTGGAGTGTGTATAATGTAACATATAGAGCATTTCCCTGCAGAAGGACACTCTATGAAGTCCAGAGATAGGAGTGAGAGTGGATAAGGCTTCTTAATTTAACAATAAAACTGTATAATTCAGAGTAGAAACCACCGCAGGCTATAATTTTGGCAAAATTCGCCTAATGCCACATAATATGCCATGCTTCAGAACAGGTTGCTGGCGAACCCATTTTGAGCAGAGAAAATGTAGACATAACAAAACCATGTTGTTCTGCCGTTAGATTGGAGTGCCAGACAATAGCAAGGTGTGCTATCTCCGGGGAGGAAAAACTGACCTTGTCCAGCACCCGCAACAGAAGTAGGCAAATTGGAGCAGACTCAAACAGGACGTCGGTACTTTTGACCAGTGCCCACCAGCCAAGAAGCTGCCTCAGATTTAGCAGGTCACATTTTATGCTGCTGAGCAGCACATCCATCTCAGCCACTATGCTTTAACACTACTTTAAGGGCCCTGGTCCTAATCAAAGCAGAAATATTTTAGTAGATGAAAAACATTAAGGCTCCACGAGGACAGGAATGACTAGTTCTACTATTACACAGAATTACATAGAATTTACAGCACAGAAACAGGCCATTTGGCTCAACTGGTCTATGCCAGTGTTTATGCTCCACACAAGCCTCCTCCCACCCTATTTCATCTAATCCTATCAGCATAACCGTGTATTCTTTTGTTTATGTGTTTATCTGGCTTCCCCTTAAATGCATCTATGCTATTCACCTCAGCTACTTGTGATAGCGAGTTCCACAATCCAACCACTCTCTGGTTAAAGAAGTTTCTCCTGAATTCCCTATTGGATTTATTAGTGACTATCTTATATTTATGGCCCCTAGTTTTGGTCTCCCCCACAAGTGGAAACATCTTCTCTTCAACTACCCTATCAAGCCCTTTCATAATCTTAAAGACCACTGTCAGGACACCCTTCAGCCCAGCCTTCTCCTTTCCAGAGAAAAGAGCCCCAGCCTGTTCAATCTTTCCTGATAGGAAACTCTCGATTTACCGGCAAAATTCAGGAGTAGGTTCAGGTAATGTTTTACTTCATATTAGTGGCCGTTCCTGGATCTGTGGCCGTGTAACCGGGGTTCCTGCACCTGTTGCTAAGCAACAGGGACGCCTGGATCTTGCGGCCGGGGTTCCTGCACCTGTTGCTAAGCAACAGGGACGCCTGGATCTTGTGCTGTGTACGGGGCTCTCGTACCTTTAACTATACCTCTCTGTAATCCGGACTTTTTGATAAACCGGCACCATGCCGGTCCCGTCAGTGCCGGATAAAGAAGAGTTTCCTGTAGTTATAACCTCTCAGTTCTGGTATCATCCTTGTAAATCTTTTATGCACCTTCTCCAGTGCCTCCATATCCTTTTTATAATATGGAGACAAGAACTGTGCCCAGTATTCCAAGTGTGGTCTAACCAAGGTTCTATACAAGTTTAACATAACTTCTCTCCTTCTCAATTCTATTTCTCCAGAAATGAACCCCAGTGCTTTGTTTGCTTTTAGTTATTTGTGTTTCTGTACCGCTAGATCCCTTTGCTCCTCTACCCCATTTAGACTCCTATTTTCCAAGGAATATATGGCCTCCTTATTCCTACTACCAAAATACACCACCTCACACATATCTATATTGAAATTCATTTGCCAATTACACGCCCATTCTGCAAGTTTATTAATATATTCTTGTACTTTGTTGCAGTCTTCCTCAATATTAACTAAACCCCCCAATTTGGGGTCATCTGTAAATTTTTGATTTGTGCTTCCGATTCCCGAGTCCAAATCATTTATGTAAATGTTAAACAACAGTGTTCCCAGCACCGATCCTTGTGGAACACCACTTCCCACATTTTGCCAGTCTGAGTAGCTACGCTTAACCCCTACTATCTGTTTTCTGTTTTGTCACCAACTTGCTATCCATTCTGTTACTTGTCCCCCGACTCCACATTCTCTAACCTTAGTTATGAGCCTCCTTGACCTTAGTCACCAGTCTACAATGTGGAGATCAGCTTTAAAGTGTATGATTCTGAGACTCCAAAGGTGTTTGAGGAAGTGACACCCCACTTCGACAATGGGAAACCCTATAATGTATCGTAACTAGACTTCCAGAGAGGTTTTGGTAAAGTTCCACGTGAAAAGTTGCTGCATAAGCTTCAGGCAGTGGATCTTGTTTTAAGATAGGCCCGTGGATTGTGGAGATTGAGAAAGCCACGGGGATACATCGAGTGTCTCCCCTTACAAGGGAGACAGCACTAAATGTTCAGGGAAGCGTTGCCTGCCAAAAATGATTCAACCAAAAAAAAAGCAAAAATTAAACTATCAGTAAGATCGGGGGAGATCAGATAAAAGGTTTTGTGTAGTGCCCACCAGTCATGGAAGACATTGAGGTTGTGGGTACCATGTTAAAAGCTGAAAGTGGTACTACTTAATGGAGTGATGTTGGGCTGTGGTGATGAACGAGGTGGAGTGGTCCAAGTGCAGAGCCCCTACCATTTCTAAGCTATGTAAATGACCTGGACTCAGGAATTAAATGCCATTTAGTATGCGAGAGGGCAAAGGAGTAGTTTTTGACAAGGCATCCATGGAACTAGAAAAGGACCGAGACAAAATTTGCCGAGGGGCAGAATTACGGTAGATGAAATTCAATGCAGGCAAGTGCGAGGTATTGTACTTTGGGTGAGAGAATGAGAGACAGTCTTACTCGGTGAATGGAGTAGAACCAGCTAGGGATGGGCTGAAAGATATGTGGGAACTAGCTTAGGGTGAGGCTGAACGAGATCTGAGAAGAACAGTAGACTCAAGATTTAGCATGTCCAGTGCAGCAATCAATACAGCTAACAAAAAGCAGAGCTAGATTGCAAAATCAATAGAGGAATGTCTTACGCTGTCATACTGAAACTGTACTGTGCCCTGATAAGGCCACACCTTGCATACTATTACAATAGCAAAATACTGCGGATGTTGGAAATCTGAAATAACAACAGAAAACGCTGGAAAAACTTGCATGCTATGTTCAGTTATGGTCACTGAGACACAAAAGAAACATTCAAGCCTCCAGGCATTGCAGAGAAGGGTCAAGATGCTGATCCGCAGTATCACAGGCGTTACGGGAATCAATAAAAAAGTATTCTGCGGTATAAATGCAACAACAACAACAACTTATATTTATATAGCAACTTTAACATAGTAAAACGTCTCAAGGCGCTTCACAGGAGTATTATAAGATAAAAAATTTGACACCGAGCCACATATTAGAGATTAGGGCAGATGACTAAAAGCTTGGTCAAAGAGGTAGGTTTTAAGGAGCGTCTTAAAGGAGGAAAGAGTGGTAGAGAGGCAGAGAGGTTTAGGGAGGGAATTCCAGAGCTCAGGGCCTCGGCAGCTGAAGGCACGGTCGCCAGTAGTGGAACGATTATAATCAGGGATGCTCAAGAGGGCAGAATTAGAGGAGCGCAGATATCTCGGGGGGTTGTGGGGCTGAAGGAGATTACAGAGATAGGGAAGGGCGAGGCCATGGAGGGATTTGAAAACAAGGATGAGAATTTTAAAATCGAGGCGCTGCTTAACCGGGAGCCATTGTAGGTCAGCGAGCACAATACACCTTGGGCGGTTGCACAAAATGGACAAGAGCGAATCGGCAGCCTGTTTTACACTTCGCCCACTTTTCTATTGTAGCTTTGCTATAGCCCGTGTTGCACTCCCGTTCAAGACAAATTTATCCCCCTCTGAACCTTTGACCTTGAACAAAGGCAAATAAAAGCAGCCATAAACTACTAAACAGAACAGAAAAAGTAAATGCATAGCATTATAGTTACAACCACAGCGCAAAAGAACATAGACAAAACTGGTAAAAAGCAAGTTAAGGATTAATGTCGAGAAGTGCAATCAGTGCCGGGAATGATCTTCTGGGTAGTATTAGTAAAGGCAAAAGGAAAAGATATTAAGAAGTAGTTAGATGCTATGAAGCGGGGGCACCCGAAACCAGAGGTTTCTCTGGAAGGAGGACCAAATGATTTCCCTTATCTGTACTGACCTTTGTGAAAACAGTCAAGCCTATGTTTAACATTGGACTAAACCCTGCTAATTCTATCCTGGTGAAGGACACAGTCACATCTCTTTGAAAGGAAAAGAAAGTCTTTCATTTATATAGCGCCTTTCACGACCACCGGACGTCCCAAAGTGCTTTACAGCCAATGAAATACTTCTGAAGTGTAGTCAGTGCTGTAATGTGGGAAACGCAGCAGCCCATTGGCGCACATCAAGCTCCCACAAACAGCAATACGATAATGACCAGATAATCTGTTTTTGTTATGTTGATTGAGGGATAAATATTGGCCAGGACACCAGGGATAACTCTACTTTGAAATAGTGCCATGGGATCTTTTACATCCACCTGAGGCAGCAGACGGGGCCTCGGTTTAACGCCTCATCCGAAAGACGGCACCTCCGACAGTGCAGCGCTCCCTCAGCACTGCACTGGAGCGTCAGCCTAGATTTATGTGCTCACGTCCCTGGAGTGGGACTTGAACCCACAACCTCAGAGGTGAGGGTGCTGCACACTGAGCCACGGCCGACACCAAAGGTGAAGATGTTAATTTTGCTCCAATTTGTTTTCCTTTCCTTGCTGGGATATAGTTCCACCAGTACTGGTAATCCTTTATTACCCCAACGAAGTGCCCCTATGTGAGGACTGGTCACACAACCTCTACACAGAGGCCACTGGAAAGCAATCAAAAGTAGAAGCCGTGGCTATTTTTCTCCCCGTCGCTAGTCTGGGGGTTGTTGAGGGCAGTTGTATCACGGCTGAGTACAAGGTGAAGAGTTTGAACACCATGCTGACTGAATAATCCGCTGAAATCTATGGTATGCTACTAAACGTTAAAGCAAAAGAAAGTGAAATGCTTCCTTAAAGAATTTTATCTTGGAAAGGCTTGCAGCCCTGAGGATCAACATAAGCCGAGGAATCCTCTTGCTTCCCAATGCCCATCCGCAACTGGCAGTTGCTGCAGTTTGTGCAAATACCTTTTTATATATAACAATGATATTCTCATATGATCCCAAGGAATATCAGACAACCAAACACAGTGCAATCCGTCTTTTAAAAAAAAACTGCACAAACAATAACGATCATAAAAATAGCCATAAAAATAAAATTGCTTCAGTTTTCCACTCAGAACATATTTCAACAAAATCCATTTATCTGATATGAAACAACATGGAAAACTAGGGACTCTATAGGGGATTTATTGCATAGATTTGCGACTTCCAGGAAATGGGCCAAACAGAGAATTGTAAAAACAAGGGTGGAAGCCTGATATAGAAATAGTCTATTGAAAGTGCACTGAAAATTAGTCATTTTTCTGAGCGCACCACTATATTGTCCAGAATGGTAACCGGCACAAATGAGTTCATTTATATAATATTAGAATATTTTGTCATTTGACTTGAGATCAAGGCCACACTGAATAATGTTTTTCTTCCCCCCACCTCACAAATGAGCAGCTGCTAATTTCCCATGAAGTACATTAGTTCCCTACCGTACACATGACTATATTCTTTGTATTCACTGCCTGTAAACACTATGGAATTGTTAAAAATTGTATAATCGAGACCCACCAACTGTGATATAAATAAACAGCTTTTGGGATTAGAAGGCAAAATCAGATATAACAATAGTCAAGGGCATCGTCGTCTATTTCTAAATATGTGACATTTATTGATGCTAACTTGGTAAGGCATTAAATATAATTCGCAGTTCATCCTCTGTGGCTTACCTTGACCAGAATGATACCGGGGCGTAGAGGGTTAAATTATGAGGACAGGTTACATAATCTTGGCTTGTATTCCCTGGAGTATAGGAGGTTGTGGAGTGATCTGACTGAGGTGTTTAAAATGGTAAAAGGATGCAGTCGGGTAGATACAGAGAAATTATTTCCTCTGATTGCAGGGACTTAAGAACAAGACATAATATTAAAATTAGAGCTACATCATTTAGGAGGGAAATCAGGAAACACTTTTTCATATCAAAGGTTGTAGAAATCAGGAATTCTCTGCCCCAAAAGGCTGTGGATGCTGGGACAATTGGAGCTTTCAAGACTGGGATCGATAGATTTTTGTTAGGTAAGGGCATCAGGGCATATGGAGCCAAGGCGGGTAAATGGAGTTGAGGTATAGATCAGACTTGATCTAATCGAATGGTGGAGTAGGCTCGAGGGGCTGAATGGCCTATTCCTGTTCCTATATTTTATGTTAACGGTATTAAGGTCTTTTAAGATTTGGAAGGATCACGCAAGGCAAATGCTTAGCGAGCATGTTTATGTAGTTTGACTCTGAGAAGCTATAAACTTGATTCAGGGAACAAAAATGAGTGAACTTTCTGCATTCATGTTAAAGTTGACTAGAATTATTTCTCATCAGTTCTACACAGAATTAGTATAACACTAATTATCCAGTGCTATAACTTATGCTCCAGCAAGTGTTTTTGTTTAAATTCTATTGCCTAGTGTGGCACAGTGCAAACACGTGACACCATGGAATGACAGCACACGATTTCTCCCATGCGGTTTCCTGCATGGTGAGTTCCTGATCCCAGCCAGGCTGCTTGTGAGAGGGTGGGAAAACTGGGGGAAAAAGTGGTCAACCTCCTGCTGTATATGTGGTTTGCAGCAGATGGTTCAAGGACTACAAGAAGCCAGGGAAGAGAATGTCGGGCAACCCTCTCGGAGGAGGGGCACACAAAGAGGGAGAGATGACTTCCAGAACTCTGACTGCACAGCAAAAGTAATAAAACAACCCGCTTTCTCTTTTGCTCAAAGTGTTCATTTCAGTTAAAGACAGAATTTGGATCTTTCTCCATCTGCTTGTCAGGAAAGAGCAGCTTCCACAATGCTGGAAATGTGACTGCTGCATACACGCACCACATTAGAATTCTACAGATTTTCACAGAATAATTTAATGTATCCTTTCGCCTCTACTTGTCTATACCCTTGTGTTGATTACCATTACTTATACAGTACTGCCTGATCTCCTGTGGCATTGCTCCTGAGTAGTCTGAGATCTGAAACATGATTGTAATGTTTAGCTGCTTACTTGGTATTGTGGCGTACCGATCACAGAAAGGACACAATCCGCTTTTCTGTCCGTAGACTATAAATCAGGTGTCATGCCTTTAAGAAGGATCACACCTTTAAGAAACTCGATCTGCAACATAGTTAAGCCCAGAGCGGGGGAGGAGGAGTCGAAGCTGTGGACTGATGCAAGGCAGTCGGACTTGGTGTAGTCTCTGACTCAATTTTGTGTTCAACATGCAGCCTCAACAATTAAACCTTTTCTGTTGAACCTCTCCGAGTTCAGTATTTTTTGCTAGGAGTACGTAGACTCCTACATTGGTGACCCCGATGCTCAGGACGACTCCTAAGCGTAACCATGGCTGACACAAACGCAGTTTCTGTGAAGCTGCCGGAGTTCTGGGAGAACCTAGCCACCGCCTGGTTCCTTCAAGCCGAATCCCAATTCCGACTCCGCGGCATCACCGCCGACGCAATGATGTACGACTACCTCCTCACCTCCCTGGGCAGCTCCACAATCACGAAAGTCTGGACAACACTACAAAACCCTCCGGAGGAAGGCAAGTACGCACATCTCAAGGCCGCGCTCCTTAAAAAATTCACAGCCTCCCAATTTTTGCGCAACTGCCACCTCCTCGACCTCCCAGGCCTCGGTGACTCCACGCCATCAGACTTGCTCTCACACATGCTTGCTCTGACCGACGAGAAACCGCCCGGCTCCCTCTTCCGCACGCTCTTTATCCGCCAACTACCTCCCAGCATCCGCCCGGCGATCGTGGCGTCCAGCCTCACGGACCTCGAGGCCCCGGCCGACGAAGCTGATAAGCTCCTGTCCGCCGGCTCCAACCACGCCGTCACCCCCGACCTGGCCTCCGCAGCGTCGGCGCGCGCTCCACCCTCTATCGCGCAGCCACACAGCTCAGCCACGAGGCCCCCCAGGCCCCCATGTCCCCCAAGCCCTCCGACCCAGGGCTACTGCTACTTCCATACCCGGTTTGGCGCACGGGCACGCCGCTGCAGTCATCCCTGCACGTTTCCAACCGCCCCCACACCGGCCTACACGATGGCTGTGGGGCAAGCAGGCGCGCTGCTGTACGTTACGGACAGCGCCTCCGGACGCTGTTTCCTATGCGACACGGGCGCGCAGCGCAGCATCATCCCCGCGTCTGCCCTCGAGCTCCAGCGAGGCGGCCGCGGCCCTGCGCTGGCTGCCGCCAACGGCACCGACATCCGGACGTACGGCACCCGCACCGTCACCATCGACCTCGCAGGCCGCCGCTACCACTGGGAGTTTATCACCGCCAAGGTGCTCTCCCCGCTCCTCGGTGCGGATTTCCTGTGCGCCCACGGCCTGTTGGTCGACATGCCTCGGCGCCACCTCATGGACATGAACACCATGTCACCTATCCCGGGCGCCATGGCACCCCCCCAACCCGCCGAAATGGTGTGGCAGTGCCGCGCCCGCTCAACGGACGACTACTCAGCACTCCTGGCTGAGTTCCCAGCCCTCACCAACCCGACCTTCTCCGCGAAAGTTGCTAAGCACGGGGTAGAACACTTCATCCCCACCACAGGCCCACCGGTGTATGCCCACGCCCGCAGGCTGGACCCGGCCAAGCTGGAGATCGCGCGGGCCGAGTTCGCCACAATGGAACAGCTCGGCATCATCCGCTGCTCCAACAGCCCCTGGGCCTCCCCACTCCACATCGTCACCAAACCCGACGGGGGATGGCGCCCCTGCGGGGACTACCGGCGCCTAAACGACGCCACCATGCCGGATCAGTACCCCATACCGCACATTCAAGACTTCTCGGCTAGACTGGCCGGCTGCTCAGTCTTCTCCAAAGTCGACCTGGTGCGCGGTTACCATCAGGTGCCAGTCCACCCCACGGACGTTCCCAAGACGGCCATAATCACCCCTTTTGGGCTATTCGAGTTCCTCCGAATGCCCTTCGGCCTCAAAAACGCGGCCCAGGCCTTCCAGCGGCTCATGGACTCGGTCCTCCGGGAACTGAAGTTCCTCTTTGTCTACCTGGATGACATCCTGGTAGCTCGTTCCTCCAAGCAGGAACACATTGAGCACCTCCGCACCCTGTTCCAGCGGCTCAGTGAGCACGGGCTCATCATCAGCCCAGCCAAGTGCCAATTCGGCCTCAGCAGGATCGAATTCCTCGGCCACCACATCACGCAGGACAGAACCATTCCCCTGCTGGTCAAGGTGCAAGCCGTCCAGCAGTTCCCCCGGCCTACCACCATCAAAGGCCTCCAGGAGTTCTTGGGGATGATCAACTTTTACAACCGCTTCATTCCCGGAGCGGCCTCCCTCATGCGGCTCCTATACGAAGCCCTCCGGGGTAAGAAAGACAGAATGGCGATTGAGTGGTCGGCGGATATGTTGACTGCTTTCGACTCGACCAAAAAGGCGCTCGCCGATGCCACCATGCTCGCTCACCCACAGCACAACGCCAGGGTGGCCCTCACCACGGACGCCTCCGACCACACCGTCGGCGCCGTGTACGAACAGTGGGTCGACGGGGCCTGGCAACCACTAACCTTTTTCAGCCGCCAACTGCGCACCCCGGAGGCCAAATACAGCGCCTTTGACCGCGAGCTCCTCGCACTGTACCTGGCAGTCCGCCATTTTAGATTTCTTCTGGAGGGCCTCCCCTTCACCGCGTTTGTCGACCACAAACCCCTGACATTCGCGATGGCGAAATCTGCGGACCCGTGGTCAGCCAGGCAACAACGCCAGCTCGCTGCGGTGTCCGAATTCACCACGGACATCCGGCACGTCTCCGGTCGAGACAACGTGGTGGCCAACTGCCTATCCTGCCCCGCCGTCCACGGCGCCCACCTGGCAGTGGACTATGCTCAACTGGCAGCGGAGCAACGCACCGACCCCGATCTGCTCTCCGCGCCCACAACCCTCCCAGGGCTGCGACTGACCGACGTCGCCTGCGGCCCGTCCGCCGTCACAGTCAAATGCGACACCTCCTTGGCGCAACCCCGCCCCGTAGTCCCGGCGTCCTGGCGAAAACGGGTGTTCGACATCGTCCACAGCCTCTCACACCCCGGCACCCGCGCGTCCATTAGACTGGTGGCGAACCGATTTGTCTGGCACGGCCTGCGCAAAGATGTGCGCGTCTGGTCCAGATCCTGCATAGCTTGCCAGCGTGCCAAAATCCACCAGCACATCAAAGCCCCACTTGAGGGGTTCACCGTGCCAGAAAGAAGGTTTGACCACGTCCACATCGACCTCGTCGGACCCCTGCCGCCATCACAAGGTCACACGCACCTGCTGACAATCGTGGACCGTACCACCCGCTGGCCCGAGGCCATTCCACTGACGTCCACCACCACCGCCGACATCGCGAGGGCATTCATCGGTACCTGGGTCGCTCGGTTCGGCGTCCCCTCCGACATGACGTCGGATAGAGGCCCGCAGTTCACCTCTGATCTGTGGGCCGCCATCGCCCGAAACCTCGGGGTGGCCGTTCACCGCACCACGGCTTACCACCCCCAAGCCAACGGACTGTGCGAGCAATTCTACAGGTCCATGAAGGCGCCCCTCCGCGCCAGCCTCGAGGACGAGGCTTGGATCGACCGCCTCCCGTGGGTGCTACTTGGCCTACGCTCCGCGGTCAAGGAAGACCTGCAAGCCTCGGCGGCAGAACTCGTGTACGGCCAGCCGCTGCGCGTACCTGGAGAGTTCCTGCCCACCGCCACGACCCCCTGGTCGGCTGACCAGCAACGCCGCGCTTTCGCCAACCGAGCACAACAGTTCGCTCCGGTACTAGCCGGCCGGCACGGCGAACCAGCAACCCGCGTACCACCTAGCCTGCACATGGCCAAATTTGTTTTCGTGCACCATGACACCCACCGAGGACCTCTACGGCCCCCATACGATGGACCCTACAAGGTACTCCAGACGGGGAACAAGTTCTTCCTCCTCGAAGTGGGCGGCAGAACTGACAAGGTGTCGGTCGACCGGCTCAAGCTGGCGCACCTAGAGCCCGACGAACCCGTTCAAGTGGGCCAACCCCCACCGCGGGGCAGACCGCCTAAGAGCCCGACGCGTCCGACCGCCCCGCTCCCAACACCATCCGCCAAGAGCCGTTCCGGCCGTGCCATCAAGCCGCCACGCCGGTTCGTACACTCCCTACTAGCGGATTCTGGGGGGAGCTGTGTGGCGTACCGATCACAGAAAGGACACAATCCGCTTTTCGGTCCGTAGACTATAAATCAGGCGTCATGCCTTTAAGAAGGATCACACCTTTAAGAAACTCGATCTGCAACATAGTTAAGCCCAGAGCGGGGGGGGAGGAGTCGAAGCTGTGGACTGATGCAAGGCAGTCGGACTTGGTGTAGTCTCTGACTCGATTTTGTATTCAACATGCAGCCTGAACAATTAAACCTTTTCTGTTGAACCTCTCCGAGTTCAGTATTTTTTGCTAGGAGTACGTAGACTCCTACAGTATGTCCCTTTTTACTTGGCATGTCCCTTTTAAGGTGACTCCTCAGATACTATGAGGAAGGTATGTTCGCCTTTATCACAAAAGGATTGGAGTATAAGAGTAAAGAAGTCTTACTGCAATTACATAAGGCCTTGGTGAGACCACATTTGGAGTACTGTGTACAGCTTAGGTCTCCCTATCTAACGAAGGATATACTTGCCTTAGAGGGAGTGCAATGAAAGTTCACTAGACTGATTCCTGGGATAGGGGGATTGTCCTATGAGGAAAGATTGATTAGATTAGGCCTAAGTTCCCCAGAGTTTAGAAGAATGAGGTGATCTCATTGAAACATATAAAATTCTTAAGCGGCTTGACAGGTAGTTGCTGGGAGGATGTTTCCCCTGGCTGGGGAATCTAGAACAGTCTCAGAATAAGGGGTCGGCCATTTAGGACTGAGATGAGGAGAAATTTCTTCACTCAAAGGGTTGTGAATCTTTGGAATTCTCTACCCCAGAGGGCTGTGGATGCTCAGTCATTGAGTATATTCAAGAATGAGATCGATAGATTTTTGGACACTAAGGGAATCAAGGGATATGGGGGAATAGTGCGGGAAAGTGGAGATCATCCATGATCTTATTGAATGGCGGAGCAGGCTCAAAGGGCCAAATGGCCTACTCCTACTCCTATCTCTTATGTTCTTTTGAAGTGGTCTAAATAGAGCCCAAGGTCAATTAGACTGTGATTGTTGTCTCTAGAATGGCAGCAGAGTGGCTCCTTTTGTTATCTCAACAGTTATTCTCCCGGTTATTTCAAGGTCAGAAATAAACCAACTGGAAATAACAGTTTATTTATCTTTTTTATACAGATTTTTTCAAAGATTATCCAGTTGTGAATTGCTGGTACCTTTTACAAAGTGAGATTTCTGGAGTGTGATGAACGCTATCACTACTCTTATGTAAAAGCATAACGATTGGGACTGTGCAATTGTTGCAGCAACTGCAGCTGAATTACCTTCCGAAACTGAACAAATGGGAAAACTGCTTCAGCACTAACACAAATGGCTCAGCAAGCCAGGGAAGGGGCACCCAGGGTCTCGCACGCAGCACTCCAGCTTTGTGCAGGGGTCAACACTGCAAGACAGGCCCTCTGCCCACAGGGGCCAGGAGGCCCTCCAGAAAGAACAATGTGGGAGTGCATCACTAAGGCCGTCACTGCCAGCAGTGTCACCCCCACCACCTGGCTCCAGCGCCCAAAGAAGCTTCATGACCTCAGACCACTGGTCATGGTCAGTGAATGCACCTTCAAAAGCCAACTCCTACCAGCTGCACCACTTGCCACACACACTGCACGACCCTGAATCACTCACCTACCAACAATCTGCACCAATGACGAGGCACATCTACCTTTCCTAGCATCACCTCACCCCCTTGGAGGAGACGGTGCAGGCCATTCTTGGCAGGGGCATGGCTGAGTCCTTGGCCAGCGGTGGGGCTGAAAGGATACAAAAAGCAGGTATCCTCGTACGTTATCCCCCTTCTGGCATGCACCTCTAGGTTTCCCGCCCTCCCATCACCACAACTCCACCCTTGTGCCTTCCTCATTTCACACACCCAAGAAATGCAGCCTATCCAGCCAGTGGGTCAACAAGAAGAGGCAGCCTGCCCAGCCAGTGGGACCATAGGTGGATGATTCCACCCCGGATATCCTTGTCACAAAGGGGCTGACTGAGATGCATCCTTCCGTCTGATTCCTCCTCTTCGGCTCCCTCCTTTTCTGCATCTTCCTCTTCCCTCTGCAAGCAGATGCTGTAAATGTGAAATGACAGCATAAGATGCTGCAAATACTCAGTTGGTCAGGCAGCATGTCGAACTGAGATGTAAACTCCACAGATGTAATGTGACCTGTTGAGTATTCGCAGCATGTTCTGTCTTCTCAAAGGCCATCATTTACCATCCGAGCCCTTGCAAGCATCCAGCAGCACTCCCAAAACACTTAAAAAACTTTCCACATATATTGCAGTAAGCCACCACTTCAATAAAATCCAAAAAAACAAGGCCAACCCTTCCATTCAAACTTACCTGATTGATGTGTGTGTCCCTTTAACAGCTGCAGATATCGCCCCGTCAGTGTCTGTCAGTCTTCTTGCATGCCAGATTAATCTGGCGTGCTTAGGACCCAGCGCTGAATTGAGCGCTAGGGTCAAAGTTCGCGTAGGTGACGTTAAGTCGGCGATGCACACTGACAGACGTCACCACGCCACCATTTTTTTTTTACAGGGCACTTCCGGTTATCCTGATGACGAAAGGTCATCAACCTGAAACGTTAATTCTGTTTCTCTATCCACAGATGCAGCCTGACCTGCTGAGCATTTCCAACATTTTCTGTTTTTATTTCAGATTTCCAGCATCCGCAGTGTTTGGCTTTTGTATTGGAATTGTCGGGTCTGGAGGTGAGAAAAGCATGGATGAGGGCTTCAGCAGCAGATAGGCTGAGGCAGAGGTGGGCAATGCTCTGGAGTTGGAAGTAGGTGGTATTTGTGATGGAGAGTATACGGTGTCAGAACCTAAGCTTGGGTTTAAATAGGTCACTGATATTGTGAACAGTCTGGTTCAACATGAAACAGTGGGGTGCGGAGTGGGATGGGATTGTTGACTAGGGTACAGCGATTGTGACAGTGATTGAAGATGATGGCTTCGGTCTTCTCATTACTTAACTGGTGGAAACTGTGGTTCATCCAGGATTGGTTGTCAGACAAATAGGCTGCCAGCACAGAGGCAGCGGATGGATCGAGGGGTGGTAGAAAAGTAGAGCTGGGTGTCATCAGTGTACATGTAAAAGCTGACCCCAAGTTTTTGGATGGTGTCACCAAGGAGCAGCATGTAAATGAGGTAGAGGAGGGGGTTAAGCATAGATCCTCGGGGAATCCAGAGGTAACAGTGTGGTGGCGAGAAGAGCTAAACACGATCAAAATCACTAAGGAAGTGGTACTCGGTAAAATAATGGGACTCAAGGCGGATAAATCACCTGGACCTGATGGCTTACATCCTAGGGTCTTGAGGGAAGTGACGGTAGGGATTGTGGATGCATTGGTAATAATTTTCCAAAACTCCCTGGACTCGGCAAAGGTCCCGGCAGACTGGAAAACTGCTAATGTAACACCCTTATTTAAAAAGGGCAGTAGACAGAAGGCTGGAAACTATAGACCGGTTAGCCTAACATCTGTGGTAGGTAAAATTTTGGAGTCCATTATTAAGGAGACAGTAACAGGACATTTGGATAATCATAATTTAATAGGACAAAGTCAGCATGGTTTTATGAAGGGGAAGTCATGTTTGACAAATTTGCTGGAGTTCTTTGAGGAAGTAACATATAGGGTGGATAAAGGGGAGCCAGTGGACGTAGTGTATTTAGACTTCCAAAAGGCATTTGACAAGGTGCCACACAAAAGATTATTGCTTAAGATAAAAAATCACGGGATTGGGGGTAATATTCTGGCATGGATAGAGGATTGGCTATCTAACAGAAGGCAGAGAGTTGGGATAAATGGTTCATTCTCAGACTGGCAATCAGTAACTAGTGGTGTTCCGCAGGGGTCAGTGCTGGGTCCTCAACTCTTTACAATCTATATTAACGATTTGGAGGAGGGGACCGAGTGTAACATATCAAAGTTTGCAGATGATACTAAGATGGGAGGGAAAGTAGTGAGTGAGGAGGACATAAAAAACCTGCAAGGGGACATAGACAGGCTAAGTAAGTGGGCAGAGATTTGGCAGATGGAATACAATACTGGAAAGTGTGAGGTTATGCACTTTGGCAGGAAAAATCGTAGAGCAAGTTATTATCTTAATGGCAAGAAACTGGAAAGTACTGAAGTACAAAGGGATCTGGGGGTCCTGGTGCACGAAACTCAAAAGGTTAGTATGCAGGTGCAGCAAGTGATTAAGAAGGCCAATGGAATGTTGGCTTTCATTGCTAGGGGGATAGAATATAAAAATAGGGAGGTATTGCTTCAGTTGTACAAGGTATTGGTGAGACCGCACCTGGAATACTGCGTACAGTTTTGGTGTCCATACTTAAGAAAGGACATACTTGCTCTCGAGTCAGTACAAAGAAGGTTCACTCGGTTAATCCCGGGGATGAGGGGATGGACATATGAGGAGAGGTTGAGTAGATTGGGACTCTACTCATTGGAGTTCAGAAGAATGAGAGGCGATCTTATTGAAACATATAAGATTGTGAAGGGGTTGGATCGGGTGGATGCGGGGAAGATGTTCCCGATGATGGGTGAAACTAGAACGAGGGGGCATAGTCTTAGAATAAGGGGCTGCTCTTTCAAAACTGAGATGAGGAGGAACTACTTCACTCAGAGGGTGGTAGGTCCATGGAATATGCTGCCCCAAAAAGCTGTAGAAGCTACATCATTACATAAATTTAAAACAGAAATAGACAGTTTCCTAGAAGTAAAGGGAATTAAGGGTTACGGGGAGCGGGCAGGAATTTGGACATGAGTCTAGGTTCGGATCGGTCATGGCCCTGTGGGTAGCGGAGCGGGCCCAGGGGCCGTGTAGCCTGATCCTGCTCCTATTTCGTGTGTCTAATTCTGTTAGATTCAGGAGATGGTTCTGTGATAGTGGATTGGCGGTTAGGATCAGATCAGCCATGATCTTATTGAATGGCGGAGCAGGCTCGAGGGGCCGATTGGCCTACTCCTGCTCCTATTTCTTATGTTCTTATGTTCTTATGTAAGAGACGCCATTGTTGGAGTTGCTCTGGCTACGATTGGATAGGGCAGTCCCATTGAGCTGGAGACTGGGAGAATTCCCCTGCTCTTCTTCGAATAGTGCCATGGGATCGTTAGCGTCCACCCGAGAGGGCAGATGGGCCTCAGTTTAATGTCTGATTTGAAAGACGGCACCTCTGACAGAGCAGCACTCCTTAGGTGCTGCATTTCAAGTGTCAACCTAGATTATGTGTTCAAGCCTCTGAAGTGCAGCTTGAACACACGACCTCCTGACTTAGAGGCAAGGGTTCCACCACTGAGGCAAGGTTGACAGAAAGGTGCTTTTTTTTTCATTTCCATAGCTCAAGTGAGTGTCAAAGTCTTGCTTGAACTAGGCACCTAAGAGTGAGATGTCAGGATATGTAATACTGGAAGGAGCGTTGCTTGAATACATTAAACAGTTCGGGTCAAGTGGGGAGCATATGGGTTCCTGCATACCTACATGCACATTCTTAAAGTGGCATCATATGCCTTTACTCCAGAGAGGAAGCAGAGCTCAAAACTGTCTTGTAACTCAGAAGAACTAAAACAGAGTGGTGGCAAATCTGTTCTTGTCTGCTAGTCGTTTTTATGCATGCCTGACAATTTTTAAGCTATTAGGGTTCAATGGCATCAGACATAAGAAAAGTATTGTATGGTATAAATTCTGACTTTCTGCTTTTAAGCTCGGGGTGAGTTGCATTCAGAATGCTTCTGTACTGCCTATTATGCCAGTGTGAAGTATTTTCTGACCTACAAGCTATGCCTTGTTGACAATTTCAAATATTTAGACTTTGCTGTGGCTCATTTATCTTCTCAACTTGAGCATTTTCTCTTTGAAAACCCTTTAGAATTGATGTCTTTTTATCTCGGACTGAATGAGAGAAAAGAGATACGGTTTTAAAGCGATGTCATCTCAAGTTTCAAAGCCAATGTCGCTGCACACATTCCCAACAAAATTTAAAATGTAACAGGCACATTGTCGTGACAAGGCAATCACTGCCACTGATAATGAAGGTCTAGGATTTACTTTGGAAAACTGTTGTCCAGGAACTAAAATTGGGCAGAAGTCCTGCCCTACCAGAACTCCACTCACTTGATGGAGTGTGATATTGGGTTCCACACTATAGGAAGGATATTGAGGCTTCAGTGAGGGCACAGAACAAAGTCACTAGGTTACAAAAAGAAAATACTGCAGATGCTGGAAATCTGAAATAAAAACAGAAAATGCTGGAGATACTCAGCAGGTCAGGCAGCATCTGTGAAGAGAGAAACTGAGTTAACGTTTCAGGTCGATGACCTTTCGTCAGAACTGGAAAAAAGCAGGAAATGGAACAGATTTTTAATCAAGTGTAGGAGCTGGGAAAGGGGGGAGGGGATGAAAGAACAAAGGGGAAGGTCTGTGATAGGATAGAAGGCAGGAGAGGTTAAGAGACATTAAGAGATACTCAAGGCAAAAGGAGATGGTAATGGGACAGGTTAAGAAACAAAGGATGGCTCTAGAAGTGTAAATTGCGCTGGCAGAGTGAAAGACAGCTGCCATGTGGGAGAGAAGAACAGAAGGCCAAACAAAAAGTGTGGATAAAAAAAATTATATGATAGGGGCCGGGGTTATGATCTGAAATTGTTGAACTCGACATTGAGTCCAGAAGGCTGTAAAGTGCCTAATCGAAAGATGAGGTGCTGTTCCTCGAGCTTACGCTGGGTTTCCGTGGAACAATGCAAGAGGCCGAGGACAGTGAGGTCTGAGTGGGAATAGAGCGGTGAATTAAAGTGACAGGCGACCGGAAGCTCGAGGTCCCCCTTACGGACTGAACGGAGGCGTTCCGCAAAGCGGTCACCCAATCTGCGTTTGGTCTCCCCAGTGTAGAGGAGACCACATCGTGAGCAGCGAAGACAGTATACTAAATTGCAATAAGTACAAGTAAATCGCTGTTTCACCTGGAAGGGGTGTTTGGGGCCCTAGACAGTGGGAAGGGGGGAGGTATAAGGGCATGTGTTGCATCTCCTGCGCTTGCACGGGAAGGTGCCGGGCGAAGGGGAAGGGGTGCTGGGGCGATAGAGGAGTAGACTAGGGTGTCTCGGAGGGAGCGGTCCCTACGGAATGCTGAAAGGGGAGGTGAGGGGAAGCTGCGTTTGGTGGTGGGGTCACGCTGGAGGTGGCGGAAATGGTGGAAGATGATCCGTTGAATGTGGAGGCTGGTGGGGTGAACGATGAGGACAAGGGGAACTCTATCGTGGTTCCGGGAGGGAGGGGCAGGGGTGAGGGCAGAAGTGCGGGAGATAGAACGGACACGGTTAAGGACCGTGTCAACCACTGTAGAGGGGAATCCTCAGTTGAGGAAAAAGGAAGACATGTCGGAAGCACAGGTATGGAAAGTGGCATAGAAACATAGAAGATAGGAGCAGGAGTAGGCCATTCGGCCCCTTGAGCCTGCTCCACCATTCGATGAGATCATGGCTGATCATCCAAACTCAGTATCCCGTAGCTGCCTTCTCCCCATATCCCTTGATATCTTTAGCTCTAAGAAATATATCTAACTCCTTCTTGAATATATTTAAAGACTTGGCCTCAACCGCCTTCTGTGGTAGAGAATTCCACAGGTTCACCACTCTCTGGGTGAAGAAATTCTTCCTCATCTCTGTCCTAAATGGCTTACCCCTTATCCTTAGACTATGACCCCTGGTTCTGGACTCTCCGACCATCGGGAACATTCTACCTGCATCTAGTTTGTCCAGACCTGTCAGAATTTTATAAGTTTCGATGAGATCCCCTCTCATTCTTCTAAACTCCAGCGAGTATAAGCCCAATCGACCCAATCTCTCCTCATACGTCATTCCTGCCATCCCAGGGATCAGCCTTGTGAATCTTCACTGAACTCCTTCCATGGCAAGAACATCCTTCCTCAGATAAGGTGACCAAAACTGCACACAGTACTCAAGGTGTGGTCTCACCAAGGCCCTGTACAACTGCAGCAGGACATTCTTACTCCTGTACTCAAACCCTTTCGCTATGAAGGCCAACATACCATTTGCCTTCTTCACCGCCTGCTGCACCTGCATGCTTACCTTCAGCGACTGGTGCACAAGGACACCCAGGTCTCGTTGCACTTCCCCTTCTCCCAATCTATTGCCATTCAGATAATAGTCTACCTTTCTGTTTTTGACACCAAAGTGGATAACCTCGCATTTATCCACGTTATATTGCATCTGCCATGCTTCTGCCCAATCACCCAACCTGTCCAAATCATCCTGGAGTTTCTCGGTATCCTCCTCGCAGCACACACGCCCACCCAGCTTTGTGTCGGCTGCAAACTTGGAGATATTACATCTAGTTCCCTTATCTAGATCATTAATGTATATTGTGAATAGCTGGGGTCCAAGGACCGACCCCTGCGGTACTCCACTAGTCACTGCCTGCCACTCAGAAAAAGACCCGTTAATTCCTACTCTCTGCTTTCTGTCCGCCAACCAGTTCTCTATCCAAGTCAATACCTTGCCCCCAATCCCATGTGCCTTAACTTTACACGCTAATCTCTTATGCGGGACCTTATCGAAAGCCTTTTGAAAGTCCAAATACACCACATCTACTGGTTCTCCCTTATCTATTTTCCCAGTTACATCCTCAAAAAATTCCAGTAGATTAGTCAAGCACGATTTACCTTTTGTAAATCCATGTTGACTTTGTCCGATCCTGTCACTGTTTTCTAAGTGCTCAGCTATTACATCCTTTATAATGGACTCTAGCATTTTCCCCACTACCGATGTCAGGCTTACTGGTCTGTAATTCCCCGCTTTCTCTCTACCACCCTTTTTGAATAGTGGGGTAACATTAGCTACCCTCCAATCCATGGGTACAGTTCCAGATTCCAGCAAATTTTGGAAGATGATCGGCAATGCATCTACTATTTCTAGGGCCGCCTCCTTAAGTACCCTAGGATGTAGATTATCAGGCCCAGGGGATTTATCGGCCTTCAATCCCGTCAATTTCCCTAACACCGTTTCCCTACAAATACTGATTTATTTCAGTTCCTCCCTCTCATCAGACTTTATGTTCTCCAACATCTCTGGGAGGTTATTTGTGTCCTCCTTTGTGAAGACAGAACCAAAATATGCATTTAATTGGTCTGCCATTTCTTTGTTCCCCATTATAACTTCCCCTGATTCTGACTGCAAGGGACCTACACTTGATTTCACTAATCTTTTTCCCTTCACATATCTATAAAAGCTTTTACAGTCAGTTTTTATGTTCCCTGAAAGCTTACTTCCATATTCTATTTTCCCCTTCTTAATTAATCCCTTTGCCCTCCTTTGTTGAATCCTGAACTGCTCCCAATCCTCAGGGTTACCGCTTTTTCTGGCCAATTTATATGCCCTCTCCTTGGATCTTATGCTATCCCTAATTTCCCTTGTTAGCCACGGTTGAGTCACCCTTTTTGTTTTATTCTTATCCCAAACTGGGATGAACAACTTCTGTAGTTCATCCATGCGGTCTTTGAATGTTTGCCATTGCCTATCCACCGTCAACCCTTTGAGTGACATTCCCCAATCAATCCTACCCAATTCGCGCCTCATACCATCGTAGTTTCCTTTATTTAAATTCAGGACCCTAGTCTCTGAGTCAACTACTTCACTCTCCATCCTAATGAAGAATTCTATCATATTATGATCGCTCTGACCCAAGGGGCTTCGTACAACAAGATTGCTAATTAATCCTCTCTCATTACATAATACCCAGTCTAAGATGGCCCGATCTCTGGTTGGTTCCTTGACATATTGTTCCAGAAAACCATCCTGTAAACATTCTAGGAAGTCCTCCTCCACAGTATTTTTACTAATTTGGTTGGCCCAATCTATATGTAGATTAAAGTCACCCATGATGACTGCTGTGCCCTTACTGCATGCTTCCCTAATTTCCCTTTTAATGCCATCCCCAACCTCCGTATTACTGTTTGGAGGTCTATATACCACTCCCACTAACGTTTTCTGTCCCTTGATATTTCTCAGTTCTACCCATACAGATTCTGCATCATCAGAGTTAATATCCTTCCTTTCAATTGTATTAATCCCCTCTTTAACCAGCAATGCTACCCCACCTCCCTTTCTTTTTTGCCTATCCTTCCTAAATATTGAATACCCCTGGATGTTGAGTTCCCAGCCTTGGCCACCCTGGAGCCATGTTTCTGTAATCCCAATCAAATCATATTCGTTTACCTCTATTTGCACAGCTAATTCATCCACCTTGTTTCGAATGCTCCTTGCATTAAGACACAAAGCATTCAGGCTTGTTTTTTTAATGCTCTCAGATGTATATGAATTATTATTTACTGTGACCATGTTTGATTTAAACCGTTGAGTCCTTTGCCTTCTAATTTTGTTTTTCCCCTTCCTGTCTTTTGCTTTTTTCCTTGTTTCCCTTTCCTCTGTCTCCCTGCTCAGGTTCCCAACCCCCTGCCACTTTAGTTTAAACCCTCCACCACAGCACTAGCAAACACTCCCCCTAGGACATCGGCCCCGGCCCTGCCCAGGTGCAAACCGTCCCGTTTGTACTGGTCCCACCTCCCCCAGAACCGGTTCCAATGTCCAAGGAATTTGAATCCCTCCTCCTTGCACCAATCCTCTAGCCACGTATTCATTTGAAATATCCTCCTATTTCTACTCTGACTAGCACGTGGCACTGGTAGCAATCCTGAGATTACTACCTTTGAGGTCCTATTTTTAAATTTACCTCCTAACTCCCTATATTCTGCTTTTAGGACCTCATCCCATTTTTTACCTATATCGTTGGTGCCTATGTGCACCATGACAACTGGCTGTTCGCCCTCCCCCTCCAAAATGTTCTGCAGCCGCTCTGAGACGTCCTTGACCCTTGCACCAGGGAGGTAACACACCATCCTGGAGTCTCGATTGCGGCCGCAAAAACGCCTATCTATTCCCCTTACAATTGAGTCCCCTATCACTATAGCTCTTCCACTGTTTTTCCTCCCGTCCTGTGCAGCAGAGCCACCCATGGTGCCAGGAAGTTAGCTGCTGCTGCCTTCCCCTGATGAGTCATCTGCTCCAACAGTATTCAAAGTGGTATATCAGTTTGAGAGGGGGATGGCCACAGGGGATTCCTGCACTACCTGCCTGCGCCTCTTACTCTGCCTGCTGGTCACCCATTCCCTTCCTGCCTGTACACCCTTTACCTGCGGTGTGACTAACTCGCTAAATGTGATATTCACGACGTCCTCAGCATCGCGAATGCTCCAAAATGAATCCATCCGCAGCTCCAGTGCCGCAATGCGGTCTGTCAGTAGCTGCAGCTGGACACACTTCCCGCACACATGGTCGTCAGGGATGCTGGAAGCGTCCCTGATTTCCCACATAGAGCAGGAGGAGCATACTACGGGGCTGGGCTGTCCTGCCATGACTTACCCTTTAATTAATTAATTAAAATTAAATGAATCCCACCAATTTCACTTCAATTAGATGATATACTCAAGGGCCCTTGCTTAATAGTAGTCCCCGCTGCACAACAGAGAGCTTAGAAACCACAAAATTTAAGTTTAGAAAAATTTAGAAAGAAAATACTCACCAACCAATCACTTACCTGCTTCTTGGTGACGTCACACTTCAATTACTTTTTGCTTCCCTCTCCTGGATTGGTAAGCCACCTCTGGTGCTCCCTCGCAGGTCCGCCGCCTCTCCGCTCTCGGGGCTCTGGGCCTCGCTGCCTCGGGCTGCTCCTTTAGTACCTCCGCCACCTCTGGTGCTCCCTTGCAGGTCCGCCGCCTCTCCGTTCTCAGGGCTCTGGGCCTCGCTGCCTCGGGCTGCTCCTTTAGTACCTCCGCCGCCTCTGGTGCTCCCTCGCAGGTCCGCTGCCTCTCCGCTCTCGGGGCTCTGGGCCTCGCTGCCTTGGGCTGCTCCTTTAGTACCTCCGCCGCCTCTGGTCTCCCTCGCAGGTCCGCCACCTCTCCGCTCTCAGAGCAGTTGCGGCGGAGATGGAGAAACTGGGAGAATGGAATAGAGTCCTTACAGGAGGCGGAGTGGGAGGAAGTGTAGTCCAGGTAGCTGTGGGAGCCAGAGGGCTTGTAGTGAATGTTTGTCAATAACCTAACCCCAGAGATGGAGACGGAGAAGTCGAGGAAGGGAAGGGAAGAGTCAGAGATGGACCATGTGAAGGTGAGGGAAGGGTGGAAATTGGAAGCAAAGTGAATGAAATTATCTAGTTCAGGGTGAGAGCAGGAAACAACACTGATACAGTCATCAATGTACTGGAAAAAGAGGTGAGGGAGGGGACCTGAGCAGGACTGGAGCATAGTGGTTAGCATTGTTGCCTCACAGCGCCAGGGACCCGGGTTCAAATCCGGCCTCGGGTGACTGTCTGTGTGGAGTTTGCACATTCTCCCCGTGTTTGCGTGGGTTTCCTCCGGGTGCTCCGGTTTCCTCCCACAGTCCAAAGATGTGCGGGTTAGGTTGATTGGCCATGATAAAAATTGGCCCTTAGTGTTAGGGGGGATTAAATACGTGGGGTTACGGGGATAGGGCTTGGGTGGGATGGCTGTCGGTGTAGGGACCGGGTGCTAGGGTTTGGATGATCAGCCATGATCTCGTTGAATGGCGGAGCCGGCTCGAAGGGCCGAATGGCCTACTCCTGCTCCTATCTTCTATGTTTCTAATTCACTAGGTTGTTGTCTGAAATGAGGAAATACAAATATGAAGACTTGAAACTTGGGGCTTTTTTCATTAGAGCAATGCAGATCATAGGACAATGTGATAGAAATTTTTAAAATTATTAAAGGATGAGATATGGTAGGTAGACGCAGACTGTTTCCAGAAGTTTAGAGGTCAAGAACAAGGGACCATAGATACAAGATTAAATGTAAGAGATTTGGAACGGAGGGCAGGAGAAACTACTTTACTCAGAGAGTTGTGAAGCTGTGGAATTCACTTCCAAGTTGGTGGTTGAGGCAGAAAATTAAGTCCACATTCAGGATTAGATTGAATAGGTTGATGGAGGAAAAGGGATTGAAGGGACGCAAGAACATGATGGGTAAATGTGATTCGGACTATTTGCTCGCGTGGAGGGTGAACACTTCCACAGACTGGTTGGGCTGAGTGGCCTGATTTCTTGTGGTAACTTTGATGTATTTCTCGGCCTACTTCCACCTCCCTAACATCGCCCATCTCCACCCTTTGCCTCAGCTCATCTACTGCTGAAACCCTTATCTGTGCCTTTGTTACCTCTCGACTCGACTATACCAATGCTCTCCCGCCTTGCACCTTCCGTAAACTTGAGCTCATCCAAAACTCTGCTGTCCCGTCTCCTAACTCGCACCAAGTCCTGCTCACACTTCACTCCTGTGTTCACTGACCTACATCGGTTCCCGGTCCGGTAACTCCTCGATTTTAAACTTCTCATCCTTGTTTTCAAATCCCTCCTTGGCTCCGCCCCTCCCTATCTCTGTAACCTCCTCCAGCCCCACAACTCTGCACGATCTCTGCGCTCCTCCAATTCTGGCCTCTTGCGCATCCCCGATTTTCTTCGCCCCACCATTGGCAGCCGCGCCTTCTGTTGCCTGGGCCTTAAGCTCTGGAATTCCCTCTTTAACCTCTCCGCCTCTCTACCTCTCTCTCCTCCTTTGAGACGCTCCTTAAAACCTGCTTCTTTGACCAAGCTTTTGGTTACCTGCCCTAATGTTTCCTTATGTGGCTCGGTGTCAAATTTTGTTTGATAAGGCTCCTGTGAAGTGCCTTGAGACAGTAAAGGTGCTATATAAATGCAATTTGCTGTTGCTGCATTGTATCCCATTGCATTTTCCAGTGGGCAGGGCCAGCAGAATTGTAAGTGCCTGCATCAAACAGGCGGGTGCTTCATTTGAATGTTAAACCCTGGCTTATGCAGGTTTTTGATCTGATGACACTTACATCATTTGTTTTTGACCATCAAGACTGATATCTGGGGTAGTTATGGCAACACAAAAGGAAGATGTCTCCACAGGTTGAGACATGGCCCCTGCTGTTGGCCTTTGTTTTTATAATTCCACTGCGGATGTTATGACATTCCAGCACAATTCTAACTGCACCTGACCTTGGTTCCCAGGCTAACTGCAGTCTATTCGACCATGGCAGTCTCTTCCTCACCCCAGGTTGTCTGGTTACAGCTTCATACACAATGTTTTAGCTCAACATTTAAGGAAATTATTAAGGGTATTGATAGGGTAAATAGGGAAAGACGAGGGGGGGGGGAATGGGGGCATTAATTTAAGATTATGCCTAAAAGTGAGGAGCGAGGTTAAGAGAAATGTTTTCACATTGAGAGTTGTTAAAGCATAGATTGCTATTTTACAGGGAATAGTCAGGACAGAGACCATTACATCTTTAAGGGAAAACCGGATAAACAGTTGAAGGAAGGAAGGCACAGGGCTATGGGGAGAGCAAGGCAGTGGGATCCGTTTTTTGATTGCTCCTTCAAAATGCCAGCAGAGACACATTGGGCTAAATGGCCTAGAAATTCATTAAGGCGCTGCCAGCTTTGCGCCCAGTTAACGCCTAAAGGGTGAGTTTGCGCCAAAAATGAGTTTGCGCAGATATTCAGCGCAGCGGTATTGGCGGCGTTGGCCGTTAGCGCTGCGCCGGCACCGATGATGTCATCGGTGTGCGCAGTGCCCCGGTTCTGCCCCGAAACCACGCCGATCCCCATATTTAGTTGCGGCCGCCTCCTCCGAAGCGGCCGCAAACAGCGACCAAAAAACGGGGCCGTCCTGCTGCCTTAGTGGGGCGCTTTAAAGCGGATGGTGCGGCTGGCCGCTTTTGCGGCGGCAGCCTGCCCGCACCTCCTTCCCCGGCCTCCTCCACCCCCCCCCCCCGCGGCATTGCCGGCTGCTTTCCGCGAGCCCGGCACTTCTCCGTGGTGCCGGGCTCATTTGCCGGCACAATCCAGCGGCGATCTCCCCGTTGCAGGCACCTCCACCTTAAGAGAAGGAGGAGGCCTGCAGTACCGCAGCCTGCCGCACCGCATCGGGTGTCGCAGTGGCACCTAGAGCGCTGAAATTCAGTTTCAGCGCCCCAAGCGGGGGCGGGCACACCCTGGAATAGCACCCGGTTCCGACTTGGGGCGCAGAAACTGAATATCTGACGGTCGCAACTGGCTCCGCGCTCAGCGCTAACTTTTGGGCGCTAGCCAGCTGGCGGGGCCATAGTGAATTTCTAGGCCCTAATCTTTTAGATTTCTCTTTATCCTCCTTTTAAAAATCTCCACAAAACCTATTTCTTCAGCAAAGCTTTTGGCCACTCCTCCTAATTCCGCCCTTCCTGACACAGTGTACATTTTCCTTAGGGCCACCTGTGAAGCACCTTGGGATGTTTTGTTTTGTTAAAGGCATGATATACATGCAATTTGTTGTTCTTGTGTTATTTTTGTCTCTGAACTGATAGCTATTGTATCTTGTAGTGAACTATTTCCATGAATTTTGCTGTTAAAAAACGAATCCATAACTTAATATTTCAGGTCCCAGCTGCATAAGAATGTTTTCAGCATACATCATTTATAGACTTTTTTGTTCAATATTTCCCTTTGTTTTCCTATCTCCTATAGAAAGGGCTGTATGAGAGAAAGCTACCAAAAGTGCTCCCTCAATCAGGGATACAATTCTATTCTCAATCAACAGGAGATACCCCTACTGAATACTGAGATGAACAAGTTGTGAGTTGCCCTCTTCTGCTCGACCAGCTATTCTAGTTTATAGATCAAGATTTATACATCATATTCGTCTTGTCAGCCGTGGCTCCCTCACCTTCTGAGTCTAGTAATGGTTGTGGGTTCAAGCCCCACTCTAGGTGCATGAGCACATAATTCTCAGCTGATATTTTAGTGCAGTACTGAGGGAGTGCTAGGCTGTCGGAGGTACCGTCTTTCAGTATAAGCTGCTAAACCGAGCTACCATCTACTCTCTCCGGTGGATGTGAAAGATACAAGGGTACTATTTGAAGAGGAGTCGAGGATTTCTCCTGATGTCCTGGCCTCATGTTTATCCCTCATCCAACAGCACTAAAACAGATTATCTTGTCATTTATGTTGTTGCTGTTTGTGGCCACTTGCTCTAAGCAAATTGGCCAGCACGTTAGCTTATACAACAGTGACTACATCTCTAAAGCAATTAATTGGCTGTGAAGCGTTTTGGGGATGGCCTGAAGATACGAAAGGCATGCTATAAATGCAAGTTTTTCTTTATTTTAATGATGGGTCAATGAAATATATCTTTTGGGGCCATTAAAATCCATGGGGGGAAAAATTCAGTATCGCTCTGTTTGGGGCGCGATTATCGGCTGTGCGCAAAGTTTAGCGCCTGGCGCTAATTATCGCCTCCAACTGCAAACTTGACTTTTATCGCCCCTGGAGTTGATTGGAGTGCTAAATCAGGCACTACACATCTCTCTTAAGGCGCAAAGGCCGAGCAGCGAGGCGCTACCTCAGAGCGCTGGCGAAGCTCATGTGATGTCAGTCAGCAATGGAACACAGACACAATTGCGCTGGCCAGTTCTTAAAGGGGAGGGTCGATCTTGCTCTCCATCCACATCCTGCTCATTGCAGCCTTGAATCGCGACCTGGAGAGACCTGTACATCAAATCTGCTGGAAAGAACAATGGAGAGGCCCAGGGAAAGAGCTCAGAGTGCAGCCCCCACAGTCTCTTCTAAATCGATACAAGGAAGGGCAAATCAAAATGAACCTGCAAAGTGCTGCTCAGTACCCAAAACTCCTTCATACAGTGTTGAATCTCTCCAGAAGTCTCTCTCTCTCAGAATGCGTGGTGCAAAAATGTCACTAACAAAAAAAAGCAGGAAGCAGCCGCCTTTAAATAGCACTCCCCAGTCCCTTCCTGACTGCAAAACGCTCCCCTCAACCTGTCGTTGCTAGCGGCAGGCGGTAAGGCGGGGGGGGGGGCACTCAATATCTGGTCCAGGGCATTACCGGGGCGTTGTGCTGACGTCATGATCTGCCGGCGCAGGAGACCGTGGCGGTAGTGTTTAGCGCCGCTGCAAAATATCTAGTTAATTTCGTGAGCAGCGCAAACATCGCTGCGCATGGTCGCTAGTTGCTTTGAGCCCCATTAGCGCCTTCTTAAGGCGCTAACAGGAGGCGCAAACCAACTGAAATTTTCCCCCATGGGGTTTACCTGGGCTCTGTTTGAAACACTTCATGCATATTCATTACACTGCGCATCCACTTAAAACAGCAATTCCAGGCAGAAGCCGCAAAATGCACTTCCTTGTAAGGGCTGCACAAAATTATATATTCAACTAGAATTATTACCATATTTTAAAGAATGTATTTGGTTTTAAATTCGCATACAGGTAAATCATATCTGAACTGAATCAGCTTGAATAAGAATCTTATCTATCCTAAGTAAATGGATTAAGTGTCACTCATGATATTTGTCTTACTTTCTGTCACCATGCTGGCTTGATAGGTCATGTACAGGAATAAATCCTCATTGCAAAGCTTTTTTTTTGTTTCAGTAGGTAGGCTTACTGGACTTTTTTTTTAAAAACCCTTGCAATTCAAATATTAAGCTAAATCTTGCAAATTACAAAGATCCAAAGTCACCAAATGATTCATCTTCTTCAAACTCGTTCATGGGAATCTATTCTCACTTCAAAGTAAACAGGATCTGGAGCACTTAAAATAGAACCTAGCATCAAAACAATGTTAATGTTCTCACAGAATGAGATGAGATGCTTCAGCTATCTCGAAAGCAATAGCTGGGAAGAAGTTACAGATGCTGCACAAGCACAGCCTCAAAGCCAAGGGGAGATGCTTTGGATTCCTCGCATTTGTGGCTTATCCAAGCATGTCCACCCAGGCTGTATACAGATGGAACAGCTGAAGATCGGGTGTCAGCAGAATGATAAGTCTTTCAAAACAGATGACCTCCCTCAGTGGGGACAATCTCGGGCAGTATCATTTAAAACCACGTTACACCTTATGCCTAATGGATGGTGTAAATGTAATAAGCTAGGAGAAACATGGGTGCCTTGATGACCGAACCCTTTCATGGTACAGGCTCAAAATGAACAATTACCTCAGCATAAATCGCGCCACCTCTTCTTGTTTCAATTCCTGAAGTGCTTTTGTTTTGGAGTTCAAAAACTTAACCCTCTTTTCAAAGTTACTTTTAAAATTGGTCATTATTTTCGCTAGTACACATCGAGTCTTGAACGTTCAGCACGCCTTTACAAATGACAACTTTTTAGCTCAGGGTT
Source organism: Somniosus microcephalus (assembly GCF_052327205.1). Taxonomy (NCBI): domain Eukaryota; kingdom Metazoa; phylum Chordata; class Chondrichthyes; order Squaliformes; family Somniosidae; genus Somniosus; species Somniosus microcephalus. The sequence goes on from NC_141001.1 coordinate 101,768,517, forward strand.
TCCCTATCTGGCGGTGAAGCTGAATGTTCAAACAATGCAAGTGATAGCTACATTTTGTGTATGGATTGATTGAACTTCCAGTGTACTGCGACCCTGATTCAGAGAACTTTTGCTGATCTGCTAGCGTGCAGCTTTCCGCCACACTTCTGAAAAGGGCCGTGCCTCCAACCTTGCAAAAGATTTGTGAATCCCGGGGCCCCATCTCTTGCCTTTTAGTGACCGGTGTATTCTTTGTAGTTAATAAAAGCCGACCGATCACTGCTTGTAAAAGGCGAGCCCGCGATAGCGCCTCTGCATGTGATTGCTCAACACCTAGAACTGATAATTCAGCATTCTTTTCATAATAGGATAGTATCTGATGGTTGGCTCGATGGAATTTTCAGTTGCATAATAGGCAAATGATATGGTCAGAGGCAAAGTGAGAAGTTGAACGTGTAACAAGTTAATTTTCCCACCACGGCCAGTTTTCCCAATGGATCCATTTTTCTCCCATTCTCCCCCATTATATTAAGAGGAAAATTTCAGCTCCCGGTTTGCGACATTGGACCTGTAAATTTAACTGCTGTTAGCAGACATTTCCTGATAGCAGGTAACTGAAGATAACAATCTCTTAGTTCTAAGGCTTACTGACTACAGCAGTACTTAACACTAGATTGCATAATCAACTGAGGATTTCAATGCACAATACCCGTAGAAATATATGGGGCTAGATTTTCAGTTGCTTGCGCCAACAGTTAGCGCCTTAAGAGAAGTGATTTTCGGGCGCTATGCGTGTAGCGCCCGGGCGCAGCGCAGTTTGCGCCCCGCCCCAAATTAAGTTGCCCGTTAGCGCCGGCGCAAAGTTTAGCGGCCGCCCGGATGCGCGCGCAGAAAATGACGTCACATCCTCGTGCAACGCCCTTTGGCCGCCCTGAATCCAAACTTCAGTTGGATCGCCCCATTGTGCGGCTGGCGTCCAGAGCGTTTGTAAAATGGAACGCAACACAACCTGGGGAGCGCAAATTAAAGGGCCCTCCTCCTGCACTATAGAAGGCAGTCTGCATGTGTTGTGTGGAAGGATCCAGTGTGTTGTTCTGAACGGAGTATTAATCTCCTCCTCCTCCTCCTCCTCCTCCTCCTCCTCCTCCTCTTTGCACCCCCAGACTCTGCCTTTGAAAAAACACATGCACCCTACCCCTTTAAGAGCTCACTGGCACCAGAGTGTCTGCCGTGCGCTGCGCCCGAGCTCGGGTGTTGCGCTCTGCACCGCCGGCTTAGCGCCTAAAGATAGTAGTGGAACGCCTCTTTTAGCGCTCCACCAACCTCTTAGGGCGAAGCCACTGAATTTCCGGCAACGGGGCGCTACTTTGGGGCGGGCGCTAACTTCGGGCGGGCGCTAAGGTTAGCGCCCCAAAACTGTCTATACTGAAAATCTAGGCCATGAACTCTATAAACACAATGTTCCTGGGAAGGTAAACCTGCTCCTTGGAGTATGCCTTTCGTGAGCTGGTAATATCAGTTACTGGAATGTTTGAGTTTCCATCCTGTACATACCTAACTGCACATTCAAGTGACAGTCAAACCTATTTCTTTATTGCTAACATGTGTAGACCGGCAAAGCTGGTCTAATCAGTGGTTCGTTTTACCAAATTAATGAGGCTGTGTGCCTCAGAATTAATCACCATTTTAAATTTAACCCTGGCCGGCAAGGTTTCCCGGGCCTCGGGAAACCCGCCAGCTAAAGGGAGGCGAGGACTGCTGGATCAAGCAGGTAAGTGCCTTTCCACTTACCTGCTGGATCCAGTTTACCTGCTTCACCCACCTCCTGCGATTGGACCCCCCCCAACTCTTCTGATCTTCCCCCAGACCCTTCCGACCTCTTCCTGACCCTTCCGATCTCTCTCCCGACCGTTCCAATCTGCCCCCGACCCTCCTGATCTCCCCCCGACCCTTTCAATTTCCCCCCGACTGATTCTTCCGATCTCCCCGACTCGGCCGCCCTGCCCCCCCCAACCCTTCCGATTGCCCCCTGACCTTTCCGATCTCCCCTACCTCACCCTTCCGATCTCCCCCACCTCACCCTTCCGATCTCCCCCACCTCACCCTTCCGATCTCCCCCACCTCACCCTTCCGATCTCCCCCACCTCACCCTTCCGATCTCCCCCACCTCACCCTTCCGATCTCCCCCACCTCACCCTTCCGATCTCCCCCACCTCACCCTTCCGATCTCCCCCACCTCACCCTTCCGATCTCCCCCACCTCACCCTTCCGATCTCCCCCACCTGATCCTTCCGATCTCCCCCACCTCACCCTTCCGATCTCCCCCACCTCACCCTTCCGATCTCCCCCACCTGATCCTTCCGATCTCCCCCACCTCACCCTTCCGATCTCCCCCACCTGATCCTTCCGATCTCCCCCCCTCACCCTTCCGATCTCCCCCACCTGATCCTTCCGATCTCCCCCACCTCACCCTTCCGATCTCCCCCACCTCACCCTTCCGATCTCCCCCACCTCACCCTTCCGATCTCCCCCACCTCACCCTTCCGATCTCCCCCACCTGATCCTTCCAATCTCCCCTACCTCACCCTTCCGATCTCCCCTACCTCACCCTTCCGATCTCCCCCCCTCACCCTTCCGATCTCCCCCACCTGATCCTTCCGATCTCCCCCACCTCACCCTTCCGATCTCCCCCACCTCACCCTTCCGATCTCCCCCACCTCACCCTTCCGATCTCCCCCACCTCACCCTTCCGATCTCCCCCACCTGATCCTTCCGATCTCCCCCACCTCACCCTTCCGATCTCCCCCACCTGATCCTTCCGATCTCCCCCACCTCACCCTTCCGATCTCCCCCCCTCACCCTTCCGATCTCCCCCACCTGATCCTTCCGATCTCCCCCCCTCACCCTTCCGATCTCCCCCACCTCACCCTTCCGATCTCCCCCACCTCACCCTTCTGATCTCCCCCACCTCACCCTTCCAATCTCCCCCACCTCACCCTTCCAATCTCCCCCAACTCACCCTTCCAACCTCCCCTACCTCACCCTTCCGATCTCCCACACCTCACCCTTCCGATCTCTCCCATCTCACCCTTCCGACCTCCCTCACATGACCCTTCCAATCTCCCCCCCCCCGCCGACCCTTCTGTTCTCTCCTCTGGCCTCCGATCTCCTCTCTGCTACGGGCCCCATTCTTCTCCCTGACGCTGTACTCCGATCTCTCCTCTGGCCTCCAATCTCCCCCGCCCACCTCTCTGTCGTTTCCGATCCCTCCCTCCTTCCTCTCCGCTCCCCGACTGCGGTCTAGTGCCGAAGGCCTACCCGCCCGACAGCCAGCCAGCCTCTCACTATGGCTGGCTGTGGCTGGGAAATGGAGACAAAAATGGTAATCAGGTCTGCTGTTAAATGCGTCAGGACCAGACCCGACCGCAAAATTGCCGCTCACCGCTCCTTCCCCGCCTCCAAGATACGATCGGGGCCGGGACCTATGACTCTACTTGTGTCCATTTGCTTTGGCTGTAGGAAGCCACCAGGATCACCCCAGCATGAAAAATAAAGTACGTTGATCAAATCGATCAGTGGAGACGGGAGGGTGGGTCGGGGGGCAAATGTTATTTAAAGTAAAAGTGATCTGCTCGTCTTCAAAATGATTAGGAGGTGGAATCGCCTCTGCATAATGCTGCTGGTATCATATTGAACGTACATTCCAACCGCAGGAGTCACTATTCATGCTTTCAAAACAATCCCATAGTCTTGTTCTATTTTAGTAACGGGAAATAGGGGGCTGGGGGGGAGGGGGTCAAGCCAGGCAATAATGCTCTTCTTTGCTCCAATGATAACAGTACAGATGGCCCAATATATCAAAAAAATGACGGGGAAAGTGTGGGCAGGTCACTGCACATCCTGTGTAACCTTCACTATCTACTTTAGTTTTACCCAAAGTCAGAGATTTTGAGGAAGTGCATTCTAGTCCTGCTGAAAGTTTTTGTTAGTTTAGGCTCTGATTAAGGGGGGTGTGTTTCATGTATCGTCAGCAAGGGACTACGACTGTAATTGTGTGCGAGTGGTCAGACCTTCCTTTGAGTGGCCCTAACCTCTGATATTCTGTGGGTACATTGAAGTAATGGGTGACACGGGAGGCTGATTGGTGCTTGGATTGAAGCCTCACCATGAGCTATATTTCGGCACCTACTAACTCTACTCCTGGCCCTGAACCAGATCCAGATAATGTGAAGAGGATGTGCTCTTGTCTGTATTATTTTGCTCGATGCTCTGAAATTGACATTCAAATAAAAATATTTTGCCTCAATTGATGTGTTGATGAATATGCTATTAGACCATAATAAGAGATGGTGACATGAACATTATTTTGTTCTGAATGTGCCACTTGTGAGTAGGACAGAAATTACTTCACAATGAAAATTCATAAACAGTGTCAGCCTTGGCTCAATGGTAGCACTCCCGCCTCGAGTCAGAATTCCCACTCCAGAGACTTGAGCACATAATCAAGGCTGCCAGTCCAGTGAAGTACAGAGGAAGAGCTGCACTGTCGGAGGTGCCTTATTTCAGATGACAGGTTAAACTGAGGTCCTGTCTCATAAATGATCCCGTGGCACTATACCTTGGCACGGAGCAGGGGTGATTCTTGCGCTCAATATGTATCCCTCAGCAAACAACAGGACAACAGATTAGCTGGCCATTTATCTCCTTGTTATTTGTGGGACCTTACTAAATTGGCTGCCGCATTTCCCCACATTACAACGGTGATTACACTTCAAAGAGTGTTTTGTTGGCTGTGGAGCACTTTAGGACATTCTACGGTTGTGAAAGTCACGATAGAAATGCAAGTCCTTCCTATCAGTAATATTGTCCCAAAGGAGTCCTGGGGCCTGAATCTTTACTTCGATTTCAAGTTACCAATCAGTGCTGTTACCACTAAACTTGGCAGAGAACAATGAATTTTGACTTAATAGTAGATCTAAATTGGAGTCGAAATCTATAGTGAGTTCTTTTTTCACTGTGGCAGACCTGTAAATGTCAATTAAGGGCTAGTTGGTGCTGAATCACATTCACCAGTGCTTTGCTAATTTGGGGATTCAGTAGATACAAGCTTATTGGGTGAATGGAATGTAAAATAATTCTTGTGTATTTTGAATCATTATTACCAAACATAAGAATAATATGTTACCGGACTATTATGTCCTCTTCACAAAAGGGCAGTGCAGTGCAGTGCAGAATAAATTCAGAGCAAAGTGCAGAAAAATAAATTTCATAGAATAAAGGTGGTGCAATCAAAGTTACTCATTTGACCCTTAGAAGTATTGTAATATCTATTCCCCACTCTCCTAATACTTCACCCATCTGAAGTGTCAATTGCAAAGAGAGTTTGATTCTAGTAAACCATCATATACCTGACCAGTGGTGTGGGGGAGGTGGCGGAGGGCGGGTGTGGGGGGCTGAATGCTGATACTGGGTGGTAAATGGGGAAGGAATGCCAGTGCTTTCTATAGGATCCCAGTGGGGCCCTGGATTCAAATGATTCGAGGTTGACCTGTATTGGGGACAGTGATTTAACTTTATTCAGCACAAGCAAGACTTAATACATTACAGTATCAAAGCAGCAGTTTACAGAGAATAATTGAGACTTATATTACCCCATTATCCTCTGGGTAGAAGCCGCAACTGTGAGTAGGCTGCACCCTGTGTCGCCTGCGTCTCTCTCGCTCTCTCTCTCTTTCTCTCTCCGTCTCCCGGGTGTCTCTTTGATTCAACCTGAAATCTCTTACTCCTGAGATCTTCTACTCCTGAAATCTTCTACACTTTGTGGTTGTTAAGACCCCCTTCTTATACACTTACTCTCATTCCAAAGCTATGGAGTCCTCCTGAATCAATCACAGGCTGTCACCCAAACCCAAAATCCAATCATAAAGATGCCACGTTTGTAATACCCTGGCTTATGCAGGTTTTTGATCTGATGACACTTACATCATTTGTTTTTGACCATCAAGACTGATATCTGGGGTAGTTATGGCAACACAAAAGGAAGATGTCTCCACAGGTTGAGACATGGCCCCTGCTGTTGGCCTTTGTTTTTATAATTCCACTGCGGATGTTATGACATTCCAGCACAATTCTAACTGCACCTGACCTTGGTTCCCAGGCTAACTGCAGTCTATTCGACCATGGCAGTCTCTTCCTCACCCCAGGTTGTCTGGTTACAGCTTCATACACAATGTTTTAGCTCAACATTTAAGGAAATTATTAAGGGTATTGATAGGGTAAATAGGGAAAGACGAGGGGGGGGGGAATGGGGGCATTAATTTAAGATTATGCCTAAAAGTGAGGAGCGAGGTTAAGAGAAATGTTTTCACATTGAGAGTTGTTAAAGCATAGATTGCTATTTTACAGGGAATAGTCAGGACAGAGACCATTACATCTTTAAGGGAAAACCGGAGAAACAGTTGAAGGAAGGAAGGCACAGGGCTATGGGGAGAGCAAGGCAGTGGGATCCGTTTTTTGATTGCTCCTTCAAAATGCCAGCAGAGACACATTGGGCTAAATGGCCTAGAAATTCATTAAGGCGCTGCCAGCTTTGCGCCCAGTTAACGCCTAAAGGGTGAGTTTGCGCCAAAAATGAGTTTGCGCAGATATTCAGCGCAGCGGTATTGGCGGCGTTGGCCGTTAGCGCTGCGCCGGCACCGATGACGTCATCGGTGTGCGCAGTGCCCCGGTTCCGCCCCGAAACCACGCCGATCCCCATATTTAGTTGCGGCCGCCTCCTCCGAAGCGGCCGCAAACAGCGACCAAAAAACGGGGCCGTCCTGCTGCCTTAGTGGGGCGCTTTAAAGCGGAAGGTGCGGCCGGCCGCTTTTGCGGTGGCAGCCTGCCCGCACCTCCTTCCCCGGCCTCCTACACCCCCCCCCCGCGGCATTGCCGGCTGCTTTCCGCGAGCCCGGCACTTCTCCGTGGTGCCGGGCTCATTTGCCGGCACTATCCAGCGGCGATCTCCCCGTTGCAGGCAGCTCCCCCTTAAGAGAAGGAGGAGGCCTGCAGTACCGCAGCCTGCCGCTGCGCAGCGCCTGGCGCAGCGGCGCCAAGAGCGGTGATATTCAGTGTCAGTGCACCAAGCGGAGGCGGGCACACCCTAGTATAGCGCCCGCTTCCAAATTGGGGCGCTAACAATGAATATCTGGCGATCGCTATAGGCTTCCCGCCCAGCGCTAACTTTTGGGCGCTAGCCAGCTGGCGGGGCCATCGTGAATTTCTAGGCCAATGACTTCTTTCTGTACTGTAAACGTCTGTGGTTTTATTTCAGATCAGAAGAATGCCTATAACTGTGGATTACATTACAAAGGCAGCACATCACAATTGATCTCAACCATTAGAGATCGTGGAGGATCGTAGAAATTCTGGCAGCACCATCGCACCGCCGCAAGAAGAACTTCTGTCCCTGACTTTGATTCCTCCATGATTTCAGCCCAAAAATCTAGAAATGGGGGTCATTACTGTATTGAGAGCAGGTGCCCATGCCAGTGATGGTCTTACTGGGGAGCCCGCATGCCTGGATATTGGTGTGGTTCTTTGCCATTCCAGCAGGACTCCAACAGGCTTCTGTGGCCAAAGACCTCAGTGCTCCGTACCTCCTCAGGAAGCTCCAAGGAATGGGAAACCATTATTGGAAAAGGCAACCAATCCTCCTGGGATCAATACAATAGCAAAATACTGTGAATGCTGGTAATCTGAAATAACAACAGAAAATGCTGGAAATACTCAGCAGGCCAGGCAGCATCCGTGGAGAGAGAAACAGAGTTAACGTTTCAGGTCTGGGACCCTTCAAGCAAAAAACCCCTGGGATCAATTGCTTTTGGAGATCTTCTTTGTGGGATTATGGCCCAGAATGTCGTGGTATGCCTGCTTTCTGCGGGTGTAGGTAAGGCTGGGCCTATCGGAGGCATATCTGGTCGGATTCCCAGGATAACCCGGGAATGGCCGCAGCCACAGCCCCAAAATGCTGTTGGCAGGCACTTCAGAGAAAGCATTCCCTCCACCTCACCCCCCCCCCCCCCACCCCACCCAATTGGAATTTCACATTTATGAACTAAAAGGATGGACAGCGAGTGGCTCCTGGTTTCCACCCCAAATTCTGGTGCCTCCACCTCTACTGCATCTGAATTCTACCCCCCGAAGAAAGAACGGAATTTCAGAGGTCAATTGCCCCAAGCGAGCTAAAGGGAAACACATTTCATTTAAAGGAAGGAGACTTGGGAAGGGTAGTGTCCGCTTTGATTGTTCTGGGTGTTGGTGGCAAATATTGACCTCTTGTTCCCAGAAATGTTTGATTTTCAAGGTAAGAGAGAGAGCTGCCGTGTGAACCAAGAAATGTTATTGCTGGTAAATCACAGTCAGTTGTGCATATAATTTTGTCTACCTATAGCTATCAAAATATTGGAGAATAACGCAACGACGACAAATGAAAAATCTAAGCAGATTTGAATGTAATTATATTTCAGTGATTTCTCAGCATTGTTTTGTTTTTGCACCTAAAATATTCAGCTGATTAAAAGTACCTACATGAAGGATTGTTCCTGCCTTTATAGTGTTGCCATGGCATTTATGTAATCTGTCTCCAGATCATTATTTTAAAAAAAACGTAGTCAATAATAGTAAAACAATTAAATGTGGCAGACTTGCCAGTGAAACAATCAGTAGAATCCTGTTCTGAGTGGTAGCAGTGAAGCATGACGATGGCACCCAGGTACAAAAGGGGAGGAATGAAGATTGCTTATCGCATTCCTAAAGGGTCACAAGGCCGGAATGACCTCCTTTGAAAACAGTGCTACTTGGCAGCATTGATGCAACCCGTGCCAAAGATTCCTTCTACATTTTCACATTTCTGCTTGGTGTTAACTCATTCTTCCCAAAAGTCTGTGAACTTACTTCACCGGTAGCATTCTGCTTTTGGACACTCTTATTTTCATCCTCTTTTATTTTGCATACTTTAAGCAGGGTCCATTACCATTTCTGATTGGATTAAACTCAGATGGTGTGGATCCGAATTAAATCAAGCCTGCCTTTTGTTTAGGTTACATTTTTTCCCCCTTGTAGTAGGGCATGTGACAAGAAAGCATTAAAGGATGAATCCTCTGACCTGAGCATGTGCTCTAATGTTAGTCCAGGCCTCTGGATTACTAGTCCAGCAAATTAACGATTACACTACCTCACAAAGCCGCGACCTCAGCCAACTAGAAGGACAAGGGCAGCAGGCGCATGGGAACACCACCACCTGCAAGTTCCCCTCCAAGTCACACACCCTCCTGACTTGGAAGTATATTGCCGATCCTTCATTGTCGCTGGGTCAAAATCCTCTAACTCCCTACCTAACAGCACTGTGGGAATACCATCACCACACGGACTGCAGCGGTTCAAGAAGACGGCTCACCACCACCTTCTCAAGGGCAACTAGGGATGGGCAAGTAATGTTGGCCTTACATAGAAACATAGAAGATAGGAGCAGGAGTAGGCCATTCGGCCCTTCGAGCCTGCTCCGCCATTCAATTAGATCATGGCTGATCATCCAAATTCAGTACCCTGTCCCTGCCTTCTCCCCATATCCCTTGATCCCTTTAGCCTCAAGAAATATATCCAACTCTTTCTTGAATATATTTAATGAACTGGCCTCCACCGCCCTCTGTGGCAGAGAATTCCACAGGTTCACCACTCTCTAGGTGAAGAAATTCCTCATTTCAGTCCTAAATGGCTTACCCCTTATCCTTAGACTATGACCCCTGGTTCTGGACTCCCCGGCCATCAGAAACATCCTTTCTGCATCTAATCTGTCCAGACCTGACAGAATTTTATAGGTTTCGATGAGATCCCCTCTCAATCTTCTAAACTCCAGTGAGTATAAGCCCAATCGACACAATCTCTCCTCGTACGTCATTCCTGCCATCCCAGGTATCAGCCTGGTGAATCGTCGCTGCACTCCCACCATGGCAAGAGCGTCCTTCCTCAGGTAAGGTGACCAAAACTGCACACAATACTCAAGGTGCGGTCTCACCAAGGCCCTGTACAACTGCAGCAAGACATCCTTGTTCTTGTACTCGAACCCTCTCGCTACGAAGGCCAACATACCATTTGCCTTCTTAACCGCCTGCTGCACCTGCATGCTTACCTTCAGCGACTGGTGCACAATAACACCCAGGTCTCTTTGCACTTCCCCTTCTCCCAATCTATTGCCATTCAAATAATAATCTGCCTTCCTGTTTTTGCCACCAAAGTGGATAACCTCACATTATCCACATTATAGTGCATTTGCCATGTTTCTGCCCAATCACCCAACCTGTCCAAATCGTACTGGAGTTTCACGACATCCTCCTCACAGCTTACCCTCCCACCCAGCGACGCCCACATCCCGTGAACGAATAATAAAATATACCCCGTCAAAGTATCAAATTGACATCAAATGCATTGGACATCAGTTGTGTTCCTGGCAGGTAATAAAGGCACCCATTTGGTCTCGGGGCAATTTCATAAGATGATACGCAAGGGGAAAAAAATGGCTCTCCTTTCCTCGCCAGCTTACTCTTCCTATCTTGGTCACTGCACAAAGGGATCAGCTGAAGAACCATTCTGAAAAAAAGAAGAGGGAGGAGCAAACAGTAACAAATAGTCTATCTTTGAAAGAACAATGTCTGCGTACATGCTCTTGTTATATTTCCATATGTGAAGGACTTTAAAATTCTCACTAAGATTTCTGTTGCTATAGAATCACTCTGGAGTAAAATTAAGGGCATGATAAAGGGTCCGAGGTGCGGCTTACAGCTGCAAAATGTATTTGTTGCGGTCATAAATCTAAGAACAACTCAAACTGAGTGTTCAACCTGTGGCCTGACATCTCTTCTTAAAGCTAATCACAGAATACAGTTGAAAGGTGTAGCCAGGTAGGATTTTACTGAAAAGCAAAGAGTTTTGTGGCATAATTCACTGGGCTAGAGTGCATGACTTACATGCAGCTGCCTTAAATGCAGAGAAAAAAAAACCTTTGATCGATTTGAATGGCCTTACTTTCATCAAGGGATTTTGTGACCTTTTACAGGGAGTCTTTGATGGTGGTTAAAAGAAATGGTTTGATATCAAAGTCATTTATATTATTTAGAGGTACACACAGGGCTTGGCCTCTTCAATTTAATCCTCGAGCTCCTGGCAGGAGCTGCTGTTGCTCACAAGGACATTGAGGGACTTGTAATTGGTCGTCAACTACATACACTGGCACAGTGTGTGGAGCATAGTCTTTTGTTTATAAATAATCATTGGCATCTCTCCTGCCCTGCTTGGATCTGATTGAATTATTTCCGTCCCTGTTGAGGCACAAGATTAATTGGGAGAATGTCAGGACTTGCGCCACTGTTCTTTTTTTACTGTGAGAAACCCTTGTACAACACTTTGTTAGGTATGTGATGGTTTTTGCATGTTTGACACTTTTATTGTACCTCCGTCTTTGAATAGCCTGCAGCCTGCTAGAGTCCTGCAGGTGTGGGCGGGGTAGAGAATTCAAACAAGCAGTGAGGTTATATGGGGACACTTGGGAAACTCAGGGAGGACAGGGTTCCATTTTTCAGCTTTGATCTTAACAGATATTCATGGAAGAAATCATGGAAATGCTGCCTCAATTTGGCAGCGGGAAAAATCAAAAAGTACAACAGCTTAGAGATGCATTGAGGCGGGTTGGTCTGAACTAAGAGTGGAGAACCATTATTGCCATTAAAGGGGTGATTACTTTAGTGCTTTGGAGAAAAAGATTCGTTCAAAGGGATGAGAGGGGAAGCGTTTTATCTGTTTATAATTTTGTTTTTGAGATACAAGGCTCCATTTTCCGATTTGGCAGGGTTTCTACTAGAAGCGGCTTTGGGTGGGACTGCTGTCCACTGCCACCATTGTCAAATTTTGTGTAGTCAGCCTGTGGGGGCATAGTCACAGGAAATCAAGCACTGCTGGAGTATTCAAATATCTGCAGCAGCTTAAAGGGGCAAGTCGCAATCTGGGGGCATGTACCCAGAATTGTTTCACAAAGAACAGCAGTGTCGGAACAGCAGTTCACGTCGCCTTTACATTTTCAGATTCCTGCATTGAGGTGTTATTGTCCCAAGTAAGGGAAAAGATAAGCGATTATTTTGGACTGAGCACAGGAGGCCATTATTGGTGCAGTCAGTACCACCCCAGCAGGGCAATTCAGTGTTGGGAGAGGTTCAATGGTATCACCAGGGCACCGAGGTAAGGGAAGGTAGTCAGGCCTTGTAACAATGCATTGTTAATAAGTATCTGTTACATTTCCAGCCACCTTGCCCTCACTGCGCTCAATACCATCTGTAGCTTACTGTCAATGTGCGAGAGGTACCACAATACCTTTCACACCCCCTTCCTTTCCCTGCGAAGGATCTCTGCGCTCCTCAAATTCAAGCTTCTTGCTCATCCCCAATTTCCTTTGCTCCATCATTGGCGGCGGTGCTTTCAGCTGCCTGGGCCCTAAACTTTGGAATTCCCTCCCTAAACTTCTCCACCTCTCTCTCCTTTAAGTCGCTCCTTAAAACCTACCTCTTTGAACAAGCTTTTGGTCACCTGTCCTAATATCTCTTTATGTGACTCGGTGTCAAATTTTGCCTGATAACGCTCCTGTGAAGCGCCTTGGGACGTTTTACTATGTTAAGGGCGCTATATGTTCGTGCTGTTGTTGCAAATGTTACTTCACTCACAACCCAATGTGAAAGAAAGCAGTGAAAGCCTCACGTGATCTCAATGTTCTCTTTTCATGCACCTGCTATCACCTCCAATAAGGTTTGCGTACTGAAACCTGGGTTAGATTCCTGGCAAACAGAGGGCCTCATACTGTCGACTTAAAGGAGAAAGTGGCTCATAACCAATGGCGTTAAACAGGTTGTTAGTGCACCTCCCTCGACCCATAGAAGGAGGAAACCCTGGAACCATTGGCAGGCACACAGGAGAAGGAGTGAATAATGAGGAAGTTGAGAAGGATGTGGCAGTTGCAGGTTGGTCATACAATTGACCTCCCCACGCCTCTTCAACTCCTACACCACATAGAATTTGTCATCCCAATACAGTACGAACTCCTTGGGGGCGATTTTGCCAGCCCTGGGGAGGCGGGTTTGGAGGCGGGACTGCCGGGAAAATGGCAGAATTTGGGGGTGGGTGCCCAACCTGCCCCCAACCCGCCGCCATGCTATCTTGCCAGGAGGCAGGTAGCTGTCCCGTGCCGGCTCCCGGCTCCTTGGAGGTGGGAAGGGATTAAAGCATATTAGCTGCCTGAAAATAGGATTATCCCCTTTTGCCCTCACAAGTGCGGGCTTCCCAAAGGCTCCGAAACCCGCCAGTCAGTGAGGCAAGTACTGGGTCTGCGGGGGTCGGGGGGGATGCAAAAGTGTGGTGTGAAGGTAAGTGATGGGTGCAAGAGTGGACAGGTGAGTATCTGAGGTAAGTGCAAAGTGTTAGTAAAAGTGTACTTACCTTTGTTTCTTCCTGCAGGCTTCAGTCGGTGTGCATGCGGAGAGTCTCGGACCTCCGTGTTGGAGATGACAGATGGCTGTTGCATTCTCAGATGCAACAACCATCTAATTTCTGTAAAAGAAAGAAGTTTGATAAGGTCTTGAATTCAAGACCTTGAATTCAAAAACTAAAGAGAATGTCACTGTTTGACAGCTTATCAGAGCTGTCAAACGATGACAATTCATCTGTCAAAAATTTTTGACAGATGAAACGTCATACGTTGACGTTCTCTGCAACCGGCTTTCCCTTAATTGGCCTGCTAAGCCTGCTGGGCGGGCTTAACAAGGTCAATCAAGGGAAAATAGCGTGGGTTGGCCAGAAGTTGATGGAGGCAGGACTGAAACCCGACAAGTGGGAGTCCCGCCTCCAAAAGCTCCCCATTGAGAAAATCATTGCCCTTGTGTCATCCCTTGTACTGAAAGTGTAATGGCCACTTTGTTGTTCATCTACCCATGCTCACCCCTCTCCTTTTTGTGCTCACCTAGGTGTGCTGCAGTAACCAGCAGAGGAAGAGCCGCAAGCGACCCCTGGTCTCTCTGGTTTAGGGCCCTGCCAGCACCTTTACACATATGCTGCCAATCACCTGCTCCCTCCCAAGCACCAGCCCAGAGATACCCACGTTGAGGTGGCAGTAGTTAGTGAAACAGAGCGGAGATCCATAGGGTGATCCACAGAGTATTAATGGGCAGAAGGAGTGGAACGCGAGGAGGCAGATGTTGTCTGGAGAGTCAGGATATGTCTTCTCTTAGCTCCTCTTCTTTCGTACGGTAGCAGCAAAGCAAATCAAATGCCAATATCTAAGTCAGATATCCAGCCAAAGCTTCCGGTGTAACAACGTGGATATCTTGATGGGTGCCTACGAACTTCCTCTGAGGGCAGTGCTCAATGATGTGCTCCAGGGTCTGATTAGGAACTCCACAGTCGCAGGATGGGGATGCTTTAATCTTCCATCTATGGAGAAGGTGGCAGCATCTAGCTTGACCGTTTCTGAAGCAGTTGATGGTTGTTCATTGTTTGCGAGGAAGGTTTGATCCTTCATGTTGTACTGTGGGGGCCTCTATAAGGAATCCATTCTCTTGGCTGAGAAGCCTCAGGACCCAGATATTTCGGGTTCTGCTTTTAAAAGGAAGATGTTTGCAGAGCAATAGTATCTGAGAATTGCTGCAGATAATGGCTCAGTTGGAGGAAAGTGGTCCACGTTGTCCAAAGCCTTGTTGTGGATTTTGATAATCGGGGGGCAGTACTGTGTGGAGGGGGCAGGTTGTTAGAGGACCTTTGTCTTACGGATGTTTAGTGTAAGGCCCATGCTCTCATACGCGTCGGTGAAGGTGTTGACGATGGTTTGGAGTTCGACCTCCGAGTGAGCGCAGACGCAAGCATCATCTGCATACTGTAATTCGACGACAGAGGATGGGACAACCTTGGATCTGGACTGAAGGCGACGGAGGTTGAACAGTTTCCTGTTTGTTCTGTAAATTAGCTTCACTCCAGCGGGGAGCTTGCTGTCAACAAGGGCAGACGTCGACGACGAAGTCCAACACCGCCTTCAGTGTGCCAGTGCAGCCTTTGGTCGCCTGAGGAAGAGAATGTTTGAAGACCAGGACCTCAAACCCGGCACTAAGCTCATGGTCTACAGATCAGCGGTGATACCCACCCTGCTGTATGCCTCAGAGACATGGACCATGTACAGCAGGCACCTCAAAGCACTGGAGAGGTACCACCAGCACTGCCTCCGCAAGATCCTGCAAATCCATTGGCAGGATAGGCGCACCAACGTCAGTGTTCTTGCTCAGGCCAACATCCCCAGCATCGAAGCTTTGACCACGCTCGATCAGCTCCGATGGACGGGTCACATTGTCCACATGCCTGATACGAGACTCCCAAAACAAGCGCTCTACTCGGAGCTCCAGCATGGCAAGAGAGCCCCAGGTGGGCAGAGGAAACGCTTCAAGGACACCCTCAAAGCCTCCTTGAAAAAGTGTAACATCCCCACTGACACCTGGGAATCCCTGGCCCAAGGCTGCACAAAGTGGAGGAGAAGCATCCGGGAAGGCGCCGAACACCTCGAGTCTCTTCGCCGGGAGCAAGCGGAAGCCAAGCACAGGCAGCACAAGGAGCGCACGTCAACCCAAGCACCCCACCCACCCGCCCCTTCAACCACCGTCTGCCCCACCTGTAACAGAAACTGTAGGTCCCGCATTGGACTCATCAGTCACCTGAGAACTCATTTTTAATGTGGAAGCAAGTCATCCTTGGTTCCAAGGGACTGCCTAAGAAGAAGAAGAAGTTGGAGGAATTCACTGTCTGCATCTATGGCACCATGATGTGAATCACTGCAGTAAACAGTGACACGTTCTCCTCAACTTCCTTAAAGGGGAACGGTAGCATAGTGGGTATGTTACTAAACTAGTAATCCAGAGGCCTGGACTAACGATCCGGAGACACCAGTTCATAATCCCACCACGGCAGGAGGGGAATTTAAATTCAGTTAATTAAATAAATCTGGAATTTAAAAAAAGCTAGTATCAGTAAATTGGAACTACCGGAACGTCATTAAAAACCCATCTGGTTCACTAATGCCCTCTCGGGAAGGAAATCTGCCATCCTTACCCGGTCTGGCCTATATGTGACTCCAGACCCACAGCAATGTGGTTGACTCTTAACTGCCCTCTGAAATGACGGCTCACCACCACCTTCTCAAGGGCACTTAGGGATGGGCAACATTGCCAGCGATGCCCACATCCTGCGAATGAATTTTAAAAAGCTTTGCTGCATATGACAGCTCTAGAATGTTTGATGGGCAGAGGACTCAAGGACAGTTGTTGCTTTTGGCACGTAGAAATAGGCACCCTTGGGTGCCAGAGTGGAGAGGTCTGTCTATTCCGGTTTTCAAACGACTGGGGTGGAAATCTCTCAGGGCAAGCATCTCTCGGGGCTTCAACAATCTGATTTGGTGATATCGGGGCAGCTTTTCCACTGATCAGCGGTCAACCAGAGCCAATGCCCAATACTGGTGGGCTGGCAGGTGTGTGCTCACATGATGGCACTGTTTCTCAGGACCGTACCATGTGTGTGTGTGTATGTGTGCGTGCCCTTCTGCCAGCCTCTTCAGATGCCTCTTTTATACTGGGATTGGGTGGGACAGAGCTATAAACATTAGGAAATCCAATCTTTCATGTCAAAACATGTCTTGTGTATAATTACAATAAGCCTGCCTGTATTTGGGCAGCTGTCCCTGCCAGCATATCTGGCTGAAAATCATTATCAGTGCTCTAATGGGCGGGGATGCAGCGTTACACGTCCTTATTCGATTTCTTGGGTGCACCCGCCACAGAGCTGTCTGTAATTGGGGAATAAAATATTGGTAAATCTAGCCTATAATTTGATCAGCTAAGTTAAATTGCCAAAGAGCTCCTTTCCTTATGTACAATGGCTGCTCCTTAAATATATTAAATATATTCCAGAAGGAGTTAGATATATTTACATAGAAACATAAAAGATAGGAGCAGGAGTAGGCCATTCGGCCCCTCAAGCCTGCTCCGCCATTCAATGAGATCATGGCTGATCATCCAAATTCAGTACCCTGTTCCTGCCTTCTCTCCATATCCCTTGATCCCTTTAGCCTTAAGAAATATATCTAACTCCTTCTTGAATATATTTAATGAATTGATCTCAACTGCCTTCTGTGGTAGAGAATTCCACAGGTTCACCACTCTCTGGGTGAAGAAATTCCTCCTCATCTCAGTCCTAAATTGCTTACCCCTTATCCTTAGACTGTGACCCCTGGTTGTGGACTCCCCGACCATCGGGAACATCCTTCCAGCATCTAATCTGTCTAGTCCTGTTAGAATTTTATAAGTTTCGATGAGATCCCCTCTCATTCTTCTAAACTCCAGCGAGTACAAGCCCAATCGACCCAATCTCTCCTCATACGTCATTCCTGCCATCCCAGGTATCAGCCTGGTGAATCTTTGCTGCACTCCTTCCATGGCAAGAACATCCTTCCTCAGATAAGGCGACCAAAACTGCACACAATACTCAAGATGTGGTCTCACCAAGGCCCTGTACAACTGCAGCAAGAGATCCTTGTTCCTGTACTCAAACCCTCTCGCTACGAAGGCCAACATACCATTTGCCTTCTTAACCGCCTGCTGCACCTGCATGCTTACTTTCAGCGACTGGTGCACAAGGACGCTCAGGTCTCGTTGCACTTCCCCTTCTCCCAATCTATTGCCATTCAGATAATAATCTGCCTTCCTGTTTTTGACACCAAAGTGGATAACCTCGCATTTATCCACGTTATATTGCATGTGCCATGCTTCTGCCCAATCACCCAACCTGTCCAAATCATACTGGAGTTTCTCGGCATCCTCCTCACAGCACACACGCCCACCCAGCTTTGTGTCATCTGCAAACTTGGAGATATTACATCTGGTTCCCTCGTCCAGATCATTAATATTTATTGTGAATAGCTGGGGTCCAAGGACCGATCCCTGTGGTACGCCACTAGTCACTGCCTACCACTTGGAAAAAGAGCCGTTTATTCCAACTCTTTGCTTTCTGTCTGCCAACCAGTTATCTATCCAAGTCAATACCTTGCCCCCAATCCCATGTGCCTTAATTTTACACGCTAATCTCTTATGCGGGACCTTATTGAAAGCCTTTTGAAAATCCAAATACACCACATCCACTGGTTCTTCCTTATCTATTTTACCAGTTACATCCTCAAAAAATTTCAGTAGATTAGTCAAGCACGATTTACCTTTTGTAAATCCATGTTGACTTTGTCCGATCCGGTCACTTTTTTCCAAGTGCTCTGCTATTACATCCTTTATATTGGACTCTAGCATTTTCCCCACTACCGATGTCAGGCTTACCGGTCTGTAATTCCCCGTTTTCTCTCTACCACCCTTTTTGAAAAGTGGGGTTACATTAGCTACCCGCAAATCCATGGGTACTGTTCCAGAGTCTATCGAATTTTGGAAGATGACCAGCAATGTATCTACTATTTCTAGGGCCACTTCCTTAAGTACCCTAGGATGTAGATTATCAGGCCCTGGGGATTTATCGGCCCTCAATCCCATCAATTTCCCTAACACCATTTCCCTACAAATACTGATTTCTATCAGTTCCTCCCTTTCATTACACCCTATGTTCCCCGACATCTTTGGGAGGTTATTCGTGTCCTCCTTTGTGAAGACAGAACCAAAGTATGTATTTAATTGGTCAGCCATTTCTTTGTTCCCCATTATAAATTCCCCTGATTCTGACTGCAAGGGACCTACGCTTGACTTCACCAATCTTTTTCTCTTCACATATCTATAAAAGCTTTTACAGTCAGTTTTTATGTTCCCTGCAAGCTTACTCTCATACTCTATTTTCCCCCTCTTAATTAATCCCTTTGTCTTCCTTTGTTGGGTCCTAAACTGTTCCCAATCCTCAGGTTTACTGCTTTTTCTGGACAATTTATATGTCCTCTCCTTGGATCTTATGCTATCCCTAATTTCCCTTGTTAGCCACGGTTGAGTCACCTTTTTTGTTTTATTTTTATGCCAAACTGGGATGAACAAATTCTGTCATTCACCCATGCGATCTTTGAATGTTTGCCATTGCCCATCCACTGTCAACCCTTTGAGTGACATTCCCCAATCAATCCTACCCAACTCGCACCTCATACCATCGTAGTCTCCTTTATTTAAATTCAGGACCCTAGTCTCTGAGTCAACTATTTCACTCTCCATCTTAATGAAGAATTCTATCATATTATGATCACTCCGACCCAAGGGGCCTCGCAGAACAAGATTGCTAATTAATCCTTTCTCATTACATAATACCCAGTCTAAGATGGCCTGATCTCTGGTTGGTTCCTCGGCATATTGGTCCAGGAAACCATCCCGTATACACTCCAGGAATTCCTCCTCCACAGTATTGTTACTAATTTGGTTAGTCCAATCTATGTGTAGATTAAAGTCACCCATGATAACTGCTGTGCCCTTATTGCACGCTTCGCTAATTTCCCACTTAATGCCATTCCCGACCTCCGCACTACTGTTTGGAGGTCTACATACCACTCCCACTAATGTTTTCTGCCCCTTGGTATTTCTCATTTCTACCCATACAGATTCCACATCATCAGAGCTAATATCCTTCCTTTCAATTGTGTTAATCCCCTCTTTAACCAGCAATGCTACCCCACCTCCTTTTCCTTTCTGCCTCTCTTTCCTGAATATTGAATACCCCTGGATGTTGAGTTCCCAGCCTTGGCCACCCTGGAACCATGTTTCCGTAATCCCAATCATATCATATTCGTTTACCTCTATTTGTGCAGCTAATTCATCCACCTTATTACGAATGCTCCTCGCATTAAGACACAAAACCTTCAGGCTTGTTTTTTTAACGCTCTTAGATCTTTTAGAATTATGATCTTATTGAATGGCGGAGCAGGCTCGAGGGGCCGATTGGCCTACTCCTGCTCCTATTTCTTACGTTCTTATTTACTGTGGCCATGTTTGATTTAAACCCTTGATTTCTCTGCCTGTCACTTTTGTTTTTCTCCTTCCTGTCTTTTGCTTTTATCCTTGTTTCCCTTTCCTCTGTTTCCCCGCTCAGGTTCCCAACCCCCTGCCATTTTAGTTTAAACCCTCCCCCAGAGCATTAGCAAACACTCCCCCTAGGACATCGGTCCCAGCCCTGCCCAGGTGCAAACCGTCCGCTTTGTACTGGTCCCACCTCCCCCAGAACCGGTTCCAATGTCCCAGGAATTTGAATCCCTCCCCCTTGCACCATTCCTCTAGCCACGTATTCATCTGAAATATCCTTCTATTTCTACTCTGACTAGCACGTGGCACTGGTAGCAATCCTGAGATTACTACCTTTGAGGTCCTATTTTTTAATTTACCTCCTAACTCCCTATATTCAGCTTTTAGGACCTCATTCCGGTTTTTACCTATATCGTTGGTACCTATATGCACCACGACAAATGGCTGTTCACCCTCCCCCTCCAGAATGCCCTGCAGCCGCTCCAAGACATCCTTGAGCCTTGCACCAGGGAGGCAACACACCATCCTGGAGTCTCGTTTGCAGCCACAGAAACGCCTATCTATTCCCCTTACAATAGAGTCCCCTATCACTATAGCTCTCCCACACTTTTTCCTCCCGTCCTGTGCAGCAGAGCCACCCCTGGTGCCAGGAAGTTGGCTGCTGCTGCCTTCCTCTGATAAGCCATCCCCCCCATCAGTATCCAAAGCGGTATATCTGTTTGAGAGGGGGATGGCCACAGGGGACCCCTGCACTACCTGCCTGCGCATACTACTCTGCCTGTTGGTCACCCGTTCCCTTTCTGCCTGTGCCACCTTTATCTGCTGTGTGACCAACTGATTAAACATGCATCCTCATGACGTCCTCAGCATCGCGAATGGTCCAGTATGTATCTGTTATGTATTGTGTGTTCTCCTCCCACCTGTGGTGGCACTGTCACAGGAGATGAATGGTTGGGTGTTCTCTCGGTTAAGTTTAGCTCTCTTTGTTCGGAACTTTCCAGAACTTCCTTTCCTTCCAATAAAGCACTTCATATTTGAATCTCTGAGTTCTGAGTCCTAAATTGTGTCTAGGTAGAAAGGTACCGACACAACAAGTGGCGACGAGGCTCGGATGAATCTGTGTTGTGGGAACTTTCTTGTTTTCGACTACAAAACACTCGGAACAGAGATTGCAGCATCACATTAATGTTACGGCAGTGAGTAAACAGAAATTTTAATTTGAAACGTGAGATGGCTACTATATTAGGAAACATCGGTGATTTTGATGAAAATGTGGAGCAATGGAGCGCATATACGGAACGTTTTGACTATTTTGTATTGGCGAATGCGGTGGCAAATGAAAAGGTCGTGCCTACCTTTTTGGGTGTAATCAGGCCGAAGACATTCAATTTACTTCGCAGCCTCGTGCAGCCAGATAAGCCAGGAACTAAAACATATAAGCAACTAGTGGAAATTCTTGGAGCACATTTTTCACCAAAACCTCTGGTTATTGCTGAGAGATTTAGATTTCACAAACGGAATCAAGAGGCAGGGGAATTAGTGATGATGTTTATTGCTGTTTTAAAAAGGTTATCAGAACACTGCGAGTTCAAGGAGGTGCTGAAGGACACCATTAGAGACAGACTCGTGTGTGGTCTGCAAAATGCAGCCACACAGAAGCGCCTTCTTACTGAGGACAACCTTACTCTTGAAAAGGCCATTGAAGTTAGTGTCTCCATGGAGATGGCGGAAAAGGAGGCTCACCAGTTGAGTTCAACAGGGAGAGTTGAGTGGACTGCCAGGAGTCCAGTGCTACCTGGACAACATCCTAGTCACTGGGACAAATGAGGAGGATCATCTTCTGAACTTGGATGCGACACTACAACGACTGAAAGAGCACGGACTCAGAGTTCGTAAAGACAAATGTGAATTCTTTCAGTCTTCAGTTGAGTACCTGGGGCATGTGATTGATGCTACTGGCCTGCATAAGGTGCCGTCAAAGGTCAAGGCGATCGTGGAGGCCCCAGCACCCCAGAATGTGAGCCAGTTACGTTCATTTCTGGGGCTACTTAACTACTATGGGAAGTTTATTCCAGACTTAGCAACATTGCTGAAGCCGTTACATCAGTTGCTATGTCAAGGCAAAACATGGAAATGGACTGAACTGTGCAACGAAGCTTTCGCCCAAGCAAAGAAAGCATTGCTGAAATCGGAGGTCCTGACACACTTCGACCCAAAGCTACCCATGCAGCTAGCATGTGATGCATCACCATATGGTGTGGGAGCAGTCATATCCCACATCATGCCTTCTGGTGAAGAGAAACCTATCGCCTTCACATCACGCACCTTGAACAAGGCCGAGAGTAACTATGCACAGATCGAGCGCGAGGCCTTGGGAATCGTTTCTGGAATTCAAAAATTTCATCAGTACCTGTTTGGGAGAAGGTTCACACTCCTGACGGACCACCGTCCATTGACTTCAATCTTCGGGCCCCACACCAGAATTCCGTCTCTCACTGCAAGCAGGATACAAAGGTGGGCTTTACTGTTGTCAGGACACACATACGACATCAAATATCGCAAATCAGACTTGCACGGCAACGCAGATGGTCTCTCGAGGCTACTCTTGCCTGTTACTCCCCCAGAGCCTCGTCAGATAGACATCTTCTACTTTAGACAAGTGGAGGGAGCACCTGTCACTGCAGTTCAGGTGTGAAGGTACACCCGCAACGATCCAGTCCTGTCTGAGGTAATGGACGATGTCATTCGAGGGAGAGCTATAGGAAATTCTCCTAGTTTGAAACCTTACGTTTCAAAAAGAAATGAGCTCTCCTTCCAGGCAGGTTGTCTTCTTTGGGGACGCCGTGTCATCATTCCGCCACCTCTGAGGGAACCTATACTGCAACAACTTCATACAGGCCACAGTGGGATGGTTCGGATGAAGGAAATGGCAAGAAGCTACTTCTGGTGGCCAGGTCTCGATGGGAATATTGAGGAGAAAGCCAAAACATGTTCCCCATGTCAAAGGGTCCGGAATGTTCCACAGCTGGCAACCCTACACCCCTGGGATTGGCCTGCAGAAGTGTGGCAGCGAGTACATGTGGACTTCGCCGGTCCTTTCGAAGAGAAGATGTTTATGGTGGTTGTAGACGCTCATAGCAAGTGGCCAGAGGTCGCTGTGATGAGGTCTACCACGGCAGAGAAAACAATTGAGAAACTTGGTGAGATGTTCAGCCGTTATGGCTCACCGGAACAACTCGTAAGTGACAATGGTCCACAATTTGTATCACAGGAGTTTGCAACATTCCTGCATGTGAATGGTGTCCAACACATCAGGTCTGCACCCTATCATCCCTCTACTAACGGCCAGGCAGAAAGGTTCGTGCAAACTTTGAAGCACGCCTTGAAGGCATCGCAAGGTCAGGGCTCAATCCACCAACGCCTGAACAGCTTCCTGTTGTCCTACAGGAACGAGCCGCATGCCACAACCAAAACTTCCCCCGCTTCGCTCATGATGAAGAGGCAGTTGCGGACAAGCTTTGACTTACTCAAACCTCCAAGGGCAGAGCAGGTTGTCCATCGTCAACAACAAGCTCAAGTTGAAAAGAGAGAGAAAAGAGCCAAGGAGAGACGGTTTCATCCGGGAGAGCACGTCCTAGCTCGAAACTACAACACTGGACCGAAATGGGTTCCTGCTATGGTGATTGTGCAGACGGGCCCTGTGTCTTACACGGTTGAGACTGCTGAGGACGTCGTCTGGAGAAGAAACACAGATCAACTGTTGCTAGGAGCAGAGACAGCCACAGAGGCTCCAACGGCTGGTTGGCCTGAACTGTTTCCGGATGATTACCGCAAACCAGCATCCTTTGCCACAGTGCTCTTCTCCAACACAGGAAGTCATAGTGTCAATGCCTACTGCTGTGGAAGCCAGTGATGACCGCCGGTATCCTGTCAGAGAGCGGCGGCCTCCAAGACGCTTGGATCTGTAGGCTTAATGACTTACCCACAAGACTGGGGCAGAATAAACCCCAGGGTAAAGTCAGGGTTTGAGGCAGTCTACCTCTACCCTAGGTTCGTTGAGTGCATTGAAAGTAACTTACCTGTTGAGGAATAATGTGGACCTTCCATTTAAGAGGGGAGGAAATGTTATGTATTGTGTGTTCTCCTCCCACCACAGGAGATAAATGGTTGGGTGTTCTCTCGGTTAAGTTTAGCTCTCTTTGTTCGGAACTTTCCAGAACTTCCTTTCCTTCCAATAAAGCACTTCATGTTTGAATCTCTGAGTTCTGAGTCCTAAATTGTGTCTAGGTAGAAAGGTACCGACACAACAGTATCCAATCGCTGCTCCAGCGCCGCAATGCGGTCTGCCAGTAGCTGCAGCTGGACACACTTCCTGCACACATGGTTGTCAGGGACAGAGCAAGTGTCCCTGAGTTCCCACATAGCGCAGGAGGAGCATACCATGGCACCGGGCTGTCCTGCCATGACTTACCCTTTAATTAATTGAAATTAAATTAAACAAATCAATCCCACCAATTACACTACAGATAAATGATATATTTAAGGGCCCTGGTTTACCAACAGTCCCCGCTACACCACAGAGACCTTAGAAAGTATAAACCACAGAGTTAAAGTTTAAAAAAGAGAGAAATACTCACCAACCAATCACTTACCTGCTTTCTGGTGATGTTACACTTCGATTACTTTTTACTTCTCTCCCTCTCTGAGATTGGTAAACCTACCTGCTCTCAGCCGCCTTCTATAGCCTCGCCGCTCACGTTTCCCGCTGCCGCCGCTGCCGCTGTGAGGCCTACCTGCTCTCAGCCACCTTTTATAGCCTTGCTGCTCGCGTTTCCCGCTGCCGCCGCTGCCGCTGTGAGGCCTACCTGCTCTCAGCCGCCTTTTAAAACCTCACTGCTCGCGTTTCCCGTCACTGTCGCTGCCGCTGTGAGGCCTACCTGCACTCAGCCACCTTTTATAGCCTCGCCGCTCGCGTTTCCCGCCGCCGCCGCCGCTGCCGCTTAAGGCTAAAGGGATCAAGGGGTATGGGGAGAAGGCAGGGACAGGGTACTGCATTTGGATGATCAGCCATGATCTCATTGAATGGCGGAGCAGGCTCGAGGGGCCGAATGCCCTACTCCTGCTCCTATCTTCTATGTTTCTATGTTTTCAGCTACACAGCCCCTGCCCACTGGAACTCCCTGCCTCAGAATCCCCACCTTGCCACTCTCTCCCTGCCTTCTAAAGCCACCTTCTCTTTGTCCGTATTTTACCTTTACCTTTCCTTGATGTTCTTACCCCTTGCTCAGTGTCCTCTCATCATCCAGCGACCTGCAAAGCACACAGCAAAGCATCGCTCCATAAGTAATGAGAGTTTTATAAAAGGTAAGTTGTCCAGTTCGGGAATGTATTTTTAACTTTGCACTGGATGACTGAATGCCCCCACACAGATATGCCAGCAAAGCTTTTCCAGCGGAGACTAACTATAATTGCCTAAAGTCCTTTTGGAAAGGAAAATTGCGCCAGAGATCAATGGAAATGCTCGGCATCTGCTTGACTTTGACTAAAAGAACAAATATGTACCATTAGGCACGTAGCAGTTGAGGAGCGGCTACCTTTAGTGATTGGTGCTTCCAACTGTGAATATATTTGGTGCCAATCAAGTAGACTTCGGCATCTTTGAGGTAGTCAGAAAACCTTTTCTTTCAATTCACACGACGTGGATAAAAAAAGCAGATGACTTATTAAAATGTTTACTGAGCTGGTTGGAATGTTTGCCCTCTCATGCTTAATGTTTAATGAAAGGTGCCACACATACACCTGCCTGATTTTTATTTGATTTACTCCTGCTTATTTCACATGGCTATTTAATATATCATGGATTGAATAGCACTTCATTAGATACATTCGCTTGGAGCTCCCGAGGGAGGCGGGGGCGGGGGGGAATTGGTTCCCGTTGCTCCTGTTTTTTGGGTACAATGCAGGGGGACGACCAAATTCTGGGCGCAATGTACTGCGCCTAATCTCCCCCCACCCCCCTCTCCCAACACCACCCCGCGCCCATACCTCCCCCCCACCTCGGAAATATGCTGGCAAACAAATCGGCATCCGATGGCTTCTGAGTGCCCGGAGTGCCACTACTGGAACTGAAATATTTGTTACATTTTTGAATTACACACCAATAACTACATCATTCGACAGGTAATGAAGCAAAGGTACAAATAAAGATTTTTTTAATGAAAAGGTCGACATCATGCCATATGCAGCAGAGTAGTAATATTGCAACAGTAGGAAACCTAGGGGTAAAAATTCTGCTTCCGCTTTGCCAGTGCACACTGAGCGCATCTGCTTGGAAAATTGATAAATGGAAAAGCACGGGCCGAGAGCCGCCCGATCCCACACTATGGGGGTGATTTCGCCAATGGGGAGCTTTTGGAGGCGGGACTCCCACTTGTCGGGTTTTAGTCCCGCCTCCATCGACTTCTGGCCAACCCACGCTATTTTCCCTTGATTGACCTTGTTAAGCCCCGCCCAGCGGGCTTAGCAGGTCAATTAAGGGAAAGCCGGTTACAGAGTATGACGTTTCATCTGTCAAGATGAATTTTCATCATTTGACAGCTCTGTGAAGCTGTCAAACACTAACATTCTCTGTAGTTTGATGAGGTCTTGAATTCAAGACCTCATCAAACTTCTTTCTTTTACAGAAATTAGATGGTTGTTGCATTGGAGAATGCAGCAGCTATCTGTCATCTCTGCCGCAGAGGTGCGAGACTCTCCGCATACCCACCGACTGAAGCCTGCAGGAAGAAACAAAGGTAAGTACACTTTTTCTAACATTTTCCACTTACCTCAGATACTCACCTCTCCACACTTGCACCCATCACTTACCTTCACAGCGCTCTTTTGCACTCCTCCGACCCCCGCAGACCCACTACTTGCCTCGCTGACCCTGGCGGGGTTCGGAGCCTTCGGGAAGCCCGCACTTGTGTGGGCAAAATGGTGATAAGCCTATTTTTTGCCTGTTAACTACCTGATTGAATTCCATTTGCCACTTTTCTGCCCACCTGACTAGTCCATTGATATCTTTCTGTAGTCTACAGCTTTCTTCCTCACTATCAACCACACGGGCAATTTTTGTATAATCTGCAAACTTCTTAATCATGCCCCCTACATTGAAGTCTAAACCATTGATATATACCACAAAAAGCAGAGGACCCAGTACGGAGCCCTGCGGAACCCCACTGGAAACAGCTTTCCAGTCACAAAAACATCCATTGACCATTACCCTTTGCTTCCTGCCACTGAGCTAATGTTAGATCCAACTTGCCACTTTCATGACCAGTCTGCCATGCGGAACCTTATCAAAAGCCTTGCTAAAAACCATATAGACTACATCAGATGCACTACCCTCATCAACCCTCCTTGTTACCTCCTCAAAAAATTCAATCAAGTTAGTCAGACACGACCTTCCCTTAACAAATCCATGCTGACTGTCCTTGATTAAATCTGTGCCTTTCTAAATGATAATTCATACTGTCCCTCAGAATTTTTTCCAACAATTTTCCCACCACTGAGGTTAGGCTGACTGGCCTGTAATTACTCGGTCTATCCCTTTCTCCCTTTTTACAAAACGCTACAACATTAGCAGTCCTCCAGTCCTCCGGCTCCACACCTGTAGCCAGAAAAGATTGAAAAATGATGGTCAGAGCCTCCGCTATTTCCTCCCTTGCTTCTCTCAACAGCCTGGGATACATTTCAGCCGGGCCTGGGGATTTATCTACTGTCAAAGATGCTAAACCCAAGTACACCAGTTCAAGTAAAACTCCTCAATGTGCTGACGAGACAAAACAAAACTGAAAAGGACTCTAAATGTGACACCTGCCTGGAAACCCAATGGATGGTTTCCAGTATGGTAAAGAAATGGTGGATATTTTCAAAAGGTTAGCACATTGAAAAGAATATCTCCCATGCCGAAAAGTGAAGTGTCCCATTGAGTCATTCTCCAGTGTGGCAATTGGTTAAGTCTGGCCTGCAGAAACCAGT
The DNA here is from genome assembly GCF_052327205.1 of Somniosus microcephalus. Classification (NCBI taxonomy): domain Eukaryota; kingdom Metazoa; phylum Chordata; class Chondrichthyes; order Squaliformes; family Somniosidae; genus Somniosus; species Somniosus microcephalus. Next base: position 101,796,611 of record NC_141001.1, read on the forward strand.
CCATATGAGCTGCACCACCCAATTTGGAAGGGTGGATGGAGGAAGAACATTTCAAAGAAATCAAGTAAATGGGAAAAATATTCTTTTTAAAACATTGGCTCTATCCTAGAGGGGAAAGGTCCATCTATCAATATCTGCACAAATCATCCAAAGCATGGTGGAGTCATTCGTTTGGTATAAGTGGTTCAGATTAGGACTAATGTGCACCATCAAATAGTGAAACCCTGAGCCAAGTCAAGGAAATGAAAAAGCATCCCGACCTATCCTGATGCTTTACCCGGGGCAGTGACCTCCAGCTTGACATAATTAATCTTATAGTCTGACACAAAACCATACTGCTGAATACTCTCCTTCACACAAGGTAAGGAGAGCTGGGGGCCAGAAACACCTGCCCCTATACCTCCCCCCTTCCCACTGTCCAGGGCCCCAAACACCCCTTCCAGGTGAAACAGCGATTTACTTGTACTTCTCGCAATCTAGTATACTGTATTCGCTGCTCACGATGCGGTCTCCTCTACATTGGGGAGACCAAACGCAGATTGGGTGACCGCTTTGCGGAACACCTCCATTCAGTTCGTAAGGGTGACCCCGAGCTTCCGGTCGCCTGTCATTTTAATTCACCGCTCCATTCCCACTCGGACCTCACCGTCCTTGGCCTCTTGTATTGTTCCACGGAAGCTCAACATAAACTCGAGGAACAGCACCTCATCTTCCGTTTAGGCACTTTACAGCCTTCCGGACTCAATATCGAGTTCAACAATTTCAGATCATAACCTCGGCCCCTATTACACATTTTTTCTTGTAATTTTTCCACTCCTTTCCCCCCCCCCACTTTCCTTTTGTTTCTCTCTCACACCTGGCAGCTATCTCTTGCCCTGCCAGTACACTTTACACCTAATCTCAGCCTATTACCATCTCGTCTAGCTCTTTTGTTTCTTTCACTTCTTTTGTCCGATCGCAGCCCTGCCTTCGATCTATTTTCTTTTTCCAGTTTGAAGAAGGGTTCGACCCGAAACGTCAACTCAAATTTCTCTCCACGGATGTTGACTGACTTGCTGAGTTTTTCCAGCATTTTCTGTTGTTATTTTTAATATATAAAAGAGCATTGGCCCCAATGAGGTTTTATGCTTGCCCACCTTTCAAATCCCTCGAATGTCTAGTGTGGCACAAATGCCAGCACCCATTGGTTTATTGGGCAGAACAAAAATTAAGGGCAATAGAAGACTCATCTGCCAAGTGCCTCAGAACAATTCAAACTGAGAAGCTACAATCCCATTGGAGACCATTAATGAACTTGGGGCAAGTGTGTATAACATGGAGATGCACTGGGTAAAGCTTTAGCCTTATCCCATGTTTTCTAGCATCTTTCACAAGAAGGAGCAGCCTATTCTTTTAAAGTGTCTAAAGAGAGAAAGAGGCTTGGTCCATCAAATGTTGTTATAGAATCATAGAGCAGTATAGCACAGAAGGAGGCCATTCAGCCCATCGAGTTCGATCTTTCGAAGAGCAATCCGGTTAGTTCCACCCCTCCGCTCTTTAGCCATGTCCCTGCAATTTTTTCTCCGATTCGCTTTTGAAGGCTACTATTGAATTTGTTTCGACCACCCTATCAGGCAACGCATTCAAAATCCTAACCACTCGTTGCGTAAAAAAGTTTCTCCTCCTGCCGCCTCGGGCTGTATTGCTGTGGAATATAGAATATTGAAAAGCCACTGGACTTCATCATAGCAATAGAAACATAGAAACATAGAAGATAGGAGCAGGAGTAGGCCATTCGGCCCCTCGAGCCTGTTCTGCCATTTAATGAGATCATGGCTGATCATCCAAATTCAGTGCCCTGTCCCTGCTTTCTCCCCATATCCCTTGATCCCTTTAGCCTTAAGAAATATATCTAACTCCTTCTTGAATATATTTAATAAGTTGGCCTCAACTACCATCTGTGGTAGAGAATTCCACAGGTTCACCACTCTCTGAGTGAATAAATTCCTCCTCATCTCAGTCCTAAATGGCTTACCCCTTATCCTTAGACAGTGACCCCTGGTCCTGGACTCCCCTGCCATCGGGAACATCCTTCCTGCATCTAGTCTGTCTAGTCCTGTTAGAATTTTATAACTTTCAATGAGATCCCCTCTCATTCTTCTAAACTCTAGCGAATATAAGCCTAATCGACTCAATCTCTATTCATACGTCATTCCTGCCATCCCAGGTATCAGTCTGGTGAATCTTCACTGCACTCCCTCCATGGCTAGAACATCCTTCCTCAGATAAGGTGACCAAAACTGCACACAATACTCAAGGTGTGGTCTCACCAAGGCCCTGTACAGCTGTAGCAAGACATCCTTGCTCCTGTACTCGAATCCTCTTGCTATGAAGGCCAACATACCATTTGCCTTCTTAACCGCCTGCTGCACCTGCATGCTTAACTCCAGCGACTGGTGCACAAGGACACCCAGGTCTCGTTGCACTTCCCCTTTTCCCAATCTATTGCCGTTCAGATAATAATCTGTCTTCCTGTTTTTGCCACCAAAGTGGATAACCTAGCATTTATCCACATTATACTGCATCTGCCATGCATCTGCCCAATCACTCAACCTCTCCAAATCATACTGGAATTTCTCGGCATCCTCCTCACAGCACACACGCCCATCCAGCTTTGTGTCGTCTGCAAACTTGGAGATATTATATCTAGTTCCCTCGTCTAGATCATTAATATATATTGTGAATAGCTGGGGTCCTAGCACCAATCCCTGCGGTACCCCACTAGTTACTGCCTGCCACTCGGAAAAAGACTCTTTGCTTCCTGTCTGCCAACCAGTTCTCTATCCAACTCAGTACCTTACCCCAATCCCATGTGCTTTAACTTTGCACGCCAATCTCTTATGCGGGACCTTATCGAAAGCCTTCTGAAAGTCCAAATACACCACATCTCCCTTATCTATTCTACCAGTTACATCCTCAAAAAATTCCAGTTGATTAGTCAAGCATGATTTACCTTTTGTAAATCCATGTTGACTTTGTCCGATCCTGTCACTGTTTTCCAAGTGCTCTGCTATTACATCATTTATAATGGACTCTAGCGTTTTCCCCACTACCGATGTCAGGCTTACCGGTCTATAATTCCCCGTTTTCTCTCTACCACCTTTTTTAAATAGTGGGGTTACATTAGCTACCCTCCAATCCATGGGAACTATTCCAGAGTCTATAGAATTTTGGTAGATGACCAGCAATGCATCTACTATTTCTAGGGCCACTTCCTTAAGTACCCTAGGATGTAGATTATCAGGCCCTGGGGATTTATCGGCCTTCAATCCTGTCAATTTCCCTAACACCATTTCCCTACAAATACTGATTTCATTCAATTCCTCCCGCTCATTAGACCCTCCCCGAAATCTCTGGAAGGTTATTTGTGTCCTCCTTTGTGAAGACAGAACCAAAGTATGTATTTAATTGGTCTGCCATTTCTTTGTTCCCTGTTATAAATTCCCCTGATTCTGACTGCAAGGGACCTACGCTTGACTTCACCAATCTTTTTCTCTTCACATATCTATAGAAGCTTTTACAGTCAGTTTTTATGTTCCCTGCAAGCTTACTCTCCTATTCTATGTTGCCCCTCTTAATTAATCCCTTTGTCCTTCTTTGCTAAATCCTAAACTGCTTCCAATCCTCAGTTTTGCTGCTTTTTCTGGCCAATTTATATGTCCTCTCCTTGGATCTTATGCTATCCCTAATTTCCCTTGTTAGCCACGGTTGAGTCACCTTTTTTGTTTTATTTTTATGCCAAACAGGGATGAACAAATTCTGTAGTTCATCCATGCGATCTTTAAATGTTTGCCATTGCCTATCCACCGTCAACCCTTTAAGTAACGTTCCCCAATCCATCCTAGCCAACTCGCGCCTCATACCATCATAGTTTCCTTTATTTAAATTCAAGACCCTAGTCTCTGAGTCAACTACCTCACTCTGCATCTTAATGAAGAATTCTATCATATTATGATCACTTCTCCCCAAGGGGCCTCGCACAACAACATTGCTAATTAATCCTTTCTCATTACATAATACCCAGTCTAAGATGGCCTGATCTCTAGTTGGTTCCTCGACATATTGGCCCAGGAAACCATCCCGTATACACACTAGGAATTCCTCCTCCACAGTATTGTTACTAATTTGGTTAGCCCAATCTATATGTAGATTAAAGTCACCCATGATAACTGCTGTGCCCTTATTGCACATGTCTCTAATTTCCCATTTAATGCCATCCCCAAACTCAGCATTACTGTTTGGGGGTCTGTATACAACTCTCACTAACGTTTTCTGCCCCTTGGTATTTCTCAGCTCTACCCATACAGATTCCACATCATCAGAGCTAATATCCTTCCTTACTATTGTGTTAATCTCATCTTTAAATAGCAATGCTACCCCACCTCCTTTTCCTTTTTGCCTGTCCTTCCTGAATATTGAATACCCCTGGATGTTGAATTCCCAACCCTGGTCACTTTGGAGCCATGTCTTTGTAATCCCAATTACATCATATCCGTTTACATCTATTTGCACAGCTAATTCATCCACCTTATTACTAATGCTCCTCACATTAAGACACAAATCCTTCAGGCTTGTTTGTTTATCACTCTAAGTCCTTTTAGAATTATTATTTACTGTATACTTCCCTCAATTAAAGCATTTTTTCAAAAATACTTATCTAAAATACCTTATTCAGCTACCTTAAAATGACAAAATAACAACAGAAAATGCTGGAAAAACTCAGCAGGCCAGGCAACATCCGTGGAGAGAGAAATAGAGTCAATGTTTCAGATCGAAACCTTGGTCTGCTGAGTTTTTCCAGCATTTTCTGTTGTTATTTCGGATTTCCAGCATCTGCAGTATTTTGCTATCGTACCTTAAAATGACAGTTGTGTACCTATACTTTTTTGAAAATCTAGGAATATTGCTGATTATTTCTTATTTCCCTAAATAAGTGTTAAGTAGCACTGGCTTCTATCTCATGTGCCACAGACTTACTCTGAAGAAGCTATTGCCAGAAGGCACTAATGGTTCAACAAAGGCGACCAGTTAAGATTTTTTTCTTCTAGTATTAGGTAGAACACTGGAAATTGTTTCTTTTTGAAATTCAGTTGTGTTTGGGATCTCTCCAATATGAGTGAACTACTTCATTAACTGCCATTAAATGTCATGTGTGCTGTGAATAGAAAAGGATTGATTTGTTAGCTATGACACTGAAGATTTTGGGGGAAAAATTCAATTGTTTGCGCCTCCCATTAGTGCCTTAAGAGGGCGCTAATGGGGCGCAAAGCAACTAGCGCTCGGGCGCGGCGATGTTTGCGCCACTCGCGAAATTAACTAGACATTTTGCAGCGGCGCTAAACACTACCGCCACGATCTCCTGCGCTGGCAGATTGTGACGTCAGTCGAGTGCGCAACGCCCCAGTAACGCCCCGGACCGGATATTGAGTGGCGCCCCTTTGCCTTACCGCCTGCCGCTAGCAACGACAGGTTGAGGGGAGCGTTTTGCAGTCAGAAAGGGACTGGGGGAGCGCTATTTAAACGCGACCACTTCCTGCCTTTTTTTGTGGGTGACATTTTTGCAACTCACATTCTGAGAGAGAGAGAGAGAGACTTCTGGAGAGATTCAACGCTGTGTGAAGGAGTTTTGGGTACTGAGTAGCACTATGCAGGTTCATTTTGATTTGCTCTTCCTAGCTTCACCAGCGCTCTGAGGTAGCGCCTCGCTCCTCGGCATTTGCGCCTTAAGGCAGGTGTGAAGTGCCTGATTTAGTGCTCCAATCACCTCCAGGGGCGATAAAAGCCAAGTTTGCCGTTGGAGGCGATAATTAGCGCCAGGCGCTAAACTTTGCACACGGCCGATAATGGCGCCCCAAACGGGGCGAGACTGAATTTTTCCCCTTTGAATGTTAATGTTTTTTCCCCTTTGTTAGTTATGAAGAATTATTGCCTCATGATGTTTTGAATCAGTATCTTGGACCTTCATCGTCTGCAGAGCTATTCATGCACCAAGGTAGGGAAGACCTTGCTTATGTCTCTCCGATTGTGTAACTGCATTGCTGGTGAAGTGTGAATAAATCCTTTGATAGCTGAAAGTGCGAAACTGTCTGCTGATGGTTTATCTTTCACATAAAATGTATTTGATTTATGTTCATAACCTTGGTTGCGATCTCTTCACTGTTTCAGTTTTGCTTTAGTAGTTAATTCTTTTGTTTGGTGATACTGTGATTCATATTTCTCTTTGTAGAAACATAACAAATCCACTAAGAGAAGCACTTATCAAAGGATTTCAATTGCAAAATAGGTAACTACTATGAGAAAATACAACAGTAGAAGCATTGGGGATGACATGAACTAAGGCTAGTGTTCTTATTTAGAACGCCTCCAGATCCTGATGGAACATCAGACACAGTAACAAGGTATCTAGTACTAGGCCCGGGCACTGAAAGAACTTGTATTTATATAGTGCCTTTTACAACCTCAGGACATCCCAAAGCACTTCACAGCCAATATAGTACAGTCACTGCTGTAATGTAGGGAAATGCCGTCCTTACCTGGTCTGGCCTACATGTGACTCCAGACCCACAGCAATGTGGTTGACTCTTAATGCCCTCTGAAATGGCCTAGCAAGCCACTCAGTTGTAAACAACCGCTACGAAAAACAATAAGAATAAAACCGGACGGACCACCCGGCATCGACCTAGGCACCGGAAACGACAACGACAACGGCAAACCCAGCCCTGTCGACCCTGCAAAGTCCTCCTTACCAACATCTGGGGGCTTGTGACAAAATTGGGAGAGCTGTCCCACAGACTAGTCAAGCAACAGCCTGACAGTCATAATTACCGAATCATACCTTACAACCAATGTCCCAGACACCACCATCACCATCCCTGGGTATGTCCTGTCCCAACGGCAGGTCAGACCCACCAGAGGTGGTGGCACCGTGGTATACAGTCAGGAGGGAGTAGCCCTGGGAGTCCTCAACATTGATTCAGGACCCCATGAGGTCTCATGGCATCAAGTCAAACATGGGCAAGGAAACCTCCTGCTAATTACCACCTACCGCCCTCCCTCAGCTGATGAATCAGTACTCCTTCATGTTGAACACCAATTGGAAGAAGCACTGAGAGTAGCAAGGGCACAAAATGTCCTCTGGGTGGGGGACTTCAATGTCCATCACCAAGAGTGGCTCGGTAGCACCACAACTGACCTTGCTGGCCGAGTCCTAAAGGATATAGCTGCCAGACTGGGTCTGCAGGGAACCAGCAAGAGGGAAAAACTTACTTGATCTCATCCTCACCAATCTACCTGTTGCAGATGCATCTGTCCATGACAGCATTGGTGGAAGTGACCACCGCACAGTCATTGTGGAGACGAAGTCCCGTCTTCATGTTGAGGATACCCTCCACCGTGTTGTGTGGCACTACCACCGTGCTAAATGGGACAGATTTTGAACAGATCTGGCAACTCAAAACTGGGCATCCATGAGGCGCTGTGGGCCATCAACAGCAGCAGAATTGTATTCAACCACAATCTGTAACCTCATGGCCCGGCATATCCCTCACTCTACCATTACCATCAAGCCGGAAGATCAACCCTGGTTTAACGAAGAGTGCAGGAGAGCATGCCGGGAATAGCACCAGGCATACTGAAAAATGAGGTGTCAACCTGGTGAGGCTACAACACAGGACTACTTGCATGCCAAACAACGGAAGCAACATGCGATAGACAGAGTTAAGCGATCTCACAACCATCGGATCAAATCAAAGCTCTGCAGTCCTGCCACATCCAGTCGTGAGTGGTGGTGGACAATTAAACAGTTAACAGGAGGAGGAGGCTCCAAAAATATCCCCATCCTCAATGATGGTGGAGCCCAGCACGTGAGTGCAAAAGACAAGGCTGAAGCATTTGCAACTATCTTCAGCCAGAAGTGCCGAGTGGATGATCCATCTCGGCCTCCTCCTGAGGTCCCCAGCATCACAGATGCCAGTCTTCAGCCCATTCAATTCACTCCACGTGATGTCAAGAAACGGCTGAAGACACTGGATACTACAAAGGCTATGGGCTCTGACAACATTCCGGCAATAGTACTGAAGACTTGTGCTCCAGAACTAGCTGTGCCCCTAGCCAAGCTATTCCAGTACAGCTACAACACTGGCATCTACCCGGCAATGTGGAAAATTGCCCAAGTATGTCCTGTCTACAAAAAGCAGGACAATCTGACCCGGCCAATTACTGTCCCATCAGTCTACTCTCAATCATCAGCAAAGTGATGGAAGGTGTCGTCGACAGTGCTATCAAGCGGCACTTACTCAGCAATAACCTGCTAACTGACGCCCAGTTTGGGTTCCGCCAGGGCCACTCAGCTCCTGACCTCATTACAGCCTTGGTCCAAACATGGACAAAAGAGCTGAACTCAAGAGGTGAGGTGAGAGTGACTGCCTTTGACATCAAGGCAGCATTTGATCGAGTGTGGCATCAAGGAGCCCTAGCAAAACTGAAGTCAATGGGAATCAAGGGGAAAACTCTCCATTGGTTGGAATCATATCTAGCACAAAGGAAGTTGGCTGTGGTTGTTGGGGGTCATTCATCTCAATCACATGACATCACTGCAGGAGTTCCTCAGGGCAGTGTCCTAGGCCCAACCATCTTCAGCTGTTTTATCAATGACCTTCCCTCCATCATAAGGTCAGAAGTGGGGATGTTCGCTGATGATTGCACACTGTTCAGCACCATTCGAGACTCGTCAGATACTGATGCAGTCCGTGTCCATATGCAGCAAGACCTGGACAACATTCAGACTTGGGCTGACAAGTGGCAAGTAACATTCGCACCACACAAGTGCCAGGCAATGACCATCTCCAACAAGCGAGACTCTAACCATCTCCCCATGACATTCAATGGCATTACCATCACTGAATCCCCCGCTATCAACATCCTGGGGGTTACCATTGATCAGAAACTGAACTGGACCAGCCATATAAATACTGTGGCTACAAGAGCAGGCCAGAGGCTGGGAATTCTGCAGTGAGTGTCTCACCTCCTGACTCCCCAAAGCCTTTCCACCATCTACAAGGCACAAGTCAGGAGTGTGATGGAATACTCTCCACTTGCCTGGATGAGTGCAGCTCCAACAACACTCAAGAAGCTCGACACCATTCAGGATAAAGCAGCCCACTTGATTGGCACTCCATCCACCTTCAACATTCACTCCCTCCACCACCGGTGCACTGTGGCTGCAGTGTGTACCATCTACAAGATGCACTGCAGCAACTCACCAAAGCTCCTTCAACAGCACCTTCCAAACCCGCAACCTCTACCACTTAGAAGGACAAGGGCAGCAGACGCATGGGAACATCCCCACCTACAATTTCCCCTCCAAGCCACACACCATCCTGACTTGGACCTGTATCGCCGTTCCTTCACTGTCGCTGGGCCAAAATCCTGGAACTCCCTTCCTAACAGCATTGTGGGTGTACCTACACCATATGGACTGCAGCGGTTCAAGAAGGCGGCTCACCACCATCTTCTCAAGGGCAATTAGGGATGGGCACTAAATGCAGGCCTAGCCAGCCAGCGACGCCCACATCCCATCAATGAATAAAAAAAAAATATGGCAGCCAATTTGCACACAGCAAAGCCCCACAAACAGCAATGAGATAAGTGTCCAGATAATCAGTTTTAGTGATGTTGGTTGAGGGATAAATGTTGGCCAGGACACCAGGAGAACTAGCCTGCTCTTCAAATCGCGCCAAGGGCAGCGTTTCCTATAAGCTGCACAGCCACACAGCGCTCTGCCGGTCCTGCGCAGCCCTGAGCCGGCTTTGGCAATGTTAAAGTTCGTGCATGCATGAAACTGTGAATGGGCCACACATCCCCCCAAAAATTACGGGGAACATTGGTCATGGGATCTTTTACATTCACCCAAAAGGACAGGCAGGGCCTCGGTTTAACGTTTCATCTGAAAGACGGTGAGCTGGATTTTGTCATTGGGGCACGCTGGGGTTGTGTCATCCGCTTTTCGTGATATCCACCCAATTCCAAATCGATGTGGGAGATTGATGCGATTTTCACATAATTGGGCAATTGAGTTCCAGCGTGTGGGAACCCATGGCCCAATTAGTTTTTTCAGTCTGAAACTCGCCTCCGATGACGTTATCATTGCTGCTGCATTTAAGGTCTGCAAGAAGCCTTGCTTCTTCTGCAGACTGCCAACCATGTGGCCTTTGCAGTGAGAGGGACCTGCAGGCAGAATGAGCAGCGGGAGACCCAAGTCTGCTCCCAGATTTGATGACGTCGTCCTGCACGCTTTGGTGGAGGGAGCAAGAGCTAGTAAGGAGGTGCTCTTCTCTTCTTCAGGGAGGAAGAAGCCTCCCCAGCAGACGAAGGCTGTGTGGATCCAGGTGACAGAGGAGGTCAACTCGTTGTCGCTGATCCGCAAAACTTTGCTTCAGTGCAGGAAGAGGTTTCATGACCTTCTGCGCACTGGAAAAGTGAGTATGACTTTGCCATCACCCTCAATCTGATCCCCATTGCCTCTCCTCGCCAGCACTCAGCTTTAGCAACCTTTTCCTCCACATCCCACTTGACACTGACATCCCTGCACCCTTACCCATTCCCTCTCTCTCTATGGTCACATTCATCTAACTATTTGACTATGCAGCCCTCACACTCCCTATCACTGTGATGCTATGAAAACAACTTACAAAACACAGGGAGGGCCCTTGGTCTTGCCAACTCACTCCATCTTTGTCTCCTTCTAAGCATCTATGCTATGGATTCTCTACACTCACTCCTTTATTCTCACTCAAACTCCACTTGTCTCCCTCATTGCAGGAAAAGAGAGCTCACAATAAGAGGGAAAGAGCGAGGACAGGAGGAGGGCCACCCTCAGTAGCCCACCTCACCCCTTGGGAGGAGGCGGTCCTGGAGATAGTGGGACTTGAGGACGATGCGCAAGTGGGGGATGGACAGTCGGGTGCATCAGAGAAAGCTGGTGACAGAATAGTTTTTCATCTCTCTCATTGACATTGCATGAGTCGCTGATAATGATTCTGAAGCTCGAACAGATGGACTTATGATCATCTGCAATATGCAATGTGCATGTAACCTTGGCCTCACGTCTCTGACTCTTTCCTTTACTCCCCCACAGGGCCATCGAAAGCCCCCGCCCCCACTATCCAGGAGGAACAGCCTGAGTCTCCAGACTCCACAGAGGAAGCTGCAACCTTTGAGGGTGCAGCGTCAGCAGAATTCAGCCAACCCAGCACCAGCGCAGACACTCACACCTCGGTGGGACCATCGCGAGATAGAGTAGTGTTGTCACCTGGTGTATCACAGCTCACAAGTGAGCATTAGCAGATTGTGGAGACAGGGACAGCAGTGGAGAGTCCTAGTCGGAGGACGCAGGACTCTTCCAGCTTGGCTCAGCTGCATATCGACCCTCTGCCTTTGGGTCCATCCAGAAGAACAGCGGTGCTGGAACTCCAGGAACAGGTGCAGGAGTCTCTGGCAGGTTTTGTCTCCAGGGTCGCTACGAGTGTGGAGCGAATGGAGGAGTCCATTGTGAACATGAGCAGTGCCTTTATTGAGTCATTGGCGCATGAACGCAGCACCATGGAAAGGATGGCAACCTCCGTGGAAAGGATGGCTACAGTAGATGAGAGGATGGCTATGGCCATGGAGGAGCTAAGTCACCAGAGTGTAGAAAACATGGTGAGTGTTCAGAATAGACTGACATCTCTGGAGGTGTGATGGTCAGCTATTGAACAGATAAACCAGACCTTCATGGAAGTCCTTCTGAGTAGGACTGCATGTGCAGATATGGGTCCCCATGGCCCCCCTGATGTGCAGCAAGGTGCTCTCAAGCCACTTGCAAACGCTGAGGTGGACCTGACCTATGAGAGGGATGTTGGTGGCAGAGAACAAGGAAGTGAGGGCTCCTCTCCAAGTGCTCACACTTCCATGCCACTGCCAAGTCCTCAGTCAGAGCCCCATCAAAGTCCCCACCCAACTGAGATAGGCGTCTCAACCGCTGCACAGCCGCAGGAGCAGCAGGCTGTTGCCGAGCCCTCACAGGTTCGCAACCCCAGAGGATGCCCGCCAAAGGTGTCGAGACATGAGCAGCAAGAAAGTGAGCAAGGGGCCTCCACATCTGCTGAAGCCACAGGGGAAGCACCATGTAGGAGCACGCGTAAGAGAAAGACACTGCACAAATAGTCACAAGGGTAGTCACTTGAGTGAAATGTTGTGTTTATTTTTAAAATGCCATCAGTTGGTTATTGTAAATATAAATTCTGATGGCAACTGTTGCAGTTGTGGCGTGTGTCATTTCGCAAATGGGACTTCCACGTTGAGGGCTTAGGATTACTTGCAATTGTCAGTATGGTGGTCAGAGTGCTAGGAATCCTCTGGTTCTTGGCCATTGTCGATGCTCTGGTAAGAAGCTGTGAGGCAAAAGTGCTTGATTGGCTAGGCTAGGCAAATCTGGCCAAGATGAGTGCATTCCTTGCATCCCGGGCAGCAATGTTCTCGCGTACTGCTGCCGCTGGTTAATGGGCCTCTGCAAGATGTTCATTTTTGCTCTCCTCCTCCTCCTCCTCCTCCTCATCTGAGGAGGATATGTGAGGAGCCACTTGGTCCTCAGGAATCTGCAAGCCACGACACTGTGACATGTTGTGAAGTGCACAGCAAACCACGACAATTCTGGAGACGCTGGCTGCTGAGTACTGCAGGGCTCCACCTGATCTATCCAGGCATCTGAAGCGCATCTTCAGCATGCCGATGGTTTGCTCGATTATGGTTCTGGTGGACATGTGGCTGTAGTTGTAGCTCTCCTCAGCTTTGTTGGATAGCCTCCTCAACGGCGTCATTAGCCACATCCTCAGGGGTACAAGTAGCCATCCGTTAAGTTGGTCTGGCGGACTGAAGAGCGGAGGCATACTAGACTGGCGCAGTATGAAGGAGTCATGGCAACTGCCAGGGTACTTGGCATAAACATGCAAAATTTCCTTCTTGTGGTCACACACCAGCTGTACATTGAGGGAGTGGAAGCCCTTGCAGTTGACAAAAATACCTGGATTACGATGGGGTGCCTTAAGGGCCACATGTGTGCAGCCAACGACGCCCTGCACCCTTGGAAAGCCTGCCAGATTAGCTAATCCAACCGCCCATGCCGTGACACTTGCTTGATCCTTGGAGAAATGGATGTGATTGTGCGCGATGGCAAAGAGGGCATCGGTTATCTGCGTGATGCAAGTGTGTGCGGCTGCCTGGGAGACGCCGCTGATGTCTGCTGCTGATCCCTGGAATGAGCCTGAAGCAAAATAGTTGAGTGCGGTGGTGACTTTGATGGCCACTGGTAAGGGGTGTCCACCTGCTCCTCTGGGCTCCAGGTCTTGCTGCACCATTGCGCAGATGTCAGTCACTACCTCTCGCGAAAGTCGGAGCCGCCTTTGGCACTGCCGCTCACTCATGTTGATGTAGCTGATCCTCTGTCTGTAGACCCTGTTTGGGTGTATCTCCTGCGCCGACGGGTTTCCATGGGCTGGCACCTTCTGGCCTGTGCAGCTTCAGGTGGGTGAGCAGCAGCTTGGCACTCCTATTGTTGCCGCTGCTGTTGGTGCTGCTGTTGTTCATGGTTCGGCTGCTGCCACGGCTGGTCTTCGTCCGAATCTGATGTCCAGGAGGAAAGGAAATAAATGGTTCCCATGCTTCTGGTAGATGCCTCAGTTGAGGAAGCACTCAGTCAAGGTGGCGAGAGGGGTTTCCCAGGAAGTTACACTGGAGATGGGTGTCAGGCTCCAAGCTTCCACAGCTATGTTTATGCCTGCTAAAAGTTCCCCCAGACCTGAGACAACAAAGTCCTGCCACCTGCAAATGGTGACTGATCAAATCTCCTATTTAATGGTAGAGCTGCAGCTGATAGTCAGCTCCTGCCAGGTTTCACCGTCGTGTTTCAGAGGAGACGTGAATCATGTGGGAAACGTGTTAAAATCAGAAAGGCCTCTCAAAATGGGATTATAGAGGCAATTTAGTGTTTGTTAAGGGCCTTAAGGGCCTATCCCGCCTCTTGGAGGCGGGACGGAGACGGGATCAGAAACCATGCATTTGGGAAAATTGCTTGGAGGTGTGATGGAGGCAGGGTCGGGCCCGCCCCCGCCCGCCACTTTTTGCAATTTTAACACCCCACACGCCTCCATTCCTGCCTCCTCGGGCCTGGCAAAATCCAGCCCGGTGTCTCCAACAGGGCAGCACTGGAGTGTCAGCCTAGATTATGTGCTTGAGTGGGGTTTAAACACACAACCTTCTGACTCAGAGATATGAATTCTACCACTCAACCCAGACAGACACTGGTCAATGGGTTCTGTATACAATACAACACATGACATGACAATAACTGGAACTACAGTATATTCTCAGTTTAGAGCCTATAATTTTGCATTCGCTAGAAGGCCTTACTCAGATTAGTTGGGCTCTCATGAGATAGTTTATGTACTTCTTGCCTCCTGGTGGACACAGTATGACTGAAGATGTATCATTCGCTCTGGTGATAACCAGTTGGCCACTGCTGGGTCAGTGATATCACTTCCAATGCATTAATATCCAAACAACAACAACAACAACTTGTATTTATATAGCGCCTTTAACATAGTAGAATGTCCCAAAGCACTTCACAGGAGTATTGAAAGATAAAAAATTTGACACCAAGCCGCATAAGGAGAAATTAGGGCAGGTGACCAAAAGCTTGGTCAAAGAGGTAGGTTTTAAGGAGCGTCTTAAAGGAGGAAAGAGAGGTAGTGAGGTGGAGAGGTTTAGGCAGGGAATTCCAGAGCTTAGTGCCAGGCAACAGAAGGCACGGCCACCAATGGTTGAGCGATTATAATCAAGGATGCTTGAGGACAGAATTAGAGGAGCACAGATATCTCGGGGGGGTTGTGGGGCTGAAGGAGATTACAGAGATAGGGAGGGGCGAGACCATGGAGGGGTTTTAAAACAAGGACGAGAATTTTGAAATCGAGGCGTTGCTTAACCGGGAGCCAAAGTAGGTCATCGAGCACAGGAGTGATGAGTGAACGGGACTTGGTGCGAGTTAGGACACAGGCAGCCGAGTTTTGGATCACCTCAAGTCTACATTGGGTAGAATGTGGGAGGCCAGCCAGGAGTGTGTTGGAATAGTCAAATCTAGAGGTAACAAAGGCATGGATGAGGGTTTCAGCAGCGGATGAGCTGAGGCAAGGGCGGAGATGGGCGATGTTGTGGAGGTGGAAATAGGCGGTCTTAGTTATGCTGCAGATATAACCCGGACAACTGGACCTGCTATGGGTTCAACCCCCATTTTCTTGCAGTAAGTCAATTTATTTCACAGCATATTGGAGCAACGTATCTATGCCAGAGCATCTTAGACAGTAGTATGGTCATGCAGCTTGTGCCATATCATGTTTGTGTTCTGGGTCCAAGACCAGCCTAAACTGAGGTGATGAAGTTTCCCCTCTCTGTAATTTTCTATTTCAAATGACTTTGCGGCAGTTTTAATCTGTTCATAAGCAGTGCAAATGGAGAACACAACAAAACTGGCCACAGATTGTCACTAAATTAGGTTAGTGTGACATGAAATTGGTTAGTGTGGGAAATAGAAAACATGACACTGGTGTAACATGGGGTGATCTCCTGTGGTTATGCTTAAGGTACATTAATAGAAAGAGTGTTAATATGCTTTTGGTTCGTGACGCGCCTGATCTAGGAATACTTGAATGGCACTGGGTGCATAAAGTGGAAAGGTGCTCCTTATCTGGGACTCACGACCATTGCTTTGACGAGCAACAAAGATTTCTCTTAATATCCAAATTTAAAGAAAGGAACTATCCTGGCCTTATTCAGTACCCAGCATAGTTATATTTTCTTGGCACTACCATATTGCCCCCTTATCACATTATCGTGGGTTGAACAATTTCATCCTTTCTCTACACATCTTCTGGGATACGCATTACTCTTCTCTGACTCATGGATTAACATCAAAGTGTTCAGTGAGCTGTCTGGTACAGGGTGAACTTACTGCGTCAGGAATATATATAATACCTGCCCATAAATGTAAAATGCCAGTTCACCAAGATTGCCCTCTTTTACACTAAGCAGTCTGGCTGTGGATTTGCATAAAAAGCAGCTTGCATTTGATTAAAAAAGTAACACAGTACATCCCAAAACAGCCCTCTTTGGAATGCTGATATATATTTTTAAAATTGCATTTAGAACCTTCTTTAAAAATAATACGGCGATATGAAAGACACATAGAACAATAGACTCAGTTCAGAATGAGAAGCAGATAAAATACAGGAAGGGAACAGGTAAAAACTGGTGAGTTTAACTGCCAGACAGAATGAAGTTACAGACTACTTGTTACTTGTTTTATTATTTACAATACAGCATCATTCATCCTTTTACCCAGTAGTGGGTTTTTTTCCGGCGCTGTCCCGTTTATTTGTAACATTGGCAGATGCTGGCCTCAGAAAATGGCAAGTTTTATCATAAAAATCCAACTGGTTCACTAATGCCCCGCATGGCAGAGAACCTGCCACCCCTACACGTGACTCCAGTCCTACATGACTTTGTTGACTCAGAGGGGGCCATTTTCCCAGCCCTGGGGAGGCGGGTACCGACCCCGCTCCCAACGCGCCTCCGTGCCATCTTCCCGGGAGGCGGGTCCCCAAGTCACGCAGGGACCCATCTCCTCGAGGCGGGAAGGGGATTAGAGCCAATTAGCAGGTAATTAACAGGCAGTTTTGAGGCTTTTCCCCATTTTACACCTGCAATTGTGGGCTTCCCGATGGCTGCGAACCTCGCCAGGGTCAGCGAGGAGAGCAGTGGGTCTGAGAGGGGTTGAAATGTCAGCTGTAGAGATGAGTGATGGGTGCAAGTGTGGTCAGGTAAGTATGAGAGGTGAGTGTAAAGTTTTGGAAAAAGTTTCCTTACCTTTGCTTCTTTCTGCAGGCTTCAACCTTTAAGGATCCGGTTGTGCCTCATCTCAATGGCAGAGATGACAGCATGGCTGCTGCATTCTCAGATGCGGCAGCCATCTGCTTTCTGCTGAGGAGAGAGGTCTTGGTGAGCCTTCTGTGCAAGGGCTCACCTTAGAACAGAGATTGTCAGTGTTTGACAGCTTCTCAATTCATCTGTCAAAACATTTTCGACAGATGAAGCATCATACGCTGGCGTCATTTGTCACCGGCTTTCCCTTAAGGCCAATCAGGGGAAAATAGCGTGGGTTGGTTAGACGTGTCTGGGGGCGGGACTGAAACCCTGAAACCAGAAGTCCCACCTCCAGCACGTCTCCATTGATAAAATCCAGCCCAACATATCCAGTGATAGCAAAGTCAATTGTAAAATCAATCAGTATGAAGAAAAATATTGGACAGGACTACCTAACACCGCAAGGACTGCAGTGGTTCAAGAAGAAGGCTCACCATCATCTTCTCAGGGCAACTAGGGAAGAGCAACAAATGTGGCTTAGCCAGAGTCATCCACATCCCAAGAACAAATAAAGATATGCTTTACACCAGCGCTGTAGTTCTGATGTGAGCATACCCTCACAGATACAACATACCTCTTCACCTCAGAAAGGTCCAATGGCGGTAATTTCATCTCTCTCCATTTTCATTTCCATTTGAAGTCAATAGAAAATGAAAATGGGGAGAGATGTTAAACTATCGCCCGTTTTACACTATCGTCTAAAGTCAAAAGTACCCCCAATGTGTGTAGCACCTAGCCAGAATGTGTGACATTGATCTGGCGTCACCCCCAAATTCATTGTGAAGCTTCCACGATTTTGCTGGAGCCCATTGCCAAGTGAGGGCGCAAAGAATGAATGAAAACGGTGAGCTTTTCTTTAAATTTAACTCCGAAAAGATTAGCACGACCCCAGTATTTTCGAGAAGGAAAACCGTCTTGAAAAGAAAAATCAGTTGATGGAAAAAGAAGTGGCATTTTCAGTAGCAATCCATAGTGTGAGGACAATGTGAAGTTGCCAGTGGGAATACGGAGTGCTCCATGAAACACGTTGCGCTTGAGAGATGTGACCTGCACCACAGAATATTTTTCAGGTACCAGAGCAGAGTTTGAAGCAGTTACACAAAGTCATTGGTACAGTTTCAGTTCATGATCACAGCAATGGCATGCTAGAACCTGTAGCCATTCTGTCTCTGTCTCCCTGTTCATGTTAATCAGTACCGATATCCTACACTGCCCCGTACTTGCCAGTTGTGCAGAAGCTGGCACATCCAGTGAAACAGATCACTACAGCCTCACCCTGCTGTCGTTGACTACATTTAGGGAAATGCAGCAGCCGATTTGTGCACATAAGGACCCACAAACAGCAACGAGTTAAATAAATCTTAGAATCATAGAATTATACAGCACAGAAAGAGGCCACTCGGCCCATGGTGCCTCTTTGAAAGAGCGACCCAATTAGTCGCACTCCCCCCGCTCTTTCCCCACAGCCCTGCAAATTTCTCCCTTCAAGTATATATCCAATTCCCCTTTGAAAGTTACTATTGAATCTGCTTCCACCGCCCTTTCAGGCAATGCATTCCAGATCCTAACAACTCCCTGTATCAAAAAATGTCTCCTCATGTTGCCTCTGATTTTTTTGCCAATTACCGTAGATCTGTGTGTCCCGGTTACAGACCCTTCTGCCACTGGAAACAGTTTCTCCTTCACGATTTTGAACACCTCTATCTGTTTTAGCGATTTGGTTAAGGAAGTCAGTCTTACTGGAATGCACCAGGGTCTTCTAGTGTCTAAACTCCAGTTATTGAGTAAATGCACCGACACAGTGGTGGTGTAAGTGGTGGTACAACTGAGAACAGTATATAACATGCAACGCCCACAGAACGCAAATGGATACGCAGAAGGAAAATATTGGAAATAGACGACATACACAAAGCAACATGTCTGACCAAAGGCAAATCCTGCAGATCATGCGGCAGCCAAAGTCATTTCTAAGGTTACCAGAAAAGTTTGCTGACGACAAGTGGAGCTCAGCAGAAGACACTGAGCAACCACACCATGTCAGCAAAGCACAGCCAGAGAATGGAGACCGAACCAAGCCTCACGTATCTCAATTAATCCAGCACAGCGTACATATTATCGTTCATAGCGTCACCTACTGTAGGCAACCAATGGCTGATCGTACCACATTCAGTACATTTGTGAAAGTAATGATCGACTTCGGGCTGGTACACGCAATCTTGATAAAAGCATCTACAGCATGTTAATTGATCCTGAACATACCTGCGATTCCTAGAGATGTGTTCCCTGTGAACGCCACTCCCTGCTGGGACTGCCAGTCCAGGAATCAGCCCACAATACATTGATCCACTCCATGTTTTGTTACTGACACCACCAATATAATCAAGGATTCCAGTGATAGAGCAAAGGACTTAATTATGTTTGCTGGATGAATATAGACTGTTGTCCTCAATACTAGAAACTCCTACAGGCACCGTGGAGAAAGTGGCTGATACAAATCTCAAAAGGAAAACTATAAGTTTAAAGTTTAAAAAGGCGTTCAGTCACAAGAAATTACAATGTCAAAACATTAGCTTTGGCTAATTGAATCCCAGTTGAGTTATGCAATACAATATTACCATGTAAACCACATAAGCTCGTGCTATCGTCAATCTAATTTCACTGAGGTATATATATTGCTTAATCCCACATCTCGCTTGTTCGTCACCCTAGTCCCCGCTCACCTACATTTGCTCCCCGGCTCCCAACTGTGAACTTCCTGTTTTGATTTCTTAACAGAACCTATTGGCACTAAAGGCATTATTTTATTCCTTATAAGACCTGAAATGAGAGGAGAAAAAAAGAATTGTTCCGAACTTGCAAGGCTACCTTTGGTGGTGTCAACCAAGGATTCTAAAAAAAAGTCTTCTATCATGAAGTCCATGTATTGTTTTGCCATGCCAACAAAGCTTGCTGACCACAAGTGGAGTTTAATCACTTTACTTATAATGATGGCACTTTAAATGGTCCATGAGAGTTTGATATGTCACTGAAATAACATCAGGTTACAGCATGTTATGAATGCTACTAGAAATTCTTTGTAAGTTGTCAGCAATTTATGTAATTCAGGAACTGAGTTATTTGATCTCGGTAAAAAAAACTCCTAGTGCAGAATCTTACTTCTGTCTCTAGCTGCATTGAGGAATGCTGATAACATTCTTCGTAGTTATCCACTGTTGTGTAGGTGCCAGCACCTGGTGAATTCTGTGCTGGCCTACAGCCTGTTGCCTGAGTGGTAATGCATCAATCAGGTTTGAATCCTTTTAGAACTTGTGTTAAAGAACTAGTACTCCATTGGCTGTAGAGCACTTTGGGATGTCCTGAGGTAGTGAAAGGCGCTATATAAATGTAAAATAGTCTTTCTTTCTTTTTCAGTCCTAGGACCCCAGCTATTCACAATATATATTAATGATCTAGACGAGGGAACTAGATGTAATATCTCCAAGTTTGCAGACGACACAAAGCTGGGTGGGCGTGTGTGCTGTGAGGAGGATGCTGAGAAACTCCAGTCTGATTTGGACAGGATGGGTGATTGGGCAGATGCATGGCAGATGCAGTATAATGTGGATAAATGTGAGGTTATCCACTTTGGTGGCAAAAACAGGAAGGCAGATTATTATCTGAATGGTAATAGATTGGGAGAAGGGGAAGTGCAACGAGACCTGGGTGTCCTTGTGCACCAGTCGCTGAAGGTAAGCATGCAGGTGCAGCAGGCGGTTAAGAAGGCAAATGGTATGTTGGCCTTTGTAGCGAGAGGGTTTGAGTACAGGAACAAGGATGTCTTGCTGCAGTTGTACAGGGCCTTGGTGAGACCACACCTTGAGTATTGTGTGCAGTTTTGGTCGCCTTATCTGAGGAAGGATGTTCTTGCCATGGAGGGAGTGCAGCGAAGATTCACCAGACTGATACCTGGGATGGCAGGAATGACGTATGAGGAGAGATTGGGTCGATTGGGCTTATACTCGCTGGAGTTTAGAAGAATGAGAGGGGATCTCATTGAAACTTATAAAATTCTAACAGGACTAGACAGACTAGATGCAGGAAGGATGTTCCCGATGGCGGGGGAGTCCAGAACCAGGGGTAAGCCATTTAGGACAGAGATGAGGAGGAATTTCTTCACCCAGAGAGTGGTGAACCTGTGGAATTCTCTACCACAGAAGGCAGTTGAGGCCAATTCATTAAATATATTCAAGAAGGAGTTGGATATATTTCTTAAGGCTAAAGGGATCAAGGGATATGGGGAGAAAGCAGGGACAGGGTACTGAGTTTGGATGATCAGCCATGATCTCATTGAATGGCGGAGCAGGCTCGAGGGGCCGAATGGCCTACTCCTGCTCCTATCTTCTATGTTTCTATGTTTCCCTTTCTTTTTTACTTTTTCACTTTAATTCTCTTCTTTTCTTCCTACAATTCTGTGTGCCATTTTTAAGAACATAATAACATAAGAAATAGGAGCAGGAGTCGGCCATTTGGCCCCTCGAGCCTGCTCCGCCATTTAATGAGATCATGGCTGATCTGATCTTGGGGTCAGCTCCATTTCCCTGCCCGCTCCCCATAACCATCACTCCTTTATTTTTCAAAAATCTGTCTATCTCCACCTTCAATATATTCCATGACCCAGCCTCAACAGCTCTTTGGGACAGAGAATTCCACAGATTTAGGACCTTCTGAGAAGAAATTCCTCCTCATCCCAGTTTTAAATGGGCGACCCCCTTATTCTGAAACTATGCCCCCTAGTTCTAGATTCCCCCACGAGGGGAAACATCTTCTCTGCATCTACCTTGTCGAGCCCCCTCAATATCTTATATGTTTCAATAAGATCACCTCTCATTCTTCTAAACTCCAATGTGTATAGGCCCAACCTGCTCAACCTTTCTTCATAAGTCAACCCCTTCATCCCAGGAATCAACCTCGTGAACCTTCTCTGAACTGCCTCCAATGCAAGTATATCCCTCCTTAAATAAGGAGACCAAAACTGTACACAGTATTCCAGGTGTGGTCTCACCAATACCCTGTACAGTTGTAGCAGGACTTTCCTGCTTTTATATTCCAACCCCCTTGCAGTAAAGGCCAACATTCCATTTGCCTTCCTGATTACTTGCTGTACCTACATGCTAGCTTTTTGGACTGGATTTTCTCAATGGAGAAGAGTTGGAGGCGAGGCTGCTGCTTGTCGGGTCTATGACCCACCTCCGTCATCTTCTGGCCAACCAGCGGGATTTTCTCCTGATTGACCTTGTTAAGTCCGTCCTGCGGGCTCAGCAGGCCAACTAGGGGGAAGTCACTGACAGAGCAAGCCAATATCTGACGTGCTATCTGTCAAGACTTCTTGAAAGAAGAAATGTCAGTGTTTGACAGCTCTGTGAAGCTGTCAAACACTGACATTCTCTGTATTTTGATGAGTCCTTGTGTTCAGGACTCATCAAACCTTTCAACTTTGTAGATTTCAGATGACTGTTGGTTCGGAGGATCCAACAGCCAGTCTGTGAAATCGACAAGGAAGATGTCGGGACTTCCGATCCAGAGCGGATGAAGGTTGTAGGGAGAAACCAAGGTAAGTGAACATTTTTTAACACTTATCACTCACCTCACATACTTATCACTCCACACTTGCACCCATCACTCATCTCTACATCTTACTTTCAGGTCCCTCTGACCCCGCAGACCTCCTTCACGTCTCCTCTAACCCGACGGGGTTCTCCGAGGTCGGGAAGCCTTCACCTAAAAAGGTAAAATGGGACTAATCCTTTTTTCTGCCTATTAACTACCTGTTAACAGGCAATTAAAAGGCTTTAATCCCTTTCCCACCTCAAGGAGACGGGACCCAAAGCAGCACATCTTCCCGCCTCCTGGCAAAAGTGCACGGAGGTGGGATGGGGGCGGGTTTGCCATCCGCCCCCACTTTCTGCTACTTTATCGGCAGTCCCGCCTCCATGCCCACCTCCTTGGGGCTGAGAAAATCCAGCCCTTTGTGTTTCACGCACAAAGACCCCCAGGTCCTCTGTACTGCAGCATTTTGTAATCTCTCTCCATTTAAATATTAATTTGCTTTTTTATTTTTCTTACCAAAGTGCATAACCTCACACATTATACTCCATCTGCCAAATGTTTGCCCACTCACTTAGCCTGTCTGTATCCCTTTGCAGATTTTTTGTGTCCTCTTCACAACTTGCTTTCCCACCTATCTTTGTATCATCAGCAAATTTGGCTACATTACACTTGGTCCCTTCATCCAAGTCATTAATGTAGATTGTAAATAGTTGAGGCCCCAGCACTGATCCCTGTGGCACCCCACTAGTTACAGTTTGCCAACCAGAAAATGACCCATTTATCCTGTCTCCCTGTTTTCTGTTAGTTAGACAATCCTCTATCCATGCTAATATATTACCTCCAACCCCGTGAGCTCTTATCTTGTGCAGTAACCTTTTATATGGCACCTTATTGAATGCCTTCTCGAAATCCAAATATATCACATCCACTGGTTCCCCTTTATCCACCCTGCTTGTTACATCCTCAAAGAACTCCAGCAAATTTGTGAAACATGATTTCCCTTTCATAAAACCATGCTGACTCTGCTTGGCTGTATTATGATTTTCTAAATGCCGTGCTACTGCTTCCTTAATGAAGGACTCCAGCATTTTCCCAACGACAGATGTTAGGCTAACTGGTCTATAGTTTCCTGCTTTCTGTCTCCCTCCCTTCTTAAATAGGGGCGTTACATTTGCGATTTTCTAATCCGCTGGGACCTCTCTAGAATCCAGGGAGTTTTGGTAGATTGCAACCAATGCATCCACTATCTCTGCAGCCACTTCTTTTAAGACCCTAGGATACAGGCCATCAGGTCCAGGGGACTTGTCCACCTTTAGTCCCATTATTTTACTGAGTACTTTTTCTTTAGTGATCGTGATTGTTTTAAGTTCCCCCCTCCCTATAGCCCCTTGATTCTGTATTTTGGGATGGTTTTAGTGTCTTCTAGCGTGAAGACTGATACAAAATATTTGTTCAAAGCCTCTGACATTTCCCTGTTCCCCATTATTAATTCCCCAACCTCATCCTCTAAGGGACCAATGTTTACTTTAGCTACTCTCTTCCTTTTTATATACCTGTAGAAGCTCTTACTATCTGTTTTTATATTTCTTGCTAGTTTACTCTCATAATCCATCTTCTCTCTCTTTATTTTTTTTAGTCGTCCTTTGTTGGTTTAAAAAAAATTCCCAATCCTCTGGCCTTCCACTAATCTTGGCAACATTGTATGCCTTTGTTTTCAATTTGATACCATTCTTTACTTCCTTAGTTAGCCACAGATGGTTCTCCCTTCTCTTAAAGTCTTTCCTTCTCACTGGAATATATTTTTGTTGAGAGTTATGAAATATCTCCTTAAATGTCTGCCATTGCTTATCAACCGTCTTACCCTATCATCTATTTTCCCAGTCCACTTTAGCCAACTCTGCCTTCATACCTTTGTAATTGTCTTTATTTAAGATCAGGACACTGGTTTGAGGCCCAACTTTCTCACCCTCCAATTGAATTTGAAATTCAACCATGCTATGTTCACTCTTTCCTAGAGGATCCTTTACTATGAGATCATTTATTAATCCTGTCTCATTACACAGTACCAGATCTAAGATAGCCTGCTCCCTGGTTGGTTCCATAACATATTGTTCTAGGAAACCATCCCAGATACACTCTGTGAATTCTTCCTCGAGGCTCCCTTGGCCAATTTGATTTGTCCAATCAATATGAAGATTAAAATCGCCCATGATTATTGTTGTACCTTTCTTACAAGCCTCCATTATGTCTTGATTTATACTCTGTTCAACAGCATAGCTACTGTTAGGGGCCTATAGACTACTCCCACCAGTGACTTCTTTCCCTTATTATTTCTTATCTCCACCCAAACTGATTCTACATCTTGATCTTCTGAGCCAATATCATTTCTCACTACTGCACTAATCTCATCCTTTATTAACAGAACAACCCCACGTCCTTTTCCTTTCTGCCTATCCTTCCGAAATGTCAAATAGCCCTGAATATTCAGTTCCCAGCCTTGGTCACCTTGCAACCATGTCTCTGTAATGGCTATCAGATCATACCCATTTATATCTATTTGTGCCGTCAACTCATCTATCTTGTTACAAATGCTGCGTGCATTCAGATAAAGAGCTTTTAATTTTGACTTTTTACTATTTTTCCGTGCTTTGACCCCACTTTCTGATGCACTCTTATTTTTATATGTTCTGTCCCTTTCTGTCACACTCTGGTTACCATTACCCCTGTCGCTACCTTGCTCTATTGCCTTCTCCTTTCTCTTTGACTTTTTAAATTTCCACTCACCTGAATCCTCCCCCCCAACTATTTAGATTAAAGCCCTCTCTACAGCCCTAGTTACTCGATTCGCACTAGTCCCAGCATGGTTCAAGTGAAGCCCGCCCCAACGGAACAGCTCCCTCTTACCCCAGTACTGGTGCCAGTGCCCCATGAATCGAAACGCATTTCTCCCACACCAGTCTTTGAGCCACACATTCATCTCTCTGTTCTTATTTACCCTATGCAAATTTGCTCGTGGCTCAGGTAGTAATCCAGAGATTATTACCTTTGTGGTTCTGCTTTTTAATTTAGCCCCTAGCTGCTCATACTCCCTCAGCGAACCTCTTTTTCTGTTCTACCTATGTCATTGGTACCTACGTGGACCACGACAACTGGATCATTCCCCTCCCACTCTAAGTTCCTCTCCAGCCCAGAGATGTCCTTAACCCTGGCACTGGGCAGGCAACACAGACTTCGGGACTCACGCTCTCGGCTGCAGAGAACAGTATCTATCCCCCTAACTATACTGTCCCCTACTACATTTCTTTTTACTCCCCCAACTTGAATGGCCCCCTGTACCATGGTGTTGTGGTCAGTTTGCTCATCCTCCCTGCAGTCCCTGCTCTCGTCCACACAGGGAGTAAGAACCTCGTACCTGTTGGACAAGTGCAAGGGCTGAGGCTCCTCCAATGCTACCTTCTAGATCCCCATACCTGCCTCATTCGTAGTCACACCCTCCTGTCCCTGACAACGGACCAAATTTGAATTATTTAACCGAAAGGGTGTGCCTGCCTCCTGGAACACAGTGTCCAGGTAACTCTCCCCCTCCCTGATGTATCGCAGTGTCCGAAGCTCGGACTCCAGCTCATGATCTCTCAGCCGAAGTTTCTCGAATCGCCAACACTTTTGCATTACACATCAGAATATCTACTTTTTGGTCTGCATAACATAGTTACACTATTTTATAAAGGAGATACAGGTAGATAGGCACATTATCTCTTGGTCAATGTTGCTGCTAATTTTTTTGGGGGGTGCGCGGCCCCTTGAACTCAAATTATCGTGCATGTGTTTTTTTTCCATTTAAAAGCCGGCGAGCGGCCTGCGTGGGACCTCCAGACCTCTGCGCAACCCCGCAGCTTAACAGGAACAATGCTGTTGGTAGTTTGCTTGGATTGTCATTTAACAGTCAAGTGAAAGGTATAAGTCGGCTACTGCTTACATTAGGCTCAGCTATAAGGGCATACGTTTTTCAGATTAATACACCCATGGATAACGTATGACTGAAAAAAAAATGTGTTATTAATACCCTCAGAGATCTCTGCGCTCCTTCAATTCTGGCCTCTTGAGCATCCCTGATTTTAATTGTTCCACTATTGGTGGCCGTGCCTTCAGCTGCCAATGCCCTAAGCTCTGGAATCCCCCCCCTAAACCTCTCCGCCTCTCTACCTCTCTTTCCTCCTTTAAGACATTCCTTAAAACCTACCTCTTTGGCCAAGCTTTTGGTCGCCTGCCCTAATATCTCCTGATGTGATTCGGTGCCAAATTCTTTTTGATAATGATCCTGTGAAGCGCCTTGGGACGTTTTACTACGTTAAAGGTGCTATATAAATACAAGTGTTGCTGTTGTTATATTTCTTGCCTGTCTAAGAATAAAGGAAAATCTTAACACAGCAGTGTAATTTTACTCAGAACATATTAACAGCTGATATTCAACAATGTACATATCATCATTACCAACCATGATATAAATATTCAAATCAAATTCTTCTTTTTCTTCCTGCAACCCCTTCCATTCAACTCACTAAACATGTGTTGATTTTTCCATTCAGTTCTAAATTTTAATTTTTTTTTTGCTCCAGTGCTATTCAGAGATCTTGGGGGTGAAATTAGTCTTGGATGGTAGCGCTAAATGGGCAATTTTCAGGGGTGATTTTAACCCTACTCGCCCAGCAGAAACCTGGCGGGTGGGCGGTTAAAATCGCTCTGGCTCTTTCCTGTCTGAAAGCCACCATGATCACAACATCTGCAATTTTAAACTGTTCTCCTGAGCAGGCAGCAAGGACACGCGCCCGGAGCCAACAGGGTCCTTCTTTACATAGGTATGTTGTGGCCCGCCGACATCATTGAGACCCGACTGTAATTTTAACTCAAGCCTGAGCGGGGAATCCACCTGGAGTTAAAATTGGGGCCGATTGGTGGGGTGTAAAATGGGCTGCTGATTCGCTATCACGGGTTTTGGTCTACCGCTCGAGACCAATTTCACCCGCATGTTTTCCTCATGCCTATTTGTGAAATATCTTGGAACGTTCTTCATACTAAAAATGCTATTAAATGCAAGTTGTTGATGATCAATAAAATCACTCTCACACATTTTGAAACTGTTTCTGCTTCTGGCTAAGAGACAAAAAGCAGAGCGTCGTGGTGAACGGTTGTTTTTCAGACAGGAGGGAAGTGTATAGTAGGGTCTCCCAGGGGTCAGTATTGTGACCACTGCTCTTTTTGATATATATCAGTGACCTGGACTTGGGTATACAGGGCATAATTTCAAAGTTTGCAGATGACACGAAGCTTGAAAATGTTGTAAACAGTAAGGAGGATAATAGCTGACTTCAGGAGGACAGACTGGTGAAATAGGCAGACATATGGCAGATGAAATTGAATGCAGAGAAGTGTGAAGTGATTCAATTTGGAAGGAAAAATGAGGTGAGGCAATATAAATTAAATGGTACAATTTTAAAGGGGGTGCAGGAACAGAGGGCTAGAAATTGGGTATCGCCCTGGTTGGGGAGCTAACTATTGAAAAGTAGGAAAAGTAGCGCCAGGCGCTAATGATTCTCTCCTGATGGGAAATTCAGCCTTGGCACTACAAGAGGGAAGTGGAGCGCTAAATCAACCGCTAACCACTTCTCTTAGGCCGCTAAAGTCCGGGAGTGGGGTGGTAGCGGCAGAGCGCTGAACAATTTAGAGCGCATCGCTAACGGCATCAGAGGCTGCTTCCCTCGCTTAAAGGGAGGGGCCAGTGATGCTGCACAACCCATTTGTCGGCAGGTCTACGTTGCCAGGCGACCTGCACGGCTGCCATTACAGTCCCAAAACACTCTACAAAGTGGAGGGCTTGGACATCTTGTGGCAATGGAGCGACCAAAAACTTTCAGCAGGAACCAGACTGGTGGAAGTATTAAAGGTTGGCTGACCTGAAAACCCTTCCCTTTAAACAGCACGCTCCCCAAGCGGCCAGCCCAGTTGCCAACGCCCCCTCTTCCTGCCGTTGTTCACACCCGGCGATACAGCAGGGGGCAGAAATCAATTTCACATCCGGGGCGGTAACAGGGCGCTACGCACTTGATGACATCACGATCTGCGAGATGCTCGAGGCCCAGGTGGTAAGAGGTAGCGCCAGCGCTAAATCGAAAATGAATTTTGCGGGCGTCGCTGCATTTGCCACAAGATGTCCAAGCGAACTCCTTAGTGCTCCATTACCGCCCCCCCCCCCGGGCAGGCACTAACGGGAAGCGCTAACTAACCGAATTTCTCCCCTAGAGAGACCCGAGGGTGGACGTACACAAATCTCTGAAAGTGGCAGGACAAGTTGATAAGGCTGTTAAAAAAAGCATATGGGATCCTTGGCTTTGTAAACAGAGGCATAGGGCTGGATTTTGTCAGCCCCAAAGAGGTGGGTGTGGAGGCAGGACTGCCGGTAAAGTAGCAGAAAGTGGGGGCAGATGGCAAATCCGCCCCCATCCCGCCAGGAGGTGGGAAGATGTGCTGCTTCGGGTCCCGTCTCCTGGAGGCGGGAAAGGGATTAAATCCTTTTAACTGCCTGTTAACAGGTAGTTAACAGGCAGGAAAAAGGATTAGTGCCATTTTGCCTTCTCAGGTGAAGGCTTCCCGACATTGGAGAACCCTGCCGGAGTGGAGGAGACGTGAAGGAGGTCTGCGGCGGTTGGAGGCACCCGGAAGTAAGATGTAGAGGTGAGTGATGGGTGCAAGTGTGGAGTGGTAAGTATGTAAGGTGAGTGATAAGTATTTAAAAATGTTCACTTACCTTGTTTTCTGCCTACAGCCTTCATCCACCCTGGTTCGGGAGACCCGACATCTTTCTTGTCGATTTCACAGACTGGCTGTTGGATCCTCCGAACCAACAGCCATCTGAAATCGACAAAGTTGAAAGGTTTGATGAGTCCTGAACACAAGGACTCATCAAACTACAGAGAATGTCAGTGTTTGACAGCTTCATAGAACTGTCAAACGCTGACATTTCTTCTTTCAAGAAGTCTTGACAGACGGCACGTCAGACATTGATGTGCTCTGTTAGTGACTTCCTCCCTAATTGGCCTGCTGAGCTCAGGGGAAAATTCCTCTGGTTGGTCAGACAATGATGGAGGCGGGACATTGACATGACAAGCAGCAGTCCCGCCTCCAACTTTTCTCCATTGAGAAAATCCAGCCCCTAATCTTGGAAGATACAGGATAAGGGGTGCACAGATTCTTCTACCACTCAGAGGCAGTAACCAGAGGACACAGATTTAAGGTAATTGGCAAAAGATCTGGGGGGAAATGAGGACAATTTTTTATGCAGTGAGTTGCTCTGATCTAAAAAACACTGCTTGAAAAGGTGGTGGAAGCAGATTCAGTAGTAACCTACAAAAGAGAATTTGATATGTACTTGAAAAGGAGAACTTTGCATGGCTATAGCAAAAGAGCAGGGGTGTGGGACTAATTGTCTCGGTCTTTCAAAGAGCCAGCACAAACACGAAGGACCGAATGGCCTCCTTCTCTGCTGTATGATTTGATGATGACTGCTTTATGTGGGTAGGTGATAAAGTGGAATCGTCTTAGGATATGGGAACCTGCATTGACTGGGGAAAGTGCAGAAAGCAGCTAAGTGTCATTCGACATTTGGCACCTGGCATAGATCGAAGCTATTTCAATAGCACACATGCAGGCAGGAGGAGCACAGAGCAAGTCGTAGGGCGTCGGGCATCACCGGGACACCTGAAAGGTGGGACTTCTAGATGCAACCAAATGTAGGTAAAGTGACATTCACTTTACCGAGACACGTTCTTTATTCTTCCAGCTCTTGAGATGGTTCATGCGCCTATGTCCCTGAACGTTGGAGGTGAAATTGTAAGATGCTTTCATACAAGTTTGAGAATTTGCTATCAGAAAATATGGGGGTTGTTTTGCCAATGGGGGCACATTGGAGATGGGACTGCTGCTTGTCGGGTTTCAGTCCCACCTCCATCGACGTCTGGCCAACCCACGCTATTTTCCCTTGATTGACCTTGTTAAGCCCGCCCAGTGGGCTTAGCAGGCCAATTAAGGGAAAGCTGGTGACAGAGGACGTCAGCAGTGTATGACGTTTCATCTGTCAAAAATTTTTGACAGATGAATTGTTGTCGTTTGACAGCTTTGAGAAGCTGTCAAACACTGACATTCTCTGTTGTTTGGTGAGTTCTTGTACTCAAGACTCACCAAACCTATTCCCTGAGCAGAAAGCAGATGGCTGTTGCATCGGAGAATGTAGCAGCCATTCTGTCATCTCTGCCGTGGAGATGCTGGAACCTCTGCATCCCCAGCGATTGAAGCCTGCAGGAAGAAACAAAGGTAAGGAAACTTTTTCTAAGACTTTTCACTCACCTCACATACTTACCTCTCCACACTTGCACCCATCACTCACCTCCACAGCGCACTTTTGGACCCCTCCGACCCCCACAGACCCACTGCTCGCCTCACTGACCCTGGCGGGGTTTCCCGACGTCAGGAATCCCGCATTTCTGTTGGGAAAATGGCGATAATCCTCTTAACTGCCTGTTAACAGGCAGTTAGGTAGCTGTAATCCCCTTCCCACCTCCAGGAGATGGGACCCGGCGCGGGTCGGGTACCCGCCTCCTGGGAAGATGGCACGGAGGCGGGATGGGTGCCCGCCCCGTGCCCGCCCCCAGATTCTGCCATTTTCCCGACAGTCCCGCCTCCCCAGGGCTGG
Organism: Somniosus microcephalus; assembly: GCF_052327205.1. Lineage (NCBI taxonomy): Eukaryota > Metazoa > Chordata > Chondrichthyes > Squaliformes > Somniosidae > Somniosus > Somniosus microcephalus. The sequence continues at coordinate 101,827,986 of NC_141001.1, forward strand.
CAAAATCGCCTCCTGTAAGTTGTTTATACAACACAATTGTTTTGCAATTCTAGTCTCCTGGCAATTATCTTAAGAGAAAGCTATCAGGAATTCCTTTTCATACAGTGCAATGCGATGCAATGCCAGCAGCAGTGGTGGGAGTCATTTAACAAACAATTCCCTTGCACATAGTTGACATATTTTATCAGTAACCTGTTGTACAAAGGTAATTGAAGGACAGATATATAATGTAATGGGAAAAGGGCTGAGACGCAAAACTCCAAGGAAAATCAGCGTACTTCCCCCCCACCCCCCCAGACATTATTGTACAGAAACAGCAGTGCAAGCCATGTAACTTGTGCGACATAGTCATTGGTAAATGAGCGAGGTAAAGACAAAGACTGTGCAATAATGTTTTGAACTTTCACTCCATCAAAAATCACTATGTTACACAAATTGCCCCTTTTACAGTCTTCAGCCTTTTAATCAAATAAGTAATTTCCTGTCATTAAGTGTGTAGTTTACTTTGAACTAACAGAGTTTTATACAGATGGTTTATTATTTTCAATAAAGATAACACTTATATTGTACAGAGGCTTTCCTGCTGACTCAAGGGTACAAATAATAGTCCCATATCCAGCGTAATACAGTGTCATAAGTCATTAAAGCTCACCTTATAGTTGAAGTTTTGCAACTAGACTCAGATGTGACAGGTGCTTTTCGTACTGTGGCACCAACTGCGATTGTTGCATTTCAGCTAAAAGGTTTCACATATTCCACAAATTTTAATTAGTTTTTAAATTTGTCAAATTGAAAGTGAGATTAAAAAGACTGCATTGTTCTCTGCTTCTTAATCACAGAGACCTAATTCGGCCTCACCTCTGTTTCTGGATTGGCTGTATCGTGATTTTGTACAATGGTGTACGAATCAAAAGGATTTTATTTTTTTAAAAATCCAATTTATTATGTATGTTTTAAACCCTGAATTGCACCATAGCAACCAAGCTGTTGCATTAGATAGTTACAATGCCATTTACTCCAAGGCATGTTGGAACTCTTCTCTGTAAATAACTGATGTGAGTATCCTTTCTCTAAAAGTAAAACTCGGTTTTATTCATTGGGCAGGTAATTGAATACCTCTTGGCTGTTGACCTGAATCAGGGCCGTCCTAACTAATAAACCCCGGGGGATCACATTCAGATTGGATCATTCTGACCCGAACTGAATGTGATCTCTATGGGACTGAAAGCTTAAACACAGTTCTAGTAACTGGGAAAAACCTACCCCTGTCAGCATTTACCTTTGTATGAAGCGCAGTACATTCACTGAACGGGTGAAACTATGTGGCACTATAGTCCTGAGAGGCCGAGTCAATCCTGCCCTGTAGTTGGTGAATAATTATTGATTACATTTCGTACTGAACCCTTACAGAAATTCTAATCCATCAGAGTAACATTTCAGTATTTGAAAACAGTGTGGTTGTGCTTCAGTTAGTAAATTCCTATCTAGTTAGTGTTTTCATTCGTAAAAATCGGGTTCAAGGAGGTTATTGACCCACCCTGCACATCCCACTTAAATTTTCTCATGCTTAGCTGTCTTAAAATGAACCACACTAGCATCTCTATGAACATAATACTGCTATGACTCACAGAAGAATTTATGACCTTGATCTAACCAGCTGAAAGCTTCCTTGAGTGTTGCCTTCCAATGTGGGCCTGCCTCATATTTTCAGTGCCATTGGGAGCGATCTCTTATTTTCAAGGAGAGTTTGTTGTGAATCAAAAACCGACAGATCCTGCTACCTCCGCACAAAATGGAACCACGGGTAAAAATAATCAGATAAAAACTGGAACTAAAACTGCAGGAATTAAATCTAAAATTGAAAAGAAATTAAGTGGCATATGTGACCTTGGACCCATTACTGAAGAATAAGCAGCACTCGAAGTGTGACACGGTGGATTTTGAATAGTAGCAACTGGATTTAATGAATCCCCTTCAAACTGCATGTACAATACACGTGAGCAAAGAAGTAGTAAGCATAAAGTGAACAGATTACTCATTTCTAATAGTCCCTTTTTCCATTAGTTTGTTTCTGCCATCTCTCTGAATGTTGCGATGATCCCTTAGGTCCAAAGCTTTGTGCTTTGTAATGCAATGCCTGACCAATGTAAATGTTCGTGACAAAGCTTCCTCCGCCATTTAACGGAAAATCATTCCCCTATCAATCAGTGCACAAGTTTGACCAATGGAAATGTTTCCTGCCCGCTCAGATTCTCCTTTCAATAAGTACAGTGCCTGGCAAAACAACTTCTAATTCAATAGAAAGCTAATTCCAATGCTTTCGTGACCTCAGTGTCTGGAGAGGATCAATGAGAATTACAAGTCCAGGTGTCAAGATCATTCTAGATGACAGCAAAGTGCATTTACATCTTTCTGCTTCTAAACACATCATTGGTGTAGCAGAATGATTAAGGTGTAATTAAAAACCCGAAACAGCATTGGAGGAGTAGAATGGTGGATCAAATTTGATATTCCATTGAGAGAAGGGAGTGTGCAGGATCACAACAGGTGTAGATCATTTTGTGCCTGCCTTAGACATTCTCTTTTGTCCTGTGGTACTTGTCACTCTCATAACTGGTCCTTGCATCTTACATTCAGGAATATGTCGTTACTGTTGCGTCCGTGTATAATAAGACACAGACTGCAGGAGAACGGTAACAACAGGTGTTTACTCAACGTGGCTCACAGTGGAACTGATCTGTACAGATTACTACTCAGTGCTATATACAGGTGTGGTCACTGCCGGTACTGCAGTATACATGAGCTGTAAAACATAGTTCCCCCCTTAAAGGTATATACATTACAGTTACTGTCCAATATCTAATCATGTAACAGTTTAACTCGGGGGCGTATCAATAGGACCCCTTATGATCTGAATTGGATATCATGGGGTAGATCTTGACTTTGCGCGATAGTGTGAAATGGGTGATAGTGAATTGGCAGCCTGTTTTACATCTCTCCATTGACTTCAATGGAAATAAAAATCAGGAGAGCTGTAAAATGGACTGCCTTTTACAATATCGTACAAAGTCAAGAGCTACCCCCATGTGTTTTGCATGAGTCCTCATGTGCACTTCTACAACCTTTCAGTAGGTGGACTGAAAAAAATCGTAGTGAGATGAGGCCAGGTACGAATCATGAAGCTGCTTTATTTTGCAGACAGCAAGTGAACGGGCAAATTGACAGTTATAATAAAAACACATTTACTTCACTTCATTTCAAATCTCTCCTCATGAATAAGAAAAAAAACCCTAATAAACCATGGGCTGGATTTTGCCAATGGGGAGCTTTTGGAGGCGGGGCTCCCACTTGTTGGGTTTTAATCCCGCCTCCATCAACTTCTGGCCAATCCACGCTATTTTCCCTTGATTGACCTTGTTCAGCCTGCCCAGCGGGCTTAACAGGCCAATTAAGGGGAAGCCGGTTGCAGAGAACATCAGCGTATAATGTTTCATCTGTCAAAAATGAATTGTCATCATTTGACAGCTCTGTGAAGCTGTCAAACACCGACATTCTCTGTTGTTTGATGAGTCCTTGTATTCAAGACTCATCAAACCTCTTTTGTGAGCAGAAATTAGATGGTTGTTGCATTGGAGAATGCAGCAGCCATCTGTCATCTCTGCTGGTGAAATGCGAGACTCTCCGCATCCCCAATGTTTGAAGCCTGCAGGAAGAAACAAAGGTAAGTAAACATTTTTTATCACTTTCCACTCACCTCACATACTTACCTCTCCACACTTGCACCCATCACTTACCTTCACAGCGCACTTTTGCACCCCTCCAACCCCCGCAGACCCACTGCTCACCTCGCTGACCCTGGCGGGGTTCGCAGCATTTGGGAAGCCCGCACTTGTGTGTGCAAAATGGGGATAATCCTCATATCTGCCTGTTAACTACCCGTTAACAGGCAGTTAAGTGGCTGTAATCCCCTTCCCGCCTCCAAGGAGATGGGACCCGGCACGGGTCGGCTACCCACCTCCTGGCCATTTTCCCGGCAGTCCTCCCTCCATACCTGCCTCCACAGGGCTGGCAAGATCGCGCCCCATGTCACACTATCCCACATTAGTGGGCTAACTTAACTTTCCTGGTTTAGATTACTGGTTCTGACCAACCATGAGCCTAAGATGAGCGAGTTTAACCATTCCTAGGTTGGGCTTCCTTCCTAGATCTAGTTGCACTGGCTGGTTTTATGTGGCTCTGTGTCCTTTTTCTCCCTGTGCTCACAAGAAGTGAAAGAGCTGCCTTTCTGACTTCTTGCTTGTTGAGGGATTTACCAGTAGGCCTGTCCACCAAACTGGCTACCTCCGTGCCGAGTATATTCTCAGCAGCTAACCTCTTGCTGGGTACCCATGGTTACTCAAGTGGATGGCCTACTGGTAGTCTGAAGTTAGGTAATGAATTACTTACTGTCCCCAGTCATTGTGGAAAACAATAAAGATAGTTGGCTTATTAACACACCAATCCCTTCTTTGTCTCAGTAGCTGCAGCATACGGTTATAAGGAGAATTCTAAACCTATTTTAATTTAAAACACACCACTTAAATGTAACTCATTGCCAAATCCTTTCTGCGGAAAAGATGGTCAAAGCAATCCCAAAATGTGACAGTGCTGTTGATGGTGCGAATGCACAGGATCACAAGGAGGCAAACTGATTTCTGACTGTGGTGCACTGAGAGCTACACAATATAGAAATGTTTTGTGGAAGCTGGCATTGTACCTGTAATTGGTGAAGCAAGTGCATGAATATTGGAACTGCAGGATGAATGCCGAAGGGTTTGAGTAACTGGTTGATGTTGCCAGCACAACAGAATGCATTGGGCCTGCGACTGGTTCTGACATTTATCAGTCTGCAGTTGGCAAGAACGCAAGCGGAAGAGTAGGAGGAGGAGGATGAAGATGAGGATGAAGATTGCCCATCTCTGCCGCTGCCATCAACAACACCTGCAAGGGAATACAGCTGCCCTTGAAGAAATGTGCCAGTTTGCGGAAAGAAGAGATAGTGTGGATCTTTCAACGTTCTATCAATCGAACAATTACATCCACTAACTGTTAAGCTGCATTGAAACACAGACCAAGATAACAGACTCTATTGATGCATTTACCTCTAGCCAGGCACCAGTACGGATGTATAAAGAAGTTTTGCTGCTTTTACAGTATTGGACCTATTTTGAAATGCTCAAACTATTTTGCAGTGTTAAAATACGGAAACTGTGTTAAAAGGGTGGCAATGAAGTTGACTCTAATTAAGAAAGACTTGCATTTATATAGCGCCTTTCACGACCACCGGACGCCTCAAAGCGCTTTACAGCCAATGAAGTACTTTTGGAGTGTAGTAACTGTTGTAATGTAGGATACATGGCAGCCAATTTGCGCACAGCAAGCTCCCACAAACAGCAATGTGATAATGACCAGATAATCTGTTTTTGTAATATTGATTGAGGGATAAATATTGGCCCCAGGACACCAGGGATAATTCCCCTGCTCTTCTTCAAAATAGTACCATGGGATCTTTTACATCCACCTGAGAGAGCAGATGGAGCCTCGGGTTAACCGAAAGACGGCACCTCCGACAGTGCAGCGCTCCCTCAGCACTGCACCGAGTGCTTGGAGATAGTTCTCTGACTTTACTTTCAGTTCTCAATCTTATCAAAATGAGGTTTTTTAATCAAACCTCACATATAGCATTTTTCATGTTAATATAACATACTCTATTCATAAAACTAATAAAACAATGCAAGAATGCATTGAACGGCCTGAATAAGGTCACATGTATTGGTTGGTACAATGTAAGACCAGATTTGTTACTGGTTACAATAAACTTGCAGACCTGTGGTGCTGAAGTGTAAATAATATATTTGATTTAGATCTAAGAAAAATGTAGCAATAATAGCCTATTGTTTATACATGCATTCCATGTTTTAACTCTTTGAGGTTATGGTATTTTCAGCACCATTTAAGCTACTCTGAATAATGAAGCTTCATTAAGCGTTAGTATTAATATATTAGTGTTTTTACGAGGCCTGCAGTCTCTATTTTTGGGAATTATAACATTTATTTTCTATGTCCTCTTAAACTGGAAGAACCTTCAGACGTGCAATCATAGATTTTGCCATTCCATACTTGGGAACAATAGGAATAGGAGTACACTATTCTGCCCCTCGAGCCTGCTCAACTATTCAATTAGATCACGGCTGATCTATAACTCAACTACATTTTCCGCCTTTGCTCCATATCCCTTGATACCCTTGCCTAACAAAAATCTATCTCTCTCAGTCTTGAAAGCTCCAATTGTCCCAGCATCCACAGCCTTTTGGGGGAGATTTCTATTAACCTTTGTGTGAAAAAGTGCTTCCTGATTTTGTTCCTGAATGGCCGCGCTCTAATTTAAGATTATGTCCGCTTGTTCTTCATTTCCCCCAACAGAGGGAATAGTTTCTCTGTATCTACCCTATCAAATCCTTTTAATTTTGATCAGATCACTCCTCAATCTTCTATACTCAAGGGAATACAAGGCAAGTTTATGCAACTTGTCCTCATAATTTAACCCTCTAAGCTCTGGTATCATTCTGAAATTATACTTTGTGTTTGCCTAGAACATTTCTGACATATGTCACGTTAGGGTGAAGTATTAGTTACTACTGATCTGTTGCTGGTAGTGGTGGGATCAATCTGAGTTGACAGTATGGGTATCATATAATATTGAAGCGTATCAGCTCATTGCATTCTTCATAGAACGTACTATTACCAATATGCCAAATAAATCCAGCGACAACACTACAAATATTTCAGTTGGCCTCCAGTTGTGACATTTGCTATGGGGGTAGGGGTTAAGTTCCTCCATTTGATAAATTTTAACACAAAAGATTGAATACAAAACAGGATTTTAACGAAAATTAAGAGAAGGAATTCAAACTCCCCCCACCATTGGGAGTACGTGCCCAAAAGTCATTCAGAAGAAGGGGTGAATAAAACTGCTATTTGCAAGATCATACACGTTATGCAATCATTGTTGATAAAACTTTCACTCTGTAGGGGTGGACTTTACATAGAATTAGATAGAATTTACAGCACAGAAACAGGCCATTCGGCCCATCTGTTTATGCTCCACACCAGCCTCCTTCCATGCTACTTCATCTAACACTATCAGCACAGCCTTCCATCCCTTTCTCACTGATGTACTTAGTCAGCTTCCCCTTAAATGCATCTGTGCTTTTCGCCTCAAGTACTCCATGTGGTAGTAAGTACCACATTCTAACCAGTCTCTGGGTAAAGAGGTTGCTCCTGAATTCCTTATGGGATTTATTAGTGACTATTTTATATTTATGACGTCTAGTTTTGAAATCCCTTTGTGCTTTGTGCTCCCACAAACAGCAATGTGATAATGACCAGATAATCTGTTTTTGTTATGTTGGTTGAGGGATAAATATTGGCCAGGACACCGGGGATAACTCCCCTGCTCTTCTTCGAAATAGTGCCACGGGATCTTTTACATCCACCTGAGAGAGCAGACGGGGCCTCGGTTTAACGTCTCATCCAAAAGACGGCACCTCCGACAGTGCAGCCCTCCCTCAGCACTGCACTGGGAGTGTCAGCCTAGCTTTATGTGCTCAAGTCCCTGGAGTGGGACTTGAACCCACAACCTTCTGACTCAGAGGCGAGAGAGTGCTACCAACTGAGCCACAGCTGACAAAAGAGTCAGAGCTCTCAAAACATTGAATGGGTTAATTTTTTAACAGATTGAACAGTGGGCAGACTTTGCATTGGTATTCACCTAAACCAGTTGCCATGAAGCTTTACAGCATCCAGCTTCACGAGCCAAGGTATTATTTGCTTTTTTAGTATGTAAGTTGCCACATCATCTTTGTTCCATTGTCATCTTCACTACATTCCATTCTCCACAAACAGAGGTGAACTGGTTTCACTTTTAGTCCACAGGGCATGGAAAAACTTAACAGTGCGGGAGAACGAATAACAACCTTTTGTATTTTGCCACACTCAGAGTTAAATCGCAACGTCAGAGCTGTACTTAGAACTCTGAACTGCATATAACCCATTCAAGAGGTGACCTGGCAGTGCTTGATGTTCCATTTCTGTGTCTGCTGTTGCTCCTCTTGATCTTGACCAGCCCAATACATTACCCCCTCTTCCCTTAATGTGCCAAAAATAATGTTTAACTCCTTCGAATATTTCAAGTGGGAGGTAATGACCACATATTTGGTTAACAGCAATGTCGTGCCCCTTGAGTTGATAGAATGAGTACTGTTACCTATCTAACACCATTTTGTTCATATTTAAGCACAATTAAAAAAACATTTTCCCTTCAGGTTTAAACAATCTGTTAAAAGGGGAAAGTATTCATTTAAAAAAAGTAGAGGAAAAGTGGCAAAAGACTATCGTGGGAGCACCATCACCACATAGACTGCAGCGGTTCAAGAAGACGGCCCACCATCACCTTCTCAGGGCAACTAGGGGAATGGCCTAGGCAGCACGGTGGCATAGTGGTTAGCACTGTTGCCTCACAGCGCCAGGGACCCGGGTTCGAATCTGGCCTCGGGTGACTGTCTGTGTGGAGTTTGCACATTCTCCCCGTGTTTGCGTGGGTTTCCTCCGGGTGCTCCGGTTTCCTCCCACAGTCCAAAGATGTGCGGGTTAGGTTGATTGGCTATGATAAATTGACCCTTAGTGTTAGGGGGATTAAATACGTGGGGTTACGGGGATAGGGTGGGATATGTGTCGGTGCAGGCTTGATGGGCCGAAATGGCCTCTATCTGCACTGTGGGGTTTCTGTGATTTCTGTGATAATGTTAAGAAGATGTCCCCTTGTTCTTGATTCCCCCGCCAGAGGAAATAATTTCGCTGCATCTATGCTAACAGATATTTTTAACATTTTAAGCACCTCGATCTGATCACAACTCAATCTCCTACACTCAAGAGAATACAAGCCGAGTTTTTTGCAACCGGTCCTCATTGTTGAACCCTCTAAGCCTCAGTGTCATTCTGCTGAATCACATGCATTGAGAAATGAATTGCCTTGATGATTTGCTTACTTAAAAATCTTTCAGGTGAGACATTAAACCGAGGCCCTGCCTGCCCTTTCAGGTGGAAGTAAAAGATTCCATGGCACCATTTCGAAGACAATCAGGTGAGTGCTCCCCAGCGTCTTGACCAATATTTATCCCTCAACCAAAATTATTAAAGAAAACAGACTACCTTGTCGTTATCACATTGCTGTTTGTGGGAGCTTGCTGTGCGCAAATTGTCTGCCGTGTTTCCTACATTACAAAAGTGAATACATTTCAAAGTATTTAATTGGCTATAAAATGAGTTGAGACATCCTGAGGTTGTAAAAGGCACTTACAATTGCAAGTCCTTTCTTTCTAATGTAGGATAGATAAAGTAAAGTATTCACATTTTGGACCCATTTCTAATAGATTGTAATGCCTCTGATGCATTACCACTTGTGCATAAAGGCTTGTCTGTGAACTTCCAATTCTGCTACCTACTATTCCATTGGTATAATTCCCCCTGACCCAGAGCTTACAACATACACTTGCAACGTTTAAAAAAGAAATATAAGGGTCATGTAAGTCTTTAAAGTATTCATCACATCTGTTTAGCATCACTGCACTATTTGTCCTGATGAACTTACTGTAAATCCTTTAAAAAAAGTATAGTAGTACTTATGGACTAAGTCCAACAATAATAAAAGATTCAATTGTTTCACTACATACAACCTAGATGCTTCTATTTGCCACATGATTCTAACAGTATTCTTGTGTGAACAATACCCCAGTGATAAAGCGATGCGATTCCCTTCCCTCCCCTCTCTCCTTGCTGAAAGTGCTGCATTGCTGGTGCTTGGCGCATATCTTAAGAGTGAGAAAATCGGCCTGTGAACCAAATGCTTAACAGACTGCATCAGCACGAATGCAATCATCTTTTTCCTTTTAAACTGTGCCTAGTACGAGTTAACTGAGCTAGCCGGTGGTTCTCACATTCTGCCGTTACTCGTACCAGGTTCTATTAAATAGTCACCTGATGATGTGACGAGGCAGCGCCATCAAACATGTTGTGCTGTTTGTCACAGACGCCCAAGATCAACACAAAATGCTGGAAATACTCAGCAGGTCAGGCAGCATCTGCGGAGAGAGAAACAGAGTCAACATTTCAGGTCGATGACCTTTTGTCAGAACTGGAAAAAAAGATATAACGGGCCACAACTTCGAGTCCCCACGGGTGAGTACGTGCTGGGTACTCACGCGTAGGCTCAACGAAAGTGCCGGTTTCGTGCATGCACTGCGCATGCGCGGGAAACCGGAACTTCCGTTCCCTTAAAGGAAGGGGTACACAGGTCGAACGCGTGCGCCGGAGAGGCAGCGCGTACGCCTGGAACTTCCGTTTTTTTTGCAGGTTTCTCCGGGAGGGTAAGTCTCCAGGAGCTACGCTTTTAAAAAGCAGTCGCAAGGCTTGCTTTTAACAAGGTAAGTGGTGAATTAAGTAAAATTAAAAATTTTTTTCCACAGGTTTATTATTTTGAAATACTTTAAAGAAAGGTACGTTTTTTTTAGTCCTGTTAGAAACTGTAAGTAATTTTATCAAAAATTTAAATTATTTTTAAAAATAGTTATTTTATGTAATTTATAGTTATTTTAAAAATGTGATGTTTTATAAAAAATTTATTTGAAGTTTTAGTTATGTTATGAGGCTGAATTGTATTCATAGATTTGACAGGTCTTCCTGTCAAATCTATGAATACAGATTCCCTGCTACCATTGGCTCTCCATGGCCCACGTGATCCCAGGGGACGCTTCGAACTAACTGTGCCCCTGGGATACGCAAGCACTGCGTGCTGGCAGTTGGAGCAGGCCCAGGATGGGAATCCCACGCGGGCCCACAGCTCAACGGCCGGCGCGCTAGGTAAGTGCAGGTCGGAGGCTTGCACCCACGGGAAGCCTCCGACCCGAATTTCTGGGCCAATTGGTTTTAAGCTCTTTCCTCCTCTCTCCCCTTTCCCTGCTTCTGCACTTGCTTAAAACAACAACAAGAAGTTGTATTTATATAGCGCCATTAATGTAGTAAAACGTCCCAAGGCGCTTCACAGGAGTATTTTAAGACAGAAAATTGACACCGAGCCACATAAGAAATTAGGGCAGGAGCTTGGTCAAAGAGGTAGGTTTTAAGGAGCGTCTTAAAGGAGGAAGGAGGGGTAGCGAGGTGGAGAGGTTTAGGCAGTGAATTCCAGAGCTTAGGGCCTAGTCAACAGAAGGCACGGCCACCAATGGTTGCGCGATTATAATCAGGGATGCTCGAGGGCAGAATTAGAGGAGCGCAGATATCTCGGGGGGGCTGTGGGGCTGGAGGAGATTACAGAGATAGGGAGGGGCGAGGCCATGGAGGGATTTGAAAACAAGGATGAGGATTTTGAAATCGAGGCGTTGCTTAACCGGGAGCCAATGTAGGTCAGCGAGCACAGGGGTGATGGGTGAACGGGACTTGGTGCGAGTTAAGACATGGGCTGCCGAGTTTTGGATGAACTCAGGTTTACATAGGGTAGAATGTGGGAGGCCAGCCAGGAGTGTGTTGGAATAGTCAAGTCTAGAGGTAACAAAGGCATGGATGAGGGTTTCAGCAGCAGGTGAGCTGATGCAGGGGTGGAGATGTGCAATGTTACGAAGGTGGAAATATTGTTGTAAGATGCAGAGTACAACAACAACTTTCATTTATCTTGCACCTTTCACGTAATAAAACATCCCAAGGCGCTTCACACAGGCTGGATTTTGCCAACCAAGATGAGTTGGGGGCGGGACTGCTGCCTTCCGGGTTCTAGTCTCGCCCCCAGCGACGTCTGACAAACCCACGCTATTTTCCCTTGATTGGCCCTGTTAAGCCCACCCTGCATATGACGCTTCATCTGTCGAAACTTTTTTGACAGATGATTTGTCAGCATTTGACAGCTTTGAGAAGCTGTCAAACACTGACAATCCCTGTTCTAAGGTGAGCCCTTGCACAAAGGCTCACCAAGACCTCTCTCCTCAGCAGAAAGCAGATGGCTGCTACATCTGAGAATGCAGCAGCCATTCTGTCATCTCTGCCGTTGAGATGAGGCACCTCTGGATCCTCAACGGTTGAAGCCTGCAGAAAGAAGCAAAGGTAAGGAAACTTTTTCCAACACTTTACACTCACCTCTCATACTTACCTGTCCACAATAGCACCCATCACTCACCACTACAGCTGACATTTCAACCCGCTCACCCCCGCAGACCCACTGCTCACCTCGCTGACCCTGGCGAGGTTCGCAGCCGTCAGGAAGCCCGTAATTGCAGGCGTAAAATGGGGAAAAGCCTCAAAACTGCCTGTTAACGATCTGTTAACAGGCAGTTAATTGGCTCTAATCCCCTTCCTGCCTCGAGGAGACGGATCCCTGCGCGACTCGGCGACCCGCCTCCCGGGAAGATGGCACGGCGGTGGATTGGGAGCGGGTTGATACCCGCTCCCAGTTTCTGCCATTTTCCCAGCAGTCCCGCCTCCATACCCGCCTCCCCAGGGCTGGGAAAATTCCCCCCAAGGAGATATTAGGACAGATGATCAAAAGCTTGGTCAAAGAGGTAAATTTTAAGGAGAATCTAGAAGGTGGAGAGGTGGAGAGGTTTAGGGAGGGAATTCCAGACCTTAGGGCCGAGGCAGCTGAAGGCACGGCCGCAGAGTACCAGAGCTCAGTCATTTACCTTGAATAAGTCATTGCAATAATTGTTCACTAACAGTGTTTTCTACTTTCCCCACTGATTACAGTTGAATTATCAATATAAACTGCTGTGGCTCAGTTCCAGGTTGGTTCAGATCAGACTATCCTGAAGCAAGTTTTCAGCCTGACAGTATTTTTTTTCATCCTAATGTTTACGTGTACAGGCTACGTCAACTCTATCTTCACGGCACAGTAAAAGCCTTTTTTACGGCTGTACTTTTTCATCTTTACATCGAGTGTCAGAAAGTATTGATGGAAGACCTCTTAAATGTGTAAGTGTATGCATGAGTATATCTCTGTCCTCTGCAGTGCAAAGTGTTTACACATGCTGCAGAATGTGATGTAAATGTTTTACTCCATGTAAATCAGCCGTGGTAAAATATAACTGGGCAAAGTGGGTGTGGGATATCTGTATGTATTTTACGTGCAGTTAGACGAAGCTGACACTGAAATATGGCGAACATGTAAACGTGTTAATAGATGCCGCCAGTTGCGCTTAAGTGAAAGGCGGCCACTTGTCCAGCCTGCCTCGTCATGGTCAGCAGCAGGAATCATGCTGCGGCCACGGGTCGGGAAGTGTTAACCTGACACGGAAGGAACTTCTGGCTCACGTAGCGGCTGCTTTTTTTTTTAATCTAAAGGGCAGAAGAATTGATCATGCTCACTTGCCGAATTACACCACAGTGCAAACAGTTCGAAATGGTGGTACCATTACTCAGAAGCCGTTCTGCTATCCTGAGAACTGCTGACTCTGTTGTCTCTCAGCGTGACAGAGTTAGCGTTGATAGTGTATTCAGTAATAATTTATCTGCGCAGGGTTCTTTGACGTGATAATGTAAAGTGCAATACAATTTCCAAGTGCAAATTGCATGCACCATCCAGGACACTTACTTGCCAAGAGTATGCTGCTAAAATAATGCAGTGTTATAAACTAAATGTCACAACTATATTTGTACTCCTGGACCTGTAGGCATCTTCATTAGTAACTGCATAGTAAAAGCATACAGTTGCTGCTGAGTTAGTAACCCTCAATATTCAGCTATACTGCTTTGTAATTTAGCTCCTGAAAGTTAAGTCATCCAATTTATTGCTGTAACAAGTATATATGAGTCATTTGTCTTGTACAAGTTACTGTAGCTTACTGTCAGCCAGTGGCTCAGCTGGTAGTACCCTTGCCTCTAGGGCCATGAAGGTTGTTGGTTCAAGTCCCAACTCCAGAGAATCACAGAATCACAGAAACCCCACAGTGCAGATAGAGGCCATTTCGGCCCATCGAGCCTGCACCGACACATATCCCAGCCGATCCCCGTAACCCCTACACCAACACATATCCCACCCTATCCCTGTAACCCCACGTATTTAATCCCCCTAACACTAAGGGTCAATTTATCATAGCCAATCAACCTAACCCGCACATTTTTGGAGTGTGGGAGGAAACCGGAGCACCCGGAGAAAACCCACGCAAACACGGGGAGAATGTGCAAACTCCACACAGACAGTCGCCCGAGGCCGGATTCGAACCCGGGTCCCTGGCGCTGTGAGGCAACAGTGCTAACCACTATGCCACCGTGCTGCCCTTGAGCACAAAAATCTAGGCTGACACTCCAATACAATGCTGAGGAAGTGCTGCGCTGTCAGAGGTGCTGTCTTTCAGATGAGACGTTAAACCGAGGCCCTGTCTCCTCTCTCAGATGGACGTAAAAGATCCCATGGCACTATTTTGAAGAAGAGCAGGGCACTTATCCCTGGCCAATATTTATCCCTCAATCAGCATCACTAAAAAACAGATTATCTGGTCATTATCACATTTCTGTTTGTGGGAGTTTGCTGTGTGCAAATTGGCTGCTCCATTACAGCAGTGACTACACTTTAAAAAGCATTTCATTGGCTATAAAGTGCTTTAGGATATCCTGAGGATGTGAAAGGTGCTATATAAATGCAAGTCTTTCTTTTATAATACCCTGTTCGAAAAAGAGGACATTATAGTAACTGGGGGACACTCGTAAAACCAACCAGGTTTCATTGAGCCTGATTGGTCTGTTTCATTGAGGCAAAATAGGAAGCTGAAAGATATAAATCTTGTTGGGGGAGGGGGGGAGTGGTGCAGGGAAATAACAACATCTGTAACAGAGAAGCATCTAAAGAATTGTGTAACTAGTGACTTTGGGAAGGTGGCGGTAAGGCTGGCTATTTAGGCTTGAGTTAGCTCAAGGACAATATGTATGGCGGTGTAAGATTGGAACCCAGTTGATGCGTTATCTGAGCTGTGCCAGTACGTGGTAGTTCAGGGCACTGTTGAGAGATCAGTCAGCCTGGCAGACCTGAGACTAGAGATGTAGCGTATGTACCTTTAAGGGGAGAACTACTTTTTTACAGCTCCTGTATACTGTAGTACTGGCAGTGACCACACCGGTATATAAACCCTGAGTAGGGATCTGTACTTTAGTTTTTGAGTAACCTGCATCCAGTAAACACCTGTTAATTGTTCCTCTGCAGTCTCTGTCGATTTATTGAAGAAACATAGAAACATAGAAGATTGGAGCAGGAGTAGGCCATTCGGCCCTTCGAGCCTGCTCCGCCATTCAACGAGATCATGGCTGATCATCCAAACCCTAGCACCCGGTCCCTACACCGACAGCCATCCCACCCAAGCCCTATCCCCATAACCCCGTAACCCCACGTATTTAATCCCCCCTAACACTAAGGGCCAATTTTTATCATGGCCAATCAACCTAACCCGCACATCTTTGGACTGTGGGAGGAAACCGGAGCACCCGGAAGAAACCCACGCAAACACGGGGAGAATGTGCAAACTCCACACAGACAGTCACCCGAGGCCAGATTTGAACCCGGGTCCCTGGCGCTGTGAGGCAACAGTGCTAACCACTATGCCACCGTGCTGCCCTGCCCTGCCCACCGTGTTGAATACCATACATTAACATTCACGGATTCAACAGTGGCGACAAGTTGATTCGAACCTACCTGCAATTCTGTAAAAGAAGGCCGATTCCACCAGTGTGGGCGTCGACCATCCGGAGAGGACTTGAACATCGCAGAGGAGGCTGTGGAGAGCTGGGCTTGGTTCCCCAGTCGAGACGATCCAGTACAGCGGGCTGGCAGCAGGTACGGCGCAGACCCTTCCCAGACGGCAGCGGCTGGAGCTGATCGATGGCACACAAAAAGGCCGAGCAGCGTCGACGGGGTAAGAGAGAGGGTGAAGTGCACAGGGCGCAGCCAGGGTTGAAGACCGAGCGGCATCAACGAGAGAAGGGAAAACGCGCAGAGCGTGGCCGGGGTTTCAAGGGCTGAGCAGCGTCCGCGGGGGAGGAAAGAAGCGCGGGAGACGCCATTTTGAGCCGGCGGAGAAGAAGGGAGAGCACGGGAGATGCCATTTTTAGCCAGTCTACCACACCCAAGGATGCAGAAGAGTGGCAGTGTCACAGCGTTCGACAATGAAGTCGAAGATTGGGCAACATATATAAAACGTGTAGAAGTGTACTGCAAGGCGAATGAAGTGCCAGATGCCAGGAAAGCACTGCTATTGTTGAATTCCATGGGTGCAAAAACATACGGCTTACTGCGAAACCTAATAACCTCAGAGAAGCCAGTGGAAAAGGATTTTGAAAGCATTGTGGCAATCCTACAGGACCACTTAAACCCCACACCACTGCTGATAGCTGAAAGATTTAAGTTTCACAAAAGGAACCAGCATAAAGATGAAAGTAATGCTGAGTATTTAACGGAACTGCGCAAACTATCGAAACACTGCCAGTTTGGAATGGGACTAGCAGATACTTTAAGGGACAAGTTTGTGTGTGGGCTTCAAAGTGAAGGAACCCAGAAACGGCTTCTATCAGAAAAGGATCTTACGCTGGACAAGGCTTTCAGCATGGCAGTATCACATGAAGCAGCCGCACGGGGTGCTGCAGAGATACAACGGAGATCGCAAGAATATGGCACAAATGAAATGCCATATGGAGCAGTGAAGTGTTATCGCTGCGGCAAAACAACACACGACCACAAGGACTGTTGGTTCAAGGACCAAGTGTGCAGACAGTATGGAAAAGTAGGGCACAGAGCAAGTGTCTGCAGGTCGGGAAAGAAAACCAGCAGCAAGAAATCTCCACAGGAGAAGTACAAAAAGGTACATAAGGTGACGGAGAGTAGTTCAGACGAACAGAAAAGTGATACAGACTCTGGAAGCAAGGAGCTGGGTTGTCTGAAACTACATCATGTAATAAAAATGGAGGATCACCAAACTATCTGGGTCACGCTCAAGATAGACGGAGTCCAAGTGAAAATGGAATTGGACACAGGATCAGCCCTAACAGTCATAAACCAAAGGGACTACAAGCGGCTATTCTCACATATACCCTTGAGAGATACAGAGATTGTCTTGAAGACGTACATGGGGCAAAAAGTCTACCCCAAAGGAAAAATAAGGGTGAACGTGATATACAACGGCAAGGAAACACCAAAAATGGACATATATGTATTGCCAGATGGAGGACCGCCACTACTAGGGCGTGAATGGATCCGGAAGATACAGCTAGATTGGCATTCCATACAAGCACTGACTGTAGATGCCAAAAAGGATGACGACGTCACACCGGGACGACTGTCAAAATGCTAACTGACGCACAAGAAGTGTTCCAGGAGGGACTCGGAACACTAAAAGGCATAACAGCAATGATCAAAATAGAGGAAAATGCAAGCCCAAAGCTTTTTAAGGCCAGACCGGTACCTTATGCGATCCGCCCAGCCGTCGAAGCAGAGCTGGAAGGTTTGGAACGTTCAGGAGTGCTATCCAAAGTGGACTGGAGCGAGTGGGCTACACCCATCGTTCCTGTAATGAAGAGGTTGTTGAGTAATACGCCTGGGGAACCAAAGAAGGTTCGCATCTGTGGGGACTTTAAGGTGACAGTGAACCCAGTCCTTCACACTGTACAATATCCGCTTCCGCGGATTGAAGATATTTTCGGCCCGCTATCTGGAGGGAAACACTTCACCAAGATTGATCTGGCCCAGGCGTACCTGCAAATGGAGGTAGAAGAAGCCTCGAAACAGTACTTCACGATCAACACTCATAAAGGTCTCTACCAATACAACCGGCTGGTGTTCGGGGTAGCATCAGCTCCGGCTATTTGGCAAAGGGCAATGGATCAAGTCCTGCAAGGGATTCCAGGGACCCAGTGTTATTTGGACGACATCCTGGTCACGGGCGAAAATGACAGTGATCACCTCGCCAACCTGGAGCAGGTGCTCACTAGATTGAAGGATTATGGGCTCCGAGCTAATCGCCACAAATGCGAGTTTTTCCAGAAGCAGATCTCGTATTGTGGCCACGTTATTGATGAAGAGGGGTTACATAAGTCCCCTGAAAAGATTGAGGCAGTAGTCAAGGCTCCAGCACCGGAAAATGTGTCACAACTGAGGTCGTTCCTCGGGTTGGTGAACGACTACCATAAGTTATTGCCGAATTTGTCTACAGTTCTACACCCACTGAACACCCTACTGCAAACGGGGGTACCATGGAAGTGGAATGACGAATGTAAACGAGCTTTCCAGAAGTGCAAAGAATTGATCACATCAAAAGAGGTGTTGGCTCATTTCAACCCAGCACTACCAATTCGGCTGGCGTGTGATGCATCACCCTATGGCATTGGAGTGGTGCTGTCGCACAAATTCCCGGACAGCTCGGAGAGGCCAGTAGCCTTTGCGTCTCGGTCACTAACCTCAGCCGAGCGTAACTATGCCCAGATTGACAGGGAGGCCCTCAGCCTAGTGTGGGGAGTGAAAAAGTTCAACCACTATCTGCACGGGCAGAAGTTCACCTTGCTGACTGACCACCAACCACTTGTCTCCATCTTTAACCCAAAGAAGGGCGTTCCGGTGATGACTGCGCAACGGCTACAAAGGTGGTCCCTTTTTCTAGGGGCGCACCAATATGATATCGAGTATAGGGTGCGAAACAGCATGGAAACGCTGATGGGCTATCACGCCTGCCACTACCTACTGCGGAGGAAGCACCAGCAGTGGATCCTGTCGAAATATTTCATTCGACTATAATTGAATGCTTGCCAGTAACTAACGCTGGTATAGAGAAGGAGATCCGAAATGACCTGACACTGTCTCGGGTATATGATTTGACGGTGAAGGGATGGCCAGCACATGGCGACTCACTGTTGCCAGCATTCTCATCCAGAAGAGAACAGCTGTCAGTATGCCAGGGGACCTTGATGTGTGGATCCCGAGTGGTAATTCCACCCAAGTTAAGGGAGAGAGTGCTCAATGAGCTTCACGAAGGCCATCTGGGAGGGGTGAAAATGAAAAGCCTTGCTAGGGCTTATGTGTGGTGGCCGGGGATCGATCAGCAAATCGAGGACCTGACAAAGAGCTGCTCAAGATGCCAGAAGGTCCAAAATGCACCACCACATGCCCCTCTACACCCATGGGAGTGGCCCTCATCTCCATGGCAACGGGTGCATATTGATTTTGCTGGTCCATTCATGGACTCAATGTTTTTAATAGCTGTGGATGCGCACTCGAAATGGCCTGAGGTGATCAAAATATGCTCCACCACCACGGAGAAAACTATTGCAGTCCTACGGACCATCTTTGCCAGGAACGGCTTGCCAGAGCAGATTTGCTCTGATAACGGACCACAGTTTGTGTCTGATGAGTTGCGAAGATTTATGAAATGGAATGGGGTAAGGCATTACACCTCCGCTCCGTATCATCCAGCCACCAATGGATTGGCTGAGAGGTTTGTGCAAACCTTTAAAAAAGCAGTAAGGGCCATGTGCGATGACAACATTCCACTGCAGCATAAGGTGGACAATTTCCTGTTAGCCTACAGAAATGCGACACATACAGTCACCAACCAGACCCCGGCCATGATGTTCTTTAACCGAAGGTTGAGATCTCGTCTGGATTTGCTCAAACCAAATGTACGAAGAGATGTTGAGAATAAGCAATTCCAGCACATCAATGAGAAGCTGACAAGGAGCTTCAATGTAGGGCAACCAGTCTTGGCTCGCGACTACCGAACAGAGAAATGGCAACCAGGAACGATATGCACACGGCAGGGGCCACTAATGTACACCATGGATGTTGGGGAGAACATTGTGAGACGCCATGTCGACCAGATCCTAGAGTCACAGGAAAGAGTCCACCCCAGGTCTCGCGTACCTGGTGATGAACCCGACATACCGGTAGCATCTACCCCAGAAACAGTAGCATTGGAAGCTGATGAACCAACCGACGACAGGGGGCCAGAATCGCCTCCACACCAAGAGCAAGACACTCAGGAAAGGCGCTATCCAGAAAGGATCAGGAAGCCGCCCCAAAGACTGAATTTATAAATGGACTATTTGCCGTTAATGTTACATGTTAAAAGTGTTAATTGTTAAATGAATGTTATGGTACTGTTAATCTAAAGGGGAGGAATTGTAGTGTATGTACCTTTAAGGGGAGAACTACTTTTTACAGCTCCTGTATACTGTAGTACCGGCAGTGACCACACCGGTATATAAACCCTGAGTAGGGATCTGTACTTTAGTTTTTGAGTAACCTGCATCCAGTAAACACCTGTTAATTGTTCCTCTGCAGTCTCTGTCGATTTATTGAAGAATACCATACATTAACATTCACGGATTCAACAAGAGATTTTACCCATTTGACCCCAGATAACTCTGCAAGCCAGTGCCCAACTGGATAAGGCAGACCCAGCGCAATAGGAAGCCTCCCAGTACTCTGTACTGGAAAGCTACATGTTATTAGCTGGTTAAACTAACAAACGGTATCCTTTGACACACTTGGGAGTACCTAAGCCACAGCTTTTGCAAACCTGCACTATTAAGTGTTTTGGACTTGGGTAAGTGCAGTACATTCCTATAAACAGAAACTTAAGTTGTTTATTTTTAATAGTTTACTTTGGAGACTCCTTCCTGAATGTTTGTCTGGGGCCGACACATCCTGCTGGATGGACATCACTGGGGTGGTCTGGCTCTCCTCTGGTATTGACTGACTAATTTGGTTTCCCTTACTGCCTCCTACTGCTGATTCTCCTCCAATGTGTATATCGTGTAAAGTGGGATTCCCATTGGGGGAAGCTCAAATTCGCAGCCTTCAGATACCTCCTAATTCCCCTTCAGTAGAAGCCGTCTCCATTGGTGAAGGCTTCCTGAATAAAATGGTGGAAACATTTTGCAGGTCCTGTAAGCTGCAGGGTTCTCAAAATTCCCGCACTCCCCAAATTATGGATCAAGGGACCCTGTTTTGGACAAGTTATTAAAAACAGGGTACCCAAAATGACTTCTGTAACCTCATGATCAAAACCGACAGGATTTTTAAACAGGGCTCTGAAAACAGGCAGGCCCGGAGACGAAACTTAAAATGCAGGAATCTGTGAGAAGGAACTCGCTGGAGCCAGCCAGACAAAGTAAACACAGAATATGCATTCATTCGACTTGAATCCAATCAAGCTAGAATGGGCCTATAATCGTGGCCATTAGGTTTCTGCATGTTTAATGGATAACAGCTCACAGTAGCCATCAAGTCAGGATGGGGACAATTAGGTCTTATCCATGACAAACAACCAGGACATCGGGGCCATTAGACCCGGAGACAACCACTCCACAAGTCATTAAAATAAGTGGTTGTAATCATTTAAACAAGCCCGCCAAAAGTTAAACAATGGACTGACCTGATTTGGCGCGCAGATAAGGAGTTGAAGAAACGGGTATAATTGTAGGCCCACGAGTGGCAATCGCGCTCTGGCTCTTGCTCTTGACTCTTGACTCTGACCTCTTGTCAGTGGCCTTGGCCTGCTGCCTCTCGTACTCGCGCCCTGGCCTCGTGGCGGGCTCTCTTCTCGCTCCCCGCACCGCTCAACAACCAAGGACATCCATTACACTGGGGCCAAACGCGGGAGGAGAACGAGACCCGAGTTCAATACCACACAGGACACACAGGCCACAAAGGGACTAGACGAGACGAGACGAGACGAAGAAGAAGGTAACCGATAAAAGCAGAGAAGGGCAGAGAAAGATGCATTGGTAAAAACCAAATGCCTAGTTATAAGCTGGCGTTTGGTGAAGAAAGTGGTAACGCATGTATGGACAGTGAGAATAAGTTGGCGTTTGAACATTGCGAATAAGCTGGCGTTAAACGCGGGTGGCAGCGCCTGCGACGAATAAACCGGCGCCCAAAGCTTGGATAGTGAAATCATTCAGACGGTAAAGACCGCCGATGACTGCCCGAGGGAGAAGAAGAAGAAAACCCATCGCGACGAGACGACGATGGCAGCTGAGGAAAAGGAGGGAGCTTCGCATCAACAACTTCAGCGCCGCGCCCTGAGACCACATGGCGACGGGGTACCCCAAAGGACAGTAGGAACAGACCTCAAAACTCACAACCATTAAAGCAACAGGTTTTGGACTGGTGAGCATGAATTCCTGGCCCCTCAGAGCTTAATCTAGTTAGGTATAGGGGGTGGGATAATGATAAGGGGATTGTTAATGTAATTGTTTTCCCTCGATGTGCCGTGTGTTCCCCATTCCCATATAAGTGTAATTATTGTTTATGCCTGTATTTTCATACCAGTAATTTTTCATAAGATTGTTGTATTCTGTTTTCAATAAAATCTTGGTTTTCTTATACCAAACCACTTGTCTACTCGATTTTCTGTATCGACGCCTGTACCTAAGTTCGGTGTCTAGAACCCAGGGGTGTGGGAGCGATTCGAACCACTCAGAGGACAGTCAGAGGCGAAGCTGACTGGGCGCACACGCCAACCCCCTACAGTCCCTACAGGCAGTCCCCGGAAGTTGCCAAAGCCTGGAGAAGCAATCTCGCCTTCCCTTTAAACAGCCACTTCCACCTTGATGAGCAGGTCCTGGCTTGGGCCTAAAATAAAAGAACATTGCAGGAAAACTTCAAATAATGGAATCTGTCTTCTAATAATGGGCTGAAATGGTATTTTTAGCATACTGCCGGTAAGTGCTTGCTGCTGAACTGAACCCACCTAGTAAACCATCAAGCGACAGTAAAAGCATTGAAAGTATATTTATTGCCAGTGCAATTTTCCCTTAATTGGTCCATTGCTTGATCTTATCTCCTGTGTCCATCCAAGCTTGGCCTACTCGCATTGTTCATTTTTAGGATTCAAGTCATAGAATAGTAAATTGAATGTGATTGGGGCTTCACACATAACATTTGTAGTTCCAATAACCTTTAACATTCAATCTTTTCTATACAAGCTCATCGACCACGATTCTAATTTTTAACAACTGTGGATTGGAAAAAAACTTTTTACCCTTTTCTGAGGAGTTATCGGCTTTTTCTTTTGCCATGTTCTCCTGTTTGCTCCCGTCTTCCCAACATCCCGGCCTGTTGCTGGCATGTGACTCCAAGGGCAGTCCTCCCAGTGCCTCATCGAAGTGGCCATTCTTCGTGTGTGAAGCCAGAAGGGTGTGAATGTCAGCAGGCTGTTCAACTGTGAAAGGCATTGCTACCAAGCCTGGCCCTGTCCTCAAATCACGTGTGCTTTCCAGCAGAGGTTGCTGGGCAGCGATCAGGTTGATGGAACCCTGGCTGATTATCCCCTCCCTCATTGACAGATCAATTGTAATACTGTACCACTGCCCCTTCTCCGAGATCAGCTGTCTTGGCACGGACCAGAAATTGAGCCATAATTAAAAAGAAAAAAACCTGTAAATACTCAAACATTAACACGTCCTTTTCTTTCTTCTGGTGATGTTGGCTTGGCGGTTACATTCAGTGCATTCTGTTTTTGATTTCTGTCTGCTACATTGGGCAGTGCCTTTATTCAACATGCCCTTAAGTGAACTATCTCTCAGGCTTGACTGACGTCCATACATTTATAAATCTCTAATCCAAATTAGTCTTAAGTACGGGTAAACTCTCACCGTGGCCAATTTCCCCATGATAGAAATTACCAGCCTTAATATAGACGTTCCTAGTTGTACTTGACTATGAAATACTATCTAATCTGGCTCCTGAAGAGTTCATCCTTTTGGCACAAGGGTTACCCACCTCATCACAGGGCTCTGTTGGCTGCCCTCATCATTAGGGTGGTGCTCTCTTTGGCACTCTCGCTTCTAAGTCAGACGGTCGTAGGTTCAAGTCCCGTTCAAAAGTTGCACGCAATTCTAGACTGATATGCCAGTGCAGAACTGAGGAAGTGCTGCACTGTCATAGATGCTGTCTTTCAGGTGAGATGTTAAACTGAGGACATAAAAAGATCCCATGGCAACATTCATAGAAACATAGGAGCAGGAGTAGGCCATTTGGCCCCTCGAGCCTGCTCTGCCATTTAATGAGATCATGGCTGATCATCCAAATTCAGTACCCTGTCGCTGCCTTCTCCCCATATCCCTTGATCCCTTTAGCCTTAAGAAATATATCTAACTCCTTCTTGAATATATTTAATGACTTGGCCTCAACTGCCTTCTGTGGTAGAGAATTCCACAGGTTCACCACTCTCTGGGTGAAGAAATTCCTCCTCATCTCTGTCCTAAATGGCTTACCCCTTATCTTTAGACTGTGACCCCTGGTTCTGGACTCCCCCACCATCGGGAACATCCTTCCTGCATCTAGTCTGTCTAGTCCTGTTAGAATTTTATAAGTTTCAATGAGATCCCCTCTCATTCTTCTAAACTCCAGCGAGTATAAGCCCAATCGACCCAATCTCTCCTCATACGTCATTCCTGCCATCCCAGGTATCAGTCTTTGAAGAAGAGCAGGGGTGTTCTCCCTGGTGTCTTGGCCAATATTTATCCCTAAAACAGGTGATCATTTTGTTGCTGTTTGTGGGAACTTGCTGAGTACAAATTGGCTGCTGCATTTGCCTTCATGTCCGCTTCAGGGATACTTCATTATCTATAAAGTGCTTTGGGATGTCGTGGGGTTATAAAAGGCACCATAATATAAATGCAAATTTTTCTTGAGTTCATGCTTTAAGCACAAAGGTGTCGTATATAAAATTCCCATTCAGACTGAATGACATGAATCATCATTGTGCAGAGTTTACTGGAACTACATCGCTATAGAACAAAAATAATGTATAAGTGTCTGAAAAGCTTGGAGTAAACGGTAGGGAGGAGCCATGAAAATCAGGGTTTACCACTCTAAAACAGAAGCCAAAGCCTGGGACTTGTAAACTACCAAAGAATATGAATGGATTCTTCCAATCACGCTGCAGCTCCTCACTCCTCCAGTAGACTGCAGGGATCTGATGCCCCCGTCATTGAACACTAAAAGAATAAAGCAGTCTATCCTCACTCAGCTACCAGGCACTAGGCGCACACCAACCATCGGGGGTCATTTTGACTTTGTGCAATGGCGTAAAACAACAACAACTTGTATTTTTATGGCGCCTTTAACATGGCAAAACATCCCGAGGTGTTTCACAGGTGCGTCATCGAACAGAATTTGACACTGAGCCACAGAAGGTGATATTAAAGAAAGAAAGACTTGCATTTATATAGCGCCTTTCACGACCACCGGATGTCCCATGGCGCTTTACAGCCAATGAAGTACCTTCTTTTTGAAGTGGAGTCACTGCTGTAATGTGGGAAACGCGGCAGTCAATTTGCACACAGCAAGCTCCCACAAAAAGCAATGTGATAATGACCAGGTAATCTGTTATAGTGATGTTGATTGAGGGATAAATATTGGCAAGGACACCGGGGAGAACTCCCCTGCTCTTATTCAAAATAGTGCCGTAGGATCTTTCATGTCCACCTGAGAGGACCTCAACTTAACATCTCATCTGAAAGATAGCACCTCCGACAGTGCAGCACTGGAGTGTCAGCCGAGATTTTTATGCTCAAGTCTCTTAGCGTGGGACCTGAACCACATACCCTTCTGACTCCGAGGTAAAGGTGTTACCAACTGAGCCACAGCTGATATTACAGTACTTTGCACATTAGGGCAGATGACGTAGGTTTTAAGCAGCATTTTAAAGGAGGAAAGAGAGGTAGAGAGGCAGAGAAGTTTAGGGAGGAAATTCCAGCACTTAGAGCCTTGGCAGCTAAAGGCACGACCGCCAATGGTGGAGCGATTAAAATCAGGGATGCTCAAGAGGCCAGAATTGGAGGAGCACAGATATCACGGAGGGTTGTGGGGCTGGAGGAGATTACAAAGATAGGGAGGGGAGAGGCCATGGAGGGATTTGAAAACAAGGATGCGGATTTAAAAATCAAAGTGTTGCTTAACTGGGAGCCAATGTAAGTCAGTAAAACGTGATAGTGAATCGGCTGCCCGTTGTACAGCTCTCCCGATTTTTATTTCCATTTAATCAAAATTATCCCCATATTGTTTAGCCTGAGCAAACCATCACCAGTAATGAGGAACTCTGTTGAATTAAGAATAGCAGGCTAATTGAAGACCTCTTCATGCAGACCATTCTCAATTGACCTGTGCATCCTCAGGCTCAGTTATACAGGACCTTGGTGAGACCACACCTGGAGTACTGTGTGCAGTTTTGGTCTCCTTACCTAAGAAAGGATATACTTGCCATAGAGGGAGTGCAGCGCAGGTTCACCAGACTGATTCCTGGGATGGCAGGACTGTCGTATGAGGAGAGATTGGGTCAACTAGGCCTGTATTCACTAGAGTTTAGAAGAATGAGAGTGAATCTCATTGAAATGTATAAAATTCTGACAGGGCTAGACAGACTGGATGCAGGGAGGATGTTTCCCCTGTCTGGGGGCTCTAGAACGAGGGGTCACAGTCTCAGGATATGGGGTAGGACATTTAAGACTGAGATGAGGAGAAATGTCTTCACTCAGAGGGTGGTGAACCTGTGGAATTCTCTACCACAGAAGGCTGTGGAGGCCAAGTCACTGAATATATTTAAGAAGGAGATAGATAGATTTCTAGACGCAAAAGGCGTCAAGGGGTATGGGGAGAGAGCGGGAATATGGTATTGAGACAGAGGATCAGCCATGATCATATTGAATGGCGGAGCAGGCTCGAATGGCCGAATGGCCTATTCCTGCTCCTATTTTTCTATGTTTCTAAGTTCTATGTTTCTATGTTCCTGTAGAGTTCAGGCAATCATTCCTTATTACTTAACCCTCTCTCATTTTAGAAACATAGAAGATAGGAGCAGGAGTAGGCCATTCGGCCCCTCGAGCCTCTTCCGCCATTTAATGAGATCATGGCTGATCATCCAAATTCAGTACCCTGTCCCTGCTTTCTCCCCATATCCCTTGATCCCTTTAGCCTTAAGAAATATATCTAACTCCTTCTAGAATATATTTAATGAATTGGCCTCAACTGCCTTGTGTGGTAGAGAATTCCACAGGTTCGCCAGTCTCTGGGTGAAGAAATTCCTCCTCATCTCAGTCCTAAATGGCTTACCCCTTATCCTTAGACTGTGACCCCTGGTTCTGGACTCCCCCGCCATCGGGAACATCCTTCCTGCATCTAGTCTGCCTAGTCCTGTTAGAATTTTATAAGTTTCAATGAGATCCCCTCTCAGTCTTCTAAACTCTAATGACTATAAGCCTAATTGACCCAATCTCTCCTCATACGTCATTCCTGCCATCCCAGGTATCAGTCTGGTGAGTCTTCACTGCACTCCCTCCATGGCAAGAACATCCTTCTTTTTAAACCACTCTTTCAATAAATTCCCATCCCACACTTCCTTTTGGTGATTGGCATTGTTAACATTCACCTGTGACAATGGTGAAGTAACAAGCAATAAAAAATGCATCCTTAATTTATTTTATCTTTATAAAATGAAACCTGCCTAGCAAATAATTGTACATGGACCTGTGAACACAGTAGTGTGGGTAGTCAAAGGCCTAAAGCAGAAGTAAGGGTGATAAATGCCTTGCATTGGACGCATTGTTGGAACTGATGCCATATACTGTATATGGCATAAAGTATAGCTTGGTTCTAGCTTTCGGGTGCCAAGTTTACCCTGCTTTTAATAACACTGAAAGATCACATAGCAAAAACGTTGGCTGGTATGCAAATCCCTCTTTTAGATTTTGTTCTTAACACTTCGAGGACTGCAGTCTAGGCAAAACTTTATTTGTATCCACTCTCCATCAACCTGAGCTCATCCAAAACTCTGCAGCCCGTATCCTAACTCGCACCAAGTCCCGTTCATCCATCACCCCCTCTGGTCGCTGATCTACATTGGCTCCTGGCCAACCAACGCCTATAATTTAAAATTCTCATCCTGGTGTTCCATTCCCTCCATGGACTTCTCCCTTCCCTATTTCTGTAACCACCTCCAGTTCTACAACCCTTTTGGAACTCTACGTTCCTTGAATTATGGCCTCTTGTGCATCTCCGACTTCCTTCGCCCCATCATTGACAGCCGTGCCTTTAGCTGCCAAGGCCCTAAGCTCTGAAATTCCACCCGGAAGCCTCTCTACCTATCTCCCCTCCTTTAAGACATTCCTTAAAGCTTACAATGTCAGCTGCGGTTCAGTTGGTGACACCCTTGCCTCTGAATCATGAAAGTTGTGGGTTCATAGTCCCACTCCAGAGACTTGAGCACAAAAATCTCGGCTGACACTCCAGTGCAGTATTGAGGGAGTGCTGCACTGTTGGGAGGTGCCGTCTTTCAGATGAGACGTTAAACCGATGCCCCATCTACTCTCTCAAGTGGACATGAAAGATCCCATGGCACTATTTTGAATAAGAGCAGGGGAGCTATCCCCAGTGTCCTGGCCAATATTTATCCCTCAATCAACATCACTAAAACAGATTATCAGGTCATTATCACATTGTTGTTTGTGGGAGCTTGCTGTGTGCAAATTGGCTGCTGCGTTTCCCACATTACAACAATGACTCCACTTCAAAAATACTTCAGTGGCTGTAAAGCGCAATGGGACGTCCGGTAGTCGTGAAAGGCGCTATATAAATGCAAGTCTTTCTTTCTACCTCTTTGACCAAGATCACCTGTCCTAATGTCTCCTTTTTTGGCTTGGTATCATTTTTTTGTTTAATAACACTCCTGTGAAGTGCCTTGGGACGTTTTACTATAATAAAAGAACTATATAAATGCAATTTTTTGTTGTATTATTTCCTTCTAAACTAATGGTAATACAGGTAGACTATCCTTTATCCGAACTTCCGAAAACCGAAACCCTCTAAAAACCGAAAGTTTTTTCGTTCAGCGTAAGTTGTGCGCACGACATGACCAGAGTGGCGCACGACTTACGCTGAGCAGGGCAGAGGGTCACTGAGTTCCCTCCTGGGTAGGAGATTGCAGGCCGAGCCGGGCAGTGTGAAGGAGGTATACCGGGAGAGTGAACCCAACAATACAGTGGCCCGTCCGATAGCTGCAGCGGCCTGTCCGATATTCTTTTCTCCCCCCCCGACCCCCACCCTTTCGGATAAGGGATAGTGTATCCTTTATCCGCACTTCCGAAAACCGAAATCTCTGTCGTGCGCACGACCCCGACCCCCCCGACCCCCCGCCGACCCCCCCGCCGATGCCGACCTCCGCCCCCAACCCCCCGCCGACCCCCCCGCCGACGCCGACCCCCGCCCCCGACCCCCCGCCGACCCCCGCCGACCCCCACCCCCGACCCCCCCGCCGACCCTCGCCGACCCCGACCCCCGCCGACCCCGACCCCCCGCCAACCCCGACCCCCACCCCCACCCCCGACAAATTTCCCAGTCTTATAAAATACCTTCTGAAATCCGAAATTTTCCAAAAACCGAAACACGGCTGGTCCCGAGGTTTTCGGATAAAGGATAGTCTACCTGTGCGAGGCGTGAAAGGGATGCTGATAATGCTGATAGTATTTAAGGAGCTCGTTTAGAGCATTTCTCCTGTCCTTTCACTCTGTCATTAAGGAATTTTGCTGAAGTGAAGAATGGCCTTACACAGTGCAGGAAATTTAAGAGGATATTTCCTCCAAGGTATGCGTCCCCTCGCTCATGGACATTGTGATCCAAGATGGGAATGGTGGGCAGCCTGTTCCCAAAGCCTGTTCCCAAGTCATCAGCAATGCTATGCAGGACACACTTAGGGACAGCCTAGTGAAAACGTCCAATCTGTTTCACTCTCTTGTCCTCTTCCTTGCAGGCATGTCTGTCATTAGGAATTCAGCTGTAAGTTTGTATATTTGTACTTCTTTAGTATGGTAGCATAGTGGTTATGTTACTGGACTAGTAACTCCAGAGGCCTGGACTAATGATCCTGAGACATGAGTTCAAATCCCACCACAGCAGCTGGGGAATTTAAATTCAATTAATTAAATTAATCTGGAATAAAAAGCTAATATCATGAAACTACCGGATTGTTGTAAAAACCCGTCTGGTTCCCTTTAGGGAAGGAAATCTGCTGTTTTTACCCGGTCTGGCCTATATGTGACTCCAGACCCACAGCAATGTGGTTGACTCTGAACTGCCCTCTGTGGTTCAAGAAGGTGACTCACCACCACCTTCTCAAGGGCACTTAGGGATGAGCAATAAATGCCGGCCTTGCCAACGACACCCACATCCCATGAACGAATAAAAAAAAAAGTAATTTTTCCGCTAAGCTGTTGATTTTGATCTAATGGTATTAAGAAAGAAAGAACTTGCATTTATATAGCGCCTTTCACAACCTCAGGATGCCCCAAAGCGCTTTACAGCCAATGACATACTTTCGAAGTGTAGTCACTGTTGTAATGTAGGAAACATGGCAGCCAATTTGCGCACAGCAAGCTCCCACAGACAGCAACGAGATAATGGCCAGTGATTAGCAGTATAGAGTTGAGGGAGAGGTTGGTGCTTCACTGTCAAATCTCGGAATTCTTGATAATGCGTCACTCCACCCCCCACAACCCCCGCCCCCTTAACCCCCCCCCAGCACCAACCCCCCCCCCCCCCCCCTCCAAGGCAGCCCAACACAAAATTCCCACTGCATCGGTCCTGGGGAATGCTGGGTGGGGGAGATTCAAATGTGGTCCACAGCCTGACCACCTGATGCACAAATAATATTTAGGGAATAGACCAACTGGACTCAAATTTAACCTTGGAACACCATTTCAATTCTGTAGGACATTCCAAGTATACTGCAACTTAAAAATGTTTGCATATTTCTTTAATTCTATACGGTAATATTCACAAGCGGAAATTTACTGGACACAATCTCTTGCAGATGTCAAATGATCAAGTGTGAATGCTTCATAAACTGATAGGCACTTTCAATACTCAAGAGGGTTAAAATACTTAGATTAAAAAAGGCCTTTTAAGCTGTGCCATTTCATGGTTACTTGACAGAATTTATGCCCAAATGATGTAGCTTCATATTGATGATCACTGAATATGTAAATCTGCCTTTGTAATGTGGCTAAGGTTTATTTTCATTTTCACTAAGATAAACCTAGTTCATTTTAAACAAGACTGAAATGAATTGCCAAGTGGGTGCAGCAGTAATATACTCCAGAGGCTATAATGCTTTGTTCTCCATACAGTGAGTGGTGCTGTGTCAAGAAGCATATACTGTCTTGAATACTTGTCAGGTTGAAGGTAGTGAAAAGTAATTTGGCCCACATACGGTTTATTTATTTTAGGCTAGCGCAAAGACCAGTGACCACAGATTTCTCCACGAGTAGGAAATACTTGCACTCGGGGCTAATTTTTTTGGCAAAGTTAACATGCTGGTGATCGAAATAGGATTATTACAGAAGAGGAATTCAGCTAAGGCAAAGTCCTAAATTGGCCTGCTTTTTGCACAGATTACTGTAGAGTGTTCTGTCTCCCCAGTCCAGCAATCACGATAGCCCATTGCATTGGTTTACCTCAATAGATGCAGGCAAGGCGTTGCTCCTTTCTTGGCTTTATGTCCATTTCTTCTGGGATAGATGTAAAGCTCCTAATTGTTTCTGATTGATTCAGGAGAAAATAATGATGTCTAAACATGGTTACATGTCTCAATGCTACTTATATCTTAACGGGAAGCTAGATAAGTACACGAGGGAGAAAGGAATCGAAGGCTATGCTGAAAAGGTTAGATGAAGTAATGTAGGAGGAGGCCCGTGTGGAGCATAAACACCGGCACAGACCAGTTGGGCCGAATGGCCTGTTTCTGTGCTGTACATTCTATGTAATTCCATGTAATCTTTGGAAAATAAAGTTAAGATGAGTCACTGCAAAATGTCTAGAAGGTTAAAGGGAATGAGTCCTGACACTCATCTCCACTAAGCTGCACCAGTTCCATATGCTTCATCGAATCAAATTCAAATTCACCCTCTTCAAATTACTCCATGTCCTCGCTCCATCCTATCTGAGTGATCTTCTCCCACCATACATTCCTGTCTGCACCCTCTGCTCCTGTGACAGGGCTAGAACTCACTGCCGCCAGTGTGGCCTAATATTAGGAATGAGCTTCCTCCACACCCCACCTACCCCCATCCTGCAAAAGTCTTGCCACACTTCCTGTAAGAGAATATTGCATCCCTTGCAAATTGAAAGTGTAGCCCTGTAGTTTTCCATCCCTGCAAAGATTTAGCACCCTTTAGAACTTACACAATCCTAGAATGTGGATAAATGCGAGGTGGCAAAAACAGGAAGACAGATTATTATCTGAACGGCAATAGATTGGGAAAAGGGGAAGTGCAATGAGACCTGGGTGTCCTTGTGCACCAGTCACTGAAGGTAAGTATGCAGGTGCAGCAGACGGTTAAGAAGGCAAATGGTATGTTGGCCTTCATAGCAAGAGGATTCGAGTACAGGAGCAAGGATGTCTTGCTACAGCTGTACAGGGCCTTGGTGAGACCACACCTTGAGTATTGTGTGCAGTTTTGGTCACCTTATCTGAGGAAGGATGTTCTTGCCATGGAGAGAGTGCAGCAAAGATTCACCAGACTGATACCTGGGATGGCAGGAATGACGTATGAGGAGAGATTGGGTCGATTAGGCTTATATTCGCTAGAGTTTAGAAGAATGAGAGGGGATCTCATTGAAACTTATAAAATTCTAACAGGACTAGACAGACTAGATGCAGGAAGGATTTTCCCGATGGCGGGGGAGTCCAGAACCAGTGGTCACAGTCTAAGGATAAGAGGTAAGCCATTTAGGACTGAGATGAGGAGGAATTTCTTCGCCCAGAGAGTGGTGAATCTGTGGAATTCTCTACCACAGAAGGCAGTTGAGGCCAATTCATTAAATATATTCAAGAAGGAGTTAGATATATTTCTTAAGGCTAAAGGGATCAAGGGATATGGGGAGAAAGCAGGGACAGGGTACTGAATTTGGATGATCAGCCATGATCTCATTAAATGGCGGAACAGGCTCGAGGGGCCGAATGGCCTACTCCTGCTCCTATCTTCTATGTATCTATGTATCTAAAGATAGATGGTCAGTGCCCACTGCACTTATTTCTCTCCAAGCTATTCCAGAAGAGGGTACTATCAACACCCCACACTCAAGCTGTGCCCTGATTCCGAATTAACTAACTAGACTTATTTACAGAAATTAAACACAGAGATCAGTAAAATGACAGCAGGAAAAAGCCTGATCTTATGAAGCTGCACTCTGCTTTTGATAGTAGTGAGTGTAAAGAATCTCTTTACTAACCGTCTGCACATAGTCCAGCACTCACTTTCGGTTCTGTTCCTCCTGGGACCAACCTGGATCCCGTGCTTTCAAGGTTCCATCTTTTATAGTGTCAGCTGTGGCTCAGTTGGTAGCACACTCGCCTCTGAGACAGAAGGTTGTGGGTTTAAGTCCCACTCCAGGGACTCGAGCACGTAAATCTAGGTTGACACTCCAGTGGAGTGCTGCACTGTTGGAGGTGCCGTCTTTCAGATGAGACGCTAAACCGAGGCCCCGTCTGCTCTCTCAGGTGGACGTAAAAGATCCCATGGCACTATTTTGAAGAAGAGCGGGGGAGTTCTCCCTGGTGTCCTGGCCAATATTTATCCCATGATCAACATAACAAAAACAGATTATCTGGTCATTATCACATTGCTGTTTGTGGGAGCTTGCTGTGTGCAAATTGGCTGCTGCATTTCCCACATTACAACAGTGACTACACTTCAAAAAGTACTTCATTGGCTGTAAAGCGCTTTGAGGTGGTTGTGAAAGGCGTTATATAAATGCAAGCCTTTCTTTCTTACATTTCTCTCTGTGTGTCTGAGGCCAGAGGCTTAATTGTCCCATTAGCCCTTGCAATACCTGGAATTTGCTGCAAATTCTGGATAGACATAACAAAGGTGGATATTAATAGGTTAATGTTTCACCTTACAAACTCATTGCCAGGTGGCATGGTCCACAGGTCAACGTTGCGCACAGTATCCAAACTAAAGGGTAGATGTTCAGCTATACTGCTCAGGCATTAAGCATCGCCTGGGCTGTGCACAGAGAAGAAAATCTGGTGGGGAGGATTGCAACGTCCCTAACAGAACCTGTCTGATTTTCCTTCCCTTTAAATGATTGTAACAGGCATGCCATCCTCCCCCGCCCAGTTTTCCTCTTTGGATGTCAGCTGGTAGCACTCTCACCTCCAAATTTATCACTAAAACAGATTATCTGGTCATTATCACATTGCTGTTTGTGGGAGCTTGCTGTGCGCAAATTAGCTGTCACATTTCCTACATTACAACAGCGACTACACTTTAAAAGTATTTCACTGGCTGTAAAGTGCTTTGGGATGTCCTGAGGTCGTGAAAGGAGCTATATAAATTTTAATATTCCTTTCTTTATACCCAAGTGATGCCGTAGCTGAGCAGTATAGCTATAAATCCACCCCAAGGTCTCCCTGTCTTAATAAACACGTTAATCCTATCTGGAAGTCTAAAACAGAAGCCACTTCCTGGAAGCCAGGCATTCTGGAGTTGGGAGGCAATCTTGGAGCTTCCCAGCCCCAGCTTTACATTCATACAGAAAACTGTATTAATTTATATACATATAATGTATATGTATATGTATATAAAAAGCTAATTCTGCCACTATCTATCTGAATGCATTACAGACCTGGTAATTACATTATATAGGTACTTAATGATCATTTACTGCGGTTTATTTTTAAATTTACCATATTTCAATGTTTGCTATGACATTATGGGGATGATTTTAACTCTACCCACCTGGTGGAAACCAGGCGAGTGCGCATTTGAAAATATCCTGGTCAGTTAAGAACATAAGAACATAAGAAATAGGAGCAGGAGTAGGCCATTTGGCCCTTCGAGCCTGCTCCGCCATTCAACAAGATCATGGCTGATCTTCTACCTCATCTCCACCTTCCTGCACTATTCCCATATCCCTTGATTCCCTTCGTTCCCAAAAATGTATCGACCTCTGTCTTGAATATACTCAATGACTGAGCCTCCACAGCTCACTGGGGTAGAGAATTCCAAAGATTCACAACCCTCTGAGTGAAGAAATTTCTCCTCATCTCAGTCCTAAATGGTCGACCTCTTATTCTGAGACAGTGACCCCGTGTTCTAGATTCCCCAGCCAGGGGAAACATTTTTTCAGCATTAACCCTGTCAAGCCTCTTTAGAATTTTATATGTTTCAATGAGATCATCTCTCATTCTTCTAAACTCTAGGGAATACAGGCCTAGTCTACTCAATCTCTCCTCATAGGGCAATCCCCTCATCCCAGGAACCAGTCTAGTGAACCTTTGTTGCACTCCCTTTAAGGCAAATATGTCTTTCCTTAGCTGAGGAGACCAGAACTGTACACAGTACTACAGGTGTGGCCTCACCAATGCCCTGTATAATTGTAGTTGCCTGCCCTGGAGCCATAGGGAGGTGACCTGCTGGGATTTTCACCGCAGGCAGTAAGGACACCCCTCCCAAAGCCAGCGGGGTCCTACTTAGCATTTGCATGTCAGGTCCCAATGACGTCATCAGTACCCAACTGCGATTTTTTTATTGATAGGCCTAAGCGGGAAATGACAGTGAGTTTCACGCCAGGCTAACCCAGTGAGGAACCAGATTGGGCCAGAAGAGGCCCCA
The DNA here is from genome assembly GCF_052327205.1 of Somniosus microcephalus. Classification (NCBI taxonomy): domain Eukaryota; kingdom Metazoa; phylum Chordata; class Chondrichthyes; order Squaliformes; family Somniosidae; genus Somniosus; species Somniosus microcephalus. Next base: position 101,863,716 of record NC_141001.1, read on the forward strand.
AAAATGTAAGTTTACCTTTTTAAAAAAAAATTCTTTGTGGAGCCCGGAGGAGCAGGGATGCAGCTGACCCCTCGGCATTACCTGCTCTTGGTAGGCTGTCTCTGGGTCGTGCGTATTTGCACTGCTACCCACTCCGGACCGGTGAGAAGTTGGCCAGAGCCGGGAGTTGAAATACCCCAAGCTTTGTGTTTGTGGCAGTGGGTGAGTTTTGAAAAGCCATCAATACACGCCAACCGAAAACTGTGCTCTCAATCCGATGTTGTGCAATTGCACTGTCGAGGTTACAATTTTAACTGCTCAGCCTAATACGTTTTCTTAAATCTCCTCAGTTGGGTAAAACTGCTGATAAGGTTAGATGAAGTAGGGTGGGAGGGGGCTCGTGTGCAGCACAAATACCGGCATGGACCAGTTGGGTCGAATGGCCTCTTTCTATGCTGCAGACTCTATGGGTTGGATTTTCATTGAGGAGGCGGGTAGGAGGCGGGACTACAACTCCATCGAGTTCTAGCCAACCCATGCGATTTTGACTTGATTGACCTTGTTGAGCCCGCCTCAGCGTTTCACAGCTGTTTGAAGCTGTCAAACACTGACAATCTGCACTCATAGAAACATAGAAACATGGAAGATAGGAGCAGGAGTAGGCCATTCGGCCCTTCGAGCCTGCTCCGCCATTCAACGAGATCATGGCTGATCATCCAAACCCTAGCACCCGGTCCCTACACCGACAGCCATCCCACCCAAGCCCTATCCCCGTAACCCCGTAACCCCACGTATTAACTCTAAGTTAATTCCTTCCTCTCAGGATGATTTAGAGATCTCCCCGGAACAGAAAGCTGAATGCTGCAATTCAATTCAATTCAATTCAATTCAATTCAATTTTATTTGTCATATATGCAGCAGACGTGTGTACTGCACAATGAAATGTTGATTTTTACGAGTCCTCCCAACATTTTTGACAGATCGCGGCCATTCTGCTTTCTGTGCCGGTGAGATGAGGGACTCCCAAGACCTGAAGGAAGGAAGGCTGTAAAGGTAAGTAAAACATCTTTAAACACTTTAAACACACCAAATACACTTACCTTTGCACTCATGCACCCATCACTCACCTGAACACCGGACATCTCGACCCCTCCAAGCCCTTCATCCCGACGGCCCACCTCGCTAACTTGGCGTGGTTTGGAGCCATCGGGAATCCCACATTTCAACAATGAAAATAGGGATTAGGCTAAGAACTGCTTGTTAACTACCTGTTAACAGGCAGTTAATTGGCACCAATCCCCTTCCCGCCTCGGGGAGGCGGGTCCCAGTACGGGTCGGGTACCCGCCTCCTTTGAAACTGGCATGGAGGCGGGTTGGGGGCGTGATGGGTCCGTGGCCCCCCCGATTTGGGGATTTTAACCCCCCACGCGCCTCCAATCCTGCCTCCATGGCCCAATGAAAGTCCTGTCCTATGTAATTCTATGTAAAGCTTCTAAAGAAGATGAAGCTCTGCAAAATTTTACCTGGAAACATCCAGGCAGGGCCTCGGTTTAATATCCCATCCAAAGGACAGCAGCTCCAACATTGCAGCAGTCCCTCAGTAGTGCACTGAAATAGCAGCCTAGATTATTTACTCAGGTTTTGGAGTGAGGTTAAAATGTACAAACCATGGCACGCTACCAACTGAGCCAAACTGACATTGCCAAATGTAATCTCGTAAAACTCACCTGTTATCAATCTAACATTACATTCTACATTGACATAGAATTTACAGTACAGAAACAGGCCACACGAGCCTTTTCCCACCATAATTCATCTAACTCTATCAGCATACCCTTCTATTCCTTTCTCCCTCGTGTAACTATCGAGCTTCCCCTGAAATGCATCTATACATCTAACACGGAAGGTTCCACAAGTGATACCTTCATGGACCCAGCAGCGCAAGAACTTATTGTGTGGCAGAGTCTATTCTTGCCTTCAATGCTATTCTTAACTCTATTAAAGGAAATAACCAGTAAGGTATTAACTAGCTACTCTTCTGCTGGGACAATTCTTCTAATCTCTGGTTTTGCTTGAAGCTTGTTTGTAGTAGCCATGCACTGGGAAAATTAATGAGAATTATTCAACAGGAGACCCAGATGTTTTGGCCATGAGTGGTCAGAATGCATAGGCTATAAGTGAGGAACACATCTGCAAATTCAAATCTTTCAAGCTTTTGTTTCAAGTACTTGCTACAATCTGGAGATTTTGTGCTATTATATATGTGCAGGAGCTTTTAAACAAATACCCCATTGACTCCTTTGTATAGTATGCTTTTTATAGTGTATTAAATATTGGGAAGACTGAAGCCATTGTCTTTCCTTAGCGAAGGAAACCAGAACTGTACACAGTACTCCAGATGTGGCCGCACCAAAGCCCTGTATAATTGTAGTTGCCCGCCCTGGAGCAATAGTAGTTTTCTAGCTACCAACTCCATCCCTCTCCCTAGCATCTGTCTGAGGCTGAACCACACTGTTCGCTACCTTGGTGTCATATTTGACCCTGAAATGAGCTTCCGACCACATATCCGTGGCATAACTAAGACCGCCTATTTCCACCTTCGTAACATTGCCTGTCTCCACCCCTGCATCAGCTCATCTGCTGCTGAAACCCTCATCCATGCCTTTGTTACCTCTAGACTTGACTATTCCAACGCACTTCTGGCTGGCCTCCCACATTCCACCCTACATAAACTTGAGGTCATCCAAAACTTGGCTGCCCGTGTCCTAACTCGCACCAAGTCCCGTTCACCCATCACCCTTGTGCTCGCTGGCCTACATTGGCTCCCGGTTAAGCAGCGCCTCGATTTCAAAATTCTCATCCTTGTTTTCAAATCCCTCCATGGTCTTGCCCCTCCCTATCTCTGCAATCTCCTTCAGCCCCACAACCCCCCAAGATATCTGCACTCCTCTAATTCTGCCCTCTTGAGCATCCCTGATTATAATCGCTCAACCATAGGTGGCCGTGCCTTCTGTTGCCTAGGCCTTAAGCTCTGGAATTCCCTCCCCAAACCTCTCCACCTCTCTACCTCTCTCTCCTCCTTTATGATGCTCCTTAAAACCTACCCCTTTGACCAAGCTTTTGGTCAGCTGCCCTAATTTCTTATGTGGCTCGGTGCCATTTTTTTGTCTTATAACACTCCTGCGAAGCGCCTTGGGACGTTTTACTACGTTAAAGGCGCTATATATATACACAAGTTGTTGTTGTTCTTGTTGTTGTGCTAACTATTCTGATTGGAGATCGAAATTAGCCCAGTTTAACAAAATTGGCTTGATAAGGACCCTTGGTTCTTGTTCTTTATTTCAGCTGGTAAATGAATCATAGTAACAACAGGAACTCACTGTATCGCAAGAGATTAAAGGTGCTGCACTATATTTATATGCTTTCACTTTTACTCAAGTTGTGTCCTGTTTCCCATAATTTCATTAGGTGCCCCCAGTTCTTTGTGGGACTAGCTGTGTTAACTCCAGCTCATGGCCTTTTCCAATCAGTGTTTACAGCTGAGAGACTGCAATCTTCAATGTGTTCCGAAGATATTGCACTTTCAAAGACTTGTTCAGTACATTTATTAACCACACATGTGCCACTGGGCTGTAAATCATCATTCATTAACCAGGATTCCAGGAGATACAAACTGCTTGGGTTTCACAACATCTTGTTTGTCCGTTTTTTGCAGCTGAAATTCATTATAAACATGAAGCAACACTAACAAGGCAACCACTGGACAGTAAAAAAATATTGATGGCAACCGTCCCTCTCCAAATGGGATGGTGTAAGCGCCAAATCAGTTCTGCTGCAGCGGCATGAGTGGCTGAAGGGTCGAATTCACAAGCGACTATCCTTGCCACAGAGGGTGTAGGCGTAAATCACAGGGCCAGATCAGAAAGCTCGCGCAATATTAACTCCAGTGCAGTGCTGCGGGAGTGCTGCACTGTCGGAGGTGCCGTCTTTCGGATGAGACGTTAAACTGAGGCCCCTGTCTGCTCTCTCGGGTGGACGTAAAAGATCCCATGGCACTATTTCGAAGATGAGCAGGGGAGTTAACCCTGCAGTCCTGGTCAATATTTCTCCCTCAACCAACATAACAAAAACAGATTATCCGGTCATTATCACATTGCTGTTTGTGGGAGCTTGCTGTGCACAAATTGTCTGCCGCGTTTCCTACATTACAACAGTGACCACACTTCTAAAAGTACTTCATTGGCTGTAAAGCACTTTGAGACGTCCGGTGGTCATGAAAGGCGCTTTATAAATGCAAGTCTTTCTTTTTCTTGAAATCTGATGCACTTTCCTCTTTCCTTTCAGGCGCCTGGGAACATGATCACCTCCAAGTTCCTCTTCAAGTCACACAACATCCTGACTTCCCCTCCCCTCCGATAGGAAGGCCTTTCCGAACCCCCTTTCAACACAAACTACCTGAACGCCAGGAACCGTTCCCTCAGTCATCGGCGACGGATTCTTCCTGCCTGACATTGGGCTCCCGCCCACTAGCCAGCTGCCACTCCCCACCGGTTTCGGGCGGGAGATTCACTACCTGTAGTCAGATGAGCGGGAACTGAGGTGGGAGCTGGGCATCGCTGGGGGACCTAAGAAAACGGACCCAGGCATATAGTAAGTGCTGTGAGGAGGGAGGGATCCAAAGCAGATGCCTGTGTAGGGAGGGAGAGATGGAGGGCCAGGGCAAGAGAAGCCTGAGGATTTCTTCCTGCTCCTTCGAAGAATAAAAAAGTCGGACTTATCTTGGCCTCCACTGGCCACTCTGCTGCATCCCGCCAGGATTCTCTGATGGGTTTGACAGCGGGCAGGCCCTCCCCCCTTCGAGTCATCGTGAAGATCCCGTTGCCGCACCGATGACAGTCTCGAGCTGTGACTTTTAGATTTATTGAGGTCCTTGGTGAAGATTCGAGGTTGAGGATGGGAACAGTGCAGCCTCAGGGTGGTAAGTGGACTCAGCCTGATCTTAACCTCTCTCACTCGGATTGCCAACCCTCCAGGAAGTCCCGGAGTCTCCAAGAATTGAAGATTGATCTCCTGGACACGGCTGTGAGCAAACCCTGGGAGAAACGTCATAGGGGCGTTAAACAAAACTGTGTTTTTCATTTTCTTTGAACACATTCATTTATTAGTGATAATAATATTGGAGATGGGGGGAAAAAAAGGCTGTTTCAACAATAGTTAAGATTAATTAAATTGGGTAACAAAGGGCTCGATTTTCCAAGCCCCGAGGAGGCAGGTTTGGAGGCGGGAGTGGTGGGAAAATTGCAGAATCGAGGGGCAGAAACCCATCCCGCCCCCAACCCGCCTCCGTGCCAATGTCCCAGGAGGCAGGTACCCGACCTGAGCTGGGAGCCGCCTCCCCGAGGCGGGAAGGGGATTAGTGCCAATTAACTGCCTGCTAACAGATAGTTAACAGGCAGTTTTTTGCCTACTCCCTATTATTAGCCCTGAAGTGTGGGCTGTCCGACGGCTCCGAACCACGCCAAGTTAGCGAGGCGGACCGTCGGTCTGAAGACGTTGGAGGGGTCGAGATGTCCGTTGTACAGATGAGTGATGGGTGCATGTGTGCAGAGGTAAGTGTGTGAGGTAAGTGTAAAGTGTTTTAATAAGTTTTACTTACCTTTACTTTCTCCTGCAGGCTTCCTTCCTTCAGTTCTCGGGAGTCCCTCAGCTCACCGGCACAGAAAGCAGAATGGCCGCTGAACTGTCAAAAGCTGCAGCCTTTGCTTTCTGGTCTGGAGAGCTCTCTAACTGAGTCTGAGTACAAGGACTCAAGTTAGAAGACAGATTGTCAGTGTTTGACAGCTTCACAGAGCCGTCAAACGCTGATTTTTCATCTGTCAAAAGCTCTTGACAGATGAAATGTCAATCGCTGACGTCACCAGTAACCAGGTGTCCTTTAACTGGCCTGCTGAGTCCGCTGGACGGGCTTAACAAGGTCAATCAAGGGAAAATAGCGTGGGTTGGCCACAAGTCGATGGAAGCGGGACTGCAACCCAAAAAGTAGGCGTCCCGCCTCCAAAAGCTCCCCATTGACAAAATCCAGCCCAAAGAGTCTATTCCCTTTCCAATTGGCGGGCGAAGGCAGTGCGCCTGGAGGATGAACCAATGGTGGGAGTGTGGGGGCGGGGCGGTTCACAACAGGAGGTCATGTGATAAAATCTCCAGGCATACACCCAGCCAGAGATGGCAACCCAACTCACACTCGCCAGTCTTGCTGGGCAAGGGGCGGGCTGTTAAAATCGACCCCTGTGTTTCTGCTTTAGACTAACCAAACAACAATTTCTACCAGCAGCCCATAGAAAACTAAACTGGGCCAATAATCCTGATTTTTCGAACTTGAGTTGCAGCCTCCTTCTTGCTTATGGTTGCGTTGGAGAATGGCTAATTAATATTGAAATGAGGGCATGATTAATATTCAAATGAGGGTATGATGACATGAATGCTACATGAGCCTCCCTTTTGTATCAATCCCATCAGGGGGGCTTCTGAAATTGCGTGCAAACCTCTGCAGCCGCTGCCTGTGGGCAGAGGTCACATTTATTTTATCCGTATACAAAAAAAAAGAAGAAAATCATTGTAATCTGGCAGCAGCCACTGGGGGGAAACATCCATTAAGTGTCTGGGATAATTATCCAGCTTTGTTCAGAAGAAAGAGAGTTTGGGGCCCAGTGACAATTTCACGTCAGTTTCGGCCTGTGTATGGGAAATTGGCACTCAGCACATCCACGCCAGGGGCTCTGGGTTTTGAAAATCAGCCAATTCCTGGCACGTCTTTCGGTAGAAACCAGAAGTGACAGGCAGCACAAACATTTGTGACATAGATGACACAGAGATCTTTGGAACTAGAAAAGCTCAGTGCAAAATGTACTTGCCGAAAACAAATCTGTTTAATGTTGGCTCACTCTGTTTTGCGCGACAAAATACAAGAAATATTAAACATTAGGGGGGAAAAATTCAGTATCGCCCCTTTTGGGGCACCATTATTGGCCGTGCGCAAAGTTTAGCGCCTGGCGCGCTAATTATCGCCTCCAACGGCAAACTTGGCTTTTATTGCCCCTGGAGGTGATTGGAGCGCTAAATCAGACGCTTCACACCTGTCTTAAGGCGCAAAGTCCGAAGAGTGAGGTGCTACCTCAGAGCGCTGACGAAGCAAGGAAGGGCAAATCAAAATAAACCTGCAAAGTGCTGCGCTGTACCCAAAACTCCTTCACACAGCGTTGAATCTCTCCAGAAGTCTCTCTCGCTCTCTCTCTCAGAATGCGTGGTGCAAAAATGCCACCAACAAAAAAAGGCAGGAAGCGGTCGCCTTTAAATAGCGCGCCCCAGTCCCTTTCTGACTGCATAACGCTCTCCTCAACCTGTCGTTGCTAGCAGCAGGAGGTAAGGAAGTGGGCACCACTCAATATCCGGTCCGGGGCGCTACCGGGGCGTTGCGCACTCGACTGACATCACGATCTGCCAGCCCAAGAGATCGTGGCCGTAGTGTTTACTGCCGCCGCAAAAATCTAGTTAATTTCGTGAGCGGCGCAAACATCGCTGCGCTCGGGCGCTAGTTGCTTTGCACCCCTTTAGTGCCCTCTGAAGGAGCTAACGGGAGGCGCAAACAACTGAATTTTTCCCCCTATTTTTAAAAACTACGCTGGGAATTTAGTTATATAATAGAAAAAGCAGTGCTCCAAGGGTTACATAGTATTTACAGCACAGAAAGAGGCCATTTGGCCCAACCAGTCCATGCCAGCGTTTATGCTCCACTCGAGCCTCCTCCCGTCTTTCCTCATCTAAATCTATCAGCATAACCCTCTATTCCCTTCTCCCTCATGTGTTTATCCAGCTTCCCCTTAAATGCATCTGTACTATTCGCCTCAACTACTCCTTGTGCTAGCAAGCTCCACTTTCTCACTACTCACTGGGGGTTTCTCCTGAATTCCTTATTGGATTTATGAGTGACTCTTATATTTATGGCCTCTAGTTTTGGACTCCCCCACAAGTGGAAACATTCTCTCTACTTCTACCCGATCAAACACATTTATAATTTTAAAGACCTCTATTAGGACACCCCTCAGCCTTCTCTTTCCTAGAGAAAAAAAACCCCAGCCTGTTCAATCATTCCTGATAGTTATGGGAGTGAGGCCAGGGTTCTGCTTCAGGATCCCGCATGCTTTCGAGCAGGATTGTGATGGAGAACGGAGGAACGTGCAGGTGGCGAGGCCTACGGCCACCTCATCACCAACCTGTATTTCCCTCCCCTCACCGCTGCCGGGAACTGCCACTGGCCTCTCCTTCCCAGGTCGACACACATAAATGGCGGTGACGCAGGAGGGAACCAGGTCCCTGGAGTATTTTCCTATGGTTCGCTCCACTTACCACAACTTCCTCGGATTGACATGGGGAAGGTAGCACATAGGCTCCAAAAAGCCTCAGTAAAGGTCCTGAGGTTCCCCTGGTGAAGAGAGAGAGGGCCTTGTAGTGGCCTCCTCTGTCTCTAGTCTGGCTCCCAAAACCTACATGCTGAAGTGCCTGATTTCAACCAAGGGCTTCAGTGGGACAGCTGGTCTGATCTTCGAGATGTTTCCATAGTCCTTTAAGGCCGCTTCCGGTGCGACAGCAGTGGGAATCCTCCTGGGATCGACAATGAGCCCCAACCCAGAGAAATGAGTCAGGGCTGGGTTCAGAGAGGTGGGCGGAAGTCCCAGTCTGCCTCCTGGAACTCCACCCTGAAGAAGATAATGCCAGCTTCAGTCTCAGTAACCAAGTGGTACAACAGATTGGGGCGCCATTGGTGTGCACAATGGACTGCTTGCCAACAATTGCCTAAACAGGGAATTTCTGATCTTGGTTGGCTTCTTAACAGGAGGAACCATATGGAAACCCACATTATACTCCATCTGCCACCTTATTGCCCACTCACTTAGCCTGTCTATATCCTTTTGCAGGCTCTTTGTGTCCTCCTCACAGCTTACTTTCCCACCTAGCTTTGTATTGTCAGCAAACTAGGATATATTGCACTCGGTCCCTTCATCTAAGTCATTAATATAGGTTGTAAATAGCTGAGGCTCAAGCACTGATCATTGTGGCACCGCACTAGTTACAGCCTGTCAACCGGAAAATGACCTGTTTATCCCTACTCGCTGTTTTCTGTCTGTTAACCAGTCCCCTATCCATACTAATATATTATCCCCAACCCCATGAGCCCTTATCTTGCATAGCAACATTTTATATGTTACCTTATCGAATGCCTTTTGGAAATCCAAATATATTACATCCACTGGTTCCCCTTTATCTACCTTGCTGGTTACATCTAATAAATTTGATAAACACGATATCCTCTTCCTAAAACCATTTGACTCTGCCTAATCATATTATCAGAATCATTGAGTATATTCAAGGCTGAGATAGATTTTTGGACTCTAGGGGGATCAAGGGATATGGAGATTGGGTGGGAAAGTGGAGTTGAGGTAGAAGATCAGTCATGATCTTATTGAATGGCGGAGCAGGCTCGAGGGGCTGAGTGGCCTACTCCTGCTCCTAATTCTTATGTTCTTGTGAAAATCAGAGCTTTCAAACAGAGAGGGCGAAAATCAACAGGCTAGTGGGATTTTGGGCCAACTGCTATCTTCAATTGTTAAACATCACCAATAGAGGCCCAGAAGCAGGTTGACTGTCCACTTTATCAGTTAGAGAATGATTTCTGACAAGAGCAGCTTGAAGGGACATAAATTATACTTTAAAACATAAAGGGGGAGAAATTCACTATCGCCCCGTTGAGGGCGCTCATTTTTTAAAAGTTTGAAAAGTTAGCTCCAGGCGCTTACGATTTCAAACTTTTGAAACATTCGCCGTTTGCCCTCCACAAAGGAGCCGGCCGCCCGAGGCACGCCTCCTGCAGCTGTCGGTGTTTTTGGCCAGCGCTGCTGCAGGGGGCGGAAGTCAATTTCGGGTCCGGGGCAATGCGCACGGCGATGATGCCACGTTCCCCGGGCGAAGGTGATCGGGGCGCAAGACCTTAGCGCCGCCGCAAAACTCCTGCCGAATATGGCGGGAGTTGATGTCATCGCCGCGCCCGGTCGCAAAGCCATTTGCGCCCCGTTAGTGCCACCCCCCCAGGGGACGCTAACGAGAGGCGCAAAGGCACCCAATTTCACCCCCATACTGTTGAATAGAAATAAAGGACTCAGTTTAAACAAAGAAATATTACTTTGTTCATATCTGTAAAATAGACATCTAGTGGGAACAAAGTACAAAATATAGATCTATAAGATAGAGTAAGTGGGAGTGGAGATTCATGTTGCTTTATACTATTGGCATTTATCACCTTTTCTGCATTCTCTATTTCGTTCTTCCTCTAAATGTACATCCTCCATCTACACAAACAGTGGTTTGGAGAGTGCAGGATCATCCAGCTCAGATATTTCCACATAACCACTCCGCGCCAGTCCAACGTTGGGAAGTGTCCTTGAACAATGCACACTGTTGGCACAACCTCGCTGATGTTGGCACAACTCAGCTGCTGAAGGTAACTTTGGCGCAAGTACCTATTGAACTTGGGACTTAGTCTCAAGACTCTTAACTGGGAGATCACACGTTCGACTATTATATCTATCAACCCATGCAGCTTTTGCCCCTTTCACAATGACATATCATCCTCTATGTTGATAAGACATCCACCTTCTTCTTTGAAGTGGTATTATTTCAAATATGTAAGCCGGGTGCTGCATAGTAGAGCTTCAAAGCAACGACGATTCAAGTCCAGTGATTTACACAATTGTAACCTGATCATTTTTTCAAATTACAGGGTACCATTTAACTTAAAATCACTACTTTACAGGAAATCTCTCTTAACCGGCAAAATTCAGGAGTAGGTTCAGGTAAGTTTTATTGTATATTAGTGGCCGTGTAACTGGGGTTCCTGGATCTGTGGCCATGTAACCGGGACTCCTGCACAAGTGCCGTGTAACTGGGGCTCCTGCACCTGTGGCCGTGCAACAGGGACTCCTGGATCTGTGGCCGTGTAACCGGGACTCCTGCACAAGTGCCGTGTAACTGGGGCTCCTGCACCTGTGGCCGTGCAACAGGGACTCCTGGATCTGTGGCCGTGTAACCGGGACTCCTGCACAAGTGCCGTGTAACCGGGGCTCCTGCACCTGTGGCCGTGTACGGGGCTCTCGTACCTTGGTAAGTATACCTCTCTGTAATCCGGATTTTTGATCAACCGGCACCACACCGGTCCCGTCGGTGCCGGATAAAAAAGAGTTTCCTGTACTTTGCAGTAACAGCAACACATATGCCATTCACACATTCCCTTTAATTCGGAACAGCTGCAAATGAACTGCACACCCGAATTAGCAGTCACTTTATGAAAATGCTTATTTCTCTTCTTCCCTTGGCTAGCAACAGCGGAATGACTAATTCTAAGGACCCACCCTGCTGGGCAGCACAAGGCCATTGCACATAGAGGAAATCTCTATTGTTAACATTCAAAATATGTGTTTATTGTTATGGGGCTGGGCTGTGCAAAATGCAGCGCCAGTAACTCTCGCTCATCTGAATACAAATACTGGGGTGGGCGGGAAGGAATTAGACACCGCTTGATTTCTGGCCTAGGCCCGGTGCTGCAAGGACTATGAGGCCCCAGGGCCCACTGAAGTGTTGATTTAAATACTTCATTTGATTGAGGTGTATAAAATTATGAGGGGCCTAAGTAGAGTGGACAGGAAGCATCTATTTCCCTTAGCAGAGAGGTCAATAACCAGGGGGCATAGATTTAAAGTAATTGGTAGAAGGATTAGAGGGGAAATTTTTTCACCCAGAGGGTGGTGGGTGTCCAGAACGCACTGTCTGAAAGGGCGGTCGAGGCAGAAACCCTCATCGCATTGAAACAGTACTTGGATATGCACTTGAAGTGCCGTAACCTGCAAGGCTACGGACCTAGTGCTGGAAGGTGGAATTAGGCTGGATAGATCATTTTTGGCCAGCACAGACACGATGGGCCGAATAGCCTCCTTCTGTGCCATAAATTTCTATGATTCATTTTTTCTAGTTATTTCTTCTTCGCCGAATAACCACTTTTTAAAAAAAACTTTGGCCTAGAAATTCAGTATAGCCGCGTTTGGGGCGCTAGTCCTGGCGATGCGCAAAGTTTAGTGCCAGGCGCAATTTAGCGCCACCTAGCGCGATATTGGGTTGCAGTGCCCCTAAAGGTGATTGCGGCGCTAAATCAGGCGCTGCACGCTACTCTTAAGGTGCTAACCCGGCAGCACAACCCAATTTCGCGGCGACGGGGCGGAGCGACGGTGCTGTCAATAATCACTTTCCCTGAGACACACTGGCGCCGGCCAGCTCTTAAAGGGGCAGGTCAATTGGCATCACCAGTCACACTCACTGCCTTGTAGGCCTTCAAAGCAGTGGGAGCCTACCTGTGGCGCACCAGCCTAGCAAGACATGGAAAGGGTGAGGCAGAGGGAGGAACGCCTCACTGATGGGGCATTGGATGTTTTGGTTGGCACAGTGGAATCAAGGCCAAGGAAGATGGTCGGAATGTGATTTATGTTTTGGACAGTCTCCCGGGTGTGAGAGGCAGTTATGTGTCAGTGTATTCGTTTTGCTTTCTGTTGCCATAGCTTTCTCATGTTTGAAGGAACCACATTTTGTGTAATGAAACACTTTCTTCATTTACAATGGCCATGCCTGCTATTTACATGCATCTTGCCCTTCACAGGCTTGGGGGTATCAGACCAGTTCCATTCCTGTTCTTGGAATGGCAGCAAGCATTCCGTGAGAGGGGCCTAGAAGCTACTTCTGATCAGCCTCTGACGTGCAGCCTGAGAAGAGCCGCTCGCGTAGAAGTTCAGGCCAGCCGGCATCTTCTCAGCCACCGACAGAAATGTCCTGCACCTTATCTGAGGCTGCAGATCTGGCTGAAGCAGCTGGCACAGCTCAGTCACCACCTCCTTTCTAAATCGCAGCCTTCTGACACACTGCCCCTCCGGCATATTCATGTAGGAAAACTGCTGTCGGAAAACCCTGCCAGCGTAAGGTCTGCTGTGGTGACATCTGTTGGCCCTCCTCCGTCTGGCCATGCCCGCCCCCCTCTCCCAGCGTCTCAGTACCCTTTCCAGATGATTCAGCAGCAGGACGTTCCCCTCCAATGCAGCCCCCATAATAAGTGCCCACAGGAAGGTTCCCCATTGTCAAGGCTCACCAACAGCAAGGTGATGGTCAGAAGGCTGAAGATCGTCTGCCTGAGCTGGCTCAGTGGTCAAATGGCTCTCAGTGTGCAGCTCAGCAACTCCTTGTAGCTCTCGAGGAAGTTGTGCTCCAAAAATGGCCGCCGCTTTTAAACCACACCAGTCCCCTTTAAATAATGCTCCTCCAGCCCGAGAGCGACTTGGTAAGGTTCCAGGTAAGCTGTCACTATTAGCGCCAGGCGCAATGGAGGGGGGCGCCACTGAATTTCCGGTCCGGGGCACCCAAAAGGCGTTGCACACTCAAATGACGTCATAATCAGCCTGCGCCCATGAGCGGGCGCTTAGCGCCGGCGCTAAATGCATGCTCAATATGGGGCGAGGCGCTAGGTGCCCTGCGCCCGCCCGGAAATTGGCTAGTGCCCCACTTCTCGGCCTCTTTAGGTGTTAATCGGTGGCGCTAACAACCGAATTTCTCCCCCTTTCTCTTTTACAACTGGATCCTTCACGAGGATGAGAGTGGCACCATTGTGTTGTTGGATATGGTAGCCTAGTGGTTATGGCACTGGAGTAATAACCATAGACATTGTAAGTTCAAAATCCCACCACAGCGAAGTGTGAAACTGGATTCAATAAAATCTAGTCATTTGTGGGCTAGCACCAAACGATTAACCATGAAATCATGTGTGGATTATGTAAAAACCCCTTCTCATGTTCTGCAGGGAAGGAAGCTGCTACCCTGACCTGGCCTAACTGCTCCAGTCCTGCACTATATGGTTGACTTTTATTCCCCACAGGGACTTTCTTCGACAGCACCTCCCAAACCCGTGACCTCTTCCACCTAGGACAAGGGCAACGGGCACATGAGAACACCACCACCTCCAAGTTCCCCTCCAAGTCACACACCATCCTGCCTTGGAAATATATCGCTGCTCCCATCGTCGCTGGGTCAAAATCCTGGAACTCCCTACCTAACAGCACTGTGGGAGTACCTTCACCACACGGACTGCAGCGGTTCAAGAAGGTGGGTCACCACCACCTTCTCAAGGGCAACTAGGGATGGGCAAATAAATGCTGGTCTTGTCAGCGACGCCCACATCCCATGAACGAATAATAAAAAAAGGAATGGGCAATCAATACTACCTTGTCAGTGTTGCCCACAGCGCAAGAATGAATAAACAAAAGAGGCACTCAAGACTATGTGCTTTTATGAAGTTGTACCAGCACTTAATAAATAAATACCATCTGGGTCTATTCCTTTCATTTTTGTTTTGTTCTTTTTACATTCTAACAATCTTGCCTCTTGTGCAAGGACGGCAAGTACTCAATAAAGATGGGGATGAAGCAAATATCCGACCCAAACTGACCCTAATTGGGGCAGACTGCTTTATTCAGCAAATAAATCAATTCTGTATTTCAAAGGGAATTAAGGGTTATGGGGAGCGGGCAGGAATTTGGACATGAGTCTAGGTTCGGATCGGACATGGCCCTGTGGGTGGCGGAGCGGGCCCAGGGGCCGTGTAGCCTGATCCTGCTCCTACTTTGTGTGTCTATTTCTGTTAGATTCAGGAGATGGTTCTGTGATAGTGGATTGGCGGTTAGGATCAGATCAGCCATGATCTTATTGAATGGCGGAGCAGGCTCGAGGGGCCGATTGGCCTACTCCTGCTCCTATTTCTTATGTTCTTATGTTCTTATGTAATGTTGACAACACATATAGGCCAGGAAGGGATAGCAGTTTCCCTTCCCTGCAGAACGTGAGAAGGGTTTTTACAGCACTCCAGCAGATTACACCTTTTCTTTTGATGCCAGTCCACAAGTTACACCCTTTGCAAACCATATCAGACTGGTCTTTGACTGAAACGATGCAGCGAGAGCTCAGGCATCATTTCCTTTGTTCAAAAGTCGATGAGAAATTCTGATACAGAGGGGGGAATTTTTCGGGGGGGGTGGTCAGCCAGCGCGTTTGGTGGCGGAACGGGTGGGAAAATTTATTTTTTTGACAGCGGGTAGGGAACCACTTTAAAGAAGCCATCCCCTATGGACAAGCCCTGCGAATACACAGGATCTGCTCAGACGAGGAGGAATGCGATGGACACCTACAGACGCTGAAAGATGCCCTCGTAAGAACAGGATATGACGCTCGACTCATTGATCGACAGTTCCGACGGGCCACAGCGAAAAATCGCATAGACCTCCTCAGAAGACAAACACGGGACACAACCAACAGAGTTCCCTTCGTCGTCCAGTACTTCCCCGGAGCGGAGAAACTACGCCATGTTCTCCGCAGCCTTCAACATGTCATCGACGACGACGAACACCTCGCTAAGGCCATCCCCACGCCTCCACTACTCGCCTTCAAACAGCCGCCTAACCTCAAACAGACCATTGTTCGCAGCACATCCCACGTACCCCACCTCATTGTTCTTTGATGTAATGTTTTCCTGACTGACCTGTTTGGACACCATTCACACCTTTGATTGCTGTGATTATCTCTCTGCCGAGGTGTGATAAAGGGCAGTTAGAAACATTACCTGTAATCATCTGGCAGTTTTCTCTGACTATATAAGCTGTGCCTGTATATTTCTTTTCACTCCACCTGACGAAGGAGCAACGCTCCGAAAGCTTGTGATTTCAAATAAAGCTGTTGGACTATAACCTGGTGTTGTGTGACTTCCTACATTTGTCCGCCCCAGTCTAACACCGGCATCTCCACATTATTAAAGATGTAATAGCAGAGCACTTGGAAAACAGTGACGGGATCGGACAAAGTCAACATGGATTTACAAAAGGTAAATCGTGCTTGACTAATCTACTGGAATTTTTCGAGGATGTAACTAGTAAAATAGATAAGGGAGAACCAGTGGATGTGGTGTACTTGGACTTTCAGAAGGCTTTCGATAAGGTCCCACATAAGAGATTAGCGTGTAAAGTTAAGGCACATGGGATTGGGGGCAAGGTATTGACTTGGATAGAGAACTGGTTGGCAGATAGAAAGCAAAGAGTTGGAATAAACGGGTCTTTTTCCGAGTGGCAGGCAGTGACTAGTGGGATACGCAGGGATCGGTCCTTGGACCCCAGATATTCACAATATATATTAATGATCTAGACAAGGGATCTCATTGAAACTTATAAAATTCTGGCAGGACTGGACAGACTAGATGCAGGGAGGATGTTCCCGATGGTCGGGGAAGCCAGAAACAGGAGTCACAGTCTAAAGATAAGGAGTAGGCCTTTTAGGACAGAAATTAGGAGGAATTTCTTCACCCAGGGAGTGGTAAACCTGTGGAATTCTCTACCACAGAAGGCAGTAGAGGCCAATTCATTAAATATATTCAAGAAGGAGTTGGATATATTTCTTAAGGCTAAAGGGATCAAGGGGTATGGGGAGAAAGCAGGGACCGGGTACTGAACTTGGCTGATCAGCCATGATCACATTGAATGGCGGAGCAGGCTCGAGGGGCCGAATGGCCTACTCCTGCTCCTATCTTCTATGTTTCTATGTTTCTATCCCACTTGACACTGACATCCATGCACCCTTACCCATTCCCTTTCTCTCTATGCTCACGTTCACCTATCTATTCGACTATGCAGCCCTCACGCTCCCTATCATTCTGATGCTATGAAAACAACTGACAACACACAGGGAGGGCCCTTGGTCTTGCCACCTCACTCCATCTTTGTCTCCTTCTAAGCATCTATGCTATGGATTCTCTTCACTCACTCCTTCATTCTCACTCAAACTCCACTTGTCTCCCTCATTGCAGGAAAAGAGAGCTCACAATAAAAGAGAACGAGCGAGGACAGGAGGAGGGCCATCATCAGTAGCCCACCTCACCCCCTGGGAGGAGGCGGTCCTGGAGATCGTAGGACTGGAGGATGAGGCGCAAGTGGGGGATGGACAGACGGGTGCATCACAGCAAGCTGGTGACAGAATAGTTTTCCATCTCTCTCATTGACATTGCATGAGTCGCTGATAATGATTCTGAAGCTATAACAGAAGGACCTATGATCATCTGCAATATGCAATGTGCATGTAACCTTGACCTCACATCTCTAACTCTTTCCTTTACTCCCCCACAGGAAGGACAATCGAGAGCCCCGTCCCCACTGTCCAGGAGGAAGAGCCTGAGCTTCCAGACTCCTCAGAGGAATCTGCAACCTCTGAGGGCGCAGCGTCAGCAGAATTCAGCGCACCCAACACCAGCACAGACAATCACACCTTGGTGGGACCTTCGGGACATAGAGTAGTGTTGTCACCTGGTGTATTACAGCTCACAAGTGAGCATCAGCAGATTATGGAGACAGGAACAGCAGTGGAGAGTGCTAGTCGGAGGGCACAGGATTTTGCCAGCTTGGCTCAGCTGCATGTTGACCCTCTGCCTCTGGGTCCATCCATAAGATCAGTGGGGCTGGAACTCCAGGAACAGATGCAGGAGTCTCTGGCAGGTTTTGTCTCCAGGGTCGATGTGACTGTGGAGCGAATGGAGGAGTCCATAGCGAACATGAGCAAAGCCTTTGTGGAGTCATTGGCGCATGACGCATCACCATGGAAAGGATGGCAACCGCCATGGAGGAGATAAGTCACCAGGGTATGGAAAACATGGTGAGTGTTCATAATAGAATGACATCTCTTGAGGAGCGATGGGCATCTATTGAACAGAATTTTGCGGGAGGCGTGGTTATCGCCTCAGTGAGGCTAAAAGCCATTTGTGCCCCGTTAGCGCCTCCGATGGGAATTTTGCCCCCATAGTCTCAGAATAAAGGGTCGGCCATTTAAGACTGAGATGAGGAGAAATTTCTTCACTCAGAGGGTTGTGAATCTTTGGAACTTTTTACCCTAAAGGGCTGTGGGTACTGAATCATTGAGTATATTCAAGACTGAGATCGATAGATTTTTGGACTCTAGGGGAATCAAGGGATATGGGGATCGGGCGGGAAAATGGTGTTGAGGTAGAAGATCAGCCATGATCTTATTGAATGGCGGAGCAGGCTTGAGTGGCCAAATGGCCTACTCCTGCTTCTAATTCTTATGTTCTTATGAATGCAATTATTTGAGACTTTTTAACCAGTTCATCAATATTTGAAGATACACGTGCAGAATGTATTAAAATTCACTCTAATCCACCTTTACTTCCTTTCTTTGCAGTTTAAGACAGTTCAAAATCAGGGGAATTTATAATGGGGAACAAAGAAATGGCAGACCAATTAAATGCATACTTTGGTTCTGTCTTCACAAAGGAGGACACAAATAACCTCCCAGAGATGTCGCGGAACATAGGGTCTAATGAGAGGGAGGAACTGAATGAAATCAGTATTTGTAGGGAAATGGTGTTAGGGAAATTGATGGGATTGAAGGCCGATAAATTCCCAGGGCCTGATAATCTACATCCTAAGGTACTTAAGGAAGTGGCCCTAGAAATAGTAGATGCATTGCTGGTCATCTTCCAAAATTCTATGGACTCTGGCACAGTTCCCATGGATTGGAGGGTAGCTAATGTAACCCCATTGTTTAAAAAAGGTGGTAGAGAGAAAACGGGGAATTAGACACCGGTAAGCCTGACATCGGTAGTGGGGAAAATGCTAGAGTCTATTATAAAAGATGTAATAGCAGAGCACTTGGAAAACAGTGACAGGATCAGTCAACATGGATTTACAAAAGGTAAATCATGCTTGACTAAGCTACTGGAATTTTTTGAGGATGTAACTGGTAGAATAGATAAGGGAGAACCAGTGGATGTGGTGTATTTGGGCTTTCAGAAGGCTTTTGATAAGGTCCCGCATAAGAGATTAGCGTGCAAAGTTAAAGCACATGGGATTGGGGGTAAGGTACTGTCTTGGATAGAGAACTGGTTGGCAGACAGGAAGCAAAGAGTTGGAATAAACGGATCTTTTTCCGAGTGGCAGGTAGTGACTAGTGGGGCACCGCAGGGATCGGTGCTAGGACCCCAGCTATTCACAATATATATTAATGATCTAGACAAGGGAACTAGATGTAATATCTCCAAGTTTGCAGAGGACACAAAGCTGGGTGGGCGTGTGTGCTGTGAGGAGGATGCAGAGAAACTCCAGTATGATTTGGACAGGTTGTGTGATTGGGCAGATGCATGGCAGATGCAGTATAATGTGGATAAATGTGAGGTTATCCACTTTGGTGGCAAAAACAGGAAGGCAGATTATTATCTGAACGGCAATAGATTGGGAGAAGGGGAAGTGCAACGAGACCTGGGTGTCCTTGTGCACCAGTCGTTGAAGGTAAGCATGCAGGTGCAGCAGGCGGTTAAGAAGGCAAATGGTATGTTGGCCTTCATAGCGAGAGATTTCGAGTACAGGAGCTGGTACTGAATTTGCATGATCAGCCATGATCTCATTAAATGGCGGAGCAGGCTTGAGGGGCCGAATGTTTCTATGTTTCTATGTAAGACAGCAGGATTAGTGCAATGATACTGTGCCATTCAAATGTTCTTTGATATGGTCAAGTTTTAAGAACCATATACGTATATATGTATATATATATACACATATACACAACTCTTTGATTAAGTTTGAGGTTAATTCAGTGATTAGTTGTTCAAATTTGGATGTAGCCTGAACTCATATCTGATGGTGATTGTGATAAAAAAGGGAATTACATGTAGGCGTTTTGAATTTCAGAGATGATTTATGAATAGAAGCCTCCTCTTTACTGGGCAAAGATTAGTAGAACAAATTCCCAATCGTATTGGTTACATGAGAGACAGTGCAAATACTGTAACTCCCACACAAAGCAATGCTGACTTTCCAGTTAAGAGATTTTATCATCTGTTTGCATATGCACAGGTGGATCAAGAGTGCATCCTTTTACAGTACTGCTATAAAACAAGTACAGTCATTAAAAGGAATGACAGAGAGGTAAGCCTGAGGACAGGCCATTGATCCTGGCTGCTGTACAAATCTGTGAGAACTTACATTTACAGCAGTAAGGAATTTTATACATTTAACGTTACTGACAGCGCAAAGCAAATGTGGGGGTCTATGTGGAGCACTACCCTATTTAGCTACAGTAGACCTTTTAAAGAGCTACCATTTTGGGCGACCACACTCAGCGAGGGGGCCTAGGACTGGCATCATCTATTTGCTCCATCAATGAATGTGACTGTTGGAGGCAACATCAATTAGCATTCCTCCCCACCTCGGATTTGACTGGGAGGTGCCCTAGGCGGGAAACTTCAGTTCTAGCCAAGTACTGTTGTGTACACTTACCTTGTTTTTAAACATCAAACTGACAATGGGAACCTTTTTTTAAACTGTATTTTTTTTAAACTTGGCAGAATTAGAACTCATAAATACCATCTGCAATAACACTAAGGGCTTTCCAAAGCGTAGTGGTTGTCATGGCGAAAAAAACATTACATGATACTGTGGAATAAAAACAAGCACAAAGTAAATAGTTTTAAAAATGTTACCGTGCATCAGAGCTCACAGATTGAATGCGCTTGCCTGATATGCTAAATAAGGCTCCCCTTTCCTGATAGATTAGTGCCTCAGAGAATTAAAATCATCCTATCTTCAGTTGTAACTGCGCCCTTTACCTCATAACTTTTAGCAATTCAAAACGCTAATTTGTTACATTTTTTTCTTCGCTCTCGTAATTTGTACCGTCTTTCAGATTATTGAGAAAGTCGTAGTAAAAGTCCAGTGTTTTTGGAATTATTACATTGCAGCTGAACTGTTTTTCGGGTTTGGCACTTTTCTGACTGGAATCTGCCTACATTGAAACGTTGACAGTGATCTTCCAACATAAGCCCCAGGGTTTCCTACCTCCTGACCATCGCTTCCTTTTCAGAGCCACTGACATCATTCGAATGTCCCTGCTTGTTTCGTATTAAATTTGAACTCCCATGTTTTACCCACTGAATTGAAAGTATTTCCTCTTGTACTGAATGGAAGATTTATAGAAAATTCTGAATCTGACTGTAGGACCATAGGATCAGGAGTAGGCCATTCAGCCCCTCGAGCCTGTTCCGCCATTCAATTAGATCATGGCTTAGATCTGCATTTTAACTCCATCTACCCGCCTCGGTATCCTTAATACCGTTGAAATTTTCAACTGACCCCCCAGCCTCAACAGCTTTTTGGGGGAGAGAGTTCTAGATTTCCACTACCTTTTGTGTGAGGAGGTGCACCCTGATATCACCCTTGAATGGCCTAGCTCTCATGTTTAGATTTTGCCCCTTTGTTCTGGACTACCCCACCAGAGGAAATAGTTTCTCTCTATCAACCCTCTCAAAAAATGAAATGGTAACTTTAAAAACAGTCAATTTAGAACCTAGTTTTGATTTTAATAGAGATATTATTAACTGGCGTTCGCAGATACAGCCTGGTGTATTGGCCTTGTTCTTGCCTTTGACTTTATGGAATATGCATTTGGATTTACTTAGCAGCAGAGACGAACATGTCCTCTCGCCAGTATGCACTGATTGAGTTTGCGTGTCTCAGCCTAGACCGTAATCAAAATACTGCGCTGGTGAAGCGTTGGCACTGTTCAAGGATTGCTGTTGAAATGTGCAGCTAAAGTCAAAAGTGAGGAAGCACAGTACTTTGGCTGTTCTGGTCCATACCTGACGTAAGACTGTTTTCTACATTACAACAGTGACTACACTTCAAAAGTACCTCAGTGGTTGTAAAGCACTTTGGGATGTCCTGAGGTCATGAAAGCCGCTATACAAATGCAAGTTCTTTCTTTCTTAACATTTTGCGCAGTTATGAAACCCTGGAATTAGAAAGGTAAATGCCAAAATCCAATTTGGTGAGGTAAGTTAAAGCTTCTTATATGACCTTCAAGGTGAGCTTTGTAAATATTTTTCCTGCACCAAGTTTTTCTGTCTTCTTAAGGATCTAATAGAAGAATTTTTGTATTTATTTTTATTCGTTCATGGGATGTGGGCATCGCTGGCAATGCCAGCATTTATTGCCCATCCCTAGTTGCCCTTGAGAAGGTGGTGGTGACCCACCTTCTTGAACCGCTGCAGTCCATGTGGTGAAGGTACTCCCACAGCGCTGTTAGGGAGGAAGTTCCAGGATTTTGACCCAGCGACGATGAAGGAACGGCGATATACTTCTAAGTCAGGATGGTGTGTGACTTGGAAGGAAACTTGGAGGTGGTGGTGTTCCCATGCGCCTGCTGCCCTTGTCCTTCTAGGTGGTAGAGGTCGTGGGTTTGGGAGGTGCTGCCGAAGAAGCCTTGGTGAGTTGCTGTAGTGCATCTTGTAGATGGTACACACTGCAGCCACAGTGCGCCAGTGGTGGAGGGAGTGAATGTTTAAGGTGATGGATGGGGTGCCAATCAAGCGGGCTGCTTCGCCCTGGATGATGTCGAGCTTCTTGAGTGTTGTTGGAGCTGCACTCATCCAGGCAAGTGGAGAGTATTCCATCACACTTCTTACTTGTGCCTTGTAGGTGGTGGAAAGGCTTTGGAGAGTCAGGAGGTGAGTCACTCGCTGAGACACCTCAATTGGTCCTCTGTTTTTTCCACAGCCTTCACTTTAGTTTGTAACTAGATATCTTTCGCTTAAATAGGCTGTAATAGTATCTATCAAAAGCCAAATACATTTCTGCCTATACTTTTTGCCATTATAACTTTGAATACTACAAAAGGAGTAACACATTGCTGCATTCAGATAATCCAGTAAAGCATTCAAGATTTGTTCTTATAGTTTGCTATCATTGGAACCCCTCATATGTGTTATGCATGCAACACACTCCAACCTATGTACTGACCTTCATTGGCTCCTGGTCCAGCAACACCTCGATTGTAAAATTCTCATCCTTGTTTTCAAATCCTTCCATTGCCTCATTCTTCCCTATCTCTGTAATCTCCTCCAGACCTACAATCCTCTGAGCTCGTCCAATTCTGGCCTCTTGTACATCCCCAATTTTCATCGCTCCACCATTGGCGGCCTTCAGCTGCCTGGGCCCTAAGCCTCTCCTCCTTTAAGACCTACCTCGTTGACCAAGCCTTTGGTTCCCCTGTCCTAATATCTCAAATTGTGTCTGATTACGCTCCTGTGAAGTTTTACTACGTTAAAGATGCTGTGTAAATGCAAGTTGTTGTTATTCTATATATGTAGTCACTAGGTAGTGCATGAAGGTTACTAAAGATTCCTGGAGGGTTAGAATGAAAGAAAGACTTGTATTTATGTAGCACCTTTCACAACCACTGCACGTCTCAAAGCGCTTCACAGTCAATGAAGTATAGTCACTGTTGTAATGTGGGAAACGCAGCAGCCAATTTGTGCACAGCAAGCTCCCACAAACAGCAATGTGATAATGACCAGATAATCTGTTTTTAGTGATTTTGGTTGAGGGATAAATATTGGCCAAGACACTGGGGATAACCCCGCTGCTCTTCTTCGAAACAGTGCCACGAGATCTTTTATGTCCGCCTGAGAGAGCAGACGAAGCCTCAGTTTAATGTCTCACCCGAAAGATGGCACCTTCTGACAGTGCAGCACTCCCTCAGCACTGCACTGGGAGTATCAGCCTAGCTTTATATGCTGAAGTCCCTGGAGTGGGACTTGAACCCACAACCTTCTGACTCAAAGGTGAGTGTGCTACCCACTGAGCCACAGCTGACACTGCATAGACAATGATCCTTTTTGCCAATTAACATGTTTTGAGTTTAGAGGATCTTGCACAAAAGTTCTGTATTACAGTTTTGAGGTGTTGACAACTGTTTTCTCTCAACAGAATAACAACAACCCTGTAAGCAGACCTTGACCAGTTTGCACTTTACCCCTTACAAGCTGGTCCTTCCCTGCACTTTTCCCTGATAGAAATCTTTTCCCAGGGATGAACCATGAGCCCATTTGCAGTAATCTGCTTACTAGATTTAACAGTTCCTCGTCATGCTGGGAATTCACTTTAAAATGGCAGTTATTACCACACGAACTAGAGCTTTTATAGATGGAAGCAACTGACAACTTTATATAAAAAACAGCAAAATAAAGCACAAAAATGGCATATACTAAATATATCTTTATCATAAACGGGAGAAAAAAGTCTATTTTCGGTTAAGTACCCTTAATAGGAATAACTTCTGATTTAGTTGAAGTGACTAATAAATTGATAAAGTTCTAGTTGCACGGATTTCAGCTTTCTTTCTCTCTCCAGCATACACCTCTGTCTAGAACATCAGCTTTGCAGCATTCTTCATTCTCTGTCTTCCAAGCTCTTGCTTTTCACTAACAGCTATTGCTATTATACCTCTTTCCCATCTTCAGTTTTCTTCTCCTGAAGATGGTAAATGCAGGGTTACATGTCTAGAGGCACTGCCAGCCCTTTAGTACCTTTCTTAAGTAACTATTCTTCATGTGTAAGCCTGGTCTCACTACTCCCGTCGTGTCAATCGCAGATAAGGCCATCTCTGACCACTTCCTCGTATCGCTCTCCACCCACATCCCCCTTCCCCCCTCACCCCCAACCCTACTTCCTTCTGTATCTGCCCCCGGAAAAAAACTCTCTCCCAACTCTCTTACAACTGCACTTATGAAATCCCAACTGTCCAGCCTTTGGCCCTCCATTCACCACAACATTTCTGCAGCTACCGATCTGCTCAACCACACCCTCACCACCACCATTGATGCCCTAGTCCCTATTAAAACAATTACTCTCTCTCACCCTGGCTGTTCCCCCTGGTACGGCCCTCATCTTTGCTCCCTTAAGTCCAAGGGACGCAGACTTGAATGGATATGGCGGACAATTAATTTAGCCATTCACCGCCAGATCTGGCTGGACCACATAAAACATTATCGGGTCCTGCTCTCGTCTGCCAAAATTGCTCACTATTCTGGAATTATTCTGGAATGCAAAGATAAATCATTGCTAACCGTCTTCTTAAACACCTCTCCCCTGTCTCCTCCACCCTCACCTCCAACAACAAGTGCGAGGAGCTCATGGACTTCTTTGTCTCTAAGATTGAGACCATCCATTCAGCTGCCTCTGCCACTTCCCCTAGCCCACCAGGCTAAACTTCCTCTAAGGTTCCCCCTGCCCTAGCCCTGAACTCACATCTTTCTACAGTTTCTCTCCGATCGCCCCTCATGACCTCTCCGTGCTCATCTTGTCCATGAGACCCACTTCCTGCTCCCTCGACCCTATTCCCATCAAACTGCTGACCACCCAACTTCCTATTCTGACTCCCATGTTAGCTGACATTGTTAACGGTTCTCTCACCTCAGGTACTGTCCCATTTTTCCTCAAATCTGCCGTCATTACCCCTCTCAAAAAACCAACCCTTGACCTCTCTGCCCTTGCAAACTACCGCCCCATCTCCAACCTCCCTTTCCTCTCCAAAGTCCTTGAACGTGTTGTCGCCTCCCAAATCCGTGCCCATCTTTCCCGCAACTCCATGTTTGAATCCCTCCCATCAGGTTTATGCCCTTGCCATAGTACTGAAATGGCTCTCATCAAAGTCACAAATGACATCCTTTGTGA
Organism: Somniosus microcephalus; assembly: GCF_052327205.1. NCBI lineage: Eukaryota > Metazoa > Chordata > Chondrichthyes > Squaliformes > Somniosidae > Somniosus > Somniosus microcephalus. Next base: position 101,889,389 of record NC_141001.1, read on the forward strand.
CTGTGACAAAGGTAAACTATCCCTCCTCATCCTTCTTGACTTGTCTGCAGCCTTTGACATGGTTGACCACTCCATCCTTCTGCAATGCCTCTCCACCGTCGTCCAGCTGGGTGGTACTGCACTCGCCTGGTTTCATTCTTATCCTAATTGTAGCCAGAGAATTACCTGCAATGACTTCTCTTCCCGCTCCTGCATCATTACCTCTGGTGTCCCCCAAGGATCTATCCTTGGACCCCCTCCTATTTCTCATCTACATGCTGTCCCTTGGCGACATCATCCGAAAACACAGCGTCAGTTTCCACATGTACGCTGACGACACCCAGCTCTACCTCACCACTACTTCTCTCGACCCCTCCATGGTCTCTAATGGTCAGACTGCTTGTCTGACATCCAGTTCTGGATGAGCAGAAATTTTCTCCAATTAAATATTGGGAAGACCAAAGCCATTGTTTTCGGTTCCCGCCACGAACTCCGTTCCCTAGCCACTGACTCCATCCCTCTCCCTAACATCTGTCTGAAGCTGAACCACACTGTTCGCAACCTCGGTCTCGTATTTGACCCTGAAATGAGCTTCCAACCATATACAGGAAACTTTGTGCTATCCGGCACCGACGGGACCGAGCTGTTGCTGTCCCATCAAAACTGCCGGACAAACCAGCGCTAATGTTGAAACATACGGAGATTTTGAGCTCCGTATCTGGCAACAAACCCTGCTTCTAAACAGTCGGCCGTACCTTGCAAGCGTCTCTGTAGCTTAGCAATAGCTTCAGCGAGACCTTGCAGAGCCTGACTGGTGAAAAAAAAGCAACGAAAAGAAAGAAAACCTAACGAAACGGCTCCTGATTTTTGCCAGTGGCTCGAGCATTCCGGACAGTTAACCTCCAGATAAGCCAAAGTTTCCTGTATCCGCAGCATAACTAAGACCACCTATTTCCACCTCCGTAACATCGCCCGTCTCTGCCCTTGCCTCAGCTCATCCGCTGCTGAAACCCTCATCCATGCCTTTATTATCTCTAGACTTGACTATTCCAATGCACTCCTGGCTGGCCTCCCACACTCTACCCTACGTAAACTTGAGCTGCTCCAAAACTTGGCTGCCTGTGTCCTAACTCGCACCAAGTCCCGTTCACCCAGCACTCCTGTGCTCGCTGACCTACATTGGCTCCTGGTTAAACAACGCCTCAATTTCAAAATTCTCATCCTTGTTTTCAAATCCCTCCATGGCCTCACCCTCTCCCTATCTCTGTAATCTCCTTCAGCCCCACAACTCCCCAAGATATCTGGAATCCTCTAATTTTGCCCTCTTGAGCATCCCTGTTTATAATCGCTCAACCATTGGTAGCCATGCCTTCTGTTGCTTAGACCCTAAGCTCTGGAATTCCCTAAACTAAGCCTAAACCTCTCCGCCTCGCTACCTCTCTTTCCTCCTTTAAGACGCTCCTTAAAACCTAACTCTTTGACCGAGCTTTTGGTCACCTGCCCTAATTTCTCCTTATGTGGCTCGGTGTCAAATTTTTGTCTTATAATACTCCTGCAAAGCACCTTGGGACGTTTTACTACATTAAAGGTGCTATATAAATACAAGTTGTTGTTGTTGTTGTTGGACGGTGAGTGTTGCAGGCTGGTTGACTTTGAGGGTTATCAGAAACATGCCTGATCCTGGAACTTAAACTTCCAACAAAAGTGATTGGATAATTATCAGGAGAAGGTACTTTGATCAATTGCTTTCCTTCCACAGCCCAAAGTTGATAAGGGCATTGTTGCATGCCACCATCTACTCAGCGAGATGTGGAATTAAACCCACGCCTTCATGGTTTGTATGGGCTCAGTACCACGTTAGGAAGTACATTGGGGAAGTCATATCACTTCTCTTCTCATATTCCACGCCTCATCCCGTGCACACCCCCGCACTCCAAATGCTAAATGAATGCTGCTAATCCATCTCAATGCTTTCTAAAATATGGATATTTCAGCTTTTCCCAAACAGACTCCAGGGTGTCCTATTCGCAATGGTCATTTTTTTTTCTACTGCAAGGAAATTCCATACTTGTTGAGGAACAATTCATTATTTGATTAAAAGTGCATGTAATTCTTACTTCTTGGCAAGAAGGACCCTCAGTGACTCTCTGTGGCATCGTTTGGAAGCTGCATTGGAATCTGTTCAAGGATGTTGAAGATGAAAAGTCTGCAGACAATCGCAGCATGAGACACCTGCTCTCCTTCAATACGGTTATTTCTCTAAAGCCCACAAAGCTAACTTTTGAAGAGTTGTGCTCAATGCTACATTGTTTGAAAGGCATTTTACTTTACCATCCCACATGCTTGCTACCTCGCACAGTAAAGATTACGGTGCATCTAATTCAATTGGTTGTGAAAGCACAAGTCAGTTTGTTGTGGTTTGGCCTTTGAAAATCTAGGGTGGGGGCAATATTAAAAAGCAGTATTAGGTTCACCACACTGAAAGTACTAATGTTGGGTAAAGAGTTGCATTGTACACATTGTTCACACCCACTCTGAGGTACAGTAAACAAGTGTATGACTCATTCTGCAAATCCAAACTGTTAGAACTGACATGTTTGGTATTGAGCAGGTGACTCATGAGCATTTGAAGCTGGATGTAACGTTACTGCAGGATTAAGGGATGCAGTTGCTAATTATGTTGGTAGCATTTCCTTCCACGTTAAATCTGGTTGCTCTAAGGCTTACGAAACCTTAGCACGGTGGCATAGTGGTTAGCACTGTTGCCTCACAGCGCCAGGGACCCGGGTTCAAATCCGGCCTCGGGTGACTGTCTGTGTGGAGTTTGCACATTCTCCCCGTGTTTGCGTGGGTTTTCTCCGGGTGCTCCGGTTTCCTCCCACAGTCCAAAGATGTGCGGGTTAGGTTGATTGGCTATGATAAATTGACCCTTAGTGTTAGGGGGATTAAATACGTGGGGTTACGGGGATAGGGTGGGATATGTGTTGATGTAGGGGTTACGGGGATCGGGTGGGATATGTGTCGGTGCAGGCTCGATGGGCCGAAATGGCCTCTATCTGCACTGTGATTTCTGTGATTCTGTGATTTCTGTGTGATTCTGTGTGAAACCATACAACAATCCATATCTGCTCACGCTGTAGGATTGTGCATTAGAGTAAAGCGTTGGCCTAAGTCAAGTGGGGCGTTATTTCTGGCTTTTGTTTTGTCGGGAAATTTGTGGCTTTTTAACTTAAAAAATGCAGTAAAATTAGAGTTCCCTCTTTTTTGCTTAGGCTTTTACTGGGTTGCTTTTACCAAAAAGGAATACTTGTGTAATGACACTTCTGCTTTACTTGACCACCACAGGAAGGCAGTTCAAACATTTAGGGGTTAACTGCATGTTAAAAGGCACTTTTGGTTGCTTTTTTTCCAAATGGTTTTGTGTATAAAAAAAAATCCAGCTGGTATTCTCCATTGAATCATCTCCCACATGACACGAAACATTGCTGTCAGTGAAAAATAAATCAGCCAATCAGAATTCAGTTATAATCATTATTTTAACTTAATTACTGTGATACGGCATTGACTTTCCAAGTGCTTGTGAACAATGTGTTTTTGGGCAACTCTTTCAAAGCATAGGTAGATATTCTTGCTCTATTATTATTTTTAATGTTGAGAATTTTTGCAACGTCTTACTGAGAGGCAGTCCCTCAGTTTATATATAGCCAACATGAATTATGCATCCTGCTATCTCTACAGGTGTTTCTTCCACACAAATGTCCTTGGATCATAACTTCCTTTCAGACACATTTCCAAGTATAAAAAGACCGAATTCTGTTGAGTTCCCTGATCCAAGTAGGGAAAATGACACTTGTGACAGTGCAGCGTTAGAAGTACATTTTGAAAAAAGTGGAAGAGCCCTTATCATTAACATTGTCTTAATTCAGGAGTGCTCTAACTACAGACCCCGAGCTCTAGCTCACTAGTCCATAACTCAGTCCAATTCTGGCCTCTTCCGAATCCTCGATTTTCATCGCTCCACAACTAGTAGCCGTGCCTCCTGTTGCCTAGGCCGTAAGCACTGGAATTCCCTCCCTAAATCTCTCCGCCTCTCTACATCGCTCTCCTCCTTTAAGATGTTCCTTAAAACCTTTTGGGTCACCTGCCCTAATATCTCCTTATGGTGCTTGGTGTCAAATTTTGTTTTATAACGCTCATGTGAAGCGCCTTGGGGCATTTTACTACGTTAAAGGTGCTATGTAAATACAAGTAGTTGTTGTTATTTGTGTTTGTATTTCTGATTTAGTTTGTGCTCTTCCAATGTTGTGGACCTGGAGGTTTGGGAACGGTTGTTTTTAGAAATGTTGCCTCATTTGTGGGTAAACCTAAACTCAGAACACCAATATTTGTTAGTATCTGTGACTCATGATATATGAAAATTAATGTAACCATGGATTTCATTGTATATGGCCCCTAAAGCTCCATAATGCAAACCTATATAGATTGAGAAGATGAAAAGCTTAAATACTCCTGTCCTAATTGATACCTTACCATCATGCTTATTATCCATGAAAAGGTGTGTACATTCAGCCTATGTGAATATATTACACTCTGTATATGAATATATTATATCATATTCATCCTTTATGAAGATGTTATATTACGTGTTGATCAGCCTTGGTTCTGCACATGGGGAGTAAAGAACAAATGCAGTATTCAAGTCAAGCAGGGTTAGCGGGCAAGGGGATAGCTGGAATCCTGCAGCAGAGGGGAAGGACGCAGATGGGCGGGGGTGGAGGGAGAGCGAGAGAGAGGAGGAGAGAATGAAGAGGAGTGAGTGAGATAGAGGAAAGAGCGAGGGTAGAGGAGGTGAGGGGAAAGATAGGGATGAGGAGAGGAGGGAGGGGAAAGGGAATGAGAGGATGGGGAGGAGGACAAGGAGAGAAGGAAACAGGAGGAAGAGCAGCAGAATGGGATAGTGGAGGGGCTGGAGGAAAGGAAGGAATGGGGAAGTGTGGGAACTGGGATTGGAGAGTTAAAGCGGGAAAACTGCCTCAGCAGGGTGAGAAGAAAGGCTTGCAAAATCTCTCAGCAGGTGGTTGCTCCCTTTCCCTCCAGCAGGCCTGAACATTTATCTCATTGGGACGGAATTGTGGTGAGTCGGTCTTGCCTCCCATGGGAGCAGAGTCCAGAGGCAACATTGCTGCTCATGGGCGTGGGTGGGGAGAGGTCTCTCCTGATGATGATCACTGGTAAGGGGTTTGTGGGGGGGGTGGTAAGGGTTGAGCACTGGGTGAGCATTAATGCTCAGTGGGATGGGGGTCTGGCAAGATTTCTTAAGGAGTTAGGAATTGCTAGACTAAAAAAGACCAGGGTCAATCTAGTTCACTTTCTACCACCCTGGTAGTTGCATGATACAATGATAATGGAGTTGTTGACTAATCATAGCAATCATCTCTATCAATTAGTCTACAACAGACCCAGACATGAGGCAAGGAAAACTCCATTGGTGGATAGATTTGGGAATCATAGGTCCAAGTCACCTGTTCCTCTCAAGCAGGCTACGCTTAGCACATGTCATGTCTCAAATTACTCATATACTGCATCCCAAAACGCTATTTCCTGCAAGAAATCTATCTACAGTAATTTGCATTTGAACAAATCAACACTTTCTTTCTGAAGGTTTAGTGCATTGCTAATTATGGCCTTCTCTTTCATTCCACTGGTTTACAGTTGCCACGGTTCTGATCAGTGGGTCTTGGCTGTAGGACCACATATGGACTCTACAATGCTCTTCGGTGGACAAGGTGCAGTAATCCTTTTGCAAATCACTTTCATGCTTGTTGGTCTGTCTGTTGTGCAATTGGCGATGTACTTTGGGCTGGCCGGTGTATGAACATAACTGTTATTGCTGGGTGGATCCAGTCCATTTCTCCGGCTCTCACCCCCCACCCCCTCCAAAGAAAAAGATGCTTATGGAATTTCAGCGTGATAACCATTTGTGTTTAAAATTAGTATATTGTGAAGGAAAACCAAGAAATTACTGCTCCTATCTTTTTTATTTCTATGAACTCCTGGTGCACCAAGGTCAATGCACAGTTCAAAGTCTAGTAGGTATGCACAGCGGAAACTGTATGTTGCATAAAGGGGGAATTCAGAGGACTAAGAGTAGGGCTGTCACAGTAATGTTAGGTCATATACCGTGACCCTGGCAAAGCCACCTGTAGGTGCAATACCTATGAAATGTTGTGACCACTTACCATTTTTAATTGTCTGTAATTATATCTGAATATACTATGTTCAATTCAGTCTATATGAGCAATGAGGCAAAAGCTCTATTTAATGTTATCCATCTAGTTATTTTTGTGTTACTTTTATAATTTTTTGTCACATTCGATTTACTGGGGTTTCTACTTGCTCCATTTTTATTTTTTTATTTCCCCAAAATGTACAATTAATACTTTTTTAAAGATAAATTTTATTGTGTAACATAAGAGGATGTTCTTTTCTGGAATGGACATATCTGGATACAGAAATAACTTCATGACACTAACTGAAATGGCGAAAGATTATCAGAGTAACAAAGCAGCGGAGAGAAACCAAATTGTTATTGTTTAATTTGCTCAGCTCTTGCACACCGATAAACGTTTGTTCGGTTTTCAGGCAATTTAGATTTTAAAGTTACAGAAAGAAAGTACTGCAGATGCTGGAAATCTGAAATAAAAACAGAAAATGCTGGAGATACTCAGCAGGTCAGGCAGCATCTGTGAAGAGAGAAACAGAGTTAACGTTTTAGGTCGATGACCTTTCGTCAGAACTGGAAAAAAGCAGGAAATGGAACAGATTTTTAAGCAAGTGTAGGAGCAGGGGTTGATTTTAAAATTCTCATCCTGGTGTTTAAATCCCTCCATGGCCTTGCCCCTCCCTATGGCTGTAATCTCCTCCAGCCCTACAACCTTCTAAGAACTCTATGGGCTAGATTTTCAGTTGCTTACGCCAGCAGTTAGCGCCTTAAGAGAAGTGATTTTCGGGCGCTATGCGTGTAGTGCCCGGGCGCAGCGCAGTTTGCGCCCCGCCCCAAATTAAGTTGCCCGTTAGCGCCGGCGCAAAGTTTAGCGCCCGCCCGGATGCGCGCGCAGAAAATGACGTCACATCCTCGTGCAACGCCCTTTGTGCGCCCCGATTCCAAACTTCAGTCGGACCGCCCCATTGTGCGGCTGGCGGCCGGAGCGTTTGGAAAAAGGAACGCAACACAACCAGCGCGGGCCCCGGGGGGCGCAAATTAAAGGGGACGTACTCTCCAGTATAAAGGCCAGCCTTTTTTCAGAAAACACTCTTGTGCAACGCATTTCTGGAGACACAACAAGGAGGATAGCTAACTGGTTTCAAGCAGCAAGAGCCAGGTATTTTTGGACTCAGGCCAGAGCGCTGCAAGTGGCCTTTTGGAAATTAGAGTGTTTGCCAGGATTTGATGGGGGTTGCATGGGGTGCCAACGCGGAGCTGCAGCTCCATGTCCGTAGGGCTCGCAGACGCATTGTGAGAGGGGCAGCCCTGGCTAGAGGCAGAGGGGGCTACAGGCGTCGGCCACGTAGGCCTTACCCAGTCAGGCTATACCGCCAGCAGCGCTCCTACCTAAACATGAGTGCCGCGCGATGTGTTAAAAGGCTCCGATTCCGAAAGGAGGTGATTGCAGAGATCTGCCACCTGCTTCGCCGAGATCTGCGGCCAAAGCTCAGGTGCAGGACGTCTCTGTCGGTGGAAGTGAAGGTGACGGTGGCATTGAACTTCTATGCCACCGGCTCCTTCCAATACGCTGCTGGGGACATAGCAAACATCTCCCAGTACGGCGCGCATCGCTGCATCCGCCAGGTGACCGAAGCACTGTTCAGAAGGAGAAGCCAATTCATCTCCTTCCCCATGGCCCTGGAGAGCCAGCATCAGCGCGCATTGGGATTTGCCAGACTCGGGGAATTCCCCTTGGTGCAGGGCGCCATTGACTGTACGCATGTGGCTTTGCGGGCCCCTCTGGAGCATGGCGAGCAGTATCGCAACAGGAAGGGCTACCATTCTCTGAATGTGCAGCTGGTCTGTGACCACAAGCAGCGCATCATGGCAGTCAATGCCAGCTTCCCAGGCAGCAGCCACGATGCCTTTATCCTGCGGCAGAGTACTGTGCATGACATGTTCCAGGCACAGCCTCCCCCAAGAGGATGGCTACTCGGGGACAAAGGCTATCCTTTGTGCACCTGGCTCATGACCCCGCTCCGCGCGCCCAGGACCGCTGCTGAAGAGGCCTACAACGAGAGCCATCAAACCACCCGCAACATCATCGAGCTAACTATTGGGGTCCTCAAGCAGCGGTTCCGCTGCCTTGATCGCTCCGGAGGAGCTCTCCAGTATTCGCCGGACCGGGTCTCCCAATTTGTGGTGGTTTGCTGCATGCTACACAACCTGGCTCTCCGCAGGACTCAGGCACTGCCACCTGACGTTGGACCAGCACCTCAGGAGGAGGAGCAGGAGGAGCATGAGGAGGAGGAGGAGGAGGAGCAGGAGTACGTTCCCAGGAGGGAGCGACCAGGGCCAAGGGCCGCACGACGCCACCTTATTACACGGTACTTCTAAGCCCCCTGTCAGGGAATGGCCAGGGGCCATGAGGGAAGATGAATGCAGCCGCTCCGCAAGCCCTCAGCCGGCGAAGCCAACAAACACTAAGAAGAACAACCATGGAGACTGCATGAATAAAGATAATTTTTTATTACACAAAAATGAAAAGCCCTTCCCACATGAATCCCCAAAAACAATAAGCGGGCCCCACAAAAAGCCCAACAAACGACTCACTCCCACAAACTGGGGAGGAGTCACTCCACCTTTCTTCAAACCGGGCCTCAACGTCGGCCTAACGCAAAAAATAAGCCCTCCAACAACACAACCATGGGCAAAATAAAGATGGCCACCGCCATATAAAAGGAAAGCTGCCCACACCCTCTACTGAGTGGCCCGCGAGGGCGAGACCTTGCCCAGCCTTTTGCCTCCCCTGCCCGGCCTGCTGCTCCTTCGCAAGCTCTGCCCAGTGGCTGCTGCGAGGCTGGGGGAAGGCGCCTGAGGCTCAGATGCCCTTCCGCCAGATGCCGCTGGGGGGCGGCCTACACGGCGTTTGGGCCTCGAGGGGCCGTCTGCTGAGTGGCGCACCTGAGCCTGGCCACCATCAGCTGCAGCCGCTTGCCCTTGACGCCCCAGTGGGGGAATGGCGGCGACGGATGGCGCAATGTGGGCCAGCTGGCGTCTGGGATGCGCTGGCTGGTGCTGTGGCGCGGTGGCACTCGGCCGGGCCCGCACTGCAGGATCCGCAACAATCAGCCGAGGGGCGGCTTGCTGGGATGGTCCAGCGCGGCGGCTGCCCTGGCGATGCCTGCCTGAGACAGCGCGTGTGGCAGCAGTGAGTGCCCCTGTGGTCCTGGTGTGCGCGCACATCACAGCCGCCAGGGTCTTGACGGCATCAGTCAGCATGCGGCCACTCGCGGCAGTTGCTGCCCCGAACTCGCGCACACTGGTCGCCAGCGACTCGATGGCCTCAGGCATGCGCCCCACCACGCTCATGAGCTCCGTGTGGCGCCGGTCCGAATCCTCGGCCATCTTATCCAGCTTCCGCACCTCCTCCGAGGTGAAGGTGTCCGGACTGGTGTTGCGACTCTCCCGCTGGGGAGGAGGGGGCCGAACTAGGGGACCCTTGCCGCGTTGGTGGCGGCGAGTGTGCCGATCAGCAGCACTCCCCTCTGATCCTTCCCCCCTTTGGGGGGAAGGCCACGGGCCACGCGCACGGCTCCTGGGTGGCTGGACGCCACTGGTCCCAGAAGCTGCATTGCCCTGCGACAGTTCCTCCAGGCACTCGTCCAGTGAGGAGGTGTCAAGCATTTCCTCCTCTCCTGCGGGACGTGACTGTTCCCCCGAAGGTCCGGCTTGCTCCTCCTCCTCCTCCTGGTCGGAGGTGCTGTCACTGGCAGCTTCAGGGTCCTGGACATCACCAGCTGAAAGCAGGAATGCACAAGAGTAGCTTCAGAGTGAGGAGACGGCGTCAGCGAGGGAGTTAGGACTGGTGGCATTCAGCGCATTGGTGGGACAGTGGCAAAGGAGGTAGCTCGGATGGGCCAGTGCGATGCGAGAGGGCCAAAAGGCGAGGTCCTTACCATTGCCAGGCAGTGGAGGGTCGGATACTCTGCACGCTGTGGGGACAATCACACGGGCTCCCATGAGCACACACACGCGCTCCTCCAGCCGAGTGAGCTTCTGCAGCTTGGCGCGGCCACCCCTGGCACGGGCCTGGCGATTAAACGCTACTTTAGCCTGCAAGAGAAAGGACGGGCTGTAAGTGCGCAGTGAAGCCCTGATGTAGTGTGCACTGCCTCCCATGGTGGAATAGCGTGGACAGAGTGAAGCCCTGATGTAGTGTGCACTGCCTCCCATGGTGGAATAGCTTGGACAAAGTGTAGAGTGCCGAATGGCCATGTGATGCTCATGACTGTCCCAATGCTGCTGGCTGAGGGCTGGCCAATAGGACTTTCAGCTCCCTTTGCCCATCATGTCAGGTGTACATGCAAGAATGAGGAGGAGACTGGAAAGGCTACTCACCTTCACAATCCTGGTCAGATCGTTGTATTTTTTACGACATTGTTTGTGGGTCCTGGGGGCATCGCCGGTGAACGTCACCCTCTGGGCGATCTGCTTCCAGGCTTTGGTGTAGTCGTGGTGGGTTGGATTCCTCCCACTCTCTGGGAACAAGATCTTGCGCCTCACCTCCAGAGCTGTGACCATTATGTCCAGATCACCCTCTGAGAAGCGCAGGGCACGCTGACAGGCCTTCTCTGGCGTTGCCATGACTCCCTGGGGCTGAGCAGCAGTGTTGAGGCCTCTTTGCAAGGCTGCAGTGTGCAGGGCGTGGCAGCAGACCAATTCGTCCCTTCCCCCTTTAAGAGCTGGTCGGCGCCACGGGGTCTGCTGTCAGTCCAAAAATGACCGCACCCGCGCTGCGCCCCGCCTGGGCGCTATCCCTCTGGACCGCCGGCTTAGCGCCTAAAGATAGGAGTGGAACGCCTCTTTTAGCGCTCCACCAATCTCTTAGGGCGAAGCCACTGAATTTCCGGAAACGGGGCGCTACTTTGGGGCGGGCGCTAACTTCGGGCGGGCGCTAAGGTTAGCGCCCCAAAACTGTCTATGCTGAAAATCTAGCCCTATGTTCCTCCAGTTCTGGCCTCTTGTGCATCGCCCACTCCCTTCACCCCACCATTGATGGCCGTGCCTTCAGCTGTCTTGGACCTAAGCTCTGGAATTCCCTCCCCAAACCTCTTTGCCTCTCCATGTTCCTCTCCTCCTTTAAGAATCTACTTAATACCTACCTCTTTGACAAACTGTTTGGTCACCTGTCCTAACGTCTCCTTCTTCGGTTCGGTGTCAATGTTTGTCTGATTACACTCCTATGAAGCGCGTTGGGACATTTTCTACATTAAAGACCATATTTAAAGGCCATGTGTCAGCCAGTGGCTCAGTTGGTAGCACCCTCGTCTCGGAGTCAGAAGGTTGTGGGTTCAAGTCCCACTCCAGAGACTTGAGCGCAAAAATCCAGGCTGACACTCCAGTGCAGTGCTGAGGGAGTGCTGCACTTTCGGAGGTGCCGTCTTTCGGATGAGACGTTAAACCGAGGCCCCGTCTGCCCTCTCAGGTGGACGTAAAAGATCTCATGGCATTGTTTCGAAGAAGAACAGGGGAGTTATCATTAAAACAGATTATCAGGTCATTATCACATTGGTTGTAAAACGCTTTGGGATGTCTGGAGGGGGAAGAAGTCAATCTTCATTAGCAATCTGATACAGGACCTCAGTGAAGAGTACAATAAGTGTCACCCTTTCTTGTTTAATACATGTTTGGTGGGTCACGGGAGGGAAGGGACAATAATGTTAAAGTGAGAGAGAAAATACGGTAACATTATTTTAATGTTTTGTGATTTTTGAACACTTATTCACTTAAAGTGAACCATTACAACAGTGACTACACTTCAAGAGGTACTTCATTGGCTGCAAAGTGCTTTGGGACATCTGGTGGTCGTGAAAGGCACTATACAAATGCAAGTTTTTTTTTCTTTTAACAGAGCCACTGGCATATGACAAAGTATTATTGACTGTACCAGTAGACATATGCAACATATGTTCCTGTTCTGTTTAAGAGATGCCAAGATTTGCAAGTTATGCAAATAAAGCCTTAAATTTCAGCTGGAGCTACACGCTCAATTTATTATCTTCCAACACAGGGCGACAGATTGGATAGCATATGCAAAGTAAAGAAGATTAAAGCTTATTGTGGTGATGGTACATACTCCTGGTGCGATTCAGGCATGAAGATGAATTAAAATATCACCTTACTGTATGCCTGCCTGTGCTGAAATCTTCACAAGCTGGGGGAAACTTTTCAGATCACCAGTGCAGATATATTACAATCTGACCTAATGAGAGCCTGGCATGCTTCAACAGTGGAAGCTACAGGTGTCCTGAGTTAAATTGTCCCTTGTGTTGATTTGTAGTAGTTGTGATGTATTGATTTTAACATGTCCACTACACAGAAAGAAAGACTTGCATTTATATCGCACTTTTCACGACCTCAAGACGTGCCAAAGTGCTTTACAGCCAATGAAGTACTTTTTGAAGTGGTGTCACTGTTGTAATGTAGGAAATGTGGCAGCCAATTTGCGCACAGCAAGCTCCCACTAACAGCAATGTGATAATGATCAGATAATCTGTTTTAGTGATGCTGGCTGAGATAGAAATATTGGCTGGGACACCGGGGAAATCTCCCCTGCTCTTCTTCGAAATAGTGCCACTGCGAGGACAGGACGGGGCCTCGGTTTAACGTCTCATCCAAAAGACTGCTCCTCTGGCAGTGCAGCACTCCCTCAGTACAGCACTGGCAGCGTCAGCCGAGATTCTGTGCTCAAGTCTCTGGAGTCGGGTCTTGAACCCACAACCTTCTGACTCAGACCAACAGAGCCACAGCTGTCACCATATGTTTAAAAAAAAATCCAAATGCACTAGCTGCTAATAGCCCTATACTTACTGTGTAAAGTACAGAAACCTCCATTCTCTTTCCTGGCTGTCTCACATTACAAAATGTTTCCGTGCTAATTTCAGCTCCAGTGACACAACAGAGCGAAAGAGGGACTTTGTCAGAGTTAAATACTGTAACTACTGGTATTTATATTTCTCAATCATACAGGAAGTGCAGTGCAGACATCGGACTTTTAATATACTTCTGATTTAGTGCCTAAAAGTATATCCTGACATGAGTTTATTTTTACTTATAATATAAATACAAGTTGGTGTTTATACTTATACATAAGTTTTATATATGAATACAAGTTGTTGTTGTTACTTGGGGAGTCTACAAAGCAATACTTTTGACATTCACCTGTGTTCAGTCAAGCAACCTGACAACCTGTTTTATAGTTATTTCCGATAATCCATTGGACAGTGGCAGCCAGTGGGAAGCTCAGCCTAGAAATTCGATGGTGAAGCACATGTTTTTCAGGCACAAAAATGGGCACCTAAGCATCCAATATGTTGATGTTGCGTGCGTGCTCATCATGTGCCAGAAGTGCGCTTCCCGCCATATTGGTTAAGGCAGAAAAAGAAAGGCGTCCAGGGCTGGCACCTCAAAGAGGCGCTGGGTCCTTTGCGCAAGAAAATAGGCCACCTTTGTAAAATTGGGCGGCCTTGAAAGTAGCCACCACCGCTGGAGGCCACCACCAACAAGGTAAGGTTTTTATTTAAATGTTTACCTGAATGTGGAGCCAGGAGGAGCAGAAGTGCTCCTCCTGTTGTCTACTGCAATGCCAAAGACCATTCTCGGCTCCCTCCCGCTCACTTCCCCCCTCTCCTGATTGCCGCCTCCCCCTCCTGATTGACCCCTCCCATCCCAAACTCTCCCCCCCCCTCTCCCGATCGCCTCACCCCTTCCAATTGCCCACTGCCTCCCGATCGCTTCCACCCTCTCCCTATCGTCTCACCTTCAATTCCGATTGGTTCCCCCCCCCAACCCAATCGCCCATTCTCCTCCCAATTGCTTCCCCCCTTCCATGTTGCCCCCCCCCGCCCCACCCACCCTTCCCTTGATCCCTTCTCCCCACCCCCTCCCAGGACATACCTGAGAGCTGTTGCCAGTGATGCAGTGGTCCAAAATTTAAATGTTCTTTGTCGACGAGCTGCCTGGGGAGGCCCTGCAGGCGTCTGTAGTTCATCTGCCTCTTGTACATGAGGCCCGTGGCCCAATATCAAGTGAGCCTCGGACCTACCCGTTACATCACAAGGATCATTCCCTGTGCCCAATTTCTGACAGAAGGTCAAACCAATTTAGAGACCCTTGTATCTTCACTTTGTTCCATGAGATTAGTATTAGATACATGTGAGGCTTTTAATACTTAGGCTATTGTTAATAAACATGTCAGCGCAGGTTAAGCGTGAAACGTTCAGAAATGTCAGCTATCCTGAATAACTAGAATGGTACAAAAGTCACATTTAGTCTTTACATCGTTACATATCCAGCTTCTGATTGTTCCTAGATTGTTAAATCATTACAAAGCATAAATAAGGAATGAAACATAGAAACATAGAAGATAGGAGCAGGAGTAGGCCATTCGGCCCCTTGAGCCTGTTCTGCCATTTAATGAGATCATGGCTGATCATCCAAATTCAGTACCCTGTCCCTGCTTTCTCCCCATATCCCTTGATCCCTTTAGCCTTAAGAAATATATCTAACTCCTTCTTGAATATATTTAATGAACTGGCCTCAACTGCCTTGTGTGGTAGAGAATTCCACAGGTTCACCACTCTCTGGGTGAAGAAATTCCTCCTCATTTCAGTCCTAAATGGCTTACCCCTTATCCTTAGACTGTGATCCCTGGTTCTGGACTCCCCCGCCATCGGGAAAAGCCTTCCTGCATCTAGTCTGTCTAGTCCTGTTAGAATTTTATAAGTTTCAATGAGATCCCCTCTCATTCTTCTAAACTCTAGCGAATATAAGGCTAATCGACCCAATCTCTCCTCATACATCATTCTTGCCATCCCAGGTATCAGTCTGGCGAATCTTCGCTGCACTCTCTCCATGGCAAGAACATCCTTCCTTAGATAAGGTGACCAAAACTGCACACAATACTCAAGGTGTGGTCTCACCAAGGCCCTGTACAACTGCAGCAAGACATCCTTGCTCCTGTACTTGAATCCTCTCGCTATGAAGGCCAACATACCATTTGCCTTCTTAACCGTCTGCTGCACCTGCATGCTTACCTTCAGCGACTGGTGCACAAGGATACCCAGGTTTCCTTTTCCCAATCTATTGCCGTTCAGATAATAATCTGTCTTCCTGTTTTTGCCACCAAAGTGGATAACCTCGCATTTATCCACATTATACTGCATTTGCCATGTATCTGCCCAATCACCCAACCTGTCCAAATCATACTGGAGTTTCGCTGCATCCTCCTCACAGCACACACGCCCACCCAGCTTTGTGTCGTCTGCAAACTTGGAGATATTACATCTAGTTCCCTCGTCTAGATCATTAATATATATTGTGAATAGCTGGGGTCCTAGCACCGATCCCTGTGGTACCCCACTAGTCACTGCCTGCCACTCGGAAAAAGACCCGTTTATTCCAACTCTTTGCCACATCCACTGGTTCTCCCTTATCTATTCTACCAGTTACATCCTCAAAAAATTCCAGTAGATTAGTCAAGCACGATTTACCTCCCTGAAATTACCTGGCACTGTACATAAACATGACAAAAGCAATAAAATATTTTTACTTAGGTTGTGAAGATGATGTGCAACTAAGTGAAACCACAAGCAGCTGCCCAGTGATTTCCCGTGTCATGGAGACATAAAGTAAAGATCTTACAAGGAGTAATGTTAGCGTCACTGTGTGAGAAGGAGGCCTCGGGCAGCCACCTGTCCCTTTTGTTAAAATGAGGTCGAGTGCAAACTACACAGTAACGTTGTTGTGACACAATCTTTCATTTGGCGTAAACTGCGTCGCTGCACAGAATGCTTTGGCGAATGAATGGAAGTCAGTTCACCATAAACTCCCTGATAAAGACCGAGTCTTTTTTTTTACGTCTGCCAAACCAGACTATTGTACCGACGGTAGAATTACGTTTCCAGATTGTCTCATTTTAACCGTGAGGGTGTCTTCCAGTTGAATGTGACCTAACGTTTCCTACTCTCCTTTTAACATATAATAAATTTGCAGAAGATACAATTTGCGAGCACATAATAGAGCTGACCTGGTTTAATCCAGATTGATGGTTGCTGGAGATGCCTCTTCCTCTGCTGTCATGGTGACATGCATGGGCAGGTTTTTTTTTGGCCAAACTTTCAAGTCAAATTGGATTAATGCAGCAGTGAAAGTGGATTATCCATGAAGCTGAGCTCCTGCTGTATTTTGACAATGTGTACAGTTGCGCTTTCTGTAACCAGGGTGCTGTACACACACTCTCAGATTTTCCATGTGCTCAGCCTAATTACAACTTCAGTCGCGATATGAGCTCCGGTTATCACATTCCGCACCACACCCCTCTTCAGAAGAAAGAAGAGGTGGATGAGCAGCCCCCCCCCCCCCCCGCCCCCCCCCCCCCAGGATATGATATTATTCTTAACATGCCCTTTGGCTTGCAGTCTTGACAGCTTCTGCTTTCAGACGGCTTCTTAAAGAAAAAAATACGCCAAGGATTCAATCGTTTTTAAGCATCTTCGTATCCTCCAGCACGTGCCCCCAGGCGGCCAGTGTCTGATCTGCTCATAGATGTGTGTGCTTGAATCGTACTGATTTCTGTTTATCATGACAGGGTTGAAAGAAAGAAAGAAAGAAAGACTTGCATTTATAGAGCGCCTTTCACGACCAACAGACGTCTTAAAGTGCTTTACAGCCAATGAAGTACTTTTGAAGTGGAGTCGCAGTTGTAAAGTGGGAAATGTGGTTGTCACTATACTTCTGTATGGCCAGTGAATCTAGCTTTGAAAGCAAGTACAGTAGATGGTTACTTAAGTGTAAAGATGCAGTACATCATCAGATCCCACCAATAATCATAGGAACATGGGAATATGAATAGGCCATTCAGCACCTCGAACCTGTTCTGCCATTCAATTAGATCATGGCTGATCTTAAATCCACCAACCCGCCTTGTTTCCGTAACCCTTAATACCCTTGCCTAACAAAAATCTATCAATCTCAGTTTTGAAATTTTCAATTGACCTAGTTTTTTGGAGGAGGGAGTTCCAGATTTCCACTACCCTTTGTGTAAAGAAGTGCTTTCTGACGTGACCCCTGAACGGCCTAGCTCTAAATTTAAGGTAACGCCCGTTGTAGCCAATGGATTTAAAATTTCCAATTGTGAAGCGATACAAGATGTCTCTGTACAGTTTCATATGAATGTATTTATAACAATAAGATCTTGATGCATACACTTGGCAACATGACGTATTTAAGGATTCCTTCATTTAAAGTTCTAGTACAGTATATCTTTTTTTGAGGGGTGATACAGGCAATGTTTTCTCTTGAGCTGGACCCCCTTTACAAAGCCTTTTAAAAGCAGAGGAAAATGTGTTTTATAAGTGGCGCGTGTACATGAGTATTCTATTAATGAGCAAACCATAGAAGGGATACCTGATCATGAAGGTCTGCTATATGTTGTAAAAAAAAAAGACTCTGAACATAGCTTCCTAATAAAGTGATTTAAGTGTTCATTAATTTAGGAGTCATTAAGTGTGGTGTAGCAATAGGCTGTTACTGTTTAATCTGCTATTGATATGCCAGTATTAATACATTTTACTTCCCTTATTAGACATGTACCTTGTTCTACCTTTCAATTAACTTTATGGAGAGAACAAATGTGTTTTTAAAAGCTAGCTTTTTAGTGTCATCATCCTAAAACAACTTATTGTCATTGGAAACCAGGTTGTTAAGAACCTCCTTGTTTTGTGGCATACTACATGCCCTTGAATTTGCTGAATTGCTTTTCTAGGTTGAATACTAAATCCACTTGCTATGGATATTTTGACTTGATATTGATCAGAAACTCTTTTAACTGTTGCAACAAGCTATACTTTGTGCTGTGGTGGCAGCCGTCTCTGAAGTGGATGTAGTCCTAACTAATTTTATTACTAAGGTGAGTTAAACACCCACTCACTTCATGGTCATTTTAGTCAGATTCTCATTCTGCCATGTTATTGCTGTCAAAGTTCAACTTCCATTTTTTGAACTAAAGAAAGAAAGAAGTTGTATTCGTATAGTGCCTTTCATGACCTCAGGACGTCCCAAAGCGCTTTACAGCCAATGAAGTACTTTTGCAGCGTAGTCACTGTTGCAATGTAGGAAACGTGGCAGTCAAAGTGTGCACAGCAAGATCCCACAAACAGCAATGCGATAATGGCCAGATAATCTGCTTTACTGATGTTGGTACATCACTAAAGGTACAATCATATTGTTTCTCCTTCAATGCAACAGGGAACAACGTCAGTGCTTTTTGGCTGACTACATCATATGATTGCAAAAATGATAGTTAACCTTCTTTTCAATGACATATCCGAGACGTAAAGAACAAATCTTGGTCCATGTGCAATTTCCAGTATCTTTGCATAGCTACAAAGGAACAACAAAGTGAAAGTCTTTCTGAATTAGAATTAGGGAGCCACATTTACAATGATGGTTGAGTTTCCTCTAAGTCGAATGTGGATGGGAGGAAGCACAATATATATGGGGCCATTTTGCAGTGGGATATTGCACCCAGCTAGGCTTAAGAATTTCAATGGTTTTGCACCCTTAGCACTGAAAATTAAAAAAAATGCCAGCAGATACCTTGGTCTATTTGTTTCCAATTTTCCTTTTTTCCTTTTCAATACCTGAACTTAATTACTTCCTTCTTAGACCCATAGCAGTCACCCCCTCTGTGCTTAACTTTCAGCACCTACGACAATTAAACGGACCTCTCGCCTTCAAATCCAAGCAGGATTCCTTCTTGCTAGTGTTTACTTGGAGCTCGGTGATGAGTTCAGCTCAAAGGAAGCGGCTATTGTTTCTTTTTATTCCCATGGGAAAACTTCGCAGCTTTTGAAAGCATTCAGCAAATCCATGGTATTTGGACAGTGGTGTCATAAGTGACATTGTTACAGCTGGCATCAAATCAATCTTGCTGGTGAATGCCAGTCTCCTGGAATTTGGGAGTCATGCTTAAATTTAGTGGATACGACGGTATAACAAGTTGTCAGTAAAAGCTGTGGGGTCAGATGGAAAACTACGCACGGACATGAAACAAGTTGCTAATAGTTTAGCTTAGTAGTAGGACTTTTATTCTTTTTAAGTCCTTAAAAGTGGCACTTGTTGCACGGGTTTTGGTTAAAGCTCTTGACAAACAGAAACTTTTCATATTTCAAGTTAACATTTTACAAGAACTGTTAAAACATATGACACAAGAGCACTTCAGCCTGTTTCGAACATGAGCAATTAAATATTTGACTGGAATTCACGATATTCCTCCGCCGTCTATTTTAAAGTAACATTAACCTATTTAAGAGAATAGTGGACAAAGGAACGTGAATGTGTTAAACATTCATCTGCTAATATCATTGACTGTCATTTCTAGGCAGTAATTACCACCATTTATCAATGGGATACATCCAGCAGCGTACTTTACCCCATTGTGGTGCATTTGCTTAAAGCATACGTTTAAAGAAAACTGTGCAAACCTGGTTAAACAAAGCCAGGTTAGAGTGAACTAAAATGTCTACGAATGCAGGGGATGAACCTGTATTGTTAAATGGCCTTCTGTAACATTAATTAGTACAGCTCCCCTCATGGGAATAGAAGGGTAGGCTGGAATTCGATACTTTGGTTATTTTTAAAGAAATCCCTGCAAACCACTATAGGATCATCAGCCATCCGCCAAAGTTACATGCTACAAAAGAAAATACATAGGGGGAGAAATTTGGTATCGCCCAGTTTGGGGCGCTAAATTTTGAAATCTTGAAAAATTAGCGCCAGACACTAATAATGCTGAGGTTCTCCTAAATTGGCTGTTAGCGCTCCAGGAGAGAGCTGGAGCCCTAAATCAAGTGCTAATGACCTCAGTAGGGTGCTTCAGGGGCGCTACCAGCAGAGCGATAATGAATTTCAGGTGCTATGCAATTGGGAATGATCCTTCACACTGGCTCCTTCCAGCTCTTAAACATAAGAAAATATAAGACATAAGAAATAGGAGCAGGAGTAGGCCATTCGGCCCTTTGAGTCTGCTCCGCCATTCAATAAGATCATGGCTGATCTTCTGCCTCAACTCCATTCACCGGCCCTATCGCCATATCCCTTGATGCCTTTACTAGTCAGAAATCTATCAACTTCTGTTTTGAATATACCCAATGACTTAGCCTCCACAGCCCTCTGGGGTAGAGAATTCCAAAGATTCACCACCCTCTGTGTGAAGAAATGTCTTCTCATCTCAGTCCTGAATGGCCTACCCCTTATCCTGAGGCTGTGGCCCCTGGTTCTAGACTCCCCAGCCAAGGGAAACATTCTCCCAGCATTCTCCCTATCAAGCCCTGTAATAATTTTGTATGCTTCAATGAGATCCCCTCTCATTCTTCTGAATTCAAGAGAATACAGGCCTAGTTGTTGTGTCTCCTTGTGTTCTTATTACTATATATATTACAGACACTTTTAGTTCATTTTTAGTTAGTGCTTTTTTACTTAGCTGTATTTGTTTTGTTTCAGTGCTGCCGCATGGTGCGGAGTGATACAAGATGTCCGACGCTGCACTGGGCACTGCCCGTGCACAGTGTGCCACATAGCAATATAACTACACCATACCAAAGTAGTTCCATACCAAAGTAGTTCCATTTAACGATGTGATACTATAACAATGTAACATCCCTCTTTCTCAAAAAACTAAAACATAAAATTTAATAATTTAAATTAACAAATATTATATCTAAGCTATTATTATCAACTACTAAGAATCGTGAGGTTTTTTTTATTCGCAATATCGCTCAGGTGGTTGGATGTTGTCCCTCCATCTTGTGGATTTGGTGGTGACCATTCCTCTCTGCGGTGTTTTGGTGTGTTCCGCTCTCGTTGTTGTTGTTGCTGTCGCCTTTGGAGTTGGAGTGTGCATGCTCATGGTTGTTTGATTTGTAGCGCTTCTTTCTGGTGTTGTACTGCTTGTGGTAGCTGGTGTTGTCAATGTTGCTGGTGTTGTCTGCTGCTTATCCAGTTCAGGTGAGGGTCTGATGTGGAGTCTGTTCCGTCTATATTGGTTACCAGGTTCAGTCTCTACGAAGTAGGATCTTGGAGTACAGGTAGACTATCCTTTATTCGAAAACCTCGGGACCAGCCGAGTTTCGGATAAAGGAGAATTTCGGATTTCGGAAGGTGGGTCGGCAGGGGTCCGCGGGGGGGTCGGCGGGGGGTCGTGCGCACAACTTACGCTGACGCTCAGCGTAAGTCAGTCGGGGTCGGTGGGGGTCGGGGTCGGCAGGGGGGATCGGCGGTTGTCGGGGCCGGCGGGGTCCGCGGGGGGGTCGGCGGTTGTCGGGGCCGGCGGGGTCTGCGGGGGGGTCGGCGGTTGTCGGGGCTGGCGGGGTCGGCGGTTGTCGGGGCCGGCGGGGTCCGCGGGGGGGTCGGCGGTTGTCGGGGCCGGCGGGGTCCGCAGGGGGGTCGGCGGTTGTCGGGGCTGGCGGGGTCGGCGGTTGTCGGGGCCGGCGGGTCCGCGGGGGGGTCGGCGGTTGTCGGGGCTGGCGGGGTCGGCGGTTGTCGGGGCCGGCGGGGTCCGCGGGGGGGTCGGCGGTTGTCGGGGCCGGCGGGGTCCGCGGGGGGGTCGGCGGTTGTCGGGGCCGGCGGGGTCCGCGGGGGGGTCGGCGGTTGTCGGGGCTGGCGGGGTCGGCGGTTGTCGGGGCCGGCAGGTCCGCGGGGGGGTCAGCGGTTGTCGGGGCTGGCGGGGTCGGTGGTTGTCGGGGCCGGCGTGGTCCGCGGGGGGGTCGGCGGTTGTCGGGGCCGGCGGGGTCCGCGGGGGGGTCGGCGGTTGTCGGGGCCGGCGGGGTCCGCGGGGGGGTCGGCGGTTGTCGGGGCTGGCGGGGTCGGCGGTTGTCGGGGCCGGCGGGTCCGCGGGGGGGTCGGCGGTTGTCGGGGCTGGCGGGGTCGGCGGTTGTCGGGGCCGGCGGGGTCCGCGGGGGAGTCGGCGGTTGTCGGGGCCGGCGGGGTCCGCGGGGGGGTCGGCGGTTGTCGGGGCTGGCGGGGTCGGTGGTTGTCGGGGCCGGCGGGGTCCGCGGGGGGGGGTGGTCAGCGGGGGGTCGTGCGCACGACTTACCCTTTATCCGAACTTCCGAAACCGGAACCCTCTAAAAACCGAAGGTTTTTTCGTTCGTACGCACGACTTACGCTGAACGAAAAAACCTTCGGTTTTTAGAGGGTTTCGGTTTTCGGAAGTCCGGATAAAGGGTAGTCTACCTGTATCAGCTCTTCCAATGACCTTGGCTGGATTCCAGGTTTTCAACACCGGGTCTTGCACATGCACTGATTGTCCATTCAGCAATTCTGGTAGCGTCTTTGCATGTTTATCGTAATGTTTGCTTCCTACGATTTGTGCTTCTGCCAGCTTTTGTCTGAAGTCCTCCTGGTCCTGGGGAGGATGTATTTTTGCTGGTAGGGTAGTCTTAAACTTCCTCCCATTCAGCAATTCCGCAGGTGATTTCATGTCTGCTTTCAGTGGTGTTGATCTGAGTGATAGGAGGGCAAGGTCTTGGTCTTCCCCCATCTCACTGCTTTTGATGAGAGTTCTCTTGACAGTCTGGATCTGTCTTTCGATGAATCCGTGTCCCCTTGGGAAATGTGGGGATGAGGTTACTATTTTGAACCCATACTTTTCTGCCAGAGCTCTGAATTCACTCGATGTGAACTGGGTTCCATTGTCACAGATTACCTTTTCCGGGATTCCTTGTTCAGCAAACAAGCTTTTTGCAATCCTGGTGGTAGTTGTGGCTCTCAAGTCTTTCATCCTTCTCACAAAAGGAAACTTGGAATAGTAATCTGCCACTATGAGATACCATTCTTGATTGCACATGAAGAGATCTGCCCCAACAGTGTGCCATGGTCTTGACGGTATTTCACTAGGTATCATCTCCTCTTTCTGTTGTGCATTTCTGTATTTCTGGCATATACCACATGCAGAGACCATCTGTTCGATATTTTTGTACATGCCTATCCAGTATACAGCTGATCTGGCTCTCAGCTTGCATTTCTCCATTCCCATGTGGCCTTCATGTATGAGATGGAGAAGTTGTGTCTGCATCGTCTTTGGCACGATGATCCTCGATCCAGCAAGGAGAATACCGTCTTCTACTGCAATATCGTCTTTAATCGTCCAGTATTGACGAATTGTCGCCTGTACCTGCTGGATTCTCTCCGGCCACCCCTGTATTACTTGTTGTGTGAGTAGTTGCAACTCCTCATCTTTGCTAGTCTCATCTCTGATTTGACTGAGCTTTGTAGGGGTAACATTCACTAGGTGGTGGATTTTTACTGTTAGGCCCTCCACCTCGTGTTTCTCATATGGTGACAATCGAGACAACGCATCTGCTAGCACCATTTCCTTTCCTGGCTTATATTTAAGCGTGAAGTCATAGCTTTGGATCCTTAGAAGTAGTCTTTGCAGTCTTGCAGGCGCTTTGCACAGGTTCTTCTTATAGATCTGTTCTAGTGGACGATGGTCACTCTCTATTGTAAATCGCCTGCCATATAGGTATGTATGGAATTTCTCGCATCCGTACACTACTGCTAATAGTTCTCTTTCTATGTTGGCGTATCTCGTCTCGGCTGACGTCAAGGCCTTTGATGCGAAAGCTATCGGCTTTCCTTCCTGCACCAGAGCTGCCCCTAGTCCTCTGGTAGAAGCGTCTACTTGCAGAGTGACTGGTTTTCTTCTGTCATAATATGACAGACTTGTTTCTTTGCATAACAGTTCTTTAAGTTGTTTGAAATTCCTTTCGTGTGATTCAGACCACTGGTATTCGGCGTCTTCTTTCAATAGCTCTCTGAGATTTGTTGTATGTTCCGACATGTGTGGGATGAAAGAACTAATGTATTGGACCAAGCCGAGGTAACTCCTCAGCTCTTTCTTGTCTTTGGGTGGTTTCATTTCAGCAATCGCCGCAATCTTCTCAGGATTTGGCTTGACTCCCTCTGGTGTATAAATCATACCGAAGAATTGGCATTCTTTGACTTTAACTATGCACTTATCTGCATTTAACTTGATGCCAGCCGTCCTGGTACTCTCCATGGCCTCATGTAGGTGCATGTCATGGTCTCTTTCATCTGCTCCATAGATCTGAATATCATCAGCTATTCCTATAG
Source organism: Somniosus microcephalus (assembly GCF_052327205.1). Taxonomy (NCBI): domain Eukaryota; kingdom Metazoa; phylum Chordata; class Chondrichthyes; order Squaliformes; family Somniosidae; genus Somniosus; species Somniosus microcephalus. The sequence continues at coordinate 101,913,771 of NC_141001.1, forward strand.
CTCCTTCACAGCCTCTGTATGTCTCGTCTATTTTCTGTTGAAAGATATCTTGACTGACCTTTAGCTCGAATGGTAGCCACAGGAATTTGTAACACCCAAATGGTGTGTTGAATGTTGTCAGTGTTGTTGATTCCTCATCCAACTTCACGTTCCAATATCCATTTCTGGCATCTAGTTTTGAGAAAACCTTGGCTCCTGCCAGTGATGGCGTAATCTCCTCTAGCGTTGGGGTGGGATAGTGGTCCCTCTTTATCGCCTGGTTTAGATCTTTGGGGTCCAAACATATTCTGAGACGCCCGTTTGGCTTTTCTCGTACCACAATTGAGTTTACCCAGCCTGTGGGTTCAGTGACCTTTACGATCACTCCCTTTTCTTCCATCTCCTTTAGCTCTCTTTCAAGCTTTGTCTTCAGCTCGATGGGTACTTTTCATGGAGCATGGATAATGGGCTTTACCTCTGGATCGATGGTGATGTGGTATTGGGAATCTCCGAAACATCCCACTGTATCATCGAAACATTCTGGATACATGTCTATCAAGTCTTTTTTACTCTTGATTTGTGGGCGGTTCTCCAGCGGGGTGTTGCTGTCTATCTTCAGTGGCGTTTCCGTCAGTTCGTGATGCACTGAGATCAATCTCAACTTCTCGCAGCTGTTTAATCCCAGGATCGCTGGTCCCTCAGTATCGGTGACATAGAACATGCAGTTGATGTTCTTTCTTTTATGTGTCCCTTTGATAAAGGTTATTCCGAGTTGTTTAATCTCACTCCCCCCATATGCTGTCAGTGTGACATTACTTGCCTTTAAACAACCATTTTTCGGGTAGCCATCTTCTCTCAGGTTTTCGGGAAAGATCTGCTGGTACAGTCTCAATGGGAGGATGTTGCTCTGAGCCCCTGTGTCCAGCTTTAACTTTTAAGTTGATGGTTGTGGGCCGACCTTTGACCTTTTTTTTGATTTGGATGATGGTGTGCAATTCTCTCCTCAGAGTATTTTCCACTCTGGACATCTCGTGAAGCTGTATCTTTATGGTTTCGATGTTTAGTGCATTGTCGTGATCATCATCATCATCCTGCTCATCCATGGAATGGATATTGTGTTTCTTTCTCTGGTTCTGCTGTCTGCCTTTGTTTTTGATGTATGTTCCGTCTTTCTTCATTCTACACCTCTTTTCCCAGTGGTTTAGTTTGCCATATGCATTGCAGCTTGTTCCATATGCTGGACATTTCCTCTTGTCTGTGTAATCGTGCGGTCTTCCACAATTTCTGCACGTTTCCCCCGTTGTCATGTGCATGTCTTTGTGTGTTGTACTTTTCTCTCACTGCATCCACTCTGTTGTCCGTCTCAGAAGCCGTCCACATGTCAGCCATTTGAGAAATCAGCGTTTTTATTTGCTGCTTCATGGCTTCATGAGCTCTCGCAGTATCTATAGCCTCTGTTATTCTGAGCTTTTCTTTTCCTATCAGGGCTTTTTGTACCTCTACATGCGCTGACCCCCATATTAGCTGGTCCACAAGCCTTTCCTCCATTTCCTTAAATTTACACTTGCTGGCTTCATTTCTCAGCCTTGTCAGGAAATTGTCAGCTGTTTCACCGGGTTCCTGTCTTAGACTCTGGAATTTGTATCTGTGTATACGATGATTGGATTTAGGCTCTAGATGGTTGCTGAATTTATCAAAAATTGTCGCAGGGTTTTCCTTTTCCTCTTCAGTCAAACTCCAGCTATTATACAAATCTAGACCTTTTTCTCCTGTCCACAACAGAATGTAACTAACCTTTTCCTCGTTGGTAGCACCTTTCAGGAAGCTTTTGAATGTAAGCTCACATTTCTGTTTGAACTTGCGGAATGCTTCTACTATATCGTCGGCTTCCCAGTTCATGAGGGGTTGCATTTGCACAGTCATTTTAGTTTCCCGTACGATTCACTCTCAATCAGCTCATAAAGTCACTTTTCGTCTTATTCGTAGTTCGTATAGCACAATTTTGTACTCACTTATACCGCTGCCACCGTGTTGTGTCTCCTTGTATTCTTATTACTATATATATTACAGACACTTTTAGTTCATTTTTAGTTAGTGCTTTTTTACTTAGCTGTATTTGCTTTGTTTCAGTGCTGTCGCATGGTGCGGAGTGATACAAGATGTCCGACGCTGCACTGTGCAATATAACTACACCATACCAAAGTAGTTCCATACCAAAGTAGTTCCATTTAACGATGTGATACTATAACAATGTAACACTAGTTTACTCAATCTCTTCTCATACGACAGTCCCGCCATCCCAGGAATCAATCTCGTGAACCTTCGTTGCACTCCCTCTATGGCAAGTATATACTTCCTTAGGTAAGGAGACCAAAATTGTACACAGTACTCCAGGTGTGGTCTCACCAAGGCCCTATATAATTGGAGTAAGACTTCTTTACTCCTGTACTCAAATCCTCTTGTAATGAAGGCCAGCATACCATTTGCCTTCCTAATGACTTGCTGCACCTGCACATTCACTTTCAGTGACTCATGTACAAGGACACCCAGGTCCCTTTGAGCATCTGCATTCCCCAATCTTTCACCATTTAGGAAATACTCTGCCTTCCTGTTTTTTCTACCAAAGTGGATAACTTCACATTTATCCACATTATAAAGGGGAGTTTGCATCATTGTGCAGATCCTCATTATCAGCGGTGCTGACTGTGAAGGCAACCTGCTAACAACTCAATCCCCTGATCTCCCATGCCCAGGGAGAGAGCTCGTCATTTCACAGATGAAGCATTGGAGGCAGTTGTCATTTTTAGCCAGTATGTAGCAAGCCCAACAAGAGAGGAGGCGGTTCTGGACCTAGTTTTAGGGAATGAAGCTGGGCAGGTGGAAGTGGGAGACCATATAGGTGGTAGTGATCATAATTCAGTTAGATTTAGCGTAGTTATGGAAAAGGACATGGATAGACCAGGAATAAAAGTTCTCAATTGGGGGAAAAGCTAATTTTACTAAGCTGAGACGTGGACTGGAGACAGAAACTTGAAGGTAAATCAGTGTCAGTGCAATGGGAGGCATTCAAGGAGGAGATAGTGAGGGTTCAGAGCAAGTATGTTCCCTTAAAGAAAAAGTGTGGGACTAACAAATCTAGAGCTCCCTGGATGTCAAAGGGCTTACAGGGAAGGAAAAAGATAAAAAGGGAAGCTTATGACAGATACCGAGGGCTCAATACTGCAGAAACCCAAGAGGAGTATAGAAAGTGCAGGAGGGAAATTAAAAAGGAAATTAGGAAAGCAAAGAGAGGGCATGTGGTACATATTAATGATATGGATTTGAATGTAGGAAGTATGATTAAGAAGTTTGCAGATGATACAAAAATTGGCCGTGTGGTTGATAATGAAGAAGAAAGCTGCAGACTACAGGAAGATATCAATGGACTGGTCCGGTGGGCAGAACAGTGGCAAATGGAATTCAATCTGGGGAAGTGTGAGGTAATGCATTTGGGGAGGGCTAACAAGGCAAGGGAATACACAATAAATGGTAGGACACTGAGAAGTGCAGAGGATCAGAAGGACCTCACCCACAGGCGCCAACTCAGATACAAGCGCTACGCGATCTTTAGAGGCAAGTTTAGTAGACGGGTCTAAGAACATAAGAACATAAGTCTGCACAGGGTGAGGCACCGGGGATGAGTGGGTTGCAGCAAGGCCGGGGGAAAGGATAGCTTGGGAGCCAGCTCCCTGGAGGGTGAGTTCATACACGAGTTCTGCTGCGCAGGACTCAAATGAGGACCTCGATGGGGAGGCATTCACAAGAATGGTGATGGGCATGCACACGGAGATGATTGGTGCAATGGCAAGGGTGCCCGAGAGCCTGTCAGCAATAGTAAGGAGCATGGAGGAGTCTGCTTCCAACATTGCGCAGAGCTCTGCGCACACCATGGAACCCATCCTTGGCAGTCTGCAAAGGATGGTGGACTCCCTGAGAGACCATGGGGACCCAGACCTCATGCTGCATATCATGGGCGATGTCATGGGCAGCATCCATTGCAGCACAGGCGGAAGCTATGCAACATCTTAGTGCTGTAAAGCAGTCAATGGTTGATGCCATCCAGTCTCAGACTGCTCTCATGCAGTCTCAGCTTGATGCCACAAAAGCACTGACTGCTACCATCGTTGCTGGGTCCACCACAGTCCACCAGGGATCTCACGGTGTCGCAGCAGCCCAGCAATCTGTGCTGCAGCAGATTGCTAGGGATGCTGAAATGCTGTCCCGGGGGAGTGGCAGTGTGTCAGTGGAGCAGGAACCTGCAGTCCTCTCTCAGGATGACAGCATTCCTGCTCCTACCACTGCCACTCCGCCATTGCCCTTGCCGCTGCCTGTCATCCAGCCAGCCCAGACTGCCGCTGCCCATCCTGAGGTGACGCAGTGTACAGCCGGGCCTTCCAGGCCCAGAGCTGGTCGAGGGTGTCCTACAAGGCCATTTGTAGTCTCTGGCACCGACACTCAGCAGCCTTCCACCAGCCCTGCTGCAGCCACTGCGGAGACACTACGTAGGAGCAGTAGATTAGGAAAAGGGACTGTAAAGAGGGCAAGTAAGGGTTTGCACAAGGGTGATTCGTTAATATTGTTGTATATATGTAGTTACTGATTGTATATAAATGTATTATTGGAATGTTGCTGAAATGGTGATGTGTCTCATTTCAGCTTTGGGGTGTGGTATGGAATGAGAAATTGATGGAATGATGGGGAATGGATGAGCAACCGGGAAGTTGGCTAGAATTCATTGGAACTTCAGTCTGATGAGGCAGTCACGGACCGACCTACCACAAGGCCGATGGAGTGGCTGGATCCTCCGTTGCTGCTGTTCGTGCTCCTGCTCCTCCTCCTCCTCATCCTTCTTCTCCTCACCCTGTTCCTCCTCCTGAGGTGGTGCGGCTATGCCTGGTGACAATGGCTGCACCCTCATGATGGCCAAGTTGTGCAGCTTGCAGCAGATGACGACGGAAAGGGACACCCGCTCAGCCGAGTACTGGAGGGCTCCTCCCGAGTGGTCAAGGCAGCGGAACCGTTGCTTGAGCACTCTGATGGGCTGCTCAATGATGTTCCTGGTGGCAGCATGGCTTTCATTGTATGAGTGTTGGGGTTGCGGAGGGGAGTCATGAGACAGGTGGAGAGCGGATAGCCCTTGTCTCCCAGCAGCCGTCTGCTAGCTTGATGTTGTGGCTGCAACAGAGCTGGCACACCGGTCTGGCGCAGGATGAAGGCATCATGGCTGTTGCCAGGATAGCGGGCATTGACGGTGAGGATGCATTGTGTATAGTCACACGCCAACTGCACATTAAGTGAGTGGTAGCATTTGCGGTTACGGAATACCTCAGGATTGTTATAAGTTGCCCACAAAGTGACATGGGTGCAGTCAATGGCGCCCTGCACCTGGGGAATCCCGCTATCCTGGCAAAGCCACATGCATGCTCGCGCTGCTTCTCTTTGGTCATGGGGAAGGAAATGTAGTTCAATCTCCTCTGTAGAGAGCATCTGTGACCTCGCAGATGCAGCAATGGGTGGCGAACTGCGAGATGTTAGATATGTCTCCTGTTGCACACTGGAAGGATCCGCTGGTGTAGAAATTGAGGGCGACGGTGACCTTGACTGCCACTGAGAGAGACGCGTGTTCCTGATCTGAGGCTCGAGGTCCGGCTGCAGGAGGAGGCAGAGCTCTGTGACCACGTCCTTGGTGAAGCGGAGCCTTCTAACACACTGTTCCTCAGTGAGATTGATGTAGGAGAAATGCTGCCGGAATACCCTGGGAGGGTAAGGCCTCCTGTTGAGAGCCCTGTTGGGCTTCCTGCTTCGGGCAACATTTTGCAACCATTCTCTTTGCCTCCGCTGCCTCCGATGGTGATGCTGGAGGGGGAGGTCCAGTGCCAGTACAGCCCCCACTAAATGATGGAAATGTTGCACTATCAAATGTAACCCAAATGAAAGTGATAAATTTTCCTCAGCCAGAGTACTCCTTCAAGTTCAAAACGCTCAAATCACTGAAAACGCCTGTTTGCTTTTGTCAAACTGACAAGGCAGCAATCTTTGCCGACTAAAAAAAAACGGAAGTTGACGCCTATATATAGCGCTGCTCCAGCGCGTGTCCGAGGGCCTTCCGCCTCTACCTGTCGTTGTGAACGGCAGGCGCTCAGGCAGGGGGACGAGCGTGAATTTCTGAGCTGTCGGAGTGCTGCACACCCGGATGAAGTCACGATTTCCGGGCGCAGGTGATCGTGGCGCAAGTGGTTACCGCCGCCGCAAATCTCCACCTTAATTTCACGGGTGTTGGTACTATCGCTGCGCCCGGTCGCAAAGCCGGTAGTGCCCCGTTAACACCCCATGGAGGCGCTAAGGTGCCCAATTTCTCCCCCCATAATCTTTTTGATAAGAAAGAAGAGGTTGAATCCTGGGTGCATTAAAATAATGTAGGCTGAGAGGTCCTGAACCTTTGAAAGTATGCTCTGCATTTGCTTACCATTTTTCCTGAAGTCTGATTTTATTAATTGTTTGATTTGTATTCTTTTTCACTTTGGTACATCAAAATATCTGGTAAATGAACTGCTGCAGTTAAATACCCTTACAAAGCTGTTACTAGCTGGCTGCTAAGCCATTGCAATAGCAGTGAAGTCAGATTCAAAGTGCTTGGGTAATTTGAAATGTAGAGCAGCCAGCGCCAGCATGGGTGGGGCCACTGATGCTTTATATACAGTACACATTACAGCACAGATTTCAAACTGGTGTCTCTGGACCCTTAGGGTGGTCTGAGATAGTATCCCAGGCAGTCCACCAGACCATCAGATTTCTGCACTTGTTCAGTGAATGTTGCTATATATACACGAATATGAAACATCAAGTCCCACTCCAGAGACTTGAGCACAAAATCTAGGCTGACACTCCCAGTGCAGTGCCGAGGGAGTGATGCATTGTCAGAGATGCCGTCTTTCAGATGAAATGTTAAACCGAGGCCCTCTCAGGTGGATGTAAAATATCCCATGGCGCAAGTATTTTTTGAAGTGTAATCACTCTTGTAATGTTGGAATCGCGGCAGCCAATTTGCACACAGCAAGCTCCCAAAAACAGCAATGTGATAATGACCAGATAATCTGTTTTAGTGATGTTGATTGAAGGATAAATATTGGCCAGGACACCGGGGATAACTCCCCCACTCTTCTTCAAAATAGTGCCATGGGATCTTTCATGTCCACCTGAGAGGGCAGAAGGGGCCTCGGTTTAACATCTCATCTGAAAGACAGCACCTCTGACAGTGCAGCACTCCCTCAGCACTGCAATGGAGTGTCAGTCTAGATATTTGTGTTGAAGTCCCTGGAGTGGGACTTGAACCCACAACCATCTGACTCACAGGTGAGAGGGCTATCAACTGAGCCACAGCTGACCCCTCTCCTTTGGAACCCCGATCGCCAGGAACCTTCGCTTGATTGCCAGGCACTCTATTTCCATACCTTTCCCAATCCTACTTTTGAATGATCAACAATTCACCTCAGAGTTCCCCTCTTAGTGGAAAACCATTGGGTCTTCAGCTGAGATTGGAAACAGCTAAAACCCTCTCCCGTATCATGGTCTGAACTCGCACCCTGAGGCACATTACACTGCAGCACAACTCCGTTTCCCCACATTTCTAATTGCAGCCAAGTGCTGCAGGTTAGCCGGTTCATGTTTAGAATATGCCTAGTCAATAAACCCTCTTTAGGGCAGCATGGCATGTTTGTGTTTGTGTTTCACACAAGAGCTTAACCATGTTAGATGTGTTGGGGGCTGGCATCGGAAGGGTTCATAGTAAAGTAGAAAAAAAGAAGTTAAATAACTTCACTCAGTGCCCTGGGTGGTACGTGTGCCTCATTTAGTCAGCAGTGTGTGGGCGCTTTGTTGGCCCCTTTGCTCAGGATTACCTCTGGAGAAAATAGCCAAACTGCAAGGAAGAATAACAAATCATGATCGTATAAGGCCCAATTGTAATCCCGCACACACCCCATGTGCCTGGTTTCCTACAGGAAGTAGTCTGTTACATCGTAATAAATGTTCACTGAAGTGACATATTGGTTATCACATTTTTTAATTGTGGAAAGTGTCTACAGGGATTGAGGCATATGTGCAAATAATTGCTATTTTTTCCCCATTTTTTGGAAAACAGTGCAATAACACTTTCGGTTCCACGGTAACATTCCTACACAATGACACCAATGTTTACTAACGTGCAAAAATCGATGCATCACAGTAGAATTTACTTTCACATACAGTCTCAATTGACCTATTAAAGAGACACTTCTTACAAGAATCATAAGTGAGAACTCCACTGACATTGAACAAAGTTGTTCAACAGGATCGAACAGTGCTCAGAGATTCCATCAACTTTGTAATTAACTATGTTTTTCAACTTATTGAGAACATGAATGGTTTTGATTGAGTAAATAAGGAGAAACTGTAGCAGAAGGGTCGGTAACCAGAGGACACAGATTTAAGGTAACATGAGGAAGCATTTTTGTTTTACACAGCGAGTTGTTGTGATCTGGAATGCGCTGCCTGAAAGGGTGGTGGCAGCAGATTCAATAGTAACATTCAAAAGAGAATTGGATAAATTGGATAAATACTTGAAGGGCAAAAAAATTACAGGGCTATGGGGAAAGAGCGGGGAGTGGAGTTAATTGGATAGCTCTAACAAAGAGCCGAATGGCCTCCTTCTGTGCTGTACCATTCTATAATTCTATGATGACACCAATTGACCACAATCAACTTCCTCTCCCCTCCCATCATAAGCTCCCTGTGGAATTTTGGTCTTAGAAACATAGAAACATAGAAGATAGGAGCAGGAGTAGGTCATTCGGCCCCTCGAGCCGGCTCCGCCAATTATTGAGATCATGACTGATCATCCAAATTCAGTACCCTGTCCCTGCCTTCTCCCCATATCCCTTGATCCCTTTAGCCTTAAGAAATATATCTAACTCCTTCTTGAATATATTTAATGAATTGGCCTCAACTGCCTTCTGTGGTAGAGAATTCCACAGGTTCACCACTCTCTGGGTGAAGAAATTCCTCCTCATCTCAGTCCTAAATGGCTTACCCCTTATCCTTAGACTGTGACCCCTGGTTCTGGACTCCCCGGCCATCGGGAACATCCTTCCTGCATTTAGTCTGTCTAGTCCTGTTAGAATTTTATAAGTTTCAATTAGATCCCCTCTCATTCTTCTAAACTCCAGCGAGTATAAGCCCAATCGACCCAATCTCTCCTCATACGTCATTTCTGCCATCCCAGGTATCAGTCTGGTGAATCTTCGCTGCACTCCCTCCATGGCAAGAACATCCTTCCTCAGATAAAGCGACCAAAACTGCACACAATACTCAAGATGTGGTCTCACCAAGGCCCTGTACAACTGCAGCAAGACATCCTTGTTCCTGTACGCAAACCCACTCGCTACGAAGGCCAACATACCATTTGCCTTCTTAACCGCCTGCTGCACCTGCATGCTTACCTTCAGCGACTGGTGCACAAGGATGCCCAGGTCTCGTTGCACTTCCCCTTCTCCCAATCTATTGCCATTCAGATAATAATCTGCCTTCCTGTTTTTGACACCAAAGTGGATAACCTCGCATTTATCCACATTATACTGCATCTGCCATGCTTCTGCCCAATCACCCAACCTGTCCAAATCATACTGGAGTTTCTCGGCATCCTCCTCACAGCACACACGCCCACCCAGCTTTGTGTCATCTGCAAACTTGGAGATATTACATCTAGTTCCCTCGTCTAGATCATTAATATATATTGTGAATAGCTGGGGTCCTAGGACCGATCCCTGCGGTACCCCACTAGTCACTGCCTGCCACTCGGAAAAAGACCCGTTTATTCCAACTCGATGCTTCCTGTCTGCCAACCAGTTCTCTATCCAAGTCAGTACCTTGCCCCCAATCCCATGTGCCTTAACTTTACACGCTAATCTCTTATGTGGGACTTTATCGAAAGCCTTTTAAAATCCAAATACACCACATCCACTGGTTCTCCCTTATCTATTTTGCCAGTTACATCCTCAAAAAATTCCAGTAGATTAGTCAAGCATGATTTACCTTTTGTAAATCCATGTTGACTTTGTCCGATCCTGTCACTGTTTTCTAAGTGCTCAACTATTACATCCTTTATAATGGACTCTAGCATTTTCCCCACTACCGATGTCAGGCTTACCGGTCTGTAATTCCCCGTTTTTTCCCTACCACCTTTTTTGAATAGTGGGGTAATATTAGCTACCCTCCAATCCATGGGTACTGTTCCAGATTCCATTGAATGTTGGAAGATGATCAGCAATGCATCTACTATTTCTAGGGCCACTTCCTTAAGTACCCTAGGATGTAGATTATCAGGCCCTGGGGATTTATCGGCCTTCAGTCCCATCAATTTCCTTAACACCATTTCCTTACAAATACTGATTTCTTTCAGTTCCTCCCCTTCATCAGATCCTATGTTCCCCGACATCTCTGGGAGGTTATTTGTGTCCTCCTTTGTGAAGACAGAACCAAAATATGTATTTAATTGGTCTGCCATTTCTTTGTTACCCATTATAAATTCCCCTGATTCTGACTGCAAGGGACCTACGTTTGACTTCACCAATCTTTTTCTCTTCACATATCTATAAAAGCTTTTACAGTCAGTTTTTATGCTCCCTGAAAGCTTACTCTCATATTCTATTTTCCCCTTCTTAATTAATCCTTTTGTCTCCCTTTTTTGAATCCTATACTGCTCCCAATCCTCAGGTTTACTGCTTTTTCTGGCCAATTTATATGTCCTCTCCTTGGATCTTATGCTATCCCTAATTTCCCTTGTTAGCCACGGTTGAGTCACCTTTTTTGTTTTATTTTTATGCCAAACTGGGATGAACAATTTCTGTAGTTCATCCATGCAGTCTTTGAATGCAACCATTGCCTATCCACCGTCAACCCTTTGAATGACATTCCCCAATCAATCCTACCCAACTCGCACCTCAGACCATCATAGTTTCCTTTATTTAAATTCAGGACCCGAGTCTCTGAGTCAACAACTTCATTCTCCATCTTAATGAAGAATTCTATCATATTATGATCACTCCGACCCAAGGGGCCTCGTACAACAAGATTGCTAATTAATTCTTTCTCATTACATAATACCCAGTCTAAGATGGCCTGATCTCTGGTTGGTTCCTCGACATATTGGTCCAGGAAACCATCCCATAAACACTCCAGGAATTCCTCCTCCACAGTATTGTTACTAATTTGGTTAGCCCAATCTATATGTAGATTAAAGTCACCATGATGACTGCTGTGCCCTTATTGCACGCTTCTCTAATTTCACTTTTAATGCCATCCCCAACCTCCGCATTACTGTTTGGAGGTTTGTATACCACTCCCACTAACGTTTTCTGCCCCTTGGTATTTCTCAGTTCTACCCATACAGATTCCACATCATCAGAGCTAATATCCTTCCTTACAATTGTGTTAATCCCTTCTTTAACCAGCAATGCTACCCCACCTCCCTTTCCTTTTTGCCTATCTATCCTGAATATTGAATACCCCTGGATGTTGATTTCCCAGCCTTGGCCACCCTGGAGCCATGTTTCCGTAATCCCAATCAAATCATATTCGTTTACCTCTATTTGTGCAGCTAATTCATCCACCTTATTCCGAATGCTCCTTGCATTAAGACACAAAGTCTTCAGGCTTGTTTTTTTAATGCTCTTAGACCTATTAGAATTATTATTTACTGTGGCCATGTTTGATTTAAACCGTTGATTTCTCTGACTGCCACTTTTGTTTTTCTCCTTCCTATCTTTTGCTTTTATCCTTGTTTCCCTTTCCTCTGTCCCCCTGTTCAGGTTCCCAACCCCCTGCCATTTTAGTTTAAACCCTTCACCAGCGCACTAGCAAACACACCCCCTAGGACATCGGTAACTTCTGGACTAGTAATCCAGAGGCCTGGACTAATGATCCGGAGACATGAGTCCGAATTCCACCACGGCTGCTGGGCAATTTAAATTCAATTAATTAAATAAATCTGGTTAAATTAAATTAATTAAAAAGCTAGTATCAGTAATGGTGACCATGAAACTACCAGATTGCCATAAAAACCCATCTGGTTCATTAATGTCCTTTAGGGAAAGAAATCTGCCGCCCTTACCCGGTCTGGCCTATATGTGACTCCAGACCCACAGCAATGTGGTTGACTTTTAACTGCCCTTAAATGGCCTAACAAGCCACTCAGTTGTATTCAAGAAGGCGGCTCACCACCACCTTCTCGAGGGCAATTAGGGATGGGCAATAAATGCTGGCCTTGCTAGCGATGCCCACATCCCATGAATTTCAGAGAACAATTTTGGTGAGTTTCCGACAAGGAAGTATCATGTAAATGGAAATATTCACTTTGAAGAACTTGTTTTGGTCTGAGATCTGAAAATAAATCAGGTTTTCAGCAGCTAGAATTTATTTTATACTGAAGATGGATTAATGAAGCTTAACCTAATGAATTCCAGACTAATCTTTTGCAAAAAAAAATCCTTTTCAGTGACTATGACTATTATTTATACAGAAGGCTGACGCATAATAAATATTTACCTGATTACCTAATAAGTTCTTATTTTTCATTGTTTTGGTCAAGTGTTTCTAAGAGAGACCCGAAGAGGAGTACTATAGTCAGGATTAAGACCAGAAGGGTTTTGAATAGGCCATTTCAAGTCTATTCTATGAAGCCTAGCTTGTCCGTACTTGAAGAACTTTTGGCTTAGGTCATCATAGACATCCAAAAAAATGACACTAAAAGTATCTAAGAAAGAAAGTAAGTATCCTTTTGACATTGAACATTGACTTTGAAAATCTTGTCACAGTGTCTCACCATCACATCTTACAATTATGGCTACAAAGATAATACAAATGGCAGCTGCTTCTTCATTTCTTTTGTCTGATGAAGAGACCGAGGTTTGTATCTGAATTCTCTGAATATCGTGTCCGTGCGTGTACATGTGATTGACTGCGTATCCCCTTGTGGTTGGCTCAGGGGACTGCAATCATATTCCTCAGCATGATCGCTGGTGTTACTGGTATTCATATCCTAAATGGTCTAATGATGGTGTAGCCTTGGCTTAGAAGATTACAGACTCCCAAATGATCGACCTTCCAAAGTTGAAGTTAGGCTAAATCACAAATTGAATCCAATTGCTTATTCTGATGGAGAAATAAGACTTGAACAAGATTGCTTCTACTGTCACAACATAATTAGTTAGATATATCGGCTAGTTGGGTGTCCATTTTAAGCATTATTGAAGATAAATAGAATAGAATAAAATAGAATCAGAAGGAGGCCATTCGGCCCATCATGCCTGTGCCGGCGATTGAAAGGGCTAATAATAGAAACATAGAAACATATAAGATAGGAGCAGGAGTAGGCCATTCGGCCCCTTGAGCCTGCTCCGCCATTTAATGAGATCATGGCTGATCATCCAAATTCAGTACCCTGTCCCTGCTTTCTCCCCATATCCCTTGATCCCTTTAGCCTTAAGAAATATATCTAACTCCTTCTTGAATATATTTAATGAATTGGCCTTAACTGCCTTCTGTGGTAGAAAATTCCACAGGTTCACCACTCTCTGGGTGAAGAAATTCCTCCTCATCTCTGTCCTAAATGGCTTACCCCTTATCTTTAGACTGTGACCCCTGGTTCTGGACTCCCCCGCCATCAGGAACATCCTTCCTGCATCTAGTCTGTCTAGTCCTATTCGAATTTTAAAAGTTTCAATGAGATCCCCTCTCATTCTTCTAAACTCCAGCGAGTATAAGCCCAATCGACCCAATCTCTCCTCATACGTCATTCCTGCCATCCCAGGTATCAGCCTGGTGAATCTTCGCTGCACTCCCTCCATGGCAAGAACATCCTTCCTCAGATAAGGCGACCAAAACTGCACACAATACTCAAGGTGGTCTCACCAAGGCCCTGTACAACTGCAGCAAGACATCCTTGTTCCTGTGCTCGAATCCTCTCTCTATGAAGGCCAACATACCATTTGCCTTCTTAACCGCCTGCTGCACCTGCATGCTTTCCTTCAGCGACTGGTGCACAAGGACACCCAGGTCTCGTTGCACTTCCCCTTCTCCCAATCTATTGCCGTTCAGATAATAATCTGCCTTCCTGTTTTTGCCACCAAAGTGGATAACCTCGCATTTATCCACATTATACTGCATCTGCCATGCATCTGCCCAATCACCCAACCTGTCCAAATCATACTGGAGTTTCTCGGCATCCTCCTCACAGCACACACACCCACCCAGCTTTGTGTCGTCTGCAAACTTGGAGATATTACATCTAGTTCCCTCGTCTAGATCATTAATATATATTGTGAATAATATTTGAACACCTGCCACATCAAACATTATGCAACACATATATAAAATATAGGACAGGAAGACTGAAATACAAGACTGGTGACACCTGATAGTAGATTAGTCAAGCACGATTTACCTTTTGTAAATCCATGTTGACTTTGTCCGATCCTGTCACTGTTTTCCAAGTGCTCTGCTATTACATCTTTTATAATGGGCTCTAGCATTTTCCCCACTACCGATGTCAGGCTTACCGGTCTATAATTCCCCGTTTTCTCTCTACCACCTTTTTTTGAATAGTGGGGTTACATTAGCTACCCTCCAATCCGTGGATACTGTTCCAGAGTCTATAGAATTTTGGAAGATGACCAGCAATGCATCTACTATTTCTAGGGCCACTTCCTTATGTAGATTATCAGGCCCTGGGGATTTATCGGCCTTCAATCCTGTCAATTTCCCTATAACCATTTCCCTACAAATACTGATTTCTTTCAGTTCCTCCTTCTCATCAGACCCTATATTCCCTGACATCTCTGGGAGGTTATTTGTGTCCTCCTTTGTGAAGACAGAACCAAAGTATGTATTTAATTGGTCTGCCATTTCTTTATTCCCCATTATAAATTCCCCTGATTCTGACTGCAAGGGACCTACGCTTGACTTCACCAATCTTTTTCTCTTCACATATCTATAGAAGCTTTTATAGTCAGTTTTTATGTTCCCTGAAAGCTTACTCTCATACTCTATTTTCCCCCTCTTAATTAATCCTTTTGTCCCCCTTTGTTGAATCCTAAACTGCTCCCAATCCTCAGGTTTACTGCTTTTTCTGGCCTATTTATATGTCCTCTCCTTGGATTTTATGCTATCCCTAATTTCCCTTGTTAGCCACGGTTGATTCACCTTTTTTGTTTTATTTTTATGCCAAACAGGGATGAACAAATTCTGTAGTTCATCCATGCGATCTTTAAATGTTTGCCATTGCCTATCCACCGTCAACCCTTTGAGTAACATTCCCCAATCAATCCTACCCAACTCGCAGCTCATACCATCGTAGTTTCCTTTATTTAAATTCAGGACCCTAGTCTCTGATTCAAATACTTCACTCTCCATCTTAATGAAGAATTCTATCATATTATGATCGCTCCGCCCCAAGGGGCCTTGCACAACAAGATTGCTAATTAATCCTTTCTCATTACATAATACCCAGTCTAAGATGGCCTGATCTCTAGTTGGTTCTTCGACAGATTGGTCCAGGAAACCATCCCATAGAAACTCCAGGAATCCCTCCTCCACAGTATTGTTACTAATTTGGTTAGCCCAATCTATATGTAGATTAAAGTCACCCATGATAACTGCTGTGCCCTTATTGCACGCGTCTCTAATTTCCCGTTTAATGCCATCCCCAACCTCCGCATTACTGTTTGGGGGTCTGTATACCACTCCCACTAACGTTTTCTGTCCCTTGGTATTTCTCAGCTCTACCCATACAGATTCTACCTCATCAGAGCTAATATCCTTCCTTACAATTGTGTTAATCTCCTCTTTAACCAGCAATGGTACCCCACCTCCTTTTCCTTTTTTGCCTGTCTTTCCTGAATATTGAATACCCCTGGATGTTGAGTTCCCAGCCCTGGTCACCCTGGAAACATGTTTCCGTAATCCCAATCATATCATATCCATTTACATCTATTTGCGCAGCTAATTCATCCACCTTATTACAAATGCTCCTCGCATTAAGACACTCTTAGACCTTTTAGAATTATTATTTACTGTAGCCATGTTTGATTTAAACCCTTGATTACTCTGACTGTCACTTTTGCTTTTCTCCTTCCTGTCTTTTGCTTCTATCCTTGTTTCCCTTTCCTCTGTCTCCCTGCACAGGTTCCCAACCCCCTGCCATTTTAGTATAATCCCTCCCCCACAGCACTAGCAAACACTCCCCCTAGGGCATCGGTCCTGGTCCTGCCCAGGTCCAAACCATCCATTTTGTACTGGTCCCACCTCCCCCAGAACCGGTTCCAATGTCCCAGGAATTTGAATCCCTTCCCCTTGCACCATTCCTCTAGCCACGTATTCATCTGAAATATCCTTCTATTTCTACTCTGACTAGCAAGTGGCACGGGTAGCAATCCTGAGATTACTACCTTTGAGGTCCTATTTTTTAATTTACCTCCTAACTCCCTATATTCAGCTTTTAGGACCTCATCCCGGTTTTTACCTATATCATTGGTACCTATATGTACCACGACAACTGGCTGTTCACCCTCCCCTTCCAAAATGCTCTGTAGCCGCTCCGAGACATCCTTGACCCTTGCACGAGGGAGGCAACATACCATCTTGGAGTCTTGTTTGCGGCTGCAGAAACGCCTATCTATTCCCCTTACAATAGAATCCCCCATCACTATAGCTCTCCCACTCTTTTTCCTCCTGTCCTGTGCAGCAGAACCACCCATGGTGCCAGAAAGTTGGCTGCTGCTGCCTTCCCCTGATAAGCCATCTCCCTCACCAATATCCAAAGCAGTATGTCTGTTTGAGAGGGGGATGGACACAGGGGACCCCTGCACTACCTGCCTGCACCTACTACTCTGCCTGGTGGTCAGCCATTCTCTACCTGCCTGTGCAGCCTTTACCTGCGGTGTGACCAACTGCCTAAATGTGCTATCCACGACGTCCTCAGCATTGCGAATGCTCCAGTAAGTATCCACTCGCAGCTCCAGCGCCACAATGCGGTCTGTCAGTAGCTGCAGCTGGATACACTTACTGCACACATGGTCGACAGGGACACAGGAAGTGTCCCTGATTTCCCACATAGTGCAGGAGGAGCATACCACGGTGCCGAGCTGTCCTGCCATGACTTACCCTTTAATTAATTCAAATTAAATTAAATCAAATCAATTCCACCAATTACACTCCAATTAAATGATATACTCAAGGGCCCTTGTTTAACAGCAGTCCCTGCTACACAACAGAGACCCTAGAAACTATAAATCACAAAATTTAAGTTTGGAAAAAAGGAGAAAGAGAGAAATACTCACCAACCAATCACTTACCTGCTTTCTGGTGACGTCACACTTCGATTACTTTTTACTTCTCTTTCCCACTCTTGGAGCTCTGAGATTGGTAAGCCTACCTGTGCCTTGGGCTCTCCTTCTATCGCCGCCGCCGCCTCGCCGCTCCTCCCAGGTCTGTGCTGCCACTGCTGCTGCTGTGGGGCCTACCTGCACCTCGGGCTCTCCTTTTATCGCCGCCGCCACCTCGCCACTCCTCCCAGGTCTGTGCTGCCGCTGCTGCTACTGTGGGGCCTACCTGCGCCTCGGGCTCGCCTTTTATCGCCGTCGCCACTCCTCCCAGGTCCGCACTGCCGCTGCTGCTGCTTGGATCCCTTTACGAAAGATTGTACCGCATTCCCATTTGGCGACATCTAATAACGTAACGTGAGGCTCAATTATTGAAGTTTAATTTTGTGTTTGTGAGATGGTAACTACATTTTCAATTATTTATTTATGTCATATGCCTCCGAAAACACAAATCCACTTTGATTCATTTCTGTAGGACTTCTCCCTGTTTAAATCATCAAGGGCCTGTTGAATGCAACTATTTACTTGATTAAATACCCTCCACCCACCCCCTTGGTTAAAGCCCCCCCACCCCTAACCTGGGCATGACTAACCTGATCTTTAAAGCCAATCCTTTAACAGAGGATGAATCCTTAAAACTCAGTTCTGAAACCAAATGTGTCTCAAAATTGACAAGATTCGGTTGTTCAGGAACAAGAGAAAATGAACTTTGACCTTTTGTACAGCATCCTCTGCACAAAGATAGTCTGATTTTTTTTTTAACAACATGTCAAGAGTGCCCCTTCTCTTTCTCTCGCTGATTTGGGCTGCTGCTGGAAGGGATTACTTTGCAGGTTCCTGTTTTTTGATTCCCTCCCCCCCCCCACCCCCAACTAGGAATGTTAGGGGGTATAGAGCTGATGAAGCCTGGGAGAGGGGGCAGAGAAATGCTTGCAAATTCCATGCTCATCCAGTGGAAGAGAATGCAATGAACTTACTTGGTGCACTGGGTTGGGAGAGAGCAAGAGGTTGTCGTTGTTGATCTAAGGAGGTTCTCTGAGGTTACACATAGGCGTATTTTCCCCTGCCCCACACTCCTCAGAACTTAGCGCTGGGCCAACCTGATTTCAGGTCCTCCAATAATAATTTAAGCTCCTATTTAACTGTTTCCTATCTTTTCTAGAAACACCTTTCACTTTTATATAGGGGTTATATATTAGCATGGATAAAGGATTGGCTAACTAACAGAAAACAGAGAGTCGGGATAAATGGATCATTTTCAGGTTGGCAAGCGGGGTGCATCAGGGATCAGTGCTGGGGCCTCAACTATTTACAATTTATATTAATGACTTGGATGAAGGGACTGTGTGTGCTGGAGTCAAATTTGCTGATGATACAAAGATAGGTGGGAAAGCAAGTTGTGAGGAGGACACAGAGTCTGCAAAGGGATATCGATAGGTTAAGTGAGTTGGTAAAAATTTGGCAGATGGAGTATAATGTGGGAAAATGTGAGGTTATCCACTTTGGTAGGAATAATAGAAAAGCAAAATATTATTTAAATGGAGGGAGATTACAGAATGCTGCGGTACACAGGGATCTGGGGATCCTCGTACATGAAACACAAAAAGTTAGCATGCAGGTACAGCAAGTAATTAGGAAGGCAAATGGAATATTGGCCGTTATTGCAAAGGGGGATGGAGTATAAAAGTAGGCAAGTCTTGCTACAACTGTACAGGGTGTTGATAAGACCACACCTAGAGTACTGTGTACAGTTTGGGTCTCCTTATTTAAGGAAGAACATCCTTGTATTGGGGGCAGTTCAGAGAAGGTTCACTAGGTTGATTCCTGGGATGAAGGGGTTGTCTTATGAGGAAAGGTTGGGCCTATACTCATTGGAGTTTAGAAGAATGAGAAGTGATCTTATTGAAACATATAAGATTCTGAAGGGGATTGACAGGGTAAATGCAGTGAGGATGTTTCCCCTCGTGGGGGAATCTAGAACTAGGGGGTCATAGTATCAGAATAAGGGGTTGCCCATTTAAGACAGAGATGAGGAGGAATTTCTTCTCTGAGGGTCGTGAATCTTTGGAATTCTCTACCCCAGAGAGCTGTGGAGGCGGAGTCATTGAATATATTCAAGGCGGAGATAGACAGACATTTGAACTACAGGGGAGTCAAGGGTTATGGGGAACGGGCAGGGAAGTGGAGTTGAGGCCAAGATCGGATCAGCCATGATCTTATTGAATGGCGGGGCAGGCTCGAGGGGCCGAATGGCCTACTCCTGCTCCTACTTCTTATGTTCTCATGCTCTTATCTTAGCTCTATACAATATATCTGCTTGGTTCATCCTTTCTGTTTAATAGCTTCATTTAGCTACTAACACAAATTTAGTTGGCAGATTGAGAGGGCTAATAACAGAACAAACTAGTGGTCATGAATGGCAAGTTAAATACATTTCCCTACAACACAATCAATTATTTCTAAATTGAACATGGAACAAACTGTAGTGTTATGAAGTAACTTTCTGGACAATGGGTTGTCAGTGTTGATCACAAGATACTTATGGATGAGGAAGGCCATTCAGCCCATCTTAATTCATTCATCCAGAACAAGCCTAGACTCTCCCCATTGCAGCATCTAGTTGTTTCTTAAATGACCCCCGGGTTTTTTTTGCCTCCACCACTCTGCCCGGCAGTCAATTGCCAAATGTTTCCCTTGTCCTACTCCTACTGTTTAATTTTAAGTAAAAGTCAACGGAGCATCTTTCACTTTTTTGATCAAATGTCCGTATTGATCTTAAAGAAAACTGAGCACATGAGACATTAAACAAAGCAAGTGTGATGTCTTGTGAAGGCAGGGGATGCCTGTATTGTAAAATGGCTTTCTGCAGCATTGATTGATACAGCTCCCCTCTTGGGAAGAGAAAGGAAGGCTGGAATTCAGTATTTTGGTTATTTTCAAAGAAATCCCTGCAAACCACTATTACATCAGGCATAACAATGACTAGCTCACTCTCGCTGCTCTGCCCGAACAATGTGTCATAACCGTAACTTCAAATGAGCATTCCCTACTGCAGCAGTGTGATATTTCCATGTCCCACACTAGCCTCTCTGTTGTGATAATACGCATTTTGTGCAAATTAACTATGAATTCTAAGTGTGCTGGAAACTTGTGCGTCTGGGAACTGGTCCGAGATTGCCTCAAACCCACAGGCAATGTTCCCTGTAATTCATTTTGGCCCTGCGAGGCACCTTTAAGGGGGCTGCGCGGCCCATCCAAAATACCACACAAGCGCGTTTTTTTTACATTGAAAAGCTGGCAAACCGTCTGCGCAGGTTTCCTGGAGCGCAGGGAACATCGCTCACGGGGCCCTAATAGAATCTTACAGCACAGAATGAGGCCATTTGGCCCATCGTGCCTGTGCCAGCTCTTTGAAAGAGCCACCCAATTAGTCCCACTCTCCCCGCTCTTTCCCCATAGCCCTGAAAATCTTTCCTCCTTCCAAGTATTTATCCGATTCACTTTTAAAAATTACTGTTGAGTTTGCTTCCACCAGCCTTTCAGGCAGCGCATTCCAGATCGCTGCGTCGAAAAAAATTCTCCTCATCTCCCCCTTCTGGTTCTTTTGGCAATGATCTTAAATCGGTTTCCTCTGGTTATCCACTCACCCGCCAGTGGAAACAGCTTCTCCCTCGTTTACTCTATCAAAACCCCTCATAATTTTGAACACCTCCAACGACACGGTACTTTATCCTGCAAGTAAGGTTTTGGGTTCAAGCCCAGGGCCTAGAGAAAGAAAAGAAAGAACTCACATTGATACAGTGCATTCTATATCCTCAGGATGTCCTAAAGTGCCCTCACAGCCAATGAATTACTTTTGAAGTGCAGTCACTGCTGTGCCATAGAGGTTAAATCACAGTGTTCTAACCCATTACCCTACCACCAAGGGTTCTTATTATTTGAAATAAAAAACAGCACTGCGCTGAACAAGCTAGTGTTTGTACTATAGCATCACTTACATGGAGTATTCTTAAGTAGGCACCTCTGTATTTAACAAATTGTGGAAATCTGTTACATATTTAACATGAATGCACTGTACTTAGAAGCAGGCACCCTACTGGACTGGAGTGGTTGGGTTGGCTTATTCTAAAAAGAAAATCCACTAAAATATCACTTGGACCTCCGCGGAAAATGTGAAGGATTCACAGAGCTGAATCTAATTACGATCATCCAAACTGGCAGTGATTCAACAGCCTTGCTGGTGTGGTCAGCTTCGGTCGGTGCAACATATGGTTGCTTAATCTTGCATTAAGAATATTTCTTATCAGCTTATTTTTAAAGATGGAATATGTTAAAGGCATTTTGGAAATAATTGCAGCGTCTTTTTTTTTGCACTGCAGTGCGACCTAAATAAAAATGGACAAATTTCTGTGGTGCGCCGGCCACCTTGACTGATGATTTTCTGTTTTGAGTATCTGGATAAGTAACTGGCAGAATGGAACAAGCTATGTCAGTGGCAGAGCAATTTTCTAGCCAGTTTCTGGCCTCTTGTGCATCCCCGCGCCCCCCCCCCCCAACTTCCTTCATCCCACCATTGGCAGCCGTGCCTTCTGGGCCCTAAGCTCTGGAATTCCCTCCCTAAACCTCTCCGCCTCTCCCCCCTCCTTTAAGACGCTCTTTAAAACCTGACCTCTTTGACAAAGCTTTCGTCCCAATGTCTCCTTCTTTGGCTCGGTGTCTTTTGTCTGCTTACGCTTCTATGAAGCGCCTTGGGACATTTTACTACATTAAAGGTGCTATATAAATGCAGGTTGTTGCTTTATTGTTAAAATATCATTCACGGTTAAAATAAATAGTGTGGGACAATGCCCTCAATCATTGGCTGCAGGCATGGGCAGCCTGGGTCATTTTTGTTACCCTCAGAATAATGTTTTAGCATTTACAGCCCTGTTATGAGTCAGTATTTGTTATCATTTTGCATACTCCCTGTTCATACATGTCAGCTATGCAAATGAGTGTAACGCCTGGGTAGGTTAATATGTTGTTTTTGTGGTGGATGTGGAGGAGGTCTGTTACTGTAATGCAAATACCTCCACCAATTATAGTCTTTGCATTTAATTGCTGACACATCTGCGAAAATTCTAGCTTGTTGAAATCGATACATCGAAGCTGTTATCTCCCTCCAGCTTTCATGTACAATTAGATTTGCTGCTTCTTTTCAGTCCGTCGCCTATCAGAACCGATGACACATTCACAGAATGAATTGATCTTCAGTAAGAACCTGTACCTGCCTTCATTTCGGAAATGTAGTCAATATGACAAATGTAGCCCTGTCACATGACATGTGTTTTTTTCCCCCCAGTGATAGCAACCCATAATATTTGCAGTTCCCATGGCGCATTGCTTTCAGATGCTGAGATAATTGCATTCTCAAGACTTACGGTAAATGACTTTATTCACTTGCCAGCATGTCAAGGTTGCAATTAGCAACTTTGCAGATAAGACGCTACAGCTATGTAAATCATTGAATTTTTTTGTTTTTTTTTACGTGCTTTATAGTTCTGACAAAGTAGTTTTCTGCTTCCAGAGACTGAACTTGAACTGTGATACAGTGAAGACTTGGAAAGTGGATGGCGAACCGGTTGCTTTCTCTAGGTGGCGCAAGGGAGCCCTCATCTCGAGTCAACTACTGTATAAAAAGCGAGCCTGCTGACAGGCTGTGGGCTACAGCAAGGGATGAGGTTGCAGCCATGTGCTCCAGTCTGTAGGAAACAGACACAGACACACAGGCTAAAATACAGGATGTGATGGGGAGTACAAAGGCCCCCATTTTGATGTATTGTCATGGATAAGTACAGCAACGTGTGTTAGATTTTGGATGGGTTGGGGGGGGCGGGTGGTAAAGAGAGAAAGTTTCCATTTCTTTAAAACGTATTTAATATTTTTTTTTAAACAAAATACAAATGTATACTGCACATTCCACAGTAGCTTGTCCCAAATGCACCCAGTCACAATGTATACATTATGAGCGCAACCCATAATAATATTTGCAGTTTCCACGATGAGACATTGTTTAGATTCAGAGATAATTAGATGTTATTTCAGCACTGTTAAAACATTCCTTTTATTTATTTGCCAAAAACGTCAAGGTTATAATTAGTGACTTGGCAGATAAAATGCCCTGCTGAGTGAATTGTTCATTTTATTTTTTTTACCTGCTCCACCAGTCTGGAGGGGAAATAAATCCCGGTGCAATGTTTCACCATGCTCTTAGATTATGGGTGAAGCAGATTGAGAGACAAACCCTGTCTCTAGGTGGTGCAAAAGAGCCTCCTTTTACTAATCAGATGCAGAAGGAGTTTCACTGGCGAGCTGACCAGCAATGAAAGACAAGGTGCTCTGCGACACTTCCGTGTGTACGAAGCCGACACGAGGCATAGGCTGTGGCACAGGACATAAGGGCCTCTTACGCAGAACAGCATTAGCACCTTGTTGTGGCTAAGTATAGCAATGCTGGAATGGGATGGTGCTGGCGCCGAATGGAGATGGAGGAGCCTTACCGAGTTAGATTTTAAACTAATGATATTTGCAAACGTCAGTAAAAGGATTAGACAGCTCATTTGTGTGACATTCGCAGTGCTCAGTGCGGCAGCTACAAGAAATATCCTTCGACATAAAAAAGCCAAATACAAACAGTGTCCTTATTTATGTTCCATATATTTGTTTAAGCCTCTCTTTAAACTCACCCCCCCGCCCCCCCCAGCCTGCTGAGGAGTAGTTGCGTTTCCTGGAGTCCGCAATCCAGAAGAGTTGCTGAAACGTATCATTTGCAAACAATGAAGAGTTTTCAGATCTCTGGAAGTTGCTGCCCATCTAACAACAACTTGCATTTTATATAGTGCCTTTAACATAGTAAAACGGGGATCAGGCGGGAGTTGAGGCCGAAGATCAGCCATGATCTTATTGAATGGTGGAGCAGGCCCCGAGGGGCCGTATGGCCGACTCCTGCTCCGATTTCTCATGTCCCCCAGGCGCTTAAAGCCTATAAATGGATGCAAAACAAAATTCTTACTCGCGTACCATTCATGCACAATTTCAGTCTCAATCTCTTCCTGTTACGGTTACCTGTACCTGAATGCACTTAAAATGTTAGATTATGCTCTTCAAATGTTCCTAGTTTGAGCAGAATAATGAAAACACAATGTTCATTCACAGAGGCGGTTTTAACAGCTTTATGGGAATCATTATTTTGATCAGCAGACAAATTGCTGCATGTCTTCTGGTCTTGATTGTAATTTGCTTGATGGTGAAATTTTCACTCAAATAAAGTGTGTCAGCAATCCTTTTGTTTGATAGACCTGGCTTGAAAACCAAGAAAAATTAAACCTATGCACTCTTCGTTTCCACATACATTTAACTCCTTCCTAATCCCACAGGCAACACAAGTACATGCTTGGTCAAAGAATATTGCAACTGAACTTCTGCGTTTAAACAGATTTTATGTAAACACAGTCTGGAGTTTCCGTTCAAACAGAATGCTTACAAACACATTGCATGGTCTAGAACGCTTCAGGCTTTAGACTGCGATCAGTCTAGAACTGTGATGTTGTATCTACGTGTCAGCTGTGGCTCAGTGGGTAGCACTCTCACCTCTGAGTCAGAATGTTGTGGGTTCAAGTCCCATTCCCTGAAACTTGAGCACAAAAATCTAGGCTGAAACTCCATGCAGCACTGAGGGAGTGCTGCACCATCGGAGGTGCTGTCTTTTGGACGAGATGTTAAACTGAGATGTCTGCCCACTCAGGTGATGTAAAAGATCCCATGGCACTGTTTCGAAGGTAGAGCAGGGGAGTTATCCCCAGTGTAACATCAACAAATAAAACAGATTATCTGGTCATTATCACACAGCGGTCTGTGGGACTAAATTGGCTGCCATGTTTCCTATATTATAATAATGACTACACTTCATTGGGACATCATGAAAGGCAGGATATAAAATCTTTATTTCTTTTTTTTTAAAGATACATGTTGCATCAACACTGCGGCCACTGGCCTTAAAGCTCCAGTTCCACATATTCACAGTGTGCTTCTCTCCCAGCAGATCAAGTTTAAGGGGTACAGGCGGAGGTGGCTACACTCTCTAAACATTCAAATCAACTCCAGGTAGGTTTCAAATGCGCCCAGGGTATTCAATCAATCTCCCGCCCTCTATTTTCAACCTAGTTTGACACCGTGCTGGAATTAGGCAGTGGCTCATTCATCCAGGAAGTTTCGCACTACTTCTCCCTGGAGTTGAGCAGACCCGGATTCCAGATTAACACTGCACCCTCAGTGTCACTGCATGGCAGGAGCCCAGCTGCAGCACTTAAGGTGCAGAGTAAAGGCATCGTAGGTATGCAGTGCTCTGAATGTCATCATAACTAGCATGCGCTGGATTTTAGTGTGTGGCTGTGCAGCCACTGTAACTTTGAATCTATGAAGCATCTTATAAATTAATATTCCATGAACTAGGCACAATTCAATAAAAAAAACTGTTAAAGATTCAAAGGTAACTTTCCATCAGTAAGGAGTCATAGAATCTTATAGCGCAGAAGGGGCCATTCGGCCCATCGGGCCTGTGCCGGCTCTTTGAAAGAGCTATTCAATTAGTCCCACTCCTCTGCCCTTTCCCCATAGCCCTGCAAATGTTTTCCCCTTCATATATTTATCCAATTTCCTTTTGAAAGCCACTATTGAATCTGCTTCCACCATCCTTTTAGGTGGTGCATTTGAGATCATAACCTGGTGCAGAAAAAAAATTCTCCTCATCTCACCTCGGGCTGTTTTGACAATTACTTTAAAACTGTGTCCTCTGGTTACCTCCCCCCCCCCCAGTGGAAACAGTTTCTCCTTATTTACTCTATCAAAACCCTACATAATTTTGAATATCTCTATTAAATTTCCCCTTAGCCTTCTCTGCTCTAAGAAGAACAATGCAGCTTCTCTAATCTCTCCATATAATGGAAGTCCCTCATTACCATTCTAATCAAGCTCCTCTGCAGAATGTGAGTGAAAGGGTCAGTGCCGGCATTTTAAAAGAAAGAAAAGACTTACATTTATATAGCGACTTTCACGACCACTGGATGTCTCAAAGTGCTTTACAGTCAATTAAGTACTTTTTGAAGTGGAATCACTGTTGTAATGTGGGAAACGCTGCAGCCAATTTACACACAGCAAGCTCCCACAAACAGCAATGTGAAAATGTTTTTGTCATGTTGGTTGAGGGAGAAATATTGGCCAGGACACCGGGGATAACGCCCCTGCTCTTCTTTGAAAATAGTGCCGTGGGATCTTTTACGTCCACCTGAGAGAGCAGACAGGGCCTCAGTTTAACATCGCATCTGAAAGACGGCACCTCCGACAGTGCAGCACTCCCTCAGCACTGCACTGGAGTGTCAGCCTAGATTTATGTGCTCAAGTCACTGGAGTGAGACTTGAACCCACAACCTTGACTCAGAGGCAAGTGTGCTACCCACTGGGCTGACAGTATTTAAAGTGGCCTGAGATGAGCACTGTTTCCTTAGTCTTTCAGACCATTTATTATATGTAAGATAGAACTTAGTGAGGAGGCTTTAACGATGCGATTTGAAAAGCTTTGTGGGTACAGTGCTATGGCTATGTGTTCCTACTCAGGGTTCTTGAACTGTTTTCTTCATCCCCCGAAGGAATCATTCTCTTTGTCGTCCCACCCTCTTCTGCTGTGTGGCGTCTCTCGTCCCATGACACACTAACTAAATAGTTGCATTTTATTCTTCCTTTTCTGCTTCCGATGTGGCAGCCTTTGATGATGATTCATACACTTTTGCTCCTTTTTGCCTCGTGGTCTTTTACTCTTAAAATAACAGGCAGCGATGACATCGCCTTCTAGAGAAAATAACACCCCTTGTGTTCCCCTACCTGCAAAGTAAGGTTAGTAATTTTAAAAAAAATCTTGGCAGCGCCAGCGATATGTGAAACACGATGGTGCTCTCGAGTTTGACATAGCTGAAAGGAATCTATCTGCAAGCTGCCTGCTTATGGAGATCTTGCTGTATACTGTGTGCAACAGTCGGTTTTTTTTGTGTGGTTTCATATCCTACAGAGCCCAGCTGACAGCATGCACAAAAAACTCAGGTCAGACACTAGCTTTCTCGCCACAACTGTTTGGGATATACCATTTACTGACCCATGTTTCGACATGACTCACAGTTTCATTCTCAGAATTGTTTCTCGCACTCACTCTCCCCGCTGGTTCAGCATGGTCAGCTGAACAGGAACGCGCCTGTGAAATCAGGAAGTCTGACTGCAATTTCATTGACAAATTTTTCAGTGCTTGTATTTTTCCCCCCTCTCTCTCTCTCTCTCTCTCCCAGGGGCTGCCTCTTCCCGAGCAAATTTTTTTGAACTTCTCTCGCCTCGGTAATTGTTTCAGGATAGTCACGGCTCCGGTCACCGAGAAACTGTCTTGTTTATTTTTAACCGGTGGTGCATGGAGCCCATATGCTTTCCTCGCACGTTTTATCACTTAGTCTTTTCACGCATATCGCTGATGCAGGGGGGGCTTCACTTACTGCGGTGGCTACACATGGAAACACGCCATGCTGATTTCTCCCAACACAATTTAGCTACGTCCTGTTGAAGCTTGACAGTGCATACCCGCAGCGCAGGTAAACTTGTATTCCCTTGAGTATAGAAGTTAAGGGGGTGATCTAATTGAGGTCTTTAAGATGATTAAAGGAGTAAATAGAGAGAAACTATTTTCTCTGTTGGAGGGGGAGGAGAGTCCCGAACAAGGGCTCCTGACCTGAGAACCAGAGCTAGGCCACTCAGGAAGCACTTCTTCACACATAGTGGTAGTGGATATCTGGAGAACTCTCTTCCCCCAAACAACTGTTGAGGCTGGGGGGTGGGGGGGTCAATTGAAAATTTCAAAACTGAGATTGATAGATTTTTGTTAGGGAAGGGATATGGAATCAAGGTGGGTAAGTGGAGTTTAGATACATGCCAGCCATGAGCTAATTGAATGGCGGAACAGGCTCGAGGGGCTGAATGGCCTACTCCTGTTCCTAAACACTTCAGACCTTGCAACGTTTCAGAGGTGTAGGGTACAATAAAATATCAGATCAGTGTCAAATTGAACCACTTAGATTACCGAATATCTTTAAAAAGTTATAAGTAAAAATACTGTATGTCGTAGGTGTCAGATATTAGTGTGCAGTGGGGAGGCATTGGTGTCCATTTTCTACTTGCAATGAAACTGGAATAGAGTAGACACAGAGTGTGTCTCCACTTGTGGGGAAGAGCACAACTAGAGGCCATCAATATAAGAGAGCCACCAAGAAATCAAATAGGGAATTCAGAAGAAACTTCTTTATCCAGAGAATGGTGAGAGCTCTGCAGGTAGGGGAACACAAGGGATATTATTTTCTCTAGAAGGCGATGTCATCGCTGCCTTTTATTTTAAGATTAAAAGACCACGGGGCAAAAAGGAGCAAAAGTGTATGAATCATCATCAAAGGCTGCCATGCTGCTGCCACATCGGAAGCAGAAAAGGAAGAATAAAATGCAACAATTTAGTTAGTGTGTCATGGGACGAGAGACGCCTCACAGCAGAAGAGGGTGGGATGACAAAGAGAATGGTTCCTTCGGGGGATGAAGAAAACAGTTTAAGAATGCTACCACAGGGAGTGGTTGAAGCGAATAGTATAGATGCATTTAAGGGGAGGCTAGATAAGCACATGAGGGAGAAGGGAATAGAGGGTTACGCTGATAGATTTAGATGAGGAAAGATGGGAGGAGACTTGAGTGGAACATAAATGCTGGCATAGACTGGTTGGGCCGAATGGCCTGTTTCTGTGCCGTATATCTGATGTAATCCCTTGTTCTGCTGGAAATTTGTCCTCTCAGGTGTGGGCTTGTGATTTGTTCCTTTCTTGGAGCTTTATTTCTTCTGCTGGCCCTTTGCTCACAATATTTTTCAGGCCTCTGTTGCCTGTGTGTTTGCAGTACCCAGTGACATCACTGCTCATCCTCCCTGGCTCCACTTGAGGCCTGCTTCCTGGCACCACTTCCTGCCCTGTTGTATAGCCTTGACTCCTGTTGCTGCTTCCCTGTTGTCACACTGTTGCTGAGGCACTGACTCCGGCACACACTCTCCCTCACTAAGTGCTGGCTACTACTGTACACCCTCTCCCACAGACAGCCACCTCCCACTCCCCGATTTTATGCACTAGGAGTTGGCCTCCACTGGGCTTCATGGGTTGGTTTCTGCTCACTCAGTGTCGGCTCCAGGTTAGTTCTGGACTTACATAGGAATACATAGGAAATGCACCACAGAAACAGGCCATGCCGGCATTTATGCTCCACTCGAGCCTCCTCCCGTCTTTCCTCATCTAACTATCAGCATAACCCTCTATTCCCTTCTCCCTCATGTGCTTATCTAACCACCCCTTAAATGCGTCTATACTATTCGCTTCAACCACTCCCTGTGGTAGCGAGTTCCACATTCTCACCACCCTCTGGGTAAAGAAGTTTCTTCTGAATTCCCTATTGGAATTCTTGGTGACTATCTTATATTGATGGCCTCTAGTTATGCTCTTCCCCACAAGTGGAAACCTTCTCTCTGTATCCACTCTTATCAAAACCTTTCATAATTTTATAGACCTCTATCAGGTCACCCCTCAGCCTTCTTTTTTCAAGAGAAAAGAGACCCAGCCTGTTCATCCTTTCCTGATGAGTATACCCTCGCATTTCTGGTATCATCCTTGTAAATCTTCTCTGCACCCTCTCCAGTGTCTCTATATCCTTAAAAGCAATATTTAGAGTTGGCCCGCAACCATGGCCTTAGCACAATAGACGACCCCCCGAAAAAGACATGAAGAACCAAAACAAAACAGTGAAGAAAGGTTCAATAAAACCCGAAGAAAAATAAAACATACCAAAAAATGCAAATGACCTCAGTAGAGGGAAAAAAGGAAGGAAAAGCAGAAACCAAAGGAGGTAGCAGGTAAGAAATTATATTTGAAGAGACACAAATAAAATGTAGTACTTACAATAAAGACAAGTTTCTCAGCAATGCAATGAGAGATCACAATACAATGCGATGCAATGAGAGATCACAATACAATGCGATGCAATGAGAGACCACAATACAATGCCATGCAATGAGAGATCACAATACAATGCAATGCAATGAGAGATCACAATACAATGCACTGCAATGAGTGATCACAATACAATGCAATGCAATGAGAGATCGCAATACAATGCAATGCAATGAGAGATCACAATACAATGCGATGCAATGAGAGATCACAATACAATGCGATGCAATGAGTGATCACAATACAATGCGATGCAATGAGAGATCACAATACAATGCAATGCAATGAGAGATCACAATACAATGCAATGAGAGATCACAATACAATGCAATGCAATGAGAGATCACAATACAATGCAATGAGAGATCACAATACAATGCAATGCCATGAGAGATCACAATACAATGCAATGCAATGAAAGATCACAATACAATGCAATGCAATGAGAGATCACAATACAATGCAATGCAATGAGAGATCACAATACAATGCAATGAGAGATCACAATACAATGCAATGCAATGAGAGATCACAATACAATGCAATGAGAGATCACAATACAATGCAATGCCATGAGAGATCACAATACAATGCAATGCAATGAGAGATCACAATACAATGCAATGCAATGAAAGATCACAATACAATGCAATGCAATGAGATCACAATACAATGCAATGAGAGATCACAATACAATGCAATGAGAGATCACAATACAATGCAATGCAATGAGAGATCACAATACAATGCAATGCAATGAAAGATCACAATACAATGCAATGCAATGAAAGATCACAATACAATGCAATGAGAGATCACAATACAATGCGATGCAATGAGAGATCACAATACAATGCGATGCAATGAAAGATCACAATACAATGCAATGAGAGATCACAATACAATGCAATGCAATGAGAGATCACAATACAATGCAATGCAGAGATCACAATACAATGCAATGCAATGAGAGATCACAATACAATGCAATGCAGAGATCACAATACAATGCGATGCAATGAGAGATCACAATACAATACAATGCAATGAGAGATCACAATACAATGCGATGCAATGAGAGATCACAATACAATGCAATGCAATGAAAGATCACAATACAATGCAATGCAATGAGAGGTCACAATACAATGCAATGAGAGATCACAATACAATGCAATGCAATGAGAGGTCACAATACAATGCAATGCAATGAGAGATCACAATGCAATGCAATGAGAGATCACAATACAATGCAATGCAATGAAAGATCACAATACAATGCGATGCAATGAGAGATCACAATACAATGCAATGCAATGAGAGATCACAATACAATGCAATGCAATGAGAGATAACAATACAAAGCAATGCAATGAAAGATCCATTAATGTAAAAGATGAGGAAACCAAATTCTCACAACCAAAAGCAAGTTACAATCTGCAATTGTTTCTAAAGAATTGCGCTGTGTTAAAGGGCTCTCATTATCCAGGTTCACAGGTTAAGCTTTGCTGCTTCGATGTATAACAGGAGGACCCCCTGGTGCTTGACAAGCAATAACAACAGGAATTTATATATTACCTGTAGAAAAATGTCTCAACGTGCTTCATAGAGGCATAATCAATAAAATGGATGCCAAGCCTAAGAAGAAGATGTTAGGAGTGACCAAATGTATTGGTCAAAGAGGTGGGTTTTAAGGAGGGTCTTAAAGGAGGAGAGAGAGGTGGAGAGGTAAAGGGGATTAGGAAGGGAATTCCAGAGCATGGGGCCTAGACGGTCGAAGGCATGGCTGCTAACGGTGGGGTGAAGGAATGCACAGAGACCTGTGCTGGAGGAACGGGGAGTTTGGAGGGGGTTTGTAGGGTAGGAGGAAGTTAGAGGTAGGGAGGGGAGGGGTGAGGCCATGAAGTGATTGAAACACGAGGATGAAGATTTTATATTTGAGGCATTGGAGGACTGAAGCCAATGTAGGTCAACGAGGAGCAGGGGTGATGAGTGAGCGGGACATGGTGTGGGATGCGATACGGGCGGCAAACCTTTGGATGAACTGAAGTATGTGTTGTGTATGTACCTTAAGGGGAGAACTACTTTTACAGCTCCTGTATACTGTAGTACCGGCAGTGACCACACCTGTATATAAACCCTGAGTAGGGATCTGTACTGTTAGTTTTCGAGCAACCCTCATCCAGTAAACACCTGTTGATTGTTCCTCCACAGTCTCTGTCTATATACTAACGGACACCATACCTCAAGATTCACAGATTTAACAGTGGCGATGACGAGTGGATTCAAACCTAC
This sequence comes from Somniosus microcephalus, assembly GCF_052327205.1. Classification (NCBI taxonomy): domain Eukaryota; kingdom Metazoa; phylum Chordata; class Chondrichthyes; order Squaliformes; family Somniosidae; genus Somniosus; species Somniosus microcephalus. The sequence goes on from NC_141001.1 coordinate 101,946,595, forward strand.
CTGCAACTCTGTAGAAGAAGGCCGATTCCAGGAATACGGGCGTCGGCCATCCGGAGAAGACTTCAACATCGCAGAGGAGGCTGTGGAGAGCTGGGCTTGGGAAAAAGGCTGAACAGCGTCGACGGGGTAAGAAAGAGGGTGAAGCGCACAGCGCGCAGCCAGGGTTGAGGACCGAGCGGCCGGGAAAAAAAAAGAAAGAAGAAAAAGGGAGAAAAGAAGAGAGAGAGAGGGTGGAGCGCACAGAGTGCAGCTGGTGTTCAGGCCCGAACGGCGTCAGAGAGAGAGGCACACGGGAGGGGCGAGCAGAGCGCGCAGCCGGTGTTCAGAGGCTGAGCCCCAGTGGAGAACACCGGTGTTCAGGCCCGAACGGCGTCGGAGAGAGAGGCGCACGGGAGGGGCGAGCAGAGCGCGCAGCCGGTGTTCAGAGGCTGAGCCCCAGCGGAGAAGAAGTGCGCAGAGTGCGCAGCCGCTGTTCAGAGGCTGAGCCACAGCGGAGAAGAAGGGGAAGCGCGGGAGACGCCATTTTCTTTTGGAGCCGCAGCGGAGAAGAAAGGGATGCATGGGAGACGCCATTTTGAGCTGGCGGAGAAGAAGGGAGAGCACGGGAGATGCCATTTTTCTTTGCCAGTCTAACCACACCCAGGGGTGCAGAAGAGTGGCAGTGTCACAGCGTTCGACAATGAAGTCAAAGATTGGGCGACATATGTAGAACGCATAGAGGTGCACTGCAGGGCGAATGAAGTGCCTGATGCCAGGAAAGCACTGGTATTGTTGAATTCCATGGGTGCAAAAACGTATGGTTTACTGCGAAACCTAGTAACCCCAGAGAAGCCAGTGGAAAAGGATTTTGAAAGCATAGTGGCAATCCTACAGGACCACTTAAACCCCACACCGCTCCTGATAGCAGAAAGATTTAAGTTTCACAAAAGGAACCAACATAAAGACAAAAGTAATGCTGAGTATTTAACGGAACTGCGCAAGCTATCAAAACACTGCCAGTTTGGAACGGAACTAGCAAGTAAGTTAAGGGACCAGTTTGTGTGTGGGCTTCAAAGTGAAGGAACCCAGAAACGGCTTCTATCAGAAAAGGATCTTACGCTGGACAAGGCTTTCAGCATGGCAGTATCACACGAAGCAGCCGCACGGGGCGCTGCAGAGATACAACGGAGACTGCAAGAATATGGCACAAATGAAATGTCATACGGAACAGTAAAGTGCTATCGCTGCGGCAGAACAACACATGGCCATAAGGATTGTTGGTTCAAGGACCAAGTGTGCAGACAGTGTGGAAAAGTAGGACACAGAGCAGGAGTCTGCAGGTCAGAAAAGGAAACCAGCAGCAAGAAATCTCCACAGGAGAAGTACAAAAAGGTACATAGGGTGATGGAGAGTAGTTCAGACGAACAGAAAAGTGATACAGACTCCGGAAGCAAGGAGCTGGGTTCTCTGGAACTACATAATGTAACCAAAATGGAGGATCACCAAACTATCTGGGTCACGCTCAAGATAGACGGAGTCCAAGTGAAAATGGAATTGGATACAGGATCAGCCCTAACAGTCATAAACCGAAGGGACTACAAGCGGCTATTCTCACATATACCCTTGAGAGATACAGAGATTGTCTTGAAGACGTACACGGGGAAAAAGTCTACCCCAAAGGAAAAATAAGGGTGGACGTGATATACAACGGCAAGGAAACACCAAAAATGGACATATATGTATTGCCAGCTGGTGGACCACCACTACTAGGACGTGAATGGATCCCGAAGATACCATTAGATTGGCATTCCATACAAGCACTGACGGTAGATGCCAAAAAGGGTGACGACGTCACACCTGGGCGACTGTCAAAAACGCTAACTGACGCACAAGAAGTGTGCCAGGAGGGACTCGGAACACAAAAAGGCATAACAGCGACAATCAAAATAGAGGAAAATGCGAGCCCAGCCGTCGAAGCAGAGCTGGAAGGTTTGGAACGTTCTGGAGTACTGTCCAAAGTGGACGGGAGCGAGTGGGCTACACCCGTCGTTCCTGTAATGAAGAGGTCGTTCCTCGGGCTGGTGAACTACTACCATAAGTTCTTGCCGAATTTGTCTACAGTACTACACCTACTGAACACCCGACTGCAAACGGGGGTACCATGGAAGTGGAATGACAAAGGTAAACGAGCTTTCCAGAAATGCAAAGAATTGATCACATCAAAAGAGGTGTTGGCTTATTTCAATCCAGCACTACCAATTCGGTTGGCGTGTGATGCATCACCCTATGGTATTGGAGCGGTGCTGTCGCACAAATTCCCGGACGGCTCGGAGAGGCCAGTAACCTTTGCGTCTCGGTCACTAACCTCAGCCGAGCGTAGCTACGCCCAGATTGACAAAGAGGCCCTCAGCCAAGTCTGGGGAGTGAAAAAGTTCAACCACTATCTACACGGGCAGAAGTTCACCTTGCTGACTGACCACCAACCACTTGTCTCCATATTTAATCCAAAGAAGGGCGTTCCGGTGGTGACTGCGCAACGGCTACAAAGGGAGGAAGCACCAGCAGTGGACCCTGTCGAAATATTTTATTCGACTATAATTGAATGCTTGCCAGTAACTAACGCGGATATAGAGAAGGAGACCCGAAATGACCCGACACTGTCTCGGGTATATGATTTGACGGTGAAGGGATGGCCAACACATGGTGACTCACTGTTGCCAGCATTCTCATCCAGAAGAGAACAGCTGTCAGTATGCCAGGGGACCTTGATGTGTGGATCCCGAGTGGTAATTCCACCCAAGTTAAGGGAGAGAGTGCTCAATGAGCTTCACGAAGGCCATCTGGGAGGGGTGAAAATGAAAAGCCTTGCTAGGGCTTATGTGTGGTGGCCGGGGATTGATCAGCAAATCAAGGACCTGACAAAGAGCTGTTCAGGATGCCAGAAGGTCCAAAATGCACCACCACTTGCCCCTCTACACCCATGGGAGTGGCCCTCCTATCCATGGCAACCAGGAACGATATGCACACGGCAGGGGCCACTAATGTACACAGTGGATGTTTGGGGAGAACATTGTGAGGCGCCATGTCGACCAGATCCTAGAGTCACAGGAACGAGTCAACCCCATGTCTCGTGTACCTGGTGATGAACCAACCGACGACAGAGGGCCAGAATCGCCTCCGCACCAAGAGCAAGACACTCAGGAAAGGCGCTATCCAGAAAGGATCAGGAAGCCGCCCCAAAGACTGAATTTATAAATGGACTATTTTCAGTTAATGTTGCATGTTAAAAGTGTTAATTGTAATTAGTTGATATTTAATTGTTAAATGAATGCTATGTTACTGTTAATCTAAAAGGGGAGGAATTGTTGTGTATATACCTTAAGGGGAGAACTACTTTTACAGCTACTGTATACTGTAGTACCGGCAGTGACCACACCTGTATATAAACCCTGAGTAGGGATCTGTACTGTTAGTTTTCGAGCAACCCTCATCCAGTAAACACCTGTTGATTGTTCCTCCACAGTCTCTGTCTATTTACTAACGATGGTGTGGAGATGCCGGAGTTGGACTGGGGTGGACAAATGTAAGAAGTCACACAACACCAGGTTATAGTCCAACAGCTTTATTTGAAATCACAAGCTTTCGGAGCGCTGCTCCTTCTTCACCTGAAGAAGGAGCAGCGCTCCGAAAGCTTGTGATTTCAAATAAAGCTGTTGGACTATAACCTGGTGTTGTGTGACTTCTTACATTTATTTACTAACGGACACCATACCTCAAGATTCACAGATTTAACAGTATGTGGAAGGTGATGATGGGAGGCTGGCCAGAAGAGCATTGGAATAGTCAAATCTTTAGATGACCAAGGCCTAGATGAAGGTTTCAGCAGCAGATGAGCTGAGGGAATAAATGTGGGATGTGATCGCAGGGGAAAAGCAGCATGAGTAAGGGGAGAAAATTGAGAGGGAGGGTGAAGTGACTTGTAAAGCTTTTTTCAAGGTTATTTTAACGTATTATCATAGACACAATGCAATTGCTCCATTGCAGGTTTGTGTTGCGAATAAAGTTTCATTTCAAACAACAGGGAGAAAGAAACCGCAACGCAAAAAGTGAACAGGGCAGAGAATGTAATATCGCTGCATTACAAAAAGGATACAGATCAGCCATGATCTCATGAAATGACGGAAGAGGCTCGAGGGGCTGAATGGCCTACTCCTATTCCTATTTCGCTATGTTTCTATATCCCGGAGTGCGGAGCGGAGGTTTGAGCTGCATTTTAAGAATGGCCTATTCCAGGAACCTAGGTAATGAAATTCCTCCTGTCGAAAATTTTATAAAGAATGTCAGCATGAGTACAAAATGGGAAGCCCTCTTTTGTACTCAGGCCAACTTTTTTGCTGCAGTTATTGACAGGAGAAATTGCACCCCTTCAAAAAAAAATGTCAGTCAAGCGAGAATATTCACTCGAAAGACAAGTTAAAAAGCCAACAGAAGTCAAGCAGATTTTACAGTATTAGGAGGTGATGGGAGGTCTCTTGAAAAGAAATGTGAGTTGGAAATTGTGAGGCTTCGACCTACTGCCGATGACGTAGACAAAAGAGAGTTTGTTTGTCACAGGCCTGGAAGGTTTCGAAGGCTGGAGATTATTTTTGCATCGCAGCCAGGGAGAGAGGAATTGCAGTCAGGAGAAGAGTGATCAGTGCTGGAGCAAGACCAGGGCCGAGAAATGCGATTGCACTTGAAGCTGAAGTAAATTGGTGCTGTCAGCTCATTATCATGACTCAGGCATGCAGCCAATGCTTCCCGCGTTACTCATTGGCTGCGCGCCTGTTTGGAGGGGGGTCAGTTTACGGGAAATCGGGCTTGACTGACGTCACCTAAAGGCAGCCAGCACTTCTTAAAGGGGAGGTGCACTCGAGCGGCAGACGGCAGGGAAACCTCACAAGTGGAAAAATGGCTTCAAGAGGTCCAGAGAGGCCACCCAGTTTTTTCTGATGCAACTTTGGAGGCCCTGGTCCAGGTGGTAGACAGCAGGAAGCGGCCCCTGTTCCCACCATCCCCGCCACCCCCCCACCCGGGCCAGAAAGCCCTCCAGGCAACATGTCCGCCAGTCAGAAGACGTTGCTGAGGTAGTTAATGCTAGGATCTTAGCTCCCAGGATAAGGCTGCAATGAAGAAAAAAGTTTAATGAGCTCACAGGGGTTATCAAGGTAAGAAACATTGGGCCTAAAAATTCAGTTGCTTTGCACCTCCCGTTAACGGCCTAAGAGGGTGCTAACGGGGCGCAAAGCAACTAGCGCCTGGGTGCGGCGCCGCCAACGCCTCCCGTGAAATTCAGCGGTAGGTTAGCAGCAGCAGTAACCGTTAGTGCCCCGCGGTGCTGTGCCGCCTGCGATGACATCATTGCCGTGCGCAGTGCCCCGCTCGCGCCCCGGCCACGATCTTCAGTAATGCCCCCTGACTTACCGCCGGACGCTATGTCCAACAGGGTCAGGGGGGCCTACTTGCGGCCGGTGCGGTGCAAATTAAAGGGGAGGTGCCGGGCGGCCATTTTTGTTGCTTGGTGCCTGCTCCCCCGCGGAGTGCCGGCTGCGCTCCGTGAGCCTGGCACTTCTCTTGAGTGCTGGGCTCTTTTGCCAGCACTCCAATCCCTGGTGGACCAGCTGAGCCCCGGGTTGCGCTGCGCTAGACCCCTCCCCTTATTAAAAGGGAGGAAGGCCTGCAATACCGCGGCACGACATGCTGTAGAGTATGGTGCTGTGGCATGTAGTGCCACGATATTCACTCGCAGTGCCCCAAGAGGGAGGTGGGATGCTTCCAGTAGCGCCCTACCTCCCTCTTGGGGCGTTACCGGTGAATTCCGCCCGTGGGGGCACTCATTTTTTCGGGGGGCTAAACCGGCAAAGTTAGCGCCCAAAAGGGGGCGTGACCCAATTTTCCCCCTAACTCTTTGTTCATACCTGTACCACCTACAGCCTCACCTCTCATAACACTCACCTCACCCAATTCCCTTCACTCTCCTGCAATCACTGCACCACACTTCACTCCACATCCTTCCCCTCCTACTCACACACATTGCACTTCCTACTCTCATCACTATTGCAACCCTCACTTCTCCACACCTTACATCTTACACACAACATATGAACTACTCCACCATGACAGGCATATTCTCTAAACACCTCACAATGATGTCACTAACACACACCTTTCTTGCAGGAGAAAGTTGCGCACAACGGTGACAGGAAGCCGGGACTGGAGGAGGCCGAGCCCGCCTGCACACCCTCTCCCCTATGGAAGACAACACGCTGGCCATCATGGGCAAGGGGAGAGACATGGCAGGGGTGAGTGGCAACGTTGGTATCTCACCTTAAAAACTCTGCATGACTGCTCTGGCCCACACCAAGATGCTGCAGTCTGCAGGCTCAGAGCTGCTTGAGGTCGCCCACCACGGCCACCTGTAGTGTTCTCAATGGAAGCTCCGCAGTTTTCCACCCCCCAAGCTGTAGCCACTTGGGAAACACTTCATAGGAGCACTGGGACAGGTAAACAGGCACACAGTACAGAATTACACAAGGGTGATTCTTAATTATTCCTGTTAAATATTAGGCAAAGATGAAATTGAGTTTAGACCCTTAGGGCTGGATTGAAAGAAGGCCAATTGGATGGTGGTAGTAAGGACAGTAGTGAGAAGGATTGCAGGCCTGTTGGTGTATTGGGAATGGGAGGGATGGTTCATGATAAGCGCTCTTGGATGAGCTGCTCTCAGAGAGCTCTGGCTGTCAGGTTGATGTTGGTCCTGCTCTTCCTCCTCTTTGTGCTGCACTCCTTCTTCCTCCTGCACTTCTTGACGGCCGGGTGGTGGTAAGGGCAGACAGTAGGCCAAAAAAGACCCAGAAGCTAACCAGCAACCGAAAAGAACAAACCACCAACTAACCTGTATGTAGTGGATGAGCTTTTTAAATAACGCTGCCTGCTAGTGCCACCGAGTTGCTGATCGAGTTCATCACATGGTGAGTCAGGCGCTGGAGAAGACCATTTTCACAACAGGGTCCTACTACAAGTGTTAAATAAATTAATGAGGCTATTTAATCCGGTCAGCGTGCGCCCATGACACCTACGGAGGAGCCCCATCCAATATGGCGGGCGGCGAACATCCGGCACGGAATTAACGCGCGGACATCCCCCGCCATATTGGATCCTTAGCTGCCAAAGGGTCAACTTCTGTTCGCTAAATTAAGAGTACCTGAAATGAGTGTTGCCTGTAAAGCTCTGCGCCCGGCAGGACCCTCGCTGGCCGAGAGCGTGGAGCAGAGAATCAGCCCAGGAGATCAAGGAATTATTGCCAGTAAATCCAAAACTTCTGACCTCTGCCTCTGATTCTCTAATCTGCGCTCCCATCGAACAAGGCTCCCAACTGGAAGCGCAGCTTCACCTATTATGGCTTGTTATGCACACTTTGATGAGGCATCCAATGCAGATAAATTGTCGCACAGATAAGCATGGTTACTAAATTGCTTAATACTTAATCCCTTGATGCTTAATCTCACAATTTTTTTTATTCATTCACGGGAGGTGTGCATTTCTGGCAAGGCCGGCATTTATTGCCCATCCTTAATTGCCCTGGAGAAGGTGGTGGTGAGCCTCCTTCTTGAACCGCTGCAGTCCGTATGGTGAAGGTACTCCCACAGTGCTGTTAGGGAGGGAGTTCCAGGATTTTGACCCAACGACGATGAAGGAACGGCGATATACTTCCAAGTCAGGATGGTGTGTGATTTAGAGGGGAACTTGGAGGTGGTGGTGTTCCCGTGCGCCTGCTGCCCTGGTCCTTCTAGGTGGTAGAGGTTGCGGGTTTGCCATTAATTTAATTGTACAAGAGATTAAAGTCCCAATTTCCCCCAATTCTTTCAATTTACCAATAACAGCTTAACTGAATACCTTCCTATGCATAAGCACCTGATTGTGCTCCAATTGGTTCCCATCTATTTATTGAAAGAAATAACTTGCATTTGTATATGGCCCTTCATTACCTCAGGGTGTCCCAAAGCACTGTACAGCTAATGAATTACTTTGAAGAGTAGGCACTGTTGTAATGTCAGGAAACACAGCAGCCAATTTGCTCCCACAAACAACAACGAGATAAATGATTTTAGTGATTTCGGTTGAGGGATAAATATTGGTCAGGCTACCCAGAGATAGCCCCGGCTCTTAATCGAATACAGCCATTTATTGTCCACCTGAGAGGGCAGATTGGTTCAACATCTCATCTGAAAGATGGCAGTGCCAGCCTAGATGCTCAAGTGTCTGGAGTTGGCCTTGAACCCACGGCCTTTGAACTCAGAGGCAAGGCCACTGTGTCACGTTTGACACAAATGATCACAGTTTGATTTCCTGATCTAATCGCCAAAAAAGGAGCAATAAAAATGAAAAGTTCCTCTGATCTGACAGATTGCGCCATGTTAGGATGAAAAAGTAACTAGAAATGGTACCGGAGAATGAACAAAGAACTAAAGCACTTCTCTATTTTGTGCTTTGTGTACTTTATCTTCCATTCTTTAATATTATCAGCTCAAATACCACAATGTAAATGTTGGCCAATATGAGTCAGTTCTTTTGTTCACTTCCATAAAGGTTGCTTAACTGCATGACTCATTTCTTTTGCTTTAAAGTCTCTGCTCTGTGTGCCCTGATGAAGGCTATCTCTCAACACGTCAACCTTTATTTCGCTTTCAGGTAAATGGTACAATTTTAAAGTGGGTGTAGGAACAAAGAAATCTGGGGGTGTATGCACACAAATCTTTGAAGGTGACAGGACAAGTTGAGAAGGCTGTTAAAAAAACATACGGGATCCTTGGCTTTATTAATAGAGTACAAAAGCAAATAAGTTATGCTAAACCTTTATAAAACACTGGTTAGGCCTCAGCTGGAGTATTGTGTTCAATTCTGGGCACCGCACTTTAGGAACGATGTCAAGGCCTTGGAGAGGGTGCAGAGGAGATTTACTGGAATGGTACCAGGGCTGAGGGACTTCAGTTATGTAGAGACACTGGAGAAGCTGGGGTCATTCTCCTTAGAGCAGAGAAGGTTAAGAGGAGATTTGATAGAGGTGTTCAAAACCTTGAAGGGTTTTGATAGAGTAAGTAAGGAGAAACTGTTTCCAGTGACTGAAGGGTTGGGAACCAGAGGACACAGATTTAAGGTGATTGGCAAAAGAACCAGAGGCGACATGTGGAAAACATTTTTTACACAGCGAGTTGTTGTGATCTGGAATGCACTGCCTGAAAGGGTGGTGGAAGCAGATTCGATAGTAACTTTCAAAAGGTATGGGGAGCATAGATTAATTGGATAGCAAAGAGCCGGCACAGGCACGATGGGCCGAAGGGCCGCATTCTGTGCTGTATCGGTCAATGATTCTAGGTGCTGAATGACCTTTTTTTTTTACATTCCCTTCTATTTTTGTCTTTGCTGTCAGTGTTCTTGGTGGAGTGGGGAGGTGGTGGGTTGGGGCGGTTGGAACTGAAATACTTTTGCCCTATTTTCCCAAATGTTTTCACCACTATAAAGGATCCCTGGGGGGGGATGCATGACTCAGCCAATCCTAGTTCGGCTCTTCAATCACCAGAAAGAGAAAGCCATTATGCCAAATTGGATAATTAGAGGCTGTTTTGCCCTTTTATATGGTTTCGTATTTCACTTCACAAGCCATTCCATCTGGTGGGCCAGTCAAAAACCGGCAAGACACATTCCAGCTGCGGCAAGAAGATTGGAGTGACAGGCATCTCAAAGCCTGGAATTTGCCCATGTGTGTATATTTTTGTATATTAATCTATATTTGTGTATAGTTATGTATATTTGTCTATAGCTATATATATTTATGTACATTTGTGTATATTTCTGCATATTTATGTGTATTTTCCACACTCTTATCCAGCGGACTAGATGCAGGTGAGGATGCTGCATATTTGCATATCATTAATGCATCAGTGTATTTCTTATTTCTAAACTAAGATAGGTTGAATAACATTCCAGATCCATAATTATCTTGCGATCTTGTGATACTGGGGTATGGTAGCATGGTGGTTATGTTACTGGACTAGTAACCCAGAGGCCTGGACTAATGATCCGGAGACATGAGTCCAAATCCCACCACGGCAGCTGGGCAATTTAAATTCAATTAATTAAATAAATCTGGTTAAATTAAATTAATTAAAAAACTAGTATCAGTAATGGTGACCATGAAACTACCAGATTGCCATAAAAACCCATCTGGTTCATTAATGTCCTTTAGGGAAAGAAATCTGCCGCCCTTACCCGGTCTGGCCTATATGTGACTCCAGACCCACAGCAATGTGGTTGAGTCTTAACTGCCCTTAAATGGCCTAACAAGCCACTCAGTTGTATTCAAGAAGGCGGCTCACCACCACCTTCTCGAGGGCAATTAGGGATGGGCAATAAATGCTGGCCTTGCTAGCGATGCCCACATCCCATGAATTTCAGAGAACAATTTTGGTGAGCTTCCGACAAGGAAGTACCATGTAAATGGAAATATTCACTTTGAAGAACTTGTTTTGGTCTGAGATCTGAAAATAAATCAGGTTTTCAGCAGCTAGAATTTATTTTATACTGAAGATGGATTAATGAAGCTTAACCTAATGAATTCCAGACTAATCTTTTGCAAAAAAAAATCCTTTTCAGTGACTATGACTATTATTTATACAGAAGGCTGACGCATAATAAATATTTACCTGATTACCTAATAAGTTCTTATTTTTCATTGTTTTGGTCAAGTGTTTCTAAGAGAGACCCGAAGAGGAGTACTATAGTCAGGATTAAGACCAGAAGGGTTTTGAATAGGCCATTTCAAGTCTATTCTATGAAGCCTAGCTTGTCCGTACTTGAAGAACTTTTGACTTAGGTCATCATAGACATCCAAAAAAAAATGACACTAAAAGTATCTAAGAAAGAAAGTAAGTATCCTTTTGACATTGAACAAGGCCACTATGAAAATCTTGTCACAGTTTCTTACCATCACATCTTACAATTATGGCTACAAAGATAATACAAATGGCAGCTGCTTCTTCATTTCTTTTGTCTGATGAAGAGACCGAGGTTTGTATCTGAATTCTCTGAATATCGTGTCCGTGCGTGTACATGTGATTGACTGCGTATCCCCTTGTGGTTGGCTCAGGGGACTGCAATCATATTCCTCAGCATGATCACTGGTGTTACTGGTATTCATATCCTAAATGGTCTAATGATGGTGTAGCCTTGGCTTAGAAGATTACAGACTCCCAAATGATCGACCTTCCAAAGTTGAAGTTAGGCTAAATCACAAATTGAATCCAATTGCTTATTCTGATGGAGAAATAAGACTTGAACAAGATTGCTTCTACTGTCACAACATAATTATTTAGATTATCAGCTAGTTGGGTGTCCATTTTAAGCATTATTGAAGATAAATAGAATAGAATAAAATAGAATCAGAAGGAGGCCATTCGGCCCATCATGCCTGTGCCGGTGATTGAAAGGGCTAATAATAGAAACATAGAAACATATAAGATAGGAGCAGGAGTAGGCCATTCGGCCCCTTGAGCCTGCCAAATTCAGTACCCTGTCCCAGCTTTCTCCCCATATCCCTTGATCCCTTTAGCCTTAAGAAATATATCTAACTCCTTCTTGAATATATTTAATGAATTGGCCTCAACTGCCTTCTGTGGTAGAAAATTCCACAGGTTCACCACTCTCTGGGTGAAGAAATTCCTCCTCATCTCTGTCCTAAATGGCTTACCCCTTATCCTTAGACTGTGACCCCTGGTTCTGGACTCCCCCGCCATCAGGAACATCCTTCCTGCATCTAGTCTGTCTAGTCCTGTTAGAATTTTATAAGTTTCAATGAGATCCCCTCTCATTCTTCTAAACTCCAGCAAGTATAAGCCCAATCGACCCAATCTCTCCTCATACGTCGTTCCTGCCATCCCAGGTATCAGTCTGGTGAATCTTCGCTGCACTCCCTCCATGGCAAGAACATCCTTCCTCAGATAAGGCGACCAAAACTGCACACAATACTTAAGGTGTGGTCTCACCAAGGCCCTGTACAACTGCAGCAAGACATCCTTGTTCCTATGCTCGAATCCTCTCGCTACGAAGGCCAACATACCATTTGCCTTCTTAACCACCTGCTGCACCTGCATGCTTTCCTTCAGTGACTGGTGCACAAGGACACCCAGGTCTCGTTGCACTTCCCCTTCTCCAAATCTATTGCCATTCAGATAATAATCTGCCTTCCTGTTTTTGCCACCAAAGTGGATAACCTCGCATTTATCCACATTACACTGCATCTGCCATGCATCTGCCCAATCACCCAACCTGTCCAAATCATACTGGAGTTTCTCGGCATCCTCCTCACAGCACACACACCCACCCAGCTTTGTGTCGTCTGCAAACTTGGAGATATTACAACTAGTTCCATTGTCTAGATCATTAATATATACTTTTTTTTATCCGGCACGGACGGGACCGACATGGTGCCGGTTCATCAAAAATTCCGGATAACCGAACACTATAGTAAAAGATACGGAGCTCAGAGCTCCGTATAAAGCAACAGACCCTGTTGCTTAGCAGCAGCTTCAGAACAATGGCCACATGTTGCAAGCATCTCTGTAGCTTAGCAACAGCTGCAGCCATACCCTTGCACAGCAACAAATGGAGGAAGGCAAGTAATAAAAGTTACCTGAACCTACTCCTGAATTTTGCCGGTTAACCGAGATTTCCGGTTATTTAGGTGCCGGTAAATCGAAAGTTTCCTGTATTGCGAATAATATTTGAACACCTGCCACATCAAACATTATGCAACACATATATGAAATATAGGACAGGGAGACTGAAATACAAGACTGGTGACACCTGATAGTGAAAACTAGCTTTAATTACAGCACATGCTATAGTTTCTTTAAAGATTCACAGGCCAATAGCTGAAAAGCACAGTGAAACTAACTGCAAGAGAAATCCTTAGCACATCGTTCCTGTGAAAATGAATATAGCATTGTATATAAGAATCTATTGAAACCCTCATTATTCCTAGCTAACTGGCCTCCCCGAAGCTCCAACTATAGCACTAGTATAGCAGGGACCTAGAGATTTAATTTTTCCCATTGAAATTATCATCTAGTATAGTGCTTGCAGCACAGGAGGGATTTCCTAGCATTTGTCACATTTACAGCATTCTTCTGGCTGCCTATAGTTATAGTTGTGAAGTATGGCCTCTCTAAAACCAGTCTACTCTCGAAATCGGCTGGCAAACCTTATTTATAGGCTCAAAGACTGACCAGGGTTGACACCTGGTTTGCAGCTTGAATTGGATGTTTTGGTTTCGAGAGAAGAGTAGATTTTGGTTCTGCATGGCTGGTGGCACTGGCACAGAACGGCCAATTCCCTTGTATGGGCAAAGATCCATACCTCCTGATATCTGGCATTTTTATGCTCTGTGTCATCTCCTGCCCAGTCTAAATGAGGGAGAAAGGAATAGAAGGATATGCTGATAGGGTTAGATAAAGAGGGGTGGGAGGAGGCTCATGTGGAGCCTAAACTCCAGCATAGACCAGTTAGAAAGAAAGACATGCATTTATATAGCGCCTTTCACGACCTCAGGACGTCTCAAATGCTGTGCAGCCAATGAAGTACTTTTGAAGTGTAGTCACTGTTGTAATGTAGGAAACACACAATTTGCAACTCAGCAAGCTCCTACAAACAGCAATTTGATAATGACCAGATAATCTGTTTTAGTGATGTAGATTGAGGGATTGGCTAGGACACCGGGGATAACTCACCTGCTCTTCTTCGAAATAGTGCCATGGGATCTTTTACATCCACCTGAGAGAGCAGACGGGTCCTCGGTTTAACGTCTGTTCTGAAAGACGGCACCTCCAACAATGCAGCACGCCCTCAGCACTGTACTGGAGTGTCAGTCTAGATTTTTGTGTTCAAGTCCCTGGAGTGGGACTTTGAACCCACAACCTTCTGACTCAGAGGCGATGATGCTACCAACTGAGCCACGGCTGACACTATAATTGGACATAGTTGGGCCAAATGCTCTGTTTCTCTGCTGTAGCCTCTGTGTATGTAATGCTCTATATGCAAAACAGGCGAGAGCTCCATTTAAGTGGTCGAATGAAGCATGCTGTGATTTCCTGTCAATTTAGGACAGGATTGTACTGTGTGTGCTCCATTCACCGGTCTGGAGTGACCCGAACAAACCTCTATGTGCAAAGGTGTTCTTAAAGGGGCAAAGGCTTATTCGGTCATTTTTATACATTTGTTTTACAGAATATTTTTAGCAATAGTTTATGTCATTTTTATGAAGACTTTATTAAATCTATAATTTTTCATCAATTCTTTGTGGAGTCTTTTGTCATAGCAAGTAATGTTTAGAAGAAATATAATGAGCGAAATGTTGTCTGCCAGTACATTGGGAAGGTGACTATAATCAAAGCGTGAATAAAAATGAGGGAAAGTGAAAAAAGGAACTTTAATAATACAAACACAAGGGAGCTCAGGGAGTGACATCTAAAAACAAGCAGAATCCTGTAATGGTTGGAAGTCAAATGAAAATTAATGACATGATTTGATTTTGGATCGCCTCAAACACAATGTCAGGGAGATCACATAGCTCATGCCTGTCATTATGCTATCATCTATATTCAAGGGTGTGGCACACCTAGCTGGCTATAACTGAGGGGAACTGGCTCCATAGGCTCTGGGTTAACAGGAGCTAGTTGCATAACGATAAGAAATGTAAGAAGTCACACAACACCAGGTTATAGTCCAACAGTTTTATTTGAAATCACTACATTTGTCCACCCCAGTCCAACTCCGGCATCTCCACACACAACGATAAGAAAGCAAGACTTGCATTTATATAGTGTCTTTCAGGAGCTCAGGATGTCCCAAAGGGCTTTACAGCCAATGAAGTACTTTTGAAGTGTAGTCGCTGTTGTAATGTGGGAAACTATTTCATATAGAACTATTTCATATGCTGAAAGGACACCTGCAGCCAACCTACACCATAGGGACATCACTGCCAGTGGTAACCAAGGCAACTTTCTGCCCCTGCCTCCTTCTAGGGCAGTAAAGGGATCAGACAATGTGCCAGCCACAATGTATCAAACAGGTGACTGATCAATCAGTCCCGCACGGGCCGCATTTTCGTCTTCTTTCACCCTGAGTAGCAATGGCAACACGACACGGCTGCACGCAGTGGAGGGCCCGTTGACCACGGCCGTGTGGTTACCCAGGCAGCAGGTCCCTGCTGCCGCTTGCTCCTTCTCACCCGTGCACCATCGAGTCAGTCACAGCGCTACCTCCTCAGGCTCACTAACTGCATCATCCTAGGGGATAAAGAGCTGCGCTTGCGAAATGTCGGTGAGAGCGGCACGGGATTGCGGGTGACGCTGGGCTGCTCTCACAGGCCTACAGTGGAAGAAAAGGAACGCATGTTAGAACGCTGGCTCCACGACACCAACAGAGCTCCTATTACAAGATACCAACTGCGTGCCATGTTTCTGGTCGTGCAAATGCCTGTGCGGGTGTGAGTAACAAAGAGAATCAAACCTAAGAACTGGATTTTTACTAGCCCTGAGCTTGGGGGATGTTTGTGGTTTCATCTGCCTCTACTCCCTTTATGCTCTTATACAGAAGGATGTCCAGGGTGGTTCCTCTAAGCCCTTCCATTGTTCAAGTCCTTTGCCTTGAATTATGTCATAAATTTCCTGGTATCTAGTTTTGCAAGCAGTAAAGCGGTACAGTAGGTTACGGTTATGTTGCTCAACTAGTAATCCAGAGGCCTGGAGTAATAATCCAGAGATAAAAACAGGAAAATGCTGGAAATGCTCAGCAGGTCAGGCAGCATCTGTGGAGAGAGAAACAGGAGTTAACGTTTCAGGTCGATGACCTTTCGTCTGTTTTTATCTCAGATTTCCAGCATTCGCGGTATTTTGCTTTTCTAATAATCCAAGAGGACGGGAGTTGAAATCCCACCTTAGCAGTTTGAGAATTTCAGTTTAAAAAAAAATCTGAAATTTTATGAAAAGCTGGTACCAGTAAAGTGACCGTGAAACTATCAGATTGTCGTAAAAACCCAACTGGTTTACTAATTTACTTTAAGGAAGGAAAACTGCTGTTCTATACGTGACTCCAGTCCCACACCAAAGTGCTCGACTTTTAACTGCCCTGTGAAGTGGCCGAGCGAGCAACTCAGTTGTAACAAACCGCTAGAAAGAAAACCAAGAATAAAACTGGACGGGCCACTTGGCTGCGACCTAGGCATCCAATCGGGCCACGACAAAAGCACGCACAGCCCAGTTGACCATGCTAAGTCCTCCTCATAACATCTGGGGACTGGTGACAAAATTGGGAGAGCTGTCCCACAGACTATACAACCAAGAGCCTGACATAGTCATACTCACAGAATCATAACTATCAGCCAGTGTCCCAGACTGCTCCATCACCATCCTGGGTATGGCGACCCCACTGGCAGGACAGACCCACCAGAGGTGGGGGCACAGTTGTATACAGTTGGTGGGGGTGCAGCAGCCCTGGGAGTCCTCAACATTTGGCTTTTAGAAACTTTTCTAGGGATTAATGTGCCACTTGACCCTGTTTATTTACGCTTACTTTGAAAGTACAAGCATGGGGTTCCTCATGGAATGGCACTGTCTTACATTCCCGGAAGAAGAAGAGGACAAGTGATGACCAGTAAACCAGGTTGCAGTGGAAGTATAATCACCACAGCATGATCATAATGTGGATTGCACTTGCATGGCTGGATTCGCTCAGGTCCTGGTGGCACTCCATTGCCCTTTTTTTAAATTCATTCATGGGATGTGGGCGTCTCAGGCACGGCCACCATTTATTGCCCATCCCTAATTGCCTTTCAGAAGGTGGTGGTGAGCTGCCTTCTTAAGCCGCTGCTGTCCGTGTGGTGAAGGTGCTCCCACAGTGGAGAGGGTGCAGAGGAGATTCACCAGGATGTGACCTGGGCTGGAGCGCTTCAGCTATGAAGAAAGACTGGACAGGCTGGGGTTGTTTTCCTTAGAGCAGAGAAGGCTGAGGGGGGACCTGATTGAGGTGTACAAAATTGTGAGGGGCATAGATAGGGTAGATAGGAAGGAACTTTTCCCCTTAGTAGAGGGGTCAATAACCAGGGGGCATAGTTTCAAGGTCAGGGGCAGGAGGTTTAGAGGGGATTTGAGGAAAACTTTTTCACCCAGAGGGTGGTTGGAATCTGGAACTCACTGCCTGAAAGGGTGGTAGAGGCAGGAATCCTCACAACATTCAAGAAGCATTTAGATGAGCACTTGAAACGCCATAGCATACAAGGCTACGGGCCAAGTGCTGGAAAATGGGATTAGAATAGACAGGGCTTGATGGCCGGTGCGGACACGATGGGCTGAAGGGCCTCTTTCTGTGCTGTATAAATCTATGGCTCTATTGCTGTTAGGGTGGGAGTTCCAGGATTTTGAGTCAGCGACAATGAAGGAACGGTGATATACTTCCAAGTCAGGATGGTGTGTGACTTGAAGGGGAACTTGCAGATTGTGGTAAACCACTGTTGTTCACTCCACTGTTGTTCACTTCACTGTTGTTCACTCTTGCCCATTGTTGTACCTGTCTGTGCATGCCTCAGCTGGCTCCGCCCCTGGCTCCACCCATATGCCCTGGTATAAAGGCGGCTGCTCTGCAGTTCCCCAGGCATTCAGGACCGGTCGACCACTAGAGGCATGCCTTCGTTCTTTAGCTAATAAAAGCCTGTTTGTTACTCTCTTAACTTCCAGTCTTTCTCAGTAATTGATAGCGCATCAATTTTATTAGCTAAACTTTTTTTCGATGGAGCAAATCCTCAAACCAGCACGCCTGGAACTAGACCCACAAGAGGCGGATTCATCTACCAAGTTCGCACACTGGCTGCGATGCTTCGAATTTTACATAGAAGCCTCCGTCGAAACTGTTCAAAACGATGGCGACAAACTAAAAATTCTGACCTCCAAGGTGAACCACCAAGCTTATTCGCTCATCCAAGATGCGACTACCTACAAGGGTGCTCTCGACCTCCTTAAAGAACAGTACGCACGCCCGGTAAATGAGGTTTACGCCAGACACCTCCTGGGGTCCCACAAACAGCAACCCGGGGAATCGATGGAGGTATACCTACGGGCGCTGAAGGTGCTCGGCCGGGCCTGCAAATGTAAAGAGGTGTCGGCCGCGGTGTACACGGAGGAACTTGTCTGGGACGCCTTCGTCGCGGGCCTCAGGTCCAACTACACCCGGCAGAGACTGTTGGAGCAGGGCGAACTCGACCTGAAGAAGGCCACGGCCCTCGCACTCTCGCTAGACGTGGCCCACCGGAATATGGACGCCTACTCCCCTGACCGCGCGGCCGCATCGTGGATGGCGCGGGCGCTGCCATCCTGGGACACGGTAGGACCGCCACCCTGCGCCGCGCCACCCCCGTCACATCCCGCCAACGGCCCAACTTCTGCAGTGATGTCCCGGGGCCCGAAGTGTTACTTCTGTGGCCAAGCCAAACACCCCAGAGCGTGCTGCCCGGCGAAAAACGCTACTTGCTCTGGTTGTGGGAAGAAAGGGCACTACGCCAGCGTCTGCAAGGCTAAACCTACCCCAAACTCCAGCAGTGCCGCGTGTGGGCCGAGCGGGCCGCCATCTTGGACGCCGCCATCTTGGACGCCATCTTGTACGCCTCCAGCCGCGTGTGGATCATGGGCGCCGCCATCTTGGACGCCATCTTGGACGCCTTCGACCATGGGGGATCCGTTCCGGCCGCCATTTTTGCAACGGGCCCCCGACTCACCCACCGCCTCACCTGATGACTGCAGCGACACGCCTGACCCTACGCTGGCCTCCGTTACACTGGACCAATCTAGACCTCACCAACTAGCCAGGTCCATGATGGACATTAAGGTAAACGGCCGTGCCACGACCTGCCTTTTCGACTGCGGGAGCAGGGAGAGCTTTATCCACCCCGACACGGTGCGGCGTTACTCTCTCCCGGTCCTGCCAGCGCGCCACTGGGTCTCTATGGCCTCCAAGTCCCATTCAGCGGACGTCGGCGGCTACTGCATGGTGACCCTTTCGGTGAGAGGCACAGAGTACAGAAACTTTAAACTGCTTGTCCTGCCCCATCTCTGCGCTGCCGTTCTACTGGGGTTGGATTTTCAGTGCCACCTTAAGAGTGTCACGATGGCGTACGGTGGACCCCTTCCCCCACTCACAGTCTGCAACCAGCAGTTTTCAAATTACCCGCCGCGCACCTTTTGCAGCCTCTCCACGCTTAAAGTCACCCCCCCCCCCGTTGTTCGCTAACCTCGCCCACGACTGTAAGCCCATCGCCACCAAAAGCAGGCGATACAGCACTGGTGACAGAGTTTTTATTAAATCTGAGGTGGAGTGGCTCCTGAAGGAGGGGATTATTGAAGCTAGCACCAGCCCCTGGCGAGCCCAGGTTGTGGTCGTCAAGACCGGCGAGAAGCAGCGCCTGGTCATTGACTACAGCCAAACAATTAATCGATATACCCAACTGGACGCATACCCCCTCCCCCGCATATCTGATATGGTCAATCAGATCACACAATACCGCATATTCTCCACCATTGACCTTAAGTCAGCATATCACCAACTCCCTATCCGCTATGAGGACCGCCAGTATACTGCCTTCGAGGCAAACGGCCGCCTCTACCAATTCCTTCGGGTTCCCTTCGGCATCACCAACGGGGTCTCCGTTTTCCAAAGGGAGATGGACCGGATGGTCGACCAGAATGCGTTGCAGGCCACTTTTCCCTACCTGGACAATGTGACCATCTGCGGCCATGACCTGCAGGACCATGACGCCAACCTCGACAAATTCCTCCGCACTGCCCAACTCCTAAACCTTATGTATAACAAGGAGAAGTGCATATTCCGCACAACCCGCCTCGCTATCCTTGGCTGTGTTGTGGAACACGGAGTCATCGGCCCTGACCCCGACCGGATGCGTCCCCTTATGGACCTTCCCCTGCCCCACTGCCTCAAGGCCCTGAAGAGATGCCTGGGGTTTTTCTCCTACTACGCCCAGTGGGTCCCTAATTATGCGGACAAAGCCCGCCCACTTATCAAGTCCACCTCTTTTCCCCTGGCGGCAGAGGCCTGCTTAGCCTTCCACCGTATCAAAGAGGACATTGCTAAAGCCACCATGCACGTGGTGGACGAGTCCATCCCCTTTCAGGTGGAGAGCGATGCGCCCGACTTTGCCCTGGCCGCTACCTTTAACCAGGCAGGAAGGCCCGTGGCCTTCTTTTCACGAACCCTCCAAGGCTCCGAAATCAGACACTCCTCTGTCGAAAAGGAGGCCCAGGCCATTGTGGAAGCTGTGCGACATTGGAGGCATTACCTGGCCGGAAAACGATTCACCCTACTCACTGACCAGCGTTCAGTTGCTTTTATGTTTAATAACAAGCAGAGGGGCAAAATCAAAAACGACAAGATTTTGAGGTGGAGAATTGAACTTTCCACCTACAATTACGATATCTTGTACCGGCCCGGGAAACTCAATGAGCCCCCGGATGCTCTATCGCGAGGTACATGTGCCAACGCACAGGTTGATAGACTGCGGGCCCTCCACAATGACCTCTGCCACCCGGGGGTCACCAGGTTCTTCCATTTCATCAAGGCCCGCAACCTGCCTTACTCCATCGAGGAGGTCAGGACCATGACCAGGAACTGCCAAGTCTGTGCCGAGTGCAAACCGCACTTTTATAGGCCAGACAGAGCACACCTGATAAAAGCCACTCGCCCCTTTGAGCGCCTGAGCGTCGATTTTAAAGGGCCCCTCCCCTCCTCTGACCGCAACGCGTACTTCCTCACTATCATCGACGAGTACTCCCATTTTCCGTTTGCCATCCCCTGCCCAGACATGACCAGTGCTACGGTCATTAAATGCCTGAACGACCTCTTCGCCTTGTTCGGTTTCCCCAGCTATATCCATAGCGACCGGGGCTCATTGTTTATGAGCGACGAACTCCGCCAGTACCTGCTCGTGAGAGGTATTGCCACGAGCAGGACCACCAGCTACAACCCCCGGGGGAACGGACAGGTAGAAAGAGAGAACGCGACAGTTTGGAAGGCCGCCCTGCTAGCCTTAAAATCTAAGGGCCTTCCAACCTCCCGCTGGCAGGATGTCCTCCCCGATGCGCTCCACTCCATTCGGTCACTGCTCTGTACTACCACTAACGCCACCCCTCACGAAAAAATGTTCGTCTTCCCTAGGAAGTCCACATCGGGGACCTCGCTACCACCATGGCTGATGTCTCCAGGGCCCGTCCTACTTCAGAAGCACGTGAGGACCCATAAAATGGCCCCCCTGGTTGAGAGGGTCAACCTCCTCCACGCCAACCCTCAGTATGCCTACGTTGCGTACCCGGACGGGCGGGAGGACACAGTCTCCATACGAGACCTCGCACCCTCGGGGGCCCCTGAAACCAACATCACCCACTACCCACTACCATTGCCCTTCACCGCTACCCACACTGCACTGGCGGCAACGGACCCATACCTAACCCCTGTAGACGGCACGCCGTGGCCCCGTGACCCGTCATTGATCACCAACCAACTCAACACCCATGAGGACGACACGCCAGTGCTCCGGCCCACGCGGGACTCGGCGTCGGAAGCTGCACCACCTCAGCCGTCGCCACAACGTTCACGACGGCATACAAGACCCCCAGAAAGACTTAATTATACGAACTTTTAATACACTTCACCCCGTCGGACTCATTTTTTAAGCAAGGTGTGAATGTGGTAAACCACTGTTGTTCACTGTTGTTCACTCCACTGTTGTTCACTGTTGTTCACTTCACTGTTGTTCACTCTTGCCCATTGTTGTACCTGTCTGTGCATGCCTCAGCTGGCTCCGCCCCTGGCTCCACCCATATGCCCTGGTATAAAGGCGGCTGCTCTGCAGTTCCCCAGGCATTCAGGACCGGTCGACCACTAGAGGCATGCCTTCGTTCTTTAGCTAATAAAAGCCTGTTTGTTACTCTCTTAACTTCCAGTCTTTCTCGGTAATTGATAGCGCATCACAGATGTTGGTGGTCCCATGCGCCTGCTGCCCTTGTCCTTCTAGGTGGAAGAGGTAGCAGGTTTGGGAAGCGCTGCCGAAGAAGCCTTGGTGAGTTGCTGCAGTGCATCTTGTCGATGGTACACACTGCAGCCACGGTACGCCGGTGGTGGAGGGAGTGAATGTTTAAGGTGGTGGATGGGGTGCCGATCAAGTGGGCTGCTTTGTCATGGATGGTGTTGAGCTTTTTGAGTGTTGTTGGAGTTGCACTCATCCAGGCAAATGGAGAGTATTCCATCACACTCCTGACTTGTGCCTTGTAGATGGTGGAAAGTCTTTTGGGAGTCAAGAGATGAGTCACTTGCCGCAGAATACCCAACCTCTGACCTGCTCTTGTAACCGCAGTATTTATGTGGCTGGTGCAGTTAAGTTTCCCTTACAGGTGCCTGCCCATAATGACTATGTCTACATGAACCATAAAGGATATAACTCCTTCAGTGTGCAGATTGTGTGTGACCATTAGCACAGGATTATGCCTGCCAATCCTTGCTGCCCTGTCAGCAGCCAAAATGCTTTCATCCTCAGATACTTCAATGGAGTCTGCATTATTTAAGTCACAAAGAAGATTGCAGGATTGGCTGCTAAGAAACCAAAGATACCCTTTGCAGTTGTGGCTAATGACACCCACAGTCTCTGGTTGAGCATTTCTACAGTCAGATTCTAATATATGAATCTGATATATCTACCAATATCATGAGATTTAAAAAAATAAATTTTAAACTGAAATTCTCGAGGGGTCATATGGCCTACTCCTGCTTTTATTTCTTCTATTCTTATGCTCATATTACATGGACATGCATCATACAGTTACATTGGTAAGGGTGAAAATTCGATTGCAGCTCTCTGGGATGGTTATGAGTGAAGGCAGCTTTGTAGGTAATGGCTGAGGGTATCAAAGGTGTCCTAGGGCAAAATTGTACTGCATGACAAGCATTCAAGTAAGTGAAAGATAGTGTGAGAGGATGGTAAGACTACAATGCACCATGCATACTTTGGTGGCCTACTTAATAGAATATAATGGTACAGGAAACTCTCTTTTAACCGGCAAAATTCAGGAGTAGGTTCAGGTAAGTTTTACTATATATTAGTGGCCGTGTAACCGGGGTTCCTGGATCTGTGGCCATGTAACCGGGGTTCCTGCACCAGTGGCCGTGCAACAGGGACTCCTGGATCTGTGGCTGTGTAACCGGTCCTCCTGCACAAGTGCCATGTAACCGGGGCTCCTGCACCTGTGGCCATGTATGGGGCTCTCGTACCTTGGTAAGTATACCTCTCTGTAATCCAGACTTTTTGATCAACCGGCACCACGCCGGTCCCGTCGGTGCCAGATAAAAAAGAGTTTCCTTGTACTTGGACCAACCGTGTTCGTGCACACTTGAAACCATTCCCTTTTCGAATTGTTGTGTGCATTGATGTGGGCTACCCCTTGCTTCCAGACACTTAGCATCACTCTTCTATAGAGTATATGGCCTTGAGTATCAAAAGTAGGTGCCCTTCTGTGATGCACTTGCTCCAACAGGACCTCAGTGCTGGAATCCAAGAACACTGGGGCTGCTCTTTGAGCCTGTTCCATCTTCATTATGACTGTGATGCAAGCTATGCCTCCACAAACCCTTTCCTCTTTAAGACCCAGCCTGCCGCATAGGAACATAGGAACAGGAGTAGGCCATTTAACCCCTCGAGCCTGTTCCGCCATTCAATGAGATCATGGCTGATCTGCAGCCTAACTCTATATACCCGCCTTTGCTCCATATTCCTTAATACCTTTGGTTAACAAAAATCTATCAATCTCAGATTTAAAATTAACTATTGATCTAGCACCAATTGCCGTTTGTGGAAGAAAGTTCCAAACTTCTACCACCCTTTGTGTGTAGAAGTGTTTCCTAATTTCACTCCTGAAAGGTCTGGCTCTAATTTTTAGACTATGCCCCCTAGTCCTAGACTCTCCAACCAGTATCTACCCTATCTGTTCCCCTTAATATCTTGAAAACATCAATCAAATCACCCCTTAACCTTCTGAATTACAGGGAAAACAACCCTAGTTTGTGTAATCTCTCCTCGTAATATAACCCCTGGAGTCCAGGTATCATTCTGGTAAACCTACGTTGCATGGTGGACATGCCGGATATCTTGCCCACCAAGCTGTAAGCTCCCAGTATGCCAGCTGGGACCTTACTTTCTTAATAATACTGAGAGGCACCACAAAAGTCTGAGCACGTCTTGTCTCTCTAACCAAATCAGGGTGTGAAGCTCGTTCTGCCTACTTCTCCCCGTGGTCCACATGTCGACTGAAAGATTTGCCCCGTTGTGTATTTTCCGCACCTTCTATTCTTATTTCACATTTCCAGCCTCTACAGGTTGTTCTTTCTCTTCAGTAAAATTATGAAGAGGTTTGACAGGGTAGACGGGTAAAGAAAATGTTTCCGCTTGTGGGGGAATCCAAAACTAGGGGTCATAAGTATAAAATAGTCACTAATAAATAATAAGAAAATCAGGAGAATTTTTTTTTACCCGGGGAATGGTTAGAATGTGGAACTCGCTCCCACATGGAGTGGTTGAGGCGACTAGTATAGTTGCATTGAAAGGGAAGCTAGATAAGCACATGAGGGAGAAAAGAATAGAAGGATATGCTGACAGGGTGAGATGAAGTAGGGTGGGAGGAGGCTCATTTAAGGCCGAGATGAGGAGGAATTTCTTCACTCAGAGGGTTGTGAATCCTTGGAATTCTCTGCCCCAGAGGGCTGTGCATGCTGAGTCTTTGAGTATATTCAAGGCTGAGATAGATAGATTTTTTGGACTCTGGGGGTATTGAGGGATATGGAGATCGGGCGGGAAAGTGGAGTTGAGGTCGACGATCAGCCGTGATCCTATTGAATGGTGTAGCAGGCTCGAGGGGCCGTATGGCAGAGCAGGCTCGAGGGGCCGTATAGCAGAGCAGGCTCGAGGGACCGTATGGTGGAGCGGGCTCGAGGGGCCGTATGGCGGAGCGGGCTCGAGGGGCCGTATGGCGGAGCGGGCTCGAGGGGCCGTATGGCGGAGCAGGCTCGAGGGACCGTATGGCGGAGCGGGCTCCAGGGGCCGTATGGTGGAGCAGGCTCGAGGGGCCGTATGACAGAGCAGGCTCGAGGGGCCATATAGCGGAGCGGGCTCGAGGGACCGTATGGCGGAGCGGGCTCGAGGGGCCGTATGGCGGAGCGGGCTCGAGGGGCCGTATGGCGGAGCAGGCTCGAGGGACCGTATGGCGGAGCGGGCTCCAGGGGCCGTATGGCGGAGCAGGCTCGAAGGGGCCGTATGGCGGAGCAGGCTCGAGGGGCCGTATGGCGGAGCAGGCTCGAGGGACCGTATGGCGGAGCAGGCTCGAGGGGCCGTATGGCGGAGCGGGCTCGAGGGGCCGTATGGCGGAGCGGGCTCGAGGGGCCGTATGGCGGAGCGGGCTCGAGGGGCCGTATGGCGGAGCAGGCTCGAGGGGCCGTATGGTGGAGCAGGCTCAAGGGACCGTATGGCGGAGCGGGCTCGAGGGGCCGTATGGCGGAGCAGGCTCGAGGGGCCGTATGGCAGAGCAGGCTCCAGGGCCCGTATGGCAGAGCAGGCTCGAGGGGCCGTATGGCAGAGCAGGCTCGAGGGGCCGTATGGTGGAGCAGGCTCGAGGGGCCGTATGGCAGAGCAGGCTCGAGGGGCCGTATGGCGGAGCAGGCTCGAGGGGCCGTATGGCGGAGCAGGCTCGAAGGGGCCGTATGGCAGAGCAGGCTCGAGGGGCCGTATGGCGGAGCAGGCTCCAGGGCCCGTATGGCGGAGCAGGCTCCAGGGCCCGTATGGCAGAGCAGGCTCGAGGGGCCGTATGGCGGAGCAGGCTCGAGGGGCCGTATGGCGGAGCAGGCTCGAAGGGGCCGTATGGCAGAGCAGGCTCGAGGGGCCGTATGGCGGAGCAGGCTCCAGGGCCCGTATGGCGGAGCAGGCTCCAGGGCCCGTATGGCAGAGCAGGCTCGAGGGGCCGTATGGTGGAGCAGGCTCGAGGGGCCGTATGGCGGAGCAGGCTCGAGGGGCCGTATGGCAGAGCAGGCTCGAGGGGCCGTATGGCAGAGCAGGCTCGAGGGGCCGTATGGCAGAGCAGGCTCGAGGGGCCGTATGGCGGAGCGGGCTCGAGGGGCCGTATGGCGGAGCAGGCTCGAGGGGCCGTATGGCGGAGCAGACTCGAGGGGCCGTATGGCGGAGCAGACTCGAGGGGCCGTATGGCGGAGCAGGCTCGAGGGGCCGTATGGCGGAGCAGGCTCGAGGGGCCGTATGGCGGAGCAGGCTCGAGGGGCCGTATGGCGGAGCAGGCTCGAAGGGGCCGTATGGCGGAGCAGGCTCGAAGGGGCCGTATGGCGGAGCAGGCTCGAGGGGCCGTATGGCGGAGCAGGCTCGAAGGGGCCGTATGGCGGAGTGGGCTCGAGGGGCCGTATGGCGGAGCAGGCTCGAGGGGCCGTATGGCGGAGCAGGCTCGAAGGGGCCGTATGGCGGAGTGGGCTCGAGGGGCCGTATGGCCGACTCCTGCTCTTATTTCTTATGCTCTTATGTTCATGTGGAGCACAAACACATGGGCCAGTTGGGATGAATGACCTGTTTCTGTGCTGTAAATTCTACATAATTTTACGTCATTCTCTGAAGCGCTTTGTTTTTAAACTGTCCTAACAGACAGCTTGGTGATTTTGATGAATCTTTAAAGAGTGGGTGTTTTTTTTTAGTTTGTTCATCACTCTAGCTGATGCTATTTTTTTGCTAGACAGATTTTAACAAATATTAGACATGACTTTTGTTATGATTTTACAGGGGACATTTTCGGACACTCCACTCCGGGTGCACAGCTTCACTGAACGGGAGATTGGGTCAGAGAATTAGGCAAGGAGGTCAGTGCACCTGATGTGCAGCACTCTCGATTTTAGTGGCCAGGAAAATCAAAGAGGGCCGCAAATCGGGATCGCTGATTCCCACGCCTGATTCTCTGATCTTCGCTCCCGCTGAGCTAGCTTCCATGCTGGGTGCGGAGTATCCAGAAATTTACCCGATATATTTATCGCAAGTATTCGCACAGAATATCTCTGTTAGCGAAGCCTCTTTTACATCAGGTTACTTCTTACAGCACAGTGCAGTAAAAAATATAAATAAATACACAGTGATAGTCTGCAGAGCTCACAGCAAATGTAGGATGAGTGTTTAGATGGATTAAGGGTTTTCCATTAGATTCAGATTTGCAGTCCATGGATTGTAAATACTTCTGCAAATGAATCCGACTGTACAAGCAAGGAGACAGCTTCCAAAAAGGTCTCCAGGGGTCTCTGACATAACCCATCACTAGCTTGTCTGCAAATTTGATGCCTCCTCTCTCACTAGACCACCAGGGACTCGGATGAAACTAACCACTAGACCACCAGGGAAATTGGGTGGGTTCCTCCAGATTAGGACCAGCAGGAAAGTCAAACTCATTCCTCCCCGCCTCCCTCCTTCAACTAGATCACAAGGACCACCAGAGAACTTGGATGCATTCCTGTCCTCCACAAGGCTAAGGATTGAGTGTATGCACGCCACGAGATGGTGAGAGAACTCAGATGTATCCCGCCCCCTATCAGGCTATCAGGAATGAAAGGAAGGACGGGTGTTGAGCTCCAAAATAGCACCGCTGGCGTCAAATCAGCGTTGCACGCTGAATGACGTCATGATCTGCCTGCTCGGCATACTTCTGGCAGATGTGCACCGCGCGCGCGCTAACGCCTGCACCAATATGGCATCCAGCGAGATTTACCCCACAAGTGCGCTCGTGCGTGCCGCGGACGCCGTTTTGGAGCTCTAAGCTCGTGTCGCCCCAAAAAAATGGACGCTAACGATCCCAATTTCTCACCGACACTATCTGGTGATTATCACATTGCTGTTTGTGGGAGCTTGCTGTGCGCAACTTGGCTGCCCCGTTTCCTACATTACACCGGTGACTACATTTCAAAGGTACTTCATTTGTTGGAAAGTGCTTTGGGACATCCAGAGGTCATTAATTAAAAGTGCTATATAAATGCAAGTCTTTTTTTTAAATTTAAGTATGTAGATAATGCCTGTCATTGACAGCTCGCTGGTTGGACACAGGATATCAAGTGCTGATGCACGGAATTAATGGCTTGCAGCAGTGATTTAATGAAGGGAAATGTGGCAGGCAATTTGGACACAGCACAAATCCGAACATGCGTATGAGAGCCAGGTTGTTTCTTATAGGTATCAAAACGCTCATTCGCTGCTTGTTGAAGCACTGTAATAATTAATATGGTCAGAAACATAGAAACAATAGAAACATAGAGCAGGAGTAGGCCATTCCGCCCTTCGAGCCTGCTCCGCCATTCAACGAGATCATGGCTGATCATCCAAACCCTAGCACCCGGTCCCTACACCGACAGCCATCCCACCCAAGCCCTATCCCCATAACCCCGTAACCCCACGTATTTAATCCCCCCTAACACTGAGGGTCAATTTTTATCATGGCCAATCAACCTAACCCGCACATCTTTGGACTGTGGGAGGAAACCGGAGCACCCGGAGAAAACCCACGCAAACACGGGAAGAATGTACAAACTCCACACAGACAGTCACCCGAGGCCGGATTTGAACCCGGGTCCCTGGCGCTGTGAGGCAACAGTGCTAACCACTATGCCACTATGAAGACCGGCAGGTTAGGCCAATGTATCTAAAAAGGGATGGTTTGTTGGCCGTTCCTTGTTTTTAAAAAAATCTTAATTTCTCAATTAAAGAAATAACTTTTATAAAGCACCTTTCATGACCTCAGAACCTCTCAAAGCATTTTGTAACCCATGGAGTACTTTTTGAATTGGAGTCACTGTTGTAATGTAGGAAAGGCAGCAGCCAATTTGTGCACAGCAAGCTCCCACAAGCAGCAATGTGATAATGACCAGATCATCTGTTTCTAGTGATGTTGGTTGATGGATAAATATTGGCCAGGACACTGGGGAGAACTCCCCTGCTCTTCTTCAAATAGTTCAACGAGACCTTTTGGTGGAGAAATTCGGTATAGCCCTGTTTGGGGCGCCATTATCGGCCGTGCGCAAAATTTAACGGCTGGCGCTAATCATCGCCTCCGACAGCAAACTTGGCTTTTATCGCCCCTGGAGGTGATTGGAGCGCTAAATCAGGCGCTTCACACCTGTCTTAAGGCGCAAAGGCCGAGGAGCGAGGCGCTACCTCAGAGCGCTGGCGAAGCAAGGAAGGGCAAATCAAAATAAACCTGCAAAGTGCTGCTCAATACTCAAAACTCCTTCACACAGCGTTGAATCTCTCCAGAAGTTTCTCTCTCTCTCTCAGAATGCGTGGTGCAAAAATGTCACCGACAAAAAAAGGCAGGAAGCGGTCGCCTTTAAATAGCGCTCCCCCAGTCCCTTTCTGACGGCATAACGCTCCCCTCAACCTGTCGTTGCTAGCGGCAGGCGGTAAGGCAGGGGGCGCCACTCAATATCCGGTCCGGGGCGCTAACAGCGTGTTGCGCACTCGACTGACGTCATGATCTGCCGGCGCAGGAGATCATGGCGGCAGTGTTTAGCGCCGCCGCAAAATGTCTAGTTAATTTTGTGAGCGTTGCAAACATCGCCGCGTCCGGGCGCTAGTTGCTTTGCGCCCCATTAAGGCGCTAACAGGAGGCGCAACCAACTGCATTTTTCCCCTATGTCTAGCCAATAGGGCTTCAGGGCCTTGGTTTAATGTCTCATCTGAAAGACGGCACCTCCAACAGCGCAGCACTCCCTCAGTATTGCCCTGGAGTGTCAGTCTAGATTTTTGTGCTCAAGATTCTTGGAGTGGGACTTGAACCCGCCACCATCTGACTCAGAGACGCAAGTGCTATCACTGTGCCATAACTGAGACCTTATTATACTTCCTTTCAGAGTGGTTCACTGGGTTTCACAAAAAGAAGATATCAGTGCTATTCCGAGGAAGCAGCAGCATTCTTGTGAGTTCATAAATGGCTTCTTTGAATTCCTAATGGCTAGAAAATCAATCCCTATGTTAATAAATTGATCAGCGATAATCAGCCACACATCAGTTTTATAAACTGAAAAAAAACACAGCTAGAAAGGAATACATTTCAGATAGCAACAATCTATTATTATAACATTTCAAGTAATTAGTAATGCCTGCAAGAAAGAAAGAATAAAGAACTTGCATTTACATAGGGCCTTTCACGACCTAAGGATGTCCCAAAGTGCTTTACAGCCAATGAAGTACTTTTAAGTGTAGTCATTGTTGGAAGCACCTTTCAAATACTCAGATGCCGTTAAAGTGGTCCACAACTGATGAGTCACTGTTGTTATAGGCAAACACGGCAACCAACATGGCAAACAGCAAGGTCCCACAAAGAGCAAATGAGTGAAAGGCCAGCTATCTTGTTTTTGGTGGTATTGGTTGAGGCAAGAATGCTAGTCAGGACAGCAGGAGGTTCTTCAAATAGTGTCATCCACCTGAGCAGGGAGGCAGGGCTTCAGTGTAACACCGTAGCTGAAAGACGGCACCTCCAACAACGCAATATTCCCTCTGTACTGCACTGAAGCACGACAAGGCCTTGGACAACATGGACCACTTTCCATACCTCGGGAGCCTACTGTCAACAAGGGCAGACGTTGACGATGAAGTCCAACACTGCCTTCAGTGTGCTAGTGCAGTCTCGGTCGCCTGAGGAAGAGAGTATTTGAAGACCAGGACCTCAAACCCGGCACTAAGCTCATGGTCTACAGAGCAGCAGTGATACCCGCCCTGCTATATGCCTCAGAGACATGGACCATGTACAGCAGGCACCTCAAAGCACTGGAGAGGTACCACCAATGCTGCCTCCGCAAGATCCTGCAAATCCATTGGCAGGATAGGTGCACCAACGTCAGTGTTCTTGCTCAGGCCAACATCCCCAGCATCGAAGCTTTGACCACGCTCGATCAGCTCCGATGGGCGGGTCACATTGTCCGCATGCCCGATACGAGACTCCCAAAACAAGCGCTCTACTCGGAGCTCCAGCTCGGCAAGAGAGCCCCAGGTGGGCAGAGGAAACGCTTCAAGGACACCCTCAAAGCCTCCTTGAAAAAGTGTAACATCCCCACCGACACCTGGGAATCCCTGGCCCAGGACCGCACAAAGTGGAGGAGAAGCATCCGGGAAGGCGCCGAACACCTTGAGTCTCTTCGCCGGGAGCAAGCGGAAGCCAAGCACAGGCAGCGCAAGGAGCGCACGTCAACTCAAGCACCCCACCCACCCACCCCTTCAACCACCATCTGCCCCACCTGTGACAGAGACTGTAGGTCCCGCATTGGACTCATCAGTCACCTGAGAACTCATTTTTTAATGTTGGCTCTGAGGGACTGCCTAAGAAGAAAATTCCCTCTGTACTGCACTGAAGTGTCAACCTAGATTACGTGCTCAATTCTGTAGTGGGGCTTGAATCCACAATCCTCTAACACAGAGACAGAAATACCACCAACTGAGCCAAACTGATACTTATGATTAAATTGCCTGGGCTCTTGGGGGGTACCACAGAATTGTTAGTAATTGTCATTTTTGTCTCAACCCATGAAAAAAGTAAGAAATTAATGGAAACAAGAAGGAAAATACTGCGGATGCTGGAAACCTGAAGTGAAAACAGAAAATGCTGGAAACTCTCCAGAGGTCAGGCAGCATCTGTGGAGAGAGGAAGGTAGTGTTAATGCTTCAAATCATTGACCTTTCATCAGAACCGGGAGATGTTACAGGTGAACAGCTTATAAGGAGGAAACAGAGACAGGGAAAAGGGGGAGGGAGAGGTCTGTTAATAGGTGGAGGACAGGATATGATTAAATAACAGTGTAAGACAAAAGGAGGTAATAATGAGAGACATTAGAGAGGCAGACCCAGAGGATATGTAAAATAGAAAGAGAAAATCTGGAAACATTCAGCAGGTCAGGCAGCAACTGTGGAGAGAGAAACAGGAGTTAACGTTTCAGGTCGATGACCTTTCGTCTGTTTTTATCTCAGATTTCCAGCATCCGCGGTATTTTGCTTTTCTAATAATCCAGAGTATGGGAGTTGAAATCCCACCTTAGCAGTTTGAGAATTTCAGTTTTAAAAAAAATCTGAAATTTAATGAATAGCTGGTACCAGTAAAGTGACCGTGAAATTATCAGATTGTCATAAAAACCCAACTGGTTTACTAATTTACTTTAAGGAAGGAAAACTGCTGTTCTTACCCAGTCGGGTCTATACGTGACTCCAGTCCCACACCAAAGTGCTCGACTCTTAACTGCCCTGTGAAGTGGCCGAGTTAACGTTTCAGCTCGATGACTTTCCCTGAGGCTCCGTGAATGGTTACAGCAGAATAGGGAAGGGAATCATGGAAAATCTGGCAACGCGGAGAAGGCTGAGGTGGAGAAGAAGGCAGATAGACACCATGGGGTGCGGACCACACTTCCAGCCATGTACCGATAGGGGATCCCCACGCCAAGCGCCAGTCCCCAACCCCTGCTGTTCCCGGAAGTGCTGGTGCACCCATTCTACCCGTCCATATTAGTGGCAAATCTTTTTTTTTAAGGAGGATTTATCTGAAATAATAATGAACTCTCACTTTTATTACTTGTTTGTATTGAGAGCTGTTCTTTTGCAACATCAGTCACAGATTACCTCATATGCCCAGAATAGAGCGATCATCAGTTTATGGTTTTTGTGGGATGCTCTGCTGCTAGCCAATGGCAGCAGGCGAGTACAGCAATGAGCTGACCAGTAACCTTTCTGTTGCCAAGGAGACCCCTTCAATCTGTCTGCAGACAGAGGATGCGCTAATTCCTTTTTATATGTGGAACTGAGGAAGCTCAGCATCATCATTTTAAGAGAATGTTAAAAAAGGAAAAGAAAGTGCCAAAAGGCCCGTTAAATCTGCTGTGTATTACTTTTGGTGGACAGTGAAGATCCCCTTTCTCACCCCCCACCCAAATCTTGCTATGGGCCTACAGAGGGATGTGTTAAAAATACCCTCATGCGCCATTTTAAACTTCTGCAATTAGTCCAGATCATTATCTTTTTCAAGTTTATTGATTTGATGATAGTAGCGGTGATGATTCTACTCTTTATTGGCACTTGTGTTTCGGAACAGAGGAACAGAGAAACAGGAGGAGGCCATTCAGCCCCTTGAGCCTGTTCCGCCATTCAGTTAAATCAT
This sequence comes from Somniosus microcephalus, assembly GCF_052327205.1. NCBI lineage: Eukaryota > Metazoa > Chordata > Chondrichthyes > Squaliformes > Somniosidae > Somniosus > Somniosus microcephalus. The sequence goes on from NC_141001.1 coordinate 101,979,930, forward strand.
AGCTGATCTGTTCCTCAACCACATTGGCCTGCCTTGGCTCCATATCTCTTGGTAACCTTACCTAACAAAAATCTCAGTCTTGACAGTTTCAATTGACCCAGCATCCACAGCTTTGTGTGAAGTGCTTCCTGATTTCACTCCTGAACGGCCTGGCTCTCATTTTAAGGCTATGCCCCCTTGTTCGGGATTTTCCCACCAGAGGAAATAGTTTCTCTTTATCTACTCTATCGAATCCTTTTTATCATTTTAAACACCTCGATTAGATCACCTTTCAATCTTCTGTACTCAAGGGAACACAAGCCACGTTTATGCAACCTGTCCTCATAATTTAACCACTTTAACCTCCGTATCATTCTGGTCAATCTGTGCTACACACCCGCCAAGGCCAATATATCCTTCCTGAAGTACGGTGCTCAGAACAGAACACTGTACTCCAGATGGGGTCTGACCAAGGCTCTATACAACTGAAGCATAGCTTCCTCCCCTTTGTATTCCAGGTCCCTCGAGATAAAGGCCAACGTTCTATTAGCCTTTCTGATTACTTTTTGTACCTGTCCACTAGCTTTTAGTGATTTGTGTACGTGGACAACCAAATCTCTCTGCTCCGCCACAGTTCCAAGTTTACAGCCATTTAGAAAATACTCCGATTTTAGATCTCTTTTAAAATAATCCTGCAGCCTTTTTAAAAAATAATTAAATATTTGCAGTTTTGTTGGCATATTTTCCTCTCCTGCCCTGTAGGTAATGACACATCTCAGTGTACAGCTCCACAGCTCACAGTGTGACTGGTTTGGTTGTACAGTTGGCGTTGATAGCCGGGTTGGGGTTTGGATGGACATCATAGCCAAGCCTGCTCCTGTCTTCACTCAATGTACACACCCTGCAGGGGAAGCCACCAGTAGCAGTTAGGAAGAGAAAACTTAAGGGATGCTGAAACTAGTTGCAATTCAGATTAGCTAACTCGACATAGCCAAGGAATTGAACCTGGGATCCTTATGCTTTGTATGAGTTAGTACCTCACTGTGCAGTGCATTACTCATTAAACCATCTGTATATAGACTCTACCTACACTACAACAGTGACTACACTTCAAAAGTACTTCATTGGCTGTAAAGCCCTTTAGGATGTCCTGAGGTTGTGAAAGGCACTGTATAAATACAAGTCTTTCTTTCTACCTGACTGGTCATAATTGTTTCTAGCATGTTATGTTGTGCCAATCTATTAAATAGCTTTGACTGAATCATAGAATTATACAACACTGAAGGAGGCCATTCGGCCCATCATGCCTGTGCCGGCTCTGTGAAAGAGCCATCCAATTAGTCCCACTCCGTTCTTTCCCCATAGCCCTGTAACATTTTCCTTTTCAAGTATATACCCAATTCCCTTTTGAAAGTTACTATTGAATCTGTTTCCACCACCCTTTCAGGCAATGCATTTGGAAAGTTAATGGAACTTGACTGGGAGCTGACAGGTACGCACTGTTAGGTTAGGTTAACCTTCCAAACCCTCGACCACCACCACCTCCAAGTTCCCCTCCAAGTCACACACCATCCTGACTTGGACATATTTCGCTGTTCCTTCATCGTCGCTGGGTCAAAATCCTGGAACTCACTCCCTAACAGCACTGTGGGCGTACCTTCACCACACGGACTGCAGCGGTTCAAGAAGGCGGCTCACCACCACCTTCTCAAGGGCAATTAGGGATGGGCAATAAATGCTGGCCTTGCTAGTGACGCCCATACCCCAAGAATTATTATTTTTTCAAATGAAAAGATGTTAATATTAATCAGAGCTCTGGGCAAGTATCTGAAAAGGTCCTGATGGTGGGAAGCCGTCTGTAAAATCAACCGTACGTGGGGCCAGCTAGATGGACAGGCTCTGTTTAGTATTTTTAAAAATTCTTCATGCTTGGTGAAAGAAATCCCCTAGAGCGAGCTCAATCTGTGTCTGAACATCAGAGAGATTGTTAACAACAGATCTAACATCTGCACGTACAGTTGTGTTGAAAGGTAGATAATGCAAAAAAGAAAGAGATTGGAGGGGTAAATTATTGATTGCCGAGCTGATAACTGTGAGAAGGTTCGACCATGGGGGAGCCAATGTTGGTAGAAAGATCGCTGCCAGAAGGCAACTGAGAAAAAAAAAGCAGACTGGAGAGCAGACTGTCACACGTTTGAAACATAGGCCTCACATCGAGAAGTTATGTCAGCAGCCGGAACAACCCACACACTTAAAGGCACTTTCTCCCATCTACCATCGAAACTAAATTTAAGAACTTGAATTCCTTCTAAATGGGAAAGTGTGTTAAAAGTGAAGGGAGAACAAGACTGCAACCAGAATGTGCTGTGTAAATCTGGAATCCGACCTGGAAAGTAACATTCTCAGATGGCTCCTTCATTGCTCTCATTAAGAATGTTTTAATTTACAAAGCATCAGTTTTCAGCAGATGAAAAGGAAAAAGGCCAGCGTTTATAAAGTGCCTTAACACGTCTCTCAGAGACGTCTCCCAGTGCTTCGCTTACTTTGAAGTGTAGGGACTAGTTATATAGGCAAATCTGGCAGCTATTTGTGTGCAACAGGAGCCCACAAACAGTAATGAGATGAATGAGCAGTTAATCTGTTTTTGGTGGTGTTGGTTGAGAGAAGAATGTTGGCCAGGACATCAGGAACACACTTCCTGCTCCTCTCCCTGTAGTGCCATGTGACAGTGAACGTTCACCGCAGCCAAAAGGTACTCCTTCACCAAAGGGAGGCATTTATTCCAAAATATAAACAGAAACTGCTGGAGATACTCAGCAGGTCAGGCAGTACCTGTGGAGAGAGAAACAGAGTTAACGTTTCAGGTCAGTGACTTTTCGATGAAAGTGATGTAAGAAAACTACTAGGCACTTGGTCTGAGTATTAAACAAGGCTTTAATCAGTTGTTTTTCAACATGGAGATCTAGTTGTGTCCTTCACTAGTTCCTGTTAAAGAATGTCCTGAGCAAGCTGGGCCCATGCCTGAGTATTTATACTCTCCCTGGACAGCGCCACCAGCAGGCCGCCCAGTATTATTTCATAAGTCATTTCCACATGAATGACAAGATTCATGTCAGAAAGGTCATGTATCTTGCCTATGTAAGATATTTATTCAGTCAGTTGATATAAGCTAGCCATAATAACAACAGCAACTTGCAATTATACAGCGCCTTTTAACGCTGCAAAATGTCCCAAGGCGCTTCACAGGAGCGTAATCAGACAAAAGTTGACACCGAGCCAAGGAAGGAGATGTTAGGACAGGTGACCAAACGCTTGGTCAAAGAGGTAGGTTTTCAGCAGAGTCTTAAAGGGAGAGAGAGGAGGAGAGGCGAAGAGGTTTGGGGAAGGAATTCCAGAGCTTAGGGTCCAATCGGCTGAAGGCGCACCCGGCCGGTGAAGGAAGTGGGGGCTGCGCAAGAGGCCAGAGTTAGAGGGACGTAGAGCTCTCGGAGGGTTGTAGGGCTGGAGGAACCTACAGAGATAGGGAGGGGTGAGACCATGGAAGGATAGGAACACGAGGATGAGAATTTTAAAATCAATAATTTATAGAAAAATTCTATTTGACCGAACTGCTGTAAAACAGTGTAATGCTTAATTTCCACTGAGGTACAATATCTATAGAAACCTTACGATATGATTCATGTCTTACAAATAAACTAGCCTGTTGTTTTGTCATGGACAGTGGCACAAACAGCATGTTAATTGCTACCAAGGTTTGTCACCAATTCTTCCATGTAGATCATACATTAGGTAAATAATTAAAATAGTAGTAACTGGGCATAGTTATTGACGTTTGAACTGCGGACGTGTTCCAGTGATATTACGAAAACTGCTTCTCCCTACAGTGGCGCCCGCTCCCAATGACCGCCCACTCCCCACTGAATACTCAATGGAGCGACATCATCACATTTCTTTTTACCTGGCCTGTTCCCGCATCTTAAGAATCGCATTTAAAAACAGAAACATATTTATTCTATCTGTGACAGAAACTTCCATTGATATAATGCTTTTAATGTAAAAACCAAATGTACCAGCAGGCTCATGGGAAATAGACACCGAGCCAGGGAAGGAAGAATCAATCAGAAAGGTCAACCCCAAGCGTGGTCACTTGAGATATTTGTCAATAATATTTTTGTGCCTTGTAGACAAAGAATTATTCAATTATAATCAGAAATTAAAGCTCTCACCTGGTTCCCAAGATTCCTTTTATTCAATGTTGTCCAGTCCATTCCCAACGTCTCAGGTTATATTTAATTTTTGTTTCGTAATGGTGCTAGAGACAAAAGTGGGACATGTTTTGCAGCAAAAACACAAGTTCTATGGTATGATAAACATTTTGACTCCATATGTAGTTTTTGCAAAGTAGCATTTAGTGATTCACCACTGGGACAGATGCAGAGATGTTAAAATAAAACACATTTGTTAGTTTGGAAAGAGCCGGACCATGCTGAGACCATGCTCTTGGTGCCATTGGGAAGGTATGATGCCATCAAACTTCAGTCCGTTAAAAAACTAAATTCATGACCAGAATGAACACAAGGAAAACCACGCTAACCTCCATGACTGATATGCGCCACTGTTGTGCAAGGGTCCGTACCAGGAGGACTAATTGTAAAGTTTACCCTCATGCTATTTTCTTTGACAACAATTGGAATTGTGATTATGTTGATTATGGCCTTGAAATTACCTTTTTATATGTGGCCATTTTTTACTTGTAAAATTCTCTAAAATGCAAAGTAGCACAAATTAAAATTGCGGTGTACGTTTACTCACATTGGTGGCTTGTGCTTAAATCGTTCAGCGTTAAAATCAGGCAAAAATATGTCTGTATCCTCCTCCTTTTCTATGCCTCTACAACAATTTGCGTACACAGAGCGCTTTTCACACAAACGCCCCAAGGCACTTCACGGAGGTGTAAGAAAAATGGCCAAAGAAAGAGATAGGAAGACCAAAAGCTTGGTCAAAGAGGTGGGCTTCATACAGGGTCCTAAAGGAGAAAAGGGCGGTGGAGAGACAGAGGGGTTTAGGGAGGGCATTCCCAATGCATTTTAGGAGCTTTGCAGGTGCATTGGTCAGTTTTCATTTCAACTTTCTCCTCTCCCCTCCTCTCCTGAAGGCGTCCACTCCTTTACCGGGTTACAGTTCCACAAAACATTGGGCATCCTCCAGTACTTTGCCTTGAGGGCCAATGTTCATGTGTGAACCTTGACAGTGAGTGCTGACGGAATGTCTAACTATGGCAGACTCCCGCTGACCCTGATCCTGACCAGAAAGAGTTATCGGGCAAAATCCGCAGCGAAAATCCTGGTTTATTTATTTTTCTCTCCTTTCCTAATATAGGGCGTTGTGGTCAATTATTACATCTTTACCACTGCCCCCGGCTGAAACCAGCTAACTCAGCACTGACCAGGGATTGACCCCAGGACATGCCTGGTCTGCATGGGCTCAGATACAGCAGGCCTGCATTTCTGCCTGTCCCCCTCCAGTACACTTCCCACCTTAGTGCCATGACGGAATATGGGAAGAGACCTGGTTCTTGTGAGATTCTGCCTGTGAAGAAGAGGTTGGGAAATTCTGCTAGAGGGGATTGTGAGTGGACCTTACGCTCGCCCAGCCTATGTCAAGGGCCATGTCAGTTGGCGAGGATTGGGGGGGGGAGGGTGTGGGGGAGTTGTTATGTTTCCAGGGAAAATTCCACTCAGCCTGCCACCCAATAGACCCAATGGAACCCATACTGAGAGCAGGGGTAGGTTCCGCTTTGGGGCCTTCCAAAGGTGCCAAAATGCCCCATGGCTTTGCAAAAAGCTCCTTTGGGAGCTGAAGACTTCACTAGGTCTGTAGGGCCTCCTCTCCTGTGGCAAAACAGCATGGAGCCGCTCCGACATTCCAGGCCTTCATCTGGTGGGGTAGGGGCGGAGGGAGGGGCAGGCACCGATGATGACCCCAGCCTGAACATGCTAATGACCCCATGTTCCCCCCACCATCCGCGCCCCCACCCCCCCCGCCGCCACCCCCCCGCAATTTGGAACGGGGTTGGTGTTCGTAGCTGAGGGCGGCCAGGGGTCCTGCTCTACCACTCATCTGATGACGGAGCAGGAACCCTGGGAACATTTGGGCCCAGAGTCTAAACCACTGAACCATTAGGAAGTGAAGACCGTGGTTAACACCAGCAAACGTGCCCTGTTAATGTGCAATGAACATAAATTTGTGTTCGATTCCGTTTCAGACTTTATTCTCCCTAATCTTTCATGGCCTGAACTTTAAAAAGAAAAAAGCCTCTTTGCAAATCTTTGTTCAAAACGTGATGGGATGGTTTGCAATGAACCTTCTGTCAGCACATCCTTGCACCCAACAATGCACCATTCTGCTACACAAAAGAGTCCAAAGCCGTACCAGCATGCAGCTTTATACAGTCCAGGATGATGTGAAGCTTAAAAAACTCCATTACTCCATTCACTGAAGTTATAAAGAAATACTGATTACATATTTTTATGTAGGCAGGTAAAAATTCAGCCATGGGGTAAGCTTTACATGTTAGCGTTGCCGGCTCAGATTCTGGCTGAGGTCAGCGCGCCAATTTGCAGACCTCCCAATCTTCACGGTCCCGCTGTAATTTATAAGCACCAGGTGCTTGCATGCCGCAATGGATCCACTATTTGAAAGCAGACGGGTCCTGTAAATAATGCCATTTGACACTGCGCAGACAGTGATTCGGGTTTGAGAACAATTCTCTGGTGCCTTGAATGCATTTGAACGGTGTTGTCTTTGTACGGTTTGGAAAGGAAGATTTCCTGAATGATGTGCAATCTTTTTATTAACGTATGTCTCCTTGGAAAGTTACTCAATAGGTAACAGATTGCAAACATGAAATATTACTGATTAATACTAAGATGAGATGGGCAATAGATCAAGATGACCAAAATGATTTGTATGTGGGAGAAATGACTATAGAATTGCTGACTGAGGAAGGAATAAAGTAGGATTGGTAAAAATGTGCATCAATCAGGAGTTTGTTTAAAATGTATCGGTATACGGATCATCATATGGTTCCATTTACTATTATTAGTGTTTTGATTAGGCTTTTTGTTGAAGAAAAAGCCATCAACTGCTTTTATCTGATCTTTAATATGACCCAAGTCAACCTACCAAACCGTTCACAGGGAAGCAAAACAAAACCATCACGTAAACTGTGGAAAATCTCTTGGATCCCTTTTTCCAGTGAGGCGCGTGGACACTTTCTGAAAGTAGTGTAACTTTAGTGCAAGTTCTCTTGGTGATACAGAGGACTGATGTGCATTAAAACTTGCTGCACAGCTTATTTTTAAATGCTGTAACTCGAGCAGGGTTTTGAGATTTTGTAATATGTGTTTTTTTTAAATTCATTCACAGGATGTGGGCGTCGCTGGCAAAGCCAGCATTTATTGCCCATCCCTAATTGCCCTTGAGAAGGTGGTGGTGAGCTGCCTTCTTGAGCCGCTGCAGTCCATGTGGTGAAGGTACTCCCACAGTGCTGTTAGGGAGGGAGTTCCAGGATTTTGACCCAGCGACGATGAAGGAACGGTGATATATTTCCAAGTCAGGATGGTGTGTGATTTGGAGGGGAACTTGGAGGTGGTGGTGTTCCCATGCCCCTGCTGCCCTTGTCCTTCTAGGTGGAAGAGGTCGCGGGTTTGGGAGGTGCTGTCGAAGAAGCCTTGGTGAGTTGCTGCAGTGCATCTTGTAGATGGTACACACTGCAGACATGGTACGCCGGTGGTGGAGGGAGTGAATGTTTAAGGTGGTGGATGGGGTGCCGATCAAGCGGGCTGCTTTGTCCTGGATGGTGTCGAGCTTCTTGAGTGTTGTTGGAGCTGCACACTTGACTTGTAGAAACCTTTGAGCAGACTCTGTTGTGTTGTGGTTACACTTGTGCAGTGGTGACATATTCCAGCCATTGCTGCAGAGAGCTTCACGTGAAAACACCATCAAACTGAAAAACTATTTTAGCAATATTAATTATTTGATGTGATTGAATCAAAAACAAAAAAAGCAAACTCCAACACTACCAAAAAAGCAGATTGTCCAGTCATTTGCTGTTTGTCGGACCTTGCTTTGCACAAACTGGCTGCCATATTAGAAATACAGCTACAGTGTGAATGCACCCAACTGTTATACAAACTATGATAAGATATGGATTAATGTCCGGCACTAGCATTTTGCTGAAATGACTCAGTGGAACGAAAATATTGGTGAATTGCTGATCTCTGATATGTCATTAAGGAATTTGAGCCAACTGATTGTAGTTTAATCAGTGGTTCCTGGTTTTAAGATCCTGCATCACTCATTGTATTATTTCACATTTCTGCCATAAAGAAAGAAAACCCTTGCTTATATATTGTGCCTTTCACAACCTAAGTACGTCCCAAAGCGCTTTACAGCCAAAGATTTATGTTTGAAGTGTAGTCACTTGTTGTGTCGGCGAATGCAGCAGCCAATTTGTACACAGCAAGTGCCCACAAACAGCAATGAGATAAATGAATGGATAATCTGCTTTTTGTGGTGTTGGTTGAGGAATAAGTATCAGCTAGCACACTGGATGAACTCCCCAGCTCTTCAACAAATAGCACCATGGGATCTTTTACATCCACCTGAGTGGGCAGACAGGGCCTTGTCATCTGAAAGATAGCATCTCTGACAGTACAGCACTCGCTCAGTACTGCACTGGAGTGCCCATTTACCTTTTGCGCTCACGTCTCTGGAGTGGGACTCTGAACCCGCAACCTTCTGACTCAGAGGCAAGAGTGCTAGCACTAAACCACAGCTTGACACAAGGGAAACGTTTTCACACATCAACAATACAGCTACAGTGTGAATGCACCCAACTGTTATACAAACTATGATAAGATATGGATTAATGTCCGGCACTAGCATTTCGCTGAAATGACTCAGTGGAACGAAAATATTGGTGAATTCCTGATTTCTGATATGTCATTAGGGAATCTGAGCCAACTGATTGTAGTTTAATCAGTGGTTCCTTGTTTTAAGATCCTGCATCACTCATTGCATTATTTCACATTTCTGGCATAAATGACATTATCTTGAATAAATAGGTTGCTTCTATTAGAATATTAATACTATATTATAGCGCAATTAATTTACAAATTTAGAATAACTGGTATGAAAATAGGACAGAAATAGAAAGTTACTTGAGCACATAACCTAGGCTGACACTCCAGTGCAGTACTGAGGGAGTGCTGCAATGTTGGAGGTGCTGTCTTTCAGATGAAACATAGAAACATAGAAAAATAGGAGCAGGAGTAGGCCATTCGGCCCTTCAAGCCTGCTCCGCCATTCAATATGATCATGACTGATCCTCTAACTCAATACCATATTCCCGCTCTCTCCCCATACCCCTTGATGCCTTTTGTGTCTAGAAATCTATCTATCTCCTTCTTAAATATATTCAGTGACTTGGCCTCCACAGCCTTCTGTGGTAGAGAATTCCACAGGTTCACCACCCTCTGAGTGAAGAAATTTCTCCTCATCTCAGTCCTAAATGTCCTACCCCGTATCCTGAGACTGTGACCCCTCGTTCTAGATGCCCCAGCCAGGGGAAACATCCTCCCTGCATCCAGTCTGTCTAGCCCTGTCAGAATTTTATGTTTCAATGAGATCCCGGCCTAGAAATTCAGTTGGCTGCGCCAGCCGTTAGCGCCTTAGGAAGAGTAGATCTCGAGCGCTAGGCGCTTAGCGCCCGGGCGCAGGGCGAGGCGCGATCTGCGCCTCGCCCCAACTTCAGTAGACATTTAGCGCCGGCGCAAGGTCATTGCGCGCGCTCATCTGCGCGCGCAGATCATGACGTCATTTCGTCGTGCACCGCCCCATTGTGCGCCTGGCGGCCCTAGTGACTGTTGAGTCGAACGGTGCTCAGCCGATGCGGGCCGCGGGGAGCGCAAATTAAAGGGCACTCCTGCAGTAGAAAAGGCAGCCGTTTTGCAACACTCCTTCTTTGGGAGCAGGAGGAAGAGGAGGAGGAAGAGGAAGAGGAAGAAGAAGAGGAAGAGGAGGAGGAAGAGGAAGAGAAAGAGGAGGAGGAAGAAGAAGAGGAAGAGGAGGAGGAGGAGGAGGAGGAGGAAGAGGAAGAGGAAGAGGAGGAGGAGGAGGAGGAGACAAGTACCACATAACAAACTGATGGAGAGAAGCCCTCCCCAAAAACACAAATACACTAGTCTCGGCCTTTCAAAAAAACAAATCCACCCTCCCCCTTTAAGAGCTCACCGGAGCCAGAGTGTCTGCCGGCAATCAGCAGCTCGCCGCACCTGCCCTGCGCCCAACTTCCGGTGTTAGCGCCCCGGGCTGCCGGCTTAGCGCCTAATGATAGTCGTGCATCGCCTGTTCTAGCGCAGCAGCAACCTCTTAGGACGACGCAACTGAATATCGGCGAAGGGGGCTCGACTTTGCGCCAGGCGCAAACTTTAGCGGCCGCCCGACTTTACCGCCCCAAAAGTGGCTATACTGAATTTCTAGGCCCCCCTCTCCTCATACAACATTAAAGTGAGGCTCCATCTGCTCTCTCAGGTGGACGTAACGGATTCCATGGCACTATTTCGAAGAACAGCAAGGGAGTTGTAGAAATAGTAGATGCATTGCTGGTCATCTTCCAAAATTCGATAGACTCTGGAACAGTTCCCATGGATTGGAGGGTAGCTAATGTTACCCCACTATTCAAAAAAGGTGGTAGAGAGAAAACGGGGAATTATAGACCGGTAAGCCTGACATCAGTAGTGGGGAAAATGCTAGAACCCATTATAAAAGATGTAATAGCAGAGCACTTGGAAAACAGTGACAGGATCGGACAAAGTCAACAGGCGGTTAAGAAGGCAAATGGTATGTTGGCCTTCGTAGCGAGAGGGTTCGAGTACAGGAACAAGGATGACTTGCTGCAGTTGTACAGGGCCTTGGTGAGACCACATCTTGAGTATTGTGTGCAGTTTTGGTCGCCTTATCTGAGGAAGGAAGTTCTTGCCATGAAGGGAGTGCAGCGAAGATTCACCAGACTGATAACTGGGATGGCAGGAATGACGTATGATGAGAGATTGGGTCGAATGGGCTTATACTCGCTAGAGTTTAGAAGAATGAGAGGGGATCTCATTGAAACTTATAAAATTCTAACAGGACTGGACAGACTAGATGCAGGAAGGATGTTCCCAGTGGCTGGGGAGTCCAGAACCAGGGGTCACAGTCTAAGGATAAGGGGTAAGCCATTTAGGACAGAGATGAGGAGGAATTTTTCACCCAGAGAGTGGTGAACCTGTGGAATTCTCTACCACAGAAGGCAGTGGAGGCCAATTCATTAAATATATTCAAGAAGGAGTTAGATATATTCCTTAAGGCTAAAGGGATCAAGGGATATGGGGAGAAGGCAGGGACAGGGTACTGAATTTGGATTAACAACAGAAAATGCTGAAAAACTGAGCAGGCCAGGCAACATCCGTGGAGAGAAAATAGAGTCAACGTTTCGGGTCGAACCCTTTTTCAAAACTGGAAAGGAAATGAAATAGATCGAAGGCAGGGCTGGGAGAGAACAGAAGAAGTGAAGAGACATTAAGAGGTATTCAAAACGAGACGAGATGGTGATGGGACTAGTGGAGACAAAAGACGGCTCAGATTAGGTGTGAAATGTTCTGGCAGAATGAGAGACAGCTGCCGTGTGGGAGAGAAAAAAAAAGTGTGGGGGGGGAAGGGCCAAAACAAAGATGTGGATAAAATATAAGCAAAAATGTAATGGGGGCCGAGGTTATAATCTGAAATTGTTGAACTCGATATTGAGTCCGGAAGGCTGTAAAGTGCCTAATCGGAAGATGAGGTGCTGTTCCTCAAGTTTACGTTGAGCTTCCGTGGAACAATGCAAGAGCCCGAGTACAGTGAGGTCTGAATTTGGATGATCAGCCATGATCTCATTGAATGGCGGAGCAGGCTCGAGGGGCCGAATGGCCTACTCCTGCTCCTATCTTCTATGTTTCTATGTTTCTATGAGTTCTCCCCGGTATCCTGGCCAATATTTATCCCTCAACCAACATCACAAAAAAAACGCAGATTATCTGGTCATTATCACATCGCTGATTGTGGGAACTTGCTGTGCACAAATTGGCTGTCGCGTTTCCTACACTTCAAAAATATTTCGTTGGCTATAAAATGCTTTGGGATGTCCTGAGGTTGTGAAAGATGCTTTATAAATGCAAGTCTTTCTTTCTTTTCTTTCAAGTATAGGACTAGCAAGGAACAAAAAAAATCATTCATCCTTTTCAGTCCAGGTCATTTCTCAGCTTTTAGGTTTCGGTAGCGCAGGCATGAAGGCCATCTGCAGGGCTTATCTATCTACTTTACTGGGCATTTAGGTTTCTCCAAAGTCCAGAGGTCCACATAACCCTGATTGGTAAGAAGTGCGTTTCATGTAATCCAAGGCAATTTTCAATTTCAGCGAGAAAAATGCAAAGACAATTATGGTCTTTATGTTCAAAAACAGTTTGACCTGACTGGACCAGAAAGGATTACACTGGTGATCATCAAAGGTTTAAGTTAATTTTTAGTAATTATCAGCACACTAATGACAACTCATTGCATCTCTGTGGAATATAATGGAAAGGGGCAAGACTTGTCAGACTCCATGGGCTGTGTTCAGCTATTACATGAAAGTTTCTTTGCATTCCATCAACACACCGAAGGATCTTGTAAATAAATATTCATATGCACAAGGATACTTTGGGAGTTGTGTATAGACCACCAAACAGTAATGGTAATGTAGGGCACAGTATCAATCAAGAGATTAGAAGTGCATGTAACAAGGGCAATACGGTAATCATGGGGGCCTTTAATCTATTGACTGGGCAAATCAAATTACCACTAATGGTGTGGAGGACGAATTCTTGGAATGCATGCAAGATGGTTTTGTGGATCAGTATGTGGAGGAACCAACCAGGGAACAGGCTATTCTGGATCTGGTACTGTGTAATGAGAAAGGGCTAATCAATAATCTTGTGGTAAAGGGGCCTTTAGAGACATAATATGATTACATTTTACATTAAGTTTGAGTGATGTACTCCATTCTGAAACTAAGGTCTTCAATCTAAACAGAGGAAACTACAAGGGTATGAGGGACAAGTTGGCCATGGTAGATTGGGAGACTACACTAACAGGTATGAAGGTGGACATACAATGGCTAACATTCAAGGAAATAATGCATAATTTGCAACAAACATATATTCCTCTAGGGCATAAAAACCCAAAAGGAAAAGTGATCCAACCATGGCTAACAAAAGAAATTAAAGCTAGTATTAAGTCAAAGGAGGAAGCTTATAAAGTTGCCAGAAAAAGCGATCAGCCTGAGGATTGGGATCTTTTTAGAAATCAGCAAAGGAGGACTAAGAAATTGATAAAGAAAGGGAAAATGGAATGAGCACAAACTAGCAAAAAATATAAAAACGGATTGTAAAAGCTTCTATAGGTATGTGAAAAGGAAAAGACTGGCGAAGGTAAATGTAGGTCCTTTACAGTCAGAGACGGGAGAATTTATAATGGGGAATGAGGAAATGGCAGAGAAATTAAATAAATACTTTGTTTCTGTCTTCATGGAGGAAGACACAAAAAACCTCCCAGAAATTTGAGAAAATCAAGGGTGTGACGAGAATGAGGAACGTAAAGAAATGATTATTAGTAAAAAAACAGTACTAGCAAAATTAATTGGACTAAAAGTCGATAAATCCCAAGGACCAGATGACCTACATCCTAGGGTTTTGAAAGAGGTGGCCATTGGGATAGTGGACGCATTGGTTGTCATCTTCCAAAATTCTATAGATTCTGGAACGGTTCCTGCAGATTGGAGGGTAGCAAATGTAACCCTGCTATTTAAGAAAGGAGGGAGAGAGAAAATGGGGAACTACAGGCCTGTTAGCCTCACATCAGTAGTTGGGAAAATGCTGGAATCTATTATAAAGGATGCAATAACTGGGCACTTAGAAACTAATAGTAAGATTGGGCAGAGTCAACATGGATTTATGAAAGGGAAATCCTGTTTGACAAACCTATTGGAGTTCTTTGAGGATGTAACTAGTGGAGTAGACAAAGGGGAACTGGTAGATGTGGTGTATCTGGATTTTCAGAAGGCCTTCGATAAGGTTCCACACAAGAGGTTGGTGAACAAAATTAGGGCACATGGAATTGGGGGTAATATACTAGCATGGATCGAGAATTGGTTAACAGACAGAAAACAAAGAGTAGGGATAAATGGGTCTTTTTCAGGATGGCAGGCTGCGACGAGTGGGGTACCACAATGATCGGTGCTTGGGCCCCAGCTATTCACAATCTATATCAATGATTTGGATGAGGGGACTAAATGTAACATTTCCAAATTTGCTGATGATACAAAGCTAGGTGGCAGTGTCAGTTGCAAAGAGGATGTGAAGAGGCTTCAAGGGGATCTTAACAGGCTCAGTGAGTGGGCGAGAACATGGCAGATGGAATATAATGTGGATAAATGTGAAGTTATCCACTTTGGTAGAAAAAACAGAAAGGCAGAGTATTTCCTAAATGGTGAAAGATTGGGGAATGCAGATGCTCAAAGAGACCTGGGTGTCCTTGTACATGAGTCACTGAAAGTGAATGTGCAGGTGCAGCAAGACATTAGGAAGGCAAATGGTATGCTGGCCTTCATTACAAGAGGATTTGAGTACAGGAGTGAAGAAGTCTTACTCCAGTTATATGGGGCCTTGGTGAGACCACACCTGGAATACTGTGTACAATTTTGGTCTCCTTACCTAAGGAAGGATATACTTGCCATAGAGGGAGTGCAACAAAGGTTCACGAGATTGATTCCTGAGGTGGCGGGACTGTCGTATGAGAAGAGATTGAGTAAACTAGACCTGTATTTTCTTGAATTCAGAAGAATGAGAGGGGATCTCATTGAAGCATACAAAATTATTACAGGGCTTGATAGGATGGATACTGGGAGAATGGTTTCCTTGGCTGGTGAGTCTAGAACCAGGGGCCACAGCCTCAGGATAAAGGGTAGGCCATTCAGGGCTGAGATGAGAAGAAATTTCTTCATACAGTGGGTAATGAATCTTTGGAATTCTCTACCCCAGAGGGCTGTGGATGCTCAGTCATTGGATATATTCAAAACAAAAGTTGATAGATTTCTGACTAGTAAGGGCATCAAGGGATATGGCGATAGGGCCGGTGAATGGAGTTGAGGCAGAAGATCAGCCATGATCTCATTGAATGGCGGAGCAGGCGCGAAAGGCCGAATGGCCTACTCCTGCTTCTATTATGTTCTTATGTTTTCCTAAAACAATATATGATAGGGGACACAGAGTTAAGGTTTTGGACAAGAGATACAGGGGGGATGTGAGGAAAAACTTTTTTAAGCAGCGAGTGGTTATGACCTGGAATTCGCTGCCAACGGAAGTGGTGGAAGCGGACACACTCAGTGTTTTCAAGGGGAGCCTGGATAGGCACGTGAGGGAAATAAACTTGCAGGGCTACGGGGATGGAGCGGGGGAATGGGACTGACTGGATTGCTCTACAGAGAGCCGGCACGGACTCGATGGGCTGAATGGCCTCCTTCTGTGCCGTTATGACTCTATGACAATTTTAACCTAATCTGCACCCCCCTCCCCACCGGGAAACTGTCAGGATCAGATCGGGCACCCGCTTTACATCCCACTGGAGTTTACTTTCTGTTGACATCCACGGCAAGTAAACCCGATCCAGTCCTGTCAGTTTTCCGCCGGGGGTTGGTTAAGTTAAAATTGTCTCCGTGCCATCGTGTGAGTGCTGCAAACTGCTCTCAGTGCCTGTTGACTGCGGAGAGGGTTGGAAACACCAGCAAGGGTTCCCACTCCCGATTACCATCCAGCGGGTCCCACTGGAAAGCTTGGGTCGGCGGATGTTGGACCAGGTCAGGGCCCAAGACCTGCCGTGACACTTGGGGCTCATCGATCAGAGGGCTGGAGCTGCCGAGTCACCGCACTCTGTAAAAAAAGAAGGGGCAGCAAAAAATGGCAGTGAGTGAATTTGTTGACATAGACCAAAACCGGCTGTAGGGATTCGCTCTGTTGTTCTCCTTGATCATCTGGATCGGGAACTGAATGGAACCATGTAAAGAGGCTTTCTAGCGCTAAGGGGGACATTTTTAAGATTTTTCTCTTCATACTGCTTGCAGTGTTGGCCACCAAAATGGAAGCTATCTCTTTAATTATGCCATTCTACGTCCTACACAACTGCATAATTACTTTTATAAAATGTGGGTTGGCCTTGTGTAATTCTTGATGTGAACACTGTAATTATAGGCATTGTTCAAAGAACGCAGATTACAGCTTAAACTCCGTTGAGGGTTGATGCTGCATTCTGAGTTAATGAGAAATAATTGGATTGCAGTATGAAGTAACCACTGGAACTGATTGCTTGCCGCACCCCTGACAAGCAGAAGCATATCTTCAATGAATCAGAGGCCTTTCAGGAACCGGTAGCCTGTTGCCACCCAGGCTTCCAGCTGCCCACTTGGCAGTGAAATCTGCATCTAGTCACTGCTAAACTACTCGTTCCAGCTGGCACTTCCTTATCCAACTGCTACAGTCAGTGCTTTGTAGCCCAAGACAGCTGCAAGTTGCACATGGGTGATAAATAGACTGTGTCTGTATCGAGTGGATTTATAAAGTAAGTCAGGGCCTATGAGGCAAAGTCATGGGATTTCCTGTTGTTATTAATAACTGGGTCCAGTAGAATTAAAGATAATGAGAAGCTTCTTTCAAACGGAAGCGCACGGCAATGGTGCCCAAGATCTTAATGAGAGTAAAAGTGATTGTAAATGTTTGGAGTCTAATAACAATGATTCGCCACTATCAGTTAATTACAGAATAATAGCTATACTTGGGGGGGTGCGGTTTCTTGGTCTGTCAACCTCAATTTCATGCCTTTGGCCTTATGTTTTGCATCATGCAGCATGGAGCATCAAAAGAATGCAGTCTTGTGTGGTACGGTTGTGACAAGTAATTTGTTGCATTCACTTTAAGGTACATTGTGCTTATTTGCCATAGTCTCTCAGCTCAAGAGACTGCATTGCTAAAGATAGTTCAGCAGCGATAGGGTCAGACGCTTATTGTGCACAGTTTAGATGTGTGGGTCCTCCTGAAGACCAAGGGTCAACGGTCGATTGCACAGTAAGGCATCGCAGCCCGAGAAACCCTTGGAAAGTTAGATTCAGATCAGGGATTTGTGTCCCAGTGAGTTATGCAGTGACCTTGTTGTGGGAGTAGCGGAGCAGTCCACAAGCTCTGGAGTCACAGCAGCAACGGTTAGAGCCATGAAGGTTAAAAGGACCCATGTGTGCCCTTTTCCTTGGCAAGATTTGTTTCCTTCAACCCTGACACTAGGATCACGTGGTCAGATGTCTGCAGATTGAATTAACGTTACCTCGCTGAAAGAGATAAATTGACAGTCACCTACTTTGTGAAGTAACCCCTTTGTGATTGTTTATGCAGAAATATAGAAAGCTTCTTCAAATGATGTGGCAGATGCAGGAAAGAAACATTCTAAAGGTATTAAGTGCAGATTCAATTGATTTAAGCTTTTTTTTTGCCTCTGGCTTTAATCAGCTTTCTGCCCCTTCTATTCCAGCTTCTAAGTAGTTGTGATCGCGCTCTCCATCCTTATGAATCAAATATCCTGAATTTCTATTCAGTCGTAAATGAATTTATCGCAAACACATGTGTCAGAACTGTTCCGAATCTAACGATGTGACAAAGTATCGGGGCAGAACTTGGTACAATTCTGCTGGGAGGAGATTCCAGAAGAAGGAGAAATGGAATTTATGTGAGTTCTCGTCTCCAGTCATGTGTTTCACCAAAAGAACTCTCAACAGGAGATTTTCAAAACGTGGTTTAGTTGACGTTTATTATGTCAATTTATTTTTATCAGCTACAATTTGTGTTTAAACCTATTTAAGCCCTTTAAGTACTTCAGATTGGTAAATTTGTACTGAGGTATGCAGTACAATGCTAGGCTGAGATGGGTTACCCATGTTTTGATCCATTTATCCATGTAAACATTTTGCTATGCATGGATTATACTGTGAGTTGGCTCGGTGAGTTTATTCGTTGAGTAGCTGAGCTATAGAGACCAGGAAGGCCCGTGCTTTGGTTCCCCCATCTGTATTGGATTAGCAGACCCCAGCTGGGGTGATAGGGGCTTGCACAACTTGTCTCATCCCCACTGGGCTGGGGGGGTAGGGGAATAATCAACCAGGTTTCTTGCTCCTGATTGCTCTCCAGCGACCCCTGCTGGAAAGTACCTGTCAGGTGAGGACAACATCAGACTTGGGTTGCCACCCAATATTGGAGTAGCCTGCTGATGCTCACTCTCCTGGTGCACATAGAGTGGCCATTAGTGCGTGGTACTGGAGGGAACTTGGTGCCCATGGAACCTTATCCAGAGAGGACAGAGAAGAATCTAGGCGAGAAGAGAAAAACAACTTTGTGTGCATGTCCTTTATTACTTATAGATTCACCTTGCAGGATGTTTTGAAATAAAACATATTAAGAATACGGCGCAGGTTTAAATCTTGCTCATTCATTTACTGTTAGCCATTAATAATTCAGGTTGGATCTTAAAAAACATATATTTGAAATAAGCAATTACTAGAAACAATGAGCACTAACTAGGAAACAAATTATTACAATAATTTTCTGGAATGGATAAAAATGTTTTAAAAATGTAAGGCTGTAAATTACTGTTGGTGTGTTTGTATGACATTCCTTTGCTGTATTAACAGAGTGCCAACCCTTTTAAAATAAATTAGTTAACACCTGCATTAATTGTCGGGCTTATAGAGAAAGAGCAGGGGAGTGGGACAAATTAGATTGCTTTTTCAAAGAGCCGGCATAGGCACATTGGGCCAAATGTCCTCCTTCTGTGCTGTATCATTCTCTGATTAATATATCAACCAGGGCAATGTCATACAAATGTGTTAAGCATTTGTCTCCTAATACAGGAAACTTTCGACTTACCGGCACCTAAATAACCGGAAATCTCGGTTAACCGGCAAAATTCAGGAGTAGGTTCCGGTAAGTTTTACTTCATATTGTACTTGTCTTCCTCGATCTGTTGCTGTGCAAGGGTGTGGCTGCAGCTGTTGTTAAGCTACAGAGACGCTTGGAACTTGTGGCCATTGTTCTGAACCTGTTGCTAAGCAACAGGGTTTGTTGCTTTACACGGAGCTCTCAGCTCTCCCTGGCCTAGAAATTCAGTTGCGTTTGCGCCCAATTAGGGGCGAATGATTGGGTTGCGCCGGAAGTTGCGTCGCGCCCGAAATTAGGTGGGCCCTAACATCGGCGTTAGCCGGTAGCGCTGCGCCAGCACCGAAGACGTCATCGGTGTGCGCAGTGCCCCGGTACCGCCCGAAACCACGCCGATCCCCGTCTTCAGTAGTGGCCGCCTCTTCCGTGGTGGGCGCTAACAACATCAGGAGACCGGGTCCTTACTGCAGCCTTAGCGGCGCAAGTTAAGGCGGAGGTGCGGGGCGGCCGCTTTTTCGGCGGCCGCCTGCCTGCACCTCCTTCCCCGGCCTCCTCCACCCCCCCCCCCGCGGCATTGCCGGCTGGTTTCCATGGAGCCCGGCACTTCTCCGTTGTGCCGGGCTCTTTTGCTGGCACTTGCAATCGGGGCTCCGGCCGTTGCAGGCACCTCCCCCTTAAGAGAAGGGGGAGGCCTGCAGTACAGCAGCCTGCCGCACCGCATCGGGTGGCGTAGCGGGACCGGGAGCGCTGAAATTCACTTTCAGCGCCCCAAGCGGGGCGGACACACCCTGTACCAGCGCCCGGTTCTGCTTTGGGGCGCTGAAAGTGAATATGGGGCGGGCACAACTGGCTCCGCGGCGGGCGCAAAATTTTCGGCGCAAATGTGCTGGCAGGGCTATACCCAATTTCTAGGCCCCTATCTTTTACTATAGCTTTCAGTTATCCGGAATTTTTGATGAACCGGCACCACGTCGGTCCCGTCGGTGCCGGATAAAAAAAAGTTTCCTGTATTGGCAACAGTAATTTCTAGGCTATAGTACAATATTTATAATGTATCATAATAGATATAAATTATATATATTAACAGCCTGTAGTTTTTTTGGATACAGGTTCTAGTCGTTTCTTGTATTTCTGTTGCAGTCTTAAATGGATAGAATTGGTAAAGGAGTTGTGAAGGGAATACTTGAATCTGCGTCCGGTGGTAAGCCAGGGGGTGCTACCGAAGCTGGGGCGCAAGCAGGGCGTTGCGCACGGCGATGACGTCATAGCCGGAGACGTAGCACCGTGGGGCGCTAATGGTTACTGCCGCTGCTAACCTCCCGCTGAATATCGCAGCAATGCACCCAGGCACTAGTTGCTTTGAGCCCCGTTAGCGCAAATCAATCGAATTTTTCCCCCTTAGTTCCTTGACTTAGTAGTTACATAGAAACATAGAAGATAGGAGCAGGAGTAGGCCATCGGCCCTTCGAGCCTGCTCCGCCATTCAACGAGATCATGGCTGATCATCCAATTTCAGTACCCTGTCCCTGCCTTCTCCCCATATCCCTTGATCCCTTTAGCCTCAAGAAATATATCCAACTCTTTCTTGAATATATTTAATGAACTGTCCTCCACCGCCCTCTGTGGCAGAGAATTCCACAGGTTCACCACTCTCTGGGTGAAGAAATTCCTCCGCATTTCAGTCCAAAATGGCTTACCCCTTATCCTTAGACTATGACCCCTGGTTCTGGACTCCCCGGCCATCAGAAACATCCTTCCTGCATCTAGTCTGTCCAGACCTGACAGAATTTTATAGGTTTCGATGAGATCCCCTCTCAATCTTCTAAACTCCAGTGAGTATAAGCCCAATCGACAAAATCTCTCCTCATACGTCATTCCTGCCATCCCAGGTATCAGCCTGGTGAATCTTCGCTGCACTCCCTCCATGGCAAGAATGTCCTTCCTCAGGTAAGGTGACCAAAACTGCACACAATACTCAAGGTGCAGTCTCACCAAGGCCCTGTACAACTGTAGCAAGACATCCTTGTTCCTGTACTCGAACCCTCTTGCTATGAAGGCCAACATACCATTTGCCTTCTTAACCGCCTGCTGCACCTGCACGCTTACCTTCAGCGACTGGTGCACAATAACACCCAGGTCTCTTTGCACTTCCCCTTCTCTCAATCTATTGCCATTCAAATAATAATCTGTCTTCCTGTTTTTGCCACCAAAGTGGATAACCTCACATTTTTCCACATTATAGTGCATTTGCCATGTTTCTGCCCAATCACCCAACCTGTCCAAATCGTACTGGAGTTTCACGACATCCTCCTCACAGCTTACCCTCCCACCCAGCTTTGTGTCATCTGCAAATTTGGAGATATTACATCCAATTCCCTCGTCCAGATCATTAATATATATTGTGAACAGCTGGGGTCCTAGGACCGATCCTTGCGGTACCCCACTAGTCACTGCCTGCCACTCGGAAAACGACCCGTTTATTCCAACTCTTTGCTTTCTGTCCGCCAACCAGTTCTCTATCCAAGTCAATACCTTGCCCCCAATCCCATGTGCCTTAATTTTGCACGCTAATCTCTTATGTGGGACCTTATCGAAAGCCTTCTGAAATCCAAATACACCACATCCACTGGTTCTCCCTTATCTATTTTACCAGTTACATCCTCAAAAAATTCCAGTAGATTAGTCAAGCATGATTTACCTTTTGTAAATCCATGTTGACTTTGTCCGATCCTGTCACTGCTTTCCAAGTGCTCTGCTATTACATCTTTTATAATAGACTCGAGCATTTTCCCCACTACCGATGTCAGGCTTACCAGTCTATAATTCCCCGCTTTTTCTTTACCACCTTTTTTGAATAGTGGGGTAACATTAGCTACCCTCCAATCCATGGGTACCGTTCCAGAGTCTATCGAGTTCTGGAAGATGACCAGCAATGCATCTACTATCTCTAGGGCCACTTCCTTATGTACCCTGGGATGTAGACCATCAGGCCCTGGGGATTTATCGGCCTTCAGTCCCATCAATTTTCCTAACACCATTTCCCTACAAATACTGATTTCTTTCAGTTCCTCCCTTTCATCAGACCCTATGTTCCCCGGCATCTCTGGGAGGTTATTTGTGTCCTCCTTTGTGAAGACAGAACCAAAGTATGTATTTAGTTGGTCTGCCATTTCCTTGTTTCCCATTATAAATTCCCCTGATTCTGACTGTAAGGGACCTATGCTTGACTTCACCAATCTTTTTCTCTTCACATATCTATAAAAGCTTTTACAGTCAGTTTTTATGTTCCTTGCTAGCTTACTCTCATATTCTATTTTCCCTTTCTTAATTAATCCCTTTGTCCTCCTTTGTTGACGCCTAAACTGCTCCCAATCCTCAGGATTATTGCTTTTTCTAGCCAATTTATATGTCCTCTCCTTGGATCTTATGCTATCCCTGATTTCCCTTGTTAGCCACGGTTGAGTCACCTTTTTTGTTTTATTTTTATGCCAAACTGGGATGAACAAATTCTGTAGCTCATCCATTCGGTCTTTGAATGTTTGCCATTGCCTATCCACCGTCAACCCTTTGAGTGCCATTCCCCAATCAATCCTACCCAACTCGCTCCTCAGACCATCGTAGTTTCCTTTATTTAAATTGAGGACCCTTGCCTCTGAGTCAACTACTTCATTCTCCATTTTAATGAAGAATTCTATCATATTATGATCGCTCCGACCCAAGGGGCCTCATACAACAAGATTGCTAATTAATCCTTTCTCGTTACATAATACCCAGTCTAAGATGGCCTGATCTCTGGTTGGTTCCTCGACATATTGGTCCAGGAAACCATCCCGTAAACACGCCAGGAATTCCTCCTCCACAGTATTGTTACTAATTTGGTTGGCCCAATCTATATGTAAATTAAAGTCACCCATGATGACTGCTGTGCCCTTATTGCATGCTTCTTTAATTTCCCTTTTAATGCTGTCCCCAACCTCCGCCTTACTGTTTGGAGGTCTATATACCACTCCCACTAATGTTTTTTCCCCTTAGTATTTCTCAATTCTACCCATACAGATTCTACATCATCAGAGCTAATATCCTTCATTACAATTGTATTAATCCCTTCTTTAACCAGTAATGCTACCCCACCTCCCTTTCCTTTTTGCCTATCTTTCCTGAATATCGAATACCCCTGGATGTTGAGTTCCCAGTCTTGGCCATCCTTGAGCCATGTTTCCGTAATCCCAACCAAATCATATTCGTTTACCTCTATTTGCGCAGCCAATTCATCCACCTTATTACAAATGCTCCTCGCATTAAGACACAAAGCCTGCAGGCTTGTTTTTTTAACGCTCTTAGACCTATTCGAATTATTATTTACTGTGGCCACGTTTGATTTAAACCGTTGATTTCTCTGACTGCCACTTTTGTTTTTCTGCTTCCGTTCTTTTGCTTTTATCCCTGTTTCCCTTTCCTCTGTCTCCTTGCTCAGGATCCCAACCCCCTGCCATTTCAGTTTAAACCCCCCCGAACAGTGCTAGCAAACCTCCCCGCAAGGATATTTGTCCCGCTCTGGTTCAGGTGCAATCCGTCCGACCTGTACAAGTCCCACCTTCCCCAGAAGTAGGCCCAGTGCTCCAGGAAACTAAAGCCCTCCCTCCTGCACCAACTCTTTAGCCACGCATTCATCTGCTCTATCCTCCTATTCCTATACTCACTAGCACGTGGCAGTGGGAGTAATCCAGAGATTACAACCTATGAGGTCCTACTCTTTAATCTGCTACCTAGCTCCCTAAATTCTTGCTGCAGGACCTCATCCCTCTTCCTACCTATGTCGTTGGTCCCAATGTGAACCACAACCTCTGCCTGTTCACCCTCCCCCTTCAGAATGCCCTGCAGCCGTTCAGTGACATGTACTCAAGCAAATGAAGTGATAAAGATGGCTGAAAGAGCTGTCGGAAGAGTGGAATTCCTCAAGAAAGCTCAGTCCTAAGTGATAACATCAACAGCTTCAATGTTCTACAAAGCCTACATCTACTCAGTGATAGAATTTGCAGAAAAGACCTACTTGTTGTGCCTAAACTTCAATGGATTTGACAAAAATGACCTTCTGCAACCAAAATCCATTCTCCACAACACTGCAGAGAGATAGATGGGTGTCAACCCTCCACGGTAATATCACAAGAACAGCACTAAGAGTATTGTTTTTGCACTTATGTCAGATGTCCATGTTTATGCCAAGATTACAAAAGGCAATGCAGCAACACTACTAACATTCTGCCGCAATCCAAAACATGCACATACAATATCAGCAGTGAAGATTGTGTACCACTTCTCCTACTTGTAGATCTATTCCCAAGGCAGTATTGTTCTTGGAACACCGACCCTTTCAAGCAAATGTTGAAATGCAGCACTTGTTGAATCAGGGATGTTGGAGCATGCCAATACACAAAGGAAAATATCTGGCTTGTCCGTTAGTAACCAAACAGTTGTTTGAAGTCTTCCTGTGCTTCTAGCAAGCATGAACATCATTTAAAAACAATTAACTTTGATGGCACTGCCAATGGAAATGAAACACACAGCATCATTTACACACAAAATCCATTTATTCCATTGCACATCATAGAATCATGCCGCACAGAAGGAGGCCATTTGGCCCATCGTGCCTGTGCCAGCTCTTTGAAAGCGCTATCCAATTTGTCCCACTCCCCTCCTCTTGCACCTGTATCTGATAACCTTCTAGCGAGTGTCCCACTAGCTTTTCCTATCAGTGTGATTCTAATTGACTTTTAGTCAGAATGCATTTGGTATGAGCAAATTTACAATAATACTTCTGCAGAATTTGGTCTCATATTGTTCACACATCTAACTATTCCACAAACTGCATTCAACCAGGGGTGGCAATGGCTTACCGAGCATTCGGAAGGATCAGAAACTGAGGATCATGCAGATTACTGGGTCCTGTCTTCTTTACCTTTTTAAATGCTTCAAAATAGCAGCTGATACAGGAACACAGGAAACTATTATCAAGTTGATAGTCCAAAGGTGAAGCTCAATCTATTTCCTCAGGCAAAGAACAGAAAGAACAGTAGAAAACATAATGTTCCAAAATAAATCTGATGAAAATAAGTCAGTGGCAATGTTACGTTTACTCATTGGGCTTCACGTGGTGACCTCCAATTACAAAGAAATGATAATGAACCCAGTAGACTAAAGTGGCAATTAGAATGGTGAAGGCATCCCTCTAAAATAATCCTTTCCAATTCTAACAGCTCATGGTTTACATGAGCAGCAGTTTGCATGACTTGCACAGGCAAGCTTCATACAGAGTCCAACATTTTATGAAAGAACGAATTTTGATGAAGTCATCTTGGGATTTAATGGAATAGCTCCTGCTGCCAGTGTTGCTCCGCATTAGCAAAGTGGTGTGAGACCAGTCTGTGCCTGTAGCTGACACTCCCAGTGCTGAGGGCGTGCTGCACTGTCGGAGGTGCCGCCTTTCAGATGAGACGTTAAACCGAGGCCCCGTCTGCTCTCGCAGGTGGACGTAAAAGATCCCGCGGCCACTATTTCGAAGAGGAGCAGGGGAGTTATCCCCGGAGTCCTGACCAATGTTTATCTCTCAACCAACAACACGAAAATAGATGATCTGCCCATTTATCATGTTGCTGTTTGTGGGACCTTGCTGTGCGCAAATTGGCTGCTGTGTTTCCCACATTACAACAGTGACTCCACTTCAAAAAGATCTTTGTTGGCTGTAAAGCGCTTTGGGATGTCCCGAGGCCGTGAAAGGCGCTATATAAATGCAAGTCCTTTCTTTCTTATGCTTTTGCCCAGTCTCAGCTCTGGCGGATTAGAAAAGGCCATTTCTTTACCAGTCTTATGGCGGGCCCGGGAAGTTTAAAGAAACAAGGCTGAAGCTTCAAGCATTCAACCTTTGTGGTGGACATTGCAGTGGTGGCCAACAAGATGGCAGCAGGATATAACGAGCAGCAGGGAGTGAGTGACAGTCAGGGTGGTGGTGGTAGGGGAGAGGACAGCAGATGTGGGGGCAGGGCGGGGCGGGCAGGGGGAGCAGAACAGACCAGGTCAGGTGATAGGATAGGACAACAAACGTGGGGGGTGGGGAGCAGAACAGACCAGGTCAGGAAGTGACAAGCAAAAAAAAGGTAAGTCTGTTAGAGGCAGCCAGCCAACCTTTGCAGGAATGTGTTTTATGTTTTGGGAGAGGGCTTGTTTTTTTAATGTGGGGCGGTGGGGGGGGGCGGCTCGACTTTTTTGGGTATGGGGGCTTGGAATTGTTCTGATGGGGTCATGCATTTTATATGTATTGGAGTTTTGCATTTTATGTGGCATCTCCAAACCTCTCTCAACATTTCCTTCATGCTGCGGACTTTTAAAACTGAATTTTGCTGTCGATACTTCCTACTTCACCTTGTCTTCTCATATTCCTTTCTTGGTGTCATCCTACACATGAGATCTTGGCCCTTCACCTTGGTTCCTCTACTTATATTCAATTTTAACTTTGCACATTCAATGATGGCCACAAATATGGGAATGTTGACTTCAATCCAGTTGCCTCTCATAAAACCTGTTTTTGGATATCTACTGATTTTGCTAACAACTATTTACCAATGTTATTGCACATATGAATATGATTTGCATGAAGGATTACTTTGCCAACCATCACCAACTTGTGCATTATAACGGTAAGCTGGATAAGCATATGAGGGAGAAGGGAATGGAGGTTTATGCTGATAGTGAGATGAGGAAGAATGGGAGGAGGCTGGAGTGGAGTATAAAGACCATCATGAACTGGTTGGGCCGAATGGCCTGTTTCTCTGCTGTATGTTCTATGTACCCTCATCCATGCCTTTGTTACCTCTAGACCTGACTATTACAACGCACTCCTGGCTGGCCTCCCAGGTTCTACTCTAGGTATACTTGAAGTAATTCAAAACTCGGCTGCCCGTGTCCTAACTCGCACCAAGTCCTGTTCACCCATCACCCCTGTGTTCGCTGACCTACATTGGCTCCCGGTTAAGCAACGCCTCAATTTCAAAATTATCATCCTTGTTTTCAAATCCCTCCATGGCCTTGCCCCTCCCTATCTCTGTAATCTCCTCCATATTAAGGGATATTGGGATAATGTTATTAAGGGATATGGGGATCGTGCGGGAAGGTGGAGTTGAGGTAGAAGGTCAGCCATGATCTTGTTGAATGGTGGAGCAGGCTCGAGGGGCCAAATAGCCGACTCCTGCTCCTAGTTCTTGTGTTCTTATGTTCTCCAGCCCCACAACCCCCCAAGATATCTGCGCTCCTCTAATTCTGCCCTCTTGAGCATCCCTGATTATAATCGCTCAACCATTGGTGGCCGTGCCTTCTGTTGCCTAGGCCCTAAGCTCTGGAATTCCCTGCCCAAACCTCTCTGCCTCGTTACCTCTCTTTCCTCCTTTAAGAGGCTCCGTAAAACCTACCTCTTTGACCAAGCTTTTGGTCATCTGCCCTAATTGCTCCTTATGTGGCTCGGTGTCAAATTTTATTTGATAATCGCTCTTGTGCAGCACCTTGGGACGTTTTACTACGTTAAAGGCGCTACATAAATACAAGTTGTTGTTGTTGTGATGCAAACAGCTGACTTAAGATCAAAGTGACTAGCTTCTAGAGCAATTTGAAACAAAATAGTTGCTGATTGTATCCAAAAAACCTCTGCTACTAAGTGCATGTATGTAAGGAAGTATCACTGAGATAGTATTTTCCAACCCTCCAGACCTGTGAAATTCAAATGGGAAAAACAGTAGAGTAGCAATACGATGCAAGAAGAGGCTCCTGCTTCAAGATTATTTGAAACTTGCAACATAAAATATATGCTCATTTGCAATTGGGTGTCTATTCATATCTCCTACAGTTGAACAGCCTGCTCACACTTGAGTGAAGCACTGGATCACTGCCTGGGGAACAATATACAGCAAGAGAAAAGGGGGGAGGGATGGGGGTGGGTAAGAAATGGGAACAAATATGGAAAACAACATTGGGATTGCCTGGTGGGTAATTCTGGCAATCCAACTCCCTTTACTTTATTCCACCCTTTCTGGATGTGCATCAACAGGATTACTCGCATGGTAGAATGACTTTACCTGGTAATCAGTGAATAGTGCCATCAGGTACAACTCATTGAAGGGTCAGGTAGGGTACTTATTATCAAGAGGAAAATCAAGGCCTTATTTATTTAGAGGTTATATTTTTCAGTTAGTATTTTTGAAAACAATTACTGTATTCTGTTACCAGCAACTATTTTGTTTCAAAATTGCTCTAGAACCTAGTTCTGTGATTCTCCACCGCACCCCCCCCACCCACCCACATCCCTTTTAGGTAATGAGTACTTTAGCTCCTTTGCTTGCATCCCTGCTAATTGTATCCAATGAGCTCTGCAACAACAAAAACAACAACAACTTCTTGTATTTATATAGCACCTTTAATGTAGTGAAAGGTCCCAAGGCGCTTCACAGGAGCGATTATCAAACAAAATTTGACACCGAGCCACATAAGGAGATTTTAGGGCAGGTGATCAAAGGCTTGGTCAAAGAGGCAGGTTTTAAGGAGTGTCTTAAAAGGAGGAAAGAGAGGTCGAGATACGGAGAGGTTTAGGGAGGGAATTCCAGAGCTTAGGGCCTTGGCAGTTGAAGGCCAAAGGCTGAGCGTTTTAAATCGGGGATGCTCAAGAGGCCAGAACTAGAGGAGCGCAGATATCTTGGAGAGTTGTTGGGCTGGAGGAGGTTACAGAGATAGGAAGGCCATGAAGGGATTGGAAAACAAGGATGTAAATTTTAAAATTGAGGCGTTGCTTAACCGGGAGCCAATGTAGGTGATGGGTGAACGGGTCTTGGTGCGAGTTAGGACATGAGCAGCTGAGTTTTGGATGACCTCAAGTTTATGGAGAGTAGAATGTGGGAGGCTGGCCAGGAGTGGGTTGGAATTGTCAAGTCTAGAGGTAACGAAGGCATGGATGAGGGTTTCAGCAGCAGATGAGCTGAGGCAGGGGCGGAGTCGGGCGATGTTCCGGAGGTGGAAATAGGTGGCGCGGATATTGTAGTGTATGTACCCGTCTACCTTTAAGAGAACTATTGTATGTAACCGTCCACCTTTAAGAGAACTACTTTAGGTGTTGCACTACTTTGTTGGCTTCTGTATACTGTAATACCGACGGTGACCACACCGGTATATAAGTGCTGTGTCAGGATTTATTGGGCAGATTCGCCCTGACCTTCGAATAGTAAAGTCCTGTTTTAAGTTACTCTGGTAGTCTGTGTATTAATTAACTAAACAACCCACAGACTTTACAGTGGCGACGAGTCCGATCGTACCCTGCGGCAACAATACTTCCGAAGCAGTTAACGAGCGTCGAGAAGAGGCAACCGCCCTCGTCATTCTGCTGGGAGAAAACTCGAGTCTGCAGAGCTGGAAAGGAGGAAGAATTCAGAGACAAAGACTTCCATCAGCAACAGGCACTGACTGTCCCTTCTGCCACGGTGAGGAGTGAGCCGATCAGCACGAGAAGCAAGGCGGCCACGGTGACTGTGAGTAAGGGAAAAGTAAAAAGAATAACCGGAGGATAAGGGCGGTGCACTCGACCACGGTCGAGGGGGAAAGGAGCCGGACAGAAGTCGGGCCCAGAGGCGCTGAGACTGGGGCAGCGTGGAGCAAGGAAGCCGCGGTACAGACAGGCTGGGGACGCAACGGCGTCGTGAGACAGCTAGACCGCGACCGGCGAAAAAGGCCGGGCAGCGACCAAAGCCACGAAGCGCTGCGACCGGGAGCGTAGGCGCGGGAAGATATAAAATCTCAGCCGCAGCCGGGGAGGGAAGCACCGGACTGCGAGAGGGCTGGGAGGCGCGATTGGGAGCCGAGCGAGCGGGAGAGGCAGAGCCGACCAAGGGAGACTGAGCGAGAGCCAGTCCAGCGGCTGAAACTGTTCGCCGTCAACGGGGTGTACCCAGCGCCGGTAGAGCCGAGCGAGCGGGAGAGAGACAGAGCCCGAGCAAGGGGAACTGAGCGAGAGCCAGCCCAGCGGCTGAAACTGTTCGCCGTCAACGGGGTGTACCCAGCGCCGGTTGCCCTGCCGAGAAAAGGGAAAGCACTGACGCCGACGCGCAGGCTGTGAACCTGAAAGCCAGCGGCCGTCACCTGTGGGGAAAGTGTACCCCTCCTGCCAGGGGAAGAAACGCGGGAAGCCGCCATTAGGCGGAGAAGAAGACAGAAGCGGGGAACCGCCATTGAAGTGGGCGGGGAGAGAAGATAAGCGCGGGAAACCGCCATTTTCGCGGGAACCGCCATCTTGAAAAAAAAAGAAAATTTAAAGCAATAATCCGTGGTGTTATCAGGAAGAGAGGAAGATGCCTAAGCGTGGTAACATCAACGATTTTAATTCCGAGGTAGAAGACTGGGCCACGTATGTGGAACGCATTGAGATCTATGGTGAGGCCAATAAAATAGAAGAAGATGACAAAGCTATAACATTGCTAAACTCGATGGGCGCGAAGACATACGGGCTCTTGAAGCATCTACTAGCACCAGCTAAACCGGCGGATCAGACTTTCGATGATATTGTTGCTGTCCTGAAGGATCATTTTAACCCCGCACCACTGATGTTAGTGGAACGATCCAAATTTTACACGAGAACGCAACGGAAAGAGGAAAGCAACGCGGAGTAGCTGATTGAACTGCGTAGGCTAGCGAAACACTGTCAGTTTAGGGAAAATCTGGCAGAGGCACTCAGAGACAAATTCGTGTGCGGAATGTCGAAGGAAGAAACGCAAAAACGACTGCTCGAAGAGAACGATCTTACACTTGATAAGGCTGTCCTTATTGCTGCATCGAACGAAGCCGCAGAGAAAGGAACGGCGGAAATGCAGCTAAAGGCAGCGGCACTCAGTGTGCAGCAAATTACTTCGGGTACAACGAAATGCTATTGTTGTGGGAAGACAACACACGACCAGAACCAATGCTGGTTTAAAAACCAGGAATGTAGGAAATGTGGCAAGCTCGGTCACATAGCTAAGGTATGCCGGTCAGGAAAGAAGACCAACAATAATGAGTCACCACAAAAGAGGTACAGAAAGGTACATGAGGTGACTAGGAAGAGTCCGGAAGAACAGAATTCGGACTCACACTCCAACTGCAAGGAACTGGATAGTCTGAGAATTCACAATGTGCGTAATGAAGCTGACCGACAAGCTATCTGGATCACACTACAGATTGCAAAAGTCCAAGTGAAAATGGAAGTGGACACCGGATCGGCGTTGACGGTCATGAATAAGCATGATTATAAAAAGTTATTCAAGCATATTCCCCTACGGGATACGGAACTAGTATTGCAGACATACACGGGGCACAAAGTATACCCCATCGGAAAGATAGAAGTCAAGGTGAGATACAAGGACAAAGATCACCAAAGGATGGACCTGTATGTGTTGCCTGAGGGAGGTCCACCACTTCTGGGATGGGAGTGGATCAGGAAAATAAAGATAGACTGGCATTCACTAAACACCATGACGGTAGATTCCGGAAAGGAAGATGTCAAACCTGAACGGTTGTCCAGAATATTGGACGAAGCTAAAGAGGTATTCCAGCAAGGACTGGGAACACTGCGAGGAATTAAAGCAAAGGTTAAGATTGCAGAACATGCAAGCCCAAAATTTTTCAAAGCCAGATCGGTACCTTACGCGATACGACCTGCTGTGGAGGCAGAACTGGAAGAACTTGAACGATCAGGGGTACTGTCAAAAGTGGACTGGAGTGAGTGGGCCACGCCCATTGTTCCCGTCATGAAGTCTTCACCAAGTAACAAGCCAGGGGGACCGGGGAAGGTCCGCATCTGCGGAGACTTCAAGATCACAGTGAATCCGGTGCTTCACACGGTACAATACCCGCTTCCGCGGATTGAAGATATCTTTGCTTCGTTGGCTGGAGGGAAACACTTCACCAAGATAGACCTGGCACAGGCATACTTACAAATGGAAGTCGAGGAAGAGTCGCGTCAGTACCTCACCATCAACACACACAGAGGCTTGTATCGTTATAATAGACTGGTTTTTGGGGTAGCTTCGGCTCCAGCAATTTGGCAGAGGGCCATGGAGCAGGTATTACAAGGAATTCCAAGCACGCAGTGTTACTTAGACGATATCCTGATTACGGGAGAAGACGAGGAAGAACACCTCACAAATTTGAAACTGGTGCTCACTAGGTTGAAGGAATATGGCCTTCGAGTTAATCGCAAGAAATGTGAGTTCTTCCAAAAACGGATCTCGTACTGCGGTCATGTCATTGACTGAGAGGGGCTGCACAAGTCACCTGACAAGATAGAAGCTGTCGTGAAGGCCCCCGCTCCGGAAAACGTATCACAGTTAAGATCATTCTTGGGGTTGATTAATTATTATCACAAGTTTCTGCCGAATCTATCCACGGTGCTGCATCCGCTGAATGCTCTGTTGCGGAAAGAAGTACCATGGAAGTGGAGTGAGGAATGTAAAAAGGCCCTTCGCAGAAGCAAGGTGTTGATTACCTCTGAAGAAGTGTTGGCTCATTTCAACCCAACGTTACCTCTTCGTCTAGCTTGTGATGCTTCCCCCTATGGAATTGGAGCAGTACTTTCACACAAGTTACCAAATGGCTCGGAAAGGCCAGTGGCATTCGCGTCCCGATCATTGACCTCCGCGGAGCGAAATTATGCTCAAATAGATAGGGAGGCCCTCAGCCTTGTGTGGGGCGTAAAGAAATTCAATCATTACCTGCAGGGCAAGAAGTTCACATTACTGACAGACCACCAGCCGTTGGTGTCCATATTCAACCCTAACAAGGCCGTTTCCACCATGACAGCGCAAAGGTTACAGAGGTGGTCCGTGTTACTTGGGGCACACCAATATGACATCGAATACAAAAGGTCCAAACAGCATGGAAATGCTGATGGGTTATCGCGCTTGCCATTGCCGATAGTAGAAGAAGCGACTACAGTGGACCCGGTAGAGATGTTCCACTCATCCATAGTGGAATGTCTACCAGTAACAAATTTGATGATCGAAAACGAAACAAGAAATGACCCGACTCTCTCACGAGTCTATGATTTAACGGTGGAGGGATGGCCAGCACAGGGCGAACCAACGCTGCCAGCATTTTTGCAGAGAAAAGAACAGCTGTCAGTGTGTCGAGGAACCCTGATGTGTGGACCTAGAGTGGTGATTCCACCCAAACTTCAACAGAAGGTGTTAAAGGAGCTGCACGAGGGACATCTGGGTGGAGTGAAAATGAAGAACCTAGCAAGAGCGTTTGTGTGGTGGCCAGGCATTAATGGGAACATCGAAGAAATCACTAAGAGCTATCTAGGATGCCAGAAGGTCCAAAACGCGCCACCACAGGCTCCTCTGCATCCATGGGAGTGGCCCTCATCTCCTTGGCAAAGGGTACACATCGACTTTGCTGGTCCATTTATGGACTCAATGTTTCTAATAGCGGTGGATGCACACTCCAAGTGGCCGGAGGTAATAAAGATGTCCACCACCACCACGGAAAAAACCATCACAGTGTTAAGGACCATGTTTGCTAGGAATGGGCTGCCGGAACAGATCTGTTCTGATAATGGACCGCAATTTGTGTCCGAAGAATTCAAGAAATTCTTAAAGAGCAATGGGGTTAAGCACTACACGTCAGCCCCATACCATCCCGCCTCCAATGGATTGGCTGAAAGGTTTGTCCAGACCTTCAAGAAGGCCATAAAGGCCATGGGTAATGAAGCCATTAACTTACAACATAAGGTGGATAGCTTCTTGTTGGCGTACAGGAATGCAACACATGCGGTCACAAATCAAACTCCCGCCATGATGTTTTTTAATAGACGACTAAGATGCCGGCTGGATTTGCTTAAGCCAAACGTCAGAAGGGACGTAGAGAACCGGCAATTCCAGGGCATGAATGAAAGGCCAACTAGATCTTTTCAGATAGGTCAACAAGTTTTGGCCCGGGACTACCGTACCGAGAAATGGCAGCCTGGAACTATTGGAAAAAGGCTAGGGCCGTTGATGTATACGGTGGACATTGGGGACAGTATAATAAGGCGCCATGTTGACCAGATGATAGGGTCAGCCACAAATGGCCAACCTACTCCACCACCTTACACGGTTAATGTTGAGACAGAGATACCCAGAACACCTACCTCCGATCTGGTAATACTGGAATCAGATGAACCTGACACTGTCCTTCAAGCCGAATCGACCTTGCCAGAAGCACCTACTACTCCGCCGGGAGTTACGACACCACCGAGGCGTTATCCGGACAGAGTCCGGAAACCTCCAGAGAGACTGAATCTGTGAACTGTCTTGCATAAAGTTGTATATATGTTATAATGTATGTTTAATGGGGAATCAGTATGTTGTAAGCTAAAAAGGGAGGATTGTAGTGTATGTACCCGTCTACCTTTAAGAGAACTATTGTATGTAACCGTCCACCTTTAAGAGAACTACTTTAGGTGTTGCACTACTTTGTTGGCTTCTGTATACTGTAATACCGACGGTGACCACACCGGTATATAAGTGCTGTGTCAGGATTTATTGGGCAGATTCGCCCTGACCTTCGAATAGTAAAGTCCTGTTTTAAGTTACTCTGGTAGTCTGTGTATTAATTAACTAAACAACCCACAGACTTTACAGATATGTGGTCAGAAACTCATTTCGGGGTCAAATATGACACCAAGGTTGCAAACAGTCTGGTGCAGTCTCAGACAGTTGCCATGGAGAGGGATGGAGTCGTTGGCTAGGGAACGGATTTTGTGGCACGGACCGAAGACAATGGCTTCGGTCTTCCCAATATTTAATTGGAGGAAATTTCTGCTCATCCAGTACTGGATGTCGGACAAGCAGTCTGACAAT
Organism: Somniosus microcephalus; assembly: GCF_052327205.1. Lineage (NCBI taxonomy): Eukaryota > Metazoa > Chordata > Chondrichthyes > Squaliformes > Somniosidae > Somniosus > Somniosus microcephalus. Next base: position 102,014,896 of record NC_141001.1, read on the forward strand.
TTAGAGACAGTGGAGGGGGTCGAGAGAAGTGGTGGTGATGTTGAGCTGGGTGTTATCAGCGTACATGTGGAACCTGATGTTGTGTTTTTGGATGAGTAGCAGCATGTAGGTGAGAAATAGGAGGGGACCAAGGATAGATTCTTGGAGGACACCAGAGGTGATGGTAAGGGAGCGCCCTGCTACAAAATGTGAGGAATGTGAGGAAGGGCAGCTAGGAACAGCCTTTTCTAAACCTCCAGGCCCACTGAATTCATCTACATGAGTTCGCAAAGATAGCACTCAGGAAGCGTTATAGCAGTGCGGTCCAAGTTGGTTGTCTACATGGGCTACCAGGGTCCATACGATGGAGTCTCAGGGGGCGTGTGCAAAATTTAAATCCAGTTATCCATTAATCCACATGTATCGCATGTTGCTGATACAAGTCTTTTGATTTGATTTTGGATTTATCCACCAATGTGGCAACATCTCTAAGTACAGCTCTTTCCAGAACTTCCGAGCCCACAAAATTCCAACTTATGAATAAGAAATATAAACGCAGTTCAGACTGAATTGTCCGGGCTTCGAGGGTTGGACGGCTGAGGCTCTGGGTCCGCATATGGCCCACAGGCCACAGTCTGGCCATTCCCTGCTTTAAAAAGGTAAAGAATCAACTGTAATGTTGCATATTTGTTTTGAGGTTTAATGCAAATACGTGGACCTGAAAGGGCTTGTTTTCCCTATCAACACTTACCAACATGTTTTACCACATAGTTCCTATCTAAAAGCTGTCCTTATAAACACACTGTAAAATAATAAATGATGGCAGAGATTCCATTTACATAGCTTGGGACACTTGCCATGGATCCTTCTTTCTGATAAGCAAGATAAGCAGAAAGCCCAGTTATTATTTATTGTTATAAATAGATTCTATTTGTTCCCTGTTGTATTAATGTTGGAATTTTTGTTTACATAACTTTAGGTGACAGACAGAATCATCTGTGTTCCAATTAGTGCTTCTATTTCATATTTAACTGTCAGCTTTTTTTATTCACTCAGACCTGAATAAAATTAACAACATTTGCAGATCAAAGATTCTGTTTGGTTATCTGTTCCTAGTACAGGAATTAAACAAGGAAATGACCTGGGCATAGCTCTTCAGGAGCACTGTGTAATAATCAAGACTCCTCTTCACCAAGTGATTTCAATCTTGGCCTGAACTCACCCTTTCTCCACCAACCTCATTGCCCTACTCGCCTCCCTCAAGTTCACCCTCCGCAACAATTGATTCCTCATCCACATGACTACCCCCTCGACACAGGGATCACACTTAATCTTGAGTCCTGAGAGGTCTCTATCATTAAGAGGGTTCTTTTGGACCGATACTTGATCTCCACTCTTGTACACATCTTCCTGGCTGCTCCAAAATCCCTCAACTGTCACTTCCCACCCCAGGAAAACCACCTCTCTCATTCTCTCAAATTATAACCCTCTTCAGTGGCCTGCCACTTGTGATGATGGTGCACCTCAGTTGAACTTCTTCATAATCGCCCCGACTGTCAATGCCCTTGACCCCCCTCAGATCTCACAGTCTCTCAACTCCACCACTCCCCTGGTATAGCAGCCATCCTCAAGCTGAAATGCACTTGTGATGAACCAGCCTGGGTGTCCATCACCAGATTTAGCTAGACTGTACTGTCATGCTGTACTGTCACTCTTTCCTTAGCCAAAACTGCTTACTACTTCAAGATCATTCTGGAGAGCAGAAGCAGGGAGTGACCATCAGCCTCTACCACTTAGAAGGACAAGGGCAGCAGGCGCACGGGAGCGCCACCACCTCCAAGTTCCTCTCCAAGTCGCACACCATCCTGACTTGGAAATATATCACCGTTCCTTCATTGTCGCTGTGTCAAAATCCTGGAACTTCCTCCCTAACAGCACTGTGGGAGTACCTTCACCACACGGACTGCAGCGGTTCAAGAAGGTGGGTCACCACCACTTTCTCAAGGGCAATTAGGGATGGGCAATAAATGCTGGCCTTGCCAGCGATGCCCACATCCCATAAATGAATTTTTAAAAAGCAGAAACAACTCCAAGCTCTCCTTCTCCATCACAAAGTGTCCTCAGATATCCCTCTTCCAAAACCGTCATCCTCACCTCAAACTATAAATGCAACGTTTTTATGTTTAGAATCATTGTAATTTGCACACATTCCAGTGCCTCCTCTGACTGTCTCCCCAGTTCTCCCTCCACCCAGCTGAGCTTTCAATAATTCTATTCTCTATTGTTTCTCCCCTTCAGCCCCAAACAATCTTACATTGTCCGTGAAACCTATTGGCTGCTCCCTTGATGACCTCCTGCCTCAGCTCCTGACCACCTAACGACACCATGTTTAGTGACAACATCAACCTGTCTCTATGTTCCAGCACTGTCCCCACTTCTTTCATAACTACCATTAACAGCCCTCTTCAAAAAACCTACACTTAATTTCTCCATTCTCTCCAAATCTTGTCCTATCCCAACCTTCTCTTTCTCTTCGAAGTCCTGGATTGTGTTGTTACCTCGCAACTACACCCAGTCCCCCCACTAATCCTTATTTTTAAATTTTTTTTTATATTCATTGATGGGATGTGGGCATCGCTGGCTAGGCCTGCATTTAGTGCCCATCCCTAATTGCCCTTGAGAAGATGGTGGTGAGCCGCCTTCTTGAACCGCTGCAGTCCATATGGTGTAGGTACACCCACAATGCTGTTAGGAAGGAAGTTCCAGGATTTTGGCCCAGCAACAGTGAAGGAACGGCAATACAGGTCCCGGCAGACTGGAAAACTGCTAATGTAACACCCTTATTTAAAAAGGGCAGTAGACAGAAGGCTGGAAAGTATAGACCGGTTAGCCTAACATCTGTGGTAGGTAAAATGTTGGAGTCCATTATTAAGGAGACAGTAACAGGACATTTGGATAATCATAATTTAATAGGACAAAGTCAGCATGGTTTTATGAAGGGGAAGTCATGTTTGACAAATTTGCTGGAGTTCTTTGAGGAAGTAACATATAGGGTGGATAAAGGGGAACCAGTGGACGTAGTGTATTTAGACTTCCAAAAGGCATTTGACAAGGTGCCACACAAAAGATTATTGCTTAAGATAAAAAATCACGGGATTGGGGGTAATATTCTGGCATGGATAGAGGATTAGCTATCAGAAGGCAGAGAGTTGGGATAAATGGTTCATTCTCAGACTGGCAATCAGTAACTAGTGGTGTTCCGCAGGGGTCAGTGCTGGGTCGCCAACTCTTTACAATCTATATTAACGATTTGGAGGAGGGGACCGAGTGTAACATGTCAAAGTTTGCAGATGATACTAAGATGGGAGGGAAAGTAGTGAGTGAGGAGGACATAAAAAACCCGCAAGGGGACATAGATAGGCTAAGTAAGTGGGCAGATGGAATACAATACTGGAAAGTGTGAGGTTATGCACTTTGGCAGGAAAAATCGTAGAGCAAGTTATTATCTTAATGGCAAGAAACTGGAAAGTACTGAAGTACAAAGGGATCTGGGGGTCCTGGTGCACGAAACTCAAAAGGTTAGTATGCAGGTGCAGCAAGTGATTAAGAAGGCCAATGGAATGTTGGCTTTCATTGCTAGGGGGATAGAATATAAAAATAGGGAGGTATTGCTTCAGTTGTACAAGGTATTGGTGAGACCGCACCTGGAATACTGCATACAGTTCTGGTGTCCATACTTAAGAAAAGACATACTTGCTCTCGAGTCAGTACAAAGAAGGTTCACTCGGTTAATCCCGGGGATGAGGGGATGGACATATGAGGAGAGGTTGAGTAGATTGGGACTCTACTCATTGGAGTTCAGAAGAATGAGAGGCGATCTTATTGAAACATATAAGATTGTGACGGGGTTGGATCGGGTGGATGCGGGGAGGATGTTCCCGATGATGGGTGAAACTAGAACTAGGGGGCATAGTCTTAGAATAAGGGGCTGCTCTTTCAAAACTGAGATGAGGAGGAACTACTTCACTCAGAGGGTGGTAGGTCCATGGAATATGCTGCCCCAAAAAGCTGTAGAAGCTACATCATTACATAAATTTAAAACAGAAATAGACAGTTTCCTGGACGTAAAGGGAATTAAGGGTTACGGGGAGCGGGCAGGAATTTGGACATGAGTCTAGGTTCGGATCGGTCATGGCCCTGTGGGTAGCGGAGCGGGCCCAGGGCCCGTGTAGCCTGATCCTGCTCCTATTTCGTGTGTTTAATTCTGTTAGTTTCAGGAGATAGTTCTGTGATAGAGATTGGCGGTTAGGATCAGATCAGCCATGATCTTATTGAATGGTGGAGCAGGCTCGAGGGGCCGATTGGCCTACTCCTGCTCCTATTTCTTATGTTCTTATGTTCTTATGTAAGTCAGGATGGTGTGTGGCTTGGAGGGGAACTTGTAGGTGGTGATGTTCCCATGCGTCTGCTGCCCTTGTCCTTCTAAGTGGTAGAGGTCGCGGGTTTGGAAGGTGCTGTTGAAGGAGCTTTGGCGAGTTGCTGCAGTGCATCTTGTAGATGGTACACACTGCAGCCACAGTGCGCCAGTGGTGGAGGGAGTGAATGTTGAAGGTGGATGGAGTGCCAATCAAGTGGGCTGCTTTATCCTGAATGGTGTCGAGCTTCTTGAGTGTTGTTGAAGCTGCACTCATCCAGGCCAGTGGAGAGTATTCCATCACACTCCTGACTTGTGCCTTGTAGATGGTGGAAAGGCTTTGGGGAGTCAGGAGGTGAGACACTCACTGCAGAATTCCCAGCCTCTGGCCTGCTCTTGTAGCCACAGTATTTATATGGCTGGTCCAGTTCAGTTTCTGATCAATGGTAACCCCCAGGATGTTGATAGTGGGGGATTCAACGATGGTAATGCCATTGAATGTCAAGGGGAGATGGTTAGAGTCTCGCTTGTTGGAGATGGTCATTGCCTGGCACTTGTGTGGTGCGAATGTTACTTGCCACTTGTCAGCCCAAGTCTGAATGTTGTCCAGGTCTTGCTGCATATGGACACGGACTGCGTCAGTATCTGACGAGTCTAGAATGGTGCTGAACAGTGTGCAATCATCAGCGAACATCCCCACTTCTGACCTTATGATGGAGGGAAGGTCATTGATGAAACAGCTGAAGATGGTTGGGCCTAGGACACTGCCCTGAGGAACTCCTGCAGTGATGTCATGTGATTGAGATGAATGACCTCCAACAACCACAGCCAACTTCCTTTGTGCTAGGTATGATTCCAACCAATGGAGAGTTTTCCCCTTGATTCCCATTGACTTCAGTTTTGCTAGGGCTCCTTGATGCCACACTCGATCAAATGCTGCCTTGATGTCAAGGGCAGTCACTCTCACCTCACCTCTTGATTTCAGCTCTTTTGTCCATGTTTGGACCAAGGCTGTAATGAGGTCAGGAGCTGAGTGGCCCTGGCGGAACCCAAACTGGGCGTCAGTTAGCAGGTTATTGCTGAGTAAGTGCTGCTTGATAGCACTGTAGACGACACCTTCCATCACTTTGCTGATGATTGAGAGTAGACTGATGGGACGGTAATTGGCCGGGTCGGATTTGTCCTGCTTTTTGTAGACAGGACACACTTGGGCAATTTTCCACATTGCCAGGTAGATGCCAGTGTTGTAGCTGTACTGGAACAGGTTGGCTAGGGGCGCAGCTAGTTCTGGAGCACAAGTCTTCAGTACTTTTGCCGGAATGTTGTCAGGGCTCATAGCCTTTGCAGTATCCAGTGTCTTCAGCCGTTTCTTGACATCACGTGATGGGTTGGAGACTGGCATCTGTGATGCTGGGGAGCTCAGGAGGAGGCCGAGATGGATCATCCACTCGGCACTTCTGGCTGAAGATAGTTGCAAATGCTTCAGCCTTGTCTTTTGCACTCACGTGCTGAGCTCCACCATCATTGAGGATGGGGATATTTTTGGAGCCTCCTCCTCCTGTTAACTGTTTAATTGTCCACCACCACTCACGACTGGATGTGGCAGGACTGCAAAGCTTTGATTTGATCCGATGGTTGTGAGATCGCTTAGCTCTGTCTATCGCATGTTGCTTCCGTTGTTTGGCATGCAAGTAGTCCTGTGTTGTAGCCTCCAATCTGACTTCCACTCCACCCATAACATTGCGACTCTATGGGGGAGAAATTCAGTATCGCCCCATTTGGGGCGCAATTATCGGCTGGGCTCAAAGATTAGTGCCTGGCGCTAATTATCGCTTCCAACTGCAAACTTGGCTTTTACCGCCCCCGGAGGTGATTGGAGCGCTACATCAGGCGCTACACACTTGTCTTAAGGCGCAAAGGCCGAGCAGTGAGGCGCTACCTCAGAGCGCTGGCGAAGCTCATGTGATGTCAGTCAGCAATGGAACACAGACACACTGGTGCCGACCAGTTCTTAAAGGGGAGGGTCGATCTTGCTCTCCATCCACACCCTGTTCATTGCAGCCTTGAATCTCGACCTGGAGAGACCTGGACATCAAATCTGTTGGAAAGAACAAAGGAGAGGCCCAGGGAAAGAGCTCAGAGTGCAGCCCCCACAGTCTCTTCTAAATCGATGCAAGGAAGATCAAATCAGAAAGAACCTGCAAAGTGCTGCTCAGTACCCAAAACTCCTCAACACAGCTTTGAATATCTCCTGCAGTCTCTCTCTCTCACTCAGAATGCATGGTGCAAAAATTTCGGCGATAAAAAAAGGTAGGAAACAGTCGCCTTTAAATAGCGCTCCCCCAGTCCCTTCCCGACTGCAAAACGCTCCCCTTAACCTGTTGTTGCTAGCGGCAGGCGGTAAGACATTGGGCGCCACTCAATATCCGGTCTGGGGCGCTACCGGGGCGTTGCACACTTGACTGATGTCGCGATCTGCCGGCGCAGGAGAGCGTGGCTGTTAAGTCTGTGTGTTATAGTGAGAATTACTACACAGACCACAAGAGTAAATTCAACAGGTCTTTACTGGTTGGAGGTCGGACTATACTGAATACAATATTATTACACTGTGCTTATATACCGGTGTGGTCACCACCGGTATTACGTATACAGCAGCCAAAGAAAGTAGTACCTTTCTTAAGGTGGACCAGGCTTAAGTTCTCTTAAGGTGGAACAGGTTACATACACCACAATCCTCCCTTTTTAGCTTAACAGTCATATCCCCAAATAAACATAACATATATACATATATAACTTCAGGTATAACAGTTCAAAGGTTCAGTCTCTCAGGAGGCTTTCTGATTCGGCTTGGATAACGCCTTTCAGTGGTCTCTGATTCTTGTTGTTGAGGTGCCTCCTCTAGTTGGTTGCCAATGTATTGGGTGTCATCATCATCAAATACATTCTCGGCCGAGGTAGATGCTTCAGGTTCATGAACGTCTTCCACAGCTGTCTCTGTCACAACCATGGGTTCGACCCTTGCTCTCGACTCTACCAGTTGATCCGCATGACGCCTTATCACATTATGACCAATATCTACGGTGTACATCAGAGGTCCTTGTCTGGCCCGGATTGTTCCGGACTGCCATTTTTCATTTCCATAGCCCCTTGCCATCACTGGTTGTCCTACGTCAAAAGTTCAAGTGGTCTTGCTGTTAATATGCTGAAACTGTTTGTTTTCCACTTCCCTCCGCACATTTGGTTTTAACAAGTCCAACTTGGACCGCAACCACCTGTTATAAAACATCATAGCAGGACTTTGGTTAGTCACGGCATGATCGGCGTTTCTATATGACATCAGGAACTTATCGACCTTGTGTTGCAGCGGAATCTGATCATCATTCATGGCCTTAATAGCCTTTTTGAATGTCTGGACAAATCTTTCAGCCAACCCGTTTGTCGCCGGATGATATGGGGCAGAGGTATAATGTTTAACTCCATTCTTCTTTAAGAATTGTTGGAATTCTTCCGATACAAACTGTGGTCTGTTGTCCGAACAGATCTGTTCTGGCAATCCGTTCCTTGCGAATATTGTTCTTAACACCGCAATTGTCTTTTCTGAAGTAGTGGTATTCATCTTGATGACTTCTGGCCATTTGAAATGTGCGTCCACCGCGATTAGGAACATGGAGTCCATGAATGGACCAGCAAAGTCAATGTGTACGCGTTGCCATGGGGCTGAAGGCCATTCCCATGGGTGTAGCGGTGCTATCGGAGGTGCATTTTGCACTTTTTGACACCCAGCGCAGCTTTTCGTTAACTCCTCAATCTGTTGGTCAATACCCGGCCACCATACGTAAGCCCTAGCAAGACTTTTCATTTTAACTCCCCCCAGATGACCTTCATGTAGTTCTTTTAAAACTCTTTCCCTTAACTTGGGAGGAATAATCACTCTTGTCCCGTACATCAAAGTACCATGGCAGACGGACAGCTGGTCTCGCCTTGCCGAGAATGCCGGTAACAGAGGATCACCCCATGTTGGCCATCCTTTCACTGTCACCTCGTAGACTCTGGACAGTGTCGGGTCGTTCCTGGTTTCTCTTTCAATACTTGCGTTGGTGACAGGTAAACACTCGATAATGGTCGAATGAAATAACTCAGCAGGGTCAACTTCCGTCGTGTCTTCATCTTCAGGTAGTGGCAGGCGCGACAGGCCATCAGCATTGCCATGCTGTTTCGTACCTTTGAATTCTATCTGATATTGATGTGCCCCTAAGAAAAGAGACCATCTCTGGAGACGCTGTGCTGTCATCACCGAAACACCCTTCTTAGGGTTAAAAATGGACACCAACGGTTGATGGTCCGTCAGAAGCGTGAATTTTTGGCCCTGTAGGTAATGATTAAACTTCTTCACTCCCCATACAAGGCTAAGGGCCTCCCTATCGATCTGCGCATAGTTGCGCTCAGCGGAGGTCAATGATCTGGATGCAAACGCGACTGGCCTTTCCGTGCCATTTGGCAATTTATGTGAGAGTACTGCCCCAATACCATATGGAGAAGCATCACAAGCCAACCGAATAGGCAGTGTCGGGTTGAAGTGAGCCAACACTTCCTCTGAGGTGATCAATTCTTTGCTTTTGCGAAATGCCTTCTTACAGTTTTCGCCCCAGTCCCATGGTACCCCTTTCTGTAAAAGAGCGTTCAACGGATGCAGCACCGTGGATAGATTTGGCAGAAATTTATGGTAGTAGTTAATTAATCCTAGAAACGACCTCAACTGAGAGACATTCTCCGGAGCGGGAGCCTTTACAACTGCCGCTATCTTGTCAGGAGACTTATGAAGCCCCTCCCGGTCAATGACATGACCACAGTACGAGATCCGCTTCTGGAAGAACTCACATTTCTGCCGATTTACCCTAAGTCCATACTCTTTCAGTCTGTTGAGCACCAGTTCCAAGTTAGCGAGATGCTGTTCATCACCATCACCTGTGATCAGAATGTCGTCCAGGTAACATTGTGTGCCTGGAATTCCCTGTAATACCTGCTCCATGGCCCTCTGCCAAATTGCTGGAGCCGATGCCGCACCAAAAACCAGCCTATTGTACCGGTACAACCCTCGATGCGTGTTGATCGTGAGGTATTGGCGTGACTCTTCGTCAACCTCCATCTGCAAGTACGCCTGCGCCAGGTCTATCTTGGTGAAGTGTTTCCCGCCAGACAGTGAAGCGAAAATATCCTCAATCCGTGGAAGCGGATACTGCACCGTGTGAAGCACCGGACTAACGGTGATCTTGAAATCTCCACAGATGCGAACCTTCCCTGGATCTCCTGGCTTATTGTTCGCAGGACGTTTCATAACGGGAACAATGGGCGTAGCCCACTCACTCCAATCTACTTTAGACAGTACCCCTGAACGTTCTAGTGCTTCCAGCTCCGCTTCAACCGCAGGTCATATTGCATAGGGTACCGGTCTGGCTTTAAAAAATTTTGGTTGTGCATGTTCATCAATCTTGATGTTTGCCGTAATTCCTCTCAGTGTTCCCAGTCCCGGCTGGAACACCTCTTTAGCCTCATCCAATATTCTGGACAATCGTTTAGGTTTGACAGCTGTTTCCCCGGAATCTACTGTTAGTGCTTTCAAGGAGTGCCAGTCCATATTCATTTTCCTAATCCACTCCCGTCCTAGTAGTGGTGGACCTCCTTCAGGTAGCACATATAAGTCCATTACTTGGCTTCCTTCGCCCTTGTGGACCACTTCTACCTCTATTTTTCCGATGGGGTACACTCTTTGCCCCGTGTACGTTTTCAATATAATCTTCGTATCCTGTAAGGGAATATGTTGGAATAACCTTCTGTAATCTTTCTTATTCATGACCGTCAATACCGATCCAGTGTCCAATTCCATTTTTACTTGGACTCCTGCTATCTTAAGAGTGACCCAAATTGTCTGGAGGTCTGTATCCTTACCAACGTTGTGTATTCTTAAGCTATCCAGTTCATTACTGCTAGCGTCTGAATCTGACTTCTGTTCAGTCAAACTGTTCTTTGTCACCTTGTGTACCTTTGCACATTTTCCTTGCGGTGACTTTTTATTGCTGGTCTTCTTTCCTGACCGGCATACTTTAGCTATGTGGCCAAACCTGCCACACGTTCTGCATTCTTGGTTTTTAAACCAACACTGGTTCTGATCGTGCGTTGTCTTTCCACAACGATAACATTTGACAGAACTCAAACCCAATTTGTTTGTACCGAGTTCCGGTGGCCGTAGCTGCATTACTGCCGTGCCTCTCGCTGCGGCCTCGTGTGCTGCTGCCATCGTGACCGCCTTCTCGAGAGACAGCTCATTCTCCTCGAGCAGTCGCCTTTGTGTATCCTGTTTAAATAAACCACACACAAATCTATCTTGAAGTGCCTCTGTCAGTCCCGTTCCAAACTGACAATATTTTGCTAGCTTACGTAATTCCATCAAATATTCAGCATTGCTTTCATTTTGCAGCTGTCTTTTATCATAAAATTTAAATCGTTCCGCTAGCATCAGCGGCGTGGGGCTAAGATGATTTTTTAGGACAGTAACAATCTGTTCGAACGTCTTATCCACCGGTTCATCTGGTGATAACAGGTGTTTCAATTGCCCGTATGTCTTCGCACCCATTAAGTTTAGTAATCAGTCATAGAGTCATAGAGTTTTACAGCACAGAAAGAGGCCCTTCGGCCCATCGTGTCTGCGCCGCCCATCCATCCCTGTCCAGTCTAATCCCATTTTCCAGCATTTGGTCCATAGCCTTGTATGCAATGGCCTTGTATGCAATGTTAGTGCTTTATCTGTCTCAGGAATTTTATTTGCCTTACAATCGTTTTGTATGCGTTCTACATACATAGCCCAGTCTTCTATATCACTGTCGAAGGCATTAATGTTCCCATGTTTAGGCATCGTAGCAATTTATCGTATTTTTAATGTTATCTAAGATGGCGGCTTCCCGCTCTTGCCGTCGTCCTCCGCCCACAAAATGGCGGTTTTCCCGCGCTTGGCGGTCTTCACCCGTCCCCCCGACGCTGTCTCCGCTTCACCGCGGCTCTCGCGCCTTCAGTTTCCCCAGACGCTGCGCCTTTAGCCCGAATGCGGCCCTTATCTCCGGTCGCGATCGATGTCCCGTGCTGCGCCTCTCGCTCGAAAGCGGCCCGGCCCTTATCTCTGGTCGCGATCGACCTCACCGCCCTTATTCCTCCGTCTTCCCAGCCCCGTCTGTACAGCCAACGCGGTTGACTTTCTGTCGCGTCGCTGCCCTGCTTACCCACCACGAAGTAGTAGAAGAAGCTGACAGTCGCTGATGGAGGCTTCGAGGTCAGGATGTCTTCTGCACTCCGGTTGCTCGATGCCTGCCGCTCGACGTGTCTTCCCGTAGGTGATGAGGGTGGAAACCTCTCTTCGACGTCCTGTCTGTGGACGAAGTCGCCGTGGAAATTACTGCAGCAGGGCAAGAATCGTCCTCGTCGCCACTGTTAAGTCTGTGTGTTATAGTGAGAATTACTACACAGACCACAAGAGTAAATTCAACAGGTCTTTACTGGTTGGAGGTCGGACTATACTGAATACAATATTATTACACTGTGCTTATATACCGGTGTGGTCACCACCGGTATTACGTATACAGCAGCCAAAGAAAGTAGTACCTTTCTTAAGGTGGACCAGGCTTAAGTTCTCTTAAGGTGGAACAGGTTACATACACCACAGTGGCGGTAGTGTTTAGCGCTGCCGCAAAATGTCTGGTCAATTTCGTGAGCGGCACAAACATTGCCGCGCACGGGCACTTGTTGCTTTGCGCCCCATTAGCGCCCTCTTAAGGCACTAACGTGAGGCGCAAACAACTGAATTTTTCCCCCTATTAGTCTGTCACAAACGACATCCTGTATGTCTGTGACTATGCTTTATGTCTCTTCTCATGCTGCCACCTGTCTGGCACTTTCAACACTATTGACTGTCCGATCCTCCTCTGATTGCCCTCCTTTGCAGTCCACCACTGTGCTACTGCTCTCTCTTGATTTCCTCAGACTAATGACAACACTGTGGTGGAGCCACCAAAGGACTCAGAGCGTTTGTACACAATTCCTTTAACAGCAATGTAGTTACTGTCTGTGCCTGTACCTTTAATTACACTGTTTGACTGTACAATGTCTAGTTGCCTTTACAGCGCAGTTTCAAAGTGATGACATCATGCCGTTAGTCATGTGATGCCCCTATGGCGGGAAGAACGTGATGATGTCATGACGTCAGTCTTCTGACCAGAGGATCAGTCCTCGTGGAGCCCTCAAGGAGAGTAGACCTGTAATTGATGTGTTCTAGCAGTTTCCAGTTTAAACTTGTTTCCTTTCATTTAAGTTCATTGTTTTAATTACCTGAGTCGAACTCAGTCTTTTTGATAGGAATCTCCGTTCCTACATTGGTGACCCCGACTTCTACGAATAATTTTCGTGGAAGATTCGACATGGACACGAACGCCGTCACGCTGAAACTGCCACAGTTCTGGGAGCAAGAACCAGACGCCTGGTTTATCCAGGCTGAAGCCCAGTTCGCCATTAGGAACATCGTCGCGGATCAGACCCGTTATTATTACGTGGTCTCCGCCCTCGACAGCGCAACTGCATCATGGATCATCAACCTCCTCGGCAGTCCTCCTACTGACAGCAAGTATGATGCAATTAAGGCGCGGTTGCTTCAGGTTTTCGGGCTCTCAAAGTCAGAGCGCGCTCGCCGGCTCATCACGCTGCCCGGCCTCAGGGACTCCAAACCGTTCGAGCTCATGAGCCAAATGCTCACGCTCTTGGGTGCTGAACCGGAATGTTTCCTCTTCCGGGAGCTTTTCCTCTATCAACTGCCTGAACAGGTTCAGGCTGCCCTAGCCAGATCTGACATTACAGACTGCGCCGAGCTTGCGGCCGAAGCCGATAAGATTTTCACGGTTACCCAGCAGTGCTGCGCGGCCACGAGGCGCCCACCCCCCACAGACGCGGTCCCGGCTTCTCCTACAGTGGGCTGGTGCTCCTACGATACCCGTTCTGGCGCGAAAGCACGATGCTGCCGTTCCCCCTGCAGTTTTTCGCCCAAAAAGAAAACAAGAAAGCGCAGGCGGCGTCCCTGGCGACGGATGACCAAGTCTAACGGACGTTCCGCGGTGACGATGGCCGTCGGTTCTACGGGGAAACTCCTCTATATCACCGATTCCCTCTCGGGCCGCCGTTTTCTTTGTGACACCGGGGCGCAGTGTAGCATTCTACCTGCGTCGAAGCTCGACATGCAGACTGGGAACCTCAGTTTTTCCCTCGTAGCGGCTAATGGCGCAGCAATTTGAACGTTCCGAAAGCGGCGGGTCGAAGTCTGTTTCGGCGGTCAGCGCTTCTTTTGGGAATTCGTCACGGCCACAGTCTCACAGGCTATCCTAGGGGCGGATTTTCTGTGTGCCAACAGCCTACTTGTCGATGTCCGGCACCGTCGGCTGATCAACGCGGCCACCTTCCACTCAATTCCTTGCTACCACGGTACCTCCGTGTCGCGCTCCATTGCCTGTGCTTTCCCTCCTCCAGATGACTTCACACGGCTCCTCGGGGAGTTTCCGGAGCTGACAAGGCCCACCTTCTCCTCTTCAGTGACGAAACATGGTGTTGAACATCACATCACCACTACTGGCTCCCCGGTTTATGCACGGGCTAGAAGGCTCGAACCCGGCAAGCTCGCAGCTGCGAAGGCGTAGTTCGACACGATGGAGCGGCTCGGGATCATTCGGCGATCCAAGAGTCCCTGGTCCTCGCCTCTCCACATTGTGCCGAAACCAGGCGGCGGCTGGCGGCCATGCAGTGACTACCGACGCCTCAACGACGCCACCACTCCGGATTGGTACCCGATCCCGCATATCCAGGATTTCTCGGCCCATTTGGCGGGAAATTCTATCTTCTCTAAAGTCGACCTCGTCCGTGGATATCACCAGGTTCCAGTGCACCCACAAGACGTCCCGAAAACCGCAGTCATCACCCCTTTTGGCCTCTTTGAGTTCCTGCGAATGCCGTTTGGCTTAAAGAACGCAGCACAGGCGTTCCAGCGCTTAATGGACTCCGTTCTTCGAGACCTGCGTTTCATCTTCGTCTACCTTGATGACATTCTCATTGCCAGTGCCAGCAAGGAGGAGCACATCTCCCATTTGCGTTCCCTCTTTACGCGCCTCAGCCAACACGGTTTAATCATCAACCCGGCCAAGTGCCAGTTCGGCCTGCAACAGATCGATTTCCTGGGACATCGCATTACATCGGACGGCGCCGTCCCTTTGTTGACGAAGGTTGAAGCGGTTACCTCTTTCCCACGGCCGTCGACAGTCAAGGCCTTGCAGGAGTTCCTGGGGATGGTCAACTTCTACCACCATTTTGTCCCCAAGGCGGCTCAACTCATGCAACCTTTGTTCGGGGCCCTCAAGGGCAAGTCCGGTAAAGATCCAATCAGCTGGACAGCCGAGATGGTCCAGGCGTTCGGCAACACCAAGAACGCTTTGGCCAATGCAACCATGCTGGCGCACCCACTTCCAGGTGCTACCATCGCCCTTACCACCGATGCGTCAGACTACGCCATCGGTGCAGTGCAAGAACAGTGGGTCAACGGCACGTGGCAACCACTGGCGTTTTTCAGCCGTCAACTACAGAAGAATGAAAAAAAGTACAGCACCTTCGACCGGGAGCTACTGGCCCTTTTCCTCGCCATTCGCCATTTTCGGTTTTTATTGGAGGGGCGTCCCTTCACGGCTTTTGTTGACCACAAACCCCTTACATTCGCCATGGCCAAGACCGCCGAACCGTGGTCCGCTCGTCAACAACGTCACTTGACGTTCATTTCCGAATTTACCACGGACATTCAACATGTGTCTGGTAAGGACAACCTGGTGGCAGATTGCCTCTCCCGTGCGACAGTCCACGCGGTGCACCTGGGGATCGACTACGCCCTCATGGCTGCAGATCAGGCCTCGGACTCGGAGGTCCAATCATATAGAACCGTTCCCTCTAGCTTCCAAGTGACCGACGTCATCTTCCAGGCCGCAGGCGCCACGCTCCTTTGCGACGTCTCCATGGGATTTCCTCGACCTATCGTGCCAGTCGCATGGCGCCGGAAGGTTTTTGATGCCATACACGGGTTGTCGCACCCTGGGATGAAGGCTTCGCAACGGCTTATGTCGGCTAAGTTCATCTGGAAAGGTATGCACATCGTTGTCCGTGACTGGGTTAATACCTGAGTTGTATGCCAGAAGGCCAAAGTCCAGCGTCATGTCACGGCTCCAGTGGCTGCGTTCATGGTTCCGGAGCGTCATTTTGACCACGTACATGTGGACCTCGTGGGGCCGCTTCCGCCTTCTCAGGGTTATACTCATCTCCTCACCATAGTGGACCGCACCACTAGGTGGCCAGAGGCAATTCCTTTGGTTTCCACCACTTCGGCAGACGTCGCTAGAGCTTTCATCTCCTGTTGGGTTGCCCGTTTCGGGGTACCGGCGGACATCTCTTCCGCAATTTTCCTCGGAGCTTTGGAACGCTGTGGCTCAGGGGCTCGGAACCAAACTTCATCGCACCACCGCCTATCATCCACAGGCGAACGGCCTTTGTGAGTGATTCCACAGGCCGCTTAAAGCCTCTCTTTGGGCCAGTCTTCAAGGTGCAGGATGGGTGGACAGACTTCCTTGGGTCCTTTTGGGTCTTCGTACGGCGCCCAAAGATGACCTACAATCGTCTTCAGCTGAACTCGTCTATGGCCAGCCGCTCCGTGTACCAGGGGATTTCCTCCCTTCTCCCACTGAGCCATGGTCCGCCTCCCAGCAACTCGTTCGCCACCAGGAAGTGGCCAGGTGCTTCGCTCCGATTCCTACGTCCAATCACGGTTTGCAGAACTCCTACGTGCCACCGGGACTGACGAATGTGGCGTATGTCTTCATCCGCCACGACGCTCACCGGGATCCGCTCAAGCCCCCTTACACTGGTCCTTTCCGCGTCATCGAACCAGGAGACAAATCCTTTTCGGTCGACGTCGGAGGGAAGCTGGATCGCATCTCGGTGGACCGCTTGAAGCCGGCTCACCTGGACCTGGACCACCCTGTCGTAGTCGCTCAACCACCCAAATGTGGCCGACCGCCCGCAGCCGCCGCACCAGATCAACCAAAGCCGCCTGCCAACTCGACCGCGCTCGCCGCGCCTGCTCAACCACAACCGACTGCCAACTCGACCACCGGTCATCAACTTCCTTTACCAGGGTATCGAAGTCAATCGGACAGGCTTGTCAGGCCTCCTCCTCACCTCACTTTTTCTGTTAAAGACAATTCTGGGGGAGCGCATGTGGCGGAGCCACCAAAGGACTCAGAGCGTTTGTACATAATTCCTTTAACAGCAATGTAGTTACTGTCTGTGCCTGTACCTTTAATTACACTGTTTGACTGTACAATGTCTAGTTGCCTTTACAGCGCGGTTTCAACGTGATGACGTCATGCCGTCAGTCACGTGATGCCCCAATGGCGGGAAGAACGTGATGACGTCATGACGTCAGTCTTCTGACCAGAGGATCAGTCCTCGTGGAGCCCTCAAGGAGAGTAGACCTGTGATTGATGTGTTCTAGCAGTTTCCAGTTTAAACTTGTTTCGTTTCATTAAAGTTCATTGTTTTAATTGCCTGAGTCGAACTCAGTCTTTTTGATAGGAACCTCTGTTCCTACAACACAGGCAATATGTTACCTCCAATAACTTCTCTCCACATGCATGACTACCTCAATCCCTGGTTCCCTCCTCTAGGATTCACTAGGTTAATTCCAGAGATAAGGGGGTTGACTTATGAAGAAAGGTTGAGCAGGCTGGGCCTATACTCATTGGAATTTAGAAGAATGAGAGGTGATCTTATTGAAACATATAAGATACTGAGGGGGCTCGACAAGGTAGATGCAGAAAGGATGTTTCCCCTTGTGGGGAAATCTAGAACTCATTGGCATAGTTTCAGAATAAAGGGTCACTCTTTTAGAATTGAGATGAGGAGGAATTTCTTCTCTCAGAGGGTCGTAAATCTGTGGAATTCTCTGCCCCAGAGAGCTGTGGAGACTGGGTCATTAAATACATTTAAGGTGGAGGTAGACAGATTTTTGCAAGATAAGGGAGTGAAGGGTTATGGGGAGCGGGCGGGGAAGTGGCTTTGAGCCCAAGATCAGCCATGATCTTATTGAATGGCGGAGCAGGCTCGAGGGGCCAAGTGGCCTATTCCTGCTCCTATTTCTTATGTTCTTATGTTCTCCTCCATCTATGTGAAACCCACTGGCAACATTATCAGCAACCATGAGGGTTAGCTTCCACATGTATACTAAGGACACCCACTGCTACCTCTCTGCCTCCTCCATTGATCCAAAGGCCGTTGTTACACTTTCCAGCTGCCTGGCCAAAATGAAGACCTGAATGTGTCAAAATTTCAAGGCCAACCTCCTTTGCAAAAAAAAGAAAAGTAGCGATCAAAATTTTTTATGCAATTTAATAAATATAAGTGAATCTTTTTTTTTACCTTTGACAGGCTATAAAACTTGGCTTAAACTCAGACACCTCAATCATAGTAAGGGAGTGACTGATTTATATATATCTACCAAGCTTTAAAAATCTTGTGATCAGCAATCTCTGACATTGGGAAATCATAGTTGAGTATGTTCCATTTGTTTAATACAGGCATTCTGCATAAACACCTGACTTGATCTGTTATTGCAGCATAGATGTGATTTGGAAATGTACCTCTACATTCTCATACCAAACTGCACCCACACAAGTCAATTCTTGTCTTATTCAGACACCAACTGGCTAAAGGTCAATTTGTTGGTGCAAAGCGAGAGATAGAGATAAAACTACCTTCTTGAGGCCTTTTGATCTTTAAAGTTGAAATTATCCAGGTTAATGAGTTATTTGAAGTATGCTTCAATTAGTAATTTCAATTTTTTGGAGTGTGCGATTTAAGATACAGTAAAATGCAAATCTTTATGACATTCCTACATACACATTACAATATCTTAACAATTTATCTTGCATTTTGTAGCAGGAATATCTTATGTCAAGCTGCCATTACTTCCCCTGAGGACTATTACAGTTGCTTAAAAATGTTAAATAGCATATTTGAAAAAACCTAAAGCCAAATGGCGAAGTTAATCCATTCATTCCTTCACGGCATTAATCATTTTTCTTTTCAGTTTCTTTAATAATAGCTTCTCTGTCTTTGTCGTACTCCCGTAGGCAGAACGCTGCGTATTCAGATGCTGAGGCCTCCTAGGATGCCAAGACATAGCTCCTGCAAAGGATTCTGGGTACACTGAGTCTCACTGCTTATTGCTGCTTCCTGTGTCAAATCATCCGTAATAAGAATGGCAAAAAGGGGTAGTCTTTCCAGATGAAATATAGCCTGTAAGGATGTCACAATCCCTAACATTCTTTTCATTAGAGCAAAGGAGGTTGAGGGGTGATTTGATAGAGGTGTACAAGGTTGTGACGGGTTTGGATAGGCTAGACTGGGAAAGGCTGTTCCCACTAGTTGATGGTGCAAGTAATAGGGGACACAGATTTAAGGTTTTCGGCAAGAGATACAGGGGGGATGTGAGGAAAAACTTTTTTACGCAGCGAGTGGTGAGGAGCTGGAATTCACTGCCGACAGAAGTGGTGGAAGCGGAGACGATCAATGTTTTCAAGGGGAGACTGAATAGGCACTTGAGGGAAATAAACTTGCAGGGCTACGAGGATAGAGCGGGGGAATGGGAGTGACTACAGAGACTCGATGGGCCAAATGGCCTCCTTCTGTGCCGTTATGACTCTATGGGGGAAACCGTTGGTCAGGATCACGGCTTGCATGTCATCATGAAGCAGGCGGAGGATGGTGACAAACTTTTGAGGGCAGCCGAATTTGAGGAGGACACTCCAAAATCCCTCACGGTTGACAGTGTCGAAGGCCTTTGTGAGATCAAAGAAGGCCATGTACAGTGGCTGGTGCTGTTCCCTGCATTTCTCTTGTAATTGACGTGCGGTGAAGATCATGTCCATTGTGCCCCTTAGTGGCTGGAATCCGCATTGCGACTCTGGGAGGAGCTCTTTGGCCACTGGGAGAAGGCGATTGAGGAGGATTCTTGCAATGACTTTCCCTGTGGCAGACAGCAGGGAAACTCCTCTGTAATTACCGCAATCGGACTGCTCCGCCTGTTTCACGATGACATGCAAGCCATGATCCTGACCAACGGTTCTACCACAGACCCAATTCACGTACGAACCGAGGTCATCGCACCAACGCTCTTCTCAATCTTCCTTGCTGCAATGCTCCATCTCACCCTCAGTAAGCTCCCCGCTGGAGTGGAGCTAATTTACAGAACAAACGGGAAACTGTTCAACCTCCGTCGCCTCCAGTCCAGATCCAAGGTCGTTCCATCCTCTGTCATCGAATTACAATATGCAGACAATGCTTGCATCTGCGCTCACTCGGAGGTCAAACTCCAAACCATCATCAACACCTTCACCGAAGCGTACGAGGGCATGGGCCTTACACTAAACATCCGTAAGACAAAGGTCCTCTACCAATCTGCTCCCGCCACACAGTACTGCCCCCCAATTATCAAAAATCCACGACAAGGCCTTGGACAATGTGGACCACTTTCCATACCTCGGGAGCCTACTGTCAACAAGGGCAGACGTTGATGACAAAGTCCAACACCGCCTTCAGTGTGCCAGTGCAACCTTCGGTCGCCTGAGGAAGAGAGTGTTTGAAGACCAGGACCTCAAACCTGGCACTAAGCTCATTGTCTACAGAGCAGCAGTGATACCCGCCCTGCTGTATGCCTCAGCGACATGGACCATGTACAGCAGGCACCTCAAAGCACTGGAGAGGTACCACCAATGCTGCCTCCGCAAGATCCTGCAAATCGATTGGCAGGATAGGCGCACCAACGTCAGTGTTCTTGCTCAGGCCAACACCCCAGCATCGAAGCTTTGACCGTGCTCGATCAGCTCCGATAGGTGGGTCACATTGTCCGCATGCCCGATACGAGACTCCCAAAACAAGCGCTCTACTCGGAGCTCCGGCACGGCAAGAGCACCCCAGGTGGGCAGAGTAAACGCTTCAAGGACACCCTCAAAGCCTCCTTGAAAAAGTGCAACATCCCCATCGACACCTGGGAATCCCTGGCCCAAGCCCGCAAAAAGTGGAGTAGAAGCATCCGGGAAGGCGCCGAACACCTCGAGTCTCTTCGCCGGGAGCAAGCGGAAGCCAAGTGCAGGCAGCGCAAAGAGCGCACGTCAACCCAAGCACCCCACCCACCCGCCCCTTCAACCACCATCTGCCCTACCTGTGACAGAGACTGTATGTCCCGCATTGGACTCATCAGTCACCTGAGAACTCATTTTTAATGTGGAAGCAAGTCACCCTTGGTTCCGAGCGACTGCCTAAGAAGAAGAAGATGGGGGAAAAATTTGGTCGCTTAGCACCTCCCATTAGTGCCTCCAGGGGGTGCTAACGGGGCGCTAGGAACTTAGCGCCTGAGCACGGTAATTTTAGCGCCGCTCGCGAAATTGACCAGTCGTTTTGTGGTGGCGCTAAATACTACCACCACTATCTCCTGCGCCGACAGATCATGACGTTAGTCAAGTGTGCAACGCCCCGGTAGCGCCCCAGACCGGATATTGAGTAGCGCCCCCTGCCTTAGTGCCAGCCGCTAGGAATGACAGGGAGAGGGGAACGTTTTCAAGATGGGAAGGGCCTGGGGGAGCGCTATTTAAAGGCGGGCGCTTCCTGCCTTTTCTTGTCGTCAAAATATTTGGTTTAACGCTGTCCTAAGGAGTTTTGGCCCTCAGCACCACTTTTGAGGTTCCTAAGCACCGAGCTCTTTCCCTGGGCCTCTCCATTAGTGCTTCCTACACAATTGCTTTTGAGGTCTCTCCAGGCCGAGATTCAAGGCTGCAATGAGCAGGGTGTGGCTGGCCAGCAAGATGGTCCCTCCCCTTTAAGAACTGGACGGCGCCGGTCTGTCTGGCTTCCATGGTAATTGGCATTGCCTGAGCTTCAGTAGCGTTCTGAGGTAGCGCCTCACTCCCTGACATTTGCGCCTTATGAGAGGTGTGTAGCGCCTGATTTAACGCTCAAATCACCTCCAGGGACGATAAAGGCGAATTTTGCAGTTGGAGGCAATAATTAGCGCAGGGCACTAAGCTTTGCGCCCGGCCGATATTAGCACCCCAAAATGGGCGATACCAAATTTTTCCCCCTACGACTCTATGGGCTGGATTTTCTCAGCCCCGAGGAGGTGGGCATGGAGGCAGAACTGCCGGTAAAGTAGCAGAAAGTGGGGGCGGATGGCAAACCCACCCCCATCCCACCTCTGTGCCCTTTTGCCAGGAGATGGGAAGATGTGCTGCTTCTGGTCCCGTCTCCTGGAGGCGGGAAAGGCATTAAATAGAGTCATAGGGCTGGATTTTCTCAATGGAGACGAGTTGGAGGCGGGACTGCTGCTTGTCATGTCAATTTCCCGCCTCCATCATCGTCTGACCAACCAGAGGGATTTTCCCCTGATTGACCTTGTTAAGCCCGCCCTGCGGGCTCAGCAGGCCAATTAGGGAGGGGGCGCCACTCAATATCCGGTCCGGGGCGCTAACAGGGCATTGCACACTCGACTGGCATCACGATCTGCCAGCGCAGGAGATTGTGGCGGTAGTGTTTAGCGCCACCGCAAAATGTCTAGTTAATTTCGTGAGCGGCACAAACATCGCCGTGCCCGGGCGCTAGTTGCTTTGTGCCCCATTAGCGCCCTCTTAAGGTGCTAATGGGAGGTGCAAACCAGCTGAATTTTCCCCCCTATGACTCTATAGGAGACATAAATAGGTCATCAGAACATGACTTGAACATAGGAATATAGGAACATAGAAATGGAGCCGTTTTCTCAGCACCACGAGCTTCATCTGGCATATCAGACCCGCTTGCTGTATTGCTTAGGAACATAGGAGTAGGCCATTTAGCCCCTCGAGCCTGTTCCGCCATTCAATGAGTTCATGGCTGATCTGTGACCTAACTCCGTTTACCTGCCTTTGTCCCATATCCATAGCACAGGAATAAAAAATACCTATAGCATGGAAACCATTAAAGGAGAGAACTATGAGGGAAAATAAGTTTAATTCCATTTTATTTAGATATTTGCAAAATAAATGACGTGTATTAAAGAGATGTTAATTTAAAGTATGCCTTAAAAGCTGTATACTATAAGCTGCAGTTGAGTAGCTGTATAACTGTTAACCTTTTATGGGCCATGATAAAAATGTTTGCATGCAAAACAGAAATATAATGTTATATTTTCTTCAGAGTTCTAAACTTCTTTTTTATGACCTTTTTTGTGCCAATGGTGGGAAATGGAAGACCTTCTATTTTGGACTCGAAAGGTCAGCATCAAGCATGCCCAGGTCAGACATAGCATAGTTAGAGGCAGAATAAGGCTTCCTTTACACCAATGCTTTTTCCCCTGAATCACAGAAAAGGACCCTCTGTTGCACCAGAATGACACTTTTTTTTTGTTTCCCACACCTACTATTGTATGTCCCCAGCCCACCACCAAGTGAGTTCTCAGTTTAGGGTGAATTAGTGCCAAGTTGAAAGCAGTTTTACATTAAGGGCCAAATTCTGGTAGGAACTGGGTTGAGACTCAGATTTATTTCACATAGCATAGATTCTCATCTTATCAATCTTGGCTAGATTTTAACCCAGAGGTGAAAGGCTAGTGTTTATCCCACTGCACCATCCAATTCCCACAACTTCTCGTTTTCTGATTTTGTTTTCAGAGAACACACTTTACACTCATTCGCGAAAGCTTTCCATCGTATATTGGGAAAACTGACCACTTTCATTAATGTTGTTAATGCTATTTGCTTCCCCCTTCTTCTGAAGGCAATGGATTATGCTGAGCTATTGTTCCATGGATACCAGCAAGCCTTTGGTGCCTCCTCTGAAGGAACATTTGTTTTCTTATGTGAGTCTAGACAAGGGGGTGAATTGCAACCTTCACCACTCGGGTGGTCAGAGTCATAGAGTTATACAGCACAGAAAGAGGCCCTTCCGCCCATCGTGTCTGCGCCGGCCATCAAGCCCTGTCTATTCTAATCCCATTTTCCAGCACTTGGCCCGTAGCCTTGTATGCTATGGTGTTTCAAGTGCTCATCTAAATGCTTCTTGAATGTTGTGAGGGTTCCTGCCTCTACCACCCTTTCAGGCAGTGAGTTCCAGATTCCAACCACCCTCTGGGTGAAAAAGTTTTTCCTCAAATCCCCTCTAAACCTCCTGCCCCTTACCTTGAAACTATGCCCCCTGGTTATTGACCCCTCTACTAAGGGGAAAAGTTTCTTTCTATCTACCCTATCTATGCCCCTCATAATTTTGTACACCTCAATCAGGTCCCCCCTCAGCCTTCTCTGCTCTAAGGAAAACAACCTCAGCCTGTCCAGTCTCTCTTCATAGCTGAAGCACTCCAGCCCAGGTAACATCCTGGTGAATCTCCTCTGCACCCTCTCCAATGCAATCACATCCTTCCTATAGTGTGGTGACCAGAACTGCACACAGTATTCCAGCTGTGGCCTAACTAGCGTTTTGTACAGCTCCATCATAACCTCCCTGCTCTTATATTCTATGCCTCGGCTATGAAGGCAAGTATCCCATATGCCTTTTTAACCACCTTATCTACCTGTCCTGCTGCCTTCAGGGATCTATGTACATGCACACCAAGGTCCCTCTGATCCTCTGTAATTCCTAGGGTCCTACCATTCATTGTGTATTCCCTTGCCTTGTTAATCCTCCCAAAATGCATCACCTCACACTTTTCAGGGTTCAATTCCATTTGCCACTGTTCTGCCCATCTGACCAACCCGTCTATATCGTCCTGTAGCCTGAGGCTTACCTCCTCGCTATTTACCACTCCACCAATTTTCGTGTCATCTGCGAACTTACTGATCATACCTCCTACATTCATATCGAAATCATTAATGTACACTACAAACAGCAAAGGACCCAGCACTGATCCCTGCGGTACACCACTGGACACAGGCTTCCAGTCACAAAAACAACCTTCGACCATCACCCTCTGCCTCCTGCCACTAACCCAATTTTGGATCCAATGTGCCAAATTGCCCTGCATCTCATGGGCTCTTACCTTCTTGACCAGTCTCCCATGCGAGACTTTGTCAAAAGCCTTACGGAAGTCCATGTAGACTACATCAACTGCATAACCCTCATCCATGCACCTAGTCACCCCCTCGAAATATTCAATCAAATTGGTTAGGCATGATCTCCCCCTGACAAAGCCACATTGACTATCCTTAATTAATCCTTGCCTCTTCAAGTAGAGACTAATTCTGTCCCTCAGAATTTTTTCCAATAATTTCCCTACCACTGATGTTAGGCTCTCTGGCCTGTAATTCCCTGGTTTATCCCTACTACCCTTCTTGAATAATGGTACTATATTAGCTGTCCTCCAGTCCTCTGGCACCTCCCCTGTGGCCAGAGAGGATCTGAAAATTTGTGTCAGAGCCCCTGCAATCTCCTCCCTTGCCTCACACAGCAGCCTGGGATACATCTCGTCTGGGCCTGGGGATTTATTCACTTTTAAGCCCACTAAAACCGCTAGTACCTCCTCCCTCTCAATACTAATTTGTTCAAGTATATCACAATCCCCCTGCTTGATTTCTATGCCTACATCGTCCTTCTCCATAGTGAACACAGATGCAAAATATTCATTCAAAACCTCACCCACATCTTCTGCTCTACACACAGATTGCCACTTTGGTCCCTAATGGGCCCTACTCTTTCCCTGGTTATCCTCTTGCCCTTAATATACGTATAAAACACCTTGTGATTTTCCTTTATTTTGCCCGCCAGTGTTTTTTCATGCCCCCTCTTCGCTCTCCTAATTTCTTTTTTAAGTACCCCCCTACACTTTCTATACCCCTCTAGGGCTTCCACTGTTTTTAGTCCTTTGTATCTGCCAAAAGCCTCCCTTTTTTCCCTAATCCATTCTGGGTGAATGGATCGGATACCCTTTGCAGAACCCCACTGATTTTCCAGCCCATTGATTTCTAAAACTGTAACAAGGAAACTGGCAGGAGATAACTGCAGCCAGGCAACCTGGGTGAGGATGGCAAGGAAGAGATCATCTTTGTCTCTGAAGAAAACACGTCAAATCATTGATGATCTGAACCATTAAGGAAGATCCTACGCCACAATCTGCAAAGAACTCAGCTTAGCAAAAAACGGTGTTGCAACGGTGTGGGCCAACAGAGGAAAAATCAAGTCTGGTACCGTTAAAGATGAAACGCCAATCCAGAGAAGCTGTTGATGTTGATCCATGAAGACCTTGATGAAGGAGTCTATCACTGGTGTAAAACAGCCAGAGAGAGTAACATTACATGTTGGGCGATGTGTTAACATGCAAAGCTTGAACATCTGCCAGTCATTTCTGGAAGGAAAGAAGGAAGGAAGGAAAGAAGGAAGGAAAGAAAGAAGGAAAGAAAGAAAGAAGGAAAGAAAGAAGGAAAGAAAGAAAGAAAGACTTATATAGCGCCTTTCTCAACCTCAAGATGTTCCAAAGCTCTTTACAGCCAATGAAATACTTTTGAAGTGTAGTCAGTGTTAACAAGGTAGAAACAGAGTGAATTGAGAAAAGCATGAATAATATGAAGCAATCTATGCTGTATAGTTTTTTTTAACAGAATAAAATGATGTTCATCATTTCAAATTATTTGTTTCTTCATTTTTCTGACGCAACATATCGCTAAACCCGACTATAGTGAACACCTTGATATAATTATCTTTTCTGCCGGTCCCAAGGGACGTTCGCTATAGTGAAGTTCAACTGTACTCCAAACAGGTGGAATAATATGCAAATATATATGATTTTAAAAGTATTTTTTGGGAATCTTGACGTTATAATGTCAGAGTCAGGATGCTTTATCTTCTTTATACATCTCTGTAGTGCCTTGGCACATTTTTTCTACATTACAGACGCCATATAAATGTAAGTTGTCATTACTGTTGCTTTAAATGTGTTATTGCCAAATAACACAGCTCCAGCCACCCCTTCCATTACCTGTATGAATTGCCTAGTTGGAGGTTTGCTTACTAAGAATCCTGAGTATGTACACTTCAGGGAGGAATGGTGTACCTGAGAAAGATCGAATCTTTAGTGTTTAAAGTGAAAGTATTTGGCATGGAAGGTGGGCCAGCACTTTAAGTGAGAAATCTATAAATTCAATCAATACAGGTATATACATGTGTAACTATGCGGGTGCTGATATGACTGTTCCCATTGATTACTGGTTGATATGAATGCCTATGATTCGTGTGGTGCTTCACATATCAATGGCGCGATCCTCAAAAGGAGTGAGAATCTTACATTCAATACTTGCTGTGTACTCACTGTGTCAGCCGTGGTTTGGTGGTAGCACTCTGCACAGTCGGAGGTGCTGTCCTTCAAATGAGACGTTAAACCGAGGCTCCGTCTATCCTCTCAGGTGGACGTAAAAGATCCCACGGCACTATTTCGAAGAAAAGCAGGGGGGCGTTCTCCCCGGTGTCCTGGGCCAATATTTAACCCTTCAAACAACATCACCAAAAAAAAGAGTATCTGTTCATTATGACATCGCTGTTTGTGGGATCTTGCTGTGTGCAAGTTGGCTGCTGTGTTTCCCGACATTACAGATTCAGATTCAGATTCAGATTAGATTTATTTGCTATATGTAACAAGTACAATGGAATGCTTGTTCCCCGTAGGGACGCGTCAGCTATACATACAGCGCCGCGTTCAGAGTCAAAGCAATGGCTTCCCGTGGCAGTGGGAGCACGATGTCCCTCAGCCGCTCTGTCCTCCTCTTCAACGCGGCCTCCTCCTCACTGAACAACAGTTCAAAAGATATTTTATTGGCTGTAAAGCGCTTTGTAACGTCCTGAGGTTTTGAAAGGCGTGATATCAATTTCTTTCTTTACCTCTTGTAGTTTTCCAGTGATAGTTTCCAGTTTCTGTCTTGGAAGGCTAAAGTGGGTGAAAGTCCAGCAGTGACAAAGGCTAGCATTTTAAGTCAGGGAGCACACTGAAAATATCACTGCAGAAATGTTATAAGAAAAGTTCCCACGGTATATTCCTGACAAAAACATATTCCACTTTTCATAAATGCCACAATGCATTAAGGCAGAAATGTCTCAGCAAAGAACAAAGCAACTAGGATTTCCAACAAAAATATCAGAGTAGAAATTAGTGTTTGGGTTGTTAATGCATGAACGTTTGAGGTGCTTGTATCAAAGTTCCTCTCTCTCTGCTAGTTTAATGGAAGTGTTAACTGTTTTCAGTAGGAGCTAAGCAAGCTGGCTCAGTATTATATTAGGTAGCGCACTTACCCACTGGGCCAGCGAGGGAGCTTGCAAGTGGCATTTGAATCACTTCCTCTGCATTTGCAGACCAGGTGCTGAATTAAAATGGACACTTACCTAAATATGTGAGTCTAAACAATGAGTATCGGTAGACTATTCAACCAGAGCTCAGCCTGACCTTGTCCCCATTTGACATCCGCAAACATAAACTCACCAGCAGGAGTTAAGTAGTTTCCAAATTTGATTTATTGCCATGTTTTTCTCTCAAGTGGACTAATCTGCAAATGATATTTTTTGCAAGCCCCCTTTCCTTCTGCTGGCTCTGAATTCTCCTCACACCTATGTTGCACTACACGGTCAAACAGGCAAGAGGCCTTGTGTGTGACCATCTGTTACCTTGTTTATAGTAGAAGATAGAAGTGAAGTCAATGCTGAATTTGGTCACTGTACACCGATGCCACTAGAATGAAGTGGAACTATTGTGGGTTTTAGACACCAGAAGGCTCTACAATCACAGTCATGCCACTGAAGACATAATAGCCCTGGAATAAATGAATTTGCTCCACATAAACCATTTCATAATCACAGCAGGCTTACTGCTAACTACTTTTTTTAAATATACAAACTTTATTTTGTGAAGCCAATCAATGCAAATCAAAGAGAGAACCAGGATTAAATAGCGCTTCATCACATCCTCAGGACATCCCAAAACACTGGCCCTGAAATTGCGGCCGGTGGCATAGCAATGGAGTATGCCATCGACCTCCGAACCGAAAGCGTGCTTACCTGTTGCTAGGCCCCAAATGAAAAGTTGCTGTCAGACGCTGCAGAGTTGAGCGCGGCGCAGTGGCCCAAGGAACCCAGGGGCGCACTGTGTGCGTAAGTGTACCTGGGGTCACGTGGGGCGGTGCTCCAAACAGGAAACAGAAGGTCTCTCATTCTCCCCCATGAGATACTGTGGTATTTTCTAGGGAGAATATAGCTGCTAAAGTTTTTATGCATTTTGTACCATGAAAGGTCACCTGAAGATACAGTGAGGGGAGTAAGGGAAGTGTATTTTTGATTTTTTTTTTTACTTGCTAAACTGTCAATTCCCCGAACAGTCTCTCGCTCTACCCAGTCTGGATTTACATTCCGTTTCATATGTATTTAAACAAAAAAGCATCAGATGAAGATTTTTTTTATTGACGGGTGACCCCTTATGCTGTGCAAACAAGCTGTTGCGCCTGTTTGCACCAGCCGTAAGATTTTAGCCCAACACTGTGCCAGAAATTAGGATTTCAATGTCGGAGCGGATGATCTGTCAAGTCGGAACTTGACAGATCGTAAGTTCAGGATTTAGTGCATGCGCTGAAATCTCAAACTTGCTGTCTATTTCAAAGGCGGTATGAGAGTACGCCGCCATACCGACTGCAAATTCTGCCTCATTGCTTTTAAAGCTCAGTTGGTGTTGTTATGTAGGAAAACACGCAGTCAATTTATACACAGCAAGCTCCCAGAAACTACAATTGAGATAACATAAGAACATAAGAAGTAGGAGCAGGAGTAGGCCATACGGCCCCTCGGGCCTGCTCCGCCATTCAATAGGATCATGGCTGATCCGAACTTAGACTCACGTCCACTTCCCTGCCCTCTCCCCATAACCCCTTATTCCCTTATCAGCTAGGAAACTGTCTATCTCCATTTTAAATGTATTTAATGTCACAGCTTCCACAGCTCTCTGAGGTAGCAAATTCCATAGATTTACTACCCTCTGAGTGAAGAAGTTTCTCCTCATCTCAGTTTTGAAAGGGCAGCCCCATATTCTAAGATTATGCCTCCTAGTTCTAGTCTCACCCATCAGTGGAAACATCCTCACCGCACCCACCCGATCAAGCCCCCTCACAATCTTATATGTTTCGATAAGATCGCCTCTCATTCTTCTGAATTCCAATGAGTAGAGGCCCAACCTACTCAACCTTTCCTCATAAGTCAACCCCCTCATCTCCGGAATCAACCGAGTGAACCTTCTCTGAACTGCCTCGACAGCAAGTATATCTTTTCTTAAATATGGAAACCAAACCTGTATGCAGTATTCCAGGTGTGGCCTCACCATTACCCTGTATAACTGCAGCAATTGACCAGTTAATCTTTTTTTTGGTGGTGTGGAAGGGGAAATGTTGGCCCTGGATACCAGAGGAACTCTCTATTCTTCTTTGCGTCCACCTGAGCAGGTGGGACGGTGGTTTAACCTCTCGTCCCACAGATGACGCCTCTGACAGGGCAGCACTCCCTCAGTAGGGCACTGACGCGACAACCCAAATTACATGCTCAAGTCTCTGGAGTGAGCTGGAATCCAAAACCTTCTGAATCTGCGACAGGAGTGAGACCAACTGAGCCAAACAGGGAACGGAGTCAAACATCCTAAGACACGTCACAGGAGCGATTATTAAATAACATTTGACACCGAGCCACATAAGGAGATATTAGGGCTTATGACCAAAAAGCTTGGTCAAAGAGGTAGGTCTTATGGATCATCTTAAAGGAGGAGAGAGGTAGCGAGACGGAGAGGATTATACAAACTACTATTTTTTTCTTCATAGTACAGTTTCTATTTACGAGTAATTGTGATTGAACAATCAGGCTAGGTGCATTGAGTAGTTGCACTTTTAGTAGGAATTACATCTGAGTGTCTTGTCCGGTTGCCTTCAGTGTGATTTTTGCAGGTAAAATCAGACTGAATCCAATCTCTCGGTACGTCACCAGCACGCTGCAATTCATTTTATTGATTTTACTCGCCATTCACCAGTCTTTCAGCAGGCTTCTTTTTTCCTGCTCTAAACTACTTCTGAATGGAAAGCAGTGGGAGGAAAGTTTGAAATAATAGCTGTAATTAGTCCCAAATACTTTAGCAAGGGGATTGCGGCGCAGAATGAATGTGAAGCCTTGTACATTTCAGCGTGTTGCTGGTGTGTTGACAACATTTGAAGACACATGTCCCTCACTTCCCTCTTTTTATTTTTTGGGACTGATCTGTTAACAACCGCGACAAGGGGTTTGGGCCTGTTGCCATCACCGACCAATATTCAACGCCTCACCCTTTGACCACCTTTGACCTGACCGTGGAACCTCCAGGATGCCACTGGGATGCCCCAGGACTCGGCTATGTACCGGACCCCAAATACAGGTGGATCAGACATCGGCAGGGCTGCCCAAGACCCTAAATGTCCTTCATTCATGCCCCAGGCAGCCAAACAGCAGATGTCTCGGGTTCATTCAACCAATGCTTAACCAAAGTCACAGAAAGACCTGCCCACTTCCTTCCAGCTGCTCGGCAATAAGTTGATTGTGGTATTTGAGGCGATCTCGCAAGAAGGGGCTGAAAATCTCATTCGATGCGTGCCTGAAACTGTATGGTACTTCTACAAGTTGTCAGGTGTTTGTAGTTTATTGGTTCCAGGTAGAGATAGATACCTGCTAAATCACACTTAAAGCAATAAGACAAGATGCTCAGACGTAATTCATACTGAAAGCTCAATGACACAACATATCCAGCCTGATTGTTCAGTCACAATTACTTGTAAATATAAATTGCAGCAAAATTATACTGCACAGCAAAGAATTAGTAGTTTGCAATTTTGTGCATTAATATTTGTGAAATCACAACCAGAATTGTTAGTTTTATGATCCAGTTACATAGTTGTCTCTAATTAACAGAGGCCCTAATAAACTGGGCCTATCCACGTAGGTTATATTAATAATAAAGCCAGAACCACATTGTAATTATACATGCAAAGCATTTGTCAATGTTCATCCAGCTGCTTAGTGGGAAAGCCGTATTGGTGCTAACTTGACAAGCCTGGTCTAGCCTCAATAGGGGCTCGGCAGTCATTTCTACCCAGAGACTGTGAATGTTTTGTGTTCAATCAGACCAAAGGCTGTATTGTCTGTCTCTGTGTTGATGCAGGAGCCTAGCAGAACCATAGGGTGCACAGCTGGCTGAGAGAGCATCGGTGCAAGAACAGGGATGCCTGAAATGCCTAAGCCTAGAGGAGATCACTAAAGTGACAAGCATGGTCAGATAAGTTATTTGCATGTGAAATCCTTCTTAATCTCCACTGTTGTGATTTTCTGTCTATTTTGCCTCATCTTTTTTTTTTGCTTTATTCCCACAGTCTTGCTCTGCTCACCACCCCCCACCCCTCCCCCCCACCTTCAGTTTGGGCAAGGCAAAATTATGTCAAATTAATGTTTAATTATAAGAACCATTAAAAATATTACCTGCTTTCTAATTTAGATCCTGAAAGAAGACTGTCCCACTAGCACGTAAGGCCAAAGCTATACATTTTGAGACAATTAATATTGTCAATCATGGATGAATAAAGTCATAAGGAAACAAAGCCTTTCCACCATCTACAAGGCACAAGTCAGGAGTGTGATGGAATACTCTCCACTTGCCTGGATGAGTGCAGCTCCAACAACACTCAAGAAGCTCGACACCATCCAGGACAAAGCAGCCCGCTTGATTGGCGCCCCATCCACCACCTTAAACATTCACTCCCTCCACCACCGGCACACTGTGGCTGCAGTGTGTACCATCTACAAGATGCACTGCAGCAACTCGCCAAAGCTTCTTCGGCAGCACCTCTCAATCCCGCGACCTCTAACATCTAGAAGGACAAGGGCAGCAGGCGCATGGGAACACCACCACCTCCAAGTTCCTCTCCAAGTCACACACCATCCTGTCTTGGAAATATACTACCGTTCCTTCATCGTTGCTGGATCAAAATGGAACTCCCTCCCTAACAGCACTGTGGGAGTACCTTCACCACATGGACTGCAGCGGTTCAAGGTGGCGGCTCACCACCACCATCTCAAGGGCAATTAGGGATGGGCAATAAATGCTGGCTTTGCCAGCGATGCCCACATCCCATGAACAAATAAAAAAAACATTTGAGGGTAAGGAAAGAGGCATACATTAAGTACATAGACAGCAAGGGAGTGTAAGATAAGGGAGAATATGAAGCGATTAGGAGAGAAGTAAAAAAAAATTAGGAAGGCAAAGCGGGACCATGAAATTAATTATCAAGGAACATAAAACAAAATAGTAAAATATTTTGCAGGCAAATCAATAAAAAAAGGAAGGTTGGGATAGGAATAGGGCCATTAAGGGATAGACAGGATAATACCACAGGTAACGATAGAGAGATGGCAAAAAGATTAAATAATTATTTTGCTTCAGTATTTACCAGGGAGATAGAACAGGTGGACATGTCATTGGATGATGAGATTAGTAATGAGGTAAGTACATTTAAAATAAAAAGAGAGGATATATTAAATAAACTAATCAAACTCAAAGAGGATAAAACCCCTGGTCCGGATGGATTGCATCCACGCATTTTAAAAGAATCTAGGGAAGAGATAGCAGAGGCATTACTACATATATTTAATAATTTGCTAGAAAATGGTGTAGTGCCAGAGGACTGGCTGATAGCTAATGTAATACTGATATTTAAGAAGGGGGATAGAACGTATCCATGGAATTATAGACCAATCAGCTTAACATCGGTGGTCAGAAAAATAATGGAATCCCTACTAAAAGAGAAAACATCTAGAAACCAAAAACATAGTAATGAATAGTCAGCATGGATTTCAAAAGGGAAAGTCTTGCTTGACCAACCTCATTGAATTCTTTGAAGAGGTATCAGAGAGAGTAGACGATGGTAATGCAGTAGATGTAATTTATCTAGATTTTCAAAAGGCCTTCGATAAGGTACCCCATAATAGACTGATGAACAAGGTCAGAGAATGCAGTCAGGGGACAAGTAGCAGAATAGATCGCTAGCTGGCTTCAAGGCAGAAAGCAGAGAGTGGGGGTAAAAGGTAGCTATTCAGAGTGGCAGAAGGTGGGTAGCGGTGTTCCACAAGGGTCAGTGCTGGGACCACTGTTGTTCTCAATTTATATTAATGATTTAGACTTTGGAATCAAAAACACAATTTCTAAATTTGCGGATGACACGAAATTGAGGGCAATAGTCAATATTGAGGAGGACTGCAGCAAATTACAGAAGGACATTAATAAACTTGCAAAATGGGCATATAATTGGCAAATGAAGTTCAACACATAAATGTGAGGTATTACATATTGGTAGGAAGAATAGGGAGGTCACTTATTACTTGGAGGGTGCGAGTCTAGGTGGGGTAAAGGAGCAAAGGGATCTCGGAGTACAAATACACAAATCACTAAAAGTTGCGACACAGGTTAGCAAGGCCATAAAAAAAGCAAACTAAGCACTAGGGTTTATTTCTAGAGGTATAGAATTGAAAAGTAGGGAAGTTATGCTAAACCTGTATCGAATCTTGGTTAGATCACACTTAGAGTACTGCGTGCTGTTCTGCTCGCCATATTATAAAAAGGATATAGAGGCACTGGAGAGGGTGCAGAGAAGATTTATAAGGATGATACCAGAAATGCGAGGGTATACATATCAGGAAAGGATGTACAGGCTGGGTCTCTTTTCTCATGAATAAAGAAAGCTGAGGGGTGACCTAATAGAGGTCTTTAAAATTATTAAAGGTTTTGATAGAGTGGACACAGAGAGAATTTTTTTTTAAATTCTTATGTGGGACGTGGGCGCCGCTGGCAAGGCCAGCATTTATTTTCCATCTGTAATTGCCCTTGAGAAGGTGGTGGTGAGCCACCTTCTTGAACCGCTGCAGTCCATGTGGTGAAGGTACTCCCACAGTGCTGTTAGGGAGGGAGTTCCAGGATTTTGACCCAGCGATGATGAAGGATCGGCGATATACTTCTAAGTCAAGCTGGTGTGTGACTTGGAGGGGAACTTGGAGGTGGTGGTGTTCCCATGCATCTGCTGCCCTTGTCCTTCTAGGTGGAAGAGGTCACGGGTTTGGGAGGTGCTGCCGAAGAAGCCTTGGCAAGTTGCAGCAGTGCATCTTGTAGATGGTACACACTGCAGCCACGGTAGGCCGGTGGTGGAGGGGGTGAATGTTTAAGGTGGTGGATGGGGTGCCATTCAAGCGGGCTCCTTTGTCCTGGATGGAGTCGAGCTTCTTGAGTGTTGTTGGAGCTGCACTCATCCAGGCAAGTGGAGAGAATTTCATCAGACTCCTGACTTGTGCCTTGTAGATGGTAGAAAGGCTTTGGTGAGTCAGGAGGTGAGACACTCGCCACAGAATACCTAACCTCTGACCTGCTCTTGTTGCCACAATATTTATGTGGTTGGTCCAGTTAAGTTTCTGGTCAATGGTGACCCCCAAGATGTTGATGGTGGGGGATTCGGTGATGGTAATACCAATGAATGTCAAGGGGACGTGGTTAGACTCTTACTTGTTGGAGATAGTCATTGCCTGGCACTTCCGTGGCGCGAATGTTACCTGCCACTTATCAGCCCAAGCCTGAACGTCGTCCAGGTCTTGTTGCATGCGGGCATGGACTGCTTCATTATCTGAGGAGTTGTGAATGGCGCTGAACACTGTGCAGTCATCAGCAAACATCCCCATTTCTGACCTTATGTTGGAGGGAAGGTCATTGATGAAGCAGCTGAAGATAGTTGGACCTAGGACACTGCCCTGAGGAACTCCTGCAGCGATGTCCTGGGGCTGTGATGATTGACCTTCAACCACCACAACCATCTTCCTTTGTGCTAGGTATGACTCCAGCCAGTGGAGCGTTTTCCCCCCGATTCCCATTGACTTCAGTTTTACTAGGGCTCCTTGATGCCACACTCAGTCAAATGCTGAAATGTTTCCACTTGTGGGGAAGAGCATAACTAGAGGCCACCAATATAAGATAGTCACCAAGAAATGCAGTAGGGAATTCAGAAGAAACTTCTTTACCCAAAGGGTGGTGAGAAAGCAGAACACACTACCACAGAGAGTGGAAAGTATAGATGCATTTAAGGGGAGGCTAGACAAGCATATGAGGGAGAAGGGAATAGAGGGTTATGCTGATAGAGTTAGATAAGGAAAAATGGGAGGAGGCTTGAGTGGAGCATAAACGCCGGCATGGACTGGTTGGGCCAAATGGCCTGTTTATGTGCCATATGTCCTATGTAATCCTATGTAATGCTTATAATTACAAGTCCTTTACAATGCTGGAACATAAGATAATCACCTTTCCTCATACCAAATAAATAAGTTGTGTGCACTATATATAGTGCAGAATATCTCACTTGAAATGTGATTACACAAACACATTTATACGTTAGTGGATCTCCTGGGGCACAATAAATCATAATAAACCAGGCATACTTCCCCAACAGAGGAGAGAGGGCCACCTGGAGCTCCAGGCTGGGATCAAGGCCTGGATCATCCAAGAGAAAATCTTTTCCCAAAAAAACGATTTGTACAGTGACCCCTTTACAGAGGAGGCTGTTGGAGGAGTGGGCGGGTGTAGGTACATCATCTTCCTGGAAAGGGCCCCAAACTCCTCTGTGGGACCTTCTGGCCTAGTGTCCATGGTGAGTTCTCCAGATGTGCTCCTAGTGCATCAACCAAATGAAAGGACCTCGCTGACCTTGTGAACTTCAGCGGGGTCAGTGGCAGAGGGTCTGGGTATAGCCAGCTTGGCACTTATGTGGAGATGCGCCATTTCCCCGTGAACTTTCAGGGCCGATGTGTTCGACAAAAGAGAGGAGGATTTTATGGTATATTTGAGAATGCACTATTGTACTAATCTCTTTTAAATATTGTTGGAGCTAAGAAGAATATTAGTTAAAAGAAATGAATGTAAAATAGAGTAAATGGTAGAAAGATATACAATACTGTAAAATGAATTTAATTGAAAAAGAAGATGAAATTGTACATTGGAAATCTTTTATATAATTGTAGGTTATTTTAATTCCAGTTGCCTTTGTTCATAAGATTCATTACAAATTAGTTGTGAATAAAGGAATTTGGAGTTAAAATAAATGAACGTGAAATATATGAAATAATGTATTAAAATGCATATGCAATGTGGTGATGTTATGATTGCCACTAATGGCAAGGGCCTCGCCCGCTGGCTTTGCGTATTAGGATACTGTAAGCAAGCTACCCATGGAATTCCCAAGGTGAGCAGCCAATGGGCAAGACCCCTTGCCAGGTGCCAGCCTTGGCTCAGTGGGTTCAAATCCCACTCCAGCGACACTCTAGTGCAGTACTGAGGGAATGCTGTATTGTTGGAGGTGCCGTCTTTCAGATGAGATGTTAAAGTGAGGTGCTGTCCGTCCCTCTCAGAATGTAAAAGATCCCACAGCACTATTTGAAGAAGAACAGCGGAGTTCTCCTCGGTGTCATGGTCTATCTCCCTACCAACATCACCATAAACAGATTATCTGGTCCTTAACCTCATTGCTGTTTATGGGACCTTGCTGTGTCCAAGTTGGCTGCAGTGTTTCCTGACATTAAAACAGTTCAAAAGCTGTTTCATTGTCTGTAAAGCACTTTGGCATGACCTGAGTTCATGAAAGGTGCTAAATGAATGCAAGTTCTTTACTAAAATTAGCCCTCTAGTGTGTGTATACATAATATTATTTGTGTAGATGAATCTTTTTCTGTGTTTATTTGGTATCATTTGCAGGGAGTATTTTGTATATAGATATAATAAAAATATTGATAGAATTTTCTACTTGTGTGAGTGTCAGGTTGTGTGGTGGGGAGGGCGTTGTATTTCTGCTGGCGAGTATTGAACAGTGAGTGTGTCGTGAAGCAGGAAGTTGAAACATGGGGGCTATTCTGCTGAGGTCTACTGCCTGGCAAGGCATATCGGGAACTTGGGCATGAGCTGTGCATAATTTAAACACGCTGGTAATTTGTGCACAACGTGTGCCTGAATTTATGATATGGACTCCCAGTGGACAAGGCTTATCCCTAGGATCGCAGCGTTGGAAAATTACACCTATAGGGCTCGATTTTCCAAGCCCCGTGGAGGCGGGTTTGGAGGCAGGAGTGGTGGGATAATTGCAGAATCGGGGGGCAGGAACCCATCCCGCCCCCAACCCGCCTCCGTGCCAATGTCCCAGGAGGCAGGTATCCAACCTGTGCTGGAAGCCGCCTCCCCGAGGCGGGAAGGGGGTTAGTGCCAATTAACTGCCTGTTAACAGGTAGTTAACAGGCAGTTTTTTGCCTAATCCCTATTTTCAGCCCTGAAGTGTGGGCTTCCCGACGGCTCTGAACCACGCCAAGTTAGCGAGGTGGACCGT
The DNA here is from genome assembly GCF_052327205.1 of Somniosus microcephalus. NCBI lineage: Eukaryota > Metazoa > Chordata > Chondrichthyes > Squaliformes > Somniosidae > Somniosus > Somniosus microcephalus. The sequence continues at coordinate 102,052,855 of NC_141001.1, forward strand.
CGGTCTGAAGGGGTTGGAGGGGTCGAGATGTCCGTTGTACAGGTGAGTGATGGGTGCATGTGTGCAGAGGTAAGTGTGTGAGGTGAGTGTAAAGTGTTTTAATAAGTTTTACTTACCTTTACTTTCTCCTGCAGGCTTCCTTCCTTCAGTTCTTGGGAGTCCCTCAGCTCACCGGCACAGAAAGCAGAATGGCCGCTGAACTGTCGAAAGCTGCAGCATTCTGCTTTCTGGTCTGGAGAGATATCTCTAACTGAGTCTGAGTAGATGGACTCAAGTTAGAAGACAGATTGTCAGTGTTTGACAGCTTCACAGAGCCGTCAAACGCTGATTTTTCATCTGTCAAAAGCTCTTGACAGATGAAATGTCAATCGCTGACGTCACCAGTAGCCAGGTGTCCCTTAATTGGCCTGCTGAGCCCGCTGGGTGGGCTTAACAAGGTCAATCAAGGGAAAATAGCGTGGGTTGGCCACAAGTTGATGGAGGCGGGACTACAACCCAAAAAGTGGGAGTCCCGCCTCCATCATGTCCCCATTGATAAATTCGAGCCTATAGTGTTTAAGTGGTAGATTTAATTTCATTGGAGAAGGGGTTGTGTTGGATTTTGATGCGTGTGCGAAGTTGGGTATGTGAAGGGTGAAGGGTTGGAATTTGGGTTGAGTGGTGAGATGGTATTAAATGTTAGAGCAAGAAGGAAGGAGATAGAATGGGTTCTGAAAGCACTGGGACAGGGTCCAGGGTTAGATAGCACTGGGTGGGGGTGTTACCAGGGTATGGCAGCATGGTGCAGTGGGGTCTCGGGATCTGTCAGCAGTGTGAAGGGGTGCCTGAGCTGTGGCACCTTTGCGAAGTAGCACTGGGGAGGACCTTGGGGTTTAGCAGAATTGGAAAGATGGCTCCTAAGGTCTGATAGTACTGGGAGGAAAGATTTGTCAGCACTGGGAGCGGGTGCTAGGGTGTGGGAGCATGGAGTAGGGTTGAATGGCAAATCGATGTCCCTCTCTTCTGGTAGTCATGTAGTCATAGAGTCATAGAGTCATAGAGTTTTACAGCACAGAAAGAGGCCCTTCGGCCCATCGTGTCTGCGCCGCCCATCCATCCCTGTCCAGTCTAATCCCATTTTCCAGCATTTGGTCCATAGCCTTGTATGCAATGGCATTTCAAGTGCTCATCCAAATGCTTCTTGAATGTTGTGAGGGTTCCTGCCTCTACCACCCTTTCAGGCAGTGAGTTCCAGCTTCCAACCACCCTCTGGGTGAAAAAGTTCCTCCTCAAATCCCCCCTAAATCTCCTGCCCCTTACCCTGAATCTGTGCCCCCTTGTTATTGACCCCCCTACTAAGGGGAAAAGTTCCTCTTTATCTACCCTATCTATGCCCCTCATCATTTTGTACACCTCAATCAGGTCCCCCCTCAGCCTCCTTTGCTCCAAGGAAAACAACCCCAGCCTGTAGAGTCTCTCTTCATAGCTAAGGTGCTCCATCCCAGGTAACATCCTGGTGAATCTTCTCTGCACCCTCTCCAGAGCAATCACATCCTTCCTATAGTGAGGCGACCAGAACTGCACACAGTACTCCAGCTGTGGCCTCACCAGCGTTTTGTACAGCTCCATCATAACCTCCCTACTCTTATATTCTATGCCTCTGCTAATGAAGGCAAGTATCCCATATGCCTTTTTAACCACCTTATCTACCTGCTCCGCTGCCTTCAGGGATCTATGTACATGTACACCAAGGTCCCTCTGACCCTCTGTACTTCCTAGGGCCCTACCACCCATTGTGTATTCCCTTGCCTTATTTGACCGTCCAAAATGCATCACCTCGCATTTTTCCGGGTTAAATTCCATTTGCCACTTTTCCGCCCATCTGACCAACCCGTTAATATCGTCCTGTAGCCTGAGACTTTCCTCCTCGCAATTTACCACCCCACCAATTTTCGTGTCATCCGCGAACTTACTGATCATACCCTTTACATTCTCATCCAAATCGTTAATGTAGATCACAAACAGCAAGGGACCCAGCACCGATCCCTGAGGTACCCCACTGGACACAGGCTTCCAGTCACAAAAGCAACCTTCGACCATCACCCTCTGCCTCCTGCCACTCAGCCAGTTTAGGATCCAACGCGCCAAGGCCCCCTGGATCCCATGGGCTCTTACCTTCTTGACCAGTCTCCTATGCGGGACTTTGTCAAAAGCTTTACTGAAGTCCATGTAAACCACATCCACAGCATTTCCCTCATCTACACCTCATCCTCCCATTCCTGGTCTCTGCCCAAACCTACCGTTGCCAGACTTAAGATCTGGTCAGGTCTCATCTTCCCAGGCCAAGCATGAGCTCCCCTCAGATGTCTTGCTTGTGTTATAGTCTTATGTTGTTGAACATTGCCAGCTTCCAACTGGATGGATGGGCAGCTGGCACCAGGGAGTGATGAGTGACGTGGGAGGATAATGATGGCAGAAACAGCGAAAGGGAAGGAAGATGGATGGGTGCAGAGAGGAGATGAGGAGGTGGGGAAGTCCAGCAGATTAAGCGAATGGAGCTATTATCCCATCACCTTCCCACATCTCCTCCTATCTTTTCCCCCACAATCATCCCTATGCCTTCTACACCACCAGCCCCCCCTCATCCCTAGCCTTCATTCAAACTTCCCAAATTCCAGCCTATTTTGAACCACCTTTACTTATGAGTAAATTGTATACAAGTACTGTATAAGTGCGTAAAGCAATTGTCAGTTCCCCACTCCGCACAGGGAAACTTGGATAAGGATCACAGATTTTAGGCAAGCTATTTGATTGCTGCAGCATCACAGCTGATCTTGACCTTGTCCTCAGCCGTACCCATATGCATACAATTTTCAGCAGCAGATTACAGGATAAAAATCAGCGTGACAGACCCTGCTTGGCCCTCCCTCTCCCAAATCCCAGGACACTGAGACCAACTGTAGCTTTAACTGAGATTAGCAAACTCAGCACAGCTTTTTGGTCTGGGGGGCCGGGGGGGGCGGAGAGGCCGGGCGGCTGGGGGGGCGGGGGGGGCTGTTCCGTTAATTCGGTGAGCCATTGGCGTGCCATATGTGGAACTTTGACATTGGACAGTACTAGGATCAGGTAACTCATCAACTCAACATGTGTTTAACTTTTTCTTGCCTGCGTGTTTTTTTAAGTCTAATGCCCGTGAGTGGAAGCAGGAAACGCGAGCACTTCAATTATAAAAACAATATATGATAACGTAATGCAGGTGCTCTCTGCCAGAAACCTGCATTGCACCAGTTTCATTTATTTACGGCTGGGCACAGGTCTTAACAAGAACATGTGGTATTGTGGCAGTCCCTTATTAGGAGAACTTCCAGAGAGAAAATCGTTTCCTTTATTCGAACATTCCTAATAAGAAAGCACTGTTAAAACGTGTGTACTGATGATTGTCAATGACATGTCCGGTAAGAAATGGACTCATTACTTAACATCTTTAACAGCAGGATTTCATTAGGTGGGAAGAGGATGTAAAGCTGGCCCATTAAACCTCCACGGTACTATATCATGCTATGGTATGATATGTAAAATCTACTTAAAAAGCCATATGAGATATGCTTGATAGTATGAAAGCAATCAGCACTGATCACAGACTCGGAACACTTAGCTAACTCCATCAAACTTGGACTAGTGCATTTGTAACAACACTGTGTTTGTAATTGGCCATGGAAAAGTACTTGGACACAATGGGCCGTATTTTCTGATCGGAGGCTTCCCTCGTGCGGAGGCCTCCGATCTGGAAAAAATCTACGCCCTTACCCGAGGGCTTCCGAGATGCGTATACTTCCGTTCCTGGGCTGCTCCAACTTGAAATGCGCAGGGCCCACGTATCCCAGAGGCGCAGGCGGTTCGCAAGCGTCCCTGGGATCACGTGGGCCATGGGGAGCCAATAGCAGAAGGGAATCTCCCTTCATACACTTGACAGATAGACCTGTCAAATATATGAATGGAGATCACCCCAAAAACACTTTAAAACATTAAATACATTTTTTTAAATCACATTTTTAAAATTAGTTGAAATTACAATAAATTAAATATTTTAAACAAAAATTGAATTTTTTGAAAAAAATAATTAAAGTTTTTTACGGGGCTAAAAATAAACTTTTTAAAGTATTTTTAAATGCTAAATGAGTGGGGAAAAAAAATTTTTGTTTTACTTTTTTCAAATCTTATGCTGATGAAAGCAGACCTTACGCTGCTTTTACCAGGCATAAGATTTCTAAGGGTTTTCAGCGGGCAGAGGCTCTCCAGAAAGCGGAACTCTCCGCCCGCAGAGGCCCTTCTCCAGGGCAGGCGTCCGATCTAGCAAGAGCATTCTTGACAGATTGGAAATGCCGGTTTTCAGCGCATGCGCTTGGCATGCCTGAAACCGGCATTTCCGATGTCCCTATGGGTGTGTACACAGCCCGTACCCACCCGTGAGGATTGGAATATACGGCCCAATGTAATATAGCTTAAATTCATTGTTGATACTTCAATGTTATCAATAAGTGACTGTGTCAAATCTTCTGTGCCCCCAAAACTCTTTAAAGTTTAAATGGAACCAAAATAGAAACAATATCAAGGGTTTGAAGGAGCGATACTGTATGCAGGCACTATGCATATGTGCAACGAGACCAGGAACTGCCTCTTCAGTTCCAGCTACTAAAGTAAAGTAGCGCAGAACACTGGAAACCTGAAACAAAATCAGAAAATGCTGGAAACACACAGCAAGTTAGTCAGCGTCTGCGGAGGGAACAGGCAGGCTTACAATTTGGGTGCGGACCCTTTCTTCGTTCATCTTTCGGATGAGACGTTACACCGAGGCCCCGTCAGCCCTCTCACGTGGACGTAAAAGATCCCATGGCACTATTAGAAGAAGAGGAGGGGAGTTCACCTCGGTGTCTTGGCCAATATTTATCTCTCAACCAAGATCACTAAAAAAAAACGATTGTCTGGTCATTATCACATTGCTATTTGTGGAAGCTTGCTGTGTGCAAATTGGCTGCCGCTTTTCCCACCATTACAACAATACTTCAAAAAGTAATTCATTGTCTGTAAAGCGCTTTGGGGTGTCCTGAGGTCATGAAAGGCGCTATGGAAATGCAAGTCTTTCTTTTCTTTTTTTCTTTCAGGAATAAAAAATAAGCTTGGCCTAGAAATTGGGCTGAGGCACCAAACTGGCGCCAAGTTCGCCTGGTCGCTGATTGTTGCGCTGCGTTCGGAGTAATACCGATCGCCAAAAATTCAGTTTCAGCGTCCCTAGAGGAGACGGGGCGAGGCTCGAGGCGCTCCGCGTCCCTCTTAGGGCGCTGAAACTGAATATCGCAGCACAACGTGCCGCAGCGCCACACGCTGCGGCACGGCACGCTGCGGTACTGCAGGCCTTCCTCCCATTGTTAAGGGGGAGGGGCCTACAACAGCACGATCCCCGATCGCGAGTGCCGGCAAATGAGCCCAGCACCGAGGAGAAGTGCCGGGCTCTCGGGAAACAGCCGGCAATGCCGCGGGGGGGGGGATCAGGAGGCCGGGGACGGAGGTGCTGGCAAGCGGCCGCCGAAAAAAGCGGCCGCCCCACACCTCCACCTTAACTTGCGCCACTGCTGGCACAGTAAGGCCCCGTGAACCGGGCGCAGGTAGCGAACGGCGCTACAGCAGCGCTCGCTACCAAATATCACGATCGGGGCGCTAATGGGGCGCTGCGCACACCGATGACGTCATCGGCGGCGGCACAGCGCAACAGGCTAACGCCACCATTAGCGCCCCTGCTGAATATCGCGGGAGGTGCAGCCAGTGGCGCTACAGCCACTGACTGCCTCTTTAGGTGCTAACAGGTGGCGCTACTCACCCAATTTCTCCCCCAAGATGTGGACAGGCAATCAGGACAAGGAGCCCGTATAACCTTACTTTAGAGGAATAGAAAACCTAAAATGAATCTAGAAAGGAGGATGGTAGAAAATAGTCAACACAATGGGAAAACATTTTTGCTTACATTAGGAGTCAAAGATCAGTTAGGGAACAAACAGGACCATTGTTGGATGACGTGAGGATAGTTATAGATGAAAGAGGCACGATAGAAGAGTTAACAGATATGTTTTATCTGTTCTTAACTGTGAGACGGTTGGCTCTATCCCTTGCTTAGGAGATAGTATTAAAACCCAGACAATTTGCCTGCAGATCTTAAGTGAAATGGTGCTAGCTAAATGAAAAGGGCTCAAGGTCAGAAAATCAGCAGGATTAACTTATCCTAGGGTACTCATAGAAATGGCAGAGATCTTGTGTGATGTCCCAGTGGATATTTTAAATAGCTCACTGAGAACTGGGATCATGCCAGGTGACTGGACAAAAGCACAAGTGGTCCCCTTATTCAGAAAGGAATTAAAGTCAAATCCTGGGAACAGAAGTCTAACTTCTGTGATGGGGAAATTAATGGAAAGTATGATAAGAGATGCTATGAGTGAGCCCTTAGACTGTACAGAGTTACAGAGTTCTTGTTCGGAAAGTTGAGTTCATGTTTGACAAACCTGATCCAGTTATTTGAAGAAATAACTAGACTGGTGGATCAAAGGGATTTGGTAGACATAATTTATTTGGATTGATAAAGTGCCATGGACTGATGGAATGAAAGTCTCCTCTGTCTGCTGGCTGTAAGGGTCCTATGTCAAGTGAGTTTGGGTTAGTCTTAATCTTGTTCCGAGTGGGAATGGGCCTACAGCAGAAAACTGCGTCTAATTTGGCACTAATTGGCAATGTCACTCAGAGGGGACTAATCCCGTCTTCGCCCGACATCCGTGCACAGCTGCATTCTCCGGCACGGATCATTGATTAGCAATCGGAAATGGGAATACTGGTCGATATGCCTTTCCCTATTGATTGATATCAATCTTGATGAGACCAGCTAACTGAGCATAACCTCCTGGCCTGTATAGCTCAGTGGTAGCACTCTTGCTTCTGTAATCCAAAACTTGTGGGTTCAAGCCACACTCCAGAGACTTAAACATATAATCAAGGCTGACACTTCAATGCACTACTGAGGGAGTGTTGCGTTCTTTTGGATGAGATGTTAAACTGAGGCCCTGTCTGCTTTCTCAGGTGGACATAAAGGATCCCATGGCAGTGTTTGAAGCCAGTGTTGTGATGTAGGCAAACATGGCAGCCAATTTGCATACAACAGGATCCCACAAACAGCGATGAGATAAAGAAGCAGATAATTTGTTTTTGGTGGCGCTGGTTGAGAGGTAAATGTTGGCCAGGACACCTCTCCTGCTCTTCTTTGAGGAGTGCCGTGGGATCTTTTGCGTGCATCTGAGATGGCAGATGGGACCTCGATTTAATGTCTCATCCAAAAGACAGCACCTCCCCAACAGTGCAGCGCTCCCTCAGTGCTGCATTTAGTTGTCAGCCTAGATTACATACTGCCGAGGGGCTTGAAACCCATGAACCTTGGACTTCAGAGGCCAAGGCTGACATATAGAAAAAAATCCCAAAGCACTTCACAGAAGGGTAATGAAAAAAAATGGGCGCTGAACCAAAGAAGGTGATGCCAGGAGGGGGGCGATTAACATTTTTGAGCGAAGAGGTGGGTTTAATGCGGGTCTTAAGGGAGGAGTTCAGAGAGGGAATTCAGAATGTGGGACCTACGCACCTGAAGGCATGACTGTCAATGATGGGCCAAAGGAAAGGGGAAGCACAATGGGCAAGAGTCAGAGGAATGGAGAGGGTTGTTGTAGGGCTGGAGAATGTTACAGAGATAGGGAGGGCAAGGCCATGAAAGGATTTAGACATGAGGTGTTGTGGGGCCAGAAGCCATTGTAGATCAGTGAATTCAAAATGTTTGTGGCTCATAAAACCAACTGAAGAGTCTAGACCAGTGGCGGGCAAAATACGGCCCATGGGCTGTATCCAGCCCGCCAATGGATTCTGAGCAGCACACCAAGGCCTGGATTCGAGGCCGAACGTCCACCGCTCCCGACCCCACTAGCCTGACACCACCCCACATAACGTCAGGAGGCAGGTCATTGTCTCCGAGGCAGCAGGGAAGTCTAGCAATGGGCTTTGAAACGGGAGGCGAAGATAAGGAGACTAGTGGCTGAGGTGGACACGAGTCCATGACCCTCCCAGGTGAGGGCCTTTTACCGACAGCAGTGCGGCCCCAAAACCGGTGGAGAGCGATGAGTGCAGCAGCAGGGAGGGTGCAGGCTCATCCCACCCAGCCCAGTCCCAACCCTCAATGATGGGGTGACTGATGGATGATACCTGTTAACCAGTTATTAACAACCACCTAGCTAATTAATGCAAAATTGATTTGTGTTTACTAATTAGCATTTTAATTATCTCAAATTTATTAATTTGACACTGATTATTTATACTAACTGATAATTAGTAAATTAGTTAATAGATTTATCCACTAATGTAACACCCTCTGCTCGTTAGGCAATTGGTGAGCAATTTAATTGTGCTCATTACTGTACTAATTACACAGCTATTAATTTAAAAGCCACTAAGCAGGATCTCCAGACCGCTGCGCAACCACGCAGCTTGACGGGAACATTGGTGCACGGCCCTCAACAGCTCACCAAAACTTGTTAAGTGGCCCTCCAGCCCAAATTGTTGCCCATCCCTGGTCTAGACCAAAGAGCAAACAGTTTGGGAACAGTAGCATAGTGGTTATGTTACTGGACTAGTAATCCAGAGGCCTGGACTAATGATCATGGAGACAAGAGTTCATAATCCCACCACAGCAGCTGGGGAATTTAATTTCAATTAAAATAAATCTGGAATAAGAAATAGCTAGAATCAGTAATGGTGACCATGAAACTACCGGATTGTTGTAAAAACACCATCTGGTTCACTAATGTCCTTCAGGGAAGGAAATCTGCCATCCTTACCTGGCCTAAATGTGACTCCAGACCCACAGCAATGTGGTTGACTCTTAACTGCCCTCTGAAATGGCCGAGCCACTCAATTGTATTCAAGAAGGCGGCTCACCACCACCTTCTCAAGGGCAATTAGGGATGGGCAATAAATGCTGGCCTTCCCAGCGACGCCCACATCCTGTGAATGAATTTTTAAAAAAACCTATTAATAACTGATTTCTTTTCAAATGAGCCTACGTGTTAATCTGGGGGGGAAAAGTGCTACAACAGTGGAAGGAACGATACACAAATCTGAAAGTGACAATGACGTATACTTCAAGACTTCTGGGATATTACACACAAATCAATCTGCTCTATCCTGCAGAAGTAAAATGTTACTTAACATACTTATTTAGCATATAAAATTAGTATTCAATACATGCAGATCTCCCTCAAATAACCGAAGTAAGCATTTACTTCAAGGAACACTAATACATTCCCGCATTATTCCTCATCATAATTATAAATGAATGAAGATCCAATTTCATAACACTTAACAATGATGTTAATTAATTAATGACACGAACTGTAATTAAGGGTGTGGTATCACTTTTGTACAGATGCCAAGCAATTTTGTTTTAGGTTCACATGTGGGTGATACAACTCAGCCCAAAAGACCATTTTATATTGTGTTTTTTGCACCCAGGTGAGTCCTACCTTCAGATTAGAGGTGCTTTGTTATTCTTGTGACCCCTAAAGAAATTAGAGTACAGTAGAGCATCCTTTATCTGAACACCTTGATCTGAAAAGTGTTCAGAATTTTGAAATGGCCGTAACTTTGAAGAGTTAAGATATTGAAATTGTCAGCATATCTCCCAATAGATACTGTCCTACAACACAAAAGAAACTCAGTTTAGCAATTGTAGCTCTGAGGCAATATGAAATTCCAACTATTGGGGAGCTCTCCCCAGTGGCCTGGCCAACATATATCCCTCCACCAACACCACTAAAACAGGTTATCTACTCATTATCTCATTGCTGTTTGCGGGAGCTTGCTATGCACACATTGGCTGCTACGTTTCCCTACATTCCTGGTTCACCAGACTGATTCCAGGGATGGCAGGACTGTCGTATGAGGAGAGATTGGGTCGACTAGGCCTGTATTCACTAGAGTTCAGAAGAATGAGAGGGGAATCTCATTGAAATGTATAAAATTCTGACAGGGCTAGACAGACTGGATGCAGGGAGGATGTTTCCCCTGGCTGAGGTGGGGGGGGGGGTATAGAACGAGGGGTCACAGTCTCAGGATACGAGGTAGGACATTTAGGACTGAGATGAGGAGAAATTTCTTCACTCAGAGGGTGGTGAACCTGTGAAATTCTCTACCACAGAAGGCTGTGGAGGTCAAGTCACTGAATATATTTAAGAAGGAGATAGGTAGATTTCTAGACACAAAAGGCATCAAGGGGTATGGGGAGAGAGCGGGAATATGGTATTGAGATAGAGGATCAGCCATGATCATATTGAATGGCGGAGCAGGCTCAAAGGGCCAAATGGCCTACTCCTACTCCTGCTCCTATGTTTCTATGTTTCTATTACAACAGTGACTGCACTTCAAAAAGATAGACCTTCAGAGCTCTGCTCACTGCGTTGTGATTGCCGGTGCAGTGCAAATGCCAGGATACAGCTGACTGTCCACGTCAGCTCTTCTTTGTAATCAGTTTATATTTTTCCATCCTTTTCCTGCCAATTTTTTCTACTCACCTCCACCCACATAAAAAAAAAAAATCCCATGTCACCGTTTGAAGATGAGCAGGGGAGTTCTCTCAGAGCCACAGCCAACATTTGCCCCACCGCCAGCACCACCAATACAGACCATCTGCTTATTATTCTCGTCACTGTTTGGGGGACCTTGCTGTGCGCAGGTTATCTGCCACGTGCCCCTGCATTACAGTAGCACCTGCACTTTAAAAGTGCTTCATTGGCAGTGAAGTACTTTGGAGAGGCCCTAAGGGTGTGAAAGGTGCCATATAAATGCCAGTCCTCTCCTTTAAAAGGCCGTTCTTCCTGCGTGAGTCTTTATTGTGAACGTTAACGACGCATTTGTTGACAGAAGACATCATGACTGAACCCATTTTTATTATGTCCGTGTATAATTGAGACACGGACTGCAGGAGTTGATTATAACAAGTCTTTACTGAATGGAGACAATCTGGAAACTGAAACTACAGAAGCCTGCTAGGGCCTTTTATACAGGGGTGGTCACTGCCGGTACTGCAGTCTGAGACCAGTTATTCCCTTAAAGGTACATACACAACAATTCCTCCCCTTTTAGATAAACAGTACATAACATTCATTTAACAACTAAATAATAACTAATTACAATTACAATTACGGTTGCTAGATACATTGGTTGAAGTTAAGCAATTATAAGTTCAGTCTTTGAGTAGGCTTCCTGATTCTGTCTGGATAACGCCTCTTTGGGATATCAGGTTCTTCTGGCAAGGTTGAGTCGGGATCAATGTCGTTGTTTGGTTCGTCTGCTTCCAATATCACCGATTCTGCGGTAGATGCAATTGGTACTTCGGTTTCATCGTCAGGTGTATCAGATCGTGGTGTGGAGTTGACGTTTTCCAGTGACTCTAGAATCTGGTCAGCATGGCGTCTTACAATGCTCTCCCCAACGTCCACGGTATACATTAGAGGTCCTTGCCGTGTACAGGTCGTTCCTGGCTGCCATTTCTCTGTGCAGTAGTCCTGGGCCAAAACTGGTTGACCTATCTTAAAACTCCTGGTCGGCCTTTCATTCATATTCTGAAACTGCCTGTTCTCCACATCTCTTCTGACGTTCGGCTTAACCAAATCCAAGCGGCATCGTAGTCTTCGATTGAAGAACATCATGGCTGGAGTTTGGTTGGTAACCGCATGTGTCGCATTCCGGTAGGCAAATAAGAAGTTATCCACCTTGTGTTGTAGGGGCATCTCTTCATTACACATTGCCTTGGTAGCCTTCTTGAATGTTTGAACAAACCTCTCGGCCAATCCATTAGTGGCTGGATGATATGGGGCGGATGTGTAATGCTTAACACCATTGTTCTTTAAGAACCTCCGGAACTCTTCAGACACAAACTGTGGTCCATTGTCAGAGCAAATCTGTTCAGGCAGCCCATTCCTGGCGAATATGGTTCGTAAGACTGCGATAGTTTTCTGTGGTGGTTGAGGACATTTTTATTACCTCTGGCCACTTTGAATGTGCATCCACCGCAATTAAAAACATCGAGTCCATAAAGGGACCAGCAAAATCAATGTGCACCCTTTGCCATGGAGTTGAGGGCCATTCCCATGGATGTAGAGGGGCTTGTGGTGGGGCGTTTTGGACCTTCTGGCATCCTGTACAGCTCTTGGTCATCTCTTCGATTTCTCTATCGATTCCCGGCCACCACACAAACGCTCTGGCTAAGTTCTTCATTTTTACCCCTCCCAGATGACCCTCATGAAGCTCATTGAGCATTCTATCCTTCAATTTGGGTGGAATTACTACTCTGGATCCACACATCAAGGTTCCTCTGCACACTGACAGCTGTTCTCTTCTCGGCGAGAATGCTGGCAGCAGTGGTTCGCCATGTGCTGGCCATCCCTTCACCGTTAAATCATAGATCCAGGAGAGTGTCGGGTCATTTCGTGTTTCCTTTTCTATGTTTGCATTCGTCACAGGGAGACATTCGACTATAGTCGAGTGGAATAACTCCACTGGATCCACTGCCAGTTCTTCTTCCACCGTCGGCAACGGTAGGCGCGACAATCCATCAGCATTCCCATGCTGTTTAGTTCCTTTGTACTCGATGTCATATTGGTGAGCCCCTAGGAAAAGGGACCACCTCTGTAGCCGTTGTGCCGTCATTATCGGTACGCCCTTCTGAGGGTTGAAAATGGAGACGAGAGGTTGATGATCAGTCAGTAGAGTAAATTTCTGACCGTGCAGGTAGTGATTGAACTTCTTCACCCCCCATACCAGGCTGAGGGCCTCTCTGTCAATCTGGGTGTAGTTACGCTCGGCTGAAGTTAACGAGCGTGACGCAAAAGCTATCGGCCTCTCTGAACCATCAAGGAATTTATGTGACAGTACCGCCCCAATGCCGTAGGGAGACGCATCACACGCCAGTCTTATCGGTAGTGATGGGTTGTAGTGAGCCAATACTTCTCTCGAAGTGATTAGGTCCTTACTCTTCTGAAAGGCCCGCTTGCATTCATCGCTCCATTTCCATGCTACTCCCGTTCGTAGTAGGGCGTTCAGTGGATGCAGAATTGTGGACAAATTCGGCAAAAACTTATGGTAGTAATTCACCAATCCGAGGAATTACCTCAGTTGCGACATATTTTCAGGCGCTGGAGCCTTAACTACCGCTTCAATTTTGTCAGGGGACTTATGCAACCCCTCTTCATCAATCACATGGCCACAATACAATATCTGTTTCTTAAAAAACTCGCACTTGGGGCGATTGGCTCGTAGCCCATGTTCACGTAGTCTAGTGAGCACCTGCTCTAGGTTGGCAAGGTGTTCACTGTCATCTTCACCTGTCACTAGGATGTCGGCCAAGGAACACTGAGTCCCCGGAATCCCTTGCAGGACTTGTTCCATCGCTCTTTGCCATATCGCCAGAGCTGATGCTACTCCGAATACCAGTCGATTATACTGATAAAGACCTTTGTGAGTGTTTATCGTGAGATACTTCCTAGAGGATTCTTCAACCACCATCTGCAAATATGCTTGTGCTAGGTCAATTTTTGTAAAACGCTTCCCTCCAGATAGTGAGGCGAAGATATCTTCTATCCTTGGAAGAGGATATTGTACTGTGTGAAGGACTGGGTTCACAGTCACCTTGAAGTCCCCACAGATGCGAACCTTCCTTGGCTCCTCAGACTTATTGTTTAATGTTTCTTTCATGGCAGGAATGATGGGTGTCGCCCACTCGCTCCAGTCTACCTTAGATAACACGCCTGCATTCTCCAGATTCTCCAGCTCTGCCTCGACGGCTGGGCGAATTGCATATGGTACCGGTCTTGCTTTGAAAAACTTGGGAATTGCATTCTCCTCTATTTTTATCGAGGCGGTTACGCCTTTAAGAGTGCCCAGTTCTTGTTGAAATACCTCTTTGGCATCAGCTAAGATTGTTGACAATCGGCCAGGAGTGACGTCGTCATCCTTTTTACCAGCCACCATCAGTGCCTGAATGGAGTGCCAGTCTAAACTTATCTTTCTGATCCATTCACATCCCAATAACGGTGGTCCACCATCTTGCAGAATGTAGAGATAGAATTTCCGTATTTTCTTGCCGTTGTATTCGACAGGTACCCTTATTTTTCCTCTGGGGTATACTTTTTGCCCCGTATATGTCCTCAAGACAGTGGATGTCTCTCTCAAGGGTATGTGTGAGAATAGCCGCTTGTAGTCTCGTCGATTCATGATGGTTAGAGCTGATCCTGTATCCAATTCCATTTTGACTTGGGACCATGCTATCGTGAGGGTGACCCAAATGGTTCGGTGATCCTCTTTTGCGATTACGTTGTGAAGTTTGAGACAACTTAGTCTCTTGTTCCCGGATTCACTATCGCTCATCTGGTCTTCGGAACTACTGTCCGTCATCTTTTGTACTTTCCTGTACGGTTCCTTAGTAGCCTTTTTGTTGTCGTTGGTCTTCTTCCCAGACCTGCAAACTCGTGCAATGTGTCCCATCTTTCCGCATTGCCTGCATATTTTGTCCTTGGACCAGCAGTCCTTCTGGTCATGGTTTGTTCTGCCGCAGCGATAACATTTTGCAAATCCCCGTGTCATTTCGTGGGTGCCGTATTCCTGTGGCTTTTGTTGTATTTCCGCAGCTCCCCTTGCTGCTGCTTTGTACGATACTGCCACGCTGAAAGCCTTATCTAGCGTCAGCTCTTTCTCTGAGAGTAACCTCTTCTGGGTTCCTTCACTCAGGAGTCCACAGACAAATTTGTCCCGTAAGGTATCTGCCAGTCCTGCTCTGAACTGGCAGTGCTTTGATAGCTTGCGTAGTTCCGTAAGGTAATCAGCATTGCTTTCATTTTTATGCTGATTTCTCCTGTGGAATTTAAATCTTTCTGCTATCAGCAGCGGTGTAGGATTTAGGTGTTCCTGTAGGATAGCAACAATTTCGTTAAAACTCTTCGCCTTCCGTTTGGCTGGAGTAATCACATCCCGCAATAGGCCATACGTTCTTGCGCCCATTAAATTTAGCAATACCGATGCCTTTTTCTCATCGGCTATTTCGTTTGCCTCGCAATATACCTCGACTCTTTCCACATACGTGGTCCAGTCTTCTATTGCATTATCGAAGGCAGTGATATCGCCAGTCATTGGCATCTTGAAAATCTAAGATGGCGTCTCCCGCGCTTTTCCTTCTTCCCCGCCGAGTTAAGATGGCGCCTCCCATGCTTTTCCTTCTTCCCCGCCGAGTTAAGATGGCGCCTCCCGCGCTTTCCCGCCGCTGCCGCTGCTGTCAACGCTGTTGCTGACGATTATATTTATTTTACTATCCTGTAATGGCGACGCCCTATGATCTTCGCGCCTCCCCGATCGCTGCTGCCAACGCCGCTCTCCGCGGTATTTTATTTTTCTATCACGCTTCAATATTTGCTCCGTTAATTGAAGAACCGTTCCCGTCGTGGAGCGGACCCTCTGGGACACTTCCCTCCCTCTTCTTAGGTCCGAACGCTGCCCGGCTTCAAAACACCGGCCGCGCCCTGAGTGCTCCACCCTCTCTCTCTCTCTTTGCTTCCCGACTCGCTGCCCGGCCCCGTTGCAGAGCCACCCGATCGAGCTCTAGCCCGCCGCAGCCCAGGAAGGATCAGTGCACTACTTGCCACCAGCCCGATTAGCTGGGAAACCACAGACTGGAGAACCAAGCCTGGCTCTCGACAGTATCTCCTGAAATTTTTTCAATTCGATGATTTGGAGGGCGGTTGCCCACGGTCGACGCCCATTTCTCGAATTTCCTTGGATTATTTTTTTTTTCTTTCTTCTGGCTCTGACCTTCAATAACGTCATCTGAGGTGCTGCCGAGTTGCAGGTAAGTTCGTTTCTTACTCGTCGCCAGTATTATGTCCGTGTATAATTGAGACATGGACTGCAGGAGTTGATTATAACAAGTCTTTACTGAATGGAGACAATCTGGAAACTGAAACTACAGAAGCCTGCTAGGGCCTTTGATACAGGGGTGGTCACTGCCGGTACTGCAGTCTGAGACCAGTTATTCCCTTAAAGGTACATACACAACAATTTTCACGTGATATCCACACATAGAAACATAGAAGATAGGAGCAGGAGCAGGCCATTCAGCCCCTTGAGCCTGCTCCGCCATTCAATGAGATCATGGCTGATCATCCAAATTCAGTACCCTGTCCCTGCTTTCTCCCCATATCCCTTGATCCCTTTAGCCTTAAGACATATATCTTACTCCTTCTTGAATATATTTAATGAATTGGCCTCAACTGTCTTCTGTGGTAGAGAATTCCACAGGTTCACCACTCTCTGGGTGAAGAAATTCCTCCTCATCTCTGTCCTAAATGGCTTACCCCTTACCCTTAGACGGTGACCCCTGGTTCTGGACTCCTCCGCCATCGGGAACATCCTTCCTGCATTTAGTCTGTCTAGTCCTATTAGAATTTTATAAGTTTCAATGAGATCCCCTCTCATTCTTCTAAACTCTAGCGAATATAAGCCTAATCGACTCAATCTCTCTTCATACGTCATTCTTGCCATCCCAGGTATCAGTCTGGTGAATCTTCGCTGCACTCCCTCCATGGCAAGAACATCCTTCCTCAGATAAGGTGACCCCAAAACTGCACACAATACTCAAGGTGTGGTCTCACCAAGGCCCTGTACAACTGCAGCAAGACATCCTTGTTCCTGTACTCCACACATTGGCACTTTCCTGCAGTCGAGGGTGGGGGTGCCCACTTGATAGCAGTCAGGAGTGAGAATCCTGATTGGTTTTCCCTCCCTAACCCGGGGTTGCTGAGTTTATCTAATGAGTAGCTAAGCCATTGAGACCCAGGAAGGTCCCAGGTTTAATCATGGTCTGGGCCACATTTACTGACCTCAGTTGGGGAGGCGGTAGCTCTACGACTGGTGGCAGTGTCCCCGGGATTGGAAAGGCAAAGATCATTATGCAGGGGATCCCGCTGGAAGTGCTTTTGCATGGACATTGGATGAGGGAAAGGTTGGGCAGTGATGAGCCTCCGCCACTCACTGTCAAGGCTCACACGTGAATAGTAGCCCCTTGGGCAAGGCACTAGAGCATGTGGAGACACACCCTAGCAAGAAGGGAGCATATTTGGAGGAGAGTGGAGAATATTGGTGAGATAAAGAAAAAGGTCTTGCATTTATATAGCGCCTTTCACAACCTCAGGACATCCCAAAGTGCTTTACAGCCAATTAAATACTTTTGAAGTGTAGTCACAGTGGTATTGCAGCAAATGCGGCAGCCAATTTGTGCACAGCAAGCTCCCACAAACAGCAATGTGATGATGACCAGATAATCTGATTTTTAGTGATGTTGGTGGAGGGATAAGTATTGGCCAGGACACCAGGGAGAACTCCCCTGCTGTTCTTCAAAACAGTGCCATGGGATATTTTACATACATCTTAGAGTCTCATCTGAAACACGGCACCTCCGACAGTGCAGCACTCCCTCAGTACTGCACTGGGAGTATCAGCCTAGATTTTGTGCTCAAGTCTCTGGAGTGGGATTATGAACCCACAACCTTCTGGCTCAGAGTCAAGAGGGCTACCACTGAGCCAGGGCTCACATTGTGAGCAAGATAAATATTTTTTTAAAACCTACATAAATGTAAGTGTATGTACAAACCAATAATATCTTAATTGCAACATTAACTAACAATACCATTGTTGTTACACATAACCTCACTGTGATTGCATTGCTAATGACGTATTACAAATGAGTAACCTATTGATTGCAATGTAGCAGAAGTTATAACAATACTTACACTGTTGCATTATAGATCCAGGACTAGCAATGTAATTAGGCAATATTAACTGGTATTTGTTGTGACAAGACTTCTGTTCAACCACAGCTGTAATCTGGTATTTGTTGCATCTCACACCCTGCTTATAACACAAGCAGCCCCAATGTCAATGGCAGAGCACGGATGTGGATGAGGTGTCACGACCACTGTTGGAAGAAGTGCACAGCACCGAAAGAGGTGGTGTTAATCCACGTCTCAAATGCCAACGCTGCCTCCAACAGTAAATAAACGCTTTCCGTTAGACCCAGAGAAGGTTATGGTTTTGGCTGCTGACTGAATGAATGGATAAACCACTCAGAGCCGTCGTGTACAAGGCATCGATGCTTTTCATTTTGTTCAGGCAGATCAGGAAGCTATTGGCCCTCGCAGTACAAATGGGGCCGGTTTCTCAGCACCACGAGCTGAAAAAGTGTAACATCCCCATCGACACCTGGGAATCCCTGGTCCAAGACCGCACAAAGTGGAGGAGAAGCATCCGGGAAGGCGCCGAACACCTCGAGTCCCTTCGCCGGGAGCAAGCGGAAGCCAAGCGCAGGCAGCGCAAGGAGCGCACGTCAACCCAAGCACCCCACCCACCCGCCCCTTCAACCACCATCTGCCCCACCTGTGACAGAGACTGTAGGTCCCGCATTGGACTCATCAGTCACCTGCAAACTCATTTTTAATATGGAAGCAAGTCATCCTCGGTTCCGAGGGACTGCCTAAGAAGACCGCGAGCTGCATTTGGTATATCAGACCGCTTGCTGTATTGCTTAGGGACATAGGAACAGGAGTAGGCCAATTAGCCCCTCGAGCCTGTTCCACTTTTCAATGAGATCATGGGTGATCTGTGACCTAACTCCATATACCCGCCTCTCCCCCATATCCCTCAATACCTTTGGTTAACAAAAATGTATTAATCTCAGATTTAAAATTAACAATTGACCTAGCATCAATTGCCGTTTGCGGAAGAGAGTTCCAAATTTCTGCCACCCTTTGTGTGTAGATGTGTTTCCTAACTTCACTCCTGAACGGCCTGGCTCTAAATTTTAGACTATGTCCCCTAGTCCGAGACTCCCCAACCAGCGGAAATAGTTTCTCTCCATTTACCTTATCAGTTCCTCTTAATATCTTGAAAACGTCGATTAGGTCACCCCTTAACCTTCTAAATTCCGGGGAATATAACACTAGTTTGTGTAATCTCTCCTTGTAATTTAACCCTTGGAGTCCTTCTGCAATATAAACGCAACATCAAATACAAAGAGCCATAAAAGCTTAAGCACCATCACATCCAGGATAACGAAACAGCTGCAATATCAATTGTCACTTTGACATGTATATTAACATTAGACTTTATTTTCTCTTCTTCTCTGAAAGCCATTGATACCATGCTGAAGTATGATTCCACCGGCACTGATTGCTGTCTGGCATCTTGTCCCAGTGAGTAGTACTCATATGTGAAACTTGACAGTGCGTATCAGAGCCAAGCCTCAACCTGCTTTTCGGTAGGGGATCACTGGACAGCAAACAGGAACTGTAGCTAATTTCCTCTATGAACCATAAGCGCTGGAGCTAATTGTAAGACACTTACCTCTCACCCAGTTTTGATCAAATAACTGCACAAATTGGGGACTTGACACCTTCATGGTTCCTACAGAATCATAAAATGGTCACAGCACGAAAGGAGGCCATTCGGCCCGTCGAGCCCGTGCCGACTCTCTGCAAGAGCACTTCAGCTAGTCCCACTCCCCCGCCCTTGCCTTGTATGGTTCAGCTACTCACTGGAACAACTTGCTGAGCCATTATGCGAGCCTTAACATCGGACTTAGAATTTTTACCAACAAATGCTTTTTTTGTTGCGTGAAGCTTGATCCAAAGTTTATTTTAAAACCTTTACATACCCTCAGTAGAAAGCAATATTATTCTTTTGCTAATATGAAGTGTAGCACACCCTTAATTCCAGTCCACGCCCTGCCTTGATGGCATCTGAGTTGCAGGTGAAACATCCTGTTGATTACCTCAATAGACTCCCTCTATTACACATTTTTCCAAGCCCATCCAAAAATAATTAGCCTAGCAACGGACAATTCCTTCCCTTTCAGTAGTTTTTCCGAAAGAATGGCATTTTCTTTCAATCTTTCTTCTTATTTGTTGTTAGTGTAGAAAGTGCCAATCATTAGATCATTAGATCCAACCACATATATTTTTTTTCCACACTTTTTTTTTGTTTGTGTTTTCTTTTCTTCTCCCCCACATGGTAGCTGTCTCTCATTCTGCCAGCGCAATTTACACTTCATCTAGAGCCATCTTTTGTTTCTTAACCTGTCCCATTACCATCTCCTTTTGCCTTGAATATCTCTTAATGTCTCTTAACCTCTCCTGCCTCCTATCCTATCACAGACCTTCCCTTTTGTTCTTTCATCCCCTCCCCCCTTTCCCAGTTCCGACACTTACTTAAAAATCTGTTCCATTTCCTGCTTTTTTCCCAGTTCTGATAAAAGGTCATCGACCTGAAACTTTAACTCTGTTTCTCTCTTTACAGATGCTGCCTGACCTGGGTGTCTCCAGAATTTTTGGTTTTTGTTTCAGATTTCCAGCATCTGCAGTATTTTCTTTTTGTATGTGATCCAACCAGTTCAATAGCTATCGGTCATGGAAGCAAAAGGTCCTTTTGAACCGCATCACTTTCTCTACCATCTTCGTTCTCTTTTCAAAGTATTAGACATGCTCTTTACTGCACCTTCATGTTCTTACACAGAAGAGGTCTGCAAGTCATCTCAGCTTCTTCCTTTGCAGGATCATAGAAGATAGGAGCAGGAGTAGGCCATTCAGCCCCTCGAGCCTGCTCCGACATTCAATGTGATCATGGCTGATCATCCAAATTCAGTACCCCGTCCCTGCTTTCTCCCCATACCCCTTGATCCCTTTAGCCTTAAGAAATATATCCAACTCCTTCTTGAATATATTTAATGAATTGGCCTCTACTGCCTTCTGTGGTAGAGAATTCCACAGGTTCACCACTCTCTGGGTGAAGAAATTCCTCCTCATCTCTGTCCTAAATGGCTTACCCTTTATCTTTAGACTGCGACCCCTGGTTCTGGACTCCCCGACCATCGGGAACATCCTTCCTGCATCTAGTCTGACCAGTCCTGTCAGAATTTTATAAGTTTCAATGAGATCCCCTCTCATTCTTCTAAACTCCAGCGAGTACAAGCCCATTTGACCCAAACTCTCCTCATACGTCATTCCTACCATCCCAGGTATCAGCCTGGTGAATCTTCGCTGAACTCCTTCCATGGCAAGAACATCCTTCCTCAGATAAGGCGACCAAAACTGCACACAATACTCAAGATGTGGTCTCACCAAGGCCCTGTACAGCTGCAGCAAGACATCCTTGTTCCTGTACTCAAAGCCTCTTGCTACGAAGGCCAACATACCATTTGCCTTCTTAACCACCTGCTGCACCTGCATGCTTACCTTCAGCGACTGGTGCACAAGGAGACCCAGGTCTCATTGCACTTCCCCTTCGCCTAATCTATTGCCATTCAGATAATAATCTGCCTTCCTGTTTTTGCCACCAAAGTGGATAACCTCACATTTATCCACGTAATATTGCATCTGCCATGCTTCTGCCCAATCACCCAACCTGTCCAAATCATCTTGGAGTTTCTCGGCATCCTCCTCACAGCACACACGCCCACCCAGCTTTGTGTCATCTGCAAATTTGGAGCTATTACATCTAGTTCCCTCATCTAGATCATTAATATATGTTGTGAATAGCTGGGGTCCAAGGACCGATCCCTGCGGTACCCCACTAGCCACTGCCTGCCACTCGGAAAAAGACCCATTTATTCCAACTCTTTGCTTCCTGTCTGCCAACCAGTTTTCTATCCAAGTCAATACCTTGCCCCCAATCCCATGTGCCTTAACTTTACACGCTAATCTCTTATGCTGGACCTTATCGAAAGCCTTCTGAAAGTCCAAATATACCACATCCACTGGTTCTCCCTTATCTATTTTACCAGTTACATCCTCAAAAAATTCCAGTAGATTAGTCAAGCACGATTTACCTTTTGTAAATCCATGTTGACTTTGTCCGATCCTGTCACTGTTTTCCAAGTGCTCAGCTATTACATCCTTTATAATGGACTCTAGCATTTTCCCCACTACCAATGTCAGGCTTACTGGTCTGTAATTCCCCGTTTTCTCCCTACCACCTTTTTTGAATAGTGGGGTAACATTAGCTACCCTCCAATCCATGGGTACTGTTCCAGGTTCCATCGAATGTTGGAAGATGATCAGCAATGCATCTACTATTTCTAGGGCCACTTCCTTAAGTACCCTAGGATGTAGATTATCAGGCCCTGGGGATTTATCGGCCTTCAGTCTCATCAATTTCCTTAACACCATTTCCTTACAAATACTGATTTCTTTCAGTTCCTCCCCTTCATCAGGCCCTATGTTCCCCGACATCTCTGTGAGGTTATTTGTGTCCTCCTTTGTGAAGGCAGAACCAAAATATGTATTTAATTGGTCAGCCATTTCTTTGTTACCCATTATAAATTTCCCTGATTCTGACTGCAAGGGACCTACGTTTGACTTCACCAATCTTTTTCTCTTCACATATCTATAAAAGCTTTTACAGCCAGTTTTTATGTTCCCTGCAAGCTTACTCTCATATTCTATTTTCCCCTTCTTAATTAATCCCTTTGTCCTCCTTTGTTGAATCCTAAACTGCTCCCAATCCTCAGGTTTACTGCTTTTTCTGGCCAATTTATATGTCCTCTCCTTGGATCTTATGCTATCGCTAATTTCCCTTGTTAGCCATGGTTGAGTCACCTTTTTTGTTTTATTTTTATGCCAAACTGGGATGAACAATTTCTGTAATTCATCCATGCTATCTTTGAATGCTTGCCATTGCCTATCCACCATCAACCCTTTGAGTGACATTCCCCAAACAATCCTACACAACTCACGCCTCAGACCATCATAGTTTCCTTTATTTAAATTCAGGACCCTAGTCTCTGAGTCAACTACTTCATTCTCCATCTTAATGAAGAATTCTATCATATTATGATCGCTCTGACCCAAGGGGCCTCGTACAACAAGATTGCTAATTAATTCTTTCTCATTACATAATACCCAGTCTAAGATGGCCTGATCTCTGGTTGGTTCCTTGACATATTGGTCCAGGAAACCATCCCGTAAACACTCCAGGAATTCCTCCTCCACAGTATTGTTACTAATTTGGTTAGTCCAATCTATATGTAGATTAAAGTCACCCATGATGACTGCTGTGCCCTTATTGCACGCTTCTCTAATTTCCCTTTTAGTGCCATCCCCAACCTCCGCATTACTGTTTGGAGGTCTATATACCACTCCCACTAACGTTTTCTGCCCCTTGGTCTTTCTCAGTTCTACCCATACAGATTCCACATCATCAGAGCTAATATCCTTCCTTACAATTGTGTTAATCCCGTCTTTAACCAGCAATGCTACCCCACCTCCTTTCCATTTTGCCTATCTTTCCTGAATATTGCATACCCCTGGATGTTGAGTTCCCAGCCTTGGCCACCCTGGAACCATGTTTCCGTAATCCCAATCAAATCATATTCGTTTACCTTTATTTGTGCAGCTAATTCATCCACCTTATTCAGAATGCTCCTTGCATTAAGACACAAAGTCTTCAGGCTTGTTTTTTTAATGCTCTTAGACCTATTAGAATTATTATTTACTGTGGCCATGTTTGATTTAAACCATTGATTTCTCTGACTGCCACTTTTGTTTTTCTCCTTCCTATCTTTTGCTTTTATCCTTGTTTCCCTTTCCTCTGTCCCCCTGTTCAGGTTCCCAACCCCCTGCCATTTTAGTTTAAACCCTCCCCAACAGCACTAGCAAACACTCCCCCTAGGACATCGGTCCCGGCCCTGCCCAGGTGCAAACCGTCCGGTTTGAACTGGTCCCACCTCCCCCAGAACCGGTTCCAATGTCCCAGGAATTTGAATCCCTCCCCCCTGCACCATTCCTCTAGCCAGGTATTCACCTGAAATATCCTTCTATTTCTACTCTGACTAGCACGTGGCACTGGTAGCAATCCTGAGATTACTACCTTTGAGGTCCTATTTTTTAATTTACCTCCTAACTCCCTATATTTAGCTTTTAGGACCTCATCCCATTTTTTACCTATATTGTTAGTGCCTATATGCACCACGACAACTGGCTGTTCACCCTCCCCTTCCAAAATGTTCTGCAGCCGCTCTGAGACATCCTTGACCCTTGCACCAGGGAGGCAACACACCATCCTGGAGTCTCGTTTGCAGCCGCAGAAACGCCTATCTATTCCCCTTACAATAGAATCCCCTATTACTATAGCTCTCCTGCTCTTTTTCCTTCCATCCTGTGCAGCAGAGCCACCCCTGGTGCCAGGAAGTTGGCTGCTGCTGCCTTCCTCTGATAAGCCATCCCCCCCATCAGTATCCAAAGTGGTATATCTGTTTGAGAGGGGGATGTCCACAGGGGACCCCTACACTACCTGCCTGCACCTACTACTCTGTCTGTTGGTCACCCCTTCCCTTTCTGCCTGTCCAACCTTTGCCTGCGGTGTGACCAACTGCTCAAACGTGTTATCCACGAATTCCTCAGCATCGCAAATGGTCCAGTATGAATCCAATCGCAGCTCCAGCGCCGCAATGCGGTCTGCCAGTAGCTGCAGCTGGATACACTTCCCGCGCACATGGTTGTCAGGGACACAGGAAGTGTCCCTAAGTTCCCACATAGCGCAGGAGGAGCATGCCACGAGGCCGAGCTCTCCTGCCATGACTTACCCTTTAATTAATTGAAATTAAATTAAATCAATCCTACCAATTACACTACAGTTAAATGATATACTTAAGGGGCCTGGTTTACCAACAGTCCGCGCTACACCACAGAGACCTTAAAAACTATAAACCACAGAGTTAAAGTTTAAAAAGAGAGAAATACCAACCAATCACTTACCTGCTTTCTGGTGATGTCACACTTTGATTACTTTTCACTTCTCTCCCTCTGAGCTCGGATCACTTTCACAGACACCTGGTGTACATTTTAGAATGGAAGAAAGAACTTTGTATTTATATCTTCAGGATGTCCAATGTGCTTCCCAGCCAATAAATTACCCTTGAAGTGCAGTCACTGTTACTATGTAGGCAAATACATGCAGGAAGCCAATTTATGCACAGCAAGGTTCCACAAACAACAATGAGATAAGTAAGCGGTTAATCTGTTTTTGTGGTGTTGGTTGCGGGATAAATGTTGGTCAGAATGCTGGGAGAACTCCTGCTCTTCTTTGAATAGTGACATGGGATCTTTTAGGTCCATCTGAACAGGCAAACATGACTTTAGTTTTAACATCTCATTCAAAAGACAGTACCTCTGACAATGCAGCACTGATTATGTGCTCAAGTTCCAGATCTAGACCCACAGGCTTCTGCCTCAACAACAACTTGCATTTATTTAGTGCCCTGGATGTAGTAAAATGTTCCACGGTGCTTAACAAACAAAAATTATCAAGCAAAATTTGACTCCGAGGCAAATGTGCTATCACTGAGCCAAGCACACACTTGGGGAAATGTTGTTAGTAAATTCCTGTTCCCCCTTCTTTAATCATTGTGTCAAAACTGCACCAACCTTGAAACATCATTAGTAGTGGCTTGTTCAGGTTTTTCATTTCTGCTGTATGCTGCCTGCATTAGATGGCGATACCTGTTGAATTAGAGTCATAGAGTCATAGAGTAATACAGCACGGATAGAGGCCCTTCGGCCCATCGTGTCCGCGCCGGCCATCAAGCCCTGTCTAATCTAATCCCATATTCCAGCATTTGGCCCGTAGCCTTGTATGCTATGGCATTTCAAGTGCACATCCAAATGCTTCTTAAATGTTGTGAGGGTTTCTGCCTCCACAACCCATAACACATGACTGGCCTCTCGTTAATCCCAAGGTATGTTCAAGCCTTTTTTTTTTAACTTCTCTGGTTCTTCAACTAATAACATAATACCAAACTATAATGATCAAGTTTTAAAAAAAAACTGTTTGTTTGCCATTTCTCGTCAAATTGCTGCCAATCATCAATCTGATTCAAACATGTTTGCAACTTTAATAGGGCAAGAGTAGAGGCGCATGGTTATCAAGCTACTGTGAACCTTAACCCAGTTCATCAAAGTCCTCATGCTAAGACTATCTTATCACAAGAGTTCACCATTAGAACTTTTTTCTTGATACTCTGTATTTGCATCAGTTTGCAGAACCTGAAAACGTGAGCGTTTTCTAAATTGAAACCAAAGACCCAAACCTAATTCTAGAAAACATCATGTGAATTTCCTAGGTTGCTGACGACATCCAACTATAGCATTAAGATATATACTGTATATATCTCACCTATGCACTGACAGAAATTGAATATGGAAACTTTGGCTGCATTTGTACTACAAGTATAGCGTTGGTGTGAAGTGGTTTCATGGTGCAGTGACATTAAGATGTTGTGGTGTATGTCAGGTGTCAGGGTCTGACCTGTCTCCAGAGCAGAGCGGAGTGGGACTTTGCGCTCCAGCTGTGAAGAAAAAACACTTTGCACCAATGTTACCATTGTAGCGTAAATGCAGCCTTAGAGTACAACACCATGCGCACCTCCAAACTGATCAGCTCATGAACACTACCAAATAAAGTGAACTCCGAAAGCTTCCCTGGCAAATCAGAGGCATATGTCTGCACTAGTCTGCCACGAACATAAATAATAATGACATATAATTTGATGTCTGTACAGTGACATGAATTGTATGGCTATGTAGCTGCCCATCAGTGTCAGAACCACCTCAAAGAGGCTCACACTTCTATGAAAGTTATTGCAAACATTATAATCTTCCAATGTGTTATCTTGTGATCCAGCGAGAGGCCATGTCTCAGTGGGAATACTAATTCCTTACTACCAAGTCAGTGAAAAATCTTTCATCCTCTGGAGTTGGTGTCAATGTTAGGTATTAGGTAGTGTCATCTTATTAATGATATCATGGACATGCACAATAATCCCACTGACATGATAATGACCTAAAGCCAACATGATAATGATGTAAAACAAATTATGGTCTTTAAGAAGGTCGTCTTAAAGAACGAACTAGTAAGCATTCTGGTACTAACTACCTTGTCCTTGAGTTTAAACCTAGCAGAGAGGCTTTTGCCTGGAAGCTAACATCTTTCCAACACATCATTGAAGACAAAGGAATGTGTATCTTGCAGCAACTGCATGCAACCTTGGGTTGGAAACACCACAGTGTTGACTGCCTGAAAATAGTAGAGGATGAGTGAATTTTTTTATTGGAAGTTATTTTCAAAATTCTTCCAAATAGATTCACTCTATTGAGGATTTCCTAAATTTGAAAGATTAGAGTACACACTAAAAGGCAGGGTTACAAAGCATTCCCTCAATGGTTGCCTGGGAAATGAAAGGCATATTTCAGCGCTGGTCTTCCGGGGACCAGTATTATCTATGATGTAAAATTGGATGCCAGTTTCGTGTGATGACGGAAGTTGTTGGTATGGTTGGGCATCTCTTGGGTGCTGTAATTAAGTGCCAGAAACATTTAGAAAAGATTTGTGCTTCTGAGAAAGTATGTGCAAAGTCAAATCAAAGTTTTCCAGCGTATTATCAGGTGATCCGGATAGAGATTGGCATTGGAACATTAATAATTCGTAAATTATAATATATATCAAAAGCAATAAACCATAATCACTTGCAAAATTAAAAGCTACATGATGGCAGTAGTAATAATATCACAAAGCATTAATACTCTTTTGTGACTGCACAAGGTATGGGCCCTTTTGTGAATGATACCAGACAGTGGGGAAATGCTGCCAGTCATCACTGATACAAGCAGTGCCAAGCAACAAAAGGAAAAACAAACTTAGCAATTAATAAAACAGTTTATATTCCAAAAATAACTGATACCAAGGAAGACATTCCAGGATACAATCTTATCTTACAGTTATAATGCCACATAAACGCCTTGAAATCCAGCCTTGTGACTCATCCTCAGATGTCCATTAATCTCTATATATTGCTGGCCAAATATTTTTGTGATTCACAGCAAGTAATTATCTTCATCTATTGTCATTACATGCAGGTTTGTGTCATAGGTTGAGATGATTGATCTCCTGTTGCTGGGAACAGGCTGTTCTGTGACATATTGATTATATCCCATATAAAATGAACCTTCCCTCCAATGTAAGGTCAGAAGTGGGGATGTTCACTGATGGCTGCACAGTGTTCAGCGCCATTCACAGCTGATCAGATAATAAAGCAGTCCATGCCCGCATGCAGCAAGATCTGGACAACATTCAGGCTTGGGCTGATAAATGGCAGGTAACATTCGTACCACACAAGTGCCAGGCAATGACTATCTCAAACAAGAGAGAGTCTAGCCACTTCCCCTTGACATTCAACGACATTACCATCGCCGAATCCCCCACCATCAACATCTTGGGGGTTACCATTGACCAGAAACTTAACTGGATCAGCTGCATAAATACTGTGGCTACAAGAGCAGATCAGAGGCTAGGTATTCTGTAGAGAGTGTCTTGCCTCCTGACTCCCCAAAGCCTTTCCACCATCTACAAGGCACAGGTCAGGAGTGTGATGGAATACTCTCCACTTGCCTGGATAAGTGCAGCTCCAACAACACTCAAGAAACTTGGCAATCATCCAGGACAAACCAGCCCGCTTGATTGGCATCCCATCCACCACCTTAAACATTAATTCCCTCCACCACCGGCACAATGTGTCTGCAGTGTGTACCTTCTACAAGATGCACTACAGCAACTTGCCAAGGCTTCTTTGACAGCACCTCCCAAATCTGCGACCTCTACCACCTAGAAGGACATGGCAGCAAGCGCATTGGAACACCACCAACTCCAAGTTCCCCTCCAAGTCACACACCAGCCTGACTTGGAAATATATCATTGTTCCTTTATTGTCACCGAGTCAAAATTCCGGAACTCCCTACCTAACCACACTGCGGGAGTACCTTTCCCACACGGACTGCAGCGGTTCAAGAAGGTGGCTCACCACCACCTTCTCGAGGGCAATTAGGGATGGGCAATAAATGCTGACCTTGCCAGCGACGCCCACATCCCGTGAATGAATAAAAAAAATGAAAGTAGTGGGTGTGGGAAGACAAGTGCTGCCCAGGAGAAATCATGTACACTAAAATGCCTTAGGGCTTGTGTGTGAAATTAATTCTCAAAATCAAAATAAAACCTTTGTGTAATGTTCTCAGGGTTGTACTGGGCCTTAGGTGTTGCAAAATGACAATTTATTTTCCCTGCACTTGTATGTGATAACATTACTACATTCTGTTTTTTATTTAGGCAGAAATTAATGAAAACATGCTGTATATCTATATATCTGTATCTGTAACAACTTATGAAACACTTGACTTTGCCGCATGCCAAAACAATCCATGGTAAATTCCCCGGGGTGTGCATGCCTTCTCATTTATTTTGCCATTGGGATTTATTTAATCACGTGTAAACAACACATCTGTGACAAATAGAAGACTTGCATTTATATACTGTTTTATCATGTCGCTCAGAAGCATATCACGCACAATGCATTTAAGATCCAGTCACTGTTCTTATTTAGACAGATAATAAAACACAAAAGGCAAACTACTCCAGATTCTCAAAATCTGAAATAGAAACAGGAAATTCCAGCAACACTCAGCAGGTCAGGCAGCATCTGTGGAGAGAGGAAGCTAGGGATAACATTTTAGGTCTATGATGTATCATCAGAACTTTCCTCAGATAATAAAATGCATTTGAATAAGATCCATAGATGCAGGATGGTGCCTCTTTTCTCATTTGTTCTTGGGATGTGAGAGCTGCTGGCAAGGTCACATTTATTGGCCATTGCTAGTTGCCCTGAGAAGGCGCTGGTGGGCGTTCTTGTTGGACTGTTGATGGTGGTGCTCCCACGATGGCTTTCATCAATTTGATCCAGTGATGATGAAAGAACGGAGTATATTATTCATGTCGGGATGGTGTGTGATTTGGAGGTGCCTATCGAAGACACAGCTCTCAATGTGGGGGGGGGCACCTGTTGACTGGATCTGCGCACATGTGCCAAACACTCCTTGTCTTTGCATTCTTGCTACTGTATCTGTGCTTCCTGGAGATGTACTCACCTTCACTGATTGCTGACTTGTGAAATTGCGCTGATTGTTTGGGGACTTTTTGCTTTGCCTTTGTTTCTGCCTGAGTTTGGGTTGGTCCTTGCCTGGCAGTGCAGTCTTCAATCCAGATCTCATTGGAGCATACAGCAACAGGTTACTTGTTTCCACTTTTTAACGGGTAAGTGAATTTCATCCTTTGAGAATGTTGCTTAGTGCCAAAATGAATATAAATTGCATTTCCACGCTAAATGACCTTTTACCTTTGGTGAAGTCCACATTTTCTTTTTTAAGTAATGCTGAGTTGACGGGCAGGTCTCTGTGGTGAAAACGTTATCTGTTGTTGAAAATGCAATTTTGAATAAAGTAGTTTTTCTGTTGACAAAAAAAGACATTTTTCACCACATCATAATGATTTACTGAGGTCCCCAGCCAGCCTAGTAAATATTTTCCTTGTCCTCCCACGGGCTAAATAAAACCCACCAAAAACTAGTCAAAAGTTCTCTTTCTCTTCCCACACACCCAATAACAAGCTACATGTCTTGGCTGGGTTATCAGGAGATGTTGCACAGATAATGTAGTCTGCTCCTTCCCAAGGGAGGAGGCGAAAATCAGTGTGCCAGTTAACTTGAGATGCTCATACATACTTCTTGGTGTCTACTTACTGATCATGATTTTGATAAGCCTGGGAGGAGTTTGTCTATCCACCATTTTGCCTGAGGAATAGTGGGCATGTGGGGGAAGTGGTGGGTAGGAGGTAGTCGAGCACATTCTTTAAGTGTTGCTCGCACTGTTTTACTTGTGGTGCTGCTTTTCCTGCTGGTGAGTCCAACACATCTTCATTATATGGTGTTAGCCGTGACTCAGTGGTAGCACTCTTGCCTTCTGAGTTAAATGATGATGGGTTCAAATCCCACTTCAGAGACTTGGGGCTCAATTTTGCCATAGGGGCGGGCCGGGGCCGTGTCAGCCGCATTTTGTGTTAGCCACCCGACTCCAATTTGATGTCGGAAAAATATGCGATTTTCCCCTAATTGGGCAATTGATTTCCAGCGTGTGGGAACCCCTGGCCCGCTTAGCCTTTCCATCCTGAACGTCGCCTCCGATGACGTCATCAGTGCTGCTGGATTTAAGGCCTGCAAGCAGCCTTGCTTCTTCTGCAGACTGCAAACCTTATGCCCTTCGCTGTGATAGATTCCTCCAGCCAATATGTCCAGCAGTAGGCCAAAGTCTGCACCAAGGTTCGAGACGCCGCCCTGCAAGCTCTGGTGGAGGGAGCAAGAGGAAATAAGGAGGTGCTCTTCCCTTCCTCAGGGAGGAAGAAGCCTCCCCAGCAGACGAAAGCTGTGTGGATGCAAGTGGCCCAGGAGGTCAACACTTTGTCTATGTGCCGCAGAATCTGGCTGCAGTGCAGGAAGAGGTTTCATGACCTTCTGCGCACTGGAAAAGTGAGTATGACTTTCCAATCACCCTCAACCTGATCCCCATTGCCTCTCCTCACCAGCACTCAGCTTTGACAACCTCTTCCTCCACATCCCACTTGGCACTGACATCCCTGCACCCTTACCCATTCCCTCTCTCTCTATGGTCACATTCACCTATGCAGCCCTCACACTCCCTATCGCTGTGACGCTATGAAAACAACTTACAACACACAGGGAGGGCCCTTGGTCTTGCCACCTCACTCCATCTTTGTCTCCTTCTAACCATCAATGATATGGATTCTCTACATTCACTCCTTCATTCTCACTCAAACTCCACTTGTCTCCCTCATTGCAGGAATAGAGAGCTCACAATAAGAGGGAAAGAGTGAGGACAGGAGGAGGGTCACCCTCAGTAGCCCAGCTCACCCCCTGGGAGGAGGCGGCCCTGGAGATCGTGGGAGTGGAGGACGAAGCGCAAGTGGGGGACGGACAGATGGGTGCATCAGAGCAAGCTGGTGACAGAATAGTTTATTATCTCTCTCATTGACATTGCATGAGTCACTGATAATGATTCTGAAGCTCCAACAGATTGACTTTTGATCATCTGCAATATTCAATGTGCACGTAACTTTGGCCTCACATCTCTGACTCTTTCCTTTACTCCCCCACAGGACAATCGAAAGCCCCCGTCCCCACTATCCAGGAGGAACAGCCTGAGCCTCCAGACTCCTCAGAGGAAGCTGCCCCCTCTGAGGGTGCAGCGTCAGCAGAATTCAGCGCACCCAGCACCAGCGCAGACACTCACACCTCAGTGGTACCTTCGCGAGATAGTGCAGTGTTGTCACCTGGTGTATCACAGCTCACAAGTGAACATCAGCAGATGGTGGAGACAGGGACAGCAGTGGAGAGTCCTAGTCGGAGGGTGCAGGACTCTACCAGCTCGGCTCAGCTGCATGTCGGCCCTCTGCCTCCAGGTCCATCCAGAAGTAGAGCGGTGCTGGAACTCCAGGAAGAGGTGCAGAAGTCTCTGGCAGGTTTTGTCTCCAGGGTCGCTGCGAGTGTGGAGCGAATGGAGGAGTCCATCGCTATCATGAGCAGAGCCTTTGTGGAGGCATTGTGGGCGCATGAACGCATCACCGTGGAAAGGATGGCAACCTCCGTGGAAAGGATGGCTACCTTCTTGGTAAGACTGGCTACTGTAGAGGAGAGGATGGCTATGGTAGAGGAGAGGATGGCTATGTCCATGGAGGAGCTGAGTTGCCAGGGTATGGAAAACATGGTATTTGTTCAGAATAGACTGACATCTCTTGAGGAGTGATGGTCAGCTCTTGAGCAAACAAACCAGACCTTCAGGCAAGTCCTCGGGAGTAGGATGTCCAGTACAGAAACGGGTCCTCATGGCCCCCCTGAATTGTAGCAAGGTGCTGTCAAGCCACTTGCTTGCTCTGAAGTGGGGCTGACCCATGAGAGGAATGTTGGTGGCATACAACAAGGAAGTGGGGGCTCCTCTCCAAGTGCTCACACGACCATGCCACTGCAGAGCCCTTGGTCAGAGCCCCACCAGAGTCCCCACCCAACTGAGATCAGCGTCTCAACCCCTGCACAGCCGCAGGAGCAGCAGACTGTTGCCGAGCCCTCACAGGTTTACAACCCCAGAGGCTGCCTGCCAAAGGTGCCGAAACAGGAGCAGCAAGAAAGTGAGCAAGGGGCCTCCACATCTGCTGAAGCCACAGGGGAAGCACCACGTAGGAGCACGCGTAAGAGGAAGATAATGCACAAGTAGTGACGTAATAAAGACTCACTACGTACTTGGTTGAACATAAAGCAAGGCTTTAATCGACTTGTAACAAAACATGGATGTCTAGTTAGTAGTCATTAGCTTCCTGTTTCCAGATTGTCTCTGGCCAAGTTGGGCCCACGCCCGAGTATTTATACTCCTCGGATGGCGCCCTCAGCTGGCCGTCCAGTAATACTTCCTGAGTTACTTCTTGTAGAAGTTGCGATTTATGGCAAGTAGTCACAAGAGTAGTCACTTGGGTGAAATGTTATGTTTAATGTTGAAAAGCCATCAGTTGGTTATTGTCATTAAAAATTCTGATGTCAACTGTTGCAGTTGTGGCATGTGCCATATCGCTAATGGGCTTTCACATTGAGGGCTTAGGATGATTTGCAATTGTCAGTATGGCGGTCAGAGTGGTAGGAACCGCAGGTTCTTGGCCATTGTCGATGCTCTGGTAAGAAGCTGCGAGGCAAAAGTACTTGATTGGCTAGGCTAAGCAAATCTGGCCAAGATGAGTGTGTGCCTTGCATCCCAGCTAACAATGTGCTCGCATGCTGCTGGCGCTGGTTGATGCGCCTCTGCAAGCTGGTCGTTGTCGCTCTCCTCCTCCTCCTCCTCCTCATCTGAGGAGGCTATGTGATGAACCACTTGTTCCTCAGGCATCTGCAAACCACGATGCTGTGCCATGTTGTGAAGTGCACAGCAAAACTTGACGATTCTGGAGACCCTGGCTGCTGAGTACTGCAGGGCTCCACCTGATCTATCCAAGTATCTGAAGCGCATCTTCAGCAAGCTGATGGTTTGCTCGATTATGGATCTGGTGGAAATGTGGCTTGAGTTGTAGCGCTCCTCAGCTTCGTTGGATGGGCTCCTCAACGGCGTCATTAGCCATGTCTTCAGGGGATAGCCCTTGTCTCCAAGTAGCCATCCGTTAAGTTGGTCTGGCGGACTGAAGAGAGGAGGCACACTAGACTGGCGCAGGATGAAGGAGTCATGGGAACTGCCAGGCTTCTTGGCACAAACATGCAAAATGTCCTTCTTGTGGTCACGCACCAGCTGTACGTTGAGGGAGTGGAAGCCCTTGCGGTTGACAAAAATACCTGGATTCTGATGGGGTGCCTTAAGGGCCATATGTGTGCAGTCAACGATGCCCTGCACCCTTGGAAAGCCTGTCAGATTGTCAAACCCAACCGAACGCGCAGTTACACTAGCTTGATCCTTGGAGAAATGGATGTGATTGTGCGCGATGGCAAAGAGGGCATTGGTTACCTGCGTGATGCAAGTGTGTGCGGCCGCCTGGGAGGCGCCGCTGATGTCCGCTGCTGATCCCTGGAATGAGCCTGAAGCAAAAAAGTTGAGTGCGGTGGTGACTTTGACGGCTACTGATAAAGGGTGTCCACCTGCTCCTCTGGGCTCCAGGTCTTGCTGCAGCATTGCGCAGATGTCACCCACTACCTCTCGCGAAAGTCTGAGCCTCCTTTGGCACTGCTGCTCAGTCATGTTGAGGTAGCTGATCCTCTGTCTGTAGACCCTGTTTGGGGGTATCTCCTGCGCCGACGGGCTTCCATGCGCTGGTGCCTTCTGGCCTGTGCAGCTTCAGGTGGGTGAGCAGCAGCTTGGAGCTCCTGCTGTTGGTCCTGCAGTTGGTGCTGCTGTTGTTCAGGGTTCTGCTGCTGCCACGGCTGGTCTTCGTCCGAATCTGATGTCCAGGAGGAAAGGAAATAAATGGTTCCCATGCTTCTGGTATATGCCTCAGTTGAGGAAGTGCTCATTCAAGGTGGGGAGAGGGGTTTCCCAGGAGGTCATACTGGAGATGGGTGTCAGGCTCCAAACTTCCACAACAATGAGTAGGCTTGTTAAAAGTTCCCCCAGACCTGAGACAACAAAGTTCTGCCACCTGCAAATGATGATTGGTGAAAACTCCTTTTTAATGGTGGAGCTGCAGCTGTTAGTAAGCAATCCACTTGCGCTGTCACCAGGATTAACTGGCGTGTTTCAGAGGAGGTGTGCAGCACGTGGGAAAACTGTTAAAATCAGAAAGGCCTCTCAAAATGGGATTAAAGAGGCACTTAACTGGTTGTTAAGGGCCTTACGGGCCTATCCCGCCTCTTGGAGTGCTGTACTGTCAGAGGTGTTGGCTGTGATATTCACTGGGGTGGGGTTTCAGGGCCTGGGGGTGGGAGAGAAGTTGTGGTCAGGAAATCCGGGATTGCGTGATTTTCTTTTAAACAGATACCCCGCCCGGAAGCTAGCCTGGCTGCCTGACGAGTGAGGAAGGCTCCAGAAAGGGCCACAGCCCAGGATCAGGTAAGTTTTCAAGGTAGAAATGCGGGTGGGGATGGGTAGAGCGTGGTTGGAGGTGGGGGGAGGGTTCGGGGGTGACCGCGGGGAGGTTGAAAAGCTCGCATGGGGTCGGGGAAGGTTGCGGAGGTTCGGGGAAGATCGAGGGGTGTGTTGGAGATGGCGGGGTGTCAGAGATCGCGGAGGGGAGATGGGGTGAGATGGGGGTCGTGGAGAGACAGAGATTGCGGTGGGTCAGGGTAGATTGGGGGACGGTGATAGATGGGCTCAGTGGGGGTTGATGATGGGGGGATTCGGGTGGAGATTGTGGAGGTGAGAGGAGGGTTCACAGGTAAGCTTGTTGGGCCTGGAGGAAATACTCCTGCTCCTCCTGGCCCACTAACAGTGATGTAAAGGCACTCACCTTATGGATCTGGCCCTTCTTGTCTCCTTTTACCTGCTGGGTTTCCCGAGCTCCTTGGGGAAACCCGGCCAACATGGGTTAAAAATAGAAAACCTGTAAAAATGAAAGCACACAGCATCCTTAAAAGGTTTCAATGAGCAATCCGCCACCTAAGAGTGGATTGGTCGCCCGTCCCCCGTGGGCGGGTTCAAGATGGGTTCCTGTTTCAGCTTTTTATCCTCCCATCTGAAACAAACCCACCCGTCTTTCGGATGAGATGTTAAACCGAGGCCCGGTCTGCTCTCTCAGGTGGTTGTAAAAGATCCCATGGCACTATTTCGAAGAAGGGCCGCGGTGTGCTCCCCGGTGTCCCGGCCAATATTTATTCCTCAAACAGAATCACTGAAACAGATTATGTGGCCAGTATCACACTACTGTTTGTGGGAGCTTGCTGAGCGCAAATTAGCTGCCGTGTTTCCTACATTGCAACAGTGACTACACTTCTAAAATACTTTGTTGGCTGCAAAGGGCTCTGAGGTGTCCTGATGCTGTGAAAGGCGCTATATAAATGCATGTTCTTTCTTTTCTCTATAATACCTGTGGTTGTAGGATTGTGGATATGAGTTGACGGTTTAGTCTATTTTCTCAGTCTAATTTTGCTTATTGACAACCATAGAGTTTTGTGTGTATTGTACATGACATGTGTCTGCTGGTGGGTGGGGTGGGGGTGCGTTGTGGGGGGGGTTGTCATGTTGAAATACAAAATTTCAACACATCATCAGGTAATATAATATATGTCCATAACCACCGTTCTTTCCGCACCCACTCCCCCACCCCCACCCCACGTTCCCCAATTCACTATTATTGTGATGAAAAACTAGATGCTTTGTCATGGGGATGAAAATGAGAATCAGTTTATCATCCCCCTATTTTGAAATCTTGAGGGGCAGGAGGGGGGTCAGAAAAACTAAGGGGGCGATTTTGCCAGCCCTGGGGAGGCGGGTTTGGAGGTGGGACTGCCTGGAAAATGGCAGAATCTGGAGGCGGGTGCCCATCCTGCCCCCCCAACACGCCTCCATGCCATCTTCCCAGGAGGTGGGTAGCCGACCCGTGCTGGGAGCCGCCTCCCCGAGGCGGGAAGGGGATTAGTGCCAGGTAGTTAACAGGCAGTTTTTTGGAGAATCCCTATTTTGAGCCCTGAAGTGTGGGCTTCCCGACGGCTCCGAACCTCGCCAGGGTCAGCGAGGCGGGCCATCGGTCTGCGGGGGTCGGAGGGGTCGAGATGTCCGATGTACAGGTGAGTGATGGGTGCATGTGTGCAGAGGTAAGTGTGTGAGGTGTGTGTA
The DNA here is from genome assembly GCF_052327205.1 of Somniosus microcephalus. Taxonomy (NCBI): domain Eukaryota; kingdom Metazoa; phylum Chordata; class Chondrichthyes; order Squaliformes; family Somniosidae; genus Somniosus; species Somniosus microcephalus. The sequence continues at coordinate 102,090,189 of NC_141001.1, forward strand.
AAGTGTTTTAATAAGTTTTACGTACCTTTACTTCTTCCTGCAGGCTTCCTCCCTTCAGGTCTCGGGAGTCCCTCAGCTCACCGGCACAGAAAAGCAGAATGGCCGCTGAACTGTCAAAAGCTGCAGCCTTCTGCTTTCTGGTCAGGAAGGCTTTCTAATTGAGTCTTGAGTAAAGACTCAACTTAGAAGACAGATTGTCAGTGTTTGACAGCTTCACAGAGTTTAAAAAGGTCAATCAAGGGAAAATAGCGTGGGTTTGCCACAAGTCGATGGAGGCGGGACTAAAACCTGACAAGTGGGAGTCCCGCCTCCAAAAGCTCCCCATTGAGAAAATCCAGCCCTAAGTTTGCCTGCTGATTTCATTGGCTAAGGAATGGAAATGTAGCACTTATTGACACTACTGTGAAAGAAATAACTTGCAATTATGTAGCATCGTTCACATGCTCAGGATGTTCTAAAGGACATCACAGACGATTAATTAATTTTGAAATGTTCTTACTGTTGTTATGTAGGAAAACGCGGCAGCCAATTTGCGCACAGCAAGGACTCATGAACATCAAGTGAGATAAATGACCAGATAATCTGTTTTTGGTGGTGGCCTTGCCCCCTCCCTATCTCTGTAACCTCCTCCAGCCCTACAACCCTCTGAGATCTCTGCGCTCCACCAATTCTGGCCGATTGAGCATCCCCAATTTTAATCGCTCCACTATTGGCGGCCGTGCCTTCAGCTGCTTAGACCCTAAGCTCTGGAATTCCCTCCCTAAACCTCCCCACCTCTCTAGCTCTCTCTCCTCCTTTAAGATGCTCCTTAAAAACCTATCTCTTTGGCCAAGCTTTTGGTCACCTGTCTTAACATTTTCTTAAGTGGCTCGGTGTCAAATTCTGTTTGATAACGCTCCTGTGAAGCGCCTTGGGACGTTTTACTACATTAAAGGCACTATTAAAATGCAAGTTGTTGTTGTTGTTGTATTGGTTGAGGCATAAATATTGGCCAGGACCCCGGGAGAACTCCCCTGCTCATCTTCAGTAATGACATGTCACTCAGTGTGCCAGTGTTAAGCAGGGGGATAAATATCTCCACAAATGCTGGTCTATCCTCTTTCTCCTACTTGCATTTATAGGACTGAGGCTGGATGAGTTCCTGACTCGGCCTAGTTTCTTTGGAAACTGGGAGAGTGCAAAAATACTTGGCACCGAAAAGAAATTTGATTGTTAGTAATTGCAATGCACAATCAGTATAACTTTGCATTAGATATATTTGGAAGCTTTTTATTTTAATGAGAAACTGTGAAGAGGAGTTGGAAAGGGGGCATTTTTTTGTTGCAGGCTGTCCCTTTAAAATCTGGGACATAGCCTTGCATAAATAGTTTTAATTAGTTACCCACTTCCAGGCAGAATATTTATATCGAGTGTGGAGGGCACAGTTAAACAACTTAAGTACAATGTTCTTAGAGATTACAGCAGTGGCTTCGCAAGATTGTGATAGCCAATTGCAGGATTTATATACAGCTCACTACCATCCAATGTGTCAAAACAGCTGAGGAAGTTTCTGTAGCAACTGTTCTGTGTGACATCACAAATGGTGGAGATTAAATTGATTTAATTGTCAACTGTTGCCCTTTAATTTGGAAAAACCAGTGTCTTCTGCAGGATGTGACATTTTTAGTCTTTTATTAATGCACTAATTTCCGTTAGCATTTCTTTGCTGTACATTTAGATAATTGTAATATCTAATTTGAGTGTAATTTGTAATTCACTGTATGCTAAGTTCTTTGAGATGTTTGTCTTCATCATGTGATGTAGGGGGTGGCCTGTGGTGGTGTTGTTTGGCGCGTACGTACGCCCAGTCAGTTACGCCCCTGACTGTTTTGCGAGCGGTTCGAATTGCTCCCACGCCCCTGGGTTCTAGACACCAGACTTAGGTACAAGGCGGCGGTACAGAGAAGACTCGAGTAGACAGGTGGTTGGATGTAAACAAAAACCAAGATTTTATTGAAGAGGAAAAACTTGATACAATCTCATGGGAAAAATTACTAGCGTACACTTCTACAGGCAAAAATACAAATGTAAAAGAATATTAATAACTATACTTATGCAGGGAATGGGAAACACACGACACATCGAGGGAAAACAACTATCTTAACTGTTGTATCCGTGTGTTAATGGAGACACGGAATGCAGGAGTTGGTTTAACAGGTGTTTACTGAACAAAGTCTGGAGGTGAACTAAAAGATACAAGACCCAAACAGGCTTATATACCCGAGTGGTCACTACCGGTATTACAGTACACAGGGGCTCTTAAAGGTACATACACTACAATTCCTCCCCATTTAGATAATTGGTACATAACATTTTAAGTAATCATTAATTAACATGTTCACAAGAACAATAATCTACACATTTGCTGCAGTTAATCAATTATAAGTCAGTCTCTCTGGAGGCTTCCTGACTCGGTCCGGATAACGCCTCGGTGGTGTAGTAGTTTTCGGTGGTGTAGTAGGTTCTTTTGGCAAGGTCGATTCGGCTTGAATGCCAGTGTCGGGTTCATCTGGTTCCAGTATCACCGGATCGGAGGTAGATACTATGGCTGTCTCTGCTTCATCATTAGGCGTATAGAGTTGTGGTGTAGGTTGTCCCTTTTCAGATGACTCTATGATCTGGTCAGCATGGCGCCTTATTATACTTTCTCCAATGTCCACAGTATACATCAGTGGCCCTAGCCGTGTGCAAATAGTTCCAGGCTGCCATTTCTCGGTACGGTAGTCCCGGGCCAAAACTTGTTGACCTATCTGGAAGGTTCTAGTTGGCCTTTCATTCATGCCTTGAAATTGCCGGTTCTCTACGTCCCTTCTGATGTTTGGCTTGATCAAATCCAGCCGGCATCTTAATCTTCTATTGAAAAACATCATGGCGGGAGTTTGGTTTGTAACCACATGTGTTGCATTCCTGTACACAAACAAGAAGTTATCTACCTTATGTTGTAGATTTATGTCTTCATTACCCATGGCCTTTATGGCCTTCTTGAAGGCCTGGACAAACCTTTCAGCTAATCCATTGGTGGCGGGATGGTATGGGGCGGACGTGTAGTGCTTAACCCCATTGTTTTTTAAGAACTTCCTGAATTCTTCGGACACAAATTGCGGTCCTTTATCAGAACAGATCTGTTCAGGCAGCCCATTCCAGGCAAATATGGTCCTTAATACTGTGATGGTTTTTTCCGTGGTGGTGGAGGACATCTTTATTACCTCCGGCCACTTGGAGTATGCATCAACCGTGATTAAGAACATTGAGTCCATAAATGGACCAGCAAAGTCGATATGTACCCTTTGCCATGGAGATGAGGGCCACTCCCATGGATGTAGAGGGGCTTGTAGTGGGGCGTTTTGGACCTTCTGGCATCCTAGACAGCTCTTGGTCATTTCTTCGATGTCTCCATCGATACCTGGCCACCACACAAACGCTCTGGCTAGGTTCTTCATTTTCACTCCACCCAGATGCCCCTCGTGAAGCTCCTTTAGCACTTTATCCTGGAGTTTGGGTGGAATCACCACTCTGGATCCACACATCAAGGTTCCTCGGCACACTGACAGCTGTTCTCTTCTTTGCGAGAATGCTGGCAACAGTGGTTTGCCGTGTGCTGGCCATCCCTTCACCGTTAAATCGTAGACTCGTGAGAGAGTCGGGTCATTTCTCGTTTCCTTTTCAATGGTAGAATTTGTTACTGGTAGACATTCCACTATGGTTGAGTGGAACATCTCCACTGGGTCCACTGTAGGTGCCTCTTCTACCGTTGGCGATGGTAGGCGCGATAACCCGTCAGCATTCCCATGCTGTTTTGATCCTTTGTATTCTATGTCATATTGGTGTGCCCCTAGGAAAAGGGACCACCTCTGTAGCCTTTGCGCTGTCATAATGGGAACGCCCTTTTTAGGGTTGAATATGGAGACGAGGGGTTGATGGTCAGTCAACAAGGTAAATTTTTGTCCGTGTAGGTAATGGTTGAATTTCTTCACTCCCCACACCAGGCTGAATGCTTCCCTGTTGATCTGGGCATAGTTACGCTCAGCTGAGTTCAATGAGCGTGACGCAAAAGCTATCGGCCGCTCCGAGCCATCAGGGAATCTATGCGATAATACCGCTCCTATGCCGTAAGGGGATGCATCGCACGCCAGTCTGATTGGCAGTGATGGGTTGTAATGAGCCAACACTTCCTTGGACGTGATCAAGCCTTTGCATTTATGGAAGGCACGTTTACAGTCTTCGCTCCATTTCCAAATTACTCCCGTTTGTAGCAGTGCGTTAAGAGGGTGCAGAACAGTTGACAAGTTCGATAGAAATTTATGATAGTAATTTATCAATCCCAGGAACGACCTTAATTGTGAGACATTTTCAGGTGCTGGGGCTTTTATGACCGCTTCAATTTTTTCAGGTGACTTATGCAACCCTTCTTCGTTAATTATATGGCCACAATATGATATTTGTTTCTGGAAAAATTCACACTTGGGGCGATTTGCTCGTAGGCCCCGTTCTCTCAGCCTAGTGAGCACCTGCTCCAAATTGGCAAGGTGCTCGTTGTCGTTTTCTCCTGTTACAAGGATGTCGTCTAGGTAGCATTGAGTCCCCGGAATCCCTTGCAGGACTTGCTCCATAGCTCTTTGCCAGATAGCTGGAGCTGATGCTACTCCGAAAACCAGTCGATTGTACTGGTACAGGCCTTTGTGTGTGTTTATCGTGAGATACTTTTTAGAGGCCTCCTCAACCTCCATCTGTAGATATGCCTGTGCCAAGTCAATTTTGGTGAAACGTTTCCCTCCGGATAGTGAGGCGAAAATATCTTCTATCCTCGGAAGAGGATACTGTACCGTGTGAAGGACCGGGTTTACAGTCACCTTGAAGTCCCCACAGATGCGAATTTTTCTCTGTTCTTCAGATTTATCATTATTCAACGTTTTCTTCATGACCGGGACGATGGGTGTTGCCCACTCGCTCCAATCTACCTTGGATAACACGCCTGCCTTTTCCAAATTCTCCAGCTCTGCCTCGACTGCTGGACGAATTGCGTATGGCACCGGCCTTGCCTTAAAAAACTTGGGAATTGCCGCATCTTCCACTTTTATTGAGGCGGTGACGCCTTTCAAGGTTCCTAGTTCCTGTTGAAACACTTCTTTGGCGTTGGCCAAGATGTCTTTTAATCGTTCAGGTATGATGTCATCATCATTTTTTTTCTTACTGGTCACCGTCAGTGCCTGAATGGAGTACCAGTCTAAACGTATCTTCCTGATCCATTCACGTCCCAACAGCGGTGGACCACCATCTTGCAGAACGTATAAATACAACTTCTGTATTTCCTTGCCGTTGTATACAACAGTCACCCTTATTTTCCCTCTGGGGTATACTTTCTGCCCCGTATATGTCTTCAAGATAATGGATGTGTCTTTCAAAGGTATATGCGGAAATAGCCGCTCGTAATCCCATCGACTTATGACGGTCAGAGCTGATCCTGTATCTAGCTCCATTTTAACTGGGGACCCCGCTATCGTGAGGGTAACCCAAATGGTCTGGTAATCTTCTTTGGCAATTACATTATGTAATTTGAGACAGCTTAGTCTCTTGTTTCCGGAGTCGCTATCGCTCTTCTGGTCTTCGGAGCTACTGTCCGTCATCATTTGTACCTTTCTGTACTTTTCCTTATTGATTTTTTTTCTGTCAGAAGATTTTTTGTTTCCAGATCAGCATACACGTGCAATGTGTCCCACCTTTCCGCATTGCCTGCATGCTTTGTCCTTGAACCAGCAGTCCCTCTGGTAATGGGTGGATCTGCTGCAGCGATAACATCTCTCGAAACCCCGTGTCATTTCATGGGTGCCGAAGTCCTGTGGCTTTTGCTGTATCTCTGCAGCTCCTCTTGCTGCTGCTTCGTATGATACAGCCACACTGAAAGCCTTGTCCAGTGTCAAATCTTTCTCAGAAAGTAGCCTTTTCTGTGTTCCTTCACTTAGGAGACCGCAGACGAATTTGTCTCGTAGAGAATCTGCCAGTCCTGCCCTGAATTGGCAGTGCTTTGACAGCTTTCTTAATTCGGTGAGGTAATCAGCGTTACTTTCATTCTTGTGCTGATTCCTCCTGAAGAATTTAAATCATTCCGCTATCAGCAGCGGTGTTGGGTTTAAGTGCTCCTGTAGGGTATCAACAATCTCCTTAAAATTCTTGTCCATCGGTTTGGCTGGAGTGATTAAGTTTCGTAACAGCCCATATGTCCTTGCGCCCATCAGATTTAGAAGTACCGATGCCTTTTTATCGTCCTCTACTTCATTCGCTGTGCAACATACCTCCACTCTTTCCACATATGTGGTCCAATCCTCTATATCACTATCGAAAGCAGTAATATTGCCAGTCTTAGGCATCCTGAAAATCAAAAATGGCGCCTCCCGCGCTTTCCTTTCTTCCCTGCCGAGAAAAAAATGGTGCCTCCCGCGCTTTCCCGCCGCTGCTGCTGCTGACAACGCTGTTCTCCGCGGTTTTTATTTACACAGATATTTTTAATAGTTGGAGACTCGTTCCCGCTGGACTCTCTGGGACTTTTCCCTCCCTCTGCTTGGTCCGAACGCCGACCTGCTTTGCAGCGCCGGCTGTCTCCCGAGTGCTCCACCCTCCGTCTCTGTTTGCCTCCGCCTTCCAACTCGCTGCTCGGCCCCGCTGCAGAGCCACCCGATTGAGCCCCAGCCCGCCGACCAGGAAGGATTAGTGCAGTACCTGCCACCATCCCGGCTAGCTGGTGAAACCACAGTTTTTTTTTTTCTTCGACCTTCGTCTGAGGAATCGATCTCCTTGAGGTGCTGCCGAATTTCAGGTAAGTCCGTTTCCAATTCGTCGCCACTGTTGTATCCGTGTGTTAATGGAGACACGGAATGCAGGAGTTGGTTTAACAGGTGTTTACTGAACAAAGTCTGGAGGTGAACTAAAAGATACAAGACACTATACAGGCTTATATACCCGAGTGGTCACTACTGGTATTACAGTACGCAGGGGCTCTTAAAGGTACATACACTACATTAACAATCCCCTTATCCTTATCCAACCCCTATACCTAACTAGATTAAGTTATGAGGAGAACTTCATGCTCACCAATCAAAAGGTTTGTTAGACTCAAAACAGCGGTTGGGTTCGGGGTTCGCTCTTGGTGCTCTCTGGAGCCTGCCGTCATCACGTGGCCTCCAGGCGCTGCAAGGGCGTTGTCCAGGTTCGAGTACCCCAAAGTTAAAGTCTCTGTTTGAGTACTTTACCTTGCAGGGATGATTCTTCGTCGACAGCCGCCAGATTGAGTTGGTGTGCAGTTATTCGAAGGTCGGCTGAGGCTGAAGGCCCGATAATTCGAAGCCTCCCCTCAGTTCGTCTCCTCAGTTGGTCTTCCTCAGGTGGCCTTCCCTCTGGTGGTCTTCCCTCCTCCCCTCGTCGCGTCCCGCCTCGCCTGGCCTGAATTGTCCGTGTCCGCCCGACCCGGTGCCGGGGCTAGTTCCAGATGGTGTGGGAAAAGGGCACGGGCAAAGGCCAGGGTTAAGCACGGGACGGGGGAAGAGCGGCAGCTACGAGGGCGAGGGGCCGAAGAGCAGCACCAGCACACCAACCAACACTGAACACGAACACCCGACTCGAACCCCACTACTTGCTACCCGAGGGGGCCTTCAATTATACCTTCGTCAAAAACCATTATCTGCACACCAAATCAGGTTAGTCCTTTGTTTTAATCTTGGTGGGCTATTTTAAATAATGGTAGCAATCCATATTAACTGGTTTTGGATGGCCGGTAATCGCATCTACTGGCCCGATAATTGACTTGTATTGTCCTGAAAGTTCCTTGATGGGCCTGTCCGGCCTCGGTGGCTCGGTTAATCTGTTTCCGATAATATATGCAGACTGCTAGATGGCCTTAACTATAGGCCTAAACTGAATTTAGATTTGCCTCCAATTCAGTCTAATGCATAATTCAGAGTCCTGTCTGGTTCCAAAACACAAAGGGGTCGATTTTCGTGGAGCCATCAGGCGGGGTTTCAGGCATGTGGGGGGGGGGGGAAATCCTGAATTCAGGGGTCCCGACACCATCCCGCCCAAAACCCCGCTCCACGCAACTTTCAGAGGCGGCGGATACCCGCCCCACACTGGGACCCGCCGAAACCAGGCGGGAAGGGATTAGTGCCAATTAACTGCCTATTAACAGGTAGTTAACAGGCAGTTTTTAGCCTAATCCCTATTTTGAGGGGTTTCGTGTGGGATTCCCGACGGCTCCAAACCACGCCAGGTTAGAGCAGGCGGGCCGTCGGGTTGAAGGAGTTGGAGGGGTCGCGATGTCGGTGCTCAGGTGAGTGATGGGTGCATGAGTGCAAAGGTAAGTGTGTTTGGTGTGTCTAAAGTGTGTAAAGAACTTTTACTTACCTGTACTTACCTTAACAGCCTTTCTTCCTGTAGCCGTCGGGAGCCCATCTCTCAGCCGGAACGTAAAGCTGAACGGCTGCAATCTGTCAAAAGTGACAGCCTTCAGCTTTGAGTGCCGGTGTGAGTTCTAACTGAGTCTGTGCAGAAGGACTCGTGTTAGAACTCGGACTGTCAGTGTTTGACAGCTTCAAACAGCTGTGAAACACTGATATTTCATCTGTCAAAAGCGCTTGACAGATGAAATTTCAGTCTGTGCCGTCACCTGTTGCCGGGTGGCCCTTAATTGGCCTGCAGAGCCCGCTCAACAAGGTCAATCAAGTTAAAATTGCGTGGATTGATTGCATCTCGGTGGAGGCGGGACCACAACCCCGAACGTTGCAGTCCCGCCTCCAACCTGACTCCTGAGTTAAATTTCTGCCCTATGTGTTTAGGGCTACTAGGAGTGGGGTTTGAACCCACAACCATCAAACTCATAGGAGTGATTGCTACCACTGAGCCACAGCTGGCACTTGCAGCCTAGCTTGCTGAAACCTATTGAACCCTATTGTTTGGCCTCCTAATGTAAAAAAAAACTAATGTAACTTATTACATGACTAACACATTTGAGGATTGGATTGCCAGTCATTATTGATTGATAGTTCCCTGACTATAATTGATATCTTACTGCACAATTAAGCTACTCTTATTTATGATGAGATATAATAAAAACCAGAACAACAAGAGGTTAATTCCCAAGCCAGATAAACAAGCTTTATTACACAAGGTGACTATTTTATTCATTCCTTTCACTTGAAATGTTTTAAATCTATCAAAGAGGCAATGCTATTACTGGATTAAAAGCTACCCACCAAAGCAGGTGATATGAGCTGGATTTAAAAGTCAGTATTTACAGGTGAAGGGCATTCCAGCCCTTCCCCATGTTAATTGCTCACTCCATACCATATTGGTACATAAGAACATAAGAAATAGGAGCAGGAATAGGCCACTTGGCCCCTTGAGCCTGCTCTGCCATTCAATAAGATCATGGCTGACCTCGGGTTCAAAGCCACTTCCCAGCCCACGCCCCATAACCCTTCACTTCCTTATCTTGCAAAAATCTGTCGATCTCCACCTTAAATGTATTTAATGACCCAGCCTCCATGGCTCCCAGGGGTGGAGAATTCCACAGATTTACGACCCTCTGAGAGAAGAAATTCCTCCTCATCTCGGTTCTAAAAGGGCGACCCTTTATTCTAAAACTGTGCTCCCGAGTTCAAGATTTCCCCACGAGGGGAAAGATCCTCCTTGCATCTACCTTGTCGAGCCCCCGCAGTATCTTATATGTTTTGTTAAGATTACCTCTCATTCTTCTAAATTCCATTGAGTATAGGCCCAACCTGCTCAACCTTCCTTCATAAGGCAAACCCCTCATCTCAGGAATTAACCTAGTGAATCGTCTCTGAACTGCCTCCAATGCAAGTATAAAATGGTAATGGCCTTTAGTTACACCCTTTTTTTCCCAAGAATTGATGGTTCCCACAGATGATTTATAAATAGTGGCTGGAGGATTGGGTGAAGCAGTCTTGAAAGTGTACGGGTTGCTGTCTGGACCTGTACACCTGTCAGATAGTGCTGAGCATGTGATTAAAGTTTGTACAGCAGTGGCAGGTTACAATGGAAGTAGATTTAGTTTAAAATGGTGGGTTAATATTTATACTAAATGAGGCGATCTCTTAAGCCTGATGTATCGTAAAACTGGCATTGGCAGTGACACATGTCTGAGCAAATAGGTTTTCAGTCAGTTGAACAACAGATTGTTTCTGCACCACTTTGCGTTTCATCCTTAACCAATGTTGTTTTGCCTGTGATTTGGGCAGATGTCAAAGTTTTGCTGGGTGACTAATCTTCAGTAGAGATTAAGTGATGCATGATCGAAGATCCTGTGTGCCTTATTAAATGCAGAGTGCTACTGCAGCACGAGCAGAAGTGGCATATCATTCTATCCTGAAGCACTTTACCAGCAATAGGTTACTTTCGAAGTGCGGTCACTGTCGCAACGTATGCAACCACGGCACCGCGATGCCGCAGGAAACAGCAAATGAGATGAATGATCTGTTTTTTGGGGGAAGAAACAAGGTCGGTCAGGACCCCAGAAGTCAGTGCTTTCTTCCGATTAGTGCTGTGGGATCCTTCACTAGGATACCTGACCTCTGACAATGCAGCATCCCCCTCAGTTCCCCTGCTGGGGTACTAGTCCACATTATATGCTCAAGTCATGGAGTAGGAGCGGCCCGAACCCTCAACCTTCTGACTAAGAACATAAGAAATAGGAGCAGGAATAGGCCACTGGCCCCTCGAGCCTGCTCCGCCATTCAATAAGATCATGGCTGACCTCAGGCTCAAAGCCACTTCCCAGCCCGCTCCCCATAACCCTTCACTCCCTTATCTTGCAAAAATTTGTCTATCTCCACTTTAAATGTATTTAATGACCCAGCCTCCACAGCTCTCTGGGGCAGAGAATTCCACAAATTTACGACCCTCTGAGAGAAGAAATTCCTCCTCATCTCAGTTCTAAAAGGGCAACACTTTATTCTGAGACTGCCCCCGAGTTCTAGATTTCCCCACGAGGGGAAACATCCTCCCTGCATCTACCTTGTTGAGCCCCCTCAGTATCTTATATGTTTCGATAAGATCACCTCTCATTCTTCAAAATTCCAATGAGTATAGGCCCAGCCTGCTCAACCTTTCCTCATAAGTCAAACCCCTCATCTCTGGAATTAACCTAGTGAATCGTCTCTGAACTGCCTCCAATGCAAGTATGTCCTTCCTTAAATAAGGAGACCAAAACTGTACGCAGTACTCAAGGTGTGGTCTCACCAATACCTTGTAAAGTTGTAGAGGGGAGAATGCTATCAACTGAGCCTAGCTGACACGACAAGTGTAGTTCCATATATTACCGCATATCAGTTAACCCTCTTTTTCGATAGGTATCATTTGCCATAAGAATTGTAACAATTAGCAGATGATCAACTTCTCATTTAGTTAATGTCTGCCCAGTATGGCCAGGCATTAATTTAGAAATTCTGAGACCACTAAATATACGTTATGTTAGAAACAGACTCTCAGAGACTCCGGTGGTGCATGCATTAACATTTATTTAAAAATCCAGAAAGTGAACACTAATAGGATTCTGAAAGATTAGAGGGTTATATTTAGCTTGTATTCCCTTGCGTATGGGAGATTGAGGGGTGATATGATTGAGGGGTTTAAAATGTTAAAAGGATTTGATCGGGTAGGTACAGAGAAACTATTTTTCCTTTGGTGGAGGAATCAAGAACGAGGGGACATAATCTTAAAATTAGACCTAGGTCATTTAGGAGGGAAATCAGGAAGCACTTTTTCACACAAAGGGTAGTAGACACCTGGAATACTCTCCTCCAAAAGGCTGTGGATACTGAGTCAATTGAAATTTCAAGACTGAGTTAGATAGATTTTTGTTGGGTAAGTGTATAAAGGGACATGGAACTATAGCAGGTAAATGGAGTTGAGGTACAGATCAGCCATGATCTAATTGAATGGCGGAGCAGGCTCGAGGAGCTGAATGGCTTCCTCCTGTTCATATGTTCCTATGAATGGCCCAGAAATTCCAGAACGGGGCTTGCAGCGCGTGCAAGCCCCGTATTTACACTTACCCCGCGCTACTGCCGATCAGCTCCAGGGACGCCTGGAATTGGTGTTTCCAGAAGAAGAATCCCGGGCAGCGTATGACGTCACGCCGCCCAGGAGTGCAGCCAGCGCGAAGCCAGGAGCGTGCAGTGCAAGTGAGACACGCCCCTTGAGGTCTCAGTTTCACTGGACACGCCCCCAATGTTTCTGTCAAGCTGCTAACCATTTTTACATGCAAAACAGCAGTTTAAATAGGTTTTTGGAAGTTTTTTGAAGATTTTGGTAACTTTTATAAACTTTTTAAAATGTTTACATTATTTTGAGTAATCTGAAGTAGTTTTAAACAGAATTAAAGCAATTTAAAGACTTTTAAAAGCCCTAAAAGAATTTTTTTAATTCCATTTATTTATTTAGCAATGTCGTCGTCATACGTGTCTTCACACTGTTCCCTTTGGGGAACTGTATGAAGTGGTGGAAGGATTTATGGCCATGATTAACGCTCATTCCGTGACCGTAACCATCTTTGAACCAGGCATTAGGGCGGTTAGTCCTATGGCGGGAGGGTTTTACGGGCTCCCACAAGCTATACAAGGAGGGGGGGCCACCCACACCCACGGACGCAAATATCCCACTGGATGTCAACCCAGAATTTAGAGCCGGAGCTCCGGCTCCACTTGCCGGGACTGTCTGGAGCGGGGTTCGAAACCCTACCCTGATCTGGCCCAGCGGCGGGGATCCTACCGCTATGACAAAGGCCCAATCCGATTAGCAACGTGAAATGGCAGCATAGGGCTCCAGTCACGGGGAGGGAAAAGGCGCAGGAAACGTATGGGTGTCACCTTTTGTGTGGAGTGGGCCTTTTGCGTAGCAGTAAGCATCACCGCCGCTGGGCCAGAAGGAGTAGGGTTTTGAACCCCACGCCAGACAGTCCCGGCAAGTGGAGTCGGAGTTCCAACTTTAAATTCTGGGTGGACATCCAGCGGGATACTTGCGTCCGTGGGTGTTGGTGGCCCCCCCCCCCTCAGATGGGTTGTGGGAGCCCGTAAAACCCTCCCGCCATAGGACTAACCACCCTAATGGCTGGTTCAAAGATGGTTACGGTCACGGAATGAGCGTTAATCACGGCCATAAATCCTTCCACCACTTCATACAGTTCCCCAAAGGGAACAGTGTGAGGATACGTACGATGATGACCTCTTGCGCAATGCACCTCCTTGGACCCTCAGTCGCAGATGCGAGGGGGCAAGTCATGCAATTGTTAAATTTTTCATTTTATTGACATGTAAAATGTTGGCCCAGTAATTCCCTTCCAAATGCGCGAGTACGGTCGGGGTACTTACGCATCTGGCTGGATGAAATGCCGGTTTTCAGCATGCGCAGTGCATGTGGGGAAAACCGGCATTTCCTGTCCTCTGAACGAAGGGGTTCAGAGGCAGAACGCGTGCGACTGCACAGGCAGCGCGTGCGCAGTATAATTCGCCGCTTTCATTAATGCTTTCAGTGAGGTCAAGTCATTACAACTTACACATGAAAAAAGCATGGGTACAGTTGCTCCAGAGGCTGCGGAGGAAGATATTTCTTATCGTGGAGCTTCTGAAAGTATGTATGTCTGTATATATTCCTTTGCGTGTTATGTATATATTCCTTTACTTATGTGTATGAATGTATTATTTAATTATGACTTTCAGAGAAAGTAACTTATTGGAAAATCATAATTAAAAACATACATTCATACACATTAGTAAAGGAATATAAAACATACATACATATACGTAAAGGAATATATGTGGACATACATACATAACTCATTCTCACATTCCATTCACACAGCCACAATTGCTCCTTCTACCTACCGTTCTGAAAACCCTTTTAAAAAAAAAAAATTTTAACTTTAAAACTTACTTAAAATTTCTTAAAATAACTTCCCTCCCTTTCCCAAACAAAAATATTGCATTTCAGAAGCTCCACGATAAAATGTTTCTTCCTCCGCAGCCAATGAACCACTTTACACTTGCTTTTTTCAAGTGTAAATTCTGAGGACTTACCCTCACGGATTTCATGAATGAAATCTACGAAGTTCACTGCGCAAGCGCTGCCTGTGCAGTCGCACGCGCTCGAGGTCTGGAAATGCCGGCGTTCCCCGCATGCGCTGTTCATGCTGAACGCCGGCATTTCCAACGGCCAGATGCGTGAGTACCCCAAGCGCACTCACGCCTTTGGCCGCGAATTTCTGGCCCAATAAGTGCATTCCTCAGTGTGGAACTAGGTCACTCAGCCCAGGATGACAGCAGGGTTGATTCCAAGGTCTGTCCCGAGCTAGCTCTTCTCAGGGAGGGAGGTGGAAGGGACACTATAACTGGACTCAACATCTGGACTTGAGAGAGAGAGGGGGGGGAAATTGCTCCTGTTCTTATCCAGTGACTTCTGCTGAGAAAAGCACAGGTGAGGACTGGATCAAGCTGGCTCAGGTAATGTCTCCAGTGGCCGTAAAACCGGCCAGCACCCATACAGCCTTCCCAATTTCCCTTTCCAGTGATAAACTCAAAGTTAGGAAGTTTCTTTATTTTGTTCAAATAAGGGTTAACCAGGGGTATGGTAACATATTGGTTATGTTACTGGACTAGTAATCCAGAGGCCTAGACTAATGATCCATAGACTTGAGTTCAAATCTCTACCACGGCAGCTAATTAAATAAATCTGGAATAAAAATAAAAGCTAGTATCAGTAATGGTGACCATGAAACTACTGGATTGTGGTAAAAACCCATCTGGTTCACTAATGCCCTTTAGGGAAGGAAATCTGCCATCCTTACCCGGTCTGGCCTATATGTGACTCCAGACCCACAGCAATGTGCTTGACTCTTAACTGCCCTCTGAAATGGCAGCTGACCACCACCTTCTCAAGGACAATTAGGGATGGGCAATAAATGCCTTGCCAGTGCCACCCACATCCTGTGAATGAATAAAAAAAACAACTTTTACTACATTATCCAATATTCAGCACTGAAATATTTCATGGTTTAAACAGGACATGCTGTAGAAGTACCATAGGTATATTGCTGACAACAGTAATTATGTTATGTTGGAATTTATGGTTGTACCTCTTTTTTCTAAGCATACCAGTTGGCACAGTAGGTCCACTGTATTGCATATCAGGTAGCTACATATCCAGTTCGTAAAAATACTTGACATTCTTTCCTATAATCTGGTTACCCCTTACAATCGTGTTTCAGTCTTAGAGTACAAATATAAGATATTGGTAACAGATTAATATTATTTATCAGTTTTAAGTGCACCAAGACCTGAGTAATTGAGTAGCATACCCAAACGTATAATAGCAGCAGAAATCCCATCTGGAAGTAATTGTGTGACATAAACCAGTAAAGGAAGTTAACACTAAACAAAATCATGGGGTCATGGGTGTGCTGAAAGGCCCTTTCCCAGTTTCTTCACTTTAGCTGCTTTTATCTTGGGTTTAGTTGGGGTGTGAGGCCCACCAGAGCCCAATGCATGGGTCTCCTGTAAAATGCAGCATCCCCAAAGCCATCGTAGTGGATTCACTAATGCCAGTGACAGGGAAAAATGCAAGCAAGTCTTCCTGGCTGCTGACCTTAGGTAATGTGGCAAGTTTCCTTTGGGAAAACTTTAGAGACCTGTGTGTTGGGACCTGGCACACGACTAAGTGTAATATATTGACAAGAAAGAAAGCTGGGTCACTTTTCTTTAGAGAAGGCTGAGGGGTGACCTGATAGTGGTCTTTAAGACTATGAAGGGGTTTGATAGGGTAGACACAGAGAAGATGCTTCCACTTGTGGCAGAGACCAAAACTAGGGGCCATAAATATAAAAACAGAAAATGCTGGAAATACTCAGCAGGTCAGGCAGCATCTGTGAAGAGAGAAAAACAGAATTAACGGGGGCGATCTTGCCAGCCCTGGGGAGGCGGGTATGGAGGCGGGACTGCCGGGAAGATGGCAGAATTTGGGGGCGGGTGCCATCTTGCCAGGAGGCGAGTAGCCGTCCCGCGGCGGGACGGGATTAAAGCCTAATAACTGCCTGTTAACAGGTAGTTAACAGGCAGAAAATAGGATTATCCGCTTTTTGCCCTCACAAGTGCGGGCTTTCCGAAGGCTCCAAAACCCGCCAGCACAGCGAGGCGAGTACTGAGTCTGCGGGGGTCGGGGGGATGCAAAAGAGCGCTGTGAAGGTAAGTGATGGGTGCAAGTGTGGAGAGGTGAGTATCTGAGGTAAGTGCAAAGTGTTAGTAAAAGTGTACTTACCTTTGTTTCTTCCTGCAGGCTTTAGTCGGTTTGTATGCGGAGAGTCTCGGACCTCCGTGTTGGGAATGACAGATGGCTGTTGCATTCTCAGATGCAACAACTATCTAATTTCTGTAAAAGAAAGAAGTTTGACGAGGTCTTGTATTCAAGACCTCATCATCAAGACCTCATCAAACTGAAGAGAATGTCAGTGTTTGACAGCTTCACAGAGCTGTCAAATGATGACAATTCATCTGTCAAAAAATTTTGATAGATGAAACGTCATACGTTGACGTGTTCTGCAACCAGCTTTCCCTTAATTGACCTGCTAAGCCCGCTGGGTGGGCTTAACAAGGTCAATCAAGGGAAAATAGCGTGGGATGGCCACAAATCGATGGAGGCGGGACATCGACCCACCAAGCAGCAGTCCCGCCTCCAACGCGCCTCCATTAACAAAATCGCCCCCAACCTTTCAGGTCGATGACCCTTCGTCAGAACTGGCAAAAGCTAGAGATGTAACAGGTTTTAAGCAAGTACAGCGGCAGGCAAAGTAACGGGGGTGGGGGGTGGTTGCGGGAGGAAAGGACAGGAAGGAAGGTCTGGGATAGGGTGGAAGGCAGGATTGATTGAATGACAAAAGAGACGATGGAGCAAGGCAAAAGGGGATTGGTAATGGGACAAGTAAACAAACAAAAGATGGGTCTAGTGGAGCCTAACCACTATCATAACCACTGCTCCCATTTTTTCAGACAGCAGGTGTTAGTAATGATTCAGCTGATGCCATTTACACCTCCTCTAGACCCGTCTTTTGCTTTGGAGAAACTTCTTTACCCAGAGTGTGGTTAGAATGTGGAACTTGTTACCACAAATAGTTGAGGCGAATAACATAGATGCAATCAAGGGGAAGCTAGATAAACACATGAGGGGAAAAGGAATGGAAGGTTATGCTGATAGGGTTAGATGAAGATGGGTGGGAGGAGGCTCATATGGAGCATGGACCAATTGGGCAGAATGGCCTGTTTCTGTGCTGTACATTCGATGTAATTCTGTGTAACAAAGAAAGTGATTGCATTTATATAGCATCTCATGACATCCTCAGCAAAGTGAAAGCACTTCACATCAAATTAATTGCTTTTGAAGTATAGTTATTGGGCCAGACATGACAACCAATTGCATACAGCAATGCCATTCAAAAGACAAATGAATCTGGTGTTGGCTGGAGGAGGAATATTGTCCAAGACACTGGGAGAACTCCCCTCTTTTTGAATAGTACCTTAGGATCTTTCATGTCCATTTGAACAGACACGCTTCATCCGAAAGGATGGCATGGCACCAATGTTTGCTTCAAGCTGTGCGGCTGCGCAGTGCTCCAGGGAACCCGGCTCAGCCGGCTTTTCAATGTAAAAACCGTGCATACGTGGTATTTTGAATGGCCCGCGCAGTCCCTTAAAGGGGCCGCGCAGGGCCATAAAAAGTAACAGAGAACAGTACATGGCACTTCTGCCAAAGCAGCATTCCTTCAGTATGGCAGCTTTAGTCTTAGTCCACATGACCAGTTCTTTTGAGAGCTCAAAGTGTAAGCTATGGTTCCTAATATTGTTTAGGATATGCTTGGTTTTTAATGCTTTGCTACCCACAGGAACATCTCCACATTTTAAAATTACTGAATCACTTTCCATGTTAGTGTTTCAACGGCTGGGTAAAGATCCTGAATGAGACAAAACTAATCACGGAGCTGTGTATCCTGTCGTTTTCTCTCAGAATTATGACCAACTCAACAAATGCATGAAAAATAATGAAAGCTTTTTAATATATCTCACAATTTTTATTATTGGGAAAATTGACTTTTGAAATCTTATAATTCCAACATATACTTGGACAGTTTTAAAAAATGTATTTAGGGCTTAATGATGCAATTAAACTAATTATGATTAGTTTATATTTATACAATTAAAGCATCCAAATATAAGGATAATGTTTGTATCGTAAAAGTTAGTGACGTAAGAAAACTTCTAGGCACTTGGTCTGAGTATTAAACAAGGCTTTAATCAACTGTTTTTCAACATGGAGATCGAGTTGTGTCCTTCACTAGTTCCTGTTAAAGAATGTCCTGAGCAAGCTGGGCCCATGCCCGAGTATTTATACACTCCCTGGACAGCGCCACCAGCAGGCCGCCCATAAGTCATTTCATAAGTCATTTCCACATGAATAACAAGATTCATGTCAGTTAGCATGAGTCCTTTTGGTGACTCTGAGGCAGGAGAAGGGTTCAGAAGGCACGCCTAATATTTATAATTTAAGGTAGCGTCTTACGCTAGCATCACATTCAAGGAAAACTTTCAGGCGCCATTTATAAAGCAATTTGGTTTGCATTATTTTTATCTTCATGAAGGGTTAAGCAAGCTTGCGTGAAAGTGCCTAGAAAGCTGCAAGGGGAAAATTCATATGAAATAGTTGGCATCAGTGAATATTCATTTCTATAGGACTGTCAGCTTTTTAGTTCGTAAAAAACATGGCGATGACCAGCAAGTTTTCACCTTTCATAAATACCTTGTCGCCTTCTGTTTTATTTGGCCAAATATTAAAGAAATATCGAGATCTTGCTAACCAGCCCCGGCCTCATTAATCATATCAACAGTGAAATAAAGCGTTTCTCACAGTGTTGTTTCTTTTAAGCACATTGCTGAGAACTACTAAGAGGAGTAAAAATAACTTAACTATAACCAATTCTGGATGAGAGTGAGCTGGCTCCCGTACAAATATTCCATGTCTGAGCTGACGCAAGTTGAACTCAAAGCCAGAAATGAGCAGAAACTATAAAAGAACAGCTGATCCTGGTTGCAGCAGGCTGCTAACTCTTTATCCGTATCCTTAATATCCCCACTGACTGCTGGCTCATGTTGCATCCTCTTAACTGACAGCTCACAAGAGAGCGCGGAACGAGAAAAGAGTGCTCAGCCCATGAAGCATGCTCCTTCCAACGCACTGTCACGGATGCTGCAGAATTTATTTAATCTCCTTAGAGGGACAAATAACCATGAGTAACATGTCCAAGCAGGGGAAACCCAGGCATTTACTGACTCCCAAAGGTATGTTCCCTCTGGCGCTGCACAGCCTCATTCAAAACCTTCTTCCACACCCTAGGCCTAACTGATTGATTATTACCCCTGACCAAGTCTGGCTATCACTGTTTCAAAGCAACCTTTGACACGGTTCTAAAAAGAATCCTCGCATTTATATAGCACCTCATTGTGCCGCCAAAGTGTTTCACACAATGGTTTATTTATGGAAGTGCAGTGACTGTCACAATGTGAGCAAACATAGCAGCTCGTCTGCACCAGTTAATCTGCTTTTTTGGTGAGACTGGTTGAGACAGCGATGCTGGCCGGGGAGAACTCTTCAAATAGTGCCCTGGGATCTTTAACATCCACTTCAACCAGCAGAATGGGCTGAGGGTATATCAGTGTCTCATTGGTAAGGATAGGGCCCCCAGCAGTGCGACGTTCCTTTGGCACGCGATATTTATGGTAGCACTACAACAACAATGACTTGCATTTATAGTGGCTTTAACGTAGAAAAATGTTCCAAGGCGCTTCGCAGAGGCAAAAATGGACACTGAGGAACAGAAGGAGATATTTGGGGGGTAACTAAAAGCTTTTACATAGAATTACATAGAATGAACAGCACAGAAACAGGCCATTCGACAAAACTGACCTATGCCGACTTTTATGCTCCACACAAGCCTCCTCCCACCCCTCTTCATCCAGCCCTATCAGCATAACCTTCTATTCCTTTCTCCCTCATGTGTTTGTCTAGCTTCCCCTTTATATGCATCTAATACTATTCACCTCAACTACTCCCTGTGGTAGCGAGTTCCACATTCTGACCACTCTCTGGGCAAAGAAGTTTCTCCTAATCTACCTATTGGATTTATTAGTGACTATTTTATATTTATGGCCCCAAGCTTTGGTCTCCCCCATAAGTGGAAACATCTTTTCTACATCTACCCTATCAAATCCTTTCATAATCTTAAAGACCTCAATCAGGTCTTTATCAAAGAGGTGGGTTCTAAAGGGAATCTTAAAGGAGGATAGAGAGATAGGAAGGTGGGGAAATTAACAAGGGCATTGTAGAGGATGTGGCCTAGACGGTGGATGGCATAGCCACCACTGATAGGGCGAAGAGTGGGGAAGGAATGCATAAATGGCCAGAGTGAGATGAACTGAGAGTTCATGGTGGGGGGCGGGGGTGTGTAGAACTGAATGATTCTAATCTCTTTGTGAGGTTTGGTAATGAAGATGGACCTCAGAAGGTGAAGTTGCGCAGCACCATTTGAGCACCATGAAAAGAAGAAGTTCATTGGCTGTAGAGTTTGTCCATATTGCTGCAAAGGTGTAGCTGTGTCATGAGTGTGTTCCACACCATCTCGCTCATGATACTACTAACTTTGATGTTATTGTTCCTATCAAGCATGGCAGCCTTGTGTACCTTTGTGCAATGTTAATGCGTCACTGAAGAAACAGTTTTAGCATACTTATGGGTCAACCATAAACAGTCAAGTATGAGTCCTTGATCTCAAGATCCCATGTATCATACAAGGTGTATTATCATAAGAACATAAGAACATAAGAAATAGGAGCAGGAGTAGGCCAATCGGCCCCTCGAGCCTGCTCCGCCATTCAATAAGATCATGGCTGATCTGATCCTAACCACCAATCCACTATCACAGAACCATCTCCTGAATCTAACAGAATTAGACACACGAAATAGGAGCAGGATCAGGCTACACGGCCCCTGGGCCCGCTCCGCTACCCACAGGGCCATGACCGATCCGAACCTAGACTCATGTCCAAATTCCTGCTCGCTCCCCATAACCCTTCATTTCCTTTACTTCTAGGAAACTGTCTATTTCTGTTTTAAATTCATGTAATGATGTAGCTTCTACAGCTTTTTGGGGCAGCATATTCCATGGACCTACCACCCTCTGAGTGAAGTAGTTCCTCCTCATCTCAGTTTTGAAAGAGCAGCCTCTTATTCTAAGACTATGCCCCCTAGTTCTAGTTTCACCCATCATCGGGAACATCCTCCCCGCATCCACCCGATCCAACCCCGTCACAATCTTATATGTTTCAATAAGATCGCCTCTCATTCTTCTGAACTCCAATGAGTAGAGTCCCAATCTACTCAACCTCTCCTCATATGTTTAAAGCACTCCCCTTCCCTGTGGCTCAGTGGGTAACACTCTCTAGGTGGGAGGGGCTAGGAGTGAGCAGGTGCTGTTGGGTGCTTGAGTGAGTTTGTAAAAAGTTGGTGGTGGGTGTTTTTTTTCAGGTTTTAGGGCTTTTTTGCTCCTTAAACATCAGCCAGATGTCTGCTGAGAGACCCGGAGTGCTGGGCCCTTTAGAAGACAATGTTCTCAGGCTGAATTTAATCAGGGGAAAAAATGTTGGGGGAAGGGAGAAAAAAAGGCCCAAAGATTTGGGTCGGGACCCCAGGAGGTTTGGAAAAGAAAACACGGTTGTGGTTCAGTGCGAGGATAAGGAGATACGAGCTTGGGATATTATCCAGGCGGTACATGAGGACTGTGGCGAGGGAAGCTGCTTTGCCTGCCAACCAAAGCCCAATGTTGGGTTTAAGGTGACGGTCAGTGGCCGAGAGGAGGTGGAAAGACTTTTACTGAGTTTGAAGTTTGGAGATAAGTTCTTGGAGGTATTTCTGCTATATTCTAAAGAGGTGGTGGTCTCATTCTTAAACCTGCTGGTTTATATTGAGGACGATGTGCTAATAAAAAGGTTGGAGTCGTGGGACATTAAAATTTGCTCGACAATAAAGAGGAGATACTATCCAGGAACACGGGTAGCAGATGGAACCCGTTATGTAAAGGTGCAGTTCCCAGAGGGGGTGAAGTCATTGCCGTATAGCATGAAATTCGAGACAATGGAATGAGTGCAGTACTTCCGGGTATTGCATGACAACCAGATGAAGGTTTGTTATTAATGTTATGGGCACGACCATCTTGTAAGAAGCTGTCCAGACTTGTACTGTTATAACTGCGGCGAGCCTGGACACAATGCTCTGAGCTGCAAGGTGGAGTGCTGTGGGGTGTGTCGCAGAGGCCCCACCCTCTGTGAGTGTGCGGCAGAAGGAAGCCCTTTGAGTGACGAGGAGGTGGGAGAAGGAGAAGGAGCAGGAGGTGTGAGTGGAGTGGCTGGAGGAGCGGAGCAGGCAGAGGACACAGCTGGTGAATGGAAGGAGAAAAGAGCGCAGGAAGAGGCAGAAAATTGTGGAGCAGAAAACAGGATGGAGATTTTTTTTCTTAATTCACTTATGGGATCTGGGCGTCGCTGGCAAGGCCAGCATTTATTGCCCATCCCTAATTGCCCTTGAGAAGGTGGTGGTGAGCCGCCTTCTTGAACCGCTGCAGTCCGTGTGGTGAAGGTACTCCCACAGTGCTGTTAGGTAGGGAGTTCCAGGATTTTGACCCAGCGACAATGAAGGATCAGTGATATACTTCTAAGTCAGGATGGTGTGTGACTTGGAGGGGAACTTGGAGGTGGTGGTGTTCCCATGCGCCTGCTGCCCTTGTCCTTCTAGGTAGAAGAGGTCGCGGGTTTGGGAGGTGCTGCCGAAGAAGCCTTGGCGAGTTGCTGCAGTGTATCTTGTAGATGGTACACACTGCAGCCACGGCACGCCGGTGGTGGAGGGAGTGAATGTTTAAGGTGGTGGATGGGGTGCCGATCAAACGGGCTGCTGCTTTGCCCTGGATGATGTCGAGTTTTTTGAGTGTTGTTGCAGCTGCACTCATCCAGGCAAGTGGAGAGTATTCCTCCCTAAACCTCTCTGCCTCTCTACCTTTCCTCCTTTAAGATTCTCCTTAAAACCTACCTGTCCTAATATCTCCTTATGTGGCTTGGTGTCAAGTTTTGTCTGATAATGCTCCTGTGCAATGACTTAGAAACATAGAAACATAGAAGATAGGAGCAGGAGTAGGCCATTCGGCCCTTCGAGCCTGCGCCGCCATTCAACGAGATCATGGCTGATCATCCAAACCCTAGCACCCGGTCCCTACACCGACAGCCATCCCACCCAAGCCCTATCCCAGTAACCCCGTAACCCCAAGTATTTAATCCCCGCTAACACTAAGGGCCAATTTTTTATCATGGCCAATCAACCTAACCCGCACATCTTTGGACTGTGGGAGGAAACCGGAGCACCCGGAGGAAACCCACGCAAACACGGGGAGAATGTGCAAACTCCACACAGACAGTCACCCGAGGCTGGATTTGAACCCGGGTCCCTGGCGCTGTGAGGCAACAGTGCTAACCACTATGCCACCGTGCTGCCCACTTGGGATATTTGACTATGTTAAAGGTGCTATATAAGTGCAAGTTGTTGTTGTTGATATAAATATAAGTTCTTTCGTTGTTTAACCTTTCTCAGAAAAGGGTCACAGCTTCAACCCCTC
The DNA here is from genome assembly GCF_052327205.1 of Somniosus microcephalus. Classification (NCBI taxonomy): domain Eukaryota; kingdom Metazoa; phylum Chordata; class Chondrichthyes; order Squaliformes; family Somniosidae; genus Somniosus; species Somniosus microcephalus. The sequence goes on from NC_141001.1 coordinate 102,113,986, forward strand.
CTCCTGAGCTTCAGCAATATTAAGAATGTGTGAACAATTAAATGATGCAAAGTGTAAAGGAACTCACATTAGGCCCCAATTTTAACTTGGGGGCAGGAAGCAGGCAGGGCCTGTGAGGCGGCAGGCAATACGTCCTGACCTTGGCAACCCGAGGCCCGGGAGGTTATAAATCTCAGGCCTCAGCCGTATGTCCCCGGGTCAGTTTCCCGCCCCAAACAGGCAACGGGCGAGTGGTCAGCAGCGCAGTGTTGGGCAGAAAGATGGCATAAGAAGATAAGAAATAGGAGCAGGAATAGGCCACTTGGCCCCTCGAGCCTGCTCCACCATTCAATAAGATCATGGCTGACCTCAGGCTCAAAGCCACTTCCCAGCCCACTCCCCATAACCCTTCACTCCCTTATCTTGCAAAAATGTGTCTATCTCCACTTTAAATGTATTTAATGACCCAGCCTCCACGGCTCTCCGGGGCAGAGAATTCCACAGATTTACGACCCTCTGAGAGAAGAAGTTCCTCCTCATCTCAGTTCTAAAAGGGCGACCCTTTATTCTGAGACTGTGCCCCCGAGTTCTAGATTTCCCCACGAGGGGAAACATCCTCTCTGCATCTACCCTGTCGAGCCCCCTCAGTATCTTATATGTTTTGGTAAGATCACCTCTCATTCTTCTAAATTCCAATGAGTATAGGCCCAGCCCGCTCAACCTTTCCTCATAAGTCAAACCCCTCATCTTTGGAATCAACCGCGTGAATCGTCTCTGAACTGCCTCCAAATAAAGTATATTCTTCCTCGGCGTCGTCGAGGGCCGAAGGAACGGTTCCCCCGACATTCAGTTAAGTAGCTCGGGGGCGAGGTGAGGGCGGAGTATCTTTCCTGTGGGCCCCGAAGGAGCATTCCAGCTCCTCCTCACCCCGTGAGGAAAGTCCAAAAAAAAAATGAAAAGACTTAGGCCTAGAAATTGGGTTGAGGCGCCAAAGTGGCGCCAAGTTCGCCTGGGCGCTGATTTTTGCGCAGCGTTCGGAGCATTAATGAACGTCAGAAATTCAGTTTCAGCACCCCTAGAGGGAGACAGGGCAAGGCTCGAGGCGCTCCGCGTCCCTCTTAGGGTGCTGAAACTGAATATCGCAGCGCAACGTGCCGCAGCGCCACACGCTGCGGCACGGCACGCTGCGGTACTGCAGGCCTTCCTCCCATTGTTAAGGGGGAGGGGCCTGCAACAGCACGATCCCCGATCGCGAGTGCCGGCAAAAGAGCCCGGCACCGAGGAGAAGTGCCGGGCTCTCGGGAATCAGCCGGCAATGCCGCGGGGGGGGGGGGGTGGTCAGGAGGCCGGGGACGGAGGTGCTGGCAGGCGGCCGGCGAAAAAGGCGGCCGCCCCACACCTCCACCTTAATTTGCGCCACTGCCGGCACAGCAAGGCCCCGTGAACCGGGCGCGGGTAGCGAACGGCGCTACAGCGGCGTTCGCTACCAAATATCGCGATCGGGGCGCTAATGGGGCGCTGCGCACACTGATGACATCATCGGTGGCGGCACAGTGCAACAGGCTAACGCCACCATTAGCGCCCCCGCTGAATATCGTGGGAGGCGCGGCCAGTGGCGCTCCAGCCACTGACTGCCCTCTTTAGGCGCTAATAGGTGGCGCTACATACCCAATTTCTAAGCCTTACTTTTTTGGGGGCCTCTTCAGGCCCTGGCTCCTGTTCTGCCTAGGTGTGTCTAGTGGTAAAGCTACAGCTCTGGCCCATGGTTAAACTAGCAGTCGGGCCCCAATGACATCATCGGAGCCCAATCTGCGTATTTAAAGGAGGACCCCACCGGTTTCCAGTGAGTGTCTTTCTCACCTGCTCAGAAGAGCAGGTTAAAATCGTAGCCAACTGGACCTATGTCGGGTGTCGGCGGGTGAATCCCACGGGCGGTTCGAACCCACCCAGCCCAGTTTCTGTTGGGTGGGCAGGGTTAAATCCGTCCCCGCAGTCTCATCATTGAGACTACTGATTTAAGGCTTTCAAGGAAAAATGATGGAATCCTGAAATTCAATTCCCAAAACACCAGTAAAAATTCAGGGATCCCATGTAATAAAAATAGAATTTGACTACTTTAGCCATTATAAATCAATGGCCCTAATTGTAAACGGATGGAATTGTAGAATGTGATTCCCAAAATGCTGGTTAAAAAAAAACTTAGAAGGCCGTGTAATAACAACAGAATTTAACTCATTTGGCCACCATAAATCAGTAGCCCTGGCGATGAACTAAGGCACAATTCACCATCTGCTGAAGTGAACCCTCCAGCAACCCACTCTGAAAATAAGTTCAAAAACACAGTTAATGATCACTTTGAACAATACTAATTTAAGGCTGGGTATTCTGTGGGGAGGAACTCACCTCCTGACTCCCCAAAGCCTTTCCACTATCCACAAGGCACAAGGAATGTGATGGAATACTCTCCACTTGCCTGGATGAGTGCAGCTCCAACAACACTCAAGAAGCTCGACACCATCCAGGACAAAGCAGCCCGCTTGATTGGCACCCCATCCACCACCTTAAACATTCACTCCCTCCACCACCGGCGCATTGTGGCTGCAGTGTGTACCATCTACAAGATGTACTGCAGCAACTCGCCAAGCCTTCTTCGACAGCACCTCCAAAACCCGTGACCTCTACCACCTAGAAGGAAAAGAGTGATAGGTGCATGGGAACACCACCACCTCCAAGTTCCCCTCCAAATCAACACCATCCTGACTTGGAAATATATCGCCATTCCTTCATTGTCACTGGGTCAAAATCCTGGAACTCCCTCCCTAACAGGGCTGTGGGAGTAACTTCACCACACGGACTGCAGCGGTTCAAGAAGGTGGCTCACCACCACCTTCTCAAGGGCAATTAGGGGTGGGCAATTAATGCTGGCCTTGCGAGCGATGCCCACATTCCAGGAATGAATAAAAAAAAATTAATTCATGCATCGTGTAAGTAGATGACTGCATGATCATTACCAATCCAGAAGCAAATGCAAACTCGAAATCGATCTCAATCGGGATTCCTTTCTCACATTCTGCTCTTGAGGCAGAGCTACCTGACGCATTTGGGAGCTACACACTGGACATCTCTATCGAATGACTGGCCTGTGAAACAGGCACGAGGAGGTCCAATGTCTACCGCAATGTTACTATAGTAAAGGATTGGTAACAACTAGAGATGACTGCCAAATCTGAGTGTGAATTCAACATTTTCTGTTGTTATTTTAAATTTATTAAAAACCTTGATCAATTTGGATGTGGTCAAATATATTTCATGTAACGACTTCTTTTAAAAATTTACATTACGTATGAATCAAAATGTAACATGTCTCTGCACATGGATAACATAATTTTTCTGTGTTATAAGAAAGAAAGACTTGCATTTCTATAGCGCCTTTCATGACCACCGGACGTCCCAAAGCACTTTACAGCCAATGAAGTATGGGAAACACGGCAGCCAATTTGCTCGCAGAAAGCTCCCACAAACAGTAATGTGATAATGACCAGATAATCTGTTTTAGTGATGCTGATTGAGGGATAAATATTGGCCAGGACACCGGGGATAACTCCCCTGCACTTCTTCGAAATAGTGCCATGGGATCTTTTACATCCACCTGAAAGAACAGATAGGGCATCGGTTTAAAATTTCATCCGAAAGGCAGCACCTCCGACAATGCAGCACTTCCACAGTACTGCACTGGAGTGTCAGCCTAGCTTTATGTGTTCAAGTCCTTGGAGTGGGACTTGAACCCACAATCTTCTGACTCACAGGCAAGGGTGTTACTGTGGCGGAGCCTCTAAGGGACTCCGATCAAATGTATATAATTCCCTTTAACAATATGTTAACTACAGCCTGAGTCTGTATCTTTGTATATATTGTTTGCATGTACAGAGCGCGGTCCCTTTAAGAGCGCGGGCAAACGCGATGACGTCACGCCGTTCATCACGTGATCCCCCATCGGTGGGAAAAATGTGATGACATCATGACGCCAGCCACGGGACCGCCCTAGTAGTCCTCGTGGAGCCTCCGAACTGACTAGACCTGTATTCGTAGTTCTCGTGCATTTGTTTGTTAAACTCAGTTTGTTTTACATTAAACATCGTTTGTTTGATCGCCTGAGTCGACCTCAGTCTCTTGATAGGAACTAGACATTCCTACATTACCAACTGAGCCACAGCTGACACTGTACTCATTGAAAAGTTTTCCTTTACCATGGCTGGGGTTTGGTATTGGGAATAATTTTAAGAGAGCTAGAATTATTTTATTTATTATAAATTTATTATGGTAGTTTGTGATCATTTTGTTGGCATGGTCACTTTCTTACTGTACATTCAGTTTCCCTGGTGGTTAATGGAGGGTAGGTATCTGATCCACAGCACAATATAATTGCTGGCTGTCTAGTGGTGGAAGGCGAAAGAAGTGGAAGAGGTGCTAGGGTGATGTTTCATGTTTGTTGATGGACTTGCTTGTCTAAGGAGCTTTGATAGTGTAAATAGTTTCTGATTCACTTCTTAAACCTCTCTGCCTCTCTACCTCTCTCTCCTCTAAGATGCTCCTTAAAATCTACCTCTTTGACCAAGCTTATGGCTACCTGTCTTAGTATCTCCTTATGTGGATCAGCATCAAATTTTATTTGATAACGCTCCTGTGAAGCGGCTTGGGGTGTTTTATTATGTCTTTCGCATGAGACGTTACACCAAGGCCCCGCCTGCTCTCTCAGGTGGACGTAAAAGATCCCATGGCACTATTTCGAAGAAGGGCAGGGGAGTTATCCCCAGTGTCCTGGCCAATATTTATCCCTCAATCAACATCACTAAAAAAAAACAGGTTATTTGGTCATTATCACAATGGCCCAGAAATTCGGGTCGGGGGCTCCCCGCGAGTGAAAGCCCCCGACCTGCACTTACCTAGCGCGCCGGCCGTTGAGCTGTGGGCCCCCGTGGAATTGCGATCCTGGGCCTCCTCCAACGGCCGGCGCGCAGTGCTTGCGTATCCCAGGGGCGCAGTTAGTTCAATGCGCCCCTGGGATATGCAGGGGTGCATTGAGGGTTATGAAGGGGAAGTCATGTTTGACAAATTTGCTGGAGTTCTTTGAGGAAGTAACGTATAGGGTGGATAAAGGGGAACCAGTGGACGTAGTGTATTTAAACTTCCAAAAGGCATTTGACAAGGTGCCACACAAAAGATTATTGCTTAAGATAAAAAATCACGGGATTAGGGGTAATATTCTGGCATGGATAGAGGATTGGCTATCTAACAGAAGGCAGAGAGTTGGGATAAATGGTTCAAACTCAGACTGGCAATCAGTAACTAGTGGTGTTCCGCAGGGGTCGGTGCTGGGTCCCCAACTCTTTACAATCTATATTAACGATTTGGAGGAGGGGACCGAGTGTAACATATCAAAGTTTGCAGATGATACTAAGATGGGAGGGAAAGTAGTGAGTGAGGAGGACATAAAAAACCTGCAAGGGGACATAGACAGGCTAAGTAAGTGGGCAGAGATTTGGCAGATGGAATACAATACTGGAAAGTGTGAGGTTATGCACTTTGGCAGGAAAAATCGTAGAGCAAGTTATTATCTTAATGGCAAGAAACTGGAAAGTACTGAAGTACAAAGGGATCGGGGGGTCCTGGTGCACGAAACTCAAAAGGTTAGTATGCAGGTGCAGCAAGTGATTAAGAAGGCCAATGGAATGTTGGCTTTCATTGCTAGGGGGATAGAATATAAAAATAGGGAGGCATTGCTTCAGTTGTACAAGGTATTGGTGAGACCGCACCTGGAGTACTGCGTACAGTTTTGGTGTCCATACTTAAGAAAGGACATACTTGCTCTCGAGTCAGTACAAAGAAGGTTCACTCGGTTAATCCCGGGGATGAGGGGATGGACATATGAGGAGAGGTTGAGTAGATTGGGACTCTACTCATTGGAGTTCAGAAGAATGAGAGGCGATCTTATTGAAACGTATAAGATTGTGAAGGGGTTGGATCGGGTGGATGCGGGGAAGATGTTCCCGATAATGGGTGAAACTAGAACTAGGGGGCATAGTCTTAGAATAAGGGGCTGCTCTTTCAAAACTGAAATGAGGAGGAACTACTTCACTCAGAGGATGGTAGGTCCATGGAATATGCTGCCCCAAAAAGCTGTAGAAGCTACATCATTACATAAATTTAAAACAGAAATAGACAGTTTCCTAGAAGTAAAGGGAATTAAGGGTTACGGGGAGCGGGCAGGAATTTGGACATGAGTCTAGGTTCAGATCGGTCATGGCCCTGTGGGTAGCGGAGCCGGCCCAGGGGCCATGTAGCCTGACCCTGCTCCTATTTCGTGTGTCTAATTCTGTTAGATTCAGGAGATGGTTCTGTGATAGTGGATTGGCGGTTAGGATCAGATCAGCCATGATCTTATTGAATGGCGGAGCAGGCTCGAGGGGCCGATTGGCCTACTCCTGCTCCTATTTCTTATGTTCTTATGCGTCCCCTGGGATCATGTGGGCCATGGAGAGCCAATGGTAGCAGGGAATGCTTCAGGAAGACCTGTCAAACCTATAAATACTATAAGCCCCAAAACATCACTAAATCTTCAAGTAAATTTTTTTTTAAATCACATTTTTAAAATAAACTATAAATTACATGAAATGACTATTTTAAACAATAATTTAAATTTTTGAAAAAATAATTTTATTTTCTAACGGGGCTAAAAATAAACTTACCTTTCTTTAAAGTATTTAAAAATAATAAACCTGTGGAAAAAATGTTTTAATTTTAATTAATTCACCACTTACCTTGTTAAAAGCAGGCCTTGCGACTGCTTTTTACATGTCTAACTTCTGGAGACTTACCTTCCCGGGAAAACCTGCAAAAAAAACGTAAGTTCGATGCGCACGCGCAGCCTCTCCTGCGCACGCGTTCCACCTCTTAACCCCTTCTTTCAGGGGAACGGAAGTGCCGGTTTCCTGCGCATGCACAGTGCATGCACGAAACCGGCACTTCCATTGGGCTTACGGGTGAGTACCCCATGCGTACTCACCCGTGGAGACCCGAATTTCTGGGCCAATGTTGTTTGTGGGAGCTTGTTGTGTGCAATTGGCTGCTGCATTTTCTATATTACACCAGTGACTACACTTCAAAAGTACCTCATTGGTTGAAAGGCGCTTTGGGACGTATGGTGGTTGTGAAAGGCGCCATATAAATGCAAGTTGTTGTTGATGTTCCAGACTATAATTTAACATTAGGCCTAGAAGAGAATAATGAGAGGTTGGACTCTTGGTGCACACTGGTGGTATATTCAGCATAATTTGTTTTGAGAGGCACTGTGGTTAAGAGTACAAGTATGACCGGTAATTAACCTTATTTGATTTAGAAAAACGTTGGGGAAATATACATTAATGCTTAGACTTGGGTGTACAGGGCACAATTTCAAAATTTGCAGATGACACAAAACTTGGAAGTATAGTGAACAGGAGGATAGTGATAGACTTCAAGAGGACAGAGACAGGCTGGTGAAATGGGTGGACACGTGGCAGATGAAATTTAATGCAAAAAAGTGCAAAGTGATACATTTTGGTAGGAAGAATGAGGAGAGACAATATAAACTAAAGGGTACAATCCTAAAGGGGGTGCATGAATAGAGAGATCTGGGGGTATATGTGCACAAATCGTTGAAGTTGGTAAGGGCAGGTTGAGAAAGCGGTTAAAAAAGCTTACGGGACCCTGGGATTCATAAATAGAGGCATAGAGTACAAAAGCAAGGAAGTTATGATGAACCTTTATAACACTGGTTCGGCCTCAACTGGAGTATTGTGTCCAACACTGGGCGCAGCACTTTAGGAAGGATGTGACGGCCTGAGAGAGGGTGCAGAAAAGATTTACGAGATTGATTCCAGGGATGAGGGACTACAGCTATGTCGATAGACTAGAGAAGCTGGGGTTGTTCTCCTTAGAGCAGAGAAAGTTGAGAGGAGATTTTGATAGAGGTGTTCAAGATCATGAAGCGTCTAGACAGAGTAGAGAGAGAAACTGTTCCCATTGGCGGAAGGGTTGAGAACCAGAGGACACGGATTTAAGGTGATTGGCAAAAGAACCAAAGGCGACATGAGGAAAAACTTTTTTACGCAGCGAGTGGTTAGGATCTGGAATGCACTGCCTGAGAGGGTGGTGGAGGCAGATTCAATTGTGGCTTTCAAAAGGGAATTGGATAAGTACCTGAAGGAAAAATATTTACAGGGCTACGGGGAAAGAGCTGTGGTGCTCTCGCAGAGAGCCGGCATGGGCTCGACGGGCCGAATGGCCTCCTACTGTGCTGTAACCATTCTATGATTCTATGAAATGAGCTGGTCAGTGGATTGGATGCTGTTTGGATATCAAAGCAGTCTGTTGGAAAGGAGGAAAATCCTTCAGGACCAGATCTGCATGTAGATAGTCACTTACCATTGGAGAATTGTAGAGCTGTACTGGCGGAAGTCCTGCAGAGGCTTCAGATTGATCTACCATTGTGGTGGAAAAAAGTAGCAGGGAATCTATGTCCCATTACCGCCCCCTTTCGCCTTACACCATCATCCCTTTTGTCATTTAATCACTCCGGTCTTCCACCATTTCACAGACCTTCCCTTTTATTCTTTCCTCCCCTCCCCCCTTTCCCTGCCTCTGTAGTTGCTTAAAACTTATCACATGTCTAACATTTTCCAGTTCTGATGAAAGGTCATCGACCTGAAACGTTAACTCTGTTTCTCTCTCCACAGATGCTGCCTGACCTGCTGAATATTTCCAACATTTTCTTTTTTTGTTTCAGATTTCCAGCATCCGCAGTATTTGACTTTTGGATCTATGTCATCTCCTGTCCTACCTTTGACCTCTTCCACTTAACCGCCTGCTGTGTAATAACCTCTGCACCTCCCCCAAAAAAGACCACCAGCACCCTGAGAAAAAGGCCGTACCTGACATGATAGTAGCTTGCACAAGCAGATTTTTAAAATTATTTCAGTCAAGCAGATGCCCTGCTGAGAGCCAGCAGTAAAAATAAGGCCCATCCACTCAGCACTGTGCCTGGATTGTAACACCCATCTTGATATAAACACAATACTAAAGGCAAAGAAAAGTGTGGAGGAAATAGAAGCAATCTGGATTTGAGTCAGACCACAGTATAGACACAGCCACATATTCACTTCGACACAGACTGAGTCCGTTGGCTCAAACACAGATAGACATGCCAGAAGTCATGGTGCTGTCATGTAGGTTTAATCGATGATTCCACATGTGCAGATAGAGAGAAGCTGCGCACCAGTTGTACTGTGGCCTGTCAACAGCAACACTCGATGGCTGCAGCTTAATTGAGTGTGTTATTGGTTGTACATCGACCAAGTAAGCCCGTACGTCAAAATTCGGGTGTATGCATGAATGATCATATCAGATGTTTAAAGTGGATGCCTACACAAATGTACTTTGTTTCTGTATGACAGATATTGGGTAGATACAGTGGACAGAATTGGGTAGACTGTTAGATTGGAACAATTGTGGCTACAAAACTGATGACCATATCCACTTTTCCAGCTCCGGAATTACTCTGACAGGGTATCTACGCAAGATGCTTGTGTAAAGTGAAGTGCTTTCTGCTGATTTTTAAAAAATCTTTCCTGGGATGTGGGTGTTGCTGGCAAGGCCAGCATTTATTGCCCATCTCTAGCTGGATTTACACTGCTTATTGAAGGCTAGATTTCAGCTGGTTTCAGGCCTAATTTGAAAAAAGGTTTGCATTTATATAGCGCCTTTCATGACCATCGGACGTCCCTATGTGCTTTACAGCCAATGAAGTACTTTTTGAAGTGCAGTCACTGTTGCAATGTAGGAAACATGACAGCAAACTCCCACAAACAGCAATGTGATAATGACCAGGTAATCTGTTTTAGTGATGTTGATTGAGGGATAAATATTGGCCAGGACACCAAGGATAACTCTCCTGCTCTTTTTCGAAATAGTACCACAGAATCTTTTACGTCCACCTGAGAGGGCAGACAGGGCCCTAGTGTCATCCAAGATTTTTACACTCAAGTCTCCGGAGTGGGACTTGAACTCACAACATTCTGCCGTCAGAGGCAAGGGTGCTACCAACAGAGCCACAGATGACAATATGCTTGGCTCAAAGTTGGACCGTGTACATCAAACAATATATTCACATTTTCGAGGGCTGTATTGCACCCTGCTCCCTCTAAAATCTAACACCAAAATGTTGGGGAAAGGAAAATTTAGGGAAGAAATTCCAGGGAGTTTTGACCTAGATGGCTGAAGGCACAGCAACCAATGGTGAGGCAGAAGAAAGAGTGGCAAAGCACAAAAGGCCAGAATCAAAGGTAAGGAGAGTTCAGTGAGGCTGTAGAACTGGAGGAGGTTAAAGTGGTAGGGAGGGGGAAGGCCATGAGGGATTTAATCACTAGGATGAGAATTTTTAATTGGAGGTGTTGGGGGATCTGAAGTCAATGTAAGTCAGCAACGACAGGGGTGATAGGTGATTGGGACCTGCTGTGGGATAGGATATGAGCAGCAGAGTTTTGGCTGAGCTGAGGTTACAAGGGGTGGAGGATGGGAGGTCGATCAAGAGTGCATTGGAGTAGGGGCATGATTAAGAAGTTTGTACATTTTACAAAAATTGGCCGTGTGGTTGATAGTGAGGAAGAAAGCTGTAGACAGCAGGAAGATATCAATGGTCAGGTGGGCAGAAAAGTGGCAAATGGAATTCAATCTGGAGAAGTGTGAGGTAATGCATTTGGGGAGGGCTAACAAGGCAAGGGAATACACAGTAAATGGTAGGGTACTGAGAAGTGTAGAGGAACAGAGATACCTTGGACTGCATGTCCACAGATCCCTGAAGGTAGTAGGACAGGTAGATAAGGTGGTTAAGAAGCCATGCGGGATACTTTTCTTTATTAGCCGAGGCACAGAATATAAGAGCGGGGAGGTTATGTTTGAACTGTACAAAACACTAGTTAGGCCACAACTAGAGTACTGTGTACAGTTGTGGTCACCACATTACAGGAAAGGTGTGATCACACTAGAGAGGGTACAGAGGAGATTTACGATTATGTTGCCAGGACTGGAGAGTTTTAGCTATGAGGAAAGATTGGATAGGCTGGGGTTGTTTTCTTTGGAACAGAGGAGGCTGAGGGAGACTGATTGAGGTGCATAAAATTATGAGGTGCCTAGATAGAGTGGATGGGAATCATAGAATCATAGAATGGTTACAGCATAGAAGAAGGCCATTTGGCTCCTCGAGCCCATGCCGGCTCTCTGCAAGAGCTCTTCAGCTGGTCCCACTCCCCCGCTCTTTCCCCGTAGCCTTGCAAAATTTTTTCCTTCAGGTACTTATCCAACTCTATTTTGAAAGCCGCAATTGAGTCTGTCTCCATCACCTTTTCAGGCAGTGCATTCCAGATCCTAACCACTCGCTGCGTAAAAAGTTTTTCTTATGTCGCCTTTGGTTCCTTTGCCAATCACCTTAAATTTGTGTCCTTTGGTTCTCAACCCTTCTGCCAATGGGAACAGTTTCTCTCTATCTACTCTGTCTAGACCCCTCATGATTTTGAACACCTCTATCCTAGGGTTTTGAAAGAGGTGGCCATTGGAATAGTGGACGCATTGGTTATCATCTTCCAAAATTCTCTAGATTCTGGAATGGTTCCTGCAGATTGGAGGATAGCAAATGTAACCCTGCTATTTAAGAAAGGAGGGAGAGAGAAAACGAGGAGCTACAGACCTGTTAGCCTCACATCAGTGGTTGGGAAAATGCTGGAATCTATTATAAAGGATGCAATAACTGGGCACTTAGAAACTAATAGTAAGATTGGGCAGAATCAACATGGATTTATGAAAGGGAAATCCTGTTTGATAAACCTATTGGAGTTCTTTGAGGATGTAACTAGTGGAGTAGACAAAGGGGAACCGGTAGATGTGGTACATCTGGATTTTCAGAAGGCCTTTGATAAGGTCCCACACAAGAGGTTGGTGAACAAAATTAGGGCACATGGAATTGGGGGTAATATACTAGCATGGATTGAGAATTGGTAAACAGACAGAAAACAAAGAGTAATGATAAACGGGTCTTTTTCAGGATGGCAGGCTGTGACTAGTGGGGCACCACAAGGATCGGTGCTTGGGCCCCAGCTATACACAATCTATATCAATGATTTGGATGAGGGGACTAAATGTAACATTTCCAAATTTGCTGATGATACAAAGCTAGGTGGCAGTGTCAGTTGCGAAGAGGATGTGAAGAGGCTTCAAGGGGATCTTAACAGGCTCAGTGAGTGGGCGAGAACATGGCAGATGGAATATAAATGTGGATATATGTGAAGTTATTCACTTTGGTAGAAAAAACAGAAAGGCAGAGTATTTCCTAAATGGTGAAAGATTGGGGAATGCAGATGCTCAAAGGGACCTGGGTGTCCTTGTACATGAGTCACTGAAAGTGAATGTGCAGGTGCAGCAAGCCATTAGGAAGGCAAATGGTATACTGGCCTTCATTACAAGAGGATTTGAGTACAGGAGTAAAGAAGTCTTACTCCAATTATATAGGGCCTTGGTGAGACCACACCTAGAGTACTGTGTACAATTTTGGTTGCCTTACCTAAGGAAGGATATACTTGCCATAGAGGGAGTGCAACAAAGTTTCACGAGATTGATTCCTGGGATGGCGGGACTGTCGTATGAGAAGAGGCCTGTATTCTCTTGAATTCAGAAGAATGAGAGTGGATCTCATTGAAGCATACAAAATTATTACAGGGCTTGATAGGATGGATGCTGGGAGAATGTTTCGCTTGGCTGGGGAGTCTAGAACCAGGGGCCACAGCCTCAAGATAAAGGGTAGGCCATTCAGGATTGAGATGAGAAGAAATTTCTTCACACAGAGGGTGGTGAATCTTTGGAATTCACTACCCCAGAGGGCTGTGGAGGTTCAGTCATTGGATATATTCAAAACAGAAGTCGATAGATTTCTGACTAGTAAGGGCATCAAGGGATATGGTGATAGGGCCGGTGAATGAAGTTGAAGCAGAAGATCAGCCATGATCTCATTGAATGGTGGAGCAGCCTCGAAGGGCCGAATGGCCTACTCCTGCTCCTATTTCTTATGTTTATATGTTCTTATGTAATAACAGGGAGAGAGAGAGAACCGGAGGTGGCCCTCCATCCTTCGCCACTTTGACAGCAGCAGATGAGGTCGCCTTGGAGGTATCAGGAGCTGTGGAGATGCTGGAGGTGGAAGATGGAGAGGGGGGGACCTCTCAGCAACCTGGTGACAGAATTACATCTCATATAGCCACATGGCATACAGCAGTCACTCATATGGTGACTGATGTCAGCAGCCAGTGAAAGTTCATTATGTGCATTATGGAATCGTTACCCATTCTTAATATAACATTTCTAAATAATCTCTTTAGTCTCCTACAGGTCCATCAAGAGCCCCCGCACCCCACCCCCACCACCCCTACTGTCCAGCCGGAAGAGGAAGACGACCCCTCAGAGGAGCCTCCACCCTCTGAGCGTGCACCGTCACCAGACCCATGCGCACCCAGCACCAGCGCAGATACACACACCTCGGTGGGTCCAGCGAGACATAGAGTAGTCTTGTCACCTAGTGTCTCACAAGTCATAAGTGAGCAAGAGCAGATGGTGTTGATAGGGACAGCAGTGGAGACTCCTCGCTGGAGGGCGCAGGATGCTCCCAGCTCTGCTCAGCTGCATGCAGACACTGAGCCTCGGGGACCATCGAGAAAGAGGGCGATCCTGGAGCTACAGGAAGAAGTGCAGGAGACTCGGACAGGTTTTGCGGCCGCAATGTCTGCAAATGTACAGAGAATGGAGGAGTCTATCTCCAGCATGAGCACCTCCATGTCGCAGGCGATGGCGACAATGTGCTCTTCCTTGGATAGGATGGCCACCTGCATGGAGCAGCTAATGCACCACTTACAGGAACACATGGTCTCTATGGAGAACAGATGGCAGAGGCTCATAGACTTCCTGTCTAGGAGGGATGTCAACATAGACTTCAGTCCTCATGGCCCCACTGCTGTGCAACAAGGTGCTCTCCAGCTCCTTGCTAGCAGGGAAGTGCGGATGGCCCATGAGAGGGATGATGGTGAGAGGGAAAATGGAAGTGGGGGCTCCTCTCAAAGCACTCACACTTCTTCCCCATTGCCTCCCCCTCAGTCAGAGCCCCAGATGCCTCCTCGGATCGCGATGGCCAAGTCTACCCCTGCACAATTGCAGGAGCAGCAGACTTTGACAGAGCCAACACAGGCTCCAAAACCCAGAGGATGTCCGCCAAAAGTGTCTACGCAGTTGCAGCAGGGAAGTGAGCAGGCTGCCTCTACCTCAGCTGAAGCCACAGGGGTTGCACCTCATGGAAGCACACAGAAAAGAAAAGAGACACAGAAGTAGATGCACAAGGGTAAGCACATGGGTGTTTAAAGTAGTGTTTTTGTTAAGATTCTGTTAGTTATGTCACATATAAAACTATTTATTTTTACCACTTTACGGTCATGCCCATTTTTGTCTGCTACTTTGGAAGTGGCTTAGGGAGTTGGAGTGAAGGTGAGACATAACGTTACCTCCAGCAATGGGGGTCAGTGTGAAAGGAATGGCTTGGTCATTGTAGGGATGCTTTATGGTGTTGTGGTGGGGTGGAGGGAACCTGGCACAGCATGTGGCAGCCATATGGGTGTAATGCAGGAAGTTAGGTAAATCTGGCCATGATGAGGCCATCCCTGGCCTCCCGGGCAGCAATGTACTTGGGTGCTGCTGGCATCTGGACCTCAGGTTCCTCCTGCTCCTCCTCCTCATCTTCCAGCTGATGCTCCTCCTCTGAAGAGGATGCAGCGCTAATCCGTGTTGCTGCGCTATGTTGTGCAGGGTGCAGCAGACTATGATTCTGGAAACTCTGGCTGGTGTATAATGAAAGGCTCCTCCAGACCTGTCAAGGCATCTGAAGCACATTTTCAGTGTGCCTATTGTCTGCTCTATGACACATCTGGTGGACATGTGGCTTTCATTAAACTCGGCCTCAGTACTTGGCCTCCTCAAGGGTGTCATGAGCCATGTCTTCAGTGGATAGCCCTTGTCTCCAAGCAGCCAGCCGGTGAGTCTGTTTTGCAGGGAATTTGGCGCACACATACATGATGATCTTCCTATGGTTGCAGACCAGCTGCACATTGAGGGAGTGGAAGCCCTTGCAGTTCACAAACACTCCTGGTTGATGATGGAGTGTCCTGATGGCCACATGTGTACAGTCAATGATGCCCTGCACCTGTGCGAAGCCAGCCAGAGTGGCAAAGCCGAGCACACTCTCACTAATACTGGCTTCATCAGTGGCAAAGTTGATATAATTGGCTGACTTGTCAAACATGGCATCGGTGACCTGTGTGATGCACCTATGGGCAGCCAACTGCGAGATGCCGCAAATGTCTGCTGCAGATCCCTGGAAGAAGCCAGAGGTGAAGAAGTTGAGGGCGGTGGTGACTTTGACAGCCACTGGTAAGGCGTGTCCACCCGCTCCTCTGGGCTGCAGCTCTTGTTCCAGCAATCTGCAAATGTCTGCGATGACCTGGCGCGATTGCCTGAGCCTCCTTTGGCACTGCTGCTCAGTCATGTTGAGGAAGCTTATCCTCTGCCTGTATACCCTGTGTTGGGGGTATCGCCTCCGGCCCAGTGCAGCACTGCGCTAATACCCTCTGTCTTGTGCAGCATCAGGTCATTGAGGAGAAGGTTGATGGTGTTGTTGGTGTTGCTGGTGTGCCGGGTGCTGCTGGTGTTGGGGCTCATCCTGGTCCGATTCTGAGGACCAAGGTGAGACAGTATAAATGGCACCCATGCTGATGTAATAGATGGCAGATCAAGTAGAGATCAGGGAAGCAATCTGTCAATGGTGTGATAGTTAAAAATGGCACCCATGCTGATGTAATAGATGGCAGATCAAGTAGAGATCAGGGAAACAATCTGTCAATGGTGTG
The DNA here is from genome assembly GCF_052327205.1 of Somniosus microcephalus. NCBI lineage: Eukaryota > Metazoa > Chordata > Chondrichthyes > Squaliformes > Somniosidae > Somniosus > Somniosus microcephalus. The sequence goes on from NC_141001.1 coordinate 102,129,993, forward strand.
ATAGTTACTAGCAATGAGGTGAGAGTGGCTTCCGAAGTTGCAGAAAAGACTTGCAAACTGTAGACACCTAAATCTGTGCTCAAAATGTACTCAGCCAGAGCCTTTCCCTTCAGTCAGTAAGCAGGTGTTATGTGGCAGTATTTATTGTGCTTTCTATGCTCTGCAGGAATGACCTCGATCAATGGCCACTGAGCTTCCGCCTCACCTTGATAGACATGGTTCCCGAGCTGCGTGATTCCCATGGTCATCCAGTGAAATTCAAAAGGTCTGGTTAAAAGCACTGTTAAGTGTCTGACAACAAGGTATTAATGAGCTAAATTAGGCCGCCCGCCTCTGCCGTTTGGGTCCGTGCCACGCTGGCAAACGCGCCTGAATTAAAGGTGCGAGGAGGTGGGATGCCGGCGGGTTCCTGATGTGCTCCCATTTTTTGCGACTTTTACTCTCGACCCGCCTCCAATCCTGCACAAACGGCACCATGAAAATTCCGGCCTATGTCTGTGAATAATATTGCCAAGCAGCAGCATGTAGATGAGGAAGAAGAGGAAGCCAAGGAGAGGTCCTTGGGGCACTTTGGAGGTAGCAGTGTTTGGGGTGTGGGGGGCGGGGGCTGGGGGAAAAGAAGCCATTGCTGGAGATACTCTGGCTTTGGACATGTATTTGGATATTGTGGTAAAGTTAATACAGATATTTCAATTGCAACAACCAAAGCTTCCTGATGCGGGTCTTTCAACTGCATGGGACAAAAGCTAAGCACCCCAAAGGAGGAACTACATCATTCAATTCAAATATAAGCATCTTGTAGACATTTTGGGGGAGAAATTCCCCTCGAGTCCTGTTTGGGGCGCTAAATCAGAAAAGCCGGAAAAGTTAGCGGCAGGCGCTAACCTCTTCCGACATCTCTGAAATTCCCATTTTTTGCTCCAAGAGGGAAGTGGAGCGCTAAATCAAGCCAAGCGCTCTACTTCCTTCTTGGAGCACAAGAGGAGGGGAGGCTCATGACCCGGGGTGCACCTGGGGCGATGTGCTCAGCAGCGCCACGAGTGGCCAAGCGTGGTGCTGCCGTGTTGCAGGTGCTCTTCCCTGAACTAAAGGGAAGGGCCCCATGCTGTGAACTATGCAGTTTTATTTTAAACTTACCTGGACCACTGGGGAAGCGAAAAAAAAAGGTTAAAATAAATCTGACTTTTTTTCAGGGCGGTCGGCCACCTCACCTTAAACTTCCGCCCCGCTAGCGGCCGGCCGCCCTGCTCGCCTCCCCTGCAGGGGTCGCTGCCATTGCCCGGCGCTGCTGCAGGGGGCGAAGGGGAATTTTTCCACCGGGGCGCTACTGGGGCGATGTGCCCGGAGATGACGTCGTGATCTCCAGGTGCATGAGATCGGGGCGCAACCCGGTAGCGCTGCCGCTAACCTCCCGCGGAATTTGGCGGGAGGCGCAGGAGGCACGCCGTGCCTGGGCGATAAGGCCTTTGCGCCCCATTAGCACCCCTCACGGGAGGCGCAAAGGAGGGGAATTTCTCCCCCTTTGTGTTTACATCTTTGATTGACAGCTCTCTTTATTTTAATGTGTGCACATTGAAATTTGTTTTGTCCTGGTCATTTTATGAAAAATATTTCTCAACCTGTTTTGTAAAATCTACAGTTATGTCATTGCCACTGCTCATTTATCCATTTACTGCTGAATAAATCTGTTTGGCACTTATAGCCTGAGCACTTTCCAGTGAACTGTTTATTCTACCACCTTCTGAAGTTGAGGAAGATTACACGAGGGCTCGTGATCTACCAGTAAGCCAAAATACTGCAATTAAGGTTTTCTGTTCAACCCAAAATGTTCTAGATGATGAGCAAGCTGAGTCACACTCCATGGTATAGGAGGCAAAGACTCGTCCATGGAAATGGTCTGAGATGCTGTATCTGAGCTAGCTAAATATCTAGAGTAAAAACCACAAAATTTACCATGACATACTTATGGAACATAGACAAAAAAGAAATGTCCATTTATGCAAATCTTGCAGCATGTAGGAAAGCAGTTCATTTGCAAGTTTTGTTTTATCTGTGCCAGAAGGTTAGATATCTATTTCTTCAAGAAATATAATGAGCTGTGAGTGTTCATTAACCTTTGAATGACCATTATGGTAGCATTTTAACAGAGTAAATAGAAATGGCAATATTGGGCAAAGACTGCCTCTGTGCACTGTGGGTAAATTATCAGGGATAACAACAGAAAATGGTGGAAACACTCAGCAGGTCAGGCAGCATCTTGGAGAGAGAAACAGAGTCAACGTTTCCAGTCGATGACCCTTTGTCAAAACCTGTTATTTCAAATTTCCAGCATCCGCAGTATTTTGCTATTTAATTATCCAAGACTCCACTCCTGGAGCTGGGTTTTCATTGAGGAGTTGGGTAGGAGGCGGGACTACAACTTTCGGGGTTGTAGTCCCGCCTCCATCGAGTTCTAGCCAATCCATGCGATTCACACTTGATTGACCTTGTTGAGCCCACCCAGCAGGCTCAGCAGGCTAATTAAGGGCCACCCGGCAATAGGTGATGTCACAGATTGAAATTTCATCTGTCAAGACCTTTTGACAGATGAAATATCAACGTTTCACAGCTGTTTGAAGCTGTCAAACACTGACAATCTGTACTCTAAGTTAATTCCTTCCTGTCAGGATGATTTAGAGATCTCCCCGGAACAGAAAGCTGAATGCTGCAATTTTTGACAGCTCGCAGCCATTCTGCTTTCTGTGCCGGTGAGATGAGGGACTCCCGAGACCTGAAGGAAGGAAGGCTGTAAAGGTAAGTAAAGGTTAGTAGAACTTCTTTAAACACTTTACACGCACCAAACACACTTACCTTTGCACTCATGCACCCATCACTCACCTGAACACCGGACATCTTGACCCCTCCAAGCCCTTCATCCCGACGGTCCGCCTCCTCTAACTTGGCGTGGTTTGGAGCCATCGGGAATCCCACACTTCAATGTTAAAAATAGGGATTAGGCTAAAAACTGCCTGTTAACTACCTGTTAACAGGCAGTTAATTGGCACTAATCCCTTTCCCGCCTCGGGGAGGCGGGTCCCATTGCGGGGCGGGTACCCGCCTCCTTTGAAACTGGCATGGAGGCGGGATGGGGTCGGGACACCCGATTTCGGGATTTTAACCCCCCACACGCCTCCAATCCCGCCTCCACGGCCCAATGAAAATCCTGCCCCTGGTGTCCAATCTCACTTGACCGGACTGCAGATCGGGAATTGCCGCGGAGGTCAGCATTCCTGATTCACGGCACTCCTGCCATGAATTTCATGTTAATAAGCAGAAAATGAAGAACATTGCAAATTCTGAGTGGATTCCAAAAAAAATGACGCCTTACTGTAGTAAAACCAGCACATCAAGGTCATCTTCCCTGCAGTAAAGTTTTTGGAGTAGATCCTGACTTTGTGCGATGAGAGGGATGAGAGGGCTGTCCTATGATGAGAGATTGTGTAGACTAGGCCTATACTCTCTAGAGTTTAGAAGAATGATATTATGTCCATGTATAATTGAGACACGGACTGCAGGAGTTGATTATAACAAGTCTTTACTGAATGGAGACAACCTGGAAACTGAAACTACAGAAGCCTGCTAGGGCCTTTTACACAGGGGTGGTCACTGCCGGTACTGCAGTCTGAGACCAGTTATTCCCTTAAAGGTACATACACAACAATTCCTCCACTTTTAGATAAACAGTACATAACATTCATTTAACAACTAAATAATAACTAATTACAATTACAATTACTGTTGCTCGATACATTGGTTGAATTTAAGCAATTATAAGTTCAGTCTTTGAGGAGGCTTCCTGATTCTGTCTGGATAACGCCTCTTTGGGATATCAGGTTCTTCTGGCAAGGTTGAGTCGGATTCAATGTCGTTGTTTGGTTTGTCTGCTTCCAATATCACCGATTCTGCGGTAGATGCAATTGGTACTTCGGTTTCATCGCCAGGTGTATCAGATCGTGGTGTGGAGTTGACGTTTTCCAGTGACTCTAGAATCTGGTCAGCATGGCGTCTTACAATGCTCTCTCCAACGTCCACGGTATACATTAGAGGTCCTTGCCGTGTACAGATCATTCCTGGCTGCCATTTCTCTGTGCGGTAGTCCCGGGCCAAAACTGGTTGACCTATCTTAAAATTCCTGGTCGGCCTTTCATTCATATTCTGAAACTGCCTGTTCTCCACATCTCTTCTGACGTTTGGCTTACCCAAATCCAAGCGGCATCGTAGTCTTCGATTGAAGAACATCATGGCTGGAGTTTGGTTGGTAACCGCATGTGTCGCATTCCGGTAGGCAAATAAGAAGTTATCCACCTTGTGTTGTAGGGGTATATCTTCATTACACATTGCCTTGATAGCCTTCTTGAATGTTTGAACCAACCTCTCGGCCAATTCATCAGTGGCTGGATGATATGGGGTGGATGTGTAATGCTTAACACCATTGTTCTTTAAGAACCTCCGGAACTCTTCAGACACAAACTGTGGTCCATTGTCAGAGCAAATCTGTTCAGGCAGCCCATTCCTGGCGAATATGGTTCGTAAGACTGTGATAGTTTTTTCTGTGGTGGTTGAGGACATTTTTATTACCTCTGGCCACTTTGAATGTGCATCCACCGCAATTAAAAACATCGAGTCCATAAAGGGACCAGCAAAATCAATGTGCACCCTTTGCCATGGAGATGAGGGCCACTCCCATGGATGTAGAGGGGCTTGTGATGGGGCGTTTTGGACCTTCTGGCATCCTGTACAGCTCTTGGTCATCTCTTCGATTTCTCTATCGATTCCCGGCCACCACACAAACGCTCTGGCTAAGTTCTTCATTTTTACCCCTCCCAGATGACCCTCATGAAGCTCATTGAGCACTCTATCCTTCAATTTGGGTGGAATTACTACTCTGGATCCACACATCAAGGTTCCTCTGCACACTGACAGCTGTTCTGTTCTCGGCGAGAATGCTGGCAGCAGTGGTTCGCCATGTGCTGGCCATCCCTTCACCGTTAAATCATAGACCCAGGAGAGTGTCGGGTCATTTCGTGTTTCCTTTTCTATGTTTGCATTCATCACAGGGAGACATTCGACTATAGTCGAGTGGAATAACTCCACTGGATCCACTGCCAGTTCTTCTTCCACCGTCGGCAACGGTAGGCGCGACAATCCATCAGCATTCCCATGCTGTTTAGTTCCTTTGTACTCAATGTCATATTGGTGTGCCCCTAGGCAAAGGGACCACCTCTGCAGCCGTTGTGCCGTCATTATCGGTACGCCCTTCTGAGGGTTGAAAATGGAGACGAGAGGTTGATGATCAGTTAGTAGAGTAAATTTCTGACCGTGCAGGTAGTGATTGAACTTCTTCACCCCCCACACCAGGCTGAGGGCCTCTCTTTCAATCTGGGCATAGTTACGCTCGGCTGAAGTTAATGAGCATGATGCAAAAGCTATCGGCCTCTCTGAACCATCAAGGAATTTATGTGACAGTACCGCTCCAATGCCGTAGGGAGATGCATCACACGCCAGTCTTATCGGTAGTGATGGGTTGTAGTGAGCCAATACTTCTCTTGAAGTGATTAGGTCCTTACTCTTCTGAAAGGCCCGCTTACATTCATCGCTCCATTTCCATGCTACTCCCGTTCGTAGTAGGGCGTTCAGTGGATGCAGAATTGTGGACAAATTCGGCAAAAACTTATGGTAGTAATTCACCAATCCGAGGAATGACCTCAGTTGCGACACATTTTCAGGCGCTGGAGCCTTAACTACCGCTTCAATTTTGTCAGGGGACTTATGCAACCCCTCTTCATCAATCACGTGGCCACAATACAATATCTGTTTCTTAAAAAACTCGCACTTGGGGCGATTGGCTCGTAGCCCATGTTCACGTCGTCTAGTGAGCACCTGCTCTAGGTTGGCAAGGTGTTCACTGTCATCTTCACCTGTCACTAGGATGTCATCCAAGTAACACTGAGTCCCCGGAATCCCTTGCAGGACTTGTTCCATCGCTCTTTGCCATATCGCCGGAGCTGCTGCTAATCCGAATACCAGTCGATTATACTGGTAAAGACCTTTGTGAGTGTTTATCGTGAGATACTTCCTAGAGGATTCTTCAACCTCCATCTGCAAATATGCTTGTGCTAGGTCAATTTTTGTAAAACGCTTCCCTCCAGATAGTGAGGCGAAGATATCTTCTATCCTTGGAAGAGGATATTGTACTGTATGAAGGACTGGGTTCACCGTCACCTTGAAGTCCCCACAGATGCGAAACTTCCTTGGCTCCTCAGACTTATTGTTTAACGTTTTCTTCCTGACAGGAATGATGGGTGTTGCCCACTCGCTCCAGTCTACCTTAGATAACATGCCTGCATGCTCCAGATTCTCCAGCTCTGCCTCGACGGCTGGGCAAATTGCATATGGTACCGGTCTTGCTTTGAAAAACTTGGGAATTGCATTCTCCTCTATTTTTATCAAGGCGGTTACGCCTTTAAGAGTGCCCAGTTCTTGTTGAAATACCTCTTTGGCGTCAGCTAAGATTGTTGACAATCGTCCAGGAGTGACGTCGTCATCCTTTTTACCAGCCACCGTCAGTGCCTGAATGGAGTGCCAGTCTAAACTTATCTTTCTGATCCATTCACGTCCCAATAACGGTGGTCCACCATCTTGCAGAATGTAGAGATACAATTTCCGTATTTTCTTGCCGTTTTATTCGACAGGCACCCTTATTTTTCCTCTGGGGTATACTTTTTGCCCCGTATACGTCCTCAAGACAATGGATGTCTCTCTCAAGGGTATGTGTGAGACTAGCCGCTCGTAGTCTCATCGATTCATAACGGTTAGAGCTGATCCTGTATCCAATTCCATTTTGACTTGGGACCCTGCTATCGTGAGGGTGACCCAAATGGTTCGGTGATCCTCTTTTGCGATTACGTTGTGAAGTTTGAGACAGCTTAGTCTCTTGTTCCCGGATTCACTATCGCTCATCTGGTCTTCGGAACTACTGTCCGTCATCTTTTGTACTTTCCTGTACGGTTCCTTCGTAGCCTTTTTGTTGTCGTTGGTCTTCTTCCCAGACCTGCAAACTCGTGCAATGTGTCCCATCTTTCTGCATTGCCTGCATATTTTGTCCTTGGACCAGCAGTCCTTCTGGTCATGGTTTCTTCTGCCGCAGCGATAACATTTTGCAAATCCCCGTGTCATTTCGTGGGTGCCGTATTCCTGTGGCTTTTGTTGTATTTCCGTAGCTCCCCTTGCTGCTGCTTCGTACGATACTGCCACGCTGAAAGCCTTATCTAGCGTCAGCTCTTTCTCTGAGAGTAACCTCTTCTGGGTTCCTTCACTAGGAGTCCACAGACAAATTTGTCCCGTAAGGTATCTGCCAGTCCTGCTCCGAACTGGCAGTGCTTTGATAGCTTGCGTAGTTCCGCAAGGTAATCAGCATTGCTCTCATTTTTATGCTGATTTCTCCTGTGGAATTTAAATCTTTCTGCTATCAGCAGCGGTGTAGGATTTCGGTGTTCCTGTAGGATAGCAACAATTTCGTTAAAACTCTTTGCCTTCGGTTTGGCTGGAGTAATCAGGTCCCGCAATAGGCCGTACGTTCTTGCACCCATTAAATTTAGCAATACCGATGCCTTTTTCTCATCGGCTATTTCGTTTGCCTCGCAATATACCTCGACTCTTTCCACATACATGGTCCAGTCTTCTATTACATTATCGAAGGCAGTGATAGCACCAGTCTTTGGCATCTTGAAAATCTAAGATGGCGCCTCCCGCGCTTTGCCTTCGTCTCCGATGGATCAAAATGGCGCCTCCCGCGCTTTTCCTTCTTCCCCGCCGAGTTAAGATGGCGCCTCCCGTGCTTTCCCGCTGCTGCCGCTGCTCTCCGCGGTATTTTTATTTTTCTATCGCGCTTCAATATTTGCTCCGTTAATTGAAGAACCGTTCCCGTCATGGAGCGGACCCTCTGGGACACTTCCCTCCCTCTTCTTAGGTCCGAACGCTGCCCGGATTTGAAGCACCGGCCGTGCCCTGTTTGCTCCACCCTCTCTCTCTCTCCTTGCTTCCCGACTCGCTGCCCGGCCCCGTTGCAGAGCCACCCGATCGAGCCCCAGCCCGCCGCAGCCCAGGAAGAATCAGTGCACTACCTGCCACCAGCCCGACCAGCTGGGAAACCACAGACTGGAGAACCAAGCCTGGCTCTCGACAGTCTCTCCTGCACCCCCCAACTCGATGATTTCGAGGGTGGTTGCCCACGGTTGACGCCCGTTTCTCGAGTTTCTTTGGACTATTTTTTTTTTTCTTTCTTCTGGCTTTGACCTTCAATAACGTCGTCTGAGGTGCTGCCGAGTTGCAGGTAAGTTCGTTTCTTACTCGTCGCCAGTATTATGTCCGTGTATAATTGAGACACGGACTGCAGGAGTTGATTATAACAAGTCTTTACTGAATGGAGACAACCTGGAAACTGAAACTACAGAAGCCTGCTAGGGCCTTTTATACAGGGGTGGTCACTGCTGGTACTGCAGTCTGAGACCAGTTATTCCCTTAAAGGTACATACACAACAAATGAGGTGTGATATCATTGAAACGTACAAGATTCTGAAGGGCCATTTACACTTCCTCTAGAGCCATCTTTTGTTTCTTAACTTGTCCCATTACCATCTCCTTTTGCCTTGCACCATCTCTTAATAACTCTTAATCTCTCCTGCCTTCCATCCTGTCACAGACCTTCCCTTTTGTTCTTTCCTCCCCTCCTCCCTTTCCCCGCCCCTACACTTGCTTAAAAACCTGTCCCATCTCCAGCTTTTTCCAGTTCTGACGAAGTGTCATCGACCTGAAACGTTAACTCTGTTTCTCTCTCCACAGATGCTGCCTGACCTGCTGAGTGTTTCCAGCATTTTCTGTTTTTGTTTAAGATTCTGAAGGGGATTGACAGGGTAGCTGCTGAGAGGTTGTTTCCCCTGGCTGGAGTGTCTAGAACTAGGGGGCATAGTCTCAGGATAAGGGGTTGAACATATAAGACTGAGATGAGGAGGAATTTCTTCACTCAGAGGGTTGTGAATCTTTGGAATTCTCTGCCCCAGAGGGCCGTGAATGCTGAGTCTCTGAGTATATTCAAGGCTGGGATAGATAGATTTTTGGACTCTAGGGGAATCAAGGGATATGGAGATCGGGCAGGAAAGTGGAGTTGAGGTCAATGATCAGCCATGATCTTATTGAATGGCGGAGCAGGCTCGAGGGGCTGAATGGCCGACTCCTGCTCCTATTTCTTATGTTCTTATGATAGTATAAAACCGGCAATGGTGAGTCGGCGGCCCGTTTTACATCTCTCCTGATTTTTATTTCCACGGACTTGCTATCACCTGTTTTACACTATCAGGCAAAGTCAAGATCCACCCTCTTGAAACCTTCATCACTCTAATTGATGGTGGTCTTGTGACTAAGCTGGCCTGAATTATGAAGAACTGAGGTTAGTTGGCGTTGAGTTTATGAATTGATCAGAATATGATATTGATGCCTAAAGTTGAGTTTCGTAGGGGTGAGAGTGGATTCGTTCTTGAAGGGCCGGGACCACCTGATGTTATGAAGGAGCAATGGTCTTTGCTGAAGGAAAGGTAATGCTGCAGTGATGGGAAAACCTGTATTCAGATAAAGTCACGGCCATTTATGTAATTTTGAAGTGTATTCGCTGTTGTAATGCAAAAACAGTTCCCAATTTATACACAGTAAGGTCACACAAACAGCAATGAGATAATGAGACTAGACGACCTCTGCTTTCAGTGGTATTGGTTGGTGAGTAAATGTTGGCTAGGACACCGAAAGAACATTTCTTTGAATAGTGCTATGGGATCTTTTACATCCACATGAGAGGGTAAACAGGCTCTCAGTTTAACATCTCATCTGAAAGATGGCACCTGCGGCAATCCAACATATTACATAGAAGGTACAGCACAGAAACAGGCCATTCGGCCCAACTGATTAATGCCTTGTTTATGCTTCACACGAGCCTCCTCCCACCCCTCTTCATCTAACCCTATCAGCGTAACATAAAAACATAAGAAACAGGAGCAGGAATAGACTACTTGGCCCCTCGAGCCTGCTCCAGCATTCAATAAGATCATGGCTGATCTTGGGCTCAAAGCCACTTCCCTGCCCACTCCCCATAACCTTTCACTCAATTCAATTCAATTCAATTCAAATCGCTTTATTGGCATGACAAGTTACATCTTATGTTGCCAAAGCATCGAAAAACATTCATGTTTGTTCACAAAAATACAGATCTATCCATACAGTGTATAAACAGATATATCCCTGAGTGTATAAATATACTTTCATATAATTTATATATACTCTTTTCTTATATTTAGTGGTTGTCCCTCTGTTTATGGCAAGCTGTAACATAGTGTGCCGCTAGTGTTACACAATTTCTCTCTTCCCCTAGTAGGTATGGGAGTTTTTGGTCGTCATTCAAATTTCTGAAATCCGGGCATATTTTTGTGAATTTTGGGTAGAAATTCTCCCTTATGCCCTGATATTTTCTACAAGCTGTGAGGAAGTGCATCTCTGTCTCCACCACTCCCTGACTGCAGTGAGAGCATATCCTGTCCTCTCTTGGTAGCCAGGTCTGCCTGTGTCTACCTTTTTCGATCGCCAGGTTATGTTCACTAAGTCTGTACATTGTCAAAGTTTTTCTCAGTTTGCTATCCTTTACCATGGTCAGGTAATCAGCCATGTTGTATTGTCTGTTTAGGGCCAAGTAGCAATTGAGTTTGCTTTGGGTTTTTGTTGTTTCTGCCCAATATGACAGATATTTTTCCTTTTGCTTAGCGACGATTGTGTTGGGTCGAATTCTTTGTGTTACACTGTCACTGTCCTGGGGCTGGTTATTGTTAGTAGTGTTAGTGGTTACTTCACTGAGTCCCAGGACTAGTTGACTGAGGGTATTCTTCTTTATGGTCCTCTCTTGGCATTTCAGGGCTTCGTAATGATAGCATTGGGGGTTGCTAATTTCTAGGTGCTTCCAAAATTTGGTGGCTCTTTTTTGGATAGTGATTATTAATGGATATTGGCCTAGTTCTGCCCTGCATGCATTGTTTACGGTTTTCCTTTGAGTCCGGAGGATACTTTTACAGAATTCTGCATGTAGGATCTCAATTGGGTGTTTGTCCCATTTTGCAAATTCTTGTTGTGTTAGCGGTCCCCACACCTCACTGCCATAGAATGCAATTGGTTCAATTACTGATTTGAAAATTTTGAGCCAAATGCTAATTGGGATTTCTATTTGGATTGATTTTTTAATGGCATAGAAAGCCCTTCTTGCTTTCTCTTTCAGTTCATTCACAGCCAGTTTGAAATTTCCCGTAGAACTGATTTTTAAGCCCAAGTATGTGTAGTTAGTGGTTTGTTCAATTTTGGTTGTTCCTAGTGTGAAATTTATTTTGGGTCCCTGATGTCTGGATCTTTGCTGGAACACAAGGACTTTGGTTTTTTGGGGATTTATTGTCAGGGCCCTAGTCTGGCAGTACGACTCCAGCAGATCCAGGTTCTGCTGTAGACCCTCCTTAGTTGGTGACAGCAGAACCAGGTCGTCTGCATAGAGGAGGAATTTAACCTTGGATTCATATAGGGTGAGGCCGGGTGCTGTAGATTGTTCAAGTAGTTTTGCCAATTCATTTATGTAAATATTAAAGAGAGTCAGTGAGATTGGCGAGCCCTGCGTCACCCCCCGCCCCTGTGGGAAGTATTTTGTTTGTTTGTCTCCAATTTTAGCTGCACATTTGTTGTTTCCCTTATCTTGTAAAAATCTGTCTATCTCCACCTTAAATGTACTTAATGACCCAGCCTCCACGGCTCTCTGGGGCAGAGAATTCCACAGATTTACGACCCTCTGAGAGAAGAAATTCCTCCTCATCTCAGTTCTAAAAGGGCGACCCTTTATTCTGAAACTATGCCCCCGAGTTCTAGATTTCCCCACGAGGGGAAACATCCTCTCTGCATCTACCTTGTCGAGCCCCCTCAGTATCTTATATGTTTCAATAAGATCACCTCTCATTCTTCTAAATTCCAAGGAGTATAGGCCCAGCCTGCTCAACCTTTCCTCATAAGTCAACCCCCTCATCTCAGGAATCAACTGCGTGAATCGTCTCTGAACTGCCTCCAATGCAAGTATATTCTTCCTTAAATAAGGAGACCAAAACTGTATGCAGTACTCAAGGTGTGGTCCTTCTATTCCTTTCTCCCTCTTGTGTTTATCTAGCTTCTCCTTAAATGCATCTATACCACTCCCTGTGATAGCGAGCTTCACATTCTAACCACTCTCCGGGTAAAGAAGTTTCTCCTGAATTCCCTATTGGATTTCTTGGTGACCATCTTATATTTATGGCCCCGAGTTTTGGTCTCCCCCACAAGTGGAAACATTTTCTCTATGTTGACCCTATCAAACCCTTTCATAATCTTAAAGGCCTCCATCAGGCCACTTCTCGGCCTTCTCTTTTCTGCAGACGGTTGCCGGGCTTTTGTTTTGTTTGCTGTTCCTCTGTTGCCACCTTTAGCCAAAACGACTGAGACTACCATCAGCAAAAAGGGGACTGCCCCTTTAAAAACAAAACATCCTCCAAGCCAGTTGAATCTCAACAGTGCACTGCTTCTTCAAGCAGATGAAGTGAGCCAGTACACTCTTGAGTATACGGTTGGCAAATGTATCGGTAGGAATGCCTAATTTTAGTGACTTCCTTCTCTCTGACCTCTGCACAAAGCGGAAGGAAAGCTGCCTGGAATTGGTCCTTTTCACAAATACAGCTTTCAGCACTGTCATTCTTCAATCCATTTGTGCTTATTTTAACCTGTCAGACACAACCTATCAGGACAATTATATTACTATCCTCAGCTTGCAGTTTTAGGGGGAAAGGGATAAAAGTGATTCAGTGAACTTCCTGCCGCACAAGCATAGCTTTCTTCTGACTGAATTGCTGAAGTTAGGTAGAACTAGACTTAAGTGCTTCTACTCAATGCTGATATCTCACTCTAACTGGTCAGTTAGGGATGGGCAATGATTTGTTATTTAATACCTCAACTATGGCAAATTTTTGCAGTTCATTCATCAAGAGATTCATGATGCGAATTTGCTTCATTTTAGCTTCCGCAAAGCTGCCGGTTTTAAAAATTGCTGCATATTTTTTCTCCCCAGTAGTTACAAAACTATAACTTTGTTGCCTTCACAGAACTTGAAAATCTCTGTTGCCTGTGCTTGAAAGTGTTGTATTCTAAAACTGTGATATTTGTTGTCCAGTACCTGCATTGCAATTTGATCTGATTCAGTAAGAGAGAGGAGAAAACGCATTTTGTGTTTGCTATCTGACTTGTGATCAGTGCGGTCCCTGGTGGATCAGTGGGAAGCAACGCCTCGCTTTAAAAATTCTCATCCTTGTTTTCCAATCCCTCCATGGCCTCGCCCCTCCCTATCTCTGTAATCTCCCACAGCCCTACAGCCCTCCGAGATATCTGCGTGCCTCCAATTCTGACCTCTTGCACATCCCCGATTTTAATCACTTCACCATTGGTGGCTGTGCCTTCAGCTCCCTAGGCCCTAAGCACTGGAATTCCCTCCCTAAACCTCTCCGCCTCTCTACCTCTCTCTCCTCCTTTAAGACGCTCCTTAAAACCTACCTGTTTGACCAAGCTTTTGGTCACCTGTCCTAATATCTCCTTATGTGGCTCGGTGTCACATTTTATCTGATACCGCTCCTGTGAAGCGCCTTGGAATGTTCTATTACGTTAAAGGCGCTATATAAATGCAAGTTGTTGCTGAAGCGTCTAATCACCAATAACTTAGTGTTAGCCTTGGCTCAGTTGGTAGCACTCTCTCCTCAGGCGCAGTCCGGATGGGCCGAATGGCTTCCTTCTGTGCTGTCCTATTCTATGATTCAATGAATCATGAAGGTTGTGGGTTCAAGTCCTACTCCAGAAACTTGTAGTGCACACTCTAGGCTGACACTCCAGTGCAGTACTGAGGGAGTTCTGCACTGTCGGAGGTGCCGTCTTTCGGATGAGACGTTAAACTGAGACCCCGTCTTCCCTCTCAGGTGGATGTAAAAGATCCCACAGCACTATTTCAAAGAAGAGCAGGGGAGTTTTCCCCGGTGTCCTGGCCAATATGTAGCCCTCAATCAACATCGCTAGAAACAGATGCTCTGGCCATTATCACATTGCTGTTGGTGGGAGCTTGCTGTGTGCAAATTGGCTGCTGTGCTTCCTACATTACAATGGTGACTGCACTTCATTGGCTGTAAATCGCTTTGCGACGTTGTGAAAGGTGCGCTATAGATGCCTTTCTTTCTTTTTAGTGAGGATGTCTATTAACAAGATGTCTTGGGTAAAGAACCTCCTCAATTATTCCTGCTTTAATTTTTATTTGTGAGCAAGAGCACAGGAGATTCACCAGCTGCTAAAAACAAACATAGGCTTGAACTTTTCCCCACTCAAACTAATTTTGACCCCTGAGGATTGAGCACTGAAATGGATGAAAGGAATTTGCCTTTAGCTGATACGGGGTTTCTGTCTAATATAAATACTACTTAAGAATGTACGTACCATTTGAGGATTGTGTGTTCTGCTGTGTATAGTGAGCTATTGTGAAAATTAGTCTTCTCAAAAGGTTTTCTGACACACAGGGGGAGATTTATTATTTCTTGTACCACCCTGTTTGCACTGCTTTTACAGCTGGTCAGAAACATAGAAACATAGAAGATAGGAGCAGGAGTAGGCCATTCGGCCCTTCGAGCCTGCTCCGCCATTCAATGAGATCATGGCTGATCATCCAAATTCAGTACCCTGTCCCTGCCTTCTCCCCATATCCCTTGATCCCTTTAGCCTTAAGAAATATATCCAACTCTTTCTTGAATATATTTAATGAACTGGCCTCCACCGCCCTCTGTGGCAGAGAATTCCACAGGTTCACCTCTCTCTGGGTGAAGAAATTCCTCCTCATTTCAGTCCTAAATGGCTTACCCCTTATCCTTAGACTATGACCCCTGGTTCTGGACTCCCCGGCCATCAGAAACATCCTTCCTGCATCTAGTCTGTCCAGGCCTGACAGAATTTTATAGGTTTCGATGAGATCCCCTCTCAATCTTCTAAACTCCAGTGAGTATAAGCCCAATCGACACAATCTCTCCTCATACGTCATTCCTGCCATCCCAGGTATCAGCCTGGTGAATCTTCGCTGCACTCCTTCCATGGCAAGAACGTCCTTCCTCAGGTAAGGCGACCAAAACTGCACACAATACTCAAGGTGTGGTCTCACCAAGGCCCTGTACAACTGTAGCAAGACACCCTTGTTCCTGTACTCGAACCCTCTTGCTACAAAGGCCAACATACCATTTGCCTTCTTAACCGCCTGCTGCACCTGCATGCTTACCTTCAGCGACTGGTGCACAAGAACACCCAGGTCTCTGCACTTCCCCTTCTCCCAATCTATTGCCATTCAAATAATAATCTGCCTTCCTGTTTTTGCCATCAAAGTGGATAACCTCACATTTATCCACATTATAGTGCATTTGCCATGTTTCTGCCCAATCACCCAACCTGTCCAAATCGTACTGGAGTTTCACGACATCCTCCTCACAGCTTACCCTCCCACCCAGCTTTGTGTCGTCTGCAAATTTGGAGATATTACATTCAATTCCCTCATCCAGATCATTAATATATATTGTGAACAGCTGGGGTCCTAGGACCGATCCTTGCGGTACCCCACTAGTCACTGCCTGCCACTCGGAAAACAACCCTTTTATTCCAACTAAGAACATAAGAACATAAGAAAACTCTTTGCTTTCTGTCCGCCAAGCAGTTCTCTATCCAAGTCAATACCGTGCCCCCAATCCCATGTGCCTTAATTTTGCATGCTAATCTCTTATGTGGGACCTTATCGAAAGCCTTCTGAAAGTCCAAATACACCACATCCACTGGTTCTCCCTTATCTATTTTACCAGTTACATCCTCAAAAAATTCCAGTAGATTAGTCAAGCATGATTTACCTTTTGTAAATCCATGTTGACTTTGTCCGATCCTGTCACTGTTTTCCAAGTGCTCTGCTATTACATCTTTTATAATAGACTCTAGCATTTTCCCCACTACCGATGTCAGGCTTACTGGTCTATAATTCCCCGCTTTTTCTCTACCACCGTTTTTGAATAGTGGGGTAACATTAGCTACCCTCCAATCCATGGGTATTGTTCCAGAGTCTATCGAGTTCTGGAAGATGACCAGCAATGCATCTACTATTTCTAGGGCCACTTCCTTAAGTACCCTGGGATGTAGATTATCAGGCCCTGGGGATTTATCGGCCTTCAGTCCCATCAATTTTCCTAACACCATTTCCCGACAAATACTGATTTCTTTCAGTTCCAACCTTTCATCAGGTTTTTGGGGGACATTAATCCTAGCTGCCAGAATTTCTGTCTGAAAGTGGGATCAAGTGACATTGTTCCGATGTTGATGCCATTTTCTGACCTCACCGCCTTGCCTAATGCCACTTCTTGCTCCTGCCCACCATCCATTGGTGGTAAAAGGACAAAGGCGGCCATTTCGGATGCTATTTGAAAGCACCCCCCAGCTGCTCTCAGATCAAGTGGGCATGGAAGCTTGGGAGACATTTTGTTTTTGTGAGGTTATTTTTTACCTTAAAGGATTTGAAAGTGCTTGTCGTGGCTACTGT
Organism: Somniosus microcephalus; assembly: GCF_052327205.1. Lineage (NCBI taxonomy): Eukaryota > Metazoa > Chordata > Chondrichthyes > Squaliformes > Somniosidae > Somniosus > Somniosus microcephalus. The sequence continues at coordinate 102,146,719 of NC_141001.1, forward strand.
AGGTTCTGAACTGTTAAGGGGCTTCTGGCAGTGCAGTTGTTGCTTGATTCAGGTTCTTCTAGGAGGAGGAGGAGGAGGAGCAGGAGGAAGAGAGAGCAGGTGGAGGAGGAGGAGGTGAGGAGGAGGAGGAGGAGGAGGCGAGAGCAGGAGGAGGAGAGAGCAGGTGGAGGAGGAGGATGCGAGGAGGAGGAGGAGGAGGAGAGAGCAGGAGGAGGAGAGAGCAGGTGGAGGAGGAGGAAGAGGTGTGAGCAGGAGGAGAGAGCAGGATGAGGAGAGAGCAGGTGGAGGAGGAGGAGGTGAGGAGGAGGAGGAGGAGGCGAGAGCAGGAGGAGGAGAGAGCAGGTGGAGGAGGAGGATGCGAGGAGGAGGAGGAGGAGGAGAGAGCAGGAGGAGGAGAGAGCAGGTGGAGGAGGAGGAGGCGAGGAGGAGGAGGAGGAGGAGGAGGAGGAGGTGAGGAGGAGGAGAGAGCAGGTGGAGGAGGTGAGGAGGAGGAGGAGGAGGAGGCGAGAGCAGGAGGAGGAGAGAGCACGTGGAGGAGAAGGATGCGAGGAGGAGGAGGAGGAGGAGGAGAGAGCAGGTGGAGGAGGAGGAGGCGAGGAGGAGGAGGAGGAGAGAGCAGGAGGAGGAGGAGGAGGAGGGGGAGGAGGAGCAGGATGAGGAGAGAGCAGGTGGAGGAGGCGAGGAGGAGGAGGAGGAGCAGGATGAGGAGAGAGCATATGAAGCTGCAGCTGGAGGGACAGCAAGTAGAACAAGGTGCACTTGAAGGAATCCTTACCGTCCCAACAGAGTTTACAGGCTCAGAACAACATACTATCAGTTCTGTGAGGAGCACGGCATAAGAACATAAGAAATAGGAGCAGCAGTAGGCCATTCGGCCCCTCGAGTCTGCTCCGCCATTCAATAAGATCATGGCTGATCTTCTACCTCATCTCCACTTTCCTGCACTATCCCCATATCCCTTGATTCCCTTATTATTCAAAAATCTATCGATCTCTGCCTTGAATATACTCAGCGACTGAGCCTCCACAGCCCTCTGGGGTAGAGAATGCCAAAGATTCACCACCCTCTGAGTGAAGAAACTTCTCCTCATTTCAGTCCTAATTGGCCGACCCCTTATTCTGAAACTGTGACCCCTGGTTCTAGACTCCCCAGCCAGGGGAAACAGCATCTTGGGATCTACCCTGTCAAGCTCTGTAAGAATTTTGTATGTTTCAATGAGATCACCTCTCATTCTTCTAAACTCTAGCGAATATAGGCCTAGTCTACTCAATCTGTCCCCATCGGCTTTGATACTCTAGGGAGACAGTAACAGAATGGTGCTGCATACTGCAAGAAGACCTGCAGCCTACTGCTGCAGCTAGCACTGCCTATTGCAGTCAAGGTCACTGTAGCCCTGAACTTCTTTGTCTCTGACCCCTTCTAGTCTGCAACAAGGGATATCAGCAACAACAGTCAGTTTTCAGTCCATGCTTACATTACACATATGATTGCTACCTTAAACATGTTCATCTCTTTCCCCATGGACATCAGGAGCCAGCAAGATAGGGCTCTGGGGTTCGCACAACTTGCAGGATTCCTCCAAGTCCAGGGCATCATTGATGGCACCCATGTTGCACTGTGGGCTCCTTCATACAACGCGACTGCGTTCATCGATCGCAAGGGCTTCCATCCCATTAAAGAGCGACTGGTGTGTGTAAACCAGCAGCGCATCATGGAGGTCTGTGCCTGCTTTCCTGGTAGCTGCCATTGTGTTGTGTCAATCATCCATACCTTGAGTGTTTGCCCCCGTACAGCAAGTTAAAGGTTAGCTGCTCGGAGACAATTGAAGAGAACATTAACAGTCATGTCCGATATACGTCCCAGTGGACAACGTGGACCACTTTCAAAACCTCGGGAGCCTACTGTCAACAAGGGCAGACGTCGAAGACGAAGTCCAATACCGCCTTCCGTGTGCCAGTGCAGCCTTTGGTCACCTGAGGAAGAGAGTGTTTGAAGACCAGGACCTCAAACCCGGCACCAAGCTCATGGTCTACAGAGCAGTAGTGATACCCGCCCTCCTGTATGCCTCAGAGACACAGACCATGTACAGCAGGCACCTCAAAGCACTGGAGAGGTACCACCAACCGCAGCCTTCACAAGATCCTGCAAATCCATTGGCAGGTTAGGCACACCAATGTCAGTGTTCTCGCTCAGGCCAACATCCCCAGCATCGAAGCTTTGGCCACGCTCGATCAGCACCGAAGGACGGACCACATCGTCTGCATGCCTGATACGAGACTCCCAAAGCAAGCGCTCTACTCGGAGCTCCAGCATGGCAAAAGAGCCCCAGGTGGGCAGAGGAAACGCTTCAAGGACACCCTCAAAGCCTCCTTGAAAAAGTGTAACATCCCCACTGACACCTGGGAATCCCTGGCCCAAGACCGCACAAAGTGGAGGAGAAGCATCCGGGAAGGTGCCGAACACCTCGAGTCTCTTCGCCGGGAGCAAGCGGAAGCCAAGCACAGGCAGCGCAAGGAGCGCATGTCAACCCAAGCACCCCGCCCACCCACCCCTTCAACCACCGTCTGCCCCACCTGTGACAGAGACTGTAGGTCCCGCATTGGACTCATCAGTCATCTGCGAACTCATTTTTAATGTGGAAGCAAGTCATCCTCAGTTCCGAGCGACTGCCTAAGAAGAGAAGAAGAAGACCTCCCAGTAGTATCTGTCCCAATTTCAAGGTAAATATTCATGTGAATTAACATTGCAGAGTTACCAGCTACTACAGAAACACTCTCTGCACACAAAGATTTCAAACAGCATTGCAGTTTTACTGGCTTACACTAAAGGCCTATAAACTATTTTTCACCCTAGTGTGAGCACTTAGTGCCCAGCTGAAATGGTATTTTATCTACTCCAGTGCTTCTTTTTCACACAAATGGTAGTAAAAAGCTGGAATTCTTTCCCCCAAAAGCTTGTGGATGCTCGGATAATTGGAGCTTTCAAGACTGAGATCGATAGATTTTAGGGTTAAGCAAGGGTATCAAGAGATGTGGAGCAAAAGTGGTTAACTGGGGTTGAAGTATAGATCAGCCATGATCTACTTGAATAGTGGAGCAGGCCCAACAGGCTGATTGGCCTACTCCTGTTCTTAATATTCCTATGTTCTATGAGGTGCTCCCCAATGGCTGGAATATGGGAGGAGGAGGCTGGTGTGGTTCATTCAAGGGCTCGTGAGATGTTAGTGGTCGGTGACTTGTTAGAATCTTGGGCTTAAGGGATGGGTCAGGTGAAGATTGTAACCAATTGCCGTCTGCCAGGGCAGCATGGCTCAGCTGGCTTTCTGGCACCAAGGTGGAGCATTGGATCAGGGGTCACATGGGTACAGAAATCATGAGAGATGGCACCATGTTTCATTCTCATCTCATGACTGCCCCGGATACCAGGCTCAACACTTGTGCTCATCTGCAGGAGGGGAGACTGTCGGACAGCCATGATCCAATTGAAGCCTCTGTCCATTCGTTTTCCCCGCTCCACGGCCCCCTTACACCCCACCCCACGGCCCCCTTACTCCCCACCCAATGGCCCCCTTACTCCCCACCCCACGGCCCCCTTACTCCCCACCCAACGGCCCCCTTACCCCCCACCCCACGGCCCCCTTACTCCCCACCCAACAGCCCCCTTACCCCCCACCCCACGGCCCCCTTACTCCCCACCCCACGGCCCCCTTACTCCCCACCCCATGGCCCCCTTACTCTCCACCCCACGGCCCCCTTAACCCCCACCCCACGGCCCCCTTACCCCCCACCCCACGGCCCCCTTACTCCCCACCCAACAGCCCCCTTACCCCCCACCCCACGGCCCCCTTACTCCCCACCCCACAGCCCCCTTACTCCCCACCCCACGGCCCCCTTGCTCCCCACCCCACAGCCCCCTTACTCCCCACCCAACGGCCCCCTTACCCCCCACCCCACGGCCCCCTTACTCCCCACCCCACGGCCCCCTTACTCCCCACCCCATGGCCCCCTTACTCCCCACCCAACGGCCCCCTTACCCCCACCCCACGGCCCCCTTACCCCCCACCCCATGGCCCCCTTACTCCCCACCCAACAGCCCCCTTACTCCCCACCCCACGGCTCCCTTACTCCCCACCCCACGGCCCCCTTACTCCCCACCCCACGGCACCCTTACTCACCACCCCACAGCCCCCTTAACCCCCCACCCCCATGGCCCCCTTACCCCCCACCCCCATGGCCCCCTTACTCCCCACCCCATGGCCCCCTTATGCCCCACCCCATGGCCCCCTTACCCCCCACCCCCATGGCCCCCTTACCCCCCACCCTACGGACCCTTTACCCCCCACCCCACGGACCCTTTACCCCCACCCCACAGCCCCCTTACACCCCACCCCATGGCCCCCTTACACCCCGCCCCACGGCCCCCTTACCCCCCACCCCCATGGCCCCCTTACTCCAAGGTGGAGGAGATGACTGAGCCCAGAGCCTTGCGTGGCCCCAGTATGAACATCCCCGACAGATGCTATTACTGGTGTCACAACCTCCTGCAGGAGGGGCTCAGCTGCAGTGTTCATTGAGGTGCCCACACGATCCATGCTTGACTGCCGAGTATCAATGCCTTGTGTGAGAACCCCACATAAGTTGGTAGTGGGCTCCACCACACTATCCGACATGTTTTGGAAGCTCTCTGGCAAGGCAGTCCAATGCATTCAGCAATTGCTGGTGGAAAGAAATCATCTTTCTTTTAAAGGCTGGGCCCCAGCAGTCTGCATCTCTGTCTTCTTCAGCAGCTCTAAGACATGAGTTGACTCTCCAGTTAGTTCTTTTCTGGGCCTTCCTTGCCATGTCCGCCTGCTCCAGCTCATTTGTGTTCGGTGAATCCCCCAGTGCAGTCCCTCAAACCCACTATCTAAGTCATGCAGAATGAGGGGTTTCAGTTATATGGAGAGGCTAGAGAAGTTGTGATTGTTCTCCTTAGAGCAGAGGCAGTGAAGGGGAAATTTAATAGAGGTGTTCAAAATTATATGGGGTTTTGATGGAGTAGATAGGGAGAAACTATTTCCACTGGTAGGAGGGTCGATAACCAGAAGACACAGATTCAAGATAATTGACAAAAAAGCCAGGGGGGAAATGAGGAGAATTTTTTTACTCAGCGACTTTTTACGATCTGGAATGTACTGCCTGAAAGGGTGGTGGAAGCAGATTCAAAAGGAAATTGAATCTCTACTTAAAAAGGAAAATGTGCTGGGCTACGAGGAACAAGCAGGGAAGTGGGACTAAAGGTAGCTCTTTCAGAGAGCCGGCACAGGCACGATGAGCTGAATGGCCTCCTTCTGTGCTATGTGATTCTAGGATTCTAGGATGCCAATTTCATACGAACAATGTCCAACAGGAAAAGGCCCTCTGGTCCACCCAGCTTGTCCCACACTATTTTTTAAAATTTGCTTATGGGATGTGGGCGTCACTGGCAAGGCCAGCATTTATTGCCCACCCCTAATTGCCCTTGAGAAGGTGGTGGTGAGCCGCCTACTTGAACCGCTGCAGTCCGTGTGATGAAGGTACTCCCACAGCGCTGTTAGGGAGGGAGTTCCAGGATTTTGACCCAGCGACAATGAAGGATCGGAGATATATTTCCAAGTCAGGATGGTGTGTGACTTGGAGGGGAACTTGGAGGTGGAGATGCGCCTGTTGCCCTTGTGATAACTTGTGCATCACAATAAATACACGCCCCACCCCACCCCAAATCATGTCATCTGGGAAAGGTGAAAAAATAGGAAAAAATCCAAACCAATTTGGGAGAAAAAAATCAGAGCAATTCCTCTCTGACCCCCTTAGGTGATCGAAGCTAGTCCAGGAGAATACTTGGCAGGGCAAAGCAGAGTGGCGGTACATTGTTTTCAGGGTTATCCTCGTCAGTCTGTCTGGTAGGAGCAACCAAGCCATCTTGACCTAGAAAAAGTGGAGATGGTTTAGTTGTGTGGGTAGCAGAACAGAGGCATGGTCAATGCTCCACCAGCTCGTCACGCTCTGTGTGTGACTGAAAGAGTTCAATAGAAAGAGAAAAGGAAGGGAGGGTACGAACAAACCCTGCTGTGCTGAACCTCCAACCTCGCCATCTCCGACACCGACTGTTGTGTATAGAAAACAAGTTTTACTTTCTTTCCTTAATGAAGTAACTGATACAGGTTCCTGAGTTCTGCACAAGAAGCTCCGAGCAGGCAATAGGATTTTACAGGTAGACCCTATTGGGATGAATCCAAGTCGAAGTTGAGGCAAAATTTCCATATTTGGCTTTTTATTGGACTGTTCCTTTAAAATAAAATTAAAATAGCAAGCGCTGGTCTTTGCTGAGTACCCATTTGGGAATATATGCCAAAAAACATTGATGACTGGAAGGCTGTAGCTGTCTGGCAACAGTAGATTGAGGTAGTTGGCTCTTTTTCTTTCTGTCTGAATTCCTTGACAGTCTGGAGGTGGAGGCGGAGGAAGGGAGGGGGCAGGGTGGAAGGTTCTGGATCCAAGCTCACTGATGGTGGTCTGCATCTAATTACCCTGGTGGTCCCGTAGAGGGTAAGAGTCTACTCATCGTTCAAGCTGGACAGCCGGCCTGGTGGTGAAGGATCATTTCATGTGGTGCAGAAAGGCAGTCTTCCAGTTTATGCTGCTGCGCTGTTCATTTTTACAATTTGAGTTCCGAATCCAACCAAATGTGTCTGTGTTTGCGCAGGGATGAAAAAAAAAGTACTTTCCCAGTTGGTAACTACCTCTTCAGACATGCTGTAGAAAAGAAAGAAGATTAAGAGAAAGAAGGAAAATGAAATCAAGGAATGCTTTAAAAAGAATAGCTAGCCGTACCAGTGTTGAGAAAGAGTGGCTTCCCCCGCCCTGCACACCCACCGCCCTGAATGCCCCCCCATCCCGAATATCCCCCCGCCCCGAATACCCCCCACCCCGAAAACCTCCCCGCCCCGAATACCCCCCACCCCGCCTCCCCCGCCCCACCTCTCCCCGCCCCGCTTCCCCCCCGCCCCACCCTGCCGCGCCTCCCCCGCCCCGCCTCACCCCGCCCCGCCTCACCCCGCCCCGCCTCCCCCCGCCCCACCCCGCTGCGCCTCCCCCCGCCCCGCCTCCCCCGCCCTGCCTCCCCCCACCGCGCCTCCCCCCACCCCGCCTCTCCCCGCCCCGCCCTGCGGCACCTCCCCCGCCCCGCCTGCCTCACCCCGCCGCGCCTCCCCCGCCTCACCCCGCCGCGCCTCCCCTGCCCCGTCTCTCCTGCCCTGCCCCGCTTCCCCCCACCCCGCACCCCGCCTCCCCCCGCCCCATCTCCCCCCGCCCCGCGTCCCCGCCCCGCCTCCACCCTGCCCTGCCCCGCCTCCCCCCACCCCATTTTACCCCGCCCCGCGTCCCCCGCCCTGCCTCCACCCTGCCCTGCCCCGCCTCCCCCCGCTCCGCCTCCCCCACCCCGCCTCCCCCAGCCCCATTTCCCCCCGCCCTGTGTCCCCACCCCGCCTCCACCCTGCCCTGCCCCGCCTCCCCCGCCCCATCTCCCCCCGCCCCGCGTCCCCCACCCCGCCTCCACCCTGCCCCGCCCCATCTCCCCCCACCCCGCGTTCCCCGCCCCGCCTCCACCCTGCCCCACCTCCCCCCCACCCCATCTCCCCCCACCCGCCTCCCCCGCCCCGTCCTCCCCCCACCCCGCCTCCCCACCGCCCCGCGTGCCCCGCCCCGCCTCCACCCTGCCCTGCCCCGCCTCCCCCACCCCATCTCCCCCCGCCCCGCCTCCCCCCCACCCCATCTCCCATCTCCCCACGTCCCCCGCCCCACCTCCACCCTGCCCTGCCCCGCCTCCCCCACCCCGCCTCCCCCCCGCCCCACCTCCACCCCGCCCCAGCTCCACCCGCCCCGCGGCCCCCGCCCCGCCTCCACCCTGCCCTGCCCCACCTCGCCCCGCCCCGCCTCCCCCGCCCCATCTCCCCCTGCCCCACCTCCACCCTGCCCTGCCCCGCCTCCCCCCCGCTCCATTTCCCCCCGCCCCGCATCCCCCGCCCTGCCTCCATCCTGCCCTGCCCCGCCTCCCCCCGCTCCGCCTCCCCCCACCCCGCCTCCCCCCAGCCCCATCTCCCCCCACCCCGTGTCCCCGCCCCGCCTCCACCCTGCCCTGCCCCGCCTCCCCCACCCCACCTCCCCCCGCCCCGCGTCCCCCGCCCCGCCTCCACCCTGCCCTGCCCCGCCTCCCCCCGCCCCGCCTCCCCCCCGTCCCATCTCCCCCCCGCCTCCACCCTGCCCTGCCCCGCCTCCCTCCTGCCCCATTTCCCCCCGCCCCGCATCCCCCGCCCTGCCTCCACCCTGCCCTGCCCCGCCTCCCCCTGCTCCGCCTCCCCCCACCCCGCCTCCCCCCAGCCCCATCTCCCCCCGCCCCGCGTCCCCCGCCCCGCCTCCACCCTGCCCTGCCCCGCCTCCCCCGCCCCACCTCCCCCCGCCCCGCCTGCCCCCGCCCCGCCTCCACCCTGCCCTGCCCCGCCTCCCCCGCCCCACCTCCCACCGCCCCGCCTCCCCCACCCCGCCTCTACGCTGCCCTGCCCCGCCTCCCCCGCCCCATCTCCCCCCACCCCGCATTCCCCGCCCCGCCTCCACCCTGCCCCGCCTCCCCCCGCCCCATGTCCCCCCACCCGCCTCCCCCTCCCCGTCCCCCCCCGCCCCGCCTTACCCCCCCGCCCCGCGTGCCCTGCCCCGCCTCCCCCGCCCCGCCTCCCCCCGGTACATCAACCAGTATGACCAAGTATGGCTATGGAACCAGAGGCTTGACAGGGATATAGCTACTGTTTTCTGTGCTCATCATTTCAGTGGTACAAAAACTGTCTGAACGAAAGTAATCCATTCAGAGGCACGGCAGTGAAAGGGTGCGTATAACACTCGTGCAGTGCTTATAACAGTTGTTGATAGACGGGCTTTAACATGCAAAATGGTTTCAGAAATGATCTCATTGACATAACCAGCTGTCGCTGAGATTTGTACACCCATAAAGGCCAATCGTCCAATATTTGCGCAACAATTTTTAAAGAAATGTACATTAGATGTGAGTGAACTATTTTTAGTCCTGGTTCAATCTGAGTTGGACTGACCCAAATTGTTCAGACACAGGCCTAGGATTGAAAATAATATGGTATCAACCAATAGCAAAAGGAAATACAGAGTCAGCTCACATTTAAGCCTCGAAATTGTGCCATAAACCCCCCCTATTTTCCTTCCACTCCATTTATCACCTCTTGCCCACATTCACACTGTTGCACGGTCAGAAGTGTGGAACAGTCCAACCCATGAATCAACCCCGCTCCTTTGTCAGACCACAGAGAGACACCACTCGATCCCGGCCAGCTAACTTTCCATTCCCTCCCACTGTGATCATGCCCAAGACAGGAAAACCTCACCCTCTGGGGGAAGCACAATGTGAATCATAGACACTCGCCTAGATTCAGATTCATACTTGTCACATGGGAAGTAGCTACCACTTCACACTCATCCGAGGCTAAGATCAACAAAGTACAGTATGGTTTTCGCCCAGCTCAAGCGAGTCTACCAAATTAGGATTTGCTTTGACCTTTGACCGAGATTTGCTCTCATCCTTATTATAGAATCATAGAATGGTTACAGCACAGAAGGAGACCATTCAGTCCGTCGAGCCCATGCCGGCTCTCTGCAGGAGCACTTCAGCTAGACCCACTACCCCTGCCCTTTTCCCGTAGCCCTGCAATTTTTTTTACTTCAGGTACTTATCCAATTCCCTATTGAAAGCCACGATTGAATTTGCCTCCACCACCCTCTCAGGCAGTGCATTCCAGATCCGAACCACTTGCTGCGTAAAAAAGTTTTTCCTCATGTTGCCTTTGGTTCTTCTGCCAATCAACTTATATCTGTATCCTGTGGTTCTCGACCCTTCCGCCAATGGGAACAGTTTCTCTCTATCTACTCTATCCAGACCCCTCATGGTTTTGAACACCTCTATCAAATCTCCTCTCAACCTTCTCTGCTCTAAGGAGAACAACCCCAGCTTCTCCAGTCTATCCACTTAACTGAAGTCCCTCCTTCCTGGAACCGTTCTTGTAAATGTTTTCTGCACTCTCTCGAAGGCCTTCACATCCTTCCTAAAGTGCAGTGCCCAGAATTGGACATAATACTCCAGTTGAGGTTGGACCAATGTTCTATAAAGGTTCATCATAGCTTCCTTGCTTTTATACTTGGGATACAGGGAGAAAGCAGGGACAGGGTACTGAATTTGGATGATCAGCCATGATCTCATTAAATGGTGGAGCGGGCTCGAGGGGCCGAATTACCTACTCCTGCTCCTATCTTCTCATTTTCTATGTTTACTCAATGCCTCTAATTATGAAGCCCAGGATCCCGTATGCTTTTTTAACCGCTTTCTCAACCTGCCCTGCCACTTTCAATGATTTGTGCACATATACCCCCAGGTCTCTCTGTTCTTGCACCCACTTTAGGATTGTACCCTTTAGTTTATAGCCTCTCCTTGTTCTTTCTACCAAAATGTATCACTTTGCACTTTTCTGCGTTAAATTTCATCTGCCATGTGTCCGCCCATTCCACCAGCTTGTTTATGTCCTCTTGAAGTCTATCACTATCCTCCTCACTGTTCACTATACTTGTAGTGTATGTACCTTGAAGAAGGAACTATATTCTGCAGCCCCTGTATACTGCAGTACCAGTAGTGACCACCCCTGTATATAAGCCTGTGTAGTAACTTTGTATAGTAGTTCCAGTTTTGTCTCCATTCAGTAAACACCTGTTATAACCAACTTCTGCAGTCCGTGTCTCAATTACACACGGACGTTACACTGGCGACGAACAGATCCGAACTTACCTACAGTTCTGCACCACCTCACAGGGATCCATCCCTGAAGCGAAGTTGTTAGAGGTCGAGGCCAGAAGGAAGAAATCCAAAAAGAAAAAAAAACAAACAGAAGAAACGGGCGTCGACGGTGGGCAACCGCCCTCTGATTCATCGAATTCAAAGATTTGCAGGAGAGGCTGTCGAGAGCTGGGCTTGGTTATCCAGTCTATGGTGTTCCAGCTAATCGGGCTAGTGGCAGGTAGTACACTGATCCTTCCTGGGCTGCGGCGGGCTAGAGCTTGATCGGGTGGCTTTTAAATGGGGCCGAGCAGCGTTGTCGGGAAGAGGACAGAGAGAGAGAGGGGGTGGAGCACACAGGGCGCGGCCGGTGCTACGAAGCCGGGCAGCGTACAGACCCGAGAAGAGGGAGGAAAGTGTCCCATAGGGTCTGCTCTGATGACGGGAACAGTAATTAAAATAAAAGAAATTAGAAGCGCAGAAAGCCGCGAGGAGCTGCAGTTTGCCACGGGGAGCGGTGTTGGCAGCAGCGCGGGGGGGAAGTGCACGAAGACCATAGGGCGTCGCCATCAAGGCATAAAAACGCCAGCAACAGCGCTAGCAGCAGCAGAAAAGACAGAAAGCGCGGGAGGCGCCATCTTAATCCAGCGGGGAAGAAGGCAAAGCGCGGGAGGCGCCATTTTGTTCAATCGGGGAAGAAGGCAAAGCGCGGGAGGCGCCATCTTAGATCTCCAAGATGCCGAAGACTGGCAATATCACTGCCTTCGATAATGCAATAGAAGACTGGACCACGTATGTGGAAAGAGTCGAAGTATATTGCAAGGCAAATGAAGTAGCCGATGAGAAAAAGGCATCGGTACTACTAAACTTAATGGGCGCAAGAACGTACGGCCTATTGCGGAACCTGATCACTCCAGTCAAACCGATGGCGAAGAGTTTTAACGAAATTGTTGATATCCTACAGGAACACCTAAATCCTACACCGCTGCTGATAGCAGAAAGATTGAAATTCCACAACAGAAATCAGCATAAAGATGAGAGCAATGCTGATTACCTTACAGAACTACGCAAGCTATCAAAGCACTGCCAGTTCGGAGCAGGACTGGCAGATACCCTACGGGACAAATTTGTCTGTGGACTCCTGAGTGAAGGAACCCAGAAGAGGTTACTCTCAGAGAAAGAGCTGACGCTAGATAAGGCTTTCAGCGTGGCAGTATCGTATGAAGCAGCAGCAAGGGGAGCTGTGGAAATACAGCAAAAGCCACAGGAATACGGCACCCATGAAATGACATGGGGATTTGAAAAATGTTATCGCTGCGGCAGAACAACCATGACCAGAAGGACTGCTGGTCCAAGGACAAAACATGCAGGCAATGCGGAAAGATGGGACACATTGCACGAGTTTGCAGGTCCAGGAAGAAGACTAACGACAACAAAAAGACTACTAAGGAAAAGTACAGGAAAGTACAAAAGATGACGGATAGTAGTTCTGAAGACCAGAAGAGCGATAGTGAATCCGGGAACAAGAGACTAAGCTGTCTCAAACTATACAATGTAATCGCAAAAGAGGATCACCAAACCATTTGGGTCACCCTCACGATAGCAGGGTCCCAAGTCAAAATGGAATTGGATAAAGGATCAGCCCTGAACGTCATGAATCGACGAGACTACGAGCGGCTATTCTCACACATACCCTTGAAAGACACATCCATTGTCTTGAAGACATATACGGGGCAGAAAGTATACCCCAGAGGGAAAATAAGGGTGCCTGTCGAATACAACGGCAAGGAAATACAGAAATTGTATCTGTACATACTGCAAGATGGTGGACCACCGTTATTGGGACGTGAATGGATCAGAAAGATAAGTTTTGACTGGCACTCCATTCAGGCACTGACTGTGGCTGGTAAAAAGGATGACGACATCACACCTGGACGATTGTCAAAAATCTTGGCTAACGCTAAAGAGGTATTTCAACAAGAACTGGGAACTCTTAAAGGCATAACCGCCTCGATAAAAATAGAAGAGAATGCAATTCCCAAGTTTTTCAAAGCAAGACCGGTACCGTATGCAATTCGCCCAGCCGTCGAGGCAGAGCTGGAGAATCTGGAGAATGCAGGCATGTTAACTAAGGTAGACTGGAGCGAGTGGGCGACACCCATCGTTCCTGTCATGAAGAAAACGTTAAACAATAAGTCTGAGGAGCCAAGGAAGGTTCGCATCTGTGGGGACTTCAAGGTGACTGTGAACCCAGTCCTTCACACAGTACAGTATCCTCTTCCGAGGATAGAAGATATTTTCGCCTCACTATCTGGAGGGAAACGTTTTACAAAAATTGACCTAGCGCAAGCATATTTGCAGATGGAGGTTGAAGAATCCTCTAGGAAATATCTCACGATAAACATTCACAAAGGTCTTTACCAGTATAATCGACTGGTATTCGGAGTTGCATCAGCTCCGGCTATATGGCAAAGAGCGATGGAACAAGTCCTGCAAGGGATTCCGGGGACTCAGTGTTACTTGGATGACATCCTAGTGACAGGTGAAAATGACAGTGAACACCTTGCCAACCTAGAGCAGGTGCTCACTAGACTAAGAGAACATGGGCTACGAGCCAATCGCCCCAAGTGCGAGTTTTTTAAGAAACAAATATCGTATTGTGGCCACGTGATTGATGAAGAGGGGTTACATAAGTCCCCTGACAAAATTGAAGCGGTAGTTAAGGCTCCAGCGCCTGAAAATGTGTCGCAACTGAGGTCATTCCTCGGATTGGTGAATTACTACCATAAGTTTTTGCCGAACTTGTCCACAATTCTGCACCCACTGAACGCCCTGCTACAAACTGGAGTAGCATGGAAATGGAGCGATGAATGTAAGCGGGCCTTTCAGAAGTGTAAAGGCCTGATCACTTCAAGAGAAGTATTGGCTCACTACAACCCATCACTACCGATAAGACTGGCGTGTGATGCGTCTCCCTACAGCGTTGGAGCGGTACTGTCACATAAATCCCTTGATGGTTCAGAGAGGCCGATAGCTTTTGCGTCACGCTCGTTAACTGCAGCCGAGCGTAACTACGCCCAGATTGACAGAGAGGCCCTCAGCCTGGTGTGGGGGTGAAGAAGTTCAATCATTACCTGCATGGACAGAAATTTACTCTACTAACTGATCATCAACCTCTTGTCTCCATTTTCAACCCTAAGAAGGGCGTCCCGATAATCACAGCACAATGGCTACAGAGGTGGTCCCTTTTCCTAGGGGCACACCAATATGACATCGAGTACAAAGGAACTAAACAACATGGGAATGCTGATGGATTGTCGCGCCTACCATTGCCGATGGTGGAAGAAGCACCTGCAGTGGATCCTGTGGAGATATTCCACTCGACCATAGTCGAATGTCTACCTGTGACGAATGCAAACATAGAAAAGGAAACACGAAATGACCCGACACTCTCCAGGGTCTATGATTTAACGGTGAAGGGATGGCCAGCACATGGCGAACCACTGTTGCCAGCATTCTCGCCGAGAAGAGAACAGCTGTCAGTGTGCCGAGGAACCTTGATGTGTGGATCCAGAGTAGTAATTCCACCCAAATTGAAGGATAGGGTGCTCAATGAGCTTCATGAGGGTCATCTGGGAGGGGTAAAAATGAAGAACTTAGCCAGTGCGTTTGTGTGGTGGCCGGGAATCGATAGAGAAATCGAAGAGATGACCAAGAGCTGTACAGGATGCCAGAAGGTCCAAAACGCCCCACCACAAGCCCCTCTACATCCATGGGAGTGGCCCTCATCTCCATGGCAAAGGGTACACATTGATTTTGCTGGTCCATTTATGGACTGGATGTTTTTAATTGCGGTGGATGCACATTCAAAGTGGCCAGAGGTAATAAAAATGTCCTCAACCACCACAGAGAAAACTATCACAGTCTTACGAACCATATTCACCAGAAATGGGCTGCCTGAACAGATTTGCTCCGACAATGGACCACAGTTTGTGTCTGAAGAGTTCCGGAGGTTCTTAAAGAACAATGGTGTTAAGCATTACACATCCGCCCCATATCATCCAGCCACCAATGGATTGGCTGAGAGGTTGGTTCAAACATTAAAGAAGGCTATCAAGGCAATGTGTAATGAAGACATACCCCTACAACACAAGGTGGATAACTTCTTGTTTGCCTACCGGAGTGCAACACATGCGGTTACCAACCAAACTCCAGCCATGATGTTCTTCAATCGAAGACTAAGATGCCGCTTGGATTTGGTTAAGCCAAACATCAGAAGAGATGTGGAGAACAGGCAGTTTCAGAGTATGAATGAAAGGCCAACCAGGAGTTTTAAGATAGGTCAACCAGTTTTGGCCCGGGACTACCGCACAGAGAAATGGCAGCCAGGAACGATCTGCACACGGCAAGGACCTCTAATGTATACCGTGGACGTTGGAGAGAGCATTGTAAGACGCCATGCTGACCAGATTCTAGAGTCACTGGAAAACGTCAAATCTACACCATGATCCTATACACCTGGTGATGAAACCGAAGTACCAACTGCATCTACCTCAGAATCGGTGATATTGGAAGCAGACAAACCAAACAACGACGTTGATCCCGAATCAACTTTGCCAGAAGAACCTGATACCCCAAAGAGGCGTTATCCGGACAGAATCAGGAAGCCTCCTCAAAGACTGAATTTATAATTGATTAACTTCAGCTAATGTATATAGCAACTGTAATTGTAAATATGTTATTTACTTATTAATCGAATGTTATGTACTGTTTAGCTAAAAGGGGAGGAATTGTAGTGTATGTACCTTGAAGAAGGAACTATATTCTGCAGCCCCTGCATACTGCAGTACCAGTAGTGACCACCCCTGTATATAAGCCTGTGCAGTAACTTTGTATAGTAGTTCCAGTTTTGTCTCCATTCAGTAAACACCTGTTATAACCAACTTCTGCAGTCCGTGTCTCAATTACACACGGACGTTACAATACTTCCAAGTTTTGTGTCATCTGCAAATTTTGAAATTGTGCCCTGTACACCAAGTCATTAATATATATCAAGAAAAACAGTGGTCCTAGTACTGACCCCTGGGGAACACCACCGCGTACCTTCCTCCAGCCCAAAAAACAACTGTTCACCACTGCTCTGTTTGCTGTCACTCAGCCAATTTCGTATCCATGCTGCCACTGTCCCTTTTGGGCTTCAACTTTGCTGGCAAGCCTATTATGTGGCACTTTATCAAATGCCTTTTGGAAGTCCATGTACACCACATCAACCACATTGCCCTCATCAACCCTCATACCATCATACCAGTAATGACCGTTTAGAGAATTATCTTACACAAGAGACCTGTCGGCTTCTTTAATTAAAAGAACACTTACCCTAAACTGTAGCATGAATATAAATTCAGATAAGAAACAATATATTGTAATCAGATATTGAAAGCAGATGGACAATAGACCCTACACAATGAATGTTGGAGGATCAAAATTAGGAGCCTTAAATCAGTGTCAGGTGTATGGCAGACACATGCCAGACATCTTCATGCATTGTGTTACGGTTAACCCTTTTGGTACATTGGTGAAAGTTCATACCATTATATTTAAAAATGCTCCATTTTATAGTAACAGCAGTAGATTTTAGGTTGTGGCGTTTGAGGTTCCATTCCTGTTAAAATGTTCTGCCATGTCATTTTTGCAAATATTACTTTTGATATGACTGAGCAACAGATTAATGCAATATCAATCGCATATGGTGCATAAATGTGAAAATACAGAAAAAAGAAGTTTCTGCAGTTTCAGTAAAGTCCCAACTATGATGAATTCATTTTCCCTGCACATTTCCAATAATCCCTATTGCATCTCAGATGTACTTCCCAAACTTTATAGTTTGCCGGAGAGGAAGGAAACACATTCCCTTAATGCATTCTTAATTCTTAATGCATTCCTTTTATGCCAAGCAATCCCAAGCCATTTTTTCAACATACAAACTATGATCCCTTTGTACTTCTTTTACTAAAAGAGATGACTGATACAGAAAGGGAGGGGACTGGAATGCACCAGACTTGCTAGTGATAGCTAAACAGGTTCAGCAAAGAGGAACAAAAGCAAAATTGAACATTCTGCCTTAATTCAGTGCCAGTTCATTGTGGGTTCGAACCCCGATCTAGGCTGTTCTATCTGAGCTCAGCCAGGAGAAGGCCGGGGTGCTACCATTTGCCTCAACGCCCCTGGGTTAGAAAGGAGAAAACGCTCCAGTTTGCTGCTCTATCCAGCGACCCCTGCTGCAACTGCACATATGTGGATGTCGGATGACGAAAGGACTGGGTTTGATGATGGTCATGGTCATGGCTCACATAAATCAAGGCTGTTCGGGTGAGGCACAAGTGGTCGACTGGTGCCCGTGAAATCTTACCCCAGCAAGCGGTCAATGCCATTACGAAAGAGAGGGAGAACACTGGGCGAGGAACAGCTAATACAGAAAATAATATATAAATAAACTGCTGCCATTGTCTCATCAAAAAGCAATTGTGGGTGCCATGTTATAAATTCAGATAAGAAACAAGATATCGTAATCAGATATTGAAAGCAGATGGACAATAGACCCTACACAATGGATGTGGAGGATCAGAATTAGGAGCCTTAAATCAGTGTCAGGTGTATGGCAGACACATGGCAGACATCTTCATGCATTGTGTTACGGTTAGTATGACTAGATAATGGTGGAGGGAGTTAGATTTTTAAATGAGTTCAGATCCCAGAATTCCAGGTACAGTTCATCTATTGACAACACTCAATGACTGGCATCAGTGATATCAGTATAATCCACTTCTTATCATTGGCTCCAGTTAAAATTGTAATTTGTACAATGGGATTCAACCAATGTGGCCAAAGGCTGAACTTGCGTTCATTTTGGTAGGTGGCATAAAAACTAAAATACATTTTCTCTGGAATCCTGTTTGGGTTGTGGTCATAGAAACTGAACAATTATGAGCTGTTTTGAGGAGAAAATGCTGTATTGCTAAACCCATTCAGTGATTGGCTGCATTTTGGATCTCTTGGACAAACTTGGATCTCTTTGGGAGATATTTTGTCGGGATTGTAAAATTAATTAAAATTAAAGCTAGTGCCTCTTTAAAGAGCCTATTCCTTCTTGAAGTGAGGGCAAATCTGATTGTTGAGAGAGTTTGTTTTTCAATTGTACTGAGACTAACATTGTCCTCTTTGACTGGGAACAGAGAAACCTTTTAAAGCTTAAAACAAAAGGCCAGAAATCGTGCAGCCATGGACAGTAATCTCAAAATATGAAAGCTATTGATTAATAACCAACATTGATTCATCTTTTAGATTTCCATTTAGATGTTTGTAGATGTTTAACTTTGCTTTTGTTCATCTTTGCTGCACCTGTTTAGATATCACTAACAAATCTGATACATTTCAGTAAACTCCCTTTCTGTATCAATCATCTCTTTCAGTAAAGAAGTACAAAGGGATCATAGTCTGCATATATATATTCACACACATACATTTAGTTGGAAAACTTATAACTGAGGTTGAATTTTGAACCTATATTAAAGTGTATAGAAAGGTCGAACTTGCATTTATACAGCGCCTTATCACATCCTCAGGACATCTCAAAGCACTCATAACCAATGAATTACTTTTGAAGTGCGGCCACCGTTATTATGTCGGTAAATGTGGCAGCTAATTGTGAACAGCAGGGTTGGCAGTGGTTTCATGGGTAGCACTCTCGTCTCTGCCTCAAAAGGTTGGGGGTTCAAACCCCAAATCTAGGATGACAATCCAGTGCAGTACTGAGAGAGTGCTGCACTGTCAGAGGTACCGTCTTTTGGATGAGATGCAAAACTGCAGCCCCCATCTGCTCTGTAAAAGGTCCCCGGACACTATTTCGAAGAAGAGCGGGGGAATTCTCCCCAATGTCCTGGCTAATATTTATCCCTCAACTGACACCCAAAACAGATTATCTGCTCATTATCACATTGCTGTTTGTGGGACCTTGCTGTGCGCAAATTGGTTGCCGCGTTTCCTACGTTACAGCAGTGACTATACTTCAGAAAAGAACTTAATTGGCTGAGGTCCTGAGGTCATGAAAGGTGCTATACAAATGCAAATCTTTCTTTTTTTCTTTTAGATTATATCCTCAAGTTCTTGAGTCGATCTGATCCTTCTGACCTGGACATGAGAGTGTCTACAACTAAGCTAAGCTCACACTTAGATGTAAAGCTCAATTTAATTTAATTTTACACAAAAAACTGGCACAAGGCACCATGAATATAATTGTTTCGGATGCTCCATAGTACACCGTGTACTCGTGCATCTGAGCCTCTTAATGCGCCCAAATTCTGTCATGAATTCTGTCATTTCATGATTTTGCTTTGCGTTACATAGGCAAAATTTCCATGACATTCTTTTTCCTAGCTGGAAGAACAATGGAAAGAATATAAATAGGCAAACCAGGCAATGATCTGGGCTTCATTACATTTTTGCTTGAATTTCATCAGACTGCTTGGTAAAGTAAGAAATCAGGTGTGGGAAAATCATCCTGCATCCCGTCGGTAATGAATTCCAGCCACCTGGGCAGTAAAACATTACAGCCTAGAAATTTGTCTCGGGCAGTGGCACAAAACGGGCGGTTTCGGACCGGCCACCCGTTGCAGTCAATGGAACTGAATATCCGGCGCTGCGTATAACGGGCGGCCGGGCGCATTTCTAGGCCTACCATCTATCTGAGTGTACAGAGTAAGCCAGGTGAGGCTGATATAGGCCAAGTCACCCGTGGCAAAACAAATTCAATACAACAGTCTATTGGAAAATCCAGACAACAGAAAGGGACTAGGACTGGAAAGAATTAGCTCTACATACAAGTCAGACGTTCATGAATAATAAGAAAGAAGGAAGAAAGAATTTACATTTATATTGAACCTTTCACGACCTCAGGACGTCCCAAATCGCTTTACAGCCAACGAAGTAATTTTAAAGTGTAGCCATTGCTGTAATGTATCAGAGTTTCAGAGGCCCTGTCTGCAGTCATGGATCTAAGTTGCCAGGAACCAAGCCCCTTGCCTAAGAGCCATTCCCATATCCTACCTGCACCTGATGGGATTGATGGTGCTGTATGCTGTTGATAGGAATTCTTGTGTCGTTAGCAGTTCATTTATGGTTATGAGGCCAATATTTTTAACAATTAA
The DNA here is from genome assembly GCF_052327205.1 of Somniosus microcephalus. Classification (NCBI taxonomy): domain Eukaryota; kingdom Metazoa; phylum Chordata; class Chondrichthyes; order Squaliformes; family Somniosidae; genus Somniosus; species Somniosus microcephalus. Next base: position 102,166,782 of record NC_141001.1, read on the forward strand.
TGAGTTCATCTCCTGTGGCACTTCATGTGGACAATCAAGAACAGGTGCAGTTTTCAGGTGAAGTGGGATTAGAGGGGAAAAAATAGTGGGACCAGAACGCAGCAGTGTAATTGAGTCACCATTTTAAAACCATTACATTCTGTCCATATTTTTATATAATTGTTTTTATTATATATTATAGGCTTTGCCCTCACTTCAATACTAATAAAAACACCAATACCAATCCAGGACAAAAAACACATTTATCAGACAACTCAATTCCATCTGTGTCTAATAGTTAATTGAAGTAATTAAGAATCAGCCTTGTACAGCCCCTCAGTACCTGTCTTCTGTGCTAGTTTAGCTATCCTAGTGGTCCTTTGAAGTGTGTCCCAGTGGCTACAGCTTGGGAGGTGGAAAAAGAAAGAAAGACTTGCAATTATATAGCGCCTTTCACGACCTCAGGACGTCTCAAAGCGTTTTACAGCCAATGAAATACTTTTGAATTGTAGTCACTGATGTAATGTAGGAAACACGGCAACCAATTTGCTCACAGCAAAGTCCCACAATCAGCATGTGATAATGGCCAGATATTCTGTTTTTGTGATGTTAATTGAGGGATAAATATTGACTGGGACACTGGGGGTAACTCCCCTGCTGTTATTCAAAATAGTGCCATGGGATCTTATAGATCTACCCGAGAGAGCAGACTTGATTAAAGTCTCATCTGAAAGCCAGTACCTCTGACAGTGCAGCACTCCCTCAGTACTGCACTGGAGTGTCAGCACAGATTTTTGTGCTCAAGTCTCTGGAGTGGGACTTAAACCCACAAACTTCTGTCTCAGAGGCAATGGTGCTTCCAACTGAGCCAAGGCTGCTAAGCTTCCATTGAGGACACTTCAGATGGTCCTGGTGGGCAACTTCAAGCAGGTCTGGGGCTTAAGGGCCCGCCTGCAAACTGCAGCATCTCGGTATGGCAGGGGAGCAGACATGCTGTCGTCGGGAGAGATGACACCAGAAGCCTCTCCCATGGAGCTAAGGCCACTCTGCTGGGACTACACCTCAGCACTCCTATGGCTCTGTGCGAGAATATAATGCAGGACTGATGAGACGCTTTGGAAGCCCCTGTCAACACTGGCTCCCAGAGCCAAGCTGGCAGCTGTTTGAGCTTCCATGGCAATGGTGTGAGCTGCCAGGAAAATTGTCAGAGCCGTCAGCAGAGGCTCCATCATGGTGGCCACCACTGTTGTATTCATGGAGTTGACCACTAGGTTCATTTTGGACAGAATGGTCTCCATGCGCTGCGCAAAACCTTGACACAAGCTGGAGACAGACTCCTCCATGCTCTGAGCCATTCTGCACAAGCTCGCTGGCAGGCTGCCCAGTGGCACATCCTGGTGTTTGCCCATCAGCCTTTTTCGGTAGCCTGAGGCCTCAAAGCTGGCATTTGAGTCCTCTGCAGCAAAACTAGCATGTGATCGCATCCTCCGGTCAGCTGGCACCTGTGGTGTCCTATTCCCTCGTCCTGGCTCCTGTACACTTGTGCCCGGTGATTTACAACGTAAAGAAACCTCCTCTAAAGTCCGTGTGATACCAGTCTCTGAGCTATGATGCATACTAGGGTCAGATCAAGTGACGATGTATCTTCAGATAGGCTGGCCTCCTCTTCCTGAATGTCTCCACATTTTGAACACCTGAAATGAAAGAGAGGGGCATGGGTAGCTTTTATTGTGAAGGGAGAGCAGAGGAATAAATGACTGGTGATATCAGCTGCAGTTTATCATGTAGAGTGTGTAGGCTGTGATAGAAGTAAGAAGAAAAAAAGAGGATAAAGGTGTGAAGAAACCCTGCTTGATGTCTCCTCCAGCCTTGCCACTCACCACGGCAATGACTTTCCCCCTGCCCGTGAGGGCCAACATGTTTTATTTCACGGGGAGAGGATGTGCAAATGGGCCCGGCCTCCCGGCACAGGTTGTGCAAGAAAGAAGGGAATGTGTTAGTGACAGTCCTATGAGGGGTTTAGAGAACATGGCTGTCATGGTTGGATAATCGGTATGCAGTATATAAGTTGTGAGGTGAGGGTTGTGAACATGAGGAGAAGGAGGTGTAGTGAAGTGTGGTGCAGTGATGGTAGGAGAGTGAATGGAAACTGGGATGGGTGTATTGTGAGTCATGAGGTTGGAGGTGGTGGAGGTGTGAGCAGAGAGTAAGAAAGCAGTGTTTCTACCTTAACAACACTGGTGAGGTCATTGAACTTCTTTAGGCATTGCAACCACTTCATGGGAGCTAAGCTCCTGACATTAACCTCTACTGCAACCTCTTCCCAATGGCGGCGGACCTGTTGCCTGGAGGACTTTCTGCCCTCTAGGGGGAACAGGATCTCTCTCCTGCTGTCCACCGCCTGGATCAGGGCCTTCAAGGTGGCATCACAGAACCTGGGTGCCCTCTCTGTACTTCTTCCAGCCATCACTGCAGGAGTTCCTCAGGATAGTGTCCTAAGCCCAACCATCTTCAGTTGCTTCATCAATGATCTTCCATCCATCGTCAAGTCAGAAGTGGGGATGTTTGCTGATGATTGCAAAGTGTTCAGTTCTATTCACAACTCCTCAGTTAATGAAGCAGTCCATGCCCGCATGCAGCAAGACCTGGACAACTTCCAGACTTGGGTTGAGAACTGGCAAGTAACATTCGCACCACACAAGTGCCAGGCAATGACTATCTCCAATAAGAGAGAATCTGATCACGTCCCCTTGACATTCAATGACATTACCATTGTCAAATCCCCCACCATCAACATCCTGTGGAGTCACCATTGACCAGAAACTTAACTGGACCAGGCGCATAAATACTATGGCTACAAGAGCAGGTCAGAGGCTGGGAATTCTGTGGTGAGTGATTCACCTGCTGACTCTCGAAAGGCTTTCCACCACGTACAAGGCACAAGTCAGGAGTATGATGGAATACTCTCCACTTGCCTGGATGAGTGCAGTTCCAACAACACTCAAGAAGCTCGACACCATCCAGTTCAAAGCAACCCGCCTGATTGGCAACCCATCCACCACCTTAAATATTCACTCCCTCCACCACTGGCGCACCGTGGCTGCAGTGTGTACCAAGATGCACCACAGCAAATTCCCAAGGCTTGTTTGACAGTACCTCGCAAAACCGCAATCTCTACCACCTAGAAGGACAAGGGCAGCGAGTGCATGGGAACACCACCACCTCCAAGTTACACACCATCCTGACTTGGACATATATCGCCGTTCCATCATCGTTGCTGGGTCAAAATTCATGAAATCCCTACTTAACAGCACGGGGGAGTACCTTCACCACTCGGACTGCAGAGGTTCAAGAAGATGGCTCACCACCACCTTCTCAAGGGCAACTAGGGATGGGCAATAAATGCAGCCTTGCCAATGACGCCCACATCCTGAGAATTTTTTTTTTAAATTCTTAATTCTGTGTTCAGAAGTGTTTCCGTGTTGTCTGCAGCCAAAATGCACCTCCCCTTTAAGAGGTGCTGGCTGCTTTTAAGTGGCGTCAGTGAAGGCCAATTTTCCACCCCTTCCCCCCCAAATAGGTGTGCAACCAATGGTGGTGCTGGTCCCTGGGACTATTTAAGCAAATCTCCCTATGTGCCTGTTTTCGGTCGTGGTCAAATGTTGCGGTGTATTTGAGGGAATTATGATCCTGTGACAGATGCACTTTGTGGACGGTGCCTAAGTTGACCAATTGGATGGATACTCACCAAGCTACTATGGCATTTGTTGGCTGCTGCAACTGATCTCGTAGATTGTTGCTGCCGTATGCCTCCTGGGTATGGGAACCATTGGGGGAAATGGTTAAGTGAGGTAATTGAAGCTATATAAATACTATTTCTAGCTTTATAGTTTTGCCGTAATCCCTCATTTGATGAATAAATAACCTATCAGAAAATGAGGTATTTGGAGATGATCCATTGACTTCACTACATTTCTGCAGGGATACATGAGATAATTATGTTAAAGCTTCTGGGTTTGGCATATTTTGCGAATTTTTGCAAGCACATTTTCTTACATGAGAGTTGGCAGCCATTTATCCCCATGACAGATTAATAAACTTAACAGGCATTATCTGACTAGTTAGCCAGGTTTATATTACTCTGACAAGACAAGGATCTAGTTTCAATCTCTTACTGTGTTTGGATTTCAGATAGGTCCAGTTGTTTCATGCGTTCCATTTCTCACTTTTGAACTTGGATCTCAAGTGTCTTCCTGTGTTGAAGTCAACTGAAGTCTTTCATTGCTTTCCACTGTGATGCATGCTGGCACGTTCAGTGTTTTGAAAGGGCACAGTAAATCTGATGCTCGCATGTCAGTGTTTCCATTAACTTGTATGAAATGAATGCAGTGCCAGGCTGGGGCATTACACAAGCCTGTCATAGACAGAGGTCACGCTTGTGGAACACCTCCGTTCAGTCTGCAAGCGTGACCCCGAGCTTCCGGTCATTCCTGTCATTTTAATTCTCCGCCCCACTCCCACTCTGACCTCTCTGTCCTCGGCCTCCTACACTGTTCCAGTGAAGCTCAACGTAAGCTCGAGGAACAGTACGTCATCTTTCTATTAGGCACTTTACAGTCTTCCGGACTCAACACTGAGTTCGACAATTTCAGATCGTAACCTCTGCCCCCATTTTTTCAAACGGCAGCTGTTGTTGATGATTCTGCCATCGCCATTTATACCTCCTCTGGACCCATCTTTGGTTTCTTTACTTGCCCCATCACCATCTCCTTTCGCCTTGCACCTTCATCCCTTCCACCCTATCACAGACCTTCCCTTTTGTTCTTTCCTCCCCACCCCCTTTCCCTGCCTCTGTACTTGCTTAAACCCTGTTACATTTCTAACCTATTCCAGTTCTGACGGATGGTCATTGACCTGAAACGTTAACTCTGTTTCTCTCTCTACAGATGCTGCCTGATCTGCTGAGTATTTCCAATATTTTCTGTTTTTATCTCGTCGTAGACATGCATTCTTCAAAAAGACCCTAAGGGCAACATTTTAACATATTTATTTCAATGTTGGCAAGAGTTGTTATGCACCAACTAATTATTAATAAAATTATTACTAGACTTCATGAAATAATTAATTATTTTTACACACAAAAACCTGTATTCTGTTGTTCTCTTTAGACAACCTTTACTTTCTCAATTAATTATTATGCCTTTGAATGACAGAAGCCGTCTGTATCACACTCGCTCTTGTGCGGTCTCTCTTTCTCTCTCTCTCTCTCTCTCTATCTATCTCTCTAGAGTTGATTCTATGCTCCTATCAAGGGGTGGCGGTTGCAGGGAAAGCATTGTGGGAAATCAAAGGCTCACAGCCCATGAAGTAGAAAATCATGGACTATGTGCCCGCGATTTCTCGAGATGCGCTCCCCGTGAGAGCTATTCCTCAAAGGGGCAGGCCAGTGTAAAAATTCTCATCCTTGTTTTCAAATCCCTCAATGGCCTCACCACTCCCTATCTCTGTAACCTCCTCCAGCTCTATAAACCTCCGAGAGCTCGGCGTTCCTCTAAATCCCCGATTTTAATCGTTCCACCTTTGGCGGCCATGCCTTCAGCTGCCTAGACCCTAAGCTCTGGAATTCCCTCCCTAAACATCTCCACCTTTCTACCTCTCCCTCCTCCTTTAAGACGCTCTTTAAAACTTAACGCTTTGACCAAGAGTTTGGTCACCTGTCCCAATATCCCCTTATGTGGCTCGGTGTCAAATTTTGTTTGCTAACTCGCCTGTGAAGCACCGTGGGACATTTTACCACATTAAAGGCGCTATCTATAAATGCAAGTTGTTGTTGTTGTTGTGGGGCATGGTCCCCACCAGTGCGTCGGTGTCAAAGCGATTTGCCCGCTATACGCAGTGGCCGACGTAATAAACAAATGATGGTGTGAAGTAGTGAGGCTTCAAAGACCTCAGGATAATTCTCTTCAGCACATACAAAGGAGGGTGGTTCAGAAACCTGCATTGATAACTGACAAACAGCAGCTTTGCCGAGATAAAAGCCCTGGAACCGTCAGCTGTCTGTAGCAGGGGTGAGTTACACGAGCCGGGTGCGCGCGTTCTCATCTTAAAACGGAGCCGGAGTGTGTCCCCTCAATTCTTTATCATTTTTAAGTGGGATTATGCTTAACCTCAATTTTCTTTTCCATTGAGAAAATAAATAGGCCCACCTAACCACTTTCCAAAGTTTAAAACGGAGCCGGAAAGGGTCTAGCTCAGCAAGCCGACAAAAAGGTTGGCAGGAGCTCTGGAGGTCACAGGTTCGGGGCGTGTGGGGGTGGGTGGGTTAGGACTTAATGACAGGTAATCGTGAGGAGCGAATAACTGCCCGCAATAGCCGGCCCGTTTAATACGCTTTAATATAAGACCTTTGTAATCGACACCTATGGCAATGGAAAATGGTCAGCACCATTTGCCCGATACAGGTGGCTGTCAGGGAGAAGCAGGGCTGCTGTAAGCGGTGGGCACTGTATTCGTGTACGAAGGCTTAACACGCCTGTCTGAAATTCATCTCTCCACTATGTCAGCAGAGGTGTTAACTCATTTATTTTAAACTGTTGTTAAAAAAGTCCATTTACATCTGCTGGTGGTTCATTGTACGGCCTGCATGTAGAACTGTGCCTTGACAACAGTTCGATTCGGTTCAGCTCATTTTAGTTCCAAATAACCTGCAGTCCCTTTTAATAAAAGAATGTTGACTGTTTGCAAAATCTACGAAAATACCTAACCTTAGTTGCAAGGCAAAATGGAAAAAGGACGCAAGGAACGAAAGAATAACCTGCTCCTGCGAAAACGCAAACAGGCCTCTGTATCGCCAGCATTATCATTGACTACGTGAACTACGAGAGGCACAGACTGGATTTGGTACCCGAGCCACACCTATTGTGGAAATCAGCAGCGGTTCTGCATCCTGATCATTGGCTTTGAGCAACATCAGCGCAACTGCACCAACTGGAGAAGTACAAGTGGCAGGGAGTTATTTATTTTAAGCAGATTTCTAGGTTGAAGCTCCCGTTGCTTGTTTGGGACGGCAAAGGTAGAGGATTTGCATTAGGAAAGTGTAAATGTGGATTGCAAAATCTCCTGTGGAGCTCAGCTGGAAATTACATAGAATCACAAAGGCCGGAATGTTCCAGGTGGTCAGTGGGCAGGATCGGTGGCTGGTCGAGTTCGAAAGTGTTTTTTTCCACAGTGGGTCGGGACCCCGCTGTCAACCTGCTGCCACGCGCCTTTCCCAATGTTGGGTCTGTCAGTGCAGAGCAGACCCGACACACAGCGGCGGGGGACCCAATTAAGCTCATTATGACCTTGTTTAGATATCATTAAGAATACGTTTTAGCTCACCTTTTGACTTTACGTGCTCACCCATGGGGTCCTCGCTGCTCGGGGATCACGTCTGTTAAGCTGAGGTGGGAGATGAATGGCCATTGAATCAGCTGATTACTTGACAGCTTGAAATCTATATATATAAAGGAGTCGATCTGTCTGTCTGTCCTTCTGTCTGTCCTCGGGTGTGCGTCTGTCCGGCTATGCGCTCGAAAGTTATACGGCGTACCTATGCGCGCGTTACCTCCGAAGAAAGCTTACGCTTCCGGGACGCTCGTAAGCATATTTACTTTTCGGTCGGACGAAAATTGTTCGCGCCTTATGCAAAAAACCTTCAAAATTAAACTCATTATCTGCTAGCATTGATTGACTGATGTCAAGGTTCGACCAATCCTGTGCCGTCACGATTGACCAATCCTACAGTACGATCCCCTGATGGTTGGCCAATCGGTGTGTGTGTGTGTGGGTGGGACTAATCGTTTTCATCTCAGGGATCTGGCAGCCATTGTTTCACTGTCATGACTTCAGCTTCCAGCTCAAACTACTTTGAAAGTTAGTATCTCTTTTAAAAATAACATAAGATTTACCAAAAACATTTTATAAGTACTTTCACTTTCACCTTTCAAGGTATTAAAAGGTAGAAATGTTGCCCGGCAGCAGATTCACACAGGGAGAGAGAGACAGGGCCTGAAAGCCCTTTGATCATCCAGCTTTGAAAAAGTTAGTTTCTCTTTTAAAAATAACATAAGATTTACCAAAAACCTTTTATAAGTACTTTCACTTTCATCTTTCAAGGTATTAAAAGGTAGAAATGTTGCCCGGCAGCAGATTCACAAAGGGACACAGACAGGGCCCAAAAGCCTGGGACTCGATTTAAAATGTTGCCCGGCACCAGATTCACAGAGAGGCCCCAAAGCCTGGCACTCGATTTAAACCACCCGGCCCAAAACAGCCCTGGCAAAGCCGGGCTCCCCCAGCCCAAAACAGCCCTGGCAAAGCCGGGCTCCCCCAGCTAGTGTGCTATAAAAGCTCCCACCGCACAGCTGTTCACTTTCCAAGCTCAGAAGCTGCTGCTTACTGCATTTGGAACACAGATTGAGCTTTATACAGGTTGCAAGTGTTTGGAGCAAACTCTCTATCCAGTGTCCCCTCAATGGAACAATCTCTCTCACCATTGACCGATCACTTCTGTCATCTCAACCTCACCTGCCATCTATTCTATCAACATGGGTGCCCTTTATACTCTCTCACCTTGGTCCTCAGAATCCCACCATGATCAGCCCCAACACCAGCAGCACCAGGCACACCAGCAGCACCAACAACAACACCAACCTTCTCTGCAATCACCTGATGCTGCACAGGACACAGGATGAAGGTGAGTGTGAGGAGTGGCTAGTGAGATGGGGATGTGATAATGTAGATAGAGAGGGATGGGTGGAGGTCCAAGGTAAGTTGGTGTGAGTAAAGATGTGCAGGAGTAGGGTAGGGAAGGCAGAGTGATGGGGATGTGATGAGAGGCACAGCAGGATGAAGGTGAGTGTGGTTTTGTACTAATGTTTCTTGATCTAATGAGATTGTTGAAAGGTTTGCGCCACTGCAGCCTGGTCCTCCTGACCACATCCCTGCTTGTGACCTCCTGTGCAATGTGCAACCAGGCTGCGTTGGTGTCCTGGGGAGGTCTCTTCCGCCCATTGGAAGGGAAGAGGACCTCCCTGCGTGCTGTGACTCCCTCCATAAGCATATGGAGGGAGTAATGGGAGAGCCTGGGTGCAGCCCTGCACCTCTGTGCAGTGCTTGTCAGTGTTTGTAGCACCTCAATGCTGTAGAACACTGACAGCACGACTGTCAAAATAAAGGTGGCCGTGGTCCCTTTAAGGAAACCGGCTGATGACGCATCATCAAATGACGTCACCCGCTTCCTCTAATTGGCCCAGGAAACGTGCTGGGCGGGCTTAACAAGCCCAATCAGGGGAAATTCCTTTCACAGAGCGGGATGGAGCCAGCAGCGGGGTCGGGACCCACCACCGACATCGCCCGCGGAGGTCAGCAAATATCGCAGCCTACAGCACAGAAACAGGTCATTTGGCCTGACTGGTCCATGCCAGTGTTCATGCTCCACACGAGCCTCCTCCCACCCCTCTTCAGCTTATCCTATCCAGCAGATCAGAGAAATGCAGACAGTGTATGTGTCAGGCAGGTAATTTTAATGTCATTTGACATCTCTTTAAACGGAGTGGGGGAAGCCTAGGGAGAATGGACTGAGTTTGAATGTTCATGACTGGAACTGAATGTTAAGGTTTTGCAAAGTATAAACAGGGCTTTTGTCTTCATTGCTATTGCCTTTGGAAGTAATTTACAGATCCATAACGACAACTAAGTTAAAGATGTGCATTTATTTTTAACCAATGAAAAAAATATTTAAGATGAGTGAAACACCGAGGTATTTAATTTTAAATTATTTTTGTTCTTTGTCAGGTTCCATAGCTGCTGCGGTTGTGTGATTTGGTTCATCCGTTAGCCGCTCTTAAGTTTGCATTTTAATTACACAGGAGTGCATATCCAAACTGACGATCTGTCCTCTACAATAAATTCTGCTCTTACTCTACTGAATATGATCAATAGAGGTACCTGCGATGTTGTCTTTAAACCCATGTTGATATAAAGCTGATGCTTTCACCCCTGAACATTCCCTAGCAGCATCCTCTCACCCTCACCAATGTCTGCACTTGAACCACTTTCTTTCATTTTTGGGCTTTTTTATCCCCCCACACACTGAGCAAGCTGCTCTTAAGCTTAATTCTCCTGACCCCTCAATGCAGTCGGATATTGTCGCCTAATCCTTTTTTTCTTCCATCCCATTTGTGGTTTGACTTCTTTCTCCCTTCCAGTTCCCTTTCTCTTCCTTTCTCATTCTGTAGGCACTCTCCGGGCCCCGCATTCCTGAGTTCTTCCTTGCATTAGCAGTACGACACAAAGCTTTCCCAGTGTTAGGGGATTAGTCATTGAGGAGATTGTGGCAACAAACTGCATAACTTTGTGCATAGGAGTGTATGAGGTTATGTGCCTGTGTGTGAAAGGGAAATTGAGAGCCTGCACAGACAAAAAAAAAGCATGGGAAAGAAAATGTGAGGCAGAAAATTTTAAAAGAAAGATATGATACATTTAACAAGTGTTGAGATGAGAAAGAAGGAAGAAAAGAATGGAGATAAAATAAAAAGTGAAGAGGCTTAAATAAAACATAATGGAGAAGAATGACATAAAGATTACATGTTGGCACTGGGCAACTCCCACGTCTACAGTATTGGAAAGAACCTAGAGGCTAACTAACCTCATAATATCTCATTGAAACATAAAATTCTAACAGGACTAGACAGACTAGATGCAGGAAGGATGTTCCCGATGGCGGGGGAGTCCAGAACCAGGGGTCACAGTCTAAGGATAAGGGATAAGCTATTTAGGACTGAGATGAGGAGGAATTTCTTCACCCAGAGAGTGGTGAACCTGTGGAATTCTCTACCACAGAAGGCAGTTGAGGCCAATTCATTAAATATATTCAAGAAGGAGTTAGATATATTTCTTAAGGCTAAAGGGATCAAGGGATATGGGGAGAAGACAGGGACAGGGTACTGAATTTGGATGATCAGCCATGATCTCATTAAATGGCAGAACAGGCTCGAGGGGCTGAATGGCCTACTCCTGCTCCTGTCTTCTATGTTTCTATGTTTCTATGAACTAAACTGTTCAACATTACTTCCAACTACTGAGGTTACGTGTGGTGCCCATATGCGTTGTAGGCTGTAAGTTCTTACAATCTCAGCTACATCTAGCACAAAGTCTCTGGCTGCCATATTGGATTTTTGCCCAGCCTCCTGTTTGAGTTTCTCGGAATGAACCATGTTGGCCCAATCAAATTCATTGGTGGTTTTAGTTTTCGAATCTGTTCTGTTGTGTGCCATTGTGATATACTGGGTGAGCAAGAAAGAAAGAAGCGCAGCAGAAAGAACGAACCATGACCTGGTACTAAAGTCACTCACTTTCTACCACTAGGTCTGAGTGCTTGTGCAATGGCTCCTTTATCTCAGCAAGCTGACGGACAATGTGAGCCGATCCACACTTAGTCAGTTGGCAGGGTAAGACTGCTCCTGCTTGGGAGAAACAGATAGCTCTTGTGTCGCAACACAATGTCTGAAGTATGCCTCCCATTAATTGACCACCCAGCAACTCCACTGTGAGGAGGAAGATGAATGGAGGTGTTTGGGTGATCAGTGGAAAATAGCTGAAGATTAAAGAAGACAACCAGTTAAAAGCAATTAACTGAAGCCGAGAATGACTAACATATGGCAGCAAATGCGAAAGAAATGTACTAATAAAATACAGAGACTTAAAAATAACATTAAGCAAAATGATCTGGTCTAGTGCAAACTTCTGGTTAAGCCTGTGCGGTATCTTAGCTGCTGATGTGATAACGGGTCATTGCCTTGTGCTATTAAGCCTATGTGATCCTACTGCCAAGCCAATGATGCTATAATTCATGATTGTTAGATATCACCATTAGCCAATAATAAGAATGTCAGATGTTGAATTGTTCCAGAAGGTTAATTATCTGACATTTAAATTTTCATTTACGTTAGATTTCTATGAAATTTTGACCATGTTTTATAGTCACTATGTGTCATGATGTCAGGGCTGTGCCAAAAGCACAGTCTTGGTGGAGTTGAGGTTTTGAACTGACATCAAAAAAAACTAAATACCAGATTCCCATGACACACCCAAAAATGCGTTGCAGTACAAATGGTTTGTGATGTTGCAACACCATAATGTTCAGTAACACATGGCAGATAAAATGCCACAAAAAAAAACCTGCAGCATTCAGAAGCTCAAAGAAATGGGAGCAAAGGTTAAATTAGGCCCAGTGCTGCTGAAAACTGCAGTGTTCCTAAAAGCAATGTCCTCGTCTTTAAGTAAACTATGCATGGTCAAAATGAACCAAACTGGGACCTCTGAAGTCTAGGGCGAATTTCAGAAGCTGTGTCCTCAATAGCAAATAATTGCATTTAGACATAAAGGTGTAATACTCAATTGTAAATATTTAATACGGCGATTCTACTTGGCTCAAAATAGCAACGAGATGTGAAAGAAGAATCCGTTTGCTTTGCCAGTTCTGTCATTTCAGGACCTACCAACAATGCTTGTTTTGTGGACAGCACTAGTAATCTGGGAACCACGACAAACTCGCTATATGATTGGTGTTGACTTTGGATGTTAGGGGGTAATGTTTTCCTTTTCAAACACAACCAGCAAAATTCAAAGATGGGCTATTTTTAATTTGAATAAAATGAGAGCTCTTCTTTTTCTTGCTAATTTCCTCTCCTCTCTTCCTCAATATGTTCACCTCACTGGGTTTTGGTCCCGCAGCCATGAGTCATCACCCAGGACCTGGTTAAACTGGTCACTATTCATTGATGGTGAGTGGCAGCATATAGTGTGTTAGCTGTGGCTCAGTGGGTAGTACTCTCATCTCCGAATTATGGAGGTTGAGGGTTCAATTCTCACTCCAGAGACTTGAGCACGAAATCTAGGCTGACACTCCAGTGCAGTATTGAGGGAGTGCTGCACTGTTGGAGGTGCCGTCTTTTAGATGAGATGTTAAACTGTCTCGTTTAACAAACTGTCCCGTCTGCCCTCTCAGCTGGATGTAAATGATCCCATGGCACTATTTCGAAGAAAATAGAGGAGTATGATTTATCCCTTAACTAACATCACTCAAACAGATTATATGGTCATTATCACATTGCTGTTAGTGGGATCTTGCTGTGCGCAAACTGGCTGCTGCGCTTCCTACGTTACAACAGTGACTACACTTCAAAAGTACTCCATTGGCTGTAAAGTGCTTTGAGACATCCTGCAAGTCTTTCTTTCTATTTGACTATGGGGGGATGTTTTGAATATCACAGTCAACCCAACCCTATCTTCAACCAATGCCTACCAACAAAAGCCTCCAGCAGTGGTCCCTGGATAGTGATCAGGAGCAGGAATCCTGTAAGCTGTCCCCCTCTTTAAACTAAAGCTAATGAGGTCAGTTGCAAGGCCCTCTATCAGTACCTTGATTGAGACCAGCATAAGCCAGGAATTAAACCTTGGGATCTTCCTCAATTGATCACTGAGGGGGCGGGGGACTTACTGAGCAAATAGAAGAATTGGAATTAAGAAACTTAACAAAATATCTTTTAACCATTGAAAAACTAGAATAAAACAGATGGCGAATGGTGAACCTTTACTGTGTGAGACTAAAAAGCCAAACATAGCGACAGATTTTTTATTTTTGGGGCTACGAGTATTTGGTTTGGCATTTGAATCTGCTCTCTCTGGTTTGGTTTCTCAAGAAATGAAATCTGTTTCTTCAGCATTATGTTGCAATTTAATGCGAAATGAAATGAAGCTGTAGAGGTTACAGTGTTAATCATAGAATTACTAGCAAAACCACGGGCATGACACATTTTAATGCAGGCAATTGTTCCTGTTAAAAGTAAGATTGTAGGGCTGGTGTGCAGATTTAACCTTTCGACCCTTAATTACACCAGTAAATAATATCACTGTATAAATGACTAAATGTATCGGTGGTTAGCAAATGTACAAGGGTTTGAATTACTCAAATCTAATTGTTAACGCAACTAGAAGTGATTTCCAACGTATGAGCGGTCCTAATTGTGAAATAATATGTAGAAGTGTAGTCCTAGTGACCTAATGTATGGTGCAGCTCTGATATCAGTGCTAAAACTCCTATTGATGTTCTAGGAAGGTTAATTTTCTTTAAACGCCACAGAAAACACATTTGGTGAACATACTGTACAACTAATGTGCCTTCAGCGCAACAATCGTTATAGTGTTGTCTCCTTGGGCTTTATTTTCCTTTCCCTCATAGTGCTTTCTCATGTATATCTCTATCATTTCAGGCCCCTTCAATGGGTAGAAGATGAGCCCATTGATGTCGGCACATGGAGGCCCACAACCAGCATGCTTTTGGAATTAGTCTCCTAGCAGCAGTCATTCATGTTATGTGGTCTTTCTTTCCTGGGCATTGCCACCCCTGAAACTGACTTCAAGCATTTTTCATTGCCTGTTCTGCGTGAATAGCCACAGGCCTCTTGCCAATTGTCCCTGTCAAAGAAAGCCCGAGCAGAAGCCTTTCAAGTTTGTCACAGTGTGCGACAGAGACTTCTACCGCATTGTTGCTTAGATGGCGGTTAGCACTGTAAAGTGGGCCTGGAAGAGAATACACAATAAGAAGTGATTGAGGCTTCATGCAGTCTCCAGATGCTGGCATGTTTATTAATTTACAAAACTCATGTCATTGCCTATAAAGAAAAGATCAGCCTCCATTGAAGATCAGTACTGTTTGCTTGTAGTGCATTAACAATATATAGGCAATTTCTCTTAAGTGCCTGGCTTTTTTCTTTGCTTGTAAATACCTGAACACTTTTTTTTGTTAACATATACTTTATATTGTTGTGCAAAGTTTCTGGCAAAGTCTGGAAACAAATTCGAAAATAAGATGTTTGAAATATATTGAGACTGCAGCTTTTAGATTTCTCCCGTTCGTTTTAACGGGTGACCTCTGGCATTGCGAAGTGGAAATGACATTAACTGTGCAATCGTCTGTGGTCAGTTTGCCCGATCTAGCTGAAGGAAGGTGCGTGGATGGGAACATTTATTTTGAGAAAAGAGGAAAAATGTTCATTCTCAAGCAAAACGGTTTTTTAAAATATTCTGTTTTGAGCTAATGGTCCCCACATCCTAACCGCTCATTTCCTTCTTTATAACTAGTTTCAACATCACTGAAGGCATGGCCAGAGCAGCTTGCTCCTTTCATAACTTTCAGCCTGCTCCTTATCGACTGTACAGTGCTTGACATAGCGGCACAATGCAAGGCTTTAATGTAAAAGTGTCTGAGACTAGTAGCTTCAAAACAAGGTGGGTGGGACTGAAATGAAGCGACAGACCTGCAGTTGCTAACAATAACAGAGGGAACACAGCACAAAGCTTGCTTGTAACGACAGCAAACTGGGCGAGGAATTCTTTTTGGTTGTGCGTTTTTTTGTACCATTATTTATTAATGGCTACCCTTGTTGAGGCTGAACCGGGAGAGATTCTCCGGCTGGCATTTATTTTGAGCTGCTGCGAAAGGCTGGTCGGTATTTCCCGCCCACATAGGCCTGTGCGCTGTGCGAGAGGAGCACGCGGTGACCTGCCGACCCGTGCAAATTCACACATCAACGCAGCCAAAACGTTTCAGTGGCTGTCGACATCACTGGAATAGCCATCCACAACAGTATTACTACAGTACAATATTGCTCACCACAACCAGCCCTCAAGACCATCAATGAGCCCCTAGCTAGGCCTCACTCATTATCACTCTGTGGGCTAGAAATTCATCTGTTGAGCGCCACTCCGCAGCGCCATGAAATGGCGGCCGCCTCTCTTTCGCCAGCTGGTGGCGGGCCCAGCGGTGGTCGCCATATTGCTCTCCCCCTTTGCGCTGCAGGTAACTGGAGGCGTCCTGGAAAAAAAATGGTGGCTTGGTGACATCAATCGGCGTACAGCGCGAACTTAACGTCACCAACGCGAACTTTGACCCTAGGGCTGAACTCAGCGCTGGGTCTTAAGCACGCCAGGTTAACCTGGCCTGCGAGCAGGCTGGCAGTGGCAATGTCTGCAGCTCTTAAAGGGACACACACATCATTCAGGTAAGTTTGAACTTAAGGGTTTGGACTTTTTTTTGATTTTATTGAAGTGGTGGTTTGCTGCAATAGATGTGAAAAGTTTTTTAAGTGTGTAAGGAGTGCTGCTGGATTCCTGCAAGGGCTTGGATGGTAAATGAAGGCTTTTGAGAAGACAGAACATGCTGTGAATACTCAGCAGGCCACGCAACATCCATGGACAGAAAAACAGAGCTCCCATCTCAGGTCGATATGCTGTCTGACCAACTAAATATTTCCAGCATTTTATGCTGTCATTTCACATTAACAGCGTCTGCTTGCAGAGGGAAGAGGAAGACACAGAAGAGGAGGAAGGTGAAGAAAGAAAGACTTGCATTTCTATAGCACCTTTCGCGACCACCAGACATCCCAAAGCACTTTACAGCCAATGAAGTACTTTTTAAAGTGGAGTCACTGTTGTAATGTGGGAAATGCGGCAGCCAATTTGCACACAGCAAGCTCCCACAAACAGCAATGTGATAATGATCAGATAATCTGTTTTTATGTTGGTTGAGGAATAAATATTGGCCAGGACACCGGGGATAACTCCCCTGCTCTTTTTCGAAATAATGCCATGAGATCTTTTATGTCCACATGAGAAAACAGACGCGGCCTTGGGTTAATGTCTCATCCGAAAGATGGCACCTCCGACAGTGCAGCACTCCCTCAGTACTGCACTGGAGTGTCAGCCTAGCTTTATGTGCTCAAGTCCCAGGAGTGGGACTTGAACCCACAACCTTCTGACTCAGAGGTGAGGGTGCCAGCAACTCAGCCACAGCTAACACTGAAGAGGAGGAATCAGACGGAACGATACATCCCAGACAGCCCCTTTGTGGCTGAGATATCTGGGATGGAATCATCTGCCTCCGGTCCCACTGGTTGGGCAGGCTGCCTCTTCTTGTTGACCCACTGGCTGGGCAGGCGGCATTTCTTGGGTGTGTGAAATGAGGTAGGCACAAGGGTGGAGTTGTGCTGATGGGATGGTGGGAAAGCAAGAGGTGCATGGCAGAAGGAGGATAACGTATGAGGCTACCTGCCTCTTGTATCCTTTCAGCCCCGCCGCTGGTCAAGGGCTCAACCATGCCCCTGCCAAGAATGGCCTGCATCATCTCCTCCAAGGGGGTGAGGCAAGGCTCGGAACAGGAGATGTGCCTCGTCATTGGGGGTGCAGATTGTTGGTAGATGAGTGATTGGGGGTTGTGCATTGAGCAGTGTATGAGGCTAGTGGTGCAGTTGGTAGGAGACGGCTTTTGAAGATGGTGTGATGTCATGAAGCTTCTTTAGGCACTGGAGCCAGGTGGTGGGGGCGACACTGCTGGCAGTGATGACCTTAGTGATATACTCCCACATCCTTCTTTCTGGAGGGCCTCCTGGCCCCTGTGGGTAGAAGGCCGCTCTTGCAGTGTTGACCCCTGCACAAAGCTGGAGTGCTGCGTATGAGACCCTCGATGCCCCTTCCCTGGCTTGCTGAGCCATTTGTGTTAGTGCTGAGGCAGTTTTCCCATTTGTTGAGGTTAGGAAGGTAATTCAGCTTTAACAGCTGAATATTTACATTTGGAACTTCTTTTAAATATTGGAAATTTCTTAAAAGGCAGAAAGGGCTGTAAAATGTATTGATTCACTGCATTTTATTTTGTATTGCTGCAGTGTGCATGGCCCCTTTAATTCTCAGACTCTTCGTTACCCACAATTCCTTGCGAGCTCCACAGCTTCGCTCCCAGAGGCTGTGGGAAGCTGTAATGCCAGACCTGGACAGAAACTTCGCCCCGGATCCCTCCAGCAACGTCACCAGGATGGCATTGCATGGAAGGTGAGCACTGCGCTAGCAATCTCCATGACCCCCAGACCAATTTCACTCCGTTAGCAGTGCATCCATTTCCAGCGGCCGTTAACTGCGCTTGTCAGTAACACCGGCACCTTTGATGGCGAACACAAATGTTTCCCCCTTTATCTTTATATTATGCCCAGTGAACCATGCTTTCCGTTCATTACTCCAATATGTATAAATATGACATTGGTGGCTGTACTTTCATCTGTCCAGGCCCTAAGCGCTGGAATTCCCTCCCTAAGCTCGTTTTAGTTTAATATTTTTATTATTATTATAATATTAATAATTTAATAAATTTGTTTTCATTAGAGCAAAGAAGGTTGAGGGGTGATTTGATATAGTTGTACAAGATTATGACGGGTTTGGATAGGCTAGACGGGGAAAGGCTGTTCCCACTAGTTGATGGTACAAGGACTAGGGGACACAGATTTAAGGTTTTGGGCAAGAGATACAGGGGAGAATGTGAGGAAAAACTGTTTTACGCAGTGAGTGGTGAGGACCTGGAATTCGCTGCCGATGGAAGTGGTGGAAGCGGAGACACTCAATGTTTTCAAGGGGAGACTGGATAGGCACTTGAGGGAAATAAACTTGCAGGGCTACGGGGATAGAGCGGGGGAATGGGACTGACTGGATTGCTCTGCAGAGAGCCGGCATGGACTCGATGGGCCGAATGGCCTCCTTCAGTGCCGTTATGACTGTATGACTGTATAAACCTCTCAGATTCTCGACATCTCTCTCCTCCTTTAAGAGGTTTCTTGAAACCTTCCTCTTTGACCAAGCTTTTGGTCACCTGTCCTAATATCTCCCTATGTGGCTCGGTGTCAAATTTTGTTTGATAATCGCTCCTGTGAAGTGTCTTGGGTCAGTTTATTACACCAAAGGCGCTATATAAATGCAAGTTGCTGTAGCCATGTGACACACAATGTATTATTCTGCTGCTGAGGGGGATCTGCGTATGACCTGGCCTATCCGTTTACAGCTAGGCAGTCTTATTGGTGTTTATAGGCAATCCTGAGGCCATTTAGATGGTAATTGCCCTTAAGCATGTCCTGAGGCCAGCACGGGGTATTTTCAGTTGCTGGGGCAGGGAATGACTAGATTTTCTTTCTTTTTTTTTGCGCAAGTACTTTAAGTGTTGCACAGAAATTTGCACGTGTGCCAAGGCACGGCACATCAACTGTGACCGATGTATCTCAAAAGGCTTTGCATTTGCTAGCAGATGTCCTGTGGCGCTGCTCATTCTAAGTCAGAGAATTCGTTGTTTCACAATGACGAGGGTCGTACTATGAAACACAGAATGTATTATTATAGTTACGACCAGTGATTTGTTGTAGCATAATCCAGGGCAAATCCCCGCACCCCCCCCACCCCTCTGATTTTCACCCGAGAGTGAAACTTATCCTGTCCTTTTCTCAACTCACTGGTACTTTAATCTCAACCGGCTGTACATCGTAAGGTGCTGACACTCTGTTTCTCAAAACTTGCTGAATAGTGAAGACATTTCCTGACTGGTTACTGTGACAGCTGCTCATACAGTCAGCATGTGCTCCACTAACTGCGAATATAATCCGAGCTCTAATTTTAAACCGCGCCAGTGAGCTGAACGCTTGCCAACTGCAGTTACAGTAACCAGCCGGAAGCTTCTTTCAATGCCAGACAGGCTGAGAGAGGCAGAACATTGGCATTTTAATACACAGTGCCGATTAGTGACAGTAAGGGAGAAAACTGGCTTGGACTGACAAAAGGGTATCCTCGTGGCTGCCTGAGATTTTCGCTGTTTCTGACGCATTTTGCTCAATGACTTTTGGTCATTTTTACCTCACCAAATCACTTGCATTGAAAGTAATTAATCTCCCATAGCATTGTTCATGAACACGTTTATGAAAAATATTGTCTAGTATTGGGCATCCAAACCCCTAGGAAGAATGACCTGAAACAGGGCATACCTACCCTCAGAAGCCTTGGCTCAATGTAGAGAGCATGACCTCCAAGCCACTTATCCAACACGGCCCATCCTTGGGGAATATTAGTCCTTTCCTCAATCTTGCACAATGAGGAATCTTCAGATGCATTTGCTATATGGGTTCTGAACTTGGCATGGCAAAGGCATCACCAGGCTAGGTCAGCTTCTCCACAAAGACTATATTAGCGTTCCGGAAACTGAAAGACAAGATCCACGCCACCCAGAGGACCGATTTGGCTACCTCAAAATTAAACATCTCTTCCAGGACCCAGCCATGCTCTCCAAACTCTGGATGGCGACTCCGCTGGAACTGCACTATCTCGCCCCCGACTAACTCCAGGAGGTATAGCTCCTACATCTGGAACAGGTTTTGCCTCCAGATCAAGAGGCCACACAGAGGCCCAGGACCTACGTGGCCAGATCACAGAGGAGGAATGGCAAGAATGGTAGCAGACTCTCACAACTATCACATTTAGCAGAATCCATGAAGGCTGGCTCAAAATAATACTTTGAGTATACCACACTCCACATTTTGTTCATATGTGCCAAGGGTCAGCATTTTGTGGGCACAAAATTACTGTTTGTTGTCAATAGTCAGCACGGACTGTACACCTCTCCTCTTAACAATGCTCCTTGAATTGCTGCCTTGTAGTGCATCCTGTAAGTAGGAATACTTGTGAGAAGAAGGGATACTGAATGGGACAATCAGGGACACCATGGTCCTGAATTTAAGTAAAGGAAACTACGATGGTATGAGGCACGAGTTGGCTAGGATGGATTGGGGAATGTTACTTAAAGGGTTGACAGTGGATAGGCAATGGCAAACATTTAAAGATCACATGGATGAACTACAGAATTTGTTCATCCCTGCTTGGCATAAAAATAAAACAAAAAAGGTGTCTCAACCGTGGCTAACAAGGGAAATTAGGGATAGCATAAGATCCAAAGAGAGGACATATAAATTGGCCAGAAAAAGCAGAAAACCTGAGGATTGGAAGCAGTTTAGGATTCAGCAAAGGAGGACAAAGGGATTAATTAAGAGGGGGAAAATAGAGTGTGAGAGTAAGCTTGCAGGGAACATAAAAACTGACTGTAAAAGCTTCTATAGATATGTGAAGAGAAAAAGATTGGTGAAGTCAAGCGTAGGTCCCTTGCAGTCAGAATCAGGGGAATTTATAATGGGGAACAAAGAAATGGCAGACCAATTAAATGCATACTTTGGTTCTGTCTTCAGAAAGGAGGACACAAATAACCTTCCAGAGATTTCGGGGAACATAGGGCCTAATGAGAGGGAGGAAATGAATGAAATCAGTATTTGTAGGGAAATGGTGTTAGGGAAATTGACGGGATTGAAGGCCGATAAATCCCCAGGGCCTGATAATCTACATCCTAGGTTACTTAAGGAAATGGCCCTAGAAATAGTAGATGCATTGCTGGCCATCTTCCAAAATTCTATAGACTCTGGAATAGTTCCCATGGATTGGAGGGTAGCTAATGTAACCCCACTATTTAAAAAAGGTTGTAGAGAGAAAACGGGGAATTATAGACTGGTAAGCCTAACATCGGTAGTGGAGAAAATGCTAGAGTCCATTATAAAAGATATAATAGCCGAGCACTTGGAAAACAGTGACAGGATCGGACAAAGTCAACATGGATTTACAAAAGGTAAATCATGCTTGACTAATCTACTGGAATTTTTTGAGGATGTAACTGGTAGAATAGATAAGGGAGAACCAGTGGATGTGGTGTATTTGGACTTTCAGAAGGCTTTCGATAAGGTCCCACATAAGAGATGGGCATGCAAAGTTAAAGCACATGGGATTGGGGGTAAGGTACTGACTTGGATAGAGAACTGGTTGGCAGACAGGAAGCAAAGAGTTGGAATAAACGGGTCTTTTTCCGAGTGGCAGGCAGTGACTAGTGGGGTTATGCAGGGATCGGTGCTAGGACCCCAGCTATTCACAATATATATTAATGATCTAGACGAGGGAACTAGATGTAATATCTCCAAGTTTGCATACTACACAAAGCTGGGTGGGCGTGTGTGCTGTGAGGAGGATGCAGAGAAACTCCAGTATGATTTGGACAGGTTGGGTGATTGGGCAGATGCATGGCAGATGCAGTATAATGTGGATAAATGCGAAGTTATCCACTTTGCTGGCAAAAACAGGAAGACAGATTATTATCTGAACGGCAATAGATTGGGAAAAGGGGAAGTGCAATGAGACCTGGGTGTCCTTGTGCACCAGCCACTGAAGGTAAGCATGCAGGTGCAGCAGGTGGTTAAGAAGGCAAATGGCATGTTGGCCTTCATAGCGAGAGGATTCGAGTACAGGAGCAAGGATGTCTTGCTGCAATTGTACAGGGCCTTGCTGAGACCACACCTTGAGTATTGTGTGCAGTTTTGGTCGCCTTATCTGAGGAAGGATGTTCTTGCCATGGAGGGAGTGCAGCGAAGATTCACCAGACTAATACCTGGGATGGCAGGAATGATGTATGAAGAGAGAATGAGTTTAGAAGAATGAGAGGGGATCTCATTGAAACTTATAAAATTCTAACAGTACTAGACAGACTAGATGCAGGAAAGATGTTCCCGATGGCGGGGGAGTCCAGAACCAGAGGTCACAGTCTAAGGATAAGCGGTAAGCCATTTAGGACTAAGATGAGGAGGAATTTCTTCACCCAGAGAGTGGTGAACCTGTGGAATTCTTTACCACAGAAGGCAGTTGAGGCCAACTTATTAAATATATTCAAGAAGGAGTTAGATATATTTCTTAAGGCTAAAGGGATCAAGGGATATGGGGAGAAAGCAGGGGCAGGGTACTGAATTTGGATAATCAGCCATGATCTCATTAAATGGCAGAACAGGCTCGAGGGGCCAAATGACCTATTCTTGCTCCTATCTTCTATATAAGTAGTCCACGTAGGGATGACTGGCATAGGGAGAAATAACATATCGCCTTAAAAACCACATATACGAGGATTGTTTCTGACGTAATAAAACTCACTACGCACTTGGTTTGAGTATAAAGCAAGGCTTTAATCAACTTGTTTCAAAACATGGAGGTCTATTTGTACTTCACTAGTTCCTGTCTTACAAAATGTCCCTGGGCAAGCTGGGGCCACGCCCGAGTATTTATACTCCTTGGATGGCGCCACCAGCTGGCCGTCCAGTGTTATTTCATGAGTTGTTTCTTCATGATGATGAGATTTATAACATTCTTCCTGCCTAAAAGATTTGGAAGTCCGACGACTTCCTCCTAACGGATTAGGCGGACCACGAATAGCCGCAGTCTTTTAGATCTTTGTTTATGGCTGGA
This sequence comes from Somniosus microcephalus, assembly GCF_052327205.1. Lineage (NCBI taxonomy): Eukaryota > Metazoa > Chordata > Chondrichthyes > Squaliformes > Somniosidae > Somniosus > Somniosus microcephalus. The sequence goes on from NC_141001.1 coordinate 102,189,990, forward strand.
TGGCACGTCTCCCCGGACCGTGTCTGGGTCCCTGGGCCGCTTGATCCGTACTGGTGGATCGACAGGGCCCGTATCGCTTTGATCGACCTGAGGGAGACTGGGGCGATCATGACTCCGGGTGTGGGTCCCCACAGGTGCAGAGCATGCTTCATCTTGTTTGATAGCCGGGATTGACCGGCGTCCTGGCTTCGGGTGGCCATCCCACGGGGAGCGCTGAGCTCCCTGAGTGGATCCGGTGGGATAGCCGGCAGATCTCTTGATGTCCCAGGTAGGGCGTCATCTTCAAAGGAGCGCAGAGTGTCAGCATCATTACCGCGGGTCCCTCTATCAGTTGGGTCCGTGGGACCGATTGGACAGGGAGCCAGATCTCGGAGCAAAACGTTGGACTCGCAGCCATCAGGGTAACCCACGTGCGCATACATGGGATTAACATCCGTGAGTTCCACCTCATCGACGAGGGGATCATTTTTGGAAGATCAGACGAATCTTCGGAGCAGCACGGGGCCGGGAGCTGCCAACCATGATGGTAGGGACGTCCCATGAGTGGAGCGATGCTGGAATCTGAAGAATCACTCGTGAGGCGTGACATTGGTTGACGTAGAAAGAAGAGACCTGATGGAATGCAACACATCAGGGAGCACAGTTTCCCACTACTGGTCTGGTAGGTTGCGTGACCTCAGTGCAAGGCGAACAGCATTCCAAATGATAGTGTTGTATCTCTCAACCTGTACGTTACCGATGGGATGGTACGGTGTCGTTTTACTTGTGGTGATTCCCCGTTGGGAAAGATAACTTTTGAGTTCGCTTGACATGAAGGAGGGACCCCGATCAGAGTGGATGAAATTGGCTGTACCACAAAGGGAAAAGACTTGATCAAGGCATTTGATCACTGTGGAAGTAAGCATATTGGGACAGGGTAAAGCAAAGGGAAAGCATGAATATTCGTCCACCATAGTAAGTAAGTAGGTGTTTCACGTTGAGGAAGGCAATGGCCCTTTAAAGTCAATGCTGAGTCGCTGCATAGGCTGCATAGCGTGTATGAGCGAGCCATCCGATAGATGGAAGAATTGCGGTTTTAATTCCACACAAATTCTACAGGAGGAACATGTTCTTTTCACATCTTCCGTAGAAAATGGGAGATTTTTAGATCGCACAAAGTGCAACATACGGGTAACGCCAGGATGGCATAAGTCAGTCTGAAGATCCGCAAGAGTCAAAGTTGACATAGAAGAGCAGAATGCCCGCGTGAGGTTATCCGGGGCCACATTCTCTTTGCCAGGTCGATAATGTATGGTGTATCCAAAGGTGGCCAATTCCATCCTCCAGAGTTGTATTTTGTTATTCTTGATCTTAGTGCGTTTCCGGTTATCCAGCATAAAGGCCACGGAGCGCTGATTGGTTATAAGTGTGAAATGGCGACGAGTGAGAAAATGACTCCATTTATGTACAGCTTCGATGATGGCCGTAGCCTCCTTCTCGACAGGAGGATAATGGGGCTCACTACCCTGCAAAGTTCTGGACAGAAATGCAACGGGTCGACCACCTTGATTCAAGGTAGCAGAGATTGCCACCTCCGATGCATCGCACTCGACCACGAAAGGAAGATTTTCATCAATGGAATGAAGTGTGGCTTTTTCCAGTTGTCGCTTGAGGAGGTTGAAAGCTGAAATAGCCGTTGCCCCCAATGGAAATGACTTTGCGTGAAGCAGGGGCTGGATCTTGTCGGAGAAGTGGGGTATCCACTTCACATAATAGGCGAACATGCCGAGTGCCCGACGAAGAGAGCCAAGATTCGCAGGGGGAGGGAGCTCCTGAAGTGGACGAAGTCACTCTGGATCTGTTTTGATGACACCATTGCCCGCCCAGTAGCCAAGGATGTTGACTGATGGTACTGATTTCACAGATTTGGACTCATTTAAGGCTAAGTTGCGACAACGGAGAATGTCGAAAAATTTGTGGAGATTGGCACCATGCTCCTTCTGGTCATGACCAGCAATGGTGATATTATCTAGATATGGAAAAGTGTCCGTTAAGTTCTCCTGTTTGACTAGGCTATTCATTGCCCATTGAAAGACGGCCACCCCATTGGTGACCCCAAATGGAAGGCGACAAAACTGATAAAGCCGACCATTGGCCTCAAAGGCTGTATACTTTTTGTCAGAGTCCTTTAACGATACTTGATGATATGCGCTCTTTAAATCAAAAGTTGAAAATACCTTGTAGTTGGCAAGGTTATTGACCATATCATCGATGCGTGGTAGTGGGTAGGCATCCAGGTTGGTATACTGGTTAATAGTTTGCGAGTAATCGATGCAAAGACATTTCTTGTGTTGCTTCAGAGGATTGTTAACAATGACGACTTGAGCCCGCCAGGAAGATGAACATGGCTCAATGATACCGTCAGTTAGAAAGTGAGAGATTTCTGCCTCGATAAAGGATCGATCATCTTGGCTGAAACATTGTGATTTAGTGACTATGGGCTTACATCGGGGGGAAAGATTGGCAAACAAGGAGGGCTCGTCGAGCGAAGCCACCGAAAGTGCACAAAACGGTACTTTGGAAATAGTAAGCTCTGGCTTTGACCCTCCAAACTCGAAAGTGAGTCTTTTGTGTTGTTTCTAGAAATCCTGTCCCAGGAGCACATCACTGCATAGGTTTTTGAGCATCCCGAGCCGGGTGGAGAAATAAGTACGGCCAATGAGAATAAGGTCGACTAGACAAAAGCCGGAAGAGTTGGTGGTCAGTGCAGTCAGAGCCATTGCAATTTCCCTGTCTGAGGGGTAAATACGCAGTTTTAACTTACTGATAGCCCACTCACTAATGAAGCTGTCAGAGCTGCATGAGTTGATTAGTGTGCTCAAAATGTGTCCATTTACCGAAACCTTTGTGGCTGCATGGGACAGATTTTGGGGAAAAACAGCTGTGATGGGAGGAGGAGCAGTTTTACCCTTGACAGCTGTAATCTTATTAGTGGTTCTTGGGGGAGGAGCAGTTTCATAGATAGCAGCTGCAACCTTAGTAGTAGCTCTTGGGGGAGGAGCAGTTTTATAGATAGTAGCTGCAAAACTAACAGGAGCTCTCAACCAGTATACCTTAGAAAAGTGGCCTTTCTTACTAACAGAGGCTCTTGACTGGCATACCTTAGAAAAGTGACCTTTCTTGCTGCAATGATTGCAGGTTGCGTTACGAGCAGGACAAAATTTCCTATAATGGAATGCACCTCCACAGAAGAAACACTTCCTTCCAGATTGCCAAGATGCTGCTAGGGCGGGGTCATCATCAGTGAAGGCTTCCAGGGTAGGGTTGTCATCCGCTAGGTTAGAGTCATCATCAGTGAGGGTTCCGCCCGAGACCTATCGAAGGAGTCATTAAAAGTGATAGCAGCAGCCCATGCACGAGGTAAAAGATAAGAATCTGCATTCCTCTTTGCTAAGTCCAGGGAACATGCCTGGTCATAGGCAGCCTGTAACTCGAGGGTTTTATTCACCAACAGATGCTGGCGTATGAAAGGAGACGTAATCCCATTAATATAGGAATCACGAATTAACTCCTCCTGGTACTGCTCAGCTGTGACAGCTTTAAGATTACAAAGTTTCTGAAGGAATTCGTCAAGTGATTCCCCGGGTTGTTGTCGAGTTGTGGCCAGTAGATGCGAGCAAAATTTTCGTTTGGGGCCTTAACATATAGTCACTGTAATATTAGGATAGCGGAGTCATAGTCTACACAGTCTTCGATATAGTCAAACACATGAGGAGATACATAATTGGCAAGTATCTCTAATTTATCAGGAACATTCTCACCACACACCCTGAGGAAGTTGCTGAAGGTACGATACTAGTGTTTCCATACCTTAGCAGTTGTAGGTGAGTTCGGGTCCAGGTCAAGACGGGCGGGTCTGAGTAGTTTGTCCATGATGGATTGATTACTATGCTGGAGTTCCCTTCTGCAGTTGAAGTCGTAGCTGGCTGTTCCCGAAATCACTCAGAGCGTGGAGTCGATATCAAGTTGATTAAATTGATGTAATAAAACTCATTACGCACTTGGTTCGAGTATTAAGCAAGGCTTTAATCAACTTGCTTCAAAACATGGAGGTCTAGTTGTACTTCACTAGTTCCTGCCTTACAAAATGTCCCTGGGCAAGCTGGGCCCACGCCCGAGTATTTATACTCCTTGGGCGGCGCCACCAACTGGTTGTCCAGTGTTATTTCATGAGTAGTTTCATCATGATGATGAGATTTATAACAGTTTCAAAATTCAAAGAGGATGCAAAGTAACGTTCTCCAGTAAAGCTCCAGTACTTGGGAAAGGATAGGGGGGGATTAATGGCCCAAAAAATGAGAAGGTAAATGAGTGACTGGCAGTACTCGTTCCATAAATCACTGAGAATCTTCCCTCAGTGTTGCATTAGAGTGTCAGCTTGGATTGTGTGCTCAAATCACTGGAGTGGGACTTGAACCCACAACCTCCTGACTCAGAGGGAAGATTGTTACCACTGAGCCAAGGCTGACACCCTATAATGAGGCTAGGGAGTTAAATTTTCCTGGGCCTCACCCTCTGAGGAGCCTGACAGATTGCCACTTGCTTCCGCTCCCCCCACCCCCCGGTTCCAGCCCTGAGTTAAAATCGGGGCTAATATAACAGGAGATTGGAATCAACCTAATGCAAACTGGGAAAACCCAAGTGCTTTAGAGTCAAAGTTGTCGCGCTTGACTGCTTCTTGACCCAGTGTTCAAGGAAGCCACGGGATAAATGCGTATCTTGGTCTGGAATTCATAAAAGACCCAGAAAATGTGCACAAAATGGAAACTGAAACATTCCTGGGGGACAGCGACCCCAAAATGATAATGTTTCACAGGAGCTGGCAGTCAGAAATATCTATGATCAGGAGCCAGTTACATAAATTTAAAAGGACCAAATTCAGTGAAATACAGGAACAAGTAAAGCAAATAGATTAAGTGAGGTTGTTTGCAACATTCCAATAGATGACAAATGGGACACCTTTAAAGGTATATTGCTGAGCATACAGGATAAATGCATTCCCAAAACCAACAAACTCAGGCTAAACACACATGAATATAAATGGATTAGCAAACAAATTGAAAGTGGGATAAAGAGGAAAAATAGCCTGTGCAAATCTAGCAGGGAGAAAGGAAAAGGGAACTTATTGGAATGAATACAGGAAAATGCAGAAACACATTAAAATGGTAATCAGAGGGACAAAAATCCCCCAGAAAAAACATAGCAGCTAAGGCTGACTGTAGTGTCCGTGTGTAGATAAAAACACTGAAGACAGGAGTTGGTTCATAGGTATTTACTAAGCAAGTCTGGGGGGGGTTTCTCAAGGATATACACAATACACAGGCTTATATAGCCCAAGTGGCAATTACCGGCATTACGCACACCTGGGGCTCTTAAAGGCACATACACCATAATTGCTCTTAAAGGCACATACACCACAATTCCTCCCCTTCTAGCTAACTAGTACATCATATTTTAAGTAATTATTAATTACATGTTATATGCAAAATAATATACATTGCTGTATTCATTAATTATAAGTTAGTCTCTCAGGAGGCTTCCTGACTCGGTCCGGATAACGCCTCGGGGGTGTAGTAGTTTCTGGTGGTGTAGTAGGTTCTTCTGGCAAGGCTGATTCGGCTTGAAGGCCAGTGTCGGGTTCATCGGGCTCCAGTATCACCGGATCGGAGGTAGATATGGGTATCTCTACTTCATCGTTAGATGTATAGAGTGGTGGTGTAGGTTGTCCCTTTTCGGATGACTTGATGATTTGGTCAGCATGGCGCCTTATTATGCTGTCTCCGATGTCCACGGTATACATCAGTGGTCCTAATCATGTGCAGATAGTTCCAGGCTGCCATTTCTCGGTACGGTAGTCCCGGGCCAAAACCGGTGGGCCTATCTGGAAGGCCCTAGTTAGCCTTTCATTCATGCCCTGAAACTGCCGATTCTCCACGTCCCTTCGGATGTTGGGCTTGACCAAATCCAGCCGGCATCTTAGGTTTCTATTGTAGAACATCATGGCGGGAGTTTGGTTAGTAACCATATGCGTTGCATTCTTATATGCAAATAAGAAGTTATCCACCTTGTGCTGAAGTTTTATGTCTTCATTACCCATGGCCTTGATGGCCTTCTTGAAGGTCTGGACAAACCTTTCAGACAATCCATTGGTGGCGGGATGGTATGGGGCGGATGTGTAGTGCTTTACCCCATTGTTCTTTAAGAACTTTCTGAATTCTTCGGACACAAATTGCGGTCCATTATCAAAACATATCTGCTCCGGCAGCCCATTCCTGGCAAATATGGTCCTTAATACTGTGATGGTTTTTTCCGTGGTGGTGGAGGACATCTTTATTACCTCCGGCCACTTGGAGTGTGCATCAACTGCGATTAAGAACATTGAGTCCATAAATGGACCAGCAAAGTCGATGTGCACCCTTTGCCAGGGAGATGAGGGCCACTCCCATGGATGTAGAGGGGCCTGTGGCGGAGCATTTTGGACCTTCTGGCATCCTAGGCAGCTCTTGGTCATGTCTTCGATGTCTCCATCGATACCTGGCCACCATACAAACGCCCTAGCTAGGTTCTTCATTTTCACTCCACCCAGATGCCCCTCGTGAAGCTCCTTTAGCACTTTATCCTGGAGTTTGGGTGGAATCACCACTCTGGATCCACACATCAAGGTTCCTCGGCACACTGACAGCTGTTCTCTTCTTTGCGAGAATGCTGGCAACAGTGGTTCGCCATGTGCTGGCCATCCCTTCACTGTTAAATCGTAGACCCGTGAGAGAGTAGGGTCATTTCTTGTCTCCCTTTCAATGGCAGAATTTGTCACCGGTAGACATTCCACTATGGTAGAGTGGAATATCTCTACTGGGTCTACTGTAGGTGCCTCTTCTATCGTTGGCAACGGTAGGCGTGATAAACCGTCAGCATTCCCATGCTGTTTTGATCCTTTGTATTCAATGTTGTATTGGTGTGCCCCTAGAAAAAGGGACCACCTCTGTAGTCTTTGTGCCGTCATAATGGGGACACCTTTTTTAGGGTTGAATATGGAGATGAGGGGTTGATGGTCAGTCAGCAAGGTAAATTTTTGTCCGTGTAGGTAATGGTTGAATTTCTTCACTCCCCATACCAGGCTGAGTGCTTCCCTGTCTATCTGGGCATAGTTACGCTCAGCTGAGTTCAATGAGCGTGACGCAAAAGCTATCGGGTTGTAATGAGCCAAAATTTTCTCGGATGTGATTAAGTCTTTACATTTATGGAAGGCACGTTTACAGTCTTCGTTCCATTTCCAAATCACTCCTGTCTGTAGAAGATCATTAAGTGGGTGTCGAATAGTTGATAAGTTCGGTAAAAATTTATGATAGTAATTTATTAATCCCAGGAATGACCTTAATTGTGAAACATTTTCAGGTGCTGGGGCTTTTATAACTGCTTCAATTTTTTCAGGTGACTTATGCAACCCTTCCTTATTAATTATGTGGCCACAATATGATATCTGATTTTGGAAAAATTCGCACTTGGGGCGATTTGCTCGTAGGCCTCGTTCTTTCAGCCTAGTGAGCACCTGCTCCAAATTGGCAAGGTGCTCGTTGTCGTTTTCTCCTGTTATAAGGATGTCGTCTAGGTAGCATTGAGTCCCCGGAATCCCTTGCAGGACTTGCTCCATAGCTCTTTGCCAGATAGCTGGAGTTGATGCTATTCCAAAAACCAGTCGATTGTACTGGTACAGGCCTTTGTGTGTGTTTATTGTGAGATACTTTTTAGAGGTCTCCTCAACCTCCATCTGTAGATATGCCTGTGCCAAGTCAATTTTTGTGAAACGTTTCCCTCCGGATAGTGAGGCGAAAATATCTTCTATCCTCGGAAGAGGATACTGTACCGTGTGAAGGACCGGGTTTACAGTCACCTTAAAGTCCCCACAGATGCGAATTTTTTTCTGTTCCTCAGAGTTATGTTTCAATGTTTTTTTCATGACTGGAACGATGGGTGTTGCCCATTCGCTCCAATCTATTTTGGATAATACGCCTGCCTTTTCCAAATTCTTCAGCTCTGCCTCGACTGCCGGACGTATTGCGTATGGCACCGGTCTTGCCTTAAAAAATTTTGGAATTGCTGTATCTTCCACTTTTATTGAGGCGGTGATGCCTTTCAAGGGTCCTAGTTTCTTTTGAAACACTTCTTTGGCGTTGGCCAAGATGTCTTTTAATCGTTCAGGTATGATGTCATCATTGTTTTTTTCCTTACTGGTCACCGTCAGTGCCTGAATGGAGTGCCAGTCTAAACGTATCTTCCTTATCCATTCACGTCCCAACAACGGTGGACCACCATCTTGTAGAATGTATAAATACAACTCTTGTATTTCTTTGCCGTTGTATACCACAGGCACCCTTATTTTTCCTTTGGGGTAGACTTTCTGCCCCGTATATGTTTTTAAGATAATGGATGTGTCTTTTAGAGGTATATGCGAAAATAGCCTCTCGTAATCTCGTCGATTTATTACGGTTAGAGCTGATCCTGTATCTAGCTCCATTTTAACTGGGGACCCTGCTATTGTGAGGGTAACCCAAATGGTTTGGTAATCCTCTTTGGCAAGTACATTATGTAATTTGAGACAGCTTAGTCTCTTGTTTCCGGAGTCGCTATCGCTATTCTGGTCTTCGGAGCTATTGTCCGTCATCATTTGTACCTTCCTGTACTTTTCTTTATTGATTTTTTGTTTTCTGTCAGTGGATTTATTTTGTCCAGATTGGCATACCCGTGCAATGTGTCCAATCTTACCACATTGCCTGCATGCTTTGCCCTTGAACCAGCAGTCCCTCTGGTTATGGGTGGATCTGCCGCAGCGATAACATCTTCCGAACTCCTGTGTCATTTTATGGGTGTCGAAGTCCTGTGTCTCTTGTTGTATCTCTGCAGCTCCTTTTGCTGCTGCTTCATATGATACAGCCATACTGAAAGCTTTGTCCAATGTTAAATCTTTTTCAGAAAGCAGTCTTTTTGTGTTCCTTCACTTAAGAGACCGCAAACAAATTTGTCTCGAAGATAATCCGATAGTCCTGCTCCGAATTGGCAGTACTTTGATAGCTTTCTTAATTCGGTTAGGTAATCAGCGTTACTTTCATTCTTGTGTTGATTTCTCTTGAAGAACTTGAATCGTTCCGCTATCAGCAGCGGTGTTGGGTTTAAATGCTCCTGCAGGGTATCAACAATTTCTTTAAAAGTCTTGTCCTTTGGTTTGGCTGGAGTGATTAAATTTCGTAACAGCCCATATGTCTTCACGCCCATTAAGTTCAGAAGTACTGAAGCTTTTTTTTCATCTGTTATTCCATTTGCAGTGCAATAAACCTCTACTCTTTCCACGTATGTGGTCCAATCTTCTATTTCACCATCAAAAGCCTCAATATTACCAGATTTAGGCATTTCAGAAAAGATATGGCGCTTCCCGCGCTTTTTTTTCTTCTTTTTTTTTTCTCTCTCTGTAGCAACGATATGGCACTTCCCGCGCTTTCCCGCCGCTGCTACTGATAACAACGCTGTTTTACTGTGGTTTCCGTTTATTCACTGTTGGAGACTCGTTCCCGACAGAGGTCTAAACGCTGACCTGCTTGCCGCGCCGGCCGTCTCTCGAGTGCACCCTCCCAGTCCGTTATTGCTTGCCTCCGATTTCGCTGCCTGTCTCAGCTGTAGAGCCCGCCGCTGGAGCTCCAGCCTGACGCCCAGGAAGGATTAGCGCAGTACCTGTCACCAGCTTGGCCAGCTGGTGAAACCACAGTTTCTCTTACTTCCTTGCGTCTTCTGGACGCTGGAGGAATCGATGTCCTTGAGGTGCTGCCAAATTGCAGGTAAGTCCGTTTCCACTTCGTCACCACTGTAGTGTCCGTGTGTAGATAAAGACACTAAAGACAGGAGTTGGTTCATAGGTATTTACTAAGCAAGTCTGGGGGGGGTTTCTAAAGGATATACACAATACACAGGCTTATATAGCCCAAGTGGCAATTACCGGCATTACGCACACCTGGGGCTCTTAAAGGCACATACATCATAATTGCTCTTAAAGGCACATACACCACACTGACCATAATAGTAAAACATTCTTTCAGCACCACAACAACAAGAGGGCAGTCAGAGACGAGTTGAAAACCATAAAAGATACAAATGGGCTTGAAGCTGAGGATACGGACCACATAATAAATATTGTGAATGATTAGTTCTTCCAAGTATTCACAAGGAAGTCCAAGAGCAACTGGACCTCTCCAAACAAAGATATCCCAAGAAATGTTCCCTGTAAGCTGTGCAGCCACGCAGTGCTCCAGGGGTCCCGTGCAGCGGCTTGTTGGCCTTTCAATAGAAAAAGTGCGCGTGTGCGGTATTTTGAATGGGCCGCACGGCCTCTTAAAAGGGCTGCCCACCCCGAAAAAAAATTAGAGGGAGCATTGATCCCAAGTAAGATCAATGATGTTGTTATAAATAAGATGGAAGTCCAAGAAAGGCTTAAAGGCTCAAAACAATTAAATCCCCAGGGATTTTATCTCAGAGTGCTGAGTTAGGCTGGGGAGGAGGTCTGAAAAAGAATGCCTGCTTAAATGAAGGGGCTGAAAGAAGACTACTAGCTTGAACAGAGTTTGAGGGGAGAAGAGAGCCAGGTTGAATTGACCAGAATGTCAGGAAGCACTTCTTCACACTAAGGGTAATGGAAATCTGGAACTCACTCCCCCAAAAGGCTGTTGAGATTAGGTCAATTGAAAATTTCAATATTGAGATTGATAAGTTTTTGTTAGGCAAGGGTATTAAGGGTTACGGAACCAAGGTGACTAGATGGAGTTAAGATGCAGATCAGCCATGATCTAATTGAACAGGCTCGAAGGGCAGAATGGTCTACTCCTGTTCCTATGCACCTATGCTTCCTATGGTCCTACAAGAGCGTCAGCATAAATGGGGTGTGCAAGAAGAGTTCTGATGAAGGGTCATCGTCCTGAAACGTTGGGCTGGATTTTCATACTGGAGGCGTGCAGGAGGCGGGACTACAACTTTTGGTGTTGTAGTCCCGCCTCCATCGAGTTGTGGCCAACCCACGCGATTTTCACTTGATTGACCTTTTGGAGCCCGCCCAGCGGGCTCAGCAGGCCAATTAAGGGCCACCTGGCAACAGGTGACGTCACAGATTGACATGTCATCTGTCAAGATCTTTTGACAGATGAAATATCAGCGTTTAACAGCTGTTTGAAGCTTTCAAACACTAACAATCTGTACTCCAAGTTAATTCCTTCCTCTCAGGCTGATTTAGAGATCTCTCCAGAACAGAAAGCTGAATGCTGCAACTTTTGACAGCTCGCGGCCATTCTGCTTTCTGTGCCGGTGAGATGAGGGACTCCCGAGACCTGAAGGAAGGAAGGCTGTAAAGGTAAGTAAAGGTATGTAAAACTTCTTTAAACACTTTACACACACCAAACACACTTACCTCTGCACTCATGCACCCATCACTCACCTGAACACCGGACATCTCGACCCCTCCAAGCCCTTCAGCCCAACGGCCCGCCTCGCTAACTTGGCGTGGTTTGGAGCTGTCGGGAATCCCACACTTCAGGGATAAAAATAGGGATTAGGCTAAAAGCTGCCTGTTACCTACCTGTTAACAGGCAGTTAATTGGCACGAATCCCCTTCCCGCCTCGGGGAGGCGGGTCCCAGCACAGGTCAGGTATCCGCTTCCTTTGAAACTGGCATGGAGGCGGGTTGGGGGCGGGATGGGTTCGGGACACCCGATTTTGAGATTTTAACCCCCCACACGCCTCCAATCCCGCTTCCACGGCCCAATGAAAATCCTGCCCATTAACTCTGTTTCTCTTTCCACATTTGCTGCCTGACCTGCTGAGTATTTCCAGCATTTTCTACTTTTATTTCTGATTTCCTGCATCTGCAGTATTTTGCTTTTGTATTGTGTGTGTGGAAATAGAGTGTCATGGTTGAGTTGAAGATGAAGAAGAGTGGCTGTATGAACAGAGAATGTCAGAAGAGAAGTAAGCATGTGGGGTGGATGGGGAACAGTTCTGTGAACTGAGTCCTGAGGGGTAGAATGCCTCTGTGAACTGAAGTGAGAAGGTTGGACATGGGAGAATGATGCTGAGGTATCTTTCGGGGAATTTATGGTCTGGTTGGTCCATTGACAATCCAAATGCTTCTTCCATTTTTTTAAGTTATAAATCTATTCATTGTAAATTCTAACAGTGTTTAAAATGAACCAGAATGTATGATTTAATGAGGAGAGAGAACAGAATTGAAAAATGTCCAGAGAAGCATGATTCTAGACCCTCCGCCCTGAAAATGCACCATTAATCTGTGCTATCAACGTATAGATTCCCTCCATCAGGCCTTCATCTACTAACCTTTTTTTCCCCTCCAATATAAGTGAAGGAATGTTGGGTATAGCTACAGCTTAAGTTACAAGCCTGTGTAATTACTTGTTTTCACGTGTCATAGGCTTATAACTATGGACCTTTTCAAATATCAGTATTTGGGGCTGTGTCAGTTTTTTTAAGATGTTGGTCACCTTTTGCTAATTTATTTACATTGAATTATATAGAATTTACAGCACGGAAACAAGCCATTCAGCCCAATTGGCCTATGCCAGCATTTATGCTCCACATGAGCCTCCTCCCACTCCTCTTCACCTAACACTATCAGCAGCTCCTTCTACTCCTGTCTCCCTCATGTGCTTATCTAGCTTCCCCCTTAAATGCCACTATGTTATTCACATCAACTATTCCTTGTGATAGCGAGTTCCATGTTCTTACCACTCTTTGGGTAAAGAAGTCTCTCCTATTGGATTTATTAGTGACTATCTTATATTTAAATATATTTAGTGTCAGCCATAGCACGCTCGCCACTGAGTCAGAAGGTTGTGGGGTCAAGTCCTCTCAGTTCTGGTATTATGCTCGTAAATCATCTTTGCACCTTCCCCAGTGCCTCTTATGTTGGCATGTATGCTGCTGGTCCACAAATGTTGGATGTCGAACACTGGAGAGACTGCAAGTGGAATGGACACAGTGCGACACATGTCTTGGTCCTGCTTCACAATCCATGCAACAACAACAACTTGCATTTATATAGCACTTTTAACGTAGTAAAATGGTCCCAAAGCGTTTCACAGGAGCGTTATCAGACAAAACCAAAAAAATTGACAACGAGACATTAAGGGGGAGAAATTCGGTATTGTCCTGTTTGGGGTGCTAATTTTTGAAATCGTGAAAAATTAGCGCCAGGCGCTAATGATTCTGAAGTTCCCCTAAATTGGCTGTTAGTGCTCCAGGAAAGAACTGGAGGGTTAAATCAAGCGCTGATGACCTCAGTAGGGCGCTACGGGGCGCTACCAACTGTTCGATAATGAATTTCAGGTGCAATACAATCGGGAATGATCCTTCACACTGGCCACTTCCAGCTCTTAAAGGGGAGGTTGCATCATTGTGCAGATCCTCATTATCAGCAGTGCTGGCTGTGAAGGCAACCTGCTAACAACTCAATCTCCTGACCGTGTTGGCTGATCCCACTCCCAGGGAAAGAGCTCGTCGTTTCACGGACGAGGCATTGGAGTAATTGATCGCGGGAGTGGAGCGAAGGAGGGCAGTGCTGTTCCCGGACACTGGAAGGAAGCCATTGCCCCAGGTCTTCAGGGCCAATGTGGAGGGAAGTGGCCCAGGAGGTCTCGGCCTGTAGTGTGGTCGTATGCAGCCTGACACAGTGCCGGAAGAAATTCAACGACCTCAGTCGGGTGGTCAAGGTGAGTACATACTTCAACAGGTCCTACATACCAGCATTGGAACCTCTGTCTGTACACACTGCACATAAGAACATAAGAAATAGGAACAGGAGTAGGCCATTTGACCCTTCGAATCTGCTCCGTCATTCAATAAGATCATGGCTGATCTTCTACCTCATCTCCACTTTCCTGAACTATCCCCATATCCCTTGATTCCCTTAATATTCAAAAATCTATCGATCTCTGTCTTGAATATACTCAACGACTGAGCCTCCACAGCCCTCCGGGGTAGAGAATTCCAAAGATTCACCAACCTTTGAGTGAAGAAATTTCTCCTCATCTCAGTCATAAATGGTCGACCCCTTATTCTGAGACTGTGACCCCTGGTTCTAGACTCCCCAGCCAGGGAAACATCCTCCCTGCATCTACCCTGTCAAGACCTGTAAGAATTTTGTATGTTTCAATGAGGTCACTTCTCATTCTTCTAAACTCCAGAGAATATAGGCCTAGTCTACTCAATCTCTCCTCATAAGACAGTCCCCCCATCCCAGGAACCAGTCTGGTGAACCTTCGTTGCACTCCCTCTATGGCAAGTATATCCTTCCTTAGGTAAGGAGACCAAAACAGTACACAATACTCCAGTTGTGGTCTCACCAGGGCCCTATATAATTGCAGTAAGATGTCTTTACTCTTATACTCAAATCCTCTTGTAATAAAGGCCAACATACCACTTGCTTTCCTAATGGCTTGCTGCACCTGCATGTTAACTTTCAGTGATTTGTGTACAAGGACACCCAGGTCCCTCTGAACACCAACATTTCCCAATCTCTCACCATTTAAAAAATACTCTGGTTTTCTATTTTTCCTACCAAAGTGGATAACTTCACATTTCTCCACATTATATTCCATTTACCATGTTCTTGTCCACTTACTTAGCCTGTCTATATCCCCTTGAAGCCTCTTTGCATCCTCCTCACAACTTACATTCCCACCCAGCTTTGTATCATCTGTAAAGTTTGATATATTACATTTGGTCTCCTCATTCAAATCATTGATATAGATTGTGAATAGCTGAGGCCCAAGCACTGATCTTTGCGGTACCCCACTAGTTACAGCCTGCCAACCCCAAAATGACCCGTTTATTCCTACACTCTGTTTTCTGTCCATTAACCAATCCTCAATCCATGTTAGTATATTACCCCCAGCCCCATGAGCCCTAATTTTGTTTAACCCAGGGCATTCTGGAGGGGGAGGGTGAACAGCCAGCGGTCGTGGTGCATATATGTATCAATGATATAGGTAAAAAACTGGATGAGGTCCTAAAAGCTGAATATAGGGAGTTAGGAGGTAAATTAAAAAATAGGACCTCAAAGATAGTAATCTCAGGGTTGCTACCAGTGCCACGTGCTAGTCAGATTAGAAATAGAAGGATATTTCAGATGAATACGTGGCTAGCGGAATGGTGCAAGGGGAAGGATTCAAATTCCTGGGACATTAGAACTGGTTCTGGGGGAGGTGGGACCAGTACAAATTGGACGGTTTAACCTGGGCAGGACTGGGACTGATGTCCTAGGGGGAGTGTTTGCTAGTGCTGTTGGGGAGGGTTTAAACTACAATGGCAGGGGGTTGGGAACCTGTGCAGGGAGATAGAGGAAAGAGAAGCAAGGATAGAAGCAAAAGACAGGAAGGGGAAAAGCAAAAGTGGAAGGCAGATAAATCAAGTGCATAAATCAAACAGGGCCACAGTAAATAATAATTCTAAAAGGACTAAGAGTATTAAAATAACAAGCCTGAAGGCTTTGTGTCTTAATGCGAGGAGCATTCGTAATAAGGTGGATGAATTAGCTGCATAAATAGATGTAAACGGATATGATATAATTGGGATTATGGAGACATGGCTCCAGGGTGACCAAGGCTGGGAATTCAACATCCAGGGGTATTCAATATTCAGGAAGCACAGGCAAAAAGGAAAAGGAGGTGGGGTAGCATTGCTGGTTAAAGGGGAGATTAACACAATAGTAAGGAAGGATATTAGCTCTGATGATGTGGAATCTGTATGGGTAGAGCTGAGAAATACCAAGGGGCAGAAAACATTAGTGGGAGTTGTATACAGACCGCCAAACAGTAATGCTGAGGTTGGGGATGGCATTAAACAGGAAATTAGAGATGCGTGCAATAAGGGCACAGCAGTTATCATGGGTAACTTTCATCTACATATAGATTGGGCTAACCAAATTAGTAACAATACTGTGGAGGAGGAATTCCTAGAGTGTATACGGGATGGTTTCCTGGACCAATATGTCGAGGAACCAACTAGAGATCAGGCCATCTTAGACTGGGTATTATGTAATGAGAAAGGATTGATTAGCAATCTTGTTGTGCGAGGCCCTTTGGGGAGGAGCGATCATAATATGATAGAATTCTTCATTAAGATGGAGAGTGAAGTAGTTAACTCAGAGACTAGGGTCCTGAATTTATCTAAAGAAAACTACGATGGTATGAGGCGCGAGTTGGCTAGGATGGATTGAGGAACATTACTTAAAGGGTTGACGGTGGATAGGCAATGTCAAACATTTAAAGATCGCATGGATGAACTACCGAATTTGTTCATCCCTGTCTGGCATAAAAATAAAACAAAAAGGGTGGCGCAACCGTGGCTAACAAGTGAAATTAGGGATAGCATAAGATCTAAGGAGAGGACATATAAATTGGCCAGAAAAAGCAGCAAACCTGAGGATTGGGAGCAGTTTAGGATTCAGCAAAGGAGGACAAAAGGATTCATTAAGAGGGGGAAAAGAGAGTATGAGAGTAAGCTTGCAGGGTACATAAAAACAGACTGTAAAAACTTCTATAGATATGTGAAGAGAAAAGGATTGGTGAAGTGAAGCATAGGTGCCTTGCAGTCAGATTCACGGGAATTTATAATGGGGAACAAAGAAATGGCTGACCAATTAAATACATACTTTGGTTCTGTCTTCACAAAGGAGGACACAAATAACCTCCCAGAGATGTCGGGAACATAGGGTCTAATGAGAGGGAGGAACTGAATGAAATCAGTATTTGTAGGGAAATGGTGTTAGGGAAATTGACAGGACTGAGGACCGATAAATCCCCAGGGCCTGATAATCTACATCCTAGGGTACTTAAGGAAGTGGCCCTAGAAATAGATGATGCATTGCTGGTCATCTTCCAAAATTCTATAGACTCTGGCACAGTTCCCATGGATTGGAGGGTAGCTAATGTAACCCCACTATTTAAAAAAGGTGGTAGAGAGAAAACGGGGAATTAGAGACCGGTAAGCCTGACATCGGTAGTGGGGAAATGCTAGAGTCTATTATAAAAGATGTAATAGCAGAGCACTTGGAAAATAGTTACAGGATCGGACAAAGTCAACATGGATTTACAAAAGGTAAATCGTGCTTGACTAATCTACTGGAATTTTTTGAGGATGTAACTGGTAGAATAGATATGGGAGAACCAGTGGTGTATTTGGACTTTAAGAAGGCTTTTGTTAAGGTCCCGCATAAGATATTAGCGTGTAAAGTTAAAGCTCATGGGATTGGGGGTAATGTACTGACTTGGATAGAGAACTGCTCGGCAGACAGGAAGCAAAGAGTTGGAATAAACGAGTCTTTTTCCGAGTGGCAGGCAGTGACTAGTGGGGTACCGCAGGGATCAGTGCTAGGATCCCAGTTATTCACAATATATATAAATGATCTAGATGAGGGAACTAGATGTAATATCTCCAAGTTTGCAGATGACACAAAGCTGGATGGGCATGTGTGCTGTGAGGAGGATGCTGAGAAACTCCAGTATGATTTGGACAGGTTGGGTGATTGGGCCCATGCATGGCAGATGCAGTATAATGTAGATAAATGCGAGGTTATCTACTTTGGTGGCAAAAACAGGAAGGCAGATTATTATCTGAACGGCAATAGATTGGGAAATGGGGAAGTGCAACATGACCTGGGTGTCCTTGTGCACCAGCCGCTGAAGGTAAGCATGCAGGTGCAGCATACAGTTAAGAAGGCAAATGGTATGTTGGCCTTCATAGTGAGAGGATTCGAGTACAGGAGCAAGCATGTCTTGCTGCAGTTGTACAGGGCCTTGGTGAGACCACACCTTGAGTATTGTGTGCAGTTTTGGTCGCCTTATCTGAGGAAAGATGTTCTTGCCATGGAGGGAGTACAGCGAAGATTCACCAGACTGATTCCTGGGATGGCAGGAATGACGTATGAGGAGAGATTGGGTCGATTGGGCTTATATTTGCTGGAGTTTAGAAGAATGAGAGGAGATCTCATTGAAACTTATAAAATTCTAACAGGACTAGACAAACTAGATGCAGGAAGGATGTTCCCAATGGCCGGGGAGTCCAGAACCAGGGGTCACAGTCTAAAGATAAGGGGTAAGCCATTTAGGACAGAGATGAGGAGGAATTTCTTCACCCAGAGGGTGGTGAACCTGTGGAATTCTCTAACACAAAAGGCAGTTGAGGCCAATTCATTAAATATATTCAAGAAGGAGTTAGATATATTTCTTAAGGCGAAAGGGATCAAGGGCTATGGGGAGAAGGCAGGGCGACTACATTGATGGTTGTCAGCCAAGGGATGCACTCATCCATGCCAGATTCGCCTATGCTAACTCTTCAACCACAGGTGGCTGGCACATGGAGCTGAATACAAGTCCGGCAGTCTCATACCCCAAGCATCATCTGTCCAATAAATGGTGGTTTGCGCTCAGCGTCACCAGCATCATTCTACATGGAAATCGCCCTGAGCCCTCACTCTTGAACTTCCATTTCCCAGGTGATCTCAGCAGATCATTAAACCTTTTTCGACACTAAACCCATGTGCGTCTGCACACAGACCTCGAGCTCATCACCTCAGCAATTTGGATTATCAGCCATGATCTCATTAAATGGTGGAGCAGGCTCGAGGGGCCGAATGGCCTACTCCTGCTCCTATCTTCTAGGTTTCTATGTTTCCTTGGAGGAAGATGAAGAGGACGAGGAAGAGGGCGAGCAGGAGGATGAGGTGGAGGACGGGGAGTGATGCCTTGCGGGGCCGGATGTTGCCAATCCAGCAGCAGGCGACTACATTGATGGCCGTCAGGCAAGCGATGCACTCATCCATGCCAGATTCGCCTATGCTAACGCTTCAACCACAGGTGGCTGGCACATGGAGATGAATACAAGTCCGACAGTCTCAAACCCCAAGCATCATCTGTCCAATAAATGGTGGTTTGCGCTCAGTGTCACCAGCATCATTCTACATGGAAATCACCCTGAGCCCTCACTCTTGAACTTCCATTTCCCAGGTGATCTCAGCAGATCATTAAACCTTTTTCGACACTAAACCCATGTGCGTCTGCACACAGACCTTGAGTTCATCACCTCAGCAATTCGTAGCCAAGCTGCCTTGGTTTGCTGAGGAGGCCTCCTCCTTCTGTTTCCAGGGAAGAGGAGCCCCTGACATCCTCTAACTCCCTCAACAAGAGCATGGAGAGAGGCCTCATTGAATCTGGGTGCAGCCTTAGTTATTGAGGCTGCCATTCCTGCAGTTCCCAGCACCTTTAAGAGAAAAAAGCATTAATATTACTAAACAAATGATTGGACCACATCTGGCATCTTTTCATTTCATAGTCAGATAATAAATTCATATATCAAAAAATCATGAATCTCTTTCTGGAATAATATGACCAGCAATATCATTCGTTAAATTTTTCTCAGAAGAGATGCTGTCAACTCGTCTTTCAAGATCATAAAGCACTAAGCCATCCCAATGACATTTGTATGCAAAGGGGACATGGCCCCTTTAAAATTTTAACAAACAACGCATCATCAGACGCGAGAAACTGACAACCACCAAGCAATGGCCTGGAGGGGCCCGCACGTCGGCCGTAATGAGGCCAATGAAGCCAAAATCGGAAGTGCTGGGAGGCGGCAGTCGGTGCAGGTCCGAAAGCTGCCGAGCAGCGGGCCCGCCCTGAAACCGCATCCGTTATTAAAACCGAGCCGAAAGTATTTGTTTAATTTCTCTGCCATTTCCTTATTCCCCGTTAACATTTCTCCTGCCTCAGGCTTGTAGGGGGCTGGCGGGTTGGCGCGTCCGCCCAGTCAGTTATGTCCCTGACTGTCTATGAGCGGTTTGAATCGCTCCCACGCCCCTGGGTTCTAGACATCGGACTTAGGTACAGGCGGCGATACAGAAAACTCGAGTAGACAAGTGGTTTGGTGTATGAAAACCAAGATTTTATTAAAACAGAAAATAAAAGAGTCTTATGAGAAGTCACTAGTATAAAATACAGGCAAATACAAAATAACTGTATACTTATATAGGGAATGGGGAACACACGGTACATCGAGGGAAAAACAATTACATTAACCTTATCCTTATCCCACCCCCTCTACCTAACTAGATTAAGCTATGAGGGGCAGAATTCATGCTCACCAATCCAAAGCAAAGCCAGCTGTTTTAACGGATGTGGGTTTTGAGGTTTGGTCTTCGGTCCTTTTAGGTACTCCGTCGCCACGTGGTCTCTGGGGCACAGTGCTGGAGCTGCTGCTGCGACACACCTTTCTTCTCCTCGGCTACCGTCATCGTCTCGTCGCGATGGGTTCTACTCTTCTTCTCCCTCGGGCGGTCATCGGTGGTAACATTGTGCCTATAGGGCAGTTGGCAGTCTTAACTGCTTAGATTTTACTATCCACGCTTCGAACGCCAGTATATTCATTGTGGTGTGGACACCTGCGTTTATTCGCAGTGTGCAACACCATTCTTCCCCCAAGCACCAGCTTATAACTAGGCGCTTGGCCTTTATCAATACGTCTTTCGCTGCTCTGCTCTGCTCTTATCGAGTTGTTACCTTCTTCTTCGTCTCTCCTCGTCTCGTCTCTTCGGGCTACTATACAAGTCCTGGGCTGCCTGTTCAGTTTCGTCTCGCCCCTTTTGCGGCCTGGGTGTCCTGGATGACTATGGGCTCGGGCCTCGTTCCCCTCCCCTGCAGTTGGTATGGATGTCCTTGACTGCTGAAAAGTTACTGCGGGGAGAGAGGAGAGAACCCGCCACGAGGCCAGGGCATGAGTACGGGTGGCGACAGCCCAAGGCAGAGCAAGAGTCAAGAGCCAAGAGCAAGAGCAAGAGAGCGATTGCTACAGAGGGCCTACAATTATACTCCTTATGATGGCCCTTATCTGTGCGCCAAATCAGGTTAGTTCATTGTTTCAATTTTGGCGGGCTGTTTTAAATGATTATAGCAATCTAAGTTAACTGGATTTAAATGGCCGTTTATCGCACCTAATGGCCTGATGTCTGGGCTGTATTGTCATTAATGCATTCTAATCGGCCTGTCCAGCCTTGATGGCTCCCATAAGCTGTTTCCAATTATTTATGCGGACAAACTAATGACCTCATGGATAGGCCTAACTGGTTTTGATCTGTCTACGATCTGGCGTAATGCATATTCAATGTTTGCTGTCTGGCTTCCAAAACACAAAAGTCCTTTCCACGGAAAAATGCATTTTAAGTTTCGATTTCCCAAAGCTGCTTGTGCTGCTACAGAGTCCAATCTTTTAAAATCTTGCAGGCTTTTGGTCACGAGGTGCGGACACCATCTTTTAGGTACCCTTTTTAAAATGTCCATGCAGGGTCCCTTTTATTAATAACCTTGGGGGAATGGGGGAATTTTGCAAATCTTACACTCCCCCCTGTGATACTAAAACTTGCTTGAAGCATCATCCTTACAAGGTGTGCAAAATTTTCTGACCCTCCATAGTCAACCTTCCCCTATAATTACCTATCTAATACACCCACGACACATGCACTTCCCATTCCATGAAAATGTAGTGTACATAAGCATACATAGGATAAATTACAGACTTTTGCACACAGCCAAGCATGGAGGGGGTCCAACACCCCTGCACCACTTGGTACACATACATCTTTATTAACTGTGTCGCAAAAAAAACTTTATTAAAAACAACAAACACAATAAAACAACGATCTTTAATCAAAAATACAAGAAAAAAACTCAAACAGGCATATCTCCCTCCACCTTCACATAATGTTCCTTCCAGATCCTCTGGTTTCAGAATTCTAATATCTGACCTTTTCCCTTGCACTGAATGCAAACTAGATACAGCACTATCCCTAACTGGCAAACCACGAGAATGTGTGAAGCCAGTCTGATCCACGAAGGGACCTCTATGTTATTGAAAATGTCCCACCAGGGTGGAATCGCAATATCCAATATCTTAGTCCCTATCTCTAAGGTTTTCTGCTCTAGAGTGTAAAAATGTTTCTGTGAAACTATGACGGCTTTGAGTATTTTGGTAAGGTGTTCAGGGAGAGGGGGGATTTTGTAGCCAAAATGCGCTACATACTTTTGCAAATTAGTAAAATTCTCCTTCAGTGAGGTGAACAGTGGAGGGTTCAGGAATGGGGACAATTCGCTCCTGGGCCACTTGAACTTCTGCCTCGGGTTTAAAACAGAAACTGCTGTCACTAACCGGACACCAGCTATGCTGTCCATGCTGGTAGTGGGACACGCCAGTGGTGACACAATATGTTCCACCTCCTATATATGCTACCTGCGGGGGAACATGGCCTTGTGCCATTGCCTCCATGGTACAATTTATAGGTTCGCGCCAGCAGCTCTGAACCCAAACTGCGGTTTTGAATAGGCATTCACGTGCTGGGGACACAGGATTATGTGCGCTCCCCGGCTCCGGCACCCTGAGAGGTCAGTACCTGTCATAGCATGCTCCCACTTAATGACGTAAGGCGGGACCGCTGTGAAACGAATGTGTGCACCCCCTTGAATGACTCCAATGTTCTCGACCCTGTATACCGGCACAGGTCGGGCTGTCCTACCCATGACCGGCATCCTAACTACTACTCCCATGATCGTATGGTTGGACCGCCCACAATCCACAGGGACTGGGTAGGCCTTGGAAGCTAGCCGGAGTTGGCACGGGCTTAATGCATTCTCAAATGGGTGGAGGGCTGCGAGGTGCTTGTTGCTGATCCAGGAGGGGACTAAACCCTGTTTTAAATCCTCCAGATTGCTGCGGCCCTCGCCCAGCAACCATGCCCCGTATAGCACGCACACCTCATTCTGCGCAGCCTGGTCAGAAGCATTTCTGTCCTCCCTTATGAGGGCATTCACTGTCTTTGCGTGCTTTTCCAACTCCACTATGATTTCCTTTAAATGGACTGTCATGGCCTGGTCCTCATGCAACTCCGAGCCCACTACCTTGTTCTCATCCATTAATATCTTCCTTAACTGTGTTTTTAAACCATTTATCTGGGTCTGCAGCTCTATGTCATCCAGACTGTTGATGACAGAGGACCCAGTATTAAATGCAGTAAAAACATCATTCCATACACCCCTTCTTTGTTTCCCTGCATTACCCAAAAACTCTCGGTGTGTGGTGTACAGTTCAGTTTTGTCAACATGGGCGAAATCGAACTCATAAAACTTCTTGAACATGTCCTTTAATAGGGCCTGGTATAGCTGCTCTGTCTCTTTGGGACACCACTCTGGTAAATGTACCTCAGTGAGATTTTAAATCACGGAGGCTACCGCGTAGTGCACCCCCTGGTACAGTACCTGATCCGCAGGTACCAATACCAGCTCATTCTCTGGTCCCTTGGTGGTGGTGGGGCACCCCTCCCGGCGTGTCCTTGCTGCCTGTGTCGTGGGCAAGGGCTTTCGGGCGCGCGCCACTAGCTCAGTGGCTTCAACTGGGGTTGGGTATCGCGGGACTATGCATGTGTGTAGGTGGGAATCCCATTCTACCCCCTTCCCCTTATCCTGCCAGGCTGCAGAGAAGATGATAGATACGCCCGTAGGGCAGGCCCTTTTCGACCCCTACATACAGACATAGATCCCCTGTTCTGATTCCCACCACTTGTCCCAACATACACTAGTCCCTTCTTGGGTCCCAGTGACCATTCGGTGGGTGTCGTTTCCCATCCGTTCCCAGTCGGCGGTGCGATCTCCCATGTCCGTGCTCAGCTTCCTGAGCCACCACCATCTTCCCAGGGGAATCTGTCCTGTGCAAGTCAGGCACACGCGTTTCCCTTCAGTGACCCCGATCCGTGAGGCCACAACCTGTACGCTGGGGCAGGGGAGGGAGGCCTCCCTGTAGGTGAATCCGGTCTGGCTGGAGTACCGGGTGGAGCTGGATCCCAACCACCCGGGCCATCTTCCCTCGTGGGCGTAGATGGCAGGTCCCTCCGTGCCTTGTTCGCTGCTCCCGGCAGTCACCACTGGAGCCTTTTCTCCCGAGCACCTGTAGATGTGGGAGTCCTCCACATCGCCTCGCCTTCCGACGCTCATCCCTATCAGGGCGAATAGGATTACGCTCCCCTTCATCCTGAAATCCTCTCTGCAAAGAGATACAAAAACATGCAGCCAGGTCCCCAAGAGATTCTCTGGCTTGGGTGAAGCATAGTTGGGTCCTGCGACCTCGACTCAAACACACACACTCTTAGCAGATTACTACTTAATTAAAACTACCCATCACCTTACTTAACTTAAGCTAAAACACCCAAACTTAAGCTAAATACTTAAACTTAACAATAACCAAAACTTAAATTACCTAAACTATGTACATCTGCTGCCCGTCTCTGGACAGCCAGGCTAATTCCTGGTTGCACTGCGGCACACCTTTACCTCCGGCGTGGCCGCACCATCCTGCACAGTTGGTCCCTCGCAGCCCGTGGCTGCTGGCTGAGGACCTCTGTCCTTGGGCCTCCCCCTGACTCGAGGGGAGGCCCTTGGTAACTGGAGAGCTGGTGACCATGGCTTTCTCGGCTGGGGTGTCCGTGGGGACCTTCTAGGGACCTTGGCGGGTGGGGCTTTCTTGGGCGGTGGGCCTTTAACCCGAACCGCTGCTCCCTCAGGCTTGACCTCTCCCGAACCTGGGCTAGGGGCAGGTAACTCTTCGCAGCCTGCTGCTGCGAGCTGAGAGTCTCCGCCCCCAGGTCCCATGGCTGGGTCCGGGGCGGGGTTTTCGCCCTCAGGTCCCTCCCCCTCGTCTGGATCCCAGAAGAGCGGGGGAGTGTCCCAATCGATGGGCGGGATGGCCCCTCCCTTTAAGCAAGCTACAGCGCCTGCCTGTGCAGTCTGTGAACTCGCTCCTGCTGCAGGTTGAGGATCTTTATCCTCAGACCTTACCCCAACTGGCTGTTTTCCCCTTTCAGGTCTAAACAGCTTGCACTGGTTGATATGAAACCATTTTGTGTGCTGAGGCATCTTAACGGCATATACCATGGAGCTGGCTTTATCTACAATGCTGTAGGGCCCCATGTATAATGGTTCCAAACTCCCTACTCGGGCATAGTTTCTCACCATGACCTGATCTCCTACCTCCCATTCGTGGAGCTTTCGGGGTTCGAGCAGCAATCGGTTACTCCGATGCTGCCTTCCCATGTTCCCAGCCACCTGCTCGTGGACCTGTTTCAGGTGCTCAAAGAGGTTTTGGGCAAACCTGTCCCGGTTTACCTCTCTGAGCTGACCCTCCGTGAGCACCGGGGCTAGTACATGGGTGGGGGTCCGCATAACCCTGTCGGTCATTAGCTCGTACGGGGAATACCCCGTGCTTTTAGACTGGCTGGCCCGGATCCCCATCAAAACCAACGGTAGGACCTCGGCCCATTTAAGGGGCGAGTCCACCGTTTCCTTCCTCAACCTTTCTTTTAGGGTCCTATTCATTCTTTCCACAATTCCTGATGACTGTGGGTTGTGGGCCACGTGCCACTTCCCCTCGATGCCTAGCAGCATAAGGGTATTCTGCATCACCTGTCCGGTAAAATGACTCCCTTGGTCGGACTCCACATACTGTGGTAGTCCCCACCCCGAGAACACTTCCCGGACCAGGATCCTGGCAGTAGCTGTGGCTGTTCTACAGGGGAAGGCCTCTACCCATTTGGTGAACACATCCACCAGGACTAGGCAGTATTATGGCCTCCCTGGGCGGTGGGCAGGTGCCCGATGTAGTTGACTTGTATCGACTGCCATGGTCCCTCTACCCTCCTGACGTGTCCCATGGGTACCTTCCTTTTATGGGGGTCAGGGTTATTAGCAGCGCACACAAGACAGCCCGCACAGAACTCACGGACATCGTCCCTGAGTCCCGGCCACCATCCCACCTGTTCCACCCACTGCCAGGTGGTCTCAGGCCCGGGGTGTCCCACTCCTGGACCAGTTGAAGGAATTCCCTCCGGTGCTGCTGCGGCACAACCCACTGTTCCCCCCGGAACAGCATGCCCTCTTTCACGGAGAGGGTTGCTGTACCGTACGGACCCTCTACCCTTTTTCCCTCAGTTACAGCACTGAGGACTGCTTTGAGGACGGGGTCTTGGGCTTGGACCGTCTTAAGGTCCGAGGCTAACGCTACCCCTACACTCCCTTGAGTCCCGTCCCTACCTTTGACTGCTGCCATGGGTCTGGACCCATACGGGTCCCAGAAAGTGCCTGTGCGGGCACCCTCCTTGGCGAGCATGTCAGCCTGCTGGTTGCCTTGGCTGCGGGGTTCTGTGGAGGAATGGGCTTTCAGCTTGTGGATGAAAAGTACCCCTTCCTCCCCCACTGCTGCCAGGATCTTTTCCAGCAGTGGTTTTACTGTGAGGGGTCTCCCGTCAGCGGAGGTGTATCCACGGCGGGACCAGATGGCCAGGTACTCCGTACATGAATTGCACGTGAACATACTGTCCGAGCAAATCTTGTAGGGGGTGGGGAAGATTTAGGGGTGTGTAACGACGTACACTACCGCGGACAGTTCAGCCTGCTGGGCGCTCATGGTGCTGGGGAGCTTAATCGCCAGGGCAATGTTTGCCGCTGGGTCGTAAACTCCACACCCCGTGAGACGCTCGCCAGCAGATACCGTGCTGGAACCATCTACATAGATCTCGTGGCCTGTGGGATGTATCCCGGCCCGTAAACCTATGTTCACTTCCCAAACCCCTTCAATGGAACACCGGTGGGCTGTTCCAGGATATACCAGGTTGGCTGCGAGCTTTGGCTCACAGAGACACTTCACTTTAAGATCCTGCGAGAGGAGCAGGGTCCAGCGGGCAATGCGGGCACTGCTCACTGTTCCATTCTTGATCCTCCCGTCCAGAAGCATCTGGGTGGGTGTGTGATGGGTGAGGAGGGTGATGGGAGAGGTGCCTGTGAAGATCAGTGATCTTTTCACAGCCCAGTGTGTGGCCAAGAGGTGCCACTCACAGTTGGAGTAGCTCCTCTCCACATCCGTGAGTATCCTGGAGGAGTAGACCACCAGCCTCAGCCGGCCGTGCCGCTCTTGGAGCAGCACAGCGCTCAGGCTGTCCCCACTGGCTGCTACCTCCAGGAAAAACTCTTTCCCCCCATCTATGGCCCCTAGAGCTGGTGCGGTCTGCAAGTCTTTCTTGAGCCTGACAAATGCTGCCTGGCAGCCCTCATCCCAAAGCCACTCCACTCCACTCCCTTGTGTAGGAGTCGGAGCAGAGGGGCCGCTGTGGCTGCATAGTCCTCAATAAAGTCTCTACAGTACCCGGTTAGCCCCAGAAATGACCTCACACCCGTTACTATATTGGGGACCGGTAGCTCTTGTACAGCTTCTCTCCTAGCCTTATCTATGGCCCTTTCTCCAGCGCGCACGGTCAGTGTTAAATCCGTGTATCTTGATGTTGTGTGTCCTTCAATAACTAGACAAGAGACTGCAGAGAACAATCAACAGGTGTTTACTGGATGAGGGTTACTCTAAAACTAACTATACAGATCCCTACTCAGGGTTATATACAGGTGTAGTCACTGCCGGTACTACAGTATACAGGAGCTGTAAAAAGTAGTTCTCCCCTTAAAGGTACATACACTACAATTCCTCCCCTGTTAGATTAACAGTACCATAACATTCATTTAACAATTAAATATCAACTAATTACAATTAACACTTTTAACATGCAACATTAACTGAAAATAGTCTATTTATAAATTCAGTCTTTGGGGAGGCTTCCTGATCCTTTCTGGACAGCGCCTTTCCTGAGTGTCTTGCTCTTGGTGCGGAGGCGATTCTGGCCCCCTGTCGTCGGTTGGTTCATCAGCTTCCAATGTTACTGTTTCTGGGGTAGATGCTACCTGTATGTCGGGTTCATCACCAGGTACGCGAGACATGGGGTTGACTCGTTCCTGTGACTCTAGGATCTGGCCAACATGGCATCTCACAATGTTCTCCCCAACATCCACTGTGTACATTAGTGGCCCCTGCCGTGTGCATATCGTTCCTGGTTGCCATTTCTGTAGTCGCGGGCCAAGGCTGGTTGCCCTACATTGAAGCTCCTTGTCGGCTTTTCATTGATGTGCTGGAATTGCTTATTCTCAACATCTCTTCGTACATTTGGTCTGAGCAAATCCAGACGAGATCTCAACCTTTGGTTAAAGAACATCATGGCCGGGGTCTGGTTGGTGACTGCATGTGTCGCATTTCTGTAGGCTAACAGGAAATTGTCCACCTTATGCTGCAGTGGAATGTCGTCATCGCACATGGCCCTTACTGCTTTTTTAAAGGTTTGTACGAACCTCTCAGCCAATCCATTTGTGGCTGGATGATACGGGGCGGATGTGTAATGCCTTACCCCATTCCTTTTCATAAATCTTCGAAACTCTTCGGACACAAACTGTGGTCCGTTATCAGAGCAAATCTGCTCTGGCAAGCCGTTCCTGGCAAATATGGTCCGTAGGACTGCAATAGTTTTCTCCGTGGTGGTGGAGGACATTTTGATCACCTCAGGCCATTTCGAGTGCGCATCCATGGCTATTAAAAACATTGAGTCCATGAATGGACCAGCAAAATCAATATGCACCCGTTGCCATGGAGATGAGGGCCACTCCCATGGGTGTAGAGGGGCATGTGGTGGTGCATTCTGGACCTTCTGGCATCCTGAGCAGCTCTTTGTCAGGTCCTCGATTTGCTGATCGATCCCCGGCCACCACACATAAGCCCTAGCAAGGCTTTTCATTTTCACTCCTCCCAGATGGCCTTCGTGAAGCTCATTGAGCACTCTCTCCCTTAACTTGGGTGGAATTACCACTCGGGATCCACACATCAAGGTCCCCTGGCATACTGACAGCTGTTCTCTTCTGGATGAGAATGCTGGCAACAGTGAGTCGCCATGTGTTGGCCATCCCTTCACCGTCAAGTCATATACCCGAGACAGTGTCGGGTCATTTCGGGTCTCCTTCTCTATATCAGCGTTAGTTACTGGCAAGCGTTCAATTATAGTCGAATAAAATATTTCGACAGGGTCCACTGCTGGTGCTTCCTCCGCAGTAGGCAGTGGCAGGCGTGATAGCCCATCAGCGTTTCCATGCTGTTTCGTGCCCTTGTACTCGATTTCATATTGGTTCGCCCCTAGAAAAAGGGACCATCTTTGTAGCCGTTGCGCAGTAATCACCGGAACGCCCTTCTTTGGATTAAAGATGGAGACAAGTGGTTGGTGGTCAGTCAGCAAGGTGAACTTCTGCCCGTGCAGATAGTGGTTGAACTTTTTCACTCCCCACACTAGGCTGAGGGCCTCCCTGTCAATCTGGGCGTAGTTACGCTCGGCTGAGGTTAGTGACCGAGACGCAAAGGCTACTGGCCTTTCCGAGCCGTCCAGGAATTTATGCGACAGCACCGCTCCAATGCCATAGGGTGATGCATCACACGCCAACCGAATTGGTAGTGCTGGGTTGAAATGAGCCAACACCTCTTTTGATGTGATCAATTCTTTGCACTTCTGGAAAGCTGATTTACATTCGTCATTCCACTTCCATGGTACCCCCGTTTGCAGTTGGGTGTTCAGTGGGTGTAGTACTGTAGACAAATTCGGCAAGAACTTATGGTAGTAGTTCACCAGCCCAAGGAACGACCTCAGTTGTGACACATTTTCCGGTGCTGGAGCCTTGACTACTGCCTCAATCTTTTCAGGGGACCTATGTAACCCCTCTTCATCAATAACGTGGCCACAATACGAGATCTGCTTCTGGAAAAACTCGCATTTGTGGCGATTAGCTCAGAGCCCATATTCCTTCAATCTAGTGAGCACCTGCTCCAGGTTGGCGAGGTGATCACTGTCATTTTCGCCCGTGACCAGGATGTCATCCAAATAACACTGGGTCCCTGGAATCCCTTGCAGGACTTGATCCATCGCCCTTTGCCAAATAGCCGGAGCTGATGCTACCCCGAACACCAGCCGGTTGTATTGGTAGAGACCTTTATGAGTGTTGATCGTGAGGTACTGTTTCAAGGCTTCTTCTACCTCCATTTGCAGGTACGCCTGGGCCAGATCAATCTTAGTGAAGCATTTCCCTCCAGATAGCGAGACGAAAATATCTTCAATCCGCGGAAGCGGATATTGTACCATGTGAAAGACTGGGTTCACTGTCACCTTAAAGTCCCCACAGATGCGAACCTTCTTTGGTTCCCCAGGCGTATTACGCAATGACCTCTTCATTACAGGAACGATGGGTGTAGCCCACTCGCTCCAGTCCACTTTGGACAGTACTCCTGAACGTTCCAAACCTTCCAGCTCTGCTTCGACGGCTGAGCGGATCGCGTAAGGTACCGGTCTGGCCTTAAAAAACTTTGGGCTTGCATTTTCCTCTATTTTAATCGTCACTGTTATGCCTTTTAGTGTTCCGAGTCCCTCCTGGAACACTTCTTGTGCGTCAGTTAGCATTTTTGACAGTCGTACAGGTGTGACGTCGTCATCCTTTTTGGCATCTACAGTCAGTGCTTGTATGGAATGCCAATCTAGCTGTATCTTCTGGATCCATTCACGTCCTAGTAGTGGTGGTCCTCCATCTGGCAATACATATAGGTCCATTTTTGGTGTTTCCTTGCCGTTATATATAACGTTCACCCTTATTTTTCCTTTGGGGTAGACTTTTTGCCCCGTGTACGTCTTCAAGACAATCTCTGTATCTCTCAAGGGTATATGTGAGAATAGCTGCTTGTAGTCCCTTCGGTTTATGACTGTTAGGGCTGATCCTGTGTCCAATTCCATTTTCACTTGGACTCCGGCTATCTTGCGCGTGACCCAGATAGTTTGGTGATCCTCCGTTTTGATCACATTATGTAGTTTCAGACAACCCAGCTCCTTGCTTCCAGAGTCTGTATCACTTTTCTGTTCGTCTGCACGATTCTCCGTCACCTTATGTACCTTCTTGTACTTCTCCTGTGGGGATTTCTTGCTGCTGGTTTTCTTTTCCGACCTGCAGACTCTTGCTATGTGTCCTACTTTTCCACACTGTCTGCACACTTGGTCCTTGAACCAGCAATCTTTATGGTCGTGTGTTCTGCCACAGCGATAGCACTTCACTGTTCCGTATGACATTTCATTTGTGCCATATTCTTGCGGTCTCCGTTGTATCTCTGCCGCGCCCCGTGCTGCTGCTTCATGTGATACTGCCATGCTGAAAGCCTTTTCCAGAGTAAGATCCTTTTCTGATGGAAGCCGTTTCTGGGTTCCTTCACTTTGAAGCCCACACACAAACTTGTCCCTTAAAGTATCTGCTAGTCCCGTTCCAAACTGGCAGTGTTTCGATAGCTTGCACAGTTCCGTTAAAAACTCAGCATTAGTTTCATCTTTAAGCTGGTTCCTTTTGTGAAACTTAAATCTTTCCGCTATCAGCAGTGGTGTGGGGTCTAAGTGGTCCTGTAGGATTGACACTATGTTTTCAAAGTCCTTTTCCACTGGCTTCTCTGGGGTTACTAGGTTTTGCAGTAAGCCATACGTTTTTGCACCCATTGAAATCAACAACACCAGCGCTTTCCTGTCATCTGGCACTTCATTCGCCTTGCAGTACACTTCTATGCATTCGACATATGTCGTCCAATCTTCGACTTCATTGTCGAACGCTGTGACACTGCCACTCTTCGGCATCCCTGGGTGTGGTTAGACTGGCTCAAAATGGCGTCTCCCGCGCTCTCCCTTCTTCTCCGCTGCAGCTCAAAATGGCGTCTCCCGCGCTCTCCCTTCTTCTCCGCTGCGGCTCAAAATGGCATCTCCCGCGCTTTCATTTCTTCCCCGCTGACGCTGCTTGCCCCCTGAACACCACCTCTCTCTCTCGTTGACGCCGCTCGGTCCTGAACAGCGGCTGCACCCTGTGCGCTCTACCCTCTCTCTTCTCGCATCGACGCCGCTCGGTCCTGAACAGCGGCTGCGCCCTGTGCGCTCTACCCTCTCTCTTCTCGCGTCGACACCGCTCGGTCCTGAACAGCGGCTGCGCCCTGTGCGCTCTACCCTCTCTCTTTTCCTGTCGACGCCGCTTGGTCCTGAACACCGGCTGCGCCCTGTGCTCTCTACCCTCTCTCTGCTCCCGTTGACGCTGCTCGGCCTTTTCCTGTGCCGTCGGTCGGCTGTAGCCGCCGCTGTGCGGGAAGGGTCTGCGCCGTACTTGTTGCCAGCCCGTTTCGCTGGAGTCTCCGTTGGATGGTCGATGCCCGTGCTTCTGGAATCGGCCTTCTTCTGCAGAGTTGCAGGTAGGTTCGAATCTGCTTGTCGCCAAAGTTAAATCCATGTATCTTGATGCTGTGTGTCCTTCAATAACTAGACAAGAGACTGCAGAGAACAATCAACGGGTGTTTACTGGATGAGGGTTACTCTAAAACGAAATGTACAGATCCCTACTCAGGGTTATATACAGGTGTGGTCACTGCCGGTACAACAGTATACAGGAGCTGTAAAAAGTAGTTCTCCCCTTAAAGGTACATACACTACAGTCAGGCCGAGGAATTTCACCTCCTGCTGGCCGATCTGCACTTTCTTGGGGTTTACCTTAAAACCCTTCTGCCCTAGCAGCTCCAGCAGTTCGGCCAATAGTGGGCCATGCTCCTCTTTCGAATTGGTGAACAGGAGCAGGTCATCCACATATTGGACCAACTGTCTGGGCTGGCTAAAATCCTTTAAACTGTTTGCTATGCACTGATGGAAAATGCTGGGGCTGTTGTGGAAGCCCTGAGGCAAGCAGTTCCACGTGTACTGTTGCCCTTTAAACGTAAAGGCAAACTTGTACTGATCCTCCCTCCTTAAAGGGATGGACCAAAACCCATTGGAAATATCCAGCACCGTGAAAGTGGTCGCGGATGCTGGAATACTTCCTATCAGGTCGGCAACTGCTGGTACCGTGGGTGCACAGGCTGGGATGTTACTATTGAGCACCCGATAGTCCACCGTGGCCCTCCAGGAATTGTCCGGCTTTCTAACCGGCCACAACGGAGAATTCACGTGGGTAGCTATCGGTCTCAGAACTCCCTGCTGCACTAACGAGGACATGGCTGCTTCCATGTCTGGCTCTGCTTCCCTGGGGAAGTTATACTGTTTCTGTGGTCAGGCCATGGGGTCCCCGTCTACGCTGACCTCAAACCCGTTGACCCTCCTGCAGTCGTGTTTGTGAGTGGGAAATGTGGCCAAGTGGGCCTGCACAAATGCCTGGAACTCCTGTGGGGTGTTACTGACCATAAGTTAGAGGTTATAACCCTCTTTGGGCTTCATGATGCACAGGGTCCCCTTCCCTTCCTTTCCTGGGATCACTACTGTAGTGTATGTAACCTGTACTACCTTAAGAGGATACCTTAAGGTGATGGACTACTTTTTAACGGCTCCTGTACATTGTAGTACCGGTGGTGACCACACCGGTATATAAACCCTGCGGAGCAAAGTGTACCTCAGTTCCGCCCTGACCCTCAATCACTAAAGACCTGTTTACTTACTTCTGTAGTCTGTGTCCTGTTATTCAGTATAACTGCAATTGTAAACACAGACTCAACAGTGGCGACGAGTCTGATCGTACATGGCGGCAGTTTTGCATCCAAGGAAGCTTCGTCCTCAGAAACGGGCGTCGAAAAAGGGCATCCGCCCTCAACATCCTGCTGAGCACTGCATCGCACAGGAGGCCATCGGGAACCCGGGTTGGTTTTCTGGCCACGAAGTCCAACATCAGCAACAGGCAGTGATCATCCCTTCTACGACAGCGGCGGGTGAGCCGATCGAGCGGCACAGGGGGGAAGTCGGCCGAGTTGTCAGTGGGAGAAGGGGAGGGAAAATGAAGAAAAGGGCAGAGAACATGACCGCAGCCGGTGTCAGGGGCCGGACTGCAATCGGGGCAGAGACGCGCAGCAGCCAGAAAAGCGTTTTATGGCCACAAGGACCGCGGGAGCAGCGGGGCAACAAGAGCAGCAGCGCAAGGAAAATAAAGGCAGGAAGGACCGCTGGGAGGCGTGGACGGCAACAGCGTGGGAATCGCCATCTTGAGTCGGCGGGGGAAGAAGACAAGCGCGGGAAAAGCCGCCAAGCGCAGGAAAAGCCGCCATCTTAAATTTTAAAAAAATTAAAAAAGTCATCATATTAAATAATATCCGAAGGGAAAGGAGAAACTCAGCAAGGATGCCAAAAACAGGTAACATCACTGCTTTTGATAACGATGTGGAAGATTGGGCCACTTATGTGGAACGCATCGAAGTTTACTGTACAACGAATGATGTACCGGATGATAAGAAAGCACTAACCCTATTAAACTCGATGGGTGCGAAGACGTACGGGTTATTAAGGAACCTGGTAACCCCAGACAAACCGGTAGGGAAGAGTTTCGCGGATATTGTTACTATCCTGCAAGAGCATTTAAACCCCACGACGCTGCTGATAGCGGAACGATTTAAATTCTACAAAAGAATTCAACTTAAAGAAGAAAGCAACGCTGAATTCCTAACAGAACTGCGCAAGTTATCAAAGTACTGCCACTTCGGAACAGGACTAGCAGACGCACTGAGAGATAAGTTTGTGTGTGGGCTCCTAAGGGAAGGAACCCAGAAGCGACTGCTAGAGGAAAAGGATCTTACGCTGGACAAAGCTTTCAGCATTGCAGCATCCCACGAGGCAGCAGCACGGGGCACTGCAGAGGTACAGCAAAGGCCACTGGAATTCAGCACCAATGAAATGGCATTGGACGCCGTAAAGTGCTATCGTTGCGGAAGGACAACGTATGACCAGAACCACTGCTGGTTCAAAGACAAAGAATGCAGGCAATGTGGCAAACTTGGTCACATAGCGAGAGTATGCCGGTCAGGAAAGAAGACCAGCAGCAAAAAGTCACCGAAGGAGAAGTACAAAAAAGTACACAAGGTGACAGAGAACAGTTCGGATGAACAGAAGACAGATTCAGACTCCAGCAGTAAGGAACTGGGTTGTCTGAAAATACATAATGTGGGTAACACAGCAGACCACCAACTATCTGGGTCATGCTCCGGATAGCAGGAGTTCAAGTGAAGATGGAATTGGACACAGGGTCGGCATTAACGGTCATGAATAAGCAAGATTACAAAAGGTTATTCTCGCACATTCCCCTGAAGGATACAGAGATTGTATTGAAAACATACACGGGGCAAATAGTATACCCCAAAGGAAAGATAGAAGTAAATGTGGTCTACAATGATAAAGAAAGTCGGAAAATGGACTTGTATGTGTTACCTGATGGAGGTCCGCCACTACTGGGATGGGAATGGATCCGGAGAATAAATTTGGACTGGCATTCCATACAAGCACTGACTGTGGAGGCCTGTAAGGAGGACGACGTCAAACCTAAACGACTGTCCAAAATCTTAGACGATGCTAAGGAGGTGTTCCAACAGGGACTTGGAACACTGAAAGGAATTACGGCAACCATCAAGGTTGAAGAACATGCAAACCCAAAATTTTTCAAAGCCAGACCGGTACCTTATGCGATACGACCTGCTGTGGAAGCAGAGCTGGAAGGGCTAGAACGTTCAGGGGTACTGTCCAAGGTGGACTGGAGCGAATGGGCTACACCCATTGTTCCTGTCATGAAGCGTTCGTTGAGCAACAAGCCGGGGGAACCTGGGAAGGTTCGCATCTGTGGCGATTTCAAGATCACTGTTAATCCAGTTCTTCACACGGTGCAATATCCGCTTCCGCGGATTGAAGATATCTTCGCTTCGCTGTCTGGCGGGAAGTACTTCACCAAGATAGACCTGGCGCAGGCGTACCTACAGATGGAAGTTGATGAAGCGTCATGACAGTATCTCACGATCAACACACATAAGGGCTTATATCGGTATAATAGGCTGGTTTTTGGAGTGGCATCGGCTCCAGCGATTTGGCAAAGGGCCATGGAGCAGGTATTGCAGGGAATCCCAGGCACACAATGCTACCTGGATGACATCCTGATTACAGGAGATAACGATAATGATCACCTCGCGAATTTGGAGCAGGTGCTCATCAGATTGAAAGAATATGGGCTAAGAGCTAATCGCCAGAAATGCGAGCTCTTTCAAAAGCGAATCTCGTACTGCAGCCACGTCATTGACCAGGAGGGGCTCCATAAGTCACCTGACAAGATCGAAGCTGTTATCAAAGCTCCAGCACCGAAAAATGTATCCCAGTTGAGGTCGTTCCTCGGGTTGGTTAACTATTACCACAAGTTTCTTCCAAATTTATCCACAGTGTTACACCCGCTAAACACTCTTTTGCAAACGGGAATACCATGGAAGTGGAGCGATGATTGTAAGCGGGCTTTTCGAAAGAGCAAGGCACTGATCACCTCTAAGGAAGTGTTGGCTCACTTTAACCCAACGCTGCCTATTCGCTTAGCTTGTGACGCTTCTCCATATGGTATCGGGGCAGTGCTCTCACGTAAGTTTCCAGATGGCTCGGAAAGGCCAGTCGCTTTCGCATCCAGATCATTGACCTCCGCTGAGCGCAACTATGCTCAGATAGATAGGGAGGCTCTCAGCCTCATGTGGGGAGTTAAGAAATTTAACCATTACCTGCAAGGCCAAAAGTTTACGCTGCTGACAGATCACCAGCCGTTGGTTTCCATTTTCAACCCTAAGAAGGGTGTTCCGGTAATGACAGCGCAGAGGCTTCAGAGATGGTCCCTTTTCCTAGGGGCACATCAATATCATATTGAATTCAAAGGTACAAAGCAACATGGAAATGCTGATGGGCTGTCGCGCCTGCCACTACCTACAGCGGAAGAGGCACCGGCAGTTGACCCTGTCGAGATATTTCACTCGACCATCATCGAATGCTTACCAGTCACCAATGCGGGTATTGAGAGAGAGACCCGAAATGACCCGACACTGTCTCGGGTCTACGGCTTGACAGTGAAGGGATGGCCAGCACATGGCGAACCACTGTTACCAGCATTCTCAGCCAGACGAGAACAGCTGGCCGTATGTCAAGGAACATTGATGTATGGAACAAGGGTGATTATTCCTCCTAAATTAAGGGAGAGAGTTCTAAAAGAATTGCACGAAGGTCATCTGGGGGAGTCAAGATGAAAAGCCTTGCTAGGGCTTATGTGTGGTGGCCAGGTATTGACAAACAAATAGAGGATCTGACTAAAAGCTGCTCAGGGTGCCAAAAAGTTCGGAACGCACCTCCAATTGCACCGCTGCATCCGTGGGAATGGCCTTCAGCCCCATGGCAACATGTGCATATCGACTTTGCAGGTCCATTCATGGATTCCATGTTTTTGATAGCAGTAGACGCACATTCTAAATGGCCAGAAGTGATTAAGATGTCGACCACTACCTCTGAGAAGACGATTGCAGTTCTAAGAACCATATTTGCAAGGAATGGATTGCCAGAGCAAATATGTTCAGACAACGGACCACAGTTCATGTCAGAAGAATTCCAGAAATTCAAGAAAAAGAATGGGGTGAAACACTATACATCTGCCCCATATCATCCGGCTACAAATGGGTTGGCCGAGAGATTTGTACAGACGTTCAAAAAGGCGATAAAGGCCATGAGTGAAGATCATATTCCACTACAACACAAGGTGGACAATTTCCTAATGGCGTATCGAAACGCCACGCATGCAGTGACAAATCAAAGCCCTGCCATAATGTTCTATAACAGAAGGTTGCGGTCCCGGTTGGATTTGTTAAAACCCAATGTGCGACGGGAAGTCGAAAACAAGCAATTCCAGCATGTAAATAAAAAGGCCACTCGTAGTTTTGAAATAGGACAACCAGTGTTGGCCAGGGACTATAGGGATGATAAATGGCAACCTGGGACAATTTGTGCATGACAGGGACCCTTGATGTACACGGTAGACGTTGGAGAGAACGTAATACGACGTCATGTTGACCAACTTGTGGAATCGAGAACAAGGGTCGACCCCATGTCTACGGCAAAGACACCAGTTGAAGAACTTATTGAGCCTGTAGCATCTACCTCAGACTCGAACGTATTGGATGATGTTGAATCCATAGGAGATCAAGTGGATGAGTCACCCCAGCAACGGGAACCAGAGATCCCTGAAAGGCGTTATCCGGGCCGGATCAGGAGGCCTCCTCAGAGACTGAATCTTTGAACAGTTCTTGTGTGTAATTTGTATATATGTTTCTTGTGTGTAATTTGTATATATGTTATCCATGTAGTGTATTAATTGGGGGTGTCCACTGTTAAGCTAAAAGGGGAGGAATTGTAGTGTATGTAACCTTAAGGTGATGGACTACTTTTTAACGGCTCCTGTACATTGTAGTACCGGTGGTGACCACACCGGTATATAAACCCTGCGGAGCAAAGTGTACCTCAGTTCCGCCCTGACCCTCAATCACTAAAGACCTGTTTACTTACTTCTGTAGTCTGTGTCCTGTTATTCAGTATAACTGCACTTGTAAACACAGACTCAACAACTACGATCTCACCGTTCTTTACTTTACCTGCCCCCCATAAGCAATGATTCCTCAAATCTACCAGGATCCCATGGCCTACAATAAAGTCGGCTCCCAGGACCCCGCTTCCACCCTCCACTTCCCATTTCATCAGGACACAGGTCCACTTGGAGCGGAGCGGCCCTATCCGAATGACGAGCGGGTTGGAAAATGAGCCAG
Source organism: Somniosus microcephalus (assembly GCF_052327205.1). NCBI lineage: Eukaryota > Metazoa > Chordata > Chondrichthyes > Squaliformes > Somniosidae > Somniosus > Somniosus microcephalus. Next base: position 102,228,654 of record NC_141001.1, read on the forward strand.
CCTGTTCTTTGCCTGTGAACCCCGACAGACTGTATGGGACCCCGTTAAATAGAGACGAGGTGGTGGGGTTAGCTGAGTAGACCCCGGTGCATGATGCCCCCCGTGTTTAACAGATAGACCCCCGTCACCTTTTCTACCTCCATCTCCAAGAGGGGTCTTTTCCATTCATCGTATTGGAGAGAACACAGGTAAACAGGCTGCGCTGGCTCTAGTCATGGCTGTGGGTTGGATGGGGCTGATGGGGTCAGAGCACCGGTAGCAGCTGCTACTCTCCCCTGACCAGTCAATAAGGACCTCATGGTGTCCAAAAGTGACTCGACCTCTGCGGGAGGGATTTCTGCCCCCGCCTTTTGGGATGGGGCTGTGTAATTCTTTCCCTTGTTATCTTTCCAAGGGTTTTTGCACTCCTTCCGCCAGTGGCCATCCCTCCCGCACCCGTAACAATTCGTCTTTGTGTTGGAGGGTTATTCCCTTCCTGGTGCCACTCTTTCCTACCCGGTCCGGGTTTTACCTCATGCACCTTCCCCTTGGGTGGGTGTGCATCGGCTCCCCTACCGTTTTTATAGGCCAGAGTTAGCTGTCTGATCACCGTAAGCTCGGTGGTCTGGGGATTTTTGGGGTCGAACCAGACTTCTGCCTTGGCCCGGACCTGTGGCAAGCTGTTCGCCACCAGGCAACGGAGCCAATGGGCCAGGAGATCCCCGTTCAGGAACCCCCGGTTCGGCGTCCCCGGACAGGCCCTCCGGTACACCGGCCACAGCCGGTCCGCGAATGCCTGCGGGGTTTCCCCTGGGAGCTGGACCGTCTTCTCCATGCGGGAGAAAGGACTTCCCTCATTCATCCCCATGGCCTCCAGAACCGCATCTCTAAGCTCCTCGTACCCTCTCTGCCCCCGTTTACACTCGTCAGAGAGGGATTGGCGGAGACTACTCTCCAGGGAGAATAGCAGCATCTTGGCCTGCTCAGCGCCATCGCAGTCGTTGACGCTGGCTGCCTGCTCTATGTCCCTGAAGTGGATCGAGGGGTCTCCCTTTTCGGAGAGCTTCGGGATATGGTTGACCATAGCCCTAAGCTGTTGGGTGTTAAAGGGTAATACGAACTGGTTTTGGAGGGGTCCCTCATCATCGCCATCGACGGGTGGGCCGAACCTCCAATGCCGTGCTGGGCACATCGGTCCCGGCTCCGACCTCTCTGGCGGGGGCTGCTCCACCTCCGCCTCCACCTCTGGCTCCACCCCCCCCCTTGCTGCCAAACCTCGCTGAAACTTGGCGCTACGGGTGGTGGTCGTGAGTCCTCCTGTCCCTCAACTGGGTCATCCCTGGGCACTACCGGTGGCGTTGGAACTGTCCTCCCCTCGTTCCCCATAAAATCCGCCTGACCTGCCTTTGGGCTTATGAGGCATACCATGCCTTTTGCCTTCCAGAGGGCCCGGCTCAGATTTTCTATCTGCTCTTTACAGGGGCCGTGGTCTGCCTCCTCAAACCCCTGTTCGCTCGCTACCTTGTAAGCTGCCTTTAGCTCCTGTACTTTCTCTTCCTGTTCCCTAATCTGCCTTGCCAAGCGGGCGTTCTTCTCCCGCAACCTTAGCTCATTTCCCTTGGCCTCAGTGACCTGGCACCGTAGGTATTCCAACTGGGCCTTGTGTTCTCCCATTAAATGCACTCTCTCCTGATTCAGGGCCTGCAAAGCTACTAATAACTTCTCCCCTGCTAGAGCCTTGTCCTGGATCTCCAGGGCTGACTCCCTCAGCTCAACTGCCTGTGCTGCAACGAGCCTGTCCAAAAGCTGGACCTGCTTTTTGAAACACATCAGCCAAACTGCCTTCTCTAAGGACTTCTTGTGTTCCCTTCCCTCTGTCCACTTAGCTGCTGCATCTACCGGACGCCCAGCCCTTAACAGAGTGGTGATCCACTTCTTTGTGATATTGACCTTGCTAAACACATAATCAGAAATCCTTTCCTCCATCATGGTTTGCTCATCCGAACCATTGTCTACTGTATCGCAACCCTATTGCCGGTGTCCTGCCGCGGTCGCCATTTTCTGTAGGGGGGTGGTGGGTTGGCGCGTGCGCCCAGTCAGTTATGCCCCTGACTGTCTATGAGCGGTTTGAATTGCTCCCACACCCCTGGGTTCTAGACACCGGACTTAGGTACAGGCGGCGATACAGAAAACTCGAGTAGACAGGTGGTTTGGTGTAAGAAAACCAAGATTTTATTAAAACAGAAAATAAAACAGTCTTATGAGAAGTCACTAGTATAAATTATACTTATATAGGGAATGGGGAACACACAGCACATCGAGGGAAAAACAACTACATTAACAATCCCCTTATCCTTATCCCACCCCCTCTACCTAACTAGATTAAGCTATGAGGGGCCAGAATTCATGCTCACCAATCCAAAGCAAAGCCAGCTGTTTTAACGGATGCGGGTTTTGAGGTTTGGTCTTCTGTCCTTTTAGGTACTCCGTCGCCACGTGGTCTCCGGGGCGCGATGCTGGAGCTGCTGCTGCGACACACCTTTCTTCTCCTCAGCTACTGTCGTCGTCTCGTCGCGATGGGTTCTCCCCTTCTTCTCCCTCGGGCGGTCGTCGGTGGTAACGTTGTGCCTATAGGGCAGTTGGCAGTCTTAACTGCTTAGATTTTACTATCCATGCTTCGAACGCCAGTATATTCATTGTGGCGTGGACACCTGCGTTTATTCGCAGTGTTCAACACGATTCTTCCCCCAAGTGCCAGCTTATAACTAGGCGCTTGGCCTTTATCAATACATCTTTCGCTGCTCTGCTCTTATCGAGTTGTTACCTTCTTCTTCGTCTCTCCTTGTCTCGTCTCGTAGGGTTATTATACAAGTCCTGGGCTGCCTGCTCAGTTTCGTCTCGCCCCTTTTGCGGCCTGGGTGTCCTGGATGACTATGGACTCGGGCCTCGTTCCCCTCCCCTGCAGTTGGTATGGATGTCCTTGACTGCTGAAAATTTACTGCGGGGAGCGAGAAGAGAACCCGCCACAAGGCCAGGGCACGAGTACGGGTGGCGACAGCCCAAGGCAGAGCAAGAGTCAAGAGCCAGGAGCAAGAGCAAGAGAGTGATTGCTACAGAGGGCCTACAATTATACTCCTTTCGATGGCCCTTATCTGCATGCCAAATCAGGTTAGTTCATTGTTTCAATTTTGGCGGGCTGTTTTAAATGATTATAGCAATCTAAGTTAACTGGATTTAGATGGCCGTTTATCGCACCTAATGGCCTAATGTCCGGGCTGTATTGTCATTAATGCATTCTAATCGGCCTGTCCAGCCTTGATGTCTCCCATAAGCTGTTTCCGATTATTTATGCGGACAAACTAATGGCCTCATGGATAGGCCTAACTGGTTTTGATCTGTCTACGATCTGGCGTAATGCATATTCAATGTTTGCTGTCTGGCTTCCAAAACAAAAAGTCCTTTCCACGGAAAAATGCATTTTAAGTTTCGATTTCCCAAAGCTGCTTGTGCTGCTACAGAGTCCAAGCTTTTAAAATCTTGCAGGCTTTTGGTCATGAGGTGCGGACGCCATCTTTTGGGTACCCTTTTTAAAATGTCCATGCAGGGTCCCTTTTATTAATAACCTTGGGGGAATGTGGGAATTTTGCAAATCTTACAGCCTGTATGGGATTCACATTTACTTTCGGTAATCTTTTCCATTTTACATACCTTTTATAGAAGCTTTTACAGTCTGTTTTTATGTCTCTCGCCAGTTTACTCTCATGTTCTATTTTTCCTTTCTTTATCAATTTCTTGGCCCTCCTTTGCTGAATTCTAAAATCCTCCCAATCCTCAGGCTTACTGCTCTTTTTGGCAACATTATAACCCTCTTCCTTTGATCTAATACTATCTTTAACTTCTCTTGTTAGCCACAGTTGGACCACTTTTTCTGTGGGGTTTTTGTGCCTTAAAGGAATGTATATTTGTTGTAAATTATGTATTAATTCTTTAAATGCTAGCCGTTGCTTGTCTACTGTCATACCTTTTAATGTAGTTTCCCAATCTACCTTAGCCAACTTGCCCCTCATACCTACGTAGTTTGCTTTGATTAGATTTAAAACCCTAGTTTCGGATTTAACTAAATCACTTTCAAACTCAATATAAAATTCTATTATATTATGGTCACTTTTCCCTAAAGGCCCCTTTACTACAAGGTTATTAATTAACCCTTTCTCATTGCACAATACTAGATCTAAAATAGCCTGTTCCCTAGTTGGTTCCTCAACATACTGATCTAGAAAACCATCTTGTATACATTCCATGAATTCGTCCTCCACACTAATACTGCAAATTTGGTTTGCCCAGTCTATATGTAGATAAAAGTCACCCATGATTACTGTATTACCCTTGTTACATGCGCCTCTAATTTCCTGATTTATACTCTGCCCTACATTTGGGGGCCTATAAACAACTCCCACCAATGCTTTTGGCCCCTAGCTCTTTCTTAGCTCCACCCAAACTGATTCTACTTCTTGATTTTCGGAGCTAAGATCCTTTCTCTCTACTGTCTTTATCCCGTCCTTTATTATCAGGGCTACCCCTCCTCCTTTTCCATTTTGCCTTTCTCTTCTAAAAGTTAAGTATCTTGGAATATTTAGTTCCCAACCTTGGCCACTTTGCAACCAAGTCTCCGTTATGGCTATTAGATCAAACCTGTTAATTTCTATCTGCGTTATTAATTCAGCTACTTTGTTGCGAATGCTTCACACATTCAGATATAGTGCCTTTAGCTTTGACTTATTTCAATTTTTCCCTGATGTCAACTTAGTCACTGATGCCTTATTACCTTTGTTACTCTCTCTGCCCCTTCCTGACCCACTCTGCTTATTTTTACCCCAAACTCTACTCTGCTCCAGAGCCTTGACATTTCTCTCACTGCTTTTAAATTTACTCTTTCCTGAATCCTCCCCCCCCCCCACCATCATTAGTTTAAAGCCCTGTCTACTGCTCTAGTTATTCAGTTCTCCATGACACTGGTCCCAGCCCGGTTTAAGTGGAGCCAGTTCCATCGGAACAGCTCCCTCTTTCTCCAGTATTGGTGCCAGTGCCCCATGAACTGAAACCCCTTCCTCCCACACCACTCTTTGAGCCACGCATTTAAACCTCTAATCTGTTTGTCCCTATGCCAATTTGCACGTGGCTCAGGTAACAATCCAGAGATGATTACTGTGGTATCTTGAGCTGGCCATAGATGGAGACAGACACAGGTTAACTCCGTAACATGGTTTAATCAACACTTGCACATAAAAGCTTCTGCCATGAGGCAGCAAAAACAAAGAGTACAACCAGTACAGATCAGACTTAACTCAGGAGAGCAATTGCCACAGCACCACCTGGTGGATCAGGTTACACATAACCTCCCAGGTTACTACACTCCTCCCCCCTTAAGATTGCCGTATGCAATTCTTAAACAATAACCCTTACTAGGTACTACGTTTTAACTAACCAATATGCTCTAACCATGGTTAACCCCTGACTAATTTAACAGGTTTGTATAAGTCTTTCTGGTTGCTTGCGAATCCTTTGTGAACGTCTTAATTCCACTTGTGGTGGATTCTCAGATTCATTCGCACTTGAGATTGGAGTAGTCTCTGATGTTGGTTTTACTCTGTCCCGCTGTGGCCTGGCAGTACCAGTGTCCACTGGCACCTTATAAGCCGTGCTGGGTCCTGGAACAGCCTCCTCTACTGCCCTTTGTTCCATCTGAGGCAGTTCCCCCTGCTGCCGGCTGAAAAGCTGATCCACATGCTGACAAACCCCTCGACCATCCCCTAGTAACACGGAGTACGACACAGGTCCTGTAATGTCCTGGATTAGTCCTGGTATCCATTTAGGTCCATAACCGAAGTTCTGGGTGTACACAGAGTCCCCTATGGCGAAATGGCGAGCTTTAGTATGTTTGTCATGGTACGCTTTTTGGTTTGTTTGTTTTGTCTCAACCTTGCTTTTGAGATCTGGGTGTATCAGGTCTAACGTGCACCGCAACTTTCTCCCCATCATCAACTCAGCCGGAGAAAGCCCCGTGGTAGCTTGGGGTGTTATACGATAACTAAACAAGGCTCTATTGAGCTTGGTCTCCAGGGTGTCACCTGAGCTCTTCCTCATGAGCTCCTTAAAAGTCTGCACGGCTCGCTCGGCTAACCCATTTGAGGCTGGGTGATATGGAGCCGAGGTGACATGTGTGATTCCATTCCTTACCATGAATTCTTTGCTCCCTTCACTAACAAAACACTGTGCATTGTCGGATACAATCATTTCTAGAATACCATACGTGCTGAAGCTGTTCCTGAGACAATTCAGTGTGGCATCAGTCGTTGCAGAGCTCACTGGATAAACGTCGATCCACTTTGAGTGAGCATCAACCAGCACCAAAAACCCTTTGCCCATAAAAGATCCCGCATAGTCTATGTGAATTCTCCTCCAGGGTTTGCTGGGCCACTCCCAGGGATGGAGTGGTGCCCCGGCAGGTGCTTTCCTCTGTTCCTGACATATAGTGCATGACTTTACCTTTGACTCAATTTCAGCATCCAAGTTAGGCCACCACAGGTAGCTCCTAGCCAGTCCTTTCATTCTAGTCATTCCTGGGTGCGATTGATGCAACTGTTCCATCAAAGTAGAGCATCCCAGCTCTGGGACTATGATGCATGCTCCCCATAGCACACATCCATCTTGGACACTGAGCTCGTGCTGTCTCTGTCTGTGCGGCGCGAACTCCAGTCCCTCACGGTGATCTGGCCAGCCTTTCAACACATACTCACGGACTCTTGACAGAACGGGGTCCTTGGCTGTCCAGCCCTGGATTTGCACTGAAGTCATCAGGGGACTGATCTCCTGATCCAGCATCAGGACGTGCTCCTCAGGGGAAGTACTGTGAGGAGATTTTGAGAGGGGCAGGCGGCTGAGAGCATCCGCGTTCCCGTTTTCCTTGCCGGCTCTGTACGTGATCACATATTCATAGGCTCTTAGTATTACTGCCCATCTCATTATTCTCTGTGATGCCATTTGAGGCACCGCTTTCATCTCATTCAGTAAGCTAATAAGAGGCTTGTGGTCAGTACTGATTACAAACTTCCTCCCATATATGTACTTATGGAATTTCTTTACTCCAAATATAATGGCCAACCCCTCTTTATCAAGCTGTGAATAGATCTTTTCCGCAGCTGTGAGCGTGCGTGAAACAAACCCGATGGGCCTTTCTGCTCCATCTGGCATGCGGTGGGCCAACACTGCCCCCACTCCATAGGGTGATGCATTGCAGGACATTATCAGCTCCTTCTTCTCGTCGTAATGCACTAACACCCTGCTGGACTGAAGTAGCTCCTTTGACTGCTGAAACGCTTTCGCTTGCTCTGGCCCCCAACGCCATGGCTCCTCCTTTCTCAGCAGTTTGTGCAGGGGTGCCAGCAGCATCGATAAGTTTGGAAGAAACCGGTTATAATAATTCAGGAGCCCTAGATAGGCTTTCAGTTCAGTCACTGAGGTGGGTGCCGGTGCATCCTGCACTGCCCGCACTTTCCCTGGTAATGGATGGAGGCCTGTGGCATCCACCCGATGTCCCAGGAATGTAACTTCCTTCTCCATGAAACTACACTTACTCCGTTTCAGGCATAGCCCCGCCTCTTCCAGCCGCTGTAGCACTTTGTCCAGTGTTTTTAAGTGATCCTGATCGTCACTCCCTGTTAGCAGAATATCATCTCAGTACACGGCCACCTTTGGAATGCCCTGCAAAATGCCCTCCATAGTCCGTTGGAATATTGCTGGGCTAGAACTGACACCAAATGGTAACCTGGCATACGTGAACAGCCCCTTGTGCGTGTTCACCGTGACAAACTTTTTTGATTCTTCATCTAGCAATATCTGCTGATACGCATGACTCATGTCCAGTTTGCTGAATCTTTCTCCCCCAGCGAGCGATGTTAACATGTCCTCCATTCTCCGAATGGGGTACTGTTCCAGTGATGATACTCTGTTCACTGTTAACTTATAGTCACCACACACCCTTATGTTACCGTCGGGCTTCAATACCGGGACTATTGGTGCCGCCCAGTCTGAAAATTTCACTGGTTCTATTACTTTGTCCTTTAGCAGGCGATCTAGTTCCGCCTCAACCTTGGTTTTCATTGCAAAAGGTACCGACCTTGGTTTAAATAAACGAGGCGTGGCATCACTGGCTACATGAATCTTGGCTGTGGCTCCCTTTAAGGTGCCCAGTTCGTCCTTGAACACTAACTCATGCTTCATCAGCACTTCTTGCAGTGCCTCTGTACTGTCCTCCATTTTATTCATTGCCTGCCAGTCCACACTCAACTCACTGATCCACCCTCGCCCTAACAGGTTTGGCCCTGACCCTGCTACCACTACCATCGTAAGCTCTTTGGTGACTCCTTTGTGTTCCACTTGTGCTTCGGCCACCCCCAAAATGTCCACCTTCTGTCCTGTGTAGGTTTTGAGACTAATGGGGCATGTACCTAGCTCTGGTACTTTTGCTTCCCCCCATAGCTTGGCGTACTCAGTCTGCGACATTATGGTTATACTACATCCGGTGTCCATCTCAAACTTTACTTGACCTCCGTTCACTATCAAATACTGAGTGAGAGGGGGTACGTTGGGCCTTGAAGTGTCTATACTGTATATAGTGAAAACCTCCTCACTAGACTCACTAGACTCTTCCTCTTGTATGTAATTTGCCCGCTTTGTGTACTTCTCCCTCCCCCCTTTAGCATGCTTTGCCCCTTTAGCACTGCTTCTCTCACTCACTGCCCTTTTACAGACTTTCTTTAAGTGCCCTATTTTTCCACAATTGTGGCACTTTGCCTTTGCAAACCTGCAGTCCTTTGCATAATGGCTCGTCCCGCCACATCGGTAGCAATCCCCAACCCCGACTGGTGGACTTTTCGCGCCAGCTTCCATCTTGAAAACAGCTCCTCCCACTGGTTTACTCCATTTCTCCTTGCTCATACTGTTTAAGTCCTTAATGTCCTTGTTAGCCATCTCCATGGCTTGTGCTTTTTTAAGTGCCGTCTCAAACGTTAATCCTTCTTCTGACAGCAACCTTTGCTGTATACTGTCGTCGTTAACTCCGCATACTAGTCTGTCCCTTAACATGACTGTGAGCGTATTTCCAAAATTACAGTCCTGTGCGAGCTTCCGAAGCTCCTCCACATACTCAGTAACGCTTTCTTCCGGCCTCCTAATCCTCGAATTGAATTTCCATCTCTGTACTATTTCACTAGGTTTCGGATTGAAATGATTCTTTAGTAGACTCACCAACTCGTCAAAAGATTTTTCTCCTGGCCGCTCCGGGCTCAGCAGATTCCTCATCCGTGTATAGGTTTGCGCTCCCACACAACTCAGTAAAATGGCCCTTTTCTTTTCAGCACTGTCCACCTCGTTTGCCATAAAGAAATGGCCCAGTATTTCACAATACTCCTCCCAAGACTGCGACTTGCTGTCAAAAGGTGCCACGGAGCCTACCGTTCCTGCCATCCTTGGAGTCCGGTCACTTCAGCCAAAAAATCAAACTCCGTTTCATGGTTTAATCAACACTTGCACATAAAAGCTTCTGCCATGAGGCAGCAAAAACAAAGAGTACAACCAGTACAGATCAGACTTAACTCAGGAGAGCAATTGCCACAGCACCACCTCTTGTGTTCATTAATAAATAGACATTCTTATTATGAACACAGCTAGCTTTTGCTAGACACTTTTATATTGAGCACATGTGGACTAGGTACAGTATCTGTAGAGGCTTCCATCTTGACTGCTGCCTTGTGGGTAGCCTAGTGCCTCATGGGTAATGTAGTCTTAATATACATACAGCTGGGTAGTGTAGTCTTAATATACATACAGCTATATACAGCTCTGCACAGCTCTACGGCTCCACCTAGTGTCCACTATAGAATGACATGTTATTGATCATTACATCCCCCTTTCTTTGAGGTTTAACAAAATCAATATCAATCAACTTTCAAGAAAACAATAAAGATAATATCAGTAACACTTTTGTTAGTGCTCTATAAACATAAACATTTTCAAAACAGTCAACACATTTTCAAAGCTTTACATTGTACTCAAAGATTAAGTCTATCAGGCTTTTTTACTTCACGTGTGGATCTTCTCAACACGGGTAAGTCTGATGTGTCTTCATGAGATTGTTCTGGCGGTGAATGACAAGATGCAGTTGCGGCATTGTCATCAATCTGCTCTTGTATAGATCGAGGTCTCCATGCGATATTTGCTTGGAGAGGGTTTCAGTGTTTCCTTCACTCTTCATGCCATAACTCTCAATGTAGTCAATGCACTCTCGAAAAACTGCTGGCAGCTGGATCCCATCATACAGCACAGTCCTCTCAGCAGCCTCGGCTAATGGAACACCAAAGATTGGCCTGAGGGAAGAAGGAGTATCCACCGGAACTGCTTCCTGCTCTGGTGCAGGCTTCTTCTTTTTCTTTTTCTCTTTCCACTGCTTAACAACATCTGCTGCGGTTATATCTTTGGACTTCTTCTCCTTGTGTTTTTCCTCTTTGTGCTTTTCTTCCTTTGGCTTCTCTTTGACCTTAAAGTCTTTTTCTTTCTTCTTGGAGAAACTAGGCTTTTTGAAGACATGGATACCCTTTGGCCTTTTCATCCTTGATGGGCTCTCTGCTTCATCACCTGAGTCATCTGGTCTGCTTATGGTACAGTTTATACGGTAGACTCTCTTGACCAGTTCTAAGTCTTCACAAGCTTTGTCACCTAGTATCGAATCAAGTCTTTCAGCCACAACAGAAAACATGAGATGATGCACTTTGTCTTTGACTGTCACTTTAAGTCTGCATACACCTAAGCTATCTATTTTCTGTCCATTATAGTCCTTCAGTAGTACTGACTTTTTCTGTATTTTGGGCTTTTCTTTCATATTGTTAATGTCACTCATACTGATTAAGTTTGCTTTTGCCCCAGTGTCTAGTTTTAAGGTAACTAATGCTCCATTTACCTGCAGTGGGATCATCCATTTGTCCTCTTTTACTGCATTAACTTTATGTTCAGCATTGTCCATTTCTGAGGGCTGCACATTTTCTGTATCCTTTTTGATATTGTCACATGACACCATTCCTACAAAAAATGTCTCACTTAAATCAGTGTCCTCAATTACATTAACTCGTTGCCCTTTCTTAGTTTGTACTTTTGAAAAGCATTGTTTGGCAAAGTGATTCTTTCCATTACACTTTGTGCACATTTTTCCAAATGCTGAGCATTGTCTTAACTGGTGTTTGTAACCACAGCGTTTACAATTAAAAATTTCATCCTCCGATTGCTTTTCATTTCTGTTCTGCCCATGTTTCTTCCCCTTATAGGACACAGCACCAACAGCAGCATTATCACTCATTACAATCGCATCATTATTGATTTCACTGAAAGTCTTCGTGTGCTTTCGAGCTAGCTCGCTGGCTTGGCATATTTTCACTGCATTTTCTAAATTTAGTTCGGTTTCTCTCAACAGACGTTCCCTGACTTTTTTATCATGAATGCCAAACACAATCTGGTCATGAATCATGGATGATTTCAGCTCAGAGAAATTACATGTCTGTGCTTTCAGTTTCAGATCAGTTATAAAGCTATCAAAAGTCTCATTTTGTTGCTGTGTCCGAGAACGGAAGATGTATCTTTCATACGTCTCATTCTTTTTGGGAGAGCAATGTGCATCAATTTTTTTTAGCACATCTTCTAATTTTTCTCTGTTCTCCTCTGGATTAAATACAAATATATTAAATACCTCTATCGCCTGTGGGCCTGCAACCATAAGCAGCAACACTATCTTCCTTGCGTCTGGCTTCGTACTGAATCCGATGGCTGCAATGTAGAGTTCGAATTGTTGTTTAAAAGTCTGCCAATTGTAGTCGATTTTTCCTGTGAGTTTCAAATGCTCTGGTGGCTTCAAATTCTCCATGTCGCTTTTCACAATTTTCAGCAGATCTTCACCATCCTGGTACCATCTTATGTTCATTAATTAATAGACATTCTTATTATGAACACAGCTAGCTTTTGCTAGACACTTTTATTGAGCACATGTGGACTAGATACAGTATCTGTAGAGGCTTCCATCTTGACTGCTGCCTTGTGGGTAGCCTAGTGCCTCATGGGTAATGTAGTCTTAATATACATACAGCTGGGTAGTGTAGTCTTAATATACATACAGCTATATACAGCTCTACACAGCTCTACGGCTCCACCTAGTGTCCGCTATAGAATGACATGTTATTGATCATTGCACCACTTGGTGGATCAGGTTACACATAACCTCCCAGGTTACTACAATTACCTTTGAGGTTCTGCTTTTTAATTTGGATCCTAGCTCCTCAAACTCCCTCAGCAGAACCTCATTCCTAGTTTTACCTATGTCGTTGGTTCCTACGTGGACCATGACAACTGGATCCTCCCCCTCCCACTCCAAGTTCTTCTCCAGCCACGAGAGGATATCTTTAACCCTGGTATCGGGCAGGCAACACAACCTTCGGAACTCTTGGTCGCAGCTGCAGAGCACAAACCACCACACCGTCACCACTCACCCACCAAGCATCTGCACCTACTCAAGCTCACATCCACATCTCACGCCTTGCCTACAATCACAGCTGTTCAACTACAGCAGGCATATCTCCCAAACACATAGCTGGACTCTGACTCACACACATTAATTTCTCTTGCAGGCCAAGATGGCCCACAATAGGAGCGAGCATCAGAGAACAGGCAGGGGTGAGGCACAGCTCCAGCAGCTCTCAGACCTGGAGGAGCGAGTGCTGCGACTCATTGGGCAGCAGGTGGTGGGCGCCGTGGCCGTCGGTGACATCGACCCCCTTGGGGGCAACAATGTTATGTTCATCCCCTCTCCTTCTCTCATCCCACTTCCCTCTCACACCACAAGCCTTTCCAACTTTCTAGCTCCTGATGCTGTATGTATTCCTTTCTCCCTTCCTGCCCCCTGCCCTCACCTGAAAGTGAATGTTGTGCCTTTATGCCTTCAGAGAATCAGCAACCAGATGACCAGCCTGTCCCTGAGCCCCCCACTGAGATTGAGGAAGGAGAAGATGAGGAGGAGGAGCAAAGCACCACATCCCTGCATCTCTCACCCGCAGGCACCACCTCAGATACTGGCACTACATGATCTTTAGAGGCAATTTTAGTAGAGGGGTCTGCACTGGATGATGCACTGGGGACAAGCAGGCTGCAGCAAGGCCAGGGGGAAAGGGTAGCTCGGGAGCCAGCTCCCCGGATGGTGAGTGTGTGCGCGAGTTCTGCTGCACAGGACTCAGATGAGGACCTTGATGGGGAGGCGTTCACAAGAAAGGTGATGGGCATGCACACTGAGATGATAGGTGCAATGGCAAGGGTGCCCGAGAGCCTGTCAGAAATGGTAAGGAGCGAGGAGGAGTCTGCCTCCAACATTGCACAAGGCTCTGCACACACCACGGTGCCCATCATTTCCAGTCTGCAATGGATGGTGGACTCCCTGAGAAACCGTGGGGATCCAGACTCATGCAATGTCATGGGTGATGTGGCAGCATTGCAGCACAGGTGGAAGCCATGCAACGTCTTAGTGCTGTAATGCAATCAATGGTTGATGCCATCGAGTCTCAGACTGCTCTCATGCAGTCTCAGCTTGATGCCACGAAAGCTCTGACTGCTGCCATCATCGCTGGGTCCACCACAGTCCACCGGGGATCTCAGGGTGTCACAGTAGCCCAGCAATCTGTGCTGCAGCAGATTGCTAGGAATGCTGAGGTGCTGTCCTGGGGGAGTGGCAGTGTGTCAGTGGAGCAGAAACCTGCAGTCCTCTCTCAGGATGACAGCATTCCTGCTCCCACCACTGCCACTCCGCCATTGCCCTTGCCGCTGCCTGTCATCCAGCCAGCCCAGACTGCCGCCGCCCATCCTGAGGTGGTGCAGTGTACAGCCGGGCCTTCCAGGCCCAGAGCTGGTCGAGGGCGTCCTGCAAGACCATCTGTAGTCACTGGCACAGACACTCAGCAGCCTTCCACCAGCCCTGCTGCAGCCACTGGGGAGACACTATGTAGGAGCAGTAGATTAGGAAAAGGCACTGTAAAGAGGGCAAGTAAGGGTTTGCACAGGGTGACTAATTAATATTGTAGTTGTACATATGTGGTTACTGATTTTGGATAAATTTATTATTGTAATGTTGCAGAAATGGTGATGTGTCTCATTTCAGCTTTGTGGTGTGGTATGGAATGAGAAATTGATGGAATGTTAGGGACTGGCTGAGCAACCGGGAAGTGGCCTCGAATTCATTGGAACTTCAGTCTGATGAGGCAGCCACAGACCGACCCACCACAAGGCCGATGGAGTGGCTAGATCCTCCGTCACTGCTGTTTGTGCTCCTGTTCCTCCTCCTCTTGAGGTGGTCCTGCTATGCCTAGTGGCAATGGCTGCGTGATGGCCAATTTGTACAGCATGCTGCAGACGACGGTCTGCTCAATGATGTTCCTGGTTGGCAGCATGGCTCTCACTGTATGAGTGTTAGGCACGAGTGTTGGGGTTGCGGAGAGGAGTCACGAGCCAGGTGGAGAGCGGATAGCCCTTGTCTCCCAGCAGCATCCGCGAGCTTGATGTGGTGGCTGGGACAGAGCTGGCACACCGGTCTGGTGCAGGATGAAGACATCGTGGCTGCTGCCAGGATACTGGGCATTGAAGATTCGCTGTGTGTGGTCACACACCACCTGCACATTAAGTGAGTGGTAGCCTTTGCGGTTATGGAATACCTCAGGGTTGTTATGAGGTGCCCGCAAAGTGACGGGGGTGCATTCAATGGCGCCCTGCACCATGAGGAATCCCGCTATCCTGGCAAAGCCACATGCACGCTCGCACTGCTTCTCTCTGGTCATGGGGAAGGAAATGTAGTTCAATCTCCTCTGTCGAGAGCATCTATGACCTTGTGGATACAGCAATGGGTGGCGAACTGCGATATGTTAGATATATCTCCTGTTGCACACTGGAAGGATCCGCTGGTGTAGAAATTGAGGGCGATGGTGACCTTGACTGTCACTGAGAGAGATGTGGTGCTCCTGATGTGAGGCTCGAGGTCTGGCTGCAGGAGGTGGCAGAGCTCTGTGACCACGTCCTTCGTGAAGTGATGCCTTCTAACACACTGTTCCTCAGTGAGATTGATGTAGGAGAAATGCTGCCGGAATACCCTGGGAGGGTAAGGCCTCCTGTTGAGAGCCCTGTTGGCCCTCCTCCCTCTGGCCACATTTTGTACTATTTCTCTCTGCCTCCGCTGACTCCGATGTTGACGCTGGAGGGCGAGGTCCAGTGTCAGTACAGCCCCCATTAAAGTATGGAAATGTTGTACTGTGGTGTACCGATCACAGAACGGACACAATCCACTTTCCGGTCCGTAGACTATAAATCAGGCGTCATGCCTTTAAGAAGGATCACACCTTTAAGAAACTCGGTCTGCAACATAGTTAAGCCCAGAGCGGGGGAGGAGCAGTCGAAGCTGTGCACTGAGGAAAGACAGTTGTACTTTGTGTAGTCCCTGACCCCATTTTGTGTTCAGCATGCAGCCTCAACAATTAAACGTTTTCTGTTGAACCTCTCCGAGTTCAGTATTTTTTGCTAGGAGTACGTAGACTCCTACAGTACTTTCATATCTCACCAAAATGAAAGTGATAAATTTCTCTGAGGCATAAAACTCCTTCAAGTGGAAAACGCTGAAATCGCTCAAAATGCCCGTTTGCCTATGTCAAACTGACAAGGCAGCATTCTTTGTCGACTAAAAATAAACCCGATGTTGACACCTTTATATAGCGCTGCTCCAGCGCTCATCCGACTGCCTTCCGTCTCCTCTACCTGTCGTTGCTAATGACAGGCGCTCAGGCAGGGGGGCAAGAGTGAATTTTTGAGCCAGGGAACTGTGCAGCCGGGTGACGTCACGATCTCCGGGCGCAGGAGATCGTGGCGCTAGTGGTTACCGCCGCTGCAAACCTCCACCTCAATTTCGCGGGCGTCGATACTATCGCCGCGCCCGGTCGCAAAGCTGGTAGCACCCCGTTAGCGCCCCTCGGAGGAGCTAATGGGAGGCGCTAAGGCACCGAATATTTCTCCCCCTAGGAGAGGTGATCCAAAGCTTGGTCAAAGAGGTAGGTTTTAAGGCGTGTCTTCAAGGAGGAGAGCGAGGCGGAGAGATTTAGGGAGGAGATTCCAGAGCTTAGTGCCCAGACGTCAATGGTGATTTGGGCCTGTGCTTACTAGGCCTACCTACTACTGCAGGATGATGCATTTGTCACACTGCGATGGAGCACAACTCCCGTTCATAACAAACCTGTGAGTGAAACATCTGTGGTACATATGAGAGAACGATGTATGGATTCCACCTAGAACTCCGGATATGCTAGGCAGTCTGAAGCTCATTCCTGGGAGCCCACATGACCTAGGCACCTCCCACACACAGGCGCAGACTACCCCCATGAAAGTCAGAGTCAAGCCACAAACTAACAATCCCCTCCTCATGCTCCACAAAAGAGAATGCACAAAATCAACAAGGCCCATCCCCATATTTGCAGGGCTTCTGTTCCTCCCTCACCCCACCAAATCCAAGGGACGTTTGCCCAAATTATCTCAACCCCTCAAACAGCACACTGTTCACAGCATGTGCGCAACGTATCAACCGCTCCTATATATTGCTCCGCAGCTTTCAATGTATAACCCTGTAAGTTCTGTGTGATAAACTGTACATTGAGCTCATAAAATCTATGTAGGCATTACTTTCTCAAAGTAAATAATTGCAAGTGTTTCTCCCTATTGGAAGAGTCTCCCACTCGCTAATTATTTCTCCCTCTCTCTCAATCTATGTCTTCCCCTCTTTCTCTCTCTCTCTGCCTCAAACACTCAGTGTACTTCAGGGTTTGTCGCCAACTTTCTCTTTTATTTTCACTCTGTGTAACATTTGCTTAGTTTTGACTCTTATCTTCTATATGTCCTTCACACATTCATGCCGGGAAAGATAGATAAAAGGTGTTTTTTTCTACCTTTAATCTCTATTTTTTCTCTCATTATGTATACCTCTCTTTCTTTTATTTCATTATGTCCCGTAGACTGTGTGCCTCTCACACACTTCCATTTCTTTGCTGTATGTCGCTCTCTCTCACACAATCTCTTTTTTCAGACTCTCTTTCTCAGTCTCTCTCTCTCTGACCACTTTTCTCTCTGTCTCTGTCATTTTTCTTCTCTCAGGCTTTTGGTTTTAGCTCTCTGTCTTTGTCCTTGTCTGTTTCTCAATCTCTGCCTGTCTTTTTGTATTTCTCTATCATCTTTGTCTCTTCCCCAACCCCTCTTTCTGTCTCTGTCTCTATTTCTTTGTCTCTGCCTGTTGGCCTTTATCTCGAACCCAGACTGATGGCAGCACTGCCAACCTATGCCATTTCCCCTGTCATGAACAGGCAAGTCCTGCAAATTGTGGGGGTGGAAGTCATAAAGTCAGCCTACAGGGAGGAGGTCCAGCATCTCGTGAAGTGGTGCGCCGATAACAACCTGGCCCTTAACATCAAGAAAACCAAAGAAATCATTGTGGACTTCAGGAAGTCCAAAGGCGGAAGTCACACCCCCATCCACATCAATGGGGCTGTGGTGGAAAGGGTGGACAGCTTTAAGTTCCTCGGAGTCCACATCACGGAAGACCTCTCCTGGTCCCTCAATACCTCCTCTCTGGTGAAAAAGGCCCAGCAGCGCCTATATTTCCTAAGGAGGCTGAAGGGATGTAACCTGTCACCCCTGATCCTCTCTAACTTTTACCGCTGCACTATAGAGAGCATCCTGACAAACTGTATCACAGCATGGTATGGCAGCTGTAGCTACTATGACCGGAAAGCTCTGCAGCGGGTAGTCAAAACTGCCCAACGCATTACCGGCACCCGGCTACCAACCATAGAGCACATATACCAGAAACGCTGTCTACGGAGGTCACGGTCCATCATCAAAGACCCTACCCACCCCAGCCACAGTCTGTTCGCCCTCCTGCCATCTGGGAGACGCTACAGATGCATTCGCACCCGTACGACCAGATTTAGGAACAGCTTCTTTCCCAGGGCTGTCATCCTACTGAACTCCACAAATAAACTCTAAAGCCTGCACATCTGCCAATGCACTTTATTATGGTTATGTTTATGTTAATATACTACAAGCCAAATGTATGTTGAATGGTTAAATGTCTTAATCCAAATGTACACTCTCGGGAGCCGCAAGCCTACATTTCGTTGTACTGCACTTGTGCACTAACAATGACAATAAAAAGTTGATTTGATTTGATTTGATTTGAAAGTGTGTGGGAGAGGAAGGGCTTAATGGCTTTATGGCAGCCCAACAAGGCAACTGTTTTCTTGCTACCCCTTCAAACTCTGTCAACACAAGCACACCTGTCCACCAGAAGCATGGCACTGTATCAGCCTGGCTGTTGTTTGGAACAGCCATATGCCACGTGCACTATGCTAACACATGTTCCTTTTTAATTTGTGTAGGAGCCTTCCAAGCTGATACACCAAGAGTAAGCAGGTATTTGGCCTGACACATGAGCTCCCATCACACACTCCTCAACACACCAACATTGGCACAGAAACATCTACCTTGGGAGAATCAGACAGCAAGAGGTTGGAGGGAGCACCTAGTGAAGCAACAACTACACCCTGCCTTCATGTAGCACCTTTAATTCCAAGGTACTCAGAAGCATGATGAAAGCAGGCCAAAGAAGAAGAGATTAGAAGGGGATGACCAAAAGTTTGGTCAATGAGGTGGGTTTTAAGAAAGGTGCTGAAGGAGGAGAGGGCAATGCCGAGGAGCGGTTTAGGGAAAGAATTCTGGAAAGTTGCACCTAGGCAACTGAAAGCACATCTGCCAATGATGGGATGAAGAGGGGGTTTCACAAGATGCTGGAATCAGCTGAATGGGAATTTGACCAGGGGTTGTAAGGGTGCAGGAGGTTACAGCGATAGGGAGGGAGAGTGAGAATTTTAAATTTGAGGTTTGGGGGGAATGGGAACCAATGTAAGTCGGAATGGATGGGAGTGATGAGTGAGATGGACTTGGTGTGGGATAGACTACAGGCAGCAGCGTTTTGGATAAGCTGACTTTATGGTGGGTGAAGGTTGGGAGGTCAGCCAGGGGAGTAATTAAATATTCAAGTATGGAGGTGGCAAAGGCATAAGTGAGGGTCTTGGTAAAAGATGGGCTGAGGTAGGGGCAGAGGCAGGTGACATTATGAAGTTGGCAGTAGACAGTCTTTGTGATGGAGTGGAAATGGGGTTGGAAGCACAAGTCAAACAGTTTAGCAAGGGTGTGAACAGCTGGGTTCAGCCTGAGACAGTGGCTAAAAGGGGGATGCGATCACTGCGAGGGTGTGGAATTGGTGGCAGGGGCCAAAGACACTGGCTTTGATCTCCGCAATGTTTTACTGAAGGAAGTTAAGGCTTATCCAACACTGGATGTTGGGCAGGCAGTCTTGCAGCATGGAAGCGGTGAAGGGGTTGAGGGAGGTGGTAGGCCACTTTTCCATCAGCAGCATCGTGAGAAATGTTCCAAATGACACACAGAAATTTTGCAAGTTGTGCCCCAAAACACACTGCCAACAGAAGCTATTTGCATGCTGCAGCACAGATTCACCAGGATAATACCAGGGCTTAAAGGATTAAATTATGAGGAAAGATTGCACAAACTTGGCTTGTATTCCCCTTATTTTACAAGGTTGAAGGATGATTTAATTGAGGTGTTTAAAATGATAAAGGGATTCAATAAAGGCTGCAGCCCATATTCCTGGCATGTGCAATGACATTCACAAAATGGAGGGGGCTATTGATTGACTTTTCACTTTGTTTCTGTTCCCATTGGTGGAAGGGTCGAGAACCAGAGGACAGAGATTTAAGGTGATTGGCAGAAGATCCAAAGGTAACATGAGGGAAAACCTTTTTATGCAGCGAGTGGTTAGGATCTGGAATGCACTGCCCGAAAGGGTGGTGGAGGCAGATTCAATCATGGCTTTCAAAAGGGGAATTGGATAAGTACCTGAAGGAAAAAAAATTGCAGGGCTTTGGAGAAAGGGTGGGGGAGTGGGACTAGCTGAAGTGCTCTTGCAGAGGGCTCGACAGGCCGAATGGCCTCCTTCTGTGCTGTAACCATTCTATGATTCTATTCTATGGTTAGTCTTCTGCAACACAATCATGGTATGCTCCATACTCTGATAAATGAATGAATATTCATACAAAGCCTCCAGTATCTGAGTCCCATATCTCAGCCTTTCGTCATCAGCTTGCATTTGCCTTCAGCATGGTGGAGGTAATCACAGAGGGCAGCCAGCCACGCTGATGTTCTAAATGCCCAAGTCTGGCACACTGCATACCAGGCTGATTCTTCACCAGCCTCTTAATGTAGGTTCTCGTATGACAAAGAGACGTGGCCACCATGAGGTTGATTTCCTCTCCAGGATATTCAGTAACAGTCAGTGCAGTGCACCCTGCAACCACTTCCCCTCTTAGCTGCCAATCTGCTTCACAGTTTGGTCCTTGCATGTGAGCTGGAGGAAGCCCTGTGCCTAGGAGCACTGAAACATAAAGATGAATTGTTTGGACACATGTCTTAAAACACCACAAACAATCTGCGTTGGGACTTTGGTGCCATTCAAGAGACACCAAAACATCCTTCGCTCCTTGGTTACGTTTGACCATGGAGGGCGCCACAGTTGAGTCTGATCCGATTGTCACCCGGCATCCATATGTATGCACTTCCCAATGCTGCCTTTATCTAATGAGTTTTTGGATGCCCTGTTTCGGAACTTGTTATGAGACTAAAGGGGTTTTGAAGACATCTTACACTGCCTTGGACACATTCTTAAACATTTTTAATTCTAATATGTTCTTAGATTTGCCTAAGCGCCTTGGGACGTTTTACTATATTAAAGTTGCTATATCAATGCAGATTGCTGTTGCAATGGCTGCCAAGGATTTACTGTTTCCACAACAACAACGTGTATTTATATAACGTAGTAAAACATCCCAAGGTGCTGCACAGGAGTGTTATAAGATTTAAAAAATTTGACACCGAGCCACTTAAGGAGAAATTAGGGCAGATGACTAAAAGCTTGGTCAAAGAGGTAGATTTTAAGGAGCGTCTTAAAGAAGGAAAGAGAGGTAGCGAGGCGGAGAGGTTTAGGGAGGGAATTCCAGAGCTTGGGGCCTGGGCAGCTGAAGGCACGGCCACCAATGGTTGAGCGACTATAATCAGGGATGCTCAAGAGGGCAGAATTAGAGGAGGGCAAATAGCTCGTTCACTCCCATTCATACAGTTGGCCTTCCCCCTGCTAACTGCTGACGTTATGGCTGATAAATATTGTCACATGGTTTTGTCCTAACTGAAAGATAAAGAGGTTCCTCACAAGATTATGATAAACCAGGGTTATTCTACAATCAGCTGTCAGAAGGAGACTGTTTTACTGAAAAATAACACTCTCTCTGCCACACAGCGATTGCCACCTTGTGTATATTATACATATTTGAAGGATAGTTTAATCATTTAATGTCCAGGCAGAGTCATACAGGATGTGATACATGACAAAACTATCTCTGCAATCTTGAATGGAAACAGGGTAAATGACTAATATAAGCAAACACTATACTGTTACCATGAATTTAAAGTTAAACAGAATAAAATAAACATTAATGAATCCAATGTGCACAGAGTGGAATTATTTTGCTTTTGGAAGCTCCCAAACTAAGCGTTGAGCAGGGCACAGAAATTGAAATTCAGAGTTAGGTTCAGGGCGTTCGTTTTCCGAATTTGGATCTCTGAATGCTGCAGCCCCACTCAATAAGCAGCCTCCAGTCATTCCTGCTGCAACACCTGTCCACTGTGCTTACCGGCAAACAGGAAGAGGTGACAACTAAATTGAACTGGCCAGGGTAGAAAAGGAGAAGAAGAAAAAACCTGAATGGAGATAAATTGACCCCGTTTGGATCAACAGATGACTTCAAAGCTCATCCCCACTCCCTCTTAACACTTAAAGTAACACTTCAGGATTGTTTTACGCTACATCACTTCCTTTGTATCTTTAACGGTCCAAGACTTTGCTCTGAAAAGCCCTGTATTGTGAGGCATTTCTGGCTTGTTTACAACATTTCATTAATTGAAGTTGCTACTGAGAAAGCACTCACTTGTAAAACACGTGAAAGGTGGCAACAGAGTCCTCAGTTTATTGATATCGAACGTATATATTTTTTCCAGTGTTGTGCAGGCATGTGGAGGCGTGAGGAAAGTCCTGACATCTTTGATGACTTCCTGCATTTTCAGGTAGCTCCTCATCATCTGTTTAAAAGTGGCTCAGATCATGGAAATTCCCGGTGACTCAGAGCTTTATAGTGCTTTAACAAAGACATCATTCTTGTGTTGACACCACGAGCCTCGATTCCTGCTGCCCGAAATGCTGTCGCTATGAGTTGGTGCCACGTTACCACTACCACACTACAGTTTACAGGGGCCTTCGCATCCCAACATCTCCAACAGTGGACCGTGCCTAATCTATAAGGGAAGGAACGGACATTGCAAATTTGCACTATTCAGGAGTCTTGTTCCTTATTAAAATGAACAGGATATGAAATCATATCAGTTTCATATGTTGCCAGCACATCAAAGGCACATTCCAAGCAACAAAGTCACTACTGTTGCTTCCCATCTACAACAAGAAAAAAATATTGATGCATCTTTTTTCTTTAAAAAAAAAGAGGATTGATGTTGAGGCCCGTCCTAGATTTTTTTTAATTAAAAAAACTACGATAATGAGTTTTTTTCTCTAACTTCAATGTAGAACATTCACTGTGGAAGAGAGACATTAACCCTTTGAACTACATCTTTATTGAAATACCTAGTAGGCCAATCAGTTCAAAATCTTAAAGTAATCCTGAAGGGTTGTTGCAGGTTTATGGATCATGTTTTATAAATTCTGTATAGATTGAAAATATATTTTAGTATATACGTATCCTAAAAATTTATGGAACAGCATTTGATGAACATAAAATTGTAACAAATATTATCCTATATCTGGGAGGTGCATTTTTCGACAGCGCCTCCCAGACCCGTGACCTCTTCCACCTAGAAGGACAAGGGCAGCAGGCGCATGGGAACACCACCACCTCCAAGTTCCCCTCCAAGTCACACACCATCCTGACTTGGAAATATATCGGCCGTTCCTTCATCGTCGCTGGGTCAAAATCCTGGAACTCCCTCCCTAACAGCGCTGTGGGAGTACCTTCACCACACGGACTGCAGTGGTTCAAGAAGGTGGCTCACCACCACCTTCTCGAGGGCAATTGGTGATGGGCAATAAATGCTGGCCTTGCCAGTGACGCCCACATCCTGTGAATGAATAAAAAAATATATTACGCTACTACTTGATTGGCTGTAAAACGCTTTGGGACGTCCTGAGGTCGTGAAAGGCGCTATAGAAATACAAGTGCTTTTTAAGTGCTTTACTACATGTATAATAGACTGCCACATGTCAGCATAGTGCCTTCAATGTAGTAGAACATCCTAAGGTGCTTCACAAAGGAGGAATGGACAGCAGACAGCCAAAATAGAGTTAGAGGACTGAAAGCATAGTCAGAAAGATAGATTTTAAGGAGACTTTTAATGCAGAGCAAGAGGTAGAAAGGCAGAGGGATCTAGGGTGGGAGTTCCAGACAGTAGGACTGAGGCAGCTGAAGACTCTGTTACGGATGGTAAATACTGTCTTTCACATATGCCCCAAAATTTGGGATGAAGGGGTGAGTGGTGCTATACCTACCTGGTCTGTAGGTTGGATTCACTAGAACAAAGCTAGTCTGAGTTGGCAGGTATTTATTCAGATTTTGTCGTACTCACAGATCTTGAACAGCTGACAATGTGCAGCATTGTATCAAGAAGTGCAAATACACAGCTCGGGGATGCAAGAACTGCACTGTGCACTTGCGCCACAGACTCCGGCTCCTTAAATATGCTACATTGGAATCAGGATTTGGTTTGATGGGTTGAGGATAGCGCAGAAAGATCTGACCTAAAGATCTGAGTGAAGGGGCACTTCACTCATCCTTATTTGTGATATGCACTCACTGGCTTTAATTCACAGAAATCTGGAGCCTGGAAATTAACCATGAGAGATCTCAACATACAAACGCTTAACATGCTCATATCCAATTCCTCTCTCTGCTAGTTTATTGGAGGGTTTATAACTCATTTAAGGTAAATAACATTGATGTTTCACTGGGAATTTACAACATTCAACCATATGCAGTTGACTCTAGATACACGAATCCTGATGATACAGATCAGCCATGAACTAATTGAATAGCGGAACAGGATTACATAGGATTACATAGGATTACTTAGGATATACGGCACAGAAACAGGCCATTCGGCCCAACCAGTCCATGCTCCACTCGAGCCTCCTCCCGTCTTTCCTCATCTAAATCCATCAGCATAACCCTCTATTCCCTTCTCCCTCATATGCTTGTCCAGCCTCCCCTTAAATGCATCTACACTATTCGCTTCAACCACTCCCTGTGGTAGCGAGTTCCACATTCTCACCACTCTTTGGGTAAAGAAGTTTCTTCTGAATTCTCTATTGGATTTCTTGGTGACTATCTTATATTGATGGCCTTTAGTTTTGCTCTTCCCCACAAGTGGAAACATTCTCTCTGTATCCACTCTATCAAAATTTTCATAATTTTAACGACTTCTATTAGGTCACCCCTCAGCCTTCTCTTTTCAAGAGAAAAAGAGACCCAGCTTGTTCATCCTTTCCTGATGTGTGTCCCCTCAGCATTCTCTGACCTTGGCGCGAGGGGCTGAATGGCCTACTCCTGTTCCTATGTTACTAAACCAAATTCCTGTTGTTTGGATGTGCGCAAATTATCAAGTCCAAATTTTAAACGTTACATCAGCTGCAATGGCATGGCTAGTTCTGTTATATACACTTTCTGTGCCTACTGCATTTGCACTGATCCCAGTACTGTACATGGTAAAAATAACAAGTTGAATGACATAACCTCACAATTTATCATGTGTGTAAGAGAGTTCAGTTTTGTATTTTGTAACTCATGATGCCATCAGAACCATTCAGCTGTTGCTGCCTTGCCCAAGATTCCCTCCTACCCTCTCCATCATTCTGTATATTCTTGTCTTTGTAATCTCCAAAGCATATGTAGCAATAATTGACATTTCTCGTGCCAGATGTGGTTGAAATCTTAAACTTGCATTGGAGAATGACACCAACCACCTAGTTTTTTGCTTCAGTCAGGCTAACCTTTGTGGAATGCAACACCCACATGCTAGAACATTTTGAAACATGTTACCATTGAAAATTAACAGCCGAAGATGAAAGGAAATATTCAGGCAATTTCAGTAAACAATTAAATCAGTTCCCCACCTATTTGGAGGTTAGGAACTGAGCCGTCAGTCGACAGAATTTGAGCCTTGAAATAAATGGGTTCTTGTTAATGCAAGCATTCTTCCTTCATTGTGTAGTTCATAAATACCAACATTAACAGCGGGATTGCAGAATCATATTGCAGTAGAATGATTTGCATCAGTGAAATTCTAACTATGTAAGTGCCGTGGCTGCAGTTCAGTATGAATTCTGAACGACAATATTGTTTTCCAGCTGATCGCATTCAAATGTCAAAGTACAAATAAATTTTAAAAACAGAAAAGCAGTACTTAAAGTGTTAAAAGTCTAACCCACATTAGTTGGCTCCTCTTCAATGGGCGCAGGTTCCATTCCCAGTCTTGACTTGCTTCCTCTCAAATGGTGAGTCTCACCAGCTCTCAATTAGAGACCGAGCTGGAGCATTTTATGGTAGGAAGATCTATCAGCTGTTCAGAAGCTGGCATCCTGTTGGTAAATTGAGGAGCAGAATTGAACCCAAGCTAAGTCTACAGCCCAAACCATGCTGTTTTCCAGCTGAAAGAAGTTTTATGACAGTGACACAGAGGGAATTATGAGGCAGAACAGGAGTGCACATAGGTTTAAATAAAACTAAGCTCCGTGAAGCAATTCCAAGTCATACGAGCTAGAAGATTTTGGGTTTGATTCCCAGTTTGCACTACTTTACCTGATCTCAGCTGGGCCAGCAATTGGAGTGCTGCAATTGTCCTCAGGGCCTTGAACTCGGGACAGAAAAAGATCGATTGAGGTTCTCAATCTTCAATCTTAGGCAGTCCCTCGGAACCGAGGGTGACTTGCTTCCACATTAAAAATGAGTTTGCAGGTGACTGATGAGTCCAATGTGGGGCCGACAGTCTCTGTCACAGGTGGGGCAGACGGTGGTTGAAGGGGCGGGTGGGTGGGGTACTTAGGTTGATGTGCGCTCCTTGCGCTGTCTGCGCTTGGCTTCCACTTGCTCCTGGCGAAGAGACTCGAGGTGTTCGGCGCCTTCCCGAATGCTTCTCCTCCACTTTGTGCTCTGGTCTTGTGCCAGGGATTCCCAGGTGTCGGTGGGGAGGTTGCACTTTTTCAAGGAGGCTTTGAGGGTGTCCTTGAAGTGTTTCCTCTGCCCAGCTGGGGCTCTCTTGCCGTGCCGGAGCTCCGAGTGGAGCACTTGTTTTGGGAGTCTCGTATCGGGCATGCGGATGATGTGGCCCATCCATCGGAGCTGATCAAGAATCCTGAGCACCAATCCAGTGACTTCCCCATGGAATATTACTGGGTGGGTGAGGACAAGTTTGGACTCGACAGCGATGTTCTTTATGGTCGAATAGCCCGCTGCACTCACTCTCTAGGCTCACACCAGAAGAGTGGCTCCTTGGGACAGGTACTGAAGGGTTGCCAGTGCCTAAGGAACTGTACCCCAGCAAGAGTCAATACTTTCAGGGGAGGAAAGGAGAAATAAATGACAAAGAAAATGTAAAACTGAATTGCTTCCATTTTTCCCAACAATGTACCTGAACACTAAACTCAGAGGAGCATCACCATGTGTGCCAGTATGAATTCTGTCTTTTGTAACAATAGCAATCCTCATGGACTCTCTCAGTGAGATTGTCAATTTAGTGACAAAGTACAAACTATGGGCTAGAAAATGCATAGCGTCCCGTTTGGGGGGCAATAACTTTTGCAGGAGTACAAAAGTATCGCTGGGCGCGACGCAATTGAATCCGATGTGGACTTCCGGTTTAGCGCTCCAGGAGGGAAGTGGGGTGCTAAATCAGGCGCTGCCACTTTCCTTGGAGCGCTAAACGGAGCAAGAGGGGTGGTAGCGGCAGAGCGCTGCACAATGTCCCATGCAGCGCTGCCAGATTCACGGGGTCCTTCCCTCCCTTAAAGGGAAGGGCCAATGCTGAGGTCGTTTCAAGGTAAGGCTGGCAATGGTCAGCGACGGCACCCGCGATCCGCGAAGAGCAGCCCAAGCACTCTAAGAGAGAGTGCAGGGCTGATCAATCGCGGGATGGAAAAAATTCCAAAAACGCAGCACACTGGGGTGACAATAAAAGTTCGGCCTACCCAACCACCACTGTCTTTAATTAGCGCTCCCCAAGCGGCCGGCCACGGTGACAACGCCTCCTGCAGCTGCCGTTGTTGACGCCCGGTGACGCTGCAGGGGGGCGGAAGCAAATTTCAGATCTGGGGCGATAACAGGGCGCTGCGCACCGGATGACGTCACGATCACCTGGGTGATGGAGTGGGATAGACTTGGCTATGCTACCTAGTGCTCAAGGAGACCAGCATTTGTTCAGTTAGTTTTGTATGTTGGCTGCTGGGATCAGGACGTATCTTAGGATCTTTGGGGGTGTAATTGGGTGCCATTGTGCCTCCCATTAGCTCTCCTGGAGGGGCGCTAACAAGGTGCAAATGGCTTTGCGACCGGGCGCGGTGCTGACATCAACTCCTGCCATATTCGGCGGGAGTTTTGCGGTAGCGCTACGCCGTTGCGCCCCAATCTCCTTCGCCTGGAGATCATGACGCCATTGGCGTGCGCATCGCCCCGGTAGCGCCCCGGACCCGAAATTAACTTCCACCCCCTGCAGCAGCGCCGGTCGAAAACACTGACAGCTGCAGGAGGCATGCTTCGGGCAGCTGGCCGCTTATGGGGTGATGATTAAAGGCAAGGTGGCCGAGGTAAGTGGAAAAATAACTTACCTTTCCTGCTCTAGTTTTTTTTGCGGGTTCCTGCCCGCAATCGATCAGCCTGGCACTCTGCTTGAGTGCCGGGCTGATCACGCGGGATCACGGCTGCCTTGGTGGTCCAGGTAGGCACTTATTAAATAGCAGAGCCTGCAGTGATGGCCCTTCCCTTTAAGGGAGGGAAGGAGCCTTTGAACGTGGCAGCGCTGCACGGCCCAGTGTGCAGCGCTGCAGAAGTCTCCGCCCCGCTCTCCGACGTTAGCGCCATGAGAAAGAAGTGGAGCACCTGATTTAGCGCCCAGACGATGGTAGCGCCCCAAAAATGGTTGATACCGAATTTTCCCCCCTTCGAATTCAAATTTGTGAGCCCAGTATCAAAGTTGTTTTGAATCAGAGCCTCAGATTCACAAATTCTCACCACAGTTAGAAAGATATTTATCAGCAGGGATTTCTGAGATATAAGTTAAAAAAAAATTTAAACACAAGGCTTCATTTGTACAAATATCTGTTTAGTAAAATAATTTTGTGAATGTTCTCTTTGAAGCTAGTCTTCAGATGTTGGGCTGTGTTACAGATACTGGGAATGTGCAGAATGCATTAGCATGTTCATTTGAACACAAGTGACGAACTGGAGAATTGGTTTGGTTTACGTTGCATACTTGGACGAGGTGACTTGCCCAGGTTTGAGTATTATTATACTGCCCAGCAAGATGTGGTCCGCGCAATGCTTCGGTTTTGATTGCTGGCGGCACTTGTTTCGCACCCTCAGAAATTGTTTCTTTTTATGATGAAACGCAGGTTGTTTTCATGACTATTATTACGACATGGGAGCGTTAGCGTACTGGAAGACATTCAACAACAAAAAGAGGCAAGAAATAAACTGCACAGCAAACCACATCAGAGGTCAAAATGCATAGGAATTCATCTGGGTCAAAGCCTTAGGTTGAATAATTGGCAGGACATAATCCAATATGGCCACTATACAAGTATCTACCTGTGTTAGGTCCAAAAAGGATGCAATTTGGGTGTGACATATAAGGAATGTGGGACAGAAACATAGAACAAATTGGTCTCTGACTGAACCCTACAGGTGTGGGACTACCATAATTAATACTTAAAACCTGTATTATTTCTCACTAATCATAAAAAAAAAATTCTCAGTATATGGGAGTCGCTGGCATGTCCATCATTTATTGTCCATCCCTAGTTACCCTTCAGAAGGTGGTTGTGGGCAATGTTCCCACTAATTTTTTTTTGAGTGCGCTGCCCCTTTAAGGAGCTGCGCGACCCATTCAAATTACCGCGCATGCGCAGTTTTTCCCATTAGAACGCCGTTGAGCCAGCTGTGCGGGACCTGCAGGTCGCTGCGCGGCTGTGTGGCCGCACGGCTGAAAGGGAACATTGGTTGTGGGCCTTCTTCTTGAACTGCTGCAAGCCATGTGATGAAGGTACTTCCACAATGCTGTCCGGGATTAAGAAACGGCAGTATATATCCAATTCGGGACAGTGAGTGATTTGGTGTAGAATTTGGAGGTGATGGTGTTCCCATGCACCTTCTGCACTTGACCTTCGAGGTGGTGGAGGCCATGGGTTAGGAAGGTGCTGCCAAAGACTCTTGACAAATTGCTGCAGTGTATCCTGTAGATAGTACACACTACAGCCACAGTGCACCAGTGGTGGAGGGAGTGGATGTTTAAGGTGGTGGATGAATTGTCGATCAAGCAGACTGCATTGTCCTGGATGGTGTCGAGCTTCTTGCGTGTTGTTACAACTGCACCCATCCAGGCAAGTGGAGAGTATTCCCATCACACTCCTAACTCGTACCTTGTAGCTGGTGGAGAGGCTTTGGAAGACAGGAAATGAGCCACTACTGCAGAATACCCAGACTCTGATTTGCTCTCATAGCCACGGCATTTATGAGGCTGATATAGTAGAGTTTCTGGTCAATGGTGACCCCCCGCCCCCCGCCAGGGAGATGATGACCCCCCCCCCCCAGGGGGGATTCGGTAATGGTAATGCCATTCAATGTTATGGGGAAGTGGTTAGGCTCTCTCTTGTTGGAGGTGGTCATTGCCTGGTACTTTAGTGACACTTTACTTGCCAGTAAATCAAATGACCACTAAAGCAGTAGCAGTCGTACAAAGACAACCTTCTCAAATCAAATCAAA
This sequence comes from Somniosus microcephalus, assembly GCF_052327205.1. Taxonomy (NCBI): domain Eukaryota; kingdom Metazoa; phylum Chordata; class Chondrichthyes; order Squaliformes; family Somniosidae; genus Somniosus; species Somniosus microcephalus. The sequence continues at coordinate 102,258,960 of NC_141001.1, forward strand.
TCAATCAAATCAACTTTTATTGTCATTGTTAGTGCACAAGTGCAGTACAACGAAATGTAGGCTTGCGGCTCCCGAGAGTGTACATTTAGATTAAGACATTTAAACATTCAACATACATTTGGCTTGTAATACATTACATAAACATAACCATAATAAAGTGCATTGGCAGATGTGCAGGCTTTAGAGTTTATTTGTGGAGTTCAGTAGGATGACAGCCCTGGGAAAGAAGCTGTTCCTAAATCTGGTCGTACGGGTGCGAATGCATCTGTAGCGTCTCCCAGATGGCAGGAGGGCGAACAGACTGTGGCTGGGGTGGGTAGGGTCTTTGATGATGGACCGTGACCTCCGTAAACAGCGTTTCTGGTATATGTGCTCTATGGTCGGTAGCCGGGTGCCGGTAATGCATTGGGCAGTTTTGACTACCCGCTGCAGGGCTTTCTGGTCATAGTAGCTACAGCTGCCATACCATACTGTGATACAGTTTGTCAGGATGCTCTCTATTGTGCAGCGGAATCTCTATTGTGCTTAGGAATCAGCTAATACATTCAGATCTTGTGTTTAAAGTTTTAGAAAAAGTAGACTCTTCAAATAGAAATCTAAAGTTCTAATGCTGGTGCCTGAATGGAGGAATAACTAAACTTCGGGTGCAGATCCATTCCACACAGGACACTTGGATGGATATTATCACAACAGGGGCTAATGCGTATTATAAGTAGGCTGACTGAGTTCAGATACACTGGACTCCCATCTATCTGTAATCCCTCTACTGGAGAACCAGGGAATCAGGAATTCCCTCTTCCCACTAGACGTCTGGGAACAGCTAAAACTATCCAACACTAGGAATGAATAGTCAGAAAACCAGAGGATTGATGTATACTGCCATTACTTGACTAAGCACAAGCTAACTCCCTCCACTAGGGGTCGATCATAAGAGTATTCCTTTGCTTACCAGAGTACAGGGCATTGATGCATACCCAAACCAGGAGAAAACCACAGAATGAAATGATCAAGAAAAATGTGGCAAATCATTATAGAATCAGCACAGAAGGAGGCCATTCGGCCTGTCACACCTGTGCCGGCTCTTTGAAGGAGCTGTTCAATTTAGTCCCACACTCCAGCCTAACCCCATAACCCTGCAAATTAGTCCGCTTCAAGCACATGTCCAATTGCCTTACATAAGTTTCTATGGAATCTGATTCCACCACCCTTTCAGGTAGTGCGTTCCAGAACTTAACAGCCCTCTGTGTGAAGACATTTCTCCTCCTTTCACCTCTAGTTCTTTTACCAATCATTTTAAGTCAATGATACCTGGTTACCGAACCACTTGCCAGAGAAGATAGTTTCTCCCAACTTGTTCGATCAAAACCCCTCGTCATTTTGAATAAGAAAATAGGTGCAGGAGTAGGCCATGTGGCCCCCTCTAGCCTATACTCCTCTCTTCCCCTCCCAAAAGGCATTGACTCATGCTGGGGAGCAGTTCTATGGGAAGACCTCTGGTACCAAGTGGCCATTCATCATCTGTGAGCCTGGAGAGTGAGTGTTAAGGGGCTTTACCACCGTGGAGTTTTCACAGCAAGGCCTGCTCCTCTCAGCCGTTCTTTAGACAAGCACACGTCTTGGGGGGGGGCGGTGGTCACTGGACATTGATCAGGAGTGGGAACCTTGGTTTATATCTTTCTCTGTAACCCAGGGATACACAAGCTGGTAGTAGCTGCCTTGCAGTCTGCAATCGCAGATGGGATTGGCCAGCTCAGCACAAACCAGGGATCAAACCTGGGATCTTCTTGGTTCAGTACCACACCACCTGACACATGTATCCATGTAACGATCGGGAAAAACTACTTGCACCGCAATCTTTAAAGGTACAGATGAATCTGAAATTGTCAAATTTTTATTTTTGCATTGTTAGAATTCTTGCCCAATTTGGATGAACTCCCTCAAATCCTCTTTGACACTCCCTTGCTAGCAGTTTCCATTTATAGACTGCTTATTTTTATAGCCTAGCAATGAACCCCGTGAATTTCACTCAAGCAGATCTAGCATTTTCAGTTTCATTCTATCCTAAATTTCAGTTCTGTGTCTATAAAATGGGCAGCCCCACCTTTAAGAATGGGGCCATCTGCCCTGACCATCCTTTGTTCCTTGAATATTTCTTAATGTCTCTTAATCTCTCCTGCTTTCTATCCTATCACCGACCTTCCCTTTTGTTCTTTCATCCCCTCCCCCTTTTCCCAGCCCCCACTTGCTTTAAAATCTATTCCCTTTTCCTGCTTTTTTTCCAGTTCTGACGAAGGGTCTTCGACCTGAAACGTTAACTCCATTTCTCTCTCCACGGATGCTGCCCTGGCCTGCTGAGTTTGTCCAGCGTTTTCTGTTGTTATATAAGAATGGGGGAATGGCTGCTTTAATGGGGACATATGGTTCCAAGAGTCAGCTTCAGGCGGATGAACTTACGGTAAGGAACTACCACCGTGCAAAATTCCAACAAGAAAAAAAAGCTTATCCGGACTGGATCGCTAACATTGTAGGATGACTTATTATTGTTTAAATAACGTGGCCAGCCGATCAATGCAACCAGATGAGAAAGACGGAAACCCGATTAACCAAAGCACCTGCCAACTTCAGTAATATTGAGCAACGCGGACTATTCTTCTGCCGTTCAAAGAAGTTTCTTTTTTGCACGAGTGACTTATATGTCAGGAAAAAAAATGATGGAGGCCATGAAACAATGCCACCCTAGGGGCCTTACATGAGAGGTCATTTGTATGGGGAATTAACATGAAAGAGCAGGTCACTGCTGAGGTTAAAGGTCAGGGCAGATGGCACTGTTAGATGCAGATATATATATATTTTTTTAAGCTGAGGAATCTTTAGGACCTGAAACTGTGGGCAGGCTGCTATGTAGGAGTGCTGGAAAGGTGAGCCAGACCAGAGCTTTAGGTAGTCGTAAGCTCATACACTTTGTAAAATTTAAAAAAAAAGTTTTCCTGTGTTGACATGTGTTTCTGGAAGAGTCAGGGCCGATGTCCATTTTTTGGGGGCGGTGACTGTGTGGGGTGGGGGGGAGGGGGGCGTTAGCTGTGGTGGAAAAGTTGTGTATCCTTGGTAAAAAAGCACGTCTCTCTAATTATCTAGAAATTAGTTTATTATTTAACTGGCAAAGTCAGTCTAAGCACCATTGTAAAGAGAAATTCTTCAATCAAAAAGGAATGGACTCGTTGGGCCTAATGACTTTTTCCTGTTCCTAAAAATTCTTCTGTTCTTATTCAAGCAGGCTCCCTGATCAGAGGCCAGGAAGGGTGTGTTAAAATCAAAATTAGCATTTCCTCTGGCTTTTGTGTCTGAATGTGTACAATCTTGGCACTCTTTTTTTTTCTCTCCTCTCTCTGAGGTCGTCGGTGTTTTTATTAGAATGACTTTCATTTTATGGCCTTGTTTTCCCTCACAGACTTCGGGTTCGAGCAGGATCTCATTTCCTATTATAAAAGGCAGCTCAGGGACAAAGGATTTGTGTGCCTCCTCCATCTGCGGCGCTTCAGTTTGCCTTAGACTTTCGACTGAAAAGTTGTGAAAAGTCTTCGATACGAGCTATTAGGGGACTTGCCCAGGTTGCAGGATGGTACGACTGGTCTGAGGAACTTCATAAGTGCCACTCATAAGTTTGCGTGCACTGTCTGGTCACTCTGCATATCAAGGGCTCGGTGTCCTTTTGCTGACCGCACTTATCATAGTTCACAAACTAATTTTCCCATATTTTCCTCTTCTGAAGGACCCATCAGAGGTGTCTGTATTGCCGAAAACTTTGAATTAGAATTTATAGAGGGAGAGAGGGGGGGGGTGGGAGCGGGGGGGGCGGTGGGGGTTGTCGCTGGGTCCTTTGCCCAAGGTTCGGAGTACAACTGACCCTTTTTTTAAATAGAGCTCTTCCAATGCTACCGGGGGCTGGGTGTAGGGTCGAGTTATGATCAGAATCGAACGTTGTCGAAAGCATATCTTATCCTGACACCACCCACAGCCCCCCTTCCAATGACTTTCTATTTCCAGTTTCTGGTAATTGCTTGTACAAGCTCTGAAGCACATGGAGCCTCAATTGCTCACAAGTCATTCGAGCACTGCCTCAATTCTTTCAGCCACCCCATCCCCATCCCCAACCCCCCCCCCCCCTTCGTTTAATACCATGGATCACTTTTCGGCTGCCTACTGAGCTAAATCTAATCATGCCGTGTCACAACTCTGTCAGGAGGGTCGCACTCTCTTTAGCCTTGAATAATTGGAAGAATGTTGGCGCTTGTGCCTGGGCCATGAGAACGTGACCTAGGATGATATTTAATCTGCTACAGAGCTGGCTGTTGTAATACTGAAGCATAGCAAGGCCTTAGGAGCTGTGTGAGGCTTCAGTGGTGCTGATTTACTTTGAAATCCCCTCTCTCTTTCGCTGTTATTACACTATTGCTTGTGAATGCTTCAATAAGATATATTGTTACCGGTATGTGTCAGCCTAAATAACATCATAAAAGAACCAAGAGTTTTAATTTATGTGTCAAGCCGTGAAGCACATCGTTTGCTTTTCCACTTACAGGCATGCACATTTGGAATAAGTTTCTCTTTGCCTGGGCTTCTCTTCCCAACCTTGAGCAGGAAATGTTTTATCACGTTCTTGAAGAAAATCATTACAACTGTTACAAGCAGCCAAAAGTGCCTTTGGTTGCCAAGACCACACTTAGCAATGCATACTGAAAGTACTTTAGTGTGCATTGGTGACATTTTTTTTGGGTGACCTCACCTTATGCCTCACAGACCGCAGAGAGGAAGCTCTGTGACACAGCACACCACGGGGTACAGAGCAGGTAAGTTACTGATTAACCTTATCCTCACTCACTGCAGGAATGCCACTGACTTCCCCCTTTTTATAGCATTACATGCCTCCGTCAATTGTCCCTTTTCATGCTCTGCTCCCCATTTGGTTTCCAATTATATGGCTATTGTGGCTCAACAGCGACTGTTTTTTTTTCTAATGATCCAGGCTGGGTGTTTTCTGTGGTAAGTATGTCCTTATTGTCCTGGCCAATATTTACCTCAATCAACATCACTACAACAGATCACCTGGTCATTACCACATCGCTGTTTGTGGGAGCTTGCCGTGTGCAAATTGGCTGCCGTGTTTCTGACATTACAACAGTGACTACACTTCAAAAAAAAGTACTTTGTAAAGCGTTTTGGGATGTCCGGTGGTCATGAAAGGCGCTATAGAAATGCAAGTCTTTCTTTCTTTTATGTTATTGTAAAATAATCTCGAGCGCAATCGTCTTCATTGACCAGGAGAGCGCACTCGGTGGTCAGTCCTTCAAAGTAAGAAAGAAAGACTTGAACTTATGTAGCGCTTTTCACGACCTCAGGATGTCTGAAAGTGCTTTACATCCAATGAGGTACTTTTGAAGTCTAGTCACTGTTGTAATGTAGGAAATGCAGCAGCCAATTTGCGCACAGCAAGCTCCCACAAACAGCAATGTGATAATGGCTAGTTAACCTGTTTTTAGTGAGGTTGGTTGAGGAATAAATATTGGCCAGGAAACTGGGGAGAACTCCCCTGCTCTTCGAAATAGTGCCGTGTGATCTTTTACGTCCACCTGAAATGGCAGATGGGGTATTGGTTTATCTTCTCAACCAAAAGAGGGCACCTCCCACAGTGCAGCACTCCCTCAGCACTGCACTGCGAGTGTCAGTCCAGACTTTGCGCTCAAGTCTCTGGAGTGGGTCTTGAACCCACGACGCTTATGAATTAGAGGCTAGTGTGCTACTAATGAGCCACGGCTAACATTTAAAACCTTCGCTCGAGTTTCCTTGCACCTTTTCAGCCCTCTCGCAATCTGCCCTCTGACCTTATTTGCATAAGTCAGAGTGAGAGCCAATGGCCTGGCAGCTGCGAGTTTCCTGAGTTTGCACTGCTATTGCACTCTGGGTAACTTAGGCTGAGGTAAATGAGGCTCAACAGCTGTCGGGGTTACCTGTGCAAGGAGGAAGCGAGGAGTTAGTGAGCTTGAAGAGGCTGGGAACTGGATATTGTGATTTCTGCAGCATGGAAATGCTTTATCTTTGATGCATTTTTTTCTGTACAGAATTTCGGACCCCTCACCTGCAGACCCCTCATCTCAGGAGCAAGTATGGCTTTCCCTAGGAACGCACCACTCTATGCTGTTATTGTGAAGATGGAGGAGGAGCATCACAGGATGGAGCTAAGGAGAGTTGGGTCCCAATGAAGGAGGATGCAGCCGACCAGTATTAACCCCCCTCGCTCCTCCAGAGAATACCTGGAGGTCACACCTCCCCAAGGAGCCCTGGAGTGTCAGCCGTGGCTCAGTGGGCAGCATCCTCACCTCTGGGTCAGAAGGTTGTGGGTTCAAGTCCCACTCCAGAGACTTGAGCACAAAAATCTAGGCTGACACTCCAGTGCAGTACTGAGGGAGTGCTGCACTGTTGGAGATGCCGTCTTTTGGATGAGACGTTAAATCGAGGCCCCGTCTGCTTTCTAAGGTGTATCTAAAAGATCACATGACTCTATTTCGAAGAAGAGCAGGGGAGTTATCCCTGGTGTCCTGGGCCAATATTTATCCTTCAATCAACATCACTAAAAACAGATTAACTGGTCATTATCACATTGCTGTTTGTGGGAGCTTGCTGTGAGCAAATTGGCTGCTGCGTTTCCAACAGTACAACTGTTCAAACACTTCAAAAAGTATGTCATTGGCTGTAAAGCGTTTTGGGACATCCTAAGGTCATGAAAGGCGCTATATAAATGCAAGTCTTTCTTTTCTTTTGCATAAGAAGCATGCACTTTACCAAAGTGGCAGTAAGGCATCTCTGGCATGAAGAGCTGCTGCCCGGCTCATCTGCCCGCACTGCTCTCTCAGTGGCTGTGAAGGTAACCAACCACAGCCTTCAAATTCTATGGGAGAGGATCACTTCAGGCAGCAGCCAAGGAGCAGTATGGGCATGCATTCGCCAAGTCACAGGCCCCCTTTACAGTACAGCAACCAATTCATAAGCTTTAGCATCACAGCAAGGCACCAAGGGATAGGGCCTTGCAGTCATATGGGGGCACTCCAAGGTTCAGGGCGCAACCGATGGCACCCACATTGCATTGAGGGCACCCACAGAACTCCCACTGAAACTACCTCAACAGGAAGGGATTCCATTCCCTCAATGTCCAGAGAGTGTGTGACTACAAGCAGCGGGTTCCCCATGACAACGGCCGATATGCAGGAAGTTGCCGTGGCACCTTCACCCTTTGGTATTCGGCCCTTCCTGACCTCTTCAGGGAAGAAAATCAGATCCACAGATGGCTTCTGGGTGACACACCATTCCCCCTGCTCCCATGCGTGGTGACCCCAATCAGAGGCGCCCTGAGCAGCAACAGTGGAGCGTTAACAATGAGTTCCATGCGGCTACCAAGCTGGTGATTGACAGGTCCATCAGAGTCTTGAAAATACGAATTTGCTGCCTGGACAAGTCAAGGGGGGATCTGGGGTTTGCCCCAGATTGGGTGTCCAGAATACTGATGGCTGCTGTGTCCTTTGCTGTTCAGGAGGGGCTGTGCTTCAGCAAAGCTGAGGAGGAGACTCTGGATTTTGTGGATCCAGAACTACATGGAGTCGACCATCAGGATAACATACATTCAGAGGGCTTTTCACTGACTGCTGGAAGAAGCATCAGAGGACAGATTCTCTTGGACGTCTGCTCCTCTGTCTAACTCAGTCTACCTTGGACACCACAGCCTGACTTCCTTCACCCCACGTGCAAGTAAAGAGAATTTCCCTCAATCTACTACCCATTCTGCCATTTGACAACACCTCAACCCTCTTTGCCTCAACATAACCGTGCCAGTAACCATCACCTGAGTGAAGAGGTCAGCACCAAATGGAGTGGATCATTCCTGTGTGACTGCAACCTCCATGAATAAAAAAACACCATGTCAGTGCACAGTCTACTTTAATACAATATAATTGCAAAGTGGAAACAAACAGTCACACGGCTACTCTTTCCTAACACCATATTTTCCTTGAGTGCCTACATATGCCTTTCTCTCACCTATTCTAGTCCTCTTTCGAAGCATGACCTGAGGACCTGGGGTCTGGGCGGGCGAGGGCTCCTTATGCTGTATGGAAGGCCCATGGGATTGAAGTGGCCCTCTTCTCATGGCAGCTGGTTCCTGACATGGAGTCACAGCTAGCTGCTTCTCTGGAGGGTGCTCCTGGCCAGCCTGTTCTTGCCTTCCATGACCTATGGTCGTGGCGCCCTGAGGGGGAAGGCCAGAGGCCTGGCATGCGCTGCTGTCATGAGAGACGATCGCACCATGCAGCTGCCACCCTTGTCTGGGCTGGTTCTCTTCACCATCACCGTCATCTTCCTCCTCCTGCGCTGCCCGCTGCTGTGGTGAATCTTCAGGGAAAGGAGGGTAGAGGCTAACAAGAACAACAACAACAACTTGCGTTCATATAGCGCCTTTAATGTAGTAAAAGGTCCCACGGCACTTCACAGGAGCGTTATCAAACAAAATTTGACACCAAGCCACATAAGGAGATATTAGGGCAGATGACCAAATGTTTGGTCAAGGAGGTAAGTTTTAAGAAGCGTCTTAAAGGAAGAGAGAGGTGTAGAGGTTTAGGGAGGGAAGTCCAGAGCTTAAGACCTTGGCAGCTGAAGGCACGACCACCAATGGTGAGCAATTTGAATCGGTGATGCGCAAGAGATCTTGGAGGGTTGTAGGGCTGGAGGAGGTTACAGAGATAGGGAAGGGCGAGGCCATGGAGAGATCTGAAAACAAGGATGAGAATTTTATAATCAAGGTGTTGCCGGACGAGGAGCCAATGTAGGTCAATGCAGGAGCACGGGGGTGATGGGTGAACGGGACTTGGTGCGAGTTAGGATACGGGGCAGCAGAATTTTGGATGAGCTCAAGTTTATGGGGGGTGGAAAATGGGAGGCCATCCATTCGAGCATTGGAATAGTCCAAATAAAAATATTGCTTCTAACACAAGGCCAGATCTCTGAACACAAAGACACCCAAATTCACAAAAAAATCAACTGTGTAAGTACGTTTAATCCTATTATCGAGAATGAATTAAATGTTTATGTTTCTCTTATGTTAGGAATCTTATTTTTATGACAATCTCCATAGAGAACTGACAATTCAAGATGGCAGCCATAGAAAATAATTTGAGCTATTTCAGTGGTTACCAATCATTTATCATTGCTGCTGTTCCCTTACTGCTGATTTCTGACTGGTAGCTTTCATTCCCACTTGCTATTCCTTGATTGGAACATTCCATATTCGGTCAGATGCGATTTATTGGTGTCTTATGAAAATATATTTCAACCAAACAGGCCCAAGTCTGACGTACACTTTTCGGTGTGACACTTTTCGGTGTGACACTTTTCGATGTGAAAATATGCACTCCATTCTTAACAATATAAAAATGGCTGAGGATAAGTGAGTAAAATATTAATCATACCAATGAAGCACCCACATCGCTAAGTATTTTGTTTCAATTTTCTGACCTGTAAGCTACAAAACAGAATCATTAAAGATCATTTTGTTCCTTAACGTTTGACTTACACTGTATTTTCTCTATGTATGTATGCAAACAATGGCACTTAATCTGTGAAAATATTATATTCCAGATGGATTCCCTTTCCTAGATGTGTTTTTTTTTCTAAATTAAAAACAGGCTGAGTCAGGAACCTGGGACAAAGAACAGGGGTCATCACCATAAGTACACAGACTGTGCTTTATCAGTTCTCGATCCGCGTTCGAAAAAAAAATTAAATACCTTTGAAAGGAATCATGTTGGGGAATGCAATCGCTACACAAGAGAGCTGCTTCCATTCATACATAAACATTAGAAAATATTAACTCTCGGGTGAATCTGGGGAGCTGCAGCTTTTAAGAACATAACATTAGTCAGACCGAGTGTTACATGCTTGAGTTTTTATAAGTTCTGCTCCCATTTGTTGAAACTAAATGTAAATTAACTCAAAACTAGTGAGTCACTTGGTCAGCTTTGCTTGCAGAGATAAAGAATTGTAACACACCACGTTGTCAGTCATGAAGTATCCTCTATCTTACCGCATACCACATTAGCATCTTAAGGGTCTGGATAACAAATTACTGCTTTTACATAATCTGCCAGAACCTGACAAACAAAAGAGCCACAGCAGCCATATGCTGTTTAATTGGAAGATAGGTAATCTTGAAAGGAGGAATCCTGGTGGTAACATGATTTGTGGTGGCCTGACAATTTGAGATGGATGGGCTAGGGTTATCTGTCTTGTCTGCGCCCTTAAAGATGAGCTGAACCCATTGTATCAGGTTCCGCGGACAATGTTCACACGGGATGGACAGGGACTTGTTTGCCTTTAACTTTCTGATTCTCAGATTGCCAGCCCACTAGGAAGAAACTGCTTGTCCTCCCTTTCGTTGCAATAGTCTGAACTGTGTGCCTGAGTACTCTCCACATTGACATCCTTTAATACCTGTATCCAGGTAACGTGGAGTCTCTCCAGTTTTCGGCGTTCACCTCACGTATCCCGGACTCCAATCTCGAGTGAACTGCCTTCTGAAGAGGTTAGTCTGACTGCAAATTAATCCTCAGTTTGATGTCTGAGGTGCATTATTACTCCAGGGTTTAAAGCACTCTCGATTCCCATCAGAATCAAAAAGCAGGACTAATGTGGCTTGTGACAGGTGTAAAATGGTTTCATTGTATAAGCTGCTTTGCATTGCCCATTTACTCAGACAGAGTTCAAAGCAAAACTTGTTCCCAGACCTGCAGGCACATGGGTAAAATGTTTAATTCGTTGTATTTTGTCTCCCATTTTGTCCTGTAATTTTCTACCTTGTTTGTCCTATCATTCCTCATTAGCAGGGTGGGGCACTACTGCCCACACAGGTCTTCCTGGATGTTATAAATACTGCTCCATGGTTGATTTACCAAGATATACACTTGAGCAGTGTGGGAAAAGACCCCTGGCCATCGTTCCCTGCCACCCACAGACGCCCTCTCGTACTCCTATTTATACTTGGATTTTGTGTTGTATTCATGTCAAAGCGTGACACCAAAATCCTAGCACAGATCATAGACTCATAGATCATAGAATGATACAGCACAGAAGGAGGTCATTCGGCCCATCGTGCTTGTGCCGGCTCTTTGAAAGCGCTTTCCAATAAGCCCCACTCCCCTGCTCTTTCCCCATAGCCCTGTAAGTTTTTCCCCTTCAAGTATTTATCCAATTCCCTTTTGAAAGTTATTATTGAATCTGCTACCACCGCCCTTTCAGGCAGTGCATTCCAGACCATAACAACCCGCGGTGTAATTCTTTTTTCCTCATGTTGCCTCTGGTTCTTTTGCCAATGACCTTAAATCTGTGTCCTCTGGTTACTGACCCTTCCACCACCAGAAATAGTTTCTCCTTATTTACTCCATCAAAACCCTTCAAGAATTTGAACACCTCTATTCAATCTCCCCTTCACCTTGTCTGCTCTAAGGAGAACAACCCCAGTTTCTCTACATAACTGAAATATTTCATCCTTGGTACCATTCCAGTAAATCTCTTCAGTACCCTCGCTAAGATCTGTTGGCATTGCACCCCACCTAATGGTATTGATTCCAGTGAGACGTCCACAGGGCACTGTTAACACTATGTCAGCTCTTGAGTAACATGAGGAGCTGACATCTGTATCAACCATGGCAAAGTGGAAGTACTCTTGCCCCTGAGTCAGATAGGTCATGGGTACAAGTCCCACTCTACAGACTAGAGCACAAAATATAGGTTGACACTCCAGTGTAGTACTGAGGGAGTGCTTCACTGTCTTTCATATGTGTTAAAACCAAGGCCCTGTCTACCCTCTCAGGTGGATGTAAAGATCCCATTGCACTATTTTGAAGAAGAGCAGGGGAGTTCTCCCTGATGTCCTGGCCAATATTTATCCCTCAACAAACACCACTAAAAAAAATCCAGATTCCCTGGTCATTATCACATTGCTGTTTTGTGGGAGCTTGCTGCGCGCAAATTGGCAGCCGCATTTCCTACATTACAACAGTGACTACACTTCAAAAAGTACTTCATTGGCTGTAAAGTGCTTTGGAGTGTGCTGAAAGATGCTATAGAAATGCAAGTCTTTCTTTCATTATAACATGTTGTGGCATCATACACTTCAATAGCTATGAGCGCTGGCATTATAATTAACTACTGGCAGATGTTTGCCTTCACTGATCTGTAGGTCTGTTGGTCGGTGTTACCTGTGTTAGGACAGTATTACTGGCTGTTCAACCAGGACAGTCCAGCTTTCACTGAGTCACAGAGGACAGTAGCATTCACAGACATGTACTCGACACACAGCATCATGAATTCAGTGTACATGGGCCTGTGTGTGCAGAGTGGCCTTCTACACTCCAGAGGAAGCCCATCCCGGCTGTGCAGCCAGTGAAAACAGGCCCGTACAATTGACGTACTTTACGAATGCCATCTCCAAGAATCAGGATTTATGCCACAAACCAGATAAAATGGTGGTTATAGGAGATGCCTTACTGTGCCTGCTAGGATCTGAACTTCAGTCTCTCAGCTTGGTGTCCAGTTCCTAGTATTATAGCAGTATCAGACCACCTGAAACTATCTAGAACTAGTCCTAAGCCTCACCAAATGACTCTCAAATCCATTGCTCATTCTATAATCTCACTCAGAGAGGCTGTAAAGATTAGATCGAGAGTGTGAAAAAATAGTATGTATGGGACGATCTTCTCAAATTGGGGTTGAGTCTTTTTGCCAGGGCGACACTGGAAGATCTCAAAGACTGCATCGATCTTGGGCTATATTTGACACTTGGTGTGAAAATGATCGCATTTCCCAGTAAAGTTATGCCTCAACTTTGGAAGTGAACGAAAGGGGGCAAAAAAAGAACCCCGCAAAATATATAAAGCTTTTAATAATTTGCAGTTACGACCGACCTCTCCTGCTTAATTCAGTTCCACCATTTATTTCGATTAAATCCAAAGAAAGACCCTTTGTGCAAATGGAGCCTCAAATTGAGAGTTGATGGACAATTCACTATTTAAAGCAATCACAGCCTAGGGGTCAAAGTCCTCAAAATGATCTTGTGAGGCTCTGGGATCCTCCAGATTTGCTTGAGGTACTGCAGCTGGATATTTGCATTAGCTTTTGAATTTGCAGTTGATTTTCAAACAAAGAAACCTTACCAGTATAAATGACTGGGGGCTAGATTTTCAGTCGCTTGCGCCAGCAGTTAGCGCCTTAAGAGAAGTGATTTTCGGGCGCTATGCGTGTAGCGCCCGGGCGCAGCGCAGTTTGCGCCCCGCCCCAAATTAAGTTGCCCGTTAGCGCCGGCGCAAAGTTTAGCGCCCGCCCGGATGCGCGCGCAGAAAATGACGTCACATCCTCGTGCAACGCCCTTTGTGCGCCCCGATTCCAAACTTCAGTCGGACCGCCCCATTGTGCGGCTGGCGGCCGGAGCGTTTGGAAAAAGGAACGCAACACAACCAGCGCAGGCCCCGGGGGGCGCAAATTAAAGGGGACGTGCTCTCCAGTATAAAGGCCAGCCTTTTTTCAGAAAACACTCTTGTGCAACGCTTTTCTGGAGACACAACAAGGAGGATAGCTAACTGGTTTCAAGCAGCAAGAGCCAGGTATTTTTGGACTCAGGCCAGAGCGCTGCAAGTGGCCTTTTGGAAATTAGCGTGTTTGCCAGGATTTGATGGGGGTTGCATGGGGTGCCAACGCGGAGCTGCAGCTCCATGTCCGTAGGGCTCGCAGACGCATTGTGAGAGGGGCAGCCCTGGCTAGAGGCAGAGGGGGCTACAGGCGTTGGCCACGTAGGCCTTACCCAGTCAGGCTATACCGCCAGCAGCGCTCCTACCTAAACATGAGTGCCGCGCGATGTGTTAAAAGGCTCCGATTCCGAAAGGAGGTGATTGCAGAGATCTGCCACCTGCTTCGCCGAGATCTGCGGCCAAAGCTCAGGTGCAGGACGTCTCTGTCGGTGGAAGTGAAGGTGACGGTGGCATTGAACTTCTATGCCACCGGCTCCTTCCAATACGCTGCTGGGGACATAGCAAACATCTCCCAGTACGGCGCGCATCGCTGCATCCGCCAGGTGACCGAAGCACTGTTCAGAAGGAGAAGCCAATTCATCTCCTTCCCCATGGCCCTGGAGAGCCAGCATCAGCGCGCATTGGGATTTTCCAGACTCGGGGAATTCCCCTTGGTGCAGGGCGCCATTGACTGTACGCATGTGGCTTTGCGGGCCCCTCTGGAGCATGGCGAGCAGTATCGCAACAGGAAGGGCTACCATTCTCTGAATGTGCAGCTGGTCTGTGACCACAAGCAGCGCATCATGGCAGTCAATGCCAGCTTCCCAGGCAGCAGCCACGATGCCTTTATCCTGCGGCAGAGTACTGTGCATGACATGTTCCAGGCACAGCCTCCCCCAAGAGGATGGCTACTCGGGGACAAAGGCTATCCTTTGTGCACCTGGCTCATGACCCCGCTCCGCGCGCCCAGGACCGCTGCTGAAGAGGCCTACAACGAGAGCCATCAAACCACCCGCAACATCATCGAGCTAACTATTGGGGTCCTCAAGCAGCGGTTCCGCTGCCTTGATCGCTCCGGAGGAGCTCTCCAGTATTCGCCGGACCGGGTCTCCCAATTTGTGGTGGTTTGCTGCATGCTACACAACCTGGCTATCCGCAGGACTCAGGCACTGCCACCTGACGTTGGACCAGCACCTCAGGAGGAGGAGCAGGAGGAGCATGAGGAGGAGGAGGAGGAGGAGCAGGAGTACGTTCCCAGGAGGGAGCGACCAGGGCCAAGGGCCGCACGACGCCACCTTATTACACGGTACTTCTAAGCCCCCTGTCAGGGAATGGCCAGGGGCCATGAGGGAAGATGAATGCAGCCGCTCCACAAGCCCTCAGCCGGCGAAGCCAACAAGCACTAAGAAGAACAACCATGGAGACTGCATGAATAAAGATAATTTTTTATTACACAAAAATGAAAAGCCCTTCCCACATGAATCCCCAAAAACAATAAACGGGCCCCACAAAAAGCCCAACAAACGACTCACTCCCACAAACTGGGGAGGAGTCACTCCACCTTTCTTCAAACCGGGCCTCAACGTCGGCCTAACGCAAAAAATAAGCCCTCCAAAAACACAACCATGGGCAAAATAAAGATGGCCACCGCCATATAAAAGGAAAGCTGCCCACACCCTCTACTGAGTGGCCCGCGAGGGCGAGACCTTGCCCAGCCTTTTGCCTCCCCTGCCCGGCCTGCTGCTCCTTCGCAAGCTCTGCCCAGTGGCTGCTGCGAGGCTGGGGGAAGGCGCCTGAGGCTCAGATGCCCTTCCGCCAGATGCCGCTGGGGGGCGGCCTACACGGCGTTTGGGCCTCGAGGGGCCGTCTGCTGAGTGGCGCACCTGAGCCTGGCCACCATCAGCTGCAGCCGCTTGCCCTTGACGCCCCAGTGGGGGAATGGCGGCGACGGATGGCGCAATGTGGGCCAGCTGGCGTCTGGGATGCGCTGGCTGGTGCTGTGGCGCGGTGGCACTCGGCCGGGCCTGCACTGCAGGATCCGCAACAATCAGCCGAGGGGCGGCTTGCTGGGATGGTCCAGCGCGGCGGCTGCCCTGGCGATGCCTGCCTGAGACAGCGCGTGTGGCAGCAGTGAGTGCCCCTGTGGTCCTGCTGTGCGCGCGCATCACAGCCGCCAGGGTCTTGACGGCATCAGTCAGCATGCGGCCACTCGCGGCAGTTGCTGCCCCGAACTCGCGCACACTGGTCGCCAGCGACTCGATGGCCTCAGGCATGCGCCCCACCACGCTCATGAGCTCCGTGTGGCGCCGGTCCGAATCCTCGGCCATCTTATCCAGCTTCCGCACCTCCTCCGAGGTGAAGGTGTCCGGACTGGAGTCGCGACTCTCCCGCTGGGGAGGAGGGGGCCGAACTAGGGGACCCTTGCCGCGTTGGTGGCGGCGAGTGTGCCGAACAGCAGCACTCCCCTCTGATCCTTCCCCCCTTTGGCACTCGTCCAGTGAGGAGGTGTCAAGCATTTCCTCCTCTCCTGCGGGACGTGACTGTTCCCCCGAAGGTCCGGCTTGCTCCTCCTCCTCCTCCTCGTCGGAGGTGCTGTCACTGGCAGCTTCAGGGTCCTGGTCGTCACCAGCTGAAAGCAGGAATGCACAAGAGTAGCTTCAGAGTGAGGAGACAGCATCAGCGAGGGAGTTAGGACTGGTGGCATTCAGCGCATTGGTGGGACAGTGGCAAAGGAGGTAGCTCAGATGGGCCAGTGCGACGCGAGAGGGCCAAAAGGCGAGGTCCTTACCATTGCCGGGCAGTGGAGGGTCGGATACTCCGCACGCTGTGGGGACAATCACACGGGCTCCCATTAGCACACACACGCGCTCCTCCAGCCGAGTGAGCTTCTGCAGCTTGGCGCGGCCACCCCTGGCACGCGCCTGGCGATTAAACGCTACTTTAGCCTGCAAGAGAAAGGACGGGCTGTAAGTGCGCAGTGAAGCCCTGATGTAGTGTGCACTGCCTCCCATGGTGGAATAGCGTGGACAGAGTGAAGCCCTGATGTAGTGTGCACTGCCTCCCATGGTGGAATAGTGTGGACAAAGTGTAGAGTGCCGAATGGCCATGTGATGCTCATGACTGTCCCAATGCTGCTGGCAGAGGACTGGCCAATAGGACTTTCAGCTCCCTTTGCCCATCATGTCAGGTGTGCATGCAAGAATGAGGAGGAGACTGGAAAGGCTACTCACCTTGACAATCCTGGTCAGGTCGTTGTATTTTTTACGACATTGTTTGTGGGTCCTGGGGGCATCGCCGGTGAACGTCACCCTCTGGGCGATCTGCTTCCAGGCTTTGGTGTAGCCGTGGTGGGTTGGCTTCCTCCCACTCTCTGGGAACAAGATCTTGCGCCTCACCTCCAGAGCTGTGACCATTATGTCCAGATCACCCTCTGAGAAGCGCAGGGCACGCTGACGGGCCTTCTCTGGCGTTGCCATGACTCCCTGGGGCTGAGCAGCAGTGTTGAGGCCTCTTTGCAAGGCTGCAGTGTGCAGGGCGTGGCAGCAGACCAATTTGTCCCTTCCCCCTTTAAGAGCTGGTCGGCGCCACGGGATCTGCTGTCAGTCCAAAAATGACCGCACCTGCGCTGCGCCCCGCCTGGGCGCTATCCCTCTGGACCGCCGGCTTAGCGCCTAAAGATAGGAGTGGAACGCCTCTTTTAGCGCTCCACCAATCTCTTAGGGCAAAGCCACTGAATTTCCGGCAACGGGGCGCTACTTTTGGGCGGGCGCTAACTTCGGGCGGGCGCTAAGGTTAGCGCCCCAAAACTGTCTATACTGAAAATCTAGCCCTGGGTTGTGTAATATATACTCTAGTTTCTAGTCATAGCTATTTAAAAAAAAATCTAGCTACCTGGCATGAATATGGTGATTTACATCAAAGTGGTGTTAAATGGTGGCGCAAATGTCCTTGTTGTTTTATATTGCGAGGCAAAGCACGACACGTGTGTCCTATCTTCTTCTTCTTCTCTTCTTAGGCAGTCCCTCAGAACCGAGGATGACTTGCTTCCACATTAAAAATGAGTTCGCAGGTGACTGATGAGTCCAATGCGGGACCTACAGTCTCTGTCACAGGTGGGGCAGACGGTGGTTGAAGGGGTGGGTGTGAGGGGTGCTTGGGTTGACGTGCGCTCCTTGCGCTGCCTGCGCTTGGCTTCCGCTTGCTCCCGGCGAAGAGACTCGAGGTGTTCGGCGCCTTCCCGGATGCTTCTCCTCCACTTTGTGCGGTCTCGGGCCAGGGATTCCCAGGTGTCGGTGGGGATGTTACACTTTTTCAAGGAGGCTTTGAGGGTGTCTCAGCCGTGAACTTGCGCTGCGTAGAAGGGAGAGCGTTAACCCTCAGAGAGGACTCTCGGGTCTGATCCTCTTCAGATCCAATTCGAGTCTCTTGCTCATCCCCCCGGTTTCCATCGCGCCATCATTGGCGGCCGTGCCTTCAGCCGCCCAGCCCCCCTAAGCTCTGGAATTCCCTCCCTAAACCTCTCCGCCTCTCTCTCCTCCTTTAAGATGCTCCTTAAAACCTCCCTCTTCGACCAACCTGTCCTGATATCTCATTCTCTGGCTCTGTGTCAAATTTGTTTGATGGCGCTCCTGTGAAGCGCCGTGGGACGATTTACTGCGTTAAAGGTGCTATTTAAAAAGCAAGTTGTTGTTGTTGTTGTTGAGCATTGCATGCGGTCTTCCCCGGTATAAGGTATTTTGATAGACTCAAGGCATCGACCATGCACTCAAATACAAATGTACTTTACAACAACAGGGGGGAGAGCGTTCTTCTACATGTGAATCTCATTCCTCGAATTAAGCGAAAAACAGCAGAACCTTGAGGCACACAATCTGGAACATGTTTTTCCATCCGTGCTTTCTTGTGCTTTGACTAGGCCGTGAGGGTCAGTGAACATAAGGCCTTGAAAAATCACTTGTTTGAAATTTCACCCTTGCCTTAAAGGCATCCTCCTGGAAGCCAGTCTCAGTGTAATTCTAGTACCAGGGAGCAGCCGTTCTCAATCCTATAGATCTAAACGATTGGGTCAATGAATCCTCAGAGGGTCCACCTATAAGATCAGCAAACGGTACATGTGCCTGGATCAAGGAAAAAAACGCATAATTCGTTTATCAAGAAACTATGGTGGAGAAATTCATTACAGCCCCGTTTGGGGCACTAACTTATCAAAGTTGAGAAAATTAGCGCCAGGTGCTAATGCTTCTCAGCTTTTAAAAAAATTCAGTTTTGCGCTCCAGGAAGGAAGTTGAGCGCTAAATCAAGCACTTCGCTTCATTCCTGGAGCGCATCAGGCAGCAGGCGGGGCGGTAGGTGAGCAGCGCTGAACACTGGGCCGTGCAGCGCTGCCGCGTTGGAAGGCTCCTCCCCTCCCTTAAAGGGGAGGGGCCATCGCTGCAGGCTCTGCAAGGGGAAAATTTGCTTTGGTCCCCGACGGCAGCCGTGATCCGGCCTGATCAGCCCGATGCACTGCAGCAGAGTGCCGGGCTGATCGAGCGCTGGGGATGAAACAAAAATAAAACCGCAAAGAGCATTTCAGGTTTTATCTTTAACCTACCTCGGCCAGCTCGGCTTTAAGTATGGCCCCCCGAAGAGCCCGGCCTCCCGATCAACGCCACCTGCAGCTGTCGGTGTCATTGCCCGGCGATGCTGCAGGGGGCAGAAGTTAATTTCGGGTCCGGGGCGCGACCGGGGTGATGCGCAGCCGGATGATGTCACGATCTCCGGGCGCAAGAGATCATGGCGCTAAGGGTTACCACCACCGCTAACTGCCAGGTGAATTTCACGGGTGGCGGTAACATCGCCGCACCCTGGCGGTAAGTTCTTAGCGCCCCGTTACCGCCCCCCGGAGGAGCTAACGGGAGGCGCTAAGGCACCGAATTTCTAGCCCATCATGACTTTGTGTTAACTGGTATCAGGTTCTGTAAACTGCTGGTAATAAAAAACAATCTTCCAATTCTTTGTGCAAAAGCCCATTTAATCATTCAATCGGCACTATAGCCTCAACAAGCACGACAGAAAACATAAAGAATAATTTTACAAGTGTGCTACTTCTGTCTCTCAATGACCCTGACAGTCCCACAGGTGGGATTTATTTCTGTCGCCATATACCACACTGTTGGAGGAGTGCTAAGGGCTTCCTCCTGCCAGCCTCAAAAGTGCAGTACAGTGTGGGGGTCTGTAGTAAACCTTAGCAAGCTCACCTTCAAGACGTGGTGTCGCCTCCATTTTTCTTTGTCTCAAACTCCATACAACTGCAGCCATCTTCTTGGCTGTCCCTGAAGCTACCTCATGGAACCCCCTATGATGATTGTCCCAATAACCTTTATTTCAGCTAGAAGACAACAGCTGGCGAATCGCACCATGCACCGTGCAGCATGCATCTTTGAGCATATGCATGCAGATTTCCGTGTGCACCCTCTCCCACAGTGGAGCTAATCTCTGCACGGCCTTGCCCCTCCCTATCTCTGTAACCTCCTCCAGCCCTACAACCATCCGAGATCTCTGCGCTCCTCCAACTCTGGTCTCTTGCTCATCCCCCGATTTCCATCGCCCCACCATTGGCAGCCGTGCCTTCAGCTGCCTAGGTCCTAAGCTCTGGAATTCCCTCCCTAAACCTCTCTACCACTCTCTCCTCCTTTAAGAATCTCCTTAAAGCCTACCTCTTTGACCAAGCTTTTGGTCACCACCCTGCTATCGCCTGATGTGGCTCGGTGTCAAACCTTGTTTTATGACACTCCTGTGAAGCGCCTTGGGACGTTTTACTACGTTAAATGCGCTATATAAATACAAGTTGCTACCAAGCAGTATAACTGAGCATTGTGCAGCAACTCCACTTCACAATGGTACTGATCCCACACCAGCATTGCTAATGCAAATGTGGGCAGAAATGTGCACAGCATTCAAAAGTGGATAATTTGGGAAACATGTTATACTTGGATCAGTATTTGGTATTGAAGTGTTATGCTTGGATCAGGAATTCTATTCAATGGGAGGGAATGGGAAGTGGTTTGGTGTGTTGGAATTCTATACTTGGATTAGGTATGTATCTGTATCTGTGTATTGAGATGACTGCGCTGTATTTGTCTTTCGGCACTTAACATAGTTTTACAATGTGTCAGGCTTTTGAAAGTGAAATCTTCTCTGTGCATTTTTCAGAATTATATCCAGTCCTTATCTGTGAGCAGCCAAGACATATGCCGACGTTTTGCCTTTTCGACGCGGGACTGCAATATTATTTTGACCGCTTTTATCATAATGGATCCAGGACTGTGCGAGCAAAAGGTGACGTGAAGCAGATCCCTGTCAAAGAGATTCGCTCCTCACAGAGAAAGGTACTTGCCAGTACTCTAGGCACTGCCTGGGAAATCAATGTTCCAAAATGCCGATCTACACAAAAAAGCTGCTAGCTCTGAGAATGAAGTTGGACAATGTTACCCCCAACTGCAAACAGGTTCAAAAAAGAAAGAAAAAAAGGAAGAATTGTATTTATATAGCACCTTTCATGACCTCAGGATGTCCCAAAGCACCTTACAGCTAATGAAGTACTTTTTGAAGTGTAGTCACTGTTGTAATGCGGGAAATGCGGCTGCCAATTTGTGCACAGCAAGCTCCAACAATCGGCAATGTGATAAGGACCAAAGAATCATTTTTTGTGAGGGGATAAATATTAGCCAGAACACCAGGGTAACTCTCTTGCTCTTCTTAGAAATAGTGCCGTGGAACCTTTTATATCCACCCGAGAGAGCAGGTGAGGCCTCGGTTTAACATCTCACCCAAAAGATGGCACCTCCAACGGTGCAGCACTCCCTCAGCGCTGCACTGGAGTGTCAGCCTTGATCTTTTGTGCTGCAAGTCTCTAGAGTGGGACTATGAGCCTACAAACTTCTAACTCAGAGGCAAGAGTGCTACCAACTGACACAGCAGGTTCAGAATCTAATTCTGGCATTTTGTAACAGCACACACCTGCAAGGACTGACGCAAAGTGTAACATTGGCTGTTGGAGACACCGCTGGTGACACAACTGGGCAGAAGTACAAACACACTCAATACGTGGCCAGCTAAAAGTTGCCAGTGAGTGCCATGGCAACACAGAGGGGTGGAAGTCAAGATGTTGCCCTTCACCATATGGGCAGGAAGCAACAACCATGGCCACCGATCACCTTTTTTATTCAGGGGACAGGAAGGAAAGGAATTGGTCTGGGATTCAATTGCTTCTTTTCTCTAAAATTGTGCAGCTCCCAAACTGTGAGAATCACAAAAGAGTCCTCCAGACTTGGCTTAAATGTTTTGAGCCAATTTACAGCGATAACTGAAGATCAGATTTGGCTAGAAGTTGGCTGAATATTGACCTCCATTTGTCGAATTTCTCCCGGCTGGGATGAGGCCTACCTCAGGCTGTGGTCATGCCGCAGTGTGGGTACAGAAGTGGACAGCCCCCATCTTTGTAACCTGCCGCTAGACTGCTAACTCGAATTCTGAGGCATTCCCCTCCACCACCCTCACCGCCCGCCCTCCCCCCAAATGTCACCTTGTGCACTGTTGAACAACTCTTCTGTAACACCTGCTATTTGGACAAAACCTGCCTCTGTACACGCAGATATGCATGCTGCACGTCAATGCAACACCTCACATGCAGACACTATTTAAAAAAAAACGATGAATATTTAGTTATGATGCTAGTCTCTAAATTAAAGGGAGCATCGCCACCAAGTATCTCCACATGGACTTGAATGTGGAGCTCAGATTACAAAAGCTCTCAGTATGAGCAAAGGTGCAGACGAGTGGCGCACGGGTAACATACAGTACAGAGCTACCTTGTGCCACTTATACCTTGGTCTTCTTTTACAACAATTTGTATGTACATAGTGCCTTTAATGTAGTAAAATATCCCAAGGCGCTTCACAGGAGTATTATAAGACAAAGAAAATTGACACCGAGCCATATAAGGAGAAATTAGGGCAGGTGACCAAAAGCTTGGTCAAAGAGGTAGGTTTTAAGGAGCATCTTAAAGGAGTAAAGAAGGTCAAGAGATTGAAAGGTTTAGGCAGGGAATGCCTAGGCAACAGAAGGCACAGCCACCAATGGAGCCCAGTGTCCCAGATCCAGCTCTTGCCGTTTATACTGTTAAATCCCTTTTCAGTAGACAGCCAGCAGACTTTACGGAAACCAGATTTTACGTATATAATTTACAGCACAGAAACAGGCCATTCGGCCCAACTGTTCTGTGCTGGGGTTTATGCTCCACTCGAGCCTCCTCCCAGCCTACTTCATCTAAACCTATCAGCACATCCTTTTATTCCTTTCTCTCTCGTGTACTTATCTAGATTCCCCTTAAACGCAACTATGCTATTCGCCTCAACTACTCCATGCGGTAGCAAGTTCTACATTCTAACCACACGCTGGGTTAAGAAGTTTCTCCTGAATTCCTTATTAGATTTATTAGTGTCTATATTATATTTATGACTCCTAGTTTTGAAATCCCCCCACAAGTGGAAACTTCTTCTCCACGTCTTCCCCATCGAACTTCTTCATAATTTTAAATACGTATATCAGGTCACCCCTCGGCCTTCTCTTTTCTGGAGAAAAGAACCCCAGCCTGTTCAAGTCTTTCCTGATAGTTATAACAATAGTATGAATGCATTGGGGAGACCAAACGCAGATTGGGTGACCGCTTTGCAAAACACCTCCGTTCAGTCCGTAAGGGGGACCCCAAGCTTCCAGTCGCTTGTCACTTTAATTCTTCGCCCCATTCCCACTCAGATCTCACCGTCCTCGGCCTCTTGCATTGTTCAGCGTAAGTTCGAGGAACAGCACCTCATCTTTCGATTAGGCACTCTACAGCCCTGTGGACTCAACATAGAGTTCAACAATTTCAGATCATAACCTCAGCTCCTATCATATATATATTTTTTATCCACACTTTTTGTCTGTGCCTTTTTATCTTCTACCCAACATAGCAGCTGTCTTTCATTCTGGCAGCGCAGTTCACACTTCATCACTTAACCTGTCCCATTACCATCTCCTTTTGCCTTGAATATCTCTTAATGGCCCAGAAATTCAGCTCTCCCCGGGTGAGTACCCACGCCCGTAGGCCGAATGGAATTGCTGGTTTCCTGCATGCACTGCGCATGCGCGGGAAACCGGCACTTCCGATCCTCTGAACGAAGAGGTTCAGAGGTTGAATGCGCGCGCAGGGGAGGCTGCGCGTGCGCTTTGAACTTAGTTTTTTTTTACAGGTTTTCACACGAGGTTAAGCCTGCAGGATATACACATTTAAAAAGCGGGCGTAAGGCTTGCTTTTTGCAAGGTAAGTGGTCAATTAATTAAAATTAAAACATTTTTTCCACAGGTTTATTATTTTTAAATACTTTAAAGCAAGGTAAGTTTATTTTTAGCCCCGTTATAATATAAAATTATTTTTTTCAAAAATTTAAATTATTGTTTATAATAGTTATTTAATGTAATTTATAGTTTATTTAAAAAGTGTGATTTAAAAAAAAATGTATTTGAAGGTTTACTGCTATTTTGGGCCCGGAGTATTTATAAGTTTTGACAGGTCTTCCTGTCAATCTTATGAATGGGCTTTTCCCTCCTCCGATTGGCTGCCCATGGCCCACGTGATCCCAGGGGATGCATCGCACTAACTACGCCCCTGGGACACACAAGCACAGCGCGCCGGCAGCTGGGCCAGGCCCCGGAGCGGAATTCCACGGGGCCCTACAGCTCAACTGCCAGCACGCAAGGTAAGTGCAGGTCGGGGGCTTGCACCCGCGGGAAGCCCCCGACCCGAATTTCTGGGCCAATGTCTCTTTAATTCTCCTGCCTTTTATCCTATCACAGACCTTCCCTTTTGTTCTTTCATCCACTTCCCCATTTCCCAGCCCCTAAACTTGCTTTAAAATCTGTTCCATTTCCTGCTTTTTTCCAGTTCTGACGAAAGGTCATCGACCTGAAATGTTAACTCTGTTTCTCTCTTCACAGATGCTGCCTGACCTGCTGAGTGTCTCCAGCATTTTCTGTTTTTATTACAGATTTCCAGCATCTGCAGTATTTTCTTTTTGTATGAATGCTGGGAGCTGTCTCACTGATGCCAATCCAATTTTTTTTTAAACGATATAAAGGGTCCTTGTAACACCTTTCAAGATTTTATGCTCATGGCATGTTTCTTGATGCACATACTTTTTCAATGCAGGCTGATCTGTGGAACTAAAAGGTGATATTTGCTCTGATTTATTTCAGAGCATGTTGAGGCATCCTTTATAAATATTTGCTTTACATTTTGTTAATCTAGAGCGGCATATCACAAATCGCATACAATACCCAAGGCTTGTTTCTTAAGGATATGCAACAAACCAATTAAAAAAAACAAGTTAACAGATTCAGATGCAGCTTAACAATGGAAGGAATTTAATTTTCACATCAAAGAAAATGACTCGCCCTTTACCTGCCCCCAACAGTGCTCCTTGAAGTTAATTGTCTCCACTTTATTTGAATGCTCTAATTGTCAGCAATTAGCTGCTTCATTATCCGATACTCAGTGCTATTTGATTGAGACGTTTACCGACTGGGTCTGGCGAAAGGAAGGCAAATGTTCCCTACAAATTTGCTAATAATTTGAAGTTACTATTTAACCCGCTGAATGGCTTTTCATTCACACTTTTTGGGCAGTTTGCAGTTGTCACGTATAAAGCTGCTCCTCCTCCTGCTGCTAGGAACAACAAACAGACAAACAGCGTGTAAACAAACAAGAATTCTTTTCCTGAAAACTGATTCTCCTGATGTTGGCATTTGTGGAATTTGATAAACCACCCACTCTGCTCCAGTCTGGTTGTGTCTCTCCTCAAGCCTCTTCCCCTTTCATCTGTATTCTCAAAAGACAAGCACAATGTTAATGAACTGCTGAAGTACTGCAAACAGCTTGGTTGAGAAGCTATGGCTGTCTTTTTTTGTTGTTGCGCTCGAGTTATTCGGTAGGCTTTACTTTTTGGGAGTCCGAAAGGATTAGCACTTTGTTTTGACTTTAGAAGATAGCAAAGCAATGCAAATAGTTCCCAGCTAATTTATGTTTGAGAACAAACTCCTGATCACCCTCATATCCCTCTTGCACAGAGTATCCAGCTTCAGCCATCTATACGATAGCAAAATACTGCAGATGCTGGAAATCCAAAATAACAACAGAAAATGCTGGACAAAGGGTTCACCCGAAACGTTGACTCTATTTTCTCTCCACGGATGTTGCCTGGCCTGCTGAGTTTTTCCAGCATTTTCCGTTGTTATTTCTCCGAACTGTTCTGTCGATAAATGCGTTGCCTGGCGCTGTACTGAGTATCCCAGACCAGAAAGGTGCCAGGTTCAGTGCCCAGTCTATGCCCAAGTTACCTGTATATAGCTGGGGCAGGCACTATAATTATCCTCAGTGTCTCGAGGTTAAGGAAGGGGCGAGATCAGTCTGTAGAAAAGATAGCACCTTTCATGACCTCAGGCTGTCCCAAAGCGCTTTACAGCCGACAACGTACTTTTTGAAGTGTAGTCACTGTTGTAATGTAGGAAATGCAGCATCCAATTTGTGCACAGCAAGCTCCCACAAACAGCAATGTGATCATTGACCAGATACTCTGTATTAGTGGTGTTGATTGAGGAGTGAATATTGGCTATGAACTCTGGGGATAACTCCCCAGCTCTTCTTCAAAATAGTGCCATGGGATCTTTAACATCCACCTGAGAGAGCAGACAGGGCCTCGGTTTAATATCTCATCCGAAAGACGGCACCTCCGACAGTGCAGCACTCCCTCAGTACTTGCATTGGAGTGTCAGCTGAGATTTATTGTCCTCAAGTCCCTGGAGTGGGGCTTGAACCCACAACCTTCTGACTCAGAGGCGAGAGCGCAACCAATTGAGCCACGGCCGACATACTGCCAGCCAGACACTCCTGCTGAAAAATGCACGTGTGTGGATCGGCAGGATCAGCTCGATTGTTGCTGCCCTCCTCGCCCAAATGAGCTGCTGATACACACTGACCAGACTCAACAATGAGAAATGAGGGTCCAGCTCCTGCTACATTTACTGCTAACACCACACCTGCTCAAACTGCTGATGCCTTTTCCAGCTGAGGCTTTGCAAAGATTTGTGTCAGCATTTGTGGGCATGCATTTTACTCACCTTCGTGTGCATGCATCTCCTGTGCTGCCACCTTACAGTACACCTTCATGCCTTACCTTTGTGCCCTACTTTTAAGCATTGCACCTTTTTCCTGAATCCCCTACCAGGTCTTCCCAGTTGGGATGGGATATTGTTGACGCTGCTTGTCACGAGCCCCTTCTTTGCCTTTTAGGGTGATGCTCCGCCCCATCCAACAGGTCCTCGTGTCGCTCCATTGCTGGCCTGAAATTTCCTGTGAGAGGCGCAACCCGGAAGTCACAACTGAAATTCAGCCCATTCCTGCGCCAGCTCTGCCAATTCAAGTTGCGCTCAAATTTCCTGCCAATCTCAGTAGCACACACCCGAACGTAAAAACGGGCGTAAAATCAGCGTAAACCATCGGGGCCCAAGGAAAGCGCCAAACTCACGCCGTATATTTCTTCTTTAAGTATGAAAATTTAAGATTTAACTCATTCAAGACTCATTCAGGCACAGCGTCTTTAAGAATCTGCAAGATGACTTATACCGATGCCGTAAAATTCCATTCAAAGAAACAGAAAATGCCGAGCCGGTCTCAGTGAGGAGAAATTTTTTGTTGTTGTAAAAGCACTCGAAAAATTGCAATAAAACACCAGAAAAATGAGGCTGTTGCCTGCTGAGCCTAAAAATCTGGTCGTAATTTGGAGAGAGCCTCTGAGCAAGTGCAAATACAGGACACTCACGTATAAAGCTCTGCGACCTGGGGGGAGGGGCTGTTATTTTGTTTGGAGATGCGTTCGGCCGGAGGGGTCGCTAGGCGATCGTAAAAGATCGAAGAGATTTTGGGCCTTTTTGCACTTCGTAACTCACGCCCAAAACGGCGGCATCTTTTCGGCCACATATTTGCTTTGCGCCTCGATTGCGCGTGTCTCCGGGCACGAGGGTGAAGGCCATTAAAGGACACCGTGCTTACCAGCCCCCGCAGGGCCCCGTCGCTAAATTGGCATTTTCGCTTTCAGCAGTTCGGACGTTTTCTTCAACGGCCGTGCAATCCACAGCTGGATCATTGAACCTTTTGGCATTCACACTGGTCAAGTCGCTTGTTAAGCTGCGTCAAAGGATCATCGTTGCTGCTGCGATTGGCTGGCACTCATTGGGCAAAGCAGCAAAATCGCGTCCCCACAAGTCACGCGTTTGAATACCTGTGCTTTTGTTACTGTTGGAGAAAAGTGCGGTTCTCTGTCATTTTTAGGGAAGCTAATGCGTGTGCATGGAGGAACTCTCGAAAAGGGAGAACGGTAGTAAAATACCTCGAAAAAGGTAGAAGACCTGAAAAAAACATTGCACATTAACTGATGCTACATGAATACTTTGCCCCATATTTCAAGGGACAGCTAAAGAACCCAAGTGACAAGAGGACTAAGCTACCACATTCCTAACTGAGTTACTCCTCCTCCTCCTCACACACTATTAAACACTGGCTCCTTACATTGCTGCGACCAAAGAAGCAAAAATGCGCTGGTTTAATACTGAGAATAAATGACGCATTTGCTCCCTCACCTAGTCTGGCTACAAGACGCACCTCCCGCCAAGCACAATGTGCACTGCCACATCATGGGCCAACATTTGGCCCAGAAGCGAAATGTAAGAATTGCCGAAAGGTTTTACATTTTTTAAAAATAAATGGCACATTTAAATTTTTGTCAAAGGCCTTTGGAGCGTTTCTCGATCTGTGTCAGTGTTAGCTACCCTCCTTTTTTAAAAAAAAGTTTAATGAGTGAACTAACCGATTAAAACAGCTCATTTCCAGATTGGGTGGGTGGGGAGAGGCGTTGTAGGAGCTTTTAAAGGGGCACCGACTTCATTTGCAAACCATCAGTTGTCGGGAGGAGGAATTTTCACCGCGGTGTCGTAATGCAACAGCGATGCGACGGCGTAGCGATGTGATTCGCGCCATTCCGTCGTGCATTTCCAAAACAAATGATAAAAGGGACTGAATTTTTTGACGCTGGCCCTTTAATTCAGACAGCCGTCACACCGACACTTCCTCGGATCCCGCAGCCTTATTTGCATATATTTGCAACTGGATGTTTCTGAATGAAGCGGCATTGTTTAGCTTAGGGATAGTTTATTCAGGACAGGTCCAAATGAACTGTCTCCATGTAAATGGCTTTGTATTAGCAGGAAGTCAGCTGGAGGTCCATGTCTTCCACATATAATCTATCACAGGAGATCCTGCTCTCCCAGACCTACCCTCAGGCACTTTCTGGAAATCTTTAGGTTTGCCTTGACTGTAGATGCTGTCTTACCACCTCCAAGGTTTGGTCATCACAAAGCCTACAAGCCTCCCTGATACATATTATGTCCCTCTTATTGCTTGGCTGTTACCCACATCTTAACAATATAGGACTCAAGATCTTTCTTTTGACTCAATTTTGCGTCGTCTATGGTCCGACAAACAACATTTTTTACACACGCTAGGCTAAATGCTATGAGTTGGTAAATACTATGAACTACCTTCAGTTACCTACATGGTTTAAATCTATTCTCTGTGTAGGGATATTTTCGCCCCTCTAGCACATGTATACAATGAAGCACATTTTTTACAATGAGACAGGATGTTTTTAATTACCTAGAATAGGAAATAGTTTGTTGCAGTGCACTGTAATTATAAGGGATGTGCCGTTATTTGATATTTCAGTGGGATTTAACCATATATGTATCACAGTGTTTAAGTTATGCACTTTTCTCCATTTTATTATGTTAGCTCTCACCACTTATACTTATGTTTTCATAGGACATAATAAATTATGCCAAATTATAAACACTACACAGGATATGAGAAAAAACCCCATTAAATCACATTAACTTGAAGCTATGACTACAAATTACTTCAATCAGAACGCAGTGATATATATGTTACAAAGAATCGGAGTGGGTGCTTTCACCCGCAGTGGTTTAGTTGATAAGTGCATAGCACAGTGGGAAATGGACGAGCTCAGGATGCTCCCAGTTGCTAGGTTAGTTGATCTGAGCCAAAAGGGCAACAAGGATGCTACAATTAGCACCCCTGTTGTGAGGGAGGGGGAAAAATCCACTCTTGTTCGCAGTCCAGTGATTCCGGTTCTTATTATTAACATCTCTGCCTCTCTACCTCTCTCTTCTCCTTTAAGACGCTCCTGAAAACCTACTGCTTTGACCAAGCTTTTGGCCACCTGTCACAATAGCTCCTGATGTGGCTCATTGTCAAATTGTGTCTGATAACACTCCTGTGAAGCGCCTTGGGACGTTTTACTACACGTCACCCCTGTGCTCGCTGACCGACATTGGCTCCCAGTCCAGCAACGCATCAATTTTAACATTTCCAACCTTGTTTTCAAATCCCTCCATGGCCTCACCCCTCCCTATCACTGTAACCTTCTCCAACCCTACAACTCTGCGAGATATCTGCGGTCCTCCAATTCTGGCCTCTTGCTCATCCCTGATTATAATCGCTCCACCATTGGTGGCCGTGCCTTCAGCTGCCTGGGCCCTGGGCTCTGGAATTCCCTCCCTAAGTGTCTCCGGCTCTCTACCTCTCTCTCCTCCTTTAAGACGCTCCTTAAAACCTACCGCTTTGACTAAGTTTCTGGTCACCTGTCCTAATATCTCCTTATGTGTCAAATTCTGTTTGATAACGCTCCTGTGAAGCGCATTGCGACATTTTACTATGTCAAAGGCACTATATAAATGCGAGTTGTTGTTGAACTAAAAAGAAAGACTCCCATTTTTACAGCACCTTTCACGACCACTGGATGTCCCAAAGCACTTTACAGCCAATGAAGTTCTAATTTTGAAGTGTAGTCACTGTTGTAATGTAGGAAACGCGGCAGCCAATTTGCACACAGCAAGCTCCCACAAACAGCAATATGATAATGGCCAGATTATGGCCCAGAACTTGGTGTCGGGGGCTTGCCGCGCGTGCAAGCCCCCGATGTGCACTTACCCGGCGCGCCGACATCTGAAACCTGGCCCGCAGTGGATTTCCTGTAAGTGGCCCGGTTCAGATGTCGGCGCGCTATGCTAACCTGACCCAGCGGCGTAGTTAGTGCGATGTGCCGGCTGGGATCAGGTGAGCACTGTTCAGCCAATCAGGGGAGGGGAAACTTCATTCATAAGTTTGATAGTAAAGACTGTAAAACTCATGAAAAGTACTGCACCCCAAAACACTACTTAAACTTTAAATAAAATTTTAAAAAGCATCCCAATAATTAAATTAACTATGAATAACTTAAAAAAACTATTTTAAACAATTAATCAAATTTTTGAAAAAAATTAATTTTTTAAAAATAGGGTCTAAAACTAAACTTACCTTACAGTAGATTCTTTAAAAATAATAAACCTGTGGAAAAAAAAATTCTAAATTGTACTAAAAGACCACTTACCTGTAAAACTAAGTACTTACGTGTGGTTTTTCAATGCGTAAAAACCGGAGGCCTTTACACACGCGCAAATCTGTAAAAATACAGGAAATCCAAGTCGCACGCGCTGCCCAATACCGCGCATGCGTTCAGCCTCTTAACCCCTTGGGTCAGAGGACAGGAAATGCCGGTTTTCAGCACATGCGCTGTGCATGCTGAAAACCGGCAATTCCTCCTGGCACACGCGTGAGTACCCTGTCCGTACTCACGCGTTGTGACAGGAATTACTGGGCCATTATGCTTTAGTGATGTTAATTGAGGGATAAATATTGGCCAGGCCAAACTCCCCTACTTCTCTTTGAAATAGTGCCATGGGATTGTTTACATTCACCACAGAAAACAGACAAGGCCTCAGTTTAATGGCCCAGAAATTCTGGTCTCCACGGGTGAGTACGCACGGGGTACTCACGTGTGGGCCCGATGGAAGTGCCGGTTTCCTGCATGCACTGCGCATGCGCGGGAAACCGGCACTTCCGTTCCTCTGAACAAAGAGGTTCAGAGGTCGAACGCGTGCGCAGGGGAGTCTGCGCGTACGCTTTGAACTTACGTTTTTTTTACAGGTTTTTCCGTGAGGGTAAGTCTTTAGAATTTAGAAATGTAAAAAGCAGGCGTAAGGCCTGCTTTTTACAAGGTAAGTGGTCAATTAATTAAAATTAAAACATTTTTTCCCCAGGTTTATTATTTTTAAATATTTTAAAGCAAGGTAAGTTTATTTTTAACCCCGTTAGAATATAAAATTATTTTTTTCAAAAATTTAAATTATTGTTTAAAATAGTTATTTAATATAATTTATAGTTTATTTAAAAAGTGTGATTTAAAAAAAAAAATTATTTGAAGGTTTACTACTATTTTGGGGCCGTAGTATTTATAAGTCTTGACAGGTCTTCCTGTCAAGACTTATGAATGGGCTTTTCCCTCCTCTGATTGGCTGCCCATGGCCCACGTGATCCCAGGGGACGCATCGAACTAACTGCGCCCCTGGGACACGCAAGCACTGCACGCCGGCAGCTGGGCCAGGCCCCGGATCAGAATTCCACGGGGCCCTACAGCTCAACTGCTGGCACACAAGGTAAGCGCAGGTCGGGGGCTTGCACCCGCAGGAAGCCCCCGACCCGAATTTCTGGGCCAATGTCTCCTCCAAACATCAGCACCTCTGACAGTGCAGTGCTCCCTCAGCACAGCGCTGGAGTGTCAGCCTAGATTTTCATGCTCAAGTTCCTGGAGTGGGACTATGAACCCACAACCTTCGGTCACTCAGAGTTAAGGATGCTACCAACTGAGCCACAGCTGATACTACATGAATACATGATTTTTTTCACCATCCCATCCATCAATCAACCTGCTCATTAGAAATTCAGCATAAGCAACTTTAACCTGAGTTAGTGACTTTGGCAAAGTCCTACCTGGATTGTGGTAGGCCTTTTAATACCTTCGTCTTTCCTGACAGGAAATACCAGTCTTAAGATTATCAGAGCTCCTGCAAATAAGATAATGTAAGGTCCAACCCCACCTCTGTACACCTAGATGCCTGTAAATTCCATGCAATCAAAAACTTATATATCATTCTCTATTATGTTCAGATTTGTCTTGTAGGGCATCTGGAGATCCTTGTAACTGTGAACTTTATAGGCCCCTAATCCCAGCCATGCTGCCTTATGTAATACACGAGCAACCACATAGGGCAGTCTAAGAACTCACAATGCAGTGAAATATCTGGTAAACCTAAATAAACATATGAAATATTATTAATGTGCCAAGACTTTAAATAAGAGATGTTGGCCGGGATTCTTCTGTGCATACATCTTTAACAACAACGACACTCCTTCCTGTGTGTTTACGCTGTGCGCTGCCACTTCACACTAACCTTCATGCCTTACCTTTGCGCTCTTCTTTAAGCCATACACTTGCTAGCCTGCGATTTTCTGTCCATTCCTGATTTATGTGGCTCAGCGCCGTACTGGTTAGTAGATTTACAGCTACCTAGTTTTTTGACCTGGTATGATTACAAGCTCCCAGTTACAATTGTTTAGTGCCATTACCGTGTCTGAACAAGCACATCGCAAATATTTTCATCATGTGATGCAAGGCCACTTCGGAGGTCTCCCTTTAGGAAGTGGCTCCAACATCTCTGCAATGCTCTGGTCATTCATGAGAAAGACATACTGCAATCAGTGATGAGCTTCCTAATTGCAGTTCTCAACCTTTCCACATTGTGCATGTCAAAAGTGTCCTCGCATCTGCTGACCAAAACTCTTAACTTTTTCCTACTTCCTAGGAATATGAATAATGTTTTCACAAGCTTAAAATTCCCCGATGTTAGATAACTGGTCAGCAAAATAAACTAAACAGAATTCCAAATAATAGCAAATGTGGAATGCTTAGGATGAAGCAATTCTGAGAAATGTTGTACATTTACAAACATTTGCATGTTAAAGTCAAAACTATCATTATGCAAATAATAACATCCGTTCCCACATTGGCCTACAAAAGGATCAATGGGACTTCTACCAAGAACGTTACTGTGCCTTTTCCCTACACCCTTCAGTCTACGTTTGAAAAAGAAAACCCTTCTGAATATGGAGCTTTCTGGAGCAAGATTCCGTATGAACACGTGGGATTTGATTGAAAACCAAAATGCACCTCGTTTAGAAAATTTTTTTTTTTTTGGGCAGATGTGCAGTTTTGATACATGCATATTATTCCACTGTTGACTGGTCACACTGAACAGATGTAACCTCTCCGTCGGGAGATTGTGCCGTGACGGAGTTAACCATCTACATCAGAAAGTGTACAGAGGCTTTATATATGAACGGACAGCCAAACATCTCTTGTTGGCAAAGAAATGCCCTATAAAAATTGTACTTTAAAAGAAAAACATTGGGGGTGATTTTTACTTGGTGCGATAGTGTAAAACGGGTAATAGTGATTCGGCAGCCCAATTCACATCTCTCCCCGTTTTTCCAGTCTGAGCAGCTACTCTTAACTCCTACTCTCTGCTTTCTATTCTGTAGCCAGTTTGCTATCCATTCTGCTACTTGGCCACATGCTCTGACCTTAGTCATATGTCTACTGCACTAAAATATCGATACAACACAGCATATTTTGCTTATATATGGAATATATTGTGAATTAAGAAATATTGTCCGCACCTGGTGCTGTCACGCATGCTTTTGTTGTAAAACTCATTGGCCCAGAAATTCGGGTCCCCACGGGTGAGTACGCACGGGGTACTCACCCGTAGGCCCAATGGAAGTGCCGGTTTCATGCATGCACTGCGCATGCATGGGAAACCGGAACTTCCGTTCCCTTAAAGGAAGGGGTTCAGAGGTGGAACGCGTGCGCTGGAGAGGCAGCGCGTACGCCTGGAACTTCCATTTTTTTTGCAGGTTTCTCCGGGAGGGTAAATCTCCAGGAGTTACACATATAAAAAGCAGGCGCAAGGCCTGCTTTTAACAAGGTAAGTGGTGAATTAATTAAAATTAAAACATTTTTTCCACAGGTTTATTATTTTTAAATACTTTAAAGAAAGGTAAGTTTATTTTTAGCCCCGTTAGAAAATGTAATTAATTTTTTCAAAAATTTAAATTATTGTTTAAAATAGTTATTTTATATAATTTATAGTTATTTTAAAAATGTGATTTTAAAAAAAAATGTATTTGAAGTTTTAGTGATGTTTTGGTGCTTATAGTATTTATGGTTTTGACAGCTCTTCCTGTCAATTTTATGAATGGGCACTCCCTGCTACCATTGGCTCTCCATGGCCCACGTGATCCCAGGGGACGCTTCGAACTAACTGTGCCTATGTGGCGGTACCACCGGTTGTCCCTTACATTGAGATACATAATTCCCTTTAACTTACCTTACTGTATGTGTCTGTTACTATACTCAGGCTTCTCTCCTGTACTCTGACATCATGACATCAGAGCTCGGAACCTTCCAACAGTTGAGCTTGGAACCTGCTGGCAGTTGAGCTCGGAA
Organism: Somniosus microcephalus; assembly: GCF_052327205.1. Lineage (NCBI taxonomy): Eukaryota > Metazoa > Chordata > Chondrichthyes > Squaliformes > Somniosidae > Somniosus > Somniosus microcephalus. Next base: position 102,294,154 of record NC_141001.1, read on the forward strand.
CCTGCTGGCAGTTGAGCTGGGAAACTTCTAGTTAGTCCTCGTGGAGTCCCCGCTGGGACAAGACCTATACCACGGTGCTCCTACAGTCAGCCATCTTACCTGCCATCTTACCTGATGTAATTAGTCTGTTCCTGTAAATAAACAACTTGTTAATAGTTCGTCGAAGTCAAACTCTCTTATTTAGTGGCGATCTACACGAACCGCTACATTGGTGACCCAACGATGTGAGTACGGGAGCTCATCAATTCCAACACTACAATTGGTGAACCCGTATCCGTGAACGATTTTCATGGTAGCAACGCGCGCCTGAACCTTGTCTTCCCACAAGACGACCGACGCACAACCGACGAACAACCACGGAACAGCAACCGCCTAACACCGATTCCTCCAAAGGCGACCCCGTCTTTGCGAACGTATTCGCAAGGTAAGCGCAGCCTGGAGCAGATCCCGTTTGACACGGACAAAACTCAACCGGACCCCATTTTTATTTTTATTTTTTTGTGAACAATTTTCACAAAAGAAGCACGCCATGGAAGCACCAGCCGTTTTGCTGTCGCTACCGCAATCCAGGGAGCCACAGTCTCCCTCGTGCTTTATAAAGGTAGAAGCCCCGTTCGACGAGAACATCGATGCGGCCCCGACCACGCACTTCCTTACGGTCCCCGTACTCGTCTTCCCTACCGTCACACGGATCGTCCGCCTCTACGTCCAAAGCAACAGCAAGTATACATCTCTCCAAGCGCAGGGTACAGCATGTTCGGGCCCACAAAATCGGAGTGTGCCCTGCGGGGATACCACGAGGACTCACGCCCGCGAACCACGAGGACCCATCCCTCGCGAACCACGAGGATCCATCCCTCGCGAGCCACGAGGACCCTGCCCTCATGAAACACGAAGACTCGTTCCCCGCCGACGATGCACCAGCCCGTCAGCCTGCTGGTTGTGTTACCTACTACACGTTTCAGCGCGAACGAAAAGCGTTGCCGCCCTCACGGCTGTTTTCTCCTAAATCTACAACAACTACAAGTGTTGCCGCCCTCCAGGCAGAGTTTACCCCTCCCGAAAGCAACAACAACCTGGACCGTTGCTGCCCTTTCTCCAGTTTTCCCTTTAACAAATGTAAACGTCTACTGAAGCTGCACACATCGAGGACGGGCCCAACGGGCATCCTGCGGCCGCAATCAGCCACGTGAAAGTTGCTGGCCTCACCGATCACTGATCAACGCAGCAACTCTTCACCCTCCGTTGTGTTATCGTCGTAGCACTATGGCACGCACCGTTCCGTGCGTTCCAGCCTCCCGAAGGTTTCGCTCACCTGTCGGCGAGTTCACCGACCTCGCCTGTCAAGTCCTTCTGGATCGCCCGTTTGGCATTCCTGCAGAGTTTGTCAGAACAAGGACTTGTTTCAACATCAACGGAGACATCGCCCGCGTCCACCCAACCTGCCCGTCACTCTGACAAGGCCTGCTGTTTCGCACGTCTCCACGGTCCTTCGCCTGACGGATACATTTTATTCGCCACGACGCGTGTCAGGATCCGCTCACGAGCAGTATCTTCAGACCTCGCCTACCAAGTCGAGACAGCACGACCGCCGTGACCACCAGCTCGTCAGACCATCTCATCCTTGGACTTTCGTTAAAGCTAATCCTGGGGGGGCCTATGTGGCGGTACCACCGGTTGTCCCTTACATTGAGATATACATAATTCCCTTTAACTTACCTTACTGTATGTGTCTGTTACTATACTCAGGCTTCTCTCCTGTACTCTGACATCATGACATTAGAGCTCGGAACCTTCCAACAGTTGAGCTTGGAACCTGCTGGCAGTTGAGCTCGGAACCTGCTGGCAGTTGAGCTGGGAAACTTCTAGTTAGTCCTCGTGGAGTCCCCGCTGGGACAAGACCTATACCACGGTGCTCCTACAGTCAGCCATCTTACCTGCCATCTTACCTGATGTAATTAGTCTGTTCCTGTAAATAATGGTGTGGAGATGCCGGAGTTGGACTGGGGTGGACAAATGTAAGAAGTCACACAACACCAGGTTATAGTCCAACAGCTTTATTTGAAATCACAAGCTTTCGGAGCGCTGCTCCTTCTTCAGGTGAAGTGGAGAAATGCATAAAGACACAGCTTATATAGTCAGAGAATCATGTCAGATGTTTACAGGTAACCTTTCCAACTGCCATTTATCACACCTCGGCAGAGAGATAATCACAGCAGTCAAAGGTGTGAATGGTGTCCAAGCAGGTCAGTCAGGGAAACATTACATCAAAGAACAATGAGGTGGGGTCACAAGGGGTCAAATATTGCAGATGCTGGGGTCTGTATGAAAAACAAAAAAACAGACAAAAAACATTTTTTTTGGCTGGAAATCACAGCAGGTCCGGCCGCATCTGTGTAGAGAGAACAAGCCAATGTCGACTCGAGTCTGGATGACCCTGCATCAGGTGGGGTTACATGTAGCGTGACATGAACCCAAGATCTCGGTTGAGGCCGTCCTCATGGGTGCGGAACTTGGCTATCAGTTTCTGCTCGACGATTTTGCGTTGTCGTGTGTCTCGAAGGCCACCTTGGAGAATGCTTACCCGAAGATCGGAGGCTGAATGTCCTTGACTGCTGAAGTGTTCCCCGACTGGGAGGGAACACTCCTGCCTGGTGATTGTTGCGCGGTGTCCGTTCATCTGTTGTCGCAGTGTCTGCATGGTCTCGCCGATGTACCATGCTCCGGGGCATCCTTTCCTGCAACGTATGAGGTAGACAACGTTGGCCGAGTCACATGAGTATGTACCATGTACCTGGTGGGTGGTGTCCTCACGTGTGATGATGGTATCTGCGTTGATGATCTGGTATGTCTTGCAGAGGTTGCTGTGGCAGGGTTGTGTGGTGTCGTGGTCGCTGTTCTCCTGAAGGCTGGGTAATTTGCTGCGAACGATGGTCTGTTTGAGGTTAGGCGGCTGTTTGAAAGCGAGTAGTGGAGGCGTGGGGATGGCCTTAGCGAGGTGTTCGTCGTCATCGATGACATGTTGAAGGCTGCGAAGAACATGGCGTAGTTTCTCCACTCCGGGGAAGTACTGGACGACGAAGGGTACTCTGTTGGTTGTGTCCCGTGTTTGTCTTCTGAGGAGGTCTATGCGATTTTTCGTTGTGGCCCGTCGGAACTGTCGATCGACGAGTCGAGCGTCATATCCCGTTCTTACAAGGGCGTCTTTCAGTGTCTGTAGGTGTCCATCGCGTTCCTCCTCGTCTGAGCAGATCCTGTGTATTCGCAGGGCTTGTCCATAGGGGATGGCTTCTTTAACGTGGTTAGGGTGGAAGCTGGAGAAGTGAAGCATCGTGAGGTTGTCCGTGGGCTTGCGGTAGAGTGAAGTGCTGAGGTGTCCGTCTTTGATGGAGATTCGTGTGTCCAGGAATGAGACTGATTCTGAGGAGTAGTCCATGGTGAGTTTGATGGTGGGATGGAACTTGTTGATGTTATCGTGTAGTCTTTTCAGTGATTCTTCGCCGTGGGTCCATAGGAAGAAAATGTCGTCGATGTACCTGGTGTATAGCGTTGGTTGGAGTTCCTGTGCAGCGAAGAAGTCTTGCTCGAACTTGTGCATGAAGATGTTTGCGTATTGGGGTGCGAATTTGGTCCCCATGGCTGTTCCGTGTGTTTGGGTAAAGAACTGGTTGTCGAAGGTGAAGACATTGTGGTCAAGGATGAAGCGGATGAGTTGTAGGATGACGTCTGGAGATTGGCTGTTGTTGGTGTTGAGTACTGAGGCTGTCGCAGCGATGCCATCATCGTGGGGGATACTGGTGTAGAGTGCCGAGACGTCCATCGTGGCGAGGAGTGTTCCTGGTTCAACTGGTCCGTGGGTGCTGAGCTTCTGTAAGAAGTCTGTAGTGTCGTGACAGAAGCTGGGGGTTCCCTGTACGATGGGTTTCAGGATGCCCTCGACATATCCAGAGAGGTTCTCACACAGGGTTCCGTTGCCTGATGCGATAGGACGTCCAGGTGTGTTGGCTTTGTGTATCTTTGGGTAAACATCTGACATGATTCTCTGACTATATAAGCTGTGTCTTTATGCATTTCTCCACTTCACCTGAAGAAGGAGCAGCGCCTGTAAATAAACAACTTGTTAATAGTTCGTCGAAGTCAAACTCTCTTATTTAGTGGCGATCTACACGAACCGCTACACCTCTGTGGTACGCAAGCACTGTGCACCGGCAGTTGGAGCAGGCCCAGGATCGGAATCCCACGCGGGCCCACAGCTCAACGGCCGGCGCGCTAGGTAAGTGCAGGTCGGAGGCTTGCACCCGCGGGAAGCCCCCGACCTGAATTTCTGGGCCAATATGTTTAGATATCTATGTGTGTGCTTATCTATATATATATAAAATGAGTTTTAGGATAATAAATAAGAAGAAAGACTTGCATTTACATAGCACCTATCATGACCACTGGATGTTCAAAGCACTTTAGAGCCAATGAAGTACTTTTTGAAGTGTAATCACTGTTGTAATGTGGGAAACGTGGCAGCCAATTTGTACACAGCAAGCTCCCACAAACAGCAATGTGATAATGGCCAGATAATCTGTTTTTTGTTTGCGGGATAAATATTGGCCAGGGCACCAGGGATAACTCCGCAGCTCTTCTTCAAAATAGTGCCGTGGGATCTTTTACGCCCACCTGAGAGAGTGGACGGGGCTTCGGTTTAACATCTCATCTGAAAGGCGGCACCTCCGACAGCGCAGCACTCCCTCAGCACTGCACTGGAGTGTCAGCCTAGATTTACATGCTCAAAATCCCTGGAGTGGGACTTGAACCCACAGCCTTCTGACTCAGAGGCAAGTGTGCTACCCACTGAGCTATGTAAATAAATATATTTATCTATATCTATATATTTTTATTCTCTCATTCAATTTTCTTCTGCCAAAGCTACAGTTCCATGGCACCAGTTTTATAAATTGCTATTATTCCAGTGAGTAGCCTTGAGTCCTGGCAGGTTTCGCACCAAAGGACATCACCGAGCCTGGTCCTGTACTCACCTGGTGCTGTCACGCAAGCTTTCCCAGCAGGAGCATGAAATAGTGATCAGGAGTGGAGGCCCCAGCCCCATTTTCACTTCCTGAAGCAAGCTAGCACTGCGGCCAATTTTAGCACCCCCCCCCCACCACCGCCCCCACCAAGTGCAATGCCAGCAGAGATCAGAACAGACCAAGGAAAAAACCTGGGTCTTCCCTGGCCTGTATGGCTCAGAGTTACCTATCTCTATAACCTCCTCCAGCCCTACAAGCCTTCAAGATCTCTGCGCTCCTCCAATTCTGGCCTCTTGAGTATCCCCAAATTTTAATTGCTCCACCATTAGCATCCCTACCTTCAGCTGCCTAGGCCCCAAGCTCTGTAATCCACCACCACCCCAACCCCAAAACCTCTACACCTCTCTATCTCTCTCTCCTCTTTGAAGGCGCTCCTTAAAACCTACCTTGTTGACCAAACTTTTGGTTATCTGTCCTGATATCTCGTTCTGTTAAGCGCCTTGGGGCGTTTTGCTACATTAAATGCGCTATATAAATGTAAGTTGTTGTTGTTGAGTCGGAGAGCATCTTCGAACCATTCGGACGACTCCCAGTCCGACACCTTCACTTATGGTTTTTTCTTGACAAGACTCGAATGTACAGAAAATAGGTGACATGAATCAACTGAGCGGCCTGCGGGTGGCGCTGTCCTGGGGGAGTATAAATACTCGGGCATGGGCCCAGCTTGCGCAGGACATTCTTAACAGGAACTAGTGAAGGACACAACTAGACCTCCATGTTGTAAAACAGTTGATTAAAGCTTTGTTTAACGCTTAGACCAAGTGCCTAGTAGTTTTCTTACATCAATAGGTTTTCCAGATGTTTATAATAGAACATGTATGCTTTGAATTCTTCATTCATTCATTCATTATTTAAAGGATTATGCTCGCCCAGAGCAAGCTGGGATAGAATCAAAAGGTCAGACCAGTTCAGGCTTCTGGTGGCCCGGTAGCGCTTCCTCATATCAGGAAAACAGAAGTACTGTAACACCAAAGGAGTATTTCAAGGTCACCCTCAAATAAATTGACACCTGTAGATTGTAATGCAAAGTTAACAAATAATTAATGCCTCAACAACAACTTGTATTTATATAGCGCCTTTAACGTAGTAAAACGTCCCAAGGTGCTTCACAGGAGTATCATAAAACAAAATTTGACACCGAGCCACATAAGCAGAAATTAGGACAGATGACCAGCTTGGTCAAAGACGTAGGTTTTAAGGAGCATCTTAAAGGAGGAAAGGGAGGTGGAGAGGCGGAGAGGTTTAGGCAGGGAATTCCAGAGCTTGGGGCCTAGGCAGCTGAAGGCACGGCCACCAATGGTTGAGCGATTAAAATCAGGAATGCTCAAGAGGGCAGAATTAGAGGAGCGCAGATATCTCGGGGGGTTGTGGGGCTGAAGGAGATTACAGAGATAGGGAGGGGCGAGGCCATGGAAGGATTTGAAAACAAGGATGGGAATTTTAAAATTGAGGCGTTGCTTAACCAGGAGTCAATGTAGGTCAACGAGCACAGGGGTGATGGGTGAACGGGACTTGGTGCGAGTTAGGACACGGGCAGCCGAGTTTTGGATGACTTCAGGTTTACGTAGAGTAGAATGCAGGAGGCCAGCCAGAAGTGCGATGGAATAGTCAAGTCTAGAGGTAACAAAGGCATGGATGAGGGTTTCAGCAGCAGATGAGCTGAGGTAAGGGCGGAGTTGAGCAATGTTACGGAAGTGGAAATAGGCGGTCTTAGTTATGGCATGGATATGTGGTCGGAAGCTCATTTCAGGGTCAAATATAAGAACATAAGAACATAAGAAATAGAAGCAGGAGTCGGCCATTCGGCCCTTCGAGCCTGCTCCACCACTCAGTGAGATCATGGTTGATCTTCTGCCTCAACTCCATTCACTGGCCTTATCACCATATCCCTTGATGCCCATGCTAGTCAGAAATCTATCGACTTCTGTTATATATCCAATGATGATTGAGCCTCCACAGCCCTCTGGGGTAGAGAATTCCAAAGATTCACCACCCTCTGTGTGAAGAAATTTTGTCTCATCTCAGTCCTGAATGGCCTACCCTTTATCTTGAGGCTGTGGCCCCTGGTTCTAGACTCCCCAACTAAGGGAAACATTCTCCCAGCATCCATCCTATCAAGCCCTGTAATAATTTTGTATGCTTCAATGAGATCCCCTCTCATTCTTCTGAATTCAAGAGAACACAGGCCTAGTTTACTCAATCTCTTTTCATATGACAGTCCCGCCATCCGAGGAATCAATCTCGTGAACCTTCGTTGCACTCCCTCTATGGCAAGTATATCCTTCCATAGGTAAGGAGGCCAACATTGTACACAGTACTCCAGGTGTGGTCTCACCGAGGCCCTATATAATTGGAGTAAGACTTCTTTACTCCTGTACTCAAATCCTCTTGTAATGAGTGGCAAATGGAATTTAACCCTGAAAAGTGTGAGGTGATGCATTTTGGACAGACTAACAAGGCAAGGGAATACACAATGAATGGTAAGACCCTAGGAAAGACAGAGGATCAGAGGGACCTTGGTGTGCATGTACATAGATCCCTGAAGGCAGCAGAACAGGTGGATAAGGTGGTTAAAAAGGCATATGGGATACTTATATTCTATGCCTCAGCTAATGAAGGCAAGAGCAGGGAGGTTATGATGGAGCTGTACAAAATGCTGGTAAGGCCACAGCTGGAGTACTGTGTGCAGTTCTGGTCGCCACACTATAGGAAGGATGTGATTGCTTTGGAGAGGGTGCAGAGGAGATTTACCAGGATGTTACCTGGGCTGGAGCGCTTCAGCTATGAAGAAAGACTGGACAGGCTGGGGTTGTTTTCCTTGGAGCAGAGAAGGCTGAGGGGGGACCTGATTGAGGTATACAAAATTATGAGGGGCATAGATAGGATGGATAGAAAGGAACTTTTCCCCTTAGTAGAGGGGTCAATAACAAGGGGGCATAGATTCAAGGTAAGGGGCAGGAGGTTTAGAGGGGATTTGAGGAGAAACTTTTTCACCCAGAGGGTGGTTGGAATCTGGAACTCACTGCCTGAAAGGGTGGTAGAGGCAGGAACCCTCACAACATTCAAGAAGCATTTGGATGAGCACGTGAAATGCCATAGCATACAAGGCTACAGACTAAATGCTGGAAAATGGGATTAGATTAGATAGGGCTTGATGGCCGGCGCGGACGCGATGGGTCGAAGGGCCTCTTTCTGTGCTGTATAACTCTATGACTCTATGAAGGCCAGCATACCATTTGCCTTCCTAATGGCTTGCTGCACCTGCACATTCACTTTCAGTGACTCATATACAAGGACACCGAGGTGCCTTTGAGCATCTGCATTCCCCAATCTTTCACCATTTAGGAAATACTCGGGAGGAGAGAAGCTGTGTAACACTGGCGGCACACTATGTTACAGCTTGCCATGAACAGAGGGACAACCAGTAAACTAAGACAAGAGTATATATAAACAAGGCGAAAATATATTTATAAACTCAGGGATATACCTGTTTATACACTGTATGAATGGAACCGCGTTTATGTGTTCAACCATAAATGTATTTTGATGCTTTGGCAACATAAGATGTACCTTATCATGCCAATAAAGCGATTTGTATTGTATTGTATTGTACTCTGCCTTTCTGTTTTTTCTACCAAAGTGGATAACTTCACATTTATCCACATTATATTCCATCTGCCACATTCTCGCCCACTCACTGAGCCTGTCGAGATCCCCTTGAAGCCTCTTCACATCCTCTTCACAACTGACACTGCCACCTAGCTTTGTATCATCAGCAAATTTGGAAATGTTACATTTAGTCCCCTCAACCAAATCATTGATATAGATTGTGAATAGCTGGGGCCCAAGCACCGATCCTTGAGGTACCCCACTAGTCACAGCCTGCCATCCTGAAAAAGACCTGTTTATCCCTACTCTTTGTTTTCTGTCTGTTAACCAATTCTCAATCCATGCTAGTATATTACCCCCAATTCCATGTGCCCTAATTTTGTTCACCAACCTCTTGTGTGGGACCTTATCGAAGGCCTTCTGAAAATCCAGATACACCACATCTACCGGTTCCCCTTTGTCTACTCCACTAGTTACATCCTCAAAGAACTCCAATAGGTTTGCCAAACAGGATTTCCCTTTCATAAATCCATGTTGACTCTGCCTAATCTTACTATTAGTTTCTAAGTGCCCAGTTATTGCATCCTTTATAATAGATTCCAGCATTTTCTCAATTACTGATGTGAGGCTAACAGGTCTGTAGCTCCCCGTTTTCTCTCTCCCTCCTTTCTTAAATAGTGGGGTTACATTTGCTATCCTCCAATCTGCAGGAACCATTCCAGAATCTATAGAATTTTGGAAGATGACAACCAATGCGCCCACTATTCCAATAGCCACCTCTTTCAAAACCCTAGGATATAGGTCATCTGGTCCTTGGGATTTGTCAACTTTTAGTCCCATTAATTTTGCTAATTAAATATGACACCAAGGTTGCAAACAGTGTGGCTCAGCCTCAGACAGATGCTAGGGAGAGAGATGGAGTCGATTGCTAGGGGACGGAGTTTGTGGCGGGGTCCAAAGACAATGGTTTTGGTCTTCCCAATATTTAATTGGAGGAAATTTCTGCTTATCCAGTACTGGATGTTGGAGAAGCAGTCTGACAATTTAGAGGAAGCGGAAGGGTCGAGAGAAGAGGTAGTGAGGTAGAGCTGGGTGTCGTCAGCGAACACCTGGAAACTGACGCTGTGTTTTTGGATGATGTCACCAAGGGGCAGCATGTAGACAAGAAATAGGAGAGGGCCAAGGATAAATCCTTGGGGGACATCAGAGATAACGATGCGGAAGCAGGAAGAGAAGCTGTTGCAGGTGATTCTCTGGCTACGATTAGATAGATAAGAATGGAGCCATTCAATCTGCTCACAATATTATTACTTACATCTTGAGCGAGTACACCATTGCATTTGCACAAAGTTATTTGTTATAATAGTTTTCAGTGTTGTTTTGTTGTGATGATCTGTATGATCTGTATTAATTTTATGGGGTAGAGTTTCCGCTAGGTTGAGCTGGTTTTATCAGAGCAATTGGCCCGAAATTGGCCAAATCAATGTAAAAGATCGAGGAATTTCAAACGCAAATTACGTCCAGTACATATCGAGTTTCTGCGATCTTTGGCGCTGGTTTAAAAAATTTCACGCTAGAAGGCATGCCCCCAAATCGAATGAATTGCCATTGCGAGTTTCTCCCAATTGTGCCCGTTTGCGTCCTTTGAGAAGGCTTTTAAAATTAAGCTGCTTTTTTTAGGCGCCAGCACACTAATAGGTACGTTTTAAAAGCTTTTAAATATTATTTTGTTTAATATATGAAGAAACTGACTACTGTACACCAATGTAATTAGTAAATGGTACTGGCATAAAAAAAACTACTAGTCACTTGGTCTGAGTATTAAACAAGGCTTTAATCAACTGTTTTACAACATGGAGATCTAGTTGTGTCCTTCACTAGTTCCTGTTAAAGAATGTCCTGAGCAAGCTGGGCCCATGCCCGAGTATTTATACTCTCCCTGGACAGCGCCACCAGCAGGCCACCCAGTATCATTTCCACATGAATGACAAGATTCATGTCAGGTACTGTCTAATTTTTAAAGTAATTTTCAGTTATTTAAAATCAGGTTACTCACGGGTGGTGGACTGGACACTCTGATTAAAAATGCTTATTATTTCTGATAATCCCATTTTCAGAGGTATTAATAAAGCTGCACCAAGTTACCACTCTGTATCAAGGAAAATGTTATTAATGCAAATTTGAAAAAAAAAATTTCGTTGTAAAACGCTGCCCGTTTGCGCTGGTTCATGGAAGATTTTACATTCGGTGAAAAGTCCAAAGATGTGCAGGTTAGGTTGATTGGCTATGATAAATTGACCCTTAGTGTTAGGGGGATTAAATACGTGGGGTTACAGGATAGGGTGGGATATGTGTTGGTGTAGGGGTTACGGGGATCGGGTGGGATATGTGTCGGTGCAGGCTCGATGGGCCGAAATGGCCTCTATCTGCACTGTGGGGTTTCTGTGATTCTGTGATTCTGTGAAATGCAAATGAGCAGAAACTTGAGCTGAGAAAAAACACTTCTGAAAACTAGCGCAATTTTGAGCTCAATTTATGACCGGATTACTGATTGCACCCTGAATTTTACCTCAATTTGCCTCTGCTGGAAACCCAAATCTGCACATTGGAACTGAACTTGCCACCACCAAACTCTGATGATCATACTGATGCATTGAGGTGGTGGGCACACAGCAGAACAGGTGGTGAAATATTATATTTCAACTTCCGACTACTCCTGAAGCAGACATTCCAGTTCTGCTGCATCTTATCTGTCTTAATTGGGCCGCAAGTAATGCTTTGCCTGTTCAATAGAACTGTAAGAAATCACACAACACCAGGTTCTGGTCCAACAGCTTTATTTGAAATCACAAGCTTTTGGAGCGCTGCTCCTTCATCAGGTGAAGTGGAGAGATGCATAAAAACACAGCTTATATAGTCAGGGAATAATGTCAGATGTTTACAGGTAATCTTTCTAACTGCCATTTATCACACCTCGGCAGAGAGATAATCACAGCAATCAAAGGTGTAAATGGTGTCCAAACAGGTCAGTCAGGAAAACATTACATCAAAGAGCAATGAGGTGGGGTCACAAGGGGTCAAATGTTGCAGATGTTGGGGTCTGTATGAAAAACAAAAAAACGGACAATAAACATTTTTTTTGCTGGAAATCACAGCAGGTCTGGCCGCATCTGTGTGGAGAGAACAAGCCAATGACGGCTCGAGTCTGGATGACCCTACGTCAGGTGAGGTTACATGTAGCGTGACATGAACCCAAGATCCCGGTTCAGGCCGTCCTCATGGGTGCGGAACTTGGCTATCAGTTTCTACTCGATGATTTTGCGTTGTCGTGTGTCTCGAAGGCCGCCTTGGAGAATGCTTACCCGAAGATCGGAGGCTGAATGTCCTTGACTGCTGAAGTGTTCCCCGACTGGGAGGGAACACTCCTACCTGGCGATTGTTGCGCGGTGTCCGTTCATCCGTTGTCGCAGTGCCTGCATGGTCTCGCCGATGTACCATGCTCCGGGGCATCCTTTCCAGCAACGTATGAGGTAGACAATGTTGGCCAAGTCACATGAGTATGTACCATGTACCTGGTGGGTGGTGTCCTCACGTGTGATGATGGTATCTGTGTTGATGATCTGGCATGTCTTGCAGAGGTTGCTGTGGCAGGGTTATGTGGTGTCGTGGTCGCTGTTCTCCTGAAAGCTGGGTAATTTGCTGCGAACGATGGTCTGTTTGAGGTTAGGCGGCTGTTTGAAGGTGAGTAGTGGAGGCGTGGGGATGGCCTTAGCGAGGTGTTCGTCGTCATCGATGACATGTTGAAGGCTGCGAAGAACATGGTGTAGTTTCTCTGCTCCGGGGAAGTACTGGACGACAAAGGGTACTCTGTTGGTTGTGTCCCGTGTTTGTCTTCTGAGGAGGTCTATGCGATTTTTCGCTGTGGCCCGTCGGAACTGTTGATCGACGAGTCGAGTGTCATATCCCGTTCTTACGAGGGCACCTTTCAGCGTCTGTAGGTGTCCATCGCGTTCCTCCTCGTCTGAGCAGATCCTGTGTATTTGCAGGGCTTGTCCATAGGGGATGGCTTCTTTAACGTGGTTAGGGTGGAAGCTGGAGAAGTGGAGCATCGTGAGGTTGTCCGTGGGCTTGCGGTAGAGTGAAGTGCTGAGGTGTCCGTCTTTGATGGAGGTTTGTGTGTCCAAGAATGAAACTGATTCAGAGGAGTAGTCCATGGTGAGTTTGATGGTGGGATGGAACTTGTTGATGTTATCGTGTAGTCTTTTCAGTGATTCTTCGCCGTGGGTCCATAGCAAGAAAATGTCGTCGATGTATCTGGTGTATAGCATTGGTTGGAGGTCCTGTGCAGCGAAGAAGTCTTGCTCGAACTTGTGCATGAAGATGTTGGTGTATTGGGGTGCGAATTTGGTCCCCATGGCTGTTCCGTGTGTTTGGGTAAAGAACTGGTTGTCGAAGGTGAAGACATTGTGGTCAAGGATGAAGAGGATGAGTTGTAAGATGGCGTCTGGAGATTGGCTGTTGTTGGTGTTGAGTACTGAGGCTGTCGCAGCGATGCCGTCATCGTGGGGGATACTGGTGTAGAGTGCCGAGACGTCCATCGTGGCAAGGAGTGTTCCTGGTTCGACTGGTCCTTGGGTGCTGAGTTTCTGTAAGAAGTCTGTAGTGTCACGACAGAAGCTGGGGGTTCCCTGTATGATGGGTTTCAGGATGCCCTCGATGTATCCAGAGAGGTTCTCACACAGGGTTCCGTTGACTGATACGATAGGACGTCCGGGTGTGTTGGGTTTGTGTATCTTTGGGAGGCAGTAGAAGTCTCCCACGCGGGGAGTACGTGGGATGAGAGCGCGTAGGATGCTTTGAGGGTCTGGATCGAAGGTCTTGATCAGTCTGTTGAGTTGGCGGGTGTGTTCTTTGGTCGGATCTGCAGGTAACTGTCTGTAGTGTTCCTGGTTGTCCAGTTGTCGGTATGCTTCTTTGCAATAGTCCGTTCTGTTCTGTATGACGATGACTCCTCCTTTGTCTCCTGGTTTGATGACGATGTTGCGGTTGGTCTTGAGAGCGTGGATGGCGTTGCGTTGTGCTCGGGTGACATTCTGGACTGCTATGTGAGTGCGGCTGATGAATCTGGCGTTGATGCATCTCCTGACAGCTTGAGCATACATGTCAAGCTTAGGGCAGCGACCCTCCGGAGGGGTCCAATTTGACTCTTTCTTCTTCGGTTGCTGCACTGTGGATCCCTCTGACTGCTGGTCCGGATCATTGATTGTCTCATTGGGTTCGCTGCTGACATCTTGGGATTTGTGGAAGAATTCCCGGAGCCTCATTCTCCTGATGAATTCCTCTGTGTCTCCCGCGAGACCGATGGGGTCCATTTTGGTGGTGGGGCAGAAATTGAGCCCTCGGCTGAGAACTTCAATTTTGTCTGGTTGAAGGGTGTGGTCGGACAGGTTGACGATGGACTTCCCTGTGGTTTCAACCATGGTACCGGGAGAGGCTTGGTTGCTGGTGCTGGTGATGCCGAGTTTCTCAAGCTTCCTGTCCTTGGTGTGCATGTAGGCAGCGTAGTTCTGTTGAACTGATAGCCAAGTTCCGCACCCATGAGGACGGCCTGAACCGGGATCTTGGGTTCATGTCACGTTACATGTAACCCCACCTGACGTAGGGTCATCCAGACTCGAGCCGTCGTTGGCTTGTTCTCTCCACACAGATGCGGCCAGACCTGCTGTGATTTCCAGCAAAAAAAATGTTTTTTGTCTGTTTTTTTGTTTTTCATACAGACCCCAGCATCTGCAACATTTGACCCCTTGTGACCCCACCTCATTGCTCTTTGATGTAATGTTTTCCTCACTGACCTGTTTGGACACCATTTACACCTTTGATTGCTGTGATTATCTCTCTGCCGAGGTGTGATAAATGGCAGTTAGAAAGATTACCTGTAAACATCTGACATTATTCTCTGACTATATAAGCTGTGTTTTTATGCATCTCTCCACTTCACCTGATGAAGGAGCAGCGCTCCGAAAGCTTGTGATTTCAAATAAAGCTGTTGGACTATAACCTGGTGTTGTGTGATTTCTTACATTTGTCCGCCCCAGTCCAACACCGGCATCTCCACACCATCAATAGAACTGAACATCTGCCTTAATATTAAGGAGGTTAAACCCAGGTTTTGAGCAGCTGGAATATGGTTTCTGATTAAATAGTTGCTTGTTAACATAAGAACATAAGAAATAGGAGCAGGAGTAGGCCATTCGGCCCTTCGAGCCTGCTCCGCCATTCAATGAGATCATGGCTGATCTTCAGCCTCAACTCCATTCACCGGCTCTATCACCATATCCCTTGATGCCTTTACTAGTCAGAAATCTATCGACTTCTGTTTTGAATATACCCAATGACTGAACCTCCACAGCCCTCTGGGGTAGAGAATTCCAAAGATTCACCACCCTCTGTGTGAAGAAATTTCTTCCCATCTCAGTCCTGAATATCCTACCCTTTATCCTGAGGCTGTGGCCCCTGGTTCTAGACTCCCCAGCCAAGGGAAACATTCTCCCAGCATCCACCCTAACAAGCCCTGTAATAATTTTGTATGCTTCAAAGAGATCCCCTCTCATTCTTCTGAATTCAAGAGAATACAGGCCTAGTTTACTCAATCTCTTCTCGTATGACAGTCCCGCTATCCCAGGAATCAATCTCGTGAACCTTCGTTGCACTCCCTCTATGGCAAGTATATCCTTCCTTAGGTAGGGAGACCAAAATTGTACACAGTACTCCAGGTGCGGTCTCACCAAGGCCCTATATAATTGGAGTAAGACTTCTCTACTCCTGTACTCAAATCCTATTTTAATGAAGGCCAGCATACCATTTGCCTTCCTAATGGCTTGCTGCACATGCGCATTCACTTTCAGTGACTCATGTACAAGGACACCCTTTGAGCATTTGCATTCCCCAACCTTTCCCCATGTAGGAAATACTCTGCCTTTCTGTTTTTTCTACCAAAGTGGATAACTTCATATTTATCCACATAATGGCCCAGAAATTCGGGTCGGGGGCTTCCCGCGGGTGCAAGCCCCCGACCTGCACTTACCTACTGCACCGGCCGTTGAGCTGTGGGCCCGCATGGGATTCCGATCCTGGGCCTCCTCCAGCTGCTGGCGCGCAGTGCTTGCATATCCCAGGGGCGCAGTTAGTTCGATGCGTCCCCGGGATCACGTGGGCCATGGAGAGCCAATTGTAGCAGGGAATGCGTCATTCATAAGCTTGACCTGTCAAACCTATAAATACTATAAGCCCCAAAACATCACTAAAACTTGAAATAAATTTTTCTTTTAAATCACATTTTTAAAATAAACAATAAATTACATGAAATAACTATTTTAAACAATAATTTAAATTTTTGAAAAAATTAATTACATTTTCTAATGGGGCTAAAAATAAACTTACCTTTCTTTAAAGTGTTTAAAAATAATAAACCTGTGGAAAAAATGTTTTAATTTTAATTAATTCACTTGCGCCTGCTTTTTAAAAGTGTAACTCCTGGAGATTTACCCTCCCGGGAAAACCTGCAAAAATAATGTAAGTTCGATGCACACGCGCTGCCTCTCCTGCATTCCACCTCTGGACCCCTTCTTTCAGGGGAACGGAAGTGCCGGTTTCCCGCGCATGCGCAGTGCATGCACGAAACCGGCACTTCCATTGGGCTTACGGGTGAGCACCCCATGCGTACTCACCCGTGGAGACCTGAATTTCTGGGCCTATATTCCATCTGCCATGTTCTCGCCCACTCGCTGAACCTGTCGAGATCCCCTTGAAGCTTCTTCACATCCTCTTCACAACTGACACTGCCACCTAGCTTAGTATCGTCAGCAAATTTGGACATGTTACATTTAGTCCCCTCATCCAAATCATTGATATTGATTGTGAATAACTGGGGCCCAAGCACCGATCCTTGCGTTATCCCACTAGTCACAGCCTGCCATCCTGAAAAAGACCCGTTTATCCCTACTCTTTGTTTTCTGTCTGTTAACCAATTCTCAATCCATGCTAGTACAGGAAACTTTGTGATATCCGGCACCGACGGGACTGGCGTGTTGCCGATCTATCAAAACTGCCGGACATACAAAGTGAATGTTGAAGCATACGGAGGTTTTCATCTCCGTATCTGACAACAAACACTGTTGCTTAGCAACAGCTTCTAAAGAGTCGGCTGCAGCTGCAAGCGTCTCTAGCTGAAGCTGTTGCTATAGCTACAGACCTTGCAGTGACTGACTGGGAAAAAAAAAGAACGAGAACTAAAAAACTTATAGAAAACGGCTCCTGATTTTTGCCGTTAGATCGAGCATTCCGGACATACAACCTCCGGATAGACCAAAGTTTCCTGTATATTACCCCCAATTCCATGTGCCCTAATTTTGTTCACCAACCTCTTGTGTGGGACCTTATCGAAGGCCTTCTGAAAATCCAGATACACCACATCTACCAGTTGCCCTTTGTCTGCTCCACTAGTTACATCCTCAAAGAACACCAGTAGGTTTGTCAAACAGGATTTCCCTTTCATAAATGCATGTTGGCTCTGCCCAATCTTACTTGTTCTGTGCAATCAGACCAAAGCGACTCAGTTCTGGGAAGAAGGGGCTATGGTTAGGAATCTGTGGAAGCATAAAAATTTTTTAAATCCCATTTTTAAAATAAACTATAAATTACATGAAATAGCTATTTTAAACAATAATTTAAATTTTTGAAAAAATTAATTACATTTTCTAATGGGGCTAACTATGTTAACAACAGTAACTACGGAGGAAATAAATGGCTTGACGCCAGCTGGGGTTAGTTCATAGAATCATAGACTAGCATAGCACAGAAGAAGGCCATTCGGCCCATCGAGTCTCTCGAAGAGCAATCCAGTTGGTCCCAATCCCTCGCGCTTTTCCCATATCCCTGCATTATTTTTCTCCTTCAGGTATTTATCCAATTCCGTTTTGAAGGCTACTTTTGAATCTGTATCGACCAGCACCCTATCAGGCAGTGCATTCCAAGTCCTGGCCACTTGTTGCGTAACCACTCGTTAGAGTGGAGGCATTCATGGCCAGCCAATGGACTGAATAGCAGGGGTGCACTGTAACAGATTTTACTGACTGGATACTTTTCATTTCCTACTGCATTTTCTTTGGAAAAGTGGTAAGATTTGTCCTAGGTGACAGCGAGATGGATACTCGTCCAAGTAGAAGAGGTTTGTTTCAATTTATGATTTCATTTTACTGAAGCAGTCCCATGTGGAATTTTTTTTATAATGGAAAATTGGAAGTGAGGGCCTTTGCTGTCACAGATATCATTGGGACGGGGAGTGATTCATTGGTGCGTCTTCTTTACACTGTCATCGCTTACGATGGAAGCAGCGAAGGAAGGTTTTCACTTAGTCCGTAGATCTATTTTTCTTTCCATTTTAGAGTGTCTACAGCACATGACATTCTCTGGCAAAGAAGGCAGACAGGGACCTGTGCAAGGGCTCAGGATGACTCATTTGTCAATTTTCCCAGGCTCCCAGAAATAATAACCATCTTCCAACTTTTATACTTGAAACAAAAATTACCATAAAACCTGGTGTACTGGTTGCACTGGTGTCAAAGTTACACCTGTGTTTCTGTTGGTCGTGAGAAGCAGTTGGTGTTAGTTGCTGAGGGCAAAAATAATTGGCCCAAAGGCATATGAGAACCTAAATGCCAGTAGAAAACACAAGCAAAAAAAATAAGTAAAACGGTTAAGAAATGACTGAGGAACACTTATCAATGCTTTCAATGACCTTCAGTACACTTACTGTTACCTATCAACCTGCGATGAGATTTTCACATGGGTTTGATTTACAAATGACACTCTGCATGGACAGAATGTCAAAAAATGGCAAGCAAGACCTCCAAATTAATATTGAGATAAAACTCCCTCCTGTCTGAGGAGGGTATTTCTGATGCTGGCGTTCCCCATCCAAAGATAATCATGCATGATGCAAAGTGGGTGGAGATCCAACATATCCGATATCCACCCAATTTCCTGATTGCAAATCAGGCAATTCCAATCGGAAAATCTGCAGTGCCAAACTCTCTATTTTGTCTCATGTGAAGTCTTCTCTTGGTTAGAGGTGACTAAGTGTAGCCAACTCATAGCTATTTCTTCACTTTGTATTAGACAAAGATCTGTGGCCTGTGTGCATCCCGTCACCTTCTATTGATGTTGTGGCCTTCAGCAATCCTGAAATACCAGCAATTCGCAAGTCAATTTTAATGCATTAAGTAACAATTGTAGCTGTAAAAGAAAAAAGAACTTGCATTGATATAGCGCCTTTCATAAACTCAGGACATCCCAAAGCACTTTACAGCCAATTAAGTACTTTTTGAAGTGTTGTCACTGTTGTAATGTAAGGAAACGTGGCAGCCAATTATGCACAGAAAGCTGCCACCAACAGCAATGTGACAATGACCAGATCATCTATTTTAGTGATGTTGGTTGAGGGATAAATATTGGCCAGGATGCCGGGGAGAACTCCCCTGTGTTTCTTCGAAATAGCGCTGACATGAATCAGTCATTCATGAAAGAAAGACTTATGAAATAATACTGAGCAGCCTACTGGTGGCGCTGTCCAGGGAGAGCATAAATACTCGGGCACAGGCCCAGCTTGCGCAGGACATTCTTAACAGGAACTAGTGAAGGACACAACTAGACCTCCATGTTGTAAAACAGTTGATTAAAGCTTTGTTTAACGCTTAGACCAAGTGCCTAGTAGTTTTCTTACATCAAGTGCCATGGGAACTTTTACATCCACCTGAGAGGGCAGACCGGGCCTCAGTTTAATGTCTCATCCAAATGACGGATCATAACAAAGCTTGATCATGACACACTTCGGTGAGAACCATGATTGCAGGGTTGTTCCATATTCCAAAAACAGGCTGGCTGAGCTGTGCATCTGCGTAACAGTTTATCATGTTGATCAGGGAGGGGAACTTGAATAGCAAGGGTAAGTGGAGTGACTGTTTCAGTGTGATTCATGCAGGAATTTGTGTTTTATTGAAAAGCAATATCCATGATAAAGGAAGACTCTCCTTAAGTTACTCATTCTGTAACTGATAAATACAAGTTTCCAGATGAACAAATATCGAGGACCAAACTACAGGAAACTCTTTGGTATCCGGCACCGACGGGACCGGCGTGTTGCTGGTTGATCAAAAATTCCAGATGACGGCGAG
Organism: Somniosus microcephalus; assembly: GCF_052327205.1. Taxonomy (NCBI): domain Eukaryota; kingdom Metazoa; phylum Chordata; class Chondrichthyes; order Squaliformes; family Somniosidae; genus Somniosus; species Somniosus microcephalus. Next base: position 102,314,072 of record NC_141001.1, read on the forward strand.
GGTTATCTACCGCGGCTATTTTTAACAAAGAAAAAGAAAAAAAATCAAGAAATGTGCAGTATACAGTCTTCTTCTTCTTAGGCAGTCCCTCGGAACCAAAGATGACTTGCTTCCACGCTAAAAATGAGTTCTCAGGTGACTGATGAGTCCAATGCGGGACCAACGTCTCTGTCACAGGTGGTGCAGACAGTGGTTGAAGGGGCGGGTGGGTGGGGTGCTTGCGTTGATGTGCGCTCCTTCCGCTGTTTGCGCTTGGCTTCTGCTTGGCAATTACAGTATACAGTAATTGGGTACTCACCTACAGAATGTTGTGTTAAATGGATGGTGGAAGATGCTTGATTGAGTACAGTACTGCCAGTTGAGGGTAATGCAATGCAATGACTACCAGCAGCGTGGGAGACACACAGTACCCCTGTAAAATGGCGGATCAGAAGAGACTACCGGCAGCGCGGGAGAGTCAGACTCCTGTTACAGGGATATTGAGGTGTTCTGACTTCCGACAGCGCCAAGAAGCCGAGTAGTGGCAGTTTGGAGAACCACCCCCCACTGATTAACTCAGCCACTGCAGGAGACTCGGACTCAGCAACATTGCCAGTTATTGAGGTGTTGTTTTTGGAGTGAGAATTTTGCCGGTTAATAGAGAATTCCGGATATTTAGGTGCCGTTTAAACGAGAGTTTCCTGTATATTATACTCAGTGAGCACCTGTAAATAAAAAGGTGGGAATTCCCAGGCATGGGGTCAATTGTGACTCTCTTTCATGCTTCGTGAAGCACAAGTATGAGGGCCAGAAGAATTCGCTAATGGAAGTACGCAAAAACAAATGATGGAGGAGATTAGTAATAATGATAATTTTTAATAATTGATACAAATTGCAATGGGACATTAGCAGAGAACCATGGTACAAGGAACACCTGTTACGATGCACAGAAAAGTGGAAGGAGTCTGCACAGTGCAGCATTAAATGGAGGGCACTTAAACAGAGTGTTTTATTTGGGAATTTGGAACAGGTGGGAATTTGGAGACGAGGGGGAAGGAGTTTGTGGTTTCAATTGCAGTTATAATGAATAACAGGACACAGACAACAGAAGTAAGTAAACAGGTCTTTAGTGATTGAGCGTCAGGGCGGAACTGAGGTACACTTTGCTCCGCAGGGTTTATATACCGGTGTGGTCACCACCGGTACTACAATGTACAGGAGCCATTAAAAAGTAGTCCATCACCTTAAGGTATCCTCTTAAGGTAGTACAGGTTACATACACTACAAGGGGCAAGGAGTTGCTGCTTTTTTGCCCACACTACTTGTAGTGCTTTGTGTTACAGGTAGGTATTTAATTTCATTACACATAACTTAATTTAGATCAAGATGAGGGAAAAGCCTGCAGGATGGATGAGCAAGCTGACCATGGCACCATGGTGCAGGAGGCCATTCAAGTGAGGGGAGTGAAAGGGAATGTAGTTGGGGTAGGTGATAGTATAGTCAGAGGGTTAGATACAGTTCTCTGCAGCCGCGGCTGGGAGTTCCAAAGGTTGTGTTGCCTGCCCGGTGCCAGGGTTAAAGATATCTCCTCATGGCTGGAGAAGAACTTGGAGTGGGAAGGGGAAGATCCAGTTGTCGTGGCCCATGTTGGAATCAACGACATAGGTAGAACTAGGAATGAGGTTCTGCTGAGAGAGTTTGAGGAGTTGGGGTCCAATTTAAAATGCATAACCTCAAAGGTAATAATCTCTGGATTGTTACCTGAGCCACGCACCAATTGGCATAGGGATAAGCAGATTAGAAGGTTAAATGCGTAGCTCAAAGAGCAGTGTGGGAGGCAGGGATTTTGCTTCATGGGGCACTGGCACCAGTTCTGGGGAAAGAGGGAGCTGTTCTGTTGGGACGGGCTCCACTTAAACCGGGGTGGAACCAGTCTCCTGGTGAATCAAATAACTAGGGCAGTAGACAGGGCTTTAAACTAATGGGGCAGGGGGAAAGGTGGGAGGATTCAGGAAAGAGTAAATTTAAAAGCAGAAAGAGAAATGTCAAGGCTCTAGAGCAGAGCAGAGTCATAGAGTCATAGTGTCATAGAGTTATACAGCACAGAAAGAGGCCCTTCGGCCCATCGTGTCTGCACCGACCATCAATCCCTGTCCAGTCTAATCCCATTTTCCAGCATTTGGTCCATAGCCTTGTATGCAATGGCATTTCAAGTGCTCATCCAAATGCTTCTTGAATGTTATGAGGGTTCCTGCCTCTACCACCCTTTCAGGCAGTGAGTTCCAGATTCCAACCACCCTCTGGGTGAAAAAGTTCCTCCTCAAATCCCCTCCAAACCTCCTGCCCCTTACCTTGAATCTATGCCCCCTTGTTATTGACCCCCCTACTAAGGGGAAAAGTTCCTCTTTATCTACCCTATCTATGCCCCTCATCATTTTGTACACCTCAATCAGGTCCCCCCTCAGCCTTCTTTGCTCCAAGGAAAACAACCCCAGCCTGTTTAGTCTTTCTTCATAGCTGAGGCGCTCCATCCCAGGTAACATCCTGGTGAATCTTCTCTGCACCCTCTCCAAAGCAATCACATCCTTCCTATAGTGAGGCGACCAGAACTGCACACAGTACTCCAGCTGTGGCCTCACCAGCGTTTTGTACAGCTCCATCATAACCTCCCTGCTCTTATATTCTATGCCTCGGCTAATGAAGGCAAGTATCCCATATGCCTTTTTAACCACCTTATCTACCTGTTCCGCTGCCTTCAGGGATCTATGTACATGTACACCAAGGTCCCTCTGACCCTCTGTACTTCCTAGGGTCCTACCACTCATTGTGTATTCCCTTTGCCTTATTTGTCCGTCCAAAATGCATCACCTCGCACTTTTCAGGTTAAATTCCATTTGCCACTTTTCCGCCCATCTGACCAACCCGTTTATATCGTCCTGTAGCCTGAGGCTTTCCTCCTCGCAATTTACCACCCCACCAATTTTCGTGTCATCTGCAAACTTACTGATCATACCTTTTACATTCTCATCCAAATCATTTATGTAGATCACAAACAGCAAGAGTCCCAGCACTGATCCCTGAGGTACCCCACTGGACACAGGCTTCCAGTCACAAAAGCAACCTTCGACCATCACCCTCTGCCTCCTGCCACTCAGCCAGTTTAGGATCCAACGCGCCAAGGCACCCTGGATCCCATGGGCTCTTACCTTCTTGACCAGTCTCCTATGCGGGACTTTGTCAAAAGCTTTACTGAAATCCATGTAAACCACATCCACAGCATTTCCCTCATCCACACACCTAGTCACCCCCTCAAAAAATTCAATCAGATTGGTCAGACATGATTTACCCTTGACAAAGCCATGCTGACTATTCCCGATTAATCCTTGCCTCTCCAAGTGGAAACTAATTTTGTCCCTCAGAATTTTTTCCAATAATTTCCCTACCACAGATGTTAGGCTCACTGGCCTGTAATTCCCTGGTTTATCCCTGCTACCCTTCTTGAATAATGGTACTACGTTAGCTGTTCTCCAGTCCTCTGGTACATCCCCTGTGGCCAGAGAGGTTCTGAAAATTTGTGTCAGAGCCCCTGCAATCTCCTCCTTTGCCTCACACAACAGCCTGGGATACATCTCGTCCGGGCCTGGGGATTTATCCACTTTTTGGCCTGCTAAAACCGCTAGTACCTCCTCCCTCTCGATGCTAATATGTTCAAGTATGTCACAGTCCCCTTGCCCGATTTCTATGTCTACATCGTCTTTCTCCATAGTGAACACAGATGCAAAAAATTCATTTAAAACCCCGCCTACATCATCTGGCTCTACACACAGATTGCCACTTTGGTCCCTAATGGGCCCTACCCTTTCCCTGGTTATCCTCTTGCCCTTAATATACTTATAAAACATCTTAGGATTTTCCTTTATTTTGCTCGCCAGTGTTATTTCATGGCCCCTCCTCGCCCTCCTAATTTCTTTTTTAAGTATGCCCCTGCACTTTTTATACTCCTCTAGGGCTTCCTCCGTCTTTAGTCTTTTGTAACTGCCAAAAGCCCCCCTTTTTTTCCTAATGCATTTTTGTATATCCCTTGTCATCCAAGGTTCCCTTTGCTTGTTGGTCCCACCCTTGACCTTTACAGGAACATGTTGGCGTTGTACTCTCTCTATTTCCCTTCTGAAAGTCTCCCACTGCTTTGATGTGGATTTTCCTATAAGTAGCTGCTCCCAGTCCACTTTGGCCAGATCCTGCCTTATCATATTAAAATCGGCCTTTCCCCAATTTAGAACCCTTATTTCCGGGCCGTCTTTGTCTTTTTCCATGACCACCTTAAATCTCACCGAATTATGGTCACTGTCGCCAAAATGCTCTCCTACTGACACTTCCACCACTTGCCCGGCTACATTCCCTAGAATTAGGTCCAGTACCGCCCCCTCTCTTGTAGGACTTTCTACATGTTGGCTCAAAAAGCTCTCCTGGATGCACTTTAAGAATTCTGCACCCTCTAAGCCTTTCACACTCTGACTATCCCAATTAATATTGGGGAAGTTGAAATCCCCCACTATTATTACCCTATTATTTTCGCACTTCTCTGAGATTTGCCTACATATCTGTTCCTCTATCTCCCCCTGACTGTTCGGGGGCCTATCGTACACTCCCAGCAAAGTGCTTGCCCCCTTTTTGTTTTTAAGTTCTACCCATATGGCCTCATTAGAGGAACCCGCTAATATATCATCCCTCCTTACAGCAGTAATTGATTCCTTAATTAATATTGCAACACCCCTCCCCTTTTACACCCCCCTCTGTCTCGCCTGAAGATTCTATACCCCGGAATATTGAGCTGCCAGTCCTGACCCTCCCTCAACCATGTCTCCGTGATAGCAACAATATCGTACTCCCATGTGTTCAGCAACAACTTCAGTTCATCCACCTTATTTGCAAGACTCCTTGCATTAAAATAAATGCCTTCCAGCCTTGCCATATTCCCTTTTGCCTTCATATATTTGCTCTGCCTTCCCAGCTGACTTGTTTTTTCCTCCGTATTTGGCTGTAAATCACCCCCTACTATAGTTCCACTCTGTATTGGATAAAAATAAGCAGAGTGGGTCAGGAAAGGACAGAGAGAGAAACAAAGATAATGGGGCATCAGTGACTGAGGTGACATCAGGAAAAAATAGAAAAAAGTCAAAGCTAAATTCACTGTGGGACAGAAATTCGGGTCCCCACGGGTGAGTACGCGTTGGGTACTCATGCGTAGGGCCAACGAAAGTGCCGGTTTCGTGCATGCACTGCGCATGCGCGGGAAACCAGAACCTCCGTTCCCTTAAAGGAAGGGGTTCACAGGTCGAACGTGTGCGCCGGAGAGGCAGCGCGTACGCCTGGAACTTCCGTTTTTTTTGCAGGTTTCTCCGGGAGGGTAAGTCCCCAGGAGCTATGCTGGTAAAAAGCAGTCGCAAGGCCTGCTTTTAACAAGGTAAGTGGTGAATTAAGTTAAATGAAAACATTTTTTCCACAGGTTTATTATTTTTAAATACTTTAAAGAAAGGTAAGTTTATTTTTAGCCCCGTTAAAAACTGTAATTAATTTTTTCAAAAATTTTAATTATTGTTTATAATAGTTATTTTATGTAATTTATAGTTATTTTAAAAATGTGATAAAAAAAAAATTATTTGAAGTTTTATTTAGGTTTTGAGGCCGATCTCTATTCATAGATTTGATAGGTCTTCCTGTCAAACCTATGAATAGAGATTTCCTGCTACGATTGGCTCTCCATGGCTCACGTGATCCCTAGGGACGCTTCAAACTAACTGCGCCCCTGGGATACGCAAGCACTGCGTGCCGGCAGCTGGAGGAGGCCCAGGATCGGAATCCCACGCGAGCCCACAGCACAACGGCAGGTGCGCTAGGTAAGTGCAGGTCAGGGGCTTGCACCCGCGGGAAGCCTCCGACCCGAATTTCTGGCCCACTATATCTGAATGCGCGAAGCATTCGCAACAAAATAGATGAATTAATAGCACAGATAGAAATTAGTAGGTTTGATCTAATAGCCATTACAGAGACGTGGTAGCAAAGTGACCAAGGTTGGGAACTAAATATTCCAGGATACTTAACTTTTAGAAGAGATAGGCAAAATAGAAAAAAAGAGGAGGGATAGCCTGATAATAAAGGATGGGATAAAGGCAGTAGAATGAAAGGATCTTAGCTCCGAAAATCAAGAAATAGAATCAGTTTGGATGGAGCTAAGAAACAGCAAGGGGCAGAAAACTTTGGTGGGAGTTGTTTATAAGCCCCCAAACAGTATTTGTAATGTAGAGCAGAGTATAAATCAGGAAATTAGAGGCGCATGTAATCTTCTCCTTCTTAGGCAGTCCCTCGGAACCGAGGATGACAATTTCCCACATTAAAAATGAGTTTGCAGGTGACTGATGAGTCCAATGCGGGACCTACAGTCTCTGTCACAGGTGGGGCAGACGGTGGTTGAAGGGGCGGGTGGGTAGGGTGCTTGGGTTGACGTGCGCTCCCTGCGCTGCCTGCGCTTGGCTACCGCTTGCTCCCGGCGAAGAGACTCGAGTTGTTCGGCGCCTTCCCGGATGCTTCTCCTCCACTTTGTGCGGTCTTGGGCCAGGGTTTCCCAGGTGTCGGTGGGGATGTTACACTTTTTCAAGGAGGCTTTGAGGGTGTCCTTGAAGCATTTCCTCTGCCCACCTGGAGGTCTCTTGCCGTGCCAGAGCTCCAAGTAGAGCGCTTGTTTTGGGAGTCTCGTATCAGGCATGCGGACATTGTGACCAGTCCATCGGAGCCGATTGAGCGTGGTCAAAGCTTCGATGCTGGGGATGTTGGCCTGAGCAAGAACACTGATGTTGGTGTGCCTATCCTGCCAATGGATTTGCAGGATCTTGCGGAGGCAGCGTTGGTGGTACCTCTCCAGTGCTTTGCTGTACATGGTCCATGTCTCTGAGGCATACAGCAGGGCGGGTATCACCAGGCGCACATAATAAGGGTAATACTGTAATCATGAGGGACTTTAATCTACTTATAGACTGGGCAAACCAAATTTGCAGTAAAAGTGTGGAGGACGAATTCATGGAATGTATACAAGATAATTTTCTAGATCAGTATGTCGAGGAACCAATGAGGGAACAGATTATTTTAGATTTAGTATTGTGCAATGAGAAAGGGTTAATTAATAAGGGGCCTTTAGGGAAGGGTGACCATAATATGACAGAATTTTATATTGAGTTTGAATGTGATTTAGTTAAATCCGAAACTAGGGTCTTAAATCTAAACAAAGCAAACTACGCAGGTATGAGGGGCGAGTTGACTAAGGCAGATTGGGAAACTACATTAAAAGGTATGACGGTAGACAAGCAACGGCTAGCATTTAAAGAATTAATACATCATTTACAACAAATGTACATTCCTTTAAGGCACAAAAACCCCAGAGGAAAAGTGGTCCAACCGTGGCTAATAAGAGAAGTTAAAGATAGTACAGGAAACTTTGTGCTGTCCGGCACCGACGGGACCGAGCTGTTGCCGTTCCCTCAAAACTGCCGGACACACCAGCGCTAATGTTGAAGCATACGGAGCTTTTCATCTCCGTATCTGGCAACAAACACTGTTGCTTAGCAACAGCTTCTAAACAGTCGGCCGTACCTTGGAAGCGTCTCTGTCGCTTAGCAACAGCTTTAGAGAGACTTTGCAGAGCCTGACTGTTGAAAAAAAAGCCACAAGAAGAAAAAAAAACGAACAAAACGGCTCCTGATTTTTGCCGGTGGCTCGAGCTTGATGGACAGTTAGCCTCCGGATAACACACAGTTTCCTGTATTAGATCAAAGCAACAGGCTTATAATGTGGCCAAAAAGAGCAATAAGCCTGAGGATTGGGAGAATTTTAGAATTCAGCAAAGGAAAACCAAGAAATTGATAAAGGGAAAATGGAATATGAGAGTAAACTAGCGAGAAACATAAAAACAGACTGTAAAAGCTTCTATAGGTATGTAAAAAGTCAAAGTTTAGCGGAAGTAAACATGGGCCCTTACAGGCTGAGACAGGAGAAATTATTATGGGGAATAAGGAAATGGCAGAGAAATTAAACAAATATTTTTTGTCTGTCTTCACAGAAGAAAATGCAAACAACCTCCCGAAAATAGTGGAGAACCAAGAGTCTAACGAGAATGAGGAACTGAAAGAAATGAGTATTGCTAAAAAAATAGTACTGGAGAAATTAATGGAACTGAAAGCCGATAAATTCCCTGGACCTGATGGCCTACATCCTAGGGTTTTGAAAGAAGTGGCTATAGAGATAGTGGATGCATTGACTGTCATCTTCGAACATAATAGATTCTAGAATGGTTCCCGCGGATTGGAAGGTAGCAAATGTAACCCCACTATTTAAAAAAGGAGCTAGAGAGACAACAGGGAACTACAGACCAGTTAGCCTGACATCCATAGCAGGGAAAATGCTAGAATCTATTATTAAGGACGTGGTAACAGGGCACTTAGAAAATAATAATAGGATTGGGCAGAGTCAACACGGATTTATGAAATGTAAATCTGTTTGACAAACCTGTTAGAGTTTTTTTAGGTTGTAACTAGCAGAATAGATAAGGGGGAACCAGTGGATGTGATGTATTTGGATCTTCAGAAGGCATTCGATAAGGTGCCACACAAGAGGTTATTAAACAAAATTAGGGCTCATGGGATTGGGGGTAATTTACTAGCATGGATTGAGGATTGGTTAATGGACAGAAAACAGAGAGTAGGAATAAATGAGTCATTTTTGGGTTGGCAGGCTGTAACTAGTGGGGTACCGCAAGGATCAGTGCTTGGGCCTCAGCTATTCACAATCTATATCAATGATCCAAGTTTGTTGATGATACAAAGCGAGGTGGAAATGTAAGTTGTGAGGAGAATGCAAAGAGGCTTCAAGGGGATATAGACAGGCTAAGTGAGTGGGCAAGAACATGGCAAGTGGAATATAATGTGGAGAAATGTGAAGTTATCCACTTTGGTAGGAAAAATAGAAAAGCAGAGTATTTTTGAGTGGTGAGAGATTGGGAAATGTTGGTGTTCAGAGGGACATGGGTGTCCTTGTACACGAATCACTGAAAGTTAACATGCAGGTACAGCGAGCAATTAAGAAAGCAAATGGTATGTTGGCCTTTATTACAAGAGGATTTGAGTATAAGAGTAAAGGGCCTAGAAATTCAGTATAGCCACTTTTGGGGTGGTAAAGTCGGGCAGCCGCTAAGGTTTGCGCCCGGCGCAAAGTCGCGCCCCCTTCGCCGATATTCAGTCGCATCGCCCCAAGAGGTTGCTGCTGCGCTAAAACAGGCGATGCACGACTATCTTTAGGCGCTAAGCCGGCGGTGCTGAGCGATACCCCCGAGGCCGGGCGCAGCGCAGGTGCGGCGAGTTCTTGATTGACGGCAGACACTCTGACGCCGGTCATCTCTTAAAGGGGCAGGGTGGATTTGTTTGCCTGCCACGCCCTGCACACTGCAGCCCTCAACCTAGGCCTGACCACTTCAGCTTCACCTGTACAACGCCCAGGACTATGGAGAAGGCCAGGGAGAGAGTGCAGCGCTTCAGCGACGGAGACCTGAGGGTGCTGGTTGGCGGAGTGGAGCGCAGGCGCCATGTTTTGTTCCCAGAAGGTGGCAAGAGGCCTCCTACCGGAAAGCCTGGAGGGAGGTGTCCAACAGGGTGTCTTCCAACAGCGTGGTTGCCAGGACTCCTGTGCAATGCCGGAAGAAGTTCAACGACCTCACTCGGGTTGTCAGGGTGAGTACCCTTTCCAGTGTCCTCCTCATCCTTGCATGTGCACCTCACATTATGGGCAAAGGGACCTGAAAGCCCTAATGGCCAGCCCTCATCCAGCAGCTATGGGACTGGCATGAAAATCAATTGCACATTCAGCACTTTACACACTGTCCAAGCTATTCGACCATGGGAGGCATTGCAGACAAGATCAGGGCTACACACTGTCCAAGCTATTCGACCATGGGAGGCATTGCAGACAAGATCAGGGCTTCACACTGTACTAGCTATTCGACCATGGGAGGCAGTGCAGACAAGATCAGGGCTACACACTGTACTTAGAGGCCGTCCTTTCTCTTGCAGGCCAAGGTTGCGCACAACCGGCACAACCGAACTGACACCGGCGAAGGCCGCCCTGACCTCAAAGAGCTCTCCGACCTCGACCAGCGTGTGGAGCGCATTATGGGAGGCCGGCTGATTGGCCCCGTCGCCAGTGGAGATGCCGACCCTGTTCTGGGCACCAATGGTAAGGGCATCACCTTTTGGACCTCTCTCGTTCCACTTGCGCATCAGATCAGCATCCTTTGCCACTGTCCGACCAATGCGGTGAATGGCACCACTCATGCCTCCCTCGGTGCCGCCCTGTCCTCACTCTAAAGCTACTCTTGTGCCTTCCTGCTTTCAGATGGTGAATCGCCAGGTGAGGAGGCAGGCCCTCAAGCTGCCACTGTCAGCCCTTCGGAAGACGAGGAGGAGGAAGAGGAAGCCGGCCCATCAGTGCCACCCTCAGCCGCGCCAGCCCATGGCGATGTAGGGGACACGTCTTCCCTGGAGGGGAGCCGGGGGGAAGGGTCGGAGGAGAGTGAAGCTCCGGGGCCCAGCGGCCTGCAGCAACGCGGGAGGGGTGGGGAAGCTCGGCGGACTTCTCCCCAGAGGGTGAGTGCGGCCTGCAGTCCTGCGACGGTGAGCGCAGAGGAGGTGCGCCTCCTAGAGGAAATGGCCGTTCAGGCTGAGCGCAGGCACAATGAGCTCATGGCTGCAGTGGCAAGGATGCCTGACTCCATAGAGTCACTGGCAAGCAGTGTGCAGGAATTCGGGGCAGCACAGGCCAGGAGTCTGCAACAATTCAGTGCAGCACAGGCCAGGAGTCTGGAACTATTCAGTGCAGCACAGGCCAGGAGTCTGCAGGACATCGCGGCAGCACAGGCCAGGAGTCTGCAGGACTTCGCGGCAGCACAGTCGGCTTCTAGCCAAGTGCTCAGTCGTGCCGTCCATTCACTGGCTGGTGTCATGCGGACACAGACCAGGGCCACACGGGCACTAACTGCTGCCACCCTCGCTGGATCAGCCAGGCATCGCCAGGGCACTCGCCGCGCAGCAGCAGCCCAGCAGTCTGTCCTTCAGCTGGTTGCTGCGCATGCTGCAGTGCTGGCCCGTGCGAGTGCCAATGTGTCAGGTGACCAGCGAGCACCTGCGATCTGCCAGGTTGCCACCATTCCTGCAGCCGACACTGCCACTCCGCCATTGCAGCTGCCACGAGCTGCTGGACAGACTGCTGCCACCCAGCCAGAGTTGGAGCAGTCAGCAGCCGGCCACTCCAAGGCCAGAGCTGGTGCAGGCCGACCCCCAAGGGCATCTGCCGTCTCGCCATCTGCCCCTCAGCAGCCTTCCCCCAGCCTTGCTGCAGCCACTGGGCTCCCATTGAGGAGGAGCAGCAGGGCGGGCAGGGGCCAGGCAAGGATGCGCAAGGCATCGCCCTCGCAGGGCAAAAAGTAGAGGCATGCACAAATGCCTGGTGCTTGTTGTAAAGCCGACACTGGTGCAGTTGTTTTTGTGTAAGGCCGAGACTGGTGTCTTTATTTCTTTATGTAAGGCCGAGACTGGTGTCTTTCTTTCTTTTTGTAAGGCCAAGACTGGTAGTTTTGTGTTTTTGGAGGGGGCTTCTCCACATGAGCATGCAATGTGGGAAGGGCAGAGGTTTTCAATAAATTATTGTTGTTAAATTGCAGTGTGCATGGTTTTTTGGTTAAGTCCTGGTTGCCCTGCTCGGCTGAGGGCTTGTGGAGCGGCTACATTCATCTGCTGACATTGGCACAAGCCAGTCCCTGAGAGGGGGCCTAGAACCGACGTTCAATAAGCCGGCGACGGGCGGCCCTTGCACTTTGTGCCTCCCTCCTGTGCTGGTCCTCCTCCTCCTCCTCCTCCTCCTCCTCCTCAGGTGGTCCTCCAATCTGTGGTGGCAGTGGCTGAGTCTTGCGGATAGCCAGGTTGTGCAGCATGCAGCAAACGACCACGAAATGGGAGACTCGCTCCGGAAAATACTGTAGGGCTCCACTGGAACGATCCAGACAGCGGAACCGTTGCTTCAGGACGCCGATTGTTTGTTCGATGATGTTCCTGGTCGCTTGATGGCTCTCGTTGTATCTCTCTTCAGCAGGGGTGCTGGGCGCACGGAGCGGGCTCATCAGCCAGGTACACAAAGGATAGCCTTTGTCCCCGATAAGCCATCCGCGTGGGTGAGGCTGGGCCTGGAACATGTCTGCCACAGAAGTCTGTCGCAGGATGAAGGCATCGTGGCTGCTGCCTGGAAAGCGGGCATTGACAGCTAGGATGAGCTGCCTGTGGTCACACACCAGCTGGACGTTCAGCGAATGGTAGCCCTTCCGGTTGCGGTAATCCTCGGCATTCCCCAGAGGTGCCCGCAAAGCCACATGCGTGCAGTCAATGGCGCCCTGCACCATGGGGAAGCCCGCGAATGCTGCAAAGCCCATTGCACACTGTTGCTGCTTGGCAAGGGCCATGGAGAAGGAGATGAACTGACGTCTCCTTTTGAAAAGGGCATTGGTGACCTGGCGGATGCAGCAATGCACGGCGAACTGGGAGATGTTGGCAATGTCCCCAGTAGCGGATTGGAAGGAGCCGGTGGCATAGAAGTTGAGAGCCACCGTCACCTTCACTGCCACCGACAGAGACGTCCTGCTCCTCAGCTGTGGCTGCAGATCACCGCCAAGCAGCTGGCAGATCTCTGTGACCACGTCCCTTCTGAATCGCAGCCTCCGAACACACTGCTCCTCAGACATGTTGAGATAGGAGAACTGCTGGCGGTATACCCTGGGTGGGTAAGGCCTCCTTTGCCGACACCTGTTGCCCCCTCTCCGTCTAGCCAGGGCTGCCACTCTCTCATGGCGTCTGTGAGCCCTTGGGATGTAATTGAGAAAGCCTGCGTTGACACCCATTGCAGCCCCCATAATATGCTGGCAAACAATGAGATGTCAATGAAGGCAAAGACTAGTGGAAATCTGTGGCCTGAAGCCAGAAGTACCTGTTCGAGTGTTGGGCCAAAGCAGAAAGCTATCTACCTTGGTCTCTCTCCAAAGATCCGTTTCGCAAGAGGGAGTGCTGCGAAATGGCAGCCTTTTATATTGCAGGAGGAGTGCCCTTTAATTTGCGCCCCCCGCGCCCCGCATCAGCTGAGCACCGTTCCACTTAACAGTCGCTAGGGCCGCCAGGCGCACAATGGGGCGTTGCCACTGAAGTTCCGGTTGGGGGGCGCACAAAGGGCGTTGCACGAGAAAATGACGTCATGATCTGCGCGCGCAGCTGAGCGCGCGCAAAGACTTTGCGCCGCCGCTAAATCTCTAGTGAAGTTGGGGCGAGGCGCAGTTCTCGCTGCGCCCGGGTGCTACCCGCCTAGCGCCCGACATCTACTCCTCCTAAGGCGCTAACGGCTGGCGCAACCAACTGAATTTCTAGGCCCTGGAGTATTGTGTACAGTTTTGGTCTCCTTACCTAAGGAAGGATATACTTGTCATAGAGTGAGTACAATGAAGGTTCACCAGACTAGTTCCTGGGATGGGGGGATTGTCCTATGAGGAGAGATTGAGTAGACTAGGCCTATATTCTCTGGAGTTTAGAAGAATGAGAGGTGATCTCATTGAAACATACAAAATTCTTACAGGGCTTGACAGTATAGATGCAGGGAGGATGTTTCCCCTGGCTGGGGAGTCTAGAGTCAGGGGCCACAGTCTCAGAATAAGGGGTCAGCTATTTAGGACTGGGATGAGGAGAAATCTCTTCACTCAGAGGGTGTTGAATCTTTGGAATTCTCTACCCCAGAGGACTGTGGAGGCTCAGTCGCTGAGTATATTCAAGACAGAGATTGATAGATTTTTGGATATTAAGGGAATGAAGGGATATGGGGATAGTGCAGGAAGTGGAGTTGAGGTAGAGGATCAGCCATGATCTTATTGAATGGCGGAGCAGGCTCGAGGGACTGAATGGCCTACTCCTGCTCGTATTAATTATGTTCTTATGAGTCAATGGGGAGCTTCGCATGCCATCTTCTTAAGATCCGCAGCATCCTGAATGAATCCTACAACCTCCTCCTTACAGTATGGCTTTGTTTTATTTCCTGCTTTAGCCACTGACCTAACGATGAACCAAGAATCCCGAGATGTAGCCAACAGACCACCTCCGAAATCCTAAACCAAATTTCAAACAATGGAGCTAAACTGAAAGCTGAAAATTAGGAAAAACATGTACACAACATTCGTATTTTTTTTTATAGAAGGAGGGCGGTGGAAGAAAGTCGAGGCCAGACACACGGGCGTCGACCACTAGCAACCGCCCAGTCGTCTGGCAGAGAGTGAACATCGCAGGGGAGGCTGTGGAGAGCCGGGCTTGGTTCCCCAGCCACGACGATCAGCAACAGACTGACGACAGGTACCAGGTACAGTGCAGACCCTTCCTGGACAGCGGCGGCTGGAGCCGACCGACAGCAGAGAAAAAGCCGAGCAGCGTCGACGGGGTAAGATAGAGGGTGAAGCGCACAGGGCGCAGCCGGGGGTTGAAAACCGAGCGGCGTCGAGGAAAAACAAAATGGAGAGAGAGAGGGTAAAACAGCAGCCGGGTTCAGGACCGAGCGGCGGAAACGGGAAAGGCGCACAGAAAAAAAAAATGCGCAGAGCGCAGCCAGGGCTCTAGGGCTGAACAGTGTCCATGGGGAGAAGAAGGGAGAGCGCAGGAGACGCCATTGAGCCACGGAGAAGAAGGAAGAGCGCGGGAGACGCCATTTTTAGAAGCTGCAGCGGAGAAGAAGGGCGAGCACGGGAAGAAAGGAAAGCGCGGGAGACACCATTTTGTGCCAGCGGAGAAGAAGGGAAAGCGCGGGAGATGCCATTTTTGACAGTTAAATCACACCCAGGGATGCTGTGGAGTGGCAGTATCTCTACGTTCAACAATGAAGTTGAAGATTGGGTGACATATGTGGAACGTATTGAGGTGTACTGCAGGGCGAATGAAGTGCCAGATGCGAGGAAAGCACTGGTTTTGTTAAATTCCATGGGTGCAAAAACTTATGGGTTACTGCGAAACCTAATAACCCCAGAGAAGCCTGTGAATAAGAATTTCGAAAGCATAGTAGAAATCCTACAGGACCACTTAAACCCCACACTGCTGCTGATAGCAGAACGATTTAAGCTCCATAAAAGGAACCAACACAAAGACGAAAGCAATGCTGAGTACTTAACGGAACTGCCCAAGCTATCGAAACACTGCCAGTTTGGAGTGGGACTAGCAGATACGTTAAGGGACAAGTTTGTGTGTGGGCTTCAAAGTGAAGGAACCCAGAAACGGCTTCTATCAGAAAAGGATCTTACGCTGGACAAGGTTTTCAGTATGGCAGTATCACACGAAGCAGCCGCAAGGGGCGCTGCAGAGATACAACGGAGACCGCAAGAATATGGCACCAATGAAATGTCCTATGGAACAGGGAAGTGCTATCGCTGCGGCAGAACAACACACGACCAGAAGGATTGTTGGTTCAAGTACCAAGTGTGCAGACAGTGTGGAAAAGCAGGACACATACCAAGAGTCTGCAGGTCTGGGAAGAAAACCAACAGCAAGAAATCGCCACAGGAGAAGTACAAAAAGGTACACAAGGTGATGGACAGTAGTTCAGACGAACAGAAAAGTGACACAGACTCCGGAAGCAAGGAGCTGGGTTGTCTGAAACTACATAAGGTAACCAAAATGGAGGATCACCAGACTATCTGGGTTACACTCAAGATAGACGGAGTCCAAGTGAAAATGGAATTGGACACAGGATCAGCCCTAACAGTCATAAACCAAAGGGACTACAAGCGGCTATTTTCACATATACCCTTGAAAGCTACAGAGATTGTCTTGAAGACGTACACGGGCAAAAAGTCTACCCCAAAGGAAAAATAAGGGTGAAAGTGATATACAAAGGCCAGGAAATACCTAAAATGGACCTATATGTATTGCCAGATGGAGGACCACCACTGCTAGGACGTGAATGGATCCAGAAGATACAATTAGATTGGCATTCCATACAGGCACTGAAGGTTGAGGCCAAAAAGGATGACGACGTCACACCTGTACGACTGTCAAAAATGCTAACTGACGCAAAAGTAGTGTTCCAGGAGGGACTCGGAACACTAAAAGGCATAACAGCAACGATTAAAATAGAGGAAAATGCAAGCCCAAAGTTTCTTAAGGCCAGACCAGTGCCTTATGCGATCAGACCAGCCGTCGACAGAGCTGGAAGGGTTGGAACGTTCAGGAGTACTGTCCAAAGTAGACTGGAGCGAATGGGCTACACCCATCGTTCCTGTAATGAAGAGGTCGTTGAATAATACGCCTGGGGAACCAAAGAAGGTCCGCATCTGTGGGGATTTTAAGGTGACAGTGAACCCAGTCCTTTGCACGGTACAATATCCGCTTCCACGAATTGAGGATATTTTTGCCTCGCTATCTGGAGGTAAACGCTTCACCAAAATTGATCTAGCCCAGGCGTACTTGCAAATGGAGGTAGAAGAAGCCTCGAAAAAATACCTCACGATCAAAACTCATAAAGGTCTCTATCAATACAACCGGCTGGTGTTCGGGGTAGCATCGGCTCCGGCTATTTGGCAAAGGGCGATGGATCAAGTCCTGCAAGGGATTCCAGGGACCCAGTGTTATTTGGACGACATCCTGGTCATGGGCGAAAATGACAGTGATCACCTCGCCAACTTGGAGAAGGTGCTCACCAGATTAAAGGAATATGGGCTACGAGCTAATCGCCACAAGTGCGAGTTTTTCCAGAAGCAGATCTCGTATTGTGGCCACGTCATCGATGAAGAGGGGTTACATAAGTCCCCTGAAAAGATTGAGGCAGTAGTCGAGGCTCCAGCACCGGAAAATGTGTCACAACTGAGGTCGTTCCTCGGGCTGGTAAACTACTACCATAAGCTCTTACCAAATTTGTCCACGGTATTACACCCACTGAACACCCTACTGCAAACAGGGGTACCATGGAAGTGGAATGACGAACGTAGACGAGCTTTCCAGAAGTGTAAAGAATTGATCACATCAAAAGAGGTGTTGGCCCATTTCAACCCAGCATTACCAATTCGGTTGGCATGTGATGCATCACCCTATGGTATTGGAGCGGTGCTGTCGCACAAATTCCCAGACGGGTTGGAGAGGCCAGTAGCCTTTGCGTCTCGGTCACTAACCTCAGCCGAGCGCAACTATGCCCAGATTGACAGGGAGGCCCTCAGCCTAGTATGGGGAGTAAAAAAATTCAACCACTATCTGCATGGGCAGAAGTTCACCTTGCTGACTGACCACCAGCCTCTTGTCTCCATCTTTAATCCTAAGAAGGGCGTTCCAGTGATGACTGCACAACGGTTACAAAGATGGTCCCTGTTTCTAGGGGCGAATCAATATGAAATAGAATAGAAAGGCACGAAACAGCATGGAAACGCTGATGGGCTATCACGCCTGCCACTGCCTACTGTGGAGGAAGCACCAGCAGTGGACCCTATCGAGATATTTTATTCGTCAATAATTGAACGATTGCCAGTAACGAACGCGGATATAGAGAAGGAGACCCGCAATGATCCGACACTGTCTCGGGTATATGATTTGACGGTGAGGGGATGGCCAACACATGGCGACTCACTGTTGCCAGCATTCTCATCCAGAAGAGAACAGCTGTCAGTATGCCAGGGGACAGTGATATGTGGATCCAGAGTGGTGATTCCACCCAAGTTAAGGGAGAGAGTGCTAAATGAGCTTTATGAAGGTCATCTGGGAGGGGTGAAAATGAAAAGCCTTGCTAGGGCTTATGTGTGGTGGCCGGGGATCGATCAACAAATCGAGGACCTAACCAAGAGCTGCTCAGGATGCCAGAAGGTCCAAAATGCACCACCACATGCCCCTCTACACCCATGGGAGTGGCCCTCCTCTCCATGGCAACGGGTGCACATTGATTTTGCTGGTCCATTCATGGACTCAATGTTCTCAATAGCAGTGGATGCGCACTCGAAATGGCCTGAGGTGATCAAAATGTCCTCAACCACTACAGAGAAAACGATTGCAGTCCTATGGACCATATTTGCCAGGAATGGCTTGCCAGGGCAGATTTGCTCTGACAATGGACCACAGTTTGTGTCCGAAGTGTTTTGGAAATTTATGAGAAGGAATGGGGTCAGGCATTACACATCCACCCCGTATCATCCAGCCACAAATGGATTGGCTGAGAGGTTCGTACAAACCTTTAAAAAGGCGATAAACGCCATGTGCGACGATGAAATTCCACTACAGCATAAGGTGGACAATTTCCTATTAGCCTACAGAAATGCAACACATGCAGTCACCAACCAGACCCCGGCCATGATGTTCTTTAACTGAAGGTTGAGATCTCATCTGGATTTGCTCAGACCAAATGTGCGAAGAAATTTTGAGGATAAACAATTCCAGCACATCAATGAGAAGCCGACAAGGAGCTTCATTGTAGGACAACCAGTCTTGGCCCGTGACTACCGAACAGAGAAATGGCAACCCGGAACGATATGCACAAGGCAGGGGCCATTAATGTACACAGTGGATGTCGGGGAGAACATTGTGAGACGCCACATCGATCAGATCTTAGCGTCACAGGAACGAGTCAACCCCATGTCTCGAGTACCTGGGGATGAACCCGACATACCGGTAGCATCTACCTCAGAACCAGTAGCAGTGGAAACCGATGAACTAACCAACGAAAAGGGGCCAAAATCGCCTCCGCACCAAGAGCAAGAACCTCAGGAAAGGCGCTATCCAGAAAGGTTCAGGAAGCCGCCCCAAAGACTGAATCTATAAATGGACTATTTTTGTTTAATGTGCATGTTAAAGTGTTAATTGTTATTTGAATATTATGGGTACTGCTAATCTAAAAGGGGAGGAATTGTAGTGAATGTACCTTTAAGAGAGAACTACTTTTATAGCTCCTGTATACTGTAGTACCGGCAGTGACCACACCTGTATATAAGCCTTGAGCATGCCTCTCTACCCCCAGTCTTGAGACTACCCTACTCCAGTAAATACCTGTTGATTGTTAAGTTACAGCATCCGTGTGGTTATTGAAAAACATCATACTCTCAGAATCACGGATCTAACACAGCCTATTAGGGCAATAAGAAAACGTTACTGGCAATAACCTACAGAATGTCCTTAATATGCTTCTTCAAAGAAATCATGTGGTCATCAGATGAGTGAAAGAGAAACAGAATGTTAAAGCCTCCATTGTTTTTCTGTGAGCCTGATGATGATGAACCTTTGACCTTGTGTTGAAGTGTAATGAAAATGTCTCAGTGTGTTTGTCAAACAAATGCATCGACCCTTTAGTCCTTTCAAAGGTTCTTTAATACTTGTCTCAATGTGCCTAAAAAAGGTTTCTAACTGTACAACTCTCATGAAAGTTTGACCTTGGGGAGCATTAGGGATAAGTGAAGGTTTGCCATTAAGGATGGGAGGGTGATGCAAAAATACATTTTATGTATTTATTGTACATTTTCTTTTAACTTTATCTACTTTTTTGACATTTTAAGAAACAATTTTGGGTGAGATGTCTGTTGTGATGGGCTGGGGCGAGGGGTGGAAAGCAATCATCGTATCAGGTAATAAAAGGATAGTATCAGATCATAACCACTGCTCCCATTTTTTCAGACAGCAGGTGCTGGGAATGGTTCTGCTGTTGCCATTTACACCTCCTCTGGACCCATCTTTTGCTTCTTTACTTTTCCCATTACCACCCCCTTTTGCCTTGCATCATCATCCCTTTTGTCATTTAATCACTCCTGCCTTCCACCCCATCACAGACCTCATCTGAAAGACATATAGGGCTGAAAATTCAGTAGGCTTAGCGCCCCAATGGGGCGCTGGAGGGCCTAGCGCCGCAGTTATGGCCAGTTTGAAAATTCAGTGGGGCCCTTCCATCGGCGTTACACCGGTTGCGCTGCGCCGGCACCGATGGCGTCATCGGTGTGCGCAGCGTCCCGGTTGCCGTGGTGACGGGCCCCAGCGCCGAAATTGAGTTGCGGCCACCTCGCCCGTGGCAGCCGCAACTAAGATTTTTTCAACCGAGTCTTCCCTGAGTTAGCGCCGGCGCATTAAGGTCGCGCGGCGGCCGGCCGCTTTCCTGCCGGCCGCCTGCCCGCACCTCCCTCCCCGGACTCCTCCACCCCGCCCCGCGGAACAGATGCGTCTGGCCTGCAAGCCCGGCACTTGTCCGAGGTGCCGGGCTCATTTTTTTCAATATTTGAACGGACAGCGGGCGGGTGCAGGCAGCTCCTCCTTAACTGAAGGAGGAGGCCTGCACTTCCCCAGCCTGCCGCACCGCATCGGGTCCCACAGCGCCGGATTAGCGCCGCAATGCGGCAGTCAGCGCCCATTGGGAGGCGCTCACGCCCACCAGTAGCGCCGGCAGCCGTCTGGGCACGGCGCTACTGAATTTTTGGCGCGCGCAGGGGGACTTAGCGCCGGCGCTAAATTTCCGGCGCTAAAGCCCTGGCGCGGCGCCAACTCAATTTCTAGGCCACAATATCTATGAAAAGGATTTTTTCTTGTTACTTTCTCTGCAAACTTTTTGATGCTTTTGTTCTTTCCTCCCCTCCCTCCTTTCCTTGCCTCTGTACTTGCTTAACAACTTACATCAGTAACATTTTCCAGTTCTGACGAAGGGTCATTGACCTGAAATGTTGACTCTGTTTCTCTCTGCGCAGATGCTGCCTGACCCGCTGAATGTTTCCACCATTTTGTCAGTGCCCGCTGTTGTATATGTACCTTTAAGGGAAGAACTGGTTTTAGACTGCAGTACCGGCAGTGACCACCCCTGTCTAAAAGGCCCTAGCAGGCTTCTGTATTTCAGTCTGACGTTGCCCTCCTGCTCAGACCTCATTCTCAGCATTGCTGGCTGTGCAGCTGCCTCAGTCAGCAGGAGGAGAAGGAGCAGCCAAACCAGGAGAGTGGAGAGTGGAAAGTGGTGGTCTCCTGACCAGGAAGAGGAGGAGAACGAAAGGTCACCACCTCCACCTCCTCCACCATCATCACAGCAACTGAGGTGCCTGGAGAGAGAGGACAGAGGAGGAGAAGGAGAAAGGAGGCCAGCAACAACACCAACCAGGGGAGAGGCCTTTCCCATTACTGCCTCCCCAAATTGGCCTCCATTCCAGGAGAGAGGGGAGAGAAACAACCAACAACCACCAACTGTTTGGAAGGAGGGAAGAACAACATCATCTTTCAGGTGGGTGTTATTTGGTGCACTCTCCCAAAGACTTTGTATTTTAAGTGGGGGGAGAAAAGAAGAAAAAAGGGCCGGATCATCAAGGGGTGTGTGTGTGTGTGTGGCTCTTGTAAAACACTAGGCCACACACACCACTAATTAAGCACCCCTTCCTATTGCCTGACCTGGGATAGCTGGAGCTGCCTAGGTGATCAGCCCAATTGTACATCGTTAAGAGCTGATGTGGGACTGAGCCTGGGGCATCTCCAGCTTTCCCAGGTGAAGACATCTTCTCCCCCTGCTCGAAGACCACCTTCAAAGACTTTAATTTTTTATCGGAGCGTGCACCCCTGCCGACACCCACCCACCCACCATCCTGAGTGGTGACCCTGCCTTTGCGGCCTCCCTCCTTCCCACTGCCCCCCTCTCTCTCTCTCTTTGTCTTTCTCTCTCTGCCTTGCTATCAAAAGGCACCTCATCTATCTATATTTTAATTACCTATTGAGCAGAGGGGAGAAGGCCCCTCCCCCAATTCTAATCAATAAGGGGAGAGGTGTGCCTTCAATTTAAACAGCTCCCTCTGCTCAATAGAGGACCAAAAAATACCTGAGGCCACAATTAACACCTTCAGGCCTGTGACTTGGGGTGAGTGTAGCCCTTTTTAGAAAACACCCCAGAATGGCGACTGCATCTTCATCGGTGGCGGGGCCAGCCAGGACTTATGCGGGAGTGGCAGCCACAGTCACAGCTGCTCCCGCTGCTTCTGCTGCCCCGTCACCATTTAGATTGATAACAAAAAAGCTTGGGGTGAAGAGCTACACTCACCCCACTATGACCATTGAGGCCTGCGTTAAAACCATGGCTGGGGTTGTCGGCCCCTCAGCCATCGTCGCGGCCTCAAAAATGTATGGGAAGGCTGTGTTCTTCCTGGGGTCGGAGCGGGCGGTGTCCCTGGCCGTCACAAAGGGGCTCACCGTGGGCCGGACCTTCCTGCCGGTGGATCCTCTCGAGGCCACCGCGCAGAGAATTGTCATCTTAAACATCCCGCCCTATGTCCCTGGTGAGCTCCTCCTCCCACATTTGCGCCAACTTGGGGAGGTGAGGTCGGGGATCACGCCCATCCCGCTCGGCTTCCGGGAAGCCAGCCTTCGCCACGTCTTCTCCTTCCGGCGCCAGCTGTTCGTCCAGCTGGCGCGGGAGGAGGACACCAACGGGGCGTTCATCGTCCACCACGAGGGGACCGCCTATCGCGCCTTCTGGACGTCGGACGGTGTGCGGTGCCATGTCTGCAAGGAGGTGGGGCACATCCGGAAAAACTGCCCCGCCTCCAAGGCCGCCGGATCATCTCGTGCGGCCGAGGCTGGCGCCGCCGCCGTTCCTCCCCCCGGATCTGCCCGCGCGTCGGGAACGTCTGATGCACGGTCGACGTTGGGGGCCGGTGCCACCAAGGCCTCTGGCGGGGGGGAGGGAGCGTGTCCGGTCGGAAAGAAGTCACGGCGAAAAAATAAACACCTTAGGGCGGGTCCCCCCGTGGATGGCCAGCCCTTGCCCCTTGCGCCCCTTACACCGGCGCTCCTCGCGGAGTTAATCGGAGCAACCGCGAGTGGGAGGGGCCTCGTGCCCGAGCCTGTGGCCGCAACCGCCGCAGCGGTAACGCCAATACCTGCGGCCGGGCTCGGGCCCGAGGTACCCAACAAACCTGCTCCGCCGGAGGGAGCAGAGGAGGAGGCCTCTGCAGACATGGAGGTCTCCCTCGCTCCCTCCGTGCTTAAAAGAAGGCGCGACCCCCTGGAAGAGGAGGAGGACCGGGAGGAGGAAGGTCCCTCCGAGCAGGGGGAGTCGTCGCCCACCGCGGGTACTGCGCCCCCCCCCCGCTGTCGTCATCACCAGCGATCGGCAGGGGTCGCCTGTCCCTCGGGAGGCTGAGGCAGATGTGTCTGTCCGGCACGTGCCTCCTGGGGATGGGGACGAGACCCTGCCCGTGGGGGGGGGTCGCGGAACAACCCGTGGCTATTGATATTTTATCGGTGCCGTTACCCCTCGCCGGGTCGGGCAGCCTGGGGTCTGGGTCGGGCGAGCTCGAGGAAAATGAGCTCACCCAATGCGACCCGGACATCTCCCAGGGGCTGCTCGACCTGGTAGAGCATTTAATTCAAAACGCCCCATCCACTGGGTCGGAGGTTAGTGGCAGGGAGGAGGATGGCCCCCTGGCTGCGTCTCTGGTGCCGGACATACTGGAGGAGCTAGGAATTGTTCTCTCCCGGTTTCTCCGGTCGTTCCGGCGTCTGGGGCGGAGGGGAGCACTGAACCGCCGCCGTCTTCTGGCCCAGCGCCCCAAGAGAAGCCCAGGGAGGAATCCTCTGCCACCGATCCTGGGGGTGGGATCCGGGCGGAGGCGGGGCTGGCTGGTGTGGCCAAGCCGTTCGCTGCGCACTGCGTGACGGACAGGTCAGCCGCTGGTGACGACCCCCTGGAGGAGGATGGGGACTCGGTGATGGGCACAGAGGACGATTCGGACTCCAGTGCCGACGAGGCGATGGATGACCTCGTGCCCCTTGCCGAGTCTCCCCTCATTCCCGCAAGGGAACTCCGGGATTTTATGGCCACGTGCCTGGGTCAGCGCAATAAGGTCCGGCTGGCACTCGACAAGTGGTCGGAGCTGGCGCTGCTCATCGTGTCCGTCCGCGCCGCAGTTAAGATCATGGGCACGGACGAGGGTGTGAACCCGCTCGAGCTGCGTCGGCTCAGAACGTTCCTCACTGGACTGCTGAGGAAGTGGCGGCTGACCAGCGGCTGCGCTTCCTCCCCCCGTTAGGTGTAGGTCGAGGTTGCACTATGCTTCTGACATGAAGATAACCATAGCCAGCCTCAACATCAACGGCAGCAGGGAGGCGCGCTGCAGATTCAATAACTTCTCGGTCCTTCAGGACGGGAAGTATGCGGTGTGCTTCCTGCAAGAAACCCACACCGTTCCGGGAGATGAAGCCACGTGGCTCCTGGAGTGGCAAGGAGGGGTCAGCATGAGTCACCTCTCCAACAATTCCAGCGGGGTGGCTATCTTGCTGGCCCCGCATTTTCAGCCGAAGATCTTGGGGGTCAAGGAGCACGTGCCGGGCCGCTTGCTCCAGGTCACTGTTTGCCTGGGGGGCGTGCCGCTCCATGTAGTGAACGTGTACGCCCCTCAGACCGGTGCGCAGCAAGTGCGCTTCTTCGAAGAAGTGTCCGCTCTTTTGGGCTCCGTCGACGTGGGCGAGTGCGTCATCCTCGGGGGGGATTTTAACTGCACCCTCGAGGCGAGGGACCGTTCGGGTCCCCCGCGAAGCCCGGCGGCGATGGAGAAGTTGAGTGACCTGGTCGGGTCCTTCGACTTGGTGGACGTCTGGCGAATTCTCCACCCCGACTCCAGCGCCTTCACTAGCGTGAGGTCTGGGGGAGGAAGGTCCAGAATCGACCGCCTCTACATTTCCCGGGCGTACGTCTCCTGCGTTCCGGTGGCTTCCATGCGGCCGGTGCCGTGCATGGACCACCACCTGGTGTGGGCGGAGCTCGCTCCGCTGCGTGCGCGGGGGGCTGCCGCGTACTGGCATTTTAACAACCTGCTGCTGGAGGACGCGCGGTTCCGGGATTCGTTTAGTCGGTTCTGGGCCGACTGGAGAAGGAAGCGGGGGGGCTTCCCCTCCTTGAGGCTATGGTGGGATGTGGGCAAGGCTCACATCCGTCTCTTCTCTCAGGAGTACGCGAAGGGGTCGACCAAGAGGCGGGAGGCCCGGGTCGGGCGGTTGGAGAAGGAAGTGCGCGACCTGGAGTCCTGTCTCGGTCAGGTCGTCGAGGACCCGGCCCTGCGGAAGGTGTACGAAGAGGAGAAGGGGCGCTGAAGGACCTGCAGCTCGTTGGGTCCCGAGGCGCGTACGTGAGGTCGCGGATCCAGCTCCTGCGGGACCTGGACCGCGGCTCCCCCTTCTTCTACTCGCTGGAAAAAAGACGGGGGGTCCGTAAGCAGCTCTTGGGGCTACTGGCCGACGATGGATCTCTGGTCTCGGATCCGGAGGGAATCAGCGCGGAGACCCGCGCCTATTACGGGGCTCTGTTCTCTCCGGATCTGTCCAGCGAGGATGCGCGCAGAGTTTTGTGGGAGGACCTGCCGAAGGTCAGCCCGGAGGGCGCTGAAAAATCGGACGCTCCGCTAAGCCTGGCGGAGCTGACCGGCGCCCTCCGCCAGCTCTCTCGGGGAAAGTCCCCGGGGCTGGACGGGCTGACCGTGGAGTTCCACAGGACGTTCTGGGACGTTTTGGGGGGCGACTACGCGCGGGTCCTGGGGGAAAGTTTGGCGACCGGGGAGATGCCCCTCTCTTGGCGCAGGGCGGTCATTGTCCTGCTGCCTAAGGAGGGCGATCTCTGCCTCCTTAAGAACTGGCACCCGGTCTCCCTCCTCAGCACGGACTATAAAATCTTTGCCAGGGCCATGTCTGCTCGCCTTGGCAACGTACTGGCCCACATGATCCACCCCGACCAGTCCTACACGGTCCCGGGCCGGACCATCCACGATAACATCCATCTGGTCCGGGACCTGGTCCACCACTCCCAGAGGACTGGTCTGTCGGTCGCCTTCCTTTCCCTGGATCAGGAGAAGGCGTTCGACAGGGTGGATCACGAGTATCTCTTCGGGACTCTGCGCGCATTCGGGTTCAGGACGCATTTCGTCGCCCGGATCTGACTTCTGTACGCCGCCGCGGAGTGTCTGATTAAAGTTAACGGGTCCTTGACGGCGCCCCTTCGCTTCGGGAGGGGGGTGCGTCAGGGATGCCCCATGTCCGGTCAGTTATATGCCGTTTGCGTGGAGCCATTCCTGCGCCTCTTGCGGAAGAGGTTGACGGGACTGGCTCTGCAAGGGCCGGGCGTGGAGGTGGTCCTCTCGGCTTACGCCGATGACGTGCTCCTCACGGTCACGGATCCCGCTGACTTGCGGAGGATGCGAGACTGCCAGCAGATTTACTCGGACGCATCCTCCGCCAAGATCAACTGGGAGAAATGTTCCGGACTCCTGGTGGGTCAGTGGCGGGTGGACTCCCTGCCGGAGGAGTTCAGGCCTTTCGCCTGGAGCACCACGCACCTCCTCTATTTGGGAGTCTACCTTAGCCCTGCCGAGGGCGCCTGGCCGGCGAACTGGCAAGAGCTGGAGGCCAAAGTCACCGCTCGCCTAGGACGCTGGACAGGACTGCTCCGAGTGTTGTCCTACAGGGGTCGAGCGCTGGTCATAAACCAGCTGGTGGCCGCCATGTTGTGGTACCAGTTGGTCACTTTGATCCCTCCCCCTGCATTTGTCGCCAAGATGCAGAAGAAGCTCATCGACTTCTTCTGGGACAAAAGGAAGCACCGGGTCTCTGCCATGGTTCTGTGTCTCCCGCTTAGGGAGGGCAGTCAGGCGCTGGTGTGCCTTCGCACCCAGGCTGCGACTTTCCGTCTTCAGATGCTGCAGAGATACCTGTACGTCGAGAATCCTCCGAGATGGTGTGCGCTGGCGACACATTTCTTCCGCCAGCTGCACGGCCTCAATTACGACACGCAGCTCCTGTTTGTGAAAGTAGGCTGCAGGCGTGCCGGCCTGCGGGAGCTGCATGTCTTCTACCAGGAACTACTATGGGTTTGGAACTACGTCGCTTCCAGGCGGAGCTCTCCCCCGTCAGGAGTGGCAGCTCTCCTTCGGGAGCCGCTGCTCAGGAATCCGCACCTCCACGACTGCGGGTTCGGGCGGCTGGCGGAGGGTAGGGCTGTGCCTGGCAAAGTGACCAGAGTCGGGGACCTGCTCGATGGCGGAGGAGCGGGCTGGATGGCGCCGGAGGAGCTGGCGCGGCGCCTGTCCTGGGCCAATGTCCAGCTCGCGGTCGAAGCCATAGAATCGGTGAAAGCGGCACTGGGCCCCGACTCCACTAGGTGTATCGAGGCGGCTCAAGCACGTGGGGCGATCCCGTCCGAGCTTACCCCCGTTCGGACGGAATTCCTCATCGGCGCCCGGCCCCGAAACTCCCCTCGGGAACCGGCGCCTCACAACTTGAGCTGTCTCGAGGAAATACCCTCCATGCCTTTTCATTCCGCACAGAGGGGTTTCCTGTACGGGCTGCTCCTGCACACTCTCCACTTTGCCATCTTCGTCTACCGTCCGGACACGCCTTGGCGTGGCGTCTTGCCGAATGGCGGTGGCGGAGGTCCCCAATGGAGGGCTCTCTACACGGGAGTCCTCCCTTGTTCCATCGGGGACTTGGCCTGGAGGGTGTTGCACAGAGCGGTCCCGTGCAATAAGGTTTTAAGTAGGTTCACAGACTCCCAGGCCGCCTGCATTTTTTGCGGCCTGGAGGAGTCCGTGTTTCACGTTTATATGGAGTGTGAGAGGTTGCAGCCCCTCTTTAACTACTTGAAGGTGCTGCTCCTCGATTTTTGGTTGCACTTCAGTCCCACGCTCTTGATCTACGGTCACCCGGTGCGGAGGGGAGCGGACGGGTTGGAGGACCTCCTTGTGGGCCTGCTCCTGCGCCTGGCTAAAAGAGCCGTCAATTGGTCCAGGCAGCGGGCGGTCGAGGGGGTCGTCCAGCCAGATTGCCTGCCTCTCTTCCGCGGCCATGTTCGCACCCGGGTGGCCCTGGAGATGGAGCACGCGGTGTCCGCCAGTGCGCTTGAGTATTTCCGCGACCGGTGGGCGCTGCGGGGACTGGAGTGCATCATCAACCGGAAAACCAAATTTTAATTTGATTTGTTACGTTTTAGTTGAACTTCTGTTTACAGTCCAATTTGGGTTTTTTTTTTGGGTCCAAACTAAAAGAGTACCCTCCGTTCAGTAAAGTACCTGTTAAACTGTTCTCCCGAAGTTCGTGTATTATTGAGGCGCGGACTTTACAGTGGCGACGAGTAAGTTCGAACTTACCTGCAGTGTTGCATCATCTCACGGGGATCTCACCCTGAGAGGAGGTTTCTTGGAGGTCGAAGTCTGAGCAACGGGCGTCGACCGCGGGCAACCGCCCAAGGATTCATCGGTGTTCGGAGAATTGCGGGAGAGGCTGTGGAGAGCTGAGCTTGGCTCCCCAGTTAAGGTGTTCCAGCAAATCATGCTGGTAGCAGGTAGTGCGCTGACCCTTCCGGACTGCGGCGGGCTCGAGCTCGATCGAGCGGCTCTACAAAACGGGCCGCGCAGCGTCGCCGGGAAAAGAAAAAAAAAAGAGAGAGAGGGTGGAGCGCACAGGGCGCAGTCGGTGCTCAAGAACCAGGCAGCAGACAGAAAATAAATGGGGGGAAGGAAAGTGAGACGCGCCGAAGCCGCGGGTTGCCGCCATTACCCCGTAGAATGCTAGGAGCAGCGTGGCAGCAAGGGGAAGAAGGAAAAGCGCGGGAGGCGCCATTTTATTCCATTGGGGAAGAAGAAAAAGCGCAGGAGGCGCCATTTTAAATCACCCAAGATGCCGAAAAGTGGCAGTATCACTGCTTTCGACAACGAGGTAGAAGACTGGGCCACGTATGTGGAAAGAATTGAAGTGTACTGCAAGGCAAATGAGGTGGCTGATGGAAAGAGGGCGTTGGTATTATTGAATTTGATGGGCGCGAGTACGTACGGCCTATTGCGGAATTTAATTACCCCAGCTAAACCAATGGAGAAAAGTTTTGAGGAGATTGTTAATATCTTACAGGAACACCTAAACCCTACACCACTGCTGATAGCAGAAAGATTCAAGTTCCATAAAAGAAACCAGCACAAAGATGAGAGCAATGCTGACTATCTTACGGAACTACGCAAGTTACTGAAGCACTGCCAGTTCGGAGCAGGACTGGCAGACACCTTACGGGATAAGTTTGTCTGCGGGCTCCAGAGTGAAGGAACCCAGAAACGACTACTTTCGAAAAAGGACCTGACGCTAGAACAGGCTTTCAGCGTGGCAGTATCCTACAAAGCAGCAGCACGGGGAGCTGCGGAAATACAACAGAAACCACAAGAATACAGCGCTAACGAAATGGCGTATGGAGCAGAAAAGTGCTATCGCTGCGGCAGAACAACCCATGAGCAGAAGGACTGCTGGTTTAAGGACAAAGTATGCAGGCAATGCGGAAAAATGGGACATATAGCAAGAGTCTGCAGGTCGGGAAAGAAAACCAACACTACAAGAACTACTAAGGAAAAGTACAAGAAAGTAAACAAAATGACAGACGGTAGTTCGGAAGATCAGGAGAGTGATAAGGACTCCGGGAGCAGGAGACTAAGTTGTCTAAAGTTACACAACATGATCGCAAAGGAGAATCACCGAACTATGTGGGTCACCCTCATGATAGCAGGGTCCCAAGTAAAGATGGAATTAGATACAGGATCAGCCCTAACTGTCATGAATCGACGAGACTATGAGCGGCTATTCTCACACATACCCTTAAAGGACACGTCCATTGTATTGAAGACATACACTAGGCAAAAGGTCTACCCCAGAGGAAAAATAAGGGTGCCAGTTAAATATAACGGCAAGGAAACACAGAAACTATATATGTATATACTACAAGATGGAGGACCACCATTATTGGGACGTGAATGGATCCGAAAAATACAATTGGATTGGCATTCCATTCAGGCGCTAACTGTGACTGACAAAAAGGATGATGATGTCGCACCTGGACATCTGTCACAAATTCTAACTGACGCGGAAGAGGTGTTCCAACAAGGACTTGGGACTCTAAAAGGAGTAAAGGCAACGATAAAGATCGAAGATAACGCAAACCCAAAATTTTTTAAGGCCAGACCGGTGCCATACGCGATCCGCCCAGCCGTTGAAGCTGAACTGGAGAGTCTGGAGCGTTCGGGTGTGCTGTCCAAGGTGGACTGGAACGAGTGGGCCACACCCATCGTTCCTGTAATGAAGAAAGCATTGAGCAACACGCCTGTGGAGCTGAAGAAGGTTCGCATCTGTGGGGACTTCAAGGTGACTGTGAACCCAGTCCTGCACATAGTACAATATCCACTTCCACGGATAGAAGATATTTTTGCCTCACTATCTGGAGGGAAACATTTTACAAAGATTGATCTGGCCCAAGCGTATCTACAAATGGAGGTGGAAGAAGCATCTAGGAAATACCTCACGATAAACACTCACAAAGGCCTTTACCAGTACAATCGACTGGTGTTCGGGGTAGCATCAGCCCCGGCTATTTGGCAGAGGGCAATGGAACAAGTTCTGCAAGGGATCCCAAGGACCCAATGTTATTTGGATGACATCCTGGTGACGGGCGAAAATGACAGTGAACACCTTGCCAACCTGGAGCAGGTGCTCACTAGATTGCAGGAATATGGGCTACGAGCCAACCGCCCCAAATGTGAGTTCTTCAGGAGACAAATCTCATATTGTGGCCACATGATTGATGAGGAAGGGTTGCATAAGTCGCCAGACAAGATTGAGGCTGTAGTCAAGGCTCCAGCACCGGAAAATGTGTCACAACTGAGGTCGTTTCTCAGACTGGTGAACTACTACCATAAGTTCTTGCCGAATTTGTCCACAATTCTGCACCCACTGAACGCCCTGCTGCAAACTGGAGTAACATGGAAATGGAGTGATGAGTGTAAGCGTGCCTTTCAGGAATGTAAATGCCTAATCACTTCAAAAGAAGTATTGGCCCACTACAACCCAACACTACCGATTCGGTTGGCATGTGATGCGTCACCCTACGGCATTGGAGCGGTGCTGTCACACAAATTCCTTGACGGTTCAGAGAGGCCAATAGCCTTTGCGTCGCGCTCGTTAACCTCAGCCGAGCGTAATTATGCTCAGATTGACAGGGAGGCCCTCAGCCTGGTGTGGGGGGTGAAGAAGTTCAATCACTATCTGCACGGGCAGAAATTCACCCTACTGACTGATCATCAGCCATTGGTCTCCATTTTTAACCCAAAGAAGGGCGTTCCGGTGATGACGGCGCAACGGCTGCAACGATGGTCACTTTTTCTAGGGGCACATCAGTACGACATAGAATACAAGGGTACGAAGCAGCATGGAAACGCTGATGGGCTGTCGTGCCTACCGTTGCCTACGGTAGAAGAAGCACCTGCAGTGGACCCTGTTGAGATATTCCATGCGACCATAGTCGAATGTCTGCCTGTTACAAACTCAAGTACAGAGAAGGAAACCCGAAATGACCCGACACTCTCTCGGGTATATGATTTGTCGGTGAAGGGATGGCCAGCATATGGCGACTCACTGTTGCCAGCATTCTCGCCAAGGAGAGAACAGCTGTCAGTGTGCCGGGGGACCTTGATGTGTGGATCCCGAGTGGTAATTCCACCCAAGTTGAGAGACAGAGTGCTAAATGAGCTTCATGAATGTCATCTGGGAGGGGTAAAAATGAAAAGCCTAGCCAGGGCTTATGTGTGGTGGCCAGGAATCGATAAACAAATCGAGGACCTGACCAAGAGCTGCTCAGGATGCCAGAAAGTCCAAAATGCATCACCACAGGCCCCTCTACACCCATGGGAGTGGCCCTCCTCTTCATGGCAACGTGTACACATTGATTTTGCTAGTCCATTTATGGACTCAATGTTTCTAATCCCTGTGGATGCCCATTCGAAATGGCCAGAGGTCATTAAAATGTCCTCCACCACCACGGAGAAAACTATTGCAGTCCTAAGGACCATCTTCGCCAGGAATGGGTTGCCAGAACAGATTTGCTCCGACAATGGGCCACAGTTTGTGTCTGAGGATTTCCAGAGGTTTCTGAGGAATAATGGGGTGAAACATTACACATCTGCCCCATATCATCCAGCCACAAATGGATTGGCTGAAAGGTTTGTTCAGACCTTTAAAAAGGCCATAAAGGCGATGTATAATGACGACATACCACTACAACACAAGGTAGATAATTTCTTGTTTGCTTACCGGAATGCGACACATGCAGTCACCAACCAAGCTCCAGCCATAATGTTCTTCAACCGAAGGCTAAGATGTCGCCTGGATTTGCTCAAACCAAACATAAGACGAGATGTTGAGGATAAGCAATTCCAGCACATCAACGAGAGGCCAACCAGGAGCTTCAAGATAGGGCAACCAGTCTTGGCCCGTGACTACTGAACAGAAAAATGGCAGCCAGGAACGATATGCACACAGCAGGGACCACTAATGTATACAGTGGACGTTGGAGAGAGCATCGTGAGACGCCATGCTGACCAGATTCTGGAGTCTCAGGAACAAGCCAAATCTATACCACGAGCATGTGCACCTGGTAATGAGCCCGAAGTACAGATTGCGTCTACCTCAGAAGCAGTGGTATTGGAAGCTGACGAACCAACCAATGACAATGAGCCAGAATCGACTCCACCGCAAGAACAGGATACTCGAGAAAGGCGCTATCCAGTCAGGATTAGGACGCCTCCTCAAAGACTGAACTTATAAATGATTATTTCAGTTGATGTATATAGTACCCAGAAAATTGTAATTGTAATTAGTTATTATTTAGTTGTTAAATGAATGTTATGTACTGTTTATCTAAAAGGGGAGGAATTGTTGTGTATGTACCTTTAAGGGAAGAACTGGTTTTAGGCTGCAGTACCGGCAGTGACCACCCCTGTATAAAAGGCCCTAGCAGGCTTCTGTATTTCAGCCCGACGTTCAGTAAAGTACCTGTTAAACTGTTCTCCCGAAGTCCGTGTATTATTGAGGCGCGGACTTTACACCCGCTGTGGCTGAGTTGGTAGCACCTTCACCTCTGAATCTAGAAGATTGTGGGTTCAAGTCCCACTCCAGGAACTTGAGGCTGACACTCCAGTGCAGTGGTGAGGGAGTGCTGCAATGTCAGAGTTACTGTCTTTTGGATGAGATGTTAAACTGAGGCCCTGTCTGCCCTCTCAAATGTAAAAGATCCTCTGGCACTATTTCAAAGAAAAGCAGGGGAGTTATCCCTGATGTCCTGGCCATTATTTATCCCTCAATCAACATCACTAAAAAACAGATTATCTGGTCATTATCACATTGCTGTCTGTGGGAGCTTGTTGTGCAAATTGGCTGATGTGTTTCCTACAGTACAACGGTGACTACGCTTCAAAAATACCTCTGTAAAGCGCTTTGGGACGTTTGGTGGTTGTGAAAGACGCTATATAAACACAAGTCTGTCTTTTTTGTTTTTATTTATAATAAAAGAATAGAGGCTATTTTGGTCTTTTTTATGTGCTGGAAGTTTAAAAAAAGGACACATTTGATTACGAAACAGAAAATGCTGGACACACTCAGCAGGTCAGGCAGCATCCGTGGAGAGAAAAACAGAGTTAACGTTTCAGCTGTGGACTCTGAGTCAAAACCAGATTTGTTAATTTCTCTGTTCTCTCCACAGACACTGTCTGACCTGCTGAGTGTTTCCAACGTTTCATGTTGCAGATTCGCAGCACCTGCAGTTTGTTTGCTTGTAGTCTAGATTATAACCTTGTATAATATGATGTACAGATAAATATAAAACGGTTTTAAGTCTTTCTGTAGACCAATCAGTTAACAATAAAGGCTCTAAGCTGAAATGACGACAATTTTAATGTAATTTCATGTTTAGGCTATTTCATTTAAATACCGTTAAAACTTTTGTTCAAGCTGCACTGCAGAAAGAAAGACTTGCATTTATAGAACATCTTTCACGACCGCAAGACATCCCAAAATTGTAGTGTATGTAACGTGTACCACCTTAAGAGGATACCTTAAGGTGATGGACTACTTTTTGATGGCTCCTGTACATTGTAGTACCGGTGGTGACCACACCGGTATATAAACCCTGCAGAGCAAAGTGTATCCCAGTTCAGCCCTGACCCTCAATCACTAAAGACCTGTTTACTTACTTCTGTAGTCTGTGTCCTGTTGTTCAGTATAACTGCAATTGAAACCACAGACTCAACAAAAATGCTTTACACCCAATTAAGTTTTCTTAAGTGTAGTCACTGTTGTAATGTAGGAAACAGAAGAGTACAACAGAATAATTACGGATCTTACAAAAATAACGGAATCATAAACCAAAATGCACAGGTTCACACAGTCCAAAAAGCATTTATCTTCTGAATGAACGGTTTCAACTAAAGAAATGCAATTCTAGTTTACACGATTCTTTCTATGCTCCTGTAAAATGGAACTATTGGAAATCTTTTGCAAGTCGGTCATTTCATTTTTGATCTTTCTGTAGCATGCACTCACTCTGAGCACTGGGCCCATTATCTGCGTTTTCCATAATATAAGAAAGAAACAAAGCTTGTGTTCATATAGCGCCTTTCACAACCTCAAGATGTCTCAAAGCGCTTTACATCCAATGAAGTACTTTTGAAGTATAGTCACTGTTGTAATGTAGGAAACACGGCAATCACTTGTGCACATCAAGCTCCTACAAACAGCAATGTGATAATGACCAGATAATCTGTTTCAGTGATGTTGGTTGAGGGACAAATACTGACCAGAACACCAGGGAGAATTACAATAGCAAAATACTGCGGATGCTGGAAATCTGAAATAACAACAGAAAACACTGGAAAAACTCAGCAGGCCAGGCAGCATCCGTGGAGAGAGAAACAGAGTTAACGTTTCAGGTCGAAGACCTTTCGTCAGAATTATCCTGCTCTTCTTCGAAATAGTGCCATGGGACCTTTCACGTCTACCTGAGAGGGCAGACGGGGCCTCGGTTTAATGTCTCATCTGGAAGACGTATAATATCTATGAAAAGGATTTTTTTTGTTACTTTCTCTGCAAACTTTTTGATGCTGTGAATTAAAATCTAGGATGCAGGAATGCTCAGGTCCATAGACTGGCCAAAGATTTTCCATTATCTTTCTTAAATTAAGAAATGATAGTCCTGTAATAATTCTTTCTCTTCCTCGACTCTCCTTAATGCCTCCTTGCTAGGATACAGTTCTTTGTAGATGTTAGTCTTTTATCGCATACTCTGCTCAGACATCCATTCTTCATGGATGAGCCATCACGGTGAGTGTCAGGAGACTATTTGAGTGTGGAGGGCATAGTATCAAAGAAGGAATGAAAGTCTTGCATTTATATAGCACCTTTCACAAACTCAGGGCGTCCCAAAGTGCTTTACAGCCCAGCAGTACTTTTGAAGTGGAGTCACTGTTGTAATGTAGGAAACATAGCAGCCAATTTACGCACAACAAGCTCCCACAAACAGCAATGTGATAATGACCAAATAATCTGTTTTTTAGTGATGTTGATTGAGGGATAAATATTGGCCAGGAATAACTCCCCTGCTCTTTTCCAAAATCATGCCATGGGATTTTTTACATCCATCTGAGAGAGCAGACAGGGCCTTCATTTAACATCTGATCCGAAAGACGGCACCTCCTACAGTGTAGCACTCCCTCAGCACTGCACTGGAGTATCAGCCTAGATTTTTGGGCTCAAGTCACTGGAGTGGGACTTGAACCCACAACCTTCTGACTCAGAGTCGAGAGTACTAATCACTGAGCCACAGATGTCCCAGCATTAGTTGACACTGCACTCATTGCGACTTACACCAGTGTACATGGAATTAATACTTCACTCTTCATTTGAAATCTGATAAAAATGATTGTGACCCACTCGCGGTAGATAAACACCAAGCTCCTATCTCATCTATCCACATTGAAGTGCGTTTTCAAGAGCATTATTTACTTGAGTTGTTCAATACTTTTCAGACACAACAACTGGACAGAAAGAGGAGCCAGATTGGTAGTAAAGCCTTTGAGCATCACTAAAAATGCCATGGTAGTGTCCAAGAAGTTAACCAGTTTGCATCACTATGTGTTGTTTTGAGAATAGCATTGACATCTTCTGGAACATCTACTGGTTAGTCAGCTGTTATTTTGCAATCAACCTGTGACTGAAATACTATTTAATTTGAACTGCTGCAACTATCTCATGCACCCCCCCATCACCCCCCCCAACCCGGCCTTCGACCCTTCATATTTTATGAACCTAAAAGAATTTAAACAGGACCATGCTGGTACCCTAATCAGCTTTCCCAACTGCTTTTATATGAGTCCTGGACATATGTTACTTCATTAAGTACAGGTTTAGTTTTATGGTTTTCATTAGCCACGGAGTTAAGTATATGTTCTGCAATGTCTCTGCAATGTCATTTTTATGTGAGCTTGAATGGAAAAGGAGCGAGTGTGTCGCTTGCAAAAAATAAAATAACTTAACCTCATTGCTTTGCTATCCTATTAAACTTTACCCCTAGGAGACAACATAGGAAACAGAGCTGAGCGACGTATAAACCAATTGAAAGCGTTAAGCCTGACGCTCGTGACATTTTGGTACTCGACGCTGTTCTTCAAAGAAAAGCAGCAATTTTTAACACGATCGCGACACTTGTGTGAATTTCCTGCTAAAGCAGGAGCTTCATCATTGCAGCCTTAAAACTCTTACGATGAATGGATTGATTGTTTGGACGGGGAATAAGTCTGCACCATCTGCGGTTGGTAAAAGCTCTCACATTTCTTCAATTTTGTACAACGGTTGTTGGCCTGACAATCGCTCTGTTTTGGTGATATCTGTAATGTATATACCTTTAAGGGGGGGGAACTACTTTTTACAGCTCATGTATACTGTAGTACCGGCAGTGACCACACCTGTATGTAGCACTGAGTAGTAATCTGTACAGTCAGTTAAAATGTGAGCCACGTTGAGTAAACACCTGTTGTACCGTTTCTGCTGCAGTCTGTATCTTATTATACACGGATGTAACATTGGCGACGAGGCAGGTTCGAACCTACCTGCAACTCTGCATCACCTCCCGGGGATACGTTCCTGGAGATCAGTGGATTGGAGGTCAAGGCCAGAGACTCGGGCGTCGACCACGGGCAACCACCCAGTCATCCAGCAGAGACTCGAGAATTGCGGGGGAGGCTGTCGAGAGCCAGGCTTGGCTTTCCAGTCGAGGTGGTCCAGCGAAACGAGCTGGCAACAGGTAGTGCACAGACCCTTCCCGGGCAACGGCGGGCTAGAGCCCGACCGAGCGGCACAGCAAAGGGCCGAGTAGCATCGACGGGGGAGAGAGAGAGAGAGGGCAGAGTGCACAGGGCGCAGCCGGTGTTCAGGGGCCGAGCAGCGTCGGAGAGAGGGAGAGAGACGCGCAGAAACGCGCGAGGCGCCGCCACTGCCATGAGGACCGCCGAGAGCGGTGTTGGCAGCAGCGCAGGAGAAGCACGTGAAACCTACAGGGCGCCGCCATTGCCACGAGAACCGCCAGGAGCGGGGGAGGAAGGAAAGCGCGGGAGACGCCATTTTAAGCCATTGGGAGACGCCATTTTTAAACCACACCCAAAATGCAGAAGAGTGGCAGTATCACCGCATTTGACAATGAAGTTG
Source organism: Somniosus microcephalus (assembly GCF_052327205.1). NCBI lineage: Eukaryota > Metazoa > Chordata > Chondrichthyes > Squaliformes > Somniosidae > Somniosus > Somniosus microcephalus. Next base: position 102,351,679 of record NC_141001.1, read on the forward strand.
AAGATTGGACTACATATGTCGAACGAATAGAGGTGTACTGCAAGGCAAATGAGGTGTCAGATGACAAGAAAGCATCGGTATTGTTAAATTTAATGGGTGCAAAGACGTATGGTTTATTACGAAATCTAGTAACCCCAACGAAGCCAATGGAAAAGAGTTTTGAAGACATAGTAATGATACTAAAGGAACATTTAAACCCCACACCGCTGCTGATAGCAGAAAGATTCAAGTTTCACAAATGGAACCAGCATAAGGATGAAAGCAATGCTGATTATTTAACAGAACTGCGCAAACTATCGAAACACTGTCAGTTTGGAGTGGGGCTGGCAGATACCTTAAGGGACAAGTTTGTGTGTGGGCTTCAAAGTGAAGGAACCCAGAAACGGCTTTTATCTGAAAAGGACCTTACGCTGGAAAACGCTTTCAGCATTGTGGTATCATATGAAGCAGCAGCACGGGCGCTGCAGAGATACAACAGAGACCGCAAGAATATGGCACAAACGAAATGTCATATGGAACAGAGAAGTGCTATCGCTGCGGCAGAACAACACACGACCAGAATGATTGCTGGTTCAAAGACAAAGTGTGCAGACAGTGTGGAAAAGTAGGGCACATAGCACGAGTCTGCAGGTCGGGAAAGAAAACCAGCAATAAGAAACCTACCAAAGGAAAGTACAAGAAGGTACATAAGATGACGGAGAATAGTTCAGACAAACAAAAGATTGACAACGACTCCGAAAGCAGGGAACTGAGTTGTCTGAAACTACATAATGTGATCACAACGGAGGATCACCGAACCATTTGGGTCACTCTCATGATAGCAGGAGTCCAGGTAAAGATGGAATTGGACACAGGATCAGCCCTAACAGTCATAAACCGACAGGACTACGAGCGGCTATTCTCACACATACCCTTGAGAGACACAAAAATTATTTTGAAGACGTACACGGGGCAAAAAGTCCACCCCAAAGGAAAAATAAGGGTGACCGTTATATATAACGGTAAGGAAACACCAAAACTAGACCTGTATGTATTGCAAGATGGAGGACCACCATTACTGGGACGTGAATGGATCCGGAAAATACAACTGGATTTGCATTCCATACAGGCACTGACTGTGGCTGACAAAAAGGATAACGACGTCACACCTGGGCGACTGTCAAAGATCCTAACTGACGTGAAAGAAGTGTTCCAGCAAGGACTCGGAACACTAAAAGGCATGACAGCGACGATTAAAATTGAAGAAAACGCAAGCCCAAAATTTTTTAAGGCCAGACCGGTACCTTATGCGATCCGCCCAGCCGTCGAAGCAGAGCTGGAGAGTCTGGAATGTTCAGGTGTACTGTCCAAGGTAGACTGGAGCGAGTGGGCTACACCCATCGTCCCTGTGATGAAAAAGTCGTTGAGCAGCACGCCTGGGGAACCAAGGAAGGTTCGCATCTGTGGGGACTTTAAGGTAACAGTGAACCCGATCCTTCACACCGTACAATATCCACTTCCGCGGATTGAAGATATTTTCGCCTCGCTATCTGGAGGGAAACGCTTCACTAAGATTGATCTGGCCCAGGCGTATCTGCAAATGGAGGTAGAAGAAGCATCAAAAAAATACCGCACAATCAACACCCATAAAGGTCTCTACCAATACAACCGGCTGGTATTCAGGGTAGCATCAGCTCCGGCTATTTGGCAGAGGGCAATGGAACAAGTCCTGCAAGGGATCCCAGGGACCCAGTGTTATTTGGACGACATCCTGGTCACGGGCGAAAATGACAGTGATCACCTTGCCAACCTGGAGCAGGTGCTTGCTAGATTGCAGGAATATGGGCTCCAAGCTAACCGCCCCAAATGCGAGTTTTTTAGAAAACAGATCTCGTATTGTGGCAACGTTATCGATAAAGAGGGGTTACATAAGTCCCCAGAGAAAATTGAGGCAGTAGTCAAGGCTCCAGCACCGGAAAATGTGTCACAACTGAGGTCGTTCCTCGGGCTGGTAAACTATTACCATAAGTTCTTGCCAAATTTGCCTACAATACTACACCCACTGAACACCCTACTGCAAACTGGGGTGCCATGGAAGTGGAGTGACGAATGTAGACGAGCTTTCCAGAAGAGCAAAACACTAATCACATCGAAAGAGGTATTGGCCCATTACAACCCAGCATTACCAATTCGGTTGGCATGTGATGCGTCACCCTACGGCATTGGAGCGGTGCTGTCGCACAAATTCTCGGACGGCTCAGAGAGGCCAATAGCCTTTGCGTCATGATCACTAACCTCAGCCGAGCGTAACTACGCCCAGATTGACAGGGAGGCCCTCAGCCTAGTGTAGGGAGTGAAAAAGTTCAATCACTATCTGCACGGGCAGAAATTCACCTTGCTGACTGATCACCAGCCTCTTGTCTCCATTTTTAATCCGAAGAAGGGCGTTCCGGTGATGACTGCGCAACGACTACAAAGATGGTCACTTTTTCTAGGGGCGCACCACTATGAGATTGAATATAAGGGCACGAAACAGCATGGAAATGCTGATGGGCTATCACGCCTGCCACTGCCTACTACGGAGGAAGCACCAGCAGTGGATCCTGTCGAAATATTCCATTCGACTACAGTTGAATACCTACTGGTAACTAACGCTTGTATCGAAAAGGAAACCCGAAATGACCCGACACTGTCTCGGGTATATGATTTGACGGTGAAGGGATGGCCAGCACATGGCGACTCACTGTTGCCAGCATTCTCAACAAGGAGAGAACAGCTGTCAGTGTGCCAGGGGACCTTGATGTGTGGATCCCGAGTGGTAATTCCACCCAAGTTAAGGGATAGAGTGCTCAATGAGCTTCATGAGGGTCATCTGGGAGGGGTAAAAATGAAAAGCCTAGCTAGGGCTTATGTGTGGTGGCCGGGAATCGATAAACAAATCGAGGACCTGACCAAGAGCTGCTCAGGATGCCAGAAAGTCCAAAATGCACCACCACAGGCCCCTCTACACCCATGGGAGTGGCCCTCATCTCCATGGCAACGGGTGCATATTGATTTTGCTGGTCCATTCATGGACTCAATATTTTTAATTGCCGTGGATGCGCACTCGAAATGGCCTGAGGTCATCAAAATGTCCTCCACCACCACGGAGAAAACTATTGCAGTCCTACGGACCATTTTTGCCAGGAATGGCTTGCCAGAACAGATTTGCTCCGACAACGGACCACAGTGTTCCCGCCTCTCTTGACCAACACCAGTTTGCCTATCGTGCAAACAGATCAACGGAGGATGCAATCACAACTGCTCTACACTCTGCACTGACTCACTTAGATGGTAAAGAGACCTACATCAGAATGCTGTTCATAGACTACAGCTCAGCATTCAACACTATCGTCCCCAACAAGCTGGCCACCAAACTCCACACTCTTGGCCTGAACACTTCCCTCTGCAACTGGACCCTGGACTTCCTAACAAACAGACCCCAGTGTGTCAAATTAGGTAACCACACCTCCCCCCCCTGACCCTGAACACGGGGGCCCCACAAGGATGTGTGCTGAGCCCCCTCCTCTACTCCCTCTTCACCCACGACTGTGTGGCTGTTCATGGTTCCAACACCATCATCAAGTTTGCGGATGATACCACGGTAGTAGGCCAGATCACCAACAACAATGAGTCAGCCTACAGGGAGGAGGTCCAGCATCTCGTGAAGTGGTGCGCCGATAACAACCTGGCCCTTAACTTCAAGAAAACCAAAGAAATCATTGTGGACTTCAGGAAGTCTAAAGGCGGAAGTCACACCCCCATCCACATCAATGGGGCTGTGGTGGAAAGGGTGGACAGCTTTAAGTTCCTCGGAGTCCACATCACGGAAGACCTCTCCTGGTCCCTCAATACCTCCTCTCTGGTGAAGAAGGCCCAGCAGCGCCTATATTTCCTAAGGAGGCTGAAGGGATGTAACCTGTCACCCCTGATCCTCTCTAACTTTTACCGCTGCACTATAGAGAGCATCCTGACAAACTGTATCACAGTATGGTATGGCAGCTGTAGCTACTATGACCGGAAAGCCCTGCAGCGGGTAGTCAAAACTGCCCAATGCATTACCGGCACCCGGCTACCGACCATAGAGCACATATACCAGAAATGCTGTTTACGGAGGTCACGGTCCATCATCAAAGACCCTACCCACCCCAGCCACAGTCTGTTCGCCCTCCTGCCATTTGGGAGACGCTACAGATGCATTCGCACCCGTACAACCAGATTTAGGAACAGCTTCTTTCCCAGGGCTGTCATCCTACTGAACTCCACAAATAAACTCTAAAGCCTGCACATCTGCCAATGCACTTTATTATGGTTATGTTTATGTTAATGTATTACAAGCCAAATGTATGTTGAATGTTTAAATGTCTTAATCTAAATGTACACTCTCGGGAGCCGCAAGCCTACATTTCGTTGTACTGCACTTGTGCACCAACAATGACAATAAAGTTGATTATTATTATTATTATATTCACAGAATCACAGAAACCCCACAGTGCAGATAGAGGCCATTTCGACCCATTGAGCCTGCACCGACACATATCCCACCCGATCCCCGTAACCCCTACACCAACACATATCCCACCCTATCCCCGTAACCCCACATATTTAATCCCCCTAACACTAAGGGCTGGATTTTGCTACGGGGGCGGGTTGGAGGTGGGAAACCCACATTCGGGCTTGTTGTCCCGCCTCCATGGAGATGTGGCCAACCCACTGGATTTTCCTCTGATTGACCTTGTTGAGCCCGCCCTGTGGGCTCAGCAGGCCAATTAATGGCCACCCGGCAACAGGTGACGTCAGAGATTGACATTTCATCTGTCAAAAGCTTTTGGCAGATGAAATATCAGTGTTTAACAGCTGTTTGAAGCTGTCAAGCACTGAAAAACTGCTAATTCAGCCTCAGTCCTTTCTCAGGATAACTTTAAAATCATTTTGCTGCAGAAACCAAGAAGCTGATTTTTTTTTAAAAATCGGAGCTTCTGTGGTTCTTGCAGCCGACTCCCGACACCGGAATGCAGGACTCCTGTAAAGGTAAGTAAAAGTTAAACTTATTTAAACACTTTAAACGCTTGCAAAACACTTACCTTTGCACTCCTGCACCCCTCACTCACCTGAACACTGGGCATCTCGACCCCTCCAAGACCTCAGACCCACGTCCCGCCTCGAAAACTTTTCGTGGTTTGGAGCTGTCGGGAAGCCCACAAACCAGCAATAAAAATCGCGAATAGGCAAAAAACTACCTGTTAACAGGCAGTTTAATTGCCTTTAATCCCTTCCCGCCTCTGGGAGTCGGGTTCCAGCACTTGTCGGCAACCCGACTCCTATGAAATTGACATGGAGGCGGGTTGGAGGCGGGATGGGGTCGGGACCCCCGGATCTCCGATTTTTATCGCCCGCACGCCTCCAACCCGACTCCAGGGGCTAAGGAAAATCCAGCCCTAAGGGTTAATTTATCATAGCCAATCAACCTAACCCGCAGATCTTTGGACTGTGGGAGGAAACTGGAGCACCCGGAGGAAACCCACGCAAACACGGGGAGAATGTGCAAACTCCACACAGACAGTCGCCCGAGGCCGGATTCAAACCCGGGTCCCTGGCGCTGTGAGGCAACAGTGCTAACCACTATGCCACCGTGCTGCATATTATTAGTTTGTGTCCGAAGAGTTCCGGAGGTTCTTGAAAAAGAATGGGGTAAGGCATTACACATCCGCCCCGTATCATCCAGCCACAAATGGATTGGCTGAGAGGTTCGTACAAACCTTTAAGAAGGCAATAAAGGCTATGTACAATGACAACATTCCGCTGCAGCACAAGGTGGACAATTTCCTGTTCGCCTACCGGAATGCAACACATGCAGTCACCAACCAGGCCCCAGCCATGATGTTCTTCAACCGAAGGTTAAGAACTCGCCTGGATTTGCTCAGACCAAACGTACGAAGAGATGTTGAGAGTAAGCAATTCCAGCACATCCATGAGAAGCCAACAAGGAGCTTCAATGTAGGGCAACCAGTCTTGGCTCGCGACTACCGAACAGAAAAATGGCAGCCAGGAATGATATGCACATGGCAGGGCCCACTAATGTACACAGTGGACGTTGGGGAGAGCATCATGAGACGCCATGCTGACCAGATCCTAGAGTCACAGGAACAAGTCAACCCCATGCCTCGCCCATACGTACCTGGTGATGAACCCGACATACAGGTCGCATCTACCCCAGAAACAGTAGCATCGGAAGCTGATGAACCAACCGACGACAGGGGGCCAGAATCGCCTCCGCACCAAGAGCAAGACACTCGGGAAAGGCACTATCCAGAAAGGATCAGGAGGCCTCCCCAAAGACTGAATATATAAATAGACTATTTTCAGCTAATGTTGCATGTTAAAAGTGTTCATTGTAATTAGTTTGATATTTAATTGTTAAATGAGTGTTATGGTACTCGTTAATCTAAAAGGGGAGGAATTGTAATGTATATACCTTTAAGGGGGGAACTACTTTTTACAGCTCATGTATACTGTAGTACCGGCAGTGACCACACCTGTATATAGCACTGAGTAGTAATCTGTACAGTCAGTTCAACTGTGAGCCACGTTGAGTAAACACCTGTTGTACCGTTTCTGCTGCAGTCTGTATCTTATTATACACGGACGTAACAATATCAGCAACCAAAAACTTCGTATGATATTCCTCCGCCCACTATATCACTGGAGGCTTTCGCCTATTTAAAATAAACAGCTTAAAACAGCAAATGTTAGAACAGCAGATTAAGAAATATCATACAAATGCGTTAAGTGTCCGCCCACTGATATCACCGACAGCAATTTCCAGGCCATGGGCACAAATCGTGGCACCACATGGTTTTCAAACTGGAATGTGATTTCAACAACAACAATGGCCCTGAACTTGCGGTCGGAGGCATGCCTCCGGAGTACACCTCCGACCCAAGCAATACTTCCGAACTTACCTCCTGGCTCTAAAGCTACGGAGAGTTCGGGCCCTGGGCCTCCAGGCATAGCCAGCGTAAAGGCCCACAGGTCCCAGGGATGCTTCCAAACTGCCTGTGTCCCTGGGATCCGTGGGCCTTTACATGGACCAGGTCCTCCAATGAGAAAGGAGAATTCCACTGCAGTCATTTCCGAACAGAATTCCCTAATGACATGCAATGGAATCCCCAAATGATTAAGCAATTTAGACAACTCTAATAAAAATAAACGCTCTCATTTTCAAATTTAATTAAAAGTCCCTTCATTACACCAAATACAACAAAAATTAAATTTTTTGAAAAATAATTTTAAACATTTTAATCTGGGCCAAAATTTGCATAAAGTAATTTTAAGTGTTTGTGCATCATTTTTTATTTTTTTATTTTAAATTTAAGATTCATATTATCCCTTACGCTGGTGAAAGCAGGCCCTATGCCTGCTTTTACCAGCCGTAAGAGTTTCATGGGCATGAAACACAAAAAGTTAGCATGCAGGTACAGCAAGTAATCAAAAAGGCAAATGGAATGTTGGCCTTTATTTCAAGGGGGTTGGAGTATAAAAGCAGGGAAGTGCTGCTACAACTGTACAGGGTATTTGGTGAGACCACAGCTTGAGTACTTCATGCAGTTTTGGTCTCCTTATTTAAGGAAGGATATACTTGCATTGGAGACAGTTCAGAGATGATTCACTAGGTTAATTCCATGAGGGGGTTGACTTATGAGGAAAGGTTGAGCAGGCTGGGCCTATACTTATTGGAGTTTAGAAGAATGAGAGGTGATCCTACTGAAACAAAGAAGATACTGAGGGGGCTCAACAGGGTAGATGCAGAGAGGATGTTTCCCCTCGTGATAGATCGCAAGTTCCGGGTTTTCGCACATGCGCAGCGCATGCGGACACCCGGTACTTGCGGGGCCTTTCAGAAGGCTTACGACAGAGCGTACGTCGTCATCCGGAGCACAAATTCTGGGCCAGCAGCCAATCATGATGAACCTGTAATAATGGTCCTTTAATGATTCTCAATCAGGCAACAACAACAACAACTTACATTTTACATAGCGCCTTTCACGTAGTAAAACCTCCCAAGACACTTCATATGGAGCATTATAAAACTAAATTTGACACCAAGCCTCACAAGGAGATATTAGGATAGGTGACCAAAAGCTTGGTCAAAGAAGTAGGTTTTAAGGAGCATCTTAAAGGAGGAGAAAGAGGTAGAGAGGCGGAGAGGTTTCGGGAGGGAATTCCAGAGTCTACGGCCCAGGCAGCTGGAGGCACGACCGTCAATGGTGGAGCGATTAAAATAGGGGAATGCGCAAGAGGCCAGAATTGGAGCAACGCAGAGATCTTGGAGGGAAGTTCAATAATTGGGGCTGTATGGGGAACAATTGTCAGAGAAAATGCAACAGAGAAGCGGACAGTGAAGTCAGGCAGCATCGTGGAGAGAGAAACAGAGTTAACGTTTCAGGTCATCGACCTGAAACGTTGGTCCAGAAATTCAGGTCTCCACGGGTGAGTACGCACGGGGTACTCACCCATAGGCCGAATGGAAATGCCGGTTTCCTGCATGCACTGCACATGCGCAGGAAACCAGCATTTCCAATCCTCTGAATGAAGGGGTTCAGAGGTCGAACGCGTGCGCAGGGGAGGCTGCGCGTGCGCTTTGAACTTAGGTTTTTTTTGCAGGTTTTCACGCGAGGTTAAGCCTGCGGGGTTTACACATTTAAAAAGCGGGCGTAAGGCCTGCTTTTTACAAGGTAAGTCGTCAATTAATTAAAATTAAAACATTTTTTCCACAGGTTTATTATTTTTTAATACTTTAAAGCAAGGTAAGTTTATTTTTAGCCCCGTTTTTTTATTTAAAAAAATTTTTCAAAAATTTAAATTATTGTTTAATATAGTTATTTAATGTAATTTATAGTTTATATAAAAAGTGTGATTTAAAAAAAATTTATTTCAAAGTTTACTGCTATTTTGGGGCCCATAGTATTCATAAGTTTTCACAGGTCTTCCTGTCAATTTTATGAATGGGCTTTTCCCTCCTCCGATTGGCTGCCCATGGCCCACGTGATCCCAGGGGACCCATCGCACTAACTACGCCCCTGGGACACGCAAGCACAGCGCGCCGGCAGCTGGGCCAGGCCCCGGAGCGGAATTCCACGGGGCCCTAGAGCTCAACTGCCGGCGCGCAAGGTAAGCGCAGGTCGGGGGCTTGCACCCGCAGGAAGCCCCCGACCCGAATTTCTGGGCTGTTAACTCTGTTTCTCGCTCCACGATGCTGCCTGACCTGCTGAGTGTTTCCAGCATTTTCTGTTGTTGTTTCAGATTTCCAGCATCCGCAGTATTTTGCTATTGTGTTGCAGACAGGGAAGTCAATGAGGAAGCACAGGATGAGTCACCGAGCAGTGGTGAAGAAGGGGTAGCAGTGGTGATGGTGATTGATTAGGGGACCAGCTGCTACAGACTGGAGGATAACTGAATGCTACCAGTGAGTTGTATGGGGTTACAATCCTTAAAGGGTCTGCTTTCAAACAGAAAGAACTTGCATTTATATAGCAAATTTACAATCTCAGGATGTCCAAAAACACTTCACAGCCAATTAAGTACTTCTGAAGTTTAGTCACTGTTGAAATGTAGGCAAACGTGGGAGCCAGTTTGTACACAGCAAGTTCCCACAAACAGCTAATGAGATAAGTGACCAGATTAAATCTGTTTTTGTTGTGCTGGATATGGGATAGTTGAGACACCAGAAAAACTCTGCACCTCTCTCCTCTCCACCGCTCTCCTCTCCACCTCTCTCCTCTCCACCTCTCTCCTCTCCACCTCTCTCCTGTGCACCTCTCTCCTCTCCACCGCTCTCCTGTGCACCTCTCTCCTCTCCACCGCTCTCCTGTGCACCTCTCTCCTCTCCACCTCTCTCCTCTGCACCTCTCTCCTCTGCACCGTTCTTTTGTGCCCCTCTCTCCTGTGCACCTCTCTCCTGTGCACCTCTCTCCTCTCCACCTCTCTCCTCTCCACCGCTCTCCTGTGCACCTCTCTCCTCTGCACCTCTCTCCTCTGCACCTCTCTCCTCTGCACCTCTCTCCTCTGCACCGCTCTCCTGTGCACCTCTCTCCTCTCCACCGCTCTCCTGTGCACCTCTCTCCTCTGCACCTCTCTCCTCTGCACCTCTCTCCTCTGCACCTCTCTCTTGTGCACCTCTCTCCTCTGCACCTCTCTCCTGTGCACCTCTCTCCTCTGCACCTCTCTCCTCTGCACCTCTCTCCTCTGCACCTCTCTCCTCTGCACCTCTCTCCTGTGCTCCTCTCTCCTCTGCACCGCTCTCCTCTGCCCCTCTCTCCTCTCCACCGCTCTCCTGTGCACCTCTCTCCTGTGCACCTCTCTCCTCTGCACCTCTCTCCTGTGCCCCTCTCTCCTGTGCACCTCTCTCCTGTGCCCCTCTCTCCTGTGCACCTCTCTCCTCTCCACCTCTCTCCTGTGCCCCTCTCTCCTGTGCACCTCTCTCCTGTGCACCTCTCTCCTGTGCACCTCTCTCCTCTGCACCTCTCTCCTGTGCCCCTCTCTCCTCTGCCCCTCTCTCCTGTGCCCCTTTCTCCTGTGCCCCTCTCTCCTGTGCCCCTCTCTCCTGTGCCCCTCTCTCCTGTGCCCCTCTCTCCTGTGCCCCTCTCTCCTGTGCACCTCTCTCCTGTGCCCCTCTCTCCTGTGCACCTCCCTCCTGTGCACCTCTCTCCTGTGCACCTCTCTCCTGTGCACCTCTCTCCTCTGCCCCTCTCTCCTGTGCACCTCTCTCCTGTGCACCTCTCTCCTGTGCCCCTCTCTCCTGTGCTCCTCTCTCCTGTGCTCCTCTCTCCTGTGCCCCTCTCTCCTGTGCCCCTCTCTCCTGTACGCCTCTCTCCTGTGCACCTCTCTCCTGTGCACCTCTCTCCTGTGCACCTCTCTCCTGTGCTCCTCTCTCCTGTGCCCCTCTCTCCTGTGCACCTCTCTCCTGTGCACCTCTCTCCTGTGCCCCTCTCTCCTCTCCACCTCTCTCCTGTGCCCCTCTCTCCTGTGCACCTCTCTCCTGTGCCCCTCTCTCCTGTGCCCCTCTCCCCTGTGCCCCTCTCTCCTGTGCCCCTCTCTCCTCTGCACCTCTCCCCTGTGCACCTCTCTCCTGTGCCCCTCTCTCCTGTGGGCACGTTGGAGCCGGGTTGTGGTCGCGCCTCAATTTTCTTCTATTTTTATATTCCACCTGACCCCAGCCCACCCATTCTTGGGGGTTAAAATCCCCCCACCCCTTAGTAATAAGGCCGAGTTTTGTGGTTGGTGTGAGGTAGCAAAGTTTTCGCACCAGACACCAAAACAAAAAAAAACATTTGTCACGTTCCAACACCTGACAGTAGCCGCCAAAAAACATAAAATGATGTGAACTTTGACCCGGGGTGGGGAATCTACACCCTGTGCCGCTCGTTTTCTTGGCTGCCCATCCGCGAGATGCAGAGAAATTATATCCGAGTGATAAATGCAGGCCATTTAGAAAACACATTTTGGTTTTTTTGTTTGGCTCCACCGGTTGTTGGAACGCACAGCTGGAGTTTTGTTCTGCTGAGGTCAGCAATCCAGCTGTGCCTGATGTGAGAGCCCAGGAAACACAAACAAAACACTCGACGGCAGAAATCAGCCCAACTGATATCATCTCCACTGTCAATTGCATCATCGCACGAAGGAAAACGTGGCTGGCAGGAGTGGTTCCGCCACCCAGGAATATCAGGAGGAACGTGGGATTTGCACAATGGGGTAAAAAGAAAGAAAGGCTTACATAGAAACATAGAAGATAGGAGCAGGAGTAGGCCATTCGGCCCCTTGAGTCTGCTCCGCCATTCAATGCGATCATGGCTGATCATCCAAACTCAGTACCCTGTCCCTGCCTTCTCCCCTTGCATTTATATCGCGCTTTTCACAACCTCAAGACGTTCCAAAGCACTTTACAGCCAATGAAGTACTTTTGCAGTAAAGTCCGTGTTGTAATGTGGGAAACGCGGCAGCCAATTTGGTGCACAGCAAGCTCCCACAATCAGCAATGTGATACTGACCAGATAATCTGTTTTTGTTATGTTGATTGAGGGATAAAATATTGGCAGGGACACCGGGGATAACTCCCCTGCTCTTCTTTGCAATAGTGTCACAGGATCTTTACCATCCACCTGAGAGGGTAGAGAGGGCCTCAGTTTAATGTCTCATCTGAAAGACAGCACCTCCGACAGTGCAGCACTGCCTCAGTACTGCACTGAAGTGTCAGCCTAGATTCTGCGCTCTAGTCTCTGGAGTGGGACTTGAACCCACGACTTTCTGAACCACAGTGTACAGGTTTACTTTGCTGTCATGGCAAAATCAATGGCAGGGATTTAGAATGTTGCTTGTTTCCGTGTTAGTTTTGGAGTTTTGTCATCGCTAATCCAAAGGATAGGACTCAAGGCGCACAGCCCCGGCCTCTGAACTTGAATCACAGGAGGCAAGGCCTACACTGAGGTAGTCCAGAACAAGGGGGCATAGCCTTAAAATTAGAGCTAGCCCATTTAGGGGTGATGTCACAAAGCACTTCCTCACACAAAGGGTGGTGGAAATCTGGAACTCTCTCCCCTAAAAAGCCGTTCAGGCTCGGGGGTCAAGTGACTTTGGTTGATAGATTTTTGTTAGGCAAGGGTATTAAAGATTATGGAAGCAAGGAGGGTAAATAGAGTTAAGATACAGATTAACCATGATCCAATTAAATGGCGGAATAGGCTCGAGGGGCTGAATGGCCTTCTCCTGTTCCTCTGCTCCTAAGTGCAGAGGTGAAGGGAAGGGAGACATATTATAAGCGGGCAGCTGTACCACGCCCCACAATACCACCCATGCCTTTTTCTGAGACCTGGCGGGAGTTCTTTACCACTGCAGATAAGAGAAAGAGAGGGAGAGGGAAATAAATGGGAAATCTGGCAATAGCTCTTTGTTTTCAGCATGGCTGACAGGTCAAGTATCTGGAAACTGCTGCCAGTAACACTGCTGTCAGTGACTGTCAGCAACTAAATAAAATGTCCTCAGCAGCATTTATAATGTGCACATATTCTTTCCCATCTCACAGCTTGCATATCTCTAGCGCTCAATGCTGTAAATCAGAATTATGGAATTCAATGCAGCCATAAATAATTTTCTGAATTCAGAGGGCTCTTAGAAATACTAACCTCATTATTTTTTCCTCATTCTCTCCCTTGAAATCACTTACTGTTCTTCATGTGTGCGTGTGTGTCAGCTGACCTGTGCCAAGTCACCCCTGTGCACGTTGACCTACACTGACTCCCGGTCCACCAACGCCTCAACTTTATAAATCTCATCCTCGTGTTCAAATCCCTATCTCCTCCAGCCCTACAAACCCTCCGAGATCTCTGTGTTCCTCCAACTCTGGCCTCTTGTGCATCTCCCGCTTCCTTCGCCCCACCACTGGCGGCCGTGCCTCCTGCTGTCTAGGCCCTAAACTCCGGAATTCCCTCCCCAAACCTTTTCACTTCTCCACCTCTCTCTCTTCCTTTAAGACGCTCCTTAAAACCTACCTCTTTGACCAAGCATTTGATCACCTGTCTTGGTGTTAATTTTTATCTGATTACACTCCTGTGAATTGCCTTGGGATGTTTTACTATGCTAAGGTGGTCTATAAATTACATAGAATTTACAGGACAGAAGCAAGCCATTCAGCCCAACTAGTCTATTCCGGTGTTTATGCTCCACACGAGCCTCCTCTCGCCCTACTTCATCTAACCCTATCCTTCTATTCCTTTCTCCATCATGTGCTTAAGTAGCTTCCCCTTGAATGCGTCTATGCTATTCCCTTAATAACTTTGGTTAACAAAAATCTATCAATCTCAGATTTAAAATTAACAACTGATCTAGCATCAATTGTCGTTTGCAGAAGGGAGTTCCAAACTTTTACCACCTTTTGTGTGTAGAACTCTTTCCTAATTTCACTCCTGAAAGGTCTGGCTCTATTTTTTAGATTATCTCCCCTAGTCCTAGAATCCCCAACCAGCGGAAATAATTTCTCTCTATCTACCCTAGCTGTTCTCCTTAATATCTTGAAAACTTCGATCAAGCCACCGACCTTGTTTGACCTTGGCGTACATCACAGTTGAGCCTGATCCTATCCTCACTGCATGTCCACACTTACACTTTCCAGTAGATCTGGAGTAGGAATTTTAGTTGATTTTTTTCTTTGCTTGGGGGTGTTGAGACCAAATGCAATAATTCTATCTCCTTCCCCACTGGCATTGAACAACTGGATAGACCCGGGATTGAACCATGAGACCTTTCTGGTTCGTATAGCTGAAGTACCTAGACCAGATGGCACATTTACTAACTGAGCCATTGGAAGGGGGAAGGCTTTGTAATTACAATCCTATTACTTTTTTTTAATGCTGCTGTAAATTCCTCCTTCAAAGTCTTAAATATATTTTCAACAATTGTAATTCTGTTTGAAAAGCTGTAGATATAGCTGGAGCGGTTTAAAAGCACGGGTTCCATTTCATTGATCGTGACTTTGAAATGTAGCTCAGTTGAGCCAACAGGAAGTTTTTAATTGTATTCTCAAACAGCACAGAGCACATACCTCAACACCCTCTGAAATGCCATGGGTTCTTAAATAATTAGTCCTCGTTTACAGCGTCCTAATTAACAATTGCACCATATAAACAAGCCTCTTTTATATCTAACCCTCTCCAGGATTTGCAATGCTCTCAAAGGCACCCTATAAACAGGGTTGACTTTATAATCAAAGATTCTCATTTCAAAAAGTAGTGTGCAGATTTTCATCTGCAAAACTTTTCCTTTAAAAAATAAAGTGACTCACAAACTTTAATTGTCTCGCATTAATATTTCACTGTTGCTTTGTTTAACCGGTGTTCCATTACCAATGGGCCCTCAGCTTGCTAAATAAAACAAACTTCAAAGGTGTGATAAGTATGCTAGTGGTTTAGGACACACTGGAGGCCACTAGTTTTATTTATATTCTGTTGCCGTAAGCACTCTGCATAACCTTGTCTTCGAGAGCCTTATGAGTTGGAAGCTACAGTGAGGGAAGTGTTTATAGAGAGGGGGTGTTTAAATGGTTTATCTGTTTGATGAGGGAGCTGTAAACATTGTGTGGTATATTGCCAGCACAGATTTCTGGTACGGAAATTTTTGTAAACTATTACAGTCCACATAAAAAGTAGGTGGCATTCTGTTGGAATCCACATTTACAGATGTTGGTGAGTTCTATCAAATTATACAATTAGGCGGTAATAAATTAGAAGCAGTGTGCTTATCATGTGTTTGACTATAATAGTGTCCAATTCAGTGTGAGAAGCTGCATGCAAAGGAAACATCTCAAGAGATGGTCGCAGAGGTGTTTAATGCTGCTTTCCAATCGCCCTTCCCTCCCGCACTTTATTTGACAGGACGAAGAGGTAGAAGAGATTACAAAAGCACATTTTGTGTGCTTCAATTACACCGAGGTGTCAGCCGTGCCTCAGTGGGTAGCGCTCTCGCCTCTGAAGTGAGAAGGTTGTGGGTTCAAGTCCCACGCCAGAAACTTGAGCACAAAATCTAGGCTGACACTCCAGTGCAGTACTGAGGGAGCGCTGCAGGTGCCGTCTTTCAGATGCGACGTTAAACCGAGGCCCCGTCTGTTCTCTCAGGTGGACGTAAAAGATCCCGCAGCACTATTTCGAAGAAGAGCAGGGGAGTTATCCCCGGTGTCCTGACCAATATTTATCCCTCAACCAACATCACTAAAAAAAGATTTTCTGTTATCACATTGCTGTTTGTGGGACCTTGCTGTGCGCAAATTGGCTGCTGTATTTCCCACATTACAACAGTGACTACAAAGTACTTCATTGGCTGTAAAGCACTTTGGGATGTCCTGAGGTTGTGAAAGGCGCCATTAGAAATGTAAGTCTTTTTTTCTTTTTCAGCTTATGTGGCTTCAAAAACATTAAACAAAACCGTTATTTCACAGAATTCCCCAAACTTTACGAAACTATTGGAATTCTTTAAAGGGGTAGCCAAGATAGTGGTCGAGGGCAAGGAAGACACTAAAGTGAATAAGGCTAAGAACCAGATTAAATGTAGCAGTGGCTCAGTGGTAGCACTTTTACCTCTGAGTCAGCAGGTTGTGGACTCAAGGCCCATCTCAGAGATTTGAGCAGCATAATCTAAACTGATACTTCAGTGTAACATTAAGGGAGGGCTGCATTGTTGGAGGACCTATCTTTTGGATGAGGCGTTAAACTGAGGCCTCACCTACCTGGGTTGGTTAGATCTCAAAGATACCACTGGCATTATTTGAAGAAAAGCAGGGGAGTCCTGTTGTCCTGGTTATCCCTCAACCAACATCACCAAAATTAGATTAGCACTTTTTGTGGGACCTTGCTGTGCGCAAATTGGCTGCCGCATTTGCCTATGTAACAGTGACGACACTTCAAAAGTAAGTCATTGGCTGTGAAGCACTTTTGAGACAACCTGAGGGCATGAAAGGCACGACATAAGTGAAATCATTGTGGACTTCAGGAAGTCTAAAGGCGGAAGTCACACCCCCATCCACATCAATGGGGCTGTGGTGGAAAGGGTGGACAGCTTTAAGTTCCTCGGAGTCCACATCACGGAAGACCTCTCCTGGTCCCGCAAAACCTCCTCTCTGGTGAAGAAGGCCCAGCAGCGCCTATATTTCCTAAGGAGGCTGAAGGGATGTAACCTGTCACCCCTGATCCTCTCTAACTTTTACCGCTGCACAATAGAGAGCATCCTGACAAACTGTATCACAGTATGGTATGGCAGCTGTAGCTACTATGACCGGAAAGCCCTGCAGCGGGTAGTCAAAACTGCCCAACGCATTACCGGCACCCGGCTACCGACCATAGAGCACATATACCAAAAACGCTGTTTACGGAGGTCACGGTCCATCATCAAAGACCCTACCCACCCCAGCCACAGTCTGTTCGCCCTCCTGCCATCTGGGAGACGCTACAGATGCATTCGCACCCGTACGACCAGATTTAGGAACAGCTTCTTTCCCAGGGCTGTCATCCTACTGAACTCCACAAATAAACTCTAAAGCCTACACATCTGCCAATGCACTTTATTATGGTTATGCTTATGTTAATGTATTACAAGCCAAATGTATGTTGAATGTTTAAATGTCTTAATCTAAATGTACACTCTCGGGAGCCGCAAGCCTACATTTCGTTGTACTGCACTTGTGCACTAACAATGACAATAAAAGTTGATTTGATTTGATTTGATTTGATTTGATTTGAAGTTGTTTCTTTCTAACTTAATTCTGCAACATTCCTAATGTACAGAATTCGTGAATTAAACACGGTGCCAAAGCCTTTAGATGGTCAGAATTGGGCTTCTCCACACCCATTTGATGTAGTAGTAATGGAAGTGGACACTAGCCCAACTGCAGGCTTCAGGGTCCAGCTGGCCTTCGTAGTGTCATTGTTCTTATTGTGGTCACAGGCTGGCTGTGTTTAGTTTCTGGTTTCCATTGAGTCCTTTCTAAAAAATATATTAATGTTAAGGTATCGAATATCACAATAGTACATTTTGGTTTTGATGTACCACGAAACCTAAAAGCAAAGCCTGAAGTAATATTTTCCATCAAAGGAACTATTTTCTCCAAGCTTAAAAAATTCCAGGCATAAGATTCAATCAACATTTTCTTGCCCCTCCAAGGAAGTTGCCTGACTGCTGCTCCTCTCCCCAATCTTCCACTGCTCAAAGTTCCTGTTTGAAGTCAAATTTTTGCTTTGAACAGAATGTTCCACCACATAGATCTCTGCACATAGCTGTGATCAGTTATGCAGTAAATATTCATCTACATTCTGCTACACTATGAGAACTGTGGCTCGCTTTTTTTCTCCCCATGTTTTCCAACACACAAGTACTGATCCACTGTCGCCAGCTTGGGTTCAGTTGGTAGTAATTCTCACCTCTAAATCAGCAGGCTCTTGGGTTGACTACCTTTCCAGGACCGGAGCATATTATTTAGGTGCACGGAGGGATGAAAAACTAAAGCAGGGCCCTGTCTTCCTGCTCTAGTGGTTCATGTGAATGCATGGAAGTCCTGACGACGTGATAAGATGCAAATAATATAAGATATAAATACAAGTTCCTTCCTGTATGCTATACTCTGTAAAATTTTCAGGGAATCCATAGTAACTGGCATGATATTCTTGGCAATAAAACACAAAAGATAAAAGCACTTTTTCCATTTAAAGGACCACAAGAAGTTATTAGCAGATCTCCCGTGGAATTGCTCTTGGAATCAGAATCATAGTTGCGATGTTTAGCTGATCAAATGGACCTATGTTTGTTTACAAAAGCAAAATACTGCGGATGCTGGAAATCTGAAATAAAAACAGAAAATGCTGGAAATACTCAGCAGGTCAGGCAGCATCTGTGGAGAGAGAAAGGGAGTTAACGTTTCAGGTCGATGGCCCTATGTTTGTTTACTCTGCCTATCTCTTTACGGCCACCATTCAAGTATTCCCTGTAGGTGAATGGTCAAAATGGGCAAATCCAAGTAGTTGCAGACTGCTTGCAAATTCCTGAGGTCAATCAGAGGGCAATTCTAATAGGTTGTAAATGTCTGACTCCAGGTGAAGAACCCAGCATGAAGTAATTGCCCTTCCTTCTCTGGAGTGTCTGGTGTGTGATGGATGCATGAGCTATGCAAGACTTTTTACATGTTTAATAAATAAAGCAGATAGTTGAGTCGTTCATTAAGCAGCGCCACTTTTAGAAGATTTTATTATACATTTAATATTTACACACTTTAAGAAGGATGCCAAGGCCTTGGAGAGGGTGCAGAGGAGATTTACCAGAATGGTCCCAGTGATGAGGGACTTCAGTTATGTGGAGAGACTAGAGAAGCTGGGCTTTGCTCTCCTTAGAGCAGAGAAGGTTAATGGGAGATTTAATGGTGGTGCTCAAAATTATGAGGGGTTTTGGCAGAGTAGAACGGGAGAAACTGTCTGAGAGATGAGGAGAATTTTTTTAATGGAGTGAGTTGTTGTGATCTAGAATGCACTGACTGGAAAGGTGGTGGAAGCAGATTCAATAGCAACTTTCAAAAGGAGAACAGCGACCATGACACCACACAACCCTGCATTGGCAACCTCTGCAAGACATGCCAGATCATCAACACAGATACCATCATCACATGTGAGGACACCACCCACCAGGTACATGATACATACTCATGTGACTCGGCCAACATTGTCTACCTCATATGTTGCAGGAAAGGATGCCCCGGAGCATGGTACATCGGCGAGACCATGCAGACACTGCGACAACGGATGAACGGACACCGCGCAACAATCGCCAGGCAGGAGTGTTCCCTCCCAGTCGGGGAACACTTCAGCAGTCAAGGACATTCAGCCTCCGATCTTTGGGTAAGCATTCTCCAAGGCGGCCTTTGAGACACACGACAACGCAAAATCGTAGAGCAGAAACTGATAGCCAAGTTCCGCACTCATGAGGACGGCCTCAACCGGGATCTTGGGATCATGTCACGCTACATGTAACCCCACCTGATGTAGGGTCATCCAGACTCGAGTCATCGTTGGCTTGTTCTCTCTACACAAATGCGGCCGGATCTGCTGTGATTTCCAGCAAAGAAAATGTTTTTTGTCTGTTTTTTGTCTGTTTTTTGTTTTTCATACAGACCCCAGCATCTGCAACATTTTAGCCCTTGTGACCCCACCTCATTGTTCTTTGATGTAATGTTTTCCTGACTGACCTGTTTGGACACAATTCACACCTTTGATTGCTGTGATTATCTCTCTGCCGAGGTGTGATAAATGGCAGTTAGAAAGATTACCTGTAATCATCTGGCATTATTCTCTGACTATATAATCTGTGTCTATAGGCATCTCTCCACTTCACCTGATGAAGGAGCAGCGCTCTGAAAGCTTGTGATTTCAAATAAAACTGTTGGACTATAACCTGGTGTTGTGTGACTTCTTAACTTTCAAAAGGGAATTGGATACATATTTGAAAAGGAAAAATCTACAGAGCTATGAGGAAAGAGCAGGGGAGTGGAACTAATTGGACGGCTCTTTCAAAGAGCTGGCACAGGCATGATGGGCCGAATGGACTCCTTCTGTGCTGTATGATTCTATAAGGTGTAAAATTAATCTGCTTTCTACAGATTTAATCACAACTCAGCTGTGTGACAATTCAGATATTTATTGCTGTTTACCGTAATGATTCACAGATGGGTCCAGGCAGCAGCAGAAGGTGCAATCAACTTGCGCAGTGTAGTACTTTCTTTGTTTTAAGCAGCTATCCCCTCTACAGGACTCACCATACTCAGTTCTATGAAGGGCCTCATCACTTTTCTCCTGGTTAGTTGAATATCAGCTGCCTAGATCCCATTCTCCAGAACTTTGTTCCTAAATGCCTTCATCTCTCCACCTCCCTGTCCTCCTTTACCACCCTCCTTTAAAACTCACCTCTTTGACCAAGCATTTGGTCATCCCCTTCTTAACCTCCCCTTCTTTGGCTCAGCATCTGTTTCCACTGTGGAATAACCTGCTGACAGTCATTATCTGGGCTTATGTGAGGAAATGATCACGAGGGCAAGGTGGGGGTGGGAGCAGGGGGGCGGTGGGGAGTGGGTGGGGGGGTGGGGTGGGGGGCATTGCATCAGCAGTGCTCTATCCCAGTAAGGAGTCAACGCCTCAGGAGAGGAGGAGGGGAAGGGAAGAAAAACTGGCAGAGAGAGAAAAGAAAGAGGCAAACTATTACAAATAAAATCTGAGACTTAGTTGTAAACTAACAGTAGGTTTATCTTTTCCTAAAGTGCACATTAGCTTTTATCTACTTTAAAATGAAAGAAAGGCTTGCATTCATGTAGCGCCTTTCGCGACCTCAGGACGTCTCAAAGCACTTTATAGCCAATAAAGTACATTTGACGTATAGTTGTTGAATCCGTGATTCTTAAAGTATGATGATTTCCAATAACTACACGGAGGCTGTAACTTAACAATCAACAGGTGTTTACTGGAGGGGGGTAGTCTAAAGACTGACAGTACAGAGGCATGCTCAAGGCTTATATACAGGTGTGGTCACTGCCGGTACTACAGTATACAGGAGCTGTAAAAGTAGTTCTCTCTTAAAGGTACATACACTACAATTCCTCCCCTTTTAGATTAGCAGTACCCATAATATTCAAATAACAATTAACACTTTAACATGCACATTAAACTGAAATAGTCCATTTATAGATTCAGTCTTTGGGGCTGCTTCCTGATCCTTTCTGGGTAGCACCTTTCCTGAGGTTCTTGTTCTGGGTGCGGAGGCGATTCTGGCCCCTTTTCGTCGGTTAGTTCATCAGTTTCCACTGCTACTGTTTCTGAGGTAGATGCTACCGGTATGTCGGGTTCATCCCCAGGTACGTGAGACATGGGGTTGACTCGTTCCTGTGACGCTAAGATCTGGTCGACGTGGCATCTCACAATGTTCTCCCCGACATCCACTGTGTACATTAATGGCCCCTGCCGTGTGCATATCGTTCCGGGTTGCCATTTCTCTGTTCGGTAGTCACGGGCCAAGACTGGTTGTCCTACATTGAAGCTCCTTGTCGGCTTCTCATTGATGTGCTGGAATTGTTTATCCTCAACATTTCTTCGCACATTTGGTCTGAGCAAATCCAGACAAGATCTCAACCTTCGGTTAAAGAACATCATGGCCGGGGTCTGGTTGGTAACTGCATGTGTCGCATTTCTGTAGGCTAACAGGAAATTGTCCACCTTATGCTGTAGCGGAATTTCATCATCGCACATGGCCTTTATCGCCTTTTTAAAGGTTTGTACGAACCTCTCAGCCAATCCATTTGTGGCTGGATGATGCGGGGCGGATGTGTAATGCCTTACCCCATTCCTTCTCATAAATTTCCGAAACTCTTCGGACACAAACTGTGGTCCATTATCAGAGCAAATCTGCTCTGGCAAGCCGTTCCTACCAAATATGGTCCGTAGGACTGCAATCATTTTCTCTGTAGTGGTTGAGGACATTTTTATCACCTCAGGCCATTTCGAGTGCGCATCCACTGCTATTAAGAACATTGAGTCCATGAATGGACCAGCAAAATCAATATGCACCCGTTGCCATGGAGAGGAGGGCCACTCCCATGGGTGAAGAGGGGCATGTGGTGATGCATTTTGGACCTTCTGGCATCCTGAGCAGCTCTTGGTTAGGTCCTCGATTTGTTGATCGATCCCCGGCCACCACACATAAGCCCTAGCAAGGCTTTTCATTTTCACCCCTCCCAGATGACCTTCGTGAAGCTCATTGAGCATTCCCTCCCTTAACTTGGGTGGAATTATCACTCGGGATCCACACATCACTGTCCCCTGGCATACTGACAGCTGTTCTCTTCTGGATGAGAATGCTGGCAACAGTGAGTCGCCATGTGTTGGCCATCCCCTCACCGTCAAATCATATACCCGAGACAGTGTCGGATCATTGCGGGTCTCTTTCTCTATATCCGCGTTAGTTACTGGCAATCGTTCAATTATCGACGAATAAAATATTTCGATCGGGTCCACTGCTGGTGCTTCCTCCACAGTAGGCAGTGGCAGGTGTGATAGCCCATCAGCGTTTCCATGCTGTTTCGTGCCTTTATATTCTATTTCGTATTGGTTCGCCCCTAGAAAAAGGGACCATCTTTGTAGCCGTTGTGCTGTCATCACCGGAACGCCCTTCTCTGGATTAAAGATGGAGACAAGTGGTTGGTGGTCAGTCAGCAAGGTGAACTTCTACCCATGCAGATAGTGGTTGAATTTTTTACTCCCCATACTAGGCTGAGGGCCTCCCTGTCGATCTGGGCGCAGTTGCGCTCGGCTGAGGTTAGTGACCGAGATGCAAAGGCTACTGGCCTCTCCAACCCATCTGGGAATTTATGCGACAGCACCACTCCAATACCATAGGGTGATGCATCACATGCCAACCGAATTGGTAGTGCTGGGTTGAAATGGGCCAACACCTCTTTAGATGTGATCAATTCTTTGCACTTCTGGAAAGCTCGTTTACATTCATCATTCCACTTCCATGGTACCCCCGTTTGCAGTAGGGTGTTCAGTGGGTGTAATACTGTAGACAAATTTGGTAAGAACTTATGGTAGTAGTTTACCAGCCCTAGGAACGACCTCAGTTGTGACACATTTTCCGGTGCTGGAGCCTTGACTACTGCCTCAATCTTTTCAGGGGACTT
Organism: Somniosus microcephalus; assembly: GCF_052327205.1. Taxonomy (NCBI): domain Eukaryota; kingdom Metazoa; phylum Chordata; class Chondrichthyes; order Squaliformes; family Somniosidae; genus Somniosus; species Somniosus microcephalus. The sequence continues at coordinate 102,374,942 of NC_141001.1, forward strand.
ATGTAGCCCCTCTTCATCAATAACGTGGCCACAATACGAGATCTGCTTCTGGAAAAACTCGCACTTGTGGCGATTAGCTCGTAGCCCATATTCCTTTAATCTAGTGAGCACCTTCTCCAGGTTGGCGAGGTGATCACTGTCATTTTCGCCCGTGACCAGGATGTCGTCCAAATAACACTGGGTCCCTGGAATCCCTTGCAGGACTTGACCCATTGCCCTTTGCCAAATAGCCGGAGCCGATGCTACCCCGAACACCAGCCGGTTGTATTGGTAGAGACCTTTATGAGTGTTGATCGTGAGGTATTGTTTCGAGGCTTCTTCTACCTCCATTTGCAAGTACGCCTGGGCCAGATCAATTTTGGTGACGCGTTTACCTCCAGATAGCGAGGCGAAAATATCCTCAATCCGTGGAAGCGGTTATTGTACCATGTGAAGGACTGGGCTCACTGTCACCTTAAAATCCCCACAGATGCGGACCTTCTTTGGTTCCCCAGGCGTATTACTCAACGATCTCTCCATTACAGGAATGATGGGTGTAGCCCACTCGCTCCAGTCTACTTTGGACAGTACTCCTGAACGTTCCAACCCTTCCAGCTCTGCTTCGACGGCTGGTCGGATCGCATAAGGCACCGGTCTGGCCTTAAAAAACTTTGGGCTTGCATTTTCCTCTATTTTAATCGTCGCTGTTATGCCTTTTAGTGTTCCGAGTCCCTCCTGGAACACTTCTTGTGCATCAGTTAGCATTTTTGACAGTGGTCCAGGTGTGACGTCGTCATCCTTTTTGGCCTCAGCCTTCAGTGCCTGTATGGAATGCCAATCTAATTGTATCTTCCGGATCCATTCACGTCCTAGTAGTGGTGGTCCTCCATCTGGCAATACATATAGGTCCATTTTAGGTATTTCCTGGCCATTGTATATCACTTTCACCCTTATTTTTCCTTTGGGGTAGACTTTTTGCCCCGTGTACTTCTTCAAGACAATCTCTGTAGCTTTCAAGGGTATATGTGAAAATAGCCGCTTGTAGTCCCTTTGGTTTATGACTGTTAGGGCTGATCCTGTGTCCAATTCCATTTTCACTTGGACTCCGTCTATCTTGAGTGTGACCTAGATATTCTGGTGATCCTCCATTTTGATTACCTTATGTAGTTTCAGACAACCCAGCTCCTGGCTAACGGAGTCTGTATCACTTTTCTGTTCGTCTGAACTACTGTCCATCACCTTATGTACCTTTTTGTACTTCTCCTGTGGAGATTTCTTGCTGCTGGTTTTCTTCCCTGACCTGCAGACTCTTGATATGTGTCCTGCTTTTCCACACTGTCTGCACACTTGGTCCTTGAACCAACAATCGTTCTGGTCGTGTGTTGTTCTGCCACAGCGATAACACTTCCCTGCTCCATATGACATTTCATTGGTGCCATATTCTTGCGGTCCCCGTTGCATCTCTGCAGTGCCCCTTGCAGCTGCTTCGTGTAATACTGCCATGCTGAAAGCCTTGTCCAGCGTAAGATCCTTTTCTGATAGAAGCCGTTTCTGGGTTCCTTCACTTGGAAGCCCACACACAAACTTGTCCCTTAACGTATCTGCTAGTCCCATTCCAAACTGGCAGTGTTTCGATGGCTTGCGCAGTTCTGTTAAGTACTCAGCATTACTTTCATCTTTATGCTGGTTCCTTTTGTGGAACTTATATCTTTCTGCTATCAGCAGCGGTGTGGGGTTTAAGTGGTCCTGTAGGATTTCCACTATGCTTTCGAAATTCTTATCCACTGGCTTCTCTGGGGTTATTAGGTTTTGCAGTAAGCCATAAGTTTTTGCACCCATGGAATTTAACAAAACCAGTGCTTTCCTAGCATCTGGCACTTCATTCGCCCTGCAGTACACCTCAATGCGTTCCACATATGTCAGCCAATCTTCGACTTCATTGTCGAACGCAGTGACACTGCCACTCTTCGGCATCCTTGGGTGTGATTTAACTGTCTAAAATGGCGTCTCCCGTGCTCTCCCTTCTTCTCCGCTGGCACAAAATGGCATCTCCCGCGCTTTCCTTTCTTCCCGCACTCGCCCTTCTTCTCTGCTGCGGCTTCTAAAATGGCATCTCCCGCGCTCTCCCTTCTTCTCCGCGGCTCAATGGCATCTCCCGCGCTTCCTTTCTTACCCCCACGGATGCTGTTCAGCCCTTGAGCCCTGGCTGTGCTCTGCGCGTTCTCCTGTGCGCCTCTCCCGTTGCCGCCGCTCGGTCCTGAACCCGGCTGCTGATTTACCCTCTCTCTCTCTTTTTTTTTTTCCTCGACGCCGCTTGGTTTTCAACCCCCGGCTGCGCCCTGTGCGCTTCACCCTCTCTCTTACCCCGTCGACGCTGCTCGGCTTTTTCTGTGCCGTCGGTCGGCTTCAGCCGCCGCTGTCCGGGAAGGGCCTACGCTGTACCTGTTGCCAGTCTGTTGCTGGATCATCGTGGCTGGGGAACCAAGCCCGGCTCTCGACAGCCTCCCCTGCGATGTTCACTCTCTGCCGGATGACTGGGCGGTTGCTCGTGGTCGACGCCCGTGCTTCTGGCCTTGACTTTCTTCCACCGCCCCCCCGGAGCGAATCGTTGAAAGGAAATGCAGAGTTGCAGGTAGATTCGAATCGACCTTGTCGACACTGTTGAATCCGTGATTCTTAAAGTATGATGTTTTCCAATAACTACACGGAGGCTGTAACTTAACAATCAACAGGTGTTTACTGGAGGAGGGTAGTCTAAAGACTGACAGTACAGAGGCATGCTCAAGGCTTATATACAGGTGTGGTCACTGCCAGTACTACAGTATACAGGAGCTGTAAAAGTAGTTCTCTCTTAAAGGTACATACACTACAATAGTCACTGTTGTAATGTAGGAAATCTTTAGGAGGCAACAGAAGAGATGCAGCACATTGAGTCCAATTGGGAGCAGATGATTCCTTTAGTTGTGTTAGATAATGCTTTATTTATATTTTCAGCCACTACTATGTTGATTAGAAATAAAACCGGGCCTAATTTTCCACTTGGTGTATCAACATTACTGCTATTTCCAATGGTGCAGCAATTTTCCATTGCTGTCGGCAGTACAGGCAGTTTGCATTGGTGGTTATATGGGCTTGATTCTTCCCAGAGGGGAATGGGCTGAAGAGGCTATAGAAAGACTTACATTCTATAGCGCCTTTCACGACTACCGGACATCTCAAAGTGCTTTACAGCCAATGAAGTACTTTTTTGGCGTGTAGTCACTGTTGTAATGTGGGAAACTTTGATTCTTCTCAGAGGAGAATGGGCTGAAGAGGCTATATGGGGAGGACAGGTGCAGCCTGGTTTTTCCAATGGAACTGTTTGCCACTTAGTGCGCCCAGCTTCCCAAATTTACTCTGAGACAGACGTCAGAAATCATGGTTGAGGTGCTACACTTTGTAGCTGATCCTGTTTCCTGCAAATTCCCCTCTCTATTCTGGATGGGGTGTGCGGGTCAGGAAACAATAGCAGAAGGGGAAGGGGGGTGGGGGTTTGGGTGGAGCTGGCATTCAAAATTCACCCAAACAGAGGGCAGCGTCGCTGAGATGAAAATCTGGAGATGAACAATATATATATTTTTTTAATTGTGATGATTGTATCCTTATCTTAAATGTGTTTCAGTGCTCCAAGGCAGAAACGCACAAAATGGCTGTCACGCACGACGTCTGCTACCCGACTGCTTCGCAGTTCATTTACGCCATGAAGGAAAAATTGGATAATGACTCAAAGACGGAAATGCAAAAGAATTTTTTTAATGTTGAATCATAATTAGCATTTTTGCCATGAGGAAGCAATCAGCGAGCGATTATTGAGCTTTGTACGACGTATGTGTCCTATTTCACCTTTACCGGCTCCAGACGTAAAGGGAGCAGAATGACTGTGCGATATGTTCATCTTATGAATGCATTTTATTTTGTGGGGGGAGGAATTCCAGCCACTTAGTCAGTAAGCTTGTTTTATGTGGTTCTAGACCACAGGCAGCTTCCCAGCTACCTAACAGGGCTATCAGCAGGCTCTTATGCTTTATTTCAGCCTCACAGCAGTACTGGTGCAGCACTTGAGGGCTGAAGTGTTTTAGTGAATGAAACTCAAGACTGGGCTGCATGCAAAGAAAGGAATTTATAGCTATTCAACCTTTTCCTGTCACAAGACCTTAACAGTCAGCTCAGGACCGTGAAGGGAAGACCATGGCTATAGCATTAAACCGCAGCTTTTGCAAAAGCATGACAGCACTATAGCAGATCCTCATATGGCCCGCTTAAAAAAAAAAATCACATCATTTCCTATCTTAGAAAAACTTCTGTGAAATATGAGAGACTAAATCATTGATGGCAGCAGAGACAGAGAAGTTATCATTCTTGTGGGTGTTGCCAGGGCCTCTGATTGGTTGTCTCTCAGAGGCACTCAACCAATCAGTGGACTGAAAGGCTAACCATTCATGAAAAAACAGCACCGCACTGTTGACTAAAGATCTGGAAGCTGACTGTGGTACTTTATCACTTGCAAGCAGCACTTCCTCTTGAACTAAGAAAAACTGTGAGTCATAGTTATTGCCTTAATTTGCTAGACAAATGAGAGAGAGAGAGAGAGAGGAACAGTTTTGCAATGCATTCAGAAAAGAAAAAACCCAACAGTCGTTCAGTGCTGAATAAAGCTTCATGTTTGAGGTCCGATGGCTTAACTCAGCCTGCATCAGTATTCTGCAGCGATGAAGTCATTTTCCTGCTGATTGAAATCATCTGTTTGCAGTTCCTTGACAAATTAATTGAACTTTCCTGTGACTCAGATCCCTCTGGCTTCTAAAAAGGACTTTGTCTGCAGGTTGGTTTCAGGCGAACACCCATTTAATCTTCAGGGCTCTGAAAGACTCTGAAAGTTGAATGAAGAAAGCATTTGTTCTGCTGATAGCATTAGAGTTGGAACAGTCTTAGAGCCGAGACTTAAGCGATCACTGTATTCCTGAAAAACGACAACCGCACCTTATCCCTACCCATTTAACCAAACTGTGACCGTGGTTTCATTCCAGGTAGTTTCTATATTGAGATTCTGGAAAAGGCGACGTAAACTAAAAGTGTTATTTATCTCAAACACGTCCTATAATTGGAACCCTTTAAACGCCGATTGTTTATCGGCCATTTTTACAAGGGGAAAATTTCCCATCCGATGAATTGCTACAATGCAGGAAGCATTTCACTGGCTAAGGATGACTTGATGTTGCATTAATGTAAATAACTTTAATAATTTGTATGAGGTTCGTTAGCGGCAGTAGCTTTACAGCAAACTTTTGTTTGTCAGCACAATGGAGATCCCTAAGTGGTTTAACTGTGCTTTCGATAGGCTATTTATTAGCAGTAAGTAGGATCAGAGCTAGAAAGCAGCAGAGGGGAATGTCCTGTCTTGTAAAAGCTATTCTCCCCTCACTCAAATTATATTACAAACTAACGTCAATTCACTCCTGCCCTAATAAGCCTTTTCCTTGCCTCGTTATAAATATCCTGCAGAAAATAAAAATGCTGAACAAGTTCTTTGCTTAAAAGTGCAGTTTTGAAAACAGGAAATATGGTGTCACCATCTGTAGTCATGTACCCTTGCACTGTTTTAAGGTTGCAGGAGTGCTAGTCTCAAAGAAAAAACATGTGCTTGTCTCTTTCAGGTCAGTTACAAAAATGACCAAACCAGTGCTCCGCACTCCAGCTGATTTAGAAGTGGAACCATGAATACTGATGCGACTGTAATAGAAATTGAAATAAACTTTCAAAAGGAGTCTTCACGGAGAGCAGTACTTTATTTCTCATAGCATTTGATAGAAGCTTGCAAAAGCTGGAGAATTACCGGGATGTTGCCAGGCTTAAGTTCCTGTGATTAACATTCTTTGTAACTACTTTCAGTTACAGATTCTACCATAAAGCAAGAATTTGGGGGGCGGGGGAAGGAAGGGGGTGGGGTGGGGGTGGCGGTGGGGGGGGGGGGTGATGAATCACTACCTGATTGCATTTTTCTTTAATAATTATCTCAATTTTATCTCTGGCACCGAAGATTATTTGTTCAGGGAGACCTTCTGTTAACTTGAACACACCCTGGAAATCCTGGTGACAGGTCCCTTAGTGTACGGATGCACTTTTTGACTAATGCACTTTCAAAATTGGAAGGATACTTACAGGGACCTCCTGAGCCCGGAGCCCAGTGATGAGTCACAGTCCATTTCTGTACGCGGCCAACGGCGGACAAATAAGCCCGAGCTTTTGAGGCAGTTTCCTGCAGATAAGAGATAATATGGAAGGGGAAACCTGGCAAATCGATGAGCGTGCAGCAGCATATCATTTCCTTCACAACGCCTGCGTGTTAATTAACAATTCCGAGCATGTTTTAAGCTGTATTTTGGGATTTCCTCACTGCAGCGAACTTCCTCCATGGGTTATATATGCAGATTGTTTTTTTACAAAAAGAAACCATATAAATCCAGCTATAAACTCACGTTTTAGCTCTTAAATCGGACCTTCAAAGGGCTTCATTTAAAACACGGATAATGTCTTTATTTTTTTTGTGCAGGGAAATGTCCTCATCCAGGCAGCGCCCTTTGCTTATTAGAAAGCATTCTGCGTACAGTGAACCAGCCTGCTTGTGCCTATTTTTTCCCCCCTCTCTTTGACAGCATGATTCGTCTCCATAGTTTGGCCCACCATGGAATTGGAAGCCTGTTGTTTTGATTATGTGGGAGGGAGGCAGAGGCTGCAGTGGAAAGCAGAAGCAGTCCACTCCCAAGCTCAAAGCCAAAACCAACACTGACTTTATCAGTTGCTCCGAGTGAAAACAAGGACATTGCAAATACTTCACTTGGCACTTTTTTTTTTGAAAAAAAAAGAGCACGTGTCAGACAGAGTGTAGCCTTGAATGCCACGAGCTCCAAACTTTTCTCCTTTTTTTCAAACTTTCTCTTTTTTGGTAACCTAATACAAAATTAATATAAAGCCTGACATTTCAGGTTTTGTACAACATTACAGAAATAATGATGCACAGCTAAAAGCTGGTTTGTGGTTTATTTTAATGGAACAATTCTAATCTTTCCACTGAGCTGCGGCACTGAAATTCTGTATTGCACTCAGCATTACATTACATGGAATGCACAGCACAGGAACACGCCATTCGGCCTGACTGATCTATGCCGGTGTTTATGCTCCACACGAGCCTCCTCCCACCCCTCTTTATCTAATCCTATCAACATATCCTATTCTTTTGTCCCTCATGTGTTTATACAGCTTCCCGTTAAATGCATCTATGTTATCCGCCTCAACAGTGAAAGCATTGCAAACAACTTGCTTTCCTAAAGCACCTTTAACGTAGCAAAATTCAAAAGGCATTTACGAAAAAGATGCTGAGCCTTGGAGGGAGAGTTTAGGAGGGGTGACTGAAAGCTGAGCTACGGTACTAAAAACAGAAAATGCTGGAGATACTCAGCGGGTCAGGCAGCATCTGAGAAGAGAGAAACAGAGTCAACGTTTCAGGTCGATGACCTTTCGTCAGAACTGCGGTAGCGTAGTGGTTAAGTTGAGGTCCGGACTAATGAGTTCAAATCCCACCATGGCAGTTTGGGAATTTGAATATAGTTGGAAAAAATCTGGAGATAAAAAGCTGGAGTAAACGTGACCATGAAGCTGTCGAATTGTCGTAATTTGTCGGATAAGCCTCTGAAATGGCCTAGCAAGCCCCTTGGTTGTATCAAACTGCTATAAAACGGTTCAAGAAGAAGGTCCGTGGGGAATAAATGCTGGCCTTGCCAGGGAGGCCCACACACCCCGAGAATGAATTTTTGTAAAGGTGGGTTTTGAGAAGGTTTTTAAGGAGAGAGAGAGAAATGGAGTGTCAGCGGGGCTTGAGGAGGCGACTCCGGAAAGTAGGGCTATTAATAGTACTTTGGCATAAACTTAATTCCTGGTTCCCCAATAGCTCAGGTAACTGCACCATTTGACGTGGTGCCGAACGGGAAAGTCCCAGGTCCAATCCTCAACTGTGTTGGGTTTGCCGATCTCGAGCTGAGGTGCTGCGGAGATCTTACCTTACTTTCAGTGTATTTGGCGTCTTATCATCATTTTAATGAAATATGCATAAAATCCTGTACCTCATTGAAGTGTTAGTAAGCCTTCTATTGGAAACGAAAATCAGGGGGGTATGTGAAATGGGCGGCTGCCCCGCTAACACCTGTCGTACTCCTGGCAGTAAAGGTGAACATTGACCCCAGTGGGCCTATGTGGGTGCTCAGAAGCTGGAACTTAGTGGACGTTCCCTTCTCTTGAATGGAAGTATTGAGGGTAATTTTAGTGCCCCTGCTGTTGCCCAATTGAATTAGGCAACTCTGCACAAACCAAAGAAAGAACTTGCATTTAATGCCTTTCACGATCTCAGGATGTCCTAAAAACGCTTTACAGCCAATGAAGTACTTTTGAAGCGTAATCACCGTTGTAATGTCGTAACCTGGGTTCTCCTTGGTCACCTGGGCTCAGGACCACACTGCATTCTCTCATCGCGGGGGATGCTTTTCTCTGCCATTTTTAACAGTGGGATCACAGAGTGTTTAAAATCTCTGCACATAAGTAACAGTGGGAGGAGCAGCTTTCCTGATGTTGCAAAAACATCCTCAATGCTCATTCATCTGCATTGCTGAGGATGAGCTGATCCAAGACCTTGTGATTCACTGGAATTAAGATATCAACTTCTCAGTTTCAGTGTTCTTCCTGGAGCTTTAGTTTCTTTATTAGTATTTCATTATGCATTACTATTGGAGAAGTCAGAAAAACATAAAGGCCACGATTGTGCCGGTGCTCAGCGGACCTGATTGGTGGCGGGTCAGCTGTGAAATTTAAAATGATTGACAGCGGGTCAGGAACCTGCTGTCCAAACGCGCACACCTGCATTTCCCGATGTCGGGTCTGCCAGAGCTGAGCAGACCCAACAGGCAGCGGCGGGGGACCCAATTCAAATCATTAGTGGCTTGTTTACAGCCACTTAACAAAGCTTTTTTCCCAGCTTTTTAACTTTCACAGGTTTCCCGCTGTGCCTAGACCTTGTCTGAGGCAGGAGGTCAATTGCCATTGAACCAGCTGATGAGTTGACAGCTTCAAATGTCAAGTCAAAGCTCCCAGCTGATTGACATATCTTCCCTTAAACACTAGCATCTCTAAACTGCATTTCCACTATAGATTCGGGGTGCTGCAAGTCTTTACACAAGTCTCCTTGCAGTCTGACCTCATTACCTCTCCCACCATTGACAGATCGCTTCTGTCATCTCTACTTCATTTGCCATCTATTCCATCAGCATGGGTGCACTTTATACTCTCTCACCTTGGCCCTGAGAATCTGACCATGATCAGCCCCAACACCAGCATCACCAGGCACACCAGCAGCACCAACAACCACACCAACCTTCTTTGCAGTCACCTGATGCTGCTCAGGGCAAAGGGCATCAGCATCTGACCACATTGCTGCCTGGGACGCTAGGGATGGCCCCACCATGGCCAGATTTACTTCACTTGACACTGCACACCCTGGCTGCCACATGATGCGTCAGGTTGGCACCATCCTACACCAACAATATAAAGCATCTCTACAATGCCCAAGCCATTCCTTTCACACTCATCAGCATTGCAGGCAGTACTGTTATGTCTCACCATTCACTGCAACTCACTAAGCCACTTCCAAAGGTGCCCACAAATCTGTCCAAGAACACAAAGTGTTGAAAATAAAGATTTCAATGTTTAACAGCACATTAACAGAAACTTCACATGAACATTGGCGAAAACACTCAAGTGCCTATCCTTGTGTGTTGTTAGTTGGTATGCTTGGACTAGGATGAGAGTAAGTGTGAGGGGTGGCTAGTGAGATGGGGAAGTGATAATGTAGAAGGTGAGGGATGGGTGGAGGTGCAAGGTAAGTTGGTGTGAGTAAAGAAGTGCAGGAGTAGGGTAGGGAAGGCAGAGGCACAGCAGGATGAGGTTGAGTGTGGATTTGCAGTAACATTTTGTGATCTACTGAGATCATTGAAAGATTTGCGCCACTGCTGCCAGTTACTCCTGACGACATCCCTGCTTGTGCCCTCCTGTGCAATGTGCAACCAGGCTGCGTTGGTCTCCTAGGGAGTTCTCTTCCGCCCATCGGAAGGGAAGAGAACCTCCCTGCGTGCTGTGAATCCCTCCATAAGCATATGGAGGGAGTCATGGGAGAGCCTGGGTGCAGCCTTTACGCCTCTGTACAGTGCTTGTCAGTGCTTGCAGCACCTCAATGCTGTAGAACACTGACAGCACAAATGACAAATTAAATTTGCGCATGGCCCCTTTAAGGAAACCGGCTGATGACGCGTCATCAAATGAGGTCATCAGACCCATTTCCTTCAATTGGCAGGGAAGCTCGCTGGGCGGGCTTAACAAGCCCAATCAGGGGAAAGTCATGTCGGAGGCCAGGATGGAGACAGCAGCGGGGTCGGGACCCGAAACTGACGTCGCCTGGCACAGACCCACCAAGGTAGGGAAAATCATGGCCAAAGAATTGTATTGTTAGAGACATATTCAATTAGTGTATGCATACAGACTTCAGATTATTAAAGCCCCTGGCTCTGAGGGGATCTCCTAATATACAGCTTAAAATATTTTATTGTCCCAATAACAATGAGCATTCACATAAAACAAAACTTTCCGTTGGATCTTACTTGGTCTTAAACTATCTCAACGTGATTTCTAAAGTGTTACGTTTTTACACATCTTTGCAATTTCTTAAAATTTACTATTCACAGGTTTTAAAATTCTAATCCTTGTTTTTAGATCCCTCCATGGCCTCGCACCTCCCCAGTTCTATAACCTCCACAAGCCCTACGACCCTCCGAGGTCTCTGCGCTCCTACAATTCTGGCCTATTTATTGCGCATCCCTGATTTTTGTCGCTCCACCGTTGGTGGCCGAGTCTTCAGCTGCCTGGGCCCAGAGCTCTGGAATTACCTACCTAAACATCACTGCCTCTCTCTTCTCCTTTAAGATGGAATATACATTGCATTGAGAAATAAAAGCTCCATGGAAAAGGTGATCCACCCGTGGCTAACCAAAGAAATTAAAGATAGAATTAGATTAAAAGTAGAGGCTTATAATGTTGCGAAGAATACTAGTAAGCCTGAGGATTGGGAGAGCTTTAGAAACCAAAAAAGGATGACCATAAAATTGATAAAAAGGGAGAAAATAAAATATGAGAGTAAACTAGCAAGAAATATAAAAACAGATTGTAAGAGCTTGTACAAGTATGTAAAAAGGAAGAGAGTAGCAAAAGTAAACATTGGTCCCTTAGAGGCTGAGATAGGTGAAATTATGATGGGGACTAAGGAAATGGCAGAGACTTTAAACAAATATTTTGTATCTGTCTTCAGAGTAGAAGGCACAAAAAGCATACCAAAAATAGTGGGGAACCAAGGGGTTAATAAGAGTGAGGAACTTAATGTAATTAATATCAGTAGAGAAAAAGTACTTGAGAAACAAATGGGACTAAAAGCCGACAAATACCCTGGATTCAGGGTTCTAAAAGAGGTGGCTGCAGAGACAGTGGATGCATTGGATGTGATCTTCCAAAACTCCCTAGATTCTGGAATGGTCACAATGGATTGGAAGGTAGCAAATATATCCCTGCTATTCAAGAAAGGAGGGAGAGAGAAAACAGGGAACTACAGGCCAGTTAGCCTGACATCAGTCGTCAGGCAAATGCTGGATTCCATTATTAAGAAAGTGTATCAGGGCACTTAGAAAATCATAATATGATTAGGCAGAGTCAACATGGTTTAATGAAAGAGAACTCGTGTTTAACAAATTTATTAGAGATTTTTGAGAATGTAACTAGCAGAGTAGATAAAGGGGAAGCTATGGATGTAGTATATTCGGATTTCCAAAAGGCATTCGATAAGGTGCCACATAAAAGGTTGCTATGCAAGATGAGGGCTCATGGGGTTGGGGTTGATATATTAGCATGAATAGAGGATTTGTTAATGGATTGAAAACAGAGAATAGAGATAAACGGGTCATTTTCTGGTTGGCAGGCTGTAACTAGTGGGGTGCCGCAAGGATCAGTGCTTGGGCCTCAGCTATTTACAATCTATATTAATGATTTAGATGAAGGGACCGAGTGTAATGTATCCAAGTTTGCTGACGATACAAAGCTAGGTGGGAAAGTAAGCTGTGAGGAGCACACAAAGGGGGGAAAATTCGGTTGGTTAGTGCCTCTCGTTAGAGCCTCCGGGGGGCGCTAGAAACTTAGCGCCCGAGCACGGCGATTTTAGTGCCGCTCGCGAAATTGATCAGTCATTTTGCGGTGGCGCTAAACACTACCGCTATGATCTCCTGCGCCGGCTGATCATGACGTCAGTCAAGTGTGCAATGCCCTAGTAGCACCCCGGACCGGATATTGAGTCACGCCCTCTGCCTTAGCGCCTGCCGCTAGGAACGACAGATAGAGGGGAACGTTTTCAAGCTGTGAAGGGGCTGAGAGAGCGCTATATAAAGGCGGGTGCTTCCTGCCTTTTCTTGTCATCAAAATTTTTGGTTTTAATGCTGTCCTAAGGAGTTTTGACGTATGAGCAGAGATTGGGTTGATTAGGCTTATATTCGCTAGAGTTTAGAAGGATGAGAGAGGATCTCATTGAAACTTATAAAATTCTAACAGGACTAGACAAACTAGATGCAGGAAGGATATTCCCGATGGCGGGGAAGTCCAGAACCAGGGGTCACAGTCTAAAGATAAGGGGTAAGCCATTTAGGACAGAGATGAGGAGGAATTTCTTCACCCAGAGAGTGGTGAACCTGTGGAACTCTCTACCATACAGGGCAGTTGAGGCCGCTTCATTAAATATATTCAAGAAGGAGTTAAATATATTTCTTAAGGCTGATGGGATCCAGGGATATGGGGAGAAAGCAGGGACAGGGTACTGAATTTGGATGATCAGCCATGATCTCATTAAATGGCAGAGCAGGATCAAGGGGCCGAATGGCCTACTCCTGCTCCTATCTTCTATGTTTCTATGTTTCTATGTTTTGGCCCTCAGCACCACTTTTGAGGTTTCTAAGCGCCAAGCTCTTTCCCTGGGCCTATCCATTAGTACTTCCAACACAATTGCTTTTGAGGTCTCTCCAGGCTGAGATTCAAGGCTGCAATGAGCAGGGTGTGGTTGGCCAGCAAGATGGCCCTTCCCCTTTAAGAACTGGATGGCACCAGTCTGTCTGGCTTCCATGGTAATTGGCATCGCCTGAGCTTCGGTAGTGTTCTGAGGTAACGCCTCGCTCCCTGACGTTTGCGCCTTATGAGAGGTGTGTAGTGCCTGATTTAGCACCTCCAGGGGCGATAGAGGCGAATTTTACAGTCGGAGGCGATAATTAGCGCCGGGCGCTAAACTTTGCGCCCGGCCGATATTAGAGCCCCAAAATGGGCGATACACAATTTTTACCCCAAAGAGCCTGCAAAGGGATATAGACAGGTTAAGTGAGTGGGCAATAAGGTGGCAGATGGAGTATAATGTGCGGAAATATGAGGTTATTCACTTTGGTAGGAAGAATAGAAAAACAGAGTCTTTTTTAAATGGTGAGAAACAATTAAATGTTGGTGTTCAGAGAGATTTAGGTCTCCTCGTACAGGAAACACAGAAAATTAGCGTGCAGGTATAGCAAGCAATTAGGCAGGCAAATGGCATGTTGGCCTTTATTGCAAGTGGGTTGGAGTATAAGAGTAAGGAAGTCTTACTACAATTGTACAGGGCTTTGGTGAGACCACACCTAGAGTACTGTGCACAGTTTTGGTCTCCTTATCTGAAAAAGGACATACATGCCTTAGAGGCGGTGCAACAAAGGTTCACTAGATTGATCCCTGGGATGAGAAGGTTGTCCTGTGAGGAGAGATTGAGCCGATACTCTCTGGAGTTTAGAAGAATGAGAGGTGATCTCGTTGAAACATATAAGATTCTAACGGGGATTGACAGGGTAGATGCTGAGAGGTTGTTTCCCCTGGCTGGAGAGTCTGGAACTAGGGGGCATAGTCTCAGGATAAGGGGTCGGCCATTTAAGACTGAGATGAGGAGGAATTTCTTCACTCAGAGGGTTGTGAATCTTTGGAATTCTCTGCCCCAGACGGCTGTGGATGTTGAGTCGTTGAGTATATTCAAGGCTGAGATAGATAGATTTTTGGATATTAAGGGAATGAAGGGATATGGGGATAGTGCAGGAAAGTGGAGTTGAGATAGAAGATCAGCCATGATCTTATTGAATGGCGGAGCAGGCTCGAGGAGCCGCATGGCCTACTCCTGCTCCTAAATCTTATGTTGTTATGCTCCTTAAAACCTACCTCTTTGAGCAAGCATTTGGTCACCTATCCTGATATCTCCTTATGTGTCTCGGTGTCACATTTTGTTTGATAACGCTCCTGTGAAGCGCCTTGGGATGTTTTACTACATTAAAGGTGCTGTATAAATGCAAGTTGTTGTTGCTGTTTATGATTTTAAAATGCCACACACCTGAATCTAAAGCCATGATCTGCCTTGATACAATTGTTTTGACCTATTCCTGTATTCACTTCAAGCTGAAGGTTGGCAGTGCAGGGAACAGAATGGTTTAATCAATTAATGGCTGGGATCTTCATACTGGAGAGAATCCTCCAGCAGAAGACAACAAACTGACATTGTGTCCTTCAGCCAGGACATCTCTTATCAGTTGAGAATAGCGGAAAATCAGTGCTGGAAGCCATGCTGGAGTTCATGACCTGGTTCCTCACTGACAGGGCTGAAGGAGGACGCATGGAGGAAGTCAATTCAATTGAAAGAAAGAACCACAAAGAGAAAGAGGAAACGCAGTACCCCATCCTCAAACCAGATATAAAATAGGATCTCCTAGGTGAAAGTGCAGGGAACTGATTGCTTTAATTCACCGTGCTACCCTGACCCCTTAGCCTGACCTGTGCCCCTTAACTGTGTATTCACTAGCAGCAAGGTCGAATGCAGAATTCAGTCAGTCTGGGCCAGTGGCTGGCAAGGCGTGCCTGTGAGAAACGAAGCGGACTGGTCAATAAAGAGACAACCCCATGTGATCTGGACAGTGGGTGTTTCCCGAGAACTGGCACAATGCGGAGTTTGACAGCCAAAGGGGATTAGAGGGTACAGAATGGCAGCACATGTTGCTTTCACCTTTTAGATACTGTTTGAACCCAGCCAAGATAAAGGCAGTGAAGTATGACGGGTGTTACAGGTTTGAAATTTAAATGACATTCGCTAATTTCAAAGCACCTTCCCCCAGGCTTGAATTCCAGAGGCGCATGTGATGCCCCACTCTCAGGACGTCGGCATGTTTGCTTCCTCACCAACCAATCAACCAATACCAACCACAGTGCTGAGGCGCTGCAGTCTGCTGCCAACGCTCAGAAGCTCGAGCTTCCAAAGATCGCCGGACACAAGTGTCTCAAGGGTTCCCCACATGAGCGACAGTAGCTTTCCTTCAGTTCTGCTGAAGCCACTGGGGGAAGCACCTTCGTAACAGTAGTAGGCTTAGTAAAACCTTTTAAGAAAAACATTATGAGTTGATCACTTGGGCCACAAAAGAATGTGCTGCAATATTGCATTTTGGAATTAAATACAACACCTTTATTCTATTTGCAACTTTGGTCTACAGCTTCATCTTATTACAGCTTCGTAAAAGAAACAAAAAGAACTTGCATTTATATAGCGCCTTTCACGACTTCAAGATGTCACAAAGTGCTTTACAGCCGATGAAGAACTTTTGAAGTGTAGTCACTGTTGTAAGGTAGGAAACACGGCAGCCAATTAGTGAACAGAAAGCTCCCACAAACAGCAATGTGATAATGACAATATAATCCATTTTAGTGATGCTGGTTGAGGGATAAATATTGACCAGGACCACCAGAGGAGAACTCCCCTGCTCTTCTTTGAAATAGTGCCATGGGATCTTTTACATCCACCTGAGAGGGAAGATGGGACCTTGGTTTAACATCTCATCTGAAAGATGTATTTTAGTCAGAATTGGGCGAATTTCATTGACATAGAGATTGGCTGAATGGGTTCAATGTTCTTCAGTGCAGAATGTAGGGAGCGGTGAAGATGTGACAAGGTCCTTTATTGCTGAGGGGCTTTTTCTGACTTTTCAGGTAAGGACATTGAAGGAGGTCATGGAAGACGCTGCTCTATCAACTGCTCCCTGGCCTCTATAGCGTTCAGCTGGCCCTCTGTCTTGTGGTTCTCCATCGCCTTCATCCAATGCTTCCTCATCTGACGATGCCTCTTTTTGTTGTAGCTGCTCCAACTCCAAACTTCATTGCATTGTCAGGTTGTAAGACTGGAGCAAACTACAATG
The DNA here is from genome assembly GCF_052327205.1 of Somniosus microcephalus. Taxonomy (NCBI): domain Eukaryota; kingdom Metazoa; phylum Chordata; class Chondrichthyes; order Squaliformes; family Somniosidae; genus Somniosus; species Somniosus microcephalus. The sequence goes on from NC_141001.1 coordinate 102,391,327, forward strand.
ATGCGGCCTACTTTGTCTGAGCCATATTGTAGAGATCCCCTAGAGTGATCAAGGAACCTGGACATATGCTCCAAAATGCCAGTGGTATGATCTATGATGTTCCTGATGGTCCCCTGGGCTCTCATTGTATCTCTGTTGCTCAGGCATGATGTGGCTGTAGAGGGCTGTTATCAGCCACATGTGGAGAGGGTATTCCTTACCCCTTAGCAGTCAACCACTGACATTCTTAATTAGGTGGAAAATTGGGGAGATGGATGAGTGTCACAAACAGCCTCCATAATAAGCAATGTGTGCTTAATGAGGGTAGGTGAGGGGGAAAAAAATTAGCGAAGCAAACCAGAAACTCAGAACTGTCTTGGAAATTGACTATTCCAATACATTCCGGGGCAGCCTCCCACCTTCCACCCTCCATAAACTTGACCTCATCCAAAACTCTGCTACCCATATCCTAACTCGCATCAAATCCCGTTCACCCATCACCCCTATGCTAGCTGACTGACATTGGCTCCAGCAACACCTCGATTTTGTTTACATATCCCTGCATGGCCTCTCCCCTCCCTATCACTGTGGTCTTCTCCAGCCCTACAACCCTCCGAGACCTCTGCGCTCCTCCAATTCTGGCCTCTTGCGCATCCCTGATTTTAACCGCTCCACCATTTGCGGCCGCGCCTTCAGCTGCCGAGGCCCTTAAGCGTTGCAATTCCCTCCCTAAACCTCTCCGTCTCTCTACCTCTCCCGCCTCCTTTAAGGCGCTCCTTAAAACCTACTATCTGTCCTACTATCTCCTTGTTTGGCTTAGTGCCAAATATTGTTTGATTACGCTCCTGTGCAGCCCCTTGGGATGTTTTACTACGTTAAAGGCGCTATGTAAATGAAAGCCGTTGCTGTTGGAAATGCATTGCACACAAAGGCACATAGGTCCTACTGACCTGAGCACCTCGTGAGCAGGTAAGTTCTGCTTTAAATTCAGCTTTCAGTCATGTCAGTCAGTGTGCGAAGCCAAAGCCATTAAGTTTTATTCAGCGGGTTGGCTGCTGAGTGGGACGCCCAGGCGACGATGAGGAGTGGGGCTATGTAAGGGGTCTGCAAAGTTCCGATTAGGACGTACGGCGCTCCCAAAATTGACACTGGACGCGCAGCTGCTCCTACAGCCCGCTCCTCATTCAGTGCCTTTGACTGGAAGTAGGGTCGTCAACCCTCCAGGACTGCCCTGGACTCTACAGGAATCAAAGACTAATCTCCAGGACACTGCTACGGGCAACCCAGGAGAAAAAAATCGTAAAGAAGCAGAAAAAGCATTCAAAAAATTGTGCTTTTTAAAAATTTTCTTTGAACGATTTTGTTTACTAGTTATAAAAAATATTGGGACATGGGGGAAAAAAGGCTGTTTGACTGACAGTCAAGAATCATCCAATCGGTTAATGAAGAGTCTGCTCGCTTTCCAATTGGTGTAGGAAGGCGGTGCGCCATGAAGATGGGCATGTCGGGCGACCAATGGCAGGAGTGTGGGGGTGGGACGGTTGGGGGGAACGAGGTCATGTGATGACACCTCCAGGGATCTGTCCAACCAGAGTTGGCAACCCTAAATGTAAGGCTTCTGCGGAGCTGTACCCCGGAATGGGCCGGCACGCTCAGGAGAGGAGACGGTGGGGGTGGGGGTGCAGGAAAGAACGGCAGCGAAAATAGAAAGAGGAAAGATGTTTAGATTTTTTCGGAGGACACAAGGAAAAGGTAACCATAACAACAGATCTATCGACCCAGCTGTTGCGGCTGGAACCTGTGAATGAAGCCAAATTCATATCTGGTGAAAGACTAGAGGGAGAGCAGCGAATCTGGCTGCCTCTATTCAAGAGCCTGAGAAAAAAGCAGGTCAAGGTTATTTATAGTGATCTTCTGGGCTCAGTGTGGGTGGTAGAGTTTGAGGGGCTGGAAGATTAGGCTCACAGACTACTGGAGAAAGTTAATTTAGTTGTGTCTAGGGCCTTCACAACAGCTTAATGCAAAAGGAAGCGAACTAAAGACTTTGCCATTTCACCCATGATAATACTGTGACCTTGAATATGGAACAAATATTTGGGGATGTTCTCAAAGTCAGTCAGTCGAACATTTTCTTCAGAATTTTGTGTTTTTCCTCTCTCTCTCTCTCTTTCTCTCTCTCTTCCTCTCCTCTCGCTCATGCTGGAGGGCAGCAACAGAACCCCGCTGCCTCGATCGAGCAGCCATTCTTCATGCGTGATGCCAACAACCCAGTGCCGTTAATCTGGAAAAACATCCCAAGGCGCTACACAGGAGCATAATCAGACAACGATGGATACTGGGGCTCAAGAAGGAGATGTTAGGAGGGGGTTAACGACAGCCCTGATTTTAAGCTAACCCGCCCAGAGCGTAAAATCCGGCGGAGCCTAAAAATGGCATCAGACACGGAGCCACCCAACCCCCAATGGGCGGGTTAGGTTCAAATAGAATCTTAAAAGCTTGGTCAAAGAGGTAGGTTTTAAAGAGGGTCTTAAAGGAGGAGAGAGCTGGAGAGGTAATCCCAGGGCGTAGTGCCTAGGGAGCTGAAGGCATGGCCGCCAATGATGAGGCCTCAGACCTTATTGGCAGACAATTTTACCACGGAGAGCATTTTGACCAAATCTGCTCCTGTCATCGCTCAATGTTCACACATATATATTTTACCAGGAGGAGGCAGCAACGGAACCCTGGGTGCTTTCCCCCCCCCCACTGTCCCTCAGGATACTGAGGTCAATCACTGAGCATCAATTGCCACACTACCTAACTTCAGTTAACTCAGGCTAGGAGTGGACCTTGGACCTAGAATGTCCCTGATCCGTTTGTCTAAATACCACACTTACTACTTACCAATTGAGCCATTGAGGGAGCCGTTATAAATGATTTGTTTACAATATAACTATGTGAATAGAAGTGTGTGTATGAGCTCATCCAAAACTCGGCTGCCCGAATTCTAACTCACATCACGTTTCGTTCACCCATCACTCCTGTGTTCACTGACCTATATTGGCTCCTCGTCCACCAACGCCTCAATTAAAAAAAATTCTCATCCATGTGTTCCAATCCCTCCCTGGCCTCACCCCTCCCTATCTCTGTAACCTTCTACAGCCTTACGCCACTCTGAGATCTCTGCGCTCCTCCAATTCTGGCCTCTTGCATATCCCTGATTTCCTTCGCCCCAGCATAATAGGCTGTACCTTCCGCCTTCTAGGCCCTAAGCTCTGGAATTTCCTCCCCAAACCTGCTCGCCTCACCACTTCTCTCTCCTCATTTAAGACGCTGTTTAAAACCAACCTCTTGGACCAAGGATTTAGTCACCTGTCCTACTACCTCCTTCTTTGGCTCGGTGTCAATACTTGTCTGATTACACTCCTGCGGCGCGCCTGGGGATGTTTTATTACATTAAAGGCGCTATATAAAGTTGTTGTCGTTCCTTTCTAACTGATAACAAGGAATGTTTATTGAGAATAGTTTTATTTGGTGTTAGCCGTGACTCAGTTGGTAGCACTGTTGCTTCTGAGTCAGAAGGTTGTGGGTTCAAGACCCACAACAGAAACTTGAGTGCATAATCTAGGATGAGACTTCAGGGCAATATTGAGGGAGTGCTGCACTGTCGGAGGTGCCATCTTTCAGATGCAATTTTAAACTGAGGTCTATTCAGGTGGGTGTAAAAGATTCCATGGCACGTCTTCGAAGAGCAGGAAGTTCTCCTGATTAACATTCCTCTCACAACCAATGTCAGCAAAAAAAAAGAAACAGATTAACCGGTTTGTGGGATCTTGCTGTGTGCAAACTGGTTGTCACGTTCACCTGCATAACAACAGTGGCTGCACTTTGAAACAAATTCATTGTGCTGTGACGTGCTTTGGGGTGTCCTGAGGACGTGAAAGGTATTATATAATGCAAGTTATTTCTTTCTGACACACAATATATATAGCTATCTCACTAATAGAGAAATAAAATGAAAGGGGATGTAGCCAATCTATTCTACTGCACTGCTTCATTGTCCTAAGTGGTAGAAAGGGAGAGGTTTTTTACATTCAATTGTGGCTGTTTTTCAACTCTTGTTTTTTATGGTTCATGCTGGTTAAAGGGAAACTGGGAGCCGATAACCTGTGCAGAACTACATCTCTCGTAGGTCATGGTGTTCTACTAAGTAACGTCATAAATAAAAATAAAAATATAGGGACAGTGCAATATGGGCAGATTAACGTCTTCTGCTCTGAGACAGCTAGAGATACAGTGCAGCTGGATACAAAATAAAACTCCCTCTCCGCAGACTCTAAAATCTGCCTCAGACCCCACTCCCTACTGCACACTTTTTTTCCATTTCAGCTCATGAGTTACATTATTAATTAGTTCCAATTTAGAAGCAGTTTTGTGCTGTTGGCCCATGCCCACTAAGAACTAGATTGAGACGGCCCAAGCTCATTTCCCATAGGACGCTTACACCCACAGACGGAGGAAGCTTTAATCCCATCAGACTGGAGTGGATTTGAACCCATGTCCCAGCTATAAAAAGTTAGCATCTAACCCAATGCGCAATCCAGTTCCCATGTTGTAAATAGCTCTGCTTCACCAAACTACACGTTCCACTTTCTTAACTGTTATTTACAGATTAATAAATATATCGCTCTGAAATGCAAGTCATCTTGTCCAAGCATGCAGCTTCTCTAGGGGCTGCTGATGAGAAGGAAAGCTTGCTATGGTTCGAGCCAGTCAATGGCATATTGATACGAGTGGCTCTGCCACCCATTTGCCACCACAGCCAGTGTCTTCGCAAGGAATAGTGAAATTTGTCCGGGGCATGTCTGCCAGATCAGTGCCATGTATTGCTAGGAATCAAGCTCACGGGCATGTAGTGAGAAGGGAGCACCTTAACTGCATCACTGCTGAGCTGCTGAGTATTTGTCTTATTATCATTATTCATGGTGCATTCGAATGATCACACATTAGAGAACGTGACTTCAAATCACACCATGGCAGTTTGGGAATTTTGAATTCAGTTTTAAAAAATCTGGAAATAAAAAGCTGGTGTCAGTAAAAGTGACCATGAAACTGTTGGATTATCATAAAAACCCAATTGGTTCGCTGATGTCCTTTAGGGCAGGAAACCTGCCGACCTTACCCGGTCTGTCCTATATCTGTCTTCTTCTTCTGCTTCTTCTTCTTCTTAGGCAGTCCCTCGGAACCGAGGATGACTTGCTTCCACATTAAAAATGAGTTCGCAGGTGACTGATGAGTCCAATGCGGGACCTACAGTCCCGGTCACAGGTGGGGCAGATGGTGGTTGAAGGGGTGGGTGGGTGGGGTGCTTGGGTTGACGTGCGCTCCTTCAGCTGTTTGCGCTTGGCTTCTGCTTGCTCCCGGCGAAGAGACTTGAGGTGTTTGGTGCCTTCCCGGATGCTTCTCCTCCACTTTGTGCGGTCTTGGGCCAGGGATTCCCAGGAGTCAGTGGGGATGTTACACTTTTTCAAGGAGGCTTTGAGGGTGTCCTTGAAGCGTTTCCTCTGCCCACCTGGGGCTCTCTTGCCGTGCCGGAGCTCCGAGTAGAGCGCTTGTTTTGGGAGTCTCGTATTGGGCATGCGGACAATGTGACCTGTCCACCGGAGCTGATTGAGTGTGGTCAAAGCTTCGATGCTGGGGATGTTGGCCTGAGCAAGAACACTGATGTTGGTGCGCCTATCCTGCCAATGGATTTGCAGGATCTTGCGGAGGCAGCATTGGTGGGACCTCTCCAGCGCTTTGAGGTGCCTGCTGTACATGGTCCATGTCTCTGAGGCATACAGCAGGGCGGGTATCACTGCTGCTCTGTAGACCATGAGTTTAGTGCCGGATTTGAAGTCCTGGTCTTCAAACACTCTCTTCCTCAGGCAACCGAAGGCTGCACTGTAACGTCCTCCGGGCCTACAACCACCCGAGATATCTGCGTTCCTCCAATTCTAGCCTCTTGAGCATCCCCGATTTCCTTCGCTCCACCATTGGCGGCCGTGCATTTCTTCCTTAAACCTCTCCACCTTTCTCTCTCTCTTCTTTAAATCGCTCCTTAAAATCTACCTCTTTGACCAAACGTTTGGTCGCCTGTCCTAACATTTTATGTGGCTTGGTGTCAATTTTTGTCTGATAATGCTGCCGTGAAGCACCGTCGGATGTTTTACTACCTTAAAGGCGCTATATGAATGCAAGCTGTTCTTGTTATATGTGACTCCAGTCCCGCACCAACGTGGTTGTCTCTTAACTGCCCCCTGAGGTGGCCTAGCAAGACACTCAGTTGTACCAAATAGGGTATCTAAGGATGGACAATAAATGCCAACCTTGCCAGCAATGCTTAAATCCTGAGAATGAATTTTTAAAAAATGATTTCCATTCTGCGGATGTGCTTACAGATTGGGATTTGATTTGTTCACATGGAGTCTGGCAGAACAATTCAGCCATGAATGTGGGAGAGCAGTGGACTCAAATTGCTCCCCAAGACCCAAGCAGCAGTATAAAAGCAGCTTGTGTATGTCTCTCTATTATGCACATATTCATTTTTCTTTCTTTCTGTAATATATGCATATATACGTGTGTGTGTAATCCAAGAAATTAATGCATTTACTAAACTCAAATGGTTGCTGTCATGTTCAATGTCAAAAAATAGTTTAATCCAAAACCGGACTTGAACACAATGGCAAATAAAACAAAATGAGTATTTAAAAATCATTGGGAAATCTCTTCCTAAATGTTTAATATTATCCCAGTGTGGGGTGCAGCTCATTTCTTCATATACAGAAATGTGCATTAACTTAATCAATAGACTCAGTTCTAATTGGAGCAAACTCATTTAGCATTCTGGAAGACAGGATCAGAAAAGACACATTAACCCCTCTTGCCCTTGCACCCAGCCTCTGCATTCTAACTAACAAGCTTTTATGCCATGCCACTCATTAGTGGCTACTGTCTTCGACATTACTACATAAACAGGGATGTCAAACTGTCATCTCTGGTCAGCAGATTCAAGGGTGATGACAGTGTCTGTGTTCATTGAGGGTAAGGATCACAGAATATAGGGCAGTAATTGTTGATCATGGGGCAGTAATATATGGAGGACAAAGGGTGCTGAAGCTTGGCTAGTGTAGTGGTCATTAATACAGATATTGTACGAACTATTGTTTGGAAATAGGTCAACAGGTTAAACAATTATAAGAATATTTTGGAGAAATTGCAGTCTGAATATGCTTATTGAGATATGTGTAATGTACAGATATCACGGCTTAAGGTGTGTCTTGAGATCACAGCGACTGTAAGCTGTGCAGCACATTGGTAGAGGGCAGGCTTGGGCTTGGCCTGACTCGCAGGGTGACTTCCCAAACTTAGCCATGCAACCAAGACGACATAAGGGAAAACTTTTTTATGCAGCGAGTGGTTAGGATCTGGAATGCACTGCCAGATAGGGTGGTGGAGGCAGACGCAATCATGGCTTTCAAAAGGAATTGAATAAGTACCTTGTGGTGATTATTTCCTATGTTTAATAAGAAGTATTGTGATTGGTGAATGGGGTGGTTGTTCTCTGTGTTAGTAAGAAGTATTTTAATTGGTTGTTTGTTTCTACCTTGAGATATATGCTGTAAACTCATTGGTAGTGGATGTCAGGTGATTTGTGGTGGCCATCTTAAATTCAGTTCTCTCCAGTCATGGTTGGAGACTGGTGTTGAAAGATGTGCTACTGGATTTTTAAAGTTAATAAAGCCTAGATTAGAAAGGCAAATCTATTCTTTATTTCATACCTGAAGGAAACATTTTTGCAGGGCAACGGGGAAAGGGCGGGGGAGTGGGACTAGCAGAAGTGCTCTTGCAGAGAGCCGGTATGGACTTGACAGGCTGAATGGCCTCCTTCTGTGCTGTAACCATTCTATGATTCCATGATTCTATGAGGGGAAGGCACTGACTGGAGGCCAGAAAGGAAAACAAAATGTGTCGTCATCTCAGGTTGTCACTGGTCCTGGAGGCTGTTTGTCCAACCTCTCAGGCAGGATGGCAATGAGACCATTATGAGAGGATAGAGGGGATCTTAAAGGTCTTCATACCATCCGGCTCAATTGTGTCATAAACAGAACCCCTAGAAGGACAGATTATGCTAGCTTTTACACTCTTATATACTTTCATGTTCTTACTATGTGCAGCCATACTACCTAAACTAAAGTTTTTCATGCATATTGGGAGTAAATTCAGGTGTCAGCCATGACTCAGTGGTACCACTTTTGCCTCTGAGTCAGAAGGCCGTGTGTTCAAGTCCCACGCCAGAAACTTGAGCACAAAATCTAGGCTGACATTCCAGTGCAGTACTGAGCGAGTGCTGCATTGTTGGAGATGCCATTATTTGGATGAGACATTAAACCAAGGACCCATCTGCCCTCTCGGGTGGACATAAAAGATCCTGTGGCACTATTGCAAAGAAGAGTTCTCCCCGGTGTCCTGGCTAATATTAATCCCTCAACCAACATCACTAAAATAGATTATCTTGTCATTTCTCACATTGCTGTTTGTGGGAGCTTGCTGTGTACATTGGCAGCCGCGTTTCCTACATTACAACAGTGACTACACCTCAAAGGTACCTCATTGGCTGTAAAGCACTTTGGGACATCCTGAGGTCGTGAAGGGCGCGATATAAATGCTAGTTCTTTCTTACTTAATAAAAATTGTACTTTGAATTTTACTGTTATTATTTGGTATTGAAAATGGCTGAGATCATTTACCATCAGTAGGTTTTTTTTTAAGTATCAGAGAACCACTGGTACAAAGTCAAGAGCCAGTTGCATGTTGCATGTTGCATAAGAAAAGTGTTTCTTCTTGAACCAATGCCCATTCGTTTGTCACTGTGAATGAGGCAAACCCACCCCAATTACAATGGGCAACACATAGCTGATTCACTGCAATATTCCAAGTGTTGAATACGGATGCAGATGTCACTCACTCTCTCATTGCCGCTTCTTAATACAACATAGAGCCTGCTACTTTCAAAATGCAACGGCCATGATAAGCATAAATAACTTGTACACCACTTTCCCACAGAAAAATAGGATATTTTTATCTTTTAACGGAGCACTGAATCCATTGGTTTATTATGGTTGCTCTGCATCTTACAGCTTTTTATGGTGCACTCATTTAAACAGCGCTGTAGGGCATGCTGAGGTTTCCAGCATTAATGTTTTAATGAAAGTATGTGCAGTGATTATAAAATTATTCTAATTTATCATTTCCTCTGTGCGCTTATATCATAATTAAAAAGAATGCTGGCAGCAGAGTTAGTAAAAAATAAATTCTGTTGTTTATATTATATTTTCTGGGACAATTTCCAAGCATCTGCAAGTTTATTTAAAGACTTGTTTTGCTGGTTCTTAGAAAAGGATAGTTAAAGCTTCATGTCCACAGATCAGTTGCTGTTACATTTTCCAACATGCATATTTAGCTCTCTGAGTGATATTGGAATTAATTGATTCGGTTGCATCTATTTATGGAGATATTATCCCCAAACGTGGGGTCAATATGGATTTCTGTTGAAAACTAGAGCAGGCTTGATCAATACGTAGTAGGCCCGTGCAGTTTTCCTGCAGTTCATTAGGCCTTTCTGTGAGAAGCTGCTCAGCTGGTCTGCCCCAGTGATCTCAGTTCATGGACAGCAGCAGCGATCTCAGATCTTTGATTGTCTTTTGGAGCAGGGGCGGGGGGGGTGGGGGGGGGTGGGGGTTGGAGGGGTTAAAAGCCGTCCATTGATACTGTGCCAAGAAATTAGAAGGGTGGGGCCGTTCAAAGTACACTAAACCGTGGGTTAGATTAAGATGGGAAGAGCACAATGGTCCATTAAACACGCTTCTGACTTTTAGTTTCACCTTGATTTGTTTCATTTTCTCAACGGTAGTAAATTCGTTCCAGCAAAACCGCATAGCACTGTGTACTTGTGCCCCTTTGCATGGCTGTGAAGGTTTATAAAGGGAACCATTCTGTTACATTTTCAGCTCTAGCTGAAGTACAGATATAGCGAAACCACATTTTCTGACCTTTGATTATGTGAAAATGAAAGCCACCTTTGCTCGGTGCACTACTTGGTGTTTTCGGTTCTTTTTATTCATTTCCACTTAACTCAGTGTTGCAAGACTTTATGTTCCCCAAATATTTAAGGCCATGGCTCAAGGCTTTGGGTTATAAAGCTGCTGTCATGGCCTTGAATAGCGTGCACTTGACCCCGCCGAAGAGATTGGGGCAGTCTTCCAACCTTTGCCCTTGCACTCGACAACAACGAAACTCCACTGCATCTTTCCGCACTAGATAAGAGAACTGCAAGGCACCTCTTTCCAATGGCCTGCTAAAGAGGTCCTACACATCCGCCTGCTTTGAACACCTAGGTAATTGCAATGAACTAAGTAACTCCAGTGAAGAACTCAGTCACATTCCCAGCACTTGAGAGATGGGGACTCCCTCTGAACAACAGGAGTGCTGTCTCTTCAGGTCTATCCTCTCTACTAGGCAACTTGGTAGCTGCCTCACTACTATTAGTCAGCTTGGAAAGTCTAATAACTCTTTTACCCTATCACTAAGTGACTCAATCGGGGTAATTTTAACACTCCCTAGGACGGACCGGGGGGATTAAATTTTTTTTAATTGGGAATCCTACCCCCAACCCGCCTGCAACATGTCCAGTAACGGAGGTGGGTTAGGGAGCGGGCGATTAACCTGCTCTATGAAGGCGGGCCCTTAATTTAAATATTGTAATAAGGCTGCATGCCCCAGATTTTATTTCTGTTTCAGGTTTAACTCTGGCCAACCGGGTTTCCTAGGCCTCGGGAAACCAGGGAGCTGAAGGGAGGCGAGAACGGCTGGATCCAGCAGGTGAGTGGCTTTCCAGCACTGCTTGTGGGCCAGGAGGAGCAGGAGTGCTTCCCCCCTGGCCCCCTGAGCAAACCTGTTAACCCACCCACGATTGGACACGTCTCCCATGGTTGGACACCACCCCCCCCCCACCCCGTGAAAACTCAGAGTCATGACCTACCTCTCAGGCACCTCCCCACCCGGACGTCTCCAGCCCCTCCGATGTCTCCGACCCCCAACCCCCATCTCTCCAGCCTTCCCCCTCCCCCCCAAGTCCTCCCTGGCCCATGATATTCCCGGCATCCCCCCACCCACCCCCGATGTCTTCCCATCGACCCACAATCTCTCCAGGCCATCACCCCCACCCCGATATCCTCCCATCAACCCGCAATCTCAATCTCCCTCCTCTCCACTCCCCAGCTGCAGCCTGGTGCCAGAAGACTACCCGCCCGACAGCCAGCCAGCCAGCCTCTCAACCTGGCTGGCTGTGGCCAAGAAACGGAGTCTAAAAATGTTGATCAGGCCCTGCCGGTAAATTTGGCAGGACCTCTGGGAAACCCGTCCTTCCGGGTTTCCCGGCTGCTAAACCTGCCATCCCCCCCAATCCTGCTCCCTTCCCGTAAATATCGGGACCAATGCATTTGTATCCACTGGACCATGGGGGAAGGATGACAGAACAATTTCACAAAAAGCTCCTACAACCAGCAGAGGACCCTTATTTTAATATTATAGCGAGGTTTCTGGATACCTCCGACACGCGCCCTGAACGCCTGTGGGACGCCCAATCCAATATGGCATGCAGCGCCATATTGGACCTTTAAGTGCCCATTTCACACCAATTTCTAAACCACAAAATTCTAAAATAAAAAGCCAGCTATGAAATTTTAGTACAACTAAGGAGCTAAGAAAGAAAAAAATAACTTGTGTTTATATAGTGCCTTTCATGCCCTCAAGACATCCCAAATCAATTCACAGCCAATTAACTACTTTTGAAGTGCATTTACTGTTGTAATGTAGCGAAATGCACAGGCAATCTGCACACAGCAAGGTCCCACAAAACAAATCACCGTTAAATCTGTTTTATTGATATTGGCTGAGGGATAAATAGTGGCCAGGATAGCTCCCCTTCTCTTCTTCAAATAGCGTCATGGAATCACTTACATCTATCGAAGAGGGCAGGCAAGGCCTTGGTTTAACATCTCATCCAAAAGACGCTCCTCTGACAGTGCAGCATTCCCTCAGTATAATACTGGAGTGTCAGCCTAGATTATGTGCTCAAGTCTCTGGAATGGGGCTTGAACCCACAACCTACTGACTCAGAGGCAAACATGCTGCAAATGAACCAAGGCTGACCTCAACTCGAAACCTCATCCCTACAGTTGAAAAAACCTATGGTGCAAGAGAAAGCTGAGACAGATTACACTATCCAAATGGAAGGAACCTGAATCATCTGTCCTTATAAAGTAGCACATTAATGACCTCTTGAAAGTGATGAATAAGAGTCAGTGGGCCCAGTTTTCTTCGGATATAAACTAGACAGAAGTTTCCAGTAATCAACTGGAAATTACACCTCTACAGTGCTGATATCACTATCATTACTCCTTTTGTGTGTGAATATTCTAGAGGAGGGTTCTAGGAATTCTGGCACAGGTCCTGGGACTGGGAATCACTGGGAGAGGGGCGCCAGATCTGGGAGCACTGGGGAGAGAGGCCCCAGAGCCTGGAAGCACTGGGGCAGATCTGGGATCAGGACGTACTGGGAATGTGGTCGACAGGTTTATGAGCACTGAAGGGAGTACTGGGAGCTGGGAATGGGGGTGTGGGGGGCGGAGTTCTTGGGAAGGAAGTCCTGGGTTATAGCTGGACTGGGGACACAGTTTTGGAACTTCGGGGTGGACAAAGTCTGTCGAATTTAGGAGTAGCTGGGATCTGGCATTACTTGGGGGCGGGGGTGGGGGGGGGTGCTGTTAGGGTCTAGCAGGCCTTTTGGGGGAAGGAAGCCAGGAGAATGGCCCAAACTGCCCATGGTTCCTTTCAGATCATCAGGTCCCAACCCCACCATCCACCCCCACCCTCCCTGCCACCATCCAACCCCCCGCTGCCACCACCCCCACCCCCCCGCCGCCATTCGAAGTCTTGTCTGTCCGCCTCTGGCCCCCGTCCAGCTACAGACTCCTATGTGTCATCTGAAACCCCTATTATCACATTCCTCATCATTGGCCAATTCCTGTTTTTACATTCTGCCTTAAAGCAACTAGTGCACTATTATTAAGTTTGGCAACTTATTCAGTCTTTTAAAAACCTTAACTGTCCATAAAAAGACAAAAATTACCTCATAAAATGCTTATAAGTTTATGCAGTTTTTGATTTTACAGATCATTTATCACCCAAAGATGATTCAGAAGAAGAAGAAAAAAAAGAATATTCAGCCACTTGTGGGAGAAGTAATCTATTCTCAAAAAATAATCTTTGTTAACAGTTAGAAAGGAACACAACTGCTAATCACAGGTGTGTTGATTGTGGGTCTTGTCGAATTGAGCACTTTGTAATAGGAAAGGGGAGACCTGCCTGAAGTCAATCGTTGAGCATTCAATTTCCAGGTTCAAAGTCTTATGGAGAAAGCAAAGAAACTCTCAAAGTCAAGGATGAGGGAAAACACCTTCATTAGTTCATGCTGAGAGGTTGCATGTTGGGAAATCCTGCAACTTGCATGTGGTCAGAATAGATAGAGGAGGTTGGAAGCTCTGCGCAGCTTTTCTCAGGTAAAGATTTCCAGCTTAAGCCTGGTTTTTGAGAGAAGCGATAGGGGGACAAATTCAACTCATATGTAACAATAGTACCCCCTTTTTGATCTGAAGCAGATATTTGTGTCTTTCGAATGTGTCTCCATTCACCTCCACAAACTCTTTGAAGGTGGACTACAAAGCACCCGGTGAGACGAGGTTAGCTACTAGCTACTAATCATTAAGATGCTTTATTTCATGGCAATTGTACCTACAGAGCAACAGTTATGATTGGACTCATGTAATTCAGTCAGTACAATTTGTCTGTGTAATTAAACAAAAATAATGAATCGCTATGTTTCCCCACATCAGTGGGTCATCAGGCTTGACTTAAACAAAATTGCTCCTGGATTCTCCTTCTGAGTCTGGCTAAAGCATGCTGTCGCAGCTTCTGTTTAAAAATCTTACTGACTTTGTGGCTTTTGCTAGACCTGGTTGACTGTCTTTATCTCTGTTTGTTTTTTATCATTCTCTGTTGACAGCCATAAAGGACCAGAGACTACTCAACCCAACGGATGTGAGGTGTTTAACAATTGCAGAGACAGGCCAACAAATTACTTATTACTTTCAGTCTATGGGGAATCAAAGCTTAGCTCATTAGTATTTTAACCACCTATCATCTCAGTGCTTTTTTAAAAAAATTGTGTGAATATAATTTGCTTTAAACACACAACATTTGAAAGTAACTCTTCTTTCTGTACAAAAAGGGTCAAAAAATCCTGAAACGTGATATCTACATGTTACTAAATATCCAGCATATGGTGTGCACTTCCTGTCCACAAACATTACTTCCTGTAAAACATTTTATGTCAATATTTATATCGGAAAACCATATGTAAGCATTGATAATGGGAAAACTCTATATAGACATTTTATATTGGGAAAACTGAACAAAGCAACACCAGGAGTTCTCTGTCACTTCTCCCAACCTCACAGATGTCATATTTGCCCAGGTCATCTGGCTGAAAGTGTAGCGAATGATTGATGACATACATGTGGTCATATGGCCCCAACCCTTGATACCGCCCTCCTCAGGAACAGGGAGGGCTCCATTCCATGAATGTGCAGCTGCCCTATAACCAAAGAGGGCAAATTAATGCCCTCTACTGTGGCAGTTGTCATGATTCCATCATATAACAGCAACGCATGACTACATCATTATTTCATGGGCCAGGAAGATTGGATGGATGGCTAATGGGGGACCAAGGCTATCCACTCCAGCCGTGCTCTGCACCCCATTGAAACACCTAACTGTGTGACTTGTATATAACGAAGCACATGTAACTACCAGGGTTTTTATGAAGCATGACATTGGCATCCTTGAACAAAGGTTCAGATGCCTGCACTGAATAGGGAACTGCTACAGTACAGGTTGGCCAACATGTCCAAAGTTACTGTTGCTTTGCTGTGTCTTACGCAACCTCATCCAGTTAAGGGGTCTTGTCATGGAGAAGGTTGAAGAAGACAGGCAGCATTAACATGCGGCAGAAGAGGAACCCAACCAAGAGCCAGAAGATGTATCTGCATGTAGGAGCCTTAAGGCAGGCTCCAATAGATAACACATTCACTCAAGTGCCTGAAACATCAAATGCAAAACACATGTTGAAAGCACATGTGCCCCAAACCCTGGCCAGATAAACCATCACTGCCATTGCACACGGCCCTATATCAGCATTCATTAATATATCAGAATTCCCCCCCCCCACTACTTTTAATCTGTCCCATCTCAAATAAAGTCTCAGAAGATATTAGAGTACAACAACAACGTGTATTTATATAGCACCTTTAATGTAGTAAAACGTCCCAAGGCGCTGCACAGGAGTATTTTAAGACAACAAATTTGACACCGAGCCACATAAGGATAAATTAGGGCAAGTGACCAAAAGCTTGGTCAAAGAGGTAGGTTTTAAGGAGCGTCTTAAAGGAGGAAAGAGAGGTAGAGAGGCGGAGAGGTTTAGGCAGGGAATTCCAGAGCTCAGGGCCTAGGCAACAGAAGGCACGACCACCGATGGTTGAGCGATTATAATCAGGAATGCTCAAGAGGGCAGAATTAGGGGAGTGCAGATATCTCAGTGGGTTGTGGGGCTGAAGGAGATTAGAGAGATAGGGAGGGGCGAGGCCATGGAGGGATTTGAAAACAAGGATGAGAATTTTGAAATCGAGGCGCTGCTTAACCGGGAGCCAGCTTGTTATGGCCAAATAAACACTAAATTGGTGGTAATAACTAACTCCTTTTATTTCCAGATCTTCTAGAATATTCTTATTTTAGAATAACAAAAATAATGCAAGAAAAGTGCAATGGCTACAAGGTGCTTACTCCCAGGCAGAGCCATCTACTGTTCAGTTAATAATATGCAAGTACCATACATATTACAATGATGCCAGGTTTTATTTACCCAAAGAGTATGTGGTACAGGTGTGTTCAATGTGTTTTACCCTGTTTTCTTCCCTTTGTGATAGTGTGTTTTCCAACTCCTAATTGTATGCTCCTCCTAACTAGAGGCCATCAATATAAGACAGTCACCAAGAAATCCAATAGAGAATTCAGAAGAAACTTCTTTACCCAGAGAGTGGTGAGAATGTGGAACTCGCTACCACAGGGAGTGATTGTAGCAAATAGTATAGATGCATTTAAGGGGAAGCTGGACAAGCATATGAGGGAGAAGGGAATAGAGGGTTATGCTGATGGATTTAGATGAGGAAAGACGGGAGGAGGCTCGAGTGGAGCATAAACGCCGGCATGGACTGGTTGGGCCGAATGGCCTGTTTCTGTGCCGTATATCCTGTGTAATCCTATGTAATCCTAAATGTTTCCCCACTGGGAGGAGGAGATGAGGTGAATGGGTGCAACTGCACCAACACTCAGGAAGCTTGGCACCATCCAACATAGCACAGCTCATTTGATTGACACCCCTGCCAGTGGACTTCCATTGCTAGCAAATAGGTACAAACTACAAGATGCACTGCAGCAACTGACATAGGTTACTTTGACAGCACCTCTCTCCCTTGCCTCATAGAATCATTGAAATTTACGGCACAGAAGGAGCCCATTCGCCCCATCTGTGCCGATCTCTACCACTGAGAAGGACAAGAGCAAAAAGAAAGACTCGCATTTATATAGCGCCTTTCACAACCTCAGGATGTTCCAAAGTACTTTACAGCCAATGCAGTACTGTCACTATTATAATGTAGGAAACACAGCAGCCAATTTGCACACAGCAAGCTCCCACAAACAGCAATGTGATAATGACCAGATAATCTGTTTCAGTGATGTTGATTTAGGGATAAATATTCTCCAGGACACCGGAGAGAACTCCCCTTCAATATAGTGCCATGGTATCTTTAACGTCCACCTGAGAGAGCAGACATGTCCTCGGTTTAACACCTCATCCGAAAGGCGACACCTCCGACACTGCACTGGAGCGTCAGCCTAGATTTTTGTGTTCAAGTCTCTGGAGTGGGACTTGAACCCACAACCTTCTGACGCAGAGGTGACACTTAAGAGCAGCAATGTTGTGGCCAAACCATCACCTTCAAGTTTCTCTGCAAATCACACGCCATTCTGACTTGGACATATACCGCCATTCCTTCATTGTAGCTGGGTCAGTATCCTGGAGGTCCCAAACTAAAACCATTGGGGGAGCACCATCACCACAAGGTCTGCAATGGTTCAAGGGCTTAGCCCACCATCACCTTCTCAGGGCAACTAGGCATGGGTAATAAATATGGCATTGCCAGTATTGGCCAAATCCTGAGAATAAATATGAACAAAATTGACTGCAGCAGCTGAAGAAGGCTGCAATAAAACATCCCAAGGCGCTGCACAGGAGTATTAAAAGACAAAAAATTTGACACCGAGCCATATAAGGAAAAATTAGGGCAGGTGACCAAAAGCTTGGTCAAAGAGGTAGGTTTTAAGGAGCGTCTTAAAAGAGGAAAGAGAGGTAGCGAGGCGGAGAGGTTTAGGGAGGGAATTCCAGAGCTTAGGGCCTCGGCAACAGAAGGCATGGCCACCAATGGTTGAGCGATTATAATCAGGGATGCTCAAGTGGGAAGAATTAGAGGAGTGCAGATATCTCGGGGTGTTGTGGGGTTGAAGGAGATTACAGCGCTAGGGAGG
Source organism: Somniosus microcephalus (assembly GCF_052327205.1). NCBI lineage: Eukaryota > Metazoa > Chordata > Chondrichthyes > Squaliformes > Somniosidae > Somniosus > Somniosus microcephalus. The sequence goes on from NC_141001.1 coordinate 102,409,087, forward strand.
GGGCGAGGCCATGGAGGGATTTGAAAACAAGGATGAGAATTTTGAAATCGAGGCATTGCTAGCAAAAGAGGTTAACACCACCGGGAAAATGGGGAAAGAGGAATTTGGTACATGCGTTCAAATTTGGGGCATCAAAATACGATTATGTCCAACGTGAAACATTTGTATGATATCATCGTCAGCAGTCATTTCTACCCTCTTGGGTTCCAGACATAAGTCTACATTATATATATAGATAGGTGTTGCAGTTTCCAAGAGAGAGAGACAAAAAATTGTTTGGTGTTAAAAGTGAAACTCTAGCTTTGGGTAACTAGTATAAAATGCGGCATAATGTTCAAAAAAGTAGCATATCAATTATTATTTCTTATATTATTGGGTAGAAATGAATATTAGTGATATTAATGGATGAATGCATTCATGTGACATTCTTCTATCCGTTATTTTAACAGAGGCATTAATTAGCCCATTTGTTAAAATAGCAGACAGAAAAATGTCATTTGAATGCATTAAGCAATTAAGCACTCATTACCAATATTAATTTCTACTCTTTAATAAGTTAAACACTCAAAAGAGGCACAGCCCCCTTTGTAATGTCAGTGCAATGTAGATTTATGTGCAAAACCATCTGAATAAACCATCAGTTAAAGAGGAAACAGTGGAAAGGGATCTTTCACCTTCCTTTGATTGTCATGCTCCAGTTGTTTTACTCTTATATTTCTGTATTAGTAGACCCCTGATGTCAAGGTCAGGTTGTAGTATGATTAAGTCCACCCAAGTTGACAGGAACTGAGGCAAGAGATTATCCTAAGCAACCCTGATATAGATGCAGCAAAGCACTTCAGAGCTTTTCTGGTCATCTTTCATTCTTGGACGTAATCGTATTTTGATGTCCCAAATTTGATTGCATTAACAGTGGTTGCCTAATGCTTTCATCCACATAGGTGCCTTTCCGATTCCTTGTTCATATTTCCTCTGAACGAGCTGCTAGTATTGTCCCCCAAGTATCTTAAGGTATAACCACACTTCAAATAGACTGTACTTCAAACAAAAATAGCCCAAAGGAGAAAACTACAGCACCTTAATAAAAGAAGAAAAAGCAGCTCCTTGATGATCTCATGGACCAAGGCACTGCTCAGCATCATGCAAAGTTGTCTACAACAAAAAAGATCCAAACTCAGTTCCTAGCCTGTGCTGATCTCAGCCACAATAACAATTGGAGCGCGATGACTGTCCTGGGCAGTGGGAAAATCAGCCAAGCTTGCTACTTGTGGCTATTGTCCTGAGACAGAGTAAAGTGTGGAAGTATGCATGTCTGGTGAAGACAGGATGAACAGTTATGCCCTCTGCAGTCGAATAGCCCACTGACACTGACTGGCTGACTGAAGAATGACCACTTGGCAAGGCACCAGAGGGCTGCTGGAGCCTGTGAAACCATGCTGTAGGAAGAACCAGTGCCTTCAGGATAAGGGAAGGAGGAGAGAAAAACATGAAAAACTTAGATAATTTACTTCCTTTTTGGTATTTTTGCGTCTGGTAATTTTGAAGCATTTCCCACGACACAGTGGGGTAGATTTTGACTTTGTGTGATAGTGTTAAATGGGTGACAGGGAATATCTCTCCTAATTAAAATCGGGAGAGTTGTAAAACGGCTGCCGACTCGCTTTCATCCATTTTACACTCCCGCACAAAGTCAAGATCTACCCCGTGAATGTTCCAAAACAATTTTTTAACAGGCTACCGGAACAGAATTGATAAGGCTGGGTTAATCCTGGTTATATTTTGAAGTGTTAGTAATTTTCTTGACTGGGGTAGATAGGGCCTTCAGCTACAGAAACAGTAGGCCATTCTTCCCCCGGCACCGCACACTAATACATTAATGGCGATAATGGCAGTGCAACATGATGGACGGCGCCCTGCTCTATAAAACGTGCCAGGCTGTTGAACAAAATGTGCTCATGCACTGCCGCGCGTGCATTCACTGTAACTAGCTCAGGCCCAATTTCTTCTCAGGCGTAGAGTTTTCAGGCTGGTGGATTTTCATCTTCACTGCCTGGGTGGCAATCAATGGAATGAAAACCGGACGGGTTCTATGAAAGGGTGGGTGCTCCGCTCGGCCATATTACCACCCGGGACAGTGAAGACAAACACCTACCCCACGAGATTAATAATTATGAGGCTGATTTAAAAAACAAAAGAAGCTTGATGATTTCTTTCCATCAGTATCTGCTCGTCAGATGGGTTCCCCTGTTAAACGAGAGTGCCAGTGTTGTTAACACACTGCTTTGGCTCCTTGTTAGAAAGTGTGACATTTCCTAGGCCACTGATCTGCCACCTGACTGTGTGGCAGATGGTAGCTTAAACACACAGTTTAGCAAGCAATGTTTATTTTCAGTCGCAAAAAGTATGCTTAATATACAAGCCACCGAGCGGTTGCATTAAACCACCAAACCGCAGTTTATTAAACACAGTGTTTCAGGAGTCCATTGAAAAGAATGCTGAGCAATCAATGCATTGATATACTGTAATTTTTGAAATTCTTAAATGGTGAGAGCAGAGCCTGTTGTCAACAGAGATCTATTCACAGAAGCTGGGGAAGAATGAAAGAAAGCATTTTATTGTTCAGCGATGTAGTGTAGGCTGCAGGAATGTATGCAGAATACAACACCCACATTGCAATGAGAATATGCCTTTTTAAATGAAAAATGCGCCAATTGCACAGAGAATTTAGACAACTAGATCCTTCATTTGTGCTAGTGATGTAATGATTTGTAAAATGCATTGACTGAAATTACATCTAGCAGGCTGCTTTCTGCATTACAGAGAGATTGAAGTCATGCCATTTTATAAAGGTTAGAAAAATGCTACGGTTCGTCATTTTTCCATTTTTTTTTGCCTCCAAGCTTGTGAAAGAAAAATCAGCTTGTCCCCAGAACTGCAGCACTCGTTATCAGTGAATTTACTGTTGTGGAAGAAAGGTATTCAGTGTGTTCAAAACAAAAATCATATTCCCGGACGGAAGGAAAACGATGAGGGAGAGAGAAAATAAAAAGAGAGACCGAGAGAGTCAAAGCCAGATCGTTGCCCTCCGCTGTTAATGTCTGTGGTACTGAAGATGTGTTTGACGTGGTTTAGATGTTCTACTGTGCTCGAACAGCAAACGCAGCAACACAATGAAGGAATGGCCATAGCTAGTGCCACCGTTAAATGAAGATAATGCCCAATAAAAACAAAACCAGAACATGCTGGAAATACACAGTAGGTCAGTCAGCATCGGTGGCGAGCCGAGACAGATTTAAGTTTTGGGTGCGGACACTAGCTGCAAACCTATCTGTGCTCTCCAAAGATCTTGACTGACCTTCTGTGCATTTCCAGCATTTTGTTTCTTTTAATTTCAGCTCATGTTGGACTCCCTCCGTGGCCTCGCCCCCTCCCTATCTCTGTAACCTCCTCCAGTCCGACAACCTTGTTCCCCCCTAATTTTCTTTTTGGGCGCGCGGTCCCTTTAACGAGCTGCGCGGTCACTTTAACGAGCTGCGCGGTCCCTTTAACGAGCTGCGCGGCCCATTAAAATTTTGTGCGTGCGCGAAATCTCCCATTGAAAAGTCGGCGAGCGGCCTGCGTGGGGCCTCCAGACAGCGGCGCGGCCACGCAGCTTAGTGGGAACGTTGCCGACAACCTTCCACAATCTCTGCGTTCCTCCAATTCTGGCCTCTTGCGCATCCCCAACTTCCTTCGCCCCATCATTGACAGCCGTGCCTTCAGCTGCCTAGGCCCTAGGTTCTGGAATTTCCTACTTAAACGTCTCCACTTCTCTACCTCTCTCACCTCCTTTAGCTCGCTCCTTAAAACCTACCTCTTTGACCAAGCTTTTGATCATCCGCCGTCCTTACTTGGTCTGGCCTATATGCGACTCCAGACCCACAGCAATGTGGTTGACTCTTAACTGCCCCCTGAAATGGCCCAGCAAGCTACTCAGTTGTAACAAACCGCTACGAAACACAATAATAAGAATGAAACTGAATGGACCACCCGGCATCGACCTCGGCACCGGCTACAGACATGGCAACGGCACACCTGGCCCAGTCGACCCTGCAAAGTCCTCCTCACCAACATCTGGGGATTTGTGCCAAAATTGGGAGAGCTGTCCCACAGACTAGTCAAGCAGCAGCCTGACATAGTCATACTCACAGAATCATACCTTTCAGCCAATGTCCCAAACTCCTCCATCACCATCCCTGGGTATGTCCTGTCCCACCGGCAGGACAGACCCACCAGGGGTGGAGGTACAGTGGTACACAGTCGGGAAGGAGGGCCCTGGGAGTCCTCAATATTGACTCCAGACCCCATGAAGTCTCATAGCTTCAGGTCAAGCATGGGCAAGGAAATCTCCTGCTGATTACCACCTACCGCCCTCCCTCAGCTGATGAATCAGTACTCCTCCATGTTGAACACCACTTGGAAGAAGCACTTAGTGTAACAAGGGCACAGAATATACTCTGGGTGGGGAACTTCAATGTCCATCACCAAGATTGGCTCGGTAGCACCACTACTGACCGAGCTGGCCAAGTCCTGAAGGACATAACTGCCAGTCTGGGCCTACGACAGGTGGTGAGAGAACCAATACGAGGGAAAAACCTACTTGACCTCGTTCTCACCAATCTATCTGTCGCAGATGCATCTCTCCATGACAGTATTGGTAGCAGTGACCGCCGCACAGTCATTGTGCAGACGAAGTCCTGTCTTCACACTGAGGACACCCTCCATCGTGTTGTGTGGCACTACCACCGTGCTAAATGGGATAGATTCAGAACAGATCTAGCAGCTCAAAACTGGGCATCCATGAGGAGCTGTAAGCCATCAGCAGTAGCAGAATTGTATTCCACCATAATCTGTAACCTCATGGCCCAGCATATCCCTCACTCTACCATTACCATCACACCAGAGGACCAACCCTGGTTCAATAAGGAATGTAGAAGAGCATGCCAGGAGCAGCACCAGGCATACCTAAAAATGAGGTGCCAACCTGGTGAAGCTGCAACACAGGACTACATGCATGCTAAAATGTGGAAGCAGCATGCTATAGACAGGGCTAAGCGATCCCACAATCAATGGATCAGATCAAAGCTCTGCAGTCCTGCCACATCCAGTCGTGAATGGTGGTGGACCATTAAACAATTAACGGGAGGAGGAGGCTCCATGAATATCCTCAATGATGGTGGAGCCCAGCACGTGAGTGCAAAAGACAAGGCTAAAGCATTTGCAACCACCTTCAGCCAGAATTGCCGAGTGGATGATTTATATCGGCCTCCTCCTGAGGTCGCCACCATCACAGAAGCCAGTCTTCAACCAATCCAGTTCACTCCACGTGATATCAAGAAACGGCTGAGTGCACTGGATACAGCAAGGCTGTGGGCCCCGACAACATTCTGGCTATCGTGCTGAAGACTTGTGCTTCAAAACTAGCCGTGCCTCTAGCCAAGCTATTCCAATACAGCTACAACACTGGCATCTACCCAACAATGTGGAAAACTGCCCAGGTATGTCCTGTCCACAAAATGCAGAACAAATCCAACCCGGCCAATTACCGCCCCATCAGTCTACTCTCAATCATCAGCAAAGTGATGGAAGGTGTCATCGACAGTGCTATCAAGCGGCACTTACTCACCAATAACCTGCTCACTGATGCCCAGTTTGGGTTCCGCAAAGGCCACTCAGCTCCCGACCTCATTACAGCCTTGGTCCAAACATGGAAAAAGGAGCTGAATTCCAGAGGTGAGGTGAGAGTGACTGCCCTTGATATCAAGGCAGCATTTGACCGAGTGTGGCATCAAGGAGCCCCAGTAAAACTGAAGTCAATGGGAATCAGGGGGAAAACGCTTCACTGGCTGGAGTCATACCTAGCACAAAGGAAGATGGTTGTGGTGGATGAAGGTCAATCATCACAGCCCCAGGACATCGCTGCAGGAGTTCCTCAGGGCAGTGTCCTAGGCCCAACCATCCTCAGCTGCTTCATCAATGACCTTCCCTCCAACATAAAGTCAGAAATGGGGATGTTTGCTGATGACTGCAGTGTTCAGCTCCATTCACAACTCCTCAGATAATGAAGCAGTCCATGCCCACATGAAACAAGACCTGGACGACATTCAGGCTTGGGCTGGTAAGTGGTAGGTAACATTCGTGCCACAGAAGTGCCAGGCAATGACTATCTCCAACAAGCGAGAGTCTAACCACCTCCCCTTGACATTCAACGGCATTACCATCACCTACTCTCCCACCATCAACATCCTGGGGGCCACCATTGACCAGAAACTTAACTGGACTTAACTAAATATTGTGGCAACAAGAGCAGGTCAGAGGTTAGGTATTCTGTGGCGAGTGTCTCACCTCCTGACTCCCCAAAGCCTTTCCACCATCTATAAGGCACAAATAAGGAGTATGATGGAATAAATACTCTCCACTTGCCTGGATGAATGCAGCTCCAACAACACTCAAGAAGCTCAACACCATCCAGGACAAAGCAACGTGCTTGATTGGCACCCCATCCACCATCTTAAACATTCACTTCCTCCACCACTGGCGTACTGTGGCAGCAGTGTGTACCATCTACAAGATGCACTGCAGCAACTCGCCAAAGCTTCTTCGGCAGCACCTCCCAAACCCGCGACCTCTTCCACCTAGAAGGACAAGGGCAGCAGGCGCAAGGGAACACCATCACCTCCAAGTTGGCCTCCAAGTCACACACCATCCTGACTTGGAAGTATATCACCATTCCTTCATTGTCTCTGGGTCAAAATCCTGGAACTCCCTCCCTAACAGCACTGTGGGAGCACCTTCACCACACGGACTGCAGCGGTTCAAGAAGGCGGCTCACCGCCACCTTCTCAAGGGCAATTAGGGATGGGCAATAAATGCTGGCCTTGCCAGCGACACCCACATCCCATAAACAAATAAAAATATTGTCTCCTTCTTTGGCTCAGTGTCAATTTTTGTCTGATAATGTTTCTGGGAAACGCCTTGGGATGCTTTACTATGTTAAAGGCGCTATGTAAATGCAAGTTGTTGTTTGTAGTATTTCGCTTTTCACTTGTCAGTTCTCTCCACAGATGCTGTGCGATTCCAGCGTTTCCCTGTCTCACAAGAACGGGGCAGTGAGGGAGGGGGTAAAATCACAGCAGCGTCATCGTCACCGCATCCGCACTCAATTCGCACCATTCATCATTTTTACCGCCATGATTCGGGCAACGCCTCAGGCCCTTGCCCCAGGCAAGTGAAGGTCTAATTGAAATGCATAAGTCGGGGTCTGATGATGTCATTCAGACCCCATGGATCTTTGTCACTAAGATTGAGACCATTTGTTCAGCTTGCTCTGCTGCTTCTCCCCTTCCCCGTGCCCACCGAGCCAGAAGCTCCTCCTGCCCTAGCCCTGAACCCGTGTGTCTCTCTCTCCCTAGTATTGCGCCACATCTCACTTCATGCCCTCTCCAAGCTCACCTCATCTCACTAAACTGCTGACTTCACAAATTCTCTTCTTGGACGTCATGCTAGCTGGCATTGTAAACAGTTCCCCTCTCCTCAGGTGTTGCCGCCTTCCTTTCAAAGCCACCAACGTCACCCCTCCTTTAAAAAGAACAACCTTAACCCCTCTCCACTCACACTGTCATCTCCAAAGCCCTTGACTATGTTGCCGCATCCCAAATCCCTGCTCAGCTGTTGCGCAACTCTCTCTTTGAGTTTCTCCAATCAGGCTTCCACCCTTGCTACAACACCAAAATGGCCCTAACCAAAGTTTAAAATGACACCCTCTGTGACTGTGACTGTATCCCTCCTGATCATCTCGAACACTCTATAGCCTTTGACACGGTCAACAACACCATCCTCCTCCATTGTCCAGGTCACTGGGACTACTTTCACTTAGTTCCACTCTTACCTATTCCAAGCTAGCCAGAGCATCTCCAGCGCTGGCTTCTTTTACTGTACTCGCACTGTTACCTCCGGAGTCCCCAGGAATGATCCTTGGCTCTCTCCTCTTCCTCAATTACATGCTCCTTGGCAACATCATCCGAAGATATTGGGGGAGAAATTCAGTTGGTTGCGCCACCCGTTAGCGCCTTAAGAGGGCGATAAGTGGGGCGTGAGCCAGCTAGCGCCCGGGCGCGGCGAGACCTGCGCCTCTTGCGAAATTGAGCGGACATTTTGCGGCGACGCTAAACCGCAACGCCCGCTCAGCTGCGCTCGCAGATCCTGACGTCATTTCAGAGTGCACCACCCTTGGGGTGCCCCGAACCGGAAATTCAGTGGCGCCCCCCCTCCTTTCCGCCTGTTGCTCCCAACGACTGGTTGACTGGAACGGTTCCCAGTCGCTGTGGGGCTGGGGGGGCGCTACTTAAAGGGGGCTCTTCCTGGCCTCTTTGTGGTAGCCATTTTTGGACCACTCCTTCTGAGAGAGAGAGAGAGATTTGCAGAGAGACAAAGGGAGAGAGCTTTCTGCATTGAGTCAGCGCTCGCTGAGGTACTTTTGACTTCTGACCAGAACTTTGTAGTTGGTTTGCTTTTTCACCGGCATAACCTTGAGTGGCCACATACTATGGGGGCTGCAATGGGTGGGAACGTTGGGCTTCTCCATTACATTGAGAGGGCACAGAGACGCAGAGAGAGAGTGCCAATCATGGCCAGACGGAGGAGGGCCAACAGGCGTCAGCACACGAGACCTTACTGTAGTGATCAATAACATGTCATTCTGTGGTGGACACTAGGTGGAGCAGTAGAGCTGTATATAGCTGTATGTATAAGACTACACTACCCAGCTGTATATATATTAAGACTACATTACCCATGAGGCTAGGCTACCCAGAAGGCAACAGTCAAGATGGCAGCCTGCACACAGGAGCACACATGGAAGCCTCTACAGATACTGTACCTAGAGAATGTGTACTGAATAAATAACTAGCTAGAAGCTAGCTGTGTCCATAATAAGAATGTCTAGTTATTAATGAACATAACACTTACCGTCCCAGGGTTTCCCGCCAACAGTTCTCATACCTCAATATATCTGAGGAGCAGTGTTTTCGGAGGCTCCGATTCAGCAAGGAGGTGGTCACTGAGCTCTGCCACCTGCTTCAGCCAGATCTGCAGCCTCAACTGAGGAGCAGGATGTCTCTGTCGGTGGCAGTGAAGGTCACAGTGGCTCTCAACTTCTATGCCACTGGCTCCTTTCAATACGCTACTGGGGACATTGCCAATATCTCCCAGTTCGCGGTGCATTGCTGCATCCGTCAAGTCACGAATGCCCTCTTTAAAAGGAGACGTCAGTACATCTCCTTCCCCATGACCCCGGACAAGCAGCAAGAGCGCGCAATGGGCTTTGCAAGAATAGTAGGCTTCCCCATGGTCCAGGGCGCCATTGACTGCACGCATGTGGCTTTGCGGGCGCCGCAAGAGAATGCCGAGGATTACCGCAACCGGAAGGGGTTCCATTCGTTGAACGTCCAGTTGGTCTGTGACCACAGACAGCTGATAGTCGCTGTCAATGCCCGCTTTCCAGGCAGCAGCCACGACGCCTTCATCCTGCGCCAGACTTCTGTGGCAGACCTTTTCGAGGCCCCCGGCTCACCCAGGAGGCTGGCTTCTCGGGGACAAGGGCTATCCTCTGTGCACCTGGCTGATGACCCCGCTCCGTGCGCCCAGCACCTCTGCTGAAGAACGATACAATGAGAGCCATCAAGCTACCAGGAACATCATTGAGCACACAATCGGCGTGCTCAAGCAACGGTTCCGCTGTCTGGACCATTCCGGAGGAGCCCTTCAGTACTCACCTGAGTGAGTCTCCCATTTTGTTGTTGTGTGCTGCATGCTGCATAACCTGGCAATCCTCAGGACTCAGCCACTGCCACCAGACATTGGAGCACCAGCAGAGGAGGAGGAGGAGGAGGAGGAGGAGGAGGAGGAGGAGGAGGAGCAGCAGCATCAAGACGGGAGGGAGGCACAAAGTGCAAGGGCCGTCCATCAGCGGCTTATAGCAAGTCAGTTCACAGAATCACAGAATCACAGAAACCCCACAGTGCAGATAGAGGCCATTTCGGCCCATTGAGCCTGCACCGACACATATTCCACCCGATCCCCGTGACCCCACGTATTTAATCCCCCTAACACTAAGGGTCAATTTATCATAGCCAATCAACCTAACCCGCACATCTTTGGACTGTGGGAGGAAACCGGAGCACCCGGAGGAAACCCACGCAAACACGGGGAGAATGTGCAAACTCCACACAGACAGTCGCCCGAGGCCGGATTCGAACCCGGGTCCCTGGCGCTGTGAGGCAACAGTGCTAACCACTATGCCACCGTGCCACCGTGCTGCCCCCTCTGAGGGAATGGCTTCTGCCATTCAAAAAACATGAATGGAACCATGCCGCAACCCCTAAGCCGGTCAAGGCAACAAATAGTTCAAAGAGCAAACATGCACATTCTGAATAAAGACACTTCTTTATTTAACAAACTGTGTGCCCTTCCCGCATGATAAAGTAATAGAGAGAAACCCCCAAAAAAGCAGTCAGTCACATAACTGGCTCTCACAACCTGGAGACAATGAACAAAACAGTAACCAAATAATGACCACGATCCTCGGCCTTCAATAAAACACTTAACAGCATTTTGCCACACCTCCTACTTTTTGCCCTTCGAGGGTGATCTGCTTCGCTTGCGAGATTCACCCCTTCCCACCCTGCAGCTCCTCCGCAATGGGACCCCAGTGGCTGCAGCAAGGCTGGGGGAAGGCTGCTGAGTGTCAGAAACTGAGACTGCGGATGCCCTTGAGGGACGGCCTGGACCAGCTCAGGGCCTGGAGGGCCCGGCTGCTGACTGCTCCAACTCTGCATGGGCGGCACCAGTCTGTCCTACAGGTGGTGGCAGCTGCAGTGGAGAAGTGACAGTGTTGGCAGCAGGAATGCTGTCATCCTGAGAGAGGACAGCAACTCCCTGTTCGGACGACACACTGGCACTCCCACGGGGCAGCACTGCAGCATGCGGAGCAATCTGCTGAAGCACAGACTGCTGGCCTGCTGCAGCGCGGCGAGGGCCCCGGCGATTCGTGCATGATCCAGCGAGGGTGGCAGCATTCAGTGCTCGTATGGCCTCAATCTGCGTCTGCATGAGACCAGCCACTGACTGCATTGCAGCACTAAGCACTTGCGTGGCAGCAGCCTGTGCTGCGCCAAAGTCCTGGAGACTCCTTGCCTGTGCTGCGCCGACGTCCTGGACAATCGTTGCCTGTGCTGCGCCGAAGTCCTGGAGACTCCTTGCCTGTGCTGCGCCGAAGTCCTGGAGACTCCTTGCCTGTGCTGCGCCGAAGTCCTGCACACTCCTTGCCAGTGACTCAATGGAATCTGGCATCCTTGCCACTGCAGCCATGAGCTCAGTGTGCCTGAGCTCCGCCTGGGCTCTCATTTCAGCGAGGAGCCGCACCTCTTCTGCGCTCACTGTAGCAGGACTCGAGGCCAGACTCTCCCTCCGGGGAGAAGCTTGCTGCTGAGCTTCCCTACCCCCCTCGCATTGCTGCAGCCGGCTGGGCCCCGGAGCGTCACCCTCCTCAGACCATTCCCCCCTGCTCCCCTCCAGGGAAGACGTGTCCCCATTATGGCCATGGGCTGCCTTGGCTGAAGGTGGCACTGATGGTCCGGCTTCCTCCTCGTCGTCGCCTTCAGAGTCACTCACAGTGACAGCTTGAGGGCCCGCCTCCTCACCTGTCGAATCAGCATCTGAAAGCAGGGAGGTACAAGAGTGGCTTTAGTGTGAGGACAGGGTGGCAGCGAGGGAGGCATGCATGCTGCAATGTACTGTATTGGTTCGATAGTGGCAAAGGATGCTGGTGTGAGGCACAAGTGGAAGGAGAGAGGTCAAAAAGGTAATGACCTTACCATTGCTGTCCATAACGGGGTCGGCATCTCCAGTGGCGACAGGGCCAATCATCCGGCCTGCCACAATCTGCTGGACTCGCTGCTCCAGATCGGTGAGGGCTTGAAGGTGAGGCCGGCCTCCCCCGGTCCATTGCTGCTGCCTCCTGTTATGCGCCAGCTTGCCCTGCAAGAGAAAGGACGGGCTCTGAGTACAGTGTGAAGCCCTGATCTTGGCTGCACTGCCTCCCATGATGGAATAGCCCTTACAGTGTGAAGCCCTGATTTTGGCTGCACTGCCTCCCATGGTGGAATAGCCCTTACAGTGTGAAGCCCTGATCTTGGCTGCACTGCCTCCCATGGTCGATTAGCCCTTACAGTGTGTAAAGTGCTGAATGTGCGTGTGAGTTTCCTGAAAGGGCCATAGGTGTTGGATGAGGGCTGGGCATTGGGGCTTTCAGGACCCTTTGGTCATAAAGTGAGGTGCACATGAAGGGATGAAGAGGATACTGAAAAGGGTACTCACCCTGACAACCCGAGTGAGGTCGTTGAACTTCTTCCTGCATTGCACAGGGATCCTAGGCACCATGCTGCTGGAGGTCACTCTGTGAGCCACCTCCCTCCATGCTTTGCGATAGTCATTGGGCAGCGGCCTCCTGCCACTGTCCGGGAACAGGATAGATCACCTGCGCTCCACCGCGCCAACCAGAATCTCCAAGGCCCCCTCGCTGAACCGCTGCACTCGCTCCCTGGCCCTCTCCATGGTCCTAGACTTAAGAATGTGGCAGCAGGTCTGTCCAGGCCGAGAATCAGGGCTCCAATGCGCATGGTGTAGCTGCAATCCAGGATTGAAACTCCCCTTTAAGAGCTGACCAGCGCCAGCGTGTCTGCGTGCAATCGCTAACTGGCCGCACCTGCGCTATGCCCGCCCTCGGTGGTAGTGCCTCGCTTCTCCGGCTTAGCACCTTAAGGCAGTCATGCAGCGCCTGTTTTAGCGCTTCAAGCACCTCCTGGGGCGAAGCAGGCCAATTTACCAGTAAGTGGCGATAATTTGCGCCGGGAGCAAAATTTCGCGCCTGGCCGATACTTACGCCCCAAACGGGGCGATACTGAATTTCTCCCCCATTGGGTTAACTTTGTAGGGGGTGGTGTGGGGTTGGCGCGTGCGCCCAGTCAATTATGCCCCTGACTGTTTGTGAGCGGTTCGAATCGCTCCCACGTCCCTGGGTTCCAGACACCAGACTTACGTACAGGCGGCGATACAAAAAAGACTCGAGTAGACAGGTGGTTTGGATGTGAGAAAACCAAGATTTTATTAAAAAGAAAATTAACACAATCTTATGAAAAGTTACTAGTATAAAATTACAGGCAAATACAAAATAACTATATACTTATACAGGGAATGGGGAACACACGGCACATCGAGGGAAAACAAACTATCTTAACAATCCCCTTATCCTTATCCCACCCCTTATACCTAACTAGATTAAGCTATGAGGGGCCAGAATTCATTCTCACCAATCAAAGATCTGCTGAATTCAAAATAGCGGTGGGGCTTGGGGTTCGCTCTATGTGCTCTCTGGGGCCTGCCTTCGTCGCGTGGTCTCGAGGTGCTGCAAGGGCGTTGTCCAGGTACACGTACCCCAAAGTTAAAGTCTCTGCTTGGGTATTTTACCTCGCAGGGATGATGGTTCCTCTTCCTCGGCCGGCAGTTGGAGTTTGCATGAAGATAGTCGAAGGTGAGCTGGATTGAAGGCCCGATTATTCAAAGCGTATCTTCAATTGTCTTCCCAATTCGTCTTCCTCACCACCTCGCCTCGTCTCGTCCCGCCTCGCCTGGCCTGGTTTGTCCGTGTCTGTCTGCTGCAATGCCGGGCGTTCCTGATGGGATGGGAAAGGCACGGGCAGTGGCCAGGCGGTAAGCGCGGGATGGGGGAAGAGCAGCAGCCACGAGGGCGAGGGGCCGGAGCAGGAGCCAAGAGCAAGGGCAGAGAGCAGAGAGCGTCGGTTGCTAGTGGGCCTACAATTATACTCCTTCGGATGGCCCTTATCTGCGCGCCAAATCAGGTTAGTTCTTTGTCCCAATCTTGGCGGACTAGTTTAAATAATTATAGCAATCTAAACTAACTGTTTTTAGATGGCCGGTGATCGCACCTACTGGCCTGATTGTCGAGTTGTTTTGTTATTAATACATCTTAATCGGCCTGCCCAGCTTCGATGGCTTCCTTAAGCTGTTTCCGATTATTTATGCAAACAACTTGATGGCCTCAAGTATAGGCCTAACTGGTTTCAGTCTGTCTGCGATTTGGCTTAATGCATAATTCAAAGTCCTGCTGTCTGCTTTTCAAAATACAAAGTCCTTCTTCACAGAAACTACAGCTTTGGTTTCGATTTCCCCAAAAGCTGCTTGTGCCACAGAGTTCAAGCTTTTAAAATCTTGCAGGCTTTTGGCCACGAGGTGCGGATGCCATCTTTGGGTACCCTTTTCATTAAAATGTCCATGCAGGGTCCCTTTTATTAATAATAACCTTTGGGGAAATGTGGAAATTTTGCGAATCTTACAACTTCTACATGTGCGCTGATGACATCCAATTCTATCTCTCCACCACCTTTCTTGACCCATCCGTTGCCTCTGTGTTGTTCCAGTCTTGGATGAGCCGCAATTTCCTCCGTCTAAACATTGGGAAGACTGAAGCTATCCTCTCTGGTCCCCACCACAAAAGACAGAAGTTGTAAAACCCTTGATAGCGATTCCAACCCCCTCCCCGCCACTGTCTCCGGCTGAACTAGACTGTTCGCAATCTTGGCATCCTATTGGACCATCAGCTGACCTTGCAATCCCACATTCTCTCCATCACAAAGACCGCCTACTTCCATAAACATCACCTACCTCCGCTCCTACCTCAGCCCATTTGCGGCTGAAAAACTCATCTATGCTTGACTTGACTATTTCAATGTTCTCCTGGTCGGTCTTCCATAGATTTCAACTTATCCCAAACTCTGCTGCCCATACCCTGTCCCTCACCATGTCCCGCTCACCCATTACCCCGGTCCTTCCTGACATACATTGGCGCCCAGTACACCATTACCTCACATTTAACATTTTCATCCTCGTGTTTAACTCCCTTCATGCCCTCGCTGCCTCCCCTTTGTAACCCTCTGAGAACTCTGCGTTCCTCCAGCTCTTGTGCGTCCCTCAGCAAGGGAGATGGTCGATTTCCTGCCCGGTAACCAACAGCAGGACATCCACTTGGCACCCACAGCTCGCCAGCAGCATATTAATGAGGGTCGGGCCTCCTGCTGGCACCAACAGGCGGGCAGAGTTGACTTTGCCCCCCACCTCAGGCAAAAGCCAAAGATTGCTCCTAATGTTTCTTTACTAGGTTACGTATTGAGCTAATGGTTGCCTCATATACGAGACCCATCAGTGTATGATTTTTCTTTTCTCAAAATTATATTAAAAATGAAGAATAAATCTCTCATTACGGTGCTGATCACAACTTGGAGTGGACCTAGAAATGTGCTTATTGCCCATTGCTGACATCATCGCTGCATTAGCAGCTGCAAGGAGGAAACCATTACCTTATTCAGTTCATTAAAAATTATCGGGCCATCGAGCGAAGTTCTACTGTACCGATTCCAGAGAATCTATACAGGAGTCTAGACAATAAAACCAACTGAAATCATTCCCAGCCTACAGCGACTGTATTTAAAATCTGATTGCTGCTCCATTTTCCATTTAAATAAATGACAAATTAAACTTTGAAATATGAAGCTTGTCAGGCAGGAGCAATATTACCAACGGATCACAGCCATACTCTGGGAGGATTCCAGACAGTGGGGAATCGCTGCCAGTACTGTTCGAACAAGCTTATTTCAGCTAAATGCAGAAGGAAAATGCAAGAACCATGAGCAAAAAAACAATACTTTCTATTATCAAAACACTGGAGAGAAGGGTGTGTCGTGTTTTTTTTTTTAATTAATAAATATGCAGGCGGGAAAGGAATGGTTCCAAGAAAGAGACATTTATAATAATCTTGCTGTTGTTCATTAGTCATAAGAGCTACCCATGCCGCCTAGACATCACGGCCTACATGGTGATTGTCAACAGCCATAGAATCATAGAAATTTACGGCACAGAAGGAGGCCATTTCAGCTCAACTTGTCCGTGCTGGCTGGCAAAGAGCTATCCACCCTAATCCCACTTTCCAGCTCTTAGTCCGTAGCCCTGTAGCTTACGGTACTTCAAGTGCATATCCAAGTGCTTTTTAAAGGTGATGAGGGTCTCTGCCTCTACCACCCTTTCAGGCAGTGAGTTCCAGACCCCCACCACCCTCTGGGTGAAAAGATTTCTCCTCAAATCCCCTCTAAACCTCTGACCAATTACTTTAAATCTATGCCCCCTGGTTATTGACCCTTCTGCTAATGGAAATAGGCCCTTCCTATCCACTCTATCGAGGCCCCTCATAGTTTTATACACCTCAATTAGGCCTCCCCTCAGCCTCCTCTGTTCCAAAGAAAACAACCCCAGCCTATCCAATCTTTCCTCATAGCTAAAATTCCCCAGCCCAGGCAACATCCTCTTAAATCTCCTTTGCGCCCTCTCTAGTGCAATCACATCCTTCCTGTAATGTGGTGACCAGAACTGCACGCAGTATTCTAGCTGCGGCCTAACTAGTGTTTTATACAGTTCAAGCATAACTTCCCTGCTCTTATATTCTATGTCTCGGCTAATAAAGGCAAGTATCCCGTATGCCTTCTTAACCATCTTATCTACCTGTCCTGCTACCTTCAAGGATCTGTGGACATGCACTCCAAGGTCCATCTGATCCTCTGAACTTCTCAGTGTCCTACCATTTATTGTGTATTCCCTTGCCTTGTTAGCCCTCCCCAAATGCACTACTTCACACTTCTCCGGATTGAATTCCATTTGCCACTGTTCTGCCCACTAGACCAGTCCATTGATATCTTCCTGCAGCCTACAGCTTTCTTCTTCATTATCAACCACACGGCCAATTTGTGTATCATCTGCAAACTTCTTAATCATACTTCCTACATTCAAGTCCAAATCATTGATATATACCACAAAAAGCAAAGGACCCAGTACTGAGCCCTGCAGAACCCCACTGGAAACAGCCTTCCAGTCACAAAAACACCCTTCGACCATTACCCTTTGATTCCTCCCTCTGAGCCAATTTTGGATCCAACTTGCCACTTTGCCTTGGATCCCATAGGCTTTTACTTTCATGACCAGTCTGCCATACGGGACCTTATCAAAAGCCTTGCTAAAATCAATATAGACTACATCAAACGCACTGCCCTCATCAATCCTCCTTGTTACCGCATCAAAAATTCAATCAAGTTAGTCAGACACGACCTTCCCTTAACAAATCCATGCTGACTGTCCCTGATTAATCCGTGTCTTTCTAAATGAAGATTTATCCTGTCCCTCAGAATTTTTTGCAATAATTTTCCCACCACCGAGGTTAGGCTGACAGGCCTGTAATTACTCGGTCTATCCGTTTCTCCCTTTTTAAACAACGGTACAACGTTAGGAGTCCTCCAGTCCCCCAGCACCACACCTGTAGCCAGAAAGGATTGGAAAATGATGGTCAGAGCCTCTGCTATTTCCTCTCTTACTTCTCTTAACAGCCTGGGATACATTTCATCCAGGCCTGGGGATTTATCCACTTTCAAAGATGCTAAACCCCTTAATACTACCTCTTTCACTATGTTTATTTCATCTAATGTTTCACACTCCTCCTCCCTGATTGCAATGTCTGCATCGTCCCTCTCCTTTGTGAAAACAGACGCAAAGTATTCATTAAGAACCCTATCCATGCCTTCCACCTCCACACACAGGTTACCTTTATGATTACTTATTTGTCATTGGGTCAGCAAAATCACATTGATACAAAGGCAAGGTTTTCCTTTAACTAGCTGGAGGTTTCTGTTTCTTTCAGCATGCAGTGATGGCATTAAGCGCGATGGATGAAACTCATGCAGGGTCACCTAAGCAATGAGAGGTAGATAACACGGTGGCTACAGGAACTGGTGTTGCAGTTTTTAAGGATGCGCTTCTGAGGCTACAGCACAGGAGGACATAGGTATAGGAGATTACTGTAATGTATGTACCTTTAAGGGGGGAACTACTTTCTACAGCTCATGTATACTGTAGTACCGGCAGTGACCACACCTGTATATAACGCTGAGTAGTAATCTGTTGTTTCAGTTGCAGTTTGAACCATGTTGAGTAAACACCTGTTGTACCGTTCTCTGCAGTCCTTTTCTTATTATTACACAGACGTAACAGTGGCGACGAGCAAGTTCGAACCTACCTGCAACTCTGCATCACCTCCCAGGGATTCGCTCCTGGAGAACAGTGGAAGAAGGTTGAGTCCAGAAGCACGGGCGTCGACCACGGGCAACCGCCCAGTCATCCAGCGGAGATTTGAGCATCGCAGGGGAGGCTGTCGAGAGCCAGGCTTGGCTTTCCAGTCATGGTGGTCCAGCGAAACGGGCTGGCAACAGGTACTGCGCAGACCCTTCCCGGACAGCAACGGGCTAGAGCCCGACCGAGCGGCACAGAAAAAGGCCGAGCAGCGTCGATGGGGGAGAGAGAGAGGGCAGAGCGCACAGGGCGCAGCCGGTGTTCAGGACCGAGAGGCGTCAACGGGGGAGAGAGGGGAGAGAGAGCAGAGCGCAGCCGGTGTTCAAGGGCCGAGCAGTGTCAATGGGGGAGAGAGACGAGAGAGAGCAGAGCGCAGCCGGTGTTCAAGGGCCGAGCAGCGTCAACGGGGGAGAGAGGCGAGAGAGAGCAGAGCGCAGCCGGTGTTCAAGGGCCGAGCAGCATCAACGGGGGAGAGAGGCGCGCAGGAAAACGTGAGGTGCTGCCATTGCCACGAGGACCGCAGAGAGCGGCATTGGCAGCAGCACAGGAGCAGCGCGCGAAACCCACAGGGCGTCGCCATTTGCCACGAGGACCGCCGAGAGCGGCGTTGGCAGCAGCGCGGGAGACGCCATTTTAAGCCGCAGCGGGGAAGAAAGGAAAGCGCGGGAGACGCCATTTTAAGCCAGTCTAACCACACCCAAAAATGCCGAAGAGTGGCAGTATCACAGCGTTCGACAATGAAGTCGAAGATTGGACGACATATGTCGAACGCATAGAAGTATACTGCAAGGCGAATGAAGTGCCAGATGACAAGAAAGCGCTGGTATTGTTGAATTCAATGGGTGCAAAAATGTATGGCTTACTACGAAACCTAGTAACCCCAGAGAAGCCAGTAGAAAAGGATTTTGAAACATAGTGTCAATCCTACAGGACCACTTAAACCCCACACTGCTGCTGATAGCAGAAAGATTTAAGTTTCACAAAAGGAACCAGCATAAAGATGAAAGTAATGCTGAGTATTTAACGGAACTGCGCAAGCTATCGAAACACTGCCAGTTTGGAACAGGACTAGCAGATACTTTAAGGGACAAGTTTGTGTGTGGGCTTCAAAGTGAAGGAACCCAGAAACGGCTTCTATCAGAAAAGGACCTTACGCTGGACAAGGCTTTCAGCATTGCAGTATCACACGAAGCAGCAGCACGGGGCGCTGCAGAGATACAACGGAGACCGCAAGAATATGGCAAAAATGAAATGTCATACGGGACAGTAAAGTGCTATCGCTGCGGCAGAACAACACACGACCATAATGATTGCTGGTTCAAGGACAAATGTGCAGACAGTGTGGAAAAGTAGGACACATAGCAAGAGTCTGCAGGTCGGGAAAGAAAACCAGCAATAAGAAACCGACCAAAGGGAAGTACAAGAAGGTACATAAGATAACGGAGAATAGTTCAGACGAACAAAAGAGTGATAACAACTCCGAAAGCAGGGAACTGAGTTGTCTGAAACTACATAATGTGATCACAACGGACGATCACCAAACCATTTGGGTCACTCTCAAGATAGCAGGAGTCCAGGTAAAGATGGAATTGGACACAGGATCAGCTCTAACAGTCATAAACCGACGGGACTATGAGCGTCTATTCTCACACATACCCTTGAGAGACACAAACATTATTTTGAAGATGTACACGGGGCAAAAAGTCTACCCCAAAGGAAAAATAAGGGTGACCGTTATATATAACGGTAAGGAAACATCAAAACTAGACCTGTATATATTGCAAGATGGAGGACCACCATTACTGGGATGTGAATGGATCCGGAAAATACAACTGGATTGGCATTCCATACAGGCACTGGCTGTGGCTGACAAAAAGGATGACGACGTCACACCTGGGCGACTGTCAAAGATCCTAACTGACGTGAAAGAAGTGTTCCAGCAAGGACTCGGAACACTAAAAGGCATGACAGCGACGATTAAAATTGCAGAAAACGCGAGCCCAAAATTTTTTAAGGCCAGACCGGTACCTTATGCGATCTGCCCAGCCGTCGAAGCAGAGCTGGAGAGTCTGGAACGTTCAGGTGTACTGTCCAACGTTGACTGGAGCGAGTGGGCTACACCCATCGTCCCTGTGATGAAAAAGTCGTTGAGCAGCACGCCTGGGGAACCAAGGAAGGTTCGCATCTGTGGGGACTTTAAGGTAACAGTGAACCCGGTCCTTCACACCGTACAATATCCACTTCCGCGGATTGAAGATATTTTCGCCTCGCTATCTGGAGGGAAACGCTTCACTACGATTGATCTGGCCCAGGCGTATCTGCAAATGGAGGTAGAAGAAGCATCAAAAATATACCTCACAATCAACACCCATAAAGGTCTCTACCAATACAACCGGCTGGTATTCGGGGTAGCATCAGCTCCGGCTATTTGGCAGAGGGCAATGGAACAAGTCCTGCAAGGGACCCCAGGGACCCAGTGTTATTTGGATGACATCCTGGTCACGGGCGAAAATGACAGTGATCACCTTGCCAACCTGGAGCAGGTGCTCACTAGATTGCAGGAATATGGGCTCCGAGCTAACCACCCCAAATGCGAGTTTTTTAGAAAACAGATCTCATATTGTGGCCACGTTATCGATAAAGAGGGGTTACATAAGTCCCCAGAGAAGATTGAGGCAGTAGTCAAGGCTCCAGCACCAGAAAATGTGTCACAACTGAGGTCGTTCCTCGGGCTGGTAAACTACTACCATAAGTTCTTGCCAAATTTGTCTACAATACTACACCCACTGAACACCCTACTGCAAACTGGGGTGCCATGGAAGTGGAGTGACGAATGTAGACGAGCTTTCCAGAAGAGCAAAACACTAATCACATTGAAAGAGGTATTGGCCCATTACAACCCAACGTTACCAATTCGGTTGGCTTGTGATGCGTCACCCTACGGCATTGGAGCGGTGCTGTCGCACAAATTCTCGGACGGCTCAGAGAGGCCAATAGCCTTTGCGTCACGATCACTAACCTCAGCCAAGCGTAACTACGCCCAGATTGACAGGGAGGCACTCAGCCTAGTGTGTGGAGTGAAAAAGTTCAATCACTATCTGCACGGGCAGAAATTCACCTTGCTGACTGATCACCAGCCTCTTGTCTCCATTTTTAATCCGAAGAAGGGCGTTCCGGTGATGACTGCGCAACGACTACAAAGATGGTCACTTTTTCTAGGGACGCACCACTATGAGATTGAATATAAGGGCACGAAACAGCATGGAAATGCTGATGGGCTATCACGCCTGCCACTGCCTACTGCGGAGGAAGCACCAGCAGTGGATCCTGTCGAAATATTCCATTCAACTATAGTTGAATACCTACCGGTAACTAACGCTTGTATCGAAAAGGAAACCCGAAATGACCCGACACTGTCTTGGGTATATGATTTGACGGTGAAGGGATGGCCAGCATATGGCGACTCACTGTTGCCAGCATTCTCGACAAGGAGAGAACAGCTGTCAGTGTGCCGGGGGACCTTGATGTGTGGATCCCGAGTGGTAATTCCACCCAAGTTAAGGGAGAGAGTGCTCAATGAGCTTCATGAGGGTCATCTGGGAGGGGTAAAAATGAAAAGCCAGGGCTTATGTGTGGTGGCCGGGAATCGATAAACAAATCGAGGACCTGACCAAGAGCTGCTCAGGATGCCAGAAAGTCCAAAATGCACCACCACAGGCCCCTCTACACCCATGGGAGTGGCCCTCATCTCCATGGCAACGGGTGCATATTGATTTTGCTGGTCCATTCATGGACTCAATGTTTTTAATAGCTGTGGATGCGCACTCGAAATGGCCTGAGGTCATCAAAATGTCCTCCACCACCACGGAGAAAACTATTGCAGTCCTACGGACCATTTTTGCCAGGAATGGCTTGCCAGAACTGATTTGCTCCGACAACGGACCACAGTTTGTGTCCGAAGAGTTCCGGAGGTTCTTGAAAAAGAATGGGGTAAGGCATTACACATCCGCCCCGTATCATCCAGCCACAAATGGATTGGCTGAGAGGTTCGTACAAACCTTTAAGAAGGCAATAAAGGCTATGTACAATGACAACATTCCGCTGCAGCACAAGGTGGACAATTTCCTGTTCGCCTACCGGAATGCGACACATGCAGTCACCAACCAGGCCCAGGCATGATGTTCTTTAACCGAAGGTTAAGATCTTGCCTGGATTTGCTCAGACCAAACGTACGAAGAGATGTTGAGAGTAAGCAATTCCAGCACATCCATGAGAAGCCAACAAGGAGCTTCAATGTAGGGCAACCAGTCTTGGCCCGCGACTACCGAACAGAAAAATGGCAGCCAGGAACGATATGCACACGGCAGGGCCCACTAATGTACACAGTGGATGTTGGTGAGAGCATCGTGAGACGCCATGCTGACCAGATCCTAGAGTCACAGGAACAAGTCAACCCCATGCCTCGCCCATACGTACCTGGTGATGAACCCGATGTACAGGTAGCATCTACCCCAGAAACAGTAGCATCGGAAGCTGATGAACCAACCGACGACAGGGGGCCAGAATCGCCTCCGCACCAAGAGCAAGACACTCGGGAAAGGCACTATCCAGGAAGGATCAGGAAGCCTCCCCAAAGACTGAATTTATAAATCGACTATTTTCAGCTAATGTTGCATGTTAAAAGTGTTAATTGTAATTAGTTTGATATTTAATTGTTAAATGAGTGTTATGGTACTGTTAATCTAAAAGGGGAGGAATTGTAATGTATGTACCTTTAAGGGGGGAACTACTTTCTACAGCTCATGTATACTTTAGTACCGGCAGTGACCACACCTGTATATAACGCTGAGTAGTAATCTGTTGTTTCAGTTGCAGTTTGAACCACGTTGAGTAAACACCTGTTGTACCATTCTCTGCAGTCCTTTTCTTATTATTACACGGACGTAACAATTACAAAGTACGGGAAAGCATGGCTGGTACGCCATCAATCTTCTACAGTGCCATAGTTAACGTACGCAGTGATGTGTGGTCAGATACGCAGGAAGACCCAAGACAGCATTAAAGGAGTGCACAGGCCTAGAACTTGATTGATCCTCGCGCCGGAATGAGTAGGCCGGAGTCCCACCTGATATTGGGCCTCGGGCCTCATTTACGTCATACCAGTGAGCTGCAGATGCCTGCTGGGCCTCCCCAGGCAGCTCGCCAGCGAAGACCGTTAAAATTCTGGGTCGCTGCCGGCGACGTGGGCAGGTCTTGCAAGAGGTGGGGGAGCAACTGACAGAGGGGAGAGCCAGGAGAGGAGGGCAACCGGGAGAGGGAGGGAGGGCGGGGGTGGGATGAGCGGTGGCCAGCAGTGGCCCGCAGTTGTAATGTGGAGCCAGCATCTGCAGTATTGTGCTTCTGTAGCCTTTATGTTCCGACGAAAGATCATTGACCTGAAACGTTAACTCTGTTTCTCTCTCCACAGATGCCGCCTGACTTGCTGAGTATTCCCAGCATTTTCTCTTTTTATATCAGATCTCCAGCCTCCGCAGTATTTGTTTTAGCCTTTATCTTTGTCTGCCACCAAGTTAGAGCTACAGATCCACAGACATGGGGGCTGGGGGGGAGCGGGGACGGGGGGGGGTTGGCAGATTTTTGTCCTCACCACCTGGGCAGTAATCTGATAGAGCCGATCGCCCGTGCCTTAGAGAACCCGCCCAATTTTCATTCCATTGTCTTCAGTGGATTATCTACTTGGGAAATACACATTTAAATCACAGTGCAAATGCAAGTTATAATGCACAACGTAGATTTAACACACAAAAATAAATTTGCACTCATTTCTTATAGTCAAGTGGAGGTAAAAGATCCCATGGCACTATTTCGAAGAAGAGCAGGGGAGTTCTCCCCGGTGTCCTGCGCCAATATTTATCCCTCAATCAACATCACTAAAAACAGATTACAGGAAACTCTTTTTTATCCGGCACCAACGGGACCGGCGTGGTGCCGGTTGATCAAAAAGTCCGGATTACAGAGAGGTATACTTACCAAGGTACGAGAGCCCCGTACACGGCCACAGGCGCAGGAGCCCCGGTTACCCGGCACTTGTGCAAGAGTCCCAGTTACATGGCCACAGGTACAGGAACCCTGGTTACACGGCCACTAATATATAGTAATATACTTACCTGAACCTACTCCTGAATTTTGCTGGTTAAGAGAGAGTTTCCTGATTTGGTCATTATCACACTGCTGTTTCTGGGAGCTTGCTGTGCACATTTTGGCTGTCGCGTTTCCTACATTACAACAGTGACTACACTTCAAAAAGTACTTCATTGGTTGTAAAGCACTTTGAGATGTCCGGTGATTGTGAAAGGCGCTAGAGAAACCCAAGTCTTTCTTTCTTTATTGCATATTGGACAATTTTGGTCACGGTGTTTACTGATCAATATGTTGTTCGGCTTTGGAAAATAATGCATTAGCAGCATTTTGGCAGATGGCAAAGTTGCCTGGCTAAGGTAATCTTGCTGTTCATTATACATTGATAGGTTGGGTCATTATTGCCAATTTATAATGCCCTGCGTGTTAATACACATTCTCTCGATTCGATCTGGCAGGAGTGTTCCGGGCTAATCCTGTCAATGAGATGCAGCTGTGTGAATTTAATGGCAGCATCTCGAGGATGTCAGTTTGAACATGTTCATGGTGGCTGTTTTAATTGTCGGTCAGCTGTTTCTGAATGTTTGCACAGGGTCAAATAACAGAGAATGAGGTTGAGCAAATGCAACGGGATACCTTCCGCCTAGTGCTGTCTGACAACTCAGTTGTTCCATAGCTTCCGTCCCTAATTCTGTATGAGAAGATGTAAAAGCGCAAGCTTTCACACAGAATACACCTCCAACAATGTATAAACTTTCCTGTTAATGCTACATAGAATCTTAGAATGACACAGCACAGAAGGAGGCCAGTCGGCTCTTTGGTAGAGCTATCCCATTAATCCCACTCCCCTGCTCTTTTCCCCCAGCCCTGTAAATTTTTTCCCTTCAAGTATTTATCCAATTCCCTTTTGAAAGCTACTATTGAATCTGCCTCCACCATCCTTTCAGGCAGAACATTCCAGATCGTAACAACCCGCTGTGTCGAAAAATGTTTCCCTCATGTCGTCTCTGGTTCTTTTGCCAATCACCTTAAATCTGTGTCCTCTGGTTATCGACCATTCTGCCACTGGAAACAGTTTCTCCTTATTTACTCTATCAAAACCATTCATGATTTTCAACACCTCTATCAAATCTCCTCTTAACCTTCTCTGTTCTAAGGAGAACAACCCCAGCTTCTCCATAATTTATTTCAAGTTTATAGTTTTACCTGATTTTCCCCTCCCTCTTTCTTTCCCTTTAAAGGTATCTCAATGCTGCCTGATATATTACTATGCTTACATACGAATATACGAAAAATTGAGGCAGGAAATGGACCAGCTGGTCCATCAAGCCTGCACCACACTCGTGATCCCTGGAGTATCATGACTGTCATGAATCTTGCCATTCATGTAGAAATGACTCATGAGATAACACTGGGCGGCCAGCTGGTGGCACCATCCAAGGAAAGTGTAAATACTCGGGCGTGGGCCCAGCTTGCTCAGGATGTTTCTGTAACCAGGAACTAGTGATGTAACTAGAACTCATGGTTGTGAAACAGTTGATTAAAGCCTTGTTTTATACTCAAACCAAGTGCTCAGTAGTTTTCTTACATCAATGGCTAGACACTTCCTAGCCCTCATCACCTCCTCCCTTCCCCACCTCATCCAAAACTTGGCTGCCCGTGTCCTAACTCGCACCAATTCCCATTCACCCATCACCCCTGTGCTCGCCGACCTACATTGGCTTCTGGTTAAGCAACGCCTCAATTTTAAAATTCTCATCCTTGTTTTCAGTTCCCTCCAAGGCCTCGCCCCTCCCTATCTTTATAATTTCCTCCAGCCCCACAACCCCCCCGAGATATCGGCGCTCCTCTAATTCTGCCCTCTTGAGCATTCCTGATTATAATCGCTCAACCATTGGTGGCCGTGCTTTCAGCTGCTTAGGCCCCAAGCTCTGGAATTCCCTCCCTAAACCTCTTCACCTCTGTTAGATCCGTGATTTTGAGAGTATGATGTTTTTCAATAACCACACGGATGCTGTAACTTAACAATAAACAGGTATTTACTGGAGGAGGGTAGTCTCAAGACTGGGGGTACAGAGGCATGCGCAAGGCTTATATACAGGTGTGGTCACTGCCGGTACTACAGTATACAGGAGCTGTAAAAGTAGTTCTGTCTTAAAGGTACATACACTACAATTCCTCCCCTTTTAGATTAGTAGTACCCCTAATATTCAAATAACAATTAACACTTTAACATGTACATTAAACAACAATAGTCCATTTATAGATTCAGTCTTTGGGGCGGCTTCCTGACCCTTTCGGGATAGCGCCTTTCCTGAGGTTCTTGTTCTTGGTGCAGAGGCGATTCTGGCCCCTTTTCATCGGGTAGTTCATCGGGTTCCACTGCTACTGGTTCTGAGGTAGATGCTACCGGTATGTCGGGTTCATCCCCAGGTACTCGAGACATGGGGTTGACTCGTTCCTGTGACGCTAAGATCTGATCGACGTGGCGTCTCACAATGTTCTCCCTGACATCCACTGTGTACATTAATGGCCCCTGCCTTGTGCATATCGTTCCTGGTTGCCATTTCTCTGTTCGATAGTCACGGGCCAAGACTGGTTGTCCTACATTGAAGCTCTTTGTCGGCTTCTCATTGATGTGCTGGAATTGTTTGTCCTCAACATTTCTTCGCACATTTGGTCTGAGCAAGTCCAGACGAGATCTCAACCTTTGGTTAAAGAACATCATGGCCGGGGTCTGGTTGGTAACTGCATGTGTCGCGTTTCGGTAGGCTAATAAGAAATTGTCCACCTTATGCTGTAGCGGAATTTCATCATCGCACATGGCCTTTATCGCCTTTTTAAAGGTTTGTACGAACCTCTCAGCCAATCCATTTGTGGCTGGATGATACGGGGCGGATGTGTAATGCCTTACCCCATTCGTTCTCATAAATTTTCAAAACTCTTCGGACACAAACTGTGGTCCATTATCAGAGCAAATCTGCTCTGGCAAGCCATTCCTGGCAAATATGGTCCGTAGGACTGCAATCGTTTTCTCTGTAGTGGTGGAGGACATTTTGATCACCTCAGCCCATTTCGAGTGCGCATCCACTGCTATTAAGAACATTGAGTCCATGAATGGACCAGCAAAATCAATATGCACCCGTTGCCATGGAGAGGAGGGCCACTCCCATGGGTGTAGAGGGGCATGTGGTGGTGCATTTTGGACCTTCTGGCATCCTGAGCAGCTCTTAGTTAGGTCTTCGATTTGTTGATCGATTCCCGGCCACCACACATAAGCCCTAGCAAGGCTTTTCATTTTCACTCCCCCCAGATGACCTACATGTAGCTCATTTAGCACTCTCTCCCTTAACTTGGGTGGAATCACCACTCTGGATCCACACATCACTGTCCCCTGGCATACTGACAGCTGTTCTCTTCTGGATGAGAATGCTGGCAACAGTGAGTCGCCATGTGTTCGCCATCCCCTCACCGTCAAATCATATACCCGAGACAGCGTCGGATCATTGCGGGTCTCCTTCTCTATATCCGCGTTCGTTACTGGCAATCATTCAATTATTGACGAATAAAATGTCTTGATAGGGTCCACTGCTGGTGCTTCCTCCACAGTAGGCAGTGGCAGGCGCGATAGCCCATCAGCGTTCCCATGCTGTTTCGTGCCTTTATATTCTATTTCATATTGATTCGCCCCCTAGAAACAGGGACCATCTTTGTAACCGTTGTGCAGTCATCACTGGAACTCCCTTCTTAGGATTAAAGATGGAGACAAGTGGTTGGTGCCCATGCAGATAGTGGTTGAATTTTTTTACTCCCCATACTAGGCTGAGGGCCTCCCTGTCAATCTGGGCGTAGTTGCGCTCGGCTGAGGTTAGTGACCGAGACGCAAAGGCTACTGGCCTCTCCAACCCGTCTGGGAATTTGTGTGACAGCATCGCTCCAGTATCTTAGGGTGATGCATCACATGCCAAACGAATTGGTAGTGCTGGGTTGAAATGGGCCAACACCTCTTTTGATGTGATCAATTCTTTACATTTCTGGAAAGCTCGTCTACGTTCGTCATTCCACTTCCATGGTACCCCTGTTTGCAGTAGGGTGTTCAGCGGGTGTAATACCGTGGACAAATTTGGTAAGAACTTGTGGTAGTAGTTTACCAGCCCGGGGAACGACCTCAGTTGTGACACATTTTCCGGTGCTGGAGCCTTGACTACTGCCTCAATCTTTTCAGGGGACTTATGTAACCCCTCTTCATCGATGACGTGGCCACCATACGAGATCTGTTTCTGGAAAAACTCGCACTTGTGGCGATTAGCTCGTAGCCCATACTCCTTTAATCTGGTGAGCACCTTCTCCAAGTTGGCGAGGTGATCACTGTCATTTTCGCCCGTGACCAGGATGTCGTCCAAATAACACTGGGTCCCTGGAATCCCTTGCAGGACTTGATCCATTGCCCTTTGCCAGATAGCCGGAGCCGAGGCTACCCCGAACACCAGCCGGTTGTATTGATAGAGACCTTTATGAGTGTTAATCATAAGGTATTGTTTCGAAGCTTCTTCTACCTCCATTTGCAAGTACGCCTGGGCTAGATCAATTTTGGTGAAGCGTTTACCTCCAGATAGCGAGGCGAAAATATCCTCAATTCGTGGAAGCGGATATTGTACCATGTGAAGGACCGGGTTCACTGACACCTTAAAATCCCCACAGATGTGGACCTTCTTTGGTTCCCCAGGCGTATTACTCAATGACCTCTTCATTACAGGAACGATGGGTGTAGCCCACTCGCTCCAGTCCACTTTGGACAGTACTCCTGAACGTTCCAACCCTTCCAGCTCTGCTTCGACAGCTGGTCTGATCGCATAAGGCACTGGTCTGGCCTTAAGAAACTTTGGGCTTGCATTTTCCTCTATTTTAATCATTGCTGTTATGCCTTTTAGTGTTCCAAGTCCCTCCTGGAACACTTCTTTTGCGTCAGTTAGCATTTTTGACAGTCGTCCAGGTGTGACGTCGTCATCCTTTTTGGCCTCAACCTTCAGTGCCTGTATGGAATGCCAATCTAATTGTATCTTCCGGATCCATTCACGTCCTAGCAGTGGTGGTCCTCCATCTGGCAATACATATATATCCATTTTAGGTATTTCCTGGCCTTTATATATCACTTTCACCCTTATTTTTCCTTTGGGGTAGACTTTTTGCCCCGTGTACGTCTTCAAGACAATCTCTGTAGCTTTCAAGGGTATATGTGAAAATAGCCACTTGTAGTCCCTTTGGTTTATGACTGTTAGGGCTGATCCTGTGTCCAATTCCATTTTCACTTGGACTCCGTCTATCTTGGGTGTAACCCAGATAGTCTGGTGATCCTCCATTTTGGTTACCTTATGTAGTTTCAGACAACCCAGCTCCTTGCTTCCGGAGTCTGTGTCACTTTTCTGTTCGTCTGAACCACTGTCCATCGCCTGGTGTACCTTTTTGTACTTCTCCTGTGGAGATTTCTTACTGTTGGTTTTCTTCCCAGACCTGCAGACTCTTGCTATGTGTCCTGCTTTTCCACACTGTCTGCACACTTGGTCCTTGAACCAACAATCCTTCTGGTCATGTGTTGTTCTGCCATAGCGATAGCACTTCCCTGTTCCATAGGACATTTCATTGGTGCCATATTCTTGCGGTCTCCGTTGTATCTCTGCAGCTCCCCTTGCGGCTGCTTTGTGTGATACTGCCATACTGAAAGCCTTGTCCAGCGTAAGATCCTTTTCTGATAGAAGCCGTTTCTGGGTTCCTTCACTTTGTAGCCCACACACAAACTTGTCCCTTAACGTATCTGCTAGTCCCGCTCCAAACTGGCAGTGTTTCGATAGCTTGTGCAGTTCCGTTAGGTACTCAGCTTTGCTTTCGTCTTTGTGTTGGTTCCTTTTATGGAACTTAAATCGTTCTGCTATCAGCAGCGGTGTGGGGTTTAAGTGGTCCTGTAGGATTTCTACTGTGCTTTCAAAATTCTTGTTCACCCGCTTCTCTGGGGTAATTAGATTTCGCAGTAACCCATAAGTTTTTGCACCCATGGAATTTAACAAAACCAGTACTTTCCTAGCATCTGCCACTTCATTTGCCCTGCAGTACACCTCAATACGTTCCACATATGTCGCCGAATCTTCGACTTCATTGTCGAACGCAGAGATACTGCCACTCTTCGGCATCCCTGGGTGTGATTTAACTGTCAAAAATGGCTTCTCCTGCGCTTCCCCTTCTTCTCCACTGGCACAAAATGGCGTCTCCCGCGCTTTCCTTCCTTCCCGCGCTCGCCCTTCTTCTCTGCTGCGGCTTCTAAAAATGGCATCTCCAGCGCTCTTCCTTCTTCTCCGCGGCTCAATGGCGTCTCCCGCGCTCTCCCTTCTTCTCCCCGTGGACACTGTTCAGCCCTTGAGCACTGGCTGGGCTCTGCGCGTTCTTTTTTTTTTTCTCGATGCCGCTCGGTCCTGAACCCGGCTGTTGCTTTACCCTCTCTCTCTCCGTTTTTTTTTTTCTCGACGCCACTCGGTTTTCAACCCCCAGCTGTGCCCTGTGCGCTTCACCCTCTGTCTTACCCCGTCGACGCTGCTCGGCTTTCTCTCCGCCGTTGGTCGGCTCCAACCGCCGCTGTCTGGGAAGGGTCTGCGCTGGACCTGTCGTCAGTGTCTTGCTGATCGTCGTGGCTGGGGAACCAAACCCGGCTCTCCACAGCCTCCCCTGCGATGTTCACTCTCTGCCGGACGACTGGGCAGTTGCTCGTGGTCGACGCCCGTGTTCCTGGCCTCGACCTTCTTACACTGCCCTCCCGGAGCAAATCCTCGAAGGGAAATGCAGAGTTGCAGGTAGATTCGAATCGACACTCGTCGCCACTGTTAGAGCCGTGATTTTGAGAGTATGATGTTTTTCAATAACCACACGGATGCTGTAACTTAACAATAAACAGGTATTTACTGGAGTAGGGTAGTCTCAAGACTGGGGGTACAGAGGCATGCGCAAGGCTTATATACAGGTGTGGTCACTGCCGGTACTACAGTGTACAGGAGCTGTAAAAGTAGTTCTGTCTTAAAGGTACATACACTACAACCTCGTTGCCTCTCTTTCCTCCTTTAAGGCGCTCCTTAAAACCTATCTCTTTGACCAAGTCATCTGCCCTAATTTCTCCTTATGTGGCTTGGTGTCAAATTTTTGTTTTATGACACTCCTGTGAAGTGCCTTGGGACGTTTTGCTATGTTAAAGGCACTATATAAATACAAGGTGTTATTGTTGGGAGAGGCAAAAATTCAGAAAAAGCACAGGGCCAAAAAGGGCTTGGGGAATCTGGAATATTCCTCTTCGACCCCCTCAGCTGACAAAACCAGACAAAGCTTCCAGCTTTACTCATGAGCATTGAATATTCTAGGACTCAGCTCAGGGTGAAGAAGGCCCAGCGGCGCCTATATTTCTTGAGGAGGCTGAAGGGATGTAATCTGTCACCCCCGATCCTCTCTAACTTCTACCGCTGCACTATAGAGAGCATCCTGACAAACTGTATCACGGTATGGTACGGCGGCTGTAGCTCCCATGACCGGAAAGCCCTGCAGCGGGTAGTCAAAACTGCCCAACGCATTACCGGCACCCGGCTACCGACCATAGAACATACATATCAGAAACGCTGCCTACGGAGGGCACGGACCATCATCAAAGACCCTACCCACCCCAGCCACAGTCTGTTCGCCCTCCTACCATCTGGAAGACGCTACAGATGCATTCGCACCCGTACGACCAGATTTAGGAACAGCTTCTTTCCCAGGGCTGTCATCCTACTGAACTCCACAAATAAACACTAAAGCCTGCACATCTGCCGATGCACTTTATTATGGTCATATTTATGCTAATATATATGTACAAATGTATGTTGAAATGTTTAAGTGTCCTAATCCAAATTGTACACTCTCGGGAGCCGCAAGCCTACATTTCGTTGTACTGCACTTGTGCACTAACAATGACAATAAAAGTTGATTTGATTTGATTTGATTTGATTTGATTTTTGATTTATCTATGCTAGCTCATGACTAACAATGGAAGACACACTCTTGCAACGTGAGGCTTGTTCAAGCAGTTGCCATCTCCCCACCCCCTCCACCAATTCTACCAAGTTACCTTTCCTCTATGGAGGAAGTTATTGATGTGGGAGTACAGATCTATGGGTGCCTGTGGCCCTCCTGTGCTTAACACAAGGACCCTATGGGTCACCCCTTCTGCATGAGCCTAGATAACGAGTGTCAGTAGATTAGTTGTTTTCAGGCAATGGCAGGAAGGAGCCAAACCTAATCCTGTCACTATCAAATGCTCACATTTGTGCATTTTAAGCAAGGGCTGCTGAATAGTGATCAGGACTGAAAAGCATGACTGATTTTCCTTCTCTAGGCCATGAAGTTGCCCCACCCAAATCGTTGTTTTCACTTCCAGCACCCCAGCGAAGAACACTTTGCTTCCATACACTGTTTCACATAAGAGTTGTGGTTGAGAACAGCAAAACTCACCTAATAAAGGCAGATAAGTTTGAACGACATTTGGGCTTCTCATTCAAATATTTAACTCTATAATTGGGAAAAAGAACAGAAAGACATGCATTTATATAGCGCCTTTCATGACCTCAGGATGTTCTAAAGCGCTTTACAGCCAATGAAGTACTTTTGAAGTGTAGTCACTGTTGTAATGTAGGAAACATTACATTTCTTTCCTTCTATAGCTAGGAGTCCGGTGATTTACTCTTTCTTGCAACTGCAACACTATTGCTGATTTTAAACCTTTGCCTATTGAATTATATTTGCAGCTTTTAAATACAATCGAAAATCTACAGCTTAGTGTTATTTTAAAGAAAGTTAGCATTTTTCTAACATAACGAAACATTTTCTGTAGCCTCCAAACAGGCTAAAATTGAAATGGTTATATATTGTTTTTATTTTCCTTGTGAACTGCTACCCTAGATCTCAAAGGGATAATAGTGACCACAATATATTCCTTTGAGCGAAAGGATTGTTCAAGTCTTTGAATTAAATCTGATTACATGCATAATTTAAAAATGTTAGTGGATAAATCTCACAATATGTCCTCTCATTTCTTCCACATATACAGCCAAATGACTGGGAGATTACTTTATTACATCACGTGTAAAACTCTCAGAGATTATATTAAGTGAACTGCCAAGAAATGGAGGAAAACAAGGCAAATAGAAAAAAAATGATTGCAATTTCCGACAGCTCAATTGTATAAATCTGCAATCAGTGCAATCCTATTTCCATGCTGGTCATCTACCTGATTAATCACACATATCTGTAATAGTTGTAGCTCTGTCTTAACATTGGGCTCTTTATCTGATGATCAACCAAAAAGCTAAACAATGAAGATTGCAACAGAACTGTGAGGCAAGCATCTGTACAATTGTACCGTAATTTGCTTGAAATCCATAATTTTAATTATTTTGTTTCCAGACTTCCCCTGTGACATCTTTAACTTGCCACTAATGCATGTGAGTGGTATTGAATGGCATTTTATCAGCAGAGACACTCAGGCACCTTTAAGCTCCATTGCTTTTGTCTCTACATAGATATCAGCAACAAAGAACCCAATTTTGACATTAATCTGTTCTCATCAATTATCTCCGTTTTATTGCATTAAACTAATCACAGGTGGCCCTATTTCTTAATAACTGAGTACACAGAGAATATGCTAATATGTGAGACTAAACCAGTGACAAGTAGATTATCTGAAACGCAGTCTTGCAGGTTAAATATTTAATGACGTAATGTCTGCAAACTTCTAATAGCATTTGCAATAGTGTCTAGGCTGATAAATCCAGTGCGGTACTGAGGGAGTGCTGCACTGTGGGAAATGCCGCCTTTAGGATGAGACATTAAACCGAGGCCCCGTCTACCCCCTCAGGTGGCAGCACTATTTTGAAGAAGAGCAGGAGAGCGGTCCCCGGTGTCCTGGCCAATATGTAGCCCTTAACTAACACTACTAAAAGAAAACAGATTATCTGGTCATTGTCATATTGTTATTTGTGGGAGCTTGCTGTGCGCAAATTGCAATGTGTTTCCTACATTACAACAGTGACTACACTTCGAAAGTACTTCATTGGCTGTAAAGCGCTTTGCGACGTCCTGAGGTCATGAAAGGCGCTGTATAAATGCAAGTCTTTCTTTTTATTGTTATCAGTGTTAGCAAGGGCAAAAAACTGCATTGCCTAATATATAGACATTTAGGGAGATACATTGTTATAGTGCTGTTCCTGGGACTAGGGACAGGGTCACTAGCAAGTGCTTGTGAAGCTAAGCCAGAGCCAGGCCTGGTTAGTACCTGGAGGGGTGACCATCAGGGAAGACCAGGTGCAGAAGGTCACGGAAGGAGCCCTGAGGAGGGGCGGTTGGTAAGAAGGTCACGGAAGGAGGAGCGGCTGGTGAGCAGGCCCGGGCGTTGGACTGAAGATTGTCGGACAGGAGGAATGGTGGAAATGGAATGGCGGCGCGCACTGACGCAGCGGCTTTGCTTCTCCCAGTCATGGGAGCTTGCAAGATCATATTTCGTTGTTCATGTACTTGTGCAATGACAATAAAGTTGAATTATTATTATGTGTTAGATAATTAGTCCGCATCGTCCGCATGCCCGATACGAGACTCCCAAAACAAGCGCTCCACTCGGAGCTCCGACATTGCAAGAGAGCCCCAGGTGGGCAGAGGAAATGCTTCAAGGACACCCTCAAAGCCTCCTTGAAAAAGTGTAACATCCCCACCGACACCTGGGAATCCCTGGCCCAAGACCGCACAAAATGGAGGAGAAGCAGCCGGGAAGGCGCCGAACACCTGAAGTCTCTTCGCCGGGAGCAAGCGGAAGCCAAGCGCAGGCAGCGCAAGGAGTGCTCGTCAACCCATGCACCCCTTCAACCACCATCTGCCCCACCTGTGACAGAGACTGTAGGTCCCGCATTGGATTCATCAGTCACCTGAGAACTCATTTTTAATGTGGAAGCAAGTCATCCTCGGTTCCGAGGGACTGCCTAAGAAGAAGAAGAAGAAGAGATAATTAGTACAAGTGTACTCCTAAGTACCCTGAGAATATGGCAGTTTAGGTATGGCTGACAGAAAATGGGGCAGTAGATTTTTCCTGGATTTCAAGGAAATTGAATATTTTTCCTTAGGTCTGACATATCCAAACTCTATAAGTTATTTTTAAAATCACAAAATAAAATCAGACTTACCATTTATTTTAATTCTCTGTCCAGTTGCACACGGCACTTTTAAATTAACTGGTGCTGCATTGAGAATACCCATTAGCCCCATCGAAAAGAACCAACTTGAATTAAATGGCTGCTGCACAACTCAAAATGGATATCTAACCTTTCTTCACAAATCAAAAGTGAAAGTAAAATTGAAGCACATTTGGTAATTATCCGTACTTCTCCAGCTAGTATTGTAGCCTCGCTTGATGTCAACCATCCATCAGCTCCATCTATCACACACCCAACGCATTTAAGGGTAGGCTTGATAAATACACGAGGGAGAAGGGAATAGAGGGATATGGAGGCAGGTTAGGAAAAGGTCATTAGAGTGGGAGGAGGCTCGTTGGGAGGATAAAGACTGGCATGAACCAATTGGTTCGAATGGTCTGTTTCTGTGCTGTAGATTCTATGTAATTGTTTGTACCAATGAAAATTTGAATCATCATACAGCTGAGTGAAAAGTAAACCAAAGTGCATCTATTTGATGCTGACCCTTGGCAGACATAAAGATCTCTATGGAACTATGGTAAGGGATGAGGTCAGGGATATGCAGATAGTGCTTCATATCTTTAGCATCTCCCAAACAACATTGAGTGACTACTGCCAGCTTTCAATGAACTTCACTGACTTTTCCCTTCTTAATATAATTACTATATATCAAACTTTACCTTAAGTGGTGACCTTAATGAGCAGACAACATTAAGTTAAAGAATGTATTCATCAAACCTGCATTCACCTGAAACCAAAATCGCATGTTGACCAATGCGATTCCAACTAATGTGAACAAAAAAAACTAGAGTCAGGTATGGACCAATGGGATCAATGAGGTAATTGGCTGCTGTTATCTTATCCACCTTCTGCCATCCAAATCATTTGCACTCTGTCTCATGTTTGGTCTCTGTTGCTTGTGCTTTATTTTACATAATGTAGACAAATTAGTGGTGGTAACAATAGGAGTCTAACAAGACTGTTCATACAAACTGTTCCAACTGTTTTGAATAAAGGTCTTCATAGGAACTTGTGGCATGCTGTCTGCTTTGCTTATTCAAACCAGGTTTCTGCCCACAGGGCTGTTTGAGTTGTATCATCCTGAAGTCCAAGATATAAGCAGGCTTTATCTTGCTCCGGGAAAAAAAAGCACAGTATCTAGTTAAATAGCAGGTTTCATCTTTCTCTGTCCAAAAGGATCCATCCTGTAAACGTTTCTCTGTTGGTTATGTTATTCTAGCGTGAAACACCTTTCCTACAGGTGCATATAACTGGCACTTTAGAGCTTTGCTTGGCAGTTGCGACTTATGAAAATATGGGTTTTAATAACCCACCAATTCTGTCCGAAATGCAACAGATGCAGTGAAATGTGTTCACATAATCTCTGGTAACTTTACCCATTTATGCAATCAATCTTTTACCACAAAAAACTATGTTTGTGGCAAAACTTCTTCAAGATGACATACATAAATGATTTTTGATTCAAATAGTGACGATAATCAAAATTGTTCACTGGGGCATAGTTCACAAAATGTTTGCTATGTGGCCGTCATTTCTGATTAGTCTCTTCAAGTACAAAGAACAATACTCATCCATTCATTTAAGCAACTTAATTACAGTCATACAGTAGTGTACCAGCCATGGCTCAGTTGGTAGCACTCTCACCTCTGAGCCTAAGCTGACACTCCAGTGCAGTACTCGAGGGAGTGCTGCACTGCCTGAGGTGCCGCCTTTCAGATGAGACGTTAACCGAGGCCCCTGTCTGCTCTTGCAGAAGGACATGTAAGATCCCATGGCACTATTTTGAAGAAAAGCAGGGGAGTTATCCCTGGTGTCCTGGGGCCAATATTTATCCCTCAATCAACATAACAAAAAACAGATTATCTAGTCATTCTCACATTGCTGTTTGTGGGAGCTTGCTGTGTGCAAATTGGCTGCCGCGTTTCCTACATTACAACAGTGACTATGCTTCAAAAAGTACTTAATTGGCTGTAAAATGCTTTGGGACGTCCTGAGGTTGTGAAAGGCGCTATTGAAATGCAAGCCTTTCTTTTTTTTTATTTGGTCTGTGTTGAATTAGTTGAACTCAGCCATAGTAACAGTTTTTTTATTCGTTCATGGGATGTGGGCATCGCTGGCAAGGCCAGCATTTATTGCCCATAAAAGCTGCTATATAAGTGCAATTCTTACTTTTTCTTTTTCATTCTTCATGTGATAATGGTTGAATTTGTTAAATGAGGTAGCAAATCTGAAAAAGGTCCTTTGGTTGATAATTGATAATTTTGTTATTTGAGAGATGATAATTTTTCTTATTCTAGCTGCCTTTTAAAAATGCTCCTAACAATGGCATAATGCAAAACCTTTTTTAAAGTTTTATTTTTAAAAAGGGCACCTGTAACTGGTGAATAAAAACAGATTCATCTTGCCATTCAGAGTGAAACTCAGCAACAAATGGAATTTGGTCTTTTCTTTCATGAATTCAAGTGAAGAAGGTCCAGTATCACCTCAATTTTAAAACCGTCATCCTCGTGTTCATATATCTCCATGGCCTCACTCCTCCCTATCTCTGTGACGTCCTCTAGCCCTACAGCCTGCCGAGAACTCTGCGTTCCTTCAACTCTGGCCTTGTGGACCAATCACTTCCTTTACCTCACCATTGGCGGCTGCGCCTTCAGCCAGCTAGGCCCTAAGCTCTGGAACTCCCTCCCTAAACCTCTCATCCTCTCTACCTCTCTCTCCTCCTTTAAGACCCTCCTTAAAACCTACTTCTTTGACCAAACTTTTGGTCACTTGCCCTAATACCTCCTTCTTTGGCTCGGTGTCAATTTTTGTCTGATTACTTTCCTGTGAAGCATCCTTGGGACGTTTTACTACGTTAAAGGCGCTGTATAAATGCAAGTTACTGTTGGGCATGTCGATGGCATTTGATTTATTTTCCATCATAATTAATGTGAGTTGAGCACAGGACCAGCATTGTGCCTAGATTGCTCCGGGTGTAATTGTGGAGTGAAGGCGGTCTTAAATGCCACTTTGTACCGTGTGTCCTTCATCAGTGAAATGGTTAACGTTGTAGAGAAACCAGATGGAAATGGAAACCATATGGCACTATGATCTGTAAAACAAATTCACTTCTACTAGAGTAAATTTGTTGTCTTTTGTTGCAGACCTTCCTTGCAAACCAGCTGTTCCAGCTGTTCCCTTGTCTTTCCCATAGTTATCATGCTTCAACGCCTTCATCTGATATCAGTAGCTGTTGCCAGTAACTTCAGCAAATCCACATACTGGACTCTCGACATGCAGATTGAATAAGCACATCCTCAAAGGCAGTAATGCTGATTAGAGCTTTAGCAAGATGAAAGACAGCTCAACCAATCGCCGATGAGTTATAGGCACCATGGGAGGAAGTACGCCAGCCACAGGCATTTTTTGCTGTCTAGCAGTTATTAATGAAACATTAAGACAGAAATAACAAGTAGAATCAGTATCAGCTGAAAAAATGTACGGCTGTAATATTAGCTGCACAACGTAAGTGTTTTAAGGATTTTTTCGTAATGTTTACTATTTGCATAATCGCTTGTATCAACTTTATGAATGAAGTTTTACAGTTTGTCCAATCAGCCTTTCTGATCTGCATTCATAGGATAGGCTTCTTTGTGCTGACCAATCACAAACATTTACAGTGTGAATGCGGTTAGCCACAATTGAAGCCATTTCCTCCTAACTCTGTCACAGACCAGATGCTGTGCTTTGCGTGAATCATAGATCTAACTATGTTAATACGCTATGAGTAGCATGTAGCATTGAAATGATTATCAGTTTTGTGTAAAAGGACCATGAGCCACAAATCTATTGCAGGTTGTGCAATTGTCGTTTTGCTTTAATTATGTTCTACAGATCATTACGTGAGGTAATCTCTTTGGATTTTGTTTGTGCGGTGCAGCCGATGGTTAGCGAAAATGGAGGCACCAGGAATTTGAGCCTTGTTTTTTTGCATCTGTTAAGTAGGCCTGTCAGCCACTTTTTGGCAATATTTTGCTGCTTTTTAGAACTCAAGTTTTGGCAAATGGCAAAGGACTTGAAAGGGTTAATCTAAGAATCTTCTGTTCTGCAATGGTGGTAGTAACGCATTTTTGCTAACAATATTTGAGGTAACCATGGAAACAGTAGATTATTGTGACACACGGATCCCTTGCAATGCATAGGATTTGGTTACGCAGCGAGTTGTTCTGATCTGGAATGCACTGCCTGAAAGGATGGTGGAAGCGGATTCAATAGTAACTTTCAAAAGGGAATTGGATATATATCTGAAAAGGAAACATTTGCAGGGCTGTGGGGAAAGAGCAAGGGGAGTGGGACTAATTGGAGAGCTCTTTCACAGAGTCGGCACAGGCACGATGGGCCAAATGGCCTTCTTCTGTGCTGCATTTTTATTTGTTCATGGGATGTGGGCATTGCTGGCAAGGCCAGCATTTATTGCCCATCCCTAAGTGCCCTTGAGAAGGTGGTGGTAAGCCACCTTCTTGAACCTCAGAGGGCAGTTAAGAGTCAACCACATGTCTGTGGGTCTAGAGTTGTATATAGGCCAGACCGAGTAAGGACAGCAGATTTCCTTCCCTGAAGGACATTAGTGAACCAGATGGGTTTTTACAACAATCTGGCAGTCATCATTACTGATACTAGTTTTTAATTCCAGATTTATTTAATTGAATTTAAATTCCTCAGCTGCCTGTGGTGGGATTTCGAACTCCCATCTCTGAGATCATTAGTCCAGACCTACTGAATTACTAGCCCAGTGATATTGCCACTATGCTACCGTACCGTATCATTTTATGAAAACAGGAGTAGGCCATTCAGCCCCTTGAGCCTCTTCCAGCGTTCAATTACATCATGCTGATCTGTACCTCAAATGGGTGGTCAATGGCAGCTTGGCGAGAACAAGGGTAATAAGGCAATGGGAATGAATTCAGAAGAGGATGTGGGTGGCAAAGTCTTGAATGAGTTGGAGTTTGCGTAGGGTGGAGCTCTCTCCACACTGCTCAGAACATGGCAGTATTATTGCATCTTTAGCAGGGCTCTGTGCTAATAATCTGAATGAAGTTTGAGTTTGGTGCAATAACGAAGAGCGGACAATTGTGCAACATAACACCAGGCATTGCAAATACGTTTGTCTCATAGGTGGGCGAACAGATGTGAACAGTTAAAGACACGAACTGTGCATTTGCAGTGTGGGACAAGTAGTGCGGCAGATTAGAGTTCCAATATGTTTCATCATGGAGTAGTGGGAGCAGATTCACATTCACAATTCCCCACACATTCCTGGGGATAGACACCAGCTGCTCCTGGTTTGCTCTTGTGTAATTCCCAGTGTAAAGTTCATAGAGCAGTATATTTTCATTGTAGAGTATCAGCTACATAATTGCATAGAATCATTTATTGGGCTTACCTATAATTGAATGACAATAATAATACATTTAAAAAGCATGTACTAAATCTATTTTTTTTCTAGAAGCGGGCAGGGTCTGTTCTAAGGGTCTGTTCTACCTGACATTGCCTTGTGCAGGGAGTTTTTTCCAATCTCCTAGCCAGCATTTAATCCCTCAACTAACATCACCAATACAGATTATCTGGTCATTTATCTCATTGCTGCTTGTGGGACCTTGATGAGTGCAAATTGGCTGCAGCATTTCCCCACATTACAACAATGACTACACTTCAAAAGGTAACTCATTGGCCGTGAAGCACTTCAGGATGTCCTGAGATCATGAAAGGTGCTATAAAAATGCAAGTTCTTTCTTTCCTGGTGTATAAATCTATCTTAAAAAAATACATGCCTTTGAATTCATTACGGTCTGTTGTATTAGAAATTTGACTGGCGCAGTTTCAAAATTAGATTTCTTTTCTTTTCTGTTTAGCAGCTTTCTAACTGCCACTAAATAGCAAATTAATGTGATGGTTTTTTTTTAGAAAAGTGCCTTGGAGTATAAGAGTCAGGGCGGGAACATCAACCCATTCCACAGCATATCAGTCAGCTAGAACATGATTATATGGTACTGCAGAGAAAGCTCTTAACTTAAAAAAATTGTTGCTGGTTTGTGGGCTGTAATTGTAAGGGGAAAAGAACATTTACTCACAGATTATTTTGAGTCGTATAATGAAAAACAGTGAAACTCAAGGCTGTTTTAATGGAAGGAATCTGCAAATCAATATTTCACTTCTATGAAAGGTCTAACGAAAGGTCATTGACCTGAAACGTTGACTCTGGGCAGAATGTTGCCAATGGGGAGCTTTTGGAGGTGGGACTCCCACTTGTCGGGTTTTAGTCCCGCCTCCATCAACTTCTGGCTAACCCAAGCTATTTTCCCTTGATTGACCTTGTTAAGCCCGCTCAGTGGGCTTAACGGGCCAATTAAGGGAAAGCTGGTTACAGAGAACGTCAGCATATGACGTTTCATCTGTCAAAAATTTTTGCCAGATGAGTTGTCACCGTTTGACAGCTCTGTGAAGTTGTCAAACACTGACATTCTATGTTGTTTGATGAGTTTTTGTATTAAAAACTCATCAAACCTCTTTTGTGAGCAGAAATTAGATGGTTGTTGCATTGGAGAATGCAGCAGCCATCTGTCATCTCTGCCGGTGAGATGCGAGACTCTCCGCATCCCCAACATTTGAAGCCTGCAGGAAGAAACAAAGGTAAGTAAACATTTTCTATCACTGTCCACTCACCTCACATACTTACCTCTCCACACTTGCACCCATCACTTACCTTCACAACACACTTTTGCACCCCTCCGACCCCCGCAGACCCACTGCTCGCCTCACTGACCCTGGCGGGGTTCGCAGCCTTCGGGAAGCCCGCACTTGTGTGTGCAAAATGGGGATAATCCTCTTATCTGCCTGTTAACTACCTGTTCACAGGCAGTTAGATGGCTGTAATCCCCTTCCCGCCTCTAGGAGACGGGACCTGGCGCGGGTCGGCTAGCCACCTCCTGGGAAGATGGCACGGAGGCGGGTTGGGGTGGGATGGGCACCCGCCCCCAGATTCTGCCATTTTTCCAGCAGTCCCGCCTCCAAATCCGCCTCCCCAGGGCTGGCAAGGTCGCGCCCTCTGTTTCTCTCTCCACAGATGCTGCCTGACCTGCTGAGTATTTCCAGCATTTTCCATTTTTATTTCAGATCTCCAGCATCCGCAGTATTTTGCTTTTGTATTTCACTTCTGTTGTCTGGTCTCTTTATAACCCAGAAAGTACTGATGCCAATATTAGTGGAAAAATGAAACATGCTTATATGACATTGCTCTGTCCGCTATTTTAACACAGCTGTTAACCTATTTATTTTCAATGATTAAATGCCTCTGCTATACAAGCAGACAGTGGAATGTCATGCAAATGCATTAAGCATTTGTCTGCTAATATCGCTGACAGTAATTTCTAGGTTTATACTCTTTCATTGAATTGATTGTGAAGTAATCAAACAATAGTTTAAAGCTAACCTGCTGTCAAGGTGAAAGTTGTAGCATTGAAAGAAAGACTTGCATTTATATAGCGCCTTTCACGACCACCAGACATCTCAAAGCGCTTTACAGTCAATGAAGTACTTTTGAAGTGGAATCATTGATAATGTGGGAAACATGGCAGCCAATTTGCACACAACCAGAAATGTAACAATGACCAGAAAATCTGTTTTTGTTATGTTGGTTGAGGGATAAATATTGGTCAGGACACTAGAGATAACTCCCCTGCTCTTCTTCGAAATAGTGCCATGTGATCTTTTGGTTTAACATCTCATCCGAAAGACAGCACCTCCGACAGTACAGCACTCCCTCAGCACTGCACTGGAGTGTCAGCCTAGACTTTATGTGCTCCAGTCCCTGGAGTGAGACTTGAACCCACAACC
This sequence comes from Somniosus microcephalus, assembly GCF_052327205.1. Classification (NCBI taxonomy): domain Eukaryota; kingdom Metazoa; phylum Chordata; class Chondrichthyes; order Squaliformes; family Somniosidae; genus Somniosus; species Somniosus microcephalus. The sequence continues at coordinate 102,452,643 of NC_141001.1, forward strand.
TTCTGACTCAGAGGGGAGAGTGCTACCCACTGAGCTACAGCTGTTACCAATGATGGTGTGTTTTTCATAGACAAATTGCATCAAATTCACATTCTCTTCTTCTCTAATTATTGCCTTCTCTGCTAAACCCTTTGCAGTCCAACCAGAACTGCAGTGTTGTGCTTCTTTCTTAAACTCTCCTGCTGTGTTCAGCTAACCATTATTCACCTCCATGTTATCTTTTGAGAGTTATAAACCTTTCCTCTTAGCCCATGTGTAGCGCTGATGACTAACAAAGATAGTTGTTGCTACTTATATGGTTGTCCTGGATCTGCATTATACCTGTTTTACTCCTTAAAGAACTTGGATGGGCCTTGGAGCTTTATCCCCCTTCTCCAATTGTAAGTGGATAAACTTGAATGATGAGTGCTGGTGGGTCCATCACAGTCAAGCCTGAGTCAAGCTCGATATTTCTTATTGAAAGTTATGTTACTACATCATAAAAAACAGATTATCTGGTCATTATCACATTGCTTTTTGTTGAACCTTGCTGTGTGTAAATTGGCTGCCGCGTTTCCTACATTACAACAATGACTAATGCTTAACAACAACAGAAAACGCTGGAAAAACTCAGCAGGCCAGGCAACATCCATGGAGAGAAACAGAGCCAACGTTTCAGGTCGAAACCCTTCTTCAGAACTGAGAAAAAAGCAGGAAATGAAACAGATTAAAAAGCAAGTTTTGGGGCTGGGAAATGGGGGAGGGGATGAAAGAACAAAAGGGAAGGTCTGTGGGGGGCGAAGAGACATTAAGAGATATTCAAGGCGAGATGAGATGGTAATAGGACAGGTAAAGACACAAGGGATGGCTCTAGATGAAGTGTGAAATGCGCTGGCAGAGTGAGAGACAGCTGCCATGTGGGAGAGAGAGAGAAAGGAAAAGGCACAAACCAAAAGTGTGGATAAAAAATATATAAAAATAAAATGGGGCCGAGGTTATGATTTGAAATTGTTGAACTCGATATTGAGTCCTGAAGGCTGTAAAGTGCCTAATCGGAAGATGAGGTGCTATTCCTCGAGCTTACGCTGAGCTTCCGTGGAACGGTGTAAGAGACCGAGGACGGTGAGGTCTGAGTGGGAATGGGGCGGTGAATTGAAATGACAGGCGACCGGAAACTCGGGGTCCCCCTTACGGACTGAATGGAGGTGTTCCGCAAAGCGGTCACCCAATCTGCGTTTGGTCTCCCCAGTGCAGAGGAGACCACATCGTGAGCAGCGAATACAGTATACTAGATTGCAAGAAGTACAAGTAAATCGCTGTTTCACCTGGAAGGGGTGTTTGGGGCCCTGGACAGTGGGAAGGGGGGAGGTATATGGGCAGGTGTTGCATCTCCTGCGCTTGCATTGGAAGGTGCCGGGCGAAGGGGAAGGGGTGCTGGGGGTGATAGAGGAGTGGACTAGGGTGTCTCGGAGGGAGCGGTCCCTACAGAATGCTGAAAGGGGAGGGGAGGGGAAGATGCATTTGGTGGTGGGATCACGTTGGAGGTGGCGGAAATGGCGGAGGATGATCCGTTGAATGTGGAGGCTGGTGGGGTAAAAGGTGAGGACAAGGGGAACCCTATCATGGTTCCAGGAGGGAGGGGCAGGGGTGAGGGCAGATAGAACGGACACAGTCGAGGGCCGTGTCAACAACGGTAGAGGGGAATCCTCGGTTGAGGAAAAAGGAAGACATGTCAGAAGCACTGGTATGGAAGGTGGCATTGTCGGAGCAGATGCGGCGGAGACGGAGAAACTGGGAGAATGGAATAGAGTCCTTACAGGAGGCGGGGTGGGAGGAAGTGCAGTCCAGGTAGCTGTGGGAGTCAGTGGGCTTGTAGTGAATGTTGGTCAATAACCTATCCCCAGAGATGGAGACGGAGAAGTCGAGGAAGGGAAGAGTCGGAGATGGACCATGTGAAGGTGAGGGAAGGGTGGAAATTGGAGGCAAAGTGAATGAAATTGTCTACTTCAGGGCGAGTGCAGGAAACAGCACCGATACAGTCATCAATGTACCAGAAAAAGAGGTGAGGGAGGGGACCCGAGTAGGACTAGAACAGAGAGTGTTCCACATATCCCACGAAAAGGCAGGCATAGCTAGGACCCATGCGGGTACCCATAGCAACACCTTTAATTTGGAGGAAATGAGTGGAGTCAAAGGAAAAGTTGTTCAATGTGAGAACAAGTTCAGCCAGGCGGAGGAGGGTAGTGGTGGATGGGAACTGGTTGGGCCTCTGTTCAAGGAAGAAGCGGAGCGCCCTCAGGCCATCCTGGTGGGGGATGGAGGTATAGAGGAATTGTACGTCAATGGTGAAAAGGAGGCCGTTGGGGCCAGGAAACTGGAAACTGTTAAAGTGGTGAAGGGCGTCAGAAGAGTCGCGGATGTAGGTGGGAAGAGACTGGACAAGGGGAGAAAAGATAGAGTCAAGATAGGAAGAGATAAGCTCCGTGGGGCAAGAACAGACTGAAACGATGGGTCTACCAGGGCAGTCCTGTTTGTGGATCTTGGGAAGGAGGTAGAAGCGGGCTGTGCGGGGTTGGAGAACTATGAGGTTGGCGGCCGTGGGGGGAAGATCTCCAGAGGAGACGAGGTCAGTGACAGTCTTGGAAACGGTGGTTTGATGTTCGGTAGTGGGGTCATGGTCCAGGTGGAGGTAGGAGGAGGTGTTGGAGAGTTGGCGTTCAGCTTCCGCTAGGCAGTGAGTAATGCTTCATTGGCTGTAAAGTGCTTGGGGACGTCCTGAGGTTTTGGAGGGCACTATAGAAATGCATGTTCTTTCTTTTTGTTGAAATTGATAATGGGTGTTACCTACAATCAATAGATATTTGTGATAGTAGATTACCTGCCTGGTTACCTGCCCAGCAATGACTGGTAACAGATAAATACCTCGCCACTGATAATAGAGGCTGTATTGGTGATGAATGTTTACCTGGTAGAGTGGAAGTAGTTATTGACTAGCACCTTAAGACCCCTGGGTCACTATCACCACAATAAATAGCACTCTGGAGGAATTTGCCATTCCCCTATAGTTAGCCTATTCAATTAGTGGCTCCTCGTGTTAAAACATAGGTTAGAAGGTAAGAGGACTTGTATAATTAGACTGAAAAGTAGGCTTGTGAAGCGCATTTCCTGTTCCTAGTTTTAGAATTCCAGCCATTCAAATGAGAAAGCTGATTGGTCCCAAATTATTTTCTTACATTGCCTATAAGGATCAAATTGTACCCATTCATAGAATCAATCATAGAATGGTTACAGCACAGAAGGAGGCCATTTGGCCTATCGAGTCCCTGCCGGCTCTCTGCAAGAGCTCGTCAGCTAGTCCCACTCCCCCGCCCTTTCCCCGTAGCCCTGCAAATTCTTTTCCTTCAGATATTTTGCAACTCCCTTTTGAAAGCCAAGATTGAAACTGCTCCACCACCCTCTCAGGCAGTGCATTCCAGATCCTAACCACTCGCTGCGTAAAAAACTTTTTCCTCATGTCGCCTTTGGTTCTTCTGCCAACCACCTTATATCTGTGTCCTCTGGTTCTCAACCCTTTCACCAATGGGAACAGTTTCCCTCTATCTATTCTGTCTAGACCCCTCCTGAACCTCAGAACATTGAGTATATCCTGCATCTATCAGAATATGCACCGTTGAGCATTTGCTAACTATCAGAATTCTATGAATTAGAAAGACACATGGGTATCTGAGCCTTTTATAACCCAAAGTAAACTCCAAGTACACAGGAAGGAGGGAAGTACTCTCAGTTACATATTCCTTGTTTTGTTTCGGTGCAGCCGTCAAAGGGTTAAAGAGCTCGCGCTGCACCTTCTAAATAACATCCTGCAGGTATTTTCAAAATGATGTCGGTTCGCGATTCATACGCTTTTGATAGAAATATTCCTGTAATTTCAGAAATATAATTTTAAACTCATGTGGTAGAAGACATGCAGAAGAAATTTAGTACTCAAAGGATCAAATATATCCTGCGATTTTTACCCAGGAAATCTTTGAAATCTATCCATTAAATTTTTGTGGATTCCCAAGAGGCACCCACACATTTGGAAAAAGATGACAAAGGATTGGTACATATTCCCTCATAATCAGCTCAACCAGTTCTCCAAACACTGGCTCTGTTTCACATTGTGACTTCCTAATGAGAATATTCTTCATAAAGAAATTTGTGAGCAAAAAAGTGATTCAAATTACTGTACAATCACTTATACTATCAGGAACAAATTTGCAAATTCATTTGCATCTCAAATAGATGTTTGCATGAGGAAGAAAAGGGTTGGAATCGGATCCCAGAGAAATGGGACCTCAAAGGTTGCCTCGAATCTCTTAATGGCTCAGTGTATAAATGCACAGTAGTGTAACACTAAATGAAATCAGTCAGAAAGTCCCTGGTTCTAATATTTCCTATATTACAACAATGACTACGCTTCTAAAAAGTACTTCACTGCCTGTAAATTGCTTTGGGACGTCCTGAGGCCATGAAAGGCACTATATAAATGCAAGTCTGTCATCTTTTCTTTCTATTTGCAAGGTTACCAAGGCTGGGAACTGAATATTATGGGGTATTTGACATTTCGGAAGGATAGACAGAAAGGTAAAGGAGGTGGGATAGCTCTGTTAATAAAGGATGAGATCAGTGCAGTGGTGAGAAATGATCTTGGCTCTGAAGATCAAGATGTAGAATCAGTTTGGGTGGAGATAAGAAACAGAAAGGGAAAAAAGGTCACTGGTGGGAGTGGTCTATAGGCCCCCTGACACTAGCTACACTGTAGGACAGAGTATAAATCAAGAAATAATGGGGGCTTGTAAGAAAGGTACTGCAATAATCATGGGTGATTTTAATCTTCATATTTACTGGACAAATCAAATTGGCAATGGTAACCTTGAGGACAAGTTCATAGAGTGTATTTGTGACGGTTTCTTAGCACAATATGTTGTAGAACTGACCAGGGAACAGGCTATTTCAGATCTGGTAATGTGTAATAAGACAGGGTTAATTAATGACCTCATAGTAAAGGATCCTCTGGGGAAGAGTGATCATAACATGATAGAATTTCACATTCAATTTGAGGGTGAAAAACTTGGGTCTGAAACTAGTGTCTTAAACTTAAATAAAGGCAATTACAAAGGTATGAAGACAGAGTTGGCAAAAGTGGACTTGGAAAATAGATTAAATGGTAAGACGGTAGATAAGCAAAGATTAGTGGTAGGCCAGAAGATTGGGAAATTTTTAGAAACCAGCAAAGGATGACTAAAAACAATTATAAAGAGGGAGAAAATAGATTATGAGAGTAAACTAGCAAGAAATGTAAAAAATAAACAGTAAGAGCTTCTACAACTATATAAAAAGGAAGAAAGTAGCTCAAGTAAACATTGGTCCCTTAGAGGATGGGACTGGGGAATTAATAATGGGAAACAAGGAAATGTCAGAGACATTGAACAAATATTTTGTATCTGTCTTCATGGTAGAAGACACTAAAAGCATCCCAATAATAGTAGATAATCAAGGGGCAAAGGGGAGGGAGGAACTTAAAACAATCACTATCACTAAGGAAAATGTACTAGGTAAACTAATGGGACTAAAGGCTGACAAGTCCACTGGACCCGATGGCCTGCATCCTAGGGCCTTAAAAGAGGTAACTGGAGTGATAGTGGATGCGTTGATTGTGATCTTCCAAAATTCCCTAGATTCTGGAAAGGTCCCAGCAGATTGGAAAACCGCAAATGTAACGCCCCTATTCAAAAAAGGAGGGAGACAGAAAGTAGGAAACTATAGGCCGGTTAGCCTAACATCTGTCATTGAGAAAATGCTGGAATCCATTATTAAGGGAGCAGTAGCAGGACATTTAGAAAATCATAATACAATCAAGCAGAGTCAACATGGTTTTATGAAAGAGAAATCGTGTTTGACAAATTTATTATAGTTCTTTGAGGATGTACCAAGCAGGGTGGATCAAGGGGAACCAGTAGATGTAGTGTATTTGGATTTCCAAAAGGCATTCAATAAGGTGCCACATAAAAGGTTACTGCACAAGATAAGAACTCACTGTGTTGGGGGTAATATATTAGCATGGATAGAGAATTGGCTAACTAACAGAAAACAGAGAGTCGGGATAAATGGATCATTTTCAGGTTGGCAAACTGTAACTAGCGGGGTGCCAAAGGGATCAGTGCTGGGGCCTCAACTATTTACAATCTATATGAATGACTTGGATGAAGCAACCGAATGTACTGTAGCCAAATTTGCTGATGATACAAAGATAGGTGGGAAAGCAAGTTGTGAGCAGGACACAAAGAGCCTGCAAAGGGATATAGATAGGCTAACTGAGTGGGCAAAAATTTGGCAGATGCAGTATAATATGGAAAAATGTGAGGTTATCTACTTTGGTAGGAAGAATAGAAAAGCAAATTATATTTAAATGGAGAGAGACTACAGAATGCTGCGGTACAGAAGGATCTAGGTGTCCTCGTACATAAAACACAAAGGCCTAGAAATTCATTGACGCCACTTTTGGGGCGCTAAAGTGGGGCGTCCGCTAAAGTTTGCGGCCGCCGCCAAATCGATGCCACTTCTCTGATATTCATTAGCTTCGCCCTAGGAGTTCGGGCGAGCGCTAAAACTGCTGCTGGACGCCTCTCTTTGGGCGCTAAGCCGGAGGTGGTGATCGATAGCGCCGAGGCCGGGCGCAGCGCAGGTGCGGCCATCTCGTGACTGACAGCAGACACCCTGGTGCCGGCCAGCTCTTAAGGGGGAAGGGTTGACTGTGTCTGCTGCCACGCCCTGGATAGTGGAGCCCTCCAGCTAGGCCTGAACACTGCTGCTGGACCCAAATAGCGCCTGAAGACATGGAGAAGACCCGTGAACGTGCGCAGCGCTTCTCAGAGTGTGATCTGAGTGTGCTCATTGCTGCTGTGGAGAAGAGGCGCCATGTTTTGTACCCAGACAATGGCAAGAAGGCGACGGTCCGCGTCTACAGGAGAGCCTGGAGGCATGTCGCCACCAAGCTGTCAGCCAACAGTGACGTCCCCAGGAGCGGTGCCCAATGCCGCAAAAAGATAAATGACCTCACACGCATTGTCAGGGTGAGTACCCTTTCCAGTGACCTCCTCATCCTTGCATGTGCACCTCGCCTTATGGGCAAAGGGACCTGAAAGCTCTAATGGCCAGCCTTCATCCAGCAGCTATGGGACAGGCATGAGCATCAATTGCACATTCTGCACTTAACACACTGGCCAAGCTATTCCACCATGGGAGGCAGTGCACACCAGATCATGGCGACACACTGGCCAAGCTATTCCACCATGGGAGGCAATGCACACAAGATCACGGCGACACACTGTACTTAGAGGCCGTCCTTTCTCTTGCAGGCCAAGCTGGCGAATAATCGCAAGAGCCGGACTGCGACCGGGGGAGGCCGACCCCATATCCAGCCACTCACCGACCTGCAACATCGCGTGGAGCGCCTCATGGGTGGCCGGGTGATTGGGCCCGTTGCATGTGGAGATGCCGACCCTGTTCTGGGCAGCAATGGTAAGGACATCACCTTTTGTTTGCACCTCTCTCGTCCCACTTGCGCATCAGATCTACATCCTTTGCCACTGTCCGACCAATGCGCTGAATGCCACCACTCATGCATCCCGCACTGACACCCTCTCCTCACTCTAAAGCTACTCTTGTGTCTTCCTGCTTTCAGATGGTGAAGAGGAGGTCCCTGAACTTGCCAGTGACAGACCCTCCGAAGAGGAGCAGGAGGAGGAGCAAGAGGAAGGCGGCCCATCAGGGGAACCTTCAGCCACAGCCACCCAGGCCAATGTAGGGGACACGTCTTCCCTGGAGGGCAGCGTGGCGGAAGTGTCGAAGGGGAGGGGAGCTCCTGGGACCTGCGGGCTGCAGAAAGGCGGGAGGGGGGTGGAAGCTCGGCGGCCTTCTCCCCAGAGGGGGGAAGCGTCGGAGGGGAGTCCAATTGCTGGTCCCAGCAGCCTCCAGCAACGCAGGAAGGGTCGGCCAGCTCGGCGGCCTTCTCCCCAGAGGGAGAGTCCGGCCTCCAGTCAGGAGATGCTCTTCGCCGAGGAGATGGAACGCCTCGAAGACTTGTCCGCGGACTCGGAGCGCCGGCACACGGAGCTCATGGCAGCAGTGGCACGGTTGCCTGAGTCCATCGATTCCCTCTCTCGGAGTGTGGCCGAGTTCGGGCCCTCAGAGGCCACCAGTCGGGCGGAATACCGGGCAGATCAGGCAGCGAGTCGGGCGGAATTCGGGGCAGCTCTGTCAGCGACTGGCCAGGTGATCAGTGGTGCCGTCCAGTCACTGGCTGCTCTGATGCGGTCAGTGAACAGGTCAACACGGGCACTCACTGCTGCCACACTCGCTGTGTCAGCCAGGCATCGCCAGGGCACCCGGCGCACTGCAGCAGCACAGCGGTCTGTCCCTCGGCAGATTGGTGCGCATGCTGCAGTGCTGGCCCGGGTGAGTGCCAGTGTCTCAGGCGACCAGCGAGCGCCTGCCATCCGCCAGCTTGCTGCCATTCCTCCAGCCACCACTGCCAGTCCCCCAGTGGAGCTGCCAGGAGCTGCTGCAGCGACTGATGCTGGCCAGCCACAGCTGCAGCAATCAACAGCCGCCCGCTCGACGGCCAGACCTCGACTAGTCCGACCCCCAAGGGCATCTGCCGTCATGACATGTGCCCCTCAGGAGCCTGCCCCCAGCCTTGCAGCAGCCAATGGCCTTACTTTGAGGCGGAGCAGCAGGGCGGGCAGGGGCCACCCAAAGATGGCCAAGGCATCGCCCTAGCGGGCCAAATAGTCGAATGTGTGGCCATTTGTGTTTGTTTCTTGAGGCCGAGAATTAGATGTTTGTTTTTTGAAGGCCGATGATGTGATGTTTGTTTTGGACGAAGGCCGAGAATGACGGCCATTTTAGTTGCCCTATTTTGTAAATCCTCTCCAGGTTGTGGGAGCGAGTAATGTGTTTGAGTGTTTTTTGGGGGTTTCGTCTGTTTTTGGTTTTCATGTGGGAAGGGCCCAGAGTTTGTACAATAAACCATTTTATTTATTCACATTGCCCATGTTTGATCTTTGAAGTGTTTGTTGCCTTAACCGGCTGAAGGCTTGCGGAGCGGCTGCAATCATGTTCTATCATTGCCACAAGCCATTCCCTGACAGGGGGCCTAGAAGTGACGTTCAATAAGCCGCCGACGGGCGGCCCTTGGACCTTGTGCCTCCCTCCTGGGCTGGTACTCCTCGTCCTCGTCGTCCTCATGCTCCTCCTGCTCCTCCTCCTGAGGTGGTGGTCCAACGTGAGGTGGCAGTGCCTGAGTCCTGCGGATAGCCAGGTTGTGCAGCATGCAGCAAACAACGACGAATTGGGAGACTCGATCCTGCGAATACTGGAGGGCTCCCCCGGAGCGATCGAGACAGCGGAACCGTTGCTTGAGCACGCCGATTGTTTGTTCTATGAGGTTCCTCGTCGCTTGATGGCTCTCGTTGTATGCCTCTTCAGCAGGGGTCGTGGGCGCGCGGAGCGGGGTCATGAGACAGGTACACAAAGGATAGCCTTTGTCCCCGATAAGCCATCCTCTTGGGGGAGGCTGTGCCTGGAACATGTCAGCCACAGTTGTCTGTCGCAGGATAAAGGCATCGTGGCTGCTGCCTGGAAAGCGGGCATTGACAGCTAGGATGCGCTGCCTGTGGTCACACACCAGCTGTACATTGAGGGAATGGTAGCCCTTCCGGTTGCGGTAATCCTCGGCATGCTCAAGAGGTGCCCGCAAAGCCACATGCGTGCAGCCAATGGCGCCCTGCACCATGGGGAAGCCCGCTATTCTTGCAAACCCCACTGCATGCTGCTGCTGCTTGTCCAGGGTCATGGGGAAGGAGATGAATTGATGTCTCCTTCTGAAAAGGGCTTCGGTCACCTGGCGGATGCAGCAATGCACGGCGAACTGGGAGATGTTAGCGATGTCCCCAGTAGCGGATTGGAAGGAGCCGGTGGCATAGAAGTTGACAGCCACCGTCACCTTCACTGCCACCGACAGAGACGTCCTGCGCATCAGCTGTGGCTGCAGATCTCTCTGAAGCAGCCGGCAGATGTCTGCAACCACCTCCCTTCGGAATCGCAGCCTCCTAACACACTGTGCGGCAGACATGGTCAGATAGGAGGTCTGCTGGCGGTATACCCTGCGTGGGTAAGGCCTCAGTTGGCGACGCCTGTTGCCCCCTCTGCGTCTAGCCAGGGCTGCCACTCTCTCACGGCGTCTGTAAGCCCTTCTGGCATAAGGCTGAAATTCAGCGTTGCCACCCAATGCAGCCCCCATTATATGCTGGCAAACACTGAGCTCTGAATGAAGGCTAGGATAATTTGTAAGCTCTGGCCTGAGCCAAAAATACCTGTCCAAGTGTTGGTCCAAACCAGTAAACCCTCCTCCTTGGTCTCTGTCCAAAAAACCGTTGCACAAGAGTGAATGCTGCAAAATGGCTGGCCTTTATACTGCTGGGTAAGTGCCCTTTAATTAGCGCTCCCCGCGGCCCGGCTGGGCTGTGTACTGTTCCACTTCACAGTCGCTCGGGCCGCCCGGCGCACAATGGGCTGGCGCAAGTGAAGTTCCGGTTCGGGGCGCACAAAAGGCGTTGCACTAGCAAATGACGTCATGATGTGCGCGCGCAGCAGGGCGCGCGCTAAGACTTTGCGCCGGCGCTAAATGTGTACTGAAGTTGGGGCGAGGCGCAGATCGCGCTGCGCCCGGCCGCTAAGCGCCTAGCGCTCGAAATCTACTCCTCCTAAGGCGCTAACGGCTGCCGCGCCCAACTGAATTTCTAGGCCAAAAAGTTAGCATGCATGTAATTAGGAAGGCAAATGGAATGTTGGCCTTTATTGCTAGGGGGATGGAGTATAAAAGTAGGGAAGTCTTGCTACAACTGTACAGGGCATTGGTGAGACCACACCTGGAGTACTGCGTACAGTTTTGGTCACCTTATTTAAGGAGGGATATACTTGCATTGGAGGGTGTTCAGCGAAGGTTGACTGGGTTGATTCCTGAGATGAAAGGGTTGTCTTACTCGAGGGGCCGAATGGCCTACTCCTGCTCCTATTTTGTGTGTTCATGTGTATTTGTCTCTGCTGTGTTAACTGAACGTAACCGGGGGGTCAGCTGGACAGCTATAATTGGTCTCAGCACCTTTGGGCTTGGTAGGGAGACAATCGGGTCGGATTCCTGGTGTCGATCGTGGAACCTTTTCTTCTGTGTTCTACGTTCATTGAATCATAGAATCATACAGCACAGAAGGAGGCCATTCAGCCTATCATGCCTATGCCGGCACATTGTGCGGTGTGTTCACCCACTAGGTCATTGGGAGGAGTTGAGTGGGGACACATTTTAAGGTCAGCTGAAGATTTGCGAGTGACCACTTGACGCCTGAAGCATTACGGTATTCAAAAAAAAAATCTTTTACATAGAATTACATAAAGCACAGAAACTGGCCATTCGGCCCATCTGGTCTGTGCTGGTATTTATGCTCCACACGAGCCTCCTCCAACTTTAACTTGAATTTGCAAAAAAATATTGTCTTAGTTTGAATGGGTATTTAAAATGGTTTCTGCTGACTGGATCCCCTTTTAAGTCACCTTTTATTAATAGTGACAATGTGTTGGTGAATACGGCACTTTATGGATGGCTGAGTAAAGGTGATGTGTTACATTATTACAGTATGAAACCCTGATGTTTCAGCTAGATTTCTATACCCATGGGTGCATCTTCCTTACGTTGTATAGGGAGGAAATTGGGTTACAAATGCTGAGCTACCCTTACATTTCTGGTTCAGGCAGATTACTACTGTTTCCCTTGGCTGGAGAGTCTAGAACTAGGGGGCATAGTCTCAGGATAAGGGGTCGGCCATTTAGAACTGAGATGAGAAGAAATTTCTTCACTCAGAGGGTTGTGAATCTTTGGAATTCTCTACCCCAGAGGGCAGTGGATGCTCAGTCATTGAGTATATTCAAGGCTGAGCTCGATAGATTTTTGGGCTCTAGGGGAATCAAGGGATTTGGGGATTGTGCGGGAAAGTGGCGTTCAGGTCAAAGATCAGCCCTGGTCTTAATGAATGGCGGAGCAGGCTCAAGGGGCCGTATGGCCTACTCCTACTCCTATTTCTTATGTTCATACTACAATATGCTGCCCTCCCTTCCCAAGCCACCGACCCCATCCCTCTCCCTGGCCACTGTCTGAGGCTGAAGATGACTGTTTGCAACCTTGGCGTTCTTTCTGACCCTGAGCTGAGCTTCTGACTGCATATCCATTTCATCACCAAGACTGCCTAATTCCACCTCTGGGACATCGCCCATCTCCGCCCCTGTCTCAGCCCATCTGCTGCTGGATCACTCATCTATACAGTTGTTACCTCTCGACTCGACTATTCGAACGCTCTCCTGGCCGACATCCCACCTGGCACCAACATTCCCACTAAGCTGCGCGGCCATGCGGCCACACAGCTGTCTGGAGGTCCCACATGGAACTGGCTTTTCAAATGGGAGATTTTGCGCATGCAAGAAATTTTGAATGGGCTGCGCAGCCCATTAAAGGGACCGCAACGGCCCCCCCCCCGCAAAAAAATTGCACCCTTCGTAAACTTGAGCTCATCCAAAACTCTGCTGCCCATGTCCTAACTCGCACCGAGTCCCATTCGCCCATCACCCCTGTGCTCGCTGACCTACATTGGCTCCCGCTCCGACAATGCCGCGGGATATTTTACTATGTTAAAGGTGCTTTAGAAATGCAAGTTCGTGTTGTTGTTGCACAGTTATCACGTCAATGCCATGTTATCTAGTCATGGATGGTATTCTAAACAAGAACAACAATTTTTTGGAAGGAAGCCTCCTGGATTGTCAATTTCTCTTTAAAATGTTAATTGGCCTGATGTGTATTTCCAGCATCTTCTTTCCTTTATTTCAGATTTCCAACACTCCTGGTTTTTCTTTAAATCTCATCGATTATTTCAGTTCTGCTTTTGTTTTTGTGCGGATGTTTCTTTTTTGCAGTAGATCTTTGGCTCAACTGTAAAGCTCCATCAATTTGGGTAGATCTGGTTAGTTCCTGCTATATAACCACAGGAAGTCTCCATAGGAAATAGTGCATCTTTTTCATAAATAAGTGCAACTAAATCTTGTGTTTTGGCCTTTCTACTTCATGCATGTGGCTTGGTCGCTTTCGAAAATATGCGTCTTATTTTTGTTTTCCAGTTGTTACCATCATCCTCAGTTAACACAGGCATTTCCTGAGCAATGCAAGTTCTCATGATTCATTGCAGAAATCTTGGCACCTGCCCATTAAGAAGGGCCAACTCTCTGAATGTGCTCTACAGACAGGGAGTCTTGCCCACTTGGGATATGGACATCGCTAGCAAGGCCAGCATCCCTAGTTGCCCTTGAGAAGGTGGTGGTGGGCCTTCTTCTTGAACCGCCAGTCCGTGTGATGACGGTACTCCCACAGTGCTGTTAGGTAGGGATTTCCAGGACTTTGACCCAGCGATGATGAAGGGACGATATATGTCAGGATGGTCTGTGAGTGGAACTGGAGGTGATCCTGTTCCCATGCATCTGCTGCCCTATTCCTTCAAGGTAGTAGAGGTTGTGGGTTTTGGAAGTGCTGCTGAACAAGGCACAAGCAAGGAGTGTGATGGAATACTCTCCACTTGCCTGGATGAGTGCAGCTCCAACAACACTCAAGAAGCTCAACACCATCCAGGACAAAGCAGCCCGCTTGATTGGCACCCCATCCACCACCTTAAACATTCACTCCCTCAACCTACCCTGTAGATAGTACACACTGCAGCCATGGTGTGCCAGTAGTGGAGGGAGTGGATGTGGGAAAGGCTTCGTCTTGGTGTATCGTCACTGATGGTTTTGTGCAGATTATAGATCCATTGTTATCCCTAATATTGCTAATGGGCTGTCTGCATTTGATCCTTTTTGGTGTAGGGTTTAGTTTGAATTATTTCACCTTGACAGTGTTACAAGGTTGTTGAAGTGGTCACATTTCCTGGGAGTTTAAAGATTAGATTGGGCTGTGGAAATAGCTCATTCTGGACCTCCAAAGCTGAATGCTAAAAAAAAATGGAATTCTCTACATAAGGTATATGTTACTCTTGAGATTGTGTAATGTTGTATAATCGATATCATGTGTACTGTCCAAATCCCCTTTGATAAGTGTAAAACCTAGGAATATGCCAACCATGTGAATTTGCCAAGTTCCATGTCAAAGTCATAGGGCTAGATTTTCAGTATAGACAGTTTTGGGGCGCTAACCTTAGCGCCCGCCCGAAGTTAGCGCCCGCCCCAAAGTAGCGCCCCGTTGCCGGAAATTCAGTGGCTTCGCCCTAAGAGAGTGGTGGAGCGCTAAAAGAGGCGTTCCACTCCTACCTTTAGGCGCTAAGCCGGCGGTCCAGAGGGATAGCGCCCAGGCGGGGCGCAGCACGGGTGCGGTCATTTTTGCACTGACAGCAGACCCCGTGGTGCCGACCAGCTCTTAAAGGGGGAAGGGACGAATTGGTCTGCTGCCACGCCCTGCACACTGCAGCCTTGCAAAGAGGCCTCAACACTGCTGCTCAGCCCCAGGGAGTCATGGCAACGCCAGAGAAGGCCCGTCAGCGTGCCCTGCGCTTCTCAGAGGGTGATCTGGACATAATGGTCACAGCTCTGGAGGTGAGGCGCAAGATCTTGTTTCCAGAGAGTGGGAGGAATCCAACCCACCATGACTACACCAAAGCCTGGAAGCAGATCGCCCAGAGGGTGACGTTCACCGGCGAGGCCCCCAGGACCCACAAACAATGCCGTAAGAAATGCAACGATCTGACCAGGATTGTGAAGGTGAGTAGCCTTTCCAGTCTCCTCCTCATTCTTGCATGTACACCTGACATGATGGGCAAAGGGACCTGAAAGTCCTATTGGCCAGCCCTCAGCCAGCAGCATTGGGACAGTCATGAGCATCAAATGGCCATTCGGCACTCTACACTTTGGCCAAGCTATTCCACCATGGGAGGCAGTGCACAGTACATCAGGGCTTCACTCTGTCCAAGCTATTCCACCATGGGAGGCAGTGCACACTACATCAGGGCTTCACTCTGTCCAAGCTATTCCACCATGGGAGGCAGTGCACACTACATCAGGGCTTCACTCTGTCCAAGCTATTCCACCATGGGAGGCAGTGCACAGTACATCAGGGCTTCACTCTGTCCAAGCTATTCCACCATGGGAGGCAGTGCACACTACATCAGGGCTTCACTCTGTCCAAGCTATTCCACCATGGGAGGCAGTGCACAGTACATCAGGGCTTCACTCTGTCCAAGCTATTCCACCATGGGAAGCAGTGCACACTACATCAGGGCTTCACTCTGTCCAAGCTATTCCACCATGGGAGGCAGTGCACACTACATCAGGGCTTCACTCTGTCCAAGCTATTCCACCATGGGAGGCAGTGCACACTACATCAGGGCTTCACTGCGCACTTACAGCCCGTCCTTTCTCTTGCAGGCTAAAGTAGCGTTTAATCGCCAGGCCCGTGCCAGGGGTGGCCGCGCCAAGCTGCAGAAGCTCACTCGGCTGGAGGAGCGCGTGTGTGTGCTCATGGGAGCCCGTGTGATTGTCCCCACAGCGTGCGGTGTATCCGACCCTCCACCGCCCGGCAATGGTAAGGACCTCGCCTTTTGGCCTTCTCGCGTCGCACAGGCCCATCCGAGCTACCTCCTTTGCCACTGTCCCACCAATGCGCTGAATCCCACCAGTCCTAACTCCCTCGCTGACGCCGTCTCCTCACTCTGAAGCTACTCTTGTGCATTCCTGCTTTCAGCTGGTGACGACCAGGACCCTGAAGCTGCCAGTGACAGCACCTCCGACCAGGAGGAGGAGGAGGAGCAAGCCGGACCTTCGGGGGAACAGTCACGTCCCGCAGGAGAGGAGGAAATGCTTGACACCTCCTCACTGGACGAGTGCCTGGAGGAACTGTCGCAGGGCAATGCAGCTTCTGGGACCAGTGGCGTCCAGCCACCCAGCAGCCGTGCGCGTGGCCCGCGGCCTTCCCCCCAAAGGGGGGAAGGATCAGAGGGGAGTGCTGCTGCTCGGCACACTCGCCGTCACCAACGCGGCAAGGGTCCCCTAGTTCGGCCCCCTCCTCCCCAGCGGGAGAGTCGCGACTCCAGTCCGGACACCTTCACTTCGGAGGAGGTGCGGAAGCTGGATAAGATGGCCGACGACTCGGACCGGCGCCACACGGAGCTCATGAGCGTGGTGGGGCGCATGCCTGAGGCCATCGAGTCGCTGGCGACCAGTGTGCGCGAGTTCGGGGCAGCAACTGCCGCGAGTGGCCGCATGCTGACTGATGCCGTCAAGACCCTGGCGGATGTGATGCGCGCGCACACCAGGACCACAGGGCCACTCACTGCTGCCACACGCGCTGTCTCAGGCAGGCATCGCCAGGGCAGGCGCCGCGCTGCACCATCCCAGCAAGCCGCCCGTCGGCTGATTGCTGCGGATCCTGCAGTGCGGGCCCGGCCGAGTGCCACCGCGCCACAGCACCAGCCAGCGCATCCCAGACGCCAGCTGGCCCACATTGCGCCATCCGTCGCCGCCATTCCCCCTCTGGGGCGTCAAGGGCAAGCGGCTGCAGCTGATGGTGGCCAGGCTCAGGTGCGCCACTCAGCAGACGGCCCCTCGAGGCCCAAACGCCGTGTAGGCCGCCCCCCAGCGGCATCTGGCGGAAGGGCATCTGAGCCTCAGGCGCCTTCCCCCAGCCTCGCAGCAGCCACTGGGCAGAGCTTGTGAAGGAGCAGCAGGCCGGGCAGGGGAGGCAAAATGCTGGCCAAGGTCTCGCCCTCGCGGGCCACTCAGTAGAGGGTGTGGGCAGCTTTCCTTTAATATGGCGGTGGCCATCTTTATTTTGCCCATGGTTGTGCTTTTGGAGGGCTTATTTTTTGCGTTAGGCCGACGTTGAGGCCCGGTTTGAATAAAGGTGGAGTGGCTCCTCCCCAGTTTGTGGGAGTGAGTCGTTTGTTGGGCTTTTTGTGGGGCCCGTTTATTGTTTTTGGGGATTCATGTGGGAAGGGCTTTTCATTTTTGTGAAATAAAAAATTATCTTTATTCATGCAGTCTCCATGGTTGTTCTTCTTAGTGTTTGTTGGCTTCGCCGGCTGAGGGCTTGCGGAGCGGCTGCATTCATCTTCCCTCATGGCCCCTGGCCATTCCCTGACAGGGGGCTTAGAAGTACCGTGTAATAAGGTGGCGTCGTGCGGCCCTTGGCCCTGGTCGCTCCCTCCTGGGAATGTACTCCTGCTCCTCCTCCTCCTCCTCCTCCTCCTCCTCATGCTCCTCCTGCTCCTCCTCCTGAGGTGCTGGTCCAACGTCAGGTGGCAGTGCCTGAGTCCTGCGGATAGCCAGGTTGTGTAGCATGCAGCAAACCATCACAAATTGGGAGACCCGGTCCGGCGAATACTGGAGAGCTCCTCCGGAGCGATCAAGGCAGCGGAACCGCTGCTTGAGGACCCCAATAGTTAGCTCGATGATGTTGCGGGTGGTTTGATGGCTCTCGTTGTAGGCCTCTTCAGCAGCGGTCCTGGGCGCGCGGAGCGGGGTCATGAGCCAGGTGCACAAAGGATAGCCTTTGTCCCCGATGAGCCATCCTCTTGGGGGAGGCTGTGCCTGGAACATGTCATGCACAGTACTCTGCCGCAGGATAAAGGCATCGTGGCTGCTGCCTGGGAAGCTGGCATTGACTGCCATGATGCGCTGCTTGTGGTCACATACCAGCTGCACATTCAGAGAATGGTAGCCCTTCCTGTTGCGATACTGCTCGCCATGCTCCAGAGGGGCCCGCAAAGCCACATGCGTACAGTCAATGGCGCCCTGCACCAAGGGGAATTCCCCGAGTCTGGCAAATCCCAATGCGCGCTGATGCTGGCTCTCGAGGGCCATGGGGAAGGAGATGAATTGGCTTCTCCTTCTGAACAGTGCTTCGGTCACGTGGCGGATGCAGCGATGCGCGCCATACTGGGAGATGTTTGCTATGTCCCCAGCAGCGTATTGGAAGGAGCCGGTGGCATAGAAGTTCAATGCCACCGTCACCTTCACTTCCACCGACAGAGATGTCCTGCACCTGAGCTTTGGCTGCAGATCTCGGCGAAGCAGGTGGCAGATCTCTGCAATCACCTCCTTTCGGAATCGGAGCCTTCTAACACATCGCGCGGCACTCATGTTTAGGTAGGAGCGCTGCTGGCGGTATAGCCTGACTGGGTAAGGCCTACGTGGCCGACGCCTGTAGCCCCCTCTGCCTCTAGCCAGGGCTGCCCCTCTCACAATGCGTCTGCGAGCCCTACGGACATGGCGCTGCAGCTGCGCGTTGGCACCCCATGCAGCCCCCATCAAATCCTGGCAAACAGTCTAATTTCCAAATGGCCACTTGCAGCGCTATTGCCTGAGTCCAAAAATACCTGGCTCTTGCTGCTTGAAACCAGTTAGCTATCCTCCTTGTTGTGTCTCCAGAAATGCGTTGCACAAGACTGTTTTCTGAAAAAAGGATGGCCTTTATACTGGAGAGGACGTTCCCTTTAATTAGCGCCCCCCGGGGCCCGCGCTGGTTGTGTTGCGTTCCTTTTTCCAAACGCTCCGGCCGCCCGCCGCACAATGGGGCGGTCCGACTGAAGTTTGCAATCGGGGCGGCCAAAGGGCGTTGCACGAGGATGTGACGTCATTTTCTGCGCGCGCATCCGGGCGGGCGCTAAACTTTGCGCCGGCGCTAACGGGCAACTTAATTTGGGGCGGGGCGCAAACTGCGCTGCGCCCAGGCGCCACACGCATAGCGCCCGGAAATCACTTCTCTTAAGGCGCTAACTGCTGGCGCAAGCGACTGAAAATCTAGCCCATAGAGTCATAGAGTCATAGAGTTATACAGCACGGATAGAGGCCCTTCGGCCCATCGTGTCCGCGCCGGCCATCAAGCCCTGTCTAATCTAATCCCATATTCCAGCATTTGGTCCGTAGCCTTGTATGCTGTGGCATTTCAAGTGCTCATCCAAATGCTTCTTAAATGTTGTGAGGGTTCCTGCCTCCACAACCCTTTCAGGCAGTGAGTTCCAGACTCCAACCACCCTCTGGGTGAAAAAGTTCTTTCTCAAATCCCCTCTAAACCTCCCGCCCTTTACCTTGGATCTATGCCCCCTAGTTATTGACCCCTCTACTAAGGGAAAAAGCTCCTCAGCATCCATCCTATCTATGCCCCTCATAATTTTGTACACCTCAATCATGTCCCCCCTCAGCCTCCTCTGCTCCAAGGAAAACAAACCCAATCTGCCCAGTCTCTCTTCATAGCTGAAGCGCTCCAGCCCTGGTAACATCCTGGTGAACCTCCTCTGCACCCTCTCCAACGCGATCACATCCTTCCTGTAGTGTGGCGACCAGAACTGCACACAGTATTCCAGCTGTGGCCTAACCAGTGTTTTATACAGCTCCATCATAACCTCCTTGCTCTTATATTCAATGCCTCGGCTAATGAAGGCAAGTATCCCATATGCCTTTTTTACCACCTTATCCACCTGTTCCGCCGCCTTCAGGGATCTGTGTACTTGCACACCCAGATCCCTCTGACCCTCCGTCTTGCCTAGGGTCTTACCATTCATTGTGTATTCCCTTGCCTTGTTAGTCCCCCCAAAGTGCATCACCTCGCACTTTTCCGGGTTAAATTCCATTTGCCACTGTTCCGCCCATCTGACCAACCCACCTATATCGTCCTGCAGACTGAGGCTACCCTCCTCGCTATTTACCACCCTACCAATTTTTGTATCATCCGTGAACTTACTGATCATACCTTTTACATTCATATCCAAGTCATTAATGTAGACCACAAACAGCAAGGGACCCAGCACCGATCCCTGTGGTACCCCACTGGCCACAGGCTTCCAGTCACAAAAACAACCTTCGACCATCACCCTCTGCCTTCTGCCACTAAGCCAGTTTTGTATCCAATGTGCCAAGGCACCCTGGATTCCATGGGCTCTTACCTTCTTGACCAGTCTCCTGTGCGGGACTTTATCGAAGGCCTTACTGAAATCCATGTATACCACATCCACTGCGTTACCCTCATCCACACACCTAGTCAACCCCTCAAAAAATTCAATCAAATTAGTCAGACATGATCTTCCCTTGACAAAGCCATGTTGACTATCCCTGATTAATCCTTGCCTCTCCAAGTGGAGACATATTTTATCCCTCAGAATTTTTTCCAATAATTTTCCTACCACTGATGTTAGGCTCACTGGCCTGTAGTTCCCCGGTTTTTCCCTACTTCCCTTCTTGAATAATGGTACTACATTAGCGGTTCTCCAGTCCTCTGGCACATCCCCTGTGGCCAGAGAGGTCCTGAATATATGTGTTAGAGCCCCCGCAATCTCTTCCTTTGCCTCACACAGCAGCCTGGGATACATTTCATCCGGGCCTGGGGATTTATCCATTTTTAGGCCAGCTAAAACCGCCAATACCTCCTCCCTATCGATGTTAATATGTTCGAGCATATCACAGTCCCCCCGCCCTATTTCTATGTCTACATCGTCCTTCTCCATAGTGAAAACAGATGCAAAAAATTCATTTAGAACCCCTCCTACATCTTCCGGCTCCACACACAGATTGCCACTTTTGTCCCTAATGGGCCCTATTTTTTCCCTAGTTATCCTCTTACCCTTAATATACTTATAAAACATCTTAGGATTTTCCTTTATTTTGCTCGCCAGTGTTATTTCATGGCCCCTCCTTGATCTCCTAATTTCTTTTTTAAGTATCCCCCTGCACTTTTTGTACTCCTCTAGGGCTTCCTCCGTCTTTAGCCTTTTGTATCTGCCAAAAGCCCTCCTTTTTTTCCTAATCCATTCTCGTATATCCCCTGACATCCAAGGTTCCCTGTGGTTTTTGGAACCACCCTTGACCTTTACGGGAACATGTTGCCATTGTATGATCTCAATCTCCCTTCTGAAAGTGTTTAGGTTATTTATGGATTGACTGATAAAATTTCCTCACAGCCTGAACTGTTCATGGTGGAAGGAATAGTCTTACTGACAAAACCAACTGTCCCACTAATATTTAATGCCTTGAGGTGTTAAAGAGCAATCCTAGATCAAGAGAAATGAGTTGTCTGGTCATCTTCATTGATGAAGGTTTTTCTTGTCTCATGTATCAGTGCTGTCCATGAGAAACATTGGAATACACCATTATCCCACTTGGGAAGGAGCTCTTATAAATCAGTTGAGACTGTCCTGTTCTTCACAGTCATGCTGGTGTCTCTGAGCAATGTAAGTCCGATGGGACATTTGCTCTGAGGATTCCACCAATGCTGCTGGAAGATGTACAACAGTGATCACCAGAGACAAAAGGGAAAGAGGAAATCAGGAACATAGACACATGAGTTTCGAAATTGCGTTTCCCCTTTTCCCTAACTGCTCTGATGCAGTCTGATGTTCTAATGTAGGTTGCCATCTAGGTGTCAGCTTGGCTCATTTGGTAGTACTCATATCTCTAAGTAATAAGGGAGTCAGTTCAAACTCCACCTCAGGATTTGAGCAGGTGCTGCACTGATGGAATACTGCATTGTTGAAGGTGCTGTCCTTCGGATGAGATAGTAAACGATAAGGTTCTATCTGCTTTCTCAAGTGGATATTAAAGAACAAAAAAAACCAGAGAGGTGTCCTAGTCAACATTCTCATGGTACTATTCTCCTCGGTGTCCTGGCCAATATTTATCCCTCAACCAACATCACTAAAACAGACCATCTGGTTGCATTGCATTGATGCTGTGCGCCACTTGGCTGCCATATTTCGTACATAACAACAACAACTTGCATTTGTATAGTGCCTTTAGCGCACTAAAATATCCAAGGAGCTTCACAGGAGCGTTATCAAAAGAAATTTGACACCGAGCCACATAAGGAGATATTAAGGCAGGTCAAGCTTGGTCGAAGAGGTAGATTTTAAGAAGGAAAGAGAGGTAGAGAGGTGGCGAGGTTTAGGGAGGAATCCCAGAGCTTAGGGCCTAGGCAGCTGAAGGCACGCCAATGGTGGAACGATTAAAATCGGGGCAGCGCAAGAGGCCAAAATTAGAGGAGCGCAGAGATCTCGCAGCGTGCACGGCTGGAAGAGATTACGGATCTAGGGAGGGACGAGGCCATCGATGAGAATTTAAAAATCAACAACAGTGACTAGACTTCAAAAAAAGTACTTCATTGGCTGAAAAGGGCTTTGGGACATCCTGAGGTCGTGTAAGATGCTATGTAAATGCAAGTCTTTCTTTCTTGAACCCCTTTCACTGTGTTATAATGCTTGAAGAGCTTACTATCAATACCCTTAAGGTAGCACAGTGGACTTGACACCCCCAACCTGCACCCTGGGCATTTTGTGGTTACTGAAACTAATTTGACCCTTTTTCTGCATGTGGCCTCTGTTTGCTGGTATTATTAATAGATTTTTTTCTGTAACTAATTAATATTCTTTAAGCTTGAATATCAGACAAATTAAGCATGCTAGGTGTTAGTATTACAAGTGTTTTTTTCCATTCCCATTCAGGGATGCCTTTCCCTGTGTTTAGGAATCTTACAATGCTTGACAGTTCTGAACTATTAGTTCAGCTAATAATGGACGTCTTGCATTATCTACACTATAGCACTTAAAGGTTTGAATGCAGGGGGATAAGTAATATAAATGACTGAATGCCTATATTTACTACACCTTCGGAGTAAATTAATCACTTGTGAAAAAAATGCAGTTTTGAATAGGTCTTCTGTATCTTATGTCCCTTTAACATGTAGTAAAAAAGAAAGAAAGACTTGCATTTATATAGCACCTTTCACGACCACCAGACGCCCCAAAGCGATTTACAGCCAATGAAGTACTTTTTGAAGTGTAGCCACTGTTGTAATGTAACATGTTAATTTGCCAAACTAGTTTTGGAGCCAATCAGAAAATAACAGTGATCCTTCACACATCAATTATTTGATCAATAACACTGTGGCGGAGCCACCAGGGGGACTCTGATCTAATGTACATAATTATCTTTAACAAATTATTAGCTACAGAATGAATCTGTATCTTTGTTCATATCATTGTATGTACATAGCGCGGTCCCTTTAAGAATGAGACCAAACGCGATGACGTCATCACGTTGATCACGTGATCCTCCAGTGGCGGGAAAACATGATGACGTCATGACGTCAGGCTGGGGAGCCGCCCTAGCCAGTCCTCGTGGAGCCAGAAAAGAGTACAGACCTGTAATGTAGTTCTCCTGTGTTTTCGTTTTAAACTCTGTTGATTAGTATTAAACATCGTTTGTTTGATAGACTGACTCGACCTCAGTCCTTTAGTTAGGAATCTAGCCATTCCTACAGTGGTGACCCTGAATTTTCGTGAACAATTTTCGCAGAAGAAGCAAAGCGCGACGAAACATGGAAGTGAACTCCGTGGCTTTGAAGCTCCCACAGTTTTGGGAACAACAGGCGGCCTCCTGGTTCGTCCAAGCAGAAGCACAATTCGATCTCCGAAACATCGTTGCGGATCAGACCCGTTACCTTTACGTGGTCTCCGCACTCGACAGCTCCACAGCCTCTTGGATCATCAGCCTGCTTGAAAACCCCCCGGTTGACAGCAAGTATAATACTCTTAAAGCGCGGTTAATACAGGTCTTCGGGCTCACGAAGGCGGAGCGTGCCCGCCGGCTACTCGCTTTGCCCGGGCTTGGCATTTCCAAGCCATCTGAGTTAATGAGCCAGATGCTCACGCTCCTTGGCTCAGAACCACAATGTTTCCTCTTTCGGGAGTTATTCCTGAGTCAACTACCCGAGCAGGTTCAGGCTGCCCTCGCCAGATCGGAAGCCACAGATTGCGCAGCACTTGCTGCAGAAGCAGATACGATTTATGTGGTCACGCAGCAACTCTGCGCCGCCACGAGGCACACCTCCCCCGCGAACGCCGTCCCGACGCCTCCATCCCCTGGCTTGTGTTTTTACCACGCCCGTTTCGGCGTGAAAGCCAGAGGCTGCCGCCCTCCCTGCAGTTTCGCGCCTAAAAAACAAAACTGATATCAACACCAGCAGCAACTCCAGCAAAGGAGGACCGAGTCTGAGGGACGTTCCGCGGCCGCGATGGTGATTGGAGATTCCGGGAAGCTCCTCTACATTACAGATTCCCTCTCAGGCCGGCGTTTTTTATGTGACACCGGGGCGCAGTGTAGCATCCTTCCTGCCTCAGCACTCGATAGTCAGTCTGGGATGCACGGCCTCTCCCTCGTGGCAGCTAATGGCGGGGCCATTTGTTCCTTTGGCAAACGGCGGGTCCAGGTGTGCTTCGGCGGGCAACGGTTTCAGTGGGAATTTATTACAGCCAAGGTTTCGCAAGCCATCCTCGGCGCGGATTTCTTATGTGCCAACAGCTTCTTGGTGGATGTAAGAAATCGTCGATTGGTCAACGCGGCCACCTTCCACTCCATCCCTTGCTTCCGCAGTTCCGCAACGTCGCACACTGTCTCCTGCACGTTGTCCTCGCCGGACGAGTTCACTCGCCTATTAGGTGAATTCCCGGAGCTGACCAAGCCCACTTTCTCCTCCTCGGCCACTAAGCATGGTGTCGAACACCACATTACTACCACTGGCTCTCCGGTTTACGCGCAAGCTCGGCGCCTGGAACCCGGCAAGCTCGCGGCTGCGAAGGCAGAGTTTGCCACGATGGAACGGCTGGGGATTATTCGCCGGTCGAATAGTCCCTGGTCCTCGCCTCTCCACATCGTCCCGAAGCCTGGTGGTAGATGGCGGCCATGCGGGGACTACCGACGCCTTAATGACGCCACTACTCCCGATCGGTGCCCGATCCCGCATATACAGGATTTCTCCGTCCATTTGGCGAGAAACTCAATCTTCTCCAAGGTCGACCTCGTCCGCGGTTACCACCAAGTTCCCGTACACCCGCAGGATGTCCAGAAAATGGCTGTCATCACTCCCTTTGGACTGTTCGAGTTTCTACGGATGCCATTTGGGCTCAAGAACGCCGCACAGGCTTTTCAACGACTAATGGACTCGGTCCAGTGGGATCTTCCCTTTTTATTTGTCTACCTTGACGACATCCTGATAGCCAGCTCTACCAAAGAGGAACACTTCTGCCATCTCCGCACCCTCTTTTGGCGCCTCAGCCAACATGGCCTCATAATCAACCCGGCCAAGTGTCAGTTCTGCCTACAACAGATTGACTTCTTGGGCCACCGCATTACTTCTGAGGGCGCAATTCCGCTGCAGTCAAAGGTCGAAGCAATTACGGCATTCCCAAGGCCGCAGTCCACTAAGGCTCTTCAAGAATTCCTGGGCATGGTGAATTTCTACCACCGCTTTGTGCCCAAGGCAGCACGACTCATGCAGCCCCTCTACGAGGCCCTCAAAGGCAAGGCCGGAAAGGATATAATAGCCTGGACGGTCGAAATGGACAATGCTTTCGACAACACAAAAACCGCTGTAGCCAATACAACTATGCTGGCACACCCTCTGCCAGGTGGCACCATCGCCCTCACCACTGACGCTTCCAACTATGCCATAGGCACTGTGCAGGAACAGTGGGTCAATGGGACGTGGCAACCACTGGCATTTTTCAGCCGCCAACTCCGGCGCAACGAGCGCAAATACAGCACTTTCGACCGGGAGTTGCTGGCGCTGTTCCTGGCTATCCGCCATTTCCGTTTTTTGTTGGAAGGATGTCCCTTCACTGCGTTTGTAGATCACAAACCACTGACCTTCGCCATGGCCAAGACCGCCGAACCGTGGTCGGCTCGACAGCAGCGACAGCTAACTTTCATTTCAGAATTCACGACAGACGTCCAACACGTAGCTGGCAAGGACAACTTGGTAGCTGATTGCCTTTCTTGCGCGACCGTACGGGGGGTCCAGCTGGGCATCGATTATGCCCTCATGGCTACCGATCAGGCATCCGACCCTGAAACACAGGCGTATCGCACCGACACCTCTAGCCTCCAACCGACCAATGTGCAATTCCACGCTGCAGGGACCTCGTTACTCTGCGATGTCTCCATGGGAGATCCCCGCCCGATCGTTCCAGTCGCCTGGTGCCGCAAAGTTTTCAACGCCATACATGGGCTTTCGCATCCTGGCGTGAAGGCATCTCAAAAATTAATGTCGGCTAAGTTCATCTGGAGAGGGATTCGTAAGGATATCCGCGACTGGGCTAACACCTGCGTCGTCTGTCAAACGTCTAAGGTGCAACATCACGTTAAGGCCCCATTGGCCACGTTCGCAGTGCCAGAACGTCGATTCGACCATGTCAACGTGGACCTCGTCGGGCCGCTTCCACCATCGCAGGGGTTCACACACATCCTCACCATGGTCGATCGTACTACTGGATGGCCAGAGGCAGTTCCTCTGGCGTCTACTACGTCCACAGATCGTTAAAGGCATCGCTAAGGGCCAGCCTCCAAGGCGCCGAATGGGTAGATAAGCTTCTGTGGGTCATGTTGGGTCTCCGCATGGCACCCAAGGAGGACCTGCAATCGTCCGCCATGGAGCTCGTGTACGGCCAGCCACTCCGCGTACCGGGAAACAGCCAGGGCTTTTGCGCCTATCCCAACTTCGCATCACGGCCTTCCATCTTCACACGTACCAGCGTAGCTAAAGAATGCTGAATTTGTATTCATTCGTCATGATGCTCATAGGGATCCGCTCACGGCCCCTTACACAGGCCCTTTTCGCGTACTGGAGACAGGCGACAAGAGTTTCTCTGTAGACATCGGTGGTAAACCCGACCACATATCCATTGACCATCTCAAACCGGCACACCTGGACATCGACCGACCAGTAGAGACTGCACAGCCACCACGACATGGTTGACCTCCCGCTGCATCCACACCAGACCGAAGGCTTCCATCCGCCAGCCTGCCCACTGTTCAATAACGTCCACTCCAAGAATACAGGAGTCGCTCTGACAGGCTTGTCAGACCTCCTAGTCGATTGACTTTTACTGTTAAAGACAATTCTGGGGGGGCGCATGTGGCGGAGCCACCAGGGGGACTCTGATCTAATGTACATAATTATCTTTAACAAATTATTAGCTACAGAATGAATCTGTATCTTTGTTCATATCATTGCATGTACATAGCACGGTCCCTTTAAGAATGAGACCAAACGTGATGACGTCATCACGTTGATCACGTGATCCTCCAGCGGCGGGAAAACGTGATGACGTCATGATGTCAGGCTGGGGAGCCGCCCTAGCCAGTCCTCGTGGAGCCAGCAAAGAGTACAGACCTGTAATGTAGTTCTTCTGTGTTTTCATTTTAAACTCTGTTGATTAATATTAAACATCATTTGTTTGATAGACTGACTCGACCTCAGTCCTTTAGTTAGGAATCTAGCCATTCCTACAACACTGCAATAAAAATAATCAATTCTGCAGTCTGAAGCCAGCCAATTTTCCTGATTTGAACTACATTTAAGAATGAGCTGTCACAGCGGGAGCCTTAAAAATGTTATTGATTGAAAAAAATACATAAATAAGTAAGATTTTTATTTCTGCACTGAATGAATCCTGCAAGTGTGAAATCCCCACCGCCATGAATATTGCTTGTATTACTTGCCTTGTTCAACCTTCATTGCATCAAATGACTTTTTACATGAAGCCATTTTGACTTGTATGGAGTAGAATCCTCAAAAACTCTATCAGAGGAAGGATTGGGAATAGTTAACTGGAATTCAACACCTGGATTATTAGAAGATCAAATATATTTTCTTATAAACATATTAAGAGCAAAAGAGTGGCAATAGGGGAATGTGGAACCATTAAATACAGATGCAGACGAGACTATATGGATAATAAGAAAAAGGCAGAATTGTTAAATGAGTACTTTGTATCGGTTTTCACAGTGTAGGAAGAGGACAAAATACCAGGAGTAAAAGGAAACCTAAAAATAAGTGAAGGGGAGGAACTTAGTGGATTTAATATAAGTAAATATATGGTAATAAAGATAATAATGGGACTTAAGATAGACTAATCTCCAACACCTGATGGTTTCCACTCCAGAGTATTAAAAGAAATATGTGCAGAATGAGGTGGGTCAAGTAGAGCAAGTGTCAGTAGGGGAACATTTAGGGAACAGTGATCACAGTATCATAAGGTTTAGACTAGCTATGCAAAAGGACAGAGAGCAATTTAGAGTAAAATTACTTAATTGTAGGAAAGTCAATTTCAGTGGGTTGAGAATGGATCTGACCCGGGTAAATTGGAA
Organism: Somniosus microcephalus; assembly: GCF_052327205.1. Lineage (NCBI taxonomy): Eukaryota > Metazoa > Chordata > Chondrichthyes > Squaliformes > Somniosidae > Somniosus > Somniosus microcephalus. Next base: position 102,480,939 of record NC_141001.1, read on the forward strand.
TCAAAGATTGGCAGGCAAAACTGTAATCAAACAATGGGCTGCCTTTAAAGAGGAGATGGTTTCGGGTACAGTCGAGGTACATTCCTACAAGGGCAACCAAAGCCAGAGCTCCCTGGATGACGAAAGAGATAGAGAGCAAGATGAAGCAGAAAAATAGCAGGTTGAGAATACAAGTGCGAACCAGGCTGAATATAGACAGTTCAGAGGGGAAGTGAAAAAGGAAATAAGAGGGGCAAAGAGAGAGTATGAGAATAGATTGACAGCTAACATAAAAGGGAATCCAAAAGTCTTCTATAGGCATATAAATAGTAAACGGGTAGTAAGAGGTGGGGTGGGGCCGATTAGGGACCAAAATGGAGAACTACGCATAGAAACATAGAAACATAGAAGATAGGAGCAGGAGTAGGCCATTCGGCCCCTCGAGCCTGCTCCGCCATTCAATGAGATCATGGCTGATCATCCAAATTCAGTACCCGGTCCCTGCTTTCTCCCCAGGCAGAGTACTTTGCATCTGTCTTTACCAAGGAAGAAGATGCTGCAAAGTCATAGGGAAAGAGGTGGTAGTTGAGATACTGGATGGGATAAAAATTGATAAGGAGGAGGTACTAGAAAGGCTGGTTGTACTTTAAGTAGATAAGTCACCAGGACCGGATAGGATGCATCCTAGGATGCTGAGGGAAGTAAAGGTGGAAATTGCAGAGGTATTGGCCATAATCTTACAATCCTCCTTGGATATGAGGCTGGTGCCAAAGGACTGGAGAATTGCAAATGTTACACCCTTGTTCAAAAAAGGGTGTAAGGATAAACCCAGCAACTACAGGCCAGTCAGCTTAACCTCGGTAGTGGGGAAACTTTTAGAAATGATAATCTGGGACAAAATTAACAGTCACTTGGACAAGTATGGGTTCATTAAGGGAATCCAGCACGGATTTGTTAATGGCAAATCATGTTTAACTAACTTGATTGAGTTTTTTGATGAGGTAACAGAGAGGGTTGATGAGGGCAATACGGTTGATGTGGTGTACATGAACTTCCAAAAGGCGTTTGATAAAGTGCCACATAATAGGCTTGCCAGCAAAGTTGAAACCTATGGAATAAAAGGGACAGTGGCAGTATGGATACGAAATTTGCTAAGTGACAGGAAACAGAGAGTAGTGGTGAACGGTTGTTTTTTGGACTGGAGAAAGGTATACAGTGGCGTTCCCCCGGGGTCGGTACTAGGACCACTGCTTTTCTTGATATATATTACTGACTTAGACTTGGGTGTACAGGGCACAATTTTAAAATTTGCAGATGACACAAAACTTGGAAGTATAGTGAACAATGAGGAGGATAGTGAAAGACTTCAAGAAGACATAGGCAGGCTGGTGGAATGGACGGACACGTGGCAGATGAAATTTAATGCAGAAGTGCGAAGTGATACATTTTGGTAGGAAGAACGAGGAGAGGCAATATAAACTAAAGGGTACAATTCTAAAGGGGGTGCATGAACAGAGAGACCTGGTGATATATGTGCACAAATCATTGAAGGAGGCAGGGCAGGTTGAGAAAGTGGTTAAAAAAGCATACAGGATCCTGGAATTCATAAATAGAGGCATAGAGTACAAAAGCAAAGAAGTTATGATCAACCTTCATAAAACATTGGTTCGGCCTCAACTGGAGTATTGTGTCCAATTCTGGGCACTGCACTTCAGGAAGGATGTGAAGGCCTTAGAGAGGGTGCAGAAAAGATTTACAAGAATGGTTCCAGGGATGAGGGACTTCAGTTACGTGGATAGACTGGAGAAGCTGGGGTTGTTCTCCTTAGAGCAGAGAAGGTTGAGAGGAGATTTGATGGAGGTGTTCAAAATCATGAGGTGTCTAGACAGAGTAGATAGAAAGAAACTGTTCCCATTGGCGGAAGGGTCGAGAACCAGAGGTCACAGATTTAAGGTGATTGGCAGAAGAACCAAAGGCAACATGAGGAAAAACTTTTTTACGCAGCGAGTTGGTTAGGATCTAGAATGCACTGCCTGAAAGGGTGGTGGAGGCAGTTTCAATTGTGGCTTTCAAAAGGATAAGTACCTGAAGGAAAAAAAATTGCAGGGCTATGGGGAAAGGGCTTAGAAGTATATCGCTGTTCCTTCATCGTTGTTGGGTCAAAATCCTGGAACTCCCTCCCTAACAGCACTGCGGGAGTACCTTCACCACACGGACTGCAGCGGTTCAGGAAGGCGGCTCACCACCACCTTCTCAGGGGCAATTAAGGATGGGAAATAAAGGCTGGCCTTGCCAGCGATGCCCACATCCCATGAATGATTAAAAAAATGACATGTGATGATCACCAGGGATCTGTACTGGAACCTCATCTTTTCACCATATATATATAAATTGGAGTAGAGAGTTATATATCCAAGTTTTCAGATAACACTATGTTAGGAGGCACAGTACGTTGCCTAATGAAAGCAGGAAGTTACAGAGGGACAAAGACAGACTAAGTAAGTGGGCCAAACAATGGCAGAGAGAGTTCAATAAGGGGAAGTGTGAGGTTATCCACTTTGGATCTGAAAAAGATAAATCGGAATATTTTCTTAATGGTTAGAGGCTAGGAGTTGTGCAGGAGCAAATAGATTTAGGTACCCATGTATGCAAAGACTGTGGCTGCTGAGTCAATTGAAATTTTCAAGACTGAGATCAATAGGTTTTTGTTAGCTGTGGGTATCAAGGGACACGGAGCAAAGTTGGGTAAATGGAGTCGAGGTACGGATCATCCATGATATAACTGAGTGGCACACGCCCAAGGGGCTGAATGGCCTGTTCCTGTCCCTATATACCTATGATGAACTATCAAGAACGTCTTCCTGATAGTTCAGCAAATTAATCCAGTGAATAGCTGAACCATACAAAGTCGGAAAGCTCCTGCAGGGCAGTGGTAAGGGCACTACACTTATAAAAACAACAATAATTTGCATTTATATAGCACTTTTAATGTAGTAAAATGTCCCAAGGCCCTTCACAGGAGCGATTATCTAACAAAAATTTGACGCTGAGCCACATAAAGAAATATTTGGATAGGTGACCAAAAACTTGGTTAAAAAGGTAGGTTTTAAGGAGCGTCTTAAAGGAGGAGAGAGCAGTAGAGAGATGGAAAGGTTTAGGGAGGGAATTACAGAACTTAAAGTCGAGGCAGCTGAAGGCAGTTGTGGAGTGATTAAAATCGGGGCTGCACAATTGACCAGAATTGGAGGAGCGCAGAGATCTCAGAGTTTTGTAGGGCTGGAGGAGTTTACAGAGATAAGGAGGGGCGAGGCCATGGAGGGATTTGAAAACAAAGATGAAAATTTTAAAATGGAGGCGTTGCCAGATCGGGAGCCAATGTAGGTCAGCGAGCACAGGGGTGATGAGTGAACGGGGCTTGGTGCGAGTTAGGACACGGGCAGCAGAGTTTTGGATGAGGTCAAGTTTGTGGACGATGGGAGGCCGGCCAGGACAGCATTGGAATAGTCAAGTCTAGACGTAACAAAGGAATAGACGAGGGTTTCAGCAGCAGATGAGCTGAGGCGGATGCGGAGACGGACGATGTTATGGAGGTGGAAGTCGGTTGTATTGGTGATGGAGCGGATATGAGGTCAGAAGCTCATCTCAGAGTCAAATACAACACTTCAGTAACACTGGGTTGGAGAGGGGGATATCAACCAAGGTTTCTGCTCCTGATTGCTATCCAGTGACTGCTGTTGAAAGTACCTGCGTGTGGACGTCAGGTGATGGCAGAATTGGACTTGGCTGTGCTACCCCTCATGGTCAAACAACCTGCTGATGCTTACTGATGCTTACTGTCAAGATTTGCACATAAATAGTGGCTACTTGGGTGAAGTACCGTACCTGGAAAGGAGCCAATGGCTTCAGGGGAGGGAATAAGTTGGTTGGGAAAACCAAAAAGAAAAAAAATAATTGCCAAGAACCTTTTGTTTTCTTTTTATTTCAATTATTTTTACTGCGTGGTTGCATCTTGTTCAATGAAGGGTTTTTAAACCTTCACAAAATCTGAAGTGGGTCGAACTCTCCTTACTTACACAATACAAAATACCCGTCCATATGCTGTACTTTTTCACATTGTTCTATATGCTATGTAAAGGTTAATCCAGTTGGAAATGTGGCATTATATAAGGTCACCTTTGCCTGTTGATGGTTTATTTTTGTCCCTTTGCTAAATAGTTGATAAGATTAAATAATATTTTGACAGTTTGAAGGTATTACTGTGTTACTTTTTTTTGTTCTGACCACATGGGTGATTAAAGGATGATTTACCTAAGCCTTTTTGCGGGCCACCTTTTCTCATTTATCAAATGAGCATGGATCGATTTTGTGACATTTTTTTCAAGGCTAAGGCATTATCGTTATCTGAAGGGGACAAGCAACTTTTTATTTAAGTTATATTTGTTGGGGGTTTGTTTAAGATATCTACTTGTAAACAATTGATTAAGTTTAAACTCCAATGGTGTAAAACTGCATTCTGTGATATTAACATATAAATGCATTCAAATGTTTCCTTTGTCCATTATTTTAGTGGAGATGCTATCTTACTTATTTTAATCAGACTTCATTAAAATACCGGGCAGAGGAATTTCACACGGGCGCTAATATCAAATAGGACCATTTCACACCACTGGTATCTGGAATTTCAGCTATGAGGAAAGATTAAGAAAGTTGGGCTTGGGAGCAAGGTGACTGAATCAAAATCTGCAAGGTTATGAATGGAATTGATAAATTGTTGACAATGGTGAAGAGTTCAAATACCAAAGAAAGCAAGTTAAACGTTAGGAACTTTGGAGAAAAAGAGTGGAGTCGGGTATAACATATTCACCCAAAGTATGATAGCAAAATGTGGATGCTGGAAATCCGAAATAACAACAGAAAACGCTGGAAAAACTCAGCAGGCCAGGCAACATCCGTGGAGAGAGAAACAGAGTTAATGTTTCGGGTCGAAACATTGACTCTGTTTCTCTCTCCACGGATGTTGTCTGGCCTGCTGAGTTTTTCCAGTGTTTTCTCTTGTTATTTCACCCAAAGTATAATAAGAACATAAGAACATAAGAAATAGGAGCAGGAGTAGGCCAATCGGCCCCTCGAGCCTGCTCCGCCATTCAATAAGATCATGGCTGATCTGATCCTAACCGCCAATCCACTATCACAGAACCATCTCCTGAATCTAACAGAATTAGACACACGAAATAGGAGCAGGATCAGGCTACACGGCCCCTGGGCCCGCTCCGCTACCCACAGGGCCATGACCGATCTGAACCTAGACTCATGTCCAAATTCCTGCCCGCTCCCCGTAACCCTTAATTCCCTTTACTTCTAGGAAACTGTCTATTTCTGTTTTAAATTTATGTAATGATGTAGCTTCTACAGCTTTTTGGGGCAGCATATTCCATGGACCTACCACCCTCTGAGTGAAGTAGTTCCTCCTCATCTCAGTTTTGAAAGAGCAGCCCCTTATTCTAAGACTATGGCCTAGAAATTCAGTTGTTTGCGCCAGCCGCTAGCGCCTTAGGAGGAGGAGATGTGGGGCGCTAGGCGGCTAGCGGCCGGGCGCAGCGCGATCTGCGCCTCTCCCCAACTTCAGTAAAGATTTAGCGGCGGCGCAAAGCCTTTGCGCGCGCTCAGCTGCGCGCGCAGATCCTGACGTCATTTCATCGTGCAACGCCCTTTGTGCGCCCCAAACCGGAAATTCAGTGGCACCGGCCTATTGTGCGCCTGGCGCCCCTAGCGACTGGTAGAGGGGAACGGTTCCCAGTCGCTGCGGGGTGCGGGGGGCGCAAATTAAAGGGCACTCCTCCTGCAGTAGAAAAGGCAGCCATTTTGCAAAACTCCTTCTTTGTGAGAGACGGATCTTTGCAGAGAGACAAAGGTAGAGAGCTTTCTGGTTTGGCTCAACACTCGCACAGGTACTTGTGGCTTCAGGCCACAGCTTTGCACTTGTCTTTAACTTCAGAGCCATATCATTGATTGGAAACATATAATGGGGGCTGCAATGAGTGCAAACGTTGGCCTTCTCCATTGCATTCAAAGGGCTCAGAGACGCCGTGAGAGAGTGGCAGTCATGGCCAGACGGAGAGGGGGCAACAGGCGTCGGCAAAGGAGGCCTTACCCACCCAGGGTATACCGCCAGCAGTTCTCATATCTGAACATGTCTGACGAGCAGTGTGTTCGGAGGCTGCAATTCCGAAGGGCGGTGGTCACTGAGATCTGCCACCTGCTTCGCGGAGATCTGCAGCCACATCTGAGGAGCAGGACGTCTCTGTTGGTGGCAGTGAAGGTGACGGTGTCTCTCAACTTCTATGCCACCGGCTCCTTCCAATCCGCTACTGGGGACATTTCCAACATCTCCCAGTTTGCCGTACATTGCTGCATCCGCCAGGTGACCAATGCCCTTTTCAGAAGGAGACGTCAGTTCATCTCCTTCTCCATGGCCCTTGTCAAGCAGCAACAGCGTGCAATGGGCTTTGCAGCATTAGCGGCTTCCCCATGGTGCAGGGCGCCATTGACTACACGCATGTGGCTTTGCGGGCACCTCTAGAGAATGCCGAGGATTACCGCAACCGGAAGGGCTACCATTCGCTCAACGTGCAGTTGGTGTGTGACCACAGGCAGCTCATCCTAGCTGTCAATGCCCGCTTTCCAGGCAGCAGCCACGATGCCTTCATCCTGCGCCAGACTTCTGTGGCAGACATGTTCCAGGCCCAGCCTCGCCCACGAGGATGGCTTCTCGGGGACAAAGGCTATCCTTTGTGCACCTGGCTGATGACCCCGCTCCGTGCGCCCAGCACCCCTGCTGAAGAGGGATACAATGACAGCCATCAAGCAACCAGGAACATCATTGAGCAAACAATCGGCATCCTGAAGCAACGGTTCCACTGTCTGGATCGTTCCGGAGGAGCCCTACAGTACTCGCCTGAGCGAGTCTCCCATTTCGTGGTCGTGTGCTGCATGCTGCACAACCTGGCTATCCGCAGGACTCAGCCACTGCCACCAGACATTGGAGGACCACCAGAGGAGGAGGAGGAGGAGGACCAGCACAGGAGGGAGGCAGAAAGTGCAAGGGCCGCCCATCGGCGGCTTATTGCACGTCGGTTCTAGGCCCCCTCTCAGGGAATGGCTTGTGCCAAAGGCACAAGATGAATGTAGCCGCTCCACAAGCCCTCAGCCGAGCAGGGCAACCAGGACTTCCAAAAGAAAGCATGGACAGTGCGATTTAAGAACATTTATTACTTTGATACCTCTGCCCTTCCCACATAACAAACTAATGGAGAGAAGCCCCCCCAAAAAACACAAATCGACCAGTCTCGGCCTTTACAAGTGAAACAAAACATTTGGGCACACCTTCTACTTTTTGCCCTGCGAGGGTGATGCCTTTCGCATCCATGACTGGCCCCTGCCCACCCTGCAGCTCCTCCTCAATGGGACCCCAGTGGCTGCAGCAAGGCTGGGGGAAGGCTGCTGAGGGTCAGATGGCGAGACGGCAGATGCCCTTGGGGGTCGGCCTGGACCAGCTCTGGCCCTGGAGGGGCCGGCTGCTGACTGCTCCAACTCTGCTTGTGCGGCAGCAGTCTGTCCAGCGGCTGGTGGCAGCTGCAATGGAGGAGTGGCAGTGTCGGCTGCAGGAATGCTGCCAACCTGACAGATCACAGGTACTCCCTGGTCGCCTGAGACTGTCGCACTCGCACGGGCCAGCACTGCAGCATGCACAGCAATCTGCTGAAGCACAGACTGCTGGGCTGCTGCGGCGCGGCGAGTGCCCTGGCGATGCCTGGCCGATCCAGCGAGGGTGGCAGCAGTTAGTGCCCGTGTGGCCCTGGTCAGTGTCCGCATGACACCAGCCAGTGAATGGACGGCACGACTGAACACTTGGCTAGAAGCCGCCTGTGCTGCCCCGAATTCCTGCACACTCCTTGACAGTGACTCTATGGAGTCAGGCATCCTTGCCACTGCAGCCATGAGCTCAGTGTGCCTGCGCTCAGCCTGGGCGGTCATTTCCTCTAGGAGCCGCACCTCCTCTGCGCTCACCGTCGCAGGACTGGAGGCAGCACTCACCCTCCGGGGAGAAGGCCGCCGAGCTTCCCCACCCCTCCCGCGTTGCTGCAGGCCGCTGGGCCCCGGAGCTTCACTCTCCTCCGACCCTTCCCCCCGGCGCCCCTCCAGGGAAGATGTGTCCCCATCATCGCCATGGGCTGCCTCAGCTGAGGGTGGCACTGATGGTCCGGCTTCCTCTTCCTCTTCCTCCTCCTCGCCCTCCGATTCACTCACAGTGCCAGGTTGAGGGCCCGCCTCCTCACCTGGCGATTCACCATCTGAAAGCAGGGAGGCACAAGAGTTGCTTTAGAGTGAGGACAGGGCGGCAGCAAGGGAGGCATGAGTGCTGCTATGCACTGCATTGGTCCGACAGTGGCAAAGGATGCTGTTCTGAGGCGCAAGTGGAAAGAGAGAGGTCAAAAAGGTGATGCCCTTACCATTGGGGCCCAGAACAGGGTCGGCATCTCCACTGGCGACGGGGCCAATCAGCCGGCCTGACATAATGCGCTCCACACGCTGGTCCAGGTCGGAGAGCTCTTTGAGGTCAGGATGGCCTCCCCCGGTCTCACGCTGCTGCCTTCGGTTGTGCGCCACCTTGGCCTGCAAGAGAAAGGACGGCCTCTAAGTACAGTGTGAAGCCCTGATCCTGTCTGCACTGCCTCCCATGGTGGACTAGCCCTGACAGTGTGAAGCCCTGATCTTGGCTGTACTGCCTCCCATGGTCGAATAGCTTGTACAGTGTGTCAAGTGCTGAATGTGCAAGTGATTTTCATGACAGTCCCATAGCTGCTGGATGAGGGCTGGGCATTAGGGCTTTCAGGTCCCTTTGCCCATAAACTGAGGTGCACATGCAGGGATGAGGAGGACACTGGAAAGGGTACTCACCCTGACAACCCGAGTGAGGTCGTTGAACTTTTTCCGGCATTGCACAGGAATCCTGGCAACCACGCTGTTGGAGGTCACCCTGTTTGACACCTCCCTCCAGGCTTTCCGATAGGCGCTGGGCAGCGGCCTCCTGCCACCTTCAGGGAACAGAACATGGCGCCTGCGCTCCACTGCGCCAACCAGCACACTCAGGTCACCGTCGCTGAAGCGCTGCGCTCTCTCCCTGGCCTTCTCCATAGTCCTGGGCGTTGTACAGATCAAGCAGCAGTGGTCAGGCCTTGCTTCAGGGCTGCAGTGTGCAGGGCGTGGCAGGCAAACAAATCCACCCTCCCCCTTTAAGAGCTCACCGGCGCCAGAGTGTCTGCCGTCAATCAGCAACTCGCCGCACCTGCGCTGCGCCCGCCCTCGGGGGTATCGCCCGGGCCGCCGGCTTAGCGCCTAATGATAGTCATGCATCGCCTGTTTTAGCGCAGCAGCAACCTCTTGGGGCGATGCCACTGAATATCGACGAAGGTGGCGCGAAGTTGCGCCGGGCGCAAACGTTAGCGGCCGCCCGGCTGTAGCGCCCCAAATGTGGTTATACTGAATTTCTAGGCCTATGCCCCCTAGTTCTAGTTTCACCCATCATCGGGAACATCTTCCCTGCATCCACCCGATCCAATCTCTTCACAATCTTATATGTTTCAATAAGATCGCCTCTCATTCTTCTGAACTCCAATGAGTAGAGTCCCAATCTACTCAACCTCTCCTCATATGTCCATCCCCTCATCCCCGGGATTAACCGAATGAACCTTCTTTGTACTGACTCGAGAGCAAGTATGTCCTTTCTTAAGTATGGACACCAAAACTGTACGCAGTATTCCAGGTGCGGTCTCACCAATACCTTGTACAACTGAAGCAATACCTCCCTATTTTTATATTCTATCCCCCTAGCAATGAAAGCTAACATTCCATTGGCCTTCTTAATCACTTGCTGCACCTGCATACTAACCTTTTGAGTTTCGTGCACCAGGACCCCCAGATCCCTTTGTACTTCAGTACTTTCCAGTTTCTTGCCATTAAGATAATAACTTGCTCTACGATTTTTCCTGCCAAAGTGCATAACCTCACACTTTCCAGTATTGTATTCCATCTGCCAAATCTCTGCCCACTTACTTAGCCTGTCTATGTCCCCTTGAAGGTTTTTTATGTCCTCCTCACTCACTACTTTCCCCCCCATCTTAGTATCATCTGCAAACTTTGATATGTTACACTCGGTCCCCTCCTCCAAATCATTAATATAGATTGTAAAGAGTTGGGGACCCAGCACCGACCCCTGCGGAACACCACTAGTTACTGATTGCCAGTCTGAGAATGAACCATTTATCCCAACTCTCTGCCTTCTGTTAGATAGCCAATCCTCTATCCATGCCAGAATATTACCCCCAATCCCGTGATTTTTTATCTTAAGCAATAATCTTTTGTGTGGCACCTTGTCAAATGCCTTTTGGAAGTCTAAATACACTACGTCCACTGGTTCCCCTTTATCCACCCTATATGTTAATTCCTCAAAGAACTCCAGCAAATTTGTCAAACATGACTTCCCCTTCATAAAACCATGCTGACTTTGTCCTATTAAATTATGATCATCCAAATGCCCTGTTACTGTCTCCTTAATAATGGACTCCAAAATTTTACCTACCACAGATGTTAGGCTAACCGGTCTATAGTTTCCAGCCTTCTGTCTACTGCCCTTTTTAAATAAGGGTGTTACATTAGCAGTTTTCCAGTCTGCCGGGACCATTGCTGAGTCCAGGGAGTTTTGGAAAATTATTACCAATGCATCCACAATCCCTACCGCCACTTCCCTCAAGACCCTAGGATGTAAGCCATCAGGTCCAGGTGATTTATGCGCCTTGAGTCCCATTATTTTACCGAGTACCACTTCCTTAGTGATTTTGATCGTGTTTAGCTCCTCCCCCCCTTTAGCCCCCTGTTTGTCCAGTGTTGGGATATTCTTAGTGTCTTCTACTGTAAAGACTGATATAAAATATTCATTCAGTGTTTTTGCCATCTCCATATTTCCCACCATTAATTTCCCGGTCTCATCCTCTAAGGGACCAACATTTACTTTAGCCACCCTTTTTCTTTTTATATAACTATAAAAACTCTTACTATCTGTTTTTATATTTTTTGCTAATTTACTTTCATAATCTATCTTCCCTTTCTTAATCAATCTTTTTGTTATTTTTTGCTGTCTTTTAAAGTTTTCCCAATCCTCTATCCTCCCACTAGATTTGGCTACCTTATATGCCCTTGTTTTTAGTCGAATACTATCCTTAATTTCTTTACTTAGCAACGGATGGCTGTCTTTTCTTTTACACCCTTTTCTTCTCAGTGGAATATATATTTTTTGGAAGTTGTAAAATAACTCCTTAAATGTACACCACTGATCATGTATCATCTTACCCTTTAATCTATTTTCCCAATCCACTCTACTCAATTCCGCTCTCATACCTTCATAGTCTCCTTTATTCAAGCTTAGCACGCTTGTTTGAGATCCAACCTTCTCACCCTCTAATTGAATATGGAATTCAACCATGTTATGGTCACTCATTCCAAGGGGATCCTTTACTAGGACATTTTTAATTAATCCTGTCTCGTTACACAGGACCAGATCTAAGGTTGCTTGCCCCCTGGTCGGTTCAGTTACATACTGCTCAAGAAACCCATCCCTAATACACTCAATGAACTCATCCTCAAGGCAGCCCTGCCCAATTTGATTTGTCCAATTAATATGATAGTTAAAATCCCCCATAATTATAGATGTTCCCTTATTACAAGCCTCAACTATTTCCTGATTGATACTCCGTCCAACAGAGTTGCCACAGTTCGGAGGCCTATAGGCTACGCCCACTAGTGTTTTTTTCCCCTTATTATTCCTTACCTCCACCCAAACTGTTTCATTGTCCTGATCTTTTGACCCAATATCATTTCTCTGTATTACAGTGATTCCTTCCTTTATTAACATAGCCATCCCACCTCCCCTTCCTTCCTGCCTGTCCTTCCTGATCATTAAATAACCTGGTATGTTTAATTCCCAGGCATTGTCACCCTGCAGCCATGTTTCTGTAATGGCCACAAGATCATACCCATATGTAGTTATTTGTGCCATTAACTCGTCTATTTTGTTACGAATGCTACGTGCATTCAGATAGAGAACTTTCAAAGATGGTTTGTGACACTTAATTCCTGCTTTTGCCCTTTTTATTACTTTACCTTTTACTCCATACCTTCTGCCCCTTCCTGACATGCTCTGGTTTTTAATTTCCCCACTGCTACCTAAGTCTATGACCTTCTCTGTTGTCATTTGTATTATTTGCTCTCTAGGAACCTCCCCCCCACTAGTTAGTTTAAAGCCCTCTCTACAGCCCTAGTTATATGATCTGCCAGGACTCTAGTCCCAGCACTGGCCAAGTGAAGCCCATCCCAACGGAACAGCTCCCTCCTGCCCCAGTACTGGTGCCAGTGTCCCAGGAAGCAAAACCCATTTCTCCCACACCAGTCTTTGAGCCACGCATTTAACTCTCTAATTTTATTTGTCCTAGCCAAATTCGCTCGTGGCTCAGGTAATAACCCTTGTGGTTCTGCTTTTTAATTTGGCCCCTAGCTGCTCATACTAGATTAGATTTAAATAATAGATTTTCAGAATGAATTACCAAGGAAGGCTGTTGAAATTGTCAGTATAAAAGGATTCAAGAGACATTTAGGTGCACCCTTTGAAAAAATATGATGGAAAGGCATATAATAGGGCTGATGTAAGGGGCATGTGGGATGAATGGCTTCTTCCTGTATAGGGGCCTGTATGTGTGTCGAGGGTTTTGTGTGTGTGTGCGTGTGTTGTGTGTAAATATATATATCTATATATAATTGTGCACTCATAGTCATAGAGTCATAGTCATAGAGTCATAACGGCACAGAAGGAGGCCATTCAGCCCATCGAGTCCGTGCCGGCTCTCTGTAGAGCAAGCCAGTCAGTCCCATTCCCCCGCTCTATCCTCGTAGCCCTGCAAGTTTATTTCCCTCAAGTGCCTATCCAGTCTCCCCTTGAAAACATTGAGTGTCTCCGCTTCCACTACTTCCGCCGGCAGCGAGTTCCAGGTCCTCACCACTCGCTGTGTAAAAAAGTTTCCCCTCACATCCCCGCTGTATCTCTTGCCCAAAACCTTAAATCTGTGTCCCCTAGTCCTTGTACCATCAACTAGTGGGAACAACCTTTCCCCGTCTAGCCTATCCAAACCCATCATAATCTTATACAATAGCAAAATACTGCAGATGCTGGAAAGCCGAAATAACAACAGAAAATGCTGCAAAAACTCAGCAGGCCAGGCAACATCCATGGAGAGAGAAATAGAGTCAATGTTTCAGGTCAAAACCCTTTGTCAAGACAATCTTATACACCTATATCAAATCACCCCTCAACCTCCTTTGCTCTAATGAAAACAAATCCAGCTTCTCCAACCTGTCCTTGTAGCTAAGATCCCCCATCCCCGGAACCATTCTGGTAAATGTCCTCTGCACCCTCAAGGGCCTTCACATCCCTCCTAAAGTGTGGTGACCAGAATTGGTTATAAAGGTTCAGCATAACTTCCCTGCTTTTGTACTCAATACCTCTATTATGAAGCCCAAGATCTACCACTCTCTCAATATGTCCCGCCACCTTCAGGGAGCTATGCACATTAACTCCCAGGTCCCTCTGTCCCTGCACACTCTTTAAAACTGTGCCATTAAGTGTATATTGCCTCTCCCTGTTCCTTCTGCCAAAATGCATCACCTCACACTTCTCTGTGTTAAATTCCATCTGCCACTTGTCTGCCCATTCTGCTAGCCTTTCTATGTCCTGTTGCAGTCGATTGGTATCATCCTCACTGTTTGCCATACCCCCAAGTTTGGTGTCATCGGCAAATTTAGAAATTCTACTCTGTATTTCAATATCCAGGCCATTTATATATATCAAAAAAAGCAGTGGCCCCAGCACTGACCCTTGGGGAACACCACTGTCTACCATCCTCCAGTCTGAAAAACAGCCATTTACCACAACTTGCTGTTTTCTGTCCTTAAGCCAATTCTTTATCCAAGCTGCCACTGACCCACCTATTCCATGAGCCTCAATTTTGTTAACCAGCCTTCTATGTGGTACTTTGTCAAACGCCTTCCTAAAATCCATGTGGACAACATCCATTGCATTCCCTTCATCAATCCTCCCTGTTACTTCATCAAAAAAATCAATTAAATTAGTCAAATGCGATCTGCCTTTTACAAATCTGTGTTGGCTCTCCTTAATTAGCTTAAACCTCTCCAAGTGCCTGTTAATTTTTTCCTTGATTATTGTTTCTAAAACTTTACCCACTACTGATGTTAAACTGATTGGCCTGTAGTTACTAGGATTGTCCTTACACCCTTTCTTGAACAATGGTGTCACATTTGCCACTTTCTAATCCTCAGGCACCTCCCCTGCATCTAGGGAAGATTGGAAAATTATGGCAAGCTGTTCCGCTATCTCCTCCCCCAATTCCCTTAACAACCTGGGATGCAAGCCATCTGGACCAGGCAACTTATCCACTCTGAGCATACCCAGCCTTTCTAGTACATCCTGTCTATCAATTTTCCCCCATTCCATTGCTTCTACCTTTTCCACTTCTAGCGATATTTTGTCAGCATCCACTCGCATGTGTTTGTGTGTGTCTATGTATGCGTTTGTGTTGTTGCGTGGATGTTGTGTATGTCAACAACCACAGGACCTCCCAAAACGCTTTACAGCCAATGAAGTACTTTTGAAATGAAACGTAGGAGACACGGCATCCAAATTGCACACAGCAAGATCCCACAAACAGCAATGGGATAAATGACCAGATAATCTGCTTTTTAGTGATGTTGGTTGAGGGATAAACATTGGCCAGGACGCTGGGGAGAACTCCCCCGCTCTTCTTTGAAATAGCTCCATGGGATCTTTTACATTCACCTGAGAGGGCGGATGGGACCTTGGTTTAACATCTCATCCAAAGGACATATCATCTAACTCATGCTGGGATTTGATTTCACAAGCATTGGCAGCCCTTTGAAGCCTTGAACAAGTGTCTATTCTTCCTGTGTGAGCCAAAATAGTGTAGGCTAGTGCAATGGATTTCACAAGGCAAGGCAACCCTTTCACTTTAACCCCACCCCCCACACCCCCACCCCACACACCTGCTGTCCTGTTAAAGGTTGAGGCCAGGAATGCACTACTGTTCCTGACACCCAGTGTTGCTAAGGCGTTAATGATGCAAGATCCATTGGATGACTTCTTCCAGCCAGTAACATTTACTCTGAAAACATCCACCTAAATAAAGGTGGACATACGTAAGGTCCACTATCACTTGTGGTGGGAAATCCTGGAAGTGATGGTGGGCTATGGGGAGCCAGGAGAATGACTGACTGCACCGCCCATCTCTTGATCCTGACCGCCCCCCGAAAATTCGACCTTGTGTATTCAAGCATAGGGGTATTACAGCTAAGTTTGGTTCTGTGCTCAGCTAACATCCAAGACAATAACAATGTGGGCTTAAATAGTGCCTTTTACACAGCAAAACCTGGTGATTCACAAGGGGGTTGGAGGACACTGATAAGAAAGTGGGAGAAAAGTTAGGTTAGGTGATTGAAAGCACAGTTAAAGAGCTAGGTTTTCCAAAGGGTTAGGTGGGAGGGACAAGGCTGAGAGATTTAGGAGGAGAAGTCCATAGTGCAGGTACATGATGGTTGAAAGCTCTGCTACCAATGGTAGAACGGAGGGCGAAGGGGATGGGCAGTAGACCGGAGTCAGAAGAGCAGAGAGTACGCATTGGAATGCTGAGTTGGAAAGGATTGCAGAGTTTGAGAGGGATTCAATAACGAGGAGAAGGATTTTGAAGTCAGCGTGCAGGGGCACAGGAAGTCTATGGAGGTTGGCAAGGGCAGTGGTGACAAGTGTGTGGAGCTTGGTGCAGCAGGAGATACGAACAGTGGAGTTCTGCATGAGTTGAAATAAGTTGATGTTAATTCAGTGATCTTAGCCTGCTGGATTCAGTACTTATAATCAACTCCTCCTGAGGATATCCACAGGGTTCAGGTTTTAAACAATGGCTCGTAATTTGCGGTCAGCGGCGAAGCAAAGGCATCACCGCTGGCCCCGAAGAAAGCTGCCCACAAAGATCTCGCGATCTCTGCGCGAAGAAGTTCGGCTTTTTCAACATCAGGGTAAGTTAATGGGGAATCCCATAGCAGAATCTCCTGTGACGTCAACAAGCTGTCTAAGCAGCCAATCACAATGCCGAATTCTCACAGACCGGGAACCAGGAAGTGAAGAAGCTCCTTTTATTCTGACTTTTTAAAAATGTTATAGAGAGCGAAACAAAGACTGGGGCTCTCACATGGGGAAAAGGTAAACCGGAAATAAAGATGAACAAACTTTTAAAACATATATATTTCTTTAAAGTTTCTTAAAAATTGTAATTTTTATTATAATGGAGAAATTTGACACTCCTCAAAATTAAAATGAGTTTTTCAGGGCCGTAATGTTTGTTTAGCCGTCAATACGCTGTTAAAACATCAGTTACGCCTAATCCAACAAGGTTTAACTTTTAATGGAATAGCAAAATACTGTGGTTGCTGGAAATCTGAAATTACAACAGAAAATGCTAGAAACACTCAGCAGGTCAGGCAGCATCGAGGAGAGAGAAACAGAGTCAATGTTTCGGGTTGAACACTTCGTCAGAACTGGAAAAGGTTAGGGAGGAGGGGAGGGAGGAGGGGAGGAAAGAACAAAGGGAAGGTCTGTGATGGGATGGAAGGCAGGAGAGATTGACTGACGAAAGGGATGATGGTGCAAGGCAAAAGGAGAGGTAATGGGACAAGTTAAGAAACAAAAGCTGGCTCTGGATGATGTGTGGATGATAATGGCAGAAACATTAACAGCTACCATGTGAGCAAACAAGTGAATTTGTTTTTAATTAAAAAAGTATAAAATATAAATATATATAAACTTTTAATGGGGTATTTAACAGTGTGGAAAACCCATGTTTTTGTCAGTTTCACTGATTTCCCTGATTACACTGATTGCTGGCAAAGGGGGGGGTGGGCGGCAGGCAGTCCTCAGCGCAGCCAGTGTCGGAGCAGTGAATGACAGACCGCAACTTCAGGATCTCCGCATTAGCCTGCGCATGCACTACATCCTGAAGTTGCAGTCAGTTTCAAAGAGGTGATAACGGCGGACGTTGTTTCTTCGCCGTTATTACCCACCGCAATTCCGGGCCAATAATTTCAAAAAAATCAATACTAGAGGAAAAAAATCAAGTGGATTAATCGGAGTTCTTTGGAATCGCCATAGTCTCCCCATCCCCCTGCACATTGACTTCAAAATCCTTGTCTACGTTTTCAAATCCCTCTGCTGGATCATTTCAACGTGGGGTCCTTTTGCTGAGCTTTTATCTTTATGGGACCCTTGCTTTGGTTTGAAATGAGCTGTGAGATTATGTCAATTTTTATTCTTTGTCAATGAAATGTTTGTCATCACATTCGACACAGACACAGGTCTTCATACATAACAATGAGGATGATACAAAGCCTTTGGAAATTTAGATTTTGCCCAAATTTATGGATGAAAATTGGCCGCCGTGTCCCTGCGTTGGGAATGGAAAAATCAGCCAGAATTCCTGGAAGTGCAGGGATGCCGCTGTCAAGTGAGAACAGAAATTGGGCTTGTTTATGGTTGCTCTGTCTGCGCGGTTGAATAACCCGTTGACAATCACTATCGAAGCTCACACATGAATAATGGTCACGTGGACAAAGTGCTGGAGAGCACCCAGCATTCTTAGAACTATACACCCTGCGTGGAGTCAACGGCTTAATGAGAGGAGGGGAGGAGAAGAAATTGGCCAGGAAACATGTGTAAGTAGCCAAAGATTTCTGTTTTAATCCTACATTTCATTCGGAGATATCACTTTAATGCTATTGGGAGCGGTTGACTTGTGGCAGCTTTCACGGGCTTGCCTATCAATGGGATAAGGCGAGTAACCACTATTATTCAGGAGGGTTTGAAATGCACCGCAAACATCAAAACTGACAAGTACTGTTAATGATCGATTATATAGAGGATACCTGTCAGGGTGTCACCAATGTGATGTTTATCCAAGGAGTGGATATGACTGGATAAGATCCAAGCAAAGAACTTATGAGCTTGTGAGAGGTCTGTGCCTCCTCATTCGGTAAGTTTTTAGGCTGGGATCTTCTACCTTCCCGATGCAAATTTCTAGCTGAAATTGGGGCAGGTAGGTTCAGGAAATGAGGCATCTCCACTCATTTTCGTGTTCACCTAATTTTCTATCAGAAACAACGAGTGAAGTTCAATAGATATGCCCATATAAAGGCAGGTCTATTAAATTGACATATAATTACATAGAATTCACAGCACAGAGACAGGCCATTCAGCCCAACTATGCCAGTGTTTATGCTCCACATGATGCTCCTCCTACCCCTCTTCATCTAACCCCATCAGCAGAACCGTCTATTCCTTTCTTCCTCAAGTACTTATTTATCTACCCCTTAAATGCATCGCTGCTATTCGCCTCAACTACTCCATGTTCCACATTTTAACCACTCTCTGGGCATTAAGATACTTCAGAATACCTTACTGGATTTATTAGTGACTCTCTTATATTTATGACACCATGGTTTGGACTCCCCCACAAGTGGAAACGTTGGCCGCGATTTCGCTGACCGAGGTGGGTCTGGGGCGGCCGGGGTCGATGTCGTGGTCCCAGCCCGCTGCCTACTGCAGCCTGCACTCTCCAAGCGATTTCTTGTTGATTGGGTTTGTTAAGCCCACCCTGTGAGGTTCCCGGCCAATTAATAGGAAGCGGGTTTGATGACGTAATTTGATGACGCGTCATCAGCCGGTTTCCTTAAAGGGGCCATGTCCAAATTGTTCTTGACAGTTGTGTGGTCAGTATTCTACAGCATTGAGGTGCTGCAAACACTGACGAGCACTGCACAAAGGTGCACGGCTGCACCCAGGCTCTCTCATGACTCCTTCCATATGCTTATGGAGGGAATCACAGCACACAGGGAGGTTCTCTTCCCTTCCCATAGGTGGAAGAAACCTCCCCAGGAGATCAACGCAGCCTGGTTGCACATTGCACAGGAGGGCACAAGCAGGGATGTCGTCAGGAGGACCAGGCTGCAGTGATGCAAACCTTTCAATGATCTGAGCAGATCATGAAACATTACTGCCAAGCCACACTCAAACTCATCCTGCTATGCCACTCAGCACATACACATCACTCTGCCTTCCCTACTCTACTCCTGCACATCTTTACTCACACCAACTTAGCTTGCACCTCCACTCATCCCTCTCTATCTACATTATCACTTCCTCATCTCACTAACCACCCCTCACACTCACCCTCAACCTACAGCAAGCATACGAACTAACAATACACAAGGGTAGGCACCTGGGTTGTTTAGCCAATGTTCATGTGAAGTTTCTGTTAATGTGTTGTCAAACATTGAAATCTATATTCTCAAGCCATCTACAAGGCACAAGTAAGGAGTTTGATGGAATACTCTCCACTTGCCTGGATAACTGCAGCTCCAACAACATTCAAGAAGCTCGACATCATCCAGGGCAAAGCAGCCCGCTTGACTGGCACCCCATCCACCACCTTAAACATTCACTCCCTTCACCACTGGGGTACCGTGGCTGCAGTGTGTACCATCTACAAGATGCACTGCAGCAACTCACCAAGGCTTCTTTGGCAGCACCTCCCAAACCCGCAACCTCTTCCACCTAGAAGGACAAGGGCAGCAGGCGCATGGGAACACCACCACCTCCAAGTTCCCCTCCAAGTCACACACCATCCTGACTTAGAAGTATATCGCCGATCCTTCATCGTTGCTGGGTCAAAATCCTGGAACTCCCTCCCTAACAGCACTGTGGGAGTACCTTCACCACACGGACTGCAGCAGTTCAAGAAGGCGGCTCACCACCACCTTCTCAAGGGCAATTAGAGATGGGCAATAAATGCTGGCCTTGCCAGCGATGCCCACATCCCACAAACGAATAAAAAAAAATACTTCACCTTATTGGACAGATCTGTGCTTACCTTTGGAAGTGTCTTAGTGAGTTCCAATGAAGGTTGAGACATAACTTCCCCACCCCCATCCCCCATTGTGATGAGTGTGAAAGGAATGGCTTGGACATTGTAGGGAAGCTGGTGTGCGGTGAAACATAGAAACATAGAAACATAGAAGACAGGAGCAGGAGTAGGCCATTAGGCCCCTCGAGCCTGCTCTGCCATTCAATGCGATTATGGCTGATCATCCAAATTCAGTACCCTGTCCCTGCTTTCTCCCCATGCCCCTTAATCCCATTAGACTTAAGAAATATATACAACTCCTTCTTGAATATATTTAATGAATTGGCTTCTACTGCAATCTATGGTAAAGAATTCCACAGGTTCACCACTCTCTGGGTGAAGAAATTCCTCCTCATTTCTGTCGTAAATGGCTTACCCCTTATCCTTAGACTGTGACCCCTGGTTCTGGACTCCCCGACCATCGGGAACATCCTTCCTGCATCTAGTCTGTCCAGTCCTGTCAGAATTTTATAAGTTTCAATGAGATCCCCTCTCATTCTTCCAAACTCCAGCGAGTATAAGCCCAATCGACCCAATCTCTCCTCATACGTCATTCCTGCCATCCCAGGTATCAGCCTGGTGAATCTTCGCTGAACTCCTTCCATGGCAAGAACATCCTTCCTCAGATAAGGCGACCAAAACTGCACACAATACTCAAGGTGTGGTCTCACCAAGGCCCTGTACAACTGCAGCAAGACATCCTTGTTCCTGTACTCAAAACCCTCTCGCTACGAAGGCCAACATAACATTTGCCTTCTTAACCGCCTGCTGCACCTGCATTCTTACCTTCAGCGACTGGTGCACAAGGACACCCAGGTCTCGCTGCACTTCCCCTTCTCCCAATCTATTGCCATTCAGATAATAATCTGCCTTCCTGTTTTTGCCACCAAAGTGGATAACCTCGCATTTATCCACATTATACTGCATCTGCCATGCTTCTGCCCAATCACCTAATCTGTCCAAATCATCCTGGAGTTTCTCAGCATCATCCTCACAGCACACACGCCTACCCAGCTTTGTGTTGTCTGCAAACTTCGAGATATTGCATCTAGTTCCCTTGTCTAGATCATTAATATATATTGGGTAAGACAGTACATGATCAGTGGTGTACATTTAAGGAGTTATTTTACAACTTCCAAAAAATATATATTCCACTGAGGAAAAAAGTGTGTAAAAGAAAAGATAGCCATCCGTGGCTAAGTAAAGTAATTAAGGATAGTATCTGACTAAAAACAAGGGCATATAAGGTAGCCAAATCTAGTGGGAGGATGGAAGATTGGGAAGTCTTTAAAAGACAGCAAAAAATAACTAAAAGATTGATTAAGAAAGGGAAGATAGATTATGAAAGTAAATTAGCAAAAAATATAAAAACAGACAGTAAAAGTTTCTATAGTTATATAAAAAGAAAAAAGGTGGCTAAAGTAAATGTTGGTCCCTTAGAGGATGAGACCGGGAAATTAATGGTGGGAAACATGGAGATGGCAAAAACACTGAACAATTATTTTGTATCAGTTTTTACAGTAGAGGACACTAAGAATATCCCAACACTGGACAAACAGGGGGCTCTAGGGGGGGAGGAACTAAATACGATTAAAATCACTAAGGAAGTGGTACTTGGTAAAATAATGGGACTCAAGGCGGATAAATCCCCTGGACCTGATGGCTTGCATCCTAGGGTCTTGAGGGAAGTAGCGGTAGGGATTGTGGATGCATCGGTAATAATTTTCCAAAACTCACTGGACTCAGCAAAGGTCCCGGCAGATTGGAAAACTGCTAATGTAACACCCTTATTTAAAAAGGGTAGTAGGCAGAAGGCTGGAAACTATAGACCTGTTACCCTAACATCTGTGGTTGGTAAAATGTTAGAGTCCATTATTAAGGAGACAGTAACGGGACATTTGGATAAATATAATTTAATAGGACAAACTCAGCATGGTTTCATGAAGGGGAAGTCATGTTTGACAAATTTGCTGGAGTTTTTTGAGGAAGTAACATACAGGGTGGATAAAGGGGAACCAGTGGACGTAGTGTATTTAGACTTCCAAAAGGCATTTGACAAGGTGCCACACAAAAGATTATTGCTCAAGATAAAAAATCACGGGATTGGGGGTAATATTCTGGCGTGGGTGGAGGATTGGCTATCTAACAGAAGGCAGAGAGTTGGGATAAATGGTTCGTTCTCAGATTGGCAACCAGTAACTAGTGGTGTTCCGCAGGGGTCAGTGCTGGGTCCCCAACTCTTTACAATCTATATTAACGATTTGGAGGAGGGGACCGAGTGTAACATATCAAAGTTTGCAGATGATACAAAGATGGGACGGAAAGTAGTGAGTGAGGAGGACATAAAAAACCTGCAAAGGGACATAGACAGGCTAAGTAAGTGGGCAGAGATTTGGCAGATGGAATACAATACTGGAAAGCGTGAGGTTATGCACTTTGGCAGGAAAAATCATAGAGCAAGTTATTATCTTAATGGCAAGAAACTGGAAAGTCCTGTAGTACAAAGGGATCTGGGGGTCCTGGTGCACGAAACTCAAAAAGTTAGTATGCAGGTGCAGCAAGTGATCAAGAAGGCCAATGGAATGTTGGCTTTTATTGCTAGGGGGATGGAATATAAAAACAGGGAGGTATTGCTGCAGTTGTACAAGGTATTGGTGAGACCGCACCTGGAATACTGCATACAGTTTTGGTGTCCATACTTAAGAAAAGACATACTTGCTCTCGAGTCAGTACAAAGAAGGTTCACTCGGTTAATCCCGGGGATGAGGGGGTGGTCATATGAGGAGAGGTTGAGTAGATTGGGACTCTACTCATTGGAGTTCAGAAGAATGAGAGGCGATCTTATTGAAACATATAAGATTGTGAAGGGGCTTTGTTGTGTATGTACCTTTAAGAGAATAACTGGTCTCAGACTGCAGTACCGGCAGTGACCACCCCTGTATAAAAGGCGCTAGAGAACCTCTGTTGTTTAGATTCGTTTATGCCTTCCACCAGTAAAGTTCTGTTTGTTTCTCTCCTGCTAGTCCGTGTCTCAATCATTCATGGACTTAACACTGGCGACGAGTTAGAAACAAACTTACCTGCAACTCAGCAGCAGCTCCGACGACGTGTTGAAGGTCGGAGCCAGAAGAAAGAAAAAAAAAAAAAAATCGGCCATTGAAACTCGAGAAACGGGCGTCGACCGTCAATCATCGATTTCAAAACTTGCAGGAGAGACTGTCCAGAGCCAGGCTGGGTTCCTCGGTCCATGGTTTCCCAGCTAATCGGGCTGGTGGCAGGTAGTGCTCTGATCCTTCCTGGGCTGCAACGGGGCCGGGCAGCAAGTCGGGAAGCAAGGAGAGAGAGAGAGAGGGTGGAGCATACAGGGCGCGGCCGGTGTTTCGAAGCTGGGCAGCGTTCGGACCTCAGAAGAGGGAGGGAAGTGTCCCAGAGGGTCCGCTCCATGACGGGAAGATAATAAAAGAAAACAAATTAATATTTAACGCGCAGGAAACCGTGGAAAGCAGCGCTAACAACAGCGGGGAAGAAGGAAAAGCGCGGGAGGTGCCATTTTGTTAAAACGGAGAAGAAGGCAAAGCGCGGGAGGCGCCATTTTAGATTTGCAAGATGCCGAAGACTGGCTGTATCACTGCTTTTGATAATACATTAGAGGACTGGACCACGTATGTGGAAAGAGTCGAGGTATATTTCGAGGCAAATGAAATAGCGGAGGGGAAAAAGGCATCAATATTGCTAAACGTAATGGGCGCTAGAACGTACGGCCTATTGCGGGATCTGACTACTCCAGCCAAACCGAAGGCGAAGAGTTTTAACGAAATTGTTGCTGTTCTGCAGCAGCACTTAAAACCTGCACCGCTGTTGATAGCAGAAAGATTTAAATTCCACAGGAGAACTCAGCACAAAGATGAGAGCAATGCTGAGTATCTTACGGAACTACGCAAGCTATCAAAGCACTGCCAGTTCGGAGCAGGACTGGCAGATACCCTACGGGACAAATTTGTCTGTGGACTCCTGAGTGAAGGAACACAGAAGAAGTTACTCGCAGAAAAAGAGCTGACGCTAGATAAGGCTTTCAGCGTGGCAGTATTGTATGAAGCAGCAGCCAGGGGAGCTGCAGAAATTCAACAAAAACCACAGGAATACGGCACCCACGAAATGACACGGGGATTTGCAAAATGTTATCGCTGCGGCAGAACTAACCATGACCAGAAGGACTGCTGGTCCAAAGACAAAATATGCAGACAATTCGGGAAGATTGGACACATTGCACGAGTTTGTAGGTCTGGGAAGAAGACCAGCAACAACAAAAAGGCTATTAAGGAACCGTACAAGAAAGTACAAAAGATGACGGACAGTAGTTCCGAAGACCAGATGAGCGATAGTGAATCCGAGAACAGGAGATTAAGCTGTCTCAAACTTCACAATGTAATCGCAAAAGAGGATCACCGAACCATTTGGGTCACCCTCACGATCGCAGGGTCCCAAGTTAAAATGGAATTGGATACAGGATCAGCGCTAACCATCATGAATCGACGAGACTATGAGCGGCTATTTTCACACATACCCTTGAGAGAGACATCCATCGTCTTGACGACGTATACGGGGCAAAAAGAATACCCCAGAGGAAAAATAAGGGTGCCTGTCGAATACAATGGCAAGAAAATACGGAAATTGTATCTCTACATACTGCCAAATGGTGGACCACCGTTATTGGGACGGGAATGGATCAGGAAGATAAACTTAGATTGGCATTCCATTCATGCAATGATGGTGGACGGTAAAAAAGATGAAGACGTCACTCCTGGACGATTGTCAACCATCTTAGCTAACGCCAAAGAGGTATTTCAACAAGAACTGGGCACGCTTAAAGGCGTAACCGCCTCGTTAAAAATAGAAGAGAATGCAGTTCCCATGTTTTTCAAAGCGAGACCGGTACCATATGCAATTCGTCCAGCCGTCGAGGCAGAGCTGGAGAATCTGGAGAAGGCGGGCGTGTTGTCTAAGGTCGACTGGAGCGAGTGGGCGACACCCATCGTTCCTGTCATGAAGAAAACGTTAAGCAATAAGTCCGGAGAGCCAAGGAAGATTCACATCTGTGGGGATTTCAAGGTGACGGTGAACCCTGTCCTTCACACAGTACAATATCCTCTTCCAAGGATAGAAGACATCTTCGCCTCACTGTCTGGAGGGAAGCCTTTTACAAAAATTGACCTAGCACAAGCATATTTGCAGATGGAGGTTGAAGAGTCCTCTAGGAAGTATCTCACGATAAACACTCACAAAGGTCTTTACCAGTATCATCGATTGGTATTCGGAGTAGCATCGGCTCCAGCGATATGGCAAAGAACGATGGAACAAGTCCTGCAAGGGATTCCAGGGACTCAGTGTTACTTGGACGACATCCTTGTAACAGGTGAAGATGACAGTGAACACCTTAACAACCGAGAACAGGTGCTCACTAGACTACGGGAACATGGGCTGCAAGCCAACTGCCCCAAGTGCGAATTTTTTAAGAAACAGATATCGTATTGTGGCCACGTGATTGATGAAGAGGGGTTACATAAGTCCCCTGACAAAATTGAAGCGGTTGTGAAGGCCCCAGTGCCTAAAAATGTGTCGCAACTGAGGTCATTCCTCGGGTTGGTGAATTACTATCATAAGTTTTTGCTGAATTTGTCGATAATTCTGCATCCACTGAACGCCCTGCTACGAACGGGGGTAGCATGGAAATGGAGCGATGATTGTAAACGTGCTTTTCAGAAGAGTAAGGACTTAATCACTTCGAAGGAAGTATTGGCTCACTACAACCCAGCACTGCCAATCAGGCTGGCGTGTGATGTGTCTCCCTACGGCATTGGGGCGGTACTGTCACATAAATTCCTTGATGGTTTGGAAAGGCCGATAGCTTTTGCGTCACGCTCGTTAACTTCTGCCGAGCGTAACTACGCCCAGAGTGACAGAGAGGCCCTCAGCCTAGTGTGGGGGGTGAAGAAGTTCAATCACTATCTGCACGGTCAAAAATTTACTCTACTAACCGATCATCAATCTCTTGTCTCCATTTTCAACCCTCAGAAGGGCGTACCGATAATGACAGCACAACGGCTGCAGAGATGGTCCCTTTTCCTAGGGGCACACCAATATGACATCGAGTACAGGGGAACTAAACAGCATGGAAATGCTGATGGATTGTCACGTCTACCGTTGCCGACGGTGGAAGAAGAAGACCTTGCAGTGGATCCAATGGAGTTATTCCACTCGACCATAGTCGAATGTCTCCCTGTGACGAATGCAAACATAGAAAAGGAAACACGGAATGACCCGACACTATCACGGGTCTATGATTTAATGGTGAAGGGATGGCCAGCACATGGCGAACCACTGCTGCCAGCATTTTCGCCAAGAAGAGAACAGCTGTCAGTGTGCAGAGGAACCTTGATGTGTGGATCCAGAGTAGTAATTCCACCTAAGTTGACGGATAGAGTGCTCAATGAGCTTCATGAGGGTCATCTGGGTGGGGTAAAAATGAAGAACTTAGCCAGAGCGTTTGTGTGGTGGCCGGGAATCGATAGAGAAATCGAAGAGATGACCAAGAGCTGTGCAGGATGCCAGAAGGTCCAAAACGCCCCACCACAAGCTCCTCTGCATCCATGGGAGTGGCCCTCATCTCCATGGCAAAGGGTGCACATTGATTTTGCTGGTCCCTTCATGGACTCGATGTTTTTAATTGCGGTGGATGCACATTCAAAGTGGCCAGAGGTAATAAAAATGTCCTCAACCACCACGGAAAAAACTATCGCAGTTTTACGAAGCATATTCGCCAGGAATGGGCTGCCTGAACAGATTTGCTCTGACAATGGACCACAGTTTGTGTCTGAAGAGTTCCGGAGGTTCTTAAAGAACAATGGTGTTAAGCATTACACATCTGCCCCATATCATCCAGCCACTAATGGATTGGCTGAGAGGTTTGTCCAAACATTCAAGAAGGCTATCAAGGCAATGTGTAATGAAGATATACCCCTACAACACAAGGTGGTCAACTTCTTGTTTGACTACCGGAATGCGACACATGCGGTTACCAACCAAACTCCAGCCATGATGTTCTTCAATCGAAGACTACGATGCCGCTTGGATTTGGTTAAGCCAAACGTCCAAAGAGATGTGGAGAACAGGCAGTTTCAGAATATGAATGAAAGGCCGACCAGGAGTTTTAAGATAGGTCAACCAGTTTTGGCCCGGGACTACCGCACTGAGAAATGGCAGCCAGGAACGATTTGTACATGACAAGGACCTCTCATGTATACCGTGGACGTTGGGGAGAGCACTGTAAGACGCCATGCTGACCAGATTCTAGAGTCACTGGAAAACGTCAACTCCACACCACGATCTGATACACCTGGTAATGAAATCGACGTTCCAATTGCAGCTACCGCAGAACCGGTAATATTGGAAGCAGATGAACCAAACAACGACATTGATTCCGACTCAACATTGCCAGAAGAACCTGATACTCCAAAGAGGCGTTATCCAGACAGAATCAGGAAGCCTCCTCAAAGACTGAACTTATAATTGCTTAAACTTAACCAATGTATCTAGCAACAGTAATTGTGATTGTAATTCATTATCATTAGTTGTTAAATGAATGTTATGTACTGTTTATCTAAAAGGGGAGGAATTGTTGTGTATGTACCTTTAAGAGAATAACTGGTCTCAGACTGCAGTACCGGCAGTGACCACCCCTGTATAAAAGGCGCTAGAGAGCCTCTGTTGGTTAGATTTGTTTATGCCTTCCACCAGTAAAGTTCTGTTTGTTTCTCTCCTGCTAGTCCGTGTCTCAATCATTCACGGACTTAACAGGCTTGATCGGGTGGATGCGGTGAGGGTGTCCCCAATGATGGGTGAAACTAGAACTAGGGGGCATAATCTTAAAATAAGGGGCTGCTCTTTCAAAACTGAGATGAGGAGAAACTTCTTCACTCAGAGGGTGGTAGGTTTGTGGAATTTGCTGCCCCAGAAAGCTGTGGAAGCTACATCATTAAATAAATTTAAAACAGAAATAGATAGTTTCCTGGAAGTAAAGGGAATTAAGGGTTACGGGGAGCGGGCAGGAAATTGGACACGAGTCTAGGTTCGGAATGGTCATGGCCCTGTGGGTAGTGGAGTGGGCCCAGGGGCCGTGTAGCCTGGTTCTGCTCCTACTGTGTTCTAATTCTGTGTTAGATTTCAGGAGATGGTTTTATTCCTGTTCCTGGCTGGGGTGGAGATCGCCTTTAGAGAAGGTAAGTACTGTAGAAAATATAGGGACAGAGTGATCTCCTGGAAGAATTTCGATTGCCTAGATGGGTCGGAGAGGAATTTCCCAGATTTTTTTTCTCCCTAATTGGCCATTGGGTCTTTATCTGGTTTTTCGCCTCTCCCGGGAGATCACATGGGTTCGGGTGGATGCACAGTGATAGAAGATTTGAGGTTAGGATCAGATCAGCCATGATCTTATTGAATGGTGGAGCAGGCTCGAGGGGCCGATTGGCCTACTCCTGCTCCTATTTCTTATGTTCTTATGTTCTTATTGTGAATAGCTGGGGTCCAAGGACCGATCCCTGCGGTACCCCACTAGTCACTGCCTGCCACTCGGAAAAAGACCCGTTTATTCCAACTCTTTGCTTTCTGTCTGCCAACCAGTTCTCTATCCAAGTCAATACCTTGCCCCCAATCCCATGTGCCTTAACTTTACACGCTAATCTCTTATGCGGGACCTTATCGTAAGCCTTCTGAAAGTCCAAATACACCACATCCACTGGTTCTCCCTTATCTATTTTACCAGTTACATCCTCAAAAAATTCCCGTAGATTAATCAAGCATGATTTACCTTTTGTAAATCCATGTTGACTTTGTCCGATCCACTGTTTTCCAAGTGCTCTGCTATTACATCTTTTATAATGGACTCTAGCATTTTCCCCACTACCGATGTCAGGCTTACCGGTCTGTAATTCCCGGTGTCAACCTGGCGCATCATGTGGCAGTCAGGGTGTACGGCGTCAAGTGAAGTAAATCTGGGCATGGTGATGCCATCACTGGCCTCCTGGGCAGCAATGTTGTCAGGTGCTGATGCCCGGTGTCTTGTGCAGCATCAGGTGATTGCGGAGAAGATTGGTATTGTTGTTGGTGATGTTGGTGTGCCTGGTGATGTTGATGCTGGGGTTGATCGTGGAGGGATTCAGAGGATCAAGGTGAGATTTTATCAAGGGCACCGATGTTGCTGGAATAGATGGCACGTGAAGTTGAGATGTCAGAAGTGATCTGTCAATGGTCAGAGAGCTTGCTCCAAGGAGGTGACAGTGGATAGAGAGTTTACTCCAAACACTTCCACACTGCATACAGCTCAAAAGTGTCTTCCAAGTCCTGAAGGCTCAAGCTTCTGACATTGGAAAGTGACCAGCTGTGAAATGGTAGCTTTCATGCCACTTTTGCAGCTGTCACCCATTCACAGCAATGGGGAGATAGAGAAACCGACCTACTTACCTGACATGATCTCCTAACGATGTGAACTCCGTTAGAAATGTGGGAAAACAGAAATAGGCTGGCAAAATAGTAGTTAACAAGCATTTAACTATCTTAAGTGTCTCCCCCGCCGCTTGATGTCGGGTCTGTTCTGAAATCGCAGACCTGGCACTTTGGAAATTTACATGGAGGCAGGTTCGGAGCGTGTTCCCAACCCACTGTCAATCATTTCGATTTTGACAGTGGACCCGCCTCCGAACTCGCACTCTGAGCACTGGCAAAATCGCAGCCATTGTCTCTAGGTCTACCCTAACAAACCCCTTCATAATTTTAAAGACCTCTATTAGGTCACGAATGGATGTGCTTTCCAACATTTGATCCATTGCAACATTGGACACAAGGGATGCGTTGCTATGGTGACAGAGATGGGGGAATTTAAATTAGTAAGGCTTTAAACAAAGCAGGTGTTCACATCAAATAGAAAAGCTTCCAATATTTCTATAATGTGGAGGAGGAAATCCTACAGTGTATACGGGATGGTTTCCTGGACCAATATATCGAGGAACCAACCAGAGATCAGGCCATCTTAGATTGGGTATTATGTCGTGAGAAAGGATTAATTAGCAATCTTGTTGGGCGAGGCCCCTTGGGGAGGAGCGATCATAATGGCCCAGTAATTCCGGGCACAACGCGTGAGTAAGGACGGGATACTCACGCGTGTGCCCAGTGGAATTGCTGGTTTTCAGCATGCACAGCACATGCGCTGAAAACCGGCATTTCCTGTCCTCTGACCCAAGGGGTTAAGAGGCAGAATGCGCGCGACTGCACAGGCAGCGCGTGCGCAGTGAAATTCCTTTTTTTTTCCAGAGTTGCCCGAGTGTAAAGGCCTCCGGTTTTTACGCGTGGAAAAACCAGACGTAAGTATTTAGTTTTACAGGTAAGTGGGCTTTTAGTACAATGTAGAATTTTTTTTTCCACAGGTTTATTATTTTTAAAGAATTTACAGGAAGGTAAGTTTAGTTTTAGACCCTATTTTTAAAAAAAATTATTTTTTTCAAAAAATTGATTAATTGTTTAAAACATTTTTTAAAACTTATTTATAGTTAATATAATCAGTGGGATGTTTTTTTAATTTTTATTTAAAGTTAAAGTAATGTTTTGACAGCCCATACTTTTCATGAGTTTGACAGCTCTTACTGTCAAACTCATGAATGAGTTTCCCCTCCCCTGATTGGCTGCACAGTGCTCACCTGATCCCAGCCGGCACATCGCACTAACTACGCCGTTGGATCAGGTAAGCACATCGCGCCGACATCTGAACCGGGCCAGTGACAGGAAATGCGAGCAGGCCTGGGCTTCAGATGTCGGAACGCAGGGTGAGTGCACATCGGGGGCTTGCACGCACGGCAAGCTCCCGATCCTAATTTCAGGGCCATTATGATAGAATTCTTCATTAAAATGGAGAGTGGGCTAGTTGACTCAGAGACTAGGGTCCTGAATTTAAATAAAGGAAACTACGATGGTATGAGGCACGAGTTGGCTAGGATGGATTGGGGAACGTTACTTAAAGGGTTGGTGGTGGAAAGGCAATGGCAAACATTTAAAGATCACATGGATGAACTACAGAATTTGTTCATCACTGTTTGGCATAAAAATAAAACAAAAAAGGTGACTCAACCGTGGCTAACAAGGGAAATTAGGGATAGCATAAGATCCAAGCAGAGGACATATAATTTGGCCAGAAAAAAGCAGCAAACCTGAGGATTGGGAGCAGTTTAGGATTCAGCAAAGGAGGATAAAGGGATTAATTAAGAGGGGGAAAATAGACTATGAGAGTAAGCTTTCAGGGAACATAAAAACTGACTGTAAAAGCTTCTATAGATATGTGAAGAGAAAAAGATTGGTAAAGTCAAGCGTAGGTCCCTTGCAGTCAGAATCAGGGGAATTTATAATGGGGAACAAAGAAATGGCCTACCAATTAAATACATACTTTGGTTCTGTCTTCACAAAGGAGGACACAAATAACCTCCCAGAGATGTTGGGGAACTATAGGGTCTAATGAGAGAGAGGAATTGAATTAAATCAGTATTTGTAGGGAAATGGTGTTAGGGAAATTGACGGGATTGAAGGCCAATAAATCCCCAGGGCCTGATAATCTACATCCTAGGGTACTTAAGGAAGTGGCCCTAGAAATAATAGATGCATTGCTGGCCATCTTCCAAAATTCTATAGACTCGGGCACAGTTCCCATGGATTGGAGGGTAGCTAATGTAACCCCACTATTTAAAAAGGGTGGTAGAGAAAAACATGGGCAATTACAGACCGGTAAGCCTGACATCGGTAGTGGGGAAAATAATAGAGTCCATTATAAAAAGTGTAATAGAAGAACACTTGGAAAACAGTGACAGGATCGGACAAAGTCAACATGGATTTACAAAAGGTAAATCGTGCTTGACTAATCTACTGGAATTTTTTGAGGATGTAACTGATAGAATAGGTAAGGGACAACCAGTGGATGTGGTGTATTTGGACTTCCAGAAGGCTTTCGATAAGGTCCCGCATAAGAGATTAGCGTATAAAGTTAAAGCACATGGTATTGGGGGTAAGGTACTGTCTTGGATAGAGAACTGGTTGGCAGACAGGAAGCAAAGCGTTGGAATAAACTGGTCTTTTTCCAAGTGGCAGGCAGTGACTAGTGGGGTACCGCAGGGATCGGTCCCAGGACCCCAGCTATTCACAATATATATAAATGATCTATACAAGGGAACTAGATGTAATATCTCCAAGTTTGCAGACAATACAAAGCTGGGTGGGCGTGTGTGCTGTGAGGAGGATGCAGAGAATCTCCAGTACGATTTGGACAGGTTGGGTGATTGGGCAGATGCATGGCAAATGCAGTATAATGTGGATAAATGTGAGGTTATCCACTTCGGTGGCAAAAACAGGAAGACAGATTATTATCTGAACAGCAATAGATTGGGAAAAGGGGAAGTGCAACGAGACCTGGGTGTACTTGTGCACCAGCCGCTGAAGGTAAGCATGCAGGTGCAGCAGGCGGTTAAGAAGGCAAATGGTATGTTGGTCTTCATAGCGAGAGGATTCGAGTACAGGAGCAAGGATGTCTTGCTGCAGTTGTACAGGGCCTTGGTGAGACCACATCTTGAGTATTGTGTGCAGTTTTGGTCGCCTTATCTGAGGAAGGATGTTCTTGCCATGGAGAGAGTGCAGCGAAGATTCACCAGACTGATATGCGGGATGGCAGGAATGACATATGAGGAGAGATTGGGTCGATTAGTCTTATATTGGCTAGAGTGTAGAAGAATGAGAGGGGATCTCATTGAAACTTATAAAATTCTAACAGGACTAGACAGACTACATGCAGGAAGGATGTTCCCAATGGCGGGGGAGTCCAGAAACATAGAAACATAGAAACATAGAAGATAGGAGCAGGAGTAGGCCATTCGGCCCCTTGAGCCTGTTCCGCCATTCAATGAGATCATGGCTGATCATCCAAATTCAGTACCCGGTCCCTGCCTTCTCTCCATATCCCTTGATCCCTTTAGCCTTAAGAAATATATCTAACTCCTTCTTGAATATATTTTATGAATTGGCCTCAACTGCCTTCTGTGGTAGAGAATTCCACAGGTTCACCACTCTCTGGGAGAAGAAATTCCTTCTCATCTCTGTCCTAAATGGCTTACCCCTTATCCTTAGACTGTGACCCATGGTTCTGGACTCCCCGGCCATCGGGAACATCCTTCCTGCATCTAGTCTGTCTAGTCCTGTTAGAATTTTATAAGTTTCAATGAGATCCCATCTGATTCTTCTAAATTCCAGTGAGTATAAGCCCAATCGACCCAATCTCTCCTCATACGTCATTCCTGCCATCCCAGGTATCAGCCTGGTGAATCTTCGCTGCACTCCCTCCGTGGCAAGAACACCCTTCCTCAGATAAGGCGACCAAAACTGTGCACAATACTCAAGATGTGGTCTCACCAAGGCCCTGTACAACTGCAGCAAGACATCCTTGTTCCTGTACTCAAAACCCTCTCGCTACGAAGGCCAACATACCATTTGCCTTCTTAACTGCCTGCTGCACCTGCATGCTTACCTTCAGCGACAGGTGCACAAGGACACCCAGGTCTTGTTGCACTTCCCCTTCTCCCAATCTATTGCCATTCAGATAATAATCTGCCTTCCTGTTTTTGACACCAAAGTGGATAACCTCGCATTTATCCACGTTATATTGCATCTGCCATGCTTCTGCCCAATCATCCAACCTGTCCAAATCATACTGGAGTTTTTCAGCATCCTCCTCACAGCACACACACCCACCCAGCTTTGAGTCGTCTGCAAACTTGGAGATATTATATCTAGTTCCCTCGTCTAGATCATTAATATATATTGTGAATAGCTGGAGTCCTAGGACCAATCCCTGCGGTACCCCAGTTGTCACTGCCTGCCACTCGGAAAAAGACCCGTTTATTCCAACTCTTTGCTTCCTGTCTGCCAACCAGTTCTCTATCCAAGTCAATACCTTACCCCCAATCCCATGTGCCTTAACTTTACACGCTAATCTCTTATGCGGGAACTTATCGAAAGCCTTCTGAAAGTCCAAATACACCACATCCACTGGTTCTCCCTTATCTATTTTACCAGTTACATCCTCAAGAAAATCCAGTAGATTAGTCAAGCACGATTTACCTTTTGTAAATCCATGTTGACTTTGTCCGATCCTGTCACTGTTTTCCAAGTGCTCTGCTATTACATCTTTTATAATGAACTCTAGCATTTTCCCCACTACCGATGTCAGTCTTACCAGTCTATAATTCCCCGTTTTCTCTCTACCACCTTTTTTGAATAGTGGGGTAACATTAGCTACCCTCCAATCCATGGGTACTGTTCCAGAGTCTATCGAATTTTGGAAGATGACCAGCAATGCACCTACTATTTCTAGGGCCACTTCCTTAAGTACCCTAGGATGTAGATTATCAGGCCCTGAGGATTTATCGGCCTTCAATCCCGTCAATTTCCCTAACACCATTTCCCTACAAATACTGATTTCTTTCAGTTCCTCCCTCTCATTAGACCCTATGTTCCCCGACATCTCTGGGAGGTTATTTGTGTCCTCCTTTGTGGAGACAGAACCAAAGTATGTATTTAATTGGTAGGCCATTTCTTTGTTCCCCATTATAAATTCCCCTGATTCTGACTGCAAGGGACCTACGCTTGACTTCAGCATTCTTTTTCTCTTCACATATCTATAAAAGCTTTTACAGTCAGTTTTTATGTTCGCTGAAAGCTTACTCTCATACTCAATTTTCCCCTTCTTAATTAATCCCTTTGTCCTCCTTTGTTGAATCCTAAACTGCTCCCAATCCTCAGGTTTTCTGCTTTTTCTGGCCAATTTATATGTCCTCTCCTTGGATCTTATGCTATCCCTAATTTCCCTTGTTAGCCACGGTTGAGTCACCTTTTTTGTTTTATTTTTATGCCAAACTGGGATGAACAAATTCTGTAGTTCATCCATGTGATCTTTGAATGTTTGCCATTGCCTATCCACCGTCAACCCTTTGAGTGCCATTCCCCAATCTATCCTACCCAACTCGCGCCTCATACCATCGTAGTTTCCTTTATTTAAATTCAGGACCCTAGTCTCTGATTGAATTACTTCACTCTCCATCTTAATGAAGAATTCTATCATATTATGATTGCTCCAACCCAAGGGGCCTCGCAGAACAAGATTGCTAATTAATCCTTTCTCATTACATAATACCCAGTCTAAGATGGCCTGATCTCTAGTTGGTTCCTCGACATATTGGTCCAGGAAACCATCCCGTATACACTCCAGGAATTCCTCCTCCACAGTATTGTTACTAATTTGGTTAGCCCAATCTATATGTAGATTAAAGTCACCCATGATAACTGCTGTGCCCTAATTGCACGCTTCTCTAACTTACCTTTTAATGCCATCCCCAACCTCCGCATTACTGTTTGGTTACAGAACTAGGTGTCACAGTCTAAGGTTAAGGGGCAAGTCATTTAGGACTGAGATGAGGAGGGATTTCTTCACCCAGAGAGTGGTGAACCTGTGGAATTCTCTGCCACACAGGGCAGTTGAGGCCAATTCATTAAATATATTCAAGAAGGAGTTGGATATATTTCTTGAGGCTAAAGGGATCAAGGGATATGAGGAGAAAGCAGGGACAGGGTACTGAATTTGGATGATCAGCCATGATCTCATTAAATGGTGGAAAAGGCTCGAGGGGCTGAATGGCCTACTCCTGCTCCTATCTTCTATGTTTCTATATAATGGCCTCAATTTCCACATATATGCTGACGACACCCAGCTCTACCTCTCCACCACCTCTCTCAACTATTCCACTGCCTATTTGTTGTCAGCATGTTTGTCAACATCTAGTCTGAGATGAGACACAATTTGCTCTAATTAAACATTGGGAAGACCGAGGCCATTGTCTTCGGCCCACGCCACAAACTCCATTCCCTCGCCACCAGTTCCATCCCCCTCCCTGGCCACTCTCTCAAGCTAAACCAGACTATTCGCAACCTCATCATCCTATTTGACCCCGAGTTGAGATTGCAACGCCATGTCCTCTCCATTACAAATACCGCCTATTTCCACCTCTGTAACATCGCCTGTCTCCACCCCTGCCTCAGGAAGTTGTGGGTTCAAGTCCAATTCCAGAGACTCGGGCACAAAATCCAGGCTGCTTAAACCCTCATTCATGCTTTTCATAACTCCAGACTCGACTGTCCAATGCTCACCTGGCCGGCCTCCCACCTTCCACCCTCCATAAACTAAAGCTCGTCCAACACTCTACTGCCTGTATCCTAACTGACACCAAGCCCCGTTCAACCATCACCCCTGTGCTTGCTGTCTTAAATTGGCCCACAGCCCACAGTCCCCTGTCTTGGATAGAGAACTGGTTGGCAGACAGGAAGCAAAGAGTTGGAATAAACGGGTCTTTTTCCGAGTGGCAGGCAGTGACTAGTGGGGTACCGCAGGGATCGGTCCTAGGACCCCAGCTATTCACAATGGCCTAGAAATTGGGTATAGCCCGGCTTGAGGTGTTAGAACTGGTGCTGCGCAAAGTTTATAGCCAGACGAAACTTATCGCCGCCTGGCGCGATATTGGGTTGCATCGCCCCTAAAGGTGATTGAGGCGCAAATTCAGGCGTTACACGGGACTCCTAAGGTGCTAAACTTCTGGCACAACCCAATATCGGAGCGGACGGGCTCAGCGCAGGTGCTCTCAATTACTGGCGCCGGCTAGCTCTTAAAGGGGTGGGTCAGTCAGCTTCAGCATCCACACTCTGCGCCTTGCAGCCCTCAGAATCGGCGCAGGTCCTTCTCTGGCGATAAAAACTTGGACCAGATGGAGAAGGTGAGACAGAGAGCAGAGCGCTTCATCAATGAGGCTCTGGAGCAATTGGTGGCCGCAGTGGAGCGCCGGCGAGATGTTCTCTACCCAGACAATGGCAGGAGGCCGAATCATAAGGACTACCGACGAGCTTGGAGGGATGTATGCCAGAGGATCAACTCCAGCAGCATGGTGACCAGGAGCCCTGTCCAATGCAGAAAGAAATTCAACAACCTCACTCGGGTCGTGAGGGTGGGTGTTGTTCCTGCAAACTTCTGCATCCCTTCATTTGCACCTGACTTTATGGCTACAGGGTGGCCTGTGCCCCATTGGCCATCTGCCAGCAAGCACCCATGGCCCTTTCTGGGCACACACATGCACATTTTACTCAGGGCGTCATGTAAGGGCTCTTGCACCATGGGGGGGCATGAGATGATCACTCAGGGCATCAGGTAACGTAACTTCCCCTCCTTTCCCCTGCAGTCCATGCTGGCAAGGATTGGCAAAGATCAGCTTCGCACCGGTGGAGGACCTCCACAAGTGGTCACTCTCACGGATCTCGAGGAGAGAGTCCACCAGATTCTTGGAGGACGCCTGAATGGTCCTGTAACCACTGCAGCTACCGACCCCATTGTCGACAGTGACGGTAAGGTTCTCACCTCTTACAACTGTCTCCTTCTACTTGTTCCCCCCGCCAGCATGCTTTCTCACTGTGGACCCATGTCATAGCCTTGCCGCAATCTGGCATCCCTTGCTGCGAACCTGTCCTTTTGCTAAAGCCACTCTTCCACCTCCCTGCTTTCAGATGCTGCATCACCAGCTCGGGAGCCGGGCCCTCAAGCTGCCAGTGCCAGTGCCTCCGAAGGCTGAATGAAAAAATTACTGTCCAACAGAAGGTCAGCAACTCTCTCCAGCAACGATCAGGCTGGCCAGCCCAAATGGCTGCAGCTTTTATACTAGTGCTGTCCCCTTTAAATAGCGCCCCTCGAGTCCGAGAAGGGCCTGGGAACGCTCCATCCAACTGTCACTAATAGCGGCAGGCGGAAAGGTTACGGGCGCCACCGAAAATCCGGTCCGGGGCGCAAATATGGCGTTGCACACTGAAATGACGTCATGATCTGCCTGCGCCCGCGGGCGCGCGCAAAGAGTTAGTGCCGGCGCTAAAATCATACTCAATATGGGAGGTGGCGCTATATTCACAGCACCCGCCCGAAAATTGGGTAACGCCCCAATTCTCGGGCTCTTTAGCCGCTAATCGCTGGCGCTACCAACCGAATTTCTAGGCCAATATATATTAATGATCTAGACAAGGGAACTAGATGTAATATCTCCAAATTTGCAGACGACATAAAGCTGGGTGGGCGTGTGTGCTGTGAGGAGGATGCAGAGAAACTCCAGTATGATTTGGACAGGTTGGGTGATTGGACAAATGCAGTATAATGTGGATAAATGTGAGGTTATCCACTTTGGCGGGAAAAACAGGAAGACAGATTATTATCTGAATGGCAATAGATTGGGAAAAGGGGAAGTGCAACGAGACTTGGGTGTCCTTGTGCACCAGTCGCTGAAGGTAAGCATGCAGGTGCAGCAGGCGGTTAAGAAGGTAAATGGTATGTTGGCCTTTATAGCGAGAAGATTCGAGTACAGGAGCAAGGATGTCTTGCTGCAGTTGTATAGGGCCTTGGTGAGATCACATCTTGAGTATTGTGCGCAGTTTTGGTCACCTTATCTGAGGAAGGATGTTCTTGCAGTGGAGGGAGTGCAGCGAAGATTCACCAGACTGATACCTGGGATGGCAGGAATGACGTATGAGGAGAGATTGGGTTGATTAGGTTTATATTCGCTAGAGTTTAGAAGAATGAGAGGGGATCTCATTGAAACTTATAAAATTCTAACAGGACTAGACAGACTAGATGCAGGAAGGATGTTCCTGATGGCGGGGGAGTCCAGAACCAGGGGTCACAGTCTAAGGATAAGGGGTAAGCCATTTAGGACTGAGATGAGGAGGAATTTCTTCACCCAGAGTGGTGAACCTGTGGAATTCTCTACCACACAAGGCAGTTGAGACCAATTCATTAAATATTTTCAAGAAGGAGGTTGATATATTTCTTAAGGCTAAAGAAATCAAGGGATATGAGGAGAGAGCAGGGACAGGGTACTGAATTTGGCTGATCAGCCATGATCTCATTAAATGGCGGAGCAGGCTCGAGGGGCCGAATGACCCACTCCTGCTCCTATCTTCTATGTTTCTATGTTTCCCCAGCCCCCAAAACCTCAAATTTAACATTTTCATCCTCATGTTCAAATCTCTCCATGACCTCGCCTTTCACTATCTCTTGTAAGATTTGGATTACAGATCACACACAGATTATCCAAAGGGTCTTAGGAGTTGTAAGGCATTTTATTAAAGAGCGTTAGTTTAAGTTAAGTACAACACGCAATCAAGATAGACACAGTAGACATACGACCGTGACAAGCAGCTGGCTTCGGTCCCGATCGGATAGACGGCTGGCGTACGCGAACAGCTCTTCCCTTCCCTTCACCGTCTGTGCTAAAAGTGCTTTTGTTATCTCTGTTACTCTCTTTTTAGGGTAGATTATCAAAGATACAGTCAACAACCTTTCTAGCACACAAACAGCAGACAGCGAGTCTGGAAACAAGGTCACCGCCACTGTGCAGAATGTTATAATATCCGCAGGGAACCAAGAACATCAGCAAATTCTAACTGTCCATCCAGTTATTCTAACACCAGTCTACAAGACTTTTTTGTCTCAAGTTATTTCTTCCAATTCATGATTTCTTACAACTCCCCACCTTGAGCAGGTAATATCCTTTTTGACTTCTCACAATCCTTTTTTGACTAATCTAGCTAGCTCTAAGTTATTGGCCCACTGATACCATTCATGCCCAGGGACGCTGGCTGGCATTATAAGCTACTTCTCACCACTCGTAGTCCCCTAATTTGCTTATTGCTTTCGCAACATGGGCGTTAGTTAATAGGGAGACTCAGAAATGAAGATGTCCCCCTTCCTTACAGTCCATTCTTTTGAGGGGGAGAAGCAACCTCTGACCCATTGATGCGCCATCAATTACTCAAAAGACTGAGGTTGAGCGAGTAACAATCAGGCTTTTATTAACTAAAGAATGAAGGTCTTGTCTCGAGTGGTCGACCCGTCCAGAATACTAAGGGACTGGGAGGTAGTCACTTATATACCTGGAATAGTGGGAGGAGTCAGCCGAGGCATGTCCAGACCTGTACCTAGTGGAATACACATACAGACACAGACAGGTATGACAGTGGTTTACCACATTCACCCCTTGTTTAAAAATGAGTCCGGCGGGGTGAAGTGTATTTAAAAGTTCGTGTATTGGAGTCTCTCCGGAGGTCTTGTCTGCCGCTGTGATCGACGTGGCGACGGCAGGGGTGGTGGAGCTTCCGGCGTCGCGTCCCGTGTAGGCTGGGGCCCTGGAGTGTAGTCCTCGTGGGTGACGGTCCAAGGCGAGCCGGCTGCTGGGGTTGGATATCGGGTCGTGGGGGGGGGTGGTAATGGGTAGTGGGTTACAGCAGTCCCCGAGGGTGCGAGGTCTCGTATGGAGACTGTGTCGTAGTGGGTTACAGCGGTCCCCGAGGGTGCGAGGTCTCGTATGGAGACTGTGTCCTCCCGCCCGTCCGGGTACGCAATGTAAGCATACTGGGGGTTGGCGTGGAGGAGGTCGACCCTCTCGACCAGGGGGTCCGTTTTATTGGCCCTCACGTGTCTTCTCAGTAGTACCGGCCCTGGGGACGTCAGCCATGGCGGTAACGATGTCCCCGATGTGGACTTCCTTGGGAAGACAAACATTTTCTCGTGAGGGGTGGCATTGGTGGCAGTGCAGAGCAGTGACCGAATCGAGTGGAGCGCATCGGGGAGCACCTCCTGCCAGCGGGAGGTCGGAAGGCCCCGTGGGCTAGATTTTCAGTATAGACAGTTTTGGGGCGCTAACCTTAGCGCCCGCCCGAAGTTAGCGCCCGCCCCAAAGTAGCGCCCCGTTGCCGGAAATTCAGTGGCTTCGCCCTAAGAGAGTGGTGGAGCGCTAAAAGAGGCGTTCCACTCCTATCTTTAGGCGCTAAGCCGGCGGTCCAGAGGGATAGCGCCCAGGCGGGGCGCAGCACGGGTGCGGTCATTTTTGCACTGACAGCAGACCCCGTGGTGCCGACCAGCTCTTAAAGGGGGAAGGGACGAATTGGTCTGCTGCCATGCCCTGCACACTGCAGCCTTGCAAAGAGGCCTCAACACTGCTGCTCAGCCCCAGGGAGTCATGGCAACGCCAGAGAAGGCCCGTCAGCGTGCCCTGCGCTTCTCAGAGGGTGATCTGGACATAATGGTCACAGCTCTGGAGGTGAGGCGCAAGATCTTGTTTCCAGAGAGTGGGAGGAATCCAACCCACCATGACTACACCAAAGCCTGGAAGTAGATCGCCCAGAGGGTGACGTTCACCGGCGAGGCCCCCAGGACCCACAAACAATGCCGTAAGAAATACAACGATCTGACCAGGATTGTGAAGGTGAGTAGCCTTTCCAGTCTCCTCCTCATTCTTGCATGTACACCTGACATGATGGGCAAAGGGACCTGAAAGTCCTATTGGCCAGCCCTCAGCCAGCAGCATTGGGACAGTCATGAGCATCAAATGGCCATTCGGCACTCTACACTTCGGCCAAGCTATTCCACCATGGGAGGCAGTGCACAGTACATCAGGGCTTCACTCTGTCCAAGCTATTCCACCATGGGAAGCAGTGCACACTACATCAGGGCTTCACTGCACACTTACAGCCCGTCCTTTCTCTTGCAGGCTAAAGTAGCGTTTAATCGCCAGGCCCATGCCAGGGGTGGCCGCGCCAAGCTGCAGAAGCTCACTCGGCTGGAGGAGCGCGTGTGTGTGCTCATGGGAGCCCGTGTGATTGTCCCCACAGCGTGCGGTGTATCCGACCCTCCACTGCCCGGCAATGGTAAGGACCTCGCCTTTTGGCCCTCTCGCGTCGCACTGGCCCATCCGAGCTACCTCCTTTGCCACTGTCCCACCAATGCGCTGAATCCCACCAGTCCTAACTCCCTCGCTGATGCCGTCTCCTCACTCTGAAGCTACTCTTGTGCATTCCTGCTTTCAGCTGGTGACGACCAGGACCCTGAAGCTGCCAGTGACAGCACCTCCGACCAGGAGGAGGAGGAGGAGCAAGCCGGACCTTCGGGGGAAGAGTCACGTCCCGCAGGAGAGGAGGAAATGCTTGACACCTCCTCACTGGACGAGTGCCTGGAGGAACTGTCGCAGGGCAATGCAGCTTCTGGGACCAGTGGCGTCCAGCCACCCAGCAGCCGTGCGCGTGGCCTGCGGCCTTCCCCCCAAAGGGGGCAAGGATCAGAGGGGAGTGCTGCTGATCGGCACACTCGCCGTCACCAACGCGGCAAGGGTCCCCTAGTTCGGCCCCCTCCTCCCCAGCGGGAGAGTCGCGACTCCAGTCCGGACACCTTCACTTCGGAGGAGGTGCGGAAGCTGGATAAGATGGCCGACGACTCGGACCGGCGCCACACGGAGCTCATGAGCGTGGTGGGGCACATGCCTGAGGCCATCGAGTCGCTGGCGACCAGTGTGCGCGAGTTCGGGGCAGCAACTGCCGCGACTGGCCGCATGCTGACTGATGCCGTCAAGACCCTGGCGGATGTGATGCGCGCGCACACCAGGACCACAGGGCCACTCACTGCTGCCACACGCGCTGTTTCAGGCAGGCATCGCCAGGGCAGGCGCCGCGCTGGACCATCCCAGCAAGCCGCCCGTCGGCTGATTGCTGCGGATCCTGCAGTGCGGGCCCGGCCGAGTGCCACCGCGCCACAGCACCAGCCAGCGCATCCCAGACGCCAGCTGGCCCACATTGCGCCATCCGTCGCCGCCATTCCCCCTCTGGGGCGTCAACGGCAAGCGGCTGCAGCTGATGGTGGCCAGGCTCAGGTGCGCCACTCAGCAGACGGCCCCTCGAGGCTCAAACGCCGTGTAGGCCGCCCCCCAGCGGCATCTGGTGGAAGGGCATCTGAGCCTCAGGCGCCTTCCC
Source organism: Somniosus microcephalus (assembly GCF_052327205.1). NCBI lineage: Eukaryota > Metazoa > Chordata > Chondrichthyes > Squaliformes > Somniosidae > Somniosus > Somniosus microcephalus. The sequence goes on from NC_141001.1 coordinate 102,524,021, forward strand.
CCAGCCTCGCAGCAGCCACTGGGCAGAGCTTGCGAAGGAGCAGCAGGCAGGGCAGGGGAGGCAAAATGCTGGCCAAGGTCTCGCCCTCGCGGGCCACTCAGTAGAGGGTGTGGGCAGCTTTCCTTTAATATGGCGGTGGCCATCTTTATTTTGCCCATGGTTGTGCTTTTGGAGGGCTTATTTTTTGCGTTAGGCCGACGTTGAGGCCCGGTTTGAATAAAGGTGGAGTGGCTCCTCCCCAGCTTGTGCGAGTGAGTCATTTGTTGGGCTTTTTGTGGGGCCCGTTTATTGTTTTTGGGGATTCATGTGGGAAGGGCTTTTCATTTTTGTGCAATAAAAAATTATCTTTATTCATGCAGTCTCCATGGTTGTTCTTCTTAGTGTTTGTTGGCTTCGCCGGCTGAGGGCTTGCGGAGCGGCTGCATTCATCTCCCCTCATGGCCCCTGGCCATTCCCTGACAGGGGGCTTAGAAGTACCGTGTAATAAGGTGGCGTCGTGCGGCCCTTGGCCCTGGTCGCTCCCTCCTGGGAACGTACTCCTGCTCCTCCTCCTCCTCCTCATGCTCCTCCTGCTCCTCCTCCTGAGGTGCTGGTCCAACGTCAGGTGGCAGTGCCTGAGTCCTGCGGATAGCCAGGTTGTGTAGCATGCAGCAAACCACCACAAATTGGGAGACCCGGTCCGGCGAATACTGGAGAGCTCCTCCGGAGCGATCAAGGCAGCGGAACCGCTGCTTGAGGACCCCAAAAGTTAGCTCGATGATGTTGCGGGTGGTTTGATGGCTCTCGTTGTAAGCCTCTTCAGCAGCGGTCCTGGGCGCGCGGAGCGGGGTCATGAGCCAGGTGCACAAAGGATAGCCTTTGTCCCCGATGAGCCATCCTCTTGGGGAAGGCTGTGCCTGGAACATGTCATGCACAGTACTCTGCCGCAGGATAAAGGCATCGTGGCTGCTGCCTGGGAAGCTGGCATTGACTGCCATGATGCGCTGCTTGTGGTCACATACCAGCTGCACATTCAGAGAATGGTAGCCCTTCCTGTTGCGATACTGCTTGCCATGCTCCAGAGGGGCCCGCAAAGCCACATGCGTACAGTCAATGGCGCCCTGCACCAAGGGGAATTCACCGAGTCTGGCAAATCCCAATGCGCGCAGATGCTGGCTCTCCAGGGCCATGGGGAAGGAGATGAATTGGCTTCTCCTTCTGAACAGTGCTTCGGTCACGTGGCGGATGCAGCGATGCGCGCCATACTGGGAGATGTTTGCTATGTCCCCAGCAGCGTATTGGAAGGAGCCGGTGGCATAGAAGTTCAATGCCACCGTCACCTTCACTTCCACCGACAGAGACGTCCTGCACCTGAGCTTTGGCCGCAGATCTCGGCGAAGCAGGTGGCAGATCTCTGCAATCACCTCCTTTCGGAATCGGAGCCTTCTAACACATCGCGCGGCACTCATGTTTAGGTAGGAGCGCTGCTGGCGGTATAGCCTGACTGGGTAAGGCCTACGTGGCCGACGCCTGTAGCCCCCTCTGCCTCTAGCCAGGGCTGCCCCTCTCACAATGCGTCTGCGAGCCCTACGGACATGGCGCTGCAGCTGCGCGTTGGCACCCCATGCAGCCCCCATCAAATCCTGGCAAACAGTCTAATTTCCAAATGGCCACTTGCAGCGCTATTGCCTGAGTCCAAAAATACCTGGCTCTTGCTGCTTGAAACCAGTTAGCTATCCTCCTTGTTGTGTCTCCAGAAATGCGTTGCACAAGACTGTTTTCTGAAAAAAGGATGGCCTTTATACTGGAGAGGACGTTCCCTTTAATTAGCGCCCCCCGGGGCCCGCGCTGGTTGTGTTGCGTTCCTTTTTCCAAACGCTCCGGCCGCCCGCCGCACAATGGGGCGGTCCGACTGAAATTTGCAATCGGGGCGGCCAAAGGGCGTTGCACGAGGATGTGACGTCATTTTCTGCGCGCGCATCCGGGCGGGCGCTAAACTTTGCGCCGGCGCTAACGGGCAACTTAATTTGGGGCGGGGCGCAAACTGCGCTGCGCCCGGGCGCTACACGCATAGCGCCCGGAAATCACTTCTCTTAAGGCGCTAACTGCTGGCGCAAGCTACTGAAAATCTAGCCCCTAGACTTTAAGGCTAGTAGGGTGGCCTTCCAAACTGTTGCATTCTCTCTTTCCACCTGTCCGTTCCCCCGGGGGTTGTAACTGGTGGTCCTGCTTGTGGCTATACCCCTAGCGAGCAGGTACTGGCGGAGTTTGTCGCTCATAAACGATGAGCCCCGGTCGCTATGGATATAGCTGGGGAAACCGAACAGGGTGAAGAGGCTGTTCAGGGATTTAATGACCATGGCACTGGTCATGTCCGGGCAGGGGATAGCGAACGGGAACCGGGAGTACTCGTCAATGATGTTGAGGAAGTACACATTGCGGTCGGAGGAGGGGAGAGGCCCTTTGAAATCAACGCTCAGGCGTTCGAAAGGGCGAGTGGCTTTTATCAGGTGGGCTCTGTCTGGTCTATAAAAGTGCGGTTTGCACTCAGCGCAGACTTGGCAGTTCTTGGTCATGGTCCTGACCTCCTCGATGGAGTAAGGCAGGTTGCGGGCCTTGATGAAGTGGAAGAACCTGGTGACCCCCGGGTGGCAGAGGTCATTGTGGAGGGCCCTCAGCCTATCGATCTGCGCGCTGGCGCAGGTGCCACGCGATAGGGCATCTGGGGGTTCATTGAGCTTCCCAGGCCGGTACAAGATCTCGTAATTGTAGGTGGAAAGTTCGATTCTCCACCTCAAGATCTTGTCATTTTTGATTTTGCCCCTCTGCTTGTTGTTGAACATAAAAGCAACTGAACGCTGGTCAGTGAGCAGGGTAAATCGTTTTCCGGCCAGGTAGTGCCTCCAATGATGCACAGCCTCCACGATAGCCTGGGCCTCCTTCTCGACCGCGGAGTGTCTGGTCTCCGGGCCCTGGAGGGTTCGTGAGAAGAATGCCACAGGTCTCCCCGCCTGATTAAGGGTGGCGGCCAGAGCGAAGTCGGACGCATCGCTTTCCACCTGGAAGGGGATGGATTCGTCCACTGCGTGCATGGTGGCTTTGGCAATGTCTTCCTTGATACGGTGGAAGGCTAAGCGGGCCTCTGCCGTCACGGGAAAAGAGGTGGACTTGATCAGCGGACGGGCTTTGTCTGCATAGTAGGGGACCCACTGAGCGTAGTAGGAAAAAAACCCTAGGCACCTCTTCAGAGCTTTTAGGCAGTGGGGCAGTGGGAGTTCCATAAGGGGACGCATCCGGTCCGGGTCGGGACCGATGACCCCGTGTTCCACAACACAGCCAAGGATGGCGAGGCGGTCTGTGCGGAATATGCACTTCTCCTTGTTATATGTCAGGTTCAGGAGTTGGGCGGTGCGGAGGAATTTCTCGAGGTTTGCGTCATGGTCCTGCAAGTCATGGCCGCAGATGGTCACATTATCTAGGTAAGGGAAAGTGGCCTGCAGCTCGTTTTGATCGACCATCCGGTCCATCTCCCTTTGGAAGATGGAGACCCCGTTGGTAATGCCGAAGGGAACCCTAAGGAAGTGATAGAGGCGGCCGTTTGCCTCAAAAGCAGTATACTGGCGGTCTTCAGGGCTGATGGGGAGCTGGTGGTACGCTGATTTCAGGTCAATGGTCGAAAAGACGCGGTACTGCGCGATCTGGTTGACCATGTCAGCTATGCGGGGGAGTGGGTAGGCGTCCAGCAGGGTGTAGCGGTTTATTGTTTGGCTGTAGTCGATGACCAGGCATTGTTTCTCGCCGGTCTTAACGACCACAACCTGGGCTCGCCAGGGGCTGGAGCTGCCCTCAATAATCCCCTCCTTCAGGAGCCGTTCCACTTCGGTTTTGATGAAAACCCTGTCCCCGGCACTGTATCGCCTGCTCTTTGTGGCGATGGGCTTACAGTCGGGGGTGAGGTTAGCAAACAGTGGGGGGGGTGGGACTCTGAGTGTGGAGAGGTTGCATCTGGTGCGCAGCGGGCAATTTGGAGGCTGCTGGCTGCGGACTGTGAGTGGGGGGAGGGGGCCACCGTACGCCATCGTAACGCTTTTGAGGTGGCACTGGAAATCCAACCCCAGTAGAACGGCAGCGCAGCGGTCGGGCAGGACCAGGAGTTTAAAATTATTGAACACAGTCCCGTCTACTACTAGTGTCACCATGCAGTAGCCGCCAATGTCCGCTGACTGGGACTCGGAGGCCATAGAAATCCGCTGGTGTGCAGGCAGGACTGGGAGAGAGCAATGCCGCACCGTGTCGGGGTGGATGAAGCTCTCTGTGCTCCCGGAGTCAAAAAGGCAGTTTTTGCATGGCCGTTTACCTTAACGTCCATTTTGGACCGAGCTAGCTGGTGCGGCCTCGTTTGGTCCAGCGTCACAGAGGCCAGCGTAGGGGTCGGTGTGTCGCTGCGGGTATCAGATGGGGGGGGGGTTGGCGGTCTGCTGCGTCCCGGCTGGTGTCCAAGATGGCGGCGTCCATGATTCCCATGTGGCTGGAGTCGTCCAAGATGGCTGCTGCTGCGGTGGTTCGCACATGGCTGGGGAGGCCCAAGATGGCGGCCCGCACGGCCCACACGCGGCGCTGTTGGGGGCCCAAGATGGCGGCTCGCATGGCCCACACGCGGCGCTGCTGGCGTTCGGGGTGGCTTTGGCCTTGCAGACGCTGGCGTAGTGTCCCTTTTTCCCGCAGCCCGAGCAGGTCGCATTCTTCGCCGGGCAGCGCGCTCTGGGGTGTTTGGCCTGGCCACAGAAGTAGCATTTCTGGCCTTGGGATACTGCTGTCTGGCTTTGGGACACTGCTGCGGTAGTTGGGCCGTTGTTGGGCTGTGGCTGGGCTGGCACGGTGCTATGGGGCTGTCCTACCGTGTCCCAGGTTGTCGTTCCCCGCGGCGTCCACGGTGCAGAGGAGTAGGCATCCATGCCCCGGAAGGCTGCGTCCAGCGTTAGTGCGATGTCGGAGGCTTTGTCGAGGGTGAGGTCACTCTGCTCCAGCAGTTGCTGTCGGGTGTAGTTGGACCTGTGGCCCGCTACGAAGGCATCCCGGATCAGTTCCTCCGTGTACTTAGTGGGCGTTACCGCCTTACACCCACAGGCCCGGCCAAGCACGGACAGTGCTTGGAGGTATTCCTCAGTCGATTCCCCAGGTTGTTGCTTGCGACTCCCCAGAAGGTGCCTAGCGTATACTTCGTTCACAGGGCGCGTGTACTGGGCCTTGAGGAGCTGGAGGGCGGCTGTGTACGAGGTCGCATCCCGGATGACTGAGTACACTCGGTGGTTCACCTTGGAGATCAGGACAGACAGTTTGTCCGCATCCGTTTCGACCGCAGTGGAGGCAGTCAGGAATGTCTCGAAGCACGTGAGCCAGTGAGCAAACTTGGTGGAAGCGTCCGCTTCCCGACTGTCCAGGTCCAGGCATGCTGGTGTGAGGATCTTCTCCATTATAAAAAATTTAGTTAATAAAATTGATGCGCCATCAATTACTCAAAAGACTGAGGTTGAGCGAGTAACAATCAGGCTTTTATTAACTAAAGAATGAAGGTCTTGTCTCGAGTGGTCGACCCGTCCAGAATACTAAGGGACTGGGAGGTAGTCACTTATATACCTGGAATAGTGGGAGGAGTCAGCCAAGGCATGTCCAGACCTGTACCTAGTGGAATACACATACAGACACAGACAGGTATGACAGTGGTTTACCACACCCTTCACACAGGTTCAATTCACTGTTCCAGTGTTCCAAATTCTGCCCCGCCTTGGGTATCCTCTGTTTCTTCTATCTTTCCTGATCTCACCCCGCCTGGGGTCTCCTCTACATTGTTTCGGATCTTCTCTTTCGGTGTGCTCAATTAATTTGTTAATGCTGGTTAGTCATAGGCATGAGTACACAATTGGCTTATGTATCAAAGTCTTACTACATGGGTTACAAGTTGGAGAATGACCAGAGCGTGTGAAATAATACGAACCTAAGGGTGTGCTGATGTATTAAGCCCAATATCCCACCAGTGTGAGTCGTCCCCTATGCTGTCAATTTCAATATTTATTCTCGAGTTGTTTTGCTCCAAAACATAAAAATGCTTTAAGAAGGAGTTCAGTCGCATCACGAGCTCACTGAAACCCTCAGACAACAGGGGAATGTCGTACCTGAATTGTGCAGCTCATACATATAAGATTGTGAAGGGGTTGGATCGGGTGGATGCGGGGAGGATGTTCCCGATGATGGGTGAAATTAGAACTAAGGGGCATAGTCTTAGAATAAGGGGCTGCTCTTTCAAAACTGAGATGAGGAGGAACTACTTCACTCAGAGGGTGGTAGGTCCATGGAATATGCTGCCCCAAAAAGCTGTAGAAGCTACATCATTACATAAATTTAAAACAGAAATAGACAGTTTCCTAGAAGTAAAGGGAATTAAGGGTTACGGGGAGCGGGCAGGAATTTGGACATGAGTCTAGGTTTGGATCGGACATGGCCCTGTGGGTAGCGGAGCGGGCCCAGGGGCCGTGTAGCCTGATCCTGCTCCTATTTCGTGTGTCTAATTCTGTTAGATTCAGGAGATGGTTCTGTGATAGTAGATTGGCGGTTAGGATCAGATCAGCCATGATCTTATTGAATGGCGGAGCAGGCTCGAGGGGCCGATTGGCCTACTCCTGCTCCTATTTCTTATGTTCTTATGTTCATATACTTAAGTGTCTCATTTACTGTCAGTTTCACTTGCGCATAGGTTTTGATACTGAGTAAAACGTGTTGGTTGATGATTGTGGGTAGATGTGGTGTGAAGCAGAAACTGGGGCTGTTAATTTGACAGGTCCTGTTAGACCCATGAAGCATGGTAGTTGCGGTAGTAGTGACACAGGAGCCACCACCAAAACCACCTCATACTGGATTCGTACTGGCTTTTCTCATGCTCTGTTACTGACAAAACACAATCATTGCAGTCACAGTTTTAATCCTGAGGAACATGCATCCAGGAGGACCTGTTTGAGGTCGTCCCCTTCTAGTTCTGGGTGGGTGATTATAATAATCCTCCACCGCTGCCTGAAGTCGAAGGGCTGGTGTCCATATCCACTGCCCCCAGGTTAGCTTTTAGCACCCCCACTTCAACCGCGGTAAGAGACCGATGCATGGTTGTGGTAGTGGTTTCTGCCTCACTACTAGTGGTGGTCGAGGAGGGTGCCTCGCCTTCCAGGTCTCGGTCAGCCTGGCGCTTGGGCTCGCGTGCTGCCTTAGCTCGAGTGACCACACATACTGGTATCGTCTCCCCTGCCTGACCATCCTTGTATGGTGGGGGCAGAGCAGAGGGAGTAGGGTCCCCAACTATATTGTCCTTGCAAAGGCCGGGATCTTTCGGTTTGATTTTGGAGACAGCAGCCACCACTGCCCGATGTTGGCCGATTGGTACCGGCAGCTGTTGGATTTTTTCTAAGCATGGGCCATGGTCTGCTTCAGGGGAGGCAGTGGTTTGGCGCCGGTTTAACTCCCTTAACGCTCCCCTTGCATCCTCTAACTCCTCACACAGTCCGGTGTTTTCTGTCTGTAGTTCAATATTCTGTTTGAGTATTTGATCTAGTTTATTTTGTGTACACTGCATTTTGTCATGAATCTTTTGCTCCCAGCGCAACTGGTTGCGGAGGGCAGAAAGGGTCTCTCACCATCCACTTCTTTCCCAACTAAAACTTTTAACTCTTTAGTTTCCCTATTTAACTGGGCAGCGCACAAGTGTGCTCTGTAAGCTAACCTGTCTCGGCCTCTCTTTATTTTAAGTTTGTTTTTCTGAACATCCTCAGAGAGTTTATCAAGGATGTAGTCATAGTCCCAGTTACCGTCTTCTAATATTTTTAGGAGGTCCACTGTTGCGGATGTGCCGACTTTTTCTGTCAGGCTGTCTATTAGCTGTTCTGGATGATGTGCCATCGCCATTGTACCTCTGATTTTACCTTTACCCCACTCTCTCCCTCTCCCTTCTTCCAGGGAGTCTTCTACTTAGTCTTCAGTGACGATCACACACACCCAAGTCCCTCCGGTCCCCACAACCGGAACCTTACAACTCCCAACTCTGATTCCACTTCTGACACCACTGTAAGATTTGGATCACAGGTCACACACAGATTATCCAAAGGGTCTTAGGAGCTGTAAGGCTTTTTATTAAAGGGCGGCAGTTTAAGTTAAATACAACACGCAATCAAGATAGGCACAGTAGACATACGACTGTGACAAGCAGCTGGTTTCGGCCCCGATCGGACAGATGGCTGGCGTATGCGAACAGCTCTTCCCTTCCCTTCACTGTCTGTGCTAATAGCGCTTTAGATATCTCTCTTACACTCTTTTTAGGGGTGGGCCTAGGGTAGATTATCAAAGATACAGTCAACAACCTTTCTAGCATACAAACAGCAGACAGCTGGTCTGGAAACAAGGTCACCGCCACGGTGCAGAATGTTATAACATCCGCAGGGAACCAAGAAAATCAGCAAATTCTAAGCGTCTATCCAGTTATTCTAACACCAGTCTATGAGACTATTTGTCTCAAGTTATTTCTTCCAATTCAGGATTTCTTACACTCTGTCACCTTCTCCAGCCCTAAACCCTCTGAGATATTTGCACTCCTCCAATTCTGGCCTCTTGCTAATCCCTGATTTTAATCACTCCACCTTTGGCGGCTGTGTCTTCAGCTGCCTAGACCTGAAGCTCTGGAATTCCCTCCCTAAACCTCTCCGGCTCTCCAACTCTCCTTAAAACCTACCTCCCTACAAGCTTTTGGTCACCTGCCCGAATATCTCCTTATGTGGCTTGGTGTCCAATTCTGTTTGATAACACTCCTGTGAAACGCCTTGGGATGTTTTACCACGCCAAAGGCGCTATGTAAATGCAAGTTGTTGTTGTTCTTGAATGCAGCTCTATTGAAATTTGTGCTTATATGGCAAATTGCCAATTACCTTATTATCATCCATGGTAATCAGAGTTCTGAGAAGATTTTGAGTGATCGATGTAGCAGCAGAATTTAACTATGTATATTGATCTAATTTGTATGATGGAATGGACGATCTCTACTTGAACTGATGCATTGCACAATCAATGAGGAAAAAATCTGTAAAGCAATAATTAGGGCCGCGAGCATTAGCTTAATGGTAGGCACTTATAACATAATTTTTTTTTAAATCAATACGTTGATAGTCTTTTAGGTCATTAGAAAAAAACTACAGACGTGCACGAATGTGTATATCGAAAGAATATTAGGTCAATGTTGACAGTAATAGAAGCATTGAGTTTCTCTATGACCGTGGGTACCACACAATGATCTTGTACAGTTTCAGTGATCAACGGTCTCACTGATGAAGCATGTTTCAAAACAGGATGGCCCTGAAATTCTGTGGGGCTTGTCCTGAGCTCCTGTCATAGCTAGCACGGGAGATTACTGGTTCCCCAGAGAAATGGTTGAAAACCACCATTTATGCTTACTTCCCTGGCCTCCTGCTGAAGTGACAATGGGCGATCGGGAGATTGCTCCACCAAATTTCCAGCTCAGCGATATTTCCCCACAACTCAGTGTTTACGCATGGTCCTGACCCCCGCTCCTCAGCCCTAGTTCCTGGTTCAATGATTTTTAACATTTTAAAAAATGTATTCATTCACGGGACGTGGGCATCACATTTATTGCCCATCCCTAGTTGCCCTCGAGAAGGTGGTGGTGAGCCGCCTTCTTGAACCGCTGCAGTCCGTGTGGTGAAGGTACTCCCACAGTGCTGTTAGGGAGGGAGTTCCAGGATTTTGGCCCAGCGACGATGAAGGATCGGCGATAGATCTCCAAGTCAGGATGGTGTGTGACTTGGAGGGGAACTTGGAGGTGGTGGTGTTCCCATGCGTCTGCTGCTCTTGTCCTTCTAGGTGGTAGAGGTCATGAGTTCTGGACGTTTAGGCCTCAGATTTTCCTAACTGAGGCCCAAATGTGGAAGTAAGCATCAGTTATAAAATAACAAACTGCAAAATCAGAGTTTAAACATAACATAAGAAATAGGAGCAGGAGTAGGCCAATCGGCCCCTCGAGCCTGCTCCACCATTCAATAGGATCATGGCTGATCTGATCCTAACCTCAAATCTTCTATCACTCTCCATCCCACCCGAACCCATGTGATCTCCCGGGAGAGGCGAAAAACCAGATAAAAAACCCAATGGCCAATTTGGGAGAATAAATCTGGGAAATTCCTCTCCGACCCATCTAGGCGATCGAAACTCTTCCAGGAGATCACACTGTCCCTATATTTTCTACAGTACTTACCTTCTGTAAAGGCGATCTCCACCCCAGCCAGGAACAGGAATAAAACCATCTCCTGAAATCTAACACAGAATTAGAACACAAGAAGTAGGAGCAGAACCAGGCTACACGGCCCCTGGGCCCGCTCCACTACCCACAGGGCCATGACCATTCCGAACCTAGACTCATGTCCAATTTCCTGCCCACTCCCCGTAACCCTTAATTCCCTTTACTTCTAGGAAACTATGGCCTAGAAATTCAGTTGGGCGCGCCAGCCGTTAGCGCCTTAGGGGGAGTAGATCTCGAGCGCTAGGCGCTTATCGCCCGGGCGCAGCGCGATCTGCGCCTCTCCCCAACTTCAGGACACATTTAGCGCCGGCGCAAAGTCTTAGCGCGCGCCCTGCTGCGCGCGCAGATCATGACGTCATTTAATAGTGCAACGCCCTTTGTGCGCCCCAAACCGGAACTTCACTCGCGCCGGCCCATTGTGCGCCGGGCGTCCCGAGCGACTGTGAAGTGGAACGGTACACAGGCCAGCCGGGCCGGGGGGAGCGCTAATTAAAGGGCACTTACCCAGCAGTATAAAGGCCAGCCATTTTGCAGCATTCACTCTTGTGCAACGGTTTTTTGGACAGAGACCAAGGAGGAGAGTTTACTGGTTTGGACCAACACTTGGACAGGTATTTTTGGCTCAGGCCAGAGCTTACCAATTATCCTAGCCTTCATTCAGAGCTCAGTGTTTGCCAGCATATAATGGGGGCTGCATTGGGTGGCAACGCTGAATTTCAGCCTTATGCCAGAAGGGCTTACAGACGCCGTGAGAGAGTGGCAGCCCTGGCTAGACGCAGAGGGGGCAACAGGCGTCGCCAACTGAGGCCTTACCCACGCAGGGTATACCGCCAGCAGACCTCCTATCTGACCATGTCTGCCGCGATGTGTGTTAGGAGGCTGCGATTCCGAAGGGGGGTGGTTACAGACATCTGCCGGCTGCTTCAGAGAGATCTGCAGCCACAGCTGATGCGCAGGACGTCTCTGTCGGTGGCAGTGAAGGTGACGGTGGCTCTCAACTTCTATGCCTCCGGCTCCTTCCAATCCGCTACTGGGGACATCGCTAACATCTCCCAGTTCGCCGTGCATTGCTGCATCCGCCAGGTGACCGAAGCCCTTTTCAGAAGGAGACATCAATTCATCTCCTTCCCCATGACCCTGGACAAGCAGCAGCAGCGTGCAGTGGGGTTTGCAAAAATAGCGGGCTTCCCCATGGTGCAGGGCGCCATTGACTGCACGCATGTGGCTTTGCGGGCACCTCTTGAGCATGCCGAGGATTACCGCAACCGGAAGGGCTACCATTCCCTCAATGTACAGCTGGTGTGTGACCACAGGCAGCGCATCCTAGCTGTCAATGCCCGCTTTCCAGGCAGCAGCCACGATGCCTTTATCCTGCGACAGACAACTGTGGCTGACATGTTCCAGGCACAGCCTCCCCCAAGAGGATGGCTTATCGGGGACAAAGGCTATCCTTTGTGTACCTGGCTCATGACCCCGCTCCGCGCGCCCACGACCCCTGCTGAAGAGGCATACAACGAGAGCCATCAAGCGACGAGGAGCCTCATAGAACAAACAATCGGCATGCTCAAGCAACGGTTCCGCTGTCTCGACCGCTCCGGGGGAGCCCTCCAGTATTCGCAGGATCGAGTCTCCCAATTCGTCGTCGTTTGCTGCATGCTGCACAACCTGGCTATCCGCAGGACTCAGGCACTGCCACCTGACGTTGGACCACCACCTCAGGAGGAGGAGCAGGAGGAGCATGAGGACGACGAGGACGAGGAGTGCCAGCCCAGGAGGGACGCACAAGGTCCAAGGGCCGCCCGTCGTCGGCTTATTGAACGTCACTTCTAGGCCCCCTGTCAGGGAATGGCTTGTGCCAATGATAGAACATGATTGCAGCCGCTCCGCAAGCCCTCAGCCGGTTAAGGCAACAAACACTTCAAAGATCAAACATGGACAATGTGAATAAATAAAATGCTTTATTGTACAAACTCTGGGCCCTTCCCACATGAAAACCAAAAACAGAGGAAACCCCCAAAAAACACTCAAACACATTACTCGCTCCCACAACCTGGGGAGGATTAACAAAATAGGGCAACTAAAATGGCCGTCATTCTCGGCCTTCGTCCAAAACAAACATCACATCATCGGCCTTCAAAAAACAAACATCCAATTCTCGGCCTCAAGAAACAAACACAAATGGCCACACATTCGACTATTTGGCCCGCTAGGGCGATGCCTTGGCCATCTTTGGGTGGCCCCTGCCCGCCCTGCTGCTCCGCCTCAAAGTAAGGCCATTGGCTGCTGCAAGGCTGGGGGCAGGCTCCTGAGGGGCACATGTCGTGACGGCAGATGCCCTTGGGGGTCGGACTAGTCGAGGTCTGGGCGTCAAGCGGCCGGCTGTTGATTGCTGCAGCTGTGGCTGGCCAGCCTCAGTCGCTGCAGCAGCTCCTGGCAGCTCCACTGGGGGAGTGGCAGTGGCGGCTGGAGGAATGGTGGCAAGCTGGCGGATGGCAGGCGCTCGCTGGTCGCCTGAGACACTGGCACTCGCCCGGGCCAGCACTGCAGCATGCGCACCAATCTGCCGAGGGACAGACCGATGTGCTGCTGCAGCGCGCCGGGTGCCCTGGCGATGCCTGGCTGACACAGCGAGTGTGGCAGCAGTGAGTGCCCGTGTTGACCTGTTCACTGACCGCAGCAGAGCAGCCAGTGACTGGACGGCACCACTAATCACCTGGCCAGTCGCTGAAAGATCTGCCCGGTATTCCACCCGACTGGTGGCCTCTAAGGGCCCGAACTCGGTCACACTCCGAGAGAGGGAATCGATGGACTCAGGCAACCGTGCCACTGCCGCCATGAGCTCCGTGTGCCGGCGCTCCGAGTCCGCGGACAAGTCTTCGAGGCGTTCCATCTCCTCGGCGAAGAGCATCTCCTGACTGGAGGCCGGACTCTCCCTCTGGGGAGAAGGCCGCCGAGCTGGCCGACCCTTCCTGCGTTGCTGGAGACCGCTGGGCCCAGCAATTGGACTCCCCTCCGACGCATCCCCCCTCTGGGGAGAAGGCCGCCGAGCTTCCACCCCCCTCCCGCCTTTCTGCAGCACGCAGGTCCCAGGAGCTCCCCTCCCCTTCGACACTTCCGCCACGCTGCCCTCCAGGGAAGACGTGTCCCCTACATTGGCCTGGGTGGCCGCGGCTGAGGGTTCCCCTGATGGGCCGCCTTCCTCTTGCTCCTCCTCCTGCTCCTCCTCGGAGGGTCTGTCACTGGCAAGTTGAGGGACCTCCTCTTGACCATCTGAAAGCAGGAAGGCACAAGAATAGCTTTAGAGTGAGGAGAGGGCGTCAGTGCGGGATGCATGAGTGGTGGCATTCAGCGCATTGGTCGGACAGTGGCAAAGGATGTAGATCTGATGCGCAAGTGGGACGAGAGAGGTGCAAAAGGTGATGTCCTTACCATTGCTTCCCAGAACAGGGTGGGCATCTCCACATGCAACGGGCCCAATCATCCGGCCACCCATGAGGCGCTCCACGCGATGTTGCAGGTCGGTGAGTGGCTGGATATGGGGTCGTCCTCCCCCGGTCGCAGTCCGGCTCTTGCGATTATTCGCCAGCTTGGCCTGCAAGAGAAAGGACGGCCTCTAAGTACAGTGTGTCGCCGTGATCTTGTGTGCACTGCCTCCCATGGTGGAATAGCCTGGCCAGTGTGTCGCCATGATCTGCTGTGCACCGCCTCCCATGGTGGAATAGCCTGGCCAGTGTGTCGCCATGATCTGCTGTGCACTGCCTCCCATGGTGGAATAGCCTGGCCAGTGTGTCGCCATGATCTGGTGTGCACTGCCTCCCATGGTGGAATAGCCTGGCCAGTGTGTCGCCATGATCTGGTGTGCACTGCCTCCCATGGTGGAATAGCTTGGCCAGTGTGTTCAGTGCAGAATGTGCAATTGATGCTCATGCCTGTGCCATAGCTGCTGGATGAAGGCTGGCCATTAGAGCTTTCAGGTCCCTTTGCCCATAATGTGAGGTGCACATGCAAGGATGAGGAGGTCATTGGAAAGGGTACTCACCCTGACAATGCGTGTGAGGTCATTTAACTTTTTGCGGCATTGGGCACTGGTCCTGGGGACGTCGCTGTTGGCTGACAGCTTGCTGGCGACATGCCTCCAGGCTCTCCTGTAGACGTGGACCGTCGCCTTCTTGCCATTGTCCGGGTACAAAACATGGCGCCTCTTCTCCACAGCAGCAAGCAGCACACTCAGATCACGCTCTGAGAAGTGCTGCGCACGTTCACGGGCCTTCTCCATGTCTTCAGGCGCTATTTGGGTCCAGCAGCAGTGTTCAGGCCTAGCTGGAGGGCTCCACTATCCAGGGCGTGGCAGCAGACACAGTCGACCCTTCCCCCTTAAGAGCTGGCCGGCGCCAGGGTGTCTGCTGTCAGTCACGAGATGGCCGCACCTGCGCTGCGCCCGGCCTCGGCGCTATCGATCACCACCTCCGGCTTAGCGCCCAAAGAGAGGCGTCCAACAGCAGTTTTAGCGCTCGCCCGAACTAGTAGGGCGAAGCTAATGAATATCGGAGAAGTGGCCTAGATTTGGCGGCGGCCGCAAACTTTAGCGGACGCCCCACTTTAGCGCCCCAAAAGTGGCGTCAATGAATTTCTAGGCCTATCTATTTCTGTTTTAAATTTATTTAATGATGTAGCTTCCACAGCTTTCTGGGGCAGCAAATTCCACAAACCTACCACTCTCTGAGTGAAGAAGTTTCTCCTCATCTCAGTTTTGAAAGAGCAGCCCCTTATTTTAAGATTATGCCCCCTAGTTCTAGTTTCACCCATCATTGGGAACATCCTCACCGCATCCACCCGATCAAGCCCCTTCACAATCTTATATGTTTCAATAAGATCGCCTCTCATTCTTCTGAACTCCAATGAGTAGAGTCCCAATCTACTCAACCTCTCCTCATATGACCACCCCCTCATCCCCGGGATTAACCGAGTGAACCTTCTTTGTACTGACTCGAGAGCAAGTATGTCTTTTCTTAAGTATGGACACCAAAACTGTATGCAGTATTCCAGGTGCAGTCTCACCAATACCTTGTATAACTGCAGCAATACCTCCCTGTTTTTATATTCTATCCCCCTAGCAATAAAAGTCAACATTCCATTGGCCTTCTTGATCACTTGCTGCACCTGCATACTAACTTTTTGAGTTTCGTGCACCAGGACCCCCAGATCCCTTTGTACTACAGTACTTTCCAGTTTCTTGCCATTAAGATAATAACTTGCTCTATGATTTTTCCTGCCAAAGTGCATAACCTCACACTTTCCAGTATTGTATTCCATCTGCCAAATCTCTGCCCACTTACTTAGCCTGTCTATGTCACTTTGCAGGTTTTTTATGTCCTCCTCACTCACTACTTTCCCTCCCATCTTTGTATCATCTGCAAACTTTGATATGTTACACTCGGTCCCCTCCTCCAAATCGTTAATATAGATTGTAAAGAGTTGGGGACCCAGCACTGACCCCTGTGGAACACCACTAGTTACTAATTGCCAGTCTGAGAATGAACCATTTATCCCAACTCTCTGCTTTCTGTTAGAGAGCCAATTCTCCACCCACGCCAGAATATTACCCCCAATCCCGTGATTTTTTATCTTGAGCAATAATCTTTTGTGTGGCACCTTGTCAAATGCCTTTTGGAAGTCTAAATACACTACGTCCACTGGTTCTCCTTTATCCACCCTGTATGTTACTTCCTCAAAGAACTCAAGCAAATTTGTCAAACATGACTTCCCCTTCATGAAACCATGCTGAGTTTGTCCTATTAAATTATGTTTATCCAAATGTCCCGTTACTGTCTCCTTAATAATGGACTCTGACATTTTACCAACCACAGATGTTAGGCTAACAGGTCTATAGTTTCCAGCCTTCTGCCTACTACCCTTTTTAAATAAGGGTGTTACATTAGTAGTTTTCCAATCTGCCGGGACCTTTGCTGAGTCCAGGGAGTTTTGGAAAATTATTACCAATGCATCCACAATCCCTACCGCCACTTCCCTCAAGACCCTAGGATGTAAGCCATCAGGTCCAGGGGATTTATCTGGGTTAAGTCCCATTATTTTACCAAGTACCACTTCCTTAGTGATTTTAATCGTATTTAGCTCCTCTCCCCCTAGTAACAAAATAAATCGCATCTAGAGAAAAGAATTACCTGTGAGTAAATATTTGTTGTGGAGACATTTTTTAATAGTAAAGGAAATTTATACCATTTTTGGTTTCTTTTTACATCCTTCTATCTATTTTTAGTGTACCTTAGACCCTTTTCAAGGTACCAGCTTTGAAAAAAATAATGGCCCTGAAATCTCGGTGTCCCTGCTCCCCTGCAAGTGTAGCACAGTGGGACTCCAGCCACCTGCAACAGAAGACATTAAACGCTGACCCAAATCATGGATTTGAATCATCTAAACAGCCAGGGCAGAAAGCTCAAGCCTGTAGTTGTGTGGCAGAAGTGCCCGCCACGGACAAGTAAGAGGTGTTTGGAGCAGCACACTGATGTTTCGATTTAGGGAGGCAGAGGCCCTCAACTGACAAAGGGAAACTTTTCAAAGTAACCTTTTTTGGACAACTCAGAACAGTACTAAAAGACAAAAGAAAGAAAGACTTGCATTTATATAGCATCTTTCATGACCTCAGGAAGTCCCAAAGCACTTATAGCCAATGAAGCACTTTTGAAGTATAGTCACTCAAATATAGTCACTGTTGTACAGTATAACAGTGATTACACTTCAAAAGTACTTCATTGGCTGTAAAGCGCTTTGGGAAGTCCGGTGGTCGTGAAAGGCGCTATATAAATGCAAGTCTTTCTTTCTTTCTTTCTTTCTCCTATTTGTGTACAGCAAGCTACCACAAACACCAAAGGGATACATGACCAGATAATCTGTTTTAGTGATGTTGGTTCAAAGATAAATATTGACCGGGTCTTCGGCAAGAACTCACCTGCTCTGCTTTAAAATAGTGCCATCGATCTTTTACGCCCACCTGAGAGGGCAGCCATAGCGTGCTGCACTCGGAGAAATCTACCCTTGGGATCGCCTGCGACTAAAGAAAGTAAGTAACTAACCTGCATGTGGAACCGGAAGATGCAACAATGCTCCTGCCGACCCCACATTTAACCTCCCCCCTGCCGATCGTCCCGCTCCTGACTCCAGGTCCCCAGGTCCCCAGATCCCCGGCCCCCACTTGATCTCCCTCTCCCCGGCCCCTGCGATTCCAGTCCCACCACTCCAAGCCGATTCTGACTATCAGCCCCACATTGCCTTGGATCGACAGCTCCGACTCCCAGACCAACTTACCACAGGGCGATTCAATTTTTCTCCAGTCGCCGCCTGCATGTTGTTGTGTCGTCAGGTCTGAGGAGCCTTGGACCTCACCGTCCTGGTGCAGGGTATTTACTCTTTGTCATATATGTTTATCCCAAAAATAATAAGGGGTCGCCCATTTAAGACGGAGATGAGGAGGAATTTCTTCTCTCTGAGGGTCGTGAATCTTTGGAATTCTCTACCCCAGAGAGCTGTGGAGGCGGAGTCATTGAATATGTTCAAGGTGGAGATTGACAGGCATTTGAACTACAGGGGAGTCAAGGGGTAAGGGGAGAGCGGGAAAGTGGTGTTGAGGCCAAGATTGGATCAGCCATGATCTTATTGAATGGCGGAGCAGGCACGAGGGGCCGATTGGCCGACTCCTGCTCCTATTTCTTATGTTCTTATGTAAATGGACTCTCCTGATTTTCTGGGCCGCAGTTTTCACCATTCAGAGGGGTTTTTTGTGGAGTGGGACCAGTCAAAATGTATTAACTTGGGGAGTCTCCTTTTTTTGTACATAATTCATGGATGATTCCTCAGAGCTCGAGGAACACAATATCTGCACACATCAAGTAAAAGGTGACTTTGTCAAGTGAAAAGTACTGCCAACTAAAAGAATGAAGACAGCTGCTTATGTTGCTTTTGTACCACAAGGATCATCATTAAGGGTTTTTTTTTTCGCCTTGTCAACTTTAGTCTGATTTATTTCACTGTGATCTGATAATGAGACAAGCCAGCTAGCAGCTGCTCTTGTAACATACTGCAATTTTTTTTTAAAAATCATTAATGTGGCCTGAAAGAAAATCCTGTATTTGTGCAAAAGTACTTTAATTGAATATGAAGCAATAGGACGTCAATAGCAACGATAATGGTTAAATCAATCAAGAGACTTGGTAGAGATAAGAACGAAAAAACTTTCTGTCAGGGCAAATAATAGGCCATTTTCTGTCTCTCTGAAATAGTGGTCTCTGTGTGGCGGAGCCAACAAGAGACACTGGGCAATCAGTAATCATTCCTTTAACTACCATGTAGTGCAGCTGTGGACTGCACCTTTAAACTGTATGTAGTTTCTTGCATTTTCACGTGATGACGTCATGACGCCGATCACGTGACCCCCAGTTGGCGCGGAGAGCGTGATGATGTCATGATGTCAGCTTCCAGTATTTAGTAGCAGTCTTAGAGAGGCTGTAAGGCTGCACAGACCTGTTTACATCTGCTCCTGTAGTTTTACCAGTTAAGTTGTTTGTTTATTAAACTTGGTTATTTTGTTTCACTGCGTCGAACTTCATTATTCGGATAGGAACTTCCGTTCCTACATTGGTGACCCCGATCTCGTCGGACAACTTTCGTCGAGATACTTATAATGAACACGAACGCCGTTGCCCTTAAATTGCCGCAGTTCTGGGAACAGCAACCAGCAGCATGGCTTTTCCAGGCAGAAGCCCAGTTTGCACTCCGGGACATTACAGCAGATTCGACCCGTTATTATTACGTGGTTTCCGCTCTCGACAGCGCCACGGCCTCGCGGGTCGTCAGCCTCCTGGGCAATCCACCGGCAGAGGGCAAGTATGAAGCTCTAAAAACTCGTTTACTACAGGTGTTTGGTTTAAATAAGTCGGAGCGTGCATGCAGGCTTATTGCTATGCCCGGTCTCGGGGGCTCAAAACCATTGGAATTGATGAGCCAAATGCTTACGCTTTTGGGTTCGGAGCCCCAATGTTTTTTGTTTCGAGAACTCTTCCTCTGCCAGCTACCCGAGCCAGTTCAGGCAGCCTTGGCCAGTTCTACGATTACGGACTGTGCCGAGCTTGCTGCAGAGGCAGACAAGATTTTTACGGTCACACAGCAGAGTTGTGCAGCCACGAGGCGCCTTTCCCCTATGCGAGCAAAGTCCAGCCCTCCTCCAGCAGGCTGGTGTGTGTACCACGCTCGTTTTGGCGCCAAGGCTCGACGCTGCCGTCCTCCCTGCAGTTTCGCTGAAAAAAAATCTCCAGCAGGCTCGCAAACTTCGATGAGGATGACAGGGTCTGACAAACACACCCAGTTCACCATGGCAGTCGGTTCAGCGGGAAAACTCCTCTACATTACTGATTCCAGGACAGGGCGACGATTCTTGTGTGATACTGGTTCTCAGTGCAGTATATTGCCAGTTTCAAAGCTAGATCTACAATCCGGCGGTCACGGCCCATCCCTCGAGGCAGCCAATGATGCGGCCATTCGCACGTTCAGTAAACGGACAGTTAATTTAAATCTTGGAAGTCAACATTTTGTGTGGGAGTTTATAACGGCTAAAGTATCACAGGCCATCCTGGGGGCTGATTTTTTCTGTGCCTATGGTTTTCTGGTCGACGTCCAACATTGTCGACTCATTAATGCGCCTACTTTCCACGCGGTGCCTTGCCACCGCAGCACCGCTGTCTCCTGGTCGGTTGCCTGTGCGGTTCCATCGCAGGAAGGGTTTAGGCGCCTACTCGGTGAGTTCCCGGGGCTCACCAGGCCTACATTCTCGGCAGCAGTCGCGAAGCACGGTGTGGTGCATCACATCACCACAACGGGATCGCCTGTTTACGCTCGGGCACGAAGATTGGAACCCGGAAAGCTTGCAGCCGCAAAGGCAGAGCTTCAGACCATGGAGCGCCTTGGGATTGTCCGACGCTCTGATAGTCCTTGGTCCTCCCCACTACACATTGTATCTAAACCAGGTGGCGGATGGAGGCCTTGCGGGGATTACAGACGCCTTAACGAAGCCACTATGCCGGATAGGTATCCAATACCGCATATACAAGATTTTTCGGCTCATTTGGCTGGCAACTCAATATTTTCCAAAGTAGACCTCGTCCGTGGATATCACCAAGTTCCTGTGCACCCTCAAGATGTCCCCAAAATGGCGGTCATCACACCGTTTGGCCTTTTTGAGTTCCTCCGCATGCCGTTTGGATTGAAAAATGAGGCTCAGGCCTTTCAGCGACTCATGGACTCTGTGTTACGGGACCTTCCCTTCATTTTCATTTACTTGGATGATATTCTCATCGCTAGCAAAGGATAAGGAGGAGCACATGGCTCATTTACGTACACTCTTTGCCCGTCTCAGCCAACGTGGCCTCATCATAAACCTAGCCAAATGCCAGTTTGGGTTAACCAGCATTGAATTTCTGGGGCATAGGATCACCTCAGAAGGCGCCGTCCCACTGGCCACCAAGGTAGAGGCAGTTACGGCATTCCCGCGGCCTCACACACTCAAATCTCTTCAGGAGTTCCTGGGCTGGTAAATTTTTATCATCGTTTTGTCCCCAAGGCAGCCCAATTGATGCAGCCGCTGTACGAAGCACTTAAAGGGAAGTCGGGTAAAGATGTTATCATTTGGACACCACAGATGGACCAAGCATTCCTGGACACCAAGGCGGCATTGGCAGATGCAACTATGCTTGCACACCCACTCCCGGGCGCGACCATCGCCCTTACTACCGATGCCTCCGATTGCGCCATCGGGGCGGTTCAGGAACAATGGGTTGACGGGACTTGGCAGCCATTGGCCTTTTTTAGCCGCCAACTGCGCAAGAATGAGCGAAAATATAGCACTTTTGACAGGGAGTTGCTGGCCCTCTTTTTGGCCATCCGGCATTTCCGTTTTCTCTTAGAAGGGCGCCCGTTCACTGTATTCGTGGACCATAAGCCGCTCACTTTCGCAATGGCCAAAACGGCGGAGCCGTGGTCAGCCCGGCAACAGCGCCACCTTACATTTATATCTGAATTTACGACGGATTTACGACATGTGTCCGGCAAAGATAACCTCGTGGCTGATTGCCTTTCGCGTGCCCCAGTCCAGGCAATTCACCTGGGAATCGATTTTGTCGGGTTGGCGGAAGAACAACTGGCAGATCCCGAAGTTCAGGCGTATCGGACCATGCCTTCTAGCTTGCAGGTAGCCGATGTTATGTTCCAATCAGCAGGAACTACGCTCTTGTGCAACACATCCATGGGAGTGCCCCGGCCCATTGTGCCAGTCGAATGGCGTAAGAAGATTTTTCAGGTTATACATGGCTTATCACACCCGGGGATGCGAGCTTCACAACGACTTATGTCGCGCAAATTTGTTTGGAAGGGAATGCATTCAGACGTTCGGGACTGGACAAACAATTGCATGGACCATCAAAAATCAAAGGTCCATCGTCATGTTAAGGCTCCAGTGGCCATCTTCCCGGTGCCTGAACGCCGGTTCGATCACGTACACGTGGACTTAGTGGGTCCCCTCCCCACTTCGCGGGGTTTCATGCATCTCCTGACAATAGTGGACCGCACTACCAGGTGGCCAGAGGCGATTCCCTTGGTCGCTACTACTACAGCGGACGTATCCAGGGCGTTTATTTCGTTGTGGGTGGCCCGGTTTGGGGTGCCATCTGACATCTCCTCTGACCGAGGTCCACAATTCACGTCAGAGTTGTGGAACGCAGTTGCACAGGGCTTGGGTACCAAGCTGCACCATACCACCGCTTACCATCCGCAAGCGAACGGTCTATGTGAGAGATTTCATCGGTCTCTAAAGGCGTCCCTCCGTGCCAGCTTGCGTGGTCCCAACTGGGTGGACAGACTCCCTTGGGTGATGCTAGGCCTCCGTACAGCCCCTAAGGATGACCTCCAGGCTTCATCGGCTGAGTTAGTCTACGGTCAAGCACTTCGAGTACCAGGGGACTTCCTCCCTTCACATACAGAACCGTGGTTGCCTGCTCAGCAGCTCCTTCAGCATCACGAGGTGGCAAAGAATTTCCTGCCTATTCCAACCTCGCATCACAACCGACAGAGGCCTCATGTTCCGGCAGCACTTATGAGTTCCGATTACGTTTTTATTCGGCAGGATGCTCATAGAGATACACTCAGACCACCTTATGCTGGACCGTTTCGTGTGATCTCAGCGGGAGAGAAATTTTTCACGGTCGAAGTGGGAGGTAAGTCCGATACCATCTCTATCGACCGACTTAAACCAGCCCATCTGGATCGGAGTGAACCAGTTGTTGCTGCCCAGCCACCTCGCCGTGGACGACCACCGTTGGCTGCTAGACCAGTTATGCAACAGCCTACCATTGAACTGCCTGCTTCTGCCTCATCCTTGCCTACACCTTCTGCTACTGTTTCCTCTACCCCAGATGCACCGCTTCAGACACAGCCAAGCACCGGCTCGTCTCCCAACGTTCCACCGTCCGAAGTTCGTAGTCGTTCGGGCAGAATCATTAAGCCTCCTGTTCGTTTGACGCTGTCTGTTAAAGAGAATTCTGGGGGGGTGCCTGTGGCGGAGCCACCAAGAGACACTGGGCAATCAGTAATCATTCCTTTAACTACCATGTAGTGCAGCTGTGGACTGCACCTTTAAACTGTATGTAGTTTCTTGCATTTTCGCGTGATGACGTCATGACGCCGATCACGTGACCCCCAGTTGGCGCGGAGAGCGTGATGACGTCATGACGTCAGCTTCCAGTATTTATTAGCAGTCTTAGAGAGGCTGTAAGGCTGCACAGACCTGTTTACATCTGCTCCTGTAGTTTTACCAGTTAAGTTGTTTGTTTATTAAACTTGGTTATTTTGTTTCACTGCATCGAACTTCATTATTCGGATAGGAACATCCGTTCCTACATCCGCATCATTAACATAGGAACATAGGAGCAGGAGAAGGCCACTCAGCCCCTCGAGCCTGTTCCACCATTCAATTAGATCATGGCTGATCTGTATCTTAAATCCATCTACCTGCCTTTGTTCCGTAACCCTTAATACCCTTCCCTAACAAAAATCTAACAATCACAGTCTTGAAATTTCTTTTTGGGGGAGAGAGTTTCCAGATTTCCACTGCCCCTTTGTGCAAAGAAGTGTTTTCTGACATCACCCCTGAATGACCCAACTCTAATTTTAATCACCATGTTTCTGGACTCTCCGGTCAGAGGAAATTGTTTCTCTCTGTCTACCCCATCAACTCCTTTGATCATCTGTGTTGCATTCCCAGCTCCTGGCCCCCATAACAAATTCAAGAGAGTAAACTGTTTTGCCTCCCTTTAGTATGAGTTCATACTAAAATTGTCAGTTCCACTCATTCCAAATCAACCAATAACTCGCATGGGTTCAATCACTGGAGTCTGTTTCTCTTTGCTGTTCTTAGGCAAAAGGTAGAAAGAGGGCCTTTCTTCTTTGCACTCATGGACTTAGGAATATATGTAAGTTCTTAGAATGAGGGCCCTTTCTCAATTATTCCCACTAAACACTGCAATAAGCCAGGTCATTTTTAAATTGGGAAGCAATCTTTCTATTGTAGGCTGCATTAGGGACGAACCGGTGATAAAAATTTACCATCCCGAGGAACTCCTGCAGGGCCTTGACAGTCTGCGGGCGCGGGAAAGAAGTAACTGCCTCCACCTTCGTTTGTAGGGGAATTGCGCCGTCCGATGTGAGGCGATGGCCTAAGAAATCAATCTGCTGCAGGCCAAACTGGCACTTGGCCGGGTTGATGATCAAGCCGTGTTGACTGAGGCATCTAAAGAGGGTGCGTAAATGGCAGATGTGCTCCTCTTTATTAGGGCTGGCAATGAGGATGTCGTCGAGGTAAACGAAGAGGAATTTTAGGTCCCGAAGCACGGAGTCCATCAAGCGCTGGAAAGCCTGTGCAGCGTTCTTCAATCCAAACGGCATCCGCAGAAATTCGAACAGGCCGAATGGGGTGTTGACTGCAGTTTTCGGGACGTCTTGCGGGTGCACGGGGACCTGGTGGTAGCCACGGACAAGGTCGACTTTTCAAAAAACGGTATTTCCCGCCAAATGGGCAGAGAAATCCTGAATATGAGGGATCGGGTACTGATCAGGAGTAGTGGCGTCGTTCAGGCGTCGGTAGTCGCCGCAAGGCCGCCATCCGCCGCCAGGTTTCGGAACAATGTGGAGAGGCGAAGACCAGGGACTATTCGACCGGCGAATAATCCCTAGCCACTCCATCGTGTCGAACTCCACTTTCGCAGCCGCGAGCTTGCCAGGTTCGAGGCGCCGGGCCCATGCGTAGACCGGGGAGCCAGTAGTGGTGATGTGATGTTTGACACCATGTTTCGTGGCCGTGGAAGAGAAAGTGGGTCTGGTGAGGTCTGGGAAATCGCCGAGGAGGCGAGTGAAGTCATCCGGAGGTGGGAACGCGCAGGAGACAGTGCGCGACACGGCGTTACCACGGTGGCACGGGATGGAGTGAAAAGTGGCCGCATTGATCAACCGGCGGTGCCTTACATCCACCAGGAGGCCGTTGGCGCACAAAAAATCCACACCAAGGATGGCTTGAGAGACTTTGGCCGTGATGAAATCCCAGTAAAACCGCTGGCCGCCGAAGCACACCTGGACCCGCCGTCTTCCGAAGGTCCGAATGGCCCCGCCATTAGCCGCCTCGAGGGAGAGGCCGTGCCCCCCGGCTTGTATATCAAGATTTGACGCGGGTAGGATGCTACACTGTGCCCCGGTGTCACAGAGGAAACGTCGACCAGATAGGGAGTCGGTGATGAGGAGGAGTTTTCCCGAATTACCGATTGCCATCGCAGCCGCGGGGCGCTCGTTATAACCGGTCCTCTTTCAACAGGGTTGCTGTTGTTTTGTTTTTTTGAGCGAAAAGCTGCAGGGAGGGCGGCAGCATCTTGCTTTCGCGCCAAAACGGGCGTGGTAGGAGCACAACCCCGCAGGTTGAGGGGCTGGAGCAGCGTCTGTGGGGGATGGGCGCCTCGTGGCAGCGCAGTACTGCTGTGTCACCGCGAAAATCTTGTCCGCTTCGGCAGCCAGCTCCGCGTAGTCTGTGACTTCCGACCTGGCTAGGGCAGCCTGAATTTGCTCTGGTAGCTGGCTGAGGAATAGCTCCCTGAAGAGGAAGCATTCCGGTTTGGAGCCCAGGAGCGTGAGCATTTGGCTCATGAGCTCGGACAGCTTGGAGTCCCCGAGGCCGGGCATAGCGAGCAGCCGGCGGGCGCGCTCCGACTTCGTGAGCCCGAAGACCTGTAACAACCGCGCCTTTATCGTTTCGTACTTGCGATCTTCTGGTGGATTACCAAGCAGGCTGACGATCCGCGAGGCTGTGGCGCTGTCGCGGGCGGAGACCACATAATAGTAACGGGTCTGATCCGCAATGATGTTCCTGATTGCGAACTGGGCTTCAGCCTGGATGAACCACACGGCTGGCTGTTGCTCCCAGAACTGTGGTAGCTTCAAAACAACGGCGTTCGTTTCCATGTTCAGTAACTTCTGCGAAAACCGTTCGCAAAAGTCGGGGTCACCAATGTAGGAATGTCTAGTTCCTATCAAAAGACTGAGGTCCACTCAGGCGATCAAATAAATGAGGATTAATGAAAACTAACAGAGTTTAACGGATAATTACAGGAGAACATCGAACATAGGTCTAGTCAGTTCGGAGGCTCCACGAGGACTGCTTGGGCGGTCCCATGGCTGACGGCATGACGTTGTTGGAGGAAATTTTAAAATGGCACCGTAGTGCCTGCTGAAATTCTGGACATTCATTAACATTTTGCAGACACTGGCACAACAGGCAGCTGACTTGATCTGCTTACACCAAACGTGTGATGTCACTTGCACAGAACAGTAATATAATTAAGTTGTTTGCTAACGGTATAATAATATGATCAACTTGTTTTTGATAGAATGTGATTAAGGGTTGCTAAGCTATCGGATTGGCCAAAGTTAAAGAATGCTAAAGTGCCCGATTGGTCAAATGTAATATGGTATCTTTCCTGTTTTTAAATGGTATAAAAGGAGCACGGCTGCTATTGCAAAATTGAGAAGTTTGGCGATCACATCCATAAGGTGTTAGCGCTTCTCCCAGAGCTCTGTAGTATAATAAATACTGTTCTCCTTTGCTTGGTGTTCGTGTCCGGTTTATTTAAAGCAGAGAGTTAAGTTGGGTACGCGTCGACTTTGTATATCACTTAGTCCGCTCAGGCACCAATTAATTCTATATCAATTTGCCGCTGCGAGCAGGGTGAGTGGAAATTACGGGGGACGCTCGACGGGGTGTCTCGGGTAATTAGTAACTCATCAAAAGAATCTTAGAGGACCGGACTACCAGAAAGGATACCAGTTTAGTATTTTAATTAAGTATAAGTTAAGGATTGTCTTTGTGAAGGATAAATGTGTAGTGTTGTTATGCCTAAATTTGTTATAGGATAAGATACGGTTGCCGGTGAGACACTGATCCCGTCTACCTAGAGACCGGACTCGTGGTGGTGAAAACACGCGATTCGTCTGAGAAACGCTCAGACTGTGATCCGTGGCCGTGAGTATTGAAGCTCGTGGTGGTGAAAGCACGTGATTTGTCTGAGAAACGCTCAGACTGTGATCCGTGGCCATGAGTATATTTTCTCTCTCAAATATGGGGAAGAAAGATAAAGAGGTCCAAAAAGGATCCGAGAGAAGTCCTATGGAAGGTAAACAAGTTAAGAAGGGACCAGAAGGGACCCTGTCACACACCTTTATGACAAAAAGACAATCTACTATTAAATGTGTGCAGAAAGACGGGTGGGATATCACACAGTCTTTAGAATGCCAAAGAGTCTGGTGGAACTTCCAGACTAAAGATAAGACTAAGAAGGCAGGAGTAATGTTAGTACACCAGTTAAATGGTCTGCTAGAACAAGTAAATACAGTTAAAGAAAAGTGTAAGAGGACAGAGGAAGAAAACAAGTCTCTCAAGGAGAAAGTAAGTGACTTAAAATGAACACTTAAAGAAATGGAGGCAGGGAATAACATGTCGCTCCCGCCATATAGCAGCCTACGGCCCTCTGCCCCTACCGCCCCCTCGCATAATGAAAGTAGTGATGAGGCTGAAATTAACGACATGGCTCCGGTAACAAGGGGAGGAACTATGGGAGATGGTGGCAACAACCCAAGAACAAAACATTATTATAAAACCTTCACTCCAGGAGAAAAACAACAGATAGTTGATGCCTTAGGGCCCCTAAAACCAAGAAGTAGAAATGCCCAGTTCTGGACTAAATTAGACCAGATGATACTAGCACATGACCTCCATCTCCGGGACATACATATACTAGTCCGGGCAGCCTGTCCCGCGGATAAATGGAGATTGGTACCCCAAGATAATGCACAGCCCAATCAGGACTATTTAGGGGGTCGATGGGTAAACCAACAACCCTTGTCAGCAACCCATGAACAACAAGAAGTAGCTCGTCAGGCTTTTAAAACTGCCATACAAACAGCCCTTGGAGATTCCCCGACCAATTGGGGTAGAATAACATCAGCTAAACAAAATAAGGGAGAGGGGGCTTCTGAATTCGGTGAAAGATTGTTCCTTATTTATGAGGAGAGCTCAGGAATAGCAGGAGATATGACGCGAGATGATCCAGGCTTTGTACAAGCATACAAAGATGGACTATCAGCTGGACACCAAGCGGTCCTTAAAACCGGGTTGGTTTCACACGAACGCTATGACGAGGTGGTTCGATGGGCAACTAGACTAGACGGACAACTTAACCAACAGGACGCAAATAAATCCGTAAAACAAGAAAAGATAGGGCAGTATCTACGTCAGACCAAGGCGCTAAACCAAAAAGAGGAACCTGCCATGATTGTGGCAAGGCAGGGCACTTTGCGAAGGAATGCAGAGAATCCAAAGGGGGAGTTAAAAAGACCTGTGGTTATTGTGGCAAACCAGGCCACTTTGAAGCCACATGCTTTAGCAAACACGAGAAACCCACCCCAGGACCTAGTAGAGAAACCATGAGCGACAAAGGTTGGGAGGAATGGAAGCAGTGGCAAAAGTTTAAAGAACAGAAGTGAAGTCCTATGGCCCCCATTAAGACCAAAAAGGAGGGACGCATTTACGTGTCTGCACTAGTAGGGGGCCGACAATGTGAAATGCTAGTGGACACAGGCGCCTCCATATCTGTCACCGATCTCCCACTCCCGACAACTCACCAGTCAACATGGTTACGAGGGTTGAGCGGAAACCTAACCCAAGCCTTTTTAAGTACTACCCAATTGGTAGACGTAGGAAACATGTACTTGCCCATGAGATTCTATGTGCACAGGTCTCATGAGGGAACTATATTAGGAAATGATATTATGAAAGAGTATCAAGCTCTCATAGATTGTGGAAAAGGGAAAATAACCTGGCCCCGACCTGACGGCAGAAAAGAAAAACTAGCAAAAATAGCTAACAACCTGGGAACAGTGGGAATAGCCACTGTTACCACTAGGGATTGGAAAACAGAGAGAGGAATTTATGGACTAATTTGTGAAAATGTTCCCGGAGTATTGGCTCAGAATAAATTAGATACTGGAAAGGCTAATATAAAACCAATTAGTACTCCAGGACCGGAACATACCCCACATAAGCAATACCCAATAAAACCAGAAGCTAAAAAGGCTGTAAAAGAAATAGTAAAGGGTGTAGTAGAAAAAGGAATCTTGAGAGAAACAACAAGCACCACTAACTCACCTACCTGGCCGGTAGGAAAGCCGGACGGGAGCTTTAGGCTCACCATAGATTACACAGCTCTAAATAAAGTGACTCCGAAATTACACCCGATTGTTGCCAGTCCGGCTACAATCTTGAATGGATTGTCCCCGGAACATAAGATATTTACAGTATTGGATATAGCCAACGGATTCTGGTCCCTGCCTTTGGACCAGGAATCACAGGAAAAATTTGCCTTTACAGTGGACGGCTGCCAGTATACCTGGACCCGTTTACCGCAGGGGTTTCATAACAGCCCGGCTATATTTCACCGGGTGATGAGTAATATGTTGGCAACAATTCCCATCCCAGAGTCAAGCACAGTATTACAATATGTAGATGACATATTAATTGCTTCGGACACAGAAGAGTCACACAAAGAGGCCCTTACCCTAATATTAGAAGGTTTAGAATCAGCCGGCTTAAAAATAAGCCCCAAGAAGGCACAAATAGGACAACCTCAGGTCCTATACTTGGGTCACTTGATCTCCCAAGGACTCAAGGAAATGCCCATAGATCGAAAAGATGCGGTGCAGAAAATGCCAAGGCCCGTAACAGTAAGAGGAGTTAGAAAGGTCTTGGGATTATTTAATTACAGTAGAAATTTTATCCCAGGGTTTGCTAAATTGGCAGAACCCATACAGAGATTAGTCAAGGGAGGAAAACCCGCTCTTGAATCCATAGAATGGGGATCAGAACAAGAAGAAGCTTATGATCAGTTAAAGGCAGCTTTAATCTCAGCCCCAGGATTGGGACTCCCGGATATGTGCAAGGACTTTCACATCCATTGTAATAACGAGGGAGGATTTTATTCGGCAGTAGTAACCCAGACACATGGGGATAAACGCAGACCCATAGCATATTACTCAACCACGGAAGGACCCGTGGTTGCAGGTTTATCTAGATGTATAGCCGCTTTGGACTGCGCAGCCTGGGCGGTGAAAATCAGTGAACCTATAGTAATGACAGGAAACATCATCTTACACACCAAGCATACCTTGGTGGAAATGCTTAACACAGGAAAACTAAGGTCTGTATCAAATTTACGAAGAACAAAATGGGAGGCAGTCCTCCTCCCACCTACACAAGCTCTAACCATTGTTAGAGACATTGGCGAAAATCCAGCTGAAGGAATATTAGGGGAAGGAGAACCCCATAATTGTGGAGATGTAGATATGAATCTAGAGGAAGACAAAATTAAGGACACTCCTCTGGAACAAGTCGACGAGGAGTTGTATGTCGACGGGTCAAGAAAATATGTAGAGGGTCTACCCCGGACAGGTTGGGCAGTAGTTAACCAACAACTGGAAACCCTAGAATCAGGAAGGATAGACGGAGGACTATCAGCCCAAGTGGCTGAGTTAGAAGCCCTCACAAGAGCTTTAGAGAGGTCTGAAGGAAAGGTAGTAAATATCTACACAGATAGTAGGTATGCCTTTGGGGTAGTACATGACTACATGACATCTTGGGTAGAAGAGGGTTTATAACCACAGGAGGTAATCCCATCAAACACCAGGAGAGAATTAAAAGACTCCTGGAGGCAAGTGAAAAACCAAAGCAGGTAGCAATAATTAAAATTAAGGCACACCAGAAAGAACCAGATCAGAGTAGTCCAGAATGGCCACACCACCGGGGAAACCAAGCAGCAGATCAGGCAGCGCAAGACGCTTTAGAACAAACAATGATAGAAGCACCCATAGCCGCCTTATATAAAGAGGAAGATGAGGTGAGCTTAGCAGAGTTACACGAGGACTCCACGGATCAGGAAAAGAGTAAGTGGGAAGCACAGGGTGCCATCAAAGGAATGGAGAAAGTATGGAGAAAGGAAGGTAAGGTTGTCGCCCCAGAATGTATACAACAGACGCTGTTGGAGATCAACCATGGGCTTGCCCACTCGGGCAAGGAAGCCATGACGGGGATTATTAGTAAGGAATGGTGGTGGAAGGGAATGGGACGAGACATAGCGAGGTATTGCCAAAGGTGCCTCACTTGTGCCCAACATAACCCGGGAAGACCCATCAAAATTAAGATGGGACACCAACCAAGGCCAAAGGGACCGTGGGAGCAATTGCAGATTGACTTCACGGGACCCCTTCCAAATTCTCGCGGGAAAACCTATTGTTTAGTAATAATTGATCAGTTTACCCGATGGGTGGAGGCATACCCTACTAGAAACTGCACTGCCCTGACGGTAGCCAGAATATTAGCTGAAGAAGTAATCCCTCGGTGGGGAGTGCCGGTGCAAATAGATTCGGACCAAGGAACACACTTTACTGGAAGTATAATGAAATTAACATGTCAGTTAATGGGAATTAAACAAAAATTCCACATACCCTACCACCCCCAGAGCTCGGGGATGGTAGAGAGGATGAACAGAACGCTTAAAAATAGCCTAGCAAAGGCCATGGAAACATCGGGAAAAACATGGACAGAAGTCCTGCCCATCATTCTGATGAAGTTGCGTGCTACGGCAAACAGAACTACAGGATTAACCCCTTATGAACTAATGACAGGACGAGCGATGCAATTACCAGAAGGCATCATAACAGGTGGAGCCGATGTCGGCCCATTAAAGGATAAATTAAAATGATTTGTAAGGGAATTAAGTTCCCAACTTAAGGGAATGCGAAAAAACGTGAGAGATAATCAGGAAAAACAGGATGATGATCCCACCATAGCACCCCAGGTCCCTTCCGCAGGGAGTAGGGTGATGCTAAAGGTCCTACCAGGAAAACCAGGGTTTGCACCGAACTGGAATGGGCCGTATGAAATTATAATTAGTGGAGACACCTGTGCCTGTCTGGACATAAGGGGAAAGGGCATATGGAAACATTGGACTCAGTTGAAGTTATATAAAGGACATGAACGTGAATAATTACCCCCACTGTTCTGAATCTGTTCCACAGAAAAAAAGGAGGGAGACCCCTTCGGCAATAACTGGAAGAAGAATATTGCATCAAAAATATGTATAAGTTACTGTGTATAGTTGCGTTGATACGTATTGTCACGGGAGATGCGGCGACAGAACTGCGTAGAAAACGGGGATTGCATGTAAATACGTTTTTATATATGTCATATAAGTATGCCAAACGGAGTGGGATAGATGCCTGTTGGGTATGTAGCCATACTCCCACTCATGCGAAAGGAGGGATACCCTTGCGACCAATACCCTTGAACCTCACAGATATGGCAGAATGGATAATTAATAGAAATCATACGAAACAGAAAAATACCACTTTATCCACCTTCGGAAAAACCTGGGAACAGAAATGGACTAGCCTAAGGAATGAGTTCCGGGGGGGAGGATATTCGTTAGAAAATTTTAAAGAATGGTATGAGCCAACATATAATTATATACGAAAGAACCCCCCTTTTTAGTTCTTACCAACACGTCAGGAAAGGGCCAGCCGATTGGGGAACTATGTTGGGAGCGCGGCACAGAACAGACTGAAGGGATCAGAATTGATGTGGGGAAAGGTCATCGTATACAACATTTTACCACATATCATGCAGGAAATTCCATGGAAAGCTGGTGGTTCAATACCACCAATTTGATGAATTTGACCAATAATAAACCATGGAATGGGACCAGGCGAACAAATACTGACAACCAGATGGGTTTTACCGTCTTCCGCGCCAACATAAACCCCGAACAACCGGGACAGATAATGACAGCCTATAATGGGACATACTTCATATGCGGTCATAGAGCATACCCCTGGCTACCAGAGAATTGGGCAGGATCATGCTATTTGGGGTATGTAGTACCATATATACACCACATAAAGGAATTGAAAGACCACCACAAGCATAGTCGTACTAAAAGAGAACTTCCCACCTGGCAGGTGGTACTAAGAGCTATGTTCCCCACGGCTGGAATAATGTTTACTTCTCAAGAAATATGGTTATTGGCAACCATAATTGAGGGAGTAGCCAATGACACGGCTGAATCCCTGAGAGAGATGAGTGCCGAAATGGTAGCCCTAAGAACTGTCGCCCTACAAAATAGAATGGCACTAGATTACCTACTAGCTGCACAGGGAGGTACATGTGCCATGATTGGAGCAGAATGCTGTACATACATCCCAGACAGTTCTGAAAATATTACCAACCTAGCAGACCATATTCAAAAACAAGTAGCTTTGCTCCATCAATCCAATATTGGAGGCAGATGGTTTGATTGGTTACTGGGAGGATCAGGCTGGGGTGCGTGGCTAGTGCAAATGATATTGATCATGGTTGTGATATGTATACTGCTGTGCTGTGCATTGAGTATCATTAAAATGTGCTGTCAAACTGCTGTGAAAGCTGTGCTGCCAGTAGCTTCTGTCAAAGAATACACCGACCTCCTGCCCAGAAATATGGGTGAAGAAGAAGAAACGTATGATGACGTGGCCGGAACGGCCGGTTCTCACGAGACGAGTCAGTGGTTGTAAACCAACCCTGTGAAGAAACGAAGAACGATGGTCATCTGGGAGCAAGAGGATCGTGCTCCAGGACCAAAAGGAGGGCTGTTGGAGGAAATTTTAAAATGGCACCGTAGTGCCTGCTGAAATTCTGGACATTCATTAACATTTTGCAGACACTGGCACAACAGGCAGCTGACTTGATCTGCTTACACCAAATGTGTGATGTCACTTGCACAGAACAGTAATATAATTAAGTTGTTTGCTAACGGTATAATAATATGATCAACTTGTTTTTGATAGAATGTGATTAAGGGTTGCTAAGCTATCGGATTGGCCAAAGTTAAAGAATGCTAAAGTGCCCGATTGGTCAAATGTAATATGGTATCTTTCCTGTTTTTAAATGGTATAAAAGGAGCATGGCTGCTATTGCAAAATTGAGAAGTTTGGCGATCACATCCATAAGGTGTTAGCGCTTCTCCCAGAGCTCTGTAGTATAATAAATACTGTTCTCCTTTGCTTGGTGTCCGTGTCCAGTTTATTTAAAGCAGAGAGTTAAGTTGGGTACGCGTCGACTTTGTATATCACTTAGTCCGCTCAGGCACCAATTAATTCTATATCAACGTCATCACGTTTTTCCCGCCAGTGGGGGATCACGTGATGAGCGGCGTGACGTCATCGCGTTTACCCGCGCTATTAAAGTGATCGCACTCTGTACATGTAAACAGTGAAAACAAAGATACAGACTCAGGCTGCAGCTAACATATTATTAAAGGGAATTATATACAATTGATCGGAGTCCCTTAGTGGCTCCGCCACACTATCAATGATTATTTTGGATTTGACATCTATATAAAGATACAGTGCTCCAATTGACTCTGGAAGGTGCAACAATTACAGATTGTGGCCTTACAGGGACATGTTAAGTTACGCATAGATCCACTTTAGCAACAGAATACATTGTGTGATACATGGCATCATGAACTGTTCCTGTCCTTGTAAAGCCGCATATCTTCCAGCTTACTTCATTCAGCTCCACAGCGATCCACCTGGACATTTTAAAAAGCACTGTGAAATCAGGAGTGTGTGATATCCAGGCTGGAAACTCCTGGTGGGAAATAGAATAGTTATAGAATCAAAGAAACTTACAGCCATTCGGCCCGTCGTGCCTGTGCCGGCTCTTTGAAAGAGCGGCCGTGCTCAGTCCCACACCCCCGCTTTTTGTCCGTAACCCTGTGAGTTCCTCATCCTCCAATACCCGTCCAACTCCCTTTTAAAATTATTGATGGAATCAGCTTTCATCACCTTTTCAGGTAGAGCGTTCCAGATCCGGATGTTTAAAGATGGCAGGAGAAAGCAAGTTCGCTGTTACTTTCTGCATTCCTCGTGAAACGCTTTCAGCATCAGACATTACTTTAAAAGCATGGTGAGCTTTCTTCATTTGAATGTTGCCATTGATTGGAGCTTTGTCAGTTCACAACTGTGATCCCAACTACACACAGATCGGAAACCTACTTTCCTTGCTTGCCAGTACTGCTTTCCTTGTTATTCAATCCTTTTTTATTCTATCTCTTTCTCATAATGAATCCAGTAATTTTCAGGTTCCATTCTCTATTCTTTAGTCACAATCATTGCCAGCCCGTGTATTTGATGGTCATTTTGTTGGGTCCTGTTGGAGAATTTGCTACTAGCAGTGGACCGTTTAGATTTCTGACCCTTCACTTTCATGTGATCCATATCTGTCCCTTGACCCTTCATTTACGCATTGATATTAACTTACCTTTGCACTTCTGTAGGAATTGTTGACTTTCTTTACCTCATCCATGCTCTGGGGTGGGCGGGGGTGGGGGGGGGTTGCGGGGGGGCGGGGGCGGGGTTGCAGGGGGGCGGGGGCTGGTCAGAGACACAGGTCTCCGCTGTCAGCCCACTGCCAGGCATACTGGCACCTGGTTTCGGTGATATTAAAAACCCACTGAGTTTTTAAAAAAGAGCCTTCGTCCTCTCCCGGGTCTTATCGACAGGCTCGGAAAGAGGCCTGTTCGTGAAGCAAGCTTTTCAGTTTCAGTTATTTCTAAGAAGAATTTACATTTATATAGCACCTTTCATCCCGACATATTGTATAACCAGCGTCCCACAAACAGAAATAAGATAAAGGGCCAGTTAATCTGTTTTTAGGTAGAGCTGGTTGAGGGATCAATGTTGGCCAGGACACAGGGCGAACTTCCCTGCGCTTCTTCAATTAGTGCTGTGGGATCTTAGAAACATAGAAACATAGAAGATAGGAGCAGGAGTAGGCCATTCGGCCCTTTCACAGACAAGTGAACAGGCAGACGGGCCTTGGTTTAACAGATCATCCAAAAAAGCAGTATCTCTGACAATGCAGCACCTCCTCAGTACTGCACTGAGGCGCGACCTTAGATTGTGTATTCAAGTCTTTCAGTGGGGCTTTAAATTACGCCTTCAGATTTAGAGGTGAGAGTGCTGCCAGTGAGCCAAGCTGTATGAACTGCCACCTGACCTCACACTCCCCAGCAACCCTGGACACGCTTTGGACTGGGCATCCTGCATGCCAGGAAATTACACTTAAGATGTCTTCACCCCCTTTTGAATATTTTAATAAAATCCCTGCCTATTTTGGTCAGAAGGTTTGGATGCCATCTCCAATGCTGATTGCAGAATATCAGTATAATAGGTGAAAATCAGTGGGGACTTTTAACCACCAAATTTCATAATCTGTTACATCCCGCCTGCGCCTGTTTTCAGGGCGTAACATCGCCCGTCAGAGCCTCTGCCTCAGCTCATCTGCTGCTGAAACACTCATCCATGCCTTTGTTACTGCTTGACTCCACAATTCCAATGCTCCCCTGGCCAACCTCCTTATGTGGCTCGATGTCAAATTTTGTTCCATAATGCGCCTGTGAAGCGCCTTGGGACGTGATGTGCCAAATAACTGCCTGAATCTATGAGGTTAAAGCTTAAAACTAAAGGCTTTTATTAAGTAAGAACATGGCATCAAGGTAACACAGTCATCACCGACCCAGCCCTTGGTAGAACATTCCAGAAGAGGGGCGGGGCTAGGGAGGAGCATTAGTGGTTACACCGGTAGAACATTCCAGACATTAACAAGTACAACAACAACAACAACAACAATACAAATGCTAGAACACAGAGTTATTTCATCACATTCACCCCCTGTTATAGATTCAGTCTGTCAGGAGGTCTGATAATCCTCTGGGAATGACGTAACTCTTGCTGAGGCTCCTCCCGGAGTACTAACTCCGGTTCATTTGAATTCCCAGAATCATCAGTATTTTCCACACTGAGGGTTTGTGTCTCTGAAGGTCCAATACCACGATTGAAAACTCTACTCTCAGAGTTGGACTCTTTTCGAGCTCCAGCAGGTGCAAGATCTTTAATAGAGACCGTATCCTCTCGCCCATCCGGATATTGAATATACGCATACTGGGGATTAGCATGGAGGAGTTGTACTTCCTCCACCAGTGGATCAGTCTTGTGGCCTCTCACATGTCTGTGCAACAACACAGGGCCCGTGGTCATCAACCATGTGGGTAACATTACTCCATTAGTAGCTTTTCTTGGAAAACTAAACATCCTTTCATTAGGGGTGGCATTCGTCGCTGTACACAAAAGAGACCTTATGAAATGCAGCATGTCTGGCAGGACATCCTGCCAGCGAGAGGTCGGCAGGCCTCGCGACTTCAGAGACAGTACGATAGCCATCCACACTGTCGCATTTTCTTTCTCGACCTGCCCATTACCACGAGGGTTATAGCTGGTAGTTTTACTCATTGCAATCCCTTTCGATAGCAAAAACTGTTGCAATTCTTCGCTCCTAAAGGAAGAACCCCTATCACTATGTATAAGAACATAAGAACATAAGAAATAGGAGCAGGAGTAGGCCAATCGGCCCCTCGAGCCTGCTCTGCCATTCAATAAGATCATGGCTGATCTGATCCTAACCGCCAATCTACTATCACAGAACCATCTCCTGAATCTAACAGAATTAGACACACGAAATAGGAGCAGGATCAGGCTACACGGCCCCTGGGCCCGCTCCGCTACCCACAGGGCCATGTCCGATCCGAACCTAGACTCATGTCCAAATTCCTGCCTGCTCCCTGTAACCCTTAACTCCCTTTACTTCTAGGAAACTGTCTATTTCTGTTTTAAAGTTATGTAATGATGTAGCTTCTACAGCTTTTTGGGGCAGCATATTCCATGGACCTACCACCCTCTGAGTGAAGTAGTTCCTCCTCATCTCAGTTTTGAAAGAGCAGCCCCTTATTCTAAGACTATGCCCCCTAGTTCTAGTTTCACCCATCATCGGGAACATCCTCCCCGCATCCACCCGATCCAACCCCTTCACAATCTTATATGTTTCAATAAGATCGCCTCTCATTCTTCTGAACTCCAATGAGTAGAGTCCCAATCTACTCAACCTCTCCTCACATGTCCATCCCCTCATCCCCGGGATTAACCGAGTGAACCTTCTTTGTACTGACTCGAGAGCAAGTATGTCTTTTCTTAAGTATGGACACCAAAACTGTATGCAGTATTCCAGGTGCGGTCTCACCAATACCTTGTACAACTGAAGCAATACCTCCCTATTTTTATATTCTATCCCCCTAGCAATGAAAGCCAACATTCCATTGGCCTTCTTAATCACTTGCTGCATACTAACCTTTTGAGTTTCGTGCACCAGGACCCCCAGATCCCTTTGTACGTCAGTACTTTCCAGTTTCTTGCCATTAAGATAATAACTTGCTCTACGATTTTTCCTGCCAAAGTGCATAACCTCACACTTTCCAGTATTGTATTCCATCTGCCAAATCTCTGCCCACTTACTTAGCCTGTCTATGTCCCCTTGCAGGTTTTTTATGTCCTCCTCACTCATTACTTTCCCTCCCATCTTTGTATCATCTGCAAACTTTGATATGTTACACTCGGTCCCCTCCTCCAAATCGTTAATATAGTTAGGCATGCCAAACAAGGAAAACAGTTGGCAGAGGCATTTAATTACAACAGCACTAGTCACATCCAGACAGGGGATAACAAAAGGGAACCGAGAGTACTCATCTATAATATTAAGAAAATAGACATTACGGTCGCTTGATGGAAGGGGACCTTTAAAATCGAGACTCAAACGCTCAAATGGTCGAGTTGCTTTAATAAGATGAGCTGGCTCGGACGGCTTATAGAAGCGGGGTTTGCATTCAGCACAAACACGACAGGTTCTGGTCATTGTCTGGACCTCCTCAATAGAGTAGGGTAGATTGTGGGACTTAATGAAGTGGTTCATTCTGGTAACCCCAGGGTGGCAGAGTGCGTCGTGGAGACTTTGAAGCTTATCTATACCTAGACTAGCACATACTCCTCGTGACAAAGCAGCCGATGGCTCATTAAATACTCCAGGCCTGTACTGAATATCATAGTCATATGTTGACAGTTCTATTCGCCATCTTAAAATCTTATCATTTTTGATCTTGCCTCTCTGTTTAGTGTTGAACATAAAGGCCATGGACCGCTGGTCAGTAATGAGCGTAAAACGTTGGCCAGCGAGATAATGTCTCCAATACCTGACTGCTTTGATAATCGCTTGTGCCTCCTTTTCCACTGAAGAATGTCGAATTTCTGGTCCTTGCAATGTACGAGAGAAGAAAGCTACTGGTCTATCAGCTTGGTTAAGAGTTGCTGCCAACGCAAAGTCAGATGCATCACTTTCCACTTGTAAAGGGATCTTCTCATCCATGGCACATACCACTGCCTTCTCAATGTCCTGTTTGATATTAAGGAGAGCCTCCTGAGCTTCCGCCGATAGCGGAAAAGATGTCAACTTAA
This sequence comes from Somniosus microcephalus, assembly GCF_052327205.1. Taxonomy (NCBI): domain Eukaryota; kingdom Metazoa; phylum Chordata; class Chondrichthyes; order Squaliformes; family Somniosidae; genus Somniosus; species Somniosus microcephalus. Next base: position 102,563,427 of record NC_141001.1, read on the forward strand.
TAAGAGGTCGGACTTTATCTGAGTAGTTAGCCACCCACTGGGCATAGTACGAGAAGAATCCCAGACACCTTCTTAAAGCTTTTACAGTGTGAGGTAAAGGTAATTCCTTAAGTGGGCGTAATCTTTCAGGATCTGGCCCGATTACCCCTGTGGTAAACCACTGTTATACCTGCCTGTGTGTGTGTTTGTATTCCACTGGGTACATGTCTGTACATGCCTCGGCTGACTCCTCCCACGAGTCCAGGTATAAAGGTGACTGCTCCACAGTCCCTCTGTATTCTGGACTGGTCGACCACTCGAGGCACACCTTCATTCTCTTGTTAATAAAAGCCTGTTAGTTACTCGCTTAACCTCAGTCTTTTGAGTAATTGATAGCGCATCAACCCCATTCTCCACAACGCAACCAAGAATACACAAACGTGTAGTATTGAAGGTACACTTGTTTTCGTTGTAGGTCAGGTTTAACCTCTTTGCAGTCTCTAGGAACTTCGCGAGATTTTGATCATGCTCCCATTGGTTGCGCCCACAGATAGTAACATTGTCCAGGTACGGGAATATTGCTTCCAACGCGTATTCATCCACCATATGATCCACAAGTCTTTTCTTTTCATTAGTTTTAACCACCACCACCTGGGCACGCCACGGGCTATTACTGTGTTCGATGATTCCCTCCCGTTGAAGCCTTTCCACTTCCTCTTTTATAAATGTTTTATCTTCTGAACTATACCGTTGACTCTTAGTCGCTATAGGTCTACAATTAGGAGCAAGGTTTACGAACAAAGAAGGCGGACTTACTTTTAAAGCAGAAAGGCCGCAGACTGTGAGTGAAGGCTGAGATCCACCATACTTAAGGGTAACGCTCTCATGCTGACACTGGAAGTCCAAGCCTAAAATTAAGTTCACACACAACTGAGGTAATATGAGGAGTTTAAAGTCCTTATACTCCGTATCCTTAATGGTCAATGTGACTTTACAATATCCAGTTACCTCCGAAGTAAGGGACTTGGACGCCATCACAATTTCACTTCGAGTAGGATACACCTTCAATGAACAGGAGTTAACAAGGTTGGGGTGTATAAAACTTTCAGTACTGCCACAGTCTATCAAACACCCAGTAGGACGACCATTAATCTTGATGTCCATCATAGATTTCGACAAGGAACACGGTATGGTCTGGTCAACCGTAGCCGAGGCTAGAGTAAAACGATAGGCAGCAGCAGAGAAGACATCGGGTACAGGATTAGCCTTACACACTTTACTAAAATGTCCCCGTTTCTTACATTTAAAACAGGTAGCCTCTCTGGCTGGGCATCTTTGCCTGGGGTGTTTAGATTGGCCACAAAAATAACACTTAGACCCATGGGGTACAGCCGCAACAATAGGATTAAGTGGAGGCTCCATTGGTGTTATGGATGCCTCCATACTCAGAACACACAAGGCCGAGAGAGACACATGGGCTGATGCATACACTTCTAAATTCTTCTGGGCTACATCTAACGATCGAGCAGTAACGACGACCATTTTTAAAACTAACGAGTCGTTCTCGAGGAGTCTCTGTCTAATATAATTAGATCGGAGGCCAGATATGAAAGAATCATGGATGGCTTCTTCCTGATACACTATGGCAGAGACAGCCTTGTAGTTGCAATCCTTAGCCAAAGCCATAAGGTCCTGCAGGAAATCGTCCAGAGATTCCTCGGGTAATTGCCTGTGAGTAGTGTAGTGTCCGTGTGTAGATAAAGACACTGAAGACAGGAGTTGGTTCATAGGTATTTACTAAGCAAGTCTGGGGGGGGTTTCTAAAGGATATACACAATACACAGGCTTATATAGCCCAAGTGGCAATTACCGGCATTACGCACACCTGGGGCTCTTAAAGGCACATACACCATAATTGCTCTTAAAGGCACATACACCACAATTCCTCCCCTTCCAGCTAACTAGTACATCATATTTTAAGTAATTATTAATTACATGTTATATGCAAAATAATATACATTGCTGTATTAATTAATTATAAGTTAGTCTCTCAGGAGGCTTCCTGACTCGGTCCAGATAACGCCTCGGGGGTGCAGTAGTTTCTGGTGGTGTAGTAGGTTCTTCTGGCAAGGCTGATTCGGCTTGAAGGCCAGTGTCGGGTTCATCGGGCTCCAGTATCACCGGATCGGAGGTAGATATGGGTATCTCTACTTCATCGTTAGATGTATAGAGTGGTGGTGTAGGTTGTCCCTTTTCGGATGACTTGATGATTTGGTCAGCATGGCGCCTTATTATGCTGTCTCCGATGTCCACGGTACACATCAGTGGTCCTAATCGTGTGCAAATAGTTCCAGGCTGCCATTTCTCGGTACGGTAGTCCCGGGCCAAAACCGGTTGGCCTATCTGGAAGGCCCTAGTTGGCCTTTCATTCATGCCCTGAAACTGCTGGTTCTCCACGTCCCTTCGGATGTTGGGCTTGACCAAATCCAGCCGGCATCTTAGGTTTCTATTGTAGAACATCACGGCGGGAGTTTGGTTAGTAACCATATGCGTTGCATTCCTATATGCAAATAAGAAGTTATCCACCTTGTGCTGAAGTTTTATGTCTTCATTACCCATGGCCTTGATGGCCTTCTTGAAGGTCTGGACAAACCTTTCAGCCAATCCATTGGTGGCGGGATGGTATGGGGCGGATGTGTAGTGCTTTACCCCATTGTTCTTTAAGAACTTTCTGAATTCTTCGGACACAAATTGCGGTCCATTATCAGAACATATCTGCTCCGGCAGCCCATTCCTGGCAAATATGGTCCTTAATACTGTGATGGTTTTTTCCGTGGTGGTGGAGGACATCTTTATTACCTCCGGCCACTTGGAGTGTGCATCAACTGCGATTAAGAACATTGAGTCCATAAATGGACCAGCAAAGTCGATGTGCACCCTTTGCCAGGGAGATGAGGGCCACTCCCATGGATGTAGAGGGGCCTGTGGCGGAGCATTTTGGACCTTCTGGCATCCTAGACAGCTCTTGGTCATGTCTTCGATGTCTCCATCGATACCTGGCCACCATACAAACGCCCTAGCTAGGTTCTTCATTTTCACTCCACCCAGATGCCCCTTGTGAAGCTCCTTTAGCATTTTATCCTGGAGTTTAGGTGGAATCACCACTCTGGATCCACACATCAAGGTTCCTCGGCACACTGACAGCTGTTCTCTTCTTTGCGAGAATGCTGGCAACAGTGGTTCGCCATGTGCTGGCCATCCCTTCACTGTTAAATCATAGACCCGTGAGAGAGTAGGGTCATTTCTTGTCTCCCTTTCAATGGCAGAATTTGTCACCGGTAGACATTCCACTATGGTAGAGTGGAATATCTCTACTGGGTCTACTGTAGGTGCCTCTTCTATCATTGGCAACGGTAGGCGTGATAAACCGTCAGCATTCCCATGCTGTTTTGACCCTTTGTATTCAATGTTGTATTGGTGTGCCCCTAGAAAAAGGGACCACCTCTGTAGTCTTTGTGCCGTCATAATGGGGACACCTTTTTTAGGGTTGAATATGGAGATGAGGGGTTGATGGTCAGTCAACAAGGTAAATTTTTGTCCGTGTAGGTAATGGTTGAAGTTCTTCACTCCCCATACCAGGCTGAGTGCTTCCCTGTCTATCTGGGCATAGTTACGCTCAGCTGAGTTCAATGAGCGTGACGCAAAAGCTATCGGCCGTTCCGAGCCATCAGGGAATCTATGGGACAATACCGCTTCTATGCCATAAGGGGATGCATCGCACGCCAGTCTGATTGGTAGTGATGGGTTGTAATGAGCCAAAATTTTCTCGGATGTGATTAAGTCTTTACATTTATGGAAGACACGTTTACAGTCTTCGTTCCATTTCCAAATCACTCCTGTCTGTAGAAGATCATTAAGAGGGTGTAGAATAGTTGATAAGTTCGGTAAAAATTTATGATAGTAATTTATTAATCCCAGGAATGACCTTAATTGTGAAACATTTTCAGGTGCTGGGGCTTTTATAACTGCTTCAATTTTTTCAGGTGACTTATGCAACCCTTCCTTATTAATTATGTGGCCACAATATGATATCTGATTTTGGAAAAATTCGCACTTGGGGCGATTTGCTCGTAGGCCCCGTTCTTTCAGCCTAGTGAGCACCTGCTCCAAATTGGCAAGGTGCTCGTTGTCGTTTTCTCCTGTTATAAGGATGTTGTCTAGGTAGCATTGAGTCCCCGGAATCCCTTGCAGGACTTGCTCCATAGCTCTTTGCCAGATAGCTGGAGCTGATGCTATTCCAAAAACCAGTCGATTGTACTGGTACAGGCCTTTGTGTGTGTTTATTGTGAGATACTTTTTAGAGGTCTCCTCAACCTCCATCTGTAGATATGCCTGTGCCAAGTCAATTTTTGTGAAACGTTTCCCTCCGGATAGTGAGGCGAAAATATCTTCTATCCTCGGAAGAGGATACTGTACCGTGTGAAGGACCGGGTTTACAGTCACCTTAAAGTCCCCACAGATGCGAATTTTTTTCTGTTCCTCAGAGTTATTTTTCAATGTTTTTTTCATGACTGGAACGATGGGTGTTGCCCATTCGCTCCAATCTATTTTGGATAATATGCCTGCCTTTTCCAAATTCTTCAGCTCTGCCTCGACTGCCGGACGTATTGCGTATGGCACCGGTCTTGCCTTAAAAAATTTTGGAATTGCTGTATCTTCCACTTTTATTGAGGCGGTGATGCCTTTCAAGGTTCCTAGTTTCTCTTGAAACACTTCTTTGGCGTTGGCCAAGATGTCTTTTAATCGTTCAGGTATGATGTCATCATTGTTTTTTTCCTTACTGGTCACCGTCAGTGCCTGAATGGAGTGCCAGTCTAAACGTATCTTCCTTATCCATTCACGTCCCAACAACGGTGGACCACCATCTTGTAGAATGTATAAATACAACTTTTGTATTTCTTTGCCGTTGTATACCACAGGCACCCTTATTTTTCCTTTGGGGTAGACTTTCTGCCCCGTATATGTTTTTAAGATAATGGATGTGTCTTTTAGAGGTATATGCGAAAATAGCCTCTCGTAATCTCGTCGATTTATTACGGTTAGAGCTGATCCTGTATCTAGCTCCATTTTAACTGGGGACCCTGCTATTGTGAGGGTAACCCAAATGGTTTGGTAATCCTCTTTGGCAAGTACATTATGTAATTTGAGACAGCTTAGTCTCTTGTTTCCGGAGTCGCTATCGCTATTCTGGTCTTCGGAGCTATTGTCCGTCATCATTTGTACCTTCCTGTACTTATCTTTATTGATTTTTTGTTTTCTGTCAGTGGATTTATTTTGTCCAGATTGGCATACCCGTGCAATGTGTCCAATCTTACCACATTGCCTGCATGCTTTGCCCTTGAACCAGCAGTCCCTCTGGTCATGGGTGGATCTGCCGCAGCGATAACATCTTCCGAACTCCTGTGTCATTTTATGGGTGCCGAAGTCTTGTGTCTCTTGTTGTATCTCTGCAGCTCCTTTTGCTGCTGCTTCATATGATACAGCCATGAAAGCTTTGTCCAATGTTAAATCTTTTTCAGAAAGCAGTCTTTTTTGTGTTCCTTCACTTAAGAGACCGCAAACAAATTTGTCTCGAAGATAATCCGATAGTCCTGCTCCGAATTGGCAGTACTTTGATAGCTTTCTTAATTCGGTTAGGTAATCAGCGTTACTTTCATTCTTGTGTTGATTTCTCTTGAAGAACTTGAATCGTTCCGCTATCAGCAGCGGTGTTGGGTTTAAATGCTCCTGCAGGGTATCAACAATTTCTTTAAAAGTCTTGTCCTTTGGTTTGGCTGGAGTGATTAAATTTCGTAACAGCCCGTATGTCTTCGCGCCCATTAAGTTCAGAAGTACTGAAGCTTTTTTTTCATCTGTTATTCCATTTGCAGTGCAATAAACCTCTACTCTTTCCACGTATGTGGTCCAATCTTCTATTTCGCCATCAAAAGCCTCAATATTACCAGATTTAGGCATTTCAGAAAAGATATGGCGCTTCCCGCGCTTTTTTTCTTTTTTTTTTCTCTGTAGCAACGATATGGCGCTTTCCCGCCGCTGCTACCGATAACAACGCTGTTTTACTGTGGTTTCCGTTTATTCACTGTTGGAGACTCGTTCCCGACGGAGGTCTAAACGCTGACCTGCTTGCCGCGCCGGCCGTCTCTCGAGTGCACCCTCCCAGTCCGTTATTGCTTGCCTCCGATTTCGCTGCCTGTCTCAGCTGTAGAGCCCGCCGCTGGAGCTCCAGCCTGACGCCCAGGAAGGATTAGCGCAGTACCTGTCACCAGCTTGGCCAGCTGGTGAAACCACAGTTTCTCTTACTTCCTTGAGTCTTCTGGACGCTGGAGGAATCGATGTCCTTGAGGTGCTGCCGAATTGCAGGTAAGTCCGTTTCCACTTCGTCGCCACTGTAGTGTCCGTGTGTAGATAAAGACACTGAAGACAGGAGTTGGTTCATAGGTATTTACTAAGCAAGTCTGGGGGGGGGGGGTTTCTAAAGGATATACACAATACACAGGCTTATATAGCCCAAGTGGCAATTACCGGCATTACGCACACCTGGGGCTCTTAAAGGCACATACACCATAATTGCTCTTAAAGGCACATACACCACAAGTAGGCAAAAGATACCTGGCGTATATTTCGTTAACCGACTTAAGGTACTGGGCCTTAAGGGCTGTGAGGGCCTCTTCATATGTAAGAACATGGCATCAAGTTAACACAGTCATCACCGACCCAGCCCTTGGTAGAACATTCCAGAAGAGGGGCGGGGCTAGGGAGGAGCATTAGTGGTTACACCAGTGGAACATTCCAGACATTAACAAGTAGAACAACAACAACAACAACAATACAAATGCCAGAACACAGAGTTATTTCATCACAGGACGTGTTACTATGGTAAAGGCGTAATATAAATGCAAGTTGTTGTTGTTCTTGTAATGGAGTCTAGAACCAGCGCCATTAACTTTCCAACAGAGGATGTTAATCAAGACATGGGGCCCCTGACAGATGTTTCCCCTCCCTAGACCATGGTTGCAAAGATCAATTGTAATGCACCTACTCTTGCCATGGGTGAGATCAACTCTCTTCGCACAGACCAGGAACTGAACTTGGGATCTCCTTGTCACCGTGGCTCATTACCACACAGAGTTACCACATTGAAGTTGCCCATTGCTACTAGGGGGATCTCAATGTAGAATTTTAATGTTACTGTATCCCATTTTCACGTGGATAATGGCAATGAAATATAAGTAGATTACTTTTTTCTTAAATAGCTTCAGAATGATTGAAATAACTGAGAAGTGGAGTCCAACCCATCACGGCTCAATGATGTCCTTCTGTATGGTAAACGGACACTTGAGGCACTTCAGTCACTGTTTCTTGTTGAACCGAATCTAAGAAATGCAGCAAATAATAGGGCCACTGTTCTGCAGTGACTAAATAAGTCAAACTGCTTTATTGCATGGGATTCAGAGCTTTTCACCAGTATTTGAAGCGTTTTTTGAGAGGCAGGAGGGATGGAGGGGTGCGGTCAGTGATTCCATTCATTTTTCCTCGACAACCGCAAATGAACTCCCTTGCAAAAAATCAATTAAGAAAAAAGTAAGAATGGGAACACTGGATTTTCCGATTGTCAATAATTTAACCACTGCGGTCACCCAAAATCCATTAAATGTATTAAAAGGGAAGAGAAGCCTATTGTCAAACACTTCGTTCTCCTGTTGTACTTACTGTGATGACGTGTACTCACAATACAATACGTGCCTTGTTCTTGTAAGTTGATGGCAATTCTTGCACGCAAAGTACTTGTGTAGAAGGAGGCCATTTGGCCCATTGTGTCTGTGCCGGTGCTCGCTCTCACATAGCATTATTCAATCTAATCCCATTTCCCTGCTCTTTTTTTCCTGTACCCTTTTAACATCTTTCATCTTCAAGTGTCTATCTAATTCCCTCTTAAATGTTGTGATTGGCTCGGCTTCACTCGTCACTTGTGGTAAAGCATTCCATATCCTAATAACCTCTTACATGAAAAAATCCCTTCATGCTGTTGGTACTCCATCTAAGTTTATGCCCCTTTATAGCCAGTTCACTGATCAGTGGGAATAATCGTTCAATGCATCCTCTATCAAACCCTTGATAATTTTGAACGCTTCCAATAGATTCCCCTCTCAACCTTCTCTGCTCCCGTGATTATACCCCCAATATATTAAGTCCCTCATCATGACTATATTCTCTCATCCCTGGTGTTATCCTAGTGAATCTATACAGAACCTTTTCCAAATTTCCGACATTCTCCTTATAACTGGATGGCTAAGCCTGCGCATAATGTGACGAATTTTCCAGGATTCTGCATCCATTGAGTTACGCGTTCAGCAGGAGCGCCAATCGGAGATTCGGGCACAGATGCCCAATTTGGTTTTCTCCCAATTAATGCTTGACCTTTGTTTCCGATTCTCTGATCAGTGCTCCCACTTGGAAAATGTATCCTAATACTTCAACTATAAAAAAGAAAGAAGACTTGCATTTATATAGGGCCTTTCACAACCTCAGGATGTCCCAAAGCACTTTACAACCAATGAAGTAATCTCTGAAGTGTGGTCACTGTTGTAATGTAGGAAACGTGGCAGCCAATTTGCGCACAGCAAACTCCCACAAACAGCAATGTGATATTGAGCAGATAATTTATTGAAATTAATCGCTTCGTTGTCTGTTGAGGGATAAATATTGGCTAGGACACTGGAGAAAACACCTCTGCTCTTCTTCAAAAAGTGTCATGGAATCTTTTACGTCCACCTGAGAGGACAGACAGGGCCTCGGTTTCATGCCTTATCTGAAAGACGGCACCTCTGACAGTGCAGCACCTCCTCCAGTACTGTGCTGGACTGTCAGCCTAGATTACGTGCTTAACTCTCTGGGCTGGGACTTGAACCCGGAAATCTGCTGGACCAAAGATTACTATTACGAGGGGAACAGTAGTGGAACTTCTAAGTATCATCTAATCCATAAAGAGAACGATCATTTTTCTCAAAGTCTGGAAAACCTGCTATGAGATAGTCCATCGTATGTACTGTGAAGTCCCAAGTTTTACACCCTGTTGGAATTTCATGCATTCACTCGCTTTAAATCCACATGTGTCTGATACGGTGAGGAGCTAACAAAAGGTCTAGTAAATGCAATGTGAATCGCATAATCAATAAATCCATCAGGAACACTGAATTATGTTACAGACACAGCTTTGCAAATCAACCATTAGAAATGAATCTTTTACAACCGCAAGGCATTAAAACATGTTCATTTTGCTATTAAACACAGATAGTGCATGGTTTCTGGCATCTGCCCCATGAGACAATGCAGGATTTGGGGAGATGTTTGAGGAGTGACATGCAGACCAGACAATATGCAGTCGTAAGACCCTATATTAGTATGACTTAAACCAAAATTTAAATTCCACCCAGAGCTGAAAACTAATCTCTTACGATGATTAATGTGTGTTTGTAGTGCTCTACTGATATGAACTATTTGTACAGCACATCCAAATTGTGCTCTGCCACTGAAAGCAATAAGAACATGAGAAGGGCAGCAAAGCTGCGCTCTGTCAGGATGAGTTCAACACATCGAATTACAGTACTCTTCATGAGAGAAGCATATACTGGCACAATGGGACCTGGAGCACTCCCCTCCGCACCCGCCCCCCCCCACCTCATCCATACAATCCAGCACATGGCACCTCAGAATGAAACTCCTGAGTATGATTCAAATGATGGGAAGACCTTCACATGCCTGCTAGGAACATAGAAACAGGAGTCAGCCATTCAGCCTCGCGAACCTGTTCCGCCATTCAGTTAGATCAAGGCTGATCTGTATCTTAATTCCCTCTACCCGCCTTGGTTCCATGTCCCTTAATACACTTGCCTAACAAAAATCTATCAATCTCAGCGTTGAAATTTTCAATTGACCCCCAGCCTGAACTGCTTTTTTGGTGGAGAGTTTTCCAGATTTCCACTACAAGTTGTTGTTTTGTGTGAAGAAGTACTTCCTGACATCACTCCTGAACGGTCTAGCTCTAATGTTAAGGTTACACCCCCTTGTTCTGGATTCCCCCCTTCAGAGGAAATAGTTTCTCTCTATCTGCCCAATCAAATCATTTAATCATCTTAAACACCTTAATTAGATCACCCCTTAATCTTCTATACTCAAGGGGATACAAACCTAGTCTATGCTCTTAAAGGTCACAAGGTATCTTACATCCAGATATTCCACAGGAGGTTTTCATGATTTCATGTGATGTCCTAATACCATAAGTAAGTCATTTGATATTTGATGTGTAAATGGATCTCATGTAGTGCTACGGTAAGTTGAAGAACACACTGTTTTATAAGGACACAAGCATTCTACCATATATGGCACAACGAATTATTCTGTTACCAATATAGGAACATAGGAACAGGAGTGGGATCTTTAGCCCCTCAAGCCTATTCCGCCATTCAATGAGATCATGGCTGATCTGTGACCTAACTCCATATACCCTCCTTTGCCCCATGTATCTTAATACCATTGGTTAACAAAACCATATCAATCTTAGATTTAGATCAAGATCAAGAGACTTGAGCACATAAAGCTAGGCTGTGCTGAGGGAGTGCTGCACTGTCGGAGGTGCCGTCTTTCAGATGAGATGTTAAACCGAGGCCCCATCTGCCCTCTCAGGTGGACGTAAAAGATCCAATGGCAATATTTTGAAGTAGAGTAGGGGGGAGTTATCCCCGGTGTCCTGGCCAATATTTATCCCTCAACCAACATAACAAAAACAGATTATCTGGTCATTATCACATTGCTGTTTGTGGGACCTTGCTGTGTGCAAATTGGCTGCCGCGTTTTCCACATTACAACAGTGACTCCACTTCAAAAGTACTTCATTGGCTGTACAGAGCTTTGGGATGTCTGGTGGTCATGAAAGGCGCTATAGAAATGCAAGTCTTTCTTTCTTTCGATTTAAAATTAACAATTGACCTAGTATCAACTGCCATTTGCGGAAGAGAGTTCCAAACTTCTACCAACTTTTGTGTGTAGAAGTGTTTCCTAACTTCACTCCTGAAAGGCCTGGCTGTAATTTCTAGGCAATGTCCCCTAGTCCTAGATTTGGAGCTATACACAACCTGATGGAATGGTAACTTCTTCCACTTGTACATCCTTAGGTGCTCCCCCCAAAAAACAGCAAGAAATGAATTGGCTTGCTTTTAACTTTTTCATACTTGGACACTTTGAAGTGTGACTTTTGAAGTCTGACAGACAAGAGGCTTGCATAGATACATGAGCAGATCTTCCCATACCATTGTTCATGATGAGTCTGAGATCACACTGTGGCAAAAAGTATGGGAGCGGGGGAGTGGTGCCCATCTCCACTGAAAGGATTTGGAAAGACGTTTGCAAGGGATCTGTTCAGAAACAGTGAATAAGTGTTTTTTGATTGGCTTTTGGCAAATTAACATCTTTTCCTTACTTATTGCCGGGAAATATGTTAATTTTGCTATTGGCTAGCAGCCTTCAGCTGCCTAGGCCCTAAGCACTGGAATTCCCTCCCTAAACCTCTCTGCTTCTCTCTCTCTCTCTCCTCCTTTAAGTCATGCTTTAAAACTTATTTGACCAAACTTTTGGTCACCTGTCCTAATAGCTCCTTAAGTGGCTCAGTATCAAATTTTGTTTGATAATCGCTCCTGTGAAGCGCCTTGGGATATTTTATGACATTAAAGGCGCTATATAAATGCAAGTTGTTGCTGTTGAAACATATCAATAAATGTGTTCTGTTCATATACCACACTTAGAGAAACAAATAAGTCTGGGAATGTTTTTTGGGAGGGAGCAGCTATTAACCAAGATATCAAATGAGTACTTTATCCCATCTGTTTGGGATATAGGTTTTTATAGTCGGGCCAAGAAATGTAAAACTTAAAAGATTAAAATAATTTGCCAAATAGCTCTGCAACAGCACTTAGTGTTACTAAAAGGTTCTGTTTAAATGAATATACTTCCATTAAGGATTTTATTCAGTACAGTACCTCCCTCCAAGCTCGCGCGATGGTGCAGTCTCTGTTTTGACACCTAGGATAATTGTTATTTTTGCTGATTTATTTCAGTTCTTTCTCAAACACATATAACCGTTTAAAATTCATTGTAAGATAGAAATAAAAATTAAACAATGGTGAAATGTCAATAGTGCGGAATTTTATTTGTCGCACGCGTAATATGCTGTCTTTGCTAAATACAAAAAAAACTTGAATGTGGTAACTTGAATTGCCTTTTTCTGCAAATTTGAGTGAATGCTTTACCTCAATTTTAAAATTATCATCCTTGTTTTCAAATCCCTCCATGGCCTCACCCCTCCCTATCTCTGTAACCTTCTCCAGGTCTACAACCCTTTGAGATCTCTGTGCTCCTCCAATTCTGGCCTCTTGATCATCTCCGATTTTCATCGCTCCACCATTGGTGGCCGCACCTTCAGCTGCCAAGGCCCTAAGCTCTGACATTCCCTCCCTAAACCTCTCTGTCTCTCTACCTCTCTTTCCTCTGTTAAGACGCTCCTTAATTTGCATTGCAACAGTGACTACACTACAAAAAATACTTCATTGGCTGTAAAGCGCTTTGGGATGTCAGGTGGTCGTGAAATGCAAGTCTTTCTTTTTAAAACCTACCTCGTTGATCACGTTTTTGGGCACCTGTCCTAATATGTGGCTCAGTATTTGTTTGATAACACTCCTGTGAAGCGCCTTGGGATGTTTTACTATGTTAAAGGCGCTATATAAATGCAAGTTGTTGTTGCTGTGTTCATCAGCATTGATTGAAATATTCACATCACAACATGACTGAGACAAGGGTGATTAAAAGCTTGTTAATGTGACTCATTATTTTGTTTACATTTTCATTCCCACATACTTCCTCTTTTACCTGCCCATAACTATAGGTGGAAATAACCACTTCTTTGAAAGGGAAATTTGCAACAGAACGGACAAACAATGATCTTAATAATGAGAACTCTTGAACTGGGTTAGAATGTTCTGATTCTTAGAAGCAACAGTTATTCAAATGAATGAACAATGCTGAAACATATCAAACAATCGGGGTACAAATACTTGCAAAATATAATGGCCCAGAAATTCAGGTCGGGGGCTTCCCGCGGATGCAAGCCCCCAACCTGCACTTACCTAGCGCGCCGGCCATTGAGCTGTGGGCCCCTGTGGAATTGCGATCGTGGGCCTCCTCCAGCTGCCGGCGCGCAGTGCTTGCGTATCCCAGGGGTGCAGTTAGTTCGATGCGTCCCCTGGGATCACGTGGGCCATGGAGAGCCAATGGTAGCAGGGAATGCTTCATTCATACGTGTCAAACCTATAAATACTATAAGCCCCAAAACATCACTAAATCTTCAAATAATTTTTTTTTTTTAAATCACATTTTTAAAATAAACTATAAATTACATGAAAGAACTATTTTAAACAATAATTTAAATTTTTGAAAAAAATAGTTTTATTTTCTAACGGGGCTAAAAATAAATTTACCTTTCTTTAAAGTATTTAAAAATAATAAACCGGTGGAAAAAATGTTTTAATTTTAATTAATTCACCACTTACCTTGTAAAAAGCAGGCCTTGTGACTTCTTTTTACATGTCTAACTTCTGGAGACTTATCTTCCCGGGAAAATCTGCAAAAAAAACGTAAGTTCGATGCGCACGTGCTGCCTCTCCTGTGCACATGTTCCACCGCTTAACCCCTTCTTTCAGGGGAACGGAAGTGCCAGTTTCCCGCGCATGCGCAGTGCATGCACGAAACCGGCACTTTCGTTGGGCTTACGGGTGAGTACCCCATGCGTACTCACCCGTGGAGACCCGAATTTCTGGGCCAATATTATTACATAATCCACTTAATACTACATGACGAAATGGGGTATATTATAAAATAACAGGCTGGCACTGTTGAGTTGTTTTACCTGTTTCACAATGGGGAATGACAATTGCTGAAAAGGCAAACTGAGTGTATATTTTGGAGAAAACTTAATTGGGCTCACTGATCTTGGTTTATATGGGAACTAACTAACACAAGCAGTTCGTTACTGTCAAGTGTTGCTAGTAGCCAAAGTTAGCTTGCAGTTGGACAATATGAAATTGATTCCTGAAATATTTGCAATGAGATATAGAATTTGCATCAAGGCTGGAACTGAAAGGGCTGCTTTATGTTCCGTATGAATGGGAACGGTAGGATTTAGAACTTCGTGATATTGCTTTCCGAATTAAAAAATAATTACCCATGAAACTAATTGACTATATTTGAGCCAGGAACAGGGTCTTAATCCTACAGAAGTGAGATATATCTGCTCAAAAATAGTTGCACTTGCTTCATATATTCACAATGATTTCTCCCTGAAATTCTATGAATGGAACGGTCAGTTCTTTCTTCCTATAATATTAAGGAAGGAATTATCATTGCAATAACTACCCTGTCAGCTGGTAGCACCCTCGCCTCTGAGTCAGAAGGTTGTGGGTTCAAGTCCCACTCCAGAGACTTGAGCATAAAAATCTAGGCTGACACTCCAGTGCACTCCAGGGAGTGCTGCACTGTCGGAGGAGCCGTCTTTTGGCTGAGACGTTAAACCGAAGCCCCGTCTGCTCTCTCGGGCGGACGTAAAAAATCCCATGGCACTATTTCGAAGAAGAGCAGGGGAGTTATCCCCAGTGTCCTGGCCAATACTTATCCCTCAATCAACATCACTAAAAACAGATTATCTGGTCATTATCACATTGCTGTTTGTGGGAGCTTGCTGTGTGCAAATTGGCTGCCGCATTTCCTACATTACAACAGTGACTGCACTTCAAAAATTACTTCATTGGCTGTAAAGCGCTTTGGGACGTCTGATGGTCGTGAAAGGTGCTATAGAAATGCAAGTCTTTCTTTTTTTTTCTGTCCTCGTGTAAGTGTTTTGTGTCAGCAGCCATGATGTCTCACCTATAGCAATGAAATCTGGTAGTGGCAATCAATTCAAATGGAACGCCGGCTTTTAATTTAAGAGTTTGAGTTCAGAAGGATTTAAAGTAAGATCTTGCCCACGATCGCATCATAGACATAACAACCACAGCAGGGTTAGTAACTATCCATTGAGAAACCTCAGGAAAGAGCCAAGGACCAGAATCCAGGCACCACCCTTAAACAGTTCATAGAATCTTACAACACAGGAGGAGACCATTCGACCCATCTTGCCTGTTGCCGGTAAATCATGAAGTGGTGATTTGCTAATACCAAGGTAGGGCTTTAAAAAGCTGAAGTTTTTCAGATGAAAAGAGGGAATGAAGGAGGTAAGCAACTTGACCAGTCCTAGAAATGAATGAGTTAAAGTCGGAGGCTGTGCAATGAGACTTGATTTTAACCCGATAGGACTTTGGGGAGGAGAGTGAGTGTGTAGGGCAGCGTATTTGGAGTTCAGAAGGAGAAAAAATGAAAAAGCTCAGAAGAGAACTGACCACAGTAGTAAAATAAAACAGAGAAAGGAAGAAAAGGCTGCAACAGGGAGAAAGGTTGGTGGTTGGAGTTGAGGAAGGACAAGAACCATTTATCAGATGGCAAGGTTTTCTCTAATATCCTGTCCACGAGTCTCAGAGAGGTGCTCTAAGAGCCTCTTCAGGTATAGAAAGAAAGAACCTGCATTTATATAGTGCCTTTCATGACCACCGGACGTCCCAAAGCACTTTACAACCAATGAAGTACTTTTGAAATGTAGTCACTGCTGTACGGTTGGAAACAATATGGAAATAGTAATCAAGCATTGGATGGATTGGTAGAGAGTTAATAATTTTAGAGGAGGAAATAAATATTCAGCACAAAAGTGGAAACTGAGTTCCTTGCAGGCAGTACCAGCAATAGTTCATTTGCTAATTGGAAAACTGTATAAAACAATAGCACAACACTTACGATAAGATAGCTCCCAAAGACAGCATTATAGATAAGAGATATTGTACTTTTAAGCAAGCGATTCTTATGCTGCATGTATCCTGTGACGGCTCCCTTCCTCAATGTGGAATAAACCATATCCTACCATTTCCAATCAAACATCCTCTCTGCAATTTACTTTTGTGTCAGAATAGTTGGATGAGGGTTCTACTTTAAAGAAGCCAATGCCCAATTTACTCCTCATGTTATCTATTTTGGGAATATGGATATAAAGCTGCAGTTGACACCTTAGGCAATGAAGAAATAGCTTTTACCTTTGCTTCATTTTTCCATCTATTTTGCAACCTTCAGTCATTATCGTGGTGTCTATTATAATGTTGTTCAAGGCCCCTGAGATGGCCCTAACATTGCCAAAATAAAGTCATGTGTAGCATTAATAATGGAGTCTGGTGGAATTCAGAACCGGGAATTGCTGCCATAACATTACATCATGGACACCGGCAAAAAATGTAGGAAGCAGCTTAAAGGAACTACTGAAATGAGACAGAAAAAAATGGAAACATTACAGTCGAGTTTAGAAGAATGAGAGGGGATCTCGTTGAAACGTATAAAATTCTGACAGGGCTAAACAGACTGGATGCAGGGAAGATGTTTCCCGTAGTTGGGGTTATAGAACGAGGGGTCACAGTCTCAGGATACGGGGTAGGTCATTTAGGACTGAGATGAGGAGAAATTTCTTCACTCAGAGGGTGGTGAACCTGTGTAATTCTCTACCACAGAAGGCTGTGGAGGCCCAGTCACTAAAAATATTTAAGAAGAAGATAGATAGATTTCTAGACACAAAAGGCATCAAGGGGTATGGGGAGAGAGCTCCTATTTTTCTATGTTTCTATGAAATCTTAGGTTACATTTGTATCCGATATCCCAGTAATTATTACAAATGCAAAATACTGCAGAAACTGGAAATCTGAAATAAAAACAGAAAGCAACAGGAGTTCACGTTTCAGGTCGATGACCTTTCGTCAGAACTGGAAAAAGTTAGAGAAGTAACAGCAAGTACTTTTTCCAGTTCTGATGAAAGGTCATTGTTGTGTATGCACCTTTAAGAGAATAACTGGTCTCAGACTGCAATACCGGCAGTGACCACCCCTGTATAAAAGGCGCTAGTGAGCCTCTGTGTTTTTAGTTTCACTATTGACTTCCACCAGTAAAGACTTATTTTGTTCCACTCCTGCAGTCCGTGTCTCAATTATTCACGGACGTAATACTGGCGAAGAGTAAGAAACGAACTTACCTGCAACTCGGCAGCACATCAGACGACGTTATTGAAGGTCGAAGCCAGAAGAAAGAAAAAAATTAAAATTAAAATAAAATCCAAAGAAACTCAAGAAACGGGTGTCGACCGTGGGCAACCGCCCTCCAAATCGTCGGATTGAAAACTTGCAGGAGAGACTGTCTGTGGTTTCCCAGCTAATCGGGCTGGTGGCAGGTAGTGCACTGATCCTTCCTGGGCTGCGGCGGGCTAGAGCTCGATCGGGTGGCTTTTCAACGGGGCCGGGCAGCGAGTCGGGAAGCAAAGAGAGAGAGAGAGGGTGGAGCACACAGGGCGCGGCCGGTGCTTCGAAGCCGGGCAGCGTTCGGACCTAAGAAGAGGGAGGGAAGTGTCCCAGATGGTCCGCTCCATGACGGGAAAATAATAAAGAAAAAATATTAAACGCGCAAGAAACCGTGGAAAGCAGCGCTAACAACAGCGGGGAAGAAGGCAAAGCGCGGGAGGCGCCATTTTGTTAAATCGGGGAAGAAGGCAAAGCGCGGGAGGCGCCATCTTAGATTTGCAAGATGCCGAAGACTGGCTGTATCACTGCTTTTGATAATACAATAGAGGACTGGACCACGTATGTGGAAAGAGTCGAGGTATATTTCGAGGCAAACGAAATAGCGGAGGAGAAAAAGGCATTGATATTGCTAAACTTAATGGGCGCTAGAACGTACGGCCTATTGCGGGACCTGATTACTCCAGCCAAACCGAAGGCGAAGAGTTTTAACGAAATTGTTGCTGTCCTACAGGGACACCTAAACCCTGCACCGCTGTTGATAGCAGAAAGATTTAAATTCCACAGGAGAACTCAGCACAAAGATGAGAGCAATGCTGAGTATCTTACGGAACTACGCAAGCTATCAAAGCACTGCCAGTTCGGAGCAGGACTGGCAGATACCCTACGGGACAAATTTGTCTGTGGACTCCTGAGTGAAGGAACACAGAAGAAGTTACTCTCAGAGAAAGAGCTGACGCTAGATAAGGCTTTCAGCGTGGCAGTATCGTATGAAGCAGCAGCCAGGGGAGCTGCAGAAATTCAACAAAAACCACAGGAATACGGCACCCATGAAATGACACGGGGATTTGCAAAATGTTATCGCTGCGGCAGAACTAACCATGACCAGAAGGACTGCTGGTCCAAAGACAAAATATGCAGGCAATGCGGGAAGATGGGACACATTGCACGAGTTTGCAGGTCTGGGAAGAAGACCAGCGACAACAAAAAGGCTTCTAAGGAACCGTACAAGAAAGTACAAAAGATGACGGACAGTAGTTCCGAAGACCAGATGAGCGATAGTGAATCCGGGAACAGGAGACTAAGCTGTCTCAAACTTCACAATGTAATCGCAAAAGAGGATCACCGAACCATTTGGGTCACCCTCACGATAGCAGGGTCCCAAGTTAAAATGGAATTGGATACAGGATCAGCGCTAACCATCATGAATCGACGAGACTACGAGCGGCTATTTTCACACATACCCTTGAGAGAGACATCCATCGTCTTGACGACATATACGGGGCAAAAAGTATACCCCAGAGGAAAAATAAAGGTGCCTGTCAAATACAACGGCAAGAAAATACGGAAATTGTATCTCTACATACTGCCAAATGGTGGACCACCGTTATTGGGACGGGAATGGATCAAGAAGATAAACTTAGATTGGCACTCCATTCATGTAATGACGGTGGACGGTAAAAAAGATGAAGACGTCACTCCTGGACGATTGCCAACAATCTTAGCTAACGCCAAAGAGGTATTTCAACAAGAACTGGGCACGCTTAAAGGCGTAACCTCCTCGATAAAAATAGAAGAGAATGCAGTTCCCAAGTTTTTCAAAGCAAGACCGGTACCATATGCAATTCGCCCAGCCGTCGAGGCAGAGCTGGAGAATCTGGAGAAGGCGGGCGTGTTGTCTAAGGTCGACTGGAGCGAGTGGGCGACACCCATCGTTCCTGTCATGAAGAAAACGTTAAGCAATAAGTCCGGGGAGCCAAGGAAGATTCGCATCTGTGGGGATTTCAAGGTGACGGTGAACCCAATCCTTCACACAGTACAATATCCTCTTCCAAGGATAGAAGACATCTTCGCCTCACTGTCTGGAGGGAAGCGTTTTACAAAAATTGACCTAGCACAAGCATATTTGCAGATGGAGGTTGAAGAGTCCTCTAGGAAGTATCTCACGATAAACACTCACAAAGGTCTTTACCAGTATCATCAATTGGTATTCGGAGTAGCATCGGCTCCGGCGATATGGCAAAGAGCGATGGAACAAGTCCTGCAAGGGATTCCGGGGACTCAGTGTTACTTGGACGACATCCTTGTGACAGGTGAAGATGACAGTGAACACCTTAACAACCTAGAACAGGTGCTCACTAGACTACGGGAACATGGGCTGCGAGCCAACCGCCCCAAGTGCGAATTTTTTAAGAAACAGATATCGTATTGTGGCCACGTGATTGATGAAGAGGGGTTACATAAGTTCCCTGACAAAATTGAAGCGGTTGTTAAGGCCCCAGCACCTGAAAATGTGTCGCAACTGAGGTCATTCCTCGGATTGGTGAATTACTATCATAAGTTTTTGCCGAATTTGTCGACAATTTTGCACCCACTGAACGCCCTGCTACGAATGGGGGTAGCATTGAAATGGAGCGATGATTGTAAGCGTGCTTTTCAGAAGAGTAAGGACTTAATCACTTCAAGGGAAGTATTGGCTCACTACAACCCAGCACTGCCGATCAGACTGGCGTGTGATGCGTCTCCCTACGGCATTGGGGCGGTACTGTCACATAAATTCCTTGATGGTTTAGAGAGGCCGATAGCTTTTGCGTCATGCTCGTTAACTTCTGCCGAGCGTAACTACGCTCAGATTGACAGAGAGGCCCTCAGCCTAGTGTGGGGGGTGAAGAAGTTCAATCACTACCTGCACGGTCAAAAATTTACTCTACTAACCGATCATCAACCTCTTGTCTCCATTTTCAACCCTCAGAAGGGCGTACCGATAATGACAGCGCAACGGCTGCAGAGATGGTCCCTTTTCCTAGGGGCACACCAATATGACATCGAGTACAAAGGAACTAAACAGCATGGAAATGCTGATGGATTGTCACGCCTACCGTTGCCGACGGTGGAAGAAAGAGACCTTGCAGTGGATCCAATGGAGTTATTCCACTCGACCATAGTCGAATGTCTCCCTGTGACGAATGCAAACATAGAAAAGGAAACACGGAATGACCCGACACTATCACGGGTCTATGATTTAACGGTGAAGGGATGGCCAGCACATGGCGAACCACTGCTGCCAGCATTCTCGCCGAGAAGAGAACAGCTGTCAGTGTGCAGAGGAACCTCGATGTGTGGATCCAGGGTAGTAATTCCACCTAAGTTGACGGATAGAGTGCTCAATGAGCTTCATGAGGGTCATCTGGGTGGGGTAAAAATGAAGAACTTAGCCAGAGCGTTTGTGTGGTGGCCGGGAATCGATAGAGAAATCGAAGAGATGACCAAGAGCTGTGCAGGATGCCAGAAGGTCCAAAACGCCCCACCACAAGCTCCTCTGCATCCATGGGAGTGGTCCTCATCTCCATGGCAAAGGGTGCACATTGATTTTGCTGGTCCCTTCATGGACTCGATGTTTTTAATTGCGGTGGATGCACATTCAAAGTGGCCAGAGGTAATAAAAATGTCCTCAACCACCATAGTAAAAGCTATCACAGTTTTATGAACCATATTCGCCAGGAATGGGCTGCCTGAACAGATTTGCTCTGACAATGGACCACAGTTTATGTCTGAAGAGTTCCGGAGGTTCTTAAAGAACAATGGTGTTAAGCACTACACATCTGCCCCATATCATCCAGCCACTAATGGATTGGCCGAGAGGTTTGTCCAAACATTCAAGAAGGCTATCAAGGCAATGTGTAATGACGATATACCCCTACAACACAAGGTGGACAACTTCTTGTTTGCCTACCGGAATGCGGTTACCAACCAAACCCCAGCCATGATGTTCTTCAATCGAAGACTACGATGCCGCTTGGATTTGGTTAAGCCAAACGTCCGAAGAGATGTGGCGAACAGGCAGTTTCAGAATATGAATGAAAGGCCGACCAGGAGTTTTAAGATAGGCCAACCAGTTTTGGCCCGGGACTACCTCACTGAGAAATGGCAGGCAGGAACGATTTGTACACGGCAAGGACCTCTCATGTATACCATGGACGTTGGGGAGAGCATTGTAAGACGCCATGCTGACCAGATTCTAGAGTCACTGGAAAACGTCAACTCCACACCACGATCTGATACACCTGGCAATGAAATCGACGTACCAATTGCAGCTACCGCAGAATCGGTGATATTGGAAGCAGACGAACCAAACAACGACATTGATCTCGGCTCAACATTGCCAGAAGAACCTGAGACCCCAAAGAGGCGTTATCCAGACAGAATCAGGAAGCCTCCTCAAAGACTGTACTTATAATTGCTTAAACTTAACCAATGTATCTAGCAACCGTAATTGTGATTGTAATTAGTTATCATTTAGTTGTTAAATGAATGTTATGTACTGTTTATCTAAAAGGGGAGGAATTGTTGTGTATGCACCTTTAAGAGAATAACTGGTCTCAGACTGCAATACCGGCAGTGACCACCCCTGTATAAAAGGCGCTAGTGAGCCTCTGTGTTTTTAGTTTCACTATTGACTTCCACCAGTAAAGACTTATTTTGTTCCACTCCTGCAGTCCGTGTCTCAATTATTCACGGACGTAACAGTCATCAACTGAAACGTTGACTCTGTTTCTCTCTCCACAGATGCTGCCTGGCCTGCTCAGTGTTTCCAGCATTTTCAGTTTTTATTGTAAATTTTACCCAGTTACTTCAGAGAGGGACAGGTACAAAAGTGGTGCATATGGGAAATAATCCCTGGTCTGAAATGTGGTTATTTTAGTTGAATAAAGTATGTTCTTGGTTCTTGTTCACCTGTTCTAATATCTCTTTATGTGGTTCGGCGGTCAAATATTTATTTGATAACGCTCCTGTAAAGCACCGTAGAATGTGTGACTACGTTAAAGGCACTATATCAACAACAACAACTTGTATTTATATAGTGCCTTTAACATAGTAAAACGTCCCAAGGCGCTTCACAGGAGTATTAAAAGAAAAAAATTTTTGACACCGAGCCACATAAGGAGAAATTAGGGCAGGTGACCAAAAGCTTGGTCAAAGAGGTAGGTTTTAAGGAGCGTCTTAAAGGAGGAAAGAGAGGTAGCGAGGTGGAGAGGTTTAGGCAGGGAATTCCAGAGCGTAGGGCCGTGGCAATGTACGGATAACCGTAGCTGTCGTAAAGACAGCAGGGTTTGATTGATAGCTGGTTGACGGCTGACATCATATCCGGGGGTGGGATCCGATGCCATCTTGGCCATGCTTGAGGTACTGTACTAAGAGACACAGAGTCAGGACTGAATCAATGACACTCCACTACAACTGCTTGGGAGACTCATAATTACGTTATTAAGATAACATTACATGGTACCAGGATTTATAAAACTCACGATAAGGACATACTACAACAATGGAAGGAATAAAACCTCCGGCTAGCCTGCAACTAGAAGGAAATGTGGATGAAAATTGGCGTGTCTTCAAGCAACGCTTTCTTCTCTACCTCACAGCGATTGACGCTTCGACTAGCTCTGGAACACATGAAGTAGCTTTGTTGCTAACAGTGGCTGACTCGCAGGCAATCGAGCTGTTTAATACATTTACGTTTGCAGCCAAAGATGATAAAAATGATCTGGACAAGGTGATAGAACGATTCAACGAATACTGCACTCCAAAAAAGAATGAAACGTATGAGAGATTCGTGTTTCGCTCCCGCGTGCAAAAGCAAGGAGAATACTTTGTGTTTTTTTGACGGACTTGAAAATAAAAGCACAAACATGCAACTTTAGGGACCTGAAGGAATCAATGATATGCGATCAAGTCGTTTTTGGAATATTCGACAAGAAGGTGAGGGAGAGAATGCTTAGAGACAATGACCTAAATTTGGATGCAGCAGTGAAAATATGTCATGCTAGTGAACTCTCAGCCATGCACACGAAAACTTTCGAAGGGAGCAGCACAGCAGCGGGCGGGAGCGCCCTGGGGCTGAAAAGCCTGCCGGTGGATGTGGTACACAAAAGGGACACAAGAGGGCCCACGGAGTTCAAGACGATGACGCCTTACGAATGCAGACGGTGCAGTAATAAACACGTAGCCAGACAGTGTCCTGCTTATGGGAAGAACTGTGCAAAATGTAAAGGCAGGAATCACTTTGCCAAGATGTGTTTTTGGGAAGAGAAAACTGAAGGTAAAAAGACAGTGCACGCTATTGAGACTGAAGAGACAGGAGCAGAGACTTTGTTTGTTGGAATGGTGCAAAATGAGTCAAAACAGGGCAAAAATGCTAATGAAGTGCACTCTGCAGGACCAAAGACTGAAGTTTGGAAAGCTCCCTTGCTGGTAAATGGCACCATTGTTCACTTTAAGCTAGATACAGGTGCTAAGGCAAACCTCATAAGTTGGAGTGATGCACAGAATCTCAAAGTGCGACCTAAAATACTGAACAAGACTGTGTCTTTGAAGGCATACAATGGACAAAGCATTGAAACAAAAGGAACGTGTAGGCTGAATGTTAAGGTAAAAAATCACATTCACCCTTTGACCTTTGTTATAGTGCCTGAAGGACATGAGTCACTGTTGGGGGATAAGGCCTGTGTGGATTTGGGCTTGGTAAAACGAGCCTATACTATCAATGAACTGAACTGTGTGCAGAGTGCCCCCCAAGATAGTACAAATCTGGCTCATGAGACTATAGCACACAAATATGCAGATGTATTTCAGGGTTTCGGAGCACTGCCCTTTACATACTCCATCAAACTGAGAGAGGATGCACAACCTGTGATTCACGCACCCAGGAGAGTTCCAGTGGCTCTCTGTGAAAAACGGAGGAAAGAGCTAGACCGCATGGAGGAACTAGCTGTCATAAAGAAGATTGAGGAACCGACTGACTGGGTAAATTCCATGGTCTGCGTCAATTCAAAGAAAACTGATAAATTGCGTGTCTGCATGGATCCCAAGGACCTTAACGCCAATATCAAAAGAGAGCACTACCAAATTCCAAAGAGAGAGGAAATAGTCAGCGAAATGACAGAAATGAAAGTCTTCTCCAAGATGGGCGCCTCGCATGGTTTCTGGCAGTTGAAACTTGATGAAGAAAGTGCTAAGCTGTGCACTTTTAACACCCCGTTTGGTCGATACTCCTACCAGCGTCTGCCCTTTGGTATTAGCTCCGCCCCAGAAATCTTTCACAGAGCAATGGAGCAAATCATCGAGGGCCTGGAGGGAGTGCGGGTGTACGTGGATGATCTGGTAGTATGGGGCTCCACTCAGGGGGAGCACGACACCAGACTGGAGAAAACACTTCAGAGAATACAGCAGTATGGACTCAAACTAAATAAAGACAAATGTCAGTTCAGTGTCAATGAAATCACATACCTCGGAGACAAGATCTCTACAGAGGGGATTCAGCCAGACAAGTCAAAGGTAAAGGCTATACATGACATGGAGAAACCAAAGGACAAGAAAGGGGTTCAGCGGGCCCTTGGCATGGTTAACTACCTAGGAAAATTCATTCCAAATCTAGCAGTGAAAACTGTTCATCTGAGAAAACTGCTGCACCAAGCGACAGAGTTCCAATGGGGACATGAACATGAGAGAGAATGGAAGGGGCTGCTACACATTCTAGCAAGTGAACCCCTACTGAAGTTCTTCTGCCCTAAAAAGAGGACAAAAGTGTCCACAGATGCCTCTAAGAATGGATTAGGGGCTGTCCTTCTACAGGAAGATGAAGGAGAATGGCGACCAGTGGCGTATGTGTCACGCTCCATGACGGCTACAGAGTGCCGGTACGCGCAAATCGAGAAGGAGTGCCTTGGCTTGGCATTTGGGTGTGAAAAATTTCATACCTACATCTATGGTCTTCCCAAGGTTATCCTAGAAATGGACCATAAACCACTGCTAGGGGTCGCAAAGAAGAATCTGTGTGACATGTCACCACGGATACAACGCCTACTGATGAGACTTCAACGTTACGATTTTGAGCTAACATATGTGCCAAGGACACAAATGTTCATTACAGACATACTATCCAGGGCTGCGCCTTACGCCACACAAAACAGTGAATCAGAAGAGGATGTGGCTCTTCTTGTGGATATGGTCTACACAGCATTGCCCGCCACACAGGAACAACTATCAGTGGTAGTCACAGAGACATCAAAGGACCCAGTCCTGAGTAAAGTAATGAGAAATCTTCAAGAGGGCTGGAAGAAAGGGTCATGTCAACAATATTATCACATTCAGTCTGAGCTCTCTGTGGTCAATGGACTACTGCTTAAGTGTGACAGGATAGTAGTGCCCACCTCTATGCGACGAGAAATGCTCAACAGGATACATGAAGGGCACCTGGGTGCAGAAAAGTCAAAAAGGAGAGCACGTGAGGCACTCTACTGGCCAAACATGAACTCTGATATTGACCATTGAAAGGCCTGGGTCCTTTGATGTCTCTGTGAGTGTGCTACATGTCAGGAGTCTCGCTACAAGCAAACAAAAGAGCCCCTCATTACCACAGAGCTCCCATCACAACCTTGGGAAAAGGTCGGAACTGATATATTTCACTATGAAGGAAAATACTATTTGTTAGTTATTGATTATTATTCCAATTATCCGGAGATGGCTCTCTTGTCCAGTACCACATCAAGAGCTGTGATAACTCACCTGAAGTCAATCTTTGCCAGGCAGGGCATCCCTCTAACCCTGGTCTCTGATAATGGCCCTCCCTATGCCAGTCATGAGTTTCAGTCATTTGCTTCAGAGTATGAGTTTAATCATGTAACCTCCAGTCCGCTCTATCCTCAGGCTAATGGAAAAGCGGAGAAGGGGGTACAGATTGTGAAAAGACTATTAAAGAAAGCAGCACACAGCAACACTGACCCATGTCAAGCAGGGCGGGCCCGCTAGCAAGTGGCAAGTCTCCAGCTGAGCTCTTCTGGGTCGGAAAATCCGTACACGACTTCCCAGTTGTGTCACACCTGACCACAAAGATGAGGTGTGGGCAGACAAGGCTCGGAAACTGCAACAGAAACAAAAAACACTTCATGACTGCACAGCCACTACACTAGTGCCTCGACAGGAGAAGGATATAGTTCGCATTGAAGGGCCTGAGTCATGGCCTAAAAGAGCCACCGTCTACAACAGGTCGCCCCCAGGTCATACAGTGTCATGACAGAGAATGGCAATGTGTTTCGCAGAAACAGGAGGCACCTACTGAAAACCACAGAGACCTTTCAGCCTCAGGAGGACAGAGAGGATGACGAGATGAGAGAAATGCCACAAAGAAACGAGATGAGGGAAATGCCACAAAGTGACGAAGGACACAGTAGTGATAATGTGACAAGGGACCTGTGTGGTACAGACATGAACTTAAGGGATACAACTGGGATGGTTCAGCAAACACCCATTCAGCCACGCAGGTTATAGCGCACCAGAAAGCCTATAGTTAAACTTGACCTGTAGACAGGGATTGATAAGACAGTAAGCAGTTAATGGACTCCTGGGTGTGGGTAAGGTTTATACCTACCTGCAATTAGTTCAACGGTATAGTTACACTGACTGTTTCTATATGATGTTAACAAGTGTTCTATGTGTTATGTTATGTTATGTTGTTACTGTGTTATGTCTTCATTGAAGGGGGAAGATGTATGGATAACCGTAGCTGTCGTAAAGACAGCGGGGTTTGATTGACAGCTGGTTGACGGCTGACGTCATATCCGGGGGTGGGATCCGACGCCACCTTGGCCATGCTTGAGGTACTGTACTAAGAGACACAGAGTCAAGACTGAATAAATGGCACTCCACTACAACTGCTTGGGAGACTCGTAATTACGTTATTAAGATAACATTACAGGCAACAGAAGACACAGCCACCAATGGTTGAGTGGTTATAATCAGGGATGCTCAAGAGGGCAGAATTAGAGGAGCGCAGATTTTTCGGGGGGTTGTGGGGCTGAAGGAGATTATAGAGATAGGGAGGGGCGAGGCCATGGAGAGATTTGTAAACAAAGATGAGAATTTTGAAATCAAGGCGCTGTTTAACTGGGAGTCAATGTAGGTCAGCGAGCACAGGGGTGATGGGTGAGTGGGACTTGGTGCGAGTTAGGGCATGGGCAGCCGAGTTTTGGATGACCTCAAGTTTATGTAGGGTAGAATGTGGGAGGCCAGCCAGGAGTGCGTTGGAATAGTCAAGTCTAGAGGTAACAAAGGCATGGATGAAGGTTTCAGCAGCAGATGTGCTGAGGCAAGGGCGGAGATGAGCGATGTTATGGAGGTGGAAATAGGTGGTCTTAGTTATGCTGCGGATATGTGGTCGGAAGCTCATGTCAGGGTCAAATATGACACCAAGGTTGTGAACAGTGTGGTTCAGCCTCAGACAGATGTTAGGGAGAGGGATGGAGTCAATGACTAGGGAACGGAGTTTGTGGCGGGGACCGAAAACAATGGCTTCGGTCTTCCCAATATTTAATTGTTGAAAATTTCTGCTCATCCAGAACTGGATGTCAGACAAGCAGTCTGACAATTTAGAGACCGTGGAGGGGTCGAGTGAAGTGGTGGTGAGGTAGAGCTGGGTGTCGTCAGCGAACATGTGGAAACTGACACTGTGTTTTCAGATGATGTCATCAAGGGGTAACGTGTAGATGAGAAATAGGAGGGGGTCCAAGGATAGATCCTGGGGGACACCAGAGGTAACAATGCGGGAGTGGGAAGAGAAGCCATTGCAGGCGATTCTCTGGCTACGATTATATAGATAAGAATGGAACCAGGCAAGTGCAGTCCCACCCAGCTGGACGACGGTGGAGAGGTGTTGAAGGAGAATGCAGTGGTCAACCATGTCAAAGGCTGCAGACAAGTCAAGAAGGACAAGAAGGGATAGTTTACCTTTGTCACAGTATCAAAGGATGTCATTTGTGACTTAGATGAGAACCATTTCGGTACTGTGGCAAGGGCGGAAACCTGATTGGAGAGATTCAAACATGGAATTGCAGGAAAGATGGTCACGGATTTGGGAGGTGACAACACATTCAAGGACTTTGGAGAGGAAAGGGAGGTTGGAGATGGGGCGGTAGTTTGCAAGGACAGAGGGGTCAAGTGTTTTTTTTTGAGGAGAGGGGTGATGACGGCAGATTTGAGGGAGAGCGGGACAGTACAATGTCAGCTAACATGGGAGTCAGAAAAGGAAGTTGGGTGGTCAGCAGTTTGGTGGGAATAGGGTCAAGGGAACGGGAGGTGGGTCTCATGCAATGCAAGTTTTTGTTGGTTATTTTTGAAATTTAACAATGGCTATTTGTTGGCATCGTAAACTCACGATGTGTGATGGAAAATGTAGATAGGGTATATTTTCCCCCACTTGTTAATGTCAGCGAGGAAAATGATGTGAGTATAAAGTGGATTCCCCATTTAATGAACAGAGGAAAATATACTCCAATGTTGTCATTTGGCTTTAAAGGCTGAATGTAATAATAATAATTCAACTTTATTGTCATTGTACAATGCACAAGTACATGAACAACGAAATGTGATCTTGCAAGCTCCCATGAGTCCAGTACAAATAACAATAACATTAAACGTAAATAGCACCATCCTGGG
Organism: Somniosus microcephalus; assembly: GCF_052327205.1. Lineage (NCBI taxonomy): Eukaryota > Metazoa > Chordata > Chondrichthyes > Squaliformes > Somniosidae > Somniosus > Somniosus microcephalus. The sequence goes on from NC_141001.1 coordinate 102,592,415, forward strand.
AGAAGCAAAGCCGCTGCGTCTGTACACGCCGCCATTCCTTTCCACCATTCCTCCTGTCCAACAATCTTCAGCCCAACACCCAGGCCTGCTCACCAGCCACCCCTCCCGGGGCTCCTTCTGTGACCGTCTCACCAACCACCCCTCCTCAGGGCTCCTTCCGTGACCTTCTGCACCTGGTCTTCCCTGATGGTCACTCCTCCAGGTACTAACCAGGCCTGGCTCTTGCTTAGCTTCTAAGCCTGGCTAGTGACCCTGTCCCTAGTCCCAGGAACAGGGCTTTGTTCAGTTTTGATTCCTGTACTAAGGCTTTCCATTTGAATCTGCCGGAACTGATAAATACCCTGCAATAAAGGTTGACTGTGATAGTAAGGTGTGCACTTTATTTGTAGTAATGCTTTCATTTCTCCCACCTGTCAGTTGCAACTGATTCAGTAGATGGGCCTTATCATAATCATGACCCGCCTCCCCCTTGGAAACACAGGCAAATTTTTGGATTTCCTCCTAACCGTTGGCATATCCCGCTGAGCTGGTGACAGCAGGGCACCCTGTCTCTGATCCAATCAATGTGTGCTGATGGATGGTAGCCCAGTCTGAGAAAATCACATACTCCCCGAAGCTCCGCTGGGACAGATTCTTCGAAGCCTGGTCCCGATTCCTGGCCGACTGCCAGCGGGCTCGCGTGCATGGCAACAGCAATTCCCATGCGTCAAGCACATAGAGCAAACGCTTAGACAGGGTAGCTGTCAAAGAACCCGATGGCGCGATCAAAGCCCACCAGGCAGTGGCACAGTGCACTGATGTACACGTGGGTGCCACTGTCACTAACTGGAATTGGCTCCAGTAACTCAGCAAAGCTCATTCAGTATCAGAGTCTGCAATGTTTTACTAAACCGTGTACACTGTAAACTGTGAATATATGTTCTGATCAAAGAACAATTAAAGTAAAAAAAAAGTTAAAATGAAGAACTGTACTGTTTTCGTGGAAGGTCTAACCACTGTTTTATAAATCATTCTTTTTCATATTTAAGGCATTTACGAGGAGTGTTGGGAAATGCTTATTTTTTAGAACATAAGAACATAAGAAATAGGAGCAGGAGTAGGCCATTCGGCCCCTCGAGCCTGCCCCGCCATTCAATGAGATCATGGCTGATCTTCTGCCTCAGCTCCATTCACCGGCACTATCGCTATAGCCCTTGATGCCCTTACTAGTCAGAAATCTATCGACTTCTGTTTTGAATATACCCAATGACTGAGCCTCCACAGCCCTCTGGGGTAGAGAATTCCAAAGATTCACCACCCTCTGTGTGAAGACATTTCTTCTCATCTCAGTCCTGAATGGCCTACCCTTTATCCTGAGGCTGTGGTCCCTGGTTCTAGACTCCCCAGCCAAGGGGAACATTCTCCCAGCATTCACCCTAACAAGCCCTGTAATAATTTTGTATGCTCCAATGAGATCCCCTCTCATTCTTCTGAATTCAAGGGAATACAGGTCTAGTTTACTCAATCTCTTCTCATACGACAGTCCCGCCATCCCAGGAATCAATCTCATGAACCTTCGTTGCACTCCCTCTATGGCAAGTATATCCTTCCTTAGGTAAGGAGACCAAAATTGTACACAGTACTCCAGGTATGGTCTCACCAAGGCCCTATATAATTCTTTACTCCTATACGCAAATCCTCTTGTAATGAAGGCCAGCATACCATTTGCCTTCCTAATGGCTTGCTGCACCTGCACATTCACTTTCAGTGACTCATGTACAAGGACAGCCAGGTCCCTTTGAGCATCTGCATTCCCCAATCTTTCACCATTTAGGAAATACTCTGCCTTTCGGTTTTTTCTACCAAAGTGGATAACTTCACATTTATCCACATTATATTCCATCTGCCATGTTCTTGCCCACTCACTGAGCCTGTTGAGATCCCCTTGAAGCCTCTTCACATCCTCTTCACAACTGACACTGCCACCTAGCTTTGTATCATCAGCAAATTTGGAAATGTTACATTTAGTCCCCTCATCCAAATCATTGATATAGATTGTGAATAGCTGGGGCCCAAGTACCGATCCTTGCGGTACCCCACTAGTCACAGCCTGCCATCATGAAAAAGACCCCTACTCTTTGTTTTCTGTTTGTTAACCAATTCTCAATCCATGCTAGTATATTACCCCCAATTCCATGTGCCCTAATTTTGTTCACCAACCTCTTGTGTGGGACCTTATCGAAGGCCTTCTGAAAATCTAAATACACCACATCTACCGGTTCCCCTTTGTTTACTCCACTAGTTACATCCTCAAAGAACTCCAATAGGTTTGTTAAACAGGATTTCCCTTTCATAAATCCATGTTGACTCTGCCCAATCTTACTATTAGTTTCTAAGTGCCCAGTTATTGCATCCTTTATAATAGATTCCAGCATTTTCCCAATACTGATATGAGGCTAACAGGTCTGTAGTTTCCCATTTTCGCTCTCCCTCCTTTCTTAAATAGCGGGGTTACATTTGCTATCCTCCAATCTGCAGGAACCATTCCAGAATCTATAGAATTTTGGAAGATGATAACCAATGTGTCCACCATCCCAATGGCCACCTCTTTCAAAACCCTAGGATGTAGGTCATCCGGTCCTTGGAATTTATTGACTTTTAGTCCCATTAATTTTGCTAGTACTGTTTTTTTTTCCTAATAATAATTTCTTTAAGTTCCTCATTCTCGCCACACCCTTGGTTTTTTAATATTTCTGGGAGGTTTTTTGTGTCTTCCTCCATGAAGACAAAAACAAAGTATTTATTTAATTTCTCAGCCATTTCCTCATTCCCCATAATAAATTCTCCCGTCTCTGACTGTAAAGGACCTACATTTACCTTCACCAGTCTTTTCCTTTTCACATACCTATAGAAGCTTTTACATTCCGTTTTTATATTTTTCGCTAGTTTGTGCTCATATTCCATTTTCCCTTTCTTTATCAATTTCTTGGTCCCCCTTTGCTGATTTCTAAAAAGATCCCAATCCTCAGGCTGGCCGCTTTTTCTGGCAACATTATAAGCTTCCTCCTTTGACTTAATACTAGCTTTAATTTCTTTTGTTAGCTTTTTAAAAGATAAAATATTCCAGGAAACTGGCTACAAATTTTGCAGAAGAGGGTGTGCGTTATCTAATTGAATGATCCCACATAGTCAATAATGCACAACATCTGGCATGAAATCGGAATAATCAAACAAGATTTTCAGGTTTCATGATAAAAAACAAGCTTATTAGATAGAATCGCATTGACATGTGTAGTGTTACTGTAAAGTTGTCCCATCATAAATTATCGTCATTGAAAAAGCTTTTAGTTCTAATCTGACTCTTTTGTCGATTACCTGATATCTGCGGATTTCGAATCTTACCTCCCACCAGTGAAAGCAATTGGTTTACCCATATATCAATGATGGCTGCTCTTCAAAAGTAATCTATTGGCCATAAAACACTTTGGGGCATCCTGAGGAAGTGATAAGGTGCTATATAAGTGCACGTTCTTTGTTAAGATACTATCTGTAGCTTTACCATCAAGAATGGGGAAATAGACAGCTAACAAAAATCAACCAAACATAACCATGGGACCCAAAACTGTGCCGTTGGATATTATTAATGCTTAACACATTAGTCTGAAATTCCTCTCTCCACTATTTTAGCGAGATGCTGACCCCAGTTTACTGTAAGTAGGTGCCTCTGCTGATATAGTGGAGAAGGAAATTTCAGATGAACATGTTAAATATTTATATGGTAGTATCCCCCAGTATGGCGCCAGCCATCATGAGTGTGGGACAGGCTTGATGGACCAGCTGGTCTTTCCCTGCCCAACATATACGTATGTTCATAGTATAATTTCAGTGCCTTGGTTGCCCAGCGCTCTTCTGCCTTGATGCACGGACAGATTTTCTTAATGTTTGGGTTTTTTTCTCCCTCAGCAGGACCATAAGAGCACTGTGAAGAGACGTCTGAGGGCAGAGGCAAAGAAAAAGTGACAACATTGATAGAGGGATAACTGAAGAATAGAACACAGACAGTAGAAGTAAGTTGATGCTTCTCACACATGTACAACACAACTTCCATTTATATATCGCCTATAATGTAGTAAAATGTCCCAGGGCACTTCAAAGGAACATTATCGGACAAAACTTTGACACCAAGCCACATAAGATGCTAGGGCAGGTGCCCAAAAGATTGGACAAAGAGGTAGGTTTTAAGAACGTCTTAAAGGAGGAGAGAGAGGGAGAGAGGTGAAGAGGTTTAGGGAGCGAATTCCAGAGCTTAGAGCCTAGGCAGCTGAAAGCAAGGCTTCATTGGTTATATACAACTTGTCCACACACCTGATGGAGAGCCAACCTCATTGGGGGCATGCCTCTCTAACAAAGCCCCACAAATTAGTGACATGTCACAAGCTGTGCTGCACAGGACGCCTCACATCATGCTGAAAGCAAGCGTTTGTCGTGTAGATGATAAGGAAACTCTGAAACATGGGACAGCACAACTAGAAGATGATCCTCGGCGGTGGGGTATATAAATATATATGCTCAGTACCTATTACGATAGTATTGCAGAGCAGCAAGCAGCTGCTGCTGAAGCTCTGCACTGCCACCTTGGTGGAACCATCGTTTAAAGAGGTCCCTTCTGTGGTCAGGAGGATGGGGAAAAGCAGCCACACATTTTAAGGTGAGTTGTGCTGCTCACCATATCACCTGTGGGGGTCCCTGGTATCGTCATCCTGCCCAGCAACAGCTCAAACCTGTACTTGTCAGTTGTCTAATGATTAGCTCATGGCTATCATCCATGAATGAGAAGGTAAATTGGGTCTGTTTGTGGTTGAGGTGGCTCTAAGATGGTAATGAAAAATTGGAACTGGGTCATCCCCACTTGGCAGACTCAGTAATCTAGTACCTGAGCTGGGCAAGTCTACAGTAGTCCAGCCACTGTTGATAATTGACCAGCCAGCTTGGTTCATTAATGTTTGGACAAGCAACAAGATCTTAGTAGTAATCTGTGATGGTAAGGTATATGGTTTTAGCTAGTCAAACTCCAGCAGTACCTCTGTACACACTTGGGGATCCAAAGCCTTGATTCTTGATAGCTTATGGCTAAACTGTCTAGACTTTGGTAAACAGTGGCCCCAACGCATTACCGGCACCCGGCTACCGACCATAGAGCACATATACCAGAAACGCTGTCTACGAAGGTCACGGTCCATCATCAAAGACCCTACCCACCCCAGCCACAGTCTGTTTGCCCTCCTGCCATCTGGGAGACGCTACAGATGCATTCGCACCCGTACGACCAGATTTAGGAACAGCTGCTTTCCCAGGGCTGTCATCCTACCGAACTCCACAAATAAACTCTAAAGCCTGCACATCTGCCAATGCACTTTATTATGGTTATGTTTATGTTAATATACTACAAGCCAAATGTATGTTGAATGTTTAAATGTCTTAATCTAAATGTACACTCTCGGGAGCCGCAAGCCTACATTTCGTTGTACTGCACTTGTGCACTAACAATGACAATAAAAGTTGATTTGATTTGATTTGATTTGATTTGATTTGATATTGCGGTCTCCATGACGGCATACTCTCAGAGTACTCTTACGGTACGCCTTGACAGATCATCTGAACTGCCTGGAAAATGAGTATTGCTGGTGCAGAGTTGGGCTATTTGCCCAACAACTGCCCAGCAATTGCCCACGCAACTCTTATGGCTGGTAAAAGCAGGTGTAGGGCCTGCTTTCATCAGCGTAAGGGTATATATAAGGCTTCAATAAAACATTTAAAAATCCAAAATTATGCACGTACACTTTAAATGAGTTTATGCAAATATTGGCCCGGATTAAGATGTTTAAAATTATTTATCAAAAAATTTAATTTTTATTGAAGTTGGTGCCAATAAAATTGAAATTCAATGGCCCAGAAATTCGTGTCGGGGGCTTCCCGCGGGTGCAAGCCCCCGACCTACACTTACATTGCGCGCCGACAGTTGAGGCCTGGGCCTGCGTGGATTTCCTGTCTGTGGCCCGGTCCAGCTCCCGGCGCGCTGTGCTTGCGTGATCCAGCGGCGTACTTATTGCGATGCATTGGCTGGGATCACGTGAGCACTGGGCAACCAATCGGAGGAGGGAAAAGCCCATTCATGAGTTTGACAGAAAGACCTGTCAAACTCATGAAAACTCCGGGCGCCCAAAACAGTACTTAACCTTAAAATAAATTTGGAAAAAAATCACACTATTTAAATCAACTATAAATAACATTAAATAACTATTTTAAACAATAATTTAAATTTTTGAAAAAAATAATTTTATAAAAAATCGGGGCTAACTGTAAAGTATTTAAAAATAATAAACCTGTGGAAAAAATGTTCTAATATTAATTAATTGACCACTTACCTTTTAAAATGAAGTCCTTACGCCTGGTTTTTAGATGTGCAAAAAGTAGAGGCCTTCACACACGGGCAAACCTGTAAAAAAAAGGGAAGTTCAACGCGCACGTGCAGACTCCTGCACGCATGCTTTCGACCTCTGAACCCCTTGGTTCAGAGAATCGGAAATGCCGGTTTCCCGCGCATGCGTAGTGCATGCAAGAAACCGGCACTTCCATCAGGTCCACGCGTGAGTACTCCGTCCGTACTCGCACGTTGGGACCCGAATTTCTGGGCCACTGGCCTAGAAATTGCGGTCAGAGGCGTACCTCTGGAATATGCCTCCAATCCGCAAAACAATTCCGAAAGTACCTCCTGCTGTCCAGGCTGCAAAGAGATGCAGTGTCGGGCCTCCAGGTATATGGCAGTGTAAAGGCCCACGGATCCCAGGGACACAGGTGGTTCGGAAGCATCCCTGGGATCACGTGGACCAGGTCCTCCAATGAGAAAGGTAGATTCCATTGCAATCATTTATGAAGGGAATCCCCTAATGATATGCAATGGAATCCCCAAATAATCATACAATGTACAGAATTCTAATAATTAGTGTGTGTTCCTTTATAGAGGGTGTGTGCACTCCATGTTGGACAAACAGAACATTTTGGTTTGCAGACTCATAAGAACAGTGATGAGATTCCATGTGTAGTAGACACATGAATAGCCCAAAAATTCTAGCCTTTTCTTCTAAATTTCTGGTGTTACTGAGGCAGATATTCATAATTTTTTTTAAGAAGATACTTTCACTGCCCCTTTGTGACATCATCTGCAGACATGGGGTCAGCTTCCACAAGTACACTGAAAAGAACTCTTCACGACTTCCCTCGACTCCTCTAATGCGTCTGTGCTGTCAGACAGCTTGTCCAACATCCAGGCTTGGGATGACTGTAATTTTCTCCAGTTAAACATTGGCCTCCCATCATCCACACTTTGTAAACTTCAGTTCATCCAAAACTCTGCTACCCGGGCTGCATCCTATCCCGCACCAAGTACCACTCACGCATCACTCCTGTCCTTGTTAAACCATTGGCTCCCGGTTCCCCAACATCTCCAATTTAACATTCTCACCTCGTGTATAGCTCCCTTCATGGCCTCGCCTCTCCCTATCTCTATAATCTCCTCCAACCCTCCTCACAGAACTCTCTGTTCCTCCGATTCTGGGCTCTTGTGCATGCCTGATTCGGTTGACTTATGAGGAAAGGTTGAGTAGGTTGGGCCTCTACTCATTGGAATTCAGAAGAATGAGAGGCGATCTTATCGAAACATATAAGATTGTGAGGGGGCTTGATCGGGTGGATGCGGGGAGGATGTTTCCACTGATGGGTGAGACTAGAACTAGGGGGCATAATCTTAGAATAAGGGGCTGCCCTTTCAAAACTGAGATGAGGAGAAACTTCTTCACTCAGAGGGTAGTAAATCTATGGTATTTGCTACCTCAGAGAGCTGTGGAAGCTGCGACATTAAATAAATTTAAAACGGAGATAGACAGTTTCCTAGCTGATAAGAGAATTAGGGGTTACGGGGAGCGGGCAGGGAAGTGGACGTGAGTCTAGGTTCGGATCAGCCATGATCCTATTGAATGGCGGAGCAGGCCCGAGGGGCCGTATGGCCTACTCCTGCTCCTACTTCTTATGTTCTTATGTTCAGCTGCCTAGGCTCTGCATTCTGGAATTTCCTCCCTAAACCCTTCTAACTCTTTACCTCCCTTTCCTTCTTTAAGACCCTTCTTAAAATCCAATACTTTGACCAAGCTTTTCGTCACCCCCTCCTAATATCTCGTTCCTTGGCTTGCTGCACATTTTTTATTTGATTACACCTCTGTGAATCATGATCCTAGTGTCAGCTGTGGCAGCACTCTCTAGGTGGGAGGGGCTAGGAGGGAACAGGTGCTGCTGGGTGCTTGATTACTGCAGGGAGTTGGAGAGAGTTTGTAAAAAGTTGGTGGTGTTTTTTTTTTCAGGTTTTAGGGACTTTTTGGTCCTTAAACAGCAGCCAGATGGCTGCTGAGCGGCCCAGAGTGCCGGGCCCCTCAGAGGACAATGCTCCCAGGATGAATTTAATCAGGGGAGAAAATGTTGGGGAAGGGAGAAAAAAAGGACCAAAGAGTTGGGCCGGGACCCCAGGAGTTTTGGAAAGAAAACACGGTGGTGGTTCAGTGCGAGGATAAGGAGATACAAGCTTGGGATATTATCCAGGCAGTATATGAGGACTGTGACGGGGGAAGCTGCTTTAACTGCTGACCAAAGCCGAATGTTGGGTTTGAGGTGACGGTCAGTGGCCAAGAGGAGGTGGAAAGACTTTTACTGAGTTTGAAGGTTGGAGATAAGTTCTTGGAGGTATCTCTGCTATATTCTGAAGAGGTGGTGGTCTCATTCTTAAACCTGCTGGTTTATATTGAGGACGAAGTGTTAATAAAAAAGTTGGAGTAGTGGGACATTAAAATTTGCTTGGCAATAAAGAGGAGATACTATCCAGGAAAACGGGTAGCAGATGGAACCCGTTACACAAAGGTGTGGTTAAGAACATAAGAACATAAGAAATAGGAGCAGGAGTAGGCCATTTGGCTCTTCGAGCCTGTTCCGCCATTCAATAAGGTCATGGCTGATCTTCTACCTCATCTCCACTTTCCTGCACTATACCCATATCCCTTGATTCCCTTAAAATTCAAAAATCTATCGATCTCTGTCTTGAATATACTCAATGACTGAGCCTCCACAGCTCTCTGGGGTAGAGAATTCCAAAGATACACCACCCTCTCTGAGTGAAGCAATTTCTCCTCATCTCAGTCCTAAATGGCTGAGAATGTGACCCTTGGTTCTGTTGAATCCGTGATTCTTAAAGTATGATGTTTTCCAATAACTAGACAGAGGCTGTAAATTAACAATCAACAGGTGTTTACTGGAGGAGGGTAGTCTAAAGACTAACAGTACAGAGGCATGCTCAAGGCTTATATACAGGTGTTGTCACTGCCGGTACTACAGTATACAGGAGCTGTAAAAGTAGTTCTCTCTTAAAGGTACATACACTACAATTCCTCCCCATTTAGATTAACAGTACCCATAACATTCAAATAACAGTTAACACTTTAACATGCACATTAAACTGAAATAGTCCATTTATAGATTCAGTCTTTGGGGCGGCTTCCTGATCCTTTCTGGATAGCGCCTTTCCTGAGGTTCTTGTTCTTGGTGCGGAGGCAATTCTGGCCCCCTTTTGTCGGTTAGTTCATCAGTTTCCGCTGCTACTGTTTCTGGGGTAGATGCTACTGGTATGTCGGGTTCACCCCCAGGTACGCTAGACATGGGGTTGACTCGTTCCTGTGACGATAGGATCTGGTCGACATGGCGTCTCACAATGTTCTCCCCGACATCCACTGTGTACATTAGTGGCCCCTGCCGTGTGCATATCGTTCCGGGTTACCATTTCTCTGTTCGGTAGTCACGGGCCAAGACTGGTTGTCCTACATTGAAGCTCCTTGTCGGCTTCTCATTGATGTGCTGGAATTGCTTATCCTCAACATTTCTTCGCACATTTGGTCTGAGCAAATCCAGACGAGATCTCAACCTTCGGTTAAAGAACATCATGGCCGGGGTCTGGTTGGTAACTGCATGTGTCGCATTTCTGTAGGCTAACAGGAAATTGTCCACCTTATGCTGTAGTGGAATTTCATCATCGCACATGGCCCTTATCGCCTTTTTAAAAGTTTGTACGAACATCTCAGCCAATCCATTTGTGGCTGGATGATACGGGGCGGATGTGTAATGCCTTACCCCATTCCTTCTCATAAATTTCCGAAACTCTTCAGACACAAACTGTGGTCCGTTATCAGAGCAAATCTGCTCTGGCAAGCCGTTCCTGGCAAATATGGTCCGTAGGACTGCAATCGTTTTCTCTGTAGTGGTGGAGGACATTTTGATCACCTCAGGCCATTTCGAGTGCGCATCCACTGCTATTAAGAACATTGAGTCCATGAATGGACCAGCAAAATCAATATGCACCCATTGCCATGGAGGGGAGGGCCACTCCCATGGGTGTAGAGGGGCATGTGGTGGCGCATTTTGGACCTTCTGGCATCCTGAGCAGCTCTTTGTTAGGTCCTCGATTTGTTGATCGATCCGCGGCCACCACACATAAGCCCTAGCAAGGCTTTTCATTTTCACCCCTCCCAGATGGCCTTCATGAAGCTCATTGAACATAAGAACATAAGAACATAAGAACATAAGAAATAGGAGCAGCAGTAGGCCAATCGGCCCCTCGAGCCTGCTCCGCCATTTAATAAGATCATGGCTGATCTGATCCTAACCGCCAATCCACTATCACAGAACCATCTCCTGAATCAAACAGAATTAGACACACGAAATAGGAGCAGGATCAGGCTACACGGCCCCTGGGCCCGCTCCGCTACCCACAGGGCCATGACCGATCCGAACCTAGACTCATGTCCAAATTCCTGCCCGCTCCCCATAACCCTTAATTCCCTTTACTTCTAGGAAACTGTCTATTTCTGTTTTAAATTTATGTAATGATGTAGCTTCTACAGCTTTTTGGGGCAGCATATTCCATGGACCTACCACCCTCTGAGTGAAGTAGTTCCTCCTCATCTCAGTTTTGAAAGAGCAGCCCCTTACTCTAAGACTATGCCCCCTAGTTCTAGTTTCACCCATCATCGGGAACAACCTCCCCGCATCCACCCGATCCAACCCCTTCACAATCTTATATGTTTCAATAAGATCGCCTCTCATTCTTCTGAACTTCAATGAGTAGAGTCCCAATCTACTCAACCTCTCCTCATATGTCCATCCCCTCATCCCCGGGATTAACCGAGTGAACCTTCTTTGTACTGACTCTCTCCCTTAACTTGGGTGGAATTACCACTCGGGATCCACACATCACTGTCCCCTGGCATACTGACAGCTGTTCTCTTCTGGATGAGAATGCTGGCAACAGTGAGTCGCCATGTGTTGGCCATCCCTTCACCGTCAAATCATATACCCGAGACAGTGTCGGATCATTGCGGGTCTCCTTCTCTATATCCGCGTTAGTTACTGGCAATCGTTCAATTATCGACGAATAAAATATTTCAATAGGGTCCACTGCTGGTGCTTCCTCCACAGTAGGCAGTGGCAGGCGTGATAGCCCATCAGCGTTTCCATGCTGTTTCGTGCCCTTATACTCTATTTCATATTGGTTCGCCCCTAGAAAAAGGGACCATCTTTGTAGCCGTTGTGCAGTCATCACCGGAACGCCCTTCTTTGGATTAAAGATGGAGACAAGTGGTTGGTGGTCAGTCAGCAAGGTGAACTTCTGCCCATGCAGATAGTGGTTGAATTTTTTTACTCCCCATACTAGGCTGAGGGCCTCCCTGTCAATCTGGGCGTAGTTGCGCTCGGCTGAGGTTAGTGACCGAGACGCAAAGGCTACTGGCCTCTCCAACCCCTCTGGGAATTTGTGCGACAGCACCGCTCCAATACCATAGGGTGATGCATCACACGCCAACCGAATTGGTAGTGCTGGGTTGAAATGGGCCAACACCTCTTTTGATGTGATCAATTCTTTGCACTTCTGGAAAGCTCGTTTACAGTCATCATTCCACTTCCATGGTACCCCCGTTTGCAGTAGGGTGTTCAGTGGGTGTAATACTGTAGACAAATTTGGTAAGAACTTATGGTAGTAGTTCACCAGCCCGAGGAACGACCTCAGTTGTGACACATTTTCCGGAGCTGGAGCCTTGACTACTGCCTCAGTCTTTTCAGGGGACTTATGTAACCACTCTTCATCAATAACGTGGCCACAATACGAGATCTGCTTCTGGAAAAACTCGCACTTGTGGCGATTAGCTCGTAGCCCATATTCCTTTAATCTAGTGAGCACCTTCTCCAGGTTGGCGAGGTGATCACTGTCATTTTCGCCCGTGACCAGGATGTCGTCCAAATAACACTGGGTCCCTGAAATCCCTTGCAGGACTTGATCCGTTGCCCTTTGCCAAATAGCCGGAGCCGATGCTACCCCGAACACCAGCCGGTTGTATTGGTAGAGACCTTTATGAGTGTTGATCGTGAGGTATTGTTTCGAGGCTTCTTCTACCTCCATTTGCAGGTACGCCTGGGCCAGATCAATCTTGGTGAAGCGTTTACCTCCAGATAGTGAGGCGAAAATATCCTCAATCCGTGGAAATTGATATTGTACCGTGTGAAGGATTGGGTTCACTGTCACCTTAAAATCCCCACAGATGCGGACCTTCTTTGGTTCCCCAGGCGTATTACTCAATGACCTCTTCATTACAGGAACGATGGGTGTAGCCCACTCGCTCCAGTCCACTTTGGACAGTACTCCTGAACGTTCCAACCCTTCCAGCTCTGCTTCAACAGCTGGTTGGATCGCATAAGGCACCGGTCTGGCCTTAAAAAACTTTGGGCTTGCATTTTCCTCTATTTTAATCGTCGCTGTTATGCCTTTTAGTGTTCCGAGTCCCTCCTGGAACACTTCTTGTGCATCAGTTAGCATTTTTGACAGTCGTCCAGGTGTGACGTCGTCATCCTTTTTGGCCTCAACCTTCAGTGCCTGTATGGAATGCCAATCTAATTGTATCTTCCGGATCCATTCACGTCCTAGTAATGGTGGTCCTCCATCTGGCAATACATATAGGTCCATTTTGGGTATTTCCTGGCCTTTGTATATCACGTTCACCCTTATTTTTCCTTTGGGGTAGACTTTTTGCCCCGTGTACGTCTTCAAGACAATCTCTGTAGCTTTCAAGGGTATATGTGAGAATAGCCGCTTGTAGTCCCTTCGGTTTATGACTGTTAGGGCTGATCCTGTGTCCAATTCCATTTTCACTTGGACTCCGTCTATCTTGAGAGTGACCCAGATAGTCTGGTGACCCTCCATTTTGATTACCTTATGTAGTTTCAGACAACCCAGCTCCTTGCTTCCGGAGTCTGTATCACTTTTCTGTTCATCTGAACTACTGTCCATCACCTTATGTACCTTTTTGTACTTCTCCTGTGGAGATTTCTTGCTGCTGGTTTTCTTCCCTGACCTGCAGACTCTTGCTATGTGTCCTGCTTTTCCACACTGTCTGCACACTTGGTCCTTGAACCAACAATCCTTCTGGTCGTGTGTTGTTCTGCTGCAGTGATAACACTTCCCTGCTCCATATGACATTTCATTGGTGCCATATTCTTGCGGTCTCCGTTGTATCTCTGCAGCGCCCCGTGCGGCTGCCTCATGTGATACTGCCATGCTGAAAGTCCTGTCCAGCGTAAGTTCCTTTTCTGATAGAAGCCGTTTCTGGGTTCCTTCACTTTGAAGCCCACACACAAACTTGTCCCTTAACGTATCTGCTAGTCCCATTCCAAACTGGCAGTGTTTCGATAGCTTGCGCAGTTCCGTTAAATACTCAGCATTACTTTCGTCTTTATGCTGGTTCCTTTTGTGGAACTTAAATCTTTCTGCTATCAGCAGCGGTGTGGGGTTTAGGTGGTCCTGTAGGATTTCTACTATGCTTTTGAAATTCTTATCCACTGGCTTCTCTGGGCTTATTAGGTTTTGCAGTAAGCCATAAGTTTTTGCACCATGGAATTCAACAAAACCAGTGCTTTCCTAGCATCTGGCACTTCATTCGCCTTGCAGTACACCTCAATGCATTCCACATATGTTGCCCAATCTTCGACTTCATTGTCGAACGCAGGGACACTGCCACTCTTCGGCATCCCTGGGTGTGGTTAAACTGTCTAAAATGGCGTCTCCTGCGCTCTCCCTTCTTCTCCGCTGGCAAAAAATGGCGTCTCCCGCGCTTTCCTTTCTTCCCGCGCTCGCCCTTCTTCTCCGCTGCGGCTTCTAAAATGGCGTCTCCCGCGCTCTCCTTTCTTCTCCGCGGCTCAATGGCATCTCCCGCGCTTCCTTTCTTTCCCCGCGGACGCTGTTCAGCCCTTGAGCCCTGGCTGCGCTCTGTGCGTTCTCCTGTGCGCCTCTCTCGTTGCCGCCGCTCGGTCCTGAACCCCGGCTGTGCTTTACCCTCTCTCTCTTTTTGTTTTCCGTCGACGCCACTCGGTCTTCAACCCCCGGCTGCACCCTGTGCGCTTCACCCTCTCTCTTACCCCGTCGACGCTGCTCGGCCTTTTCTGTGCCGTCGGTCGGCTCCAGCCGCCGCTGTCCGGGAAGGGTCTGCGCTGTACCTGTTGCCAGTCTGTTGCTGGATCGTCATGGCTGGAGAACCAAGCCCAGCTCTCAACAGCCTCCCCTGTGATGTTCAGTCTCTGCCGGATGACTGGGCCGTTGCTCGTGGTCGACGCCCGTGCTTCTGGCCTTGACTTTCTTCCACCGTCCTCCCGGAGCGAATCCTTGAAAGGAAATGCAGAGTTGCAGGTAGATTCGAATCGACCTCATCGCCACTGTTGAATCCGTGATTCTTAAAGTATGATGTTTTCCAATAACTAGACGGAGGCTGTAAATTAACAATCAACAGGTGTTTACTGGAGGAGGGTAGTCTAAAGACTAATAGTACAGAGGCATGCTCAAGGCTTATATACAGGTGTGGTCACTGCCGGTACTACAGTATACAGGAGCTGTAAAGGTAGTTCTCTCTTAAAGGTACATACACTGCAGGTTCTAGACTCCCCAGCCAAGGGGAAACATCCTCCCAGCATCTGCCCTGTCAAGTCCTGTAAGAATTTTGTATGTTTCAATGAGATCACCTCTCATTCTTCTCAACTCTAGAGAATATAGGCCTAGTCTACTCAAGAGGGGGTGAAGTCATTGCCGTATAGATTGAGAATCGAGACAATGGAAGGAGTGCAGTACTTCTGAGTACTGCATGATAACCAGGTGAAGGCTTGTTATTATTGTTTTGGACACGACTATCTTGTAAGAAGCTGTCCAGACTTGTATGTTATAACTGCAGCAAGTCTGAACACATCGCTCAGAGCTGCAAGGTGGAGTACTGTGGGGTGTGTCACAAAGGCCCCACCCGCTGTGAGTGTGAGGCAGAAGGAAGCCCCTTGAGTGAGAAGGAGGTGGGAGACAGAGCAGGAGGTGTGAGTTGAGCGGCTGGAGGAGCGGAACAGGCGGAGGACACAGCTGGTGAATGGAAGGAGAAAAGAGCGCAGGAAGAGGCAGAAAATTGTGGAGCAGAGAACAGGACGGAGATGGTGGAAAACACACCAAGTACGGTGGAAAAGGACAAAGACAGCAATGGGCAGCATGGGTCGAGGGCAGAATCGAGCCATAATATGGCTCGGCTCTCCCTAAAGAATCTGGTGTCCACAGGTGGAATGGAGGCAGGAGCTGGGTGCGGGGTATGTGTAAGTACTCCAAAGAAAGATGGGGAGTTGGACATCTCCGGGACCGGAAGGGTGCAAGACAAGGAGAGGGTGCAAGTGGCAGGAGCCTTAAAGGGGCAGCAGGACAGGAGTGGGGAGACAAAGACGCCAGAAGGGAGCAAGATAGGTGCAGACGCACCATTGTCCCAGAGAGAGAAGAAACGGGGAGCAAGGGTCAGTGGTGGAGATGAGGTCGAAGGGAATGGCACTGTTGGGGAAACCATTATAGCAGGAAGGCTCTCTAAGGACAGGAAGGAGAAAAGCAAAAGTGGCAGTCAGAGTAATCAAGGGTTTAAATCAAACATGGCCACAGTAAATAATAATTCTAAAAGGTCTAAGAGTGTTAAAAAAACAAGCCTGAGGGCTTTGTGTCTTAATGCGAGGAGCAGTCGTAATAAGGTGGATGAATTAGCTGCGCAAATAGATGTAAACGGATATGATATGATTGGGATTATGGAAACAGGGCTGGGAACTCAACATCCAGGGGTATTCAATATTCAGGAAAGACAGGCAAAAAGAAAAAGGAGGTGGGGTAGCATTGCTGGTTAAAGAGGAGATTAACACAATTGTGAGGAAGGATATTAGCTCTGATGATGTAGAATCTGTATGGGTAGAGCTGAGAAATACCAAGGGACAGAAAACGTCAGTGGGAGTTGTATACAGACCCCCAAAGAGTAATGCGGAGGTTGGGTATGGCATTAAATGGGAAATTAGAGATGCGTGCAATAACGGCACAGCAGTCATCATGGGTGACTTTAATCTACATGTAGATTGGCTAACCAAATTAGTAACAATACTGTGTAGGAGGAATTGCTGGAGTGTATACGGGATGGTTTCCTGAACTAATATGTTGAGGAACCAACTGGAGATCAGGCCATCTTAGACTGGGTATTATGTAATGAGAAAGGATTAATTAGCAATCTTGTTGTGCGAGGCCCCTTGGGGCGGAGCAATCATAATATGATAAAATTCTTCATTAAGATGGCGAGTGAAGTATTTGACTCAGCGACTAGGGTCCAGAATTTAAATAAAGGAAACTACGATGGTATGAGGCGCGAGTTGGGTAGGGTAGATTGGGGACTGTTACTCAAAGGGTTGACGGTGGATAGGCAATGGCAAACATTTAAAGATCGCATGGATGAACTACAGAATTTGTTCATCCCTGTTTAGCATAAAAATAAAACAAAAAAGGCGACTCAACCATGGCTAACAATGGAAATTAGGGATAGCATAAGATCCAAGGAGAGGACATATAAATTGGCCAGAAAAAGCAGTAAACCTGAGGATTGGGAGCAGTTTAGGATTCAACAAAGGAGGACAAAGGGATTAGTTAAGAGGGGGAAAATAGTGTATGAGAGTAAGCTTGCAGGGAACATAAAAACTGACTGTAAAAGCTTCTATAGATATGTGAAGAGAAAAAGATTGGTGAAGTCATGCGTAGATCTCTTGCAGTCAGAATCAGGGGAATTTATAATGGGAAACAAAGAAATGGCAGACCAATTAAATACATATTTTGGTTCTGTCTTCACAAAGGAGGACACAAATAACTTCCCAGAGATGTCAGAGAACATAGGGTCTAATGAGAGGGAGGAACTGAAAGAAATCAATATTTGGAGGGAAATGGTGATAGGGAAATTGACGGGATTGAAGGCCGATAAATCCCATGGGGCTGATAATCTACATCCTAGGGTACTTAAGGAAGTGGCCCTGGAAATAGTAAATGCCTTGCTGGTCATCTTCCAAAATTCTATAGACTCTGGAACAGTTCCCATGGATTGGAGGGTAGCTAATGTTACCCCACTATTCAAAAAAGGTGGTAGAGAGAAAACAGGGAATTATAGACCGGTAAGCCTGGCATCGGTAGTGGGGAAAATGCTAGAGTCCCATTATAAAAGATATAATAGCAGAGCACTTGGTAAATAGTGACAGGATTGGACAAAGTCAACATGGATTTACAAAAGGTAAATCGTGCTTGACTAATCTACTGGAATTTTTTGAGGATGTAACTGGTAAAATAGATAAGGGAGAACCAGTGGATGTGGTGTATTTGGACTTTCAGAAGGCTTTCGATAAAGTCCCGCATAAGAGATTAGCGTGGGATTGGGGGCAAGGTACTGACTTGGATAGAGAACTGGTTGGCAGACAGGAAGCAAAGAGTTGGAATAAATGGGTCTTTTTCCGAGTGGCAGGCAGTGACTAGTGGGGTACCGCAGGGATCGGTGCTAGGACCCCAGCTATTCACAATATATATTAATGATCCAGACGAGGGAACTAGATGTAATATCTCCAAGTTTGCAGATGTCACAAAGCTGGGTGGGCATGTGTGCTGTGAGGAGGATGCCGAGAAACTCCAGTATGATTTGGACAGGTTGGGTGATTGGGCAGATGCATGGCAGATGCAGTATAATGTGGATAAATGCGAGGTTATCCACTTTGGTGGCAAAAACAGGAAGGCAGATTATTATCTGTACAGCAATAGATTGGGAGAAGGGGAAGTGCAATGAGACCTGGGTGTCCTTGTGCACCAGTCGCTGAAGGTAAGCATGCAGGTGCAGCAGGCGGTTAAGAAGGCAAATGGTATGTTGGCCTTCGTAGCGAGAGGGTTCGAGTACAGGAACAAGGATGTCTTGCTGCAGTTGTACAGGGCCTTGGTGAGATCACATCTTGAGTATTGTGTGCCGTTTTGGTCACCTTATCTGAGGAAGGATGTTCTTGCCATGGAGGGAGTGCAGCGAAGATTCACCAGACTGATACCTGGGATGGCAGGAATGACGTATGAGGAGAGATTGGGTCAATTGGGCTTATTGTCAATTAAACTCACTGGAGTTTAGAAGAATGAGAGGGGATCTCATTGAAACTTATAAAATTCTAACAGGACTAGACAGTGCAGTACTGAGAGAATGTGCCATCTTTTGGATGAGACATTAAACCGAGGCCCCGTCTGCTCTCTCAGGTAGACGTAAAAGATCTCATGACACTATTTTGATGAAAAGCAGGGGAGTTATCCCTGGTGTCCTGGCCAATATTTATCCCTCAATCAACGTCACTAAAAAACAGATTATCTGGTCATTATCACATTGCTGTTTGTGCGAGTTTGCTGTGTGCAAATTGGTCTGCTATGTTTCCTAAATTACAACAGTGGCTACACTTCAAACAGTACTTCATTGACTGTAAAGTGCTTTGAGATATCCGATGATTGTGAAAGGCGCTATATAAATGCAAGTCTTTCTTTTCTTATTAGAAACCAGATATAAATACAAGTTGTTGCTGCTGTTGTGTGTGCAACAGGCATGCAAACAGTATAGCCGTCTAAGTATTTATTGATTCTTGAACAAGAATAGATAATGGTAGAAATACACAGCAACCCATCGATGCATGTAAAGACTGAAAACTGACAGATAATTCTTTATTCTACATTGGAATGGAAAGTTTAAACTGTGAGCCCAGTTTCAGCTGTGGCTCAGTTGATAGCACTCTTGCCTCTGAGTCAGAAGATTGTGGATTCAAGTCCCACTCCAGAGACTTGAGAACAAAATCTAGGCTGATATTCAGTGCAGTACCAAAGGGGTGCTGCACTGTCGGAGGTGCTGTCTTTTGGATGAGACGTTAAACCATGGCTCCATCTGCGCTTTCAGGTGGACGTAAAAGATCCTATGGCACTACAGGTAGACTACCCTTTATCCGAACTTCCGAAAACCGAAACCCTCTAAAAACCGAAGGTTTTTTCGTTCAGCGTAAGTCGTGCGCACGACCCCGACCCCCGCCGACCCCCACCGCCGACCCCCCGCCGACCCCCCACCCTTTCGGATAAGGGATAGTGTATCCTTTATCCGCACTTCCGAAAACCGAAATCCTCTGAAAACCGAAAGGTTTCGTTCAGCGTAAGTCGTGCGCACGACCCCGACCCCCGCCGACCCCCACCCCGACCCCCCGCCGACACCCCCGCCGACCCCGACCCCTGCCGACCCCCCGCCGACCCCGACCCCCGCCGACCCCCGACCCCCCGCCGACCCCCGCCGACCCCCCCCGCCGACCCCCACCCCCGACAAATTTCCCAGTCTTATAAAATGCCTTCTGAAATCTGAAATTTTCTGAAAACCAAAACACGGCTGGTCCCGAGGTTCTCGGATAAAGGATAGTCTACCTGTATTTCGAAGAAGAGCAGGGAAGTTATCCCAGGAGTCATGGCCAATATTTATCCCTCAATCAACATCTAAAACAGATTGGGCATTATCACATGGGAGCTTGTTGTACGCAAATTGGCTACCGCATTTCCTACATTACAACAGTGACTACAGTTCAAAAAGTACTTAATTGGCTGTAAAGTGCTTTGGGACATTTGGTGTTGGGAAAGGCACTATAGAAATGCAAGTCTTTCTTTCTTTAATTATGCTGAAAATGTTAACTTGGCTCCAAATGGTCTCATTGTGTAAAGTTAACATCAGTGTGAATTGTCAAAGCCCAATGGTAGAATAAGAACTTAAGACGTAGGAGCAGGAGTAGGTCATTTGGCCCCTCGAGCCAGCTCTGCCATTCAATAAGATCATGGCCTCAACTCCACTTCCCTGCCTGCTCCCCATAACCCTTGACTCCCTTATCGTTCAAAAATCTGTCTATCTCCACCTTAAATATATTCAATGACTCCGCCGCCACAGCTCTCTGGGGAAGAGAATTCCAAAGATTCACGACCCTCTGAGAGAAGAAATTCCTCCTCATTTCCGATTTAAAAGGGTGCCCCCTTATTCTGAAATTATGCCCCCTAGTTCTAGATTCCACCACGAGGGGAAACATCCTCTCTGCATCTACCCTGTCAAGCCCCTTCAGAATCTTATATGTTTCAATAAGATCCCCTCTCATTCTTCTAAACTCCAATGGGTATAGGCCCAATTTGCTCAACCTTTCTTCATAAGACAACCCCTTCATCTCTGGAATCAACCTCGTGAACCTTCTCTGAACTGCCTCCAATGCAAGTATATCCCTCCTTAAATAAGGAGACCAAAGCTGTATGCAGTACTTCAGGTGTGGTCTCACCAATGGCCTGTACAGTTGTAACAGGACTTCGCTATTTTTATACTCCATTCCCTTTGCAATAAAGACCAACACTCCATTTGCCTTCCTAATTACTTGCTGTACCTGAATGTTAACTTTTTGTGATTCATGTACAAGGACCTCCAGATCCCTCTGTACCACAGCATTTTGTAATCTCTCCCCATTTAAATAATAATTTGCTTTTTTGTTTTTCCTACCAAAGTGGATAACTTCGCATTTTCCCACATTAAACTTCATTTGCCAGGTTTTTGCCCACTCACTCAGCCTTTCTATATCCCTTTGGAGATTCTTTGCATCCTCCACACAATTTGCTTTCCCACCTATCTTTGTATCATCAGCAAATTGGGCTACATTACATTCGGCCCCTTCATCCAAGTCATTAATATAGATTGTAAATAGTTGAGGCCCCAGCACCGATCCCTGCGGCACCCCACTTGTTAAAGTTTGCCAACCTGAAAATGACCCATTTATCCCGACTCTCTGTTTTCTGTTAGTTAGCCAATCCTCTATCCATGCTAATATATTACCCCAACCCCATGAGCTTTAATCTTGTGCAGGAACCTTTTATGTGGCACCTTATCGAATGCCTTCTGGAAATCCAAATACACAACATCTACTGGTTCCCCTTTATCCACCAGTTTAAAGGGGGAACCGTATACAAGCTAGTAGCCCATGATTGCCCGTCATTTTTGTGGAGTATGTAACCTGTTCCACCTTAAGAGAACTACCTTAAGAGATGTACTACTTTCTCTTGACTGCTGTATACTGTAATACCGGTGGTGACCACACCGGTATATAAACGTTGTGCAGGGATTTGCTGGGCAGTTCAGCCCTGACCTCCGAATAGTAAAGACCTGTTAAAGTTATTCTTGTGGTCTGTGTCCAGTGATTTATAATAAGCATAACTGGGACACACAGACTTAACAGTGGCGACGAGTCCGATCTTACCCTGCGGCAGTTTTACATCCAAGGCAGCTTCGTCCTCAGAACAGGCGTCAAGAAGAGGCATCCGCCCTCATCATCCTGCTGAGCACCATCGCACGGGAGGCATCGAGAGCCCGGGTTAAAAAGAAAAATTCTGACCACGAAGCCCTTCATCAGCGACAGGCAGTGATCATCCCTTCTACCACGGTGGTGGGTAAGCCGATCAGCGACACGAGCAGAAAGTCGGCCGCGTTGACTGTGGAGTGGGGGAGGGAAAACGGAGGTAAAAGGGCGGAGAACTCGACCACGGCCGGTGAAAAGGGCCGGGCTGCAATCGAGGCTGAGAGGCGCAGCGACTGGGGCAGCTTAAGGCACGAGAGCCGCGGAGAACTCAAACGCAGCCGGTGTAAAGGACCGGGCTGCATGCGAGGCTGAGAGGCGCAACAGCAGGGGAAGCGTGAATGCCCACGGGAACCGCGGGGGAGTAAAAGCAGCGTCGGGGAATTGAGAACCGCTGGGGAGGCGAGAACGGCAGCAGCACGGCAATCGCCATTGCAGCCAGCGGGGGAAGAAGGCAAACGCGGGAATCCGCCATTGTAGTCGGCGGGGGAAGAAGACGAGCGCGGGAAAGACCGCCAAGTGCGGGAAGCCGCCATTTTAGTAGGCGGGGGAAGAAGACAAGCGCGGGAAGCCGCCATTTTGAGAAAAAGAAAAATTTAAAAACTTGCAAGGATGCCTAAACAGGGGAACATTAATACATTTGATAGCGATATCGAAGATTGGACCACGTATGTAGAACGCATGGAAGTTTATTGTAAAGCAAATAAGGTACCAGATGATGAGAAAGCACTAACCTTATTAAGCTCAATGGGTGCGAAGTCATACGGGCTATTGAAGCACCTTCTATCACCAGATAAACCGGCGGATCAGACTTTCGCGAATATTGTTACTGTCCTGAAAAATCATTTAAACCCCACGCCGCTGATGATAGCGGAACGATTTAAATTTTACAGAAGAACGCAACTGAAAGACGAAAGCAACGCTGAATTTTTAATTGAACTGCGTAAGCTATCAAAGTACTGTCAGTTTGGAACAGGACTAGCAGATGCGCTGAGAGATAAATTTGTGTGTGGATTGTTAAAAGAAGGAACACAAAAGCGACTGCTTGAGGAGAATGATCTTACGCTTGATAAAGCTGTCACTATTGCAGCATCGCACGAAGCCGCAGCGAGAGGCACTGCGGAAATGCAGCTACGGTCACCGGAACTCAGCACCAATCAAATGGTCTTGGGTACAGTAAAATTTTATCATTGTGGAAAGACAACGCACGATCAGAACCAGTGCTGGTTCAAAAATCAGAAATGCAGAAAATGTGGCAGGCTTGGCCACATAGCTAAAGTATGCCGGTCAGGAAAGAAGACCAGCAACAAAAAGTCACCGCAGGAAAAGTACAGAAAGGTACACAAGGTGACAGAGAACAGTTCGAACGAACAGAAGTCAAATTCAGACTCCAGCAGTAATGAACTGGGTAGTCTAAGAGTACACAATGTTGGTAATGAAGCAGACCTCCAAACAATCTGGGTCACACTTCAGATAGCAGGAGTCCAAGTGAAGATGGAATTGGACACTGGATCGGCATTGACGGTCATGAATAAGCAAGATTACAAAAGGTTATTCCCACATATTCCCCTATGGGATACGGAGATTGTATTGAAAACATACACGGGGCAAAGAGTATACCCCATCGGGAAGATAGAGGTAAAGGGGGTCCACAAGGGCAAAGAAAGCCGAGGAATGGACTTATATGTGCTACCTGAGGGAGGTCCACCACTACTGGGACGGGAGTGGATTAGGAAAATAAATATGGACTGGCATTCCTTAAAAGCACTAACGGTAGATTCCGGTAAAAAAGATGTCAAGCCTAAACGATTGTCCAGAATATTGGACGATGCTAAAGAGGTGTTCCAACAGGGACTGGGAACACTGAGAGGAATTACGGCAAACATCAAGGTTGAAGAACATGCAAACCCGAAATTTTTCAAAGCCAGACCGGTACCTTATGCGATACGACCTGCTGTGGAAGCTGAGCTGGAAGGGCTAGAACGTTCAGGAGTACTGTCTAAGGTAGACTGGAGTGAGTGGGCCACGCCCATTGTCCCCGTCATGAAGCGTTCATCGAGCAACAAGCCGGGGGAACCGGGGAAGGTTCGCATCTGTGGAGATTTCAAGATCACTGTTAATCCGGTGCTTCACACGGTGCAGTATCCGCTTCCGCGGATTGAGGATATCTTCGCTTCGTTGTCTGGCGGGAAACACTTCACCAAGATAGACCTGGCGCAGGCGTACTTACAGATGGAAGTTGAGGAAGAGTCACGCCAGTATCTCACGATCAACACGCATAGAGGCTTGTACCGGTATAATAGACTGGTTTTTGGAGTGGCATCGGCTCCAGCAATTTGGCAGAGGGCCATGGAGCAGGTATTACAGGGAATTCCAGGCACACAATGTTACCTGGACGATATTCTGATTACAGGAGATGATGACGAGGAACACCATGCAAATTTGGAACTGGTGCTCACCAGATTGAAAGAATATGGACTTCGAGTTAATCGCCAGAAATGTGAGTTCTTTCAGAAGAGGATCTCGTACTGTGGTCATGTCATTGACCAGGAGGGGCTTCATAAGTCTCCTGACAAGATCGAAGCTGTTGTGAAGGCTCCCGCTCCGGATAATGTATCCCAGTTGAGTTCGTTCCTAGGGTTGATTAACTATTACCATAAGTTTCTGCCAAATTTATCCACGGTGCTGCACCCGCTGAACGCTCTTTTGCAGAAGGGAGTACCATGGAAGTGGAGCGAGGACTGTAAGAGGGCCTTTCGCAAAAGCAAGGCATTGATCACCTCAGAGGACGTGTTGGCTCACTTCAACCCAACGCTGCCTATTCGTTTGGCTTGTGATGCTTCTCCATATGGTATTGGGGCAGTACTCTCACACAAGTTGCCAAATGGCCTGGAGAGGCCAGTTGCGTTCGCATCCAGATCATTGACCTCCGCTGAGCGCAACTATGCTCAGATAGATAGGGAGGCTCTCAGCCTTGTGTGGGGAGTAAAGAAGTTTAATCATTACCTGCAGGGCCAAAAGTTTACGCTTCTGACAGACCACCAGCCGTTGGTATCCATTTTTAACCCTAAGAAGGGTGTTTCGGTGATGACAGCACAGAGACTCCAGAGATGGTCCCTTTTCCTAGGGGCACATCAATATCAGATCGAATTCAAAGGTACAAAGCAGCATGGTAATGCTGATGGGCTGTCGCGCCTGCCACTACCTACAGAGGAGGAGGCACCGACGGTTGACCCTGTTGAGTTATTTCACTCGACCATCATCGAATGTTTACCAGTCACCAATGCAAGTATTGAAAAAGAAACCAGGAACGACCCGACACTGTCCCGGGTCTACGAAGTGACAGTGAAGGGATGGCCAGCACATGGTGATCCACTGTTACCGGCATTCTCAGCAAGACGAGAACAGCTGACCGTCTGTCAAGGAACATTGATGTATGGAACAAGGGTGATTATTCCTCCTAAGTTAAGAGAGAGAGTTCTAAAGGAACTGCATGAAGGTCATCTGGGGGGAGTCAAGATGAAAAGTCTTGCTAGGGCTTATGTGTGGTGGCCGGGTATCGACCAACAGATAGAGGATCTGACGAAAAGCTGCTCAGGGTGCCAAAAAGTGCAAAATGCACCTCCTATTGCACCGCTGCATCCATGGGAATGGCCTTCAACCCCATGGCAACGTGTACATATTGACTTTGCTGGTCCATTCATGGACTCCATGTTTTTAATTGCGGTGGACGCACATTCTAAATGGCCAGAAGTGATTAAGATGACTACCACTACCTCGGAAAAGGCGATCGCGGTGTAATAACGATATTTGCAAGAAATGGATTGCCAGAACAAATATGTTCAGACAACGGACCGCAGTTCGTGTCAGAAGAATTCCAGAAATTCATGAAGAAGAATGGGGTGAAACATTGGCCTAGAAATTGAGTTTTGGCGCAGCCAGGGCTTTAGCGCCGGAAGTTAGTGCCGGAGCTAAGTCGCGCTGGTCGGGCCCAAAATTCAATAGTTCTGCGCCCAAATGGCTGCCGGCGCTGCTGAGAGCTGTTTGCGCCTGAAAACTGGCGCTACGCGCTGAATATCGGCGCTATTCCGGCGCTGCGGCGCCCGCTGCGGTGCGGCAGGTTCGGGAAGTGCAGGCCTCCTCCTTCCCTTAAGGAGGAGCTGCCTGCACCCGGCCGCGGCCCGCGAAAATCTTTTTAAAAATGAGCCCGGCACCTCGGACAAGTGCCGGGCTTGCTTCTGTTCCGGGGGAGGGGGGGGGGAAGTCCGGGGAGGGAGCTGCGGCCAGGCGGCCGGCGGGAAAGCGGCCGGCCGCCGCGGGGCCTTTAATGCGCCGACGCAAAGTCATGTAAGACTCTGTTGCCAGAGTCTTATTTGCGGCTGCCACGGGCGAGGCGGCCGCAACTGAATTTCGGCGCTGGGGCCCGTCGGCATGGCAACCGGGACGCTGCGCACACCGATGACGTCATCGGTGCCGGCGCAGCGCTACCGGTCTACCGCGGCGGAAGGGCCCCAGGCAATTTCGGCGCCGGCGCCAATTGCAGCGCTAGGCCCTCTAGCGCCGCAAAATCGGCGCTAAGGGCACTGAATTTCTAGGCCATTATACCTCTGCCCCATATCATCTGGCTACAAACGGGTTGGCCGAGAGATTTGTACAAACGTTCAAAAAAGCAATAAAGGCCATGAGCGAAGATCAGATTCCACTACAACACAAGGTGGACAAATTCCTACTGGCATATCGAAACGCCACTCATGCAGTGACAAACCAAAGTCCTGCCATGATGTTCTATAACAGGAGGTTGCGGTCCAGGTTGGACTTGTTAAAACCAAATGTGTGGAGGGAAGTTGAAAACAAACAGTTCCAGCATATAAATAACAAGACCACTCGGAGTTTCGAAATAGGACAACCAGTGTTAGCCCGGGACTATAAAAACGAGAAATGGCAATCTGGAACAATTCGGGCCAGACAAGGACCCCTGATGTACATGGTAGATATTGGTGAAAATGTAATACGGCGTCATGCTGACCAACTGGTAGAATCGAGAACAAGGGTTGAACCCAGGGTTACGGCAGAGACAACCGTGGAAGAAGTTAGTGAACCTGAAGCATCTACCTCAGAAGTGAATGTACCTGAGGATGATGTCCAATCCATAAGAGATCAACTAGATGAGTCACCCCAGCAACGAGAATCAGAGACCCCTGAAAGGCGTTATCCAACTCGAATCAAGAGGCCTCCTCAGAGACTGAACCTTTGAACTGTTTTGCATGAAGTTGTATATATATATATCTATATGTTATTATGTTATGTTAAATGGGGATATAACTGTTAAGCTAAAAAGGGAGGATTGTGGTGTATGTAACCTGTTCCACCTTAAGAGAACTACCTTAAGAGATGTACTACGTTCTCTTGGCTGCTGTATACTGTAATACCGGTGGTGACCACACCGGTATATAAACGTTGTGTAGGGATTTGCTGGGCAGTTCAGCCCTGACCTCCGAATAGTAAAGACCTGTTAAAGTTATTCTTGTGGTCTGTGTCCAGTGATTTATAATAAGCATAACTGGGACACACAGACTTAACAATTTTTTTTACATCTGAAAGCAATAAAGTCCTATTCTAGTGGGTAGAATGTTTTAACAATTGGTGCATCCTCGAGAGAATGAATTCCCATTCTGCTGAATGGTGTTGGATGACTTGTTAATGAAAATATCATCCGAGATTCAGAGATTGTCCTTGTTTGTCACAGTTTCAGAGGAAATTAGCAAAGGGAGGGTCAGCATTCTTTCACAAACAGGTGTTAATGAGGAAGCACTGGTAAACACCAGGAGGATGCTTTCCTTTGTCAGCAGTCTGATAAGATAATGCATTCATTCAGAAACAATAGGCAGGTACACTTTGCAGAATGGAAACTTGTGGTGCACGTTCAATTGAAACCTGCATCGTTCTTTTACTTAAGAGCACTCCTGATATGAGAGGGTGATATAAAAATCATGCATTTTTTTGCTGCAGATTAATTGGCAATACTGGAAGGCCATATTAATACATGCCACTTCTGATTAACTAAGAACTTTACTGCATTTTTTAAAATCAATTCAGCTTTATTAGGCGTTGTACGTCTTTTATTGCTTCATTGTCAACATTGCAGCTTTAAAGCGGCACCAGTGCAGACAGCGATGGAAACATTTCAGAATCTACAATTTCAGAGTCTTCTCGTGCCAAAACAAGTAGCAGTGTGCTGACAGCCATTGTAAGCACATAGCATATCCCTGTCACCATGCTTTACCCTGGATTCAAATCAACTGAACTGGCAAAATAAGTGCTTGGCACCAATGCAAAAAAGAGAAAGTATTGTCCCAGATTCATGGTGTATGAGATGCACAGTATTTGAGATATAATACACAGAAATACCTCAGAATACGTGCTTAATAGACCTGGGTTAAACAATGGCCCAGAACACTCACTGACCTGGTGTGCGTTTCCAGCATTTTCTGTTCTTGTTTCAGATTTCCAGCACTTGCAATCTTTTTGCTTTTCAAGTTGACCTGAGACACTGTAATTTATTCATGGGCCCCTAACTAAAAGGATAATCTGCTGTCTCTTTAATGCCCCCTTTACAACAACAACAACTTACATTTATATAGCACCTTTACCGTAGGAAAATGCCTCAAGGCGTAAGTTTTACATCGCTCCGGATGGGATACGAACCCACAATCCTGGTTTAGGAGGCTGGTGTCTTATCCATTAGGCTTTACGCTATAGAGCTGTAAAAGAAGGGAAGAAACAACTTGCACTTCTATAGTGCCTTTCACGACCTCGGGACATCCCACAGCGCTTTACAGCCAATGAAGTACATTTGAAGCTTGGTCACTGTTGTAATGCAGGAAAGGTGGCAGCCAATTTTACACTTGTTTATTGTGGAGACTAGGAGACCAGTGTCTGTGAGCTGCTTCCACAAAACCATCTCTCTTATCCCAGTGGTAGAACTATTTTTATTTTATGGGTTTACGATAGTGGTGCCAGGTAATCACAGAGACTTGGCTCACAAAAAGCAACTTTACACTGAGAGAACCTGCAGTGGTATTGAAGTTGTGTTCATGATTTAGGTGAAACTGTGCATGGGCAATTCACAAGTCTGCTCCACAATAGAAATAGGGCAGGTTAGAACCTAAGAACATAAGGTTGAGCACATGCACGCATAATTGCTGAATTGCTTCCATTTGACATCAAATAAAAGGCATATATAAGAATCCGAAATTAAATGGTAAGCCCTAGTTCGTAGTAAGCGCAATGCAACAGCACAGACCTGCCCATCAGCAGGCATAAATAGACAATGTCAGTCAGACAGGTCAGAGGATACCTGATGTGAAATATGGAATTGTCACACTGATGCAGCAAGGTTAGGGTTAAGATATATTCCGGCCAGTGCTGAGACTCTCTATCTTACCATCATTGTCCTAATTGTATGTGTGTTCATGTGGAGTGCTTTAGATAAGAGTGGCTATACAAAAGCCTCTGGCATTGTATGCCTCAGATAGGGATTTGAAAGCAGGAATGTTTGGCATTGTTCATACCCACTTCTGTGGAAAGTGGGTATGAACCCCATGATGTAATGGCACTAGCGTTAAAGCATACTTGCCATGGAGGGAGTGCAGCGAAGATTCACCAGACTGATACCTGGGATGGCAGGAATGACGTATGAGGAGAGATTGGGTCAATTGGGCTTATATTCGCTGGAGTTTAGAAGAATGAGAGGGGATCTCATTGAAACTTATAAAATTCTAACAGGACTAGACAGACTAGATGCAGGAAGGATGTTCCCGATGGTCGGGGAGTCCAGAACCAGGGGTCACAGTCTAAGGATAAGGGGTAAGCCATTTAGGACAGAGATGAGGAGGAATTTCTTCACCCAGAGAGTGGTGAACCTGTGGAATTCTCTACCACAGAAGGCAGTGGAGGCCAATTCATTAAATATAGTCAAGAAGGAGTTAGATATATTTCTTAAGGCTAAAGGGATCAAGGGATATGGGGAGAAGGCAGGGACAGGGTACTGAATTTGGACGATCAGCCATGATCGCATTGAATGGCGGAGCAGGCTCGAGGGGCCGAATGGCCTACTCCTGCTCCTATCTTCTATGTTTCTATACTTGAGTTCCACGTTGCTGACTTGTAATTTGAAGAACGAGGTAAATGATATTGGTATCTCACTGGCAATGTTCCCTCTATGCTGCCAGGCCGCGCTGTAATGGGAAAGGTCCCATGCAGGCCGCGCACCAACTTTTTCATTGTAAGTACCGCACATGCGCAGAAATTTAAAGGGACCGCACAGTAAAGAAAGAATGACTTGCATTTATATCGCGTCTTTCACAACCACCGGACGTCCCAATGCACTTTACAGCCAATGAAGGACCTTTTTTTTCAAGTATGGTCACTGTTGTAATGTAGGAAACGTGGCAGCCAATTTGTGCACCGCAAGCTCCCACAAACAGCAATGTGATAATGACCAGATAATCGGTTTTAATTCCAGCTCTGATGAAGGGTCATCGACCTGAAACATTGACTCTGTTTCTCTCTCAACAGATGCTGCCTGACCTGCTGAGTATTTCCAGTATTTTCTGTTTTTATTTCCGATTCCCAGCATCCGCAGTATTTTGCTTTTGAATCTGTTTTAGTGATGTTGATTGAGGGATAAATATTGGCCAAGACACTGAGGATAACTCACCTGCTCTTCTTTGAAATAGTGTGATGGGATCTTTTACGTCCAACTGAGAGAGCAGATGGGGCCTCGGTTTAACGTCTCATCCGAAAGACGGCACCTCTGACAGTGCAGCACTCCCTCAGTACTGCACTGGAGTGTCACCTTAGGTTTTTGTGCTCAAGTACCTTGAGTGGGACTTGAACCCACAACCTTCTGACTCAGAAACAGTAAAGGAAACTGGCCACGCAGAACAAAGTGCAGCTTATAGGGAATTTATGGCCTAGAAATTGAGTGGGGTTAGCGCCCAATTAGAGGCGCTAGAGGGCCTTGCGCCGGAATTATAGCCGCTTCGGAAATTGATTTGGGCCCTACCATCGGCGTTAGCCGGTAGCGCTGCGCCGGCACCGATGACGTCATCGGTGTGCGCAGCGTCCCGGTTGCCGTGGTAACGCGGCCGGACGCCGAAATTCAGTTGCGGCCGCCTCGCCCGTGGCAGCCGCAACCAACGATTTTTCAAAAGTTTCTTGCTGGACTTAGCACCGGCGCATTAAGGTGGCGCGGCGGCCGGCCGCTTTCCCGGCGGCCGCCTGCCCGCACCTCCCTCCCCGGACTCCTCCACCACCCCCCCGCGGCACAGATGTGTGTGGGCCTCGAGCCCGGCACTTCTCCGAGGTGCCGGGCTCATTTTTCGTGCGATTCCACCGGCCAGCGGTCGGCTGCAGGCAGCTCCTCCTTAACAGAAGGAGGAGGCCTGCAGTACCCCAGCCTGCCGCACCGCATCGGGTGCCGCAGCGGGGGATTAGCGCCGCAATCCTGCATTCAGCGCCCATTGCGAGGTGCTGACACCCTCCATTAGCGCCCGCAGCCGTCTGGGCGCGGCGCAGCTGAATTTTTGGCGGGCGCAGCGGCAATTAACGCTGGCGCTAAATTTCGGGCGCTACAGCCCTGGCGGAGGCAAACTCAATTTCTAGGCCTATATATTTTGTTTGGTAAATTTTATCTTATTTGGTTTTGCTTTTATTTCTTGTCAAGTTGAGATGTTAAATTTTGAGCAGCCAGTATCTTCATGCAGCATTCCACAGGTCAGGTATGATACAGACAGGTGCAGAACAAAACTCCCTTTCCCCAAATTGTGTTTTAAAGGGAAATTGCCTCCGTGAAAGAAGTGTTTGGCAAATCGATTTTTCTTCACGAAGAAGATTCAAACAAATAAGTCTCACTTCCATTGTACTGATGTCACGGCCAAGCAGCAGTGATGATTTCAACGTGATGTTGTTGTTCTGTCCAGTTCATAAACAGACAAATGTTTGTCAAATATCTTTTCATACAAACAATAGGGCAAGTCCTCGTCATGCCCGAGGAATGCCTGGTTACCAGGTGTAGCAAAGAAAATGGGCATTGTGGTAGAGCTAGGGCTTTCCTAGATTGACGTAACTGGGCTTGCGCCTGCAGTAGGCCCAGGCCCAGCTTAACTATGTAAATGAGACAGAAGGGTTCATTCCTGGCTTTCCCTTCGCCTCTCTTTCCTCTGAAATTGCCCATGGGATGTCCTAAGAAATCTGGTGGTGTGGCTTCTAGCAGGACCCTCTGCAGACAGTTAGGCCCACGGAAGTCTCAGGAGCATCCTCATTATCAAAAAGGGCACAAAGATGGTTCTTTTGGGGTTCCTGGGCAGGGAATGTTGCCGATGATGCCTCGGTCCCCCTCACCACCACCACCGGCCCCCCCCCCGACCTTCCCTCCGGGCTTACTCTGCTGTCAACAGGACAACCACCAGGCTGCCCGATATTGCGCCGGCCTGAATCCGGTGAGCTGCATTGGGACGCGACCATGTGGCGCACACCGCTCGCTGGTCCTATTCAAATGAGGACTGGGCCTCAAAATGGCTCTTGCCTCTTTGGTGCCGGAAGGGGCGGGGTCCGCCAGTCAGCCGGCCAAAATCGACCACATTGGGTGTAAACGGGATATAGGAGGACACCTTACTAGCGCTGAGACCGTCATGCATGCCATTTTTATCACTGGACTCCACTATTCCAATCTGCTCCTGGTCAGCCTCCCACCCTCCACCCACCATAAACTTGAGCTCACCCAAGTTGTTGACTGTATCCTAACTTGGGCCAAGTCCCATTCACCCATCACTCCTGTGCTCGCTGACCTACATTGGATCCTGGTCCGGCAACACCTCAATTTTAGAATACTCATCCTCGTGTCCAAATCCCTCCATGGCTTCACCCCTCCCTATCTCTGCAACTTCCTCCAGCCCTACAATCCTTCGAGATCTCTGTGTTCCACCAATTCTGGTCTCCTGCACATGCCTGATTGATCTTCACTCCCCAATTGGCAGCTATGCCTTCAGCTGTCTCAGGCCTAAACTCTGGAATTCCCTCCCTAAACCTCTCCGCCTCTCCCCCCTTCTTTAAGACGCTCCATAAAAGCTCCTTATGTGGCTTGGTGTCAAATTTTGTTTGATAACGCTTCACTGAAGTGCCTTGGGACATTTTACTGTGCTAAAGGTGCTATATAAATAAAAACTGTTGTTGTTTTCACATTGCCAGATTGCCGCTGACAGGAGTTCCAAAGGCAGAAGGAATTTATATAAAAGAAAGACTTGCATTTATATAGCGCCTTTCACGACCACTGGACGTCTCAAAGCGCTTTACAGCCAATTAAGCACTTTTGAAGTGTAGTCACTGTTGTAATGTAGGAAACACGGCAGCCAATTTGCACACAGCAAGGTCCCACAAACAGCAATGTGGTAATAACCAGATAATCTCTTTTAGTGATGTTGATTGAGGGATAAATATTGGACAGGACACCGGGGATATCTCCCCTGCTCGTCTTTGAAATAGTGCCATGGGATCTTTTACGTCCACCCGGAAGAGTAGACGGGGTCTCGGTTTAACATCTCCTCCAAAAGACGGCACCTCCGATGGTGCAGCACTCCCGCAGCACTGCGCTGGAGTGTCAGCCTAGATTTTTGTGTTCAAGTCTCCTGGGGTGGGATTGAACCCCCAACCATTCTGTCTCCGAGGCGAGAGTGCTACCCACTGAGTCACAGCTGACACATATGAAGTGCTCACCCCCAATGAATTGGGTTTGCTGCTGCTGTCCTGGTGGGAAGCCCCCACCGCACCACCCCCCCAACCAATGAGGTAGGTAGCAGCCCCGGTGAAATAGAGTTTGCAACATTAAAACAACTGATACACGTATAAGCAGAGTGGTTTCAGATACAGCCGGTACTACTGCAATGTTTCAGGAAGTAGCTTTGCAATATTCCAGGCTGCATTAATAATAGGCCAAATACTTCCGCGTAAAAAAAAGCAGACCCAACAATCTCCTGCCTACTGGTTTAAAGATATAACTTATTTCAATCACACCCTTAAAATTAAACACTGAAAGGCCTTACAACTGGTCTCCCTCTATCAAATCGCAAATCTCTCCTCAATCATTTCCCTGATGTTGACAGCTCTGTTAAATAGTCAATGCCTGTGGTCACCAGAAATATGGTGGTGCTATTATAAAACGGTTAACAAACCTGAAACCTAATGGAAATAATGAGTTGAAATGTGTGTCTGCTGTGGGTTTTATTACAATAATATATTTTTCCCTCAGATGTGGCTTAGGCCAAAATGGAAACTGCTGCAACGAGATCCATAATTACACTGGCTTTTTTCATTCATGTCTAAATAATCATGCATGGGTCTCTTTGGTTCAACGTTCTGGTCAATACTGTGTACATCTCGGAGCTGCTTTTTGCTTGTGACTAGGTCCTACTGCGATTCCTAACAGAATTCTGGCATCTTGCACATCCCTGATTTTCATCGCTCCATCATTGGTGGCCGTTCCTTCAGCTGCCTAAGCCCTAAGCTCTGGAATTCCTCCCCCAAGCTCTCCGCCTCTCTACTTCTCTTTACTCATTTAGGACGCTCCTTAAAACCTACCTCTTTGACCAAGCTTTTGGTCACCTGTCCTAATATCTCCTTATGGGGCTCGGTGTCAAATTGTGTTTGATAATCGCTCCTGTGAAGCGCCTTGGGACCTTTTACTATGTTTAAAGGCGCTATATAAAGGCAAGTTGTTGTTGTTATTGAGTCACTTACTAAGCTCCCTCATCAATTTGTTGGAGATAGTTGATCCAGTGGCCAGCTAAACCAGACAGAGTAGGAAAGTCTCAGGTTCAATTGTTGGTCTATGTTGAGTTGAGCTGATGCTGGTGAGGGGTGTAGTAGGAGTGCTCAAATTAGCAACAGAACCTCAGGCTAGTGAGGGGGAAGTCAGCCAGGGCCTTTACTTCTGATCACTAGCCAGTGATTGATCCTCAAAAGTGTGTTGATGTTGAAAAAGGACAGGGTCAGTGTGGTGTATGTGCCTTTAAGAGCAATTATGGTGTATGTGCCTTTAAGAGCCCCAGGTGTGCGTAATGCCGGTAATTGCCAATTGGGCTATATAAGCCTGTGTATTGTGTATATCCTTTAGAAACCCCCCCCAGACTTGCTTAGTAAATACCTATGAACCAACTCCTGTCTTCAGTGTCTTTATCTACACACGGACACTACAGTGGCGACGAAGTGGAAACGGACTTACCTGCAATTCGGCAGCACCTCAAGGACATCGATTCCTCCAGCGTCCAGAAGACTCAAGGGAGTAAGAGAAACTGTGGTTTCACCAGCTGGCCAAGCTGGTGACAGGTACTGCGCTAATCCTTCCTGGGCGTCAGGCTGGAGCTCCAGCGGCGGGCTCTACAGCTGAGACAGGCAGCGAAATCGGAGGCAAGCAATAACGGACTGGGAGGGTGCACTCGAGAGACGGCCGGCGCGGCAAGCAGGTCAGCGTTTAGACCTCCGTTGGGAACGAGTCTCCAACAGTGAATAAACGGAAACCACAGTAAAACAGCGTTGTTATCGGTAGCAGCGGCGGGAAAGCGCGGGAAGCACCATATCGTTGCTACAGAGAAAAAATAAAGCGCGGGAAGCGCCATATCTTTTCTGAAATGCCTAAATCTGGTAATATTGAGGCTTTTGATGGCGAAATAGAAGATTGGACCACATACGTGGAAAGAGTAGAGGGTTATTGCACTGCAAATGGAATAACAGATGAAAAAAAAGCTTCAATGCTTCTGAACTTAATGGGCGCGAAGACATACGGGCTGTTACGAAATTTAATCACTCCAGCCAAACCAAAGGACAAGACTTTTAAAGAAATTGTTGATACCCTGCAGGAGCATTTAAACCCAACACCGCTGCTGATAGCGGAACGATTCAAGTTCTTCAAGAGAAATCAACACAAGAATGAAAGTAACGCTGATTACCTAACCGAATTAAGAAAGCTATCAAAGTACTGCCAATTCGGAGCAGGACTATCGGATTATCTTCGAGACAAATTTGTTTGCAGTCTCTTAAGTGAAGGAACACAAAAAAGACTGCTTTCTGAAAAAGATTTAACATTGGACAAAGCTTTCAGTATGGCTGTATCATACGAAGCAGCAGCAAAAGGAGCTGCAGAGATACAACAAGAGACACAGGACTTCAGCACCCATAAAATGACACAGGAGTTCGGAAGATGTTATCGCTGCGGCAGATCCACCCATAACCAGAGGGACTGCTGGTTCAAGAGCAAAGCATGCAGGCAATGTGGTAAGATTGGACACATTGCACGGGTATGCCAATCTGGACAAAATAAATCCACTGACAGAAAACAAAAAATCAATAAAGAAAAGTACAGGAAGGTACAAATGATGACGGACAATAGCTCCGAAGACCAGAATAGCGATAGCGACTCCGAAAACAAGAGACTAAGCTGTCTCAAATTACATAATGTACTTGCCAAAGAGGATTACCAAACCATTTGGGTTACCCTCACAATAGCAGGGTCCCCAGTTAAAATGGAGCTAGATACAGGATCAGCTCTAACCGTAATAAATCGACGAGATTACGAGAGGCTATTTTTGCATATACCTCTAAAAGACACATCCATTATCTTAAAAACATATACGGGGCAGAAAGTCTACCCCAAAGGAAAAATAAGGGTGCCTGTGGTATACAACAGCAAAGAAATACAAAAGTTGTATTTATACATTCTACAAGATGGTGGTCCACCGTTGTTGGGACGTGAATGGATAAGGAAGATACGTTTAGACTGGCACTCCATTCAGGCACTGACGGTGACCAGTAAGGAAAAAAACAATGATGACATCATACCTGGACGATTAAAAGAAATCTTGGCCAACGCCAAAGAAGTGTTTCAAGAGAAACTAGGAACCTTGAAAGGCATCACCGCCTCAATAAAAGTGGAAGATACAGCAATTCCAAAATTTTTTAAGGCAAGACCAGTGCCATACGCAATACGTCCGGCAGTCGAGGCAGAGCCGGAGAATTTGGAAAAGGCAGGCGTATTATCCAAAATAGATTGGAGCGAATGGGCAACACCCATTGTTCCAGTCATGAAAAAAACATTGAAAAATAACTCTGAGGAACAGAAAAAAATTCGCATCTGTGGGGACTTTAAGGTGACTGTAAACCCGGTCCTTCACACGGTACAGTATCCTCTTCCGAGGATAGAAGATATTTTCGCCTCACTATCCGGAGGGAAACGTTTCACAAAAATTGACTTGGCACAGGCACATCTACAGATGGAGGTTGAGGAGACCTCTAAAAAGTATCTCACAATAAACACACACAAAGGCCTGTACCAGTACAATCGACTGGTTTTTGGAATAGCATCAGCTCCAGCTATCTGGCAAAGAGCTATGGAGCAAGTCCTGCAAGGGATTCCGGGGACTCAATGCTACCTCGACGACATCCTTATAACAGGAGAAAACGACAATGAGCACCTTGCCAATTTGGAGCAGGTGCTCACTAGGCTGAAAGAACGGGGCCTACGAGCAAATCGCCCCAAGTGCGAATTTTTCCAAAATCAGATATCATATTGTGGCCACATAATTAATAAGGAAGGGTTGCATAAGTCACCTGAAAAAATTGAAGCAGTTATAAAAGCCCCAGCACCTGAAAATGTTTCACAATTAAGGTCATTCCTGGGATTAATAAATTACTATCATAAATTTTTACCGAACTTATCAACTATTCTACACCCTCTTAATGATCTTCTACAGACAGGAGTGATTTGGAAATGGAACGAAGACTGTAAACGTGCCTTCCATAAATGTAAAGACTTAATCACATCCGAGAAAGTTTTGGCTCATTACAACCCATCACTACCAATCAGACTGGCGTGCGATGCATCCCCTTATGGCATAGGAGCGGTATTGTCCCATAGATTCCCTGATGGCTCGGAACGGCCGATAGCTTTTGCGTCACGCTCATTGAACTCAGCTGAGCGTAACTATGCCCAGATAGAGAGGGAAGCACTCGGCCTGGTATAGGGAGTGAAGAAATTCAACCATTACCTACACGGACAAAAATTTACCTTGCTGACTGACCATCAACCCCTCATCTCCATATTCAACCCTAAAAAAGGTGTCCCCATTATGATGGCACAAAGACTACAGAGGTGGTCCCTTTTTCTAGGGGCACACCAATACAACATTGAATACAAAGGGTCAAAACAGCATGGGAATGCTGACAGTTTATCGCGCCTACCGTTGCCAACGATAGAAGAGGCACCTACAGTAGACCCAGTAGAGATATTCCACTCTACCATAGTGGAATGTCTACCGGTGACAAATTCTGCCATTGAAAGGGAGACAAGAAATGACCCTACTCTCTCACGGGTCTACGATTTAACAGTGAAGGGATGGCCAGCACATGGCGAACCACTGTTGCCAGCATTCTCGCAAAGAAGAGAACAGCTGTCAGTGTGCCGAGGAACCTTGATGTGTGGATCCAGAGTGGTGATTCCACCCAAACTCCAGGATAAAGTGCTAAAGGAGCTTCACGAGGGGCATCTGGGTGGAGTGAAAATGAAGAACCTAGCTAGGGCGTTTGTATGGTGGCCAGGTATCGATGGAGACATCGAAGACATGACCAAGAGCTGCCTAGGATGCCAGAAGGTCCAAAATGCTCTGCCACAGGCCCCTCTACATCCATGGGAGTGGCCCTCATCTCCCTGGCAAAGGGTGCACATCGACTTTGCTGGTCCATTTATGGACTCAATGTTCTTAATCGCAGTTGATGCACACTCCAAGTGGCCGGAGGTAATAAAGATGTCCTCCACCACCACGGAAAAAACCATCACAGTATTAAGGACCATATTTGCCAGGAATGGGCTGCCGGAACAGATATGTTCTGATAATGGACCGCAATTTGTGTCCGAAGAATTCAGAAAGTTCTTAAAGAACAATGGGGTAAAGCACTACACGTCCGCCCCATACCATCCCGCCACCAATGGATTGGCTGAAAGGTTTGTCCAGACCTTCAAGAAGGCCATCAAGGCCATGGGTAATGAAGACATAAAACTTCAGCACAAGGTGGATAACTTCTTATTTGCATATAGGAATGCAACGCATATGGTTACTAACCAAACTCCCGCCATGATGTTCTACAATAGAAACCTAAGATGCCGGCTGGATTTGGTCAAGCCCAACATCCGAAGGGACGTGGAGAACCGGCAGTTTCAGGGCATGAATGAAAGGCCAACTAGGGCCTTCCAGATAGGCCAACCGGTTTTGGCCCGGGACTACCGTACCGAGAAATGGCAGCCTGGAACTATCTGCACACGATTAGGACCACTGATGTATACCGTGGACATCGGAGACAGCATAATAAGGCGCCATGCTGACCAAATCATCAAGTCATCCGAAAAGGGACAACCTACACCACCACTCTATACATCTAACGATGAAGTAGAGATACCCATATCTACCTCCGATCCGGTGATACTGGAGCCCGATGAACCCGACACTGGCCTTCAAGCCGAATCAGCCTTGCCAGAAGAACCTACTACACCACCAGAAACTACTACACCCCCGAGGCGTTATCCGGACCGAGTCAGGAAGCCTCCTGAGAGACTAACTTATAATTAATTAATACAGCAATGTATATTATTTTACATATAACATGTAATTAATAATTACTTAAAATATGATGTACTAGTTAGCTAGAAGGGGAGGAATTGTGGTGTATGTGCCTTTAAGAGCAATTATGGTGTATGTGCCTTTAAGAGCTCCAGGTGTGCGTAATGCCGGTAATTGCCACTTGGGCTATATAAGCCTGTGTATTGTGTATATCCTTTAGAAACCCCCCCCCAGACTTGCTTAGTAAATACCTATGAACCAACTCCTGTCTTCAGTGTCTTTATCTACACACGGACAATACAGTCAGCCTCTGTTGTGATGCCCCCTATGGTCAAATGGCCAAACTGCCTTACTGTAATTCATAGGGGGAGAAATTCGGTTGGTTGCGCCACCGATTAACACCTAAAGAGGCCGAGAAGTGGGGCGCTAGCCAATTTCCGGGCGGGCGCAGGGCGCCTAGCGCCTCGCCCCATATTGAGCATGCATTTAGCGCCTGCCCTAAATCTTAGCGCCCGCTCACGGGCACAGGCTGATTATGATGTAATTTGAGTGTGCAACGCCTTTTGGGCGCCCCGGACCGGAAATTCAGTGGCGCCCACCTCCATAGCGCCTGGCGCTAATAGTGACAGCTTACCTGGAACCTTACCAAGTCGCTCTCGGGCTGGAGGAGCGTTATTTAAAGGGGACTGGTGTGGCTTAAAAGCAGCAGCCATTTTTGGAGCACAACTTGCTCGAGAGCTACAAAGAGTTGCTGAGCTGCACACTGAGAGCCATTTGACCACTGAGCCAGCGCAGGCAGATGATTTTCAGCCTTCTGACCATCACCTTGCTGTTGGTGAGCCTTGACAACGGGAACCTTCCTGTGGGCACTTATTATGGGGGCTGCATTGGAGGGGAATGTCCTGCTGCTGAATCATCTGGAAAGGGCACTGAGACGCTGGGAGAGGGGGGCGGGCATGGCCAGACGGAGGAGGGTCAACAGACGTCACCACAGCAGACCTTACGCTGGCAGGGTTTTCCGACAGCAGTTTTCCTACATGAACATGCCGGAGGAGCAGTGTGTCAGAAGGCTGCGATTTAGAAAGGAGGTGGTGACTGAGCTGTGCCAGCTGCTTCAGCCAGATCTGCAGCCTCAGATAAGGTGCAGGACATCTCTGTCGGTGGCTGAGAAGATGCCTGCTCGCCTGAACTTCTACGCGAGTGGCTCTTCTCAGACTGCGCGTCAGAGGCTGATGAGAAGTAGCTTCTAGGCCCCTCTCACGGAATGCTTGCTGCCATTCTAAGAACAGGAATGGAACCGGTCTGATACCCCCAAGCCTGTGAAGGGCAAGGTGCATGTAAATAGCAGGCATGGCCATTGTAAATGAAGAAAGTGTTTCATTACACAAAATGTGGTTCCTTCAAACATGAGAAAGCTATGGCAACAGAAAGCAAAACGAATACACTGACACATAACTGCCTCTCACACCCGGGAGACTGTCCAAAACATAAATCACATTCCGACCATCTTCCTTGGCCTTGATTCCACTGCACCAACCAAAGCATCCAATGCCCCATCAGTGAGGCATTCCGCCCTCTGCCTCACCCTTTCCATGTCTTGCTAGGCTGGTGCGCCACAGGTAGGCTCCCACCGCTTTGAAGGCCTACAAGGCAGTGAGTGTGTCTGGTGATGCCAATTGACCTGCCCCTTTAAGAGCTGGCCGGCACCAGTGTGTCTCAGGGAAAGTGATTATTGACAGCACCTTCGCTGCGCCCCGCCGCCGCGAAATTGGGTTGCGCCGCCGGGTTAGCACCTTAAGAGTAGCGTGCAGCGCCTGATTTAGCGTCGCATTCACCTTTAGGGGCGCTGCAACACAATATCACGCTAGGTGGCGCTAAATTGCGCCTGGCGCTACACTTTGCGCATCACCAGGACTAGCGCCCCAAACACGGCTATACCGAATTTCTAGGCCATAGAGTCATAACAGCACAGAAGGAGGCCATTCGGCCCATTGAGTCCATGCCGGCTCTATGTCGAGCAGTCCAGTCAGTCCCATTCCCCTGCTCTATCCCTGTAGCCCTGCAAGTTTATTTCCCTCAAGTGCCTATCCAGTCTCCCCTTGAAAACATCGAGGGCTAGATTTTCAGTCGCTTGCGCCAGCAGTTAGCGCCTTAAGAGAAGTGATTTTCGGGCGCTATGCGTGTAGCGCCCGGGCGCAGCGCAGTTTGCGCCCCGCCCCAAATTAAGTTGCCCGTTAGCGCCGGCGCAAAGTTTAGCGCCCGCCCAGATGCGCGCGCAGAAAATGACGTCACATCCTCGTGCAACGCCCTTTGTGCGCCCCGATTCCAAACTTCAGTCGGACCGCCCCATTGTGCGGCTGGCGGCCGGAGCGTTTGGAAAAAGGAACGCAACACAACCAGCGCGGGCCCCAGGGGGCGCAAATTAAAGGGGACGTACTCTCCAGTATAAAGGCCAGCCTTTTTTCAGAAAACACTCTTGTGCAACGCGTTTCTGGAGACACAACAAGGAGGATAGCTAACTGGTTTCAAGCAGCAAGAGCCAGGTATTTTTGGACTCAGGCCAGAGCGCTGCAAGTGGCCTTTTGGAAATTAGCGTGTTTGCCAGGATTTGATGGGGGTTGCATGGGGTGCCAACGCGGAGCTGCAGCTCCATGTCCGTAGGGCTCGCAGACGCATTGTGAGAGGGGCAGCCCTGGCTAGAGGCAGAGGGGGCTACAGGCGTCGGCCACGTAGGCCTTACCCAGTCAGGCTATACCGCCAGCAGCGCTCCTACCTAAACATGAGTGCCGCGCGATGTGTTAGAAGGCTCCGATTCCGAAAGGAGGTGATTGCAGAGATCTGCCACCTGCTTCGCCGAGATCTGCGGCCAAAGCTCAGGTGCAGGACGTCTCTGTCGGTGGAAGTGAAGGTGACGGTGGCATTGAACTTCTATGCCACCGGCTCCTTCCAATACGCTGCTGGGGACATAGCAAACATCTCCCAGTACGGTGCACATCGCTGCATCCGCCAGGTGACCGAAGCACTGTTCAGAAGGAGAAGCCAATTCATCTCCTTCCCCATGGCCCTGGAGAGCCAGCATCAGCGCGCATTGGGATTTTACAGACTCGGGGAATTCCCCTTGGTGCAGGGCGCCATTGACTGTACGCATGTGGCTTTGCGGGCCCCTCTGGAGCATGGCGAGCAGTATCGCAACAGGAAGGGCTACCATTCTCTGAATGTGCAGCTGGTCTGTGACCACAAGCAGCGCATCATGGCAGTCAATGCCAGCTTCCCAGGCAGCAGCCACGATGCCTTTATCCTGCGGCAGAGTACTGTGCATGACATGTTCCAGGCACAGCCTCCCCCAAGAGGATGGCTACTCGGGGACAAAGGCTATCCTTTGTGCACCTGGCTCATGACCCCGCTCCGCGCGCCCAGGACCGCTGCTGAAGAGGCCTACAACGAGAGCCATCAAACCACCCGCAACATCATCGAGCTAACTATTGGGGTCCTCAAGCAGCGGTTCCGCTGCCTTGATCGCTCCGGAGGAGCTCTCCAGTATTCGCCGGACCGGGCCTCCCAATTTGTGGTGGTTTGCTGCATGCTACACAACCTGGCTATCCGCAGGACTCAGGCACTGCCACCTGACGTTGGACCAGCACCTCAGGAGGAGGAGCAGGAGGAGCATGAGGAGGAGGAGGAGGAGGAGCAGGAGCACGTTCCCAGGAGGGAGCGACCAGGGCCAAGGGCCGCATGACGCCACCTTATTACACGGTACTTCTAAGCCCCCTGTCAGGGAATGGCCAGGGGCCATGAGGGAAGATGAATGCAGCCGCTCCGCAAGCCCTCAGCCGGCGAAGCCAACAAACACTAAGAAGAACAACCATGGAGACTGCATGAATAAAGATAATTTTTTATTACACAAAAATGAAAAGCCCTTCCCACATGAATCCCCAAAAACAATAAACGGGCCCCACAAAAAGCCCAACAAACGACTCACTCCCACAAACTGGGGAGGAGCCACTCCACCTTTCTTCAAACCGGGCCTCAACGTCGGCCTAACGCAAAAAATGAGCCCTCCAACAACACAACTATGGGCAAAATAAAGATGGCCACCGCCATATAAAAGGAAAGCTGCCCACACCCTCTACTGAGTGGCCCGTGAGGGCGAGACCTTGCCCAGCCTTTTGCCTCCCCTGCCCGGCCTGCTGCTCCTTTGCAAGCTCTGCCCAGTGGCTGCTGCGAGGCTGGGGGAAGGCGCCTGAGGCTCAGATGCCCTTCCGCCAGATGCCGCTGGGGGGCGGCCTACACGGCGTTTGGGCCTCGAGGGGCCGTCTGCTGAGTGGCGCACCTGAGCCTGGCCACCATCAGCTGCAGCCGCTTGCCCTTGATGCCCCAGTGGGGGAATGGCGGCGACGGATGGCGCAATGTGGGCCAGCTGGCGTCTGGGATGCGCTGGCTGGTGCTGTGGCGCGGTGGCACTCGGCCGGGCCCGCACTGCAGGATCCGCAACAATCAGCCGAGGGGCGGCTTGCTGGGGTGGTCCAGCGCGGCGGCTGCCCTGGCGATGCCTGCCTGAGACAGCGCGTGTGGCAGCAGTGAGTGCCCCTGTGGTCCTGCTGTGCGCGCGCATCACAGCCGCCAGGGTCTTGACGGCATCAGTCAGCATGCGGCCACTCGCGGCAGTTGCTGCCCCGAACTCGCGCACACTGGTCGCCAGTGACTCGATGGCCTCAGGCATGCGCCCCACCACGCTCATGAGCTCCGTGTGGCGCCGGTCCGAATCCTCGGCCATCTTATCCAGCTTCCGCACCTCCTCCGAGGTGAAGGTGTCCGGACTGGAGTCGCAACTCTCCCGCTGGGGAGGAGG
This sequence comes from Somniosus microcephalus, assembly GCF_052327205.1. Taxonomy (NCBI): domain Eukaryota; kingdom Metazoa; phylum Chordata; class Chondrichthyes; order Squaliformes; family Somniosidae; genus Somniosus; species Somniosus microcephalus. The sequence continues at coordinate 102,636,773 of NC_141001.1, forward strand.
GGGCCGAACTAGGGGACCCTTGCCGCGTTGGTGGCGGCGAGTGTGCCGAACAGCAGCACTCCCCTCTGATCCTTCCCCCCTTTGGGGGGAAGGCCACGGGCCACGCGCACGGCTCCTGGGTGGCTGGACGCCACTGGTCCCAGAAGCTGCATTGCCCTGCGACAGTTCCTCCAGGCACTCGTCCAGTGAGGAGGTGTCAAGCATTTCCTCCTCTCCTGCGGGACGTGACTGTTCCCCCGAAGGTCCGGCTTGCTCCTCCTCCTCCTCCTCGTCGGAGGTGCTGTCACTGGCAGCTTCAGGGTCCTGGTCGTCACCAGCTGAAAGCAGGAATGCACAAGAGTAGCTTCAGAGTGAGGAGACGGCGTCAGCGAGGGAGTTAGGACTGGTGGCATTCAGCGCATTGGTGGGACAGTGGCAAAGGAGGTAGCTCGGATGGGCCAGTGCGACGCGAGAGGGCCAAAAGGCGAGGTCCTTACCATTGCCGGGCAGTGGAGGGTCGGATACTCCGCACACTGTGGGGACAATCACACGGGCTCCCATGAGCACACACACGCGCTCCTCCAGCCAAGTGAGCTTCTGCAGCTTGGCGAGGCCACCCCTGGCACGCGCCTGGCGATTAAACGCTACTTTAGCCTGCAAGAGAAAGGACGGGCTGTAAGTGCGCAGTGAAGCCCTGATGTAGTGTGCACTGCCTCCCATGGTGGAATAGCGTGGACAGAGTGAAGCCCTGATGTAGTGTGCACTGCCTCCCATGGTGGAATAGCGTGGACAGAGTGAAGCCCTGATGTAGTGTGCACTGCCTCCCATGGTGGAATAGCTTGGACAAAGTGTAGAGTGCCGAATGGCCATGTGATGCTCATGACTGTCCCAATGCTGCTGGCTGAGGGCTGGCCAATAGGACTTTCAGCTCCCTTTGCCCATCATGTCAGGTGCACATGCAAGAATGAGGAGGAGACTGGAAAGGCTACTCACCTTCACAATCCTGGTCAGATCGTTGTATTTTTTACGACATTGTTTGTGGGTCCTGGGGGCATCGCCGGTGAACGTCACCCTCTGGGCGATCTGCTTCCAGGCTTTGGTGTAGTCGTGGTGGGTTGGCTTCCTCCCACTCTCTGGGAACAAGATCTTGCGCCTCACCTCCAGAGCTGTGACCATTATGTCCAGATCACCCTCTGAGAAGCGCAGGGCACGCTGACGGGCCTTCTCTGGCGTTGCCATGACTCCCTGGGGCTGAGCAGCAGTGTTGAGGCCTCTTTGCAAGGCTGCAGTGTGCAGGGCGTGGCAGCAGACCAATTCGTCCCTTCCCCCTTTAAGAGCTGGTCGGCGCCACGGGGTCTGCTGTCAGTCCAAAAATGACCGCACCCGCGCTGCGCCCCGCCTGGGCGCTATCCCTCTGGACCGCCGGCTTAGCGCCTAAAGATAGGAGTGGAACGCCTCTTTTAGCGCTCCACCAATCTCTTAGGGCGAAGCCACTGAATTTCCGGCAACGGGGCGCTACTTTGGGGCGGGCGCTAACTTCGGGCGGGCGCTAAGGTTAGCGCCCCAAAACTGTCTATACTGAAAATCTAGCCCCGAGTGTCTCCGCTTCCACCACTTCCATCAGCAGCGAGTTCCAGGTCCTCACCACTCGCTGCGTAAAAAAGTTTTCTTCACATCCCCCCTGTATCTCTTGCCCAAAACCTTAAATCTGTGTCCCCTAGTCTTTGTACCATCAACTAGTGGGAACTAGTTCTAAGCTCTAACTAAGCTCGCACATTAAATAACGGCAACTTGGGTGAGGAACTGGGGGGTGGGGCGGGGGGGGCGGCTGACTGCTTACTACCTTTGAGAGGAAATGGGGAGGAAATTGGCAACAACAAAATAATCGATACATTTAATTATGATTTGCAACAAAAGTCCTATATTGATTTAAAGAAATTTGGTACAATTGCACAAGCCAATTTTCATACATAATACAAAATGACCAAACATTTAGGTACTGTTAGCTCGAAATTTGTTTGATAGGTTTCATTGTCTGACTTTATGCTTCCTACACGGAGCCTCGCACACCGCAGGTACGTATCAGAAATAGGAGCACCTACTGCACATTGGTGGAAAAACCAGCACAACACGGACAAATGTCCGATTGATACGCAAAGTCAGAATATTACCCCTCAAGTCCCAGTCTTAATTGAAGCATGCAACTACACTCCAAAAAGTTGAAAAGAACACATTAATGGCCATTTGGTTTCCAAAGTATAAAAAGCGCTCTGCTCAGAAAGAAAGGAGAGCCTTGTGTTCCCTCTTCAGCAACAACAACAACTTGCATTTATATAAAAGAAAAAAACGAAAGACTTGCATTTATATAGCGCCTTTTACGACCTCAGGATGGCCCAGAGTGCTTTATAGTCTTTGAAGTACTTTTTGAAGTAATGTAGGAAAAGCAACAGCTAATTTGTGCACAGCAAGCTCCCACAAAGAGCAATGTGATAATGACCAGATAATCTGTTTTTGTTGTGTTGGTTGAGGGATAAATATTAGCCAGGACACCGGGGATAACTCCCCTGCTCTTTGAAATAATGCCATGGGATCTTTTACGTCCACCTGAGAGAACAGGCGGGGCCTCGGTTTAACGTCTCATCCAAAAGACGGCACCTCCAACAGTGCAGCACTGCCCTGGAGTGTCAGCCTAGATTTTTGTGCTCAAGTGTCTAGCGTTGGACTCAGAACCCACAACCTTCTGACTCAGAGGCAAGAGTGCTACCCACTGAGCCACGACTGACACTTTATAGTGCCTTCAACGTAGTAAAATGTCCCGATGCGCTTCACAGGAGCATTATCAATCAAAAGGAGGTATTAGGACTTGGAGAGAGAAAGAAAGAGAGAAAGAAAGAAAGAAAGAAAGAAATTACTTAATTGCATTTATATAGCGTTTTTCACGACCACCGGATGTCACAAAGCGCTTTACAGCCAATGAAGTACTTTTGAAGTGAAGTCACTGTTGTAATGTACAACAGTGACTATACTTCAAAAGTGTTTCATTGGCTGTAAGCGCTTTGGGACTTCCTGAGGTCGTGAAAGACGCTATATAAATGCAAGTGTTTCTTTCTTTTGTCTTTTAGTACTGTTCTGAATTGACCAAAAAAGGTTACTTTGAAAAGTTCCCCTTCGCCAGTTGAGGGCCTCTGCCTCCCTAAATCGGAACATCAGTGTGCTGCTCCAAACACCCCTTACTTGTCTGTGCCTTTCACGGCCACCGAACATCTTAAAGCGCTTTACAGCCAATTAAGTACTTTTGAAGTGTAGTCACTGTTGTAATGTAGGTAGGTTTTAAGGAGTGTCTTAAAGAAGGAGAGAGAGTTGGGGAGGCGGAGATGTTTATGGAATTCCCGAAGTAATGTTCAAGCAAAGTGAGATGGTAGGACAGCACTGAGAACAGATGGTGGATGGGATTGGTACAGGGAGAATGATCTCAGGAGAAGGAGGAGGAAGAGCATTTTAGTCATGGGCCCACAACACTGCCAATTTAAACTGGCATTCATCCTCATGTATCCCAACTGACACAGTCTTGAGAGTTACATTTGGAGGCGGTCTGCTTGTCATTGGCCCAGATTTGGAATGTACCATTTGGGCAAGGTGAGATCAGATTGTTGTCCTGATTACAGGACTAATCTGACCTGCCATATATTGGGTTTTTGGCTCAGTAATAAAAGTAGACTTTGCTTTCAATGTTTTGTCCTCAGTTTCCCCCCCTTTTCCCTTGAAGATACTCACTCAAGCAGGTCTAAGGTTCCCCAATTATTATGGCCCTCCAGTATCTCACTTAAGTGCCTATTCTTCATTTGTGAGCTCAGGGAGTACAGGTGAATGTAATGAATTTGCATTTCTTGGGTGTGAGGACTTCACCTGCCAGGAATGCACATCAGAGGTTCGGGTGGAGAGGCCAGTGGGCCCTGTAGGATTTTGCATCCATTTATTTTAAGGCAGGAAATCCTGTGGGACCCATTGACCTCTGCACCCAAATTCCCACCATTTCTGGCAGGCAAAGCTCTGAGAGCTGAGGGGGGTCACCACTGATCAGAAACTTTTACTGGACCAGCCACATCAATACTGTGGCTGTATGAGCAGGTCAGAGACTGGGAATTCTGTAGTAAGTGACTCACCTCCTGACTCCCCAAAGTCTTTCCACCGTCTACAAGGCACAAGTCAGGAGTGTAATGGAATATTCTCCACTTGCCTGGATGAGTGCAGCTCCAACAACACTCAAGAAACTCAATACAATTGAAGACAAAGGAGCCCGCTTGATTAGCACTCCATCCACCACCTTAAACATTCACTCTCTCCACCACCGGCGTACCGTGGCTGCAGTGTGTACCATCTACAAGATGCACTGCAACAACTCACCAAGGCTTCTTCGCCAGCACCTCCCAAACCCACGACTTCTTCCGCCTAGAAGGACAAGGGCAGCATGCGCATGGGAACACCGCCACCTGCAAGTTCCCCTCCAGGTCACACACCATCCTGACTTGGAAATATATCGCCATTCCTTCTTTGTCGCTGGGCCAAAATCCTGGAGCTCCCTACCACTGTAGGAACACCTTCACCGCATGGACTGCAGCGATTCAAGAAGGCGGCTCACCACCACCTTCTCAGGGGCAATTGGGGATGGTAATAAATGCTGGCCTTGCCAGTGGCACCAGATCCTGTGAATTAAAAAAAAAAGCATGAGTTTGTAAAATTGACCCCAATGCGTGTTGGCAGACTCATTAACTCTTGGGGTGAGGGAGGCAAAATCAAGGCCAAGTTTGATTCTCTCCTTACCTGAGATTCATATAATGACTGAATTGTGGTCAAGGTGGGCTGATTTGTCTCTGCCTAACCAAGGTGTGCAAGAGCCAATTATAGCGCGCCTACTATTGCCCCAGCCAAGATCTTGGCACCGATCAGGGGCATCAGAGATGGGGTCTTCCAGCTTTGTATGGTTCAGTATCACACTGGGCCACTCGGGGAATTAATATAAACTTTGTTATAAGCGATTTGATCTATTTCTCTTTGATCTGAAAATCAAATTGTCAAGTAAGTCCTCCAATGAGATTTCATTATTAAACTTTGTTTCAAACCACCACATAGACCTGTTTCTGTGCTGTGAAAGCGAAACTTAAATTGTGAAATGACATCTGTCATACACAATGGCATGCAGGGCTACCTGCGACCTAGCAATGGTGCATGTCTGACCCAGAACTACTCGGGACCTCATCACACACCATAGCAACGGCACACATCTGATTGCCAACTGGCACTGTCAGGTGATCCCTTCGCCTCTTCTGAAGCCAGTACCCGCGTTAAAAACATCTTCAAAAAGTGAAACCATCCATCCATAAAGTTCTCAAAATTAGTAATAAATAGTACAAAGGGTTGCTTCGTGCCAGTTTTTTGATGATAGAAATAAAATACTGTGGGGGAAAAATTCAGTATCGCCCCGCTTGGGGCGCCATTATCGGCAGTGCGCAAAGTTTAGCGCCTGGCGCTTATTATCGCTGCCGACAGCAAACTTGGCTTTTATCGCCCCTGGAGGTGATTGGAGCGCTAAAGCAGGCGCTTCACACCTGTCTTAAGGTGCAAAGGCCGAGGAGCGAGGCGCTACCTCAGAGCGCTGGCGAAGCAAGGATGGGCAAATCCAAATGATCCTGCAAAGTGCTGCTCAGTACTCAAAACTCCTTCACACAGCGTTGAATCTCTCCAGAAGTCTCTCTCTCTCTCTCAGAATGCGTGGTGCAAAAATGTCACCAACAAAAAAAGGCAGGAAGCGGTTGCCTTTAAATAGCGCTCCCCCAGTCCCTTTCTGACTGCAAAACGCTCCCCTCAACCTGTCGTTGCTAGCGGCAGGCGGTAAGGCAGGGGGCGCCACTGAATATCCGATCCGGGGTGCTACCGGGGCGTTGCGCACTCGACTGACGTCACGATCTGCCGGCGCAGGAGATAGTGGCGGTAGTGTTTAGCGCTGCCGCGAAATGTCTAGTTAATTTCACGAGCAGCGCAAACATCACTGCGCCCGGGCGCTAGCTGCTTTGCGCCCCATTAGCGCCCTCTTAAGGCGCTAATGGGAGGCACAAACCAACTGAATTTTTCCCCTGTGTGTTTGTCTGGGATACAGAAACAATTCCATTCATGGCCTGACCTACATAAGATGAGACTGGGTCATTTTTGTAACAGTTTTCAGATCCCACAGATGGCTGTGAAATACCCTTATTTATCTACTGATATGACAACATTACATTATCATAAGACTGGATTTACATGGAATGATGGGACATGGGATGGTGGTTATGGTACCAGGCATGATGAGTTTCCAAAGAGGGAAAAGGTACCAAATGTCGATTAGGAACGTCCCAGCCAGTAGGAGTGAAGTGCCCGGGGATGAGTCCCTCTGGGAGGGCACCAGATTGGAGGTGCAATGCTGGCAGAGGTTTGCAAGCAAATAGTCTGCCCGCCCCTCCTCTCCTTCGTCCAAACCTTGATGCATAGCACTGGAGGATTAAAAACAGGAAGGAAATTAGAAAATAGTGACACTAATAAAGTGACGAAGCAGGATTTCCAGTTGTACATTTCAACGTGTTCCACAGTGGTGAGATTTCAAATAACTTATTTGAAACCCGGTGTTCACAATCCTTGTTGAAGCGATGGAAAGCAACAAACATTATAAGTCATGATGTTCCCATGTAAATGTGCCACAGCATCGAGTTGCTATTTCCTGTTCCTAGAAGGGAAAAACGTGATACCTGTAACCAGACTGTTCACAGCCTCGGTGTCCTATTTGACTCTGGGCTGAGCTCCCAACGCCATATCCTCTCCATCACAAAGACCACCTACTGCCACCGCCGTAATATCGCCGGTCTCCGCCCCTGCCTCAGCCCATCTGCTGCTGACACCCTCATCCATGCTGTTGTTACGTCCAGGATCGACTATTCCAATGCTCCCCTGGCTGGCCTCCCATCTTCCATCCTCCATAAATTTAAGGTCATCCAAAACTCTGCTGCCCGTATCCTAACTCGCACCAAGTCCCGTTCACCCATCACCCCTGTGCTCGCTTACCTACATTGCCTCCCTGTCCCGCAGTGCCTCGCTTTTAAAATTCTCATCCTTGTGATCAAATCCCACCATGGTCTCTCTCCTCCCTCTCTCTGTAACATCCTCCAGTCCTACAACCCTCCGACACCTCTGCATTCCTCAAACTCTGGACTCCCCACTTCCCTCACCCCAGTATTGGCGGTCGAGCCTTCGGCTGCCTAGACACTAAGCTCTGGAATTCTCTCCCTAAACCTCTTTGCCTCTCCACTGCTCTCTCCTCCAATAAGACGCTCATTAAAACCTATCTCCCTCCTGTCCTAATGTCTCCTTCTTTGACTCGGTGTCAAATTTTGTCTGATGACACTCCTGTAAAGCGCCTTGGGACGTTTTACTACACTAACAGCGCTATATAAATGCAAATTGTTGCTGTTGTAAATACCGTCCCACCATTACACTCTGTCAGGCTCAATAGCAATTAGCACACTTGCACCCTCTCACTTATATTAGTTTCAGGCTACACGTTACAATAAACACTTGGATAAGTGTTCTGGTCGGGTCCATTGGCTCCCCTGCAGTTGTCCCTTTAGACTCCATCGTTCCATGACCGACAGTCTGCTAGTCACGTCTTCAGCCATCGCTCGGCTCCACGCATGCACTCAGTATGTTTCCATGTGTGAGGCTCTTGACTGTGGGTGATCTTCTACCACCCATTCTTTTCAGTTATACTGAGGGAAAGGGGGAGGAGATTTAAAGTGGGTTGGCCAACAAATGCAAAGTACTTTGCCTAAAGATTCTAATAACCTATTCGTTTGCCAACCCAATTTGAAAGAATGCTGAGACATTTTTGCTTTGAACTAATACTACTTCAGACTTATATTTTTTTATATATATAACGAATTTTGACTCTTCAGTGAGGCAGGGTGTCACCCTGACCCTTTTCTCAGCATCTTAAAGCTTTGGTTAGTCTTTTAAGTTGACAGACCACACCGCCAAGGAGGAAACGTCAAGTTCTTTATGCCTCGCTTACTCTTGATATGTCTGAAGCAGTTAATGTTGCTCCACCATAGTCTGCATGGCAGGAGTTGTGCATTGGCTGCAGTGCCTATTGTCCGCATTTTCCTCTCGTTAGTCCCCTTGGCCTTTCATTGTATTCCTCCCACAGTGTCAGGTCAGACTTTGTGTTGGCCCCTTCACAAGGGGACTCGATTCCCTTTGCGGATCACTAAACAGGACAATTGCTCTATCCATCTTTTCATGGAGCTTTTTGTGGAGGCCCCTGAGCGGAGAAAAGTTTGATTCACTGAGAAAACCTTCGAGTTAAAGAAACCATGAGCACCGTGAGCATGCTTCCCATCAGGAACTCTGTCTTAATCACTGACTTTTTATTTGGGGATATGAAGAGGATTCAGAACATCAAAAGATCGGGGATAGACTGGGCTTGAACGCAGTTTTGATAGGAATAATAGGGAACCTTTACAAATGAGAAAGTGGACCTGCTGCAGAGCTGAAACTATAAGTAGCGTTGTAATCTGTTTAAAAAATATCCAACAGGATTTCTCACAGCAATCATAATTTTTGTAACTGGCAAGGTTCACATTTTCTTTTTTGGTTGCCTAAACTTCACAACATTTTTATAAACTCAAAAATCAACCAGCCAGAGGTTACTTTGTCGCCTTGAAAGGAATTCCTAGGCTATCGCAAACAAATTGAAGTGACTTTTCAAAAGAATACGATGCGGGTGAAATAATTGGAGAAAAGCAAGAGGCGGAGAGCGCTCTTGCGCTGAGCTGATGATGTACACTTCCGAGCAAATATACTTTGTAAACTGATGCACCAAAAGGCAAAACTGTCGTTCCTTTATTCCTGGCTCTGCGCCGTGACACTGTCTGACTACCGTCCTCCATCATTATCAACAGCAGTATGCTGGACAATGTTTTATTGGGTGCGCAGCCTGTTCAAATTTCTGCACGTGCGCGAGTTTCCCATTCAAAAGCCAGTGACCGTGGGCCTGCGCGGGACCTCAAGACCGCCGCACAGCCGCGCAGCTTAACGGAAACATTGACGCTGGGTCTTACCTTACTGGTCTCATCTTTACAATTAGAATGAACGTTTTTCCACATCAAATAAGGGAGCTGCTATAATTCAGAATGGCCTTAAAAGCTCAATTTTTTTTTTTTGTTTGCCAAAAATAACATCAGCTGAAATCCATTATTTCTTTTTCATTGAAACTCTTTTCTGCTACCTCAGTTTACATGCACACCATACACCCAAGGGCCAGTTTTAACCCTGCCCACCCAGCGAAAACCAGGCGGGCAGGCAGTTACAGTGACCTGTGGGTCTTACCTGTCTGCTCTCCCTCGGGCGGACGCAAAAGGTCCCACGGGCACTATTTCAAAGAAGAGCCGGGGAGTTCTCCCCGGTGTCCTGGCCAATATTTATCCCTCAACCAACATCTCTAAAACAGATTACCTGGTCATTATCACGTTGCTGTTTGTGGGATCTTGCTATGCGCAAGTCGGCTGCCGCGTTTCCCTACAGTGCAATAACGGCTACACTTCAAAAGTACTCTGTTGGCTGTAAAGCATTTTTGGATGTCCTGAGGTTGTGAAAGGCGCTATATAAATGCAAGTTCTTCCTTTCTTTGAAGACAGCGGTTTAATCTTACGCATTCAAAAAATAGAAACTTTATATTAAAAACAATTGATGACAATGATCTAATCGCGGGTTGCAAGCGAGGGCTATAAACTGATCTCGTTACCTTAAAACACCCTCGGAACACTCCCCCACTGGCCCACTTTTCTTCTTTCTAGCTAGGTATTTGTTATTCTCTATGCGCATTCAATGGGGAACTATTATAGGGACACAGAGAGGGGATTCTGCACCATTTTGGTGACATGTTGCAGCACAGTTCAGAAAGAACCTCTTTTCTCCATGCATCAAACCCACCGCAAAATGGAACAATGCCTCTGAAGAGACTCTCAAACTGGACACAGTTAGTCCTTGATCCTTACAAGCACCCTACCACCAAGAAGATGACATCTGCATTACAACAGACTAATCCGGGACTCCTTTCTGTCCTTTCATCGGGTTTTGATTTAGGAAGAAATTAGTAAAAGTGAGCGATTTTCACTTTGTTTTAAAAGTAAGCCCAAGATTGTGAAAAGCAGAATACTTCAGAAAACCCCTTTGCCGTTAGCGCTTTCAGTGCATCAGCGGTTGATTTTAAAAGAGGCAAAAAATTCGCCACTTTCGTTTCGCAAAGCGCTGATACTTTGAAGGGTGCCCGCATCAGAGCAACGGCCCCAGACAAAACACTCCCAGCCTGTCCGAGGAAGGTCCGGACCGATTGATTGGAGAACTGTTCGGAAACTGTTGAGCATCATTGTTGCTAGTCGGATAACTAACTAACAACAACAGCAGCAACAACTTGCATTTATATAGCGCCTTTAACATAGTAAAATGTCTGAAAGGTGCTTCACCAGAGAGTTATCAGTCAAAATTTGACAATGAGCCACACAAAGAGATATTCGGACAGGTGACTAAAAGCTTGGTCAAAGAGGTCGGTTTAAAGGAGCATCTGAAACTGAGGGCAGGATTTTCATTGGGCCGTGGAGGTGGGATTGGAGGCATGTGGGGGGTTAAAATCCCGAAATCGAGGGTCACAACCCCATCCTGCCCCCAACCCGCCTCCATGCCAGTTTCAAAGGACGCAGGTACCCGCCCCGCACTGGGACCCGCCTCCCCGAGGCGGGAAGGGGATTAGTGCCAATTAACTGCCTGTTAACAGGTAGTTAACAGGCACTTTTTAGCCTAATCCCTATTTTTAATGTTGAAGTGTGGGACTCCCGACGGCTCCAAACCACGCCAAGTTAGAAGAGGCGGACCGTCGGGATGAAGGGCTTGGAGGGGTCAAGACGTCCGGTGTTCAGGTGAGTGATGGGTGCATGAGTGCAAAGGTAAGTGTGTTTGGTGTGTGTAAAGTGTTTAAAGAAGTTTTACATACATTTACTTACCTTTACAGCCTTCCTTCCTTCAGGTCTCGGGAGTCCCTCATCTCACCGGCACAGAAAGCAGAATGGCTGTGAGCTGTCAAAAATTGCAGCATTCAGCTTTCCGTTCTGGGGAGATCTCTAAATCATCCTGAGAGGAAGGAATTAACTTAGAATACAGATTGTCAGTGTTTGACAGCTTCAAACAGCTGTGAAACGCTGATATTAAATCTGTCAAAAGGTCTTGACAGATGAAATATCAATCTGTGACGTCATCTGTTGCCGGATGGCCCTTAATTGGCCTGCTGAGCCTGCTGGGCGGGCTCAACAAGGTCAATCAAGTCAAAATCGAGTGGGTTGGCTAGAACTCGATGGAGGCAGGACTACAACCCCGAAAGTTGTAGTCCCGCCTGTGGTAAACCACTGTTGTTGTTGTTGTTGTTACACACTGTTGTACCTATGCATGCCTCAACATGTCTCAGCTGGCTCCACCCACACAGGCCCAGGTATAAAGGTGATTGACCTGCAGCCCCCTGCCTTCTTGGAACCCAGTCAACCACGAGAGGCATGCTCTGTTCTTTGCTAATAAAAGCCTTTAGTTACTCTCTTAACTCTCAGGGCTAGATTTTCAGTTTAGGCAGTTTTGGGGCGCTAGCTTTAGCGCCCGCCCGAAGTTAGCGCCCGCCCCAAAGTAGCGCCCCGTTGCCGGGAATTCAGTGGCTTCGCCCTAAGAGGTTGGTGGAGCGCTAAAAGAGGCGTTCCACTACTCTCTTTAGGCGCTAAGCCGGCGGTCCAGAGGGATAGCGCCCAGGCGGGGCGCAGCACGGGTGCGGTCATTTTTGCACTGACAGCAGACCCCGTGGTGCCGACCAGCTCTTAAAGGGGGAAGGGACGAATTAGTCTGCTGCCACGCCCTGCACACTGCAGCCTTGCAAAGAGGCCTCAACACTACTGCTCAGCCCCAGGGAGTCATGGCAACGCCAGAGAAGGCCCGTCAGCGTGCCCTGCGCTTCTCAGAGGGTGATCTGGACATCATGCTCACAGCTCTGGAGGTGAGGCGCAAGATCTTGTTTCCAGACAGTGGGAGGAATCCAACCCACCACGACTACACCAAAGCCTGGAAGCAGATCGCCCAGAGGGTGACATTCACCGGCGAGGCCCCCAGGACCCACACACAATGCCGTAAGAAGTACAACGATCTGACCAGGATTGTGAGGGTGAGTAGCCTTTCCAGTCTCCTCCTCATTCTTGCATGTACACCTGACATGATGGGCAAAGGGACCTGAAAGTCCTTTTGGCCAGCCCTCAGCCAGCAGCATTGGGACAGTCATGAGCATCAAATGGCCATTCGGCACTCTACACTTTGGCCAAGCTATTCCACCATGGGAGGCAGTGCACACTACATCAGGGCTTCACTCTGTCCAAGCTATTCCACCATGGGAGGCAGTGCACACTACATCAGGGCTTCACTCTGTCCAAGCTATTCCACCATGGGAGGCAGTGCACACTACATCAGGGCTTCACTCTGTCCAAGCTATTCCACCATGGGAGGCAGTGCACACTACATCAGGGCTTCACTGCGCCCTTACAGCCCGTCCTTTCTCTTGCAGGCTAAAGTAGCGTTTAATCGCCAGGCCCGTGCCAGGGGTGGCCGCGCCAAGCTGCAGGAGCTCACTCGGCTGGAGGAGCGCGTGTGTGTGCTCATGGGAGCACGTGTGATTGTCCCCACAGCGTGCGGTGTATCCGACCCTCCACTGCCCGGCAATGGTAAGGACCTCGCCTTTTGGCCCTCTCGCGTCGCACTGGCCCATCCGAGCTACCTCCTTTGCCACTGTCCCACCAATGCGCTGAATCCCACCAGTCCTAACTCCCTCGCTGACGCCGTCTCCTCACTCTGAAGCTACTCTTGTGCATTCCTGCTTTCAGCTGGTGACGACCAGGACCCTGAGGCTGCCAGTGACAGCACCTCCAACCAGGAGGAGGAGGAGGAGCAAGCCGGACCTTCGGGGGAACAGTCACGTCCCGCAGGAGAGGAGGAAATGCTCGACACCTCCTCACTGGACGAGTGCCTGGAGGAACTGTCGCAGGGCAATGCAGCTTCTGGGACCAGTGGCGTCCAGCCACCCAGCAGCCGTGCGCGTGGCCCGCGGCCTTCCCCCCAAAGGGGGGAAGGATCAGAGGGGAGTGCTGCTGCTCGGCAAACTCGCCGTCACCAACGCGGCAAGGGTCCCCTAGTTCGGCCCCCTCCTCCCCAGCGGGAGAGTCGCGACTCCAGTCCGGACACCTTCACTTCGGAGGAGGTGCGGAAGCTCGATCAGATGGCCGACGACTCGGACCGGCGCCACACGGAGCTCATGAGCGTGGTGGGGCGCATGCCTGAGGCCATCGAGTCGCTGGCGACCAGTGTGCGCGAGTTCGGGGCAGCAACTGCCGCGACTGGCCGCATGCTAACTGATGCCGTCAAGACCCTGGCGGATGTGATGCGCGCGCACACCAGGACCAGAGGGCCACTCACTGCTGCCACACGCGCTGTCTCAGGCAGGCATCGCCAGGGCAGGCGCCGCGCTGGACCATCCCAGCAAGCCGGCCGTCGGCTGATTGCTGCGGATCCTGCAGTGCGGGCCCGGCCGAGTGCCACCGCGCCACAGCACCAGCCAGCGCATCCCAGACGCCAGCTGGCCCACATTGCACCATCCGTCGCCGCCATTCCCCCTCTGGGGCGTCAAGGGCAAGCGGCTGCAGCTGATGGTGGCCAGGCTCAGGCGCGCCACTCAGGAGACGGCCCCTCGAGGCCCAAACGCAGTGTAGGCCGCCCCCCAGTGGCATCTGGCGGAAGGGCATCTGAGCCTCAGGCGCCTTCCCCCAGCCTCGCAGCAGCCACTGGGCAGAGCTTGCGAAGGAGCAGCAGGCAGGGCAGGGGAGGCAAAATGCTGGCCAAGGTCTCGCCCTCGCGGGCCACTCAGTAGAGGGTGTGGCCAGCTTTCCTTTAATATGGCGGTGGCCATCTTTATTTTGCCCATGGTTGTGCTTTTGGAGGGCTTTTTTTTTGCGTTAGGCCGACGTTGAGGCCCGGTTTCAATAAAGGTGGAGTGGCTCCTCCCCAGTTTGTGGGAGTGAGTCGTTTGTTGGGCTTTTTGTGGGGCCCGTTTATTGTTTTTGGGGATTCATGTGGGAAGGGCTTTTCATTTTTGTTTAATAAAAAATTATCTTTATTCATGCAGTCTCCATGGTTGTTCTTCTTAGTGTTTGTTGGCTTCGCCGGCTGAGGGCTTGCGGAGCGGCTGCATTCATCTTCCCTCATGGCCCCTGGCCATTCCCTGACAGGGGGCTTAGAAGTACCGTGTAATAAGGTGGCGTCGTGCGGCCCTTGGCCCTGGTCGCTCCCTCCTGGGAACGTACTCCTGCTCCTCCTCCTCCTCCTCCTCCTCCTCCTCATGCTCCTCCTGCTCCTCCTCCTGAGGTGCTGGTCCAACGTCAGGTGGCAGTGCCTGAGTCCTGCGGATAGCCAGGTTGTGTAGCATGCAGCAAACCACCACAAATTGGGAGACCCGGTCCGGCGAATACTGGAGAGCTCCTCCGGAGCGATCAAGGCAGCGGAACCGCTGCTTGAGGACCCCAATAGTTAGCTCGATGATGTTGCGGGTGGTTTGATGGCTCTCGTTGTAGGCCTCTTCAGCAGCGGTCCTGGGCGCGCGGAGCGGGGTCATGAGCCAGGTGCACAAAGGATAGCCTTTGTCCCCGAGTAGCCATCCTCTTGGGGGAGGCTGTGCCTGGAACATGTCATGCACAGTACTCTGCCGCAGGATAAAGGCATCGTGGCTGCTGCCTGGGAAGCTGGCATTGACTGCCATGATGCGCTGCTTGTGGTCACAGACCAGCTGCACATTCAGAGAATGGTAGCCCTTCCTGTTGCGATACTGCTCGCCATGCTCCAGAGGGGCCCGCAAAGCCACATGCGTACAGTCAATGGCGCCCTGCACCAAGGGGAATTCCCCGAGTCTGGAAAATCCCAATGCGCGCTGATGCTGGCTCTCCAGGGCCATGGGGAAGGAGATGAATTGGCTTCTCCTTCTGAACAGTGCTTCGGTCACCTGGCGGATGCAGCGATGCGCGCCGTACTGGGAGATGTTTGCTATGTCCCCAGCAGCGTATTGGAAGGAGCCGGTGGCATAGAAGTTCAATGCCACCGTCACCTTCACTTCCACCGACAGAGACGTCCTGCACCTGAGCTTTGGCCGCAGATCTCGGCGAAGCAGGTGGCAGATCTCTGCAATCACCCCCTTCCGGAATCGGAGCCTTTTAACACATCGCGCGGCACTCATGTTTAGGTAGGAGCGCTGCTGGCGGTATAGCCTGACTGGGTAAGGCCTACGTGGCCGACGCCTGTAGCCCCCTCTGCCTCTAGCCAGGGCTGCCCCTCTCACAATACGTCTGCGAGCCCTACGGACATGGAGCTGCAGCTCCGCGTTGGCACCCCATGCAACCCCCATCAAATCCTGGCAAACACTCTAATTTCCAAATGGCCACTTGCAGCGCTGTTGCCTGAGTCCAAAAATACCTGGCTCTTGCTGCTTGAAACCAGTTAGCTATCCTCCTTGTTGTGTCTCCAGAAATGCGTTGCACAAGACTGTTTTCTGAAATAATGGATGGCCTTTATACTGGAGAGGACGTTCCCTTTAATTAGCGCCCCCCGGGGCCCGCGCTGGTTGTGTTGCGTTCCTTTTTCCAAACGCTCCGGCCGCCCGCCGCACAATGGGGCGGTCCGACTGAAGTTTGCAATCGGGGCGGCCAAAGGGCGTTGCACGAGGATGTGACGTCATTTTCTGCGCGCGCATCCGGGCGGGCGCTAAACTTTGCGCCGGCGCTAACGGGCAACTTAATTTGGGGCGGGGCGCAAACTGCGCTGCGCCCGGGCGCTACACGCATAGCGCCCGGAAATCACTTCTCTTAAGGCGCTAACTGCTGGCGCAAGCAACTGAAAATCTAGCCCTCAGTCTTTTATGAGTAATTGATGGCGCATCAATTTTATTAGCAAAAACAAAATGTCGACATTTGCTGAACAGCAGGCTGCTGCACCAAACGCTGAACAGCAGGCTGCTGCACCAAACGCTGAACAGCAGGCTGCTGCACCAAACGCTGAGCAACAGGAGCTGCTGCGAGCCCTCAGACCAACATGCCTGGACCTAGACCCCCAAGAAGCGGGTTCGGCTACCAAATTCGCGCATTCGCTGCGTTGCTTCGAGGCCTACCTGCAAGCCTCAACTGTGACCCTGGACGAAAACAAGTTGGAAATCCTGGCCTCAAAGGTGAGCCACCAAGTTTATACAATAATCCAGGATGCGACGACCTACGCGGCGGCTATCGGTCTGCTAAAAGGGCAATACGCACGCCCGGTAAATACGGTCTATGCCCGGCACCTCTTAAGATCCCGCAGACAGCAGCCCGGGGAATCGGTGGAGGCCTTCCTACGGGCACTACGGATACTCGGCCGAGACTGCGATTGCAAAGAAGCATCAGCCGCAGCACACACGGAGGGACTGATCCGAGATGCTTTCGTTGCGGGTCTAAGGTCCGACTACTCCCGGCAGAGACTGTTGGAAAAGGGAGAAATGGACCTGAGAAAGGCAGTGTCCCTCGCGCTCTCGCTCGACGCGGCCCACAGGAATATGGACGCCTTCTCCCCTAACCGCTCCGCAACGTGGACGCCACAACCTTGGGTCATGGGACCGCCACCTTCAACTGCTGCTGCGATGTCCAAGGCACAGAAATGTTATTTTTGTGGCCAGGCAAAACACCCCAGAGCACGCTGCCCGGCGAGAAACGCTACCTGCTCCGGCTGCGGGATGAAAGGACACTATGTCAGCGCCTGCAAAGGTAAAACCGCTAACGCCAGCAGCGCCGCGTGCGAACCGTGGGGGCAGCCATCTTGTCCGCCATCTTGGGCTCCCCCAGCCACGTGGGGATCGGGACCATGGGCGCCGCCACTTTGTCCGCCATCTCGGATGTCTCCAACTTCAACCACGGGGGACCCGGACTCAACCACTGCCTCATCTGACAACCACATCGACTCGCTTGACCATACGCTGGCCTCCGTGACGCTGGACCAATCTCTCCCTCATCAACTGTCCAGGTCCATGATGGACATTAAGGTAAACGGCCGCGCCACTACCTGCCTTTTCGACAGCGGGAGCACGGAAAGCTTTATCCACCCCGACACGGTGCGCAGTTACTCTCTCCCGGTCCTGCCGACGCGACATCGGATCTCTTTGGCCTCCAAAGCCCAGTCAGCGGACGTCGGTGGCTACTGTGTAGTGACCCTTTCAGTAAGGGGCACAGAATACAAAAATTTTAAACTCCTGGTCCTGCCCCATCTTTGCGCTGCCGTTCTACTGGGGTTGGATTTTCAGTGCAACCTTAAGAGTGTCACATTAGCGTACGACGGACCCCTCCCCCCACTCACAGTCTGCAGCCAGCAGCTTTTAAATCGCCCGCCGCGCACCATTTGCAGCCTCTCCACCCTTAAAGTCCCCCCCCCCTCCTTGTTCGCTAACCTCACCCGCGACTGTAAGCCCATCGCTACCAAAAGCAGGCGTTACAGTGCCGGGGATAGGAGCTTCATTAAATCCGAGGTAGCAAGACTCCTGAAGGAAGGGATTATTGAAAGTAGCACCAGCCCATGGCGAGCACAAGTGGTGGTAGTGAAGACTGGCGAAAAACAGCGCCTAGTTATTGACTACAGCCAGACGATCAATCGCTACACCCAGCTAGATGCATACCCACTCCCCCACATATCTGACATGGTCAATCAGATAGCACAATACCGGGTGTTCTCGACGATTGATCTGAAGTCGGCATACCACCAGCTCCCCATCAGGGCTGAGGACCGCCAGTACACAGCTTTTGAAGCTGACGGTCGTCTCTACCACTTCCTCAGAGTTCCCTTCGGCGTCACCAACGGGGTTTCAGTCTTCCAACGGGAGATGGACCGGATGGTCGACCAGAACACGCTCCAGGCCACTTTCCCCTATCCAGACAACGTCACCATCTGCGGCTGCGACCAGCAGGACCATGATGTTAATCTAGAGAAATTCCTCCGTACGGCCCAGCGGCTGAACCTAACATACAACAAGGACAAATGTATGTTTCGTACCAAGCGCCTTGCCATTCTTGGCTGTGTAGTGGAGAACGGAGTCATCGGCCCCGACCCCGACAGGATGCGCCCCCTTATGGAGCTCCCCCTCCCCCACTGCCAAAAAGCACTGAAGAGATGCCTAGGGTTTTTCTCGTACTATGCTCAGTGGGTGCCCAACTATGCGGACAAAGCCAGACCCCTCATCAAGTCCACCTCCTTCCCCCTGACAGCAGAGGCCTGTGCAGCCTTCACTCTCATAAAAGGAGATATTGCGAAGGCCACAATGCACGCAGTGGATGAGTCCATCCCTTTCCAAGTGGAGAGCGACGCATCCGACTTTGCCCTAGCTGCAACCCTTAACCAGGCGGGGAGACCCGTGGCCTTTTTCTCAAGGACCCTCCAGGGCCCTGAGATTCGACACTCCTCTGTCGAAAAGGAGGCCCAGGCCATTGTGGAAGCTGTGCGACATTGGAGGCATTACCTGGCCGGAAAACGATTTACCCTGCTCACTGACCAGCGTTCAGTAGCTTTTATGTTTAATAATAAGCAGAGGGGCAAAATCAAGAACGACAAGATCTTGAGGTGGAGAATCGAACTCTCCACCTACAATTACGATATCTTGTACCGGCCCGGGAAACTCAATGAGCCCCCAGATGCCCTATCACGTGGTACATGCGTCAACGCGCAGGTCGATAGACTGAAGACCCTCCACAATGGCCTCTGCCACCCGGGGGTCACCAGGTTTTTTCACTTCATCAAGTCCCGTAACCTGCCCTACTCCATCGAGGAGGTCAGGACCATGACCAGGAACTGCCAAATCTGTGCCGAGTGCAAACCGCATTTTTATAGGCCAGACAGAGCAAGCCTGATCAAAGCCACGCGCCCCTTTGAACGGCTGAGCATCGATTTTAAAGGGCCCCTCCCCTCCTCCGACCGCAATGTGTACTTCCTCAACATAATTGATGAGTGCTCCCGTTTCCCGTTTGCCATCCCTTGCTCAGACATGACCAGTACCACGGTCATTAAATGTCTGAATGACCTCTTCGCCTTGTTCGGTTTCCCTAGCTATATTCATAGCGATAGGGGCTCATCCTTTATGAGCGACGAACTCCGGCAGTACCTGCTCTCGAGAGGTATCGCTACAAGCAGGACCACCAGCTACAACCCCCGGGGGAATGGCCAGGTGGAAAGGGAGAATGCGACGGTCTGGAAGGCAGTCCTTTTAAACTTGAAATCTAAGGGCCTTCCGACCTCTCGCTGGCAGGAAGTCCTCCCTGCGGCGCTCCATTCCATTCGGTCACTGCTCTGTACAGCCACCAATGCTACCCCTCACGAGAGAATGTTCTCCTTCCCCAGGAACTCCACATCGGGGACCTCATTACCGACATGGCTGACTTCTCCAGGACCCGTCCTACTGCGGAAGCACGTGAGGTCCCATAAGACGGACCCCCTGGTCGAGAGGGTGAGCCTCCTCCATGCCAACCCTCAGTATGCTTACGTGGTGTACCCGGACGGGCGGGAGGACACAGTCTCCATACGAGACCTCGCACCTTCGGGTGCTCCCGAAACACCCCCCTCGCCATCCACCACTACCCACGCCTACCCCCAGTACGCTTACATAGCGTACCCGGACGGGCGGGAGGACACAGCCCCCACACGAGATCTCGCACCTTTGGGTGCTCCTGAAACACTACCATTGCCATCCACCACTACCCACAACCCAACCCCGCTAGATGGCATGCCGCAGCCCCAGGACCCGTCATTGACCACCCAACCACTCAATGAGACGCCAGACTCAACGTTGGATGCTGCACCATCACTGCCGCCACCACGACGATCAGGATGGCATACAAGGCCACCTGATAGACTTACTTACACGAACCTTTAGTACACTTCACCCCGCCGGACTCAATTTTAAACAAGGGGTGTTGTTGTTGTTGTTACACACTGTTGTACCTATGCATGCCTCAACATGTCTCGGCTGGCTCCACCCACACAGGCCCAGGTATAAAGGTGATTGACCTGCAGCCCCCTGCCTTCTTGGAACCCAGTCAACCACGAGAGGCATGCTCTGTTCTTTGCTAATAAAAGCCTTTAGTTACTCTCTTAACTCTCAGTCTTTTATGAGTAATTGATGGCGCATCACCGCCTCCTACCCGACTCCTCAATGAAAATCCAGCCCTGAGAATCTATTTATATGACCTAGAAATATCTGCAATACCACCCATCAAACAGTATTAAATAGTAACATCTGCGAGACTTTAATTCTTCACATACTCTTCGCATATTCTTTCATGTACTCGGGTACTCTGGACCAGTAACCCAGAGACCTGGACTAATGATCCGGAGACAATGGCTGCGATTTTACCGGTGCTCAGAGGGCGGGTTTGGAGGCGAGTCAGAGGTTAAATTCGATTTGATTGACGGCGGGTTCCAAACCCGCCGTCAACCCGCCTCCACGCAACTTTGCCAAGTGTCGGGTCTGGGAGACCCGCTCAGACCCGCCACCAAGTGGCGGGAGAGGCACTTAAGGCAGCTAACAGCTTGTTAACTGCTTACAGAATCCGATTTTACCAGGCTCTTCCCATTTTAGCACATTTTCAGCGTGATCCACGCCGTTCGCAAAACACGCCAGCTGATTGTGTCGAGTTCAGCATAGAAACATAGAAACGTAGAAGATAGGAGCAGGAGTGGGCCATTCGGCCCTTCGAGCCTGCTCCGCCATTCAATGAGATCATGGCTGATCATCCAAATTCAGTACCCTGTCCCTGCCTTCTCCCCATATCCCTTGATCCCTTTAGCCTTAAGAAATATATCTAACTCTTTCTTGAATATACTTAATGAACTGGCCTCCACCGCCCTCTGTGGCAGAGAATTCCACAGGTTCACCACTCTCTGGGTGAAGAAATTCCTCCTCATTTCAGTCCTAAATGGCTTACCCCTTATCCTTAGACTATGACCCCTGGTTCTGGACTCCCCGGCCATCAGAAACATCCTTCCTGCATCTAGCCTGTCCAGGCCTGACAGAATTTTATAGGTTTCAATGAGATCCCCTCTCAATCTTCTAAACTCCAGTGAGTATAAGCCCAATCGACACAATCTCTCCTCATACGTCATTCCTGCCATCCCAGGTATCAGCCTGGTGAATCTTCGCTGCACTCCTTCCATGGCAAGAACGTCCTTCCTCAGGTAAGGCGACCAAAACTGCACACAATACTCAAGGTGTGGTTTCACCAAGGCCCTGTACAACTGCAGCAAGACATCCTTGTTCTTGTACTCGAACCCTCTTGCTACGAAGGCCAACATACCATTTGCCTTCTTAACCGCCTGCTGCACCTGCATGCTTACCTTCAGCGACTGGTGTACAAGAACACCCAGGTCTCTTTGCACATCCCCTTCTCCCAATCTATTGCCATTCAAATAATAATCTGCCTTCCTGTTTTTGCCACCAAAGTGGATAACCTCACATTTATCCACATTATACTGCATTTGCCATGTTTCTGCCCAATCACCCAACCTGTCCAAATCGTGCTGGAGTTTCACGACATCCTCCTCACAGCATACCCTCCCACCCAGCTTTGTGTCGTCTGCAAATTTGGAGATATTACATCCAATTCCCTCGTCCAGATCATTAATATATATTGTGAACAGCTGGGGTCCTAGGACCGATCCTTGCGGTACCCCACTAGTCACTGCCTGCCACTCGGAAAACGACCCATTTATTCCAACTCTTTGCTTTCTGTCTGCCAACCAGTTCTCTATCCAAGTCAATACCTTGCCCCCAACCCCATGTGCCTTAATTTTGCACGTTAATCTCTTATGCGGGACCTTATCGAAAGCCTTCTGAAAGTCCAAATAAACTACATCCACTGGTTCTCCCTTATCTATTTTACCAGTTACATCCTCAAAAAATTCCAGTAGATTAGTCAAGCATGATTTACCTTTTGTAAATCCATGTTGACTTTGTCCGATCCAGTCACTGCTTTCCAAGTGCTCTGCTATTACATCTTTTATAATGGACTCTAGCATTTTCCCCACTACCGATGTCAAGCTTACCGGTCTATAATTCCCCGCCTTTTCTCTACCACCTTTTTTGAATAGTGGGGTAACATTAGCTACCTGCCAATCCATGGGTACCGTTCCAGAGTCTATTGAGTTCTGGAAGATGACCAGCAATGCATCTATTATTTCTAGGGCCACTTCCTTAAGTACCCTGGGATGTAGATTATCAGGCCCTGGGGATTTATCGGCCTTCAGTCCCATCAATTTTCCTAACACCATTTCCCTACAAATACTGCTATCTTTCAGTTCCACCCTTTCATCAGACCCTATGTTCCCCGGCATCTCTGGGAGGTTATTTGTGTCCTCCATTGTGAAGACAGAACCAAAATATGTATTTAATTGGTCAGCCATTTCTTTGTTCCCCATTATAAATTCCCCCGATTCTGACTGCAAGGGACCTACGCTTGACTTCACCAATCTTTTTCTCTTCACATATCTATAAAAGCTTTTACAGTCAGTTTTCATGTTCCCTGAAAGCTTACTCTCGTATTCTATTTTCCCTTTCTTAATTAATCCCTTTGTCCTCCTTTGTTGAATCCTAAACTGCTCCCAATCCTCAGGATTATTGCTTTTTCTGGCCAATTTATATGCCCTCTCCTTGGACCTTATGCTGTCCCTAATTTCCCTTGTTAGCCACGGTTGGGTCACCTTTTTTGTTTTATTTTTATGCCAAACTGGGATGAACAAATTCTGTAGTTCATCCATTCGGTCTTTGAATGTTTGCCATTGCCTATCCACCGTCAACCCTTTGAGTGCCATTCCCCAATCAATCCTACCCAACTCGCTCCTCAGACCATCGTAGTTTCCTTTATTTAAATTGAGGACCCTAGTCTCCGAGTCAACTACTTCATTCTCCATCTTAATGAAGAATTCGATCATATTATGATCGCTCCGACCGAAGGGGCCTCGTACAACAAGATTGCTAATTAATCCTTCCTCGTTACATAATACCCAGTCTAAGATGGCCTGATCGCTGGTTGGTTCCTCGACATATTGGTCCAGGAAACCATCCCGTAAACACTCCAGGAATTCCTCCTCCACAGTATTGTTACTAATTTGGTTGGCCCAATCTATATGTAGATTAAAGTCACCCATGATGACTGCTGTGCCCTTATTGCATGCTTCTTTAATTTCCCTTTTAATGCCATCCCCAACCTTACTGTTTGGAGGTCTATAAACCACTCCCACCAACGTTTTTTTCCCCTTAGTATTTCTCAATTCTACCCATACAGATTCCACCCTTTCTTCCTGTCCAACCTCCAGTATGTATCCAATCACAGCTCCAGCGCCGCAATGCGGTCTGTCAGTAGCTGCAGCTGGATGCACTTCCTGCACATGTAGTTGTCAGGGAAACAGGAAGTGTCCCTGAGTTCCCACATATCGCAGGAGGAGCAGATCATGGGGCCCGGCTGTCCTGCCATGACTTACCCTTTAATTAATTGAATTTAAATTAAATCAATCAATCCCACTAATTACACTACAGTTAACTGGTTTACCAACAGTCCCTGCTACACTAGAGAGACCTTAGAAACTATAAACCAGAGTTGAAGTTTAAAAAAAGAGAAATACTCACCAACCAATCACTTACCTGCTTCCTGGTGACGTCACACTTTGATTACTTTTTACCTCTCTCCCTTGCTGCTGATTTGGTCGGGCCTCACCTCGCCCCTCCTTTTAAAGTTGCCGCGCTGCTTGTACCTCACGCAGGTCCGCTCTGGTCAGGCGTCGCTGCTCACTCCACTCCCAGGTCAGCCGCTGTGGTCGGGCCTCGCCTCGCCCCTCCTTTTAAAGTTGCCGCGCTGCTTGTACCTCACGCAGGTCCGCTCTGGTCGGACGTCGCTGCTCACTCCACTCCCAGGTCAGCCGCTGTGGTCGGGCCTCGCCTCGCCCCTCCTTTCAAAGTTGCCGCGCTGCTTGTACCTCACGCAGGTGAATTCTTGACAGCTGCACCTGCAGCATAAAAGCGGACCTGTAACATGGCTGAGTTTCAGATGACAGAAATTTGTTTTTGGAGGTGTTGGAACACTTTTTGCAGATCTATTGAGCTTGTAAGTAGTTAAGCTGAGATTCATATGCACTGTGACCTCCTTGGAAAACCCTCTCCCCACATTGCCTGAGCACTTATAACATCTATTCCTCAACTGAGATATATACCAGCGGAATGGGAACCATTTATACCCTCTCATCCTGGTCCTCAGAATCAGAGGAAGAGCAGCCACGGCAGCAGCAGAACCAGGCACAAGAGCAGCACCACCAACAGGAGCGCCAACCTCCTCCTCACCCACCTGATGCTGCACAGGGCAGAGGACGTCAGCGCAGGGCTGCACCTCGCCGCAGGAGATACCCCCAACACAGGGTTTACAGGCCAAGGATGAGCTTCCTCAACATGACTGAGCAGCAGTGCCAAAGGAGGCTGACACTTTCGCGAGAGGCAGTCGTTGACATTTGTGCAATGCTGCACCAACACCTGGAGCCCAGAGGAGCGTGTTTGGCACTCCTTACCAGTGGCTGTCAAAGTCACCACCGTCCTCAATTATTTTGCTTCAGGGTCCTTCCAGGGATCATCAGCAGACATCAGCGGCATCTCCCAGTCGGCCGCACACACTTGCATCACGCAGGTTACCGATGCCCTCTTTGCAAAGGAGCACAATTACATCCACGGATGAAGCAAGTGTCACTGTGCATGTGGTTGGCTTTGCAAATATGGCAGGCTTGCCAAGGGTGCAGGGCGTCGTAGACTGCACACATGTGGCCATTAGGGCACCCCATCACAACCCAGCTGTATTTGTGAACCGCAAGGGCTTTCACTCCCTTAACATCCAGCTGTTGTGTAACACAGGAAGAACATTATGCATGTTTGCGCCAAGTTCCCTGGCAGTTGCCATGACTCGTTCTCAGTCTACTCTGCCTCAGTTCTTCAATCCGCCAACCCAACTTTCCGGATGGCTACTTGGACACAAGGGCTATCCCCTGAAGACGTGGCTGATGGCACCGTTGAGGAGGCCATCAAACGAAGCTGAGGAGCACTACAATGCCAGCCACATTTCCACCAGAGCCATCATCGAGCAAACCATCGGCTTGCTCAAAATGCGATTCAGATGCCTCGACAGATCAGGTGGAGCCCTACAGTACTCACCAGCCAGGGTCTCCAGAATCATCATGGTCTGCTGTGCACTGCACATCATCGCACAGCAGCGTGGCTTACCGCTGCCTGAGGAACAAGTGGCTCAGCGCACAGCCTCCTCCTCCTCAGAGGAGGAAGACCTTGCAGAGGCGGATGTGCTAGCTCCACCAGCAGGCAAGCACATTGCTGGCCATGATGCAAGGGATGCACTAATCCATGCCAGATTCGCTTAAGTTTACGAAGCAAACACATGTGGCTGCTACCTTCTTAACACACCATACACAATCTGTACAATAAACTGAGGGTTCCTATGACTCTCACCACCATCATTACAGATGAAAGGTGCCCTGACACCTCACTGTGACACTTCCATTTCTGGTCACACATAGGCCAACTCTTTGAATGTTTGCCATCGCATTTCTTTATTACAATTCAAATGCCGATCATAATCTTAAATATGTATTACATCAAAACACCCAAGTGACTACCCTTGTGACTATTTGTGCATTAACTTTCTCTTACACGTGCTTCTACGTGGTGCTTCCCCTGTGGCTTCAACAGATGTGGAGGCACCTTGCTCATTTCATGCTGCTCCTGCTTCGACAACTTTGGCGGGCGTCTTCTGGGTTTGGGAGCCTGGAAGGGCTCGGCAACAGTCTGCTCCTCCTGTGGCTGTGCAGGGGCTGAGACGGCCATCTCAGTTGGGTGAGGAATCTGGGGCTCTGAACGAGGGCTCCACAGTGGCATGGGAGTGTGAGCGCTTGGAGAGGAGCCTGCACTTCCTTGTTGTCAACCACCAACATCCCTCTGATGGGTCGCTCGCACTTCACTGCCAGCAAGTAGCTAGAGAGCACCTTGCTGCACATCAGTGGGGCCATGAGGACTTGTCTCTGTACTGACAGTCCTCATAACAGGGACGTCCATGTACCTCTGGTGTCTCTCCTCAATAGCTGCCCATCTATCCTCCATAACAGACCATCTATTTAGAATAGTCACCATGCTCTGTTAAGTCTGGCAACTTATGTCCTCCAAGGAGGTTGCCACCCTCTCCAGGGTGGCATGTTCATGCGCCATTGCCTCCACCATGGCATTGCTTATGTTTGAGATGGACTCCTCCATTCTCTGCACACTCGCAGTTACCGTAGATGCAAAACCTGTCAGAGACTCCTGCACCTGTTGCTGAAGTTCCAGCACCGCTCTCTTTCTGGATGGCCCCAGAAGCACAGCATCTGCATGCAGCTGAGCAGAGCTAGGATCGCCCTGCGGCCTCCAACAAGGACTCTCCACTGCTGTCCTGTCTCCACCATCTGCTGATACTCACTTGTGAGCTGTGATACACCAGGTGACAACACTACTCTATCTTGCGAATGACCCACTGACCCATCTCTGCGCTGGTGCTGGGTGCGCTCAATTCTGCTGACACTGCGCCCTCAGAGTTTGCAGCTTCCTCTGAGGAGTCTTCTGGCTCTTTCTCCTGGACAGTGGAGAGGGGACTCTCGATGGTCCTGTGGGGGAGTAAAGGTATGAGTTAGACATGTGATATTAACGTAGCAGGCACATCGAATTGTGCAGATGATCAGAACTCAATCTGTATGAACATCAGATGCCATATCAGTCACTCATGCAATCTAAATGAGAGGGTTGAAAATCTATTCTGTCACCAGCTTGCTCTACTGCGCCCATCTGACTGTCCCCCACTTCCAGATCCTTAGCACCTCCGACGATGTCGTGAGCAGCCTCCTCAGTGGTGGTCAAGTGGGCAATCGAAGTTGGCCCTCCTCCTGCCCTGCCCCTCTCCCTCTTATTATGGGCTCTATTTTCCTGCAATGAGGGACACAAGTGGAGTTTGAGTGAGAATGTTGCAGTGAGTGTAGAGAATCCATAGCACAGATGTTTAGAGGGAGCCAAAGATGGAGTGAGGTGCCAATACCAACCCTCCCTGTGCATTGTTAGTTGTCATTGCATAACAGTGATAGCGAGTGAGGGGTGCATAATAAATAGTGAAGTGATTGTGTACATAGAGAGAGAGGGATGGTTAAGGGTGCAAGGGATGTAAGGGTAAGTTGGGATGTGCAGGAGTAGGTTGACAATGCAGAGTGCTGGTGATGTTAGGAGATGGGAAGCAGAATGAAGGTAAGTGTGATGTTATACTCACTTTTGCTGAGTGTAGCAGATCATTGAACCTTTTCCTGCACTGAACCCAGGTGCGTGCACACAAAGACCTGGCGCTCACCTCCTCAGCAATTTGCAGCCAGGCTGCCTTGGTTTGCTGAGGAGGTTTCCTCCGTCCATTTGAGGGCAACAGTACCTCTTGGCGCCCTCTCACTCCCTCCGCAAGAGCATGGAGGGATTCATCATCAAATCTGGGAGATGCCTTGGGTCTTGCAGCAGTCATTTTCAGAAGAGCCTCATCGAGAAGCAGCAGAATAGGATTGATCAAAAACAAGGCTGTATGGACTCCTTAAATACAGCTGGCTGAGAGACGTCAGCAGAGGCGAGCAGCAGACCCGAACTCACTGGTTGGGCCGGGTAGCGCGCACGACAGCCCACTTAAGCAAAAATCCTAATTTCAGGGCGACTGAAACCGGCAGCGGGACCGGAACCCGCCGAACATCAAAGCCGCCTCGAACCCGCCTCCACTCGGAAAATCGCGGCCAATGAGTTCAAATCCCACCACAGCAGCTGGAGAATTTAAATTCAGTTAATTAAATAAATCTGGAATAAAAAGCTAGTATCAGAAATGGTGACCATGAAACTACTGGATTATCGTTTAACAACCCATCTGGTTCACTAAAGTCCTTTAGGGAAGGAAATCTGTCGTTCTTACCTGGTCTGGCTTCTACATGACTCCAAACCCACAGCAATGTGGTTGACTCTTAACTGCCTAGCAAGCCACGCAGTTATACCAAACCATGACGGAAAACAATCAAAAGAATAAAACCAGATGGACCACCCGTTATCAACCTCAGCACTGGCTTCGGACACGACAAAGGCTCACCCAGCCCAGTCGACTCTGCAAAGTCCTCCTCACTAACATCTGGGAATTATGCCAAAATTGGGAGAGCTGTCCCACAGACTAGTCAACCAACAGCCTGACATAATCATACCTTTCAGCCAATGTCCCAGACTCCTCTATCACCAACCCTGGGTATGACCAGAGGAGGCGGCACAGTGATGTACAGTCGGGAGGGAGTGAGCCTGGGAGGTCTCAACATTGACTCCAGACCCCACCAAGTCTCATGGTTTCAGGTCAAACATGGGCAAGGAAACCTCCTGCTGATTACCACCTACCGCGCTCCATCAGTTGCTGAATCAGTACTCCTCCATGTTGAACACCACTTGGAAGAAGCACTGAGGGTAGCAAGGCCACAGAATGTACTCTGGGCAGGGGACTTCAATGTCCATCACCAAAAGTAGCCCGGTAGCGCCATCACTGACCAAGCTGGCTGAGTCCTGAAGGACATAACTGCCAGTCTGGGCCTGTGGCAGGTGGTGAGAGAACCAACACAATGGAAAGGCCAACTTGACCTCGCCCTCACCAATCTACCTGTCGCAGATGCATCTGTCCACGACAGTATTGGTAGCAGTGACCACTGCACAGTCATTGTGGAGACGAAGTCCCATCTTCACACTGAGGACATCCTCCATCGTGTTGTGTGGCACTACCACCGTACTAAATGGGATAGATTCAGAACAGATCTAGCAGCTCAAAACTGGGCATCCATGAGGCGCTGTGGGCCATCAGCAGCAGCTGAATTGTATTCCATCACAATCTGTAACCTCATGGCTTGGCATATCCCTCACTCTACCATTACCATCAAGCCAGGGGACCAACACTGGTTCAATGAGAAATGTAGAAGAGCATGCCAGGAGCAGCACCAGGTGTACCTAATAATGAGATGCAAACCTGGGGAGGCTGCAACACAGGACTACATGCATGCTAAACAGCGGAAGCAGCATACTGTAGAAAGAGCTAAGCGATCCCACAACCAACGGATCAGATCAAAGCTCTGCAGTCCTGTCACATCCAGTCATGAATGGTGGTGGACAATTAAACAACTAATGGGAGGAGGCGGCTCCATGAACATCCCCATCCTCAATGATGGTGGAGCCCAGCACGTGAATGCAAAAGACAAGGCTGAAGCATTTGCAACCACCTTCAGCCAGAAGTGCCGAGTAGATGATCCCTTTCGGCCTGCTCCTGAGGTCCCACCATCACAGAAGCCAGTCTTCAGCCAACTCGATTTACTCCACGTGATATCAAGAAACACCTGAGCTCACTGGATACAGCAAAGGCTATGGGCCCCGACAACATCCCAGCTATCGTGCTGAAGACATGTGCTCCAGAACTAGCTGTGTCTCTAGCCAAGCTATTCCAGTACAGCTACAACACCCACATCTACCCAGCAATGTGGAAAACTGCCCAGGTATGTCCTGTCCATAAAAAGCAGGACAAATCCAATCTAGCCAATTACCGCCCCATCAGTCTACTCTCAATCATCAGCAAAGTGATGGAAGGTGTCGTCGACAGTGCTATCTAGCGGCACTTACTCACCAATAACCTGCTCACTGATGCCCAGTTTGGGTTCTGCCAGGACCACTCAGCTCCAGACCTCATTACAGCCTTGGTCCAGACATGGACAAAAGAGCTGAATTCTAGAGGTGAGGTGAGAGTGACTGCTCTTGACATCAAGGCAACATTTGACCAAGTGTGGCATCAAGGAGCCCTCGCAAAATTGAAGTCAATGGGAATCAGAGGGAAAAATCTTCACTGGCTGAAGTCATACCTAGCACAAAGGAAGATGGTTTTGGTTGTTGGAGGTCAATCATCTTAGCCCCAGGAAATTAATGCAGGAATTCCTCAGGGCAGTGTCCTAGGCTCAACCATCTCCATCAATGACCTTCCCTTTATCATAAGGTCAGAAATGGAGATGTTCGCTGATGATTGCACTGTACTCAGTTCCATTTGCAACTCCTCAGATAGTGAATCAGTCCATGCCCGCATGTAGCAAGACCTAGACGACATTCAGGTTTGGACTGATAAGTGGCAAGTAACATTCGCGCCACACAAGTGCCAGGCAATGACCGTCTCCAACAAGAGAGAGCCTAATCACTGCCCCTTGACATTCAACGCAATTACCATCGCCGAATACCCCACCATCAATATCCTGGGGGTCAGCATTGACCAGAAACTTAACTGGATCAGCCACATAAATATTGTGGCTACAATAGCAGGTCAGAGACTGGGTATTCTGCGGCGAGTGCCTCACCTCCTGACTCCCCAAAGCCTTTCCACCATCTACAAGGCACAAGTCAGATGTGTGATGGAATACTCTCCACTTGCCTGGGTGAGAGCAGTTCCAACACTCAAGAAGCTCGACACCATCCAAGACAAAGCAGCCCGCTTGATTGGTACCCCATCCACCACCTTAAACATTCACTCTCTCCACCCCACCAGCGTAACGTGGCTGCAGTGTGTACAAGCTACAAGATGCACTGCAGCAACTTGCCAAGGCTTCTTCGACAGCACCTCCCAAACCCACGACCTCAGCCACCTGGATGGACAAGGGCAGCAGGCGCATGGGAACACCACCACCTCCAAGTTCCCCTCCAAGTCACACACCATCCTGACTTAGAAGTATATCGCCGATCCTTCATCGTCGCTGGGTGAAAATCCTGGAACTCCCTCCCTAACAGCACTGTGGGAATACCTTCGCCACACGGACTGCAGCGGTACAAGAAGGCGGCTCACCACCACCTTCTCAAATGCAACTAGGAATGAGCAATAAATGCTGGCATTGCCAGCAACGCCCTGATCCCATAAACGAATAAAAAAAAAGAGGAGGCTCGTGTGGAGCATAAACAGCAGCATGGGGCAGTTGGGCTAAATGGCCTTGTTCTGTGCTGCAAATGCTATGCATTAGACTGCCCAGGCGCCGATATTCCCCCGAACGTGCGCGGGGGTGCTGCAGTGCATCAATCGGGATGTCCTGCACAGGTCGCTCACAAGCTGTTGCCGCTGGTAGATGCTGTGTGTGCGTGGCCGGGCAGCAAATTTTAAGCAACCCTGTACAAAAAAAATTAGAGGGAACATTGCCTGGCACCCGCTTGAAATGAGCGCAGACCTCTTTTCAATATTGAAACGTGGGTCCTGCGCCCATTTCCGGGCAGTTAGATAAGACTACTCAGAGCTTGTGCTGCGCAAGGCCCGACTAGTTTATCAGGCTCCACAACAGCCTAACCAGCGATCCTTACAGGGAGCACTGGAGGCCATCGAAGAAACAGGCAGGCATGTTTTTTTTTTAAACTTACCATAATGTGGAGCCAGGGGTGCAGCAGGAGAGATTAATACTGCGACCCGCTCGCTGTCTGTTCACGCTCGCTTTCCCCTCCTGTTTGCCTCCGCCCTCCCCCCCGGACTTACCTGCGATCCGGCTCGATGTCTGAGCCAGCCAAACGTCGGAGGGCCCAGACCGGCAAGCTGCGTCGGAGCTCCCGACTGGCACCTGCAGCCCCATGAGGACAAACGTAGGATGGCCAATTGGGCCTCCCTCCTCTGGCGCCCAGTCCAGTGCGCCGATCATTCACGCTCGTTAGCAGGCGCTGTCAAATTTAGGCTCCACTGTGTAGTTGAGCCCTAGAGGGAAATTTTCCAATGGCATGTGCCAGTCAAACATGTGTACACATAAGGACATAAGAAATAGAAGCAGGAATAGGCCACTTGGCCCCTCGAGCCTGCTCCACCATTCAATAAGATCGTGGCTGATCTTGGGCTCAAAGCCACTTCCCTGCCCGCTCCCCATAACTCTTCACTCCTTAATCTTGCAAAAATCTGTCTATCTCTGTATTTAATGACCCAGCCTCCACAGCTCTCTGGGGCAGAGAATTTCACAGATTTATGACCCTCTGAGAGAAGAAATTCCTCCTCATCTCAGTTCTAAAAGGGCGACCCTGTATTCTGAAACTATGCCCCCGAGTTCTAGATTTCCCCCATGAGGGAAAACATCCTCTCAACATCTACCTTGTCTAGCCCCCTCAATATCTTGTATGTTTTAATAAGATCACCTCTCATTCTTCTAAATTCCAATGAGTATAGGCCCAGCCTGCTAAACCTTTCCTCATAAGTCAACTGACATATCTGACGTGGGAGGGTGGGGATACCCGGGTGGAGGCTTGGCTCCTACTGCCCATTTACTTATGGCCGAGTTGTGCTGGTTTTGAAGGTTCACGCTGATGGTGCATGCGGGCCTCAGTAAGGGCTTGAAAATTGTACGGTTGAGGGTAGCCCTACCCTGCATTTTGCGTGGTTTGCCTAAGGGTTGCAATGTCAATGTTGAAAGTCCGTATCAACTCAGTTCTTAGCCTGTGCAAGTGATTTTCTTCAAGGTGCGATTAACTGGTTTGTGAGTGAGTATTTTTGGGGGCATTTTGGGTTTGCTTTTGTTACATTTAGTTCGGTGCATCTGTTTTCTTTTTCAATTTGCACTTCATTTTCTGCATCATTTTATTTTCTGTTTTTACATTTTCCACCATTGAAAGGGGTTTCAGTCTCATTTTAAGCACCCTCCTCTGGGAATTGCCCTTGCCCTCGGGGAGCTAGAGGTCAAGGAAAAGTTCCACAGGAAACGCAGGTGAGGCAGATGTGTCTGCATCTAGAGCAGTCTGTCCCAGCCTGAGGAGATGGATCTAGAGACCCAGTCATGTGTGAGGAGGTTTGCCCTTTGCGTCCTGCGCTTTGCCAGCGAGGCAATCTCAGGACATTAGCCGTCTCAACACAGTCCGGCCCGCAAGCTTCGTCCGGAACCAGGACAGGACTACCGTGACAATTAAATTTACTGCTGCTATGTCAGCTGTGGCTCAGTGGGTAGCACTCTTGCCTGAGTCAGAAGGCCACACCAGAGACTTGAGCACAAAATCTTGGTTGACACTCCAGTGCAGTGCTGAGGGAGTGCTGCACTGTCGGAGGTGCCGTCTTTCGGCTGAGGCGGTAAACCGAGGCCCCGTCTGCCCTCTCGTGTGGACGTAAAAAATCCCACGGCACTATTTTGAAGAAGAGTGGGGGAGTTATCCCCGGTGTCCTGGCCAATATTTATCCCTCAACCAACATCACTAAAACAGATTATCTGGTCATTATCACATTGCTGTTTGTGGGAACTTGCTGTGCGCAAAATTGGCTGCTGCGTTTCATAGAATTACAATAAATATACAGCACAGAAACAGGCCATGCCGGTGTTTATGCTCCACTCGAGCCTCCTCCCATCTTTCCCCATCTAACTCTATTAGCATAACCCTCTATTCCTTTCTCCTTCATGTGCTTATCTAGCTTCCCCGTAAATGCATCTATAGTATTCGCCTCAACTGCTCCCTGTGGTAGCGAGTTTCACATTTTCACCACTCTCTGGGTAAAGAAGTTTCTTATGAATTCCCTATTTGATTTCTTGGTGACTACCTTATATTGATGGCCTCTAGTTTTGGCCAGGACACCAGGGAGAACTCCCCGGCTCTTCTTCAAAACAGTGCAGTGGGATCTTTTATGTCCACCTGAGAGGGCAGACAGGGACTTCGGTTTAACGTCTCATCCAAAAGATGTTTCCTGCATTAAAACACTTCAAAAATGTACTTCGTTGGCTGTAAAGCACTTTGGGACCTCCTGAGGTTGTGAAAGGGGTTATATAAATGCAAGTCTTTCTTTGAAATTCGACTCAGTTGGCCATTATCAAGCTGCTTGGGAGACATCTGTCAGATCAGCTCGGCTGCAGTAGGTCACTGGTGCCTTGTTTGATCTGATCTGATCTTTCCCGCAGAAAGTCACCAGCAACAAGAGAAGGCTCTACACTCTTTCAGGGTAGCCGGGTTTCTCAAGCGTGCAGGGCCTCATATGCTTTTAACAATGCTATCGTTTATAGGGTTAAGAAAGGGATTCCAGTCAATTAACTTACCGGTCGCTGGTGAACATCGTCACCACATCAAAACAACAAATCAACACTAAGGGCTAAAAATTCGATAGCAGCCAAAAACGGGCGCAGGGATCGCTATGGGTGACTAACCCGCGCCCGTTCACGGTAATGCAGGCAGAAGGCAAACTTCGCGCTGCCTGCTAATTTAAATGATAGTGGCATGCAGCCCAGTGCTAAACGTGCTGCTGAGTGGCTGCACACTCAGCAGGGGGCCCAAGTTCATACGAGGTTGGCAGCAATTAAAGCTAGCCTGAAGTTCTTAAAGCCAGCCTGCACCTCTTAAAGGGGAGGTGCAGTTTGACGACACCAGGCGCTGGAAGTAATTGTAGAAGGGAATTTCACCTGGGAAACATACAGGAATGGCACAGCAGGCCAGATAAAGGGCTCCAAGGTTCTCAGATGCAGCACTGGATGCCTAAGTACAGGAGGTGGAGAGGAGGAGAGGGATTCAGTTTCCCCAAGAGAGCAGGAGGGCCGTTAGAAAGACACTGCGAAGGCAGTGGGAGCAGATAGCCAAGGAGGTCAATGGAAACAGTGTTGCCCCAAGGACCTGGATGCAGTACAGAATACGGAAGAAGTTCAATGACCTCACGTGAGTGGTCAGGGTCAGTGAATGCATCTTGAAATGCCATATCCCACAAACTGCACCATTAGCCTCACACACTGCCACCTCTAGTTTGTTGTGGTGGCTTAAATGCTGATGGTACAGCGGACTTCCACAGAATGAAGGCATCATGACTGCTGCCAGGATTGATTTGCAGGATACGCTGAGTATGGTCGCACACCAGTTGGACATTGAGGGACTGGAATCCCGTCAATTTCCCTATCACCATTTTCCTCCAAATATTGATTTCTTTCAGTTCCTCCCTCTCATTAGACCCTATGTTCCCCGACATCTCTGGGAGGTTATTTGTGTCCTCCTTTGTGAAGACAATGGTCTGCCATTTCTTTGTTTCCCATTATAAATTCCCCTGATTCTGACTGCAAGGGACCTACGCTTGACTTCACCAATCTTTTTCTCTTCAAATAGCTATAAAAGCTTTTACAGTCAGTTTTTATGTTCCCTGAAAGCTTACTCTCATATTCTATTTTCACTTTCTTAATTAATCCCATTAGAAACATAGAAACATAGAAGATAGGAGCAGGAGTAGGCCATTCGGCCCCTCGAGCCTGCTCCGCCATTCAATGCGATCATGGTTGATCATCCAAATTCAGTACCCGGTCCCTGCTTTCTCCCCATACCCCTTGATCCCTTTAGCCTTAAGAAATATATCCAACTCCTTCTTGAATAAATTTAATGAATTGGTCTCTACTGCCTTCTGTGGTAGAGAATTCCACAGGTTCACCACTCTCTGGGTAAAGAAATTCCTCCTTATGTCTGTCCTAAATGGCCTACCCCTTATCCTTAGACTGTGACCCCTGGTTCTGGACTCCCCGACCATCAGGAACATCCTTCCTGCATCTAGTCTGTCCAGTCCTGTCAGAATTTTATAAGTTTCAATGAGATCCCCACTCATTCTTCTAAACTCCAGCGAGTACAAGCCCAATCGACCCAATCTCTCCTCATACGTCATTCCTGCCATCCCAGGTATCAGCCTGGTGAATCTTCGCTGAACTCCTTCCATGGCAAGAACACCCTTCCTCAGATAAGGCGACCAAAACGGCACACAATACTCAAGATGTGGTCTCACCAAGGCCCTGTACAACGGCAGCAAGACATCCTTGTTCCTGTACTCGAACCCTCTCGCTACGAAGGCCAACATACCATTTGCCTTCTTAACCACCTGCTGCACCTGCATGCTTACCTTCAGCGACTGGTGCATAAGGACACCCAGGACTCGTTGCACTTCCCCTTCTCCCAATCTATTGCCATTCAGATAATAATCTGCCTTCCTGTTTTTGCCACCTCACATTTATCCACGTTATATTGCATCTGCCATGCTTCTGCCCAATCACCCAACCTGTCCAAATCATCCTGGAGTTTCTCGGCATCCTCCTCACAGCACACATGCCCACCCAGCTTTGTGTTGTCTGCAAATTTGGAGATATTACATCTAGTTCCCTTGTCTAGATCATTAATATATATTGTGAATAGCTGGGGTCCAAGGACCGATCCTTGCGGTACCCCACTAGTCACTGCCTGCCACTTGGAAAATTTCAGTGAGCACCTCTTTAATAAAATGAAAACATTGCATGCACTGTTCCTCGCTGAGGTTGAGCTAGGAGACTTGCTCTCTGAAGACCCTGGGTCTTTCAGATGAGATGTTGAACCAACTCTGAGTCTGTTCTCTCAGGTGGACCGAAAAGATCCCACGGCACTATTTCGAAGGAGAGCAGGGGAGTTATCCCTGGTGTCCTGGCCAATATTTATCCCTCAATCAACATCACTAAAAAACAGATAATCTGGTCATTTATCACATTGCTGTTTGTGGGAGCTTGATGTGTGCAAATTGGCTGCCACGTTTCCTACATTACAGCAGTGACTACACTTGAAAAAGTGCTTCATTGGCTGCAAAGCACTTTGGGACGTCCGGTGGTCATGAAAGGTGCTATAGAAATGCAAGTCTTTCTTTCTTTATATGGCCAACTGCTGAGAGCCCTTCTCCCCCTCCTCCTCCTGCCTCTTCTAGCAGCTTGTCCTGCTCTGTGTCACCTCTGCTCGTTCTCCCTGTTGTGCTGCAGGCCAAGAGGGATACAAACTACTGCACCCATGTCTGGGAGCAACTGGTCTGAGCAGAAGCCTTGCAATTCAGAGCCAAGTCCTTGAGCACATGCCACACCACTCCCTGTAGACTTATGGGCAACTTTAACGAAGCCTAGAAAGCACCAAAGACTTGTACAAACTCAGCAACAGCTAGTAGAAACCAATCGGCAACTAACCTGTAAGTAGGTAATAAATAGCACTGGTGGGAGGTCCTTGTTCAGCTGTATATGTGTT
The DNA here is from genome assembly GCF_052327205.1 of Somniosus microcephalus. Lineage (NCBI taxonomy): Eukaryota > Metazoa > Chordata > Chondrichthyes > Squaliformes > Somniosidae > Somniosus > Somniosus microcephalus. Next base: position 102,674,022 of record NC_141001.1, read on the forward strand.
TAAAAGAGAGCGTTAGCTCCAGCGTTGAGGTCGAAAACCGCAGCGCTGGTGTCAAACCAGCGTTACAAGCTGAGTAACATCACAATCTGTGCACTCTGCATACTTCCGGTGCACGTTCCCAGCCCTGACGCTAACGTCCTCACCAAAATAGCATCCAGCGCATCCCGCACCAGAAGCGTGCGCAAGCTGCCCGGACACCATTTTCGAGCCAAATCGGCACCCATAGCGTCCAAACAACAGGCAACCGAATTTTTAGCCCAACATGTTTATCCGACAGCAGTCAATTTTGCGACCATTGAAATGAAAAGAACGTCTTGCAGACAGGGCCTCGGTTTAATGTCTCATCCAAAAGACGGCACCTCCGACAATGCAGCATTCCCTTGGTACCGCACTGAAGTGTCAGCCTAGATTATATGCTCAAGTCTCTGGAGTGGAGCTTGAACCCACGACCGTCTGACTCAGAGGCAAGAACGCTATCACTGAGATAGGCTGACACCTATTTAAGTATTATTATTCATAATAAATATTATCCATTATTATTTAATGGAACATGTGAACTAGACAGGTGAACCAGGGATAAACGCTTCGGCGGGTAGCCACAAACCACAGCGGAAAGAAAGTATAAGAAGGCACATGCCTCCACATGAATCCAAATGAGCATGCTATGGATATGCAGAAGCCAAGAATCCACTCCTTGAATGAGATTGGGGATGTCTTATTGTTCAACTCCACAAATGTAGCCAGAAGCATAATGTAAGCTGCACAATTATAAAGAGGAGTCACCGTGCAACAGGTGGAAGAGGAGGTCAGGCACTTCCTGAAGTAAACAATAATAATGAACTTGAGGCTGAAGAATGGGCAGCTAAGCTAGAGTTGCAGAAAGGGAGATGAATCCAACAATGTCTAATAAACAGCAATATCGATTAAAAAATCAACGTCATCCAGCATAACCATGCTGAATGCATGCTACCATAAAACATAAGAAATAGGAGCAGGAGTAGGCCATTTGGCCATTCGAGCCTGCTCCACCATTCAATAAGATCATGGCTGATCTTCGACCTCAACTCCACTTTCCTGCCCGATCTCCATATCCTTTGATTCCCCTAGAGTCCAAAAATCTATCCAAAAACCTGGGGGTCCTTGTGCATGAAACACAAAATGCTAGCATGCAGGTACATCAAGTAATCAGGAAGGCAAATGGAATGTTGGCCTTTATTGCAAGGGGGTTGGAGTATAAAAGCAGGGAAATCCTGCTATAACTGTACAGGGTATTGGTGAGACCACACCTGGAGTACTGCGTGCAGTTTTGGTCTCCTTATTTAAGGAGGGATATACTTGCACTGGAGGCAGTTCAGAGAAGGTTCACGAGGTTGATTCCGGAGATGAAGGGGTTATTTTATGAAGAAAGGTTGAGCAGGTTGGGCCTATATTCATTGGAGTTTAGAAGAATGAGAGGGGATCTTATTGAAGCATATAAGATCCTGAAGGGGCTTGACAGGGTAGATGCAGAGAGGATGGTTCCCCTCGTGGGGGAATCTAGAAGTAAACATAGAAACATAGAGATAGGAACAGGAGTAGGCCATTCGGCCCTTCGAGCCTGCTCCGCCATTCAATGAGATCATGGCTGATCTTCGTCTGAGATCATAGCTGATCTTACCAGTTCAGTACCCCGTCCCCGCCTTTTCTCCGTAACCCTTAATCCCCTTAGCCTTCAGAAATATATCCAATTCTCTCTTGAAAATATTTATTGAATTAGCCTTCACAGCCCTCTGTGGCAGGGAATTCCACAGGCTCACCACTCTTTGAGTGAAGAAATTCTTCCTCATCTCTGTTTTAAATGATTTGCCCGCTATTTTTAGACTGTGGCCCCTGGTTCTGTGCTCCCCGGCCATTGGAAACATTCTCTCTGAATTCAGCCTGTCCAGGCCTGCCATAATTTTATATGTTTCGATGAGATCCCCTCTCAATCTTCTAAACTCCAGTGAGTACAAGCCCAAACTATTTAATCTCTCTTCGTAGGTCATTCCCGCCATTCCAGGTATCAGCCTGGTGAATCGCCGTTGCACTCTTTCCATGGCAAGAACATCCTTCCGCAGATGGGGCGACCAAAACTGTACACAATACTCCAGATGCGGTCTCACCAGCACCTTGTACAGCTGTAGTAAGGTATCCCTATTCCTATACTCGAACCCCCTTGATATGAAGGCCAACATACCATTTGCCTTCTTAATCGCCTGTTGCACCTGCATGCTCTCCTTCAGTGACTGGTGCACAAGAACACCCAGGTCCCTCTGCACTTCCCCATCTCCCAATCTATTGCCATTTAGATAATAATCTACCCTCCTGTTTTTACCCCCAAAGTGGATAACCTCGCATTTATCCACATTATAGTGCATCTGCCACGTATCCGCCCATTCCCCCAACCTGTCCAAATCGCACTGTAGCCTCCTGACATCCTCATCAGAGCCCACCCCTCCTCCTAGTTTAGTGTCGTCAGCGAATTTGGAAATATTGCATCCAATTCCCTGATCCAGATCATTTATATATATTGTGAACAGCTGGGGTCCCAGGACAGATCCTTGCGGCACCCCGCTGGTCACTGCCTGCCACTCCGAAAACGAGCCGTTTATTCCAACTCTCTGTTTTCTATCCGCCAGCCAGTTCTCTATCCACGTTAATACTTTGCCCCCAATCCCATGAGCCTTAATTTTGCATGATAATCTTTTGTGTGGAACCTTATCGAAGGCTTTCTGGAAGTCAAGGTACACCACATCCACTGGCTCTCCCCCATCTATTTTACCAGTTACTTCCTCAAAAAATTCCAGCAGATTAGTCAAACACGATTTACCCTTTGTAAATCCATGTTGACTCTGTCCGATCCTTTCCCCATTTGTCAAGTGCTCCGCTATTTTATCCTTAATAATGGACTCTAGCATTTTGCCCACAACCGATGTAAGGCTTACTGGTCTATAATTCCCTGCTTTCTCTCTACCCCCCTTTTTAAATATTGGGGTAACATTAGCTACCCTCCAATCCACGGGTACTGTTCCCGAGTCAATGGAGTTCCGGAAGATGATCCTTAGAGCATCTGCTATCTCCAGGGCCACCTCCTTAAGTACCCTAGGATGTAGTTTATCAGGCCCCGGGGATTTGTCGGCCTTCAGTCCCCTCAACTTACCCAACACCATATCCCTAGAGATACTAATTTCTGTCAGCTCCTCCCTCTCATTAGTCCCTATGTTTGCCGATATTCCTGGGAGGTTATTTGTGTCCTCCTTTGTGAATACAGAACCAAAGTATGAGTTTAATTGGTCTGCCATTTCCTTATTCTCCATTATATATTCTCCCGAATCGGACTGCAAGGGACCGACTTGGGATTTTACCAGTCTTTTCCTCCTGATATACCGATAAAAGCTTTTGCAGTCTGTCTTTATGTTTGCTGCAAGTTTACTTTCGTATTCTATTTTCCCCTTCCTGATTAATCCCTTTGTCCTCTTTTGCTGTATCCTGTACTGCCCCCAATCTTCCGGTCTGGTGCTTTTTTTTGCCAGTTGATATGCCCTTTTTTTTGATTTTATGCTGTCCCTAATTTCCCTCGTTATCCACGGTTGAGCCACCTTTTTAGGTTTATTTTTATGCCAAACCGGTATAAACATGTTCTGGAATTCTTCCATTCTATCTTTGAATGCTTGCCATTGTCTATCCACTGTCAATCCCCCCAGAAACACCACCCAATCAATCTTACCCAATTCCCGTCTCATACCCTCGTAATTCCCTTTATTTAAGTTCTGGACCTTAGTCTCTGATTCAATTTCCTCACTCTCCATCTCGACTGAGAGCTCGATCATATTATGATCGCTCTGACCCAAGGGGCCTCGTACAAGAAGATTGTTGATAAGTCCCTTCTCATTGCACAATACCCAGTCTAAAATGGCCTGATCTCGAGTCGGCTCCTCGACATATTGGTCCAGATAACCGTCCCGAAAACATTCCAGGAATTCCTCCTCCTCAGAATTTTTACTAATTTGGGTAGTCCAATCAATATGTAAATTAAAGTCACCCATGATGACAGCTGTGCTCTTATCGCACGCTTCTCTAATTTCCCTTTTTATGCCTTCCCTCACCTCCATATTACTATTTGGAGGCCTATATATCACACCCACTAACGTTTTCCTCCCCTTGCTATTTCTCATTTCTACCCATACAGATTCCGTTTCATCCGAGTTAATATCCTTCCTTTCCATTGCATTAATCCCCTCCTTTACCAGCAATGCTACCCCACCTCCCCTACCTTTTTGCCGATCCTTCCTAAATATTGTATATCCCTGGATGTTAAGTTCCCAGCCTTGCCCACCCTGCAGCCACGTTTCTGTAATCCCAATCAAATCATACTTGTTTACCTCTATTTCCACAACTAATTCATCCACCTTGTTCCTAATGCTTCTAGCATTAAGATACAAAGCCTTCAGGCTTGCTTTTTTCACACTCTCATTATGAATTAGTTTGGCCCTTTGTGTTTCTCTCCTTTGCTTATTGCTTCTCACCTTTCTACCATCTATTTCTGACTTCATATGACTTCCCTCTACTAAGATAGTTGCACACCATTTTATCTTTAGATATTTCAACACTGTTCATGAATTGCATGTTATCCACTTTTCCTTCCTATGTGCCATACTTTATATTTGCCTGTATCTGCCATTGTTTTGCCCATCTGCATATTTTGTCAATTCATTTGGTATTTTCTGAGCTGCCTCCTCAGAATCTATTGTCCCTTTTAGTTTGGCATCATCTACAAATATAACCAACTTGCATTGAGTTTCTGAAGCAGTCAATGCTGTAATTTAGAAACTTCAATGGTCTCTGGGGTGCCTTGTCCAGTACTTCCCAGATCATCTAACAGGTATCTGCAGCCACGTTTCTGTAATCCCAATCAAATCATACTTGTTTACCTCTATTTCCACAGTAGGGGGCATAATTTCAGAATAAGGGCATAAGGAGGAATTTCTTCTCTCCGAGGGTCGTGAATCTTTGGAATTCTCTTCCCCAGAGAGCTATGAAGGCTAGAATCATAGAATCATAGAAAGTTACAGCATGGAAGGAGGCCATTTCAGCCCATCGTGTCCGCGCCGGCCAACAAAGAGCTATCCAGCCTAATCCCACTTCCCAGCTCTTGGTCCGTAGCCCTGCAGGTTACAGCATCCCAAGTGCACATCCAAGTACTTTTTAAATGTGGTTAGGGTTCCTGCCTCTACCATCCTTTCAGGCAGTGAGTTCCAGACCCCCACAACCCTCTGGGTGAAGACATTTCCCCTCAAATCCCCTCTAAAGCTTCCACCAATTACTTTAAATCTATGCCCCCTGGTTTTTGACCCCTCTGCTAAGGGAAATAGATCCTTTCTATCCACTTTATCTGTGCCCCTCATAATTTTATACACCTCAGTAAGGTCTCCCCTCAGCCTCCTCTGTTCCAAGGAAAACAGACCCAGCCTATCCAGTCTTTCCTCATAGCTAAGATTCTCTACTCCCGGCAACATCCTTGTAAATCTCCTCTGTACTCTCTCTAGTGGAATCACATCTTTCCTGTAATGTGGTGACCAGAACTGCATGCAGTACTCTAGCTGAGGCCTAACTAGTGTTTTATACAGTTGAAGCATCACCTCCCTGCTCTTGTATTCTATGCCACGGCTAATAAAGGCAAGCATTCCATATGCCTTCTTAACCACCTTATCTACCTGAACTGCTACCTTCAGGGATCTGTGGACATGCACTCCAAGGTCCCTTTGTTACTCTACACTACTCAGTGGCCTACCATTTAGTGTGTATTCCCTTTCCTTGTTAGACCTCCCCAAATCCAACTTGACACTTTGCCCTGGATCCCATGGGCTTTTAACTTCGTGACCAGTCTGCCATGTGGAACCTTATCAAAAGCCTTGCTAAAGTCCATATACACTACATCAAACGCACTACCCTCATCTACCCTCCTTGTTACCTCCTCAAAAAATCCAATCAAGTTTGTCAGACACGACCTTCCCTTAACAAATCCGTGCTGACTATCCTTGATTAATCCGTGTATTTCTAAATGAAGATTTATCCTGTCCTTCAGAATTCTTTCCAATAATTTTCCCACCACCGAGGTTAGGCTGACTGGCCTGTAATTACTTGGTCTATCCTTTTCTCCCTTTTTAAACAAAGGTACCACATTAGCAGTCCTCCAGTCCTCCGGTACCACACCTGAAGCCAGAGAGGATTGAAAAATGATGGTCAGGGCCTCTGCTATTTCCTCTTTTGCTTCGCTTAACAGCCTGGGATACATTTCATCTGGGCCTGGGGATTTATCCACTTTTAAAGCTGCTAAACACCTTAATACTTCCTCTCTCACTATTTCATCTAATATTTCACACTCCTCCCCCCCCCCAATAGCAATGTCTGCTTTGCCCCTCTCCTTTGTGAAAACAGACGCAAAGTATTCATTAAGAACCCTACCGACATCTCCCGCCTCCACATACAGAATACCCTCATGATCACTTCCCTCTGCAACTGGACCCTGGACTTCCTAACAAACAGACCCCAGTCTGTCAAATTAGGTAACCACACCTCCCCCCCCTGACCCTGAACACGGGGGTCCCACAAGGATGTGTGCTGAGCCCCCTCCTCTGCTCCCTCTTCACCCACGACTGTGTGGCTGTTCATGGTTCCAACACCATCATCAAGTTTGCGGATGATACCACGGTAGTAGGCCAGATCACCAACAACGATGAGTCAGCCTACAGGGAGGAGGTCCAGCATCTCGTGAAATGGTGCGCCGATAACAACCTGGCCCTTAACATCAAGAAAACCAAAGAAATCATTGTGGACTTCAGGAAGTCTAAAGGCGGTAGTCACACCCCCATCCACATCAATGGGGCTGTGGTGGAAAGGGTGGACAGCTTTAAGTTCCTCGGAGTCCACATCATGGAAGACCGCTTCTGGTCCCTCAATACCTCCTCTCTGGTGAAGAAGGCCCAGCAGCGCCTATATTTCCTAAGGAGGCTGAAGGGATGTAACCTGTCACCCCTGATCCTCTCTAACTTTTACCGCTGCACAATAGAGAGCATCCTGACAAACTGTATCACAGTATGGTATGGCAGCTGTAGCTACTATGACCGGAAAGCCCTGCAGCGGGTAGTCAAAACTGCCCAACGCATTACCGGCACCCGGCTACCGACCATAGAGCACATATGCCAGAAACGCTGTCTACGGAGGTCACGGTCCATCATCAAAGACCCTACCCACCCCAGCCACAGTCTGTTCGCCCTCCTGCCATCTGGGAGACGCTACAGATGCATTCGCACCCGTACGACCAGATTTAGGAACAGCTTCTTTCCCAGGGCTGTCATCCTACTGAACTCCACAAATAAACTCTAAAGCCTGCACATCTGCCAATGCACTTTATTATGGTTATGTTTATGTTAATGTATGTGGAATGTTTAAATATCTTAATCTAAATGTACACTCTTGGGAGCCGCAAGCCTACATTTCGTTGTACTGCACTTGTGCATTAACAATGACAATAAAAGTTGATTTGATTTTGATTTTTTTGAATAGGCCCTACCCTTTCTTTAGTTATCCTCTTACTCTTAATATATTTATAAAACATCTTTGGATTTTCCTTGATTTTACTTGCCCAGAATTTTTCATGCTCTCTCTTTGCTTTCCTAATATCCTTTTTAATTGCACCCCTGCACTTTCTGTACTCCTCTAAAGATTCTGGTGTACTTAGCCCTCGGTATCTGTCATACACCTCCCTTTTTTTCTTTATCCTACCCTGTATGTCCCTAGACATCCAGGGGGCTCTAGATTTGTTAGTCCCACCTTTTTTCTTTAAGGGCACATATTTGGTTGGAACCCTCTGGATCTCCTCCTGAATGCCTCCCACTGCTCTGACACTGATTTACCTTCAAGTAGCTATTCCCAGTCCACTATGGCTAAATCCCCTCTGAGATTAGCAAAATTTGCTTTTCCCCAATTTAGAATTTTTATTCCTGCTCTATCCTTATCCTTTTCCATAACTACCTTAAATCTAACAGAATTATGGTCACTAGCACCAAGATGCTCCCCCACTGATACGCCTTCTACCTGCCCAGCTTCATTCCCTAAAACTAAGTCCAGAACCGCCCCCTCCCTTCTTGGGCTTGCTACATACTGGCTAAAAAAGTTCTCCTGGGTGTATTTTAGGAATTCTGCACCCTCTATACCCTTCACACTAATTTTATCCCAGTTAATATTGGGGTAGTTGAAATCCCCTACTATTACTGCCCTGTAGTTTTTGCACTTCTCAAAAATTTGTCTATATATTTGTTCTTCGATCTCCATCTCACTGTTTGGGGGTCTGTAGTACACGCCCAGCAGTGTGATCGCTCCCTTTTTTGTTTTTCAGTTCGACCCATATGGCCTCGTTTGACGATCCTTCCAACATATCATCCCTCCTCACAGCTGTAATAGTTTCTTTAATCAATACTGCGACCCCCCCTCCCTTTTTACCTCCTCTCTATCCCGTCTGAAAATCCTGTAACCAGGAATGTTGAGCTGCCATACCTGCCCCTCTTTCAGCCACGTCTCTGTAATAGCTATAATATCATAGTCCCAAGTATCTACCTGTGCCCTCAGCTCATCTGCCTTGTTCGCTATACTCCTTGCATTGAAGTATATACCATTTAGTACAGGCAAACCTCCTTGTTGACTATTATCTAGCCCTTGATTCCTCTGTCCTTCCAATTTACTTTCTATGTTTTTGTTTTCCAATTCCAGTTTTTCTTGCCTCCCTAATGACTCTATACTTAGGCTCCCATCTCCCTGCCAAGCTAGTTTAAACCCTCCCCAACAGCACTAGCAAACCCTCCCGTGAGGATATTGGTCCCGTTCCCGTTGAGGTGCAACCAGTCTGGCTTGTAGAGGTCCCACCTCCCCCAGAAACGGTTCCAATTCCTCAGGAATCTAAAGCCCTCCCTCCTACACCATCTCTCCAGCCACGCATTCATCTGCTCTATCTTCCTATTTCTGAACTCACTAGCACGTGGCACTGGTAGTAATCCGGAGATGACTACCTTTGAGGTGCTGCTTTTTAACCTCTTTCCTAGTTCCCTAAACTCTGCCTGCAGGACCTCATCCCTCTTCCTACCTATGTCGTTGGTACCGATATGGACCACGACCTCTGGCTGTTCACCCTCCCCCCTCAGAATGCCCTGCAGCCGCTCAGTGACATCCTTGACCCTGGAACCAGGGAGGCAACATACCATCCTGGAGTCATGTCTGCGGCCACAGAAACGCCTGTCTGCTCCCCTAACTATTGAATCCCCTATCACTATTGCTCTCCCTCTCCTTTTCCCTCCCGCCTGTGCAGCTGAGCCTTCCATGGTGCTGTGGACTTGGCTCTGGCTGCACTCCCCAGAGTAACCATTGCCCTCACCAGTACTCAGCACCGAATACTGGTTGGTGAGCAAGGTGGGCTCAGGGGACTCCTGAACTACCTGCCTGGTCCTCCTCTTCTGTCTGACGGTCACCCATTCCCTCTCTGCCTGCACACTCTTAAGCTGCGGGGTGACCACCTCTCGAAACGTGCTATCCACGTAGCTCTCAGCCTCGCGGATGCACAGCAGTGACTGCAGCGTCCACTCAAGCTCCGTAACCCGGTGCTCGAGCTGCTGTAGCTGGCGATACTTCCCGCACATGTGGTCGTCCAGACCATGGGAGGTGTCCAGGACTTCCCACATGGCACAGGATGTGCATTCCATGGGTGTGAGCTGCCCTGCCATACCTCTAATTAACAGACTACTTACTAACCTAGCTGGAATAAACTTAAAAACTTTAAGAAAGCCAAGTAAAAACACTTACCAGATACTCGCCAATCAGCTTCCTCTTTTTGAACGTTTAGGCCTAGAAATTCAGTGGGCTGCGCCACCAGTTAGCGCCCAAAGAGGGCACTCAGTGGCTTTAGCGCCACTGGCCACGCCTCCCGCGATATTTAGCGGGGCGCTAATGGCGGCGTTAGCTTGTAGCGCCGCGCCGCCACCGATGACGTAATTGGTGTGCGCAGCGCCCCGCTCCCGCCCCGATCGCGATATTTGGTCGCGCCCGCCTCTGTAACGCCGGTCGCAAATCGCGACCGGTTCACAGGGCCTACCTGTGGCGGTAGTGGCGCAAATTAAGGTGGAGGTGCGGGGCGGCCATTTTTTCCGGTGGCCGCCTGCCAGCACCTCCTCACGCCGCCCTCCCCGGCCTCCTGATCCACCCCCCAGGCAGTGCCGGCTGTGTCCCAAAAGCCCGGCACTTCTCCTCGGTGTCGGGCTTTTTGCTGGCACTCGCGATCGGTGATCGCGCTGGTGCAGGCCCCTCCCCCTTAAGAAGGGGAGGAAGGCCTGCAGTACAGCAGCACGCCGTGCCACAGCATGTGGCGCTGTGGCACGTAGCGCGGCGATATTCAGTTTGAGCGCCCCAAGCGGGACGCGGGGAGGCTCGAGCAGCGCCCCGAGTCCCTCTTGGGGCGCTCCCACTGAATATCGGGAGGGCGCAAGCGGCTCTGGCCGGAGCACAAATTCCGGCGCCCAGGCGAGCTTGGCGCCCCAAACGCGGCGCCACCAAATTTTTAGCCCTTAGTTTTTAATCTCAGATCTTAATTTAAACCAATGCTCAAGATAAAGAGAGAAATACTGACCAACCAATCACTTCCCTGCTTTCCTGTGACGTCGCTCCTTGTTTTTGTTGTCAGGTCCGCTGCCTCCGCTCTCGGGCCTCGCTCTGCCACGCTCTTTATATCCTCAGGCTCCGCTCTCACTCCCTCTCCGGTCTGCTGCCTCCGCTGGGTCATTAAATATATTTAAGGTGGAGATAGACAGATTTTTGAACGATAAGGGAGTCAAGGGTTATGGGGAGCAGGCAGGGAAGTGGAGTTGAGGCCAAGAGCAGATCAGCCATGATCTTATTGAATGGCGGAGCGGGCTCGAGGGGCCAAATGACCTACTCCTGCTCCTACGTCTTATGTTCTTATGTAATTAAAATCAGGATTCACAAGAGGCCAGAATTGGAGGAGTGCAGAGATCGTGGATGGTTGTAGGGCTGGAGGAGGTTACAGAGATTGGGGGGGGTGACACCATGGAGGGTTTGAGAAAAAGGATGAGAATTTAAAAGTTGAGACACTGCCAGGCCAGGAGCCATTGGAGGTCAGCGAGCACAGGGGTGATGCATGAACGGGACTTGATGCGAGTTAAGATACGGGCAGCAGAGTTTTGAATGAGTTCGTGTTTATGGAGTGTGGAGATGGGAGGCCGGCCAGGAAAGCACTAGAATAGTCAAGTCTAGAGGTAACAAAGGCATGGATGAGAGATTTAGTAGCAGATAAGCTGAGGCAGTGGCAGAGATGGGCGATGTTACGAAGGTGGAAGTAAGCGGTCTTGGTGATGGAGCGGGTATGTGGTCGGAAACTCATTTCAGGGTCAAACAGAACGCCAAGGTTGCGAACGGCCAAGGAAAGGGACTTCTCCCAGCTGGCATTATTGGCACTCTGTGCTGGCAGGCATGTTTTGTTGGATGGTAGAGATATTTCTGCTAATTGTCCTCCCCTTCCACTTTGCCCTTACCTCAACAAAGTGCCCTACCATTCTACGACTACAAATTATGCAAGGTGGGCCACAGATCTCCATCGAGGCTGAGATTCAAACAGGGACCCTCTATATGAGGATCTATTGCTACAGTTATTAAACTATCCCATGCTTTTTCAATAAGCACAGACGCTCAGCAATCTGAGGCGTGACCACAGGTTGTCTGACAAAAAAAAAGAGCTGTAGGTTAACTTAAATACTATAATTGGCTTAATGTAAATATTTCTCTCACATACATAATAGGGCTAAGTTGTCTCAAGGCTTGGAATGAGAATATGCTGTGCTTCAAACACTAAATTCCACTCAAAGATTAAAGGCGATTTGGAAATTACCTGTTCTTTAAAGCAGGTAGTTTTCCCACAGATGGTGTGCCAGAGTCATAAATTTAAATAAGGATCAGGTTTTTTTCTCAGATCGTTAATTTTTCTTTAATTCCTGGACCAACTTTTTTTTTTAGCCATTCCAAATTCTTAAAAGATCACCTGAGTCGTGGCAGGTCTGCAAGATGATATTTCCTAGTCCACAGGTATACCGCAGGTTATCCAGCCTCCTACCTAAACACAGGAAATGATCTGTTACCTGAGGCTACAATCTGCCCTTTGACACAATTAGACTGATACTCTTGGAAGGCATTTGAGAAGCACTGCATTAACATTACCCATGCAACTGTCAAAAGATTGCCCTGTGCTGCAAGCGATATCTTGACAAGTTATCGGATGACTTTTGCTTCAGAAACCAGATTTTTCTGGGTAACTCAAAATATGAGGCCATCTTTTTCTCATGAGGTGTTACATCACTCAGGATTAAAACAGGTATCAGCTCTAATACTGTGAGATTCCACAAGCACACACACAAACAAACACCCCCCCCCCAACTGTGATTAACCCTTTGTGTGCTTCCCAGTTGACAGTGTGCACCTACTGTCAATTCAAATATTTTAAAGGCGCATCTTCTATCGACTAATACAAAAGCAAAATACTGCACATGCTGTAAATCTGAAATAAAAACAGAAAATGCTGGAAATACTAAGCAAGTCAGGCAGCATCTGTGGAGAGAGAAACAGAGTTAACGTTTCAGGTCGATGACCCTTCGTCAGAATTGGAACAAGTTGGAGGTGGAACAGGTTTTTAAGCAAGTGTAAGGGCAGGGAGAGGGGGGAGGGGAGGAAAGAACAAAAGGGAAGGTCTGTGATAGGATGGAAGGCAGGAGAGATTAAGAGACAAAAGGGATGATGGTGCAAGGCAAAAGGAGATGGTAATCGGACAAGTTAAGAAACAAAAGATGGCTCTAGATGAAGTGTAAATGGTGATGACAGAATGAAAGACAGCTGCCATGTGAGAGAGAGAAAAAAAGAAAAAAATAAGAGATAGGGCCGGGGTTATGGTCTGAAATTGTTGAACTCGATGTTGAGTCCAGAAGGCTGTAAAGTGCCTAATCAAAAGATGAGGTGCTGTTCCTCGAGCTTGCGTTGAGCTTCCCTTTCCCTTCGACTCATCCGACGCTTCAACAAAAAACTTTTTTTCTTCCTTTCCAATGTCAAGGATCGCAAGCTTCATCAACTCTTGAACACCAATGCCCCTCCGGAACCTTCTTCTTCTTCACTTTCCTCTGACCCTCCTTCTCCCAATCTCACCCCCTGCCGCGTCTTCCCTATCCCCTCTGACCTTCCCCTCTCTGACCCCGAACGATCAGTCCTCAGCAAAGGCCTGAGCTTCATCCCATTACGCCCCCACCTCAAAGAATTTCGAGCCCGGCACGATGTTGAGCTCTTTTTCCACCGCCTTCGTCTCTGTGCCCACTTCTCTGGCCAGGAGTCTTCCCCCCGCATGACTGACCCTTTCTCCCACTTTCAGAATTCCCATTCTGCCTGGACCCCTCCCTCTGGCCTCTTACCCTCTCTGGATCTTTTCATTGCTAACTGCCGCCGTGACATCTGCCATCTCCATTTCTCTGCTCCCCTCACTCACTCCAACCTACCTCCCTCTGAACTTGCAGCACTCCATTCTCTTAGATCCAACCCTGACATTGTCATTAAACCTGCTGACAAGGGTGGTGATGTTGTTGTTTGGCGAACCGACCTCTACCTAGAGGAAGCTGAACGCCAACTCTCCGACACCACCTCCTACCTCCACCTGGACCATGACCCCACTACCGAACATCAAACCACCATTTCCAAGACTGTCACTGACCTCATCTCCTCTGGAGATCTTCCCCCCGCGGCCACCAACGTCATAGTTCCCCAACGCCGCACAGCCCGCTTCTACCTCCTTCCCAAGATCCACAAACAGGACTGCCCTGGTAGACCCATCGTTTCAGCCTGTTCTTGCCCCACTGAACTTATCTCTTCCTATCCCGACTCTATCTTTTCTCCCCTTGTCCAGTCTCTTACCACCTACATCCGCGACTCTTCGGACGCTCTCCGCCACTTTAACAGTTTCCAGTTTCCTGGCCCCAACCGCTTCCTTTTCATCATGGAAGTACAATCCCTCTACACCTCCATCCCCCACCAGGATGGGCTGAGGGCGCTCCGCTTCTTCCTTGAACAGAGGCCCAACCAGTCCTCATCCACCACCACCCTCCTCCGCCTGGCAGAACTTGTTCTCACATTGAACAACTTCTTCTTTGACTCCACTCATTTCCTCCAAATTAAAGGTGTTGCTATGGGTACCCGCATGGGTCCTAGCTATGCCTGTCTTTTGTGGGATATGTGGAACACTCTTTGTTCCAGTCCTACTCGGGTCCCCTCCCTCACCTCTTTTTCCGGTACATTGATGACTGTATCGGTGCCGTTTCCTGCTCTCGCCCTGAACTAGACAATTTCATTCACTTTGCCTCCAATTTCCACCCTTCCCTCACTTTCACATGGTCCATCTCCAACTCTTCCCTTCCCTTCCTCGACTTCGCCATCTCCATCTCTGGGGATAGGTTATTGACCAACATTCTCTACAAGCCCACTGACTCCCACAGCTACCTGGACTACACTTCCTCCCACCCCGCCTCCTGTAAGGACTCTATTCCATTCTCCCAGTTTCTCCGTCTCCGCCGCATCTGCTCCGACAATGTCACCTTCCACACTAGTGCTTCCGACATGTCTTCCTTTTTCCTCAACCAAGGATTCCCCTCTACCGTGGTTGACACGGCCCTCGACCATGTCCGTTCTATCTCCCGCACTTCTGCCCTCCCTCCCGGAACCACGATAGGGTTCCCCTTGTCCTCACCTTTCACCCCACCAGCCTCCACATTCAACGGATCATCCTCCGCCATTTCCGCCACCTCCAAAGTGATCCCACCACCAAATGCATCTTCCCCTCCCCTTTCAGCATTCCATAGGGACCACTCCCTCTGAGACACCCTAGTCCACTCCTCTATCACCCCCAACACCCCTTCCCCTTCGCCCGGCACCTTCCCGTGCAAGCACAGGAGATGCAACACCTGCCCTTATACCTCCCCCCTTCCCACTGTCCAGTGCCCCAAACACCCCTTCCAGGTGAAACAGCAATTTACTTGTACTTCTTGCAATCTAGTATACTGTTTTCGCTGCTCATAATGTGGTCTCCTCTACATTGGGGAGACCAAACGCAGATTGGGTGGCCGCTTTGTGGAACACCTCCATTCAGTCCGTAAGGATGACCCCGAGCTTCCGGCCGCTTGTCATTTTAATTCACCGCCCTATTCCCACTCAGACCTCACTGTACTCGGGCTCTTGCATTGTTCCACGGAAGCTCAGCATAAGCTCGAGGAACAGAACCCCATCTTCCGATTAGGCACTTTACAGCCTTCCGGACTCAATATCGAGTTCAACAATTTCAGATCATAACCTCGGCCCCTATTACATTTTTACTTATATTTTTTATCCACACCTTTGTTTTGGCCCTTCCCCCCCCCTTTTTTTCCTCTCCCACATGGCAGCTGTCTCCCATTCTGCCAGCGCATTTCACACCTAATCTAGAGCCATCTTTTGTCTCCACTAGTCCTATCACCATCTCGTCTCGTTTTGAATACCTCTTAATGTCTCTTCACTTCTCTTTTGTTCTCTCCCAGCCTGGCCTTTTAACCTATTTCATTTCCTGTGCTTTTTCAGTCTTGACAAAGGGTTTGACCTGAAACGTTGACTCTATTTTCTCTCCACGGATGTTGCCTGGCCTGCTGAGTTTTTCCAGCATTTTCTGTTGTTATTCCCTTTTCCAGTTCTGACTAAGGGTCATCAACCTGAAACATTAACTCTGCTTCTCTCTCCACAGATGCTGCCTGACCTGCTGAGTATTTCCAGCATTTTCTGTTTTTATCTTCTATCGACTATCTGTTCCTGAAATCCTACAGGGTGCCAATGGTCCTTCATATGCATTTGAAATGAAAGAAAGAAAGAAAGAAAGAAAGAAAGAAAGAAAGAAATTGCATTTTTATAGCACCTTTCATGACCTCAAGAGGTTCCAAAGCACTTTACAGCCAATTAAGTACTTTCGAAGTGCAGTCACTGTTGTAATGTATGAATGTTGTGGGTTCAATCCCTCTCTAGAGAATTGAGCACATAATATAGGCTGACACTTCAATGCAGTACTGAGGGAGTGCTGCACTGTCAGAGGTGCCGTCTTTCAGATGAGACATTAAACCGAGGCACCATCTGCCTTCCCAGCTGGACAGTAAAGGTCCCATGGCACTATTTAGCGTAGGAAGTGCGGCAGCCAATTTGCGCACAGCAATGTCCCACAAATAGCAATGAGATAATGGTTGAGGGATAAATATTGAACATGACGCCCAGACGAGGCCTCGGTTTAATGTCTCATCCGAAACAAGAGACCTCCGAAGGTGCAACACTTTATCTGGAGATCAAAAATGGACCGTGTCCGCAGGCACACGATGTACAAATCTCCAGATAAAGGGGGAAAGAACGTACCCAACGTCGCCCCCATACTGATGGCCACCTTTGTGTGCAGCTGCATCCAGCTGTGCATAGACCCTCAGTCCGCAAACACCGTGCTGAGGTTCTATCTGACCCCGGTGTTGCGAAGGATGGGTCTGGCCACATTGCCGCGGAACGCTCCATTCGGTTGGACCGTGCCAGACCACCTGTCCTTCATGGAAAAGTTTGTGCAGGAAAACACCTTTGACCACAAGGCCATAAAGCAGTGGACAGCAGGTAATGTCCTCGAGGCCCTACGGGAAAAAGGAGATGGTGGATCCTGTTGAATTGTTCCCCGAGCAGACTGTCGAAGTTATTTGGCAGAATGCCTCGTCGCCAGAACTTTCAAACAAGCACCAAGAAGTAGCTTGGCTGGTGGTGAGAAGGGCCCTTCCCGTCAGATCAGTCACGCACTCCTGACGTCTCAGCGCCACCGCACGCTGTCCTCGAGGAGGCTGCGTGTTGGGGGCGAGACCGTCATCCATCTCCTTCTGGAATGTGCGTTTGCAAAGAAGGTCTGGAAAAAGATGCAGTGGTCTTTGCCGAGGTTCATCCCGAGCAGCTCCGTAACACAGGACTCTGTGCTCTACGGACTGTTCCCAGGGTCGCACACTGAGACAAACATCAACTGCTGCTGGAGGACCATCAACTCGGTGAAAGACACCCTTTGGTCTGCCCGAAACTTGCTGGTCTTCCAGAGTAATGAGTTGTCCACGACCGAGTGTTGCGGACTGGCACATTCCAAGGTCCAGGAGTACGTGCTGAGGGACGCACTAAAGGTTGGTGCCGCCGCTGCAAAGGCCCGATGGGGAAAGGCCACAGTTTAAGGCCCTCTCGCCATTGTACACCGAGGGGTTGGAACCAGTGTAAACCGGACCCCCCCTCGGGCTGTATGACTTATAAAACGTGTAATGAAAATGTACTGCAATTTGTTTCCGTAAATTGAGTGTCATGTACTGCATTTCATTTGTATTGTACCACATGAAATGTGATGTCAATTGTATTGTACTGTATTTTGACAAATTTTATGAATAAAGTATATTTTTGAAATAAAAAAAAAGTCTGCTCTGGTGCTGGTGATTCACCCGGATCAGACCAATGCTGTACCCGGCAAGAAGATCTCTGATAGCCTTGCGCTACTCAGGGATACGATCACCAAGATGTGGGACAGGAGGGTGGACCAGAAGAAGGCCTTTCATGGAATATCGTGCGCGTACATGATGGACGTGCTCTCCAAAATGGGGTTTGGGGAGGGAATCCGCAATTGGATACAACTGCTCTACACAGACATCAGTAGCGCAGTTTTAATTAACGGGTGGGAATTGGAAAGCTTTCCGATCAAATCTGGAGTCAGGCAAGGCTGTCCTGTCTCCTCGGTCTTGTTCGTGTGTTGTATCGAACCTTTTGTCGAGTCTATCAGGAAGGATGTGGGCATAAGAGGGGTGACGATCCCAGGCCGTGGAGGCACACTCAGGTCAAGACCTCCCTGTACATGGATGACATCGCTGTCTTTTGCTCGGATCCACTGTTGGTCCACAGATTGATGAGCACCTGCGCCCAGTTCGAACTGGCCTTGGGGAGCCAAGAGTAAATCGCAGCAAAAGCACAGGCCATGTTCTTTGGGAACTGGGCCAACCGGACCTTTGACCCCCTTCACCGTCAGAGCAGATTACCTGAAGTTGCTGGGAATATGGTTCAGAGCGGCCCAGGGCGTGCACCAAGACCCAGGAAAGCCTATCGTTAAGGTGAAACAGGAAATGGGAGCGACGCTCCCGCTCAACCGCGGGCAAGAACCTGGGCATCAGGTGCGAGGTGCTCTTGGTGTTTCAGCTGCATTTTAAAAGTGATCCATTGGCTGTGAGGCACTTTGGGACGTCCTGAGGGTGTGAAAGGTGTTATATAGATCCAGGTTCTCTCTTTCCAGCATTTCTTTTTTAAGTGCTTATCAAAATGGACAATCCTGGGGAATGGAATGTTCTTTGTAGCTTTTATTGCACCTAGTATTGTAGTGGCAGCTACTCTAAAGTCAGTTAACATCATGGTTTAGATGCTGAACAGAGCTACTTATAAACTGCCACGACAATGTAGTTTTATCCCAATCTCAGAAATACACCAGTGTGAGGTTTCCATTTCCCACATTTTATAACATGAGATACTTCATAACTATAATAAACATTCAAATTTCACACTGTAGCACGATACCGCCTGCTGATTTTAAGGCAGTAATCAAATCTCAGGGTTCGAATAACATTCATAAATTGGTTGAGCTTTCTACTCCCTGACGTAACCTGCATCTGGTGATTAGGTAAGTGTCTTGTAATGGCTCACGTGGATCAATTATTCTCCGCGCAATTTCACTTAGAGGCATCTGCTACTCTCGCTGAGTCTCAGGACATGTCTAGTCGGTGGGTAAGTACGGCAACAGGTTTCCCAGTGCCTCCCCTTTGCAGGGACAGAAGCTGAAGATAGAGCGAAAGGGTGTTGACGATGGAAATATCCGATTCCGGTGATTCGCTGAGGACGTTTGAAAGTTCACACGTGAACCCGCTCACGCACACCCCCAATTGACCTAACGTTCTGTTGTGCTTCGCGAAATTTCTCTTTCAACAAAAAAAAAGCCGGCAGTTCAATCACATGGAAATAATCTGGAAGAAATGAGTTAATCGTACGGCTAGGTACTTTGTACATAGTAAAGTTTTAATGGAAATTTAATGTGGTGCTGCGTCAATGATACATGGTAGATGATCCCAAATTGTTTCAAGATGTCAAACAGGCAACGATTTCCCAATATTTAAAGACAATTTCTCTACATTTTATATATTTGGGGTATTTTAAAGGCTGTGAGACCAGAAAGAACATGGGTCCCTCTTTAAATTTTGTTTTGTGTGGCATGGATTACAATGGAGGTTGATGCTGTGCAACTTAAACAGATTCCACAACCTATAAATTTAAATGTCCCCTAAAGCTACAGAAGAATGATATCATTTAGACTGCATTCTTATTTGATTGTACTGTTTTGTTGATTTTATCTTTAATTTTTTTGTGTGTGTGTGTGTGCAATTTTCAAGGGCAAAAATGGGTTTATATTTACAACTGTAAAGCCAATTGGGATTAAACACAGATCCTTTGTCAACAGAAAGATTCATACAGCATGTGAGTATTCGAAAAGAGGATTCCGATTCGATGCACGTCGTGATAAACCAGTCTGTGGTTAGGGTTGAGCACTAGCTGCATGCCGACTAAACAACTATACTTTTTCCATCTGAATTTCTATTTTTCCCATTCAAGTGATTTGCCGTGTCCGCCGCTGCTGGGAAAATGGGGGAGGGGAGGGGGGAATAGTCCTCCTGAAGCCCCTGATTTGTTGCAGCGCGACATGGCTTGAAGCTCTGCACTCGCCACGTGTGCCATGATTTGATAGCCAAATGCATCGCGATTAGAGTTAGAAGTCCCAGGGATAGTGAAAATGTCATTTCCAAACAGATCTGAATGATAATGGATCACTTGCCGTATATATGAGTGATGAAATTATAGAAAGATTGAAAGAACATAAGAAATAGGAGCAAGAGTAGGCCATTTGGCACCTCGAGCCTGCTCCGCCATTCAATAAAATCATGGCTGATCTTCTACCTCAACTCCACTTTCCTGCACTATCCCCATATCCCTTGATTCCCTTAATATCCAAAAATCTATCGATCTCTGTCTTGAATATACTCAATGACTGAGCCTCCACAGCCCTCTGGGGTAGAGAATGCCAAAGATTCACCACCCTCTGAGTGAAGAAGTTTCTCCTCATCTCAGTCCTAAATGGCCGACCCCTTATCCTGAGACTGTGACCCCCAGCCAGGGGAAACATCCTCCCTGCATCTACCCTGTCAAGCCCTGTATGAAAGACTTGCATTCATATAGTGCCTTTCACGACATCAGGATATCCCAAAGCGCTTAACAGACAATGAAGCGCTTTTGAAGTGTAGTCACTGTTGTAATATAGGAAACACGACAGCCACTATACACACAGCAAGGTCCCACAAACAGCAATGTGATAATGGTCAGATAATCAGGTTTTAGGTGTTGGTAGGCTTGAGACCTCCCAATTCTGTCTGCTTCTGTTGATATTTTGGGGGGAGGTGGAAAAAATGATTTTTAAACAATACTATGCCTTTATCAAAAAATGAGAAGTGAAGTTAATCAAGGTTTTACAGAAGACACCTCTGTTAACAGGACAGTGCGTTCGGCACAGGCTGTAGTGGTTATACCAGAATTTGAGAGGTCAGGAAAATCCCATAAGTTTCATAAAATTACCAATGGGAAAGTTTGGAATTAAACATTCCAGCCTCAGATTCAAACTGTTCCAGGAGGTGGTGAGCAGAGGAGGCTGAGCCCAACCTGTACACCCTGACATGAATCAGTCATTCATGAAAGAAAGACTTATGAAATAATACTGAGCAGCCTATGGGTGGCGCTGTCCAGGGAGAGTATAAATACTCAGGCATGGGCCCAGCTTGCGCAGGACATTCTTAACAGGAACTAGTGAAGGACACAACTAGACCTCCATGTTGTAAAACAGTTTATTAAAGCTTTAACGCTTAGTCCACGTGCCTAGTAGTTTTCTTACGTCACACCCTTTCCCCACTGAAGGAGGACGTGATGGGCAGGGGTGAGTCACGGACATGGCGAGTGGCAATGCTGGAGGAGACGTAACGCAGGGTTTCCTCGCACCTTATCCTCTTCTTCCTTTCTTACTTCTATCCCACCCTACACACACTGCATGACAAAATGCAGCTACTTTCGACAGCCACTTATCTCTCTTCACATTAAAAGCTAACGCTTGTCCCTCTCTTTCAGTTCAGGTGCTGAAAATGTCGCGGCCCCCGTCCCACTTCAGGAAGAGGAGGGCAGCCTTCCTGAAGGTGCAATCATATTGTGGATTTTTATCTTTTATGGAAAGCATGCTGCTTGCTTCATGTTTAGTGAATCATTGGAAGAATTAGTCAAGGTGTATGTTAACTTCTATGTTCATCCCCAGTTTCAGCCACATTAGCATCCTGGAGTGTTCTCACCTCTTCTCGGACTGCTCTTTTGCTAGCATAGTACTGACAGAATCTCTTACTGTTATTTTTAGCATCTGCAGTTATGTTCATTTCCACATTCTTCATTATCCTTCTGACCACTCTTATAACATGTTTCTGAACATTTTTATAGTCATCCCAATATTTCCTGTCACTTTTCTCTCTGTTGGACTTGCAGAATTCAGTATTCTTCCTTATTTCACTTCTTTGGATTGTTTCGTTGTGCTTATTTTTTCTATGATTGATCCTAGGATTGTATTTGTCCTCCATAGTTATCTTTGTGCCTTTAAGGAAATTCCCTTTTCCCTCAGTGTTGTTAAACAAGCCCCACACCCCCCACCCCCACCTCCACCTCCGCACCCCCCGACCCCCCTCCATTATCAATTTGCTTAAGCTCTTAATTTACTCTCTTGAAATTGACCTTTGTCAAGGTGCTATAGAAATGCAAGTCTTTCTTTCTTTGCTGGTTTCTGTAACACACCGGATCATGAAGCAGTCATGATCCATGTTTACTAACACAGGCTGAGCTACTTTCGCGTTTCTCATGGTTGGTTGAAATTCCCTATTAGAGTAGCCTTTCACGTAACCCTATTGTCTCTTCAGACAGTGTTAGTTTTGCCCCTTTAGTGTTAAAAACTTCCAAACAGAACAGCTTAGCTTCTTTAACCTTCGAGGTACCTCTGATTTATAGAGCTACATCACTTCCTTTCACTGAACACACTATATACCTTTGTTGGTTACATTGATGCCACCTTCTGGGTCAGCCAAGTTTCTGATATTTCTACTACATTGTAGTTCACTACTGCCACAACAGCCTCAAGGTCAGGCAACTCACTCCTAAGCCTGTGCTCGCCAGACCATGATATTCCTATCCATTTAAATTAAGGGGAAGGGGGAGGAATGGTGGACTAGCGAACACACAAGTAGTGGCCGCTGTGTTCATATCTATCTGTTGCCTAGCGTCCACTTTTTAATCAGTCTTGTTTGGGATCCAATACTCTCTCTGCCCTCTTCCACCCAACCCCCACCCTAAAATTACTTATGTGATTCTAAATAGTTGGCTCACTGTTTCTTTCAAGTCTTATGTCCTGTTTAGATGTGACATTATATTCATACCAGACTTACAGCCACTTAACTTAAATCCTTAATTTTCTTGGTGAACTCTTCTTCTTCACCAAACCAGACAGAGGATCACCAACATAAGGAGGTAAGAGTCATGGCTCACCTCTGCGTCAGAAGGTTGTGGGTTCAAGTCCCACTCCAGAGACTCGACCACAAAAGTTTAGGCTGATACTCCAGTGCAGTACTGAGGGAGGGCTGCACTATCAGACGAGATGTTAAACTGAGGCCCTGTTTCTTCTTGCAGGTGGATGTAAAAGATCCCATGGCACTATTTTGAAGAAGAGCAGGGGAGTTTTCCCTGGTGTCCTGGCCAATATTTATCCCTCAACCAACATCACTAAAAACAGATTATCTGGTCATTATCAAATTGCTGTTTGTGGGAGCTTGCTGTGTGCAAATTGGCTGCCACATTACAACTTCAAAAGTATTTCATTGGCTGTAAAGCGCTTTGGGGCGTCCTGAGGTCATGAAAGGCGCTATATAAATGCAAGTCTTTCTTTTAAGTGCTGAAAGAAATAAAGAGAGTAGGAATATTGGATGGATCTCAAGGGAGAAAAAAGTAACAGAAAAGATAAGAAAACCAGAGAAGCTACTCAGGATATTACAAACACAGGAAGTATAGTTCCCTCTCATTGTTCCAAATTGATTCTCACAAATGCGTCTTTCAAAGTAGCTGTATTATTTCTGCCTCGTAGTCCTAGAATCAGTCACACTTCCTGCCCGTTCAGTCACCCATCTAGTCTTTCCACAATGCATACTCTTCCTACCCCTTCAGTCACCCGTCTAGTCTTTCCACAATGTGCGCCACTCTAACACACCAGCTTATAGGCATTGGCCCTGAAAATCTGCAGCTAATTGGCGGGCGTCTGCTGGAATGGCCAAAACGAGGCCAGGACTGCACTTTGCCAGGCCTCGGCATTTCACCCAAGTTTTTGGGATGGACTTGTGGTAGCAGAGCTTCCGCCTGCCCCTTGCAAGGGCATCATTATGATAAGAACGTGCAGGGCTGGGGGCAGGCTCTTCAAACATTGGCTTTCCCATGCCCCCAGCCTTCAGTGGGACCTGGTGCACTGACTGACCCACCAACGATTGTAGGGACCACTTGGGTATCCAGGCTGGCATCATCGAAGATTGGGCACTGAATCTTTTCAAATTTTTAAAACAGCCTCCTTCTCGAGGGTGCTGCGAGCAGCAGCTAACCTTTGTTTCTGGGAGGGGATCCAACATCCCTGCCCTGCCCGGGCACTTATACCAAATATTCCAACCCTGCTGCAATGGTGGGTACCCCAGATGCAGCCATGGAGGCATGGATGGCCACCATTGGTGGGGAAATGAAGTTGACCCTACGAACTTTAATAAGAGCAGCGACACAGGTCCATGGTGGGCACATCTTGACACTTATGCTGACATGTGCTGTCCCATGGATTTTGGGGCCATTATCTTTAATACATGCATGGCTATCCACCTTTTCAGAGCAAAGAATTCCCAACTACAACTATAATCTCCCTGTCCCTTGCAGTCTGTGTCTTTGTCCCAACTATCTTCTCTGGCTCTTTGACTACCTCTTCCTCTACGATCTTGTTTCTTTCCGCATCATGGGCTAATTTGTGGTGTCTATTCATTATTGTAATATCATGTGTAGCTTCCCTGGTTTTCTACCTTTTTTGTTACTTTTTGATAGAGAGAAAGTATTTCTTCTGGTGGGGGAGGTCCAGAACAAGGGGGCATAACCTTACAGTAGAGCTAGGCCAGAAAGTACTGTCAGAAAGCACTTCTTCACACGAAGTGTTGTGGATATCTGGAACTCTCTTCCCAAAAAGACTCTTGATCAATTGAAAATTTCAAAACTGAGATTGATAGATATTTGTTAGACAAGGGTATTAAGGGTTATGGAACCAAGGCAGGTAAATGGAATTAAGATACAGTTCTGCCATGATCTAACTGAATGAAGGAACAGGCTTGAGGGGCTGAATGGCCTACTCCTGTTCCTATGGCCGGAATTTTCCGGGGTGCCAGCAGGCAGGATCGGTGGTGGGTCAGGTGGGAAACTGTGTTTTTTTGACAACGGGCCGGGAAGCCGCTGTCAACCCACTGCAATGTGCCTTTCCCAATGTCAGGTCTGTCAGCGCTGAGCAGACCCGACAGGCAGTGGCAGGCAACCCAATTAAACTAATTATATTGTACATACCAGACTCTTAACAGGCTTTTTTACCTTACATTTTAACTTTAACTTCATGGCCATGGGAACCATGCTGTTCAGTGGACCACATCTATCAACCTGAGGCAGGAGTTCAGTGGCCATTACTCCAGCTGATTACTTGACAAATACAAATGTACAGTGAAAGCTCCCACCTGACAGATCATCACTTTCCTCAGCCACAAGCTGTTCCTCACTGCATTTCCACAACAGAGTCAGCATTCTGCAAGTCTTCACACAAGTCTCCATCCAGTCTTACCTCATTACCTCACTCACCATTGACAGATTGCTTCTGTCACCTGTAGTTCACCTGCTATCTATTCCATCAGCATGGGTGCCGTTTATACTCTCTCACCTTGGTCCTCAGAATATGACCACGATCAGCCCCAACACCAGCAGCACCAGGCACACCAGCAGCACCAACAACAATGCCAATCTTCTCTGCAATCATTTGATGCTGCACAGGACACAGAGCATCAGCACCTGAGCACATTGCTGCCCGGGAGGCCAGGGATGGCCTCATCATGGCCAGATTTACTTCACTTTATGCTGTACACCCTGAATGTGCCAGGTTGGCACCACCCCACACCAACACCATAAAGCATCCCTACAATGCCCAAGCCATTCCTTTACACTCATGACCATTGCGGGGGGGGGTATCATTATGTCTCACCATTCACTGCAACTCACAAAGCCACTTCCAAAGGTGCACACAAATCTGTCCAAGAAAGCAAAGTGCTGAAAATACAGATTTTAATGTTTGACAGCACATTAACAGAAATTTTACATGAACATTGGATAAAACACCCAAGTGCCTACCCTTGTGTGCTGTTAGTTGGTATGATTGCACTAGGATGAGGGCGAGCGTGAGGGGTGGCTAGTAAGATGGGGAAGTGATAATGTAGATAGAGAGGGGGATGGGTGGAGGTGCAAGGTAAGTTGGTGTGAGTAAGGATGTGCAGGAGTAGGGTAGGGAAGGCAGAGTGTTGGGGATGTGATGAGTGGCACATGAGGATGAAGGCGAGTATGGTTTTGTACTAATGTTTCGTGATCTAATGAGATTATTGAAACATTTGCCCCACTGCACCCAGGTCCTCCTGACCACATCCCTGCTTGTGCCCTCCTGTGCAAAGTGCAACCAGGCTGTTTTGGCCTCCTAGGGAAGTGTCTTCCACCCATCGGAAGGGAAGAGAACCTCCCTGCGTGCTGTAACTCCCTCCATACGCATATGAAGGGAGTCATGGGAGAACCTGGGTGCAGCCGTGCACCTCTGTGCAGTGCTTGTCAGTGTTTGCAGCACTTCACTACTGTAGAACACTGACAGCACAAATGTTAAAAGAAAGTTGGCCATGATCCCTTTAAGGAAACCGACTGATGACACGTCATGAATGACGTCAGCAGACCCGCTTCCTCTAATGGGCCCAGGAAATGTGCTGGGTGGGCTTAACAAGCCCTATCAACGTAAATTCACTTTCGACAGCGGGATAGAGCCAGCAGCGGGGCCGCGACCCGCCACCAACATAGCCCGTCAAGGACCCGCCGAGGTGAGCAAAATCCCGGCCTTTGTGTCAGACGAGAACAAACTTCAGTATTTGAAAAGCATTTATAAATGTTCACTGTCTCATTAATTGCTGCTTAAACGTTACTGCCCAGATTTTACAAAGGTAGCGTTACTAGCGACAAAGGTGTTTACAAACAGACAATTCCCATCTAAGCTATGAAAATTGAAAAAAAAAATCAAGTGAAAATTCTTGCATGGTAAATGCGAAATGTTTGTAGATAACCCGGTGCAACATTACCTTATTGTATTAGTTTTAATACATTCTATTCAAGTTAAAATAAGCTAGAGGAGGTACAATCGGATCTGTCAGAGGACGCCTCCGCTGAAAGGTCACTTGGAGTTGTTGTCATGGATTTGTTCTTGGAATTTCGAATCATTCATGTATAATTGTATAAACAAACCATATTATTAAAACAGCAATACCATGGTACCTCACAAGCAAAGGAAGCATTTGGAGAGGACTCTTACTGTTTGCCAAACTTTGTGAAAGCCATATTTAATAAGCTGGAGTTCACGCAGGACTGAAAATGTGTTTTCTTTCAATGATGTCGTGGAGTGCAGAGTTCCCTTAAACCTAAGATGATAGGCGTACTTCTAGTCCATACATGTTATAATGATGGGGCGTACAGCTTATGTGTTAGGGAGGCAACAGTTTCAAATTAGTCAATTTTGGCATCCTTATAGCCATCCTAAATTTAATTCAAGTGCTCGGTATATAAATTTGCTGAACCATTTGGTAAGCTGCCTTCTTTTTCCATTGTTCTAATTTTCTTTACTTTTTCCTGAATTTGGTGAGGTTAAGTGTTATGTTTTTGGGTTTACGGTTATACATTTACAGTAGAATGTCTATTATTTAACTCCCCAAGTGGACAAAGTAAGGAAAATAATTGCAACTCTGAGAACGAAACAAATGCTTTTAAATATAACACAGTGGGCTTCCGCTGCTATGCTGGACAAGTCGATATTGGCAGAATTGGCGAATAAATAAGCCGGTGAGGCCCACCAGCAAGTTCCCACCCCGACCTGAATTTCTGCGGCCTCCCGCCCCGCCTCAGCTGGAAAGGCTGATGACCAGCCTTTAATTGCTCATTGAATGCAAATGATGATGGTGAGGCCAGGGGTGATGGTAGTCCCTGGAGCAGCAGCAGCAGCAACTCCTTATTTAATTGGTCAGAGGGAGAGGGCCTACCAATTGCCATCTCTCACTCCACCGTGGGCCCAGTCGCTCACCTGTTGAAGGCCTCGACTGGACAGAATTTGATTCTTCTTGAGGGCGACTCTTCTGCCCCTTTAATGTTGGCTACCACCCCTTCAGGTGCAGCAGGCGACTTCCTCTTGGTGCTGGGCAGCTCGTCAGGAGTCTTCTTCTCTTAGGCAGTCCCTCGGAACCGAGGATGGCTCACTTCCACATTAAAAATGAGTTCGCAGGTGACTGATGAGTCCAATGCGGGACCTACAGTCTCTGCCACAGGTGGGGCAGATGGTGGTTGAAGGGGCGGGTGGGTGGGGTGCTTGGGTTGACGAGCGCTCCTTGCACTGCCTGCACTTGGCTTCTGCTTGCTCCCGGCGAAGAGTCTCGAGGTGTTCGGCGCCTTCCCGGATGCTTCTCCTCCACTTTGTGCAGTCTTGGGCCAGGGATTCCCAGGTGTCGGTGGGGATGTTACACTTTTTCAAGGAGGCTTTGAGGGTGTCCTTGAAGCATTTCCTCTGCCCACCTGGGGCTCTCTTGCCGTGCCGGAGCTCCGAGTAGAGCGCTTGTTTTGGGAGTCTCGTATCGGGCATGCGGACAATGTGACCCGTCCATCGGAGCTGATCGAGCGTGGTCAAAGCTTCGATGCTGGGGATGTTGGCCTGAGCGAGAACACTGACATTGGTGCGCCTATCCTGCCAATGGATTTGCAGGAGCTTGTGGAGGCAGCGTTGGTGGTACCTCTCCAGTGCTTTGAGGTACCTGCTGTACATGGTCCATGTCCCTGAGGCATACAGCAGGGCGGGTTATGCCCTGCATAACCAATCAGCCATGCCTCAGTTGGCAGCACCCTCGCCTCTGAATCAGAAGGCTTTGGGTTCAAGCCCCACTCCAGAGACTTGAGCACAAAGGCTTGGAATTTGCGTTAGGTTGCACTGTTGTTATTTTTTTCAGGACACTAATAGGCACATTTTAAAAGCTTTTGAAAATAATTTTTTTAAATTTACTAAGGAACTGACTATTGTACACCAATATAACTAGTAAATGGTTCTGTATAGTTTTTTAAAAAATCATTTCAGTTATGTAAAATCGGTTTATTTTTTGTGATAAACCCATTTTCAGTTGTATTATTCCAACTTTACCAAGTTACCACTCTTAAATATATCAAGGAATATTTTACAAACAATTTTTTTTTCTAAAGCACTGCCCGATTGCGCTGGTTCATGGCAGATTTTGTGTTCAGCAATATGCAAATGAGTTTGAGTGGAAACTTGAGGGAATAAACACTTCTCAGAACTAGCGCAATTTTTGATTCAATTTGCGCCCGGATCGCCGATGGCGCCCAAAGCGGAAACTCTACCCCAAATATTTAGGCTGACACTCCAGTGCAGTACTGAGGGAGTGCTGCACTGTCAGAGGTGCCGTCTTTCCAATGAGACTTTAAATCGAGGCCCCGTCTTCCCTCTCGGGTGGATTCGAAGAAGAGCAGGGGAGTTATCCCCGGTGCCCTGGCTAATATCGACTGCTCCAGCAACACCTAAAAACAGGTTAACTGGTGATTATCACATTGCTGTTTGTGGGACCTTGCTGTGTGCAAATTGGCTGCCGTGTTTCCTACATTACAACAGTGACTCCACTTCAAAAAGTACTTCATTGGCTGCAAAGCGCTTTGGGATGTCTTGAGGTTGTGAAAGGCGCTATATAAATGCAAGTCTTTCTTCTTTCTTCCTTAATCAACCTCAACCCAAAAAATGAGTTAGGGTCACAGCAGGCTCAGGGTGGTGGGAAGAGATCCTAGCCCCAGCCCTCGTCCAGTGCAAAGAAGGTCTTCGACCTGAAACGTTAACTCTGTTTCTCTCTCCACGAATGTTGCCTGGCCTGCTGAGTTTTTCCAGCGTTTTCTGTTGTTATGAAGAAAATCTAGGCCAACGTTACTTCTTGGATCTCGTATCACTGTGGGAGCCTTTAACAATCCAAACTGCTTCTTGGAAATTTCGCACCAATTCTTTTCTTACAGGAGTTACAAAGTAGCTGGCTCCTTCTTTAAAATATCTCCAAGTTTACTCTCAATTTAAATGGAACATCCTTTT
This sequence comes from Somniosus microcephalus, assembly GCF_052327205.1. Lineage (NCBI taxonomy): Eukaryota > Metazoa > Chordata > Chondrichthyes > Squaliformes > Somniosidae > Somniosus > Somniosus microcephalus. The sequence goes on from NC_141001.1 coordinate 102,703,783, forward strand.
TTAAAAAAATATTCTGGAATTTATACTTCTGGATTTTGAATAGCTGACCATTCACATTTAAAAAGGAACTGACAGTCATAGCTAAACTGAATTATCAGATATGAATGGAACCATTCACACAGAATTGTTTAAGTGTGAATTATTCCACTCTCTACCCTTTAAGCCATGGAACTTGAAAGATCGTGACAGGATAGGCTTAATACAGGCATCTAAACTTCCGCTTTATATTAATTGTTCATGTACTGTGATTAGATTCAAGGAATCAGGCACTGAATTAAAAGTAGACTAAAAAATACCATATGCAAGGGTCAAATGGCCATTCTTCACGTGTAAGACTAAACAAAAAGTGTCAGCGTGCTATTTGACCGTGGGGGTCAATCCCTGTCCTCAACCAATAAACAAATACACACACAATTAAATCAGGCGTTTCTGGAAAGCATTGAGAAGCTGGAACAAACCATTTTTTTTTGGTGCGCGGTCCCTTTAAAATTGCATGCACGGTATCTTTTCCAGCGGCAGCAGTTGGTGAGGGGACTGCGCGGGGCCTCCCGATTGGTGAGTGGCCGCGCACCTTAGGGGAGAACATTGGTGGGAACCTGTGTGAGATAAGATTAGTCTTGGCTGATTTTCCTCTCCCGACACCAGGGATCCTGAAGGCTGCTGCTGCACCGGGGGAAATCTGCTAAACAGGGCAGGAATCACGAATGGGTCTATCTGGTCTGTCATTGTTAAACTGGGCACTACCTCTATATTTTTTATTAATTCACAGGATGTGGGCGTCGCTGGCATGGCCAGCATTTACTGCCCATCCCTAATTGCCCTTGAGAAGGTGGTGGTGAGCCGCCTTCTTGAACCACTGCAGTCCGTGTGGTGAAGGTACTCCCACGGTGCTGTTAGGGAGGGAGTTCCAGGATTTTGACCCAGCGACGATGAAGAAATGGCGATATATTTCCAAGTCAGGATGGTGTGTGACTTGGAGGGTAACCTGCAGGTGATGGTGTTCCCTATGCGCCTGCTGCCCTTGTCCTTCTTGGTGGTAAAGGTCGCGGGTTTGGGAGGTGCTGTCAAAGAAGCCTTGGCGAGTTGCTGCAGTGCATCTTGTAGATGGTACACACTGCAGCCACGGTACGCCGGTGGTGGAGGAAGTGATTGTTTAAGGTGGTACCCATCAAGTGGGCTGCTTTGTCATGGATGGTGTCGAGCTTCTTGAGTGTTGTTGAAGCTGCACTCATCCAGGTAAGTGGAGAGTATTCCATCACACTCCTGACTTGTGCCTTGTAGATGGTGGAAAGGCTTTGGGCAGTCAGCAGGTGAGACACTCGCCACAGAATACCCAGCCTCTGACCTGCTCTTGTACCCACAGTATTTATGTGGCTGGTCCAGTTAAGTGTCTGGTCAATGGTGGCCCCCAGGATGTTGATGGTGGGGGATTCGGCAATGGTAATGCCATTGAATGTCAAGGGGTGGTGGTTAGACTCTCTCTGGTTGGATACAGTCATTGCCTGAACTGAACACTGTGCAATCAGCAGTGAACATCCCCAAATCTGACCTTATGATTGAGGGTAGGTCATTGATGAAGCAGCTGAAGATGGTTGGGCCTAGGACACTGCCCTGAGGAACTCCTGCAGCAATGTCCTGGGGCTGTAATGATTGGCCTCCAACAGCCACAACCATCTTTCTTTGTACGAGGTATGACTCCAGTCAGTGGAGAGTTTTCCCCCTGATTATTTGATGCCAGACTCGGTCAAATGCTGCCTCGATGTCAAGGGCAGTCACTCTCACCTCACCTCTGGAATTCAGCTCTTTTGTCCATGTTTGGACCAAGGCTGTAATGAGTTCTGGAGCTGAGTGATCCTATTGGAACCCACACTGAGCATCGGTGTGCAGGTTATTGGTGAGTAAGTGGCGGTTGATAGCACTGTCGGCGACACCTTCCATCACTTTGCTGATGATTGAGAGTAGACTGATGGGGCAGTAATTGGCTGGATTGGATTTGTCCTGCTTTTTGTGGAGAGGACATGCTTGGGCAGTTCTCCACATTGTCAGGAAGATGCCAGTGTTGTAGTTGTACTGGAACAGCTTGGCTAGAGGCTTGGCTATTTCTGGAGCACAAGTCTTCAGCATAACAGCCGGGATGTTGTCAGGGCCCATAGCCTTTGCTGTATCCAGTGAGCTCAGCCGTTTCTTGAATTGGCTGAAGACTGGCGTCTGTGGTGGTGGGAACCTCAGGAGGTGACCGAAATGGATCATCCATTCGGCACTTCTGACTGAAGATGGTTGCAAACGCTTCAGCCTTGTCTTTTGCACTCACGTGCTGGGCTCCTCCATCATTGAGGATGCAGATGTTCATGAAGCCTCCTCCTCCCGTTAGTTGTTTAATTGTCCACCACCATTCATGACTGGATGTGGCAGGACTGCAGAGCTTTGATCTGATCCGTTGGTTGTGGGATCGCTTAGCTCTGCCTATAGCATGCTACTTCCGCTGTTTGGCATGCATGTAATCCTGTGTTGCAGCATCCCCAGGATGGCACCTTAGGTACACCTGGTGCTGCTCCTGGCAGCTCTTCCACACTCTTCATTGAACCAGGGTTGGTCCCCTGGTTTGATGGTAATGGTAGAGTGAGGGATATGCCGGGCCATGAGGTTACAGATTGTGGTGGAATACAATTCTGCTGCTGCTGATGGCCCACAGCGCCTCATGGATGCCTAGTTTTAAGCTGCTAGATCTGTTCTGAATCTAACCCATTTAACACGGTGGTAGTGCCACACAACACGATGGAGGGTCCCCTCAGTGTGAAGATGGGATTTAATCTCCACAATGACTGTGCGGTGGTCACTGCTACCAATACTATCATGGACAGATGCACCTGCGACAGGTAGATTGGTGAGGACAAGGTCTAGTAGGTTTTTCCCTCGTGTTGGTTCTCTCACCACCTGTCGCAGGCCCAGTCTGGCAGCTATGCCCTTCAGGCTCGGCCAGTTCGGTCAGTAGTGGTGCTACCGAGCCACTCTTGGTGATGGACATTGAAGTCCCCCACCCAGAGTACATTCTGTGCCTTTGCTACACTCAGTGCATGTTTCAAGTGGTGTCCAACATGGAGGAGTACTGATTCATCAGCTGAGGGAGGGCGGTAGGTGGTAATCAGCAGGAGATTTCCTTGCCCATGCTTGACCTGAAGCCATGAGATGTCATGGGGTCCAGAGTCAATGTTGAGAACTCCCAGGGCCACTCCTTCCTGAATGTATACCGCTGTGCCACCACCCCTGGTGGGTCTGACAAGACTGACAAGACTATTGAGGGAGTCCAGGTTTTTCCTAATAGCACAAAAGTTATCTAACAAAATTAACTTGTAAATAGAAAGGTGGTGGATTTCCGCAGGGGTTCTCCCTCTTGGCCACCATAACTTCACTGGAAGTGAGGCAGAGACGCCGAAGAACCAGCCAAAACACCGTTTATACTGTTTTTCTGACATTTCCCATGCCCCCCCTGCCAGCGTTATGCTAAAGGAGTCAGAGAACCCCTATGGAAATTCACCCACAAAGTGTTAGCCTTGGTTCAGTGGTAGCGCTCCTGCCTCTGACTCAGAAAGTTGCACTTCTTTGAGATTTGCGCCCCAAATCGAGGCTGACACTTTAGAGCAGTGCTGAGGGAGTCTTCTTCTTCTTCCTCTTAGGCAGTCCCTCGGAACCGAGGATGACTTGCTTCCACATTAAAAATGAGTTCTCAGGTGACTGATGAGTCCAATGCGGGACCTACAGTCTCTGTCACAGGTGCGGCAGACGGTGGTTGAAGGGGCGGGTGGGTGGGGTGCTTGGGTTGACATGCGCTCCTTGCGCTGCCTGCGCTTGGCTTCTGCTTGCTCCCGGCGAAGAGACTCGAGGTGTTCGGTGCCTTCCCGGATGCTTCTCCTCCACTTTGTGCAGTCTTGGGCCAGGGATTCCCAGGTGTCGGTGGGGATGTTGCACTTTTTCAAGGAGGCTTTGAGGGTGTCCTTGAAGCGTTTCCTCTGCCCACCTGGGGCTCTCTTGCCGTGTCGGAGCTCCAAGTAGAGCGCTAGTTTTGGGAGTCTCACATCGGGCATGCAGACAATGTGACCTGTCCATCGGAGCTGATCGAGCATGGTCAAAGCTTCGATGCTGGGGATGTTGGCCTGAGCGAGAACAATGATGTTGGTGTGCCTATCCTGCCAATGGATTTGCAGGATCTTGCGGAGGCAGTGTTGGTGGTACCTCTCCAGTGCTTTGAGGTGCCTGCTGTACATGGTCCATGTCTCTGAGGCATACAGGAGGGCGGGTATTACTACTGCTCTGTAGACCATGAGCTTGGTGCCAGGTTTGTGGTCCTGGTCTTCAAACACTCTCTTCCTCAGGCGACCGAAGGCTGCACTGGCACACTGAAGGTGGTGTTGGACATCGTCATCGACGTCTGCCCTTGTTGACAGTAGGCTCCCAAGGTATGGAAAGTGGTCCACGTTGTCCAAGGCCTTGTCGTGGATTTTGATAATTGGGGGGCAGTACTGTGTGGTGGGGCAGGTTGGTAGAGGACCTTTGTCTTATGGATGTTTAGTGTAATGCCCTTGCTCTCGTACGCTTCGGTGAAGGTGTTAACGATGGTCTGGAGTTCGACCTCCGAGTGTGCGCAGACGCAAGTGTCATCTGCATACTGTAATTCGACGACAGAGGGTGGGACGACCTTGGATCTGGATTGGAGGCGACGGTTGAACAGTTTCCCGTTTGTTCTGTAAATTAGCTCCACGCCAACGGTGAGCTTACTGAGGGTGAGATGGAGCATTGCAGCAAGGAAGATCGAGAAGAGCATTGGTACAGCCTTGCTTGACCCCGGTCCATACGTGAATTGGGTCTGTGGTGGAACCGTTGGTCAGGATCACGGCTTGCATGTCGTCGTGAAGCAGGCGGAGGATGGTGACAAACTTTTGAGAGCAGCCGAATTTGAGGAGGACACTCCATAATCCCTTACAGTTGACAGTGTTGAAGGCCTTTGTGAGGTCAAAGAAGGCCATGTACAGCAGTTGGTGCTGTTACCTGCATTTCTCTTGTAGTTGGTGCACAGTGAAGATCATGTCCATTGTGCCCCTTAGTGGGCGGAATCCGCACTGCGACTCTGGGAGGAGCTCCTCTGCCACTAGGAGAAGGCGATTGAGGAGGATTCTTGCAATGACTTTCCCTGTGGCAGACAGCAGTGAAACTCCTCTGTAATTGCCGCAATCGGACTTGTCACTTTTCTTGAAGATGGTCACAATTACGGTGTCTCTGAGATCCCTTGGCATGCTCTCCTCCTTCCAGGTAAGAGAAATGAGTTCATGACTTCACGCCAGTAGTGCTTCTCCGCCATGCTTTAGTGCCTCAGCAAGGATTCCATCTGCTCCTGAGGCCTTGCTGTTCTTCAGTTGAGGGTATGCTGCATTGCTAGAGATGCCGTCTTTCAGATGAGACTTAGGCTCTGTCTTCCTTCTCAGGTGGTTTCACGGCTAACACCATCACGCTTATACCTTACCCAAGTAGCGTTCTTTATGTGTAACCCTATGTGGTGAATGTTACCAGGTGGCGAGCATCGCTGCCATCCTGCCCTCTCGCAATGCCCACACTCACACTCATCGAGGATAGAGCGGGGGAATGGGACTGACTGGATTGCTCTACAGGGAGCTGGCACAGACTCGATGGGCTGAATGGCCTCCTTCTGTGCCGTTATGACTCTATGGGGGAAAAATTCAGTTGGTTGCGCCTCCCGTTAGCGCCTTAAGAGGGCGCTAATGGGACGCAAACCAACGAGCGCCCGGGCGCGGCACTGCCCACGCCTCCCGCAAAATTCAGCGGGTGGTTAGTGGTGGCGCTAACCGGTAGCGCCCTGCGGCGCTGCGCCGCTGGCGATGACATCATTGGCGTGCGCAGCGCCCCACTCATGCCCCGGCCACGATCTTCGGGAGCGCCCCTTGACTTACCGCCAGACGCTATGTCTGACGGGGTCAGGGGGGCATACCTGCAGCCGGGGAGGCGCAATTTAAAGGCGAGGTGTGGGGCGGCCATTTTTGTTGCTGGCTGCCTGCCAGCATCTGCCTGCGCTCCCGTCCCAGACGTCCTGAAACATTCCCCCCCGCGGAGTGCTGGCTGCGCTCCAAGAGCCCAGCACTTCTCTTGAGTGCCGGGCTCTTTTGCCTGCACTCCCGATCCCCGGGGGCCCAGCTGGGCCCCAGGTCGCGCTGCACAAGGCCCCTCCCCTTTAAGAAGGGGAGGAAGGCCTGCAAAACCGCAGCGCGACGTGCCGCAGCGGCACATAACACCGCAATATTGACTCACAGCGCCCCAAGAGGGATGCAGGGCGCTTCCAGTAGCGCCCCGCTTCCCTCTTGGGACGCAACCACTCAATTTCCGGCGCGGGGATGCTAATTTTTCCGGGGCGCTACTTTTAGCGCCCCGGCAACTCAATTTTTAGTCCTATGACTTTTCAGCTCTCGTTACTGGATAAGAATCGGGACTGAGAAAGGGAAAGAAAGCATTTCTTTCGCGCCCTTCAGGACTTTACTGCCAATGAGGTACATTTTTTGAAATGTAGTCACTGTTGTAATATAGAAAACACGGCAGCCAAGCACAGACTGAGAATAAAACATGGAAGTTTCTGATCTGTGTGGCTCAGTCAATGACAACCTGCATTTCTATAGTGTCTTTAACATCGTAAAACATCCCAAGGCACTTCACAGAAAAATATAGAAAGACGTGCATTTCTCTAGCGCCTTTCACGACCACCGGACGTCCCAAAGCGCTTTACAGCCAATTAATTATTTTTGAAGTGGAGTCAACTGTTGTAATATAGGAAACGCGGCAGCCAATTTGCGCACAGCAAGCTACCACAACCAGCGATGTGATAATGACCAGATCATCTGCTTTAGTGATGTGGGTTGAAGGATAAATATTAGCCAGGCCACTGGGGATAACTCCCCTGCTCTTCTTCGAAATAGTGCCATGGGATCTTTTATGTCCACCTGAGAGGGCAGATAGGGCCTCAGTTTAGCATCACATCTGAAAGTTGGCACCTCTGACAGTGCAGCACTCCCTCAGCACTGCACTGGAGTGTCAGCCTAGATTTATGTGCTCAAGTCCCTGGAGTGGGATTTGAACCCACAAACTTTTGAATCAGAGGTGCCACGGCTGACACCGGGAGAACCCTGGCTGATATTTTTTTTAATCCTCTTCCTAGGTCAGAGCTGCAGAAGCCAATTGTAGCATCCCCAGCCTCCATCTGAAATCAGCAAATTCAGAAACGGTTGGGTGGCGGACTTTAGGCCTCCCTTGTTTTGCATGGCTCGGTTCCACACTTACCAGCCAAGCCCATGGGGGGACGAGACCTTAGAATAAAGATTTCTAACATCCCTGCTAGCAACAACGCTCACATTCAAAATATAAAATAATGGTTTCCCTAAACTGGGAATTGCAATAAATTTTGGATCGCGGCACAAAAGAGTCACAGTTGCCAGGAGCGCTCATTGATTGTGAAATTTAGGTTTCCTGCAAAAACTGACTTTCCTACATTAATTCCATTAAAGGAAGGCCTGATTGCATTTGATTGCAGTCAAATGGTTAAACCATGCTATACACCATGAAAGGATGATGGGAATGGGATGAGAGCCAACTGAATGAATGATCACCCACCCTTCCCCCACACTTGTGTAAGAATCAATAGGCTACTTGTTATGTTCTGGGTGCTGGGACAGATTCCTTCATTCACAGTCTGCAACAGGTGTATGTATTTCCTGGGATCTGCATTAACGTTCTAGATAATACAATGAACAGTAGTTAGCAGGAAGTCACAAACATTAAATAATTCAAAATCCAGCGCTTCCACATTCTGAATGCATGAATGTCTTGTGGTTGTAAAATGGCATCCATTTACCAATATAGATACTTCTTAACAATGCAAAGCAGGCTGCTTTCTAAACTTCATTTGGATTGGCTCATTTAACGCAATGGGTAGGGGTAGAGGAACCTCACAGTAAAAATAGTATCAAGATGTTTTACACTATAAACATTAAATACTCTTAACAACATTTACTTCTAACGTAGAACTGTTCAAAGCTCCTCAGATGGTTCGGCGAGTTTATTCAGCCAATAGCTGAACTATCTGGGGTGGGGGGCTGTTCCGGCTCACTCCCTGGCCTGTACTTAATTAGCTGATCACAGCTTGGGCATCATTCCGAACATGATCATTGGCCTCAGTACCACTGGGTAACGAAGGGGAAATTGCCAGGGTTCCTACTCCTGTTCCTTATCCAGCAACTCCTGCTGGGAAGACATCTGCGTGGAAGCCAGGACGCTTCCCGGTGAAATAGACTGCAGACACTCTTCGCTAAAGCTCACTCTTAAACAATGGGACTTCGGCGGGGTATGGGAGGCTGTGGAACCGTATTCAAGAATGGAGGCAACATCTTCCGGAGAGGAGAAAACAATATAGAGAATGTATAATTTAGTGGGGAAGAAGAAGAGCTATAATTACAATTCAGATCATAGAATCACAGAAATGTGTGGCACAGAAGGAGGCCATTCGGCCCATCGTGTCTGTGCCGGCCGAAAAAGAGCTACCCAGCCTCATCCCACTTTCCAGCTCTTGGTCTTGTAGGTTACAGCCCTTCAAGTGCATATCCAAGTACTTTTTAAATGTGATGAGGGTTTCTGTCTCTACTGCCATTTCAGGCTGTGAGTTCCAGACCCCCACCACCATCTGGTGAAAAAGGTTCTCCTCAAATCCCCTCTAATCCTTCTACCAATTACTTTCAATCTACTCCCCCTGGTTATTGACCTCTCGGCTAAGGGAAATAGGTCCTTCCTATCCACTCTATCCAGGCCCCTCATAATTTTATACACCTCAATCAAGTCTCCCCTCAGCCTCCTCTGCCCCAAAGAAAACAACCCCAGCCTATCCAATCTTTCCTCATGGCTAATATTCTCCAGTCCTGGCAACATCCTCATAAATCTCCTCTGTAACCTCTCTAGTGCAATCTCATCCTTCCTGTAATGTGGTGACCAGAACTGTACGCCACCACAAAGACTGCCCGCTTCCACATCTGTAACATCACCCATCTCCACCCCTGCCTTAACACATCTGCTGCCAAAAGCATCATCCATGTCATTGCTATCTACAGACTCGACTATTCCAATGCTATTCTGGCTGGCCTGCCATCCTCCACCCTCAATAAACCATAGCTCATTCAAAACACTGCTGCCTGTATCCTAACACACACTAAGGCCCGTTCACCCATCGCCCCTGTGCTCGCCGACCAGCATTGGCTCCCAGTCCCCCAATGCCTCCAGTTTAAAATTCCCATTCTCGTGCTCAAATGCACTCCTGGCCTCGCCCTTCTCTATCTCTGTAACCTCCTCCAGCATTGCATAACTCCATCCCTTAGCCACAGACTTGGTGCCTGCCTCCATATTTGTTGTTATCGAGTTGTTATGATCTGAAATGCATTACCTGAAAAGTTGGTGGAAGCAGATTCAACAGCAACTTTCAAAAGGGAATTGGGTATTTACTTGAAAAGGAGAAATGTACCAGGTTATAGGCAAAGAGTGGGGGAGTGGGACTAATTGGATAAATAAAGCCGTCACAGATAAGATGGGCCGAATGGCCTCCTTCTGTGCTATATGATTCGATGATATTTATTGTGGCAGTTGCTGGGCTTTGACAGATATTTCTGTCAGCCAAACCGACTACGTTAAAAATATTAGCAGCCTTGGTAAAAGCTACCAAAATATTTATCTCCATATGTGGCCGCTTACTTTTAAAATGTCCCTTTAAGGGTTGATTACAGCAGTTTCCTGCTCACCTCTGGTGAGTTGTCAGTGTGGGCTGGATGCTCACCTACTCTCTGCAAATAAAGCAAATTCCATAGATTCCAGAACGGTTCCCGCAGATTGGAAGGTAGCAAATGTAACCCCACTACAGGAAACTCTCGTTTAAATGGCACCTAAATATCCGGAATTCTCTATTAACCGGCAAAATTCATACTCCGAAAACAACACCTCAATAACCAGCAATGTTGCCAAGTCCGAGTCCGAGTCTCCCGCGGTGGCCGAGTTAGTCAGTGGGGGTAGTTCTCCAAACTGCCACTACTTGGCTTCTTGGCGCTGTCGGAAGTCCGAACACCTCAATAACAGGAGTCTGACTCTCCCGCGCTGCCGGTAGTCTCTTCCGATCCGCCATTTTTCTGTTTACTGTATAAGTTTTGTTTTACTGTTAAGTAATTAAAAAGTTATGGATTACCCTCAACTGGCAGTACTGTACTTAATCAAGCATCTTCCACCATCCATTTAACACAACATTCTGTAGGTGAGTACCCAATTACTGTATACTGCACATTTCTTGATTTTTTTATTTTTGTTTGTTAAAAATAGCCTCGGTAGATAACCCTCTCTGTCATCCGGAATTTTTAATCAACCGGCACCATCCTGGTCCCGTCGGTGCCGGATACCAAAGAGTTTCCTGTATTTAAGAAAGGAGGGAGAGAGAAAACGGGGGACTACAGACCAGTTAGCCTGACATCAGTAGTAGGGAAAATGCTAGAATCTATTATTAAGGACGTGGTAACAGGGCACTTAGAAAATAACAATAGGATTGGGCAGAGTCAACACGGATTTATGAAAGGGAAATCGTGTTTGACGAATCTGTAGAGTTTTTTGAGGTTGTAACTAGCAGATTAGATAAGGGGGAACCAGTGGATGTGGTATATTTGGATTTTCAGAAGGCATTCGATAAGGTGCCACACAAGAGGTTATTAAACAAAATTAGGGCTCATGGGATTGGGGGTAATATACTAGCATAGATTGAGGATTGGTTAACGGACAGAAAACAAAGAGTAGGAATAAACAGGTCATTTTCGGGTTGGCAGGCTGTAACTAGTGGGGTACCACAAGGATCAGTGCTTGGGTCTCAGCTATTCACAATCTATATCAATGATTTGGATGAGGGGACCAAATGTAATATATCCAAGTTTGCTGATGATACAAAGCTGGGTGGGAATGTAAGTTGTGAGGAGGATGCAAAGAGGCTTCAAGGGGACATAGACAGGCTAAGTGATGGGCAAGAACATGGCAAGTGGAATATAATGTGGAGAAATGTGAAGATATCCACTTTGGTAGGAAAAATAGAAAAGCAGAGTATTTTTTAAATGGTGAGTGATTGGGAAATATTGGTGTTCAGAGGGACCTGGGTGTCCTTGTACACGAATCACTGAAAGTTAACATGCAGGTACAGCAAGCAATTAGGAAAGCAAATGGTATGTTGGCCTTTATTACAAGAGGATTTGAGCATAAGAGTAAAGACATCTTACTACAATTATATAGAGCCTTGGTGAGACCACACCTGGAGTATTGTATACAGTTTTGGTCTCCTTACCTAAGGAAGGATATACTTGCCATAGAGGGAGTGCAACGAAGGTTCACCAGACTGGTTCCTGGGATGGGGGGGTTGTCCTATGAGGAGAGATTGAGTAGACTAGGCCTATATTCTCTGGAGTTTAGAAGAATGAGAGGTAATCTCATTGAAACTTACAAAATTCTTACAGGGCTTGACAGGTTAGATGTAGGGAGGATGTTTCCCCTGGCTGGGGAGTCTAGAACCAGGGGTCACAGTCTCAGAATAAGGGGTAGGCCATTTAAGACTGAGATGAGGAGAAATTTCTTCACTCAGAGGGTGGTGAATCTTTGGAATTCTCTACTCCAGAGGGCTGTGGAGGCTCTGTCGTTGAGTATATTCAAGAGAGAGATTGATAGATTTTTGGATATTAAGGGAATGAAGGGATATGGGGATAGTGCAGGAAAGTGAAGTTGAGGTAGAAGATCAGCCATGATCTTATTGAATGGCGGAGCAGGCTCGAGGGGCCAAATGGCCCACTCCAGCTCCTATTTCTTATGTTCTTATGCAAGATTAGGCAGAATCTGAGGATCTGTGGATTAACAGTCAGGTGTGTGTCCTGACTAATGCTCATTCTGGGGCCTGATCTGAAAATCCACCCCACCACAGAAACCCTATTTTCAGGAACAAAAAGCTTGTCTTCACTGGTAACCACTGGACACCCATTAATTACATTTGTTTGCCCAACAGCAGTTTTTTGCCATCTGGGTCACATGCAGGGGTGGACTGGCTCCCCTGACAGGATGCTTGATTCTTCGGGGTTCTCACGGGAAAAAGGAGGCTCTGATAAAACAGTGCTCTGGGACCATTGCCGGAGGTACTCAGGAAATCTCCCAAGTCCCAAATGGCCAGTCTGGCCCTGATCATATTCATAGGAACATAGGAACAGGAATAGGCCATTCAGCCCCTTGAGCCTGTTCCACCATTCAATGAGATCATGGCTGATCTGCGATCTAACTCCATATACCCGCCTTTGGCCCATATCCCTTAATACCTTTGGTTAACAAGAAACTATCAATCTCAGATTTAAAATTAACAATTGATCTAGCACCTAGCCGCTTGAGGAAGAGGAACTTCTACCACTTTTTGTGTGTGGAAGTGTTTCCTAATTTCACTCCTGAAAGGCCTGGCTCTAATTTTTAGACTGTGCCCGCTAGTCCTAGAATCCCCAACCAGCAGAAATAGTTTTTTTCACAGAAACCCCACAGTGCAGATAGAGGCCATTTCGGCCCATCGAGCCTGCACCGACACATATCCCACCCTATCCCCGTAACCCCACGTATTTAATCCCCCTAGCACTAAGGGTCAATTTTATCATAGCCAATCAACCTAACCCGCACATCTTTGGACTGTGGGAGGAAACCGGAGCACCCGGAGGAAACCCACGCAAACACGGGGAGAATGTGCAAACTCCACACAGACAGTCACCCGAGGCCGGATTCGAACCCGGGTCCCTGGCGCTGTGAGGCAACAGTGCTAACCACTATGCCACCGTGCTGCCCCACGGTGGCATAGAGTTTCTCTCTATCTATTCTATCTGTCCCCCTTAATATCTTGAAAACTTCGATCAGAGCACCCCCTAACCTTCTAAATTCTAGGGAATACAATCCTACTTTGTGTAATCTCTCCTCGTAACTTAACCCTTGAAGTCCGGGTATCATTCTGGTAAACCTAGCTCAGTGCTCCTAATGACACTTGTAAAACCATGAATGCTCTCCACATGAATATTATTGCAGAATGGTGCTTACTGCGTAGAGACCTGTAGGGGATGAAATCGGTTGTCGACAAAAGCGTTAAAACGGCCACTAGCAAGTCGTCTCAATGGAAAAGAAAATCGGGCGTGGTGCAAAGCGGGCTGCCCATTCGCTATCGCCTCTCTCGTGCTTTCATCAAAGACCGATTTCACCCCCATAGTTTCTCGTACTCTGACCGCGGAAGCCACGCCCATTTCCACATGGGTGGATGAAGCAAACGTTTCAGTGCACATTCAGCCTGTGGAGATTAGCATCTCGCGCATTAACCGCAATGTGGCAGGAGAGGTTGGCCAAATGTTTCAAATGGAGTTTCCTACCTTGCATTTAAGTAGTCTGGACTACTGAGTCACTGTGAATCTTGTCTTCTGCTACTTGTAGCATGTCTTTACTGCTGTGTGCTTTTTATCACTGACAGCTTATGACAATGATTGTAGCTGTTTCTCTCTGTCAGCAGTATTGCATTTTTTATGTTCTGATTAAAGAAACAGAAAGGTGGATTACAAAAATCACTGATTCAGTGCTGTAGTGCATGCAATCTTCAAACAAATCTGTTCTGCACACAGCACTTCTGGTCGTCGATCTCAGTTCACTTTCCAATTATTCTTTTCTTTCTCGTTTTCAAATGTACATCACAAATTGTGGCTCTACATTTCTTGGGGGGGGGGCAGGAGGTGGGGTCTCCTCTGACGCGACTTCGGAGGAAGATTGACTGAGCACAGACCCCCACCCCCCGCCTCCTGCTGCCACCCCCGCCACACCCCGGTACGCACCATCAATGAGCGTTTTTGCCCATTCATGCCGAAAATAACCATTGATGGCCTGTCCCTGGGTGTTCTGCCTGTCTCCCACTGAGGTTATGGCAGGAAAGCGGGAGAACTCTGAGGCACATCAGGGCCTGTACCTCAAAGTCTTGTCCATAACAACAACAATACCAACAACCTGCATTTATATAGCACCATTAACATAGTAAAACGTTCCAAGAGGCTTCACAGGAGCGTAAATCAAACAAAATTTGATACCAAGTCACATAAGGAGATACTAGGACGGATGACCAAAAGCTTGGTCAAAGAGGTAGGCTTTAAGGAGCATCTTAAAGGAGAAGAGAGCGGCGGAGAGACAGAGAAGTTTAGGGAGGGAATTCCAGAGCTTAACTGAAGGCATGGCTTCAATGGTGAAAGGAGCAATGAAAATCGGGGAGGTGCAAGAGGAGGAGCGCAGAGATCTCGGAGGGTTGTAGGGCTAAAGGAGGTTACAGAGAAAGCGAGCAGCGAAGCCATGGAGGGAGTTAGGTCACAGATCAACCATGATCTCACTGAATGGCGGAACAGGCTCGAGGGGCCTAATGGTCTTCTCCTGTTTTTATGTTCCTATGATTTGAAAACAAAGCGGAGAATTTTAAAATCTTAAGATCTTGGGTTGTCCATGAAGTATAATCCACAAGAACATAAGGTATGCCGGCTCAGGCATGATGGCCTCCTTCTGTGCTGTGTGATTCTATGATATGGAGCTTAGTGCAAACCTTACAATACTTGCTTGTTTTAAGTTAAGTGTTAAGGGCTGCATTTTTATATGTTCATGAACCTACCTTATTAGTTTGATTACTAGTATACCTGGTATCAAATGGAATAAGTTAAGAATGTGCGACAATCCAAAGCTCTTGGTGACCTAAAGATCTGTTACACCTCCCAGTTTTGGCACTTGGCTGATTCTTCATCTGCACAAGTTTTCCTGAGGTTGGAAATCCTGTTAGCAATCTAAGTGCCCACAAAGCTGCCAGGAGACAGGAACAGAACAAAACTTTGCAGGGCTCAGGAGTACTTGAGTCCTGGCTCTAAAATTATGGGTAAAAAGGGGTCATTTCATAGGATTACATTAGATATACGGCACAGAAACAGGCCATTCGGCCCAACCAGTCCATGCCGGCGTTTATGCTCCACTCGAGCCTCCTCCCATCTTTCCTCATCTAAATCTATCAGCGTAACCCTCTATTCCCTTCTCCCTCATGTGCTTGTCTAGCCTCCCCTTAAATGCATCTATACTATTCGCTTCAACAACTCCCTGTGGTAGCGAGTTCCACATTCTCACCACTCTTTGGGTAAAGAAGTTCCTTCTGAATTCCCTGTTGGATTTCTCGGTGACTATCTTATATTGATGGCCTCTAGTTTTGCTCTTCCCCACAAGTGGAAACCTTCTCTCTGTATCCACTCTATCAAAACCGTTCATAATTTTAAAGACCTCAATTAGGTCACCCCTCAGCCTTCTCTTCTCAAGAGAAAAGACACCCAGCCTGTTCATCCTTTCCTGATATGTATACCCTCGCATTTCTGGTATCAACCTTGTAAATCTTCTTTGCACCCTCTCCAGTGCCTCCATATCCTTTTTATAATATGGTGCCCAGAACTGTACGCAGTACTCCAAGTGTGGTCGAACCAAGGTTCGATACAAGTTTAGTGTAACTTCTCGGCTTTTCAATTCAATCCCTCTAGAAATAAACCCTAGTGCTTGGTTTACTTTTTTATGGCCTTGTTAACCTGTGTCGCTACTTTTAGTGATTTGTGTATTTGTACTCCAAGATCCCTTTGCTCCTCTACCCCACTTAGCTTCGTACTTTCCAGTTAAACCTATCCTGGAAGACTTATATATAAACTACACTGATTTTTTTTTGAAAGCTGTAACCTTTCACTTCTCATGAGTTCACATTAATTTCAATTGGAATTGGATGACTGGCTTAACCTCATTTAATTTTGGTTGAAGTTAACAATTCATGTTGGGTAGATTTTTTCTGACAGCTGTAAGTCAGCCAAACCAAGAAATCCATTCTTGTGACTCAAGATGGTGGTGAGATTGAAATAGAAGCATTACAATGCAGGAAACCTATTGAAGAGAATGTGGAATGTCGGTGGAGAATTTACCACCATTTGGAGAGTGATTGCCCAAAAATAAAATAGCATGTGCATGCATGAGGCAGGACTTCCTCGCTCCACCTCCAACCAATATGCTAAAGGCCCAATAAGCCCTTTACTGCTACAGCGAAATATATTGGCGGCAACAGGCATTCAACAAAAATCAAAAGAAAAGCAACAAACAAATGAAAAATGTTGACAGAGTGGATACAGAGAGATTGTTTCCACTTGTGGGGAAGAGCATAACTAGAGGCCATCAATATAAGATAGTCACCGAGAAATCCAATAGGGAATTCAGAAGGAACTTCTTTACCCAAAGAGTGGTGAGAATGTGGAACTCGCTACCACAGGGAGTGGTTGAAGCGAATAGTATAGATGCATTTAAGGGGAGGCTAGACAAGCACATGAGGGAGAAGGGAATAGAGAGTTACGCTGATAGATTTAGATGAGGAAAGACGGGAGGAGGCTCGAGTGGAGCATAAACGCCGGCATGGACTGGTTGGGCCGAATGGCCTGTTTCTGTGCCGTATATCTAATGTAATCCTATGAAATGACCCCTTTTTACCCATAATTTTAGAACCAGGACTCAAGTACTCCTGAGCCCTGCAAAATTTTGTTCTGTTCCTGTCTCCTGGCAGCTTTGTGGACACTTAGAATGCTAACAGGATTTCCAACCTGAGGAAAACGTGTGCAGATGAAGAATCAGCCAAGTGCCAAAACTGGGAGGTGTAACAGATCTTTAGGTCACCAAGAGCTTTGGATTGCCGCACATTCTTAACTTATTCCATTTGATACCAGGTATACTAGTAATCAAAATAATAAGGTAGGTTCATGAACATATAAAAATGCAGCCGATTGGCCAACACTTAAAACAAGCAAGTATTGTAAGGTTTGCACTAAGCTCCATATCATAGAATCATACAGCACAGAAGGAGGCCATCATGCCTGTGCCGGCTCTTTGAAAGAGCTATCAAAATAGCCCCACTAACTATACCAATGTCAGCCCTTATTTATTTGCTGTCCAACATCAAGGATCCCATCCGAGTACTTTACTCCATTCATGTTCTGACCTATTTCAGTCATCTGCTGTCTTTGCTATCATTTATTACATAGCTTAATAATTAACATCCAAATGGAACAAGGTGCCCATTTGTAGGAAAATTACATCAAGAGGTAAAGCTGTCAAGAGAACCCTGCGGGATAGCAGGGCCTGTATCTCAAAATCTTCTCCGCACCTTACATAGCTTCTCTATGAGCTATAAATACACGAGCTGACATTACCTTGTTTCACCAGAAACTGAGTCAACTTCCCTGCTATTGAAATGGTGGATGATACTTTCTCTCCTGTCCCATGTTTTCTCCCATTCTCCTGAAGGCAATAGGGGAGATGTTCCTGGGTCTGCATTGAGCCCACTGGACCACCTGGGTGCACTGGATAACCTGGACACACTGGACCACTTGGGTCCACTGGATAACCTGGACACACTGGACCACCTGGGTGCACTGGATAACCTGGACACACTGGACCACCTAGGTGCACTGGATAATCTGGACACACTGGACCACCTGGGACCACTGGATAACCTGGACACACTGGACCACTTGGGAGCACTGGATAACCTGGACACACTGGACCACTTGGGCCCACTGGATAACCTGGACACACTGGACCACCTGGGTGCACTGGATAACCTGGACACACTGGGCCACTTGGGTGCACTGGATAACCTGGACACACTGGACCACCTCAGTGCACTGGATAACCTGGACACACTGGACCACTTGGGTGCACTGGATAACTTGGACACACTGGACCACCTGGGTGCACTGGATAACCTGGACACACTGGACCACCTAGGTGCACTGGATAACCTGAACACACTGGACCACCTGGGTGCACTGGACCACCTGGGTGCACTGGACCACCTGGGTGCACTGGATAACCTGGACGCACTGGACCACTTAGGTGCACTGGATAACCCAGACACACTGAACCACCTGGGTGCACTGGACCACCTGGGTGCACTGGATAACCTGGACACACTGGACCCCCTGGGCCCACTGGATAACCTGGACACACTGGACCACTTGGGTGCACTGGATAACCTGGACACACTGGACCACCTGGGCCAATTGAACCACCTGGACACACTGGACCCACAGGACCTGCTGGACATAGTAAATACCAGAAAATTGATTGGGTCGGAGTGCCCGCCTGTAATGGAACCCGCCCACATTTCCCCCAGTAATTTAAATGGGCCTTCATTCATTTAAATAGAAGTACATCGGGAAGTTACCTTTACAACCGTGTGCTGAAACCTGCCTGATTTTCCAGTATCGATCCACACAGTCGATCTAATGCACCTGGGTGCAAATCCAGGAACTTCTCCCCTCAGGATTCAAGCTGGGCACAGTTCCACTGGCAGTCCCGTGGAGCGTTCTGAAAAGTGAGTGCTGACAAGCTAGTCAACCACAGAGGGTGTCGCACAGCTAAATCTGATTCTGTCCTCACACACATTCCAATAGGGAAGAGAAGATGTCTCACTGAACGGAAATCAGGAGCGGAAACACTGGTTGGTTTCTTTTCTCATCTTTAGCCCAGGGTACTGAGGCCAGTTATAGTGACCCACTCCTACATCTAATTAGTGTAGACTAGAAATCTGAGATATATGGCTCAGTACTGCACATTTACTCATTGAAACATAAGGTGAGCCGGCAGATAATAATATATATATAAACCCAGACACTGCATGCTGCTATCACTGCTTGTATCTTTAATGTTAACCGACTATTAACAAAAGAAAAAAATACTTGCATTTATATAGCGCCTTTCACAACATCCCAGGGCACTTTACAGCCAATGAAATACTTTTGAAGTGTAGTCACTGTTGTAATGTAGAAAGCATGGCAGCCAATTTGCATACAGCAAGCTCCCACAAACAGCAGTGTGCTCATGACCAGATATTCTGTTTTTATGATGTTGATTGAGGGACAAACATTGGCCAGGACACCGGGAATAACTCCCCTGCTCTTCTTCAAAATAGTGTCATAGAGTCTTTTACGTCCACCTGAGAGAGCAGACAGGGCTTTGGTTTAATGTTTCATCTGAAAGACGGCACCTACTGACAGTGCAGCACTCCCTCAGTACTGCATTGGAGTGTCAGCCTGGATTTTTATCCTCAAGGCCCTGGAGTGGAACTTGAACCCACAACCTTTGGACTCAGATGTGAGAGTGCTACACGCTGAGCCACAGCTGACACGTTAATGCAATTGATTCCTCTTTTCCACAAGATTATATTTCCTCCATAACAGTAGTCAATTTATTCGAGATGATTTTACATTTGTCAGTGAAGTGTATGCTTAACAACATTCCTAGTTTACTTTGAACTGCAATGTAGAAGGGTTACTGCTTCATTATATTATTTCATTTTCCTGTACTTAATACCATCAGTATTCAACCAACCATATAACAGACATAATGTAGAATGTGGCTGTATGGAAGTTGGTCTGAAAACACAGCAAATGTGTAATCTGACCAAAAGGTTATTCCCTTAACAGAGGTGAATAAATTAAATGGTTCAGAGTTAAAAGTGGCATTGATTGCCTGAGCATGCTCAGAAAATGAAATAGACTGTATTTAGCAAAACTACTGATAAGCATGATGATCCTTTATTACCGGTCCAAAAAAAAACAAAGTACATTCAGTGCAAGGGGGAAAAGCTAAGAATGATGTCTTGTCTGGCTGGAGAGTCTGGACCTAGGGGGCATAGTCTCAGGATAAGGGGTCGGCCATTTAAGACTGAGATGAGGAGGAATTTCTTCACTCAGAGGGTTGTGAATCTTTGGGATTCTCTGCCCCAAAGGGCTGTGGATGCAGAGTCTTTGAGTATATTCAAGGCTGAGATAGTTAGACTTTTGGACTCTAGGGGAATCGAGGGATATGGAGATCAGGTGGGAAAGTGGAGTTTAGGTCGAAGATCAGCCATGATCTTATTGAATGGCAGAGCAGGCTCGAGGGGCCATGTGGCCTACTCCTGCTCCTATTTCTTATGTTCTTATATCAATCCTGAGAGCTTTGGAAGGTCTGAGTTACACGCCACAGAGAACTGTATTTGTATAAAATACGTATCCATCTTTGAATTTCATCCAATTCTACTGGAGTGCATTTATATCATATTTCAAACTGATATTGCTGTCCATTTGATAGATTTGATTGAGTTTGAGACAGAGACACAGGGGGAGATTTCTGCTCATCTGACAGGAAAGAATGAAAGGAAAAAGAACTTGCACTTATATAGCGCCTTTGCCGAATTCAGGATGTCCCAAAGCACTTTACAGCCAATGAAGTACTTTTGAAGTGTAGTCACTGTTGTAATGTGGGAGCAGCAGAAAGGTCAAAAATGTTATTTAAAACAAAAAAATTTGACTTGAAATAAAAATTGTCTTCTCACTCTTTCCTGATTAGGTAATGCTACATTTCCGAACAGAGAAGTCACTAATATTCCTAAGAGATAAAAGTGTAATCTTCCAGGGAAAAGCAATTCAGAAAGAAAGGCAAGAAATGCCCTTAATCTGCAGAAGTGTGGACCTAATAAGCAAACCTATCCTCACCAAAGGAAATATTAAGATTTTTTTTTTTTTAATGGTTTGCAAACCCTTTCAGCCTTAATAATTGAGTGATAAATTGCCCTTGACAGTGGAACTCCAGAGCAGGGACTCTTATAAAAGTGTAATTCTTGGTACATCATTGACCTCTTACCACTGATCCGCTGATTAAGGCGTGAAAATCTCAGAATGACAAATGCCTGTGTGTGTGTCTTCCCATTCTATAGGGATGTGTGTGTGAAAGTATAAAAAGGTAGCTTCACAGCCACCATTAGCCTGTGCAGTGTGGCGACCCCAATGCAAGCACTCCTAAAACTATAGGGTCCCCTGAAGCTCAGCATGACTCAAAGACTTTTTGATCTGTATTGATATTTTTCCTTGTTTTCTGCTTTGGAGCAAGGGTTGATTTTTTAAATAATGGCCCAGAAATTCGGGTCGGGGGCTTCCCGCGGGTGCAAGCCCCCGGCCTGCACTTACCTAGCGCGCCGGCCGTTGAGGCCTGGGCCTGCGTGCATTTCCGGTCTGTGGCCCGCTCCAGCTCCCGGCGCGCTGTGCTTGCGTGATCCAGTGGCGTAGTTAGTGCGATGCGTCGGCTGGGATCACGTGAGCACTGGGCAACCAATCGGAGGAGGGGAAAGTCCATTCATGAGTTTGAAATAAGTCCTGTCAAACTCATGAAAACTCTGGGCGCCCAAAACAGTACTTAACCTTAAAATAAATTTGAAAAAAAATCACACTATTTAAATCAACTATAAATAACATTAAATAACTATTTTAAACAATAATTTAAATTTTTGAAAAAAATAATTTTATAAAAAATTAGGGCTAAAAATACACTTACCTTACTGTAAACTATTTAAAAATAATAACCCTGTGGAAAAAATGTTCTAATTTTAATTAATTGACCACTTATCTTTTAAAATGAAGTCCTTACGTCTGGTTTTTAAATGTGCAAAAAGTACAGGCCTTCATGCACGGGCAAACCTGTAGAAAAAGCGGAAGTTCAACGCGCACGCGCAGACTCCTGCGCGCACGCGTTCGACCTCTGAACCCCTTCGTTCAGAGGATCGGAAATGCCGGTTTCCCGCGCATGCGTAGTGCATGCAAGAAACCGGCACTTCCATCGGGTCCACGCGTGGGTACTCCATCCGTACTCACGCATTGGGACCCGAATTTCTGGGCCAATTATTTTCTTCCCCTCACCTCCTATCTCATGATTGTCACAAACGTGGACACATCTCCCCCGCCCCTGCCCCCCACCCACTTATCTAAACCGCTAGGGAAAGCATATGCATTCTCAACACCAGACCTTTTCAAACTTTTCTGCGTGGTTGACCCCCTGAAATATTGAAATGTTCCCAGAGAGAGTGGGGGGTGCCGGGGGGGGGCGGCGAAGCTGATTTTTGACTTCATGCGACAGTGTAAAACGGGTGGTAGCAAGTTGGCAGCCCGGATTACATCTCTCCCCATCGAAGCCAACGGAAATCAAAATGGGGAAGAGATGTAAAACGGGCTGCCGACTCGGTTTACACTATCGCATGAAGTCAAACATACCCCCCATTTCCTGAACAATAAAAATAATGGCATGCAGAGAATGCTTTTTTTATTAGTATACATACAGCAATGGGGTGTATGGGGTGAGCCCTAAAGGTAGCACTTCTGCCTGGCAAATAACCGCACCCAGAAGGGTGGTTTTTACTAGCAGTTGGTCCGGACCACTCTCCCGGCTCCTACGAGTGGCTCCAAGCGCCACACCCGGGACCTGGCCTCGGTTGGTACGATAAACCCAATGAGAGTAGCCAAGGCGTAATGGTCGAACACTTGGCCAATTCTACACCTCTTAAACCGAATACGGCCCCATCGACGCTGCTGACCTGGCAGACGGGAATTTAGTCGTAGTCGTATATACAGCAACAACAACAACATCAGCTTGCAGTTACATAGCAACCTTAAGGTAGTAAAATGTCCCAAACGTTATCAAATAAAATTTCACACTGAGCCACATAAGAACAGGTGACCAAAAGCTTGTTCAAAGCGGTAGGTTTTAAGGAAAGTCTTAAAGGAGGAGAAAGTGGTAGGGAGGTGGAGAGGTTTAGGGAGGGAATTCCAGAGCTTAGGGCCTAGGCAGCTGAAGGCACGGCCACCAATGGTGGAGCGATTAAAATAGACGATGTGTAACAGAAGTAACATGCTAGTAAGACAGCGACTACAAAAAAACACAGACGTCTCCCCCCACCCCACTCCACCCCACCGGGACCCCCTTGAGCACCTATGCTCAACACCACAAGGAATCGGATGCTGAACCTCTTCACCTGGGGTGAAGAAGCTGCCAATTCTGCCAGGGAAAGGAGCAGCATACTCCGCCGCCAACTCAGTGACAAGTAATAGTGCCACGGGTGAGCAGCATTTTTTTGTTATTTTTATATTAAAGACTGGCACTTATTTGTAAACGCTGTCGCTTCTGATACAATGAGCAAGAATTTTCTAGCAACCTTTTTATGACAGTGCAGGAACTTACAGCGAGGTAGAGAGGACGGCGGTGTCTATACACAGAGGGGCAGCTTGAGTCTCGGCCCATGCACCGCGCGGATTTGTTTTTTCAAGGAAGAAGTCAATCCAAATTGGAGGAAAATTTTGGGGCTTCACAAGTGAACTCAATGACATTTTTTTTTAAACTTGGAGATGCTGGAGATCCAAAATAAAAGCAGCAAATGCTAGAAATGCACAGCAGGTTAGTCACTTCTGAGGAAGGGTCTGCGACCAAATGGTCCACCAGCCTTTTCTCTTTACAAGTGCTGATCAACATGCTGTGTATTCGCAACAGTTTCTGTATTTGTTTCAACTCAAAATGAACCACTTGGTACTATTTTGTTCATTACGGCACTTGTCACCAGCGCACCTGTGTGCAAGACCCAGACTCAGTAAAAAGTACTTGAGAACTGGATGCTTCAGCACTGCGAAGATCCTTTCACTCCGAGTCAGGAGGTGTACACACTGATCCTGGTAAGTCATTTTGCATTTTTTTTAGTGTTTGAATAATCAACGCTTTATGAAAAACCACGAGACGAATAGTTCTCCTGTCAATTTTCTTCTCTTGACCATCTTTGCTGAAGGCATCGACTCCTTGCTAAGGTATAATTCCATAGGGCTTTGGGTAGCTTTCTTTGCCTCAACCCATTTATCATGAGGGAGCCTTGAAAGTTGTTGTTTACAGACTGCAATAGCAACTTGTATTTAAATAGAGCCTTCAACATAGTTCCAAGGCACTTCACAGGAGCGTTATCATTATTCACAGGAGAGTTAGTGTCAGCTGTGGCTCAGTGGGTAGCACTCTCGCCTCTAAGTCTACAACATTTGTGGGTTCAAGTCCCACTACAGGGACTTGAGCACACAAATCTAGGCTGACATTCCTGTACAGTACTGAGGGAGGTGCCGTCTTTCGGATGAGACGTTAAACCAAGGCCCCGTCTGCTCTCTCAGGTGTACGTAAAAGATCCCATGGCACTATTTCGAAGAAGAGCAGGGGAGTTATCCCTGGTGTCCTGGCCAATATTTATCCCTCAATCAACATCACAAAAACAGATTATCTGGTCATTATCACATTGCTGTTTGTGGGAGCTTGCTGTGCACAAATTGGCTGCCGCGTTTCCTACAGCACAACAGTGACTACACTTCAAAAGTACTTAATTGGCTGTAAAGTGCTTTGAGACATCCAGTGGTTGTGAAAGGCGGCAAGTCTTCCTTTCAAAAATTGACACTGAGCCAAAGAAGGATACCTGAGAACAGGTGACCAAATGCTTGGTCAAAGAGGTACTTTACTATTGGAAGCTTCACAGCCAAGCCTGATCCTGCCCTCGTTGTATGTCTACACATGTTCTTTGTTCTCAGTGAGCCCTGGCTCTTCACTTAAACTTAGCTCCCAAATTCCCAGACCTCTCTGCCGTCAAGACTACGCTTCTCCACTGGACTAGTGATCTAGTGACTAGTGGATCGCAAGTGGAGTTCGGGCCCAGGGATCACGAGAATATCAGTGCTAATTTGATCCTGTGAGAGACAACATCATCCATGTCCGAGGCCGGGACCCAGGAGCGAGGTCAAGGCCCAGGAGTGGCGCAGCATGGACCAGCAGCGGGGTCGGGGCCCAGGGAAGGTGCGGCACTGGCCAACAGCGAGGGCAGGAGGACCACAATGCATCCTACGAAACTCAGGCAGAGAGGACCTGCGGAAAGAAGGGAGGAGGACAGTAGGAGTATGTGTGTGTGTGTGTGCTAGGCCGATGTAGCAGAGCCTGGTCTCCAATCGTCTTGGATCCCCTTGCCATTGGACCAAGACCTTGCTCTGTCAAGCCCGTGTGGTAGCTGATGTGCAACGGCCACCCCACGTTAAAATAATTCACGCACAGGCATCTTCCACCCTTTAAAATGAAGTTCGGGACCTGGAATGTCAGGACCCTCATGGACAACCCCAACAGTGCCCCTTCAACCACCGTCATACCCACCTGTGACAGAGATTGTAGGTCCCACATTGGACTCATCAGTCACCTGAGAACTCATTTTTAATGTGGAAGCAAGTCATCCTCGGTTCCGAGGGACTGCCTAAGAAGAAGACACATGCATTTCCCTGCAGAAAGCAATGATCTAGAGCCGGAAACCTGGCTGTTTTTTCCCCTCTCGAACCCAGAGTACTAGAGGCAATTGTAGTGTCCCTACTGCTGACCCAGCTGAATAAACAAAGTCAGCACATTCCGAGGATCGAATCTGGGACCTTCCAGGTTGGTACAGCCCCGCTATTTACTGGATAAGCTCACTGTGAAATAGTTGACTTTAATACATTCCTGTTTGTGGTAGCAGCAGATTGCAAACATTGAGCCAAAAAACTGAACTTTTGGCTCAAAAAATGAAGCTCTGGATCAAATTCTGTAGAAATGGCAGAAAACACAAAATAATGAGCTTGTGCTTAAGAGCAATGGTGACGTGGGGTCAAGAGAGACCGTGCCCCAGATAAACCAACATGGGCCCAAAACGGGCAGTTTTAAGCAGTGTTTCACGTAACTGATGCTTGGTGTGGATTGAACCAAACCATACTGTGACAAACCTGCAAGACCTTTTTCATTGTTATCAAATTTACTGCGGAGAGCAAACGTTTTATGGATCAAAGCGATCTGGTTTAGTTTGTTTAACCCTTTGAGCGTCGCAGTTTACAAAATATGCCTAACCATTCTATCGCATAAAGCATAATACTGCCCATTCCAAATCGAGTAATGGATGGCGTGCATCTTAATGTTGTAACACACCAGCCAAATCCATTATTCTTATTGATAATGCACTAAGTCTTCCATGCTGCTATTCAGGCACCTCAGTTACTGCAATGTAGCCATCTATAGTGGGGCATGATCAATAGCATAGGTAGGACAATATTTATTGATTGAGGTAGCTGTTGGTATTTTAACATCTTCAGTATCTTATGTATTGTTTTTCTCTCTTCCCCCAGTTTTCTCACCCCCTCCTCGTCTATAGGAGTTCATTCTTTTAAGAGGAAGGGTTCACAGGTGTTAACTGCACTCTTACATCTCATCCAGGTGGCCATTCTTCATGTGTAAAAAGAAAAAAAGAAAGATTTGTATTTATATAGTGCCTTTCACAACATCAGGACCTCCCAAAGTGCTTTACAACCAACGAAGTACTTTTTGAAGTGTAGCCACTGTTGTAATGGAGGAATCACGGCAGCCAATTTGCGCCCAGCAATGAGACAATGACCAGATCACCTATTTCAGTGATGTTGGATGAGAGATAAATCGTGGCCGGGACACCGGGGAGAACTCCCCTGGTCTTCTTCGAAATAGTGCCACGGGATCCACCTGAGAGGGCAGACGGGGCCTCGGTTTCAAGTCTCATAGGAAAGACGGCACCTCTGACAGTGCGGCACTCCCTCAGTGCCGCACTGGGTGTGTCAGCCTAGATTATGTGCTCAAGTCTCTGGAGTGGGACTTGAACCCACAAGAGTGCTACCACTGAGCCACAGCTGATACTAACAAGGTGTGAACCTTGATAGTGAGTTTCAGAAGACGATTTGACCACCGTATAGCATTGTGGGGGTGGGGGAAGAGGCCAGAAAGGGGAGCGGCACAGCCAAGTGTGATTCTGTCGTCATCCGTCCACTTCTAGCAGAGGTCACTGAATAGCGATCAGGTGTGGGAACAGTGGCTGATTTTTCTCCCACTAATTTTTAGGTGTTGAGAGCCCATACGACCAACCTTGCTGAGACTAGTTAATTTAGCATGGATCAGGGCTCAATCCAAGCCTATTACAATACGTTATTAGTGCAATGTTACGGTTGCAGAGGAGATTTACCTATTCATTTTATTCTATGAATACTCTCCATATTCTGATGCAGAAACACTGCCACAGTCTTCAAAGGATCAAACATGCTGAACAATTGTAATATTTTGTGCTGCCAATTAATCTCACTCTGCAAGTTAAGGCAGCAGAAACATTTTACGCAGTTTAATTATTATTCTATTAATCTCATTTGAAGCCTGAAAAGGCCTGAGGCAAAAGATTATGTGGGCGACTTTGTGTCTGTCTGTATGTCACAAAAATATCCCAGATTGTGCTAAATGAAACATCGTGTAACTTCCTCCTGCATAGTGAGCCCACAATCAAACACAGACATCACTTCAAATTAGAAAGCAGATTATTGGCCCGTGTTCTCCTGCGTTCTGCCATTTTCCAAAATGGTACAATTTTTCCCACTTGGACTGAATCTCCAACACTATGTGCGCACGAGGCTTCAAAAAAGGGACGTCGGAACAATACTGTAACACTGGGCATGCGATGCGGTTTCCTGATCACATGGTGACCAGTTTCTTCTGAACTTGCTCAATGCTTACATAGCTGCCAGCTTTCTCTATAAGAAAAGCCTGGAGCTTCTACCCTTTTAACATTAGTGTCATCTAGAAAAAGGTCAATTAGAATGTTAATAATCCTTTGATCCTTCAGTCGTCCACAGCGTGTGATTTGGAAAGCCATTTTTCACCGATCTTACTGTAGATTTACAATTTGCACCACAATGTGAGGAACTAAAAGTTTGGCATTCGACCAATATACTCTGGCTGTCAGCTTTTCTATAAGAAAATCCTGGAGGTCCAATCTTCAGCGTTAAGTCTCGTCAAGAACAAGGTGAATTAACCCTGCGAGGACTGCAACCATCTCAAAAACCAGCCTGTTGCAATTGGAAGAATGATTAATTAGGCAACATTTTTTTAGTCTTGTGCATTTCTTCAATTCCTGTGTAACAATCACTGATTTTTGCAGCTGTTACATAAATGGTTTGATGGCATTTGTTGTTTTTGTCAAGTAATCATCATATCTGCCAACTGTTTAAATATGGAATGGCTGATCAGGAATGAAATACCATGATCAGTACAAATTGAACGTCTGTCCACAGAAACCTATGAGTTCCCCTGCCCCAGTTACCTCTTGAATGAGTTTTGCCTCCACTACCTTCCTGGGAAGACCATTCCAGGTATTCATTACTCTTTGTGCAATAGATGAGTGTGATTTAGAGTTGATTTGGGCAGGTTTGTACACAAGTAATGACATCAGCAATTAACATGTATATGCATCAGATGTGCAAGAGACCCCATAAGTTCTTTAAAACATTCCCCAACCATTTGGCTTTTTGCATAATGTCTATAGGCTTGTAGTGGTACTTGTCCTAGTTTCCTTTTTGCTTTTCTTCTCAATGACTTCCCATTTCTCGCACCCTTTCCTAAAGACACTGAACGTTCAAGGGCATGGTCCTCCCGAAGCTGAAAACCTCTGGTACCTCAACTAAGTGGCCATTTTTCATGTGTGTACCAATAGAGTATTGGCAGGCTATTCAACCCTGGAGGTGTCCCAGCCAAACCTGATTCTGTTCTCATCCAATGACCACACAACCTGAGTTTCCAGCACTGGATAGCAATCAATCATGTCTCTGAGTTAGAAGGTCATGGGTTCAAGCCTCAATCAATGACTTGAGCGCATAATCTAGACTGACTTTCCAGTGAAGCACTGAGGAAACGATTCACTGTTGGCAGCATTGTCTTTCATCTCTTAATCAACACCACCAAAAATGGATTAACTGGTCTTTATCTCATTTGGTGTGTGCCAATTGGTTGTTGCATTTGCCTACATAACAGCTCAGTAGCACCCTGGTTTGCAGATCTACCTATTAAGCCATCAGAGGAGCTTTCACACAATATACACTATGGGAATTTATACTAAACGTATGATATAAGAACATAAGAAATAGGAGCAGGAGTAGGCCATTCAGCCCCTCGAGCCTGCTCCGCCATTCAGTAAGAGCATGGCTGATCTCCGACTTCCACTGCACTTTCCCGTATCCCCATATCCCTTGATTCCCCTAGAGTCCAGCAATCTTTCTATCTCAGTCTTGAATATACTCAACGAGTGAGCAGTCACAGCCATCTGGGGTAGAGAATTCCAATTTTCACAACCCTGTGAGTGAAGAAATTCCTCCTCATCTCAGTCTTAAATGGCCAACCCCTTATCCTGAGACTACACCCCCTAGTTCTAACCTCCCCAGCCAGGAGAAACAACCTCTCAGCATCTATGCTGTGAAGCCCCTTCAGAATCTTATGTTTCAATGAGATCACCTCTCATTCTGCTAAACTCCAGAGAGTATAGGCCTAATCTACTCAATCTCTCCTCATAGGACAACCCTCTCATCCCAGAAATCAATCAATGGCAATGCTAAGAAACCATAAGGATGATCTCAGTTGTCTTTATGTGTACAGTTCCAAAATTGCTTATAAACTACTAAATATGTAAACAAACCCCCAATAATATAGAATAAAAGAGAGTGGAAAACACAGCGTTAGTGCTGTGCCCTGTATTCTGTACTTTGGTATGCCGCTCCATCATACATGGCTTCTAAACATATCATTGCCAGTCCTGTTAGTGAAACTCCAAATCAGAAAGTGCTGATCAGGTGGTTTTACTGGAGCGATAGCAAAATACTGCGGATGTTGGAAATCCGAAATAACAACAGAAAATGCTGGAAAAACTCAGCAGGTCAGGCAACATCCGTGGACAGAAATTTGAGTTGACGTTTCGGGTCGAACCCTTCTTCAAAACTGGAAAGAAAAGATGGATCGGAGGCAGGGCTGCGATCGGACAAAAGAATAAAAGAAACAAAAGAAGTAAAAAAGAGACAATGAAAGGTGTTAGAAGCTAGACGAGATGGTAATAGGCTGAGATTGGGTGTAAAGTGTACTGGCAGGGCAAGGGATAGCTGCAGGTGTGAGAGCGAAACAAAAGGAAAGGGGGGGGGGGAAAGGAGTGGAAAAATTACAAGAAAAAATGAAATAGGGGCCGAGGTTATGATCTGAAATTGTTGAACTCGATATTGAGTCCGGAAGGCTGCAGAGTGCCTAATCGGAAGATGAGGTGCTGTTCCTCGAGTTTACGTTGAGCTTCCGTGGAACAATACAAGAGGCCAAGGACGGTGAGGTCCGAGTGGGAATGGAGCGTTGAATTAAAATGACAGGCGACCGGAAGCTCAGGGTCACCCTTACGGACTGAACGGAGGTGTTCCGCAAAGCGGTCACCCAATCTGCGTTTGGTCTCCCCAATGTAGAGGAGACCGCATCGTGAGCAGCGAATACAGTATACTAGATTGCGAGAAGTACAAGTAAATCGCTGTTTCACCTGGAAGGGGTGTTTGGGGCCCTGGACAGTGGGAAGGGGGGAGGTATAGGGGCAGGTGTTACATCTCCTCCGCTTGCACGGGAAGGTGCCAGGCGAAGGGGAAGGGCTGTTTGGGGTGATAGAGGAGTGGACTAGGGTGTCTCGGAGGGAGCGGTCCCTACGGAATGCTGAAAGGGGAGGGGAGGGGAAGATACGTTTGGTGGTGGGATCACTTTGGAGGTAGCGGAAATGCCGGAGGATGATCCGTTGAATGTGGAGGCTGGTGGGGTGAAAGGTGAGGACAAGGGGAACCCTATCGTGGTTCCGGGAGGGAGGGGCAGGGGTGAGGGCAGAAGTGCGGGAGATAGAACTGACGCGGTCGAGGGCAGTGTCAATCACGGTAGAGGGGAATCCTCGGTTGCGGAAAAAGGAAGACATGTCTGAAGCACTGGTGTGGAAGTTGGCATCGTCGGAGCAGATACGGCGGAGACGGAGAAACTGGGAGAATGGAATAGAGTCCTTACAGGAAGCGGGGTGGGAGAAAGTGTAGTCCAGGTAGCTGTGGGAATCAGTGGGCTTGTAGTGAATATTGGTCGATAACCTATCCCCAGAGATGGAGACGGAGGAGTCGAGGAAGGGAAGGGAAGAGTCGGAGATGGACTGGAGCCCAAGGTCCTAAATGCTCATAGTGCCTCTGTGTTATAGGTGGCAGCCAAACACTATTGTAGAAGACTTGCAATCGCTTTTAAAACAATATTTTGCTTAAAACGTACTTCCTGTGCAATTGAATAATCTACATGTGATCTCACAAAGCATTATCGCTACAGCAACGATCTTGGTTGCTCCACACTGGTAGGGATGATTCACCATATCATTTCCAAACCTGAAC
The DNA here is from genome assembly GCF_052327205.1 of Somniosus microcephalus. Taxonomy (NCBI): domain Eukaryota; kingdom Metazoa; phylum Chordata; class Chondrichthyes; order Squaliformes; family Somniosidae; genus Somniosus; species Somniosus microcephalus. The sequence goes on from NC_141001.1 coordinate 102,735,045, forward strand.
TGATGCTAATTAGCTCAACTAAAGTTTATCTCAAATGACAGAACTTGGGTCCATTGGAACTTTGAGTGCCATTCTCCATGTTTCAGCCAATCAGTTTCCCTTTTACAACTTAAAAGGTCTCAGCCTTGGCTCACTGGTAGCACTCTCGCCTCTAAGTCAGTAACAACAACAACTTGCATTTATACAGCAACCTTTAACATAGTAAAGCATCCCAAGATCCGTCACAGGAGCGTTATCAAACAAAATTTGACACCGAGCCACATAAGGAGATATTAGGACAGGTGAACAAATGCTTGGTCAAAGTGGTCGGTTTTAACATAGGAACAGGAGTAGGCCATTCAACCCCTCGAGCCTGTTCCGCCATTCAATGAGATCATGGCTGATCTGCAGCCTAACTCCACATACCCACCTTTGGCCCATATCCCTTAAAACCTTTCGGTTAACAAAAAGCTATCAATCTCCGATTTAAAATTAACATTTGATCTAGCATCAATTGCCGTTTGCGGAAGAGAGTTCCAAACTTCTACCACCCTTTGTGTGTAGAAGTGTTTCCTAATTTCTCTCCTGAAAGGCCTGGCTCTAATTGCTGCCCCCTCATCTTAGAATCCCCAAAACAGCAGAAATAGTTTCTCTCTATCTACCCTATCTGTTCCCCTTAATATCTTGAAAACTTCGATCAAATCACCCCTTAACCTTCTAAATTCTAGGGAATACAACCCTAATTTGTGTAATCTCTCCTTGTAACTTAAGATTTGAAGTCCGGGTATCATTCTGGTAAACCTACGCTGCACTCCCTCCAAGGCCAATATATCCTTCCTAAGGTGTGGTGCCCAGAACAGCCCACAGTACTCCAGGTGTGGTCTAACCAGGGTTTTGTATAGCTGTCGCATAACTTCTACCCCCTTGAATTCTAGTCCTCTAGATATAAAGGCCAGCATTCCATTAGCCTTTTTGGTTATTTTCTGCACCTGTTCATGACATTTTAATGATCTATGTACCTGGACCCCCCAAGTCTCTTTGGACCTCCACTGTTTTTAGTTTTTCACCATTTAGAAAGTACCCTGTTTTATCCTTCTTAGGTCTAAAGTGGAGGAACTCACATTTGCTTACATTGAAATCCATTTGCCACAGTTTTGCCCATTCACTTAAGGAGTGTCTTAAATGAGGAGAGAGAGGCAGAGAGGCGGAGAGGTTTAGGGAGGGAATTCCAGAGCTTAGGGCCTAGGCAGCTGAATGTAAGAAAGAACTTGTATTTAGATAGTGCCTTTCACAACTTTAAGACGTGCCAAAGCACTTTAGAGCTAATGAAGTACTTTTGAACTGTAGTCACTGTTGTAATGTAGGAATGTTGTGGGTTCAAATCCCATTCCAGAGATTTGAGAACATAATCTAGGTTGACAATTCAATGCATCACTGAGGGAGTGCTGCACTGTTGGAGGTGCTGTCTTTCGGATGAGACATTGAACTGAGGCTCCATCTACTTTCTCAGGTGGACCTAAAAGATCCTATGGCACTATTTCGAAGAGGAGCAGAGGAGTTCTCCCCAGTGTCCTGGCAAGAAAAAAAAATGTATCCCTCAGCCAACATCTCTAAAAACAACAGATTATCTGGTCATTATCTCATTGCTGTTTGTGGGGCCTTGCAGTTTATAAATTACCTGCCGCGTTTCCTACATTACAACAGTGACAACACTTCAAAAGTACTTCATTGACTGTAAAGCACTTTGGGATGTCCTGAGGTCTTGAAATGCGCTATAGAAATGCAAGTCTTTCTTTTATTTTCAAAAGGAAAATCTGTACTAAACAAACATTCAGGACCTGCTAACAGTCCCAGATCCAAAATCTGTACCCAGAGTAATCCCCAAAAAGTGCTTAACTTGATAGGCTGCTAAAATAGTTGTGTCGTTAATACAAGTTGTTGTTGTTGTATTTAATTGAATGCAAAGTTGAATTTTAGCTGTTCTTTTTCTATGCTCATTGTTCATTAGGTTTATAATATTTAATGTCAATTTTCTCTATTGTTTAATTTACTTTCCCCACTTACTCGGGTTGCCAACTCCTGGAGGTGTCATCACATGACCTCCTGCCTCCAACTGCCCCACCCAGTCAAATAGCCTTTTTTCCCTCATCGTTGATATTTTTGGAACTAATAGACAAAAGCGTTCAAAGAAAATGTAAAAAAAAAAAAAACCACAATCTTTTTAATGTTCCGATGATTTTTCTCCCGGGTTTTTGCTCATTGCCGTGTCCTGGAGATTAATCTTTATTGCCTGGAGTCACCAGGACGATCCTGGAAGGTTGGTGGCCCTATACTGTGCCCATATCAACTGCTAGCTGAGAGGGTGTGTAGGTACACTCAAGAGGCCTGGGCTACAGGCATCCACCTTTCTATTCCACGGCACAGTGCGTTACTGCAGTCGAGCACTGAGCCACCAGAATCACAACTGATTCTATAACGTGGTGAAAGACTGGTTGTCAAAAGGTCAGTCAGCACTAAGTAGATCTTTCCTTTCTATGTTTATCTTTGGACAGCTGGCAAAAATTTCAAGAGGGAAAAAAAAAGAAGTCCCGGTGGTTTTGTTTGCAACGCTGGAGATGTGGAGGAGGGGGGAGGTGGAAACTCTGGAGACTGCAGCAAGATGCTGGCTGGTTGGCAGGTACAGTTAGCCAGAACCGTAGAAACAGCACCAGTGCCTAGCGTTTTTTTCTTGTGAGAGAGCGATTATATAATGCAACCCAGAACTGTGGCATCTAATTAAGATACGTTGACACTGCGTTTAGCCAAACTGTTCCTGTTGCATTCTGTTAAAGCAATTAAAAAAATATATATATATTGTGAGAAATGAAAGCTGGTTACATTCTGTCTCTGAACCTGAACAAAATGCATGTGAAGCACTCTCAACTCAGTGACCTTTCTAATAAAAGTTGCAAGGATTGTCAAAGGATTTTTTAAAAAGTCACATCCGAAGCAACCTTTAATGATCACAGCCATAAGCAGGGAGGAAGGGGTTAATAATGTATGCTATTGTACCAAATTGATTATTGAGAGGCATGTATTTATAGATCAGATTTTTTTTTCAAATAGCAGAGAATACTGAAAATAAAAGTTAGTAGATTTGCTATTTCTGATTCAAAATAAGTCAGTTCTGCACTAACAATGCACTGAGTTCCCAAAGCTTCAGTAACCTAAGATGAAAAGACGTTTATATACCTTCCTGACAGCAAGTGAAAATTCATAGCATACCTGTGGCTGCCCTAAGCCAGGGAGGGAGTCATTATCAGGCCATGGGAAAGCTGAAGTTCTACATCCCTCACCACCCCTACTTTCTTCCCATATATGAATAGAAGCACTTACAATCTGGATGTTTAAAGCATGTAAGATTATCATAACTTACAAGAAAGGCTTGATGAAACTGGTCACACATTTTGGAACTCCCCTTTCTTGTCAGTATAAAAGTGTCACCTTTATACTAGGTCCACAATTAATTTTTATTTTTTTTAAAGCAGTAAATGATATGACTGATGTGGTTCCTTTTTTTGTACATTCAGCCTTACATGCAGTATGATGGATGATAGATGCATTGTTCCCACTAGCCACTTTTCATGCCAGGTGCTTAAAAAAAAAGAACTATAATATTCTAGCTATTCTGATCCTGTGCAAAAAACATTTCTGGGCTGCGCTGGTTAATATTAGGTTGGTGAATGAAAGTTTACAAACTTTAATCTTAGTCACCAGCACCATTTAATAGTCACCATAATCACTTAATTAGAGTAGTTTTGAAGACTTCATAGAATACAATATGTGGTTTGGTTAATGTAATGATCACAAGGTATGTTGCAATTCTGATGAATATGCAACTGTAGAACCTGTTTAAGAAAGGATGAACTCACATTTATGTGCAATCTCTCACCACCTCCTGTACGTCCCAAAGTGCTTTACAGCCAATTAAGTACATTTTGAAGTGTAGTCACTGTTGTAATGTAGGAAACTAATTTACGCACAGCAAGCTCCCACAAACAGCAATAAGATAATGAACAGACAACCTGGGATTTTTTTGTGGCATTAGTTTTGGGAGAAATACTGGCCAGGACACCGGGGAGAACTTCCCTGCTCTTCTTTGAATAGCGAGATGGGATCTTTTATGACCACCTGAAAGGAAAGATGGGGCCTCGGTATAGCATCTCATCTGAAAGACGACTGATCCGTCAGTACAGCACTGGACAGTCAGCCTGGATTATGTGCTCAAGTCCCTGGAGCATTTCTATGTCCACAGCAGTACCTGTCCAGTACTAATTTTCCCAGCTCAGGATCTCCGGCTCAGCTTTGCAACAATTCTGAAGCATTGACTTCTGTGCAATCAAATGCAACTACTCCAAGCTGCTTGCAAAGCAGATCTATATTTAACCTATGTCATCGGGGTAACTTGGGTACAGGTGAAGGACTCTATGGGAGGGAAAGTGAGTGACTATATTGAAGCTATCTCTTTAGGTTGCAGAGAGGTTCCTTGTTTTGAAAGATTTTCCTTCTCCTTCAAGCACTATATTTTTGAGGACCTAAGCTTCAACTTAGATAGCTCAGATAAGAAGTGAGAGGCAGTTTGCATAATATTTTGTGTCAGCATGTCAAAATTCCATTAGGGCAAGGTGGAGAATTGGCCTCATATGGTCAAGGTACAGACGTAAGGCTATTGCCTCCCCAGGGTTAAAACTGAAGGCCTGTGTTTTTTATTGTTTGTATTCCATGTGAGTCTACAGCTCCTCCTGCATATTGACCATGTAATTGTCCAAGGTGGTGATGGTGAAGCCAATTTACTCCACGTTTTGGATAGAATTGCATAGCTCTACAAAGACCACTTTGGCGTCTTCCTAATGGAAATTGCATTCATTCCCTGAAGGTAGTGACAAAGATGTTGTATCTTGGTGCATCTTACAATGTGCCCATCCAGCACCTATTGCCACCTTCTAGTTCTGAAAGATGTACTTGGATGCATGTCTTCAATTGCCGTTGTGATATCCTTGAGCACTTTGGTGGATTAATTTAGCAACAAAGGTTTATGCCAATTGTGCATATTTTATGGAATTTGCTTGCACAGGGATTACTTTCTTTGGGTCATGAAACATATATTCTTGTTGCAATGATAATGAGAGAAAGTCTTGACTGTACTGGCAGTAAAAGGTGTGATAATTTACATTTACATATAAATAGGCTAAAAGTGACAACGTAATCATGATTGATAACCATTCCGACCTACTCCACCTTCCCTAAGCTGTGAGGGACAATGTACTCATACTCAGCCACTAAAATCCCCAAGTTTCTTGCTGAGGCATCGAGGGATGTTTGGCAAATGTACCGTGGAAATGAAAGTGTGCACAGCAAAAGTTTTGAGTTCTGACGAAAGATCATCAACCTGAAACGTTAACTCCTGTTGCTCTCTCCACAGATGCTGCCTGACCTGCTGAGTATTTCTAGCATTTTCTGTTTTTATTTCAGATTGCTAGCAGCTGCAGTATTTTGCTTTTGTAAAAGTTTTTTTTTAAATGTATATATTTAAAGGGGCAGGCAAAGCAAATTATTTTAATTGGGCAAAATGGAAAACAGTGCTGATGAGTGACAGAGCATGGTATAGTCAGATCAGAGACTGTGCAACTCAGAGCGCCCCGTACACTGCTGTCTCCGAGCATTTCAACTCCAGGTTGGAAAAGCAACCCATACAGTTAGCAACATGGTAGAGTACAGCTTTCCATTTCCCACACTCTGTGTCCTTGCTGCTTTTTTGTGTAAAGCTGCTGAATTATTGCCAGTTATGCCAAATTTGGAGGCAGTTTTGTGCTGTGTTCTCATGCCCACTGGGGTTGAAGCAGATTACATCTAGTCCTTAACAGCCAGCAAAAGAGATCTTTAACCTCTCACACTGAGCTGGCTATGAAGACGGTCGTGCAGGGGGTGGAGGGGGGTGCCGTGTAGTATTAACCCCCCTCCCAGTCAGTGGGCAGTTAAAATGCCCGTGTGCGACTTAGCACACTCGCCTCTGAGTCAGAAGGTTGTGGGTTCAAGTCCCACTCCAGGAAGTTGAGCACATAAAGCTGGGCTGACACTGCAGTGCAGTGCTGAGGGAGTGATGAGACGTTAAACCGAGGTTCCGTCTGCCCTCTCAGGTGGACGTAAAAGATCCCATGGCACTATTTTGAAGAGCAGGGGAGTTATCCCCAGTGTCCTGGCCAATATATTTATCTCTCAAGCAACATAACAAAAACAGATTATCTGGTCATTATCACAGATAATGATGTGGGGCCTTGCTGTGCGCAAATTGGCTGCCGCGTTTCCCACATTACAACAGTGACAACACTCCAAAAGTACTTCATTGGCTGTAAAGTGCTTTGAGTTATCCGGTGGTCGTGAAAAGCGCTATATAAATGCAAGTCTTTCTTCTTTCTATTTCTTATGTTCCCTGCCTTCATGCGAGTCCTGATATTAACCTGCAATTTTTTAACTGGCGAGCGGGACACCTGCCAGAAGGGAGTGGGGTCTTTTTCAAATATACAGATCGGGCTGCGACAATGTCACCGGGGCCCGACCGCAATCTTAACCTGAGGCCTGTGTCAGGGGGGAGTTGACGTCATCGCTTCCCCACCAGACCAAACCTGTCAGCAAGAGGAATGGGAGGCCGGAAGCGGCCCAGAAAGGCAAGTTTATTTTAACTTCTTTCAGTTTCCTTGCAGGCCAAGATGAGCAGGAGTGCTCCTCCGGGCCCATAAAGAAATCTTGGGACTCCCCTGCCTTGGGTTTAACCTCCTCCTCCCTTGACCACAGCATCTTCCCAACCGCCCCTCCGACACATTTACCTCAGTGCCGGGGCTCAAAAACTCGCTCCCAACCCGGTAGTTCTGGCTGTGGGGTTGGGGTGGGAGACTGATGCCAAGCATGTAGATGAGGCCTCATGGCGCAGAGGACCAGGTGGCTTCCCTTCAGCCAATCCCATGCGCCATTAAAATCGCCTCCTAGTTCTCAGTTCTTTTCCACGCTGTGACGACTCTGATCTGTTTGACTACCTGTTAGAAGGTTGCGGGTTCAAGTCCCACTCCAGAGTCTTGAGCATATAATCTAGGCTGGCACTCCAGTGCAGTACTGAGGGAATACTGCTGCACCGTCGGAGGTGCTGTCTTTTGAATGAGTCATTAAATCGAGGCCCCGTCTGCACTCTCAGGGATAGTAAACAATCCCACAGCACTATTCGAAGAGGAGCAGGGGAGTTCTCTCTGATGAGAGGTCATCGACCTGAAGCGTTAACTCTGTTTTTCTCTCTCCACAGATGCTGCCTGACCTGCTGAGCATTTCCTGTTTTTATTTCAGATTTCCAGCATCCTCAGTATTTTGCTTTTGTTTTTTTTTATCGGTTCCTGTATCTCATCGTTGTTTGTGGGAGCTTGCTGTGCACAAATTGGCTGCAGTGTTTCCTACATTACGACAGTGACTACACTTCAAAAGTACTTTGTTGGTTTGGGACGTCCTGAGGTTGTGAAAGGCGCTATAGAAATGCAAGTCTTTCTTTCTTTTAGGCTCAGTTAAAAAAAACTATCAGGGTCCTACTGATGTAATAGGACCATGATTACCGTAAACTCATGAGGTCCTTAACTGCTTTGGCGGTCACCTCCTCTGCCCACAAGTTAACATTCAGAATGGTGCGAAAGGGTCAAGTTATGAGCAGGCAAGTAACATGCTCGTATTTAACTATCCATCCGCCCGGTTTCTGCCGGGTGGGTAAGGTTAAAATCAAGCCTATTATCCTGTGAAACGTCAGTATAACTTATTATATAATACCCTCCAAATGTACCATCTGCCTTATTAATAACAGCCTCACAGTGGCCAAATGCTGGCAAGGTATGATCAGTCCCAAATCCTGTTCCCTTCTGGCCTCTGCCACTGGCGAGGTTTCACGCTATGCACGTGTTACCTGTTACCTGTATGCTTTACCCTACGCTTATCCACACTATTTGGAGACTTTTTAAAAACAAAATCCTCTACAAGCAAACAGTGCTTTCCACATCTTGTGGGAAAATATCTGTTGAGACTTAGCAACAAGATACCCACATTGTTTCCTTATCTCTTGGTAAATACAGTAAATGTTTTATCTGAAATGGAGCATGTCGCCCATCCCTTGAGCGCACAGACTGCGAAGAGGGAATCTGCCAAACCGATGACCTTCTTCACATCAGCCCGGAATTCCATTTGCACATGGTCCTCCCTGACATACCATGGCAGCAAAGCAACTAAAGGGAATACCATGGCAGGAACAGGTGTTAATCAGTAAAACATTTTGTGGAAAAGCAAAAAACTACAATGTCACAGTATAACAGCCGAACAAAGGAAGAATGTTCTTCTTTTAACAAAAATTCCTTTCGATAATTCAGATTTAGATTTAATGCTAAGAGAACTTTCAATCTCTCTTTTGAAAGCAAATGGATAAAGTCACCTTTTTCTGGGAAAGGAAATCAACTATGTGTAATAGCGACAGTCATTGTGCTTCTCATTAAGCAAGCTGTATAATTAGCAACAACTTGCATTTATATAGCGCCTTTAGCGTGGTAAAACATCCCGAGGGGCTTCACAGGAGCGATTATCAAACAGAATTTGACACCGATATTAAGAGATGGGTTTTAAGGAGCATCTTAAAGGGGGAAAGAGAGGTAGAGATGCAGAGAGGTTTAGGGAGGGAATTCCAGAGCTGAGTAAAAGTGTAAAAATCAGTAGTGTAAAAGTGATACAGGACAGAATGACACCCCTATTTGCACATCCAAAGTTACATTGTGTCATGAGGCATTATTTAGCAGCAACAACTGCAGCTTGCATTTATACCGCGTTTTAACGTAGAAAAACGTAGCAAAGCGTGTAATCAGACAAAGATTGACACCAAAGTGAAGAAGGAGATATTAAAAGAGATGGCTAAAAGTTCGGCCAAAGGTAGGCTTTAAATAGGGTCTTAAAGAAGGATAGAGAGGTGGAGAGCTTTAGGGAGAGGATCCAGTGCTTAAAGTGCAAACAGCTGAAGATCGGCCTCCAATGATGGGACAAAGGGAGTTGGGGAAGCACAAGAGGCCAGAGTTGGAATAATGCAGAGTTTCTGGAGGGTTGTAGGGCTGGAGGTGATTGCAGAGATATGGAGGGGCGAGGCGATCAAGGTATTTGAACACAGGAAGAGAATCTGTACTTGGGGCCAATGCAGGGCTGGGTGAATGGGTATTGGTGCAGGTTAGCAGACAGCCAGCAGAGTTTTGGATGAGCTGAAGTGTATCTTTGTGATTGGGGAGAATATGGTTGCGTTACGGGACTAGAAGGTGTGAGCCATAGTTCAGTGGTAGCACTCTTGCCTCTGTGTCAATAGTCATGGGTTCAAACTCCACTCCAGAGACTGGAGCATAGAGTCGCGACTGACACCTCAATGCAGTACTGCAATAATGCTGCTCTGGAGGTGCTATTATTTGGATGAAATGTTAAATCAAGGCTCTGTCTGCCTGTTCAGGTGGACATAAAAGATTGCATCACACTACTTGATGAAGAGCAAGGGCAATATCCCAGTGTCCTGGTCAACATTTAAACCCTCAATCAATACCGCCAAAACAGAATAAACGTGGCAGCTAAGCTGAACACAGCAAGGTCCCAAAAACAGCAATTAAAAAAAATTATTTACAAGAAAGAAAGAAAGACTTGCATTTCTACAGCGCCTTTCATGACCACTGGACATCTCAAAGCGCTTTACAGCCAATGAAGTACTTTTTGAAGTGGACTCACTGTTGTAATGTAGGAAACACGGCAGCCAATTTGTGCACAGCAAGGTCCCACAAACAGCAATGTGATAATGACCAGATAATCTGTTTTTGTTATGTTGGTTGAGGGATAAATATTAGTCAGGACACCGGTGATAACTCCCCTGCTCTTCTTCGAAATAGTGCCATGGGATCTTTTACATCCACCTGAGAGAGCAGATGGAGCTTCGATTTAACAAGTGTTCTCTACTAATTTCTTGAGATAGTAAGTATAACTACTTCAAAGTTGAACATTGTCTATTCCATCATCAACTCACTCTGACCAATTATCCACCCCATATTCAACTCTATTGTCTGTATCAGAATCCACACATGTGCACATTTCCACACAAACCATCCATATGCATTTGTGAATTCCCAGGGGTAGCACCATGGTGCATACAACCACTTCCGTAAGGGGAAGGATGAAAATTGGATGGAAAGTCACTTTGAGTCGCTTGTGTATGTTAAGTCTGTGAATTATTTAGTTAATTAAAACAGACTAATGAGTAACAATAAAAACAGGTCTTTACTGGTTGGAGGTAGGGACTATACTGAATACAAGATTACTGCACAGTGCTTATATACCGGTGTGTTCACCCCCGGTATTACGTCTACAGCAGCCTGAGAAAGTAGTACATCTCTTAAGGTGGAACAGGCTTAAGCTCTCTTAAGGTGGAACAGGTTACATACACAACACTCCTCCCTTCTTAGCTTTATAGTCATCCCCCCCATTTAACATAACGTAATAACATATATACATATATAACTTCATGTTTAACGTAACATATCACAGATTCAGTCTCTGCGGAAAACAGTTCACAGATTCAATCTCTGTGGTGTAGTCGGTTCACGTTACTCATTCAATAGTCCTTTCATGGATTTAACAGCTTGAACTTCCAAACTGATTTGGCTCCGTTCGGAGGGACCACGTGTGTGATCTGGTAGAGGTGATAATGGTTCAGATGGGTCATCTTCTGTTTTTACTTTTCCTTTTCTGCTTCTTGGAGACTCTCTGGGCTCCATTGTCAGCTGCCACAGCTGTCAGCTGCATGCGCAGTTCCTCCTTCTCTTCCTCCTGTTTCCGTCGTAGAGCCAGCTTCTCCCGATGTTCCGTAGACTTTTGGTGCTCCTCCATGATTTCTGCACTTTGGGAGTCGAAGTTACAAGCTGGGCAGGACAGGACATCGTAATATTCGGTGTCGTCCACCAGGTCATGGTAATATTCGGTGTCGTCCTGAGCTAGACCAGTGAGAGGGTCGTCTATTTCCTCCATACCCAGCTGGACGTTAGCCAGCTCTTGTTCCAAATCCAGACATCTTTCCTGAAGAGACTTCTTCATGTGTACCTCTGCATCCAGCTTTTTCTGGGCTTTCAGCAAGTCGTTTACTAGTGACCTCATTTGTGATTTTAATACTTCAACTTCCTTTGGAGATTGATTGATCGGACTATGCAATCCCTCTACCGGAGCAGCTGTTTCAGCGGTCTGTTGTTCTACATTGACGTGAGTCAGCATACTTTTGGCATCCAATGGCTGCTCTGTTGCAGTCGTTTCAGTCTGTGTCGTCACATCAGCCATCTCAATGACTTTTGAGAGCTCCGAACCCTTTTCCTTTGAAGACCGCAGCTCGTGTTCAAGTTTTTCCCATTTCAGAGTCTTGTCCCTCAGCATATGAAGGAGTTGGCTGACCGTTAACTCTTCTGACACCAGATTATGGCACGCACCTTCAGAACCTGAATCAGCTTTGATTCGTTCGGCCTCCTCGCGCAGATGGTTGGTGTGCTCCTGCTCCATTTTCTCCATCAGTTGCTTCTGTTGACTTTCCAGATTCTCCCACTCTGTAACAAAGAACTTTTTTATTTCATTCATCTCTTGCTCAAAACGGCGAATCATTTGTTCTAATTGCTGTTGTAGTTTGAAATGGAGTTGAGTTCGAGCCCAGTGTCCCTCAAAAATGTGCATATCAGTAGACTTGACAGACTCAGAATTCTCTGTTAAACTATGTTGTTGCTCAGTGGAATTCTGTGCTGAAACTTTGTCTTTTGCACATGGGTTGGTCTTACCATCATCAGTTCTAGAGTCTGGGCTGATTATCTGCACCGAGTTCTCACTCTTTATGGCTTTTAGCGAATGCCAGTCCATATTTATGTTTCTAAACCACTCCCGGCCTAGTAGTGGTGGACCTCCCTCCGGTAGCACATATAAGTCCATTATTTGACTTCCTTCGCCCTTGTTGGCCACTGCAACCTTTATTGTCCCGATGGGGTACACTCTCTGCCCCGTGTAGGTTGTCAATATAATCTCCGTATCCTGTAGGGGAATATGTTGGAATAACCTTCTGTAATCTTTCTTATTCATGACCGACAATGCCGATCCAGTGTCCAATTCCATTTTTACTTGGACTCCTTCTATCTGAAGAGTAACCCAAATTGTCTGGAGGTCTGCACCCTTACCAACGTTGAGTACCCTTAAGCTAGCCAGTTCAATACTGCTTGCGTCTGAATCGGACTCCTGTTCGGCCACCTTGTGTACCTTTGCGTATTTCCCTTGCGGTGACTTCTTGTTGCTGGTCTTCTTCCCTGACCTGCATACTCTAGCTATATGTCCAAGCCTACCACAAGTTCTACATTCTTGGTTTTTAAACCAACACTGGTTCTGATCATGCGTTGTCTTTCCACAACGATAACATTTGCCAGAACTCACACCCAATTTGTGTGCACTGAGCTCCGGTGACCGTAGCTGCATTACTGCCGTGCCTCTCGCTGCGGCTTCGTGTGCTGCTGCCATAGTGACCGCCTTCTCAAGCGTCAGCTCATTCTCCTCGAGCAGTCGCTTTTGTGTATCCTGTTTAAATAAACCACACACAAATTTGTCTCGAAGTGCCTCTGTCAGTCCCGTTCCAAACTGGCAATATTTCGCTAATTTACGCAATTCCAGCAAATATTCAGCATTGCTTTCATGCTGTAGCTGCCTTCTGTCATAAAATTTAAATCGTTCCGCTAGCATCAGCGGCGTGGGGTTTAGATGATCTTTCAGGACAGTAACAATCTCATCGAACGTCTTATCCGCCGGTTCATCTGGTGATAACAGGTGTTTCAATTGCCCGTATGTCTTCGCACCCATTAAATTTAATAATGTTAGAGCTTTATCTTGGTCATGAATTTTATTGGCCTTACAATAATTTTTTACTCTTTCAACATATATGGCCCAATCTTCGAGGTCACTATCAAAGGTGCTAATATTCCCGTGTTTAGGCATTGTAGATTTGCAATTTCTCAGATTTTCTTTTCTTTACTTGTTATCAAAGATGGCGGCTTCCCGCTCTTGCCGTCGTCCTCCGCCCACAAAATGGCGGTTTTCCCGCGCTTGGCGGTCTTCACCCGTCCCCCGACGCCGTCTCCCTTCAGCCCCCGAGTGCGGCCCTTATCAGCGGATGCGATCGATGGCCCGGCTGCGCCTCGCACTTGAAAGCGGCCCGGCCCTTATCTGCCGATCGCTATCACCCTATACCTCTCTCTTCCCCAGTCCTGTCTTCTACTCCGGTTCACAAGCTGATGGAGGCTTCAGGGTCCTAATGCCTGTCACTTCCAGTGGGGTGGTGAGTGGTGAGGTTTGAAACCTCTCTTCAACCGCCGTGGAATAACTGCCGCAGGGTAAGAACCTGACTCGTCGCCAGTGTTAAGTCTGTGAATTATTTAGTTAATTAAAACAGACTAATGAGTAACAATAAAAACAGGTCTTTACTGGTTGGAGGTAGGGACTATACTGAATACAAGATTACTGCACAGTGCTTATATACCGGTGTGTTCACCCCCGGTATTACGTCTACAGCAGCCTGAGAAAGTAGTACATCTCTTAAGGTGGAACAGGCTTAAGCTCTCTTAAGGTGGAACAGGTTACATACACAACAGTGTACACCTTCTCATGGCTGATTTAAGACTTGTATTGGGAGATCCCAGGGAGCTGTTCCTATGCCCACCTACCTGCTGGACCAGGAATAGGCCATTCAGCCCCTCGAGTTTATTCCACCATTCAATTAGATCATGGCTGATCTGTATCTTAACTCCTTCTACCCGCTTCAGTTCTGCAATCCTTAATACTGTTGCATAACAAAAATAGGTGACAGGTGCTGTCCTTTCGATGAGACAATAAACCAAGGACCTATCTGCCTGTTCATGTGGATATAGAAGATCCCATGATACTATTCCTGGCCAACATTTTTCCTTAAACCAATATCAGCAAATAGATTAACTGGCTATTCATTTCATTGCTGTTAGTGGGGCCTTGCTGTGCCCAAATTAGTTGCTGGGTTTGCGCGTAAAGTAATAGTAACTATTTGTGAATTACTTCAAATGTAATATGTTGCCTTTTAAGCATTTTGGGATGTCCTGAGGATATGGAAGGTACTACATAAATGCAAGTTCTTTCTTTCCATATGAGGCTTCAACTAGGCAAGAACATTATTTGTTCGATTGTTTCATGTTTTCCTTTGTTTTTTAAATTTCATAGACCATCTTTATGCCGACTGGCCTCAGATATAACTTACTGTAGGTGCCAATAATTAAACATCCATTTTAGTGAATGAAGTTTTCACTGACAGGATAGAGTGTAGAAATGTGTTTTCATGTAAAGATCTTGCTTGTCCACTGTCTCTGATTTGTCACGCTGCTTGTCCGCGAGCAGCAATGTCCTCCAAATAAATATCGGGAAGACCAAAGCCGTTGCCTTTGGTCCCTCCCCGCCACAAACTCTGTTCCCTAGCCATCGACTCCATCCCTCTCCTTGGCCACTGTCTGAGGCTGAACCAGACCTTTCGCAACCTTGGTGTTGCCTTTGACCCCGAGATGAGCTTTTGACCACTTATCCACGCCATCACTAAGACCGCCTATTTCCACCTCCGTCACATCACCCGACTCCGCCCCGCCTCAGCTCAACTGCTGCTGAAACTCTCATCCAGACCTCTGTTCCCTCTAGACGTGCCTATTCCAACGCACTCCTGGCCGGCCTCCAATCTTCCACCCTCCATAAACTCGTGCTCATCCAAAACTGCTGCTCATATCCTAACTCGCACTAAGTCTCGTTTATCCATCACCCCATGTGCTTACTGACCTACATTGGCTCCTGATCTGGCAACACCTCGATTTTAAAATTCTTATCATTGTTTTCAAGTCCCTCCATGGCCTCGCTCCTCCCTATCTCTGTAACCTCCTCCAGCCCGACAACCCTCCGATATCTCCGCGCTCCTCCAATTCTGGCCTCTTGCGCATCCCCGATTTTAATCGTCCCACCATTGGCAGCTGTGCCTTCAGCTGCCTAGGCCCTAAGCTCTGGAACTCCCTCCCAAAACCTCTCTGCCTCTCTAACTCTCTCTCCTTAAAACCTACCTCTTTGACCAAGCTTATATGGCTCGATGTCAATTTTGTTTGATAACGCTTCTGTGAAGCGTCTTGGGATGTTTAAGTACGTTAAAGTCGCTATAAAAATGCAAGTTGTTGTTGTCTTTGCAGAATACACACAGAAGGTTTATGTAATGACTCAGCCTGGCACATCTCACAGAACATGGATTGCTAGTACTTGTTCACCACTTCTGTTAGAGCAGCAGAAAGGTGCAGAATATAAACTGAGCCAAACAAGAAGGGCAAGTGCAACGTTTGGAAAGTGAGCTAAGTGCCAGAATACCATGGAAGGCAGCAAAAAAATCCAGGTTTTCCTGATAGGAAAGTGCTGCACATGACACAAGCATTGTTAATGGCAAGTCCATCTATATATATAAATCGGTACATCTGTCTGTCTGTCTGTCTGTCTGTCATTCTGTCTGTCTGTCATTCTGTCTGTCATCGCCTGTGCGTCTGTCGGGCTATGCGCTCGAAAGTTACAGGGCGTACCTACGCGCGCGTTACCTCCAAAGAAAGCTTACGCTTCCGAGACGGTTTTAAGCGTATTTACGTTTCGGCCGGGCTAAAATCCCGCCCGCGGTATCCCAAAAACCTTCAACGTTCCGCTCATTAGCATCTCATTATCCGCTCATTAGCGACAGGGTGACCTCGAGCTCGACCAATCGTATGCCGGGTTGCTGGCATGTGCCGCCAGGCCAATCGGTGCGTGTGTGGCCGGGCCTTATCGTTCTGAACCGAGGTGAGTCGCCGCCATCTTGATTCCAAACTTTTCCTTTCTTTTTCCCGCTTTCTGCGTCTTAAAAAAAAACGTTGCTTTTAAAACACATATTGTTTTTTAAAAAAATGATTTAGAAAGTAATTAACTTATCTAATCTCGTTAATTTTCCTACCTTTCCCCGTTTTTCCAGGTAGGCCTAGAAGCCTCGGCGTCTCCTCTGCACCCACGCCCGAGCTAGGCACCTCCCGGCCCCACTCGAAGGCTGGAGGGCCGAGCCTCAGCCCAGCGCCGCTAGGGTGCGCGCGCAGCAGGAGCTGAGACGCGCTGTCTCTCTCTGGCTCGGCCGGGGGGCGGGGCTTGCTGAGCATCAAGCGTTACCCTGGCAACCCCAGCCGGCCGTCTTGCACAGCCGCAATCGGCGGTCTTCACCTCGGGGGGGGGCCGCGACCCTCGGGGGGGGCTGCGACCCTCGGGGGGGGCCGCGCGCGCAGCAGGAGCAGCTGAGACGCGGCGTCTCTCTCTCTCTCTGGCTCGGTCCGGGGGCGGGGCTTGGTCAGCGTCACGGTTACCCTGGCAACCGGGCCCGCCGGCCGAGCCAGAGAGAGACGCCGCATCTCAGCTCCTGCTGCGCGCGCAATCGGCGGTCTTCACCTCGGGGGGCAGGGGGCGGCGCGCGACCCTCGGGGGGGGCTGCGACCCGGGGGGGGGCCGCGACCCTGGGGGGGGGGGGCCGCGACCTTGGGGGGGGGCCGCGACCCTGGGGGGGGGGCTGCGACCCTGCGGGGGGGGGGCCGCGACCCTGGGGGGGGCCCCCCGCCCTCCCTTCCCCCCCCACCCCCTTTTTTCCCCCCCGCCCTCCCCCTCCCTTCCCCCCTCCCTTCCCCCCTTCCCCCCCCGCCCTCCCTTCCCACCCTCCCTTCCCCCTCCCCTCCCCCCCCCGCCCTCCCTCCCCCCCTCCCCCTCCCCCCCCCCTCCCCCCTCCCCCCCTCCCCCTCCCCCCTCCCCCCTCCCCCTCCCCTCCCCCCTCCCCCCCTCCCCCTCCCCTCCCCCCTCCCATCCCCCTCCCCCTCCCCCCTCCCCTCCCCCCCTCCCCCCTCCCCCCCCTCTTCCCCCCAGTCGCTCTCTCTCTTCCCCCCAGTCGCTCTCTCTCTTCCCCCAGTCGCTCTCTCTCTTCCCCCCAGTCGCTCTCTGTCTTCCCCCCAGTCGCTCTCTCTCTTCCCCCCAGTCGCTCTCTCTCTTCCCCCCAGTCGCTCTCTCTCTCTCTTCCAACAACAACATGCCCTCGAAAAAGCCTCGGCACCGCCGGGCACTTCAGCTAGTTCACTATATTTCTGAGGTATATTTCCAAGGTGCCAGTCAATGCCAGTAGGGCAAAACCGGCTGATAGCGAATCGCAGCTCTGTTTTACACCCCACCCGATTTACTTATCCATTGACTGGGCTGCCAATTCGCTGTCAGCCCGTTTTGCACGACTCAGATTGACCAATTTCACCCCCTCCATATTTTACATGAGAAAGCAGAACTGAAGAGTAATACTGCACAATTCCTAAATGTACTGTAAATGATTCTATACACAGGATTAGCATGTTACTAACAGGACTGCTGAAATGTTCTAAACCTGTTCATATTACACCTATTATCCCATCCGTAAAAGGCTGTGGATGCTGGGACAATTGGTGCTTTAAAAACTGTGATTGATAGATTTTTGTTAGGTAAGGGTATCAAGGGATATGGAGCAAAGGTGAGTAAAAGTTAGGGCTTGTCCATTCCAGTGTAAGTACATTTTTAACAATGTGATAAGTCTTAAATACTGCCAAACAAACTCTCTGGCACTGAAAATTAACTTTTACAAGTGTGGAGTCTCATTCCATCAGATTATAATTATTGTTGGAGATTTTTTAAAAATATAAATGTAAGTAAAAAATGTTTTAAACTTTTTCTTTCTATCTCTTTTATCTCTCTCTCTCTCTCTCTCTTAATCCCATCTTTCTTCCCATCTCTTTATTTCACTTTCTGCACCTGATTTGACATTGAATTCACCATTCTAACTGACACTTCCTGGTTCAGACTCTGCGCTGCTCATTAACGATTCTTCAATCTGATTGGCTAAGGAGATACATGGGTCTCAAATGTCCTGTGGAGGGTGCCACACCATTTTTGGCTCTTGAATTTACAGTGAGTTCCAGTGCAAAATCCCATAGCAAGTCTTCGGGCAAGTGCATGTGTAATGAACGGCTGGCGCAGTTCGCTCGCCGATGAGAGCAAAATCCGATCCTATATGATTGGCTGTTCATTTGTGTGCCCATTATGGTGCATTTACATGAATGCACCATAATGGGCACACAAATGCACCTCGAGTCTCTTCGCCGGGAGCAAGTGGAAGCCAAGCGCAGGCAGCGCAGAGAGCGCACGTCAACCCAAGCACCCCACCCACCCGCCCCTTCAACCACCGTCTGCCCCACCTGTGACAGAGACTGTAGGTCCCACATTGGACTCATCAGTCACCTGCGAACTCATTTTTAATGTGGAAGCAAGTCATCCTCGGTTCCGAGGGACTGCCTAAGAAGAAGAAGGGATTCACATGAGTAAAATTGCACATTGTAGTACGTGATTTATAACTTACCAAAATCAAAAGTAACCCACTGTTTATCCACATTTATCATAGAGAGAGGAAATGCTAGCCATAAATGTTTTTATACATGGCTTAAAGATTTTACAAATTGTGTCCAATAAAGGCTATTTCAGATAACGTACTGATAATCAGCTGTAAATTGAAACTGATTTGAAATGAGCCTTACTGAAATGGTGTGTGTGGATGGGCTGCATAGGATTGTTTTTAACCTTTGACTTTCATAGCATCTATGTATTTATGAGGTGTGCTATAAATGTATTACATATTCAATACTTTCATCTAACATGGGTGTGGAACAGCAAATTATCCTTTGGAGTTTTGCATCGCGGACAAGCTGTAAACTGTAATCTAACACATAAAACAATTCAATCATTTGATTCCAGTCAAACACTGCACTGCCTTTCTCACATCGTGCCGCACTAAGACGTACAGACCAGAAAATCCCAGCTTTGATTACTGGGGACTGTTCACAACCTCGCTGTCCTAACTGACCCTGAGCTGAGCTTCCGAACCCATATAGAAACATAGAAACATAGAAAAATAGGAGCAGGAGTAGGCCATTCGGCCCTTCAAGCCTGCTCCGCCATTCAATATGATCATGGCTGATCCTCTATCTCAATACCATATTCCTGCTCTCTCCCCATACCCCTTGATGCTTTTGTGTCTAGAAATCTATCTATCTCCTTCTTAATATATTCAGTGACTTGGCCTCCACAGCCTTCTGTGATAGAGACTTCCACAGGTTCACCACCCTCTGAGTGAAGAAATTTCTCCTCATCTCAGTCCTAAATTTCCTAACACTTATCCTGAGACTGACCCCTCATTCTAGACCCCCCAGCCAGAGGATACATCCCCCCTGCATCCAGTCTGTCTAGCCCTGTCAGAATTTTATATGTTTCAATGAGATCCCCTCTCATTCTTCTAAACTCTAGTGAATACAGGCCTAGTCGACCCAATCTCTCCTCATACGACAGTCCTGCCATCCCAGGAATCAGTCTGGTGAACCTTCGCTGCACTCCCTCTATGGCAAGTATATCCTTTCTTAGGTAAGGAGACCAAAACTGCACACAGTACTCCAGGTGTGGTCTCACCAAGGCCCTGTACAACTGTAGTAAGACATCCTTGCTTCTGTACTTAAATCCTCTTGCAATGAAGGCCAACATAACATTTGCCTTCCTATCCTCTCCAGCACCAAGACCACCTACTTCCACCTCCCCTGCCTCAGCTTATCTGCTGCTGAAACTCTCATCTATGCCTTTTTTACCTGCAGACTTGACTATTTCAATGTTCTCTAACTTACATCAAGTCCCATTCACCCATCTCCTTAAAACCTAACTCTTTGACCACCTGTCCTAATATGTCTTTATGCGGCTTGGTGTCGAATTTTGCCTGATAACGCTCCTGTGAAGCGCCTTGTGCATTTTTACTATGTTAAAGTGGCTATATAAATGCAAGTTGTTGTCTGTGATACATTAGCTGAACGTAACTGGTGCAGTAGTTAGCTGTATGATTTCCTCCTGATTCGCTGGGCTGTGCAACAGGAAAACCAACAGATTCCCCACCCCTGATCACTTTCTTGTGATCACTGTTCAGTGGCCACAACTGGAATGTGTCCATGTGTTAATGGCAGGTGAGGATCTGGTTTAGCTCTGGTGTCCTCCATGGATGTTAATTGATCTGCTGGATGTCAATGCTCACACATGAAGAATAGAAAACTTGGGCAAGGCAGTGGAGGGTAGCCAGCAATCGTGGAACCGTAAGGAAGAGACCTGGGCATTCTAGTTCGTAGATCTCTTAAGGTTCATAACTATTGCTGTGAAGTGATAACCAGAGCAAATAGGGTGCTGGGGTGCATTTAGAGGAAAATTTACCATAAGACAAAGCATAATATTTTGTCTTTGTAAAAACCTTGGTTAGGTCCCAGGTAGAATTCTATGCCCAGTTTTGGTCTCCTCACATGGTGGGTGATATTGAGGAAAGGCTGCAGAGGAGGGCCACTAGATTAATTCCCAGTTTGAAGCACTTTGGATATCAAGATAGGCTTTAGCCAAGCATAGCCTTGGGGGTATGATCGAGGTTTATAAGATAATGAAGGAAATAGATTGTGTTTGTGTAGACAGCTTGTTTCAACTAAATAGGTTAGGGAGGACCAGGAGTCACAATTTCAAGTTATGTAAGGCCAGAACTTGGTTAAATGTCAGGAGGTGGTTCTTTTCCCCAGAGAATAGTGGACATGTGGAACAAGCTGCCGGCTCGTGCAATGAACGCCAATTTGCTGAATACCTTCAAGTGACAGGTGGATCTGTTTCTGGCTGGGGAAGGAGATCAGCGCGAACAAAAGATAGATACCGAATGACATTAATCAGGGCCAGGGGGAATCTCCTGGACTAGCTTCGTTCGTCTACAGGGTTTGAAGAGGAATTTCCCAGATCCGTTTTCCTGTAAAGGTTTTCTGCCTCTCCCAGGAGATCACATGGCTTTCAGGGGGTGGGGAACAAATGTTTTGCGATGCACACGTTATCGCAGTTGTGTGGAACAGGCTAGATGGACCAGAGGGTCCTTTCTGTGGATGCTCACTCGTTGAGTATATTCAAGACTGAAGCTGATAGATTTTTCAACACTAAGGGGATCAAGGAATATAGTGATAGGGTGGGAAAGTGCAGTTGAGATAGAAGATCAGCCATGATGTTATTGAATGACAGAGCAGGCTCAAGGGGCCATAAGGCCTACTCCTGCTCCTATGTTACATAGAACCATAGAAGATAGGAGCAGGAGTAGGCCATTCAGCCCCTCGAGCCTGCTCCGCCATTCAATGCGATCATGGCTGATCATCCAAATTCAGTACCCTGTCCCTGCCTTCTCCCCATATCCCTTGATCCCCTTAGCCTTAAGAAATATAACTAACTCCATCTTGAATATATTTAATGAATTGGCCTTAACTGCCTTCTGTGGTAGAAAATTCCACAGGTTCACCACTCTCTAGGTGAAGAAATTCCTCCTCATCTCAGTCCTAAATGGCTTACCCCTTATCCTTAGACTGTGACCCCTGGTTCTGGACTCCCCCGCCATCGGAAACAGCCTTCCTGCATCTAGTCTGTCTAGTCTTGTTAGAATTTTATAAGTTTCAATGAGATCCCCTCTCATTCTTCTGAACTCTAGCGAATATAAGCCTAATCGACCCAATCTTTCTTCATACGTCATTCCTGCCATCCCAGATATCAGCCTGGTGAATCTTCGCTGCACTCCCTCCATGGCAAGAACATCCTTCCTCAGATAAGGCGACCAAAACTGCACACAATACTCAAGGTGTGGTCTCACCAAAGCCCTGTACAACTGCAGCAAGACATCCTTGCTCCTGTACTCGAATCCTCTCGCTATGAAGGCCAGCATACCATTTGCCTTCTTAACCGCCTGCTGCACCTGCATGTTTACCTTCAGCGACTGGTGCACAAGGACACCCAGGTTTGCTGCTTTTTCTGGCCAATTTATATGTCCTCTCCTTGGATCTTATGCTATCCCTAATTTCCCTTGGTAGAAAACGTTGAGTCACCTTTTTTG
Source organism: Somniosus microcephalus (assembly GCF_052327205.1). Taxonomy (NCBI): domain Eukaryota; kingdom Metazoa; phylum Chordata; class Chondrichthyes; order Squaliformes; family Somniosidae; genus Somniosus; species Somniosus microcephalus. Next base: position 102,757,150 of record NC_141001.1, read on the forward strand.
TTTTATTTTTATGCCAAACAGGGATGAACAAATTCTGTAGTTCATCCATGCGATCTTTAACTGTTTGCCATTGCCTATTCACCGTCAAACCTTTAAGTAACATTCCCCAGTACATCCTAGCCAACTTGCGCCTCATACCATCGTAGTTTCCTTTATTTAAATTCAGTACCCAAGTCTCTGAATCAACTACTTCACGCTCCATCTTAATGAAGAATTCTATCATATTATGATCGCTGCTCCCCAAGGGGCCTCACACAACAAGATTGATAATTAATCCTTTCTCATTACATAATACCCAGTCTAAGATAGCCTGATCTCTAATTGGTTCCTTGACATATTGGTCCAGGAAATCATCCCGTATACACTCTAGGAATTCCTCCTCCACAGTATTGTTACTAATTTGGTTAGACCAATCTATATGTAGTTTAAAATCACCCATGATAACTGCTGTGCCCTTATTGCATGCATTTCTAATTTCCCATTTAATGCCATCCCCAACCTCAGCATTACTGTTTGGGGGTCTGTATACAACTCCCACTAACTTTTTCTGCCCCTTGGTATTTCTCAGCTCTACCCATACAGATTCCACATCATCATAATACCCTTCCTTACTATTGTGTTAATCTCCTCTTTAACCAGCAATACTACCCCACCACCTTTTCCTTTTTCCCTGTCCTTCCTGAATATTGAATACCCCTGGATGTTGAATTCCCAGCCTTGGTCACCCTGGAGCCATGTCTCCGTAATCCCAATTATATCATATCCGTTTACATCAACTTGCGCAGCTAATTCATCCACCTTATTACGAATGCTCCTTGCATTAAGACACAAAGCCTTCAGTCTTGTTTTTTTAACACTCTTAGACCTTTTAGAATTATTGTTTACTGCGGCCATGTTTGATTTACACCCTTGATTTCTCTGACTTCCACTTTTGCTTTTCTCCTTCCTGTCTTTTGCTTCTATCCTTGCTTCCCTTTCCTCTGTCTCCCTGCACAGGTTCCCAACCCCCTGCCATTTTAGTTTAAACCCTCCCCAACAGCACTAAGAAACACTCCCCTAGGACATCAGTGCTGGTCCTGCCCAGGTGCAAACCGTCCAGTTTGTACTGGTTCCACCTCCCCCAGAACCAGTTCCAATGTCCCAGAAATTTGAATCCCTCCCCCTTGCATCATTCTTCTAGCCATGTATTCATCTGAAATATCCTTCTATTTCTACTCTGACTGGCACGTGGCAGTGGTAGCAATCCTGAGATTACTACCTTTGTGGTCCCATTTTTAAATTTACCTCCTAACTCACTATATTCAGCTTTTAGGACCTCATCCCATTTTTTACCTATATCGTTGGTACCTATATGCGCCACGACAACTGTCTGTTCACCCACCCCTCCAGGATGCCCTGCAGCCACTCCAAGACATCCTTGACCCGTGCACCAGGGAGGCAACATACCATCCTGGAGTCTCGTTTGCGGCCGCAGAAATGCCTATCTATTCCCCTTACAATAGAATCCCCTATCACTATAGCTCTTCCGCTCTTTTCCTCCCGTCCCATGCAGCAGAACCACCCATGTTGCCAGGAAGTTGGTTGCTGCTGCCTTCCCCTGATAAGCCATCCTCCCCAAAAATATCCAAAGCAGTATATCTGTTTGAGAGGGGGATGGCCATAGGGGACACCTGCACTACCTGCCTGCGCCTACTACTCTGCCTGGCGTTCACCCATTCCCTTCCTGCTTGTGCAGCCTTCACCTGCGGTGTGACCAACTGATTAAACGTGATATCCACAACGTCCTCAGCATTGCGAATGCTCCAGTATGTATCCATTCGCAGCTGCAGCACCGCAATGCGGTCTCCCAGTAGCTGCAGCTGGATACACTTCCCGCACACATGGTCGTCAGGGACACAGGAAGTGTCCCTGATTTCCCACATAGTGCAGGAGCATGCCATGGGGCCAAGCTCTGCTGCCATGACTTACCCTTTAATTCATTTAAATTAAATCAATACCACCAATTATACTACAATTAAATGATTTACTCAAGGGCCCTTGTTTCCTAGCACTCCCCGCTACACCACAGAGACCTTAGAAACTATAACCACAAAATTAAGACCTTCTAAACTTTATAAACTATGAACCTTAACTGTCAAACTATAGAGTAGTATAAATAATCACCTGGCCGTACTCGCCCAATTAGCTGCTTCCTCCTGCCCGCATCATGTTTTGAATCGTGACGTGGCTCTGGAATGCCACCGCCAGTGTGTGAGATTGGTAAGCCTCTGTAAAAAAGCCCACGAAAGTGAGTTTATATACTCACTGTACCGCCATACTCACCACTCCCAACACTGGCCTGTGAAAAAAAGCCCGCGAAAGTGAGTTTAAATACTCACTGAAACTCCGCTCTCACCGCTCCCGACAATGGCTTGTGAAAAAAAGCCCGTGAAAGTGAGCTTAAATACTCTTCGAAACTCCACTCTCACCGCTCCCGACAATGTTCTTATGTTTTTCTCCTATTAGTAAGAATCAGTGCTTCCAGGAGAGGAGAGGGCTGATTTTAACTTTCGCCATTGGTGGATAAGGACAGTACGGATTGGCTGCTCATTATACACCCCAAGGAAAATGGGAAAGAACATAGAAACATAGAAACATAGAAGATAGGAGCAGGAGTAGGCCATTCGGCCCCTCGAGCCTGCTCCGCCATTCAATGAGATCATGGCTGATCATCCAACTTCAGTACCCTGTCCCTGCCTTCTCCCCATATCCCTTGATTCTTTTAGCCTTAAGAAATTAAGAAAGGTGGATAATAGGCATCCAATTCGCTGCCCTCCACTTTCTGCCACCGCCGAAAAATGTAAATAACCTCGCGAGTGATCAGGTGCATCTTTATTATCCCTTCGGTGCGTGCACTGTGGCATAGAATTCTGAAGGTTAGCAAATTATGGGAGTCGATTGTACATAAGAGTAACTGTAATTTATTGCACCATGTACAATTGAATAACAAACGTAACCTGGGATAATTCAAGAAGCTACATTGGATTCCAAAAGATTCTTGTCAGACAAAAATGATATGGGGTCAAATCAGCAATGGCAGTGGTAAAGACAACAACCACAAATTTGATCAAAAAACAGTTTTGAAAACATGAAATTAAAACTAATCCATTGAGGCCTACCATCTTGAATAACCCCAGACAATGTTTGCCTTTAGAGACACAGGATCACGTTCCACCTGCTTCAGTGTGATTCTGCGGGCAGATGTTCAGCTTCCAATTAGGCACTTTGCAGCCTTCCGGACTCAATATCGAGTTCAACAATTTCAGATCATAACCTCGGCCCCTATTACATTTTTACTTACATTTTTTTCCCCACCCCTTTGTTTTGGATCTTCCCTTCCCCCCCCCCTTCCTTTTTTTTTCTCTCTCCCACACGGCAACTGTCTCTCATCCTGCCAGTACACTTCACACCTAATCTTGCCGTCTTTTGTCTCCACTGTCCTATTACCATCTCGTTTGGTTTTGAATACCTCTTAATGTCTCTTTTACTTCTTTTACTTCTTTTGTTCTATCGCAGCCCTGTCTTCGATCTATTTTATTTCCTTTCCAGTTTGAAAAAGGGTTAGACCCGAAACGTCACTCTAATTTCTCTCCACGGATGTTGCCTGGCCTGCTGAGTTTTTCCAGCATTTTCTGTTGTTATTTCGGATTTCCAGCATCTGCAGTATTTTGCTATCGTACTAGTGTTCAGCTTTTGCCTTGTGTACTTTTAACGGGGCAATTTGAATCTTCCAACTTTACTCTGCTGGATTGACATGGCTATGACCATCAACGTGAGTTGCACATCAGCTGAGAGACTTCCCACTAGGTCAAGGCGCACACTTAAATTCTTAAGTTTGGAAAACGGTTTTGCTTTTGGTCAGATTCACACCGAGCTCAGTGGCCTGGTCCAATCTTGGTGTAGCCAAGGGCCTATTCTTTCTGACAACTGTCTTTCGGGTGAAGAGTTCAGTTCCACCTTCAATGCGAAGTGTTGAAACTTGACTTCCTGCATGTTTTAACTGTGTGGGGGTGGGGGGGGGTGCGAAGGGTGGAAAGCATGATTGGTATGATGAAATTGGCCACAAAGAACAAGACAGTCCACTTGATATATTATTACATATTTAGTCACATCACCCATATGCAATATTCCCTCTAATTCTTTTTTTCGTGCGCAGTCTCTTTAACTGGCTGCGCGGCCCATTCAAATTTTCACGCGTGCGCAGTTTCTTCCATATTAAAGCCAATGAGCAGCCTGCGCAGAACCTCCAGACCGCTGTGCGGCCGTGCAGCCACGCAGCTTAGTGGGAACGTTGCCTATATGTGATGAACACCTGGAAGTGCAGCACAGGTTACATCATATGCATGGGGACAGCACAGGTAACTTCATATGCAAATAACATAGAACATCTAGATGTAGAGGGGTAGCAGTAAAGAATAGAAGCCGGGGTTTATCTTTGCATTCCAGAATGATTCTGGAATAGTAAGCAATTATGGCAGATGAGAGCAGGACCCGATAATGCTTTATGTGGTCCAGCCAGATCTGGTGGGTAAGCACAACAACTCCGACAACAACTACTTGCATTTATATAGCGCTTTTAACATAGAAGAATGCTCTGCGGCTCTTCACAGAGGCAGAATAGGACAGAAGTGTACACTGAGCCAAAGAAAGAGGTATTAGGAAAGTTTGGTCAAAAAGTTGGGTTTCAATGAGGGTCTTAAAGGAGGAGAGGGAGGTGGAAGGGTTTAGGGAGGAAATTTCAGAGCATGGGGCTTAGGCAGCTGAAACATGGCCACTAATGGAGGGGCAAAGGAAGGGGCAGATACACAATAGACCAGAATCAGAGAAACAGAGAGTACAGGAAGAGGGTTGTAGCGCTGGAGGAGGTTACAGAGATGGAGTGTGGCAAGGCAATGGAGGGCTTTAAACACAAGGATCCGAATCTTAAATTTGGGGTACTAGGAATGAGGACAAAGGTACACACAATTACTGTGGCCTAACCAATGTTTTGTATAAATTCATCACTACTTTTTTGCTCTTTTACTCCATGCACCTATTTATAAAACCCCAAATTCAACAGTCCTTTTTATACCTTTAACTACCTGCACTTGCTCTTTTGGCGAATTATATATTTGAACCCCTAGTCATCCATAAGCTACGGTATATTTAAGAACATACGAACATAAGAAATAGAAGCAGGAATAGACCATTTGACCCCCTCAAGCCTGCTCCACCATTCAATAAAATCATGGCTGATCTGATCGTGGCCCCAAAATCCACTTCCCTGCCCGCTCCCTATAACCCTTGACTCCCTTATTGTTCAAAAATCTGTCTATCTCCACCTTAAATATATTCAATGACCCAGCCTCCACAGCTCTCTGGGGAAGAGAATTCCAAAGATTCACCACCCTCAGAGAAGAAATTCCTTCTCATTTCCATTTTAAATGGGCGCCCCCTTATTCTGAAACTATGCCCCCTAGTTCTAGATTCCCCCACGAGAGGAAACATCCTCTCTGCATCTACCCTGTCAATACCCTTCAGAATCTTATGTTTGAATAAGATCACCTCTCATTCCTCTAAACTCCAATGAGTATAGGCCCAACTTGATCAACCTTTCTTCATAAGACAACCCCTTCATCTCAGAAATTAACCTAGTGAACCTTCTCTGAACTGCCTCCAATGCAAGTATGTCCCTTCTTAAATAAGGAGACCAAAACTGTACGCAGTACTCTAGGTGTGGTCTCACCAACGCCCTGTACAATTGTAACAAGACTTCCCTACTTTTATACTCCATCCCCCTTGCAATAAAGGCCAACATTCCATTTGCCTTCTTAATTACTTGCTGTACCTGCATGCTAACTTTTTGTCTTTCATGTACAAGGACACCCAGATCCCTCTGTACTGCAGCATTTTGTAGTCTCCCTCCATTTAAATAATAATTTGCTTTTTTATTTTTCCTACCAAAGTGGATAACCTCACATTTTCCCACATTATGCTCCATCTGCCAAATTCTTGCCCTCTCACTTAACCTAACGATATCCCTTTTGTGTCCTCCTCACAACTTGCTTTCCCACCTATCTTTGTATCATCAGCAAATTTGGCTTCATTACACTTGGCCCCTTCATCCAAGTCATTAATATAGATTGTAAACAGCTGAGGCCCCAGCACTGATCCCTGTGGCACCCCACAAGTTACAGTTTGCCAACCTGAAAATGACCCATTTATCCCAACTCTCTGTTTCCAGTTAGTTAGCCAATCCTCTGTCCATGCTAATATATTACCCCCAACCCCATGAGCTCCTATCTTGTGCAGTAACCTTTTATGTGGCACCTTATCAAATGCCTTCTGGAAATCCAAATACACTATGACGTAATAAAGACTCACTGCGCACTTAGATGTACATAAAGCAAGGCTTTAATCGACTTGTAACAAAACATGGAGGTCTAGTTAGTAGTCACTAGCTTCCTATTTCCAGATTGTCTCTGGCCAAGTTGGGCCCACGCCCGAGTATTTATACTCCTCCAATGGCGCCCTCAGCTGGCCGTTCAGTAGTACTTCCTGAGTTACTTCTTGTAGAAGTTGCGATTTATGACATTCTTCCTCCCTAAAAGGTTTGGAAGTCCAGTCTTCCGTTAACGGACTAGGCGGACCAAAAATAGCCGTAGTCGTTTAGCTTTCTGCTTGTGACAGGAAGGCACGTCTCCCCGGACCGTGTCCTGGTCCCTGGGTCGCTTGGCCGGACCGGTAAGTCGGTAGAGTCCGCGTCGTCTTGATCGTCCTGTGGAGGCCTGGGAATATCATGACTCCGAGTACGGGTCCCCACAGGCTGGCCTCATCCTGGGTCGTAGCCGGAGATTGTCCGGCGTCCTGATTTCGGGTGGCCATCCTACGGGAAGCGTTCAGCTCCCTGAGTTGATCCGGTAGCACTGCCGGCAGATCCCTCGATGTCCCAGGTAGGGCGTCATCTTCATAGGGGTGCAGAGTGCTGACATCATCGTCGTGGGATCCTTCATCATTCGGGCCCGTGTGACCGGTTGGGCAGGGAGCCAGATCTCTGAGCGAGACGGTGGACTCCCGGCCATCGGGGTACCGCACGTGCGCATACGTGGGGTTTACCTCCGTTAACTCCATCTCGTCAACGAGAGGGTCATTCTTGGCAGACCGGACGAACCTCCGGAGTAGCACAGGGCCTGGAGCCACCAACCATGACGGTAGAGATGTCCCGTGTGCAGAGCGACGCCGGAACTTGAAGAATCGCTCATGAGGTGTGACATTAGTGGATGTGGAGAGAAGAGACCTGATAGAGTGTAACACGTCGGGGAGCACAGTTTCCCACTGCTGGTCTGGTAGGTTGCGTGACCTCAGTGCCAGACGGATAGCGTTCCAGATTGTATCGTTCAACCTGTCCATTGCCGATCGGGTGATATGGTGTCGTCTTACTCGAGGCGATTCCCCGTTGGGAGAGATAGCTTTTAAGTTCACTCGACATAAAGGAGGGACCCCGATCCATGTGGATAAAATTGGCCATCCCGCAAAGGGAAAAGACCTGATCGAGGCATTTAATTACCGTAGAGGTAAGCATATTAGGACAGAGGAAGGCAAAGGGGAAACGTGAATACTCGTCTACCATCATAAGTAGGTAGGTTCTTCTTGGCCAAGTCCAGGGAACACGCCTGGTCATAAGCAGCCCGTAAATTGAGGGTTTTATTTTCCAGCAGGCGCTGACGTATAAAAGGGGACGCAATCCCATTGATAAAGGAATCGCGGATTAGTTCCTCTTGATACTGTTCAGCTGTAACCGCTTTAAGGTTACAATCTTTGCTGAGCCTGCGAAGTTTCTGGAGGAATTCATCAAGTGATTCCCCAGGCTGCTGCTGAGTTGTGGCCAGTAGGTGTCGAGCAAAGATTTCATTCGGGGACTTGACATATAGCTGCTGTAAAATTTGGATAGCAGCGTCGTAGTCTATACAGTCCTCAATATAATAATACACATGAGGGGATACGTAATTAATAAGCATTCGTAACTTATTAGGGGCATCCGCCCCACGTTCTTCAAGAAAGTTGCTAAATGTATGAAACCAATGCTTCCATACCTTCGCTGCCGCAGGTGCATTCGGATCCAGGTTGAGATGAGCGGGTTTTTTATTTTTCCTACCAAAGTGGATAACCTCACATTTTCCCACATTATGCTCCATCTGCCAAATTCTTGCCCTCTCACTTAACCTAACTATATCCCTTTTGTGTCCTCCTCACAACTTGCTTTCCCACCTATCTTTGTATCATCAGCAAATTTGGCTTCATTACACTTGGCCCCTTCATCCAAGTCATTAATATAGATTGTAAACAGCTGAGGCCCCAGCACTGATCCCTGTGGCACCCCACAAGTTACAGTTTGCCAACCTGAAAATGACCCATTATCCCAACACTCTGTTTCCAGTTAGTTAGCCAATCCTCTGTCCATGCTAATATATTACCCCCAACCCCATGAGCTCCTATCTTGTGCAGTAACCTTTTATGTGGCACCTTATCAAATGCCTTCTGGAAATCCAAATACACTATGACGTAATAAAGACTCACTGCGCACTTAGATGTACATAAAGCAAGGCTTTAATCGACTTGTAACAAAACATGGAGGTCTAGTTAGTAGTCACTAGCTTCCTATTTCCAGATTGTCTCTGGCCAAGTTGGGCCCACGCCCGAGTATTTATACTCCTCCAATGGCGCCCTCAGCTGGCCGTTCAGTAGTACTTCCTGAGTTACTTCTTGTAGAAGTTGCGATTTATGACATTCTTCCTCCCTAAAAGGTTTGGAAGTCCAGTCTTCCGTTAACGGACTAGGCGGACCAAAAATAGCCGTAGTCGTTTAGCTTTCTGCTTGTGACAGGAAGGCACGTCTCCCCGGACCGTGTCCTGGTCCCTGGGTCGCTTGGCCGGACCGGTAAGTCGGTAGAGTCCGCGTCGTCTTGATCGTCCTGTGGAGGCCTGGGAATATCATGACTCCGAGTACGGGTCCCAACAGGCTGGCCTCATCCTGGGTCGTAGCCGGAGATTGTCCGGCGTCCTGATTTCGGGTGGCCATCCTACGGGAAGCGTTCAGCTCCCTGAGTTGATCCGGTAGCACTGCCGGCAGATCCCTCGATGTCCCAGGTAGGGCGTCATCTTCATAGGGGTGCAGAGTGCTGACATCATCGTCGTGGGATCCTTCATCATTCGGGCCCGTGTGACCGGTTGGGCAGGGAGCCAGATCTCTGAGCGAGACGGTGGACTCCCGGCCATCGGGGTACCGCACGTGCGCATACGTGGGGTTTACCTCCGTTAACTCCATCTCGTCAACGAGAGGGTCATTCTTGGCAGACCGGACGAACCTCCGGAGTAGCACAGTGCCTGGAGCCACCAACCATGACGGTAGAGATGTCCCGTGTGCAGAGCGACGCCGGAACTTGAAGAATCGCTCATGAGGTGTGACATTAGTGGATGTGGAGAGAAGAGACCTGATAGAGTGTAACACGTCGGGGAGCACAGTTTCCCACTGCTGGTCTGGTAGGTTGCGTGACCTCAGTGCCAGACGGATAGCGTTCCAGATTGTATCGTTCAACCTGTCCATTGCCGATCGGGTGATATGGTGTCGTCTTACTCGAGGCGATTCCCCGTTGGGAGAGATAGCTTTTAAGTTCACTCGACATAAAGGAGGGACCCCGATCCATGTGGATAAAATTGGCCATCCCGCAAAGGGAAAAGACCTGATCGAGGCATTTAATTACCGTAGAGGTAAGCATATTAGGACAGAGGAAGGCAAAGGGGAAACGTGAATACTCGTCTACCATCATAAGTAGGTAGGTTCTTCTTGGCCAAGTCCAGGGAACACGCCTGGTCATAAGCAGCCCGTAAATTGAGGGTTTTATTTTCCAGCAGGCGCTGACGTATAAAAGGGGACGCAATCCCATTGATAAAGGAATCGCGGATTAGTTCCTCTTGATACTGTTCAGCTGTAACCGCTTTAAGGTTACAATCTTTGCTGAGCCTGCGAAGTTTCTGGAGGAATTCATCAAGTGATTCCCCAGGCTGCTGCTGAGTTGTGGCCAGTAGGTGTCGAGCAAAGATTTCATTCGGGGACTTGACATATAGCTGCTGTAAAATTTGGATAGCAGCGTCGTAGTCTATACAGTCCTCAATATAATAATACACATGAGGGGATACGTAATTAATAAGCATTCGTAACTTATTAGGGGCATCCGCCCCACGTTCTTCAAGAAAGTTGCTAAATGTATGAAACCAATGCTTCCATACCTTCGCTGCCGCAGGTGCATTCGGATCCAGGTTGAGATGAGCGGGTTTTTTATTTTTCCTACCAAAGTGGATAACCTCACATTTTCCCACATTATGCTCCATCTGCCAAATTCTTGCCCTCTCACTTAACCTAACTATATCCCTTTTGTGTCCTCCTCACAACTTGCTTTCCCACCTATCTTTGTATCATCAGCAAATTTGGCTTCATTACACTTGGCCCCTTCATCCAAGTCATTAATATAGATTGTAAACAGCTGAGGCCCCAGCACTGATCCCTGTGGCACCCCACAAGTTACAGTTTGCCAACCTGAAAATGACCCATTATCCCAACTCTCTGTTTCCAGTTAGTTAGCCAATCCTCTGTCCATGCTAATATATTACCCCCAACCCCATGAGCTCCTATCTTGTGCAGTAACCTTTTATGTGGCACCTTATCAAATGCCTTCTGGAAATCCAAATACACTATGACGTAATAAAGACTCACTGCGCACTTAGATGTACATAAAGCAAGGCTTTAATCGACTTGTAACAAAACATGGAGGTCTAGTTAGTAGTCACTAGCTTCCTATTTCCAGATTGTCTCTGGCCAAGTTGGGCCCACGCCCGAGTATTTATACTCCTCCAATGGCGCCCTCAGCTGGCCGTTCAGTAGTACTTCCTGAGTTACTTCTTGTAGAAGTTGCGATTTATGACATTCTTCCTCCCTAAAAGGTTTGGAAGTCCAGTCTTCCGTTAACGGACTAGGCGGACCAAAAATAGCCGTAGTCGTTTAGCTTTCTGCTTGTGACAGGAAGGCACGTCTCCCCGGACCGTGTCCTGGTCCCTGGGTCGCTTGGCCGGACCGGTAAGTCGGTAGAGTCCGCGTCGTCTTGATCGTCCTGTGGAGGCCTGGGAATATCATGACTCCGAGTACGGGTCCCAACAGGCTGGCCTCATCCTGGGTCGTAGCCGGAGATTGTCCGGCGTCCTGATTTCGGGTGGCCATCCTACGGGAAGCGTTCAGCTCCCTGAGTTGATCCGGTAGCATTGCCGGCAGATCCCTCGATGTCCCAGGTAGGGCGTCATCTTCATAGGGGTGCAGAGTGCTGACATCATCGTCGTGGGATCCTTCATCATTCGGGCCCGTGTGACCGGTTGGGCAGGGAGCCAGATCTCTGAGCGAGACGGTGGACTCCCGGCCATCGGGGTACCGCACGTGCGCATACGTGGGGTTTACCTCCGTTAACTCCATCTCGTCAACGAGAGGGTCATTCTTGGCAGACCGGACGAACCTCCAGAGTAGCACAGGGCCTGGAGCCACCAACCATGACGGTAGAGATGTCCCGTGTGCAGAGCGACGCCGGAACTTGAAGAATCGCTCATGAGGTGTGACATTAGTGGATGTGGAGAGAAGAGACCTGATAGAGTGTAACACGTCGGGGAGCACAGTTTCCCACTGCTGGTCTGGTAGGTTGCGTGACCTCAGTGCCAGACGGATAGCGTTCCAGATTGTATCGTTCAACCTGTCCATTGCCGATCGGGTGATATGGTGTCGTCTTACTCGAGGCGATTCCCCGTTGGGAGAGATAGCTTTTAAGTTCACTCGACATAAAGGAGGGACCCCGATCCATGTGGATAAAATTGGCCATCCCGCAAAGGGAAAAGACCTGATCGAGGCATTTAATTACCGTAGAGGTAAGCATATTAGGACAGAGGAAGGCAAAGGGGAAACGTGAATACTCGTCTACCATCATAAGTAGGTAGGTTCTTCTTGGCCAAGTCCAGGGAACACGCCTGGTCATAAGCAGCCCGTAAATTGAGGGTTTTATTTTCCAGCAGGCGCTGACGTATAAAAGGGGACGCAATCCCATTGATAAAGGAATCGCGGATTAGTTCCTCTTGATACTGTTCAGCTGTAACCGCTTTAAGGTTACAATCTTTGCTGAGCCTGCGAAGTTTCTGGAGGAATTCATCAAGTGATTCCCCAGGCTGCTGCTGAGTTGTGGCCAGTAGGTGTCGAGCAAAGATTTCATTCGGGGACTTGACATATAGCTGCTGTAAAATTTGGATAGCAGCGTCGTAGTCTATACAGTCCTCAATATAATAATACACATGAGGGGATACGTAATTAATAAGCATTCGTAACTTATTAGGGGCATCCACCCCACGTTCTTCAAGAAAGTTGCTAAATGTATGAAACCAATGCTTCCATACCTTCGCTGCCGCAGGTGCATTCGGATCCAGGTTGAGATGAGCGGGTTTTTTATTTTTCCTACCAAAGTGGATAACCTCACATTTTCCCACATTATGCTCCATCTGCCAAATTCTTGCCCTCTCACTTAACCTAACTATATCCCTTTTGTGTCCTCACAACTTGCTTTCCCACCTATCTTTGTATCATCAGCAAATTTGGCTTCATTACACTTGGCCCCTTCATCTAAGTCATTAATATAGATTGTAAACAGCTGAGGCCCCAGCACTGATCCCTGTGGCACCCCACAAGTTACAGTTTGCCAACCTGAAAATGACCCATTTATCCCAACTCTCTGTTTCCAGTTAGTTAGCCAATCCTCTGTCCATGCTAATATATTACCCCCAACCCCATGAGCTCCTATCTTGTGCAGTAACCTTTTATGTGGCACCTTATCAAATGCCTTCTGGAAATCCAAATACACTATGACGTAATAAAGACTCACTGCACACTTAGATGTACATAAAGCAAGGCTTTAATCGACTTGTAACAAAACATGGAGGTCTAGTTAGTAGTCACTAGCTTCCTGTTTCCAGATTGTCTCTGGCCAAGTTGGGCCCACGCCCGAGTATTTATACTCCTCGGACGGCGCCCTCAGCTGGCCGTTCAGTAGTACTTACCTGAGTTACTTCTTGTAGAAGTTGCGATTTATGGCACACTACATCTACTGGTTCTCCTTTATCCACTCTGCTCGTGACATCCTCAAAGAACTCTAGCAAATTTGTCAAACACGATTTCCCTTTCATAAAAAGATGCTGACTCTACTTGATTGTATTATGATTTTCTAAATGTCCTGCTACTACTTTCTTAATAATGGACTCCAGCATTTTCCCAATGACAGATGTTAGGCTAACTGGTCTACATTTTCCTGCTTTCTGTCTCCCTCCTTTCTTGAATAGGGGTGTTATATTTGACATTTTCCAATCCACTGGGACCTCTCCAGACTCCAGGGAATTTTGGTAGATTACAACCAATGCATCCACTATCTCTGCAGTCACTTCTTTTAAGACCCTAGGATGCAGGCCATCAGGTCCAGGGGACTTGTCCACCTTTAGACCCATAAGTTTGCCTCGTACTTTTTCTCTAGTGATGGTGATTGTTTTAATTTCCCCCCTCCCTATAGCCCATTGATTATCTATTATTACTGGGATGCTTTTAGTGTCTTCTACCGTGAAGACCGATATAAAATATTTGTTCAAAGTCTCTGCCATTTCCCTGTTTCCCATTATTAATTCCCCAGTCTCATCCTCTAAGGGCCCAATGTTTACTTTAGCTACTCTCTTCCTTTTTATATACCTGTAGAAGCTCTTACTGTCTGTTTTTATATTTCTTGCTAGTTTACTCTCATAATCTATCTTCTCTCTCTTTGTTATTTTTTTTGCTGGTTTCTAAAAATGTCCCAATCCTCTGGCCTACCACTAATCTTCGCATCATTGTATGCCTTTGTTTTCAATTTGATACCATCCTTAACTTCCTTAGTTAGCCACGGATGGTTCATTCTTCTCTTAGAGTCATTCTTTCTCACTGGAATACAGGAAACTCTCTTTTAACCGGCACCTAAATATCCGGAAATCTCTCTTAACCAGCAAAATTCAGGAGTAGGTTCAGGTAAGTTTTACTATATATTAGTGGCCATGTAACCAGGGTTCCTGGATCTGTGGCCGTGCAACAAGGACTCCTGCATCTGTGGCCGTGTAACCGGGACTCCTGCACAAGTGCCGTGTAACCGGGGCTCCTGCACCTGTGGCTGTGTACGGGGCTCTCGTACCTTGGTAAGTATACCTCTCTGTAATCCGGACTTTTTGATCAACCGGCACCACGCCGGTCCCATTGGTGCCGGATAAAAAAGAGTTTCTTGTATATCTTTGCTGAGAGTTATGAAATATCTCCTTAAATGTCTGCCACTGCTTATCTGCCATCTTACCCTTTAATCTATTTTCCCAGTCCACTTTAGCCTGTCTTCATACCTTTGTAATTGCCTTTATTTAAGTTCAGGATATTAGCTTGAGATCCAAGTTTCTCACCCTCAAACTGAATTTGAAATTCTAACATGCTATGATCACTCTTCCCTAGAGGATCCTTTACTATGAGATCATTAATTAGTCCTATTGCATTATTTCTGTTATGTCTATACACCCATTCCTTGTTTTGTCTTCCAAAATGTATTACTTACGCACACTGAATGCCATCTGCCACCTATCAGCCCTTTATGCTTGCCCATATGTGTCTCCCTGAAGTCTTTTACAGTCCTCCTTACTGTTTGCCAAAAGGTCTCAGATTGGATCCCTGATCTGTGCTGAGTTAACTGATCTCAAACAGAGTAGAAGTGGGGGGACCCTGCAAGTGGTCTCAGTATTCCCAGATTAGCGACGGGAAAAAAAAACCAGCTAGGGTTTCCCCTCCTGTTATCTACTGATTCCTTGTGGAAAACGCATGTATGCGCATTTGGTGTGAGGACAGGAGCAGGCTCGTCTGCGATGCCACCTCAGCGAAACAGTCTACTGATAAGGGTTACACATAACAAATGGCACTGTGGACAAGCTGCTTGAGGGCTGTTAATCCTTGTGGAACTGTGTATCAGTGAGAGTTGGTAACTTCAGCAAAAGGGAAGAGGAAAATGGGCAAATAGTAAGATGTGTCTGTGGAGTTTTTTTGTCACAAGGTATTTTTTGTATGATGGCAAAGCCCCTCGCATCCCAACAAAACTGCTCCTTTATTAATAATTAGAATAAAACTAAAGATGTGTGGATAATTTGAATTGTTGGTGTGAAGGAACTCTGTATTCTCCACATAATGCTGCACTTTATCAATGAGGGTGTTCTGACCAGACATTGACTCTATCAGTCGTCCATTCTCTGTGTAGGTTGGAACAGAGCTTGTGAGCAGGATCTCCTTAGGATGCTGCCCTTGTCTCTAGGATTCTCCCTTCAGACCAGTTGACAGTTGAGTGACTCTATTGTGTCTTTTGTTAGCATATTTATAGTATTTTCCAAGTGTTCATGAATATCTATAACACCATAATAGGTCAAAAGTCAACACTTATACATCATTCATTTCTTTATATACCAGTGAGATGCTAGGACTGTGGCCTCATATCTAAAATCTCATGAATAAAGAAACATTTTCATTTCCAAACCATAAACCATTTGGTCACTCATTTTACAATTCCTTATTAGTAAGTACCTTGGTCTTTTATGATGTTGTAAAATGACTTTGAAGAGGCTGTTCCAACACTGACCTTTTCACACTTGAGTCATTTGCCTTGGCCATTTGTTTTATAAGTTTAACCTTACTGACTCCAAGGAAATGTTGACAGTAACGTAAAAAAAAACCTAATGCCCTTTTCAGTAGAGGAATAAGGGTGTGGTGTAAAGGTATTTGTAACACTTATCTGATGAAACACCAGGGGAAATAAAAATTTGATTCCCACAGGAATGACAACGCATCTCGCGAGCCCTTTCCAACTGATTTCTTTTTTGACTACGAAAATAATCAAACTCTGCTTTTATACCGCTTTCCGCGTCTCGGGAGAGTGACCTAAGTGCGCCGCTCTCCCACATGTACGTCTGAATTGTCCGCAGCTTGCCTCCACATGAACCAGCTGCAAAGTGAACCCCGGTCTGCAGTGTGTGTGCGGACTAGACTGCCCTTGACAGTTCGTCCAGTACGCGTGGGTTAAGTAAAGGTGTCGTGATAGCAGCAGAAAGTGATATCACAATACCCAACTGTCCAAAGCTTGCACTGCATCATAGAATGATACAGCACAGAAGGAGACGATTCGGCCCATCGTGCCTGTGCCGGCTTTTTGAAAGAGCTCTCCAATTTGTCCTATTCCTTTGCTTTTTCCCCATAGCCCTGCAAATTTTAACTTTTCAAGCAATTATGCAAACTCCCTTTTGTATTGGATGAGCAGACATTTCCTCCAACTAAATATTGGGAAGACTGGAGCCATTGTCTTTGGTCCCCACCACAAACTTCGTTCCCTAGCCAAAAGCTCCCTCTCCCTAGCATCTGTCCGAGGCTGAACCAGACTGTTCACAAGTTTGTTTTCCTTGTTTTCAAATTCCTTCACGGCCTCGTCCCTTCCTATTTGACCACAAGTGTCAGCTGTGGCTCAGTTGGTAGCACCCTCGCCTCTGAGTCAGAAAGTTGTGGGTTCTAAGTCTCACTCCAGAGACTTGAGCACAAAAAAACTAAGTGGACACTCCGGTGCAGTGCTGAGGGAGTGCTGCACAGTCGGTGGCGGCGTCTTTCAGATGAGACGTTAAACCGAGGCCCCGTCTGCTCTCTCAGACAGATGTAAAAGATCCCAGGGCACTCTTTCGAAGAAGAGCAAGGGAGTTATCCCTAGTGTCCTGGCCAATATTTATCCCTCAATCAGCATCACTTAAAAAAACAAATTATCTGGTCATGATCACATTGCTGTTTGTGGGAGCTTGCTGTGCGCAAATGGGCTGCCGCGTTTCCTACATTACAACAGTGACTACACTTCAAAAAGAGCTTCATTGGCTGTAAAGCGCATTAGGAACGTCTGGTGGTCGTGAAAGGCGCTGTATAAATGCAAGTCTTTTCTCTTTTTAAGGTGAGTTTCCAACCACATGCCGCTCCATCACCAAGACTGCTTACTTCCACTTCTGCAGTATCGCCTGACTCCGTCCCGCCTCAGCTCATCTGCTGCTGAAACCCTCACCCATGCATTTGTTACCTCTAGACTTGACTATTCCAAAACTTTCCTGGCCAGCCTCCCATCTTTCACCCTCCAAAACGTGAGCTCATCCAAAACTCTGCTGCCCGTATCCTAACTCGCACCAAGTCCCGTCCAAACATCACCCTTGTGCTCGCTGACTAATGTTCCCTTTGTTTTTTTTTGGGTGCGTGGCCCCTTTAACGGAGGGGCATGCATGGTTTTCCATTCAAAAGCTGGTGAGCCGGCTGCGCAGGACCTCCAGACAGCTGCATGGCCGCGCAGCTTAAAGAGAACAATGTCGCTGACCTACATTGGCTCCCATTCCGGCAACGCTTCGATTAAAAAATTCTCATCCTTGTTTTCAAATCCCTCCATGGCCTCGCCCCTCCCTATCTCTACCAGGCAGCCACTTAGAAATGATAACTTGTACAAGTGAAAAATAGAACCGGTACAGATGATATTATTAAAATAACGGAATTAATGGGCTCGCCTCTCCCTCTCTCGCTAACCTTCTTCAGCCCTACAAGCGTTCGAGATCTCGGCGGTCATCTAATTCTGACCTCTTGCGCATCCCCGATTTTAATCGCTCCACCATAGACAACCATAACTTCAGCTCCCTAGGCCCTTAGCTCTGGAATTCCCTCCCTAAACCTCTCCGCTTCTCTACCTCTCTTTCCTCCTTTAAGACGCTCTTTCACCAAGCACCTGTCCTAATATCTCCTTATGTTGCTCTGTGTCAAACTTTGCCTGATAATGCTCCTGTGAAGTGTCTTGGGATGTTTTTTACTACGTTAAAGTCGCTATATAAATATAATTTGTTGTTGTTTGTTGCAAGTTCCAATTGAATCTGCTTCCACCACCCTTTCAGGCAGTGCGTCCAGAT
This sequence comes from Somniosus microcephalus, assembly GCF_052327205.1. Classification (NCBI taxonomy): domain Eukaryota; kingdom Metazoa; phylum Chordata; class Chondrichthyes; order Squaliformes; family Somniosidae; genus Somniosus; species Somniosus microcephalus. The sequence goes on from NC_141001.1 coordinate 102,775,254, forward strand.
CACAACAACTCGATAACAACTCGCTGCATAAAAAAAGTAATGTCATTACTAAGAATTGCACTACCATTGGGACAGCTCATTTACTTGGCAGCTGGAAAGATGCATTTGCTTAAAACCTGTTACATCGCTAACTTCTTCCAGTTCTGATGAAAGGTCATCAACCTGAAACGTTAACTCTGTTTCTCTCTCCACAGATGCTGCCTGACCTGCTGAGTATTCGCAGCATTTTCTGTTTTAATTTCAGTTAAAAATAGGCTTTCTGGTCAGTGGTCTTAAGTAACCTGGTGTGTGAACCTTACATCTGACAGTGGCTGCGTGAGACCTGTGCATCCAAAACCAGAAGCACAACAGCATCTTAATATAATTCCTTGAACAGAGGCCCAACCAGTCCCCATCCACCACCACCCTCTCCGGCTGGCTGAACTTGTTCTCACATTGAACAACTTTTCCTTTGACTCCACTCACTTCCTCCAAATGAAAGGTGTTGCTATGGGAAACCACATGGGCCCTAGCTATGCCAGCCTTTTCGTGGGATATGTGGAACACTCTTTGTTCCAGTCCTACCTCCCTCACCTCTTTTTCCGGTACATTGATGACTGTATCGGTGCTGTTTCCTGTTCTCGCCTTGAACTAGAAAATTTCATTCACTTTGCTTCCAATTTCCACCCTTCCCTCACCTTCACATCGTCCATCTCCGACTCTTCCCTTCCCTTCCTCAACTTCTCTGTCTCCATCTCTGGGGATAGGCTATTGACAAACATTCACTACAAGCCCACTTACTCCCACAGCTACCTGGACTACACTTCCTTCCACCCCGCTTCCTGTATGGGCTCTATTCCATTCTCCCAGTTGCTCCGTCTCCGCCGCATCTGCTCTGACGATGCCCCCTTCCACACCAGTGCTTCCGACATGTCTTCCTTTTTCCTCAACCGAGGATTCCCCTCTACTGTGGTTGACACGGCCCTTGACCATGTCCGTTCTATTTCCCGCACTTCTGCTCTCACCCCTTCCCTTCCCCTCCCTCCCAGAACCACAATAGGGTTCCCCTTGTCCTCACCTTTCACCCCACCAGCCTCCACATTCAACGGATCATCCTCCGCCATTTCCGCCACCTACAGCATGATCCCACCACCAAACACATCTTCCCCTCATCTCCCCTTTCAGCATTCCGAAGGGACCGCTCCCTCCGCGACACCCTGGTCCACTCCTCTATCACCCCCAACACCCCTTCCCCTTCACCCAGCACCTTCCCATGCAAGCGCAGGAGGTGCAACACATGCCCTTTTACCTCCTCCCTTCCCACTGTCCAGGGCCCCAAACACACCTTCCAGGTGAAACAGCGATTTACTTGTACTTCTTGCAATTTAGTATACTGTATTCGCTGCTCACGATGCGGTCTCCTCTACACTGGGGAGTCCAAACACAGATTGGGTGACCGCCTTGTGGAACACCTCCATTCAGTCCATAAGGGTGACCCCGAGCTTCCGGTCGCCTGTCACTTTAATTCACCGCTCCACTCCCACTCGGACCTCTCCATCCTCGGCCTCTTGTACTGTTCCAATGAAGCTCAACGTAAGCTCGAGGAACAGCACCTCATCTTTCGATTGGGCACTTTACAGCCTTCTGGACTCAACATCGAGTTCAACAATTTCAGACCATAACCTCCGTCCCTATCTTTTTTATCCCATTTTTTTTCTCTCTCTCACATGGCAGCTGTTGATGATTCTGCCATCGCCATTTACATTTCATCTAGAGCCATCTTTTGTTTCTTAACTTGTCCCATTACCATCTCCTTTTGCCTTGCACCATCATCCCTTTTGTCTCAATCTCTGCTGCCTTCCAGCCTATCACAGACCTTCCCTTTTGTTCTTTCCCCCTCCCCCCTTTCCCTGCCCCTACTTGCTTAAAAACCTGTTACATCTCCAGCTTTTTCCAGTTCTGACGAAGGGTCATCGACCTGAAACGTTAACTCTGTTTCTCTCTCCACAGATGCTGCCTGACCTGCTGAGTATTTCCAGCATTTTCTGGTTTTATTTCAGAGCTCCAGCATCCGCAGTATTTTGCTTTTGTATTAGCATCTTAATATCCTTTTCTCCTCAAATGAAAACACACAGCAAGCTTTATTTATTTTTCCTATTCATTGTTTCCTGAAGTGATAGCTTATGTTGAGGCACTGTTCTATGGGCACAGGCAGTCCCCGGGGGCGAAAGGAGGAAGGGGAGGAAAGAACAAGAGGGAAGGTCTGTGATAGGGTGGAAGGCAGGAGAGATTAAATGACAAAAGGGATGATGGTGCAAGGCAAAAGGAGATGATAATGGGACAAGTAAAGGAACAAAAGATGAGGCTAGAAGAGGTGAAAATGGGAATAGGAGAATCATCAAGAGATGCCATCTGAAAAAATGGGGGCAGAGGTTATGATCTGAAATTGTTGAACTCAGTGTTAAGTCCAGAAGGCTGTAAAGTGCCTAATCAAAAGATATGGGGCTGTTCCTCAAGCTTACGTTGAGCTTCATTGGAACAGTGTAGGAAGCCGAAGACAGAGAGGTGTGAGTGGTCATTAGGTCTGCCATGGACCTCATGGTCAAAATGGTTCAGGACTACACCACTTACCCACTCGGGCACAGGGCAAATTCATGAGAAGTATTATAACCAACCATGTGACCAGACAACTATCTCCATTCATGACCCTGACCATTACTCACTTGTAACACTGTCATTCATGACTGAACTAAATTATGGAGAGTAACATGCCTTTGTTACCTTTAGACGCAACTATTCCAATGGCCTGCTGGCCGGCCTCCCACCTTGCACCCTCCCTGAGCTTCAGCTGGTCCAAAATTTTGCTGCCCATATCATAACTCGTACCAAGTCCCGTTCACCCATCATCCCTGTGGTCGCTGAACTACTTTGACTCCCGGTCCGGCAACAGCTCGATTTTAAAATTCTCATCCTTGTTTTCCAATCCCCTCCATGGCCTCGCCCTCCCTATCTCTGTAACCACCTCCAGCCCTACAACCCTCCGAGATCTCTGCGCTTCCACTGTGGGCATCTGTCCTCTGGTATCTGACCCAAGTGCCCATTATTCATGAGTGAGCCATGACAGTGAGTGACAGCACATTATGTGGCCATGAGGGTCATGGCAGACAAAGCTAATGCTGTCTTTACCTAATGACCACTCACATATGGTTCTAGCAGAAGTCAATGGGTTGAGATTGTGAATGGGAGCCCATTCTGAATTTCTCTTCCGTAACACAGGAGGCCAACTGTAATTTAAATTTTTTTTTTATTCGTTTATGGGATGTGGGCATCGCTGGCAAGGCCAGCATTTATTACCCATCTCTAATTGCCATTGAGAAGGTGGTGGTGCACCGCCTTCTTGAACCGCTGCAGTCCGTGTGGTGAAGGTACTCCCACATTGCTGTTAGGGAGGGAGTTCCAGGATTTTGACCCAGCGATGATGCTGGATCGGCGATATACTTCTAAGTCAGGATGGTGTGTGACTTGGAGGTGGTGGTGTTCCCATGCACCTGCTGCCCTTGTCCTTCTAGGTGGAAGAGGTCACGGGTTTGGGAGGTGCTGCCATAGAAGCCTTGGCGAGTTGCTGCAGTGCATCTTGTAGATGGTACACAGTGCAGCCACGGTACGCCGGTAGTGGAGTGAGTGAATGTTTAAGGTGGTGGATGGGGTGCCAATCAAGCGGGCTGCTTTGTCCTGGAGGTGTTGAGCTTCTTGAGTGGTGTTGGAGCTACTCTCATCCAGGCAAGTGGAGAGTATTCCATCACACTTCTTACTTGTGCCTTGTAGATGGTGGAAAGGCTTTGGGGAGTCAGGAGGTGAGACACTCGCCGCAGAATAACTAGCCTCTGACCTGCTCTTGTTGCCTCAGTATTTATGTGGCTGGTCCAGTTAAGTTTCTGGTCAATGGTGACCCCGAGGATGTAGATGGTGGGGGATTCGGCAATGGTAATGCCGTTGAATGTCAAGGGGAGCTGGTTAGACTCTCGCTTGTTGGAGATAGTCATTGCCTGGCACTTCTGTGACGTGAATGTTACTTGCCACTTATCAGCCCAAGCCTGAACGTCGTCCAAGTCTTCAGAGCAGATGCGGCGGAGACTGCTCCATTATCTGAGGAGTTGTGAATGGCACCGAACACTGTGCAGTCATCAGCGAACATCCACATTTCTGGCCTTATGTTGGAGGGAAGGTCATTGATGAAGCAGCTGAAGATGGTTGGGCCTAGGACACTGCCCTGAGGAACTCCTGCAGCGATGTCCTGGGGCTGTGATGATTGACCATCTTCCTTTGTGCTAGGTATGACTCCATCCAGTGGAATGTCCCTTCTGAAATCAGCTAACACAGCGGGGACCAAGGATAAGCTCACTGAACATCGGTGGGAGCCTCATAGAGGTTTTATATCGATGGCGATGACAGATCATGTTCATATGGGCTGATACCTAAGATGATATTGTCTCTATTCCTGCCTCTGATAACTCATGCCTATACCACTGAGAAAGTTCCAGTTTTCTCACTTATTCATACTTAGCAAACTTAGCTCAGTTGGTAGCAATCTGGCTTCTGAGTCAGAAGGTTGTGGGTTGAAGCCCAACTCCAGGTACTTGAGCACAAAGTTTAGGTTGACTCTTCACTGAAGTACTGAAGGAGCACTGTCAGAGATGTCGTCTTCTGAATGAGATGTTAAACTGAGGCCCCATCCGTCTGTTCAGGTGGACATAAAAGATCTCATGGCACTATTTGTGGAAGGACAGGGGAGTTCTCCCAGTGCCCTGGCTAACATTTATACTTCAACCAACATCACCAAAGAGTCTATTAACTGGTTATCTCATTGGTGCTGTTACGGAACCTTGCAATGCTCAAATGAGTTGCCGGGTTTGTCTTCATAGCAACTACACATCAAAATAAATCAATGTCTGCATAGCGCTTTGGGATGTCCTAAAGACATGAAAGGCGCAATATAAATGCAAGTTCTTTCCTGTTTTATGTTAAAGACACAAGTTACCTTGTTGTTGGCTGCTCTTTTTCCTCCTTCTTAGCCGGGGTGTAATGTTTCAATTGCTGTCACAACTGAGATCAGCTAACCAAGCACAGACTGAGAATAAAACATGGAAGTTTCTGATCTGTGTGGCTCAGTCAATGACAACCTGCATTTCTATAGTGTCTTTAACATAGTAAAACATCCCAAGGTGCTTCACAGGAAAATATAGAAAGACGTGTATTTCTATAGCGCCTTTCACGACCACCGGACGACCCAAAGCCCTTTACAGCCAATTAATTGTTTTTGAAGTGGAGTCAACTGTTGTAATATAGAAAACACGGCAGCCATAGAAACATAGAAGATAGGAGCAGGAGTAGGCCATTCCGCCCTTCGAGCCTGCTCCACCATTCAATGAGATCATGGCTGATCATCCAAATTCAGTATCCTGTCCCTGCCTTCTCCCCATATCCCTTGATCCCTTTAGCCTCAAGAAATATATCCAACTCTTTCTTGAATATATTTAATGAACTGGCCTCCACCGCCCTCTGTGGCAGAGAATTCCATAGGTTCACCACTCTCTGGGTGAAGAAATTCCTCCTCATTTCAGTCCTAAATGGCTTACCCCTTATCCTTAGACTATGACCCCTGGTTCTGGACTCCCCGGCCATCAGAAACATCCTTCCTGCATCTAGTCTGTCCAGACCGGACAGAATTTGATAGGTTTCGATGAGATCCCCTCTCAATCTTCTAAACTCCAGTGAGTATAAGCCCAATCGACACAATCTCTCCTCATACGTCATTCCTGCCATCCCAGGTATCAGCCTGGTGAATCTTCGCTGCACTCCCTCCATGGCAAGAACATCCTTCCTCAGGTAAGGTTACCAAAACTTCACACAATACTCAAGGTGCGGTCTCACCAAGGCCCTGTACAACTGTAGCAAGACATCCTTGTTCCTGTACTCGAACCCTCTTGCTACAAAGGCCAACATACCATTTGCCTTCTTAACCGCCTGCTGCACCTGCATGCTTACCTTCAGCGACTGGTGCACAATAACACCCAGGTCTCTTTGCACTTCCCCTTCTCCCAATCTATTGCCATTCAAATAATAATCTGCCTTCCTGTTTTTGCCACCAAAGTGGATAACCTCACATTTATCCACATTATAGTGCATTTGCCATATAGTGCATTTGCCATGTTTCTGCCCAATCACCCAACCTGTCCAAATCGTACTGGAGTTTCACGACATCCTCCTCACAGCTTACCCTCCCACCCAGCTTTGTGTCGTCTGCAAATTTGGAGATATTACATCCAATTCCCTCGTCCAGATCATTAATATATATTGTGAACAGCTGGGGTCCTAGGACTGATCCTTGCGGTACCCCACTAGTCACTGCCTGCCACTCGGAAAATGACCCGTTTATTCCAACTCTTTGCTTTCTGTCCGCCAACCAGTTTTCTATCCAAGTCAATACCTTGCCCCCAATCCCATGTGCCTTAATTTTGCACACTAATCTCTTATGTGGGACCTTATCGAAAGCTTTCTGAAAGTCCAAATACACCACATCCACTGGTTCTCCTATATCTATTTTACCAGTTACATCCTCAAAAAATTCCAGTAGATTAGTCAAGCATGATTTACCTTTTGTAAATCCATGTTGACTTTGTCCGATCCTGTCACTGCTTTCCAAGTGCTCTGCTATTACATCTTTTATAATAGACTCTGGCATTTTCCCCACTACCGATGTCAGGCTATAATTCCCCGCTTTTTCTCTACCACCTTTTTTGAATAGTGGGGTAACATTAGCTACCCTCCAATCCATGGGTACCGTTCCAGAGTCTATCGAGTTCTGGAACATGATCAGCAATGCATCTACTATCTCTAGGGCCACTTCCTTAAGTACCCTGGGATGTAGACCATCAGGCCCTGGGGATTTATCGGCCTTCAGTCCCATCAATTTTCCTATCACCATTTCCCTACAAATACTGATTTCTTTCAGTTCCTCCCTTTCATCAGATCCTATGTTCCCTGGCATCTCTGGGAGGTTATTTGTGTCCTCCTTTGTGAAGACAGAACCAAAGTATGTATTTAGTTGGTCTGCCATTTCCTTGTTTCCCATTATAAATTCCCCTGATTCTGACTGTAAGGGACCTACGCTTGACTTCACCAATCTTTTTCTCTTCACATATCTATAAAAGCTTTTACAATCAGTTTTTATGTTCCCTGATAGCTTACTCTCATATTCTATTTTCCCTTTCTTAATTAATCCCTTTGTCCTCCTTTGTTGACTCCTAAACTGCTCCCAATCCTCAGGATTATTGCTTTTTCTAGCCAATTTATATGTCCTCTCCTTGGATCTTATGCTATCCCTAATTTCCCTTGTTAGCCACGGTTGAGTCACCTTTTTTGTTTTTTTTTATGCCAAACTGGGATGAACAAATTCTGTAGCTCATCCATTCGGTCTTTGAATGTTTGCCATTGCCTATCCACCGTCAACCCTTTGAGTGCCATTCCCCAATCAATCCAACCCAACTCGCTCCTCAGACCATCGTAGTTTCCTTTATTTAAATTGAGGACCCTTGTCTCTTGCCTCATTCTCCATCTTAATGAAGAATTCGATCATATTATGATCGCTCCGACCCAAGGGGCCTCGTACAACAAGATTGCTAATTAATCCTTTCTCGTTACATAATACCCAGTCTAAGATGGCCTGATCTCTGGTTGGTTCCTCGACATATTGGTCCAGGAAACCATCCCATAAACACTCCAGGAATTCCTCCTCCACAGTATTTTTACTAATTTGGTTGGCCCAATCTATATGTAGATTAAAGTCACCCATGATGACTGCTGTGCCCTTATTGCACCCTTCTTTAATTTCCCTTTTAATGCCATCTCCACCCTCCACCTTACTGTTTGGAGGTCTATATACCACTCCCACTAATGTTTTTTTCCCCTTAGTATTTCTCAATTCTACCCATACAGATTCCACATCATCAGAGCTAATATCCTTCATTACAATTGTATTAATCCCTTCTTTAACCAGTAATGCTACCCCACCTCCCTTTCCTTTTTGCCTATCTTTCCTGAATATCGAATACCCCTGGATGTTGAGTTCCCAGTCTTGGCCATCCTTGAGCCACGTTTCAGTAATCCCAACCAAATCATTTGCGCACAGCAAGCTCCCACAAACAGCAATGTGATAATGACCAGATAATCTGTCTCAGTGATGTTGAGTGAGGGATACATATTGACCAGGACACCGGGGATAACTCCCCTGCTTTTCTTCGAAATAGTGCCCTGGGATCTTTTACGTCCACCTGACAGGGCCCCGGTTTAACGTTTCATCTGAAAGACGGCACCTCCGACAGTGTAGCACTCTCTCAGTACTGCACTGGGGTGTCAGCCTCGATTTTTCTGTTCAAGTCTCTGGAGTGGGACTTGAATCCACAACCTTCTGACTCAGATGCTAAGGTGTTACCAACTGATCCACAGCTAACGCAAGAGCAATTATCAAAAAAAATTGACACCGAGCCACATAAGGAGCTATTAGGACAGGGGACCAAACGCTTGGTCAAAGAGGTAGGTTTTAAAGGAGGACAGAGAGGTAGAGAGGTGGAGAGATTTAGGGAGGGAATTCCAGAGCTTGGGGCCTAGTCAGCTGATGGCATAGCCACCACAATGGAGTGAAGTAAATCGGAGATGCACAAGAGGCCAGAATTGGAGGAGTGCAGAGAACTTGGAGGGATGTAGGGCTGCAGGTTATCAAACCGAGCTAGCTTGGGAGCACTGCATGTGTTGTTGATATTAGGGAATATTGTTGCCTCTTACTAAATGCTAAGTGGAGAGGTCTGGCAAATCCATTGTTTCACATTAGGAGAGCGAAGAAGGGGCATGAAAAAACACTGGCGGGCAAAATAAAGGAAAATTTCAAGGTGTTTTATAAGTATATTAAGGGCAAGAGGATAACCAGGGAAAGAGTAGGGCCCATTAGGGACTAAAGTGGTAATCTGTGTGTACAGCCAAAAGATGTAGGTGAGGTTTTAAATGAATATTTTGCATCTGTGTTCACTATGGAGAAGGACGATGTAGGCATAGAAATCAGGCAGGGGGATTGTGATATGCTTGAACAAATTAGCATTGAGAGGGAGGAGGTACTAGCGGTTTTAGCGGGCTTAAAAGTGGATAAATCCCCAGGCCCAGACGAGATGTATCCCAGGTTGCTGTGTGAGGCAAGGGAGGAGATTGCAGGGGCTCTGACACAAATTTTCAGAACCACTCTGGCCACACGGGAGGTGCCAGAGGACTGGAGGACAGCTAATGTAGTACCATTATTCAATAAGGGTAGTAGGGACAAACCAGGGAATTACAGGCCAGCGAGCCTAACATCAGTGGTAGGGAAATTATTGGAAAAAATTCTGCGGGACAGAATTAGTCTCCACTTGGAGAGGCAAGGATTATTCAAGGATAGTGAGCATGGCTTTGTCAAGGGCAGATCATGTCTAACCAATTTGATTGAATTTTCGAGGGGGTGACTAGGTGTGTGGATGAGGGTAGTGCACTTGATGTAGTCTATATGGACTTCAGTAAAACTTTTGACAAAGTCCCGCATGGGAGACTGGTCAAGAAGGTAAGAGCCTATGGGATCCAGGGAAATTTGGCACATTGGATCCAAAATTGGCTTAGTGGCAGGAGGCAGAGGGTGATGGTCGAAGGTGGATTTTGTGACTGGAAGCCTGTGTCCAGTGCTGTACCGCAGGAATCGGTGCTGGGTCCCTTGCTGTTTGTAGTGTACATTAATGATTTGGATATGAATGTAGAAGGTATGATCAGTAAGTTCGCAGATGACACAAAAATTGGTGGAGTGGTAAACAGCGAGGAGGTAAGCCTCAGGCTACAGGACGATATAGACGGGTTGGTCAGATGGGCAGAACAGTGGCAAATGGAATTTAACCCTGAAAAGTGTGAGGTGATGCATTTTGGGAGGACTAACAAGGCAAGGGAATACACAATGAATGGTAGGACCCTAAGAAGGACAGTGGATCAGAGGGACCTTGGTGTGCATGTACTGTACATAGATCCCTGAAGGCAGCAGGACAGGTAGATAAGGTGGTTAAGAAGGCATATGGGATACTTGCCTTCATTAGCTGAGGCATAGAATATAAGAGCAGGGAGGTTATGATGGAGCTGTACAAAATGCTAGTTAGGCCACAGCTACTGTGTGCAGTACTGGTCGCCACACTATAGGAGGGATGTGATTGCATTGGAGAGGGTGCAGAGGAGATTCACCAGGATGTTGCCTGGGCTGGAGCGTTTCAGCTATGAAGAGAGACTGGACAGGCTAGGGTTGTTTTCCTTAGAGCAGAGAAGGCTGAGGGGGGACCTGATTGAGGTGTACAAAATTATGAGGGGCATAGATAGGGTAGATAGAAAGGAACTTTTTCCCTAAGTAGAGGGGTCAATAACCAGGGGGCATAGTTTCAAGGTAAGGGGCAGGATGTTTAGAGGGCATTTGAGGAAAAAGTTTTTCACCCAGAGGATGGTTGGAATCTGGAAATCACTGCCTGAAAGGGTGGCAGAGGCAGGAACCCTCACAACATTGAAGAAGCATTTAGATGAGCACTTGAAACGCCATAGCATACAAGGCTACGGACCATGGCCTAGAAATTCAGTATAGCCACGTTTGGGGCGCTACAGCATGACGTTCACTAACATTTGCGCCCGGCGCAACTTAGCACCACCTTCGCCGACATTCAGTTGCATCGCCCCAAGAGGTTGCTGCTGCGCTAAAGCAGGCGATGCACGACTATCATTAGGCGCTAAGCCGGCGATCCGGGGCGCAAACACCGAAGGCGGGCGCAGCGCAGGTGCGGCGAGTTGCTCATTGAGGGCAAACAGTCAGGCGCCGGTCAGCACTTAAAGGGAGAGGGTGGAATTGCTTGTCTGCCACGCCCTGCACACTGCAGCCCTAAGGCAAGGCCTGAACACTGCTTCTGGAACAGCTCCACACCCAGGAGAATGGAGAAGGCCAGGGAGAGAGCGCAGCGCTTCGGCAAGGGTGACCTGAGGCTGCTGGTTGGCGCAGTTGACCGCAGGCGCCATATCCTCTTCCCTGAGGGTGGCAGGAGGCCGCTGCCCGCCGAATATCGGAAAGCATGGAGGGATGTGGCAAACAGGGTCACGTCCAACAGCGTGGTTGGCAGGACACCAACCCAGTGCCGGAAAAAATTCAACGACCTCACTCGGGTTGTCAGGGTGAGTACCCTTTCCAGTATCCTCCTCATCCCTGCATGTGCACCTCACTTTATGGCCAAACGGGTCTGAAAGCCCTAATGGCCAGCCCTCATCCAGCAGCTATGGGACTGTCATGAAAAGCACTTGCGCATTCAGGACTTTAGACACTGTCAGGGCTATTCGACCATGGGAGGCAGTGCGGGCAAGATCAGGGCTTGACACTGTCAGGGCTAATCGACCATGGGAGGCAGTGTGGGCAAGATCAGGGCTTGACACTGTGCTTAGAGGCTGTCCTTTCTCTTGCAGGCCAAGCTGGTGCATAACAGAAGACAGCAGCAACAGACCGGGGGAGGCCGTCCTGACCTGAAACAGTTGAGCGACCTCGAGCAGCGAGTGGAGTGGATCATGGGAGGCCGGCTGAGTGGCCCCATCGCCACTGGAGATGCTGACCCTGTTCTGGGCACCAATGGTAAGGTCATCACCTTTTTGACCTCTCCCTTTCCACTTGCGCCTCACACCAGCATCCTTTGCCACTATCGAACCAATGCAGTGCACAGCAGCACTCATGCCTCCCTCGCTGCCGCCCTGTCCTCACTCTAAAGCAACTCTTGAGCCTCCCTGCTTTCAGATGGTGAAGCTCCAGGGACCAGCAGGCTGCAGCAACACGGGAGGGGTGGGGAAGCTCGGCGGCCTTCTCCCCGGAGGGTGAGTGCGGCCTCCAGTCCTGCTACGGTGAGCGCAGAGGAGGTGCGGCTCCGAGCGGAAATGAGCGCCCAGGCTGAGCGCAGGCACACTGAGCTCATGGCTGCAGTGGCAAGGATGCCTGACTCCATAGAGTCTCTGGCAAGGAGTGTGCAGGAATTTGGAGCAGCACAGGCCAGGAGTCTGCAACAATTCAGTGCAGCACAGGCCAGGAGTCTGCAACAATTCAGTGCAGCACAGGCCAGGAGTCTGCAACAATTCAGTACAGCACAGGCCAGGAGTTTGCAGGACGTTGGGGCAGCACAGGCTAGGAGTCAGCAGGGCTTCGCTGCTTGACAGGCGGCTTCTAGCCAAGTGCTCAGTCGTGCCGTGCATTCACTGGCTTGTGTCATGCAGACACAGACCAGGGCCACACAGGCACTAACTGCTGCCACACTCGCTGGATCGGCCAGGCATCGCCGGGGCACTCACCGTGCCGCAGCAGCCCAGCAGTCTGTGCCTCAGCAGATTGCTGTGCATGCTGCAGTGCTCGCCCGTGCGCATGCCAATGTATCAGCCGACCAGGGAGTGCCTGTGATCTGTCAGGTTGGCAGCATTCCTGCAGCCAACACTGTCACTCCTCCATTGCAGCTGTTGGACAGACTGCTGCCGCCCAAGCAGAGTTGGAGCAGTCAGCAGCCGGCCACTCCAGGCCCAGAGCTGGTCCAGGCCGACCCCCAAGGGCATCTGCCATCTCACCATCTGACCCTCAGCAGCCTTCCCCCAGCCTTGCTGCAGCCACTGGGGTCTCATTGAGGAGGAGCTGCAGGGCGGGTAGGGGCCAGTCACGGAAGCGAAACGGATCACCCTCGCAGGAGAAAAAGTAGAAGGTGTGGCCAAATGTTCTGTTTTATATATAAAGGCCGAGACTGGTGTATTTGTTTCATATTTAAAGGCCGAGGCTGGTGTATTTGTTTCATATATAAAGGCCGAGACTGGTATATTTGTTTTACTTGTAAAGGCCGAGACTGGCGTATTTGTGTTTTTGGGGGGGTTTCTCTCCATTAGTTTGTCATGTGGGAAGGGCACAGAGGTATCACAGTAAAAAAAATTCTTAAATCGCACTGTCCATGCTTTCTTTTGGAAGTCCTGGTTGCCCTGCTCAGCTGAGGGCTTGTGGAGCAGCTACATTCATCTTCTGCCATTGGCACAAGCCATTCCCTGAGAGGGGGCCTAGAACCGACTTGCAATAAGCCGCCGACGGGTGGCCCTTGCACTTTTTTCCCTCCCTCATGTGCTGGTCCTCCTCCTCCTCCTCCTCCTCTGGTGGTCCGCCAATGTCTGCTAGCAGTGGCTGAGTCCTGCGGATAGCCAGGTTGTGCAGCATGCAGCACACGACAATGAAATGGGAGACTCGCTCAGGCGAGTACTGTAGGGCTCCCCCGGAACGATCCAGACAGCGGAACCATTGCTTCAGCACGCCGATTGATTGCTCAATGATGTTCCTGGTTGCTTGATGGCTGTCATTGTATCCCTCTTCAGCAGGGGTGCTGGGCGCACGGAGCGGGGTCAGCAGCCAGGTGCACAAAGGATAGCCTTTGTCCCCGAGAAGTCATCATCGTGGGTGAGGCTGGGCCTCGAACATGTCTGCCACAAAAGTCTGGCACAGGATGAAGGCATCGTGGCTGCTGCCTGGAAAGCGGGCATTGACAGCTAGGATGAGCTGCCTGTGGTCACACACCAACTGCACGTTGAGCGAATGGTAGCCCTTCCGGTTGCGGTAATCCTCGGCATTCTCTAGAGGTGCCCGCAAAGCCACATGCGTGCAGTCAATGGCACCCTGCACCATGGGGAAGCCCGCTAATGCTGCAAAGCCCATTGCACGCTCTTGCTGCTTGTCAACGGTCATGGGGAAGGAGATGAACTGACGTCTCCTTCTGAAAAGGGCATTGGTCACCTGGCGGATGCAGCAATGTACCGCAAACTGGGAGATGTTGGCAATGTCCCCAGTAGCGGATTGGAAGGAGCCGGTGGCATAGAAGTTGAGAGCCACCGTCACCTTCACTGCCACCGACAGAGACGTCCTGCTCCTCAGCTGTGGCTGCAGATTTCTGCAAAGCAGGTGGCAGATCTCAGTGACCACCGCCCTTCTGAATCACAGCCTCCGAACACACTGCTCCTCAGACATGTTCAGATATGAGAACTGCTGGCGGTAAAACCTGGGTGGGTAAGGCCTCCTTTGCCGACGCCTGTTGGCCCTTCTCTGTCTGGCCATGACTGGCACTCTCTCACGGCGTCTCTGAGCCCTTTGAATGCAGTGGAGAAGCCCAACGTTTCCACCCATTGCAGCCCCCATTATATGTTTCCAATCAATGCTATGACACTGAAGTTAAAGACAAGTGCAAAGCTGTGGCCTGAAGCCACAAGTACCTGTGCGAGTGTTGAGCCAAACCAGAAAGCTCTCTACCTTTGTCTCTCTCCAAAGATCCGTCTCTCACAAAGAAGGAGTGGTGCAAAATGACTGCCACTTATACTGCAGGAGGAGTCCCCTTTAATTAGCGCCCCCCGCGCCCCGCAGCGACTGGGAACCGTTCCCCTCTACCAGTCGCTAGGGGCGCCAGGCGCACAATAGGCCGGCACCACTGAATCTCTGGTTCGGGGCGCACAAAGGGCGTTCCACCATGAAATGACGTCAGGATCTGCGCGCGCAGCTGAGCGCGCGCAAAGGTTTTGCGCCGCCGTTAAATCTTAACTGAAGTTCGCGAGAGGCGCAGATCGTGCCGCGCCCGGGCGCTAGCCGCTTAGCGCCCCACTTCTCCTCCTCCTAAGGCGCTAGCGGCTGGCGCAAACAACTGAAATTCTAGGCCCATGTGCTGGAAAATGGGATTAGAACAGATAGGGCTTGATGGCCGGCGCAGACACGATGGGCCGAAGGGCCTCTTTCTGTGCTTTCTGTGCTGTATAACTCTATGACTCTATGACACATGCAATCCTACTGGAGTACTTTATGCCAGTACTTCTACACTGATGCTTTCCTAAATAACTGTCAACTACCTGGGAGAAGATCAAATATTTTGCAATTTTAATAAAGGCTTCAGGGTAATTGCATAAATTAGATTGTCCCTGTGAATCTGAGAACAAGACATACATCTGAGTCAGTGGCCTAGGATAATTGCATAAGATAGCCCATAACTGTGAGAATGAGAAATTCAAAACGCCTTTATACTTTATAAGCGAAAATGCCTTGAAGGCAAATACCTCTTGAGTGAAACCCTTATTACTGTAAGGCATAGTATGCCTATACAATATTAGAACGAACTTCCACACCGGTACATAACTGAATGAAATTGCTTCTTTGTACCTTAGCCTTGTAGTTGATAAAGATCAACAATATTAAGTACCAAGACAGGATGTGTGTGCATGTCTTGGAGTCATTCGCAAGACGTTTTCACATTGGAGGAAGTAAGAAATAAGGCTGAATCTTATTTTTGTTTTTGATCAGGAAGAGTTAAAATAAGAATTGATAGCAATAGCAATTTCTCAAGAGATTGAATAGTAGTGATTACATGTTTCAAGTTTACATAGAATCATCTTACAGCACAGAAGGAGGACATTCGGCCCATCGTGCCTGTGCCAGTTCTTTGAAAGAGCTATCCAATTAGTTCCACTCCCCCTGCTAATTAAAGCTTACAAAGCCCAGCCAGATTTACAGCTTGCCTTTTTAAGGGTCCTTCACCAGCAATGGTACTAAGATCTCCATCCTTAGGACCATATGAACAGGAGAAGTCCATTCAGGCGCTCGAGACTGCTCCACCATTCTATTAGATCATACCTGATTTGTAGAGTATGATAGTACTTAAAAGGGCAAGAAAGTCCGGGGGGAGTAATTTTTATTCAAAGTACTCCTCCATTTATAATGAGCAGTTATATTCACCAGAATCTTGCTTGATGCACTTTTCAAATAAAGGTTCCACAGGAAGGGCCCGTTGCTATGGTAACACGCTAGCTCGGTTAGGCATGTTTAACTGGGCCTCACCTGTCAAAAAGGTCACCAGCCGTCACTGGTAGAAGACGTTGATTATAATCCCCAATGCTCTTGATTTTTCACATTAAAATAAAGCAGTAAAGGGATGTCGCTTGATCTTACTGGTGTTTCACACATCTATTTGTCTCTAAACAGCTATCTTATGACAATTTCTGTGGATATGATGCGGAGTGTAGCTCACAATAGTTACAGCTCATTCACACATGACCAGCGCCACAGTGACTTCGCAAGTGAAGTTCTATTTCTAGTTCTTCTTCAGATGGTGGCATTTTAATTCAGGTTCCAGCAGACCAGCGCGCATAAACTAGCTACCAAATCCATTGGTAATAACAACAGAAAATGCTGGAAAAACTCAGCAGGCCAGGCAACATCCGTGGAGAGAGAAATAGAGTCAACGTTTCGGGTCAAGACCCTTCTACAGAACTGAGAGAAAAGACAGGAAATTTTTAAAAAGGCAGTTTGGGGGCTGGGAAATGGGGGAGGGGATAAAGAAGAGACATTAAGAGATATTCAAGGTGAGACGAGATAGTAATAGGACAGGTAAAGAAACAGACAATGGCTCTAAATTGAGTGTGAATTGCGCTGGCAGAGTGAAAGACAGCTGCCATATGGGAGAGAGAGGAAAAAAAGGGAAAGTCACAAACCAAAAGGGTGGATGAAAAATATAAAAATATAATAGGGGCCGAGGTTGTGATCTGAAGTTGTTGAACTCGATATTGAGTCCGGAAGGCTGTAAAGTGCCTAATCGGAAGATGAGGTGCTGTTCCTCAAGTTTACGGTAAGCTTCCTTGGAACAATGCAAGAGGCCGCAGACAGTAAGGTCTGAGTGGGAATGGAATGGCGAATTGAAATGACAGGCGACTGGAAGCTCGGGGTCACCCTTACGGACTGAACGGAGGTGTTCCGCAAAGCGGTCACCC
The DNA here is from genome assembly GCF_052327205.1 of Somniosus microcephalus. Taxonomy (NCBI): domain Eukaryota; kingdom Metazoa; phylum Chordata; class Chondrichthyes; order Squaliformes; family Somniosidae; genus Somniosus; species Somniosus microcephalus. The sequence continues at coordinate 102,792,123 of NC_141001.1, forward strand.
AATCTGCGTTTGGTCTCCCCAATGTAGAGGAGATCACATCATGAGCAGCGAATACATTATACTAGATTGCAAGAAGTACAAGTAAATCACTGTTTCACCTGGAAGGGGTGTTTGGGGCCCTGGACAGTGGGAAGGGGGTAGGTATATGGGCAGGTGTTGCATCTCCTGCGCTTGCACGGGAAGGTGCCGGGCAAAGGAGAACGGGTGCTGGGGGTGATAGAGGAGTGGACTAGGGTGTCTCGGAGGGAACAGTCCCTATGGAATGCTGAAAGGGGAGGTGAGGGGAAGATGCGTTTGGTGGTGGGATCACGTTGGAGGTGGCGGAAATGGCGGAGGATGATCCGTTGAATGTGGAGGTTGGTGGGGTTAAAGGTGAGGACAAGGGGAACCCTATCATGGTACCGGGAGGGAGGGGCAGGGGTGAGGGCAGAAGTGCGGGAGATAGAACGGACATGGTTGAGGGCAGTGTCAACCACAGTAGAGGGGAATCCTCGGTTAAGGCAAAAGGAAGACATGTCGGAAGCACTGGTGTGGAAGGGGGCATCGTCAGAGCAGATGCGGCAGAGACAGAGAAACTGGGAGAATGGAATAGAGTCCTTACAGGAGGCGGGGTGGGAGGAAGTGCAGTCCAGGTAGCTATGGGAGTCAGTGCGCTTGTAGTGAATGTTGGTCAATAACCTATCCCCAGAGATGGAGATGGAGAAGTCGAGGAAGGGAAGGGAAGAGTCGGAGATAGACCATGTGAAGGTGAGGGAAGGATGGAAATTGGAGGCAAAGTGAATGAAATTGTCTAGTTCAGGGCGAGAGCAGGAAACGGCACCAATACAGTCATCAATGTACCGGAAAAAGAGGTGAGGGAGGGGACCCAAGTAGGACTGGAACAAAGAGTGTTCCACATATCCCACGAAAAGGCAGGCATAGCTAGGACCCATGCGGGTACCCATAGCAACACCATTAATTTGGAGGTCATGAGTGGAGTCAAAGGAGAAGTTGTTTAATGTGAGAACAAGTTCAGCCAGGCGGAGGAGGGTGGTGGTGGATGGGGACTGGTTGGGCCTCTGTTCAAGGAAGAAGTGGGGCGCCCTCATGCCATCCTGGTGGGGGATGGAGGTGTAGAGGGATTGTACGTCCATGGTGAAAAGGAGGCGGTTGGGGCCAGGAAACTGGAAACTGTTAAAATGGCGGAGGGCGTCAGAAGAGTCGCGGATGTAGGTGGGAAGAGACTGGACAAGGGGAGCAAAAATAGAGTCGAGATAGGAAGAGATAAGTTCTGTGTGGCAAGAACAGGCTGAAACGATGGGTCTACCAGGGCAGTCCAGTTTGTGGATCTTGGGAAGGAGGTAGAAGTGGGCTGTGCGGGGTTGGGGGACTATGAGGTTGGTGGCCATGGGGGGAAGATCTCCAGAGGAGATGAGGTCAGTGACAGTCTTGGAAACGGTGGTTTGATGTTCGGTAGTGGGGTCATGATCCAGGTGGAGGTAGGAGGTGGTGTCGGAGAGTTGGCGTTCAGCTTCCGCTAGGTAGAGGTCAGTGCGCCAAACAACAGCAGCACCACCCTTGTCAGCGGGTTTAATGACAATGTCAGGGTTGGATCCAAGAGAATGGAGTGCTGCAAGTTCAGAGGGAGGTAGGTTGGAGTGAGTGAAGGGAGCACAGAAATGGAGACGGCCGATGTCGCAGCAGCAGTTAGCAATGAAAAGATCTAGAGAGGGTAAGAGGCCAGGTAGAACAAGAATTCTGAAAGCGGGAGAAAGGGTCATCCATTGGCCTTATCTCAGACCTGTAGATGCATGAAAATGGGATTCAAGGAATTTATACTGGTGACAGACCTGTAAACCTGTGAAAATGGGATTCCAATATTTTCATACATTTTTTTTTAACCAAGTGTTTTGAAAATCGCATTCCAGGATACCCATCCGTTTATAATTAGGCCCACTGGTTTATAGTGAGTGAACCAGTCAAATGCTGTTTTTACTACATGGGATGAAGGGAGGTTTTTTGGGAGTATTTGGGGTTTGTATTCCACAATTCCATTCAATTTTCTGTGAAAACTGCTACCCAGTGGCCTCACAACATGTCTTCGATCCATGTCTTCACCACACCAGCAACCTTCAGGAAAATAGCGATTTGCCCATTCTATTTTTCAGTTTCATCTTATTGCAAACTGGCATTTCGGACTGCAGTGCATTTCACTGATGTGGAAATTCCAATTTCTCCTCTAACTTGGGACACTCCACCTAGGTTTCAAGTACTGGAAGAATCCTCATCAAAATGGTTGTCACTACTTAACTGTAGAAACTTTGGCTTTTTTCAGTGTCAACCTACCATGCAACATACTGGATGCACTTGCGATTTTTATGCCAGCTCACACCAGTGTGAGCGTCACACCCCAGGTTTGCAGGTTATGAAAAGGTACATGCCGGACAGTCACTTACCATTGTCCAATGCAGCATTAATAGCGGCGTTTGAGGTGCCTTTCTCTAATAAATAAGGTTTATAAGTGCAATGAAAGCAAATCATGCCTTTTCTGTAAAAAAAAGGTTTCAGAGTATACATAGGATTACATAGAATATACAGCACAGAAACAGGCCATTCGGCCCAACCAGTCCATGCCGGTGTTTATGCTCCACTCGAGCCTCCTCCTGTCTTTCCTCATCTAAATCTATCACCATAACCCTCTATTCCCTTCTCCCTCATATGCTTGTCTAGCCTCCCCTTAAATGCATCTATACTATTCGCTTCAACCACTCCCTGTGGTAGCAAGTTGCACATTCTCACTACTCTCTGGGTAAAGAAGTTACTTAAGGCCTTGATATTTACGGGGAGGCAGGGATGGAGCAGGGGGGGCGACTGTCAATGGCAGGGAAACCCGGAAAATACGAGAAAGGCGCTGGTCCTGCCGAATTTAACAGCAGAACCTCATATGAATTTTTGTACTCGGTTTCCCACCTGGCAGCTGGCCAGATTGAGAGGCTGTCGGGTCGGTTGTTCAAGGCCACAGCCTGGGACCAGAGAGGGGGGGTGGTGGAGGGAGAGGTCGCGAGGGGAAGAGATCGCGGGGTTGGAAGTAGATCATGGGTGGGGAAGAGATCGCGGGGAGGGTAATCTGAAGGTGGCGAGAAGGGGTTTTGGAGATCGCGGAGGGGGATCTGGAGATCGTGCGGGGGGGTCTGGAGATCGTGGTGGGGTTGGCTGATTGTGGTGAGGGATCCTGCTCCTTCTAGCCCACAAGCAGTGCTGGACCCAGCTGTGACTTGTGCATCTTTCCTGTCCTCAGGATGCCCAAAAGCTCTTCACAACCAATGGATTATTTTTAAAGTGCAGTTGCTGTTGTAATGTAGCAAATATGGCAGCTAATTTGCACACAGCCAGATCCCACAAACAGCAAATTAAATCAATGAACAGGTGGATAGGGTCTCTGTGTAGCACCTCCTATGATGCAGCGCTCTCTCACTATTGCACCGATGTATCAACCTAAATTATCTGTTCATGGTCCCCATGCCGAGCTTGAACCCATGGACATCTGGTTTAGAGGTGAGAGTGCTGCCACTGAGCCGAACTGATGCTTAGCAAGCGGCCCTTTTAGTTATTTGCTGGACACATCCTCCACCCCACCAAAGTTCCTAATCTCAGCTGTTGTTATCTGATGGACAGAACTTAAAGTACAGGGATGGAGAACTGGAGAGAAAGCCATCAATGAGACAATTTCACACACTTCCTAGTGGATGGTTCAGCCTAGGTGGAGGCCATCCCAATCCTCTCATTGATGCATGGCCTGAGAAGATTGGGGAAGAGAAGAAAAATAGAGCATTCTCTTCAAGTAATAAAAGTATATAAACAATTGCATTCCGACTGTGGCACATACAGGATTATGGTTGGTGAAAGGAAGCAGTACAATTGATCATGTATTTTGAGGATAAATCCTGAGAGTAAACGTTTATATATGTTCTGAGCCTTATCTTTATGGTGATACCAACAACTTACATTTATATAGCGCCTTTAATGTAGTAAAACGTCCCAAGGCGCTTCACAGGAGTGATTATCAAACAAAATTTGACACCGAGCCACATAGGGAGATATTAGGACAGGTGACCAAAAGCTTGGTCAAAGAGGTAGGTTTTAAGGAGCGTCAAAGGAGCAGAGAGAGGTAGAGAGGCGGAGAGATTTAGGGAGGGAATTCCAGAGCTTAGGGCCTAGGCAGCTGAAGGCGCGACCGCCAATGGTGGAGCGATTATAATCAGGGATGAGCAAGAGGCCAGAACTGGAGGAGCGCAGAGGTATTGGAGGGCTGTAGGCGGTTACAGAGATAGGGAGTGCGAGGCCATTAATTCTATTATTTTAATAATAACATCTGTACCTGTTACATTTTTCACTTGTACAAGTTAGCATTTCTAAGTGGCTGCCTGCTATTTAAAACTACCTCAGAACCTAACAGAGTGTCTTAAGCTGATACAGGAGATGGGAGACGTTACGGGCTTAATTTTTATTTAGAAAATGCAATCAGAAATAATGTACATCTCCTTAAATGCTGCTGCGGTATTAATGTTCTGGCTTCTCTCCATGAGCTGTCAAGCCACGTCGAGATGGAATGGAACTGGACAGAATTGCTTGACAGCAGTTTTGTTCGACCTTCACTGAAGCAGAAAAGTCTGATGGATTAAACTAGTTAAGACTATAGTGGATTGTAAAAGAGGGTTAGGTAGACCAGGACCTCCTCATAGCTTCAGCTGCTGAAGCTTTGGGATTTAATGGTGAGGCCTGTCATGCTTTCTGAGATGCTGCTCCACTATAATCTTTGTCAATGACGCAAATTTTCTAAAAGTTCAGGCTGATATTTTGGACTTAGAGACTGTTATTTATCTACATTTTTAAAAAAAATCACCATTAAAATGATTGATCTACAATATTAAACAGGTAATACTCGTCCCTAAGCTTTTTGTTCCAATTAGTTACAAAAATGTCCCTTTCTTTTTTTGTTTGGTTAGATGAGTGCCTCACACACATGAAAGCCAATCAACATACTTAAGAGTCTCCAAACTGAACGTCTGAGAGATCCACACGAGTAGATTTTCTGTTTGCCTGATATGTAAAGTTTCTCTTTTTCATTAAATAAATGTGAATATGTCTACATTTATCTTGGTAAGAGACTGGATACACATCGAACACCTAACACTTGGTCGGTGTGCCATTTACAATGGCGTATATATTACAGCGCTGTTATAGAGTATATCTGTTCTCTGGGATTAGTTCTGTGGGAAAGAAATGACGTTTCTGCTGCTCTTATATTGAGGCCCACTTACTTTTTCAAGCTGCAGCCTCCCTTTGTGTTGACCTGCATGGTGCCGGATCAAGCCCCTGAAACAGTGTTATACAGAAACTCTGATGAATGCAGCTCAAGTCTCTCTTTAATTATCAAGTTCTGAAGCTTACAATGGCATCTAACACATGTGGATCTGGGTGTTACCTGGCGCTGTTCAAAATTTCCTTGGGGGAGTGACATTAATTTCTTACGTTAGCAAATTCACACCTGCACTTGAGCACCACTGTATCATTGGGTTTACTGCATGGCTCTGAAATCCCCATGTTTTGTGAGCATCGCATTGATGTAATCTTTTTCATGAATGAACTAAAACCCAGTACCACAGTGCTGTCAATGTAATATTCTCTATATATCATGTGTACAACGATCGTTCAATGTGGTAGTTTCCCCCAAGTTAATCCACTGAGTAGCTTGACTTAATGGTAGAGCTCTTGCCTCTGTTACAGACATAGGTTCAAACCGTACTTCTAAACTTGAGAATGGAATCTAGGCCGATTCGTCAGTAGGGTGCTATGAGGCACTAAACCAAGGCCTTGTCTGCCTGTTCAGGTGGATGTAAAAGATTCGATGGCGTTATTTGAAGAAGAGCGTCGAGGGATCTCCCAGTGTTCTGGCCAATACTCCTCCCTCAACCAACACCACCAAAAACAAATGAACTGGTCAATTCTTTTTAGCTGTGTGTGGGACCTTGCTGTGCCATGTTTGCCCACAAAACAACAATGCCAACGCTTTAAAAGTAATTCATGTGATGTGAAGTGCTTTCATTTGTCCTGAAAGAAAGACTTGCATTTCTATAGCGCCTTTCATGACCGCCAGACGCCCCAAAGCACTTTACAGCCAATGAAGTATTTTTTTGAAGTGTAGTCACTGCTGCAATGTAGGAAACGCGGCAGCCAATTTGTGCACTGTAAGCTCCCACAAACAGCAATGTGATAATGACCAGATAATCTGTTTTGATGATGCTGATTGAGGGATACGTTTTGGCCAGGACATGGGGGATAACTCCCCTGCTCTTCTTCAAAATAGTGCCATGGAATCTTTTACGTCCATCTGAGAGAGCAGACGGGGCCTCAGTTTAACGTCTCATCCAAAAGACGGGACCTCCGACAGTGCAGCACTCCCTCAGCACTGCACTGAAGTGTCAGCCTAGCTTTCTGTGCTCAAGTCTCTGTAGTGGGACTTGGACCCACAACCTTCTGACTCAGAGGCAAGGGAGGACATGAAAGGTGCTATATAAATGCAAGTTGTTTGCTTCTTACAGTCCTGCAGATCAAAATGCCCCAGATTTGATTCTTGGTCTGTGCTGTATTATTTAGTCGGGAAAACGTTAGTGATGTTAATTATTGGCCTCAGCACTCACTGACCCCTTTATCTATTGGGGACTTGGCCTAGAGGGTGTTGCACGGGGCAGTCCCGTGCAATAAGGTTTTAAGTCGGTTCACAGTCTCCCAGGCCACCTGCATTTTCTGTGACCTGGAGGAGTCCGTGTTCCATGTATATATCGAATGTGAGAGGTTGCAGCCCCTCTTCCATTATTTGAAGGGGCTGCTGCTCGATTTTTGGCTGCACTTCAGTCCCACGCACCTGATCTTTGGTCACCCGGTGCGGGGATGGGGGGGGAGCGGTCAGGTCGGGGGGGACCTCGTGGGACTGCTCCTGGGCCTGGCCAAGGTGGCCATCAACTGATCCAGGCAGCGGGCGGTCGAGGGGGGTCATTCGGCCCTACTGCTTGCCTCTCTTCCGTGGCCACGTTCGCGCCCGGGTGGCCCTGGAGATGGAGCATGCGGTGTCCGCCGGCACGCTCGAGGCCTTCCGCGACCGGTGGGCACCACAGGGACTGGAGTGCATCATCACCCCAAGGAATAGTATTTTAATTTAATTTGTTAAGTTTCTTTTAAATTTTTTGTTAAGTTACAGTTTTTAATTGATTGTGCATGCTTATCTTCAAATAGGCAGCTGTCTGACATAAGGAGAAGAGTCTGCACTCATTGACAAGGGAAGGGGAAAGAATCAGCTAGAATTCCTGCTTCTTATTGCTATTCAGTGTGTATGGCTGTCAGGTGGAGACAGGATTGGGTTCAGCACCCCCTCCTGTTTGAATAGCCTGCTAAGACTGAATGGCGAGGCTCACAGGTGAAAAGTGACCACTTAGATGAGGTACAGGAGGGCTGCCCACCCTTACGGATTTATCCCAGAAACAGCTAATGCCTTCAGGAGAGGAAGGATAAAATTACACCACCCCTCCCCACCAAAAAAAATTGAGCACTTTCATCTAACAGTATTGCAAATAAAATATCAACATCTTCAGTCTGTGCAGTCACTTGTACGCTCCAGTGCGCCTTTAGAAAGAAAGAAAGACTTGCATTTCTATAGCGCCTTTCACGACCACTGGGCATTTCAAAGCGCTTTACAGCCAATGAAGCACTTTTTTGAAGTGGAGTCACTGTTGTAATGTGGGAAACGCAGCAGCCAATTTGTGCACAGCAAGCTCCCACAAACAGCAATGTGATAATGACCAGATAATCTGATTTTGTTATGTTGGTTGAGGGAGAAATATTGGCCAGGGCACTGGGGATAACTCCTCCCTGCTCTTCTAAATAGTGCCATGGAATCTTTTACGTCCACCTGAGAGAGCAGACAGGGCCTCGCTTTAAAGAAGGCACCTCTGACAGTGCAGCACTCCCCCAGTACTGCACTGGAGTGCCAGCCTAGATTTATGTGCACAAGTCCCTGGAGTGGGACCTGAACCTACTGAGCCACAGCTGACATGAACCATAAGAAGTTAAAAACTTAACTGGTGATTTACAATGCAATATGGCCCACAACTATACTTGTAAGGCACAACGGAACACAATGCAGAATAAATAAATTACTTCTGCTTAAGGGATCATATCCTCTTAAGAATTGGAAGGTGGATCTTACCATAATATAAATAGTAAATTTGAAGGGAAATCAACCCACTTTGTGAATCAATTGATTAAGCTGTTACTAAGAAAAATACAATCAAAACTTATATTGTTGGATTGTATCAGGAGACTTTCTGCACTGACTGCGATCTTAAATGACATTTTTTGAGTGTTCCACTGGCTTTTTAAAAAAAACTCATGACAATGTATTTCTCTTAAGTCCTCTCATGAAGCTGTCAACTCTTCCCCTGGGCTTCAATTCCACTTCGACCTCCAACACCAATTGCTCATATGTGATCCATGACAGTGTTTGTGAGCAAGCTACCTACCCGCTAGGAAGGAGGCAGCTGAACCAGATCCCGTTCTTAATCAACAACAACAACAACTTGCATTTATGTAGCACCTTTAATGCAGTAAAATATCCCAAGGCACTTCACAGGAGAGGTATAAAACAAAATTTGACACTGAGCCACATAAGGAGAAATTAGGGCAGATGACCAAAAGCTTGGTCAAAGAGGTAGGTTTTAAGGAGTGTCTTAAAGGAGGAAAGAGAGCTGGAGAGGCGGAGAGGTTTAGGGAGGAAATTCCAGACCTTAGGGCCTAGGCAACAGAAAGCACGGCCACCAATGGTTGAGCGATTAAAATCAGGGCTGCTCAAGAGGGCAGAATTAGAAGAGCGCAGATATCACAGAGGTTGTGGGGCTGGAGGAGATTACAGAGATAGGGAGGGGTAAGACCATGGAGGGATTTGAAAACAAGGATGAGAATTTTAAAATCAAGGCGTTGCTTAACCGGGAGCCAATGTAGGTCAGCGAGTACAGGGGACTTGGGTGAACAGGACTTGGTGTGAGTTAGGACATGGGCAGCAGTGTTTTGGATGACCTCAAGGTTACGGAGGGTAGAACGTGGGAGGCTGGACAGGAGTGCGTTGGAATAGTCAAGTCTAGAGATACATCCATAATTGCGGATTTCCGGCAGGGATTGTTGGATAGCAATCAGGAGTGGGAGATCTGGCCAATTTACTCCTCCCTAACCCAAAAGCATTAAGACCGATTGTAATGATCTTATTGCCACCATGGTACTGATCAACTAACTCAGCTCAGACTAGAGATTGAACCTGTGGCCTTTCTGATCTGTGTGGCTTAGAATCACAATAGGCTGTACATTTACCCACACCCATTAGGAGACTTCTAAAAACGATCTGGGCTCTACACATAGAGCACATTTTGATTTCTGTCTGGGCCACCAAGTCACTGTAAAAGTGACTGAAATGTACTGAGGGTAGCAGCAGTGGTATGTTGCACAGAAAAGAATGGCATAGAATTTCTCCCTCCTGTACTTATCTATCTTCCCCTTAAATGCATCTATGTTAATTGCCTCAACCACTCCATGTGGTAGCAAGTTCCACATTCTAACCACTCTCTGAGCATGTTGTCGGCAAAATCTAGCTAGGGTCTCCATTCCTGATTGCCACCCAGTACCTAACAACAGGCCTCTCAAGAAAGGGCGGGGCAGTGGGGGTGGGGTGGGGGGAACAGTAACATTAATGGGCCTGAATTTGCGGTCGGCAGTTTCCTGCAGGGAAATGCCTCCGATCCGCAAGTAAAATCCGCGCCTACCTTCTGCCTCGGGATCCACGGAGACTCGCACTCCTGGGCCTCTATGCGTAGACATGCGTAGAGGTCCACGTATCCCAGGGGCGCAGACGGTTCGCAAGCACCCCTGGGATCACGTGGGCTGGCCCAGCCAATGAAAACAGGGGATCCCCATTCATGCTTATGGGGATCCTGTACGGAATCCCCATAAGCATGAATGGGGGGAATCACATTAAAAACACATTTACATACCAAATAAATTTTAAAAATATTACATATTTAAAATTAATTAAAATACAATTTAATTAAACATTTAAAACAAAAATCTAATTTTTTGAAAAATAAATTTAAATGTTTTAAAGGGGCTAAATATAATCTTAACTTATTTTACAGGTGTTTTAATGCTTAAATAATTTTAAAAAATTATTTTTATATTCATTTACACTCTTACACTGGTAAACTTTTACCAGGCGTAAGAATTTCACGGGCATTCGCTGGGCAGTAGATGGGCAAATAGCCCAACTCTCCGCCCACGGAGGCCCTTTTCCCAGGGATGGCTACGATCTGTCAAGAAGATCCCAAGTTCCGGGTTTTTGTGCAAGCGCTTCGCGTGTGAAACCCCAGAACTTGCGGGGCTCTTACAGGAGCTTATGCACCCGTAGGCCCCGAAAAATACGGGCCAATGTGTTAGCATGTAATTATACAATGTTTACTATAGCAAAAACAACCTGGGTAACATGAAATTGCTCTCTATCTTATTTTAAGTGGAGTAGAGGAGCAGAGGGATAATCGGTGTGTAGGTACACCGACTATTAACAGGCTCAAGTAGATAAAGGCAAATGGAATTCTCAGTTTTATACATAGAAAGAAAGACTAGCATTTATATAGGGCCTCACAACCTCAGGTTGTCCCAAAGTGATTTACAGCTGTACTTTTGAAGTCACTGTTGTAATGTAGGAAACACAGCAGCCAATTTGCACACAGTAAGATCCCACAAATAGCAATGTGATAATGAGTAGATAATCTGTTTTTTGGTGATGTTGGTTGAGGGATAAATATTGGCCAGGACACCAGGGAGAACTCCCCTGATCTTCTTTGAATTAGTACCGTGGAATTTTTTTATGTCCACCTAAGATCTCATCCTAAAGACGCCACCTCTGACACTGCAGCACTCCTTCAGTACTGCAGATTTGGTGCTTCAAGTCTCATGAAGTGAGACTTGAACTCACAAACTCCTGACTGAGAGAAGAGAGTGCTACCACTGAGCCACAGCTGACATTTATACAAATGTTTAACTTTTATAAGTTCTTAGTTAAGCTGTAGTTGGAGGATTGCATACAGTTTTGGGCACTCCATCACAGAAAAGCTATAAAAGCAATAGGGATTTTTTTCACTGGAGCTGAGATGCTTAAGATGGGGGGGGGGGCAGAATCAAGATTATGATAAGGTAAATAGTGATAATTTGTTTCCACTGGTCATTAAGATGGTAACAAGAGGGCCAAAAAATTAAGATAATTACAAAAAAGAATTAAAGGGGAAATTAGATTTACACAGATAATGGTTAGAATATGGAAAGAGGAATATTTAATTATTTGAAGTTATGGGAGGTGAGCAGGAGAGTGAAATTAGAGATGGTGGCTGATATGGAAAAAACACCAATAAAGATCCAATTGGATCAATGCTGTTTCTGTGCTGTAATATTCTATGATTATTAAATTCCAAGCTACTGTATTGAGAATCTTTTTAATCATGATAAATCGATGATATTAGTGTAAAGCTGTAGATCGTATTATTCAATTCACTTTACTCATGCATTGTTGCACATTTCACAGCCATGTTTTGGTGGGAATCCTTCCATTACCTTTCAATTCAAGCACTAGTGCTGATGACCTCATCTGGGAAATTATCCTAGAAATCACACTGAATGAACCTTTAATGCATTCATATCAAAGGTCCCTGTCTGCTATTTTAACAGAAGCATTAAGCCTTGCATTTTAAATGGTTAATACTTCTGTAAGATAACAGACAAAGGAATTTGTTGTGAGCATATCAAGTATTCATACGATAATGTCGCTCAGCATAATTTCTAGGTTGTTGAGTCTGGCAATGAGATGATTGTTGAAATGGTTCGTTGGAATTCCCTAGTTTAGTGACTATGCTGGTGGCCGTTAATTCAGCTCCCTCACATTGTTAATAATCCAACAGCTCCGACTTAAAACCAGTCTACATCAATAAGATGCAGTTACTGCTCAGGGGGAAATAAAAATGTCAACGGAAAGAAGATTTTAAAAAATATTAATCATAGTCCTTTGCAGATTTGAAGACTGAAGCTTATATTCACAAAAGCAGTTATGCCTATCTATGATATATTAAAACATCCAATGTCACACTCCAGACATGCTGGTTGCTTCTGAGCTGTAGCCCAAAGCACATGCCAATCTGTAAAAGATCCCTGACCTAGCAACAGACACAGGCTGACTTCAGGCACTGTTTACTTAACAGCAATTAGACTTGTGGCCTTAAAAGAGACACAGATGCATCTGAACAGTGGAACAATACGTAGTGTATTATATAGTATAACACTCCTATCCTTACACATCATCTGGCACTTAAAAACATAGATGCTGATCTGGAGCTTGAAATTACTAGGAATTTACTGACTTCTAATTGATCTGAGCAACTTACGAGCAGCTATAGTTACTTAGATTCCCACAGGAAGAGCTAGAGCGGCGGTCTGAAAGGGACAGCCCAGGCTAGCAGCTAACTGTCACAACAGTACTCCAGACTACATGTGAGCAATGATATGGGCGACCAACTAGCGTGTTTAAAATACAATTTGAATCGTGACACATTAGATCCCAGCAAATAGACATAGGGCCAGTATTTGCTGTCAAAATAATGGCGCTCGCTGTTTTTTATGCATAAATGGTACAGCAACTTCAGGCGAGGAGTCGATGCGCGGTTAAACATGAATATCCAAAAGTTGCTGTCCAATTTGCGCTGCTTTACGAAAATGGGAAATCGCCCTTAGCCTCGCCGTTAGTTTAGGAATTTTCTGTATTTGCCCATTAAACTCACCACAGAAAGTTAAGTCTTGTCATTGCAAGCTTAAGTACACTTTAAGCGTCATAAGTGTTAATGACTGCCAATAAACCTCTCTGACACTGAAAATTAACTATTGCCAGTGTGGAGTCTCATTCCTTCAGGTTTTGACTTTTTTGAGGAGATTTTTTAAATGGTAAATTTAAAAAAAAATTACTTTTCCTTTCTATCTCTTTTTTCTCTCTCTTAATCCAACCATTCTTTCCCTCTTGTTATTTCTCTTTCTGTAGCTTATTTGACATTGAATTCATCCCCTTTAATTCACCCTCCTTCCCAATCCTTCCTGGGTTTATTTCCCGATCCTTAAATCTGACTGGTTAAGGAGACACGCTGTTGGTTGCCCTGTTCACTCAGGTCCCAGAAGCTTTGTTTCCCTCCCTGTGCCATTATCAGCTCGCACTTTCAGCAACTTTTTTGGGCAAAATGTTTTTGAGCCGACTACACTTCAAATGTACTTCTTTGACTGTAAAGCACTATGGGACGTCCTGAAGTCATGGAAGGTACAATATAAATGCACATCTTTTTTTTTCTCTTTCTGAATGGTGCAGGGGCAAGTCTAACTAACAGCAGGCGCCGTTAGATGCCCAGCTACAGCAAATTCTGGCCCATTGTTTAATCTTGCGTAGAGCATACGAACATACAAATTAGGAGCAGGAGTAGGCCACTCGGCCCCTCGAGCCTGCTCCGCCATTCAATAAGATCATGACTGATCCGATTACTCCACATTCCCGCCTACCCCGATAACCTTTCACCCCCTTGCTTATCAAGAATCAACCTACCTCTGCCTTAAAAATATTCAAAGACTCTGCTTCCACCGCCCTCTGAGGAAGAGAGTTCCAAAGACTCACGACCCTCTGTGAGAAAAAAATTCTCCTCATCTCTGTCTTAAATGGGCGACCCCTTATTTTTAAACAGTGACACCTAGTTCTCGATTCTCCCACAAGAGGAAACATTTATATCCATCTTAATATTTTAAAACATCAAGGCCTATAAATTCGGTGATGCCCCGCCAGCACGTTTGCGCCGGAAATTTAGCGCCCGCTGCCGAGCCAGTTGTGCCCGCCCCAAATTCACTTTCAGCGCCCCAAAGTGGAAGCGGGCGCTGGTACAGGGTGTGCCCGCCCCGCTTGGGGCGCTGAAAGTGAATTTCAGCGCTGCCGGTCCCGCTGCGCCACCCGATGCGGAGCGGCAGGCTGCTGTACTGCAGGCCTCCCCCTTCTCTTAAGGGGGAGGTGCCTGCAACGGCCGGAGCCCCGTTGAAAGTGCCGGCAAAAGAGCCCGGCACAACGGCGAAGTGCCGGGCTCCACGGAAACCAGCCAGCAATGCCGCGGGGGGGGGGTGGAGGAGGCCGGGGAAGGAGGTGCGGGCAGGCGGCCGCCGAAAAAGCGGCCGGCCGCACCTCCGCTTTAAATAGCGCCTCTAAGGCTGCAGCACGGCCAGGTTTTCAAAACGTTGTTAGCGGCCGCCAGGGAAGAGGCGGCCGCTACTGAAGGTGGGGATTGGCGTGGTTTCGGGCGGTACCGGGGCGCTGCGCACACCGATGACGTCATCGGTGCCGGCGCAGCGCTACCGGCTTACGCCGATTTAAAGGCCCACCTAATTTCAGCGGCGATGCAACTTCTGGCGCAACCCACTCTTGCGCCCCTAAATGGGCGCAAACCCAAGGGAATTTCTAGGCCCAAATGTCACACTCCACACATCACATTCTCTTACAGATGCAAAAACAATCTCAAAATGCTGGTTGCTTCTAAGCTGCAGCCCAAAACTTACAAGCACATGTCGATCTGCAAAGTTCCTTCACCGAGCAACAAAGTCTGATTGACATTGAGCACTGTTTACTTAAACCTTGCAGCACTCCTGAGGTAACCATGCATTGGAGGAGTTGTGCTGTCTGCACTTTAACAGACAGAGGTTGAATAGCACAAAAGGCTATTAGTTCACCTCAAAGATGTGGGGGTTCAGGATTAATCTCGGGAATGGACAAAAAAAATGGCTGCAGAGTAGAAAACAGTGGCCCAGATTTTGCTGTGAGCGGTGAAGGAACGGCTTTTGCCGTTCACCTCGAGTACAGTTGCCCAGAAACCTTTTGCGGGCTTGTCAATGGAGATTTCTACTAATCCTGCATCTGAGCCAGTCTGGCGCCCTCTACAGGGGATCTGTGGCAACTGTGAGTAGGACAAGCTGCAGGGAGGCTCTTCAACCAGTCAAATTTTTTTTTAATTCGTTCATGGGATTTGGGCATTGCTGGCAAGGCCAGAATTTATTGCCCATCCCTAATTGCCCTTGAGATAGTGGTGGTGAGCCACTGCAGTCTGTGTGGTTAAGGTACTCCCACAGTGCTGTTAGGGTGGGAGTTCCAGGATTTTGACCCAGCGACGATGAAGCAACGTCGATATATTTCCAAGTCAGGATGGTATGTGACTTGGAAGTAAACTTGGAGGTGGCGGTGTTTCCATGTGCCTGCTGCCCTTGTCCTTCTAGGTGGTAGAGGTTGCGGGTATGGGAGGCACTGTCGAAGAAGCCTTGGCGGGTTGCTGCAGTGCATCTTGTAGATGGTACGCACTGCAGCCATGGTACGCCGGTGGTGGAGGGAGTGAATGTTTAAGGTGTTGTATGGGGTGCCAATCAAGTTGACTGCTTTGTCCTGGATGGTGTTGAGTTTAAGTGTTGTTGGAGCTGCACTCATCCAGGCAAGTGGAGAGTATTCCATCACACTCCTAACTTGTGCCTTGTAGATGGTGGAAAGACTTTGGGGAGTCAAAAGGTGAGACACCTGCTGCAGAATACCCAGCTTCTGACCTGCTCTTGTAGCCACAGTACTTATGTGGCTGGTCCAGTTACATTTCTGGTCAACATGTTAGCTGTGGTTTAATTGGTAGCACACTCACCTCTGTGTCATGAACAGTTCTGGGTTCTAAGTCCCACTCTAAGGACTTGAGCACATAAAGCTAGGCTGACACTCCAGTGTAGTACCGAGGGAGGGCTGCACTGTAGGAGGTGCCATCTTTTGGATGAGACTTTAAACCGAGGCCCCGTCTGCCCTCTCGGGTGGATGTAAAAAATCCCATGGCACTATTTTGAAGAAGAGCAGGGGAGTTATCCCTGGTGTCCTGGCCAATATTTATTCCTCAATCAACATAACAAAAACAGATTATCTGGCCATTATCTCATTGCTGTTTGTGGGAGCTTGCTGTGTGCAAATTGGCTGCCGCGTTTCCCACATTACAACAGTGACTACACTTCAAAAGTACTTCATTGGCTGTAAAGTGCTTTGAGACATCCGGTGGTCATGAAAGGCGTTATATAAATGTAAGTCTTTCTTTAATGGTGACCCCCAGGATGTTGATGGTGGGGGATTCAGCGATGGTAATGTCATTAAATGTCAAGGGATGGTGGTTAGACTCTCTCTTGTTGGAGATAGTCATTGCCTGGCACTTGTGTGGCGTGACTGTTACTTGCCACTTATTAGCTCAAGCCTGAATGTCATCCAGGTCTTGCTGTATGTGGGCACGGACTGCTTCATTATCTGAGGAGTTCCAAATGGAACTGAACACTGTGCAATCATAAGCAAACATCCCCATTTATTACCTTATGATGGAGGGAAGGTCATTGATAGAGCAGCTGAACTCGGCTGCCCGTGTGCTAACTCGCACCAAGTCCTGTTCACCCATCTCCCCTATGTTCGCTGATCTACATTGGCTACCGGTTAAGCAGCGCCTCAATTTCAAAATTCTCATCCTTGTTTTCAAATCCCTCCATGGCCTCGACCCTCCCTATCTCTGTAATCTCCTTCAGCCCCACAACCCCCTCGAGATATCTGCGCTCCTCTAATTCTGCCCTCTTGAGCATCCCTGATTATAATTGCTCAGCCATTGGTGGCCGTGCCTTCTGTTGCCTAGGCCCTAAGCTTTGGAATTCCCTGCCTAAACCGCTCCACCTCGCTATCTCTCTTTCCTCCTTTAAGACGCTCCTTAAAACCTATCTCCTTGACTGAGCTTTTGGTCATCTGCCCTAATTTATCCTATGTGGCTCGGTGTCAAAGTTTTTTGTCTTAAAATACTCCTGTGCAGCACCTTGGGACGTTTTACTATGTTAAAGGCACTATATAAATACAAGTTTTTGTTGATTGGGTCTAGGACACTGCCCTGAGGAACTCCTGCAGCGATATCCTGGGGCTGTGATGAACGGCCTCCAACAACCACAACCATCTTCCTTTGTGCTATGTATGACTCCAGCCAGTGGAAAGTTTTCCCCCTGATTCCCATTGACTTCAATTTTACTAGGGCTCCTTGATGCTATACTCGGACGAATTATGTTTTAATGTCAAGGACAGTCACTCACACTTCACCTTTGGAATTCAGCTCATTTTTCCATGTTTGGACCAAGGTCTGGAGCTGAGTGGTCCTGGCGGAACACAATCTGATTGAAGAATCCTCACTGAGACACGCAGACTGCAAACCAGGAAGTAAAAAACAGGAAATATAATTAAATATAAATCATTGTACAGGAAGCAAAATAAAGATTGGGACATACACACGGGATTAATGGAGAGACATTAAAGAGAACAACAGAAAAATTAAAAAACTTTATTTTCATTTTTAAAAAATCTGCAACATTAATTTTCTTCTGAAGGAATGAGACTCTGCACTTGTAAAATTAATTTTTCAGGGCCAGAGAGGTTGTTCAGTAGTAATTATCACTTATTATGCCCTTAAAAACTCACTTACTCCTGATTGCACCAGCCCTAACTTTTTCATCTATCTTTAGTGCGAAACAAATGGGTAATTTGCCTAAGTTCATGCCATTACAGTAATATCTGTGCAGATTCCATCGGCGAAGGCTGCAATAGCATAGCCTGAGGAGAAGCAGGTTATCACTGATAGCAACATCTGGATTTCAGCATTTAACTGCGTATTTGCGGATGCCAGAAGTTGCTGTCAGTTTTACCTTGTAATAACGGGGAGTGCTGACATGCTCGTAGCTATTAGTACAGCAAAATCCAGGCCAATGGATACTGTAGTGTATGTGCCTTTAAGAGCCCCTGTGTACTGTAATGCTGGTAGTGGCCACTCGGGCTATATAAGCCTGTATAGTGTCTTGTATCTTTTAGTTCACCTCCAGACTTTGTTCAGTAAACACCTGTTAAACCAACTCCTGCATTCCGTGTCTCCATTAACACACGGATACAACAGTGGCGATGAATTGGAAACGGACTTACCTGCAATTCAGCAGCACCTCAAGGAGATTGATTCCTCAGACGAAAGTCAAAGAAAAAAAAAAGAAGGAAAAAGCTGTGGTTTCACCAGCTAGCCGGGCTGGTAGCAGGTACTGCAATAATCCTTCCTGGGCGGCGGGCTGGGGCTCGATCGGCTGGCTCTGCAGCAGGGCCGAGCAGCGAAGGCGGAGGCAAACAGAGACGGAGGGTGGAGCACTCGGGAGACGGCCAGCACTGCAAAGCAGGTCGGCGTTCGGACCAAGCAGAGGGAGGGAAAAGTCCCAGAGAGTCCGACGGGAACGAGTCTCCAACTATTAAAAATATCTGTATAAATAAAAACCGCGGAGAACAGCGTTGTCAGCAGCGGCAGCGGTGGGCCATTTTTTCTCGGCAGGGAAGAAAGGAAAGCGCGGGAGGCACCATTTTTTTTTCAGGATGCCTAAGACTGGCAATATTACTGCTTTCGATAGTGATGTAGAGGATTGAACCACATATGTGGAAAGAGTGGAGGTATATTGCACAGCAAATGAAATAGAGGATGATAAAAAGGCATCGGTACTTCTAAATCTAATGGGCGCAAGAACATACGGGCTGTTACGAAAATTAATCACTCCAGCCAAACCGATGGACAAGAATTTTAAGGAAATTGTTGATACCCTACAGGAGCACTTAAACCCAACACCACTGCTGATAGCAGAACGATTCAAATTCTTCAGGAGGAATCAGCACAAGAATGAAAGTAACGCTGATTACTTCACCGAATTAAGGAAGCTGTCAAAGCATTGCCAATTCGGGGCAGGACTGGCAGATTCTCTTCGAGACAAATTCGTCTGCGGTCTCCTAAGTGAAGGAACACAGAAAAGGCTACTTTCTGAGAAAGATTTGACACTGGACAAGGCTTTCAGTGTAGCTGTATCATACAAAGCAGCAGCAAGAGGAGCTGCAGAGATACAGCAAAAGCCACAGGACTTCGGCACCCATGAAATGACACAGGGTTTCGAGAGATGTTATCGCTGCGGCAGATCCACCCATGACCAGAGGGACTGCTGGTTCAAGGACAAAGCATGCAGGCAATGCGGAAAGATGGGACACATTGCACATGTATGCTGATCTGGAAACAAAAAATCCACTGACAGAAAAAAAATCAATAAGGAAAAGTACAGAAAGGTACAAATGATGACGGACAGTAGCTCCGAAGACCAGAAGAGCGATAGCGACTCCGGAAACGAGACTAAGCTGTCTCAAATTACATAATGTAATTGCCAAAGAAGATTACCAGACCATTTGGGTTACCCTCACGATAGCGGGGTCCCCAGTTAAAATGGAGCTAGATACAGCATCAGCTCTGACCGTCATAAGTCGACGGGATTACGAGCGGCTATTTCCGCATATATCGTTGAAAGACACATCCATTATCTTGAAAACATATACGGGGCAGAAAGTATACCCCAGAGGGAAAATAAGGGTGCCTGTTGTATACAACGGCAAGGAAATACAGAAGTTGTATTTATATGTTCTGCAAGATGGTGGTCCATCGCTGTTGGGACGTGAATGGATCAGGAAGATACATTTAGACTGGCACTCCATTCAGGCACTGACGGTGACCAGTAGGAAAAAAAATGACGATGACGTCATACCTGAACGATTAAAAGACATCTTGGCCAACGCCAAAGAAGTGTTTCAACAGGGACTAGGAACCTTGAAAGGCGTCACCGCCTCAATCAAAGTGGAAGATGCGGCAATTCCCAAGTTTTTTAAGGCAAGGCCAGTGCCATACGCAATTCGTCCAGCAGTCGAGGCAGAGCTGGAGAATTTGGAAAAGGCAGGCGTGTTATCCAAGATAGATTGGAGCGAGTGGGCAACACCCATCGTCCCGGTCATGAAGAAAACGTTGAATAATGATAAATCTGAAGAACAGAGAAAAATTTGCATCTGTGGGGACTTCAAGGTGACTGTAAACCCAGTCCTTCACACGGTACAGTATCCTCTTCCGAGGATAGAAGATATTTTCGCCTCACTATCCGGAGGGAAACGTTTCACCAAAATTGACTTGGCACAGGCATATCTACAGATGGAGGTTGAGGAGGCCTCTAAAAAGTATCTCACGATAAACACACACAAAGGCCTGTACCAGTACAATCGACTGGTTTTCGGAGTAGCATCAGCTCCAGCTATCTGGCAAAGAGCTATGAGCAAGTCCTGCAAGGGATTCCGGGGACTCAATGCTACCTAGACGACATCCTTGTAACAGGAGAAAACGACAATGAGCACCTTGCCAATTTGGAGCAGGTGCTCACTAGGCTGAGAGAACGGGGCCTACGAGCAAATCGCCCCAAGTGCGAATTTTTCCAGAAACAAATATCATATTGTGGCCACATAATTAACGAAGAAGGGTTGCATAAATCACCTGAAAAAATTGAAGCGGTCATAAAAGCCCCAGCACCTGAAAATGTCTCACAATTAAGGTCGTTCCTGGGATTGATAAATTACTATCATAAATTTTTACCGAACTTGTCAACTGTTCTGCACCCTCTTAACGAACTGCTACAAACGGAAGTAATTTGGAAATGGAGCGAAGACTGTAAACGTGCCTTCCATAAATGCAAAGGCTTGATCACGTCCAAGGAAGTTTTGGCTGATTACAACCCATCACTGCCAATCAGACTGGTGTGCGATGCATCCCCTTACGGCGTAGGAGCGGGATTATCGCATAGATTCCCTGATGGCTCGGAGCGGCCGATAGCTTTTGCGTCACGCTCGTTGAACTCAGCTGAGCGTAACTATGCCCAGATCGACAGGGAAGCACTCAGCCTGATATGGGGAGTGAAGAAATTCAACCATTACCTACACGGACAAAAATTTACCTTGTTGACTGACCATCAACCCCTCGTCTCCATATTCAACCCTAAAAGGGCGTTCCCATTATGACAGCGCAAAGGCTACAGAGGTGGTCCCTTTTCCTAGGGGCACACCAATATGACATAGAATACAAAGGATCAAAACAGCATGGAAATGCTGACGGTTTATCGCGTCTACCATTGCCAACGGTAGAAGAGGCACCTACAGTGGACCCAGTGGAGATGTTCCACTCAACCATAGTGGAATGTCTACCAGTAACAAATTCTACCATTGAAAAGGAAATGAGAAATGACCCGACTCTCTCACGAGTCTATGATTTAACGGTGAAGGGATGGCCAGCACATGGCGAACCACTGTTGCCAGCATTCTCGCAAAGAAGAGAACAGCTGTCAGTGTGCCGAGGAACCTTGATGTGTGGATCCAGAGTGGTGATTCCACCCAAACTCCAGGATAAAGTGCTAAAGGAGCTTCACGAGGGGCATCTGGGTGGAGTGAAAATTAAGAACCTAGCCAGAGCGTTTGTGTGGTGGCCAGGTATCGATGGAGACATCGAAGAAATTACCAAGGGCTGTCTAGGATGCCAGGTGGTCCAAAACGCCCCACCACAAGCCCCTCTACATCCATGGGAGTGGCCCTCATCTCCATGGCAAAGGGTACACATCGACTTTGCTGGTCCATTTATGGACTCAATGTTCTTAATCGCAGTTGATGCACACTCCAAGTGGCCGGAGGTAATAAAGATGTCCTCCACCACCACGGAAAAAACCATCACAGTATTAAGGACCATATTTGCCAGGAATGGGCTGCCTGAACAGATCTGTTCTGATAATGGACCGCAATTTGTGTCCGAAGAATTCAGGAAGTTCTTAAAAAACAATGGGGTTAAGCACTACACGTCCACCCCATACCATCCCGCCACCAATGGATTGGCTGAAAGGTTGGTCCAGACCTTCAAGAAGGCCATAAAGGCCATGGGTAATGAAGACATAAAAATACAGCATAAGGTAGATAACTTCTTGTTTGCATACAGGAATGCAACACATGTGGTTACAAACCAAACTCCCGCCATGATGTTTTTCAATAGAAGACTAAGATGCCGGCTGGATTTGATCAAGCCAAACATCAGAAGGGACGTAGAGAACCGGCAATTTCAAGGCATGAATGAAAGGCCAACTAGAACCTTCCAGATAGGTCAACAAGTTTTGGCCCGGGACTACCGTACCGAGAAATGGCAGCCTGGAACTATTTGCACACGACTAGGACCGCTGATGTATACCGTGGACATTGGAGAGAGCATAATAAGGCGCCATGCTGACCAGATCATAGAGTCATCCGAAAAGGGACAACCTACACCACAACTCTATACACCTAATGACGAAGCAGAGATACCCATAGTATCTACCTCCGATCCGGTGATACTGGAAACAGATGAGCCCGACACTGGCATTCAGGCCGAATCGACCTTGCCAAAAGAACCTACTACACCACCGAAAACTACTACACCACCGAGGCGTTATCCGGACCGAGTCAGGAAGCCTCCAGAGAGATTAACTTATAATTGATTAACTGCAGCAAATGTGTAGATTATTGTTCTTGTAAACATGTTAATTAATGATTACTTAAAAATGTTATGTACTGGTTGTCTAGAAGGGGAGGAATTGTGCTGTATGTGCCTTTAAGAGCCCCTGTGTACTGTAATGCCGGTAGTGGCCACTCGGGCTATATAAGCCTGTATAGTGTCTTGTATCTTTTAGTTCACCTCCAGACTTTGTTCAGTAAACACCTGTTAAACCAACTCCTGCATTCCGTGTCTCCATTAACACACGGATACAACAGATACCTGTTAGATGATCTGGGAAGTACTGGACAAGGCACCCCAGGGACCATTGAAGTTTCTAAATTACAGCATTGACTGCTTCAGAAACTCAATGCAAGTTGGTTATATTTGTAGATGATGCCAAACTAAAAGGGACAATAGATTCTGAGGAGGCAGCTCAGAAAATACCAAATGAATTGACAAAATATGCAGATGGGCAAAACAATGGCAGATACAGGCAAATATAAAGTATGGCACATAGGAAGGAAAAGTGGATAACATGCAATTCATGAACAGTGTTGAAATATCTAAAGATAAAATGGTGTGCAACTATCTTAGTAGATGCTCAATGTGTCCAACCATTGCAGAGCAGTGATCAATAAAGCAATTAGACTGTGGAACTATGTAGCCAAACTGTAAAGTGCAAGTCAGAGAAGTTATTCTGAAACTGTATAATACTCTGGTTATACCACAACTAGAGGGAGTGCTGCTTCAAGAACCCCACCCCTTTGTTTTGGGTTTTCCCTCCCCCCCCTTTCCTCTTTTTTTTACATGGCAGCTGTCTCTCATTCTGCCAGAACATTTCACACCTAATCTGAGCCGTCTTTTGTCTCTTTACTAGTCCTATCACCATCTCGTCTCATTTTGAATACCTCTTAATGTCTATTCACTTCTTTTGTTCCCTCCCCAGCCCTTCCTTTCGATCTATTTCATTTCCTTTCCAGTTTTGAAGAAGGGTTTCGACCCAAAACATCAACTCTAAATTCTCTCCACGGATGTTGCCTGGCCTGCTGAGTTTTTCCAGCATTTTCTGTTGTTATTTAGAAGGAGTACTGTCCAGTTCTGGTCACCGAGACACAAGGGAGATATTGAACTGCTGGAGGCAGTGCTGAGAGGTATACAAGGCTGACCTCTCATAAAAGAAAGACTTGCATTTATATCATGTCTTTCACAACCTCAGGACGTCCCAAAGCGCTTTACAGCCAATGCAGTGCTTTTGAAGTGTAATTACTGTTGCAATGTCGGTAACGTGGCAGCCAATTTGCGCACAGCAAGCTCCCACAAACAGCAATGTGATAATGACCGGATAATCTGTTTTTAGGTGCTGTTTGAGGGATAAATATTGGCCAGGATCTCATGTTAGAGATCAGCGATGTGAGGAAGGGCTGAAGAAACTTAGGCTTTCTGTCCTTGAGAGGTGGCGTCTGATTGAAGTATATAATATAGCAAATGGTATTAAAAAAGATGCATTTGGAAAATTCAAAATAAATTGCGAGGGTAGGACCAGAAGACAGGGGTTCAAAATAATAAAATTAGGAGAAAAATCAAGAAATTCTGCCCACAATGAGAGATCAACGTATGGAATGGATTTCCGAATGGAATCGTGGAGACGAAAGCCTTGGAATCATTTAATGAAATAATTAGATGCCACAATTTGAAGGTCTTTCTAGGTAAATGAATTAAGATGGGCAAAATTAACTTTCTCATGCGTAAATATCTAGTGAAGCAAGTGAGGGCAGTGCCATGGAGATGGACCATGCAACCAGCATGCAATTATCCATAGCAAATAAAAGCCGCAATATTTTGTGGCTCGGTCCGCCCAACGTTGTACAGATGATGCATCAAACCGAACGTTAGAACACATTTCTATTGTAAAATGTTTCCAAGAATGAGATGAAAGGCTTTGCTGCTGTGTCATTGGCACCATAAGATGCACTTTGAACTGAGTTATCAGTCCACAGTTCAAATCAATAATACTAACAACAGAGTGATTAAATGATATACATCAGAGCTGCCGAGTTCATGAATCAATAAACACCTCCCATGTGCTGAATAAGCCACAAGGCCACTGTGACTGATTCATTTATGACATGCTGCAACTGCTTTGTCAAGTCGCAATCTGTGACGTATTTTAGCTGTTGTGCCACATGATATTATTGTGTATTTTTCAGCCTTTTTTTGCGCAAAATATTTTGAAAGTCAGCAGTTGGACATTTGCCTTAGCTGTTCATTGATGTCAACATGGAGTTGTGTCCTGACCGGTGACTGTGCTGTGTTAATTGATGAGGGGTTCTGACGTTCTTAAAGGCGTATGTTGGAAATCAACAATAAACCAACTAGAAGCCTACAAGGCTGATGCCGTTTTAATCTTTCTTGAGAAACCAAGATGAAGGCCACCGTACAAGACCGATGCAAGGTTGAGTAGAGTAAAAAGACAAGGTAAACCAGAAAGCAATGATTACTTGATGTCAAGCTTGGGTTTCAAAGGCCTTAAGATTATAACTAAAGGAAAGGCTGAGGGAAGTAGGCATTCCATAGCTTAGAGGAAAGAATGAATCAGGGTAACAGGCTGTGCAGTGAGTTTGACACTGTAAGAATGTAAGGAGGAGAAAGAGTGTGTAGGTTGGCATATTTGCAGCTTAAGAAGAGGAAGAGATACTTCTCTAGTGGCTCAGTTGGTAGCATCCTTGACTTTGACATCAAGAAGGTTGTGGGTTCAAGTCCACAGTCCAGAGACTTGAGCACAAAAATCTAAGCTGACACTCCAATGCAGTGCTGAGGGAGTGCTGCACTGTCAGAGGTACCATCTTTCAGATGAGACATTAAACTGAGGTCCTGTCTACACTCTCAGGTGGATGTAAAAGATCCCATGGCACTATTTCAAAGAAGAGCAGGGGAGTTATCCCCAGTGTCTTGACCAATATTTATCCCTCAATCAACATGACTAAACCAGATTATCTGGTCATTGTCACATTGCTGTTTGTGGGAGCTTGCTGTGTGCAAATTGGCTGCTGTGATTCCTACATTACAACAGTGACTACACTTCAAAATAGTACTTCATTGGCTGTAAAGCACTTTGGGATGTCTGGTGGTCGCGAAAGGCGCTGTAGAAATGCAAGTCATTCTTTTTCTTAAAAGTTTAAAAGAGCATTGACCACAGTAGTATTTATAATAGACAGGTTTGGGGGCGATTTTCCCACTGGAGGCGAGACGGAGGCGGGTTTCAGTTTGGGTGGGTTTGAAACTCGCCTCCACTGACAGGTTTCAAAAATTTTCGATTTTCCCAGGATTGGCCACTTGATTTCAGAGGTTTGGGATGCCCTTGGTCGATTAGTGTTTTGGGACTGAAACTCGCCCTTGTTGACAGCATTTTTCCAGTCTGATTTTATGGCGTCTTGCTCGCTTGGCTCATTCCACAGCATTTCTGCATCTCCTGCACCACCTCCAACATCTTTTGGGAAACCACTATGTCCAATTCCAAGGCAAGGGCCTACCTGAGGTTCTTGGATGAGGCGCTGCAAATGTTGTTGGAGGGGGTGAGAGCTAGCATGGAGGTGCTCTTCCACTCATCTTGGAGGAAGAGGCCTGCCAAAGAAACCATGGCTGTGTGGGTACAGCTGGCAAGGGATATAACCTCCAGATCTGTGTGCAGATTGGGAGACTGTTTCTGTGTATTGATGAAATGCCATCCCTGTTGGAAAGCATTAAAATGATTTGAAGCCAAAATGTTGGCATGATGCCATCTGTTCTTTCGCCTTAGGCAGCTCCACATTGCGGGCACCGCCATACTTGCGTTGTCTGGTTGGTGGCCAGAGTGAAAGGAGGCCAGAGAGTCCATTGTCAATGATGTCCTAGGATGCAGCAAAGGACATGCACCAACTTGGGTAACCTATGAAAATCTGGCCATGATAAGTTCATTCCTTGCATCCCGGGCTCTGACCTCCTCCTCCTGCTCCTCCTCCTGCTCCTCCTCCAGATCCTCCTCCTCCTCATCCTCATCTGAGGTCCATGCAGAAAGAAAACGAATGGTTCCCATGCTGCTTGTAGATGCCTCCTTTGGGGAAGCGCTCATTGCAAGCGGGGAGAGGGTCTTCCAAGGAGGTCCCACAGTTGATGGAGTCAAGCTGCAGCACCTCCACCTTCTAAAATTGCTCAGGGACCTTTTAAAGCCAAGGTCTGGCACCTGCCA
This sequence comes from Somniosus microcephalus, assembly GCF_052327205.1. NCBI lineage: Eukaryota > Metazoa > Chordata > Chondrichthyes > Squaliformes > Somniosidae > Somniosus > Somniosus microcephalus. Next base: position 102,818,907 of record NC_141001.1, read on the forward strand.
GTAATCCTTGCTGCAATAAACGATGTCTTGTTAGACCTCCAGCAGTGAGGAGGCCACCCACGAGTCAACCCGCCAGGTTTACCTAGTGTGGTTTAGGAGGTGTGTGAATCACACCGAAAAGCTGGAAAAATCACGAGAGCCTCTCACAATAGGCTTAGAGAGGCCCTTAACCAGAATTTAAGGATGTTAAATAGCGCAATGGCCAGCTTGAGGCGGGAGCATTTCCCGACCTCCAAAACCGGCACCAGCAAAATCCCGCGGAGGCGGGTTGGAGGCGGGTTCCAAACCTGACCACTTTGAACCTGGTTTTCCCGCCTTCAAACCCGCCTCCTCCGACGTCAGGAAATCGCCCCTGAAAGGTTGAAATTGAGTTGGAGGGTTAGGTTAGGTTAGGTGACAGAGATTGCTTATCAAACAAGAAGCTCTTTCTTGTATCTCATCCAGGAATGCAATAGATGTGTTAGAAAAGCTATGGGAGCAGTATTCTTTTTTTACCTCCCCAGTTGTTCTACACTAATTCAACGACAGGAAGCATAACAAACAGAGCCCAATCTTCTTCTCACCTGGTCACTTCCAGCACGGATCACTAGATAATGATTAGGAGCAGGAACCATGGATGATTTTTCCCTTTCAAAAGTACTTCATTGGTTGTACAGCAATTTGGGATGTCCTGAGGTGGTGAAAGGCGCTACAGAAATGCAAGTCTTTCTTTCTCCTTAAGCCAGGGGTGTTGAGACACTGTCTAGCACCCTTGCTGCACCCAGCTGAGATCAGCAAAGTTAGTACAGGCTGGGGAATTAAATTTGGAACCTTCTTAGTCTGTATGGCTCAGCTGTTTACTGGATACCTGAGCCATTAATGGTTCAAATTTGACTTTTTAAAGATTTAAAAGTTGCGGACGGGAAACTTTTTGACACAAAAGTGGAAATTGAGCTTCATCAAGGCTGCTTTAGTGAAGGAGATGTGGAAGCTCCATTTGAGATAATGAGACCCAGAATGTTGACAGATGATAAAGGACAATCTCAATGGATCAGTTGGTTGAGGGGGCCCCAGGTTCAATCCCAGGTCTTTGCTTCAGGAGATGGTCCCCACTGGGGCGCAATTGCCTTCAGTGCCTCTAGGTCTGGGAGAGGAAAACCAACTAGGCTCCTGCTCCCGATTGCCATCCAGTAACCCCAAAAGGAAATGCGTATGGATGGACATTGGGTGAGAACAGAATCAGACTCAGCTGTCACGATCCCTGCAGCTGAATGGTTCTGCCAACACTCTGAGGTAGGTTTTAACTTAACCCGCTCCAATGGTGAAGAGGCCGGAGCCATTTTGAGACCCAGGGGGCCTCACTGATAATAGATCCGGGGATCTGCCTGCCCCAAACGGCCATCCCGATGCAGCTTCTGAGATTCAGGTCGGTGACATATTTGGCAGGCTGAAGGGCGTCAGTGAGGTATATTCCGGGGGTGGGGGTCACGATCACGGGGGGGACGATCAGCCCGTGTTGGTGGAGGCCCAGATTATATTTGTGGGGCCCGGGGGAGCACTCCTTCTCCTTCTGGTTCCCCCCAAAATAATTCAAAACTTACTTTTATGCCGCCCCTTGTCCGATATCGCCTGGTCGGAGCGGGCATGGTGCGCGCTACAACCAGTTCTGCCCTAAAATTGCAATTGGAGTCCTACGCACATCATTGGACCCCAATTTGCATATTAAAAGGGGTCTGAAACAGCCAAGCACTTCAGCTCGCCAGAGGTAAGCACCTTTTAAAATGGTGGCGGCCAGAGCAGCAGAGTTAATGGGCCCGAAATCTTCTGACCTCATTTTGAGGCCATTACCACCCCGTTAATGCCGATTGCGATGTGTTGACATCGACCCCTTTGTCGTGGGTCACACATTAAGAATAGCCGCTTGAATGAGGAGCTAGAGGGCAATCACCACCTGTTGAATTGTATCAACGAGGCAAGGCCTTCAGGAGAGGAAAAAGGGGGGAGGGAACAAATTGCTGACTAAAGAAGGAAGAAGGGGGAAAAAAATGGTCATCAAAGGTAAACAGTGGTATCTGGTTGGTTAGAATGTGTGAAAGACATGAAAGTATTTGGAGTTGTGTGTGTCTCTGAACGGAGCTCAAGACATTATGGTTCACATTGGGTGAGTTTGAGTTAATTAGCCAAACGCCTGAACGCCACTGAACCCAAGAAGACCCAAATTTGTAGCAAACAGAATATATAATTTGAACAGTTTAAAAAATAAACCGTCGATATCACTGGTCATTTACTACCAAAAGTTCTTTTAACTTCTGTCAGTCCCATAAATAAACCCCCGATATATTTGTTTTGTGTTTCCCAGGTAATGTGCAAAAATCAATGAGGGAGAAACAAATCTGTCAAATAATGGATCAAGCTAAACTTGTATCGAACCTTGGTTAGACCACACTTGGGGGGCAATTTTCTCAGCCCCGAGGAGGCGGGTTTGGAGGCGGGAAAGGCGGGAAAAATGCAAAAAAAATGAGTGCGGGTTCGGAACCCGCCTCCAACCCGCCTCCGCGCAATTTTGCCGGTGCCGGTTTTGTAGGGTGGGAAACGGTCCTGCCTCCAGCTGGCCAGTGAGGTTGTTAAGAGCCTTAAATGGTCGTTAACAGCCTCTCTAATCCTATTTTGAGAGGCCCTCATTATTTTTCTACCATTTCAGCGTGTTCCACGACCCTCCTAAACTATGCCAGCTAAACCTGGCGGGTTGACAAGTGGGTGGCCTCCTCACAGCTGCAGCTCTACCATTAAAACGGAGCTTTCATCAGGGAGCAGTTGCAGGTGGCAGAACTTTGCTTTAAAAGGTCTTTCAGCACTTTTAGCAGGCCTTCTGAAGTCGGAGGTGCTGCAGCTTCTATCAATCAACTGTGGGACCTCCATGGAAGACCCTCTCCCCGCTTTGAATGAGCACTTCCCCAATGGAGGCATCTGCAAGCAGCATGGGAACCATTCATTTCCTTTCACCATGGAGCTCAGATTCGGATGAGGTGCATCCAAGGCAGCAGCAGAACCAGAGCTCAGCAGCAACAACAGCAGGAGCCCCAACCTCCTGCTCAGCCACCTGATGCTGCACAGGGCAGAAGACGCCAGCGCATCGAGGCACCTCGCCACAGGAGATACCCCCAACAGAGGGTTTACAGACAGAGGATGAGCTACCTCAACATGAGTGAGCAGCAGTGCCAAAGGAGCCTGAGATTTTTTGCGAGAGGTTGTCCGAGACATCTGCGGACTGCTGCAGCAAGACCTGGTGCCCAGAGGAACGGGTGGACACCCCTTACCAGTGGCTGTCAAAGTCACCACCACACTCAACTTTTTTGCCTCAGGCTCCTTCCAGGGATCATCAGCAGACATCAGCGGCATCTCCCAGTCGGCCGCTCACAGTTACATCATGCAGGTTACCGATGCCCTTTTCGCAAAGGTGCACAATTACATCCAGTTCTTAAGGGATCAAGCAAGTATAACCGCGCATTTGGTTGGCTTTGCAAATATGACAGGCTTGCCAATGGTGCAGGGCATCATAAACTGCACACATGTGGCCCTTAGGGCACCCCATCGCAACCCAACTATCTTTGTCAACTGCAAGGGCTTCCACTCCCTCAACGTACAGCTGGTGTGTAACCACAAGGAGTTTTTGCATGTTTGCGGCAAGTTCTGTGGTAGTTGCCATGACTCTTTCATCCTGCGGCACTCTAGTGTTCCTCCGCTTTTTAATGCGCCAAACCAACTTAACAGATGGCTCCTTGGTGACAAAGGCTACCCCCTGAAGAAGTGGCTAATGACGCCAATCAAGAGGCCAGCTACAACGCCAGCCACACTTCGACCAGGTCCATCATCGAGCAAACCATTGGGTTTCCGATGCCTTGACCAATCAGGTGGAGCCCTGCAGTATGCACCATACAGGGTCTCCAGAATGGTCGTGGTCTGCTGTGCACTGCAGAACATGGCACAGTGTCGTGGCTTGCAGCTTCCTGATGAGCAAGTGGCTCAGTTCCAGGCCTCCTCAGATGAGGATGAGGAGGAGGAGGAGGATGAGGAACAGGAGGAGGAGGAGGAACAGGAGGAGGACTGAGCGCCGGTCTATCGACCAGCAGCAGCAGCACGCGAGCACATGGCTGCCCGTGATGCAAGGGATGCACTTAGCCTGGCCAGATTTGCATAGATACAATAGCAAAATACTGCAGATGCTGGAAATCTGAAATAACAACAGAAAATGCTGGAAACACTCAGCAAGCTAGACAGCGTCTGTGGAAAAACTCAGCAGGCCAAGCAGCATCCGTGGAAAAATTCAGCAGGCCAGGCAGCATCCGTGGAAAAACTCAGCAGGCCAAGCAGCATCCGTGGAAAAGCTCAGCAGGCCAAGCAGCATCCGTGGAAAAACTCAGTTGGTCAGGCAGTATCCGTGGAAAAACTCAGCAGGTCAGGCAGTATCCGTGGAAAAACTCAGCAGGTCAGGCAGTATCCGTGGAAAAACTCAGCAGGTCAGGCAGTATCCGTGGAAAAACTCAGCAGGCCAAGCAGCATCCGTGGGTAAAACTCAGCAGGTCAGGCAGTATCCGTGGAAAAACTCAGCAGGTCAGGCAGCATCCGTGGGTAAAACTCAGCAGGTCAGGCAGTATCCGTGGAAAAACTCAGCAGGCCAAGCAGTATCCGTGGGTAAAACTCAGCAGGCCAGGCAGCATCCGTGGAAAAACTCAGCAGGTCACAGGTGGGGCAGACGATGGTTGAAGGGGCGGGTGGGTGGGGTGCTTGGGTTGACATGCGCTCCTTCTGCAATTTGCATAGGTTGCCCATGTTGGCACATGTCCTTGGCTCCAACTTATGACATCACAGACAATGGACATGACGCTCTGGCCTCCTTTCACTCTGGCCACCAACCTCACCATGCAAGTGTCGCGGAGCCCGCAATGTGGAGCTGCCTAAGGTGAAAGAACATATGCCACCACGCCAACATTTTGCCATCAAATCATTTTAATGCTTTCCAACAGGGATGGCATTTCATCAATACACATAAACATTCACCCAATCTGCACACAGATCTGAAGGTTATATCCCTTGCCAGCTGGACCCACCCAGCCTTGGTTTCTTTGGCAGGCCTCTTCCTCCCAGCTGAGGGGATGAGCACCTCCCTGCTAGCTCTCACCCCCTCAACCAACATTTGCAGCGCTTCATCCAAGAACCTCGGGGAGGCCCTTGCCTTGGAATTGGACATAGTGGTTTCTCAGAATATGTTGCAGGCGGTGCAGCATCGACAGAAATCCAGTGGAATGATCCAAGGCAGCAAGCAGCCCTTAAATGAGGCTGGAAAAGTGATGTCAGCAGAGGCGAGTTTCAGTCCCAAAACACTAATTGACCAAGGACATCCCGCACCTCTGAAATCAACTGGCCAATCAGGGGAATATCGCAATTTTTTCAAACCTATCAGTGGAGGCGGGTTTGGAACCCTGCCAAACCGAAACCCGCCTCCAACCCGCCTCCAGTGGGAAAATCGCCCCCTTGGAGTACTGTGTACAATTCTGGTCGTCATATTATAAAAAGGATATAGAGGCAATGGAGAGAGTGCTAAAACAGTTTTATAAGGATGATACAAGAAATGCGAGGTTATACCTATCAGGAAAGGATGAACAGGCTGGGTCTCTTTTCTCTTGAAAAGAGAAGGCTGAGGGGTGACCTAATAGAGGTCTTTAAAATTATGAAATGTTTTGATAGAGCGGATACAGAGAAAGAGTTTCCACTTGTGGGGAAGAGCATAACTAGAGGCCATGAATATAAGATAGTCACCAAGAAATCCAATAAGGAATTCAGAAGAAACTTCTTTACCCAGAGAGTGGTGAGAATGTGCTACCGCAGGGAGTGATTGAAGCGAATAGTATAGATGCATTTCACAGAATCACAGAAACCCCACAGTGCAGATAGAGGCCATTTCGGCCCATCGAGTCTGCACCGACACATATCCCACCCGATCCCCGTAACCCCACGTATTTAATCCCCCTAACACTAAGGGTCAATTTATCATAGCCAATCAACCTAACCCGCACATCTTTGGACTGTGGGAGGAAACCGGAGCACCCGGAGGAAACCCACGCAAACACGGGGAGAATGTGCAAACTCCACACAGACAGTCACCCGAGGCCGGATTTGAACCCGGGTCCCTGGCGCTGTGAGGCAACAGTGCTAATCACTATGCCAAGGGGAGGCTGGACAAGCATATGAGGGAGAAGGGAATAGAGGGTTATGCTGATAGATTTAGATGAGGAAAAACGGGAGGAGGCTTGAGTGGAGCATAAATGCCAGCATGGACTGGTTGGTCCAAATGGTTTGTTTCTGTGCCGTATATCCGATGGAATCCTATGTAATGAAATAAAATTATGGCGCTTCCATCACATTATGTAAGAAGGCAAATGAGGGTGATTGACATGTCGATGCAAATTGATGATATGACTTGACCAAAGGAAAACAGAGTGGGCCGGCGCCCACAGGTGTGAGATCTATCGCTGCTCTTTCCTCTCAGCGGTAAACCATGAATGGAAATCAGCTGCTGGCAGTTTCTGTGATAGATGATCACATTCCACCTGATAAGGAGTCTTCAGCTGAGAACGAGCTCTGAATCCATTCATTGTGCTTCTGGAGAGTAACCTCGAGGACTGATAATCATCAACCTACAACATCACACAGCAAGGAAGGAATGAAACAAGCCCTGTAGCTGCTGTCCAAGCAAACTCCTTCGTGATGAAAGAGCTCTGATCCTGCGCAAGCCACAAGCTTCTTTCTTTAATCCTAAAGTGCTTTGTGAAAAGAATGCTGAATTAAAATGAGGTAAAGCTTGCGACATATGTAAATGTCTACAACAGAAAGGTTTGATCTTTCTTTGCTCACTTTTAGAGGAATTGTGACTAGAGCCACAGGCTATTGTCAGACTGTAACCTGCAGCACATGCAGAGAATTGATTGACAGCTCTGAACGTAAACAAACAAAAAATCCTCCATTACTGTTTTTCTATTGCTGAAAGCTACTTTTCCACTTTTTTAATTTGGTACTTTAACGCCAATTCTCTCTCCCATCCTGAAGGCAATGACCCCTTGCTGGGATATGGTTCCATTGCCACTGGCTCCCTCTGATATCTCACCCCCAGCTGCAGTAATTCATGAAATAAAAACAGAAAACGCTGGAAACACTCGTCAGGTCAGGCAGCATCCGCGGAGAGAGAAAGAGAGTCAAAGTTTCAGGTCGATGACCCTTTCGTCAGAACTGGAAAAGGTTAGAGATGTAACAGTTTTTAAGCAAGTGCAGAGGCAGGGAAATGGGCAATAATTCATGTGTGGGCCTGAACAGTGAGTATAAGCAGCCATCGGGCTATCAAAGGCAGTCCCAATTCTGCACTCGCATGACATCCACATGCATGCAGGGAGGTTTGATAATACTGTTGGGGTGGGGGGGGGGGTTTAAACTAACTTGGCAGGGGGATGGGATACGGAGTGGAGCTATCGTAGGGGGTGATGCACAGCCAAATATAGAGGAAAAAACAAGTCAGCCTGGAAGGCAGAGCAAATATGTAATGGCACAAGGGAGTATGGCAAAGCTGGATGGCATTTATTTTAATGTAAGGAGTCTTGCGAGTAAGGCAGATTAATTGAAGGTGTTGATGAACACATGGGAGTATGATATTGTTGCTATCACAGAGACATGGTTGAGGAAGGGGCAGGACTGGCAGCTCAATATTCCGGGGTATAGAATCTTCAGACGAGACAGAGGGGGTTGTAAAAGAGGAGGGGGTGTTGCAATATTAATCAAGGAGTCAATTACTGCTGTAAGGAGGGATGTTGTCTTAGCAGGTTCCTCTAATGAGACCATATGGGTAGAACTTAAAAGCAAAAAGGGGGCAAGCACTTTGCTGGGAGTGTACTATAGGCCCCCAAACAGTCAGGGGGAGATAGAGGAACAGATATGTAGGCAAATCTCAGAGAAGTGTTGAAATAATAGGGTAATAATAGTAGGGGATTTCAACTTCCCCAATATTAACTGGGATAGTCAGAGTGTGAAAGGCTTAGAGGGTGCGGAATTCTTAAAGTGCATCCAGGAGAGCTTTTTGAGCCAGCATGTAGAAGGTCCTACAAGAGAGGGGGCGGTACTGGACCTAATTCTAGGGAATGTAGCCGGGCAAGTGGCAGAAGTGGCAGTAGGAGAGCATTTAGGTGACAGTGACCATAATTCGGTGAGATTTAAGGTAGTCATGGAAAAAGACAAAGATGGACCGGAAATAAAGGTTCTAAATTGGGGGAAGGCTGATTTTAATATGATAAGGCAGGATCTGGCCAAAGTAGACTAGGATCAGCTACTTGTAGGAAAATCCGCATCAGAGCAATGGGAGTCTCTCAGAAAGGAAATAGAGAGAGTACAATGCCAACATGTTCCCGTAAAGGTCAAGGGTGGGACCAACAAACCCAGGGAAACCTGGATGTCAAGGGATGTACAAGAACGGAATAAGAAAAAAAGGGAGGCTTTTGGCAGATACAAAGGACTAAAAACAGTGGAAGCCCTAGAGGAGTATAGATAATGTAGGGGGTTACTTAAAAAAGAAATTAGGAGAGCGAGGAGGGGGCATGAAAAAACACTGGCGGGCAAAATAAAGGAAAATCCCAAGGTGTTTTATAAGTATATTAAGGGCAAGCGGATAACCAGGGAAAGAGTAGGGCCCATTAGGGACCAAAGTGGCAATCTGTGTGTAGGTGAGGTTTTTAATGAGTATTTTGCATCTGTGTTCACTATGGAGAAGGACGATGTAGGCATAGAAATCAGGCAGGGGGACTGTGATATACTTGAACAAATTAGTATTGAGAGGGAGGAGGTACTAGCGGTTTTAGCGGGCTTAAACGTGGATAAATCCCCAGGCCCAGACGAGATGTATCCCAGGCTGCTGTGTGAGGCAAGGGAGGAGATTGCAGGGGCTCTGACACAAATTTTCAGAACCTCTCTGGCCACAGGGGAAGTGCCAGAATACTGGAGAACAGCTAACGTAGTAACATTATTCAAGAAGGGTAGTAGGGATAAACCAGGGAAGTACAGGCCAGTGAGCCTAAGTGGTAGGGAAATTATTGGAAAAAATTCTGCGGGACAGAATTAGTCTCCACTTGGAGAGGCAAGGATTAATCAAGGATAGTCAGCATGGCTTTGTCAGGGGCAGATCATGTCTAACCAATTTGATTGAATTTTCGAGGGGGTGACTAGGTGTGTGGATGAGGGTAGTGCAGTTGATGTAGTCTACATGGACTTCAGTAAGACTTTTGACAAAGTCCCACATGGGAGACTGGTCAAGAAGGTAAGAGCCCATGGGATCCAGGGCAATTTGGCACATTGGATCCAAAATTGGCTTAGTGGCAGGAGGCAGATGGTGATGGTCGAAGGTTGTTTTTGTGACTGGAAGCCTGTGTCCAGTGATGTACTGCAGGGATCGGTGCTGGGTCCTTTGCTGTTTGTAGTGTACATTAATGATTTAGATATGAATGTAGGAGGTATGATCAGTAAGTTCGCAGATGACATGAAAATTGGTGGAGTGGTAAATAGCGAGGAGCGAAGCCTCAGGCTACAGGACAATATAGATGGGCTGGTTAGATGGGCAGAACAGTGGCAAATGGAATTTAACCCTGAAAAGTGTGAGGTGATGCATTTCGGGAAGACAAACAATGCAAGGGAATACACAATGAATGGTAGGACCCTAGGAAGGACAGAGGGTCAGAGGGACCTTGGCGTGCATGTACATAGATCCCTGAAGGCAGCAGGACAGGTAGGTAAGGTGGTTAAAAAGGCATGTGGGATACTTGCCTTCATTAGCCGAGGCATAGAATATAAGAGCAGGGAGGTTATGATGGAGCTGTACAAAATGCTAGTTAGGCCACAGCTGGAATACTGTGTGCAGTTCTGGTCACCACACTATAGGAGGGGTGTGATTGCATTGGAGAGGGTGCAGAGGAGATTCACCAGGATGTTACCTGGGCTGGAGCACTTCAGCTTTGAAGAGAGACTGGACAGGCTGGGGTTGTTTTCCTTGGAGCAGAGAAGGCTGAGGGGGGACCTGATTGAGGTGTACAAAATTATGAGGGGGATGGATAGGGTAGATAGAAAGTAACTTTTCCCCTTAGTAGAGGGTTTCAATAACCAGGGGGCTTAGTTTCAAGGTAAGGAGCAAGAGGTTTAGAGGAGATTTGAGGAAAAACCTTTTTCACCCAGAGGGTGGTTGGAATCTGGATCTCACTGCCTGAAAGGGTGGTAGAGGCAGGAACCCTCACAACATTCAAGAAGCATTTAGATGAGCACTTGAAACGCCATAGCATACAAAGCTATGGACCAAGTGCTGGAAAATGGGATTAGATTAGACAGGGCTTGATGGCCGGCACGGACACGATGGGCCCAAGGGCCTCTTTCTGTGCTGCATAACTCTATGACTCTATGATTCTATGACTCTATAACAATCAGGAGCAGAACCCATGGCTGATTCGCCCCTCGCTAAACCAGGGGCAGGCAGGGCAATGTTGGAACGCCCACTGTCATTCCTGTTGGCACCCAGCGCAATCTGGAAATTGGACCTAGGGCATTCCTAGCCTGCATGTCTCAGCTACTCACTGGATAAACTTGCTGAGCCACTTTAGAGTTATTTTAGGAAGTACCACAAAATAAAATGAATAATGAAAATTCTCCAGTTTTTATCAGCAACACTTTCCAAACTTCTGGTTGTCTTGCAGCAATACTATTTTATTTTAATAGAATATAGCAATGTAAAAATCATTGGGCAGTCCACACTTTTTAATGACCTTGCTTTTTCAAAATGCGCAAAAACTCAGACATAGCCCTTGCCCATTCATTTCTACAAAAGCTAATATACATAGTTTATTTTAATATTGTTTTGTTAAAATACTTAAAGGGGCAGACGCAACTTTCTGCTGTTACAGTTTATCAAGGTCCGTTACTTCAAAACCCAAGTCACAGTTTGTTCTGTAAGTGACAATGTCACTTTGCACCTCTGCCCTCTGCTAAACGTTATTTGCATATATGTCTGGTAAAGGACAGCAAATGTTTGGTTCCATAACATGCCTTTAGAATAAACATTTATGAAAGCGCAGAACTGTGCTGAGTTATCTGAGCTCGGCTAAAGTGCCAGTGGGGTTATCACAGGTTGACCTCTGCACTCCAGGCCAGGAAGGGGAAAATGCAGCCATGGGTTCCCCCTTTTGATCGTTAACCATTGACCTGTGCTGGGAAATGTGTGGGTATGGCTCCTCAGTGAGGACAGGAGCAAGCTCTCTGCTCGATGTCCTCTGCAGGAGAATTATCTGGCGACATTCACTGTCGAGGCTCACACATGAAGAGAAAAGAACAGAAAGAACTTCCATTTATGTAGCGCTTTTCACGACCTCGGGACGTCGCTTTACAGCCAATGAAGTGCTTCTGAAGTGTAGTCACTGTAGTAATGTGGGAAACGCGGCAGACAATTTTGCGCACAGCAGGGAGCTACAAACAGCAGTGTGACGATGAGCAGATAATCTGTTTTAGAGGTTGAAGATGAAAAATTAGCATTTAAGCGAGGTAGTCCGGGCCAGCCAGTGCCCATGGAACTATATACTCAACATGACTCAGCGCTTTCAGAAGAGGAGTGGAGAAAATTGGAAGGGATAACGGGCATTCACAGAATCCAGTGTATCTCCTCCACGGATCATGCGCAATTTATCTTATCACAGGCTCTATCCCCATTTATTTAGTGTCCTGAGGGAATGTTCTCAGAAATGCTCTCCAGTCTCCAAGGATAATCAAGCAAGATTCCAGAATTGTTATCCATCTCCACTCTACCACCCTGGCTGGCCTCTACAAGAGACACCTCCCATCAGCTTTAGCCACACAGGAATCATCATGTCCTGTGGATTATTTAGTTATCTCAGTCTATGCTTTATCTCTTTTAATCTTCCATCCCCATTCTCAACCAGACACTTATCTGGCTCTTTCTTTTTCAAGATGTTAACCCTTTGATTGTTGACAGAGCCAGGAAAATTCCAGGCTCCCTGAAACTTCCTTTTGCAATTTGTGATGCTAGGATGACAGTGACAAGGCAATTCAGATGCCTGGAATACAAATGAAATCTCGCCTGATGGCCAAATGGATAAAGCCATTACTTGGTGTTATATTGCCGCATTACAACAGTGACTCCACTTCAAAAATTACTTCATTGGCTGTAAAGCGCTTTGAGACGTTCGGTGGTCGTGAAAGGCGCTATATAAATGCAACTCTTTCTTTCTTTATCGAGCGATTTTAAAATTCTCATTTTGTTTTCAAATTCCTCAACGGCCTCGCCGCTCCCTTTCTCTGTAACCTCCTCCAGAACTAAAACCCTCCAGGATCTCTGTGTTGCTCTAAATCTGGCCTCTTGCACATCTCTGATTTTAATCGCTCTACCATTGCTGGCTGTACCTTTAGCTGCCTGGGCCCTAAGCTCTGGAATTCCCCCCATAAACCTCTCTGCTGTCCGTCTCTCTCTCTCTTCCTTTAAGACGCTCCTTAAAATCTACCTCTTCAAGCAAGCTTTTGGCCACCTGTCCTAATATCTCCTTATGTGGCTCGGTGTCCAATTCTGTTTGATAATCGCTCCTGTGAAGCGCCTTGGGACGTTTTACTACATTAAAGGCACTATCTAAATGCAAGTTGTTGTTGTTGAAAACCACTCCTTAGGCCATCTAGACAGTCAATTGAAGACGGGCATTAAATTAACTGGATACAGGAAACTCTCGATTTACCGGCACCCAAACAACCGGAAATCTCGGTTAACCGGCAAAATTCAGGAGTAGGTTCAGTTAAGTTTTTCTTCATATTAGTGGCCGTTTCTTGATTCTTGGCTGTGTAATCGGGGGTTTCTGCACTTGTTGCTAAGCAACAGGGACGCTTGGTCTGTGGCCGGGGTTCTTGCAGCTGTTGCTAAGCAACAGGGAAGCCTGGATTTGTTGCTGTGTACGGAGCTCTCGTACCTTTTAACTATACCTCTCTGTAATCCGGACTTTTTGATAAACCGGCACCACGCCGGTCCCGTCGGTGCCGGATAAAAAAGAGTTTCCTGTACATCAGGAGCCACTTTTATACTGAAGCCGTTTTGATTCAGCTTACAAGAGACCCAGGGCCCATGAGTCAGCTCCTGGCAGCTACATTACTAAAGCTGCTCTTATATTGGTTTCTGTTGGGGTGTTTGCGCTGCTGATTCCCCTATGCACAGGTTTGGATCAGTCAGTACCGACACCAACATTAACCTTTTGGATCCACTAAGGCCAGTTGTCCAAAAGAACTGACTTTTCTTTCCTGGGTCCTCCTGGATGCGGCCCTTAGCCGGTCGCTGTGTCAAACCCATGCTTTGGAAACTGAAGTGCAAGTACCCAGTGACACCAATTTAAATCTGACAGCAGACTCGTAATCCAAATTTCACATGGATCCACAAGTCTACTGTCAGGATAAGTGGACCGGATTTAGCACAGGAGCCAGTATGTGGAGGCCAGCCTCCTAGAATGCGAATATAACATTTGAGTGTCAGTCGTGGCTCGGTGGGTAGCACTCTCGCCTCCTGAGTCAGAATCGGTTGTGGGTTCAAGTCCCACTCCAGAGACTTGAGCACAAAAAGCTAGGCTGGCACTCCCAGTGCTAGTGCTGAGGGAGTGCTGCACTGTCAGAGGTGCTGCCTTTCGGATGAGATGTTAAAGCGAGGCCCCGTCTGCTCTCTCAGGTGGATGTAAAAGATCCCATGGCACTATGTAGAAGAAGAGCAGGGGAGTTACCCCTAGTGTCCTGGCCAATATTTATCCCTCAATCAATATCACTTCAAACAGATTATCACATTGCTGTCTGTGGGAGCTTGCTGTGCGCAAATTGGCTGCTGCGTTTCCTAAATTACAACAGTGAGTCCACTTCAGAAAAGTGCTTCATTGGCTGTAAAGCGCTTTGGGACGTCCGGTGGTCATGAAAGGCGCTGTACAAATACAAGTCTTTCTAAAATAGACTTTAAACATAATCAGGTCACTCTTTGTTGTTTACTCATCAATCAGACTCCCAGTTGGCAAGATGTGATATCTGGCACCAACAGCGTCTGGGGCAAAACAAGGGTTAATCGACACACCGTCAACTGGGTGTCTGCTCCACATAGCCACGACTCTGTGGGCAAAATTAATTTTAAGCTCTGGTCGCCTTCGAGGTTTCTTAGTTCCAGAGTTCTGCCGAACATATTTTTTTTCCACTTTACCTGCTCTAAAGCCTTCCCTCTGAATTAGATATGTGAATGTTAAGCTAATTATTTGGCTCTGCTAACAAATGTTTGCATTGAGAGCATATGTGCATCCCCACCCCCAACACAGTGCATAAGAATGTGCTGATAGCATGCGCATTATTGCTCAACGTATTACGAAATGCGCAATTCAAAAACCAGATCAGTTCACTGTCTTTTCTGGCTTTGTTCTTTGATTTTAGATACCCTTTCAGTTCTGGGTTTTGCCTTTATTTGAAGCTGTTTCATTGGATAAAGATATAACCACAGAGGTAAGCCTCTCCGCAGCATTCTGCGGCCATTTGTTGATATTTTCGCGATCCCTCCAAGTTATACTTCGCCCCATGCAACTAAAAACTATTTTACAAATGAGTGTGAAGTCATTTTATGCTACACATCTAGTGGTTCATTCTGTAATGATTTAATGCCTTCAGAAGTTAGCTGGACCGAATCTTAACTGGGGCAGAGAGGGCATCGTATAGAATGTACATGTCTTTATAGATAACACTGGGTCCATACAATCCCCTGGACTAGTTTTGATTGCCTGAGGGGGTTGGAGAGGAATTTTTCACAGTACAGTACTTTTTTCCCTTATAACAACAGAAAATGCTGGAAAAACTCAGCAAGTCAGGCAACATCCGTGGAGAGAAATTTGAGTTGACGTTTCGGGTTTGACCCTTCTTCAAAACTGGAGAGAAAAGGAACTAGATCGAAGGCAGGGCTGCGATCGGACAAAAGAATAAAAGAACCAAAAGAAGTAAAAGAGATTAGAAGCTAGACGAGATGGTAATAGGCTGTGATTAGGTGTAAAGTGTACTGGCAGGGCAAAAGATAGCTGCCAGGTGTGAGAGAGAAACAAAAGGAAAGGGGGGGGGGGGAAAGGAAAGGAGTGGAAAAATATAAGTGAAAATGAAATAGGGGCCGAGGTTATGATCTGAAATTGTTGAACTCGATATTGAGACCGGAAGGCTGCAGAGTGCCTAATCGGAAGATGAGGTGCTGTTCCTCGAGTTTACGTTGAGCTTCCGTGGAACAGTACAAGAGGCCAAGGACAGTGAGGTCCGAGTGGGAATGGAGCGGTGAATTGAAATGACAGGCGACCGGAAGCTCGGGGTCACCCTTACGGACTGAACGGAGGTGTTCCGCAAAGCGGTCACCCAATCTGCGTTTGGTCTCCCCAATGTAGAGGAGACCGCATCGTGAGCAGCGAATACAGTATACTAGATTGCGAGAAGTACAAGTAAATCGCTGTTTCACCTGGAAGGGGTGTTTGGGGCCCTGGACAGTGGGGAGGGGGGAGGTATAGGGGCAGGTGTTACATCTCCTCCGCTTGCACGGGAAGGTGCCAGGCGAAGGGGAAGGGCTGTTTGGGGTGATAAGAGGAGTGGACTAGGGTGTCTCAGAGAGAGCGGTCCCTGCGGAATGCTGAAAGGGGAGGGGAGGGGAAGATACGTTTGGTGGTGGGATCACTTTGGAGGTAGCGGAAATGCCGGAGGATGATCCGTTGAATGTGGAGGCTGGTGGGGTGAAAGGTGAGGACAAGGGGAACCCTATCGTGGTTCCGGGAGGGAGGGGCAGGGGTGAGGGCAGAGGTGCGGGAGATAGAACTGACACGGTCGAGGGCAGTGTCAACCACGGTAGAGGGGAATCCTCGGTTGCGGAAAAAGGAAGACATGTCTGAAGCACTGGTGTGGAAGGTGGCATCATCGGAGCAGATACGGCGGAGGCGGAGAAACTGGGAGAATGGAATAGAGTCCTTACAGGAAGCGGGGTGGGAGGAAGTGTAGTCCAGGTAGCTGTGGGAGTCAGTGGGCTTGTAGTAAATATTGGTCGATAACCTATCCCCAGAGATGGAGACGGAGAAGTCGAGGAAGGGAAGGGAAGAGTCAGAGATGGACCATGTGAAGGTGAGGGAAGGGTGGAAATTGGAGGCAAAGTGAATGAAATTGTCAAGTTCGGGGCGAGAGCAGGAAACGGCACCGATACAGTCATCAATGTATCGGAAAAAGAGGTGAGGGAGGGGACCCGAGTAGGACTTTTTCCCTTGTTGGCCCTGGGGTTTTTCTCTGTTCTCTCAGGAGATTACATGGCTGTGGGGAAAACCGCCTAGTCATGATGCTCCAGCCGCCAGGAGGTGTGGAGCAGGCTTGATGGACCAGCTGGTCTTTCCTCTGCCCGTCAATTCTGAATGTTCGTAATTCCTGATGGACCAGCCCAGTGGAATACCATCCTATTGTGCTGCAAGGCATTTGTGTTTTAAGTAATAAATTGCCCTCAAGCAGAATTGTTGGCAACTTCTCCATCTCATTGAAACTTATAAAATTCTATCAGGACTAAACAGACTGGATGCAGGAAGGATGTTCCTGATGGCGGGGGAGTCCAGAACCAGGGTCACAGTCTAAGGATAAGGGGTAAGCCATTTAGGACTGAGATGAGGAGCAATTTCTTCACCCAGAGAGTGGTGAACCTGTGGAATTCTCTACCACAGAAGGCAGTTGAAGCCAATTCATTAAATATATTCAAGAAGGAGTTGGATATATTTCTTAAGGCCAAAAGGATCAAGGGATATGGGGAGAAAGCAGGGACAGGATACTGAATTTGGATGATCAGCCATGATCTCATTGAATGGCAGAACAGGCTTGAGGGGCCGAATGGCCTGCTCCTGCTCCTATCTTCGATGTTTCTACGTTTCTATATTACCCCTCTTCTCCTGAAGGCAGTGCTTGGGTTCTCTGATACCTCATTTGAACTTTTGCAATGAATGCCAATGGGCTATTTACTCATCAGGACACCAGAGATACCAGGTTCCACAATTGCAAACTTCCAAAATAGATCACCAAATAGTAGGGAGTGGAGAGACCTGGCATATGTTCTCCTTCTGTATGCCAAAGAAGCTGGAGTCAATTGTGGTATCCTAGATGAGGCCAGTTAACTCAGTACCGGCAAGGTTTGTCCTTGGGACCTTTGCAATCCGTGGCTCAGTACCACTCTACACAGTGCACTTACCCACAGATTTATTTTTAAGATGAACTGTTACTGATTGGGCAGGAGTGAAAGGATGCAGAATTGGTGCTGGGGCAAGATTAAGATAGAACAGTCTATCTGGAACAAGTGACCAGACAGTAAGCTTCAATCAACTCTGCTGCCCGTATCCTAACTCGCACCAAGTCCCATTCACGCATCACCCCTGTGCTCGCAGTCCTACTTGGCTTCCAGTTCGCCATCACCTCGATTAAAAAAATTCTCAACCTTCTTTTCAAATCTCTCCATGGCCTTTGCGACCGGGAATGGCGCTGATATTGAATGGCAGGAGTTTTGCAGCGGCGCCCCACTCTCCTTCACCTGGAGATCGTGACATTATCACCGTGCGCATCGCCCCGGTAGCGCCCCGGACCTGAAAACACCGACAGCTGCAGGAGGCGTGCATCGGGTGGCCGGCCACTTTGGGGGCGATGATTAAAGGCGAGGTGGCCGAGGTAAGTGGAAAAAAAACTTACCTTTCTTGTTCCAGTTTTTTTTAGCAGGTTCCTGCCCGCGATTATTCACTCTGCTTGAGTGCCGGGCTGATCACGCGGGATCGCAGCTGCCTTGGTGGTCCAGGTCGGTACTTTTTCCATTGCAGAGCCTGCAGTGATGGCCCTTCCCTTTAAGGGAGGGAAGGAGTCTTTGAACACGGCAGCGCTGCACGGCCCAGTGTGCAACGCTGCTGAAGTCTCCGCTCCGCCCCGCCTGCTGCCGATTGTGCTCCAAAAAGGAAGTGGAGCGTAACACCGAATTTTATAAAAGTTTAGAAACAGTAGCACCTGGTGCTAATTTTCTCAACTTTTAAAAGTTAGCGCCCCAAACGGGGCTGTATTGAATTTCTCCCCCGTAGTCTTAAGTTTATTTCTGTAAGTTAGTTAATAGTCTATTAAGTAGAGGCATGGCAGGGTACCTCGCTCCCGTGGAATGCACATCCTGTGCCATGTGGGAAATCCAGGATGCTTCCCATGTCCTGGACAACCACATGTGCCGGAAGTTTTGTCGGCTGGAGGGGCTCGAGCTCCGGGTTTCGGAGCTTGAGCAGCAGCTGGCATCACTCCGGTGACAGGGTAGATGCTGAGAGGTTGTTTCCCCTGGCTGGAATGTCGAGAACTAGGGGGCATAGTCTCAGGATAAGGGGTCGGCCATTTAAGACTGAGATGAGGAGGAATTTCTTCACTCAGAGGGTTGTGAATCTTTGGAATTCTCTGCCCCAGAGGGCTGTGTATGCTGAGCCTTTGGCCTCGATTTTCATTGGGCCGCGAGGCGGGCTTTTAGGTGTGCGGGGGGTTAAAATCGCAAAACCTAGGGGTCGCGACCCCCCCCCCCCGCCTGGTTCCCACCTCCACGCCATTTTAACCTAGGTGTGTCTGATTGACCCGAATCAATCCCGCCTGCAACAGGCGGGACTGGTCTTTAGGGCCCTTAAACAGCACTGATTGGCCTTTATAATCCCATTTTAACAGGCCCTTGCCTGTTTAAACCTTTTCCCACATAAAACGTGCCTGGTGGGGATGATGCTTGTGAAACCTGACGTGAACACTATTGGCTTGCTGACTATCAGCTGCAGGTCCAACATTAAACAGGATATTTGATCAGTCATCATTTGCAGGTGGCAGGATTTTGTTGTCTCAGGTCTGGGGGAGCTTTTAGAAGGCATAACCACAGCTGTGGAAGTTTGGAGCCTGACACCTCCAGTGTGACCTCCAGCGAGACCCCTCTCGCCACCCTCACTCAGCGCTTCCTCAACTGAGGCACCTACCAGAAGCATGAGAGGCCTTTTTTTCCTTCCCCTCTTGGCATTAGAGGACCTCCTGCCCCATTCGCGAAATGACACATGCCACAACTGCAGAAGTTGCTATCAGAATTTTTATGAAAAACACACAACTGATGGCATTTCCACAAAATACGCAGCATTTCACCCAAGTGACTACCCTTGGGACTATTTGTGCTTTATTTTCCTCTTACGCGTGCTCCTACATAGTGGTTTCCCTGTGGCTTCAGCAGATGTGGAGGCCCCTTGCTCACTTTGCTGCTGCTCCTGTCTCGACACCTTTGGTGGGTGTCCTCTGGGATGGCGAGCCTGTGAGGGCTCGCCAGCAGTCTGCTGCTCCTACGGCTGTGCAGGGGTTGAGACCTCTATCTCCGTTGGGGTTTTGTACTCCGGCGGGGCTCTGACCGAGTGCTCTGCAGTGGCATGGAAGTGTGAGCACTTGGAGAGGAGCCCCCACTTCCTTGAGGTCTGCCATCAACCTCCCTCTCATGGGTCAGGTACCCCTCAGTGCCTGCAAGTGGCTTGAGAGCAGCTTGCTGCACATCAGGGGGGCCATGGGGACCCATATCTGCAATGGCAGTCCTACTCAGAAGGACTTCCATGAAGGTCTGGTTTCTCTGTTCAATAGATGCCCATCGCTCCTCAAGAGGTGTCATTCTATTCTGAACACTCACCATGCTTTCCATACCCTGGCGACTAACCTCCTCCATGGCCGTAGCCCTCCTCTCCTCTACCGTAGCCAGCCTTACCACGGAGGCAGCAATCATTTCCACATAGGTAGCCATCCTTTCCGTGTTGATGCATTCATGCGCCAATGACTCCACAAAGGCTCTGCTCATGTTCGCAATGGACTCCTCCATTCGCTCCACACTCGCAGCAACCCTAGAGACAAAACCTGCCAGAGACTCCTGCATCTGTGCCTGGAGTTCCATCACCTCTGATCTTACGGATGGACCCAGAGGCAGAGGGTCAACATGCAGCTGAGCCGAGCTGGCAGAGCCCTGCGCCCTCCGACGAGGACTCTCCACTGCTGTCCCTGTCTCCACAATCTGCTGATGCTCACTCGTGAGCTGTGATACACCAGGTGACAATTCTACTCTATGTTCCGAAGGTCCCACCGAGGTGTGAGTGTCTGCGCTGGTGCTGGGTGCGCTTATTTCTGATGACGCTGCGCCCTCAGAGGTTGCAGATTCCTCTGAGGAGTCTGGCTGCTCAGGCTCTTCCTCCTGCACCGAGGGGACGGGGGCTCTCGATGGTCCTGTGGGGGAGTCAAGGGAAAAGTTAGAGATGTGATGCCAAGGTTACATGCACATCGCATTTTGCAGATGATCATAAGTCCATATGATATAGCTTCAGAATCATTATCAGCAACTCATGCAATGCCAATGAGAGAGATGGAAAACTGTTCTGTCACCAGCTTGCGGGGATGTTCCTGCTTGTCCTTCCCCAATGTCCACATCTCGGTCAGCCCCGGCAATCTCCAAGACGCCTTCCTCCCAGGGGGTGAGCTGGGCTAATGAGGGCGGCCCTCCTCCTGTCCTGGCTCGCTCTCTCCTGTTGTGAGCTCTCTTTTCCTGCAATGAGGGAGACAAGTGGAGGTTGAGTGAGAATGAAGGAGTGAGTGCAGAGATTGCATAGCATAGATACTTAGAAGGAGACAAAGATGGGTTGAGGTTGCAATACCAAGGGCCCTCCCTGTGTGTTGTCAGTTGTGTTCAAAGCATCAGAGTGAGAGGGAGTGTGAGGGCTGCATGGTGGCATAGTTCTGTGAATGTGAGCATAGAGAGAGAGGGAATGGGTAAGGGTGCATGGATGTGAGTGTCTAGTGGGATGTGCAGGAAGAGATTGCTGAAGCTGAGTGCTGGTGAGGAAAGGCAATGGGGAACAGATTGAGGGTGATGGAAACTTCGTACAGTACTTACTTTTCCAGTGCGAAGAAGGTCATGGAATCTTTTCCTGCACTGCAACCACATTCTTCGTGTTAGCCCCAAGGAGTTGACTTGACCTGCCACCTCTAGCCACACAGCCTTGGTCTGGCTGGGAGGCCTCTTCCTCCCTGAAGAAGGGAACAGGACCTCCCTGTGGGCCCTAGCACCATCCAGCAATGCCTGCAGTGAAGCCTCATCAAATTTGGGCGCAGATCTGGCCCTCCTGCTGGCCGTTCCTCCTGCAGGCTCCTGTGCCATCTTAATGTTGAAGGTTGGAAGCCTGCAGAGGAAGCAAGGCTTGCTGTGGACCTTAAAAGCAGCAGCAATGATGATGTCATATTCTGTGACTTTCTGACTGGAAATACTCAATTGCCAAGGCTTCCCACACGCTGGAAATCAATTGGCCAATTGTGTTAAATTTGCATCAATCTCACAGACCCATTTACAATCGTGTCGGAATCACTAAATTCAGGGAACCCACCAATTCCCCGCACCTGAACTAAAATCGACCCTTTTGAGTATATTCAAGGCTGAGATAGATAGATTTTTGGACTCTAGGGGAATCAAGGGATATGGAGATCGGGCAGGAAAGTGGAGTTGAGGCCGATGATCAGCCATGATCTTATTGAATGGTGGAGCAGGCTCGAGGGGCCATATGGCCTACTCCTGCTCTTATTTCTTATGTTCTTATGTGAGGCTGAGAGCTGCGTGGATAGCATGCTTCAGGAAGTGGTCACCCCACAGCATAAGAGTTTGCGGGTAGAGAGGGAATGGGTGACCGTTAGACAGAAGAGGAGGACCAGGCAGGTAGTGCAGGAGTCCCCTGAGTGCATCTCACTCTCCAACCAGTATTCTGAGGGCGATGGTTCCTCTGGGGAGTACAGCCAGAGCCAAGTCCATGTCACCAAGGATGGCTCAGCTGTACAGGGGGGAGGAGGGAAGATCAGGAAGGCAACAGTGGTAGCGGATTCGATAGTTAGAACAGACAGGCGTTTCTGCAGCCGCAGATATGATTCTAAGATGGTATGTTGCCTCCCTGGTACCAGGGTAAAGGATGTCACTGAGCAGCTGCAGAACATTCTGAGGGGGGAGGGTGAACAGCCAGAGGTCATGGTTCATATTGGTACCAATGACACAGGTAGAAAAAGGGATGAGGTCCTGCAGGCAGATTTTAGGGAGCTAGGAAAGAGATTAAAAAGCATGACCTCAAAGTAGTAATCTCTGGATTACTCCCTGTGCCACGAGATAGTGAGTATAGAAATAGGAGGATAGAGCAGATGAGTGCGTGGCTCGAGAGATGGTGCAGGAAGGAGGGCTTCAGATTCCTGGGACCGGTTCTGGGGGAGGTGGGGCCTGTACAGGCAGGACGGGTTACACCTCAACAGAGCCGGAACCAATGGCCTCGCAGTAGGGTTTGCTAGTGCTGTTGGGGAGGGTTTAAACTAATTTGGCAGGGGGTTGGGCACCAGGATGTAGCATTAGAAAGGAGAAACAAGGTGCACAAAGGATGAGGAGAGACGGATAGCACAAGAGTAGGAAATAGTGCAGTATTAGATGGGGTCAGATTAAGAGAGAATACAAGAAGGTCTAAGACAGGTTTACAGTGCATGTATGTGAACGCAAGAAGCGTGGTAAATTAGGTTGGTGAGCTGCAGGTGCAAATAGCCACATGGGAATATGATGTTGTGGCAATAACAGAGAACTGGCTCAAAAAAATGGCAGGATTAGGTATTAAATATTCCTGGATATAAGGTGTTCAGGGAAGATAGGGAAGGAAAGAAAGGAGGTGGGGTGGCAGTATTGGTTAAGGAGAATATTACAGTGCTGGAGAGGGAGGATGTCCTGGAGGGGTCAAGGACAGAATCTATTTGGTTGGAGTTAAGAAATAATAGGGGTGCCATTACACTACTAGGTGTATTCTATAGGCCGCCAACTAGTGGGAAAGATATAGAGGAGCAAATTTGCAAGGAAATTACAGATAGGTGCAAGAACTATAGAGCAGTGATAATGGGGGACTATCCTAATATAGACTGGGATAATAATAGTGTAAAGGGCAGAGATAGGGAAGAATTTCTGAAGTGTGTTCAGGAGAACTTTCTTGACCAGTATGTTTCCAGCCCAACGAGGGAGGAGGCATTGCTGGATCTGGTTCTGGGGAATGAGGTGGGTCAAGTGGAGCAAGTGTCAGTAGGGAAATATTTAGGGAACAGTGATCATAGTATCATAAGGTTTAGGTTAGCTATGGGAGCAGTCTAGAGTCAAAATACTTAATTGGAGAAATGGCAAATTTCAGTGGATTGAGAATGGATCTGGCCTGGGTAAATTGGCATCAAAGATTGGCAGGCAAAACTATAATTGAACAATGAGCTGCCTTTAGAGAGGAGATAGTTTGAGTACAGTCGAGGTACAGTCCCACAAGGGGGAAAGGTAGGGCAACTAAAATCAGAGCTCCCTGGATGACAAAAGAGAGAGAGTAAAATGAAGCAGAAAAAGGGCGCGTATGTCAGATGTCAGGTTGAGAATACAAGTGAGAATCAGGCTGAATATAAAAAGTTCAGAGGGGAAGTGAAAAAGAAAATAAGAGGGGCAAAGAGAGGCTATGAGAATAGATTGGCAGCTAACATAATAGGGAATTCAAAAGTCTTCTATAGGCATATAAAGAGTAAACAGGTAGTAAGAGGAGGGATGGGGCCGATTAGGGACCAAAAAGGAGACCTACACATGGAGGCAGAGGGCATGGCTGAGGTACTGAATGAGTACTTTGCATCTGTCTTCACCAAGGAAGAAGATGCTGCCAAAGTCATAGTGAAAGAGGAGGTAGTGGAGTTACTGGGTGGGATAAAATTTGATAAAGAGGAGGTACTAGAAAGGCTGTCTGAACTTAAAGTAGATAAGTCACCAGGACCAGATGGGATGCATCCTAGGATGCTGAGGGAGGTTAAGGAGGAAATTGCGACAGTACTCGCCATAATCTTCCAATCCTCCTTGGATACGGGGGTGGTGCCAGAGGACTGGAGAATTGCAAATGTAACACCCTTGTTCAAAAAGGGTATAAGGATAAACCCAGCAACTACAGGCCAGCCAGTTTAACCTCGGTAGTGGGGAAGCTTTTGGAAACGATAATCAGGTACAAAGTTAACAGTTACTTGAACAAGTGTGGATTAATTAAGGAAAGCCAGCACAGATTTGTTAAAGGCCAATCGTGTTTAACCAACTTGATTTGAGTTTTTTGATGAGGTAACAGAGAGGATTGATGAGAGCAATGCGGTTGATGTGGTGTACATGGACTTCCAAAAGGCGTTTGATAAAGTGCCACAGAAGGGGCTTACCAGCAAAGTTGAAGCCCATGGAATGAATGGGACAGTGGCAGCATGGATACGAAATTGGTTAAGTGACAGGAAACAGAGATAGTGGTGAACGGTTGTTTTTCAGACTGGTGTCCCCTAGGGGTCGTTACTAGGACCACTGCTTTTCTTGATATATATTAATGACTTGGACGTGGACGTACAGGGCACAATTTCAAAATTTGCAGATGACACTAAACTTGGAGGTATAGTGAACAGTGAGGAGGATAGTGACAGACTTCAAGAAGACATAGACAGGCTGCTGAAATGGGCGGAAACGTGGCAGATGAAATTTAATGCAGAAAAGTGTGAAGTGATACATTTTGGTAGGAAGAACAAGGAAAGGCAAAATAAACTAAAGGGTACAATTCTAAAGAGGGTACATGAACAGAGAGACCTGGGAGTATACGTGCACAAATCATTGAAGGTGGCAGGACATGTTGAGAAAGCGGTTAAAAATGCATACTGGGCTTCATAAATAGAGGCACAGGGCAGGATTTTCATTGGGCCGTGGAGGCGGGATTGGAGCTGTGCGGGTGGTTCAAATTGCAAAAACTGGTGGGCGGGCCCGACACTGCCTCCATCCCGCCTCCACGCAATTTAAAAAAAATTGTGTCTGATGGCCTCTATAATGCCATTTTGAATGGCCATTGCGATTTTAACTCTTTTCCCACGTGAAACACGCCTGTTCTGAAACACGACAGCGAAACCTGGTGGGAGTACAATTGGATTGCTGACTATCAGCTGCAGGTCAACCATTAAAGAGGAGATTTGATCAGCCATCATTTGCAGGTGGCAAGACTTTGTTGTCTCAGGTCTGTGGGAACTTTTAGAAGGCATAACCACAGCTGTGGAAGTTTGGAGCCTGATACCCATCTCCAGTGTGACCTCCTGGGAAACCCCTCTCGCAACCTTCACTGAGCACTTCCTCAACTGAGGCATCTACTAGAAGCACGGGAGCCATTTATTTCCTTCCCTTCTGGATATTAGATGAGGCCGAACAACAGCAGCAACAACAACAGCAGCCCCGACAGCAGCAGCAACAACAACAGCAGCCCCAACAGCAGCAGCAACAACAGGCGCGCCAAGCTGCTGTTCACCCACTTGAAGATGCACAGGCCAGAAGGGGCCAACGCATGGAAGCCCGTCATCGCAGGAGATACCCCCCACACAGGGTCTACAGACACAGGGTCAGCTATCTCAACATGTCTGAGCAGCAGTGCCAAAGGCGGCTCCGACTTTCACGAGAGGTGGTGGGTGACATCTGCGCAATGCTGCAACAAGACCTGCAGGCCAGAGGACCAGGTGAACAAGCATTACCAGTGGCCGTCAAAGTCACCACCGCACTCAACTTTTTTGCCTCAGGCTCATTCTAGGGATCAGCAGCAGACATCAGTGGCATCTCCCAGGCGGCCGCACACACTTGCATCACGCAGGTAACCGATGCCCTCTTTGCCCTCACGCACAATCACATCCATTTCACCAAGGATCAAGCAAGTGTCATGGCGCGTGCGGTTGCATTAGCTCATCTGGCAGGCTTTCCAAGGGTGCAGGGCATCGTTGACTGCACACATGTGGCCCTTAAGGCACCCCATCGCAATCCAGGTATTTTTGTCAATCGCAAGGGCTTCCACTCCCTTAACAATCAGCTGGTGTGTGACCACAAGAAGGAAATTTTGCATGTTTGTGCCAAGTACCCTGGCAGTTGCCATGACTCCTTCATACTGCGCTAGTCTGGTGTGCCTCCGCTATTCAGTCCACCAGACCAACTTAACGGATGGCTACTTGGAGACAAGGGCTATCCCCTGAGGATGTGGCTAATGACGCCGTTGAGGAGTCCATACAACGAAGCTGAGGAGAGCTACAACTCCAGCCACATATCCACCAGAGCCATAATCGAGCAAACCATCGGTTTACTGAAGATGCGCTTCAGATGCCTGGATAGATCAGGTGGAGCCCTGCAGTAATCAGCAGCCAGGGTCTCCAGAATCATCGTGGTTTGCTGTGCACTTCACAACATGGCACAGCATCGTGGCTTGCAGGTTCCTGAGGACCAAGTGGCTCCTCACATCTCCTCCTCAGATGTGGAGGAGGATGAGGAGGAGGAGGAGGAGGATAAGAGCGAAAACGAACATCCTGCAGAGGCCCATCAACCAGCGGCAGCAGTACGCGAGAACATAGTTGTCCGGGCTGCAAGGAACGCACTCATCTTGGTCAGATTTGCTTAGCCTAGCCACTTTTGCCTCGCAGCTTCTTACCTGAGTATCGACAATGGCAATGAACCAGCTGATTCCTAGCAATTTGACCACCATACTGACAATTGCAAGTAATCCTAAGCCCTCAATGTGGAAGTCCCATTCGCGAAATGACACACACCACAACTAGAGCAGTAGCCATCAGATTTTTTATGTACATGATTAATATGATGGATTTTACACATAAAACATCAAATTTCACCCAAGTGACTTTTGTGCAATGTCTTTCTCTTATACATGCTCCTGCGTGGTGCTTCCCCGTGGCTTCAGAAGATGTGGAGGCTCAGTTTCTTGCTGCTCCTGTCTCGACACTTTTGGCGGGCGTCCTCTGGGGTGGCGAACCTGTGAGGGCTCGTCAACAGCCTGCTGCTCCTGCGGCTGTGCAGGGGTTGAGACGCTGATCTCAGTTGGGTGTGGACTCTGATGGGGTTCTGCAGTGGCATGGAAGTATGAGCGCTTGGAGAGGAGCCCCCACTTCCTTGATCTCTGCCACCAACTTCCCTCTCATGGGTCAAGTCCCCCTTAGCGCTTGCAAGTGGCTTGAGAGCACCTTGCTGCACATCAGGGGGGCCATGGGGACCCATATCTGCACTGGCAGTCCTACTCAGAGGGACTGCCATGAAGGTCTGGTTTCTCCGTTCAATAGCTGACCATCGCTCTGGCGACTTAGCTCCTCCATGGCTGTAGCCATCCTCTCGTCTACTGTAGCCATCCTTTCCACAGAGGTTGCCATCCTTTCTGTGGTGATGCGTTCCTGCGCCAATGACTCCACAAAGGCTCTGCTCATGTTAGCGAGGAACTCCTCCATTCGCTCCACACTCGCAGCGACCCTGGAGACAAAACCTGCCAGAGACTCCTGCATCTTTTCCTGGAGTGCCATCACCGCTGATACTGTGGATGGACCCAAAGGCAAAGGGTCGACATGCAGCTGAGCTGAGCTGGCAGAGTCCTGCACCCTCCGACTAGGACTCTCTACTGCTGTCCCTGTCTCCACAATCTGCTGATGCTCACTTGTGAGCTGTGATACACCAGGTGACAACACTACTCTATGTCCCGAAGGTCCCACCGAGGTGTGAGTGACTGCGCTGGTGCTGGGTGCGCTGAATTCTGCTGACGCTGCACCCTCAGAGGTTGCAGCTTCCTCTGAGGAGCCTGGAGGCGCAACCTGTTCCTCCTGGCTAGTGGGGATGGGTGCTTGCGATGGTCCTGTGGGGGAGTAAAGGAAAGAGTCAGAGATGTGATGCCAAGGTTACATGCACATTGCATATTGCAGATGATCATTAGTCCATCTGTTAGAGCTTCCGAAACATTATTAGCGACTCATGCAATGTCAATGAGAGAGATGGAAAACTATTCTGTCACCAGCTTGGTGTGATGCACCCATCTGTCCAACACCCACATGCGCATCGTCCTCCACTCCTACTATCTCCAGGGGGTGAGGTGGGCTACTGATGGTGGGCCTCCTCCTGTCCTCGCTCGTTCTCTTTTATTGTGAGCTCTCTTTTCCTGAAATGAGGGAGACAAGTGGAGGTTGAGTGAGAATGAAGGAGTGAGTGTAGAGAATCCATAGCATAGATGCTTAGAAGGAGACAAAGATGGAGTGAGGTGGCAAGAACAAGGGCCCTCCCTGTGTGTTGTCAGTTGTTTCCATAGTATTAGAGTGATAAGGTGTGTGAGGGCTGCATAGTCGAATAGTTAGGTGAATGTGACCATAGAGAGAGAGGGAATGGGTAAGGGTGCATGGATGTCAGTGTCAAGTGGGATGTGGAGGAAGAGATTGCTAAAGCTGAGTGCTGGTGAGGAAAGGCAATGGGGATCAGATTGAGAGTGATGGGGAGGTTTGCTAGCACTGTTCGGGGGGGTTTAAACTAAAATGGCAGGGGGTTGGGAACCTGAGCAGTGAGACAGAGGAAAGGAAAACAGGGATAAAAGCAAAAGATAGGAAGGAGAAAAACAAAAGTGGCAGTCAGAGAAATCAACGGTTTAAATCAAACGTGGCTACAGTAAATAATAATTCCAATAGGTCTAAGAGCGTTAAAAAAACAAGCCTAAAGGCTTTGTGTCTTAATGCGAGGAGCATTTGTAATAAGGTGGATGAATTGGCTGCGCAAATAGAGGTAAACGAATATGATTTGGTTGGGATTACGGAAACATGGCTCAAGGATGGCCAAGACTGGGAACTCAACATCCAGGGGTATTTGATATTCAGGAAAGATAGGCAAAAAGGAAAGGGAGGTGGGGTAGCATTACTGGTTAAAGAAGGGATTAATACAATTGTAATGAAGGATATTAGCTCTGATGATGTGGAATCTGTATGGGTAGAATTGAGAAATACTAAGGGGAAAAATACATTATTGGGAGTGGTATATAGACCTCCAAACAGTAAGGTGGAGGTTGGGGATGGCATTAAAAGGGAAATTAAAGAAGCGTGCAATAAGGCACAGCAGTCATCATGGGTGACTTTAATCTACATATAGATTGGGCCAACCAAATTAGTAACAATACTGTGGAGGAGGAATTCCTGGAGTGTTTACGGGATGGTTTCCTGGACCAATATGTCGAGGAACCAACCAGAGATCAGGCCATCTTAGACTGGGTATTATGTAACATGAAAGGATTAATTAGCAATCTTGTTGTACGAGGCCCCTTGTGTCGGTGCGATCATAATATGATCGAATTCTTCATTAAGATGGAGAATGAAGTAGTTGACTCAGAGACAAGGGTCCTCAATTTAAATAAAGGAAACTACGATGGTCTGAGGAGCGAGTTGAGTAGGATTGATTGGGGAATGGCACTCAAAGGGTTGACGGTGGATAGGCAATGGCAAACATTCAAAGACTGAATGGATGAGCTACAGAATTTGTTCATCCCAGTTTGGCATAAAAATAAAACAAAAAAGGTGACTCAACCGTGGCTAACAAGGGAAATTAGGGATAGCATAAGATCCAAGGAGAGGACATATAAATTGGCTAGAAAAAGCAATAATCCTGAGGATTGGGAGCAGTTTAGGAGTCAACAAAGGAGGACAAAGGGATTAATTAAGGGAAAATAGAATATGAGAGTAAGCTATCAGGGAACATAAAAACTGACTGTAAAAGCTTTTATAGATATGTGAAGAGAAAAAGATTGGTGAAGTCAAGCGTAGGTCCCTTACAGTCAGAATCAGGGGAATTTATAATGGGAAACAAGGAAATGGCAGCCCAACTAAATACATACTTTGGTTCTGTCTTCACAAAGGAGGACACGAATAACCTCCCAGAGATGCCAGGGAACATAGGGTCTAATGAGAGGGAGGAACTGAAAGAAATCAGTATTTGTAGGGAAATGGTGTTCGGAAAATTGATGGGACTGAAGGCCGATAAATCCCCAGGGCCTGATGGTCTACATCCCAGGGTACTTAAGGAAGTGGCCCTAGAGATAGTAGATGAATTGCTGGTCATCTTCCAGAACTCGATAGACTCTGGAACAGTACCCATGGATTGGAGGGTAGCTAATGTTACCCCACTATTCAAAAAAGGTGGTAGAGAAAAAGCGGGGAATTATAGACTGGTAAGCCTAACATCGGTAGTGGGGAAAATGCCAGAGTCTATTATAAAAGATGTAATAGCAGAGCACTTGGAAAGCAGTGACAGGATCGGACAAAGTCAACATGGATTTACAAAAGGTAAATCATGCTTGACTAATCTACTGGAATATTTTGAGGATGTAACTGGTAAAATAGATAAGGGAGAACCAGTGGATGTGGTGTATTTGGACTTTCAGAAGGCTTTCGATAAGGTCCCACATAAGAGATTAGCGTGCAAAATTAAGGCACATGGGATTGGGGGCAAGGTACTGACTTGGATAGAGAACTGGTTGGAATAAACGGGTCATTTTCCGAGTGGCAGGCAGTGACTAGTGGGGTACCGCAAGGATCGGTCCTAGGACCCCAGCTGTTCACAATATATATTAATGATCTGGATGAGGGAATTGGATGTAATATCTCCAAATTTGCAGACGACACAAAGCTGGATGGGAGGGTAAGCTGTGAGGAGGATGTCGTGAAACTCCAGTATGATTTGGACAGGTTGGGTGATTGGGCAGAAACATGGCAAATGCACTATAATGTGGATAAATGTGAGGTTATCCACTTTGGTGGCAAAAACAGGAAGGCAGATTATTATTTGAATGGCAATAGATTGGGAGAAGGGGAAGTGCAGAGACCTGGGTGTTATTGTGCACCAGTCGCTGAAGGTAAGCATGCAGGTGCAGCAGGCGGTTAAGAAGGCAAATGGTATGTTGGCCTTTGTAGTGAGAGGATTCGAGTACAGGAACAAGGATGTCTTGCTGCAGTTGTACAGGGCCTTGGTGAGACCACACCTTGAGTATTGTGTGCAGTTTTGGTCGCCTTATCTGAGGAAGGATGTTCTTGCCATGGAGGGAGTGCAGCGAAGGTTCACCAGGCTGATATCTGGGATGGCAGGAATGACGTATGAGGAGAGATTGGGTCGATTGGGCTTATACTCGCTGGAGTTTAGAAGAATGAGAGGGGATCTCATTGAAACTTAGAAAATGCTAACAGGACTAGACAGACTCGATGCAGGAAGGATGTTCCCGATGGCTGGGGAGTCCAGAACCAGGGGTCACAGTCTAAAGATAAGGGGCAAGCCATTTAGGACAGAGATGAGGAGGAATTTCTTCACCCAGAGAGTGGTGAACCTGTTGAACTGTCTACCACAGAAGGCAGTTGAGGCCAATTCATTAAATATATTCAAGAAGGAGTTAGATATATTTCTTAAGGCTAAAGGGATCAAGGGATATGGGGAGAAGGCAGGGACAGGGTACTGAGTTTGGATGATCAGCCATGATCTCATTGAATGGCGGAGCAGGCTCGAGGGGCTGAATTGCCTACTCCTGCTCCTATCTTCTATGTTTCTATGTTTCACCACAACTCCTTACACTCAGCTCAAGATCTACTCTGGTAGAATCATGAGCACAGGTCACCTGCCCACCCTCGTGGCCAGAAAATGGTGCATGCCAGGAAGCGACCTAAGGTTCATCATAATTTCCTTGCTTTTGTACTCTGTGCCTCTATTTATGAAGCCCAGGATCCCGTATGCTTTTTTAACTGCTTTCTCAACCTGCGCTGCCACCTTGAACAATTTGTGCACATATACCCCCAGGTCTCTCTGTTCATGCACCCTCTTTAGAATTGTACCCTTTAGTTTATATTGCCTCTCCCAATTCTTCCTACCAAAATGTATCACTTCACACTTTTCTGCGTTAAATTTCATCTGCCATGTATCTGCCCATTTCACCAGCCTGTCTATGTCCTCTTGAAGTCTATCACTATCCTCCTCACTGATCACTATCCTCCTCACTGTTCACTATACTTCCAAGTTTAGTGTATTCTGCAAATTTTGAAACTGTGCCCTGTGCACCTAAGTCCAAGTCATTAATATATATCAAGAAAAGCAGTGGTCCCAGTACCAAAAGCAAACAGATGAAATTTTTAAAAAGCACACCGATTAAATAAAATGGGAGAAAAATTTACACAATATACAGTGTGAGACTATATTTGTTTAAAAATGTTAACTGGGTACCTTCTGGAGAGGTGAAAGGCTGCTCACTTGGATGAATCTACCCAAACTGCAGTATTTTTTTGCTATCGATCAATAGAATATTATATCTGATAACAGCCTGTTCTATCTGTCTATTGGAAACATGTGATGTTTCTCATCCATTAGCAGCCTTTCACTATTGTCTTATGCCAGGATTAATTTATAAACAATTGTTATTTTAACGAACACCCATTTAACTTAACATTAGATCATTTAAAAAGACAAACATGAAAAAGTATTATTGCACAAAATACAACATTGTGATGGAAATCCACCTTTTCTAAGCTTACAATAATAGACACACCCATTTGTTGACTTTACTTGCTGTCTTAGATAGGAAACACAAAACTTCAGTTGTTATACCATTGACTTGGGCACCATCATTATTTCCTCATAGAATGATACGCACAGAAGCAGGCCATTTGGCCCATTGTGTCAGCTCTTTGGTAGAGCTATCCAATTAGTCCCACTTTGCTGCTCTTTCCCCATAGCCCTGCAATTTTTTCCTCTTCAAGTATATATCCAATTCCCTTTTGAAAGTTGCTATTGAATCTGCCTCCACCACCTTTTCAGGCAGCACATTCCAGATCATCATAACTTGCTGCTTAAAAAAATCTATCTCCCCTCTGGTTCTTTTGGCAATTATCTTAAATCTGAGTTGTTGACCTTTCTGCCAGTGGAAACAATTTATCCCTATCCACTCTACCAAAACCCTTCATAATTTTGAACAGCTCTATTAAATCTCCCCTTAACCTTCTTTGCTCTAAGGAGAACAATCCCAGTTTCTCTAGTCTCTCCACATAATTGAAGTCCCTCATCTCTGGTACCATTCTAGTAAATCTCCTCTGCACCCTCTCCAAAGTTATGAGACAATTTGTTCTCCACTATTTTAGGTACTTTATTTTAACACTACCTTACTGATGATCTGGATGGAACTGAAATGATCAATGGCTTTATTCCCATGCAGTAGCCATGAAGTGGAAAACATATTTACTTTATACAATAAGTCACACAGCTACAAATTCCTATTAGCTCCATGGTTTACTGAAGAAACAACCCATATTTTAAACAAAAATGGCCCCACGAATTTGATGTTTAACTACTTTCAGATGCAAAACAGTGATGTATTCAAATGAAAACAAACTGGAAAAGGAGCAGTCCTTTGCATAATGTGCACTTTGAGACTTTTTTTTACACAAATGATGACTGTGTCCCTTATGGAGAGAGGTGAGAGGTTACTCAAGTGAACGGATTTGCCAATACTGCAGCTTCCTATTTGCTACACATTCTGAAATCTAAAACTCTTAATAGGAAAAAGATTAAGAATGAAAAAGGCCACCTTGCCAACACAGCTCACTCTGAGTGAAATCTATTTTTTGGATCTGTGCTTCAGACAGTGTTGTCTCCATCCTGCCTCAGCCTTGCTCCGGCATCCTTTCACTCCCTCCCTAATCAGGAAATTTACTATTTCCTTCTTTAGAGTTTTCACAGATCTTGCATTCATTCACCACACTTGGTCCTCGAGTTATTCAATAAATATGCAACTCTAAATGTGAAGGAACTGAACTTAAGCCCACCTCGTGGTTTCCAGGTTACAATTATGGGTCTTGGTTATTAGCTCCCACTTCTACAAAATAAACAACTGTTTCCATCTTGTTAATCACCGTTGTACAAATCACTCATCAAATTTACCCTCTTCTAGTTTCTTTTTCAGATATTATTTCCTTATCATATTCCCCACCTCCCTCCGTGAAGGCATTGACTCCTTGTTCTTCTTCTTCTTAGGCAGTCCCTCGGAACCGAGGATGACTTGCTTCCACATTAAAAATGAGTTCTCAGGTGACTGATGAGTCCAATGCAGGACCTACAGTCTCTGTCACAGGTGGGGCAGACGGTGGTTGAAGGGGCGGGTGGGTGGGGTGCTTGGGTTGACGTGCGCTCCTTGTGCTGCCTGCGCTTGGCTTCCGGCGAAGAGACTTGAGGTGTTCGGCGCCTTCCCGGATGCTTCTCCTCCACTTTGTGCGGTCTTGGGCCAGGGATTCCCAGGTGTCGGTGGGGATGTTACACTTTTTTACACTTTTTCAAGGAGGCTTTGAGGGTGTCCTTGAAGCGTTTCCTCTGCCCACCTGGGGCGCTCTTGCCGTGCCGGAGCTCCGAGTAGAGCGCTTGTTTTGGGAGTCTCGTATCGGGCATGCGGACAATGTGACCCATCCATCGGAGCTGATCGAGCGTGGTCAAAGCTTCGATGCTGGGGATGTTGGCCTGAGCAAGAACACTGACGTTGGTGCGACTAGCCTGCCAATGGATTTGCAGGATCTTGCGGAGGCATAACATAGGTTAACAGTTATAGTGGCATCAGTTGTCCGCCAGCCCTTGAGTGAAATGTCTAATAAACACGTGTGAAACCTTGACAGTGAGTTAATTCAACTGCTGGGGGCATCAGAGCTGAGACCAATCCTGTCCTTGCCCACATACATGTATATACATACTAGCAATGCCGGACAGTGATCAGGTGCAGAAGCCCTGGCCAATTCTTCCGCCCTGCTAACTCAAAGGCACTGAGGCCAATTGTAGCACCTCTGCCATTGCTCCAGCTGAAGTCAGCTTACTCAGAACAGATAAAAGATTGGCCCTTCTTTTTGAGACCAAATTGAACTGACGGTTGCTTTTGAACAGTTACACTTTCCCTTCATTGCACTTCCCTCCCCCACGCCCCCCCTTTTATTTCCCAGGTAAACTAAAACAGGAGGCAGTACTCCCAGTTTGATCTCATTAACATTTAAAGCCTCTGAGTCCGAAGGTCGTGGGTTCAATCCCCACTCCAGGACTTGAGCACATAATCTAGGCTGGCACTTCATTGCAGTATCAAAGGAGTGCTGCACTGTCAGAAGTGCCGTCTTTCAGATGAGACGTTAAACCGAGGCCCTGTCTGCCCATACAGGTGGATGTAAAAGATCCCATGGCACTTTTTTTTAAAAGGCCACCAAAAACAGATTAACTAGTCATTTATCTCAATGCTGTTTGTGGGACTTTGCTGTGTGCAAATTGGTTGCTCCATTTGCCTACAAAACAACAGTGACTACACGTCAAAAGTAATTTAATGGTTGTAAAGTGCTTTGGGACATCCTGAGGATGTGAAAGGAGCTATATATGTATGAAAGTTCTTTATTTGTTTAATCATTAACTTTCCTGGATACCCTAATACTGTTATTTAAAAAAATCTAATGCACTTAGATGCATTATTACATTTATTTTCAACAGAATATGCCCAGATTCCGAGGCTCTGTAAATCATTCTGAATTATATCATTCACTCATTCTGATTTACCATGTAATTTGGAATTATTGCAAGATTAGATTGCCCTCTTACAATTATGGTTGTTAAAAAGTATCATGAACAGAAGACTGATCTACCTAATCCAACTTCAACAGACACTGCTGCCAAAACCGAAACAGTCTCATCTAAATTGTTCTCTGACCTTTATTGTCAATAAAATCTTTTTTTAAAGAACCAAAATAACCTCGCCCTTGGTTGAGAGAGCCTTCGCTTTCACTATTGTCAGAAATGGGGCAGATTAAACAAAAGAATGCTCTGTCCTTTCCCTCCTCTCCCGGGGGCAGCAGATCATGCTGGGCTGTGGATTCATGAGGTAATAGCTGTGGCCCTCTCTGGTACATCAGCCATGTGATCACTGCGGCAGAGGCTTGCCAACTTTGATTGGACGTATACCCAGAGGTTTTACTACATGACCTCCCACCTCCAACTGCCCCGCCCCATGCTCCTGCCATTGGTTGTCCAACACCTCAATCCTCAGGGCGCACTGCCTTCCCACGGCAATTGGATTACCCGATTGGATAATACTTGACTGTCAATCGCACAGCCTTTTTCCCCATTGCCAATATTTTTATATACAGCACAGAAGGAGGCCATTCAACCCCATCGTGCCGGTGCTGGCTCTTTAAAAGAACGATCCAATTAGTCCCACTCCCCCGCACTTTCCCCATAGCCCTGCAAATTTTTCCACTTCAGGTATTTATCCAAATCCCTTTTGAAAATGATTATTAAATCTGCTGCCACCAATCTTTCAGGCAGTGCATTCCAGGTCACAACAACCCGCTGCGTAAAAAATGTTTTCCTCATGCCGTCTCTGGTTCTTTTGCCAATTATCTTAAATCTGTGTTCTCAGGTTACTGACCCTTCTGCCACTAGAAACAGTTTCTCCTTATTTACTCTATCAAAACCCTTCAAGATTTTGAACACCTCCATCAAATCTCCCCTTAATTTTCTCTGCTCTAAGCAGAGCAACCCTAGTTTTTCTAATGTCTCCACATAACTGAAGTCTTTCATCCCTGGCACCATTCTAATAAATCACCTCTGCACCCTCTCTAAGGCCTTGACATTATTCCTAAAGTGTGGTGCCCAGAATTGGACACAATACTCCTGTATTTTATAAAGGTTTAACATGACTTCCTTGCTTTTGTACTCTATGCCTCTATTTATAAAGCCAAGGATCCCGTATTCATCTGCTATGTGTCTGCCCATTTCACCTGTCTATGTCCTTCTGAATCTATTACTATCCTTCTCGCTGTTTACTACATTTCTAAGTTTCATGCCATCTGCAAATTCTGAAATTATGCTCTGTATACCTAAGTCTAGGTCATTAATATATATCAAGAAGAGCAGTGGTCTCAATACCGACCCCTGGGGGACACCACTGCACACTTCTCTCCAGTCTGAAAAACAACCGTTCACCACTACTCTCTGCTTTCTGTCCCTTAGCCAATTCCGTATCCACGCAGCCACTGCCCCTTTAATCCCCTGGGCTTCAATCCTGAAAGAAAGACTTGCATTTATATAGCGATTTTCATGACCACCAGACATCCCAAAGCACTTTACAGCCAATGAAGTACTTTTTGGAGTGTAGTCACTATTGTAATGCAGGAAATGCGGCAGCCAATTTGCACACAACAAGCTCCCACAAGGATATGTAATAATGACCAGATAATCTGTTTTTGTGATGTTGATTGAGGGATAAATATTGGCCAGGACACCAGGGATATCTCCCCTGCTCTTCTTCGAAATAGTGTCATAGGATCTTTTATGTCCACCTGACAGAGTAGACGGGGCCTCGGTTTAATGTCTCATCTGAAAGACGGCACCTTTGACAGTGCAGCACTCCCTCAGTACTGCACTGGGAGTGTAAGTCTAGATTTTTGTGCTCAAGTTTCTAGATTGGGACTTGAACCCGCAACCTTCTGACTCAGAGGCAAGAATGCTACCCACTGCGCTGACACTAGCAAGTCTATTTGTGGTACTGGAGAAGAACTTGGAGTGGGAGGGGGAGGATCCAGTTGTGGTCCATGTAGGAACCAACAACATAGGTAGAACTAAGAATGAGGTTCTGCTGAGGGAGTTTGAGGAGCTAGGGTCTAAATTAATAAGCAGAACCTCAAAGGTAATAATCTCTGGATTACTACCTGAGCCACGCGCAAATTGGCATAGGTGAGTTAAAGAATGGTGCGGGAAGAAGGGGTTTCAATTCATGGGGCACTGGCACCAGTACTAGGGAAAGAGGGAGCTGTTCTGTCGGGACAGGCTCCACTTAAACCGGGCTGGGACCAGCGTCCTGGTAAATTGAATAACTAGGGCTGTAGATAGGGCTTTAAAATAAAAAAGGGGGGAGGGGTCAGGTGAGGGGAAATTTAGAAATCTAAAGAGAAAGGTCAAGGCACTAGAGCAGTGTAGCGATTTGGGTAAAAATAAGCAGAGTGTGACAACAAGGGGCAGAGAGTTTAACAGTAGCAGTGCAGCAGAGAATAAGGTCAAAGCAGGGAATAATGGTAAAAAATTTAAATTAAACGCTTTTTATCTGAATGCACGAAGCATTCATAACAAGATAGACGAACTAATGGCACAAATAGAGATAAATGGGTTTGATCTAATAGCCATTACAGAGATGTGGTTGCAAGATGACCAAGGTTGGGAACTCAATGTTCCAGGATACTTGGCGTTTCAAAAAGACAGGCAGAATGGAAAAGGAGGGAGAGTAGCCCTGATAATAAAGGATGACATAAGGACAGTAGAGAGAAAGGATCTCAGCTTGGAAGATCAGGAAGTAGAATCAGTCTGGGTGGAGATAAGGAATAACAAGGGGCAGAAAACACTGGTGGGAGTAGTATATAAGCTGCCTAACAGTAGCTATACCATTGGACAGAATATTAATCTAGAAATAGTAGGAGCTTGTAACAAAGGTAATGCAATAATCGTGGAGGACTTTAATCTTCATATAGACTGGATAAATCAAATTGGCAAAGTAGTCTGGAGGATGAGTTCATGGAATGCATTCGGAACAGTTTCCTAGAACAATACATCATGGAACCAATCAGGGAACAGGCT
This sequence comes from Somniosus microcephalus, assembly GCF_052327205.1. Taxonomy (NCBI): domain Eukaryota; kingdom Metazoa; phylum Chordata; class Chondrichthyes; order Squaliformes; family Somniosidae; genus Somniosus; species Somniosus microcephalus. The sequence continues at coordinate 102,857,521 of NC_141001.1, forward strand.
ATTTTAGATCTTGTATTGTGCAATGAGACAGGGTTAATTAGCAGTCTCATAGTAAAGAATCCTCTGGGGCAGAGTGATCATAATACGATAGGATTTCACGTTAAGTTTGAGAGTGACTTGCCTAAATCCGAAATTAGAGTCTTAAATTTAAATAAAGCCAATTACATAGGTAGGAGGGGCAGGTTGGCTAACGTAGATTGGAAAACTAGATTAAAAGGTATGACGATAGAAAAGCAGTGGCTAGCATTTAAAGAAATATTTAGTAATTCTCAACAAAAATACATTCCATTGAGAAACAAAAATTCCATGGGAAAAGTGATCCAAATGTGGCTAACTATAGAAGTTAAGGATAGCATTAGATTGAAAGAAGAAGCTTTTTTCAAAGAATAGTAGTAAGCCTGAGGATTGGGAGAGTTTCAGAAACCAGCAAAGGATGACCAAAAAATTGATAAAAAGGAAAAAAATAGAATATGAGAGAAAACTAGCAAGAAATATAAAAGCAGATTGTAAGAGCTTCTACAAGTATGTAAAAAGGGAGAGAGTGGCAAAAGTAAACATTGGTCCCTTAGAGGCTGAAACAGGAGAAATTATTATGGGGAATAAGGAAATGGCAGAAACGTTAAACAAATATTTTGTATCTGTCTTCACAGTAGAAGACACAAGAAGCATACCAAAAATGATGGGAAACCAAGGGTCTAATGAGGGTGAGGAACATAACATAATTAATATAAGTAGAGAAAAAGTACTAGAGAAACTAATGGGACTAAAAGCCGACAAATCCCCTGAACCTGACGGCCTACATCCTAGAGTTCTAAAAGAGGTGGCTGAAGAGATAGTGGATGCATTGGTTTTGATCTTCCAAAATTCTCTAGATTCTGGAACGGTCCCAGCAGATTGGAAGGTCACAAATGTAACACCGTTATTCAAGAAAGGAGGGAGAGAGAAAACAGTTAGCCTGACATCAGTCATCAGGAAAATGCTGGAATTCATTATTAAGGAAGTGGTATCAGGACACTTAGAAAATCATAACATGGTTAGGCAGAGTCAACATGGTTTTATGAAAGGGAAATCATGTTTGACAAATTTATTAGAGTTTTTTGAGATGTAACTAGCAGGGTAGATAAAGGGGAAGCAGTGGATGTAGTATATTTGGATTTCCAAAAGGCATTCAATAAGGTGCCACATAAAGGATTATTACACAAGATTAGGGCTCATGGGGTTGGGGGTAATATAGTAGCATGGAGAGAGGATTGGTTAACGGACAGAAAACAGAGAGTAGGGATAAACTGATCTTTTTCAGGTTGGCAGGCTGTAACTAGTGGGGTGCCGCAAGGATCAGTGTTGGGGCCTCAGCTATTTATAATCTATATTAATGACCTAGATGAAGGGACCAAGTGTAATGTATCCAAGTTTGCTGACGATACAAAGCTAGGTGGGACAGTAAGCTGTGAGGAGAACACAAAGAGGCTGCAAAGGATATAGATAGACTAAGTGAGTGGGCAGTAAGGTGGCAGATGGAGTATAATGTAGGGAAATGTGAGGTTATTCACTTTGGTAGGAAGAATAGAAAAACAGAATATTTTTTAAATGGTTAGAAACTTTCAAATATTGGTGTTCAGAGAGATTAGGGTGTCCTTGTGCAAGAAACACAGAAAGCCAGCATGCAGGTACAGCAAGCAATAAGGAAGGCAAATGGCATGTTGGCCTTTATTGCAATGGGGTTGGAGTATAAGAGTAAAGAAGTCTTGCTACAATTGTACAGGGCCTTGGTGAGACCACACCTGGAGTACTGTGCACAGTTTTGGTCTCCTTATCTAAGGAAGGATATACTTGCCTTGGTGGCGGTGCAACGATGGTTCACTAGATTGATTCCTGGGATGAGAGGGCTGTCCTATGAGGAGAGATTGTGTAGAATGGGCCGATACTCTCGGGAGTTTAGAAGAATGAGAGGTGATCTCATTGAAACATACAAGATTCTGAGGGGGATTGACAGGGTAGATGCTGAGAGGTTGTTTCCCCTGGCTGGAGTGTCTAGAACTAGGGGGCTTAGTCTCAGGATAAGGGGTCGGCCATTTAAGACTGAGATAAGGAGGAATTTCTTCACTCAGAGGGTTGTGAATCTTTGGAATTCTCTGCCCCAGAGGGCTGTGGATGCTGAACCTTTGAGTATATTCAAGGCTGAGATAGATAGATTTTTGGACTCTAGTGGAATCAAGGGATATGGAGATCGGGCGGGAAAGTGGAGTTGAGGTCGATGATCAGCCATGATCTTATTGAATGGCAGAGCAGGCTCGAGGGACCATATGGCCTACTCCTGCTCCTCTGTCTCATGTTCTTATGTTTATCAAACACGCATTGAAAGTCATTATAACTAATGAATGAAAATGTTCAAAGAAAAGAAAAGAAACTTTTTTAAAATGCCTCTATATTTTTTCTCCTGGGTTGCTTGCAACAGTGTCCTGAAGATTAATCGTTGAATCCTGAAGACTCTAGGACAATCCTGGAGGGTTGACAACCCCACTGCAGCAGGCTATTCTCATGGAGTCATCAGAACCAATGTCCTTTGGTGAATTTGGAATCAGTGGAAGTTGGAGAAGACAGTGAAGATGGGTGAGCAGGGCCTGGTGTGGGACAGGATATGGGTGGTGGACACATTGGAGTTTGAGCAGGGTGAAGTTTGGGAGGCTGGCGAGGAAGCCATTTGGGAAGTTGAGTCCTGCAAAAACTGAGGCTTTCAGCATTGGAGGGAGTGAGGTATAGGTAACATATGTGGAAGTATGCTGTCTTAGGATATAAAGTTTGAAGCTAAGCTCCATGTTGAACAGGATACTAAGGTTGCACTCCATAAGGTTAAACCTGAATGAGCAACAGGAGAGGGGGATGAAGTTGGGAGCGAGGTACCGAGTTTTTGACAAGATCCAAATAAGATGGCTTTGGAGAAAGTTAGGAAGAAAGAAAAATGAACTTGGAATAATATAGGGTCTTATCATGATTTTCAGAAACAAACTAAAGCACTTCACAGTTATTTTTAGTGCAGTCATTGCTGTTATGTAGGCAAATACAAGTCATTCTACACACAGCAATGTCCTACATGGTGTGGAGATGCCGGTGTTGGACTGGGGTGGACAAATGTAAGAAGTCACACAACACCAGGTTATAGTCCAACAGTTTTATTTGAAATCACAAGCTTTCGGAGCGCTGCTCCTTCGTCAGGTGAAGTGGAGAGATGCATAAAGACACAGCTTATATAGTCAGAGAATAATGCCAGATGATTACAGGTAATCTTTCTAACTGCCATTTATCACACCTCGGCAGATAGTCACAGCAATCAAAGGTGTGAATGGTGTCCAAACAGGTTAGTCAGGAAAACATTACATCAAAGAACAATGAGGTGGGGTCACAAGGGGTCAAATGTTGCAGATGCTGGGGTCTGTATGAAAAACAAAACAACAGACAAAAAAACATTTTTTTTGCTGGAAATCACAGCAGGTCCGGCCGCATCTGTGTAGAGAGAACAAGCCAACGACGACTCGAGTCTGGGTGACCCTACGTCAGGTGGGGTTACATGTAGGGTGACATGAACCCAAGATCCCGGTTGAGGCCGTCCTCATGAGTGCGGAACTTGGCTATCAGTTTCTGCTCTACGATTTTGCATTGTCGTGTGTCTCGAAGGAGGCCTTGGAGAATGTTAATTGATGTAATGTTTTCCTGACTAACCTGTTTGGACACCATTCACACCTTTGATTGCTGTGACTATCTGCCGAGGTGTGATAAATGGCAGTTAGAAAGATTACCTGTAATCATCTGGCATTATTCTCTGACTATATAAGCTGTGTCTTTATGCATCTCTCCACTTCACCTGACGAAGGAGCAGCGCTCCGAAAGCTTGTGATTTCAAATAAAACTGTTGGACTATAACCTGGTGTTGTGTGACTTCTTACAATGTCCTACAGGCAGCAATGAGGCAAATCACCAGTTAACCTTTATTTTGAGGCTGTTAGTTGAGGGAAGATTGTTGACCAGGATATCAGACAACTCTTTGCTTTTCCTTAAATAGTGCACGGGATCTATAATGTCCACCTAAACCAACGAAACAGGGAGTCTGGGTCTCAGTTGAACATCTCATCTGAAATACTGCACTCCCTCAGCAAAAAGTGATCTATTAGCCGACATCATGTGCTAAACTCCTGAAGTGGAGCTTGAAGTTAGAAGCATCTCACACAGATGCAAGAGTGCTACCAACTGAGCCAAGCTGTATCTGCAATTCTCTCCGCTATTATTCCCTTCAAAAGGCAGTGGTTCATGTTGGTTTATTGGTACATTGGCACCATCAACCCTCCAGTACCCAACACTCATCAACCCTCCAGTACCCAACACTCATCAACCCTCCAGTACCCAACACTCATCAACCCTCCAGTACCCAACACTCATCAACCTTCCAGTACCCGACACTCATCAACCTTCCAGTACCCGACACTCATCAACCTTCCAGTACCCGACACTCATCAACCCTCCAGTGCCCGACACTCATCAACCCTCCAGTACCCGACACTCATCAACCCTCCAGTGCCCGACACTCATCAACCCTCCAGTACCCGACACTCATCAACCCTCCAGTGCCCGACACTCATCAACCCTCCAGTACCCAACACTCATCAACCTTCCAGTACCCGACACTCATCAACCTTCCAGTACCCGACACTCATCAACCTTCCAGTACCCGACACTCATCAACCCTCCAGTGCCCGACACTCATCAACCCTCCAGTACCCGACACTCATCAACCCTCCAGTACCCGACACTCATCAACCCTCCAGTGCCCGACACTCATCAACCCTCCAGTGCCCGACACTCATCAACCCTCCAGTACCCGACACTCATCAACCTTCCAGTACCCGACACTCATCAACCCTCCAGTGCCCGACACTCATCAACCCTCCAGTGCCCGACACTCATCAACCCTCCAGTACCCGACACTCATCAACCTTCCAGTACCCGACACTCATCAACCCTCCAGTGCCCGACACTCATCAACCCTCCAGTGCCCGACAATCATCAACCCTCCAGTGCCCGACACTCATCAACCCTCCAGTACCCGACACTCATCAACCCTCCAGTACCTGACATTCATCAACCCGCCAGTACCCGACACTCATCAACCCTCCAGTGCCCGACACTCATCAACCCTCCAGTGCCCGACACTCATCAACCCTCCAGTGCCCGACAATCATCAACCCTCCAGTGCCCGACACTCATCAACCCTCCAGTACCCGACACTCATCAACCCTCCAGTACCCGACACTCAACCCTCCAGTGCCCGACACTCATCAAACCTCCAGTACCCAACACTCATCAACCCTCCAGTACCCGACACTCATCAACCCTCCAGTGCCCGACACTCATCAACCCTCCAGTACCCGACACTCATCAACCCTCCAGTACCCGACACTCATCAACCCTCCAGTACCCGACACTCATCAACCCTCCAGTACCCGACACTCAACCCTCCAGTGCCCGACACTCATCAAACCTCCAGTACCCAACACTCATCAACCCTCCAGTGCCCGACAATCATCAACCCTCCACTACCTGACACTCATCAACCCTCCAGTACCCAACACTCATCAACCCTCCAGTACCCGACACTCATCAAACCTCCAGTACCCAACACTCATCAACCCTCCAGTGCCCGACAATCATCAACCCTCCAGTACCTGACACTCATCAACCCTCCAGTACCCAACACTCATCAACCCTCCAGTACCCGACACTCATCAACCTTCCAGTACCCGACACTCATCAACCCTCCAGTGCCCGACACTCATCAACCCTCCAGTGCCCGACAATCATCAACCCTCCAGTGCCCGACACTCATCAACCCTCCAGTACCCGACACTCATCAACCCTCCAGTACCTGACATTCATCAACCCGCCAGTACCCGACACTCATCAACCCTCCAGTACCCGACACTCATCAACCCTCCAGTACCCGACACTCATCAACCCTCCAGTACCCGACACTCAACCCTCCAGTGCCCGACACTCATCAAACCTCCAGTACCCAACACTCATCAACCCTCCAGTGCCCGACAATCATCAACCCTCCACTACCTGACACTCATCAACCCTCCAGTGCCCGACACTCATCAAACCTCCAGTACCCGACACTCATCAACCATCCAGTGCCCGACAATCATCAACCCTCCAGTACCCGACACTCATCAACCCTCCAGTGCCCGACAATCATCAACCCTCCAGTACCCGACACTCATCAACCCGCCAGTACCCGACACTCATCAACCCTCCAGTACCCGACACTCATCAACCCTCCAGTACCCAACACTCATCAACCCTCCAGTACCCGACACTCATCAACCCTCCAGTACCCGACACTCATCAACCCTCCAGTACCCGACACTCAACCCTCCAGTGCCCGACACTCATCAACCCTCCAGTGCCCGACACTCATCAACCCTCCAGTGCCCGACACCCATCAACCCTCCAGTACCCGACACCTATCAACCCTCCAGTACCCAACACTCGTCAACCCGCCAGTACCCGACACTCATCAACCCTCCAGTACCCAACACTCATCAACCCTCCAGTACCCGACACTCATCAACCCTCCAGTACCCAACACTCATCAACCCGCCAGTACCCGACACTCATCAACCCGCCAGTGCCCGACACTCATCAACCCTCCAGTACCCAACACTCATCAACCCGCCAGTACCCGACACTCATCAACCCGCCAGTACCCGACACCCATCAACCCTCCAGTGCCCGACACTCATCAACCCTCCAGTGCCCGACACTCATCAACCCTCCAGTAACCGACACCCATCAACCCTCCAGTAACCAACACTCATCAACCCTCCAGTGCCCGACAATCATCAACCCTCCAGTACCCGACACTCATCAACCCTCCAGTACCCGACACCCATCAACCCTCCAGTGCCCGACACTCATCAACCCTCCAGTACCCGACACTCATCAACCCTCCAGTGCCCGACACTCATCAAACCTCCAGTACCCGACATTCATCAACCCTCCAGTGCCCGACACTCATCAAACCTCCAGTACCCGACATTCATCAACCCTCCAGTACCCGACACTCATCAACCCTCCAGTGCCCGACACTCATCAAACCTCCAGTACCCGACACTCATCAATCATCCAGTGCCCGACAATCATCAACCCTCCAGTACCCGACACTCATCAACCCTCCAGTGCCCGACACTCATCAACCCTCCAGTGCCCGACACTCATCAACTCTCCAGTGCCCGACACTCAACCCTCCAGTGCCCGACACTCATCAACCCTCCAGTACCCGACACTCATCAACCCTCCAGTATCCGACACCCATCAACCCTCCAGTACCCGACACTCATCAACCCTCCAGTGCCCGACACTCATCAACCCTCCAGTGCCCGACACTCATCAACCCTCCAGTACCTGACACTCATCAACCCTCCAGTGCCCGACACTCATCAACCCTCCAGTACCCGACACCCATCAACCCTCCAGTACCCGACATTCATCAACCCTCCAGTACCCGACAATCATCAACCCTCCAGTGCCCGACAATCATCAACCCTCCAGTACCCGACACCCATCAACCCTCCAGTGCCCGACACTCATCAACCCTCCAGTACCCGACACTCATCAACCCTCCAGTACCCGACACTCATCAACCCTCCAGTACCCGACACTCATCAACCCTCCAGTACCCGACACTCATCAACCCTCCATTACCCAACACTCATCAACCCTCCAGTACCCGACACTCATCAACCCTCCAGTGCCCGACACTCATCAACCCTCCAGTACCCGACATTCATCAACCCTCCAGTACCCGACACTCATCAACCCTCCAGTACCCGACACCCATCAACCCTCCAGTACCCGACACCCATCAACCCTCCAGTACCCGCCACCCATCAACCCTCCAGTACCCGACCCCCATCAACCCTCCAGTACCCGACACCCATGAACCCTCCAGTACCCGACACCCATCAACCCTCCAGTACCCGACACCCATCAACCCTCCAGTACCCGACACCCATCAACCCTCCAGTATCCGACACCCATCAACCCTCCATTACCCAACACCCATCAACCCTCCAGTACCCGACACCCATCAACCCTCCAGTACCCGACACTCATCAACCCTCCATTACCCAACACCCATCAACCCTCCAGTGCCCGACACCCATCAACCCTCCATTACCCAACACTCATCAACCCTCCAGTACCCGACACTCATCAACCCTCCAGTGCCCGACACTCATCAACCCTCCAGTACCCGACACCCATCAACCCTCCAGTACCCGACACCCATCAACCCTCCAGTACCCGCCACCCATCAACCCTCCAGTACCCGACCCCCATCAACCCTCCAGTACCCGACACCCATGAACCCTCCAGTACCCGACACCCATCAACCCTCCAGTATCCGACACCCATCAACCCTCCAGTATCCGACACCCATCAACCCTCCAGTACCCGCCACCCATCAACCCTCCAGTGCCCGACACCCATCAACCCTCCAGTACCCGACACCCATCAACCCTACAGTACCCGACACCCATCAACCCTCCAATAACCGACACCCATCAACCCTCCAGTACCCGACACCCATGAACCCTCCAGTACCCGCCACCCATCAACCCTCCAGTACCCGACCCCCATCAACCCTCCAGTACCCGACACCCATCAACCCTCCAGCACCCGACACCCATCAACCCTCCAGTACCCGACACCCATCAACCCTCCAGTACCGGACACCCATCAACCCTCCAGTAACCGGCACCCATCAACCCTCCATTACCCGACACTCATCAACCCTCCAGTACCCGACACTCATCAACCCTCCATTACCCGACATTCATCAACCCTCCAGTACCCGACACTCATCAACACTCCAGTACCCGACATTCATCAACCCTCCAGTACCCGACACTCATCAACCCTCCAGTACGCGACACCCATCAACCCTCCAGTACCCGACACCCATCAACCCTCCAGTACCCGACGCTCATCAACCCTCCAGTACCCGACACTCATCAACCCTCTAGTACCCGACAATCATCAACCCTCCAGTGCCTGACAATCATCAACCCTCCAGTGCCCGACACTCATCAACCCTCCAGTACCCGACACTCATCAACCCTCCAGTGCCCGACACTCATTAACCCTCCAGTACCCGACACTCATCAACCCTCCAGTACCCGACACTCATCAACCCTCCAGTACCCGACACTCATCAACCCTCCAGTACCCGACACCCATCAACCCTCCAGTACCCGACTCCCATCAACCCTCCAGTACCCGACACCCATCAACCCTCCAGTACCCGACTCCCATCAACCCTCCAGTACCCGACACCCATCAACCCTCCAGTACCCGCCACCCATCAACCCTCCAGTACCCGACCCCATCAACCCTCCAGTACCCGACACCCATCAACCCTCCAGTACCCGACACCCATCAACCCTCCAGTACCCGACACCCATTAACCCTCCAGTGCCCGACACCCATCAACCCTCCAGTACCCGACACCCATCAACCCTCCAGTACCCGACACTCATCAACCCTCCAGTACCCGACACTCATCAACCCTCCAGTACCCGACACTCATCAACCCTCCAGTACCCGACACCCATCAACCCTCCAGTACCCAACACCCATCAACCCTCCAGTGCCCGACACCCATCAACCCTCCAGTACCCGACACCCATCAACCCTCCAGTGCCCGACACCTATCAACCCTCCAGTACCCGACACCCATCAACCCTCCAGTACCCGCCACCCATCAACCCTCCAGTAACCGACACCCATCAACCCTCCAGTACCCGACACCAATCAACCCTCCAGTGCCCGACACCTATCAACCCTCCAGTACCCGACACCCATCAACCCTCCAGTAACCGACACCCATCAACCCTCCAGTACCCGACACCCATCAACCCTCCAGTACCCGACACCCATCAACCCTCCAGTACCCGCCACCCATCACCCTTCCAGTACCCGACCCCCATCAACCCTCCAGTACCCGACACCCATCAACCCTCCAGTACCCGACACTTATCAACCCTCCAGTACCCGACACCCATCAACCCTCCAGTACCCGACACTCATCAACCCTCCAGTACCCGACACTCATCAACCCTCCAGTACCCGACACTCATCAACCCTCCAGTACCCGACACCCATCAACCCTCCAGTACCCAACACCCATCAACCCGCCAGTACCCGACACCCATCAACCCTCCAGTGCCCGACACCCATCAACCCTCCAGTACCCGACACCCATCAACCCTCCAGTACCCGACACCTATCAACCCTCCAGTACCCGACACCCATCAACCCTCCAGTAACCAACACCCATCAACCCTCCAGTACCCGACACCCATCAACCCTCCAGTACCCGACACCCATCAACCCTCCAGTACCCGCCACCCATCACCCTTCCAGTACCCGACCCCCATCAACCCTCCAGTACCCGACACCCATCAACCCTCCAGTACCCGACACCCATCAACCCTCCAGTACCCGACACTTATCAACCCTCCAGTACCCGACACCCATCAACCCTCCAGTAACCGGCACCTATCAACCCTCCAGTACCCAACACCCATCAACCCTCCAGTACCCGACACCCATCAACCCTCCGGTACCCGACACTTTGTGTATGAGCTTATACACTAAAGCATAAGTTGTCCATGTCCAGTCAGGCAGCAAGGTATCTCACCTTCCACCAGTGCATATCAAAAAATTGCAGGCATTTCTAATACACACTGGTGGTGGACAAAATACTTTGCTGAACAGCCTGGACTTGGAAACTTTACTTGAGTGTGACCATTGAACATTGAAGCATCTTAACTGAGCCCCACCTGGCTATACCTAATATCCACATACCTTCCAACGAGGGTTATTGGATAGTGATCAGGAGTCGGAACTATGGCTGGCATTCTCCACAGTTTTGGAGTTCTGTGACCAGCTGTAGTGTCCACTCTTTCTGGGTATTAACTGTAATGGTTATGTTGATCTGAAGCCTTGGGAGGTTTTACTATGTTAAAGGCGCTATATAAATGCAAGTTGTTGTTGTTGTAGATAAAAGTTAAACAGAGTGCTGCACTGTCAGAGGTGCCGTCTTTCAGAAGAGACTTTAAACCGAGATCCCATCTGCCCTCTCAGGTGGACGTAAAAGATCCCTTGGCACTATTTTGAAGACGAGCAGGGGAGTTCTCTCTGGTGTCCTGGCCATTATTTATCTCTCAACCAACATCTCTTAAAACAGATTATCTGGTCATTATCTCATTGCTGTTTGTGGGATCTTGCTGTACACAAATTGGCTGCTGCGTTTCCTACATTACCACAGTGGCTACACTTCAAAAGTACTTAATTGGCTGTAAAGCGCTTTGGGTCATCCTGAGGTCGTGAAAGGTGCTATGTAAATGCAAGTCTTTCAGTCTTTCTTTAGAATTCACTTAAAATGATTTTGCATTACTGTAACTAGATCTTCCCTAAATAGTATCGATAGAAGATTGAGTGGCCTTTTAATCAAGGTATTTGAAGTGATAAATGGATTTGATAGGGTAGAGAAATATAATCTATTTCCTCTGGTGGAGAAAACCAGAAGAAGGGGACATAACCTTAAAATCAGGAGTGAAATCAGAAGGCACTTCTTCACACAAAGGGTGTGCGTGCTGGGGGTCAATTGAAACTTTCATGGCTGAGAGTGATAGATTTTTGTTAGGTAAGGGTATCAGGGATATTAAGCATGGGCAGGTAAATAGGGTTGAGGTACAGATCAAGCATGATCTAACTGAATGGCGGAGCAGGCTCGAGGGGCTGAATGGTACACTCCTGTTCTATCTTAAAGTCTTTATGAGGTCATTGAAGATGGATGCGTTACTTGTCTCCTATTCATCTCCAGGTGTGAAATAAAACAGTAGATGATTCACATATCATCTGAAGTACATAATGTGAAGGGCGGGGAAGGGTCCAAGTTAATATAACTGCAGCACTATCCACACCTCATTCATAAAGATCTCTAATTGTTTGGTCAGGGAGGGAATTATGGAACTCATCCCACCTCCTGGGTTAACACAGCAAATCCTGAAATTATCCACAAGCTCCCTGCCACCAATGCCAAACTGTGCCATGTAGAACAGTGTGTGCGCGTAACACGTGAGACACCATGGCACTCTCATTGCAGGCTTGGAAACAGCAAAAAAAAGGTTTTAATAACTTTATATGTCCATCTCAACAGCCACAGCTGGTTGCACGTATAAGAAAAAGGTAAATAATTCGATATATAGCGCAGTAGGCCTGTGAGATTCATTCATGCGCAGTTTTGTAGAATATTAATATTCGGGATGAATATAAGTAATTAACCAAAATCAGGACTGGGTTATTTGCAAGCATAGAAAAAAAACTGTTTGCAATTGAAATCAAATAAACAAGTGCCACCAGTGGAAAGGGCCATGGCAGGTGAAGATATATTTTATGCCAGTAATATTTGCTCATTTAAATCTGTAGGTCAGATTTCTGAGCGCCCAAACAATCCATGTTAATCTTTCATCTTTGTATAAAAGTTCCCAAGTGACGCCTGTAGCCGCTCCAGTTATTTTCCCCTTCACCTGGAACAGTTGCGCCCACCTGTCCGTCAAACACACCCAGTGCCGTATTGTCCCGCGTAGCCGGCGCGGCTCCCCATCCCCTGTCGGCAGCCAGTTTACCGTATTATCTGCCGTACGTTACCAGCCTGCGGCAAGAAGCTGGCGCAGCCCATCCAAGTCCTTCTTAAGCGAAAGACGGCCGCGTGGATTTTAAAAAAACCCAAAATAAAACAATTGGAACAGTTTATAGCAACGTTATAGGCAGCATTTTACCGAATTAGGGAGGGGGAGTGCATTTTGTTCAAGGCAACTTGCGTCTCCGCCAACATTATTTCTGATTTTTCTACCAGTTTATAATGGCGAACGGGAAACGCATTTGTCCCAGTTTGTTCACTGATTCGATTCCCATTTCCACCCCCTCAGTAAAAATGGGTTATGATACTTAAAACCAGGTGAAAGCAGAACCTAAACTACACCATCGTTTTGATGCAAAATAAAGCTGAAATAAATTCACGCCCCCTCCTCCTCCTCCAAGCCAAGTTATTATTTAATTGTGGGTGGGAAAAAAAACCTCTTCCCTAATATTTTTTTTGGGGGGGAGGCAGGGAGCAATTCACATTTATGATGCTAATCCAGCATCTCGCCGGTAAATTAAAAGTTCAAAGTTTGGTTTCCGATCCTATTACAGAAGTAACCACGCGGGACAGCGGTGGATGTGTCAGTCTGGGAGGATTTAGAGAGACAGTCCCAGTGAAGCTCGCTCAGATCTCTTTCCCTTTCTAAACGCGCGACTCTGGGATAATTCCTCTCCCCCCGCGACCCCCCCCCCCCCTTCCCGTGTTCGTTTTAGTCCCTAATAATGGGTTTATTTAATTTGAAATATTGTGATAATCATTCCTATACAAAGGAATGCTGGGGTCAGTGCAGTACAGCCAGTCGGAATTTGAAGTCAGTCAGTGGCGTCGGCTATGTATGTGTGTGTTTTAAGTGAAATACACAGATCGCTCCTCACATCCGTTTTGACAGATGATCTGGGTCGCTTGGCAAAAGCCTGGTTTCCGCGGGAACAATAGCTTAGCTGTATTACGGTAATTAGATGCAAGCGGAGCATGTGGACTTGTTAATGTAGGCGCAGCTTGGAATGTCAGGAATGTCCCGACTCCCATTAATGATCATGCGACAAGATTCACAGTGAGAGAGAGAGAAAAAATAAGAGCCAGAGGAGAGAGAGAGAGAGCAGAGGTTGGGGGGGAATCTCTTCCACTGCATAAAATAACATTCAACCGATAATAAGGGAGAATAATGAACCAGACACCGTTAATTTAAAAAAGAATCCAGTCCAATCTTATCTGCTGAAAGTGCAATCACTTGCAAAGCAGAAGTTACAGAGTTTGATTACAAAATCGCAGTGGTTGGTGTCTGTTAAAAGAGTTGGGATTCAGTAGAATAATATATACATATAATAAAGGGCAAGGTATTGAAATCAAGGTGATCCCTCCTTCTTGATGGCTCTCCTCTCTTCCCCCTCCACCCTAAAATAAAACTATTGTGACTGCTTTCACATTCCACTGAGCAAAAGGGATGGGGCTAGATGCCTGAGTGATCGATGGGCAGCCAAAGCGGAGAGCTGACCTGATCTGCCTAGTAACAATCTTTTTCGCCATTGGTTATGCTAATACCTTCGCCTCTTCTACCGGCGTTAAGGAGTCCCTCTCACAGATCGAGGAAATTTTGCCAATTTAACTTCCCCCCCACCTCCCCGCCCCCCTCCTCCCCACGCGCGAGAAAGAGAAAAAAAAAACTTTCCAGCGGGCGAAGGCTGTATTTTTTTTAATGGATTCTGTACCACACGCGGAATGAACGTTGCAGGGAAAGCAGGAAGCCTGGGATAAACTGAACTGACCCCCCCACAAGTCGGCTCATAGGCGGAAAACAAAGCAATACATATATAAATAAATATATAAATGCACTGTGTGGATCACTTCAAACCTCGCGAAACTCTAAATCGCAATCTTTAATGAAATTCATATTTAACTCAATAGTGCAGCAATGGTTTTTATGCCCAAATATGTGTGTGTGCGCGTGCACATGCATAGATCCACAGGTTTTATATACAATCTTTATATTCAATTCAATCTGTTCCCATTGTACCAAATGCTTCCACTTTCTAACTTGAGTTGTTTCCACCGAGCTGTCAATCAACCCCGGCTTGATTGACAGCTGACTACAAGCTCCTACTGTATTGCAACATGGATCTCTTTTTCTTAAATTATATTTTTGCGGGGGGGGTTTAAAAAAAGTGCATCTCTTAAAAAATATACACGTCTGGTTCAAGTCCTGCACACAAAAAAATAGGGGGTGGGGGTGGGGGGCAGGGATGTGGTGTCTCGGAATAAACCCGCTGCAACGAGTGGCCGCAATCAATAAGGTCGAATCTGAATGTACATTGATAAATCCTGCCTCTTTTTCCCTGCAAATGGGGGCGGCTTTATAGGCTCTGCCCCTGCGCTGGCCTCTCTATTCCTTCTTTGATCTCTCAGTCCCAGCTGCTCTGCATAACAACAACTAAAAGGCAATTGCGTCACTTTGCGGGCAAGTTATAGTTAAGTTTTTTCCCCTGAACTATAGCCTCCAGAGGCAGTAGCATCCCCCGTTTTAGTCAATGCAATAGCCGAAAGAGAGAGAGAGAGGAGAGAGAGAGAGAGAGAAAAGCCCTCGCAATGGAACATCAGCTATTATGCTGCGAAGGGGAGACCATCAGAAGAGCCTACAAGGACCCCAATTTAATCAATGATCGCGTCCTGCAGAACATGCTCAGGTCGGAAGAAAACTCTCTGCCCTCCCTCAGCTACTTCAAGTGTGTTCAGAAAGAGATCGTGCCTTCCATGAGAAAGATTGTTGCCACTTGGATGCTGGAGGTTTGTACAGAAAATTATATAAATATAAATATTTATATATATAGAGCAGCTTACATTTGCACTTTGGAGAGCTTAAATCGGAGCCACCGTATCTGTCAGGTCGGGCTTTTTTTAAAACTTAGTTTCCTCTGATTTGAGATGCCAGCTTGCAACCTGACAGCAAACTGGGGGACATGTCACACCTACTCTTGCAAGTTTCCCCCGTTTCGCTCTTCCCCCCACCCCCCCTAATTTTATTGAATTTAAAAAAAAAATGTAGGTTCCTTTGCCCCATTTGGACATCTCACCCCCCACCCCCTCTCCACCCCACGCTATTGCCTTGTGCTTGCAGGTTTTATTCTGCAAATGCCCTTCTATATCTTATTGAGAGAGAGAGAGAGAAGCTGATGTTGCATTTCAAAGGCCGGCTTTTGGTTGACTTGAATGCAAAGGCTTCCCCCCACCCCCTCCTCTCCCATCTCCTCTTTTTGGTTTTTGCAAAAAAAAAGTTTGCCCCTGTTTCTGGGGCGCAGAAATTAATTTAAAAACCCTAAATAAGCTTGTACACGTATGCAGTTCTATGCGTGCCAGTATTATACGCCATCTTTGATCCGTATTGCGACGAAACCCCCTCATAAGTTTCAGGTAAAACAAAAGCCAGTGAAATCCGAGGGGCTCCTGCCTCTGGGAGACTTGGCAGCGCCAGGTGTGGGGGATCGCTGGTCAGTTTCGAGGCGTTTCGGCGTTCAACTGTCGGAAATTGACACGATTCTTTGTTGAAACCGAAGGGCACCCACGTTCCAGCCTCTCCAGATCTTCCCAGCAACTTAACACCCGGGGAAAAAAAGACTTAAAATTGCGGGAAACGAGTGGGGTCAATTGGCAGGAAAATTAGCTGGGCGCAAGGCGGAGAAGGTCTTGCGTATTTTCGTGCCCTTTTCGCCCGCTTTTGCGCCCATTCTTTATTTTTAATCAATTTTTGAAATTGCACAGGGCACAGGCTTCCTGTGATGTCGGCGCATTTCGCTCGAAACTTGCTCCCCGCGCCACCACCTCCCGACTACACCCCCCACCCCCCCGGGGCACTGAAATTTAGTTCTTTTGAGAGGTTTCGCCAGCCTGAAATGCCCAAAGCGACATGGCAATCGAAAAAGCATCGCTCGGGGGAGATTTTCGTCTCATTTCCATCCGCCGGGCTAATTTTTAAATATTTTTAAATATTTTTTGAAAAGATGACGAAGCTGAAAATTCAAGTGCCGACTCTTAATGGGGGGGAAGAGAGAGAGGAGCGAGAGCGAGAGAGAGAGAGAGGGAAAACGTTGGGAGTGTGTCGGATGACACTAGTTAGGTCCGAATTGTTGGTCGGAATAATGAAATTAGCGCTCAGTGCTCAAAAGTTTACTTTGTGTTCAAGGAATCTTTTTACTGAGCTAATCTGTTGCATTCTCCCACTTGCCCTTTCTTCTCTAGGTTTGCGAAGAGCAGAAATGCGAAGAGGAGGTATTTCCGATAGCCATGAACTATTTGGACCGATACTTGTCGATTGAACTGACGAAAAAGAGCCACTTGCAATTACTGGGAGCAACTTGCATGTTTCTGGCATCGAAAATGAAGGAAACTATTCCATTGACAGCGGAAAAACTCTGCATTTATACCGACAACTCCATCCGACCCGAGGAGTTACTGGTAAATGGCAAAAACCTCCCCCCTCGCTCTCGAATTCACACATCAATTAGGGAAATAATCTCACTTTCCCGTAACAATAAACTTCCTTTGCATCTTCCATCTGAAGAAGAATTATCCCCCCACCCCGTTATTATATTAATAATCAATAGCTCCTTTTTCTCTCTCCTAAACCATTAAAATACAATCACAGCAAGTGCAGACACCAGGAAATTCGTGGCAGTACCCCGATATATGTAAATTTGGGGAAGTCGCTAAACATCCCCCCACCCACCCACACACCCACACACACCTCTTTAGTGATGTTGCTGTCCTGTTTGCCAGCCCGCTCGGCCACTCTTAATATTGCTGATCAGTCATTTAAAAAAAATAATTTGCCATATATTTTTTTAATCAGATTCCACGCCCAGCGTCCGATCCCATTAATAAGCCCGTCAGGATGGCTTTAACTGGGACCTATATTTTATTTATCTTTGCACTCGGTCCAAATGCCAATGTGCTTTTAGTTTGCTAAGTAAATTTAACCCAAAAATATGACCAAACCCCCCCCCCCCCCGAAAATTAATGATTAATATTTTACATTGTCATTCATTTCAGAATAGTGATTGGGGACATTTCATCGTTCTCGATGTTAAAAGTTTGTGAACTTGAATATTGCTCGATTCTGGGGCTTTATAATGGAAACGTGCAGTTTGAAAACCAGGACCGCAAATGTACCTATTTCAACATTTGACATGTTCCCAATGGCTTGTATATTTCCATATATATGCGAGTCGTTGGCGCCCTCTGTTGACACGGACGCGAATAGGCAGGATGCTGCTGTTTCCGCTCGCAAGCGATCTATTAATACAGCGCGGTGCCTGTCAATAGGATAATGAATGAAGAGCAGGTTTTTTTTCTTTTTTCTTAAAGCAGTATACTCTGCAAGACACAATTGAAGGCTGTTGGTTTAAAGCCCATGGCCAATATTTATCCCTCAACCAACATAAAACAAAAAAACATTAATCTGGTCATTATCACGTTGCTGTTTGTGGGAGCTTGCTGTGAGCAAATTGGCTGCCGCGTTGCCCACATTGCAGCAGTGACTCCACTTCAAAAAGTCCTTCATTGGCTGTAAAACACTTTGAGACGTCTGGTGGCCGTGAAAGGCGCTCTATAAATGCAAGTCTTTTCTTTTTATGGGCACAATTTAAAACATATCAAAATGAAAGGGTCAATAAATTGTAGCCAGGTTCTTCAATTTGGAGTGGATTTTGTACAGTGGAGGAACATATTCGTATAAAACCAATCTTTTTGCTGCTTTGCTGTGGAATAGGCTTACCATTAGAGGTTACAAATGGATTCACCCTCAATAAAAACACTCCCACGCCCATTTCTGTCATTGTGTAATCTGCAATGTATGGTCTCCACCTACAGGACTCGACACAGCCCGCTATACATATATGTGTATATATGTTTGTCTTTCAGCAAATGGAGCTGCTTGTGCTCAACAAACTGAAGTGGGATCTAGCCTCTGTGACTCCTCACGATTTCATTGAACACTTCCTCAGCAAGCTACCCATCCCCAAGGACAGCAAGCAGATCATCCGCAAACACTGCCAGACTTTTGTGGCTCTTTGTGCTACAGGTACGGAGCCCCTCTGCTCAATCAGGCGTGTCAGATGGGATGGGGGGGGGGCGTTGGGGTGGGTGCTGGTGTTATTTCTCCGATTTAATATGCCTAACAACTAGGAGCCACACATTTCAATAGAGCACTTCGAGTCACAAACTGTTTCTTTTGTATTAATGTAAATGGTCTGTTAATTCCAATTTACATAACTCAAAGAAAAGGTATGGTATGTGGGGAAAATAATAGGAGTGGAGAGACGAGATCCCCACCACTGATTAATAAATGGATCATCCTGTGTACAGGAAACCCACTGCAATAACTTGTAGCCAACACAGTGAATCGTGCAGCAATTGGCCCCCAATTGAATGCGACTTATAATGGGTTACAGTTTTAGCACTTTTTTGCTGTACAAGTACACTGTGAGTACAGCTGACAAATACCTGAAACTAGGTAGGTTTATCTTTACTATATTGACAAGCAAGAAGCCAAGACTATGTTGGGTGTTGTAGTACAGGGTGAATGAAGTGAGTTGTGTCTCTGCTTCTCCACTGTTAACTATTTCCTGAATGTGAATCCAAAGTAACTGGTAGAAGGATTAGAGGGGAGTTGAGGAGAACTTTTTTCACCCAGAGGGTGGTGGGGGTCTGGAACTCGCTGCCTGAAAGGGTGGGAGAGGCAGAAACCCTCATCGCATTTAAAAAGTGCTTGGATGTGCACTTGAAGTGTCGTGGCCTGCAAGGCTACGGAACAAGAGCTGGAAAGTGGGATTAGGCTGGACGGCTCTTTCTCGGCCGGCACAGACACGATGGGCCGAAGGGCCTCCTTCCGTGCGGTAAACGTCTATGATTCTATGAATCGCTTGAACCTAAACTTGACTTTTCTCTACTCGGGGACGAGTGATTGGAGGCTAAGTGCGTAGAATCAATGACGTAAAGGTTTTGTCAGAAAGAGCATTTTGCTGTTGGCAGAATTCAGGTAGGATTGCAGATCAGCGGAACTCAAACTTCCTGTAAAGGTAGCAGAGAATATTACAGAGAATCTACAGCTGGTGTTTATGCTGCACACAAGCCTCCTCCCACCCCTCTTCATCTAATCCTATCAGCATAACGTTCTATTCCTTTCTCCCTCATGCTTATCGAGCTTCCCCTTAAATTAGATTATTATTATATATATATTTGACTGAGTCACATGTTAAATCATCTAAAGTAAAAAAAAAACTGCAGCTGAACCCTAATCCCATTTTCCTCTCCACTAAAGCTGGCCTGCCTGCCATACTTAGTTGGAGCCATGGACACTCACGATGCTGCTCCTCAGCCTAACTACCAGGAGGCTAGAATAGTGCCAGAGTAACTTGGCCCTTTTTTTCACCAATATTTCTGCGCCAGCCCCCGTTCCCCCCCCCACCTTCCCTTCTCCTAAAGGCATGGACTTCTTGTTGGAGAGTACAGGTCCACAGGCATCCTGCGTCCTCTTTCACTTTTAATCGTGTGAGTATTAATCACAAATGGAGGGAGGCCATTCGTCCACAAGAGGCATCACAGCTGAGCTAGGTGCTGTCCTCGCCTGACACATGCACGTTTGCAGCGGAAGTCACTGGAGCAGGAACACTGGCCATTTAAAAAAATATATTTATTAACCCCCCCCCCACCCCTGCCTTGCCTGCCTAAGCTTGTGGCTTTGAGGTCCTTTCTAGTATGCTGGCTGAGAGTAGCTAACTCACGTGCTGGGATTGCGCCTGGAACCTTCCTGGCATTTATGCCCAAGATACTGACCGGATAAACTCATGGAACGTCGAGGAAATCCCTAACTGTTGTGCTTCCCCCATTTGTCCTCCCACCCAGGCCACAGCATCAGTGACTTGCCTGGCGCTGGCGAAGCTCGCCCTCTGGAGGAGCACTCCTGTAAATGCAAGCAGAGGCCAGGGTGCAAACTTTATATCTTGGGCTTGTGTCTGCCTTTCAGCAATCTCTTTTCATTATCTCATTTTTGTCCCCGTGTCGATAAATGTGAAGAAAGCGCATTGAGGAATCCACGTACAGCCTATAACTGGCATTACAACCGCAAAGCAGTCGGGTTCTTAGAGGGAGTTGTCAGCTGGCACGCCTACTGGTGGCTGTTTGGCTCCTGTGCACTGAAATTTTTTGCCACCGAATTGTCAATTCCATCTGGCGTAGAGGACCGGGCACAGCTTGTGTGCACGTCATGCGTGTCTGAGGACTGGCAAAGGCAAAACAATATATAGTTATTGTTGAGATATTAAAACGTGTTTTGAAAACACGCTGAATCTAGTTGGAGTTGGCTAACGTGAGTTGTTGCTGTTTTGATGCAAAAATGTTTCATTTAGCATCGCCAGATAGGTAACCAATTCCCTTAAAGCGCCATCATTAAAAACAATAAGAAACGATGGACCGGTTACATTCACACAGTGGTGAATTGTGTCGGAGGCCACTTGAGGGGGGTTGACAAAAGTCGTTCTTTTTTTTCCAATCAAGGTTCCGTTATTCATACCTTTGGCAGATTAACAAAGTTTCTGTCGTGACCAAAGGAAAATGCCGATTGTTATTGTGCAAACTCGGAGTAAACTTTTACTCAGAGAGCAAGTCCCAGAAATCTTGACTCGAGGAAGTTACGGAAAGCACAGAGCCGAGTGCGGTGTGTGGCCCAGGAGCCAGTGAAGCTAGTGTGTACAGTGAAAGGAAAGTGGTTTGGGAAGTTTGTTGGTTGCTGTGCATCCCAGAAACCTTTTGGCCCTTCCATTTACTTTGAGGATGGCGAACTTTTTTTTTTAAATGTTTTTTTTTACCAGGTTGAACCATGCTTTGCTGTGCTGGCAGTTACAATGTAGGGACAAATCAGGACAGTTCAAAGGTTGCGCATTGCTGACATTCCAGTACTTTGATCGATGGCTCCAGTTACTTTTTTTTCGGGGGGGGGGGGGGGAAGGAGAGAAACAGGCGAGCCTAAAGCCTGAAACACAACATTTGCCCCTCAGCAATGGACAGAGCGCATAAATAGAGCACTGAAGTAATTATCCTTTACAAAAGATTGAACAAGAAGTGGGGAGGAGGGGGGAAGGGATGATTTAAAAGACTTTTAATGGAAGGGATTACATTCAAGGTGATGTTGAGCAGAATTCCTTTTATCCAGCCTCTGAATTGTCTACTTAATAGAGCTGGATTTTGCTAAAGACCTTCTTTTGTTCTGCGGTAGGTCAAAAAAAATTACTAGTGTTGTTTGAAGTTAACACATAATTGCCGGTAATGAATAGATTTTGGCATGGACAAGTGATACTGGAATAAGCCTCAAAAGAAATAATCTATTTACCATAAGTTAGAATGGCATTCGTGATAACGTGAGCTCCCGGATAAAGAATCCGCAACCAGGCCGGTGCAGGTTTTTAATTACATATTTCTAATAATTATATAGTTAAAAATTTGACTTGTTATTAATGACACAAACTTGAAACAACTGCACCTCCGCTGCTCTCTCAATTCATGTGCGTCCTGTTCTGTGCTGCTTCAAGAATGCAACTCGTCAGGACCTGTCGTGTCTGTGCAAGTGAATTCTATGAGCAGTTTTGATTTGCCTGAATGAAAGGTTTTCATTCATGGCCCCCAGCCCTGGGTTGTGATGGTACTGCTTCATTTAGAATTGAAGGAGTGACTCGTCCTGTTTGGGTTTTTTTCTCCCTCCCCCCCATCTCTCTCTCTCTCTCTCCTTTTTTTTCGAAAGAAAGAGTTTTGGAGGCTTTTGTCTTCCTCTGGGGTGGCTGGCCTTTCTTCTTGCAACACTGAAGTTGTTTATTCCTTTCGGATGAAGTCTCAAGATAGGCTAAGAGGGATGTGCGCTTGAATTGATAGGGGGGAGGGGGGGGCGATGGTGGCCTCCTCCTCCACCCCCCCCCACCCCACCCCCTTCGCCTTTTGTTGGAATGTCAGGTCCAATTCATCTTGCCGCGCGGAACCCTGCTCCTGTGCTCTCAATAGCGCAAGATGAGGCGATGGGAGGTCGACAATGATGCCACACTTTTCACTCTGGGGCACCCAATTATAAGCCAGAGGCACCCCTCCCCCCCCCCCCCCCCCACCACCACCCCTCATTAATATGCTGAAATTAGTGGCCTCCGGTACAAATAATTCCTTGTTGCGCGTGACAAAAGGGCAGACCATGCTGTTTGTCTGGAGCAGTCACGAGCATAAAAGTGGACACAGAAATGTGTCTTTTAGGCTTCAATGTCACTATTCCGCCTCCATAGATGCTGGCCAAAGAGGGGCCACCAGTACCAAGGCTCGCTCCGGAGGCCCCCCCGCGCCCCCCGCAGATGGCAGGGCTCTGAATCGCAGTGACGCGGCTCACAAAAGACCCACGGGAGTGGCCTCGAGTCCGGACCTACAGCAATGCAGTCTGGCATGGGGCTCGGTCCGCTGTCAGCATGGCGTCAGATCAGAAGGCCGCCGAGTGCCTGCCAAGTTCTGGAGGCCTCCCGTCACTTAGTTCTGCCACATCTCGCTGAACTTTACAGTCGCTGCGATGGGAGGGCAGCCAACGCATCGCAACAAATAAAATTTAAAACAAAAAAAAAAGCCGTACCAGCCTGCCGCCTTTCGCCGGCCACTCCTTTCTCAAAAGTGCTAATTGTGAAATTCTCGCCGGCTTTCTCTTTTGCAGATGTCAAATTTATATCGAATCCACCCTCCATGATCGCCGCTGGCAGTATGGCCGCAGCAGTTCATGGCCTCCAGCTGGGCAACAGCAACAGTTTTCTTTCCTATCAGGCCCTCACAGACTTCCTATCACAAATCATCAAGTGTGACCCGGTAAGTGCTCCCAATTTCAGAATCAGGAATGTGCTTTTTAAAAAAAATATGAAAGTAAAATCAATAGTAACTTTCAAAAGGGAATTGGATAAATACTTGAAGAGGACAAAAATTTGCAGGGCTGGGGGAAAGAGCGGGGCGAGCGGGACTAATTGGACGGCTCTTTCAAAGAGCCGGCACAGGCACGATGGGCCGAATGGCCTCCTTCTGTGCAGTATCGTTCTAAGAGTTTGCACCTTCATTTCATAATTGCAGTGACTTCCATTGCCCCCCCCGCCCCGCCATGCACCTTTATGTTCCTGCCACATGCTATTGCGTTAGTTATCAGGAATTCTGCCTGTTTGACTGTGTTTGTGTTCAGTGTTTGACTAATTCGAGGCACGTTGGCTCTGCTATTCTCTTCACAATTACCAGGCAAATGCTTTACGGTGACATGCAATCATCGTTGGAAGCTGTTTCGCCTTCTGCTTTTTTAAAAAAATACATGGGAGTGTATTGATTGTGTCCAATGTGTTATAAAACTTAAAGATTAAAACACATTTCTTCCCACCTCTCCTAAAAGGCTGCTACAGGATACAATTCCACAGCTGTTGTCTGGTGCCTTGCCCAAGTGGTCATTATTTAACGTGTGAGCCTAGATAGCAAGCGTTGGCAGCCTATTCAACCGTGTTGTGGGGGGGGGGGGAGACACTTTTTGCAGGAAGGGTACATTCCCGTCATCACCCAAATCTCACCTAATTGAGCTTTGCAGCAGCAATCACTGGTGAGGGAGCAGGGGCGAGAGTGCTGCCTGATGTACATGCCCCTGCTAGATGGCAACCGTACTTCTTGGCTCGGTGGGTGGGGGGGCGGTCAGTGACCTGAGAACCCACTGGGGAATCAGATCCTGAACTTCCTTGTATGTGTGGCTCAGGAGAACAGGGCGCCCATAAGACTTGCTTTCGATGAATAACGACGTTTAATATGTAATTACATTTAGTCACGGCTGCAATGAAGTACCACAGAATCATAAAAAAACGTATACCTATATACTGCAATGCCAGTGTTACTGATTAAAGAATTTCAGTCAAAAATTAATAAAAGCTTAGTGGGTGTGAAATGCCTTGATAGGGAGGCCCAGAATGGAAAGGATTTGAATGGCTTAGCAATAATAGCCATGTTATGTACTTGTAACTCTTCTGCATTCAATAGAACAATGGCTTTGTGATGTGTGACTCTTTAGTGGCCATCCAGCAATTAATAGTGTATCAGTAGAGACAGGCAGAGGGTTAAGCTTAAAAGGAAATGGCTCATAAGAAATGTGATAAATGGACCTCATGGTGTCTGTGACCTTTATGTGTGGCCTGTAACCCGACACCTCTTAATGTCAAGTGGAGCCAACGTCCTTTATTCGAGGTTTCCTAATGATCTGAGTCCAATTTTATTACCACCTTGCACCTACGCTGCGACAGTCATTGGCCGAGGAGCCTAATGGTGACATTATCGCATTGTTAAAGCAGATATTTGCCTGATTTACACCACAGCTTTCTTCTGCCTGGCTGGATAGCAGGAGATGTGCCTCAGTAGGAACCGGGCAATAAAGCAGTCAGGGATCAATTGGCCGAGGAAGAAGGTTTTTTTTTTAACAAGCGGAGGGCTAAATGCAAATGTGTGGCACAGTGATGCGTGAGCTCGGATGCAGAGATGTGCTTTTGTTTGTCCATCACAATGCAGCGGCCAAACATTGTGTTAGGTCAAGAGTTTTGTGTCAGAATTAACTTTAGCAGCATTTGACAAGGACCAACAGTATGGGCCTAAAAGCAAAGATTGCCTTTACAATGTTGATGGAAAACACAATGCTCGAGAACGGTAAACAAAAAAGGGGTTGTAATTGCTTCTCAAGAGGCGATAATTAAGACTGATTTAAATAATGTACTGAACTAACATTTAAGACCAGAGCTACGTTTTCCCGCATGCCTCTTCCCAAGAATTTGCCCCATCGAATCTATGCCAGCGGAAGGCAGAACAAGCAAGATATTTCTAATTATTGCTCTTTGTTTTGTACTGCTGGCGATGCTATTGGTTGTGGTCACAAGTATGAGCCGAAAACAATGTAGCGCAGTGGTTGGCAGATGAGGTGGCTTGACTCCGTCATTTATTAACCGTAGGAATGCTGCTTTAGTCACTTTCCACCTGGGAGCTGTGATGCACTTGGTGGATGAGGTAGGATTTGGACCTGAAATATTAACAATAATCCTGATACCGCTTTTCAGTTAATCGTTTAACGGGGTGGGAGCGGGTAGGTAATTTTAACCTAACCCACTCGGCAGGAAACTAACCCTCCCCTCCCCCCGCCTTTTACACCCCGCCCGATTTTACTTGCCATTAACATTATCAGAAAGTAACATTGGGTGGAGTGTAAAACAGGTGCACGATCTAATCCCTTCAGTTTCTCTGGATGGGTTAGCTTGAAATTACCCCGATTTATCATTCTCTGCACTCACAAAATTAATTGTCCAGTAATTTGAATTGTAAATCATATAAGAACATGGGAATTTTGTGCTGAAAAATTTATGGAATAATTTGAATTGGACTGTACATTCATAGTAGCCCTTTATCGTTGTAATCCTGGAATGCAGATTTAATTGGGAAACTGACAAATAGAATTCGAAACTGACTAGCCATTAGAAGTGAAATGTGTGGAAGAGAGATTACCTTGACTTCCCAATACTTAGAATGGTAGGATGTTCTTTATAGGTGCACATACACACAAAGAAGAAATGTCACCTGAGCATATATAGTACCTCTGTTCTGGCTCAGTCACCTTAGCGTTGAGTCTAATATCCTGTTTTCACTTTGATCACTGGTAAATGGAACCCAAATTAAGCATAATTGTGACCCTT
Organism: Somniosus microcephalus; assembly: GCF_052327205.1. NCBI lineage: Eukaryota > Metazoa > Chordata > Chondrichthyes > Squaliformes > Somniosidae > Somniosus > Somniosus microcephalus. The sequence continues at coordinate 102,884,035 of NC_141001.1, forward strand.
GGGCAGTCTTCTACTTTTCAAAAAGTCTTACCCCATTGTGTGAGCACCGTGAATTTGTTAGGTCGGATCAAGTTTCCAGTACCCTAATTGTCTTCAGCTTAATCTTTTGCCTGCCACACACCTTAGATTAGGCATATGTTATTCTCGGGAGATCATAGAAGTGAGAACACCAAAAAGCAAACATATGACCGTTCTTGTGGTGCACTGCCCCCCCACCATCACTCTGAGGAACACGTGAGTTCCTGTTTAAAGAAAGATGCATACAGACTGGAGAGAAAGGCAGATTTATTTTAAGTAAAAGATCTCAAGAGACAGGTCTCTGCAAGTGCGGAATGGGTGTTCTATTCGAGTCCTTTTCATTGGAGGTGCACCTCCTTTATTTACATTTACTTTTTAGGGAGGAAAAAAACCAAGTTCCTTTTCAACTAATTCAAAAGTCTTAAAAAGGTCCTGAGAAATCAGTGGTGGCACTGACTCCTAACACTTAGTTGTGGAACGGAGACAGTAGCAAGTTCCAAGTCCGGCTCTGCTCTGGTCCTGAACCTCCAGCGGTGAGGCATTCGGTGAATGCGATGGTGTCTCGCAGCAGCAAGAGTTGCATCAGGCTTATCCGTGGTGGCTAGTTGCCGGGACATCGGTGAAATCTGGGAACAAGCCTTCCTCGTTCACCACCCCCCTGCCCCCCCAAAAAGCTTCTCCCACTGTTGTGCCTTTTTTAAGATGAGAAACCACTGTGTGCATTGGCAGAAAATAGAAAACTTCCAAGCAGCCAACGAGAGTTTGGGAACAAAATCTGGATAATATGAGAAACCTAAGGTTTTAGCTAATTTTCCTCTTTCTGAGGCTGGTGACTCGTACTGGAATTTGGACCTGTGTGCAGCCCAGCCTCTTGGCATTCCTATGTGAATCTAGTCTGAGGGTGTTGGCAAACTATTCGACTGTATGAGTGGGGGGGTTTGTCTCGGTGAAACTTGTCTTTACCTGACACTCAAGCTATGTCCAAGTCTTTATGATTTTCGTCTGCCCCCTGCCTTCCAATTCTAGCCCAGGGTCCCTGACACCACGAAAAACACCCCCACTACCACTCTGACTTGAGATTGGCAAACTCAGACCAAACTAAAGAACAAACCTTTGACCCTCCTGGTCTGGGTAGCTCAGCAACGCACTGTGCAGGGCCTTTACCTCGGAATAGTTGAGCACTTTAATGGTTGCATATTTGTAGCTTTACATCACGGCTGCTGCTTTCTAACACTTAATCAAACAAGAGTTTAAAGTCTTCATCTGTCCAAAAAAGGTTCTTGCATTTTCTGTATCCAATATATCATGCGCAAGAAAAATGGCTAGTTAATGTTCTGGGATTGTTGGTGCTATTTTCTTTTGGCTTTAATGCAAGTGATGTGAGAACAGAATTTAAACGGCTCTCTCAATGGCTAAAGGAAGCGCTGGTTGTGTGGAGCTGACCTTCTGAGAGTATTAACTCAGCAGTACACTTAATGTTAGGTCCAAGATCTTGGTCCCTTTGTCTGTATTGATCTCAGCTGACGGGGCAGTGAGGCCCTTGATGTCCCTGGGCTAAAGGTGGGAGAATGTCCCATTGCTGATAGCGGTGCAGTGACAGACCAGGACATAGAAACATAGAAGATAGGAGCAGGAGTAGGCCATTCGGCCCCTTGAGCCTGTTCTGCCATTTAATGAGATCATGGCTGATCATCCAAATTCAGTACCCTGTCCCTGCTTTCTCCCCATATCCCTTGATCACTTTAGCCTTAAGAAATATATCTAATTCCTTCTTGAATATATTTAATGAATTGGCCTCAACTGCCTTGTGTGGTAGAGAATTCCACAGGTTCACCACTCTCTGGGTGAAGAAATTCCTCCTCATCTCAGTCCTAAATGGCTTACCCCTTATCCTTAGACTGTGACCCCTGGTTCTGGACAGATTAGGGAGATCCCAAGTTTGTTCCCTGGTCACTGCGGAGTTGGCTGGGCTGGCGGTAGAGGTGCTGCAGTTGTCCTCAGTGCTGCTGAATATAGGAAATGGGGGGAAAAAACAGCAGGGTAATCATTAAATCCAAATAAGGAATTCAGGGGAAACTTACCCAGAGATTGGTTAGAATGTGGAACTCGCTACCACAAGGAGTAGCTGAGGCGAATAGCATAGATGCATTTAAGGGGAAGCTGGATAAACACATGAGGGGGAAAGGAATAGGATATGTTGATGGAGTTAGATGAAGAGGAGGGGGAGGATGCTCGTGTGGAGCATAAACACTAGCATGGTTGCACCGAATGGCCTGTTTCTGTGCTGTAGATTCTATGTAATTCCTACAGACAGTAAAGCATTGAATGAAGGCTGTGGTGTGTTTCCCAGCAGGGTGAGCTACACAAGGGTTATCCAGTGACCTGTGCTCTGTGTGTACGTATGTGTGCACAGAGACACTGGATGAGGCCATGGTTGAGCTTGACCGGCTGGCGATGCTCCAATGGTGGTCTGGCCCATCATCTAATCTCATAAGTGAAAGAGTGTCCACTTGAGTGAGATTCTGGATGGCCGCTGGCACCATTGGAGAAATGTAAGCTGGCCTGAGTCAATGCCTTCAGGCGAGGAGGGAACAAGGGAGAGAAAAATGGAATGAAGCCAGAAGATGCTTATTTTCAAACAATGCATTGTTTCCCATAATCTATCCACTATTGTGCCATTTACATCATGTTATGTCTAGGGGAGTTGCTTGCTCGTACGTTTGCACTATCAGTAAAATAAAGATTTTGACCATTGAGAAGGAGGGATCAAGTGTAGCACAGATACAGTAGCTGTATAAGCGCGCCTCAATTGGTAGTATGCATCTGTCTCTGAGGAGGAATGTTGTTGGATTTGAGCACATGCTCTAGGCTGACACTCCAGTATTGTTCTTCAGATGAGATGTTAAACCAGCATCCTATCTCCCCGTTCCAAGTGATTTCAGGTCAATGTTAAAAGATCCCATGACACTTATGAAAAAGCATTTGTACGCTCCGGGCCAGCATTCGTCCATCAAGCCAATGTCACCTAAAACAGATGAACTAGTCAGTCAAGTAGATGGCAATCTGGGGGATTGTGCTCTGTGTAAAATGGCCACTGTGTTTGCCCGTATTTCAGTAATAATTGATTGTAAAGTGCTTTTTGAGTTGTGCAAGTCTTTGTAAATAATACAAAACGAGCGAGGTGAGAGGATAAAAGACCACAGTTAATGTTTTCCTTTTTCTGGTTCTTGTCTGTCCTGGAGAGTGAATGTTATTTTTTCCCCCCATGGTTTCTGTCAAGTTGCTGCTGTTTCAGTTCTTTTACCATTCTTTCACAAGTATCCAGAAGTGCATTGTTGCTCTTTCAAATAGAAACTGAGGTTGCTTTGAACAAATCAGTGCTATAGGTAGCAAGTGTCACAGGTCCTAGGTGTGCTGCCTTCTGCTGCTTCACAGATGCGTTCGATGTTGGACTCGAGGTCATTTTGTGTGTAATCGTCAAGAGATACCATCAGTGGTGTTGGGGGAAATGGTGAGGAAGTTAATAGACAGGCATTCTTTTGTCACTCTGACTAAATAAGCCCTGGGAAAGGTTTAAAGGAATAACTGTGAGGCGACCTCTGTCCCTTTTAGGCCTGTAGTCCCTGAGACAACATGATTGATGGCAACGAGTCTGTAGCAGTAATGCCGCACTGATACTCTGTGAAGTAAGCGTGGTCTGAACACTGATTAGATTAATATTGCTGCCGTGTAACCCATGCATATTCCAGATGTAAAAGCTTGTGGCAATGTTTTGCAAAGTGTCTCTATCCAAAGGAAGTATCAGACCTGGATTTGACAAAAAACGCACATAGAAAAGTCAGTGATTTGTAATACTTGAATTTTGGCCACTCGTACTGTGCACCTTAATTTGCACTTTACTAAATTCTTAAGTTGGCCGGTGTCTATTTCAGTGATGTTTGTGGCAGTGATGAAATAAGGAGAGCAAATTGCACATTAAGGCAGCACGGTGGCAGAGTGGTTAGCACTGTTGCCTCACAGCGCCAGGGACCTGGGTTCGAATCCGGCCTCGGGTGACTGTCTGTGTGGAGTTTGCACATTCTCCCTGTGTTTGCGTGGGTTTCCTCCGGGTGCTCCGGTTTCCTCCCACAGTCCAAAGATGTGCGGGTTAGGTTGATTGGCTACGATAAAATTGACCCTTAGTGTTAGGGGGATTAAATACGTGGGGTTACGGGGATAGGGTGGGATATGTGTTGGTGTAGGGGTTACGGGGATCGGGTGGGATATGTGTCGGTGCAGGCTCGATGGGCCGAAATCGCCTCTATCTGCACTGTGAGGTTTCTGTGATTCTGTGATTAAGCATATTAGTTGAAGTATAGACTAAGAGAACGACACTCTGGTGAGGCAACAGAAGGATGCCCTTTCTTCCAAAAATGTCATTTGTTTCCAGTCATGCAAATCATAACAGAAGGTACTAATTTATCATTTGAAGAGTGCTTTGACTGCAAGGATTGACATGCCAGAGGTCAAAGAAAATCAGAGGGAAAGGTCGCGTCATGATGTGCCTTCAAAAAAAAAGCTAAACCAGATGGATTGATGAGTTTCTAAACACACAGGATCGAACAGTTCTCTGATTCTTGTTTTTTTTGTGTGGGGAATCTAGACAGCTCTTTGCCCAAAATTCAAATGGTTTCCATTGGGGCTGACTGTATACCAGGCACAATTCTGGAATGTTACACACAGCAGAAAAATATCATGTTCATGCATTTTCCCGCTGGACTGGAAACTGCATCTGGAGGCTGGCTGCTGTTGTTGAATGTGGGCGACGTTGGGCTTGTCCTGCATGGCTCTCACAGGAGGAACAATGGTCAGTGCAGTGATCTGTATCAATCGCTAAACTTCATTGATGCACTCGCCATACTTGCGTCATCAACTCTTTAAGGACGTTGCGGTACCTCGGTATTTGGAGGGTTGCAAGGAGCCAGGATAACATCAAAATCCACCCAGCAGTAGGTCGTTTCTCTTGGCCTACGGAAACCTTGAATTGTGCTCCCCCGATGGTATAGTTGGCAAAATGCACCTTCGTACAAGGTGTCGTACTGAATTGCAGACTAGGAAAGTCTTTAGTTTGATCATCAAGTTTGTGCTGAGGTGGTGGTTTTTAGCCAGGGCAGCAGTTGAACATGACAGTTGATCTCTGTGAGCTGGGGAGGGCAAAGTTTAGCTTGGGATTCCATTCCTGATTGTTGTCCAGTGATTCCTTCTGAAAAGAGGATGTGTGTGTGTGTAGGATTAGAACAGGATTGAACCTGGCTATGATGGGTCCCATGTTTTGAATCGCCTGCTGACACTCGCTGTCCAGACTCGCACCTGATGAATGGGCACTCTGGTGAGCTGCTAGGTCATGATTGTCACTGCGGAACCATATTTCAACACAAATTATTGTCTTAAATGTGGTTCCGCCATGTCAAGTCTCGACAGAAGAAATAAGAATTGGCAAGGGGGCAATCTAGACTTCAGCCCTACAACCCTCCGAGAACCTCTTCGCTCCTCCAATTCTGGCCTCTTGCACATCCTCGATTTCCATCGCCCCACCATTGGCGGCCGTGCCTTCAGCTGCCTTGGTCCTAAGCTCTGGAATTCCCTCCCTAAACCTCTCCGCTTCTCTCTACCTCTCCTCCTTTATTAAGACGCTCCTTGAACCCTACTACTTTGACAAAGCTTTTGGTCACCTGTCCTAATATCTCCTTGTGTGGCGCGGTGTCAGATTTTGTTTGGTAATCGCTGTGGGACGTTTTACTGCATTAAAGGCGCGATGTAAATTGATTTTTAATTATTCTTTACCCCCCTTTTTTTGTTTGTCTTTACACAGGATTGTTTACGGGCCTGTCAAGAACAGATCGAGTCACTTCTCGAGACGAACCTGCGCCAGATACAACACAACAGCATATCCTCGGAAACAAAGACTGTTGAGGATGAACTGGACCTCTCCTGCACACCGACTGATGTGCGAGATGTGAACCTATGATGATTGACGAGGGGTCACTGGCAACTTGCAAGGAAATGCTCGCTATATATATATATATATATATATTAAAAAAAATCAAAAAAAAATCATGACCTCCCCTCCAATATCTCCAGCACGTTGTAAAAAGGGAACCGCTTCCTTTTTGCTTTCAGTGCTCGTGCCCTTTCATTGTGCGTTTAAACATGAAATAATCCAAAACTGATTGTTTTTAAAAAGCAGAAAAGAGAAGGCTTTTGCATAGCCAAACACGTGTGTTATGCTTCAAAATACATGCAGATTATATGAGACATTAATGAAATAGTGTGTTTTTATATACAAAAAAAATCAAGTTTTTATGCTTCTAAGTTTATAATAATAGACCATAGAAAATATCATTAGGGGAGGTAATCGATTTGATTTTTGAGAGTGTGAATGAACCATTTTTAATGTAGAAGAGGGTTTTAGGTAGTAACAATTTAATCTTTTTTTCTAAAAAAAAAGGAGGGAAAAAAAATGTAAGGAAAAAATGCATAGCTTTTACTGCAACCTAGGCTTTTCTATACCTGCTTGCATATGTGTCTAGTCACTTTATAATCAGTTTGTCCAGATGTTTATTTGATTCCTTAGTGCTTATCCTCTTCACCTTATAAATGGTTGATGTAACCCATTGGTGTATTTTAGTTATCAGCATTATTATTATGTTTCCTTTGGAGTCTGTGGATTGCCTGTGCATAAGGCTTGCTGGGTGCCAGCTTATTATTATACGTACAGGTCCATTTTACTACTCATGACTAAGTACCTAATTATACACACACTTACTAATGCTATAATACCTTTTTTAAAGTCTTCAAGTCTTTTGATTTTTATTGTTTGACGGAAGAGACCTATGTAAATAGAATGCTGGCTGGAGTCGACCCATTCTGGCCAACCAATGACAGGTTTAATCCATGGCCTATATTTCTTTTCTCAAACCATTCCATTTCAAAGCACTTTCAAGTCAATAGATTTTTTTTTTAAATCCTTTCTTTTTGTGGAAATTTTAAAAAAAAAAAGAAGAAAAAAATGGAATGGTTTAGAAATATTAAATGCTTGTGTTTGCAAAGCAAGTAATGTTGACTATGGTGTTTGAGAGGGAAATGGAACTTGGGATTGTGACATTCCAGTGAATGATAACTACATTCCAAAAACTGCTGGCATCACTAACCTGTTTTATAGAAAGAACAGTATGTAGAAACCTTTCATGTGCCAACTAATTTATAAATGGGGCCTGTGTAGATGTATTCTTCAGGTTTTATCAGCACACGTAGAATGTAACCATGTTGTTCCGGAAACTATTTGCTTAATTATCCACAACTATAGAAAATTCTTCATGTAATTTATTTATAAGGTAATGTAGATCTATTTATTGTAAGTCTGAAGTAGAAGAAGCTTCCAATAGAGATACATCAGAGTTCAAGGCTTAAGTGTTTGTGTCACAGATGTAGGATCTTAGTCCTTATGCAAAAAACGTCTGTTCTTTCTCCACGCAGTAAATGTTTAAGTTTTTTTCTTAAAGAAAGATACTCGAGTGCCATAAGGCATCTTCAGAATAACAAACGAAGATCCTCAGGACAAGGATTTCTAGATGGTTGAGGGAGCATTCACTATCGGTGGATTTACTGCTGTGACTGATCTCCGTGTAAAGATTTTTGTTTTCTGCACCTGTGTGTGTATGTGTGACGGAGAATGCTGTTCCTGGCTAGAGATGCGTCCTAGCAATGATCGCGAGGAGCGAGAGGGAACGCATGAACTCGAACGAACCGGGCTGTGGTTAACTGTCACGAGTGGGGAATAATTAACTTTGAAACCAGCTTGGTTTTATTTTATTAATGGCATCGCAAGTGTTTTTGAGATTGGAAGGATATATCGGCATAGAACCCCCCACCCCCACCACCCCCAGGCAACAGTTTGGTGGTGCTGTGCCTCCTGTTGGGAAGTGAAATTGTCACCGGCCCAAAAGCTATAATGCTGGTCAAACTTGGCATTTTCACTTGACGTGGGCAGGATTAACATTTTCTTACTCAAGTTCTCTCTTTCTTTTCCTCTGTGCTGCACTTGATGCTCCTGAGAGTTCCACGGTTAAAACCGGATCGGCTGGGAAGGAAACTTTGTGCTGCCCTTTCTGGAGATGCAAGCCACAGTCTCTTGCGACCAGGTTATTTTTTTCCTATTGGGTTCTGTGGCCTGATGGACACACGAGGCAATATTGGTGCTTCTAGAGGGCGAGTTCCAGATGGGTGGGATTGAGGCAGAATACCTGAAAAAACTGCTGCTATTACACGCCCTATGTTCAGAGTGCTGTTGGATTGGATTCGTTATCATTTATAGATTTTTTTTTTTAACTGCAGGCCCCATTTATCGATCTTTTCCCTTTCATGGCCGTAAACATGAAACACCATAGTTTCAGTTTTAGTAGAATTGGTCTTCTTGGAGAAGAGAAAAAAAAATGGAGTTGTTCCAATGTTTTTTTCCCCCCCCCCCAGCTTTTAGGTATTGATAGAAAATTTGCACATGTTGGTATGTACTGATGCTAGAAAGTAGTAGAGGGGAGGAGGAGAAACTAAACTCAGTTTGAAGTCGCGGTGTGAGGAGAATGTGATGGAGAGATGTTTGTGTGATACTGCCGTTTATGGTGTTGATTGTAAGAAATGGAGTGGACACTCCTTTGAGCTGCTATGGAAAGTTCCCAGCTTGGTTTGAAATTAACAATTTTTTGCTTTTTCTCTTTAAAAAAAAATTTTTTTTTCTTTTTTTCGTCATTGTGTTTTGCTGCTAATTCATGGATCAGTTTTTATTACAATGCCATATACTGCCATGTTAGAGGTTTTTTTTTAATTTTCTCATAGAAAATTATGATATTGACATCGGTTTTTTGTAGATTTTTTTTTTCGTTAATGTGATCAGTTCTACTTAATGTGATTACTGCTCTATTCCAAAAAAAAGGTTCCTGTTCACATTACCTCAAACTACAGTTAACCAGACTTTTTTACACCAGGTTTTTGTTTCATATATTGCCTCATAGTCCTGTTTTACTGAAAACTGAAATGCGTTGTACATTTATCTGAAGGGGTTCTGCATGAAAATGCTTCAGGATCCAAGAGGGTCTGATGTATACTGTCTGAATTTCAGGAACATTTGCTTACCTCAAGTCATTTCTGCATGTGGCATCTCTGTTCTTCTGAACCTTCCATTTTATAATCACAATGCTGCACAGACAACGGATGTTGGTTGTACAAGGTTGTGTACCGAAAAGGCAGTGTACTGTATTTTTATATTAAAGAAGATAATCTGTACTGAAAGGCCAAAGGCTGAATAGAGGTTTCACGTACCGACAAAGATGTCTGTTTTTTTTTTAAATCAATGTTTCACATATTTTCAGATGGTCACAATCTATATAAAGCATTCAATTACAAATTTGTACTTTTATATTTTACAAAATGTCACTGTTCATGGTCTGAAATGCACATTTTCACAAACAGACCTGTACTAGACAAGTTTCCAACAAAATAAACTAGAAATAAAAATATTTTGAAAACCTAACGGCTGTGCTTTTGTTTTGTTTTTTCCCCCTTCAATCTTTCCTTTTTGGTTGTTTGGATTGTGACAGGCAAAAAATACCAGTGGCAATAAAAAAAAAATTGCATTTGCGTAGCGCCTTTCATTTCCTCAGGAGTGCATCACAGCCCCTGGAATGACCTTTTTGAAGCTGACATTAATCAGGAGCTGGTCAGCCATATTAGCCCCAAGGCCAATTCCTCTTCTTTGGGACCAGGGTGTGTGCACTCATCCAGATAGGGATCCAACGGCCCTCTCTGGCAGCTGAAAGGATCTGAAGTGAAATTGAGCTTGCGGCAGTCGCCCTGATTCCTGTTGGGCGCTACCATATCGCATAAACTAACCGTGATTTGGCATTTTCGCTTTGAAATGCCGTAAGGATCAGTTAAGTTTGCTGAGCTTCGTTGGGGTGCTGAGTGGAGGCGGGGGAAGCAGGAAAATCAATGCCAGATACCTTCTTGGCAGTCAGCAACAATCGTGGGACACCTGTGGCTACTTCCCACATCTAGCACTGGGATACAAAGCAATGTTGGGATTAAGGCTTATTGGAGGAGGTTGGTGTATGGCATGGGAGACCTAAACTGGGAAGGATAAGGAGAAATAAATAACTAACGTTGGGACAGATGTTTTGTCAAAAGCTTTACATGGTGTGAATGCTGCAAAGCACATTTTGTACCTGACGTGGGTTTGTTAACTGGTATTGCAACAGGGTGAAGACAAAAAAAACTAACTAGTCCTATAAATTTGAGACTGTTGTCCAGAGATCCCCTAGCTTTGGGTTTATACGTGGCGAGCTCTTTCAAAGAGCCATCACAGGCCCGATGGGGCAAATGGCCTCCTTCTGTGCTGTATGATTCTATGACTGAACCCCCATATCCAAGGGGTGCATGTCAATAAGAGTAGGAAATGGAATCTTATTCATGTGGCGGACATTTATTTATATCAACCCACCACCTTCTGCCTCAGCATCTTCTGGTTCATTAGTCGGTTCCAAACTGGAGTGCATGGCCCTGGCTCAGCCCATCATGAAAAAAAGAGCCCCACTAGAACGCCTGGTCAGGAATACGTAAATTGTCACACCCAAACTCTCAGTCCTTCGCAAAAAAACAACACTCCTTCATAATATCTATTCAGACCAGAGCAGAGAGAACAGCCTGTCCATCTCATAATCAGGCAAAAAATGGACGGCGAGACAAAGAAAGATAGCAGGAGGGGTAACAAAAATCTCGGTCAAAGATGTGGGTTCTAAGAAATGCCTTAAAGGAGCCGAGGAACATGGAGAGGCAGAGGGGTTTAGGGAAAGAATTCTGGAGTGTGGAGCTTAGACTGCTGAAGGCATGTGTGTTAATGGTAATGTTGGTAGCACACTCTCCTCTGAGTCAGAAGGTTGTAGGTTCAAGTTCCACTCCAGTGACTTGAGCACATAAATCTCAGCTGACACTCCAGTGCAGTGCTGAGGGAGTGCTGCACTGTCAGAGGTGCCGTCTTTTGGATGAGGCGTTAAACTGAGGCCCCCGTCTGCTCTCGCTGGTGGACATTAAAGATCCCACGTCACTATTTCGAAGAAGAGGAGGGGAGTTGTCCTGGCCAATATTTATCCCTCAACCAACATAACAAAAAAACAGATTATCTGGTGTTTCTGGGACCTTGTGCACAAATTATCTGCCGAGTTTCCCACATTACTACAGTGACTCCACTTCAAAAAAGTACTTCATTGGCTGTAAAGCGCTTTGAGACATCCAGTGGTCGTGAAAGGCGCTATAGAAATGCAAGTGTTTTCCTTCTTTTAATGGTGGGGTGAAGATAGGGGGGAATGCATTAACTGAAGCTTATATCTAAAAAATATGATTAAATTTTACCCGTTGAATTCTCTTTTAACACTTTCATTGAAGCTTCTTCATGGCCCCAGCCTCACTCAGAAACCTAAGCTTTGATTGGATACTTTTAGCTCACAAGACTTGTCCAATTACAACTCTGTGTTCTGAGCATGTACACCTTGCAGAATATCCCAGTATGCAATCTGTGTATCAACCAGAGTTGAAGGGTCGATGGGTGTGCATCATCATTCTCTGACAGTTAGGGCTGGATTTTCTCAGTCTCGAGGGGGCGGGACTGCCAGTGAAGTTGCAGAATTTGGGGACGGTTGGCACACCCGCCCCCATCCCGCCTCCGTGCCCTTTTGCCAGGAGGCGGGAAGCCATCCTGCCCCGGGTCCCGTCTCCTCGAGGCAGGAAAGGGATTAAATCCTATTAACTGCCTGTTAACAGGTAGTTAACAGGTAGTTAACAGGCAGAAAATAGGATTAGCCCCATTTTTCCACCCGAAGTGCAGGCTTCCTGACCTCGGGTAACCCCGCCAGGGTGTAGGAGACGAGTAGGAGGTCTGCGGGTGTCGGAGGGGTCTGAAAGTGAGATGTAGAGCTGAGTGATGGGTGCAAGTGGAGTGGTAAGTATGTAAGGTGAGTGTAAAGTGTTAGAAAATGTTCACTTACCTTTGTTTCTGCCTACAGCCTTCAGTCGTTGTGGAGTCGGAGCCCCGACATCTCCATTGTAGATTTCACAGACCCTCCGAACCAACAGCCAGGTGATTTCTGCAAAGTAGAAAGGTTTAATGAGTCCTGAACACAAGGGCTCATCAAACTACGGAGAATGCCAGTGTTTGACAGCTTCACAGAGCTGTCAAATGCTGACATTTCTTCTTTCAAAAAATCTTGACAGATGGCACGTCATACGTTAATGTGCTCTGTCAGTGACTTCCCCCTAATTGGCCTGCTGAGCCCGCTGGGCGGGCTTAACAAGGTCAATCAGGGGAATATCCCGCTGGTTGGCCAGAAGCTGATGGAGGCGGGATTGAAAGCCGGCAAGGAGCAGTGCCACCTCCAAAAGCGTCCCATTGACAAAATCCAGCACTTAGAGTTTCTTTGCTTTTTTTAAATTCCAAAAGACTTTAGAAATTCAGTATAGCCACGTTTGGGGCGCTACAGCATGGCGTTCGCTAACTTTTGCGCCCGGCGCAACTTAGCGCCACCTTCGCCGATATTCAGTTGCATCGCCCCAAGAGGTTGCTGCTGCGTTAAAGCAGGCGATGCACGACTATCATTAGGCGCTAAGCCGGCGATCCGGGGCGCAAACACCGAAGGCGGGCGCAGCGCAGGTGCGGCGAGGTGCTCATTGAGGGCAGACAGTCAGGCGCCGGCCAGCACTTAAAGGGGGAGGGTGGAATTGCTTGGCTGCCACGCCCTGCACACTGCAGCCCTAAGGCAAGGCCTGAACACTGCTTCTGGAACAGCTCCACGCCCAGGAGAATGGAGAAGGCAAGGTAGATAGCGCAGCGCTTCGGCGAGGGTGACCTGAGGCTGCTGGTTGGCGCAGTGGACCGCAGGCGCCATATCCTTTCCCTGAGGGTGGCAGGAGGCTGCTGCCCGCCGAATATCGGAAAGCATGGAGGGATGTGGCAAACAGGGTCACGTCCAACAGCGTGGTTGGCAGGACACCAACCCAGTGCCGGAAAAAATTCAACGACCTCACTCGGGTTGTCAGGGTGAGTACCCTTTCCAGTATCCTCCTCATCCCTGCATGTGCACCTCACTTTATGGCCAAACAGGTCTGAAAGCCCTAATGGCCAGCCCTCATCCAGCAGCTATGGGACTGTCATGAAAAGCACTTGCGCAATCAGGACTTTAGGCACTGTCAGGGCTATTCAACCATGGGAGGCAGTGCGGGCAAGATCAGGGCTTGACACTGTCAGGGCTAATCGAACATGGGAGGCAGTGCGGGCAAGATCAGGGCTTGACACTGTACTTAGAGGCGGTCCTTTCTCTTGCAGGCCAAGCTGGCGCATAACAGAAGACAGCAGCGACAGACCGGGGGAGGCCGTCCTGACCTGAAACAGCTGAGCGACCTCGAGCAGCGAGTGGAGCGGATCATGGCAGGCCGACTGAGTGGCCCCGTTGCCACTGGAGATGCTGACCCTGTTCTGGGCACCAATGGTAAGGTCATCACTTTTTTGACCTCTCCCTTTCCACTTGTGCCTCACACCAGCATCCTTTGCCACTATCGAACCAATGCAGTGCACAGCAGCACTCATGCCTCCCTCGCTGCCGCCCTGTCCTCACTCTAAAGCAAGTCTTGTGCCTCCCTGCTTTCAGATGGTGACTCGCCAGGTGAGGAGGCAGCCCCTCAAGCTGGCACTGTGTCCGAGTCAGACATAGAGGAGGAGGAAAAGGAAGCCAGCCCATCAGGGACACCCTCAGCCGAGGCAGCCCATGGCCATGATGGTGACACGTCTTCCCTGGAGGGGAGCAGGGGGGAAGGGTCGGAGGATAGTGAAGCTCCGGGGACCAGCGGGCTGCAGCAACGCGGGAGGGGTGGGGAAGCTCGGCGGCCTTCTCCCCGGAGGGTGAGTGTGGCCTCCAGTCCTGCTACGGTGAGCGCAGAGGAGGTGCGGCTCCTAGCGGAAATGGGCGCCCAGGCTGAGCGCAGGCACACTGAGCTCATGGCTGCAGTGCCAAGGATGCCTGACTCCATAGAGTCACTGGCAAGGAGTGTGCAGGAATTCGGGGCAGCACAGGCCAGGAGTCTGCAACAATTCAGTGCAGCACAGGCCAGGAGTCTGCAGGACATCGCGGCAGCACAGGCTAGGAGTCAGCAGGACTTCGCTGCTTCACAGGCGGCTTCTAGCCAAGTGCTCAGTCGTGCCGTGCATTCACTGGCTGCTGTCATGCAGACACAGACCAGGGCCACACGGGCACTAACTGCTGCCACACTCGCTGGATCGGCCAGGCATCACCGGGGCACTCGCTGTGCCGCAGCAGCCCAGCAGTCTGTGCCTCAGCAGATTGCTGCGCATGCTGCAGTGCTGGCCCGTGCGCGTGCCAATGTATCAGCCGACCAGGGAGTGCCTGTGATCTGTCAGGTTGGCAGCATTCCTGCAGCCAAAACTGTCACTCCTCCATTGCAGCTGCCACCAGCTGTTGGACAGACTGCTGCCGCCCAAGCAGAGTTGGAGCAGTCAGCAGCCGGCCCCTCCAGTCCCAGAGCTCGTCCAGGCCGACCCCCAAGGGCATCTGCCGTCTCACCATCTGACCCTCAGCAGCCTTCCCCCAGCCTTGCTGCAGCCACTGGGGTCCCATTGAGGAGGAGCTGCAGGGCGGGAAGGGACCAGTCACAGAAGCGAAACGGATCACCCTCGCAGGGGAAAAAGTAGACGGTGTGGCCAAATGTTTTGTTTTACTTATAAAAGCCGAGACTGGTGTATTTGTTTCATATATAAAGGCCGAGACTGCTGTATTTGTTTCATATTTAAAGGCCGAGACTGGTGTATTTGTTTCATATATAAAGGCCGAGACTGCTGTATTTGTTTCATACTTAAAGGCCGAGACTGGTATATTTGTTTTACTTGTAAAGGCCGAGACTGGTGTATTTGTGTTTTTGGGGGGGGTTTCTCTCCATTAGTTTGTCATGTGGGAAGGGCACAGAGGTATCACAGTAAAAAAAATTCTTAAATCGCACTGTCTATGCTTTCTTTTGGAAGTCCTGGTTGCCCTGCTCGGCTGAGGGCTTGTGGAGTGGCTACATTCATCTTCTTCCATTGGCACAAGCCATTCCCTGAGAGGGGGCCTAGAACCGACTTGCAATAAGCCGCCGACGGGCGGCCCTTGCACTTTCTGCCTCCCTGCTGTGCTGGTCCTCCTCCTCCTCCTCCTCCTCCTCCTCTGGTGGTCCTCCAATGTCTGCTGGCAGTGGCTGAGTCCTGCGGATTGCCAGGTTGTGCAGCATGCAGCACACGACAACGAAATGGGAGACTCGCTCAGGCGAGTGCTGTAGGGCTCCCCCGGAACGATCCAGACAGCGGAACCGTTGCTTCAGCACGCCGATTGTTTGCTCAATGATGTTCCTGGTTGCTTGATGGCTGTCATTGTATCCCTCTTCAGCAGGGGTGCTGGGAGCACGGAGCGGGGTCATCAGCCAGGTGCACAAAGGATAGCCTTTGTCCCCGAGAAGCCATCCTCGTGGGTGAGGCTGGGCCTCGAACATGTCTGCCACAGAAGTCTGGTGCAGGATGAAGGCATCGTATTGCTGCTGCCTGGAAAGCGGGCATTGACAGCTAGGATGAGCTGCCTGTGGTCACACACCAACTGCACATTGAACGAATGGTAGCCCTTCCGGTTGCGGTAATCCTCGGCATTCTCTAGAGGTGCCTGCAAAGCGACATGCGTGCAGTCAATGGCGCCCTGCACCATGGGGAAGCCCGCTAATGCTGCAAAGCCCATTGCACGCTCTTGCTGCTTGTCAATGGTCATGGGGAAGGAGATGAACTGACGTCTCCTTCTGAAAAGGGCATTGGTCACCTGGCGGATGCAGCAATGTACCGCAAACTGGGAGATGTTGGAAATGTCCCCAGCAGCGGATTGGAAGGAGCCGGTGGCATAGAAGTTGAGAGCCACCGTCACCTTCACTGCCACCGACAGAGACGTCCTGCTCCTCAGCTGTGGCTGCAGATCTCCGCGAAGCAGGTGGCAGATCTCAGTGACCACCGCCCTTCTGAATCGCAGCCTCCGAACACACTGCTCCTCAGACATGTTCAGATATGGGAACTGCTGGCGGTATACCCTGGGTGGGTAAGGCCTCCTTTGCCGACGCCTGTTGCCCCTTCTCCGTCTGGCCATGACTGGCACTCTCTGATGGCGTCTCTGAGCCCTTTGAATGCAATGGAGAAGCCCAACGTTTCCACCCATTGCAGCCCCCATTATATGTTTCCAATCAATGCTATGACACTGAAGTTAAAGACAAGTGCAAAGCTGTGGCCTGAAGCCACAAGTACCTGTGCGAGTGTTGAGCCAAACCAGAAAGCTCTCTACCTTTGTCTCTCTCCAAAGATCCGTCTCTCACAAAGAAGGAGTGGTGCAAAATGGCTGCCATTTATACTGCAGGAGGAGTCCCCTTTAATTAGCGCCCCCGCGCCCCGCAGCGACTGGGAACTGTTCCCCTCTAGCAGTCGCTAGGGGCGCCAGGCGCACAATAGGCCGACGCCACTGAATTTCCGGTTCGGGGCGCACAAAGGGCGTTGCACCATGAAATTACGTCAGGATCTGCGCGCGCAGCTGAGCGCGCGCAAAGGTTTTGCGCCGCCGCTAAATCTTAACTGAAGTTCGCGAGAGGCGCAGATCGCGCTGCGCCCGGGCGCTAGCCGCTTAGCACCCCACTTCTCCTCCTCCTAAGGCGCTAGCGGCTGGCGCAAACAACTGATTTCTAGGCCTTTGATAGAAATGGGAAAGTGAATCTCAATGCTTTCGCTTCAGGCAAGTGATGACATATAAATGCTTAATGTGCTTTTCTGTTATGAACACTGCACAAACAACAATTCCTGTGAAAGGCAGCATGTATGTACGCCAACTGTGGTTCGAAAAGAAAAGAGAGATTAGGGAAGATTTTTCTGTTCATGCACCTGAGGCAACAAATACAGGAAGATTGTAATATTCCATCAGAAGGCTTTGTAGATCACGGAAGAAGCTTTCCTAGAAATCTTTGTCATGTTTGTCCCAGGTCAGAATGCATATCAAAGTAATGAGCTGAATTTTTGCAAATGAATGGATTGCTGCTCTTATTGAGGCAGCAGTCACAGTCATTCTTGATAGTTAAAGGATCGCACCTGATTTTCCATTCTATTTCAATTATTGGATTGAAAATGGAGCAGGTCTCATGCACTATTCCTCTCCTGATTTTCCTGTCTTTGCAGAGGCCAGAAAATCCAACACCCTGCAGCGTAGGAACAGGAAAACTGCTTATAGAAAATTAGTTACTGTTTACTGCTGTTGGAAATTAAGTGCAAAAAAATCTCTCCTGAACCATTTAAATAATGAACAATGAGCATTTTATGAAGTAATTTTTGGTTGTTTATGGAAAATTTTGTTTATCGAACACTATTAAAGTTGGCAAACTGACTAATAGTGCAATAGAGGTTTAATTCCTGCTCTCCTGTGGCCAGTTTTCTCGGGCCTCAAGCAGCCCAGCTAGCAGTCCTTAAGGGACCTCTGGAAGCTACCACAAGAAGGTAAGTAAAAGAAAATACCTTCCTGAACGTGGAGCCTGGAGGAGCCCATTGAAACTGCGGGCTGCCGCTGCCCACCATTCGCTTCCCGCTATGCTGATCTTTCTCCCCCCCCCCACATCCCCCCACCACCACCCTCCACACCTCCGCTCCCCGGACTCAACGTGAGTTAGCATCCCCACAAGCTGACTTTCATCCCCTTCAGGACTGGCGCACTGCCTGCGGGGGCGTGACTGGCCAGTCGCGCCCTGATGACGCTAGGGGACCAATTTTGCGCGGTGCTCTTGTGCATCAGTCGCTGCCGTTGCCAGGGCCACGGCCAAATTTGGGCTCAATCCAATTTCTGCTCCGTAGATTCTTACCATATTGGATGTGCCAATTCACAGCAGAAGAATACATTGTACGCCACATGGTATAATGCCCCTGTCGATTTTTTAAAAAAGTATTTGTTCATGGGATGTGAGCAACACTGGCAAGTAATATTTATTGCCCATCCTTAGTTGCTATGAGGGCAATGGGCCTGGGGTCATGTTTAAGCCAGATCAGGTTGTGGTAGCGGGTTCCTTTTCCTGAAGGACATTAGTGAAACACTTGGCTTTAAACCACAATCCCAGCAGCTTCCATGGTCATCTTTTGCCGGTGCCAGCCCACAAATCACCAAATTTATTGAATTCAATTTGTCAACTTGCCATGATGGGATTTTAACTCTCACAACTGCTTAGTCCAGCACCATAATTACTAGGCTACCATATCCTGTAAAACAACCTGCCCTTCAACTTAGCTGAGCAACACCATGGGAGAGCTGGTGAATAAAAAAAAACTGTAGCAAAATGAGACACGATTAAATCAGAAATGTCATATTTTTCACTTTGGAAAGTATAGCTCAGTTTCAGTTTTCAATCCCACAGTTCCAAAGGGAATACTTGAAGGGGAAATGTTGCAGGGCTATGGGGACGGAGTTGGGAGTGAAACTAAGTGGATAGCTCCTTCAAAGAGCCGGCACAGGCACAATGGGCCGAATGGCCTCCTTCTGTGCAGTATCATTCGATGAGTTTGTTTAACTGGTTTTCAATTTTGTCTGGTTGCTTTGTGGATGTTATCACGCATTCTCCATTGAACACATCACCATAACATTATCAATATATCACCTTATTTCATGCATGACGTTAAATATTGCTTCAGACTTGAAGAGCCATTTTGTTAACTGTGTAATCCAAGCCTATTCAGAAAATTCCAAAAGAATATAATGCATTAAAAGCAGCAGCAGCAAACTTCGACAAATGGTATGTTAGACAAAAGTGGATGAATAACAAGCAGCCTGTGTGAAAGATGGTGCTACCTGGAGGCTTCGGGTGGGCGGGAAGTGATGTGTTTATCCTGCACTTTAGAGGCAGCCCGTACAAAAGGGTTCACAGAAAAGCCAAACGCGACTTAAAAAAAAAAGCATGTAAATGGATTTTGCGTCGGAATTTCAAAGGTGTAAAAACAAGTGGCCCAAAGAGCTGTATCCTGATATCCTGCATGATTTGCTGTAATTTGCCGTCCAGTGGCGGTGAAGAGGCACCACTTGCCCGAGACGCCTGTGGCAGGTTGTTTGTACCGCATGGCTTTTTATCGTGTCTTTTGTTCTTTCTTTCCAAAGCAGAGAGTGCGCTGCGCATTGTATAGCCGTGAGCTTTGAAGAATGACGCTGCTTTTTCAGTTCTGTAATTTTTTTGGGTAGGGTGTTGGGGGTGGGGGGAGTAATCTATAGGAAGAAAAATAAATGATTGTTTTTAAAAAAAAAAACCCAAGCATCCTCTTTGTTTGATATGGGTGGTTAATAATAACCCTCAGGACAATGAGAGAGAAAGAAAGCTTTAGCATTTATTCTTCAGGATCATCTTCAATGCACGACTCACTGGTACTTTGATGTTTTTAAGAGTCACGTCTGTGATTTGCTCTCAGTGGCTTTTATCTGCCATTGACCCTAAAGGTCAATAAGTAACACTTTCAATGGATCTTTTACTCTGAGGTTTATCTAGCGAGCTCTCAGTCACATTGCACGGGTTACCGAAATGCTAGCCATTAAAGTCTTTTGACGTGAGCACTCAATTTGTTTCAGATTTTCTGTGTAGGTTGAAGGCATCCATGTTTTGGCACCCTTTCTCTGTGAACAAAATACTTGTCACCTCAGCAAGTGAAAGGCAGATCAACAAACATAAAATGGGTGCCTTCCCCTCACTGATCGTATAGAAGTAGATAGAAACAGAACATTGATGTGTCCCATCGCCTATCATTATGAGATCTCAACAAATATAATCCTTCATTAGATTTCACTCAAACTTATCAGTGACTTCATCTAACCAGACTTGGTTTAAATAATGAGTTAGGCTAGAACTTACACCATGCCTTAAAAGCCTAAACATTTTATATTGCAATGAAATCCACATTTACAAAGGAAAGCAGTTCTAAACATAAGAACTTAAGAAATAGAAGGAGGAGTAGGCCATTTGGCCCTTTGAGCCTGCTCCACCATTCAATAAGATCATGGCTGATCTTCTACCTCATCTCCATTTTCCTGAACTATCGCCATATCCCTTGATCTCCTTAATATTCAAAAATCTATCGATCTCTGTCTTGAATATACTCAACAGCTGAGCCTCCACAGCCCTCTGGGGTTGAGAATTCCAAAGAGTCACCATCCTCTGAGTGAAGAAATTTCTCCTCATCTCAGTCCTCAATGGCCGACCCCTTGTCCTGAGACTGTGACCCCTGGCTCTAGACACCCCAGCCAGGGGAAACATCCTCCCTGCATCTACCCCGTCAAGCACTGTAAGAATTTTGTATGTTTCAATAAGATCACCTCTCATTCTTCTAAACTCTAGAGAATATAGGCCTAGTCTATACAATCTGTCTTCATAGGACCATCCCCCATCCCAGGAACCAGTCTGGTGAACCTTTGTTGCACTCCAAAAAGCAATGGTAGGTTTTCAGATAAACTCTTCTAGTGCCATGTTCATCAGGATTAGAGTTACATTACACAGAGTCTACAGCACAGAAACAAGACATTCGGCCCAACTGGTGCATGTCGGTGTTGCTGCTCCACACGAGCCTCCTCCAACCCTACATCATTAGGTTCCCTGGTGGCTCAGTGAGTAGCAGAGAGATACAGTTCCAATCCCTGGCCTGTGATGCACCAGCTTGTCATAGAGTCATAGAGTTATACAGCACAGAAAGAGGCCCTTTGGCCCATCGTGTCCGCGCTGGCCATCAAGCCCTGTCTATTCTAATCCCATTTTCCAGCACTTGGTCCGTAGCCTTGTATGCTATGGCGATTGAAGTGCTCATCTAAATGCTTCTTGAATGTTGTGAGGGTTCTTGCCTCTACCACCCTTTCAGGCAGTGAGTTCCAGATTCCAACCATCCTCTGGGTGAAAAAGTTTTTCCTCAAATCTCCTCTAAACCTCCTGCCCCTTACCTTGAAACTATGCCACCTGGTTATTGACCCCTCTACTAAGGGGAAAAGTTCCTTTCTATCTACCCTATCTATGCCCCTCATAATTTTGTACACCTCAATCAGGTCCCCCCTCAGCCTTCTCTGCTCTAAGGAAAACAACCCCAGCCTGTCCAGTCTCTCTTCATAGCTGAAGCGCTCCAGCCCAGGTAACATCCTGGTGAATCTCCTCTGCACCCTCTCCAAAGCAATCACATCCTTCCTATAGTGTGGTGACCAGAACTGCACACAGTATTCCAGCTGTGGCCTAACTAACATTTTGTACAGCTCCATCATAACCTTCCTGCTCTTATATTCTATGCCTCAGCTAATGAAGGCAAGAATCCCATATGCCTTTTTAACCACCTTATCTACCTGTCCTGCTGCCTTCAGGGATCTATGTACATGCACACCAAGGTCCCTCTGACCCTCTGTCCTGTAGCCTGAGGCTTCCCTCCTCGCTATTTACCACTCTACCAATTTTCGTGCCATCTGCGAACTTACTGGTCATACCTCCTATATTCATATCTAAATCATTAATGTACACTACAAACAGCAAAGGACCCAGCACCGATCCCTGCTGTACACCACTGGACACAGGCTTCCAGTCACAAAAACAACCTTCGACCATAGAAACATAGAAGATAGGAGCAGGAGTAGGCCATTCGGCCCCTCAAGCCTGCTCCGCCATTTAATGAGATCATGGCTGATCAACCAAATTCAGTACCCTGTCCCTGCTTTCTCCCCATATCCCTTGATCCCTTTAGCCTTAAGAAATATATCTAAATCCTTCCTGAATATATTTAATGAATTGGCCGCAACTGCCTTCTGTGGTAGAGAATTCCACAGGTTCACCACTCTCTGGGTGAAGAAATTCCTCCTCATCCTCATCCTCAGACTGTGACCCCTGGTTCTGGACTCCCCCGCCATCGGGAACATCCTTCCTGCATCTAGTCTGTCTAGTCCTGTTAGAATTTTATAAGTTTCAATGAGATCCCCTCTCATTCTTCTAAACGCAAGCGAATATAAGCCCAATCGACCCAATCTCTCCTCATATGTCATTCCTGCCATCCCAGGTATCAGTCTGGTGAATCTTCGCTGTACTCCCTCCATGGCAAGAACATCCTTCCTCAGCTAAGGCAACCAAAACTGCACACAATACTCAAGGTGTGGTCTCACCAAGGCCCTGTACAACTGCAGCAAGACATCCTTGCTCCTGTACTCAAATCCTCTTGCTATGAAGGCCAACATATCATTTGCCTTCTTAACCGCCTGCTGCACCTGCATCGTCAGCGACTGGTGCACAAGGACACCCAGGTCTCATTGCACTTCCCCTTCTCCCAATCTATTGATGTTCAGATAAAAATCTACCTTCCTGTTTTTGCCACCAAAGTGGATAACTTCGCATTTATCCACATTATACTGCATCTGCCATGCATCTGCCCAATCACCCAACCTGTCCAAATCATACTGGAGTTTCTCGGCATCCTCCTCACACGCCCACCCAGCTTTGTGTCGTCTGCAAACTTGGAGATATTACATCTAGTTCCCTCGTCTAGATCATTAATATATATTGTGAATAGCTGGGGTCCTAGCACTGATCCCTGTGGTCACTGCCTGCCACTCGGAGAAAGACCCGTTTATTCCAACTCTTTGCTTCCTGTCTGCCAACCATCACTCTCTGCCTCATGCCACTAAGCCAATTTCGGATCCAATGTACCAAATTGCCTTGGGTCCCATGGGCTCTTACCTTCTTGACCAGTCTCCCATGTGGGGCTTTGTCAAAAGCCTTACTGAAGTCCATGTAGACTACATCAACTGCACTACCCTCATCCACACACCTAGTCACCCCGTTGAAAAATTCAATCAAATTGGTTAGACATGATGTCCCCCTGACAAAGCCATGCTGACTATCCTTGATTAATCCCTGCCTCTCCAAGTGGATGCTAATTCTGTCCCTCAGAACTTTTTCCAATAATTTCCCTACCACTGATGTTAGGCTCACTGGCCTGTAATTCCCTGGTTTATCCCTACTACCCTTCTTGAACAATGGTACTACGTTAGCTGTCCACCAGTCCTCTGGCACCTCCCCTGTGGCCAGAGAGGTTCTGAAAATTTGTGTCAGAGCCCCTGCAATCTCCTCCCTTGCCTCACACAGCAGCCTGGGATACATCCAGTCAGGCCCTGGGGATTTATCCACTTTTAAACCCACTAAAACCGCTAGTACCTCCTCCCTCTCAATACTAATTTGTTCATGTATATCACAATCCCCCTGCCTGATTTCTATGCCTACATCACCCTTGTGAACACAGATGCAAAATATTCATTTAAAACCTCACCTACATCTTCCGGCTCTACACACAGATTGCCACTTTGGTTCCGAATGGGCCCTACTCTTTCCCTAGTTATCCGCTTGCCCTTAATATACTTATAAAACACCTTGGCCTAGAAATTCAGTGTAGCCACGTTTGAGGCGCTACAGCCGGGCTTGCGCCCGGCGCAACTTAGCGCCACCTTCGCCGATATTCAGTTGCAACGCCCCAAGAGGTTGCTGCTGCGCTAAAGCAGGCGATGCACGACTCTCATTAGGCGCTAAGCCGGCGATCCGGGGCGCTAACACCGAGGGCGGGCGCAGCGCATGTGCGGCGAGTTGCTCATTGAGGGCAGACAGTCAGGCACCGGTCAGCTCTTAAAGGGGGAGGGTGGAATTGTTTGGCTGCCACGCCTTGCACACTGCAGCCCTAAAGCAAGGCCTGAACACTGCTGCTGCAACTGCTCCACGCCCAGGAGAATGGAGAAGGCCAGGGAGAGAGCGCAGCGCTTTGGCGAGGGTGACCTGAGGGTGCTGGTTGGCGCAGTGGAGCGCAGGCACCATGTCCTCTTCCCTGAGGGCGGCAGGAGGCCGCTGCCCGCCGAATATCGGAAAGTCTGGAGGGAGGTGGCAAACAGGGTCACGTCCAACAGCCTGGTTGGCAGGACTCCAACCCAATGCCGGAAAAAATTCAACGACCTCACTCGGGTTGTCAGGGTGAGTACCGTTTCCAGTATCCTCCTCATCCCTGCATGTGCACCTCACTTTATGGCCAAAGGGACCTGTAAGCCCTAATGCCCAGCCCTCATCCAACAGCTATGGGACTGTCATGAAAAGCACTTGCACATTCAGGACTTTAAACACTGTCAGGGCTATTCGACCACGGGAGGCAGTGCAGGCAAGATCAGGGCTTCACACTGTCAGGGCTATTCGACCATGGGAGGCAGTGCAGGCAAGATCAGGGCTTCACACTGTCAGGGCTATTCGACCATGGGAGGCAGTGCAGGCAAGATCAGGGCTTCACACTGTCAGGGCTATTCGACCATGGGAGGCAGTGCAAGCAAGATCAGGGCTTCACACTGTACTTAGAGGCCGTCCTTTCTCTTGCAGGGCAAGCTGGCACATAACAGAAGACAGCAGCGACAGACCGGGGGAGGCCGTCCTGACCTGAAACAGCTCAGTGACCTAGAGCAGCGAGTGGAACGGATCATGGCAGGCCGGCTGATTGGCCCCGTCGCCACTGGAGATGCCAACCCTGTTCTGGGCACCAATGGTAAGGTCATCACCTTTTTGACCTCTCTCTTTCTACTTGCGCCTCACACCAGCATCCTTTGCCACTCTCGAACCAATGCAGTGCATAGCAGCACTCACGCCTCCCTTGCTGCTGCCCTGTCCTCACTCTAAAGCAACTCTTGTGCCTCTCTGCTTTCAGATGGTGAATCGCCAGGTGAGGAGGCGGCCCCTCAAGCTGGCACTGTGTCGGAGTCTGACAGAGGAGGAGGAAGAAGAAGCCGGCCCATCAGGGACACCCTCAGCCGAGGCAGCCCATGGCCATGATGGTGACACGTCTTCCCTGGAGGGGCGCGGGGGGAAGGGTCGGAGGATAGTGAAGCTCCGGGGCCCTGCGGGCTGCAGCAACGCGGGAGGGGTGGGGAAGCTCAGCGGCCTTCTCCCCGGAGGGTGAGTGCGGCCTCCAGTCCTGCTATGGTGAGCGCAGAGGAGGTGCGGTTCCTGGCGGAAATGGGCGCCCAGGCTGAGCGCAGGCACACTGAGCTCATGGCTGCAGTGGCAAGGATGCCTGACTCCATAGAGTCACTGGCAAGGAGTGTGCAGAAATTCGGGGCAGCACAGGCCAGTAGTCTGCAGGACTTCGCGGCAGCACAGGCTAGGAGTCAGCAGGACTTCGCTGCATCACAGGCGGCTTCTAGCCAAGTGCTCAGTCGTGCCGTGCATTCACTGGCTGCTGTCATGCAGACACAGACCAGGGCCACACGGGCACTAACTGCTGCCACACTCGCAGGATCGGCCAGGCATCGCCGGGGCACTCGCCGCGCTGCAGCAGCCCAGCAGCCTGTGCTTCAGCAGATTGCTGCGTATGCTGCAGTGCTGGCCCGTGCGAGTGCCACTGTATCAGCCGACCAGGGAGTGCCTGTGCTCTGTCAGGTTGGCAGCATTCCTGCAGCCAACACTGCCACTCCTCCACTGCAGCTGCCACCAGCCATAGGACAGACTGCTGCCGCCCAAGCAGAGTTGGAGCAGTCAGCAGCCGGCCCCTCCAGTCCCAGAGCTGGTCCAGGCTGACCCCCAAGGGCATCTGACGTCTCACCATCTGACCCTCAGCAGCCTTCCCCCAGCCTTGCTGCAGCCACTAGGGTCCCATTGAGGAGGAGCTGCAGGGAGGGAAGGGGCCAATCACGGAAGCGAGATGGATCACCCTCGCAGGGGTAAAAGTAGAAGGTGTGGCCAAATGTGCTGTTTTATATATAGAGGCCGAGACTGGTGTATTTGTTTGATATATAAAGGCCGAGACTGGTGTATTTGTTTGATATATAAAGGCCGAGACTGGTGTATTTGTTTTATATATAAAGGCTGAGACTGGTGTATTTGTTTTATATATAAAGGCCGAGACTGGTGTATTTGTTTTATATATAGAGGCCGAGACTGATGTATTTGTTTTATATATAGAGGCCGAGACTGATGTATTTGTTTTATATATAAAGGCCGAGGCTGGTGTATTTGTGCTTTTTGGGGGGTTTCTCTCCATTAGTTTGTCATGTGGGAAGGGCACAGAGGTCTCACAGTAAAAAATGTTCTTAAATTGCACTGTCCATGTTTGCTTTTGGAAGTCTTGGTTGCCTTGATCGGCTGAGGGCTTGCGGAGCGGCTACATTCATCTTCTGTCATTGGCACAAGCCATTCCCTGAGAGGGGGCCTAGAACCAACTTGCAATAAGCCGCCGACGGGCGGCCCTTGCACTTTCTGCCTCCCTCCCGTGCTGGTGCTCCTCCTCCTCCTCTGGTAGTCCTCCAATGTCTGCTGGCAGTGGCTGAGTCCTGCGGATAGCCAGGTTGTGCAACATGCAGCACACGACAACGAAATGGGAGACTCGCTCAAGCAAGTACTGTAGGGCTCCGCCGGAATGATCCAGACAGCGGAACCGTTGCTTCAGCACGCTGATTGTTTGCTCAATGATGTTCCTGGTTGCTTGATGGCTGTCATTGTATCGCTCTACAGCAGGGGTGCTGGGCGCACGGAGCGGGGTCAGCAGCCAGGTGCACAAAGGATAGCCTTTGTCCCCGAGAAGCCATCCTCGTGGGTGAGGCTGGGCCTCGAACATGTCTGCCACAGAAGTCTGGCGCAGGATGAAGGCATCGTGGCTGCTGCCTGGAAAGCGGGCATTGACAGCTAGGATGAGCTGCCTGTGGTCACACACCAACTGCACGTTGAGCGAATGGTAGCCCTTCCGGTTGCAGTAATCCTCGGCATTCTCTAGAGGTGCCCGCAAAGCCACATGCATGCAGTCAATGGCGCCCTGCACCATGGGGAAGCCCGCTAATGCTGCAAAGCCCATTGTGCACTCTTGCTGCTTGTCCACGGTCATGGGGAAGGAGATGAACTGACGTCTCCTTCTGAAAAGGGCATTGGTCACCTGGCGGATGCAGCAATGTACCGCAAACTGGGAGATGTTGGAAATGTCCCCAGCAGCGGATTGGAAGGAGCCGGTGGCATAGAAGTTGAGAGCCACCATCACCTTCACTGCCACCGACAGAGACGTCCTGCTCCTCAGCTGTGGCTGCAGGTCTCTGCGAAGCAGCTGGCAGATCTCAGTGACCACCTCCCTTCTGAATCGCAGCCTCCGAACACACTGCTCCTCAGACATGTTCAGATATGAGAACTGCTGGCGGTATACCCTGGGTTGGTAAGGCCTCCTTTGCCGACACCTGTTGGCCCTTCTCCATCTGGCCATGACTAGCCCTCTCTCACAGCGTCTCTGAGCCCTTTGAATGCAATGCAGTAAACCAACGTTTCCACCCATTGCAGCCCCCATTATATGTTTCCAATCAATGCTATGACACTGAAAGTTAAATACAAGTGCAAAGCTCTGGCCTGAAGCCACAAGTACCTGTGCGAGTGTTGAACCAAACCAGAAAGTTCTCTACCTTTGTCTCTCTCCAAATATCCGTCCCTCACAAAGAAGGAGTGGAGCAAAATGGCTGCCATTTATACTGCAGGAGGAGTCCCCTTTAATTAGCGCCCCCCGCGCCCCACAGCGACTGGGAACCGTTCCCCTATACCAGTCGCAGGGGGCGCCAGGCTCACAATAGGCCGGCGCCATTGAATTTCCGGTTCGGGGTGCACAAAGCGCATTGCACCATGAAATGACGTTAGGATCTGCGCGCGCAGCTGAGTGCGTGCAAAGGTTTTGCGCCGCCGCTAAATCTTAACTGAATTTCGCGAGAGGCGCACAAGGGCCTAGAAATTCAGTTGTTTGCGCCAGCCGCTTAGCGCCCCACTTCTCCTCCTAAGGCGCTAGTGGCTGGTGCAAACAACTGAATTTCTGGGCCCTTGTGATTTTCCTTTATTTTGCCTGCCAATATTTTTTCATGCCCCCTTCACTCTCCTAATTTCTTTTTTATATACCCCCCTGCACTTTCTATACTCCTCTAGGGCTTCCACTGTTTTTAGTCCTTTGTATCTGCCAAAAGCCTCCCTTTTTTTCCTAATCTATTCTTGTATATCCCTTGATATCCAGGGTTCCCTAGGTTTGTTAGTCCCACCCTTGACCTTTACGGTAACATGTTGGCGTTGTACTCTCTCTATTTCCTTTCTGAAAGACTCCCATTGCTCTGATGTGAATTTTCCTACAAATAGCTGATCCCAGTCCATTTTGGCCAGATCCTGCCACATCATATTAAAATCAGCCTTCCCCCAATTTAGAACCTTTATTTCCGGTCCATCTTTGTCCTTTTCCATGACTACCTTTAATCTCATCGAATTATGGTCACTGTCACCAAAATGCTCTCCTACTGACACATCTACCACTTGCCTGGCTACATTCCCTAGAATTAGTATGATAGCAAAATACTGCAGATGCTGGAAATCCGAAATAACAGTCTTGACAAAGGGTTCACCTGAAACGTTGACTCTATTTTCTCTCCACGGATGTTGCCGGGCCTGCTGAGTTGTTCCAGCATTTTCTGTTGTTATTTCCCCAGAATTAGGTCCAGTACCGCCCCCTCTCTTGTAGGACTTTCTACATGCTGGCTCAAAAAGCTCTCCTGGATGCACTTTAGGAATTCCGTACCCTCTAAGCCTTTCACACTCTGACTATCCCAGTTAATATTGGAGAAGTTGCAATCCCCTGCTATTATTACCCTATTATTTCTACACTTCTCTGAGACTTGCCTACATATCTGTTCCTCTATCTCCCCCTGACTGTTTGGGGGCCTATAGTACACTCCCAGCAAAGTGCTTGCCCCCTTTTTGTTTTTAAGTTCTACCTATATGGCCTCATTAGAGGAACCTGCTAAGATATCGGCCTAGAAATTGAGTAGCCTTAGCGCCGCATTTGAGGCGCTAGAGGGCCTAGCGCCGGAGTTATGGCCAGTTGGGAAATTGAGTGGGGCCCTTCCGTCGGCGTTAAGCCGGTAGCGCTGCGCCGGCACCGATGACGTCATCGGTGTGCGCAGCGTCCCGGTTGCCATGCCGACGGGCCCCAGCGCCGAAATTCAGTTGCGGCCGCCTCGCCCGTGGCAGCCGCAACTAAGACTCTGGCAACCGAGTCTTCCCCGAGTTAGCGCCGGCGCATTAAGGTCGCGCGGCGGCCGGCCGCTTTCCCGCCGGCCGCCTGCCCGCACCTCCCTCCCCGGACTCCTCCACTCCCCCCCCGCGGAACAGATGCGTCTGGCCTGCAAGCCCGGCACTTGTCCGAGGTGCCGGGCTCATTTTTTTCAATATTTGAACGGACAGCGGGCGGGTGCAGGCAGCTCCTCCTTAACTGAAGGAGGAGGCCTGCACTTCCCCAGCCTGCCGCACCGCATCGGGTCCCGCAGCGCCGGATTAGCGCCGCAATGCGGCAGTCAGCGCCCATTGGGAGGCGCTCACGCCCGCCAGTAGCGCCGGCAGCCGTCTGGGCGCGGCGCTACTGAATTTTTGGCGCGCGCAAGGGAATTAGCGCCGGCGCTAAATTTCTGGCGCTAAAGCCCTGGCGCGGCGTCAACTCAATTTCTAGGCCATCATCCCTCCTTACAGCAGTAATTGACTCCATGATTAACATTGCGACACACCCCATCTCTTTTACACCCCCCTCTGTCTCGCCTGAAGATTCTATACCCCGGAATATTGAGCTGCCAATCCTGCCCCTCCCTCAACCATGTCTCTGTGATAGCAACAATATCATGCTCCCATGTGTTCATCAACACCTTCAATTAATCTGCTTTACTCGCAAGACTCCTTACGTTAAAATAACTGCCATCCAGCCTTGCCATACTCCCTTGTGCCATTACATATTTGCTCTCCCTTCCAGGCTGACTTGTTTTTTCCTCTATATTTGGCTGTGCATCACCCCCTACTATAGCTCCACTCCATATCCCATCCCCCCGCCAAGAGCCGTGGTAAGGGTCACTGGGGTTTGGCAGCAGCATCATTGAGATAGGGAGGCAAAAATTTGCAAGAGTTTGCACCTAGCATCGTAATCAAGCAACTCTTGCCTTATGTGCGTGAGTGGGCTTGTGTGGATGGGATCCAGCTCAGCTGTGATAGGGCCCAGGTTGAATAGCGTTCTGACTGTCAAGGCTCAAGCATGAAGAATGGCCATTTAGTTGAAGTCCCAATTAGCATCGATCCCTGTGGTACTATAGCCCAGCAAGACAAATAATTTTTTTGAGGGAGGAAATTAGTAGAAAAAATTGTTGGAAACAAAAGTCCGTACATCCTCTTTTTTTTTTACTCCAGCTACAATGTTTTTTGAATGATGAACACAAGCATCTACCGTGGGACATTCCCCTTGAATTTTAGCCCTCTGCATCCATGTTATCCTCAGGAAGGGAGCTGGGGGTGTTGTGGGGGGGGGGGGAGACAGCTGGTAAGGGTTATTGGTCCAGCTTCAGTAGAATGTTTCTCATTAGTTAGGAGGAGGCACACTTTGATGGGATGGGATAGGATACTTCCATATCTAACTTTCTGTTACTCTTCTATATGACCCAACCAAACTCAGTCCTGAGGAGATCTTCTGGTCAAGGGTCCAACACTAGTTACATGGAGATTGCCTGCAATCTATCTGTTCAATGCTTATATTTTTGATCCAGTGTATAATATATACATAGAAATTCATCATATAAAAATTGATCAGCCATTATTCCTGAAAAATTCTCTGAAAAACCCTCTGGAATCCATTTTCTTAGCATCATAGGCTTTCATTAAATTTGTCGGTGTTGTTTGAAGGAATTATTTGAACTTGCATAATTTTTAGGGTCAGCATTCATTTTCTGACAGGAAATTGGTCACAAGCAAAACTTAACTGGTACCCAAAATGTTCATTATAATGAGGGCACGCTGTGATTGCAGAATGTCACTACTCCAACAATAATGAACTGATTTAGACACAAAAGTGTAGAGGGCACTGTGCATCTGTGGGCAATACTTTCAGGATGTGTTACACTAATATATGACCACATTGAAAACAGAAATGCAACTTCTCGGACGGTTGACTGTGTAAGTGCACACTGCGCATATACATCAGAAGGTCTCCGCTTTGTTCCTTGGTCTGTGTTGAGTTAATTGAGCTCGGCCTGAGCTGCAGTTGGGGTGCTATTTTTTTCATTCTCAGGATGTGGGCATTGCTGGTAAGGCCAGCATTTATTGCCCATTCCTAGTTGCCTTGAGAAGATGATGGTGGGCCTTCTTCTTGAACCGTTGCAGTCCATGTGGTATTCTTTGTAAAGGTTTGATGCAACTAAGTAACTTGCTAGGCCACTTCAAAGGGCAGTTAAGTGTCAACCATGTTGGCGTGGCGACTGGAGTAACATATAGGTCAGGCCAGGTAAGGACAGCAGATTTCCTTCCCTAAAGGGCATTAGTGAGCCAATTCGGTTTTTACAACAATCCGACAGCTTCATGGTCACATTTACTGATACCAGATATTTATTTCCAGATTTAAGAAAAAAATTAATTCTCAATCTCCACGGTGGATTATTAGTTCAGGTCTCTGGATTACAAAAGAAAGAACTTGTATTTATATAGCGCCTTTCATGACCTCACGACGTCTCAAAGCACTTAACAGTCAATGATGTACTGTTGAAGCGTAGTCATGGAATCATAGAATCATAGAATGGTACAGCACAGAAGGAGGTCAATTGTGCCTGTGTTGGCTCTTTGAAAGAGCCATCCAATTAGTCCCACTCCCTTGCTCTTTCCCCATAGCCCTGCAACATTTTCCCTTTCAAGTATTTATCCAACTGCCTTTTGAAAGTTATTATTGAATCTGTTTCCACCACTCTTTCAGGCATCCTTTGGTTACTGACTTGTTTTTGCCAGTGGAAACAGTTTCTCCTTATTTACTCTATCAAAACCCTTCATGAATTTGGACACCTCTAATAAATCTCCCCTTAACCTTCTCACTGTTAAAATGTAGGGAAATGCGGCAGCCAATTTACACACAGCAAGGTCCCACAAACAGCAATGAGATAAATGACCAGATCATCTGTTTATCAGATGTGTGCGTGTGTGGCTGTAGTATCTTCCATGGTCAAATATGGAGTGGGACTAATTGGATCACTTTTTCAAAGAGCCGGCGCAGGCACGACAACCCAAATGGCCTCCTTCTGTGCTGTAATATTCTACGATTCTATGAAATAGCCATATGGCTCTCACCATCTAGGTTTACATATGCAAAATGGTCATTTGAGAAAAGGACAGGAATGCCGCCAGCGTCCGTGGAATTGTACCTCGGCATGAGTCAGTGCTGTGACGAAAAGAAGGGAGAAAATTGCAAAAAAAAGCAGATGGACAAATGCGTTAACGCTCGTGCGGTGACAATGATTCTGCACTAGAGGAGCAAGCCCACGCCTGTTTGTGAACTGGACATTGATCCTTCAGAAATGTAAAGTGTCTCTTAATTTTTAAGCAGTACAAAAGTCAGTGAATGTCGGCATAAAACTTCACGGTGGATTGGTTACACATGAAGGGAATGGGCCACAGACGTTGTTAAAGGTTTTGGCTTTTCCATTTTCTTATTCTGCTGACACCTGTGTAAGTGATCATTTGAAAGGTCACATGTCAGTGGTTTCCTATGTCGACTGATGTTTATGGGTCTGTTAGACTGCGGCATGTGACCCAGGTTTCACTATGTTACTGAGAACTCAATCCCATTGTTAGTTCCCACATAGATAATATGAGCTCGTGTCAATTTTGCTGGTATGTTACTTTCCAGAACATTCCTCATTAGGTTGGAGTTAAGAGTTTTGTCCCCTTTCAATACAATCCTCAACAGATGTGAGTCTCAACCCAATTCCCAGTGGATATAAAATCCATCGCACAAAATGGCCTCCGCCTAGGGCAACACTTGTTATTAATAATAATTAAAAAGCGGATGAAGGAAATTGAACATTTCAACAGCTTGCCTGGCAAACTGAGAGAAAGAAAAAATTGTTGGGGTGAACATATACTTCCA
This sequence comes from Somniosus microcephalus, assembly GCF_052327205.1. Classification (NCBI taxonomy): domain Eukaryota; kingdom Metazoa; phylum Chordata; class Chondrichthyes; order Squaliformes; family Somniosidae; genus Somniosus; species Somniosus microcephalus. Next base: position 102,917,138 of record NC_141001.1, read on the forward strand.
AATTACTTGTGTTTCACTGCTTCATTTAGTGGGTTATTTGAATGAAAGCCTGAAAAGGAGCTGAATGCAATATTCCCTCTAATTTTTTTCCCGTGCGTGGTCCCTTTAAATTTGCCGTGGGGCCACGCGCCCATGCAAATTAGGGGGAACACTGGCTAAATGGTGTTGAATAATATGAAAATCAGATTATTCCAAAGTGCAGCGAAGGCAGGAAAATCAGGTGGAGAGGAGTGCATTCTCCGGGTGGGAGTTGACATGAATCTTGTCATTCATGGGAAATGACTTATGAAATAATACTGGGTGGCCTGCTGGTGGCGCTGTCCAGGGAGAGTATAAATACTCGGGCATGGGGCCAGCTTGCTCAGGACATTCTTTAACAGGAACTAGTGAAGGACACAACTAGATCTCCATGTTGAAAAACAGTTGATTAAAGCCTTGTTTAATACTCAGACCAAGTGCCTAGTAGTTTTTTTACATCAGGAGTAATGTTGAGTTTCTGCCCGTTTATGGAAGGAATATAAGGCTGGCCCCATAAGGGTCATTAGCTCCTCTCCACCTGATGTCTGTATTCACTGCACCCAAGGTGATCCAAGAGCCCCAGGCACAGGAACATGAAGATCTGCCCCATTAACTTTTAGAACTAATAATAGAAATATAACGACAGAAGTAGGCCATTCACCCATCAAGTCTGCTCAACCAATTTTTTTCTCGGATCTACAGCACCGGAGAAACACACGCTGCCGAAAGCTCCTGCACTTTCGTTGCTCACGGATGGGAGTGTGCGTTTCGCAATGCTTTGCAGAATCTTTTGTATTTACCTTAAATTCACAGGCAGTGAAACATTGGAATTATTTTAGGTCAGGGGATAGCCCTGCATCCAGAGCATTTAGAATTCTGTGGCAATTCCTGAGGCAATCCTAACCAAATTCTTTAGCGTAAAAACATGGGTTCTGCAGCACATCTGTCCAGGGTTAGGAGACATCTCACTCTAATAAATGTTTTCGAAATACTTTATGCTACACTGGTGGTTTCTGTCCATTGCGAAATGTTTTTAAGGCAGTTTATTGTACTTTGTCTCCGAGTTCCCAAATGCTGCTCTATTTGAAGGGGCTGGTCCTCAAACTCTGGCTGCACTTCGGTCCCACCCTCCTGATCTTTGGGCCACCTGGTGCGGAGGGGAGCGGGCAAGTAGGAGGACCTCCTCATAGGACTGCTCCTGGGGGCCTGGCCAAGGTGGCCATTAACAGGTCCGGGCAGCGGGCAGTCGAGGGGGCCGTCCTGCCTGACTGTCTACCTCCCTTCCGCAGCTATGTTTACACCCGGGTGTAACCTGGAGGTGGAGCACACAGTGGCCACCGGCACGCTTGAGGCCTTCTGCGGCCGGTGGGCACCGCAGGGACTGGAGTGTTTCATCTCCCCCCAAAACAAAAAATGTAATTTGATTTGTTAAGTTTACTTTAAAAGTTCTTGTTTAAGTTACAGTTTTATTGGTTGTTCCCCTTTAAAAGGGGGCACCTGCTTCCCTTTCGTTTGTGATGGCACCAGCCACTGAAGTGAACCAACAAGAGGTTGCAATAGCAGCTGTTGCTTGACACCTAGCAAGTTCGCTTGACTTCCCATCTACCTAGGTAAGGCAGTTAAGTGTGAAGTGGCAGCTAAATGTTAAATTGTAGTTTAACCAATATTTGGTATACCAAAATCAGCAAGGTGCCAGGTGACAACCAATGTTCTAATCGGTACTAGCTCATTAACCCCCATGCATTCTACACTGTCCACATTTAACCTGCTGAACTGAACTCAAGCGTTTCTGCAAAGTATCAGCTGTGGCTCAGTGGGTAGCACTCTCTAGGTGGGAGGGGCTAGGAGTGAGGCAGGTGTTAGTGGTTGCCTGATTGCAGCTGGGAGTTGGAGGGAGTTTTGTAAAAAGTTGGTGGTGGGTTTTGGGGTTTGGTTTTCAGGTTTTAGGGCCTTTTGGGCCCACAAAAACAGCCAGATGGCTGCTGAGGGGTCCGGAGTGCCGGGCCCCTCAGAGGACAATGTTCCCGAGAGGAATTTAATTAGGGAAGAAACTGTGGTGGGAAAGGGGAAAAAAAGGCCCAAAGATTTGGGCCGGGACCTCAGGAGGTTTGGTAAAGAAAACACGGTGGTGGTGCAGTGTGAAGATAAGAAGATTCGAGCTTGGGATATTATCCAGGTGGTTCATGAGGACTGTGGCGAGGGAAGCTGCTTTGCCTGCCGATCTAAGCCAAATGTGGGATTCAAGGTGACGGTCAGTGGTCATGAGGAGGTGGAAAGACTGTTACTCAGTCTGAAAGTTGGTGAGAAATTCTTGGAGGTGACTCTGCTATATTCAGAGGAGGTGGTGGTTTCATTTTTAAACTTGCCAGTTTACATTGAGGACGAAGTACTAAGCAAGAAGTTGGAGTCGTGGGACATAAAAATCTGTTCTGCACTAAAGAGGCGGTATTATCCGGGAACACGGGTAGCAGACGGAACCCGGTATGTAAAGGTGCGGTTCCCAGAGGGGGTGAGGTCATTGCCGTACAGTATGAAGTTCGAGACACTGGAAGGAGTGCAGTACTTTCGTGTGCTTCATGATAACCAAGTAAAGGTGTGCTATTATTGTCTTGGACATGACCATCTCGTAAGAAACTGTCCAGACCTGTATTGTTACAATTGTGGTGAGTCAGGACACATTGCTCGGAGCTGCAAGGCGGAGAGCTGTGGGGTGTGTCACAAAGGCCCTACCCGCTGTGAGTGTGTGGCAGAAGGGAGCGATATGAGTGATGAGGAGATGGGAGAAGGCGCAGGAGATGAGTGTGGAACAGCCGGAGGAGCGGTGCAGTCGGAGGACACAGCCGGTAAAATGAAGGAGAAAGGAGCATAGGAAGAGGCAGAGGATGGCGGAGCGGAAAACGGGATGGAGATGGCAGAAAACATGCCAAGTGCTGTGGAGGGGAACAAAGACAGCAGTGGGCAGTGAGGGTCGAGTGCAGACTCGAGCTTTAGTGCAGTTCGGCTCCCCCTGGGGAGTCTGGTGGCTGTGGGGGGAGAGGAAGCAGGAGCGGGGTGTGTGGTGGATGTGGGTGCTCCGGGGAGAGGTGGGGAGTCGGATATCTTGGTGAGCAGGCGGGGGCAGGATGGGGAGAGGGTGCAAGAGGCAGGCGCCTTAAAGGGACAGCAGGATGGGATCGGCGAGATAGAGACGTCAGAAGGGAACAATTTAGGTGCGCCATTGTCCCATGTAGTGAGGGAACAAGGTGCAAGGGTCAGAGGTGGAGATGTGGTCGAAGGGAGTAGCACAGTGGGAGAAACGGCGATAGCAGGAAGACTCTCTATGGGAGATGAAGTATCTGATGGGGAGCAGGATTATGTATCTGACGGGGAGCAAGCACAGGGGGTTGCAGAAGAGCTTGAGTGTGAGGAATTAGAGGGGGACTGTGGTGATTATTCTTTATGTTTAGTAAGAAGTATTGTGATTGGTTGTTTGTTTCCTGCCTTGGGATATATGTTGTAATCTCATTGGTAGTTGATGTCATGTGATTTGTGGTGGCCATCTTAAATTCAGTTCTTTCCAGCCTTTAGTTGGGACTGGGTGTTGAAAGATGTGCTACAGGATTTTTAAGTTAATAAAGCCTAGATTAGAAAGGCAAATCTATTCTTTATTTCAGGGACAGAGACATGGAAGTCGGGGGTGGGGTGGCATCATGTGTGTTGAGTCTGTGTTTACAAGTGCAGTTATACTGAATAACAGGACACAGACAACAGAAGTAAGTAAACAGGTCTTTAGTGATTGAGGGTCAGGGCGGGAACTGAGGTACACTTTGCTCCGCAGGGTTTATATACCGGTGTGGTCACCACCGGTACCACAATGTACAGGAGCCGTTAAAAAGTAGTCCATCACCTTAAGGTATCCTCTTAAGGTAGTACAGGTTACATATACTACAATTCCTCCCCTTTTAGCTTAACAGTGGACACCCCAATTAATACACTACATGGATAATATACATATATACAATTTACACACAAGAACTGTTCAAAGATTCAGTCTCTGAGGAGGCCTCCTGATCCGGCCCGGATAACGCCTTTCAGGGATCTCTGGTTCCCGTTGCTGGGGTGACTCATCCAATTGATCTCCTATGGATTCAACATCATCCAATACGTTCGAGTCTGAGGTAGATGCTACAGGCTCAATAAGTTCTTCAACTGGTGTCTCTGCCGTAGACATGGGGTCGACCCTTGTTCTCAATTCCAGAAGTTGGTCAGCATGACGTCGTATTACGTTCTCTCCAACGTCTACCGTGTACATCAAGGGTCCCTGTCGTGCACAAATTGTCCCAGGTTGCCATTTATCATCCCTATAGTCCCTGGCCAACACTGGTTGTCCTATTTCAAAACTACGAGTGGCCTTTTTATTTACATGCTGGAATTGCTTGTGTTCCACTTCCCGTCGCACATTGGGTTTTAACAAATCCAACCGGGACCGCAACTTTCTGTTATAGAACATTATGGCAGGGCTTTGATTTGTCACTGCATGCGTGGCATTTCGATACGCCATTAGGAAATTGTCCACCTTGTGTTGTAGTGGAATATGATCTTCACTCATGGCCTTTATCGCCTTTTTGAACTTTTGTACAAATCTCTCGGCCAACCCATTTGTAGCCGGATGATATGGGGCAGATGTATAGTGTTTCACCCCATTCTTTTTCATGAATTTCTGGAATTCTTCTGACACGAACTGTGGTCCGTTGTCTGAACATATTTGCCCCGGCAATCCATTCCTTGCAAATATGGTTCTTAGAACTGCAATCGTCTTCTCAGAGGTAGTGGTCGACATCTTAATCACTTCTGGCCATTTAGAATGTGCGTCTACTGCTATCAAAAACATGGAATCCATGAATGGACCTGCAAAGTCGATATGCACACGTTGTCATGGGGCTGAAGGCCATTCCCACGGATGCAGCGGTGCAATTGGAGGTGCGTTCTGAACTTTTTGGCACCCTGAGCAGCTTTTAGTCAGATCCTCTATTTGTTTGTCTATACCTGGCCACCACACATAAGCCCTAGCAAGGCTTTTCATCTTGACTCCCCCCAGATGACCTTCGTGCAATTCTTTTAGAACTCTCTCCCTTAATTTAGGAGGAATAATCACCCTTGTTCCATACATCAATGTGCCTTGACATACGGACAGCTGTTCTCGTCTGGCTGAGAATGCTGGTAACAGTGGTTCGCCATGTGCTGGCCATCCCTTCACTGTCAAATCGTAGACCCGAGACAGTGTCGGGTCATTTCGGGTCTCTCTCTCAATACCCGCATTGGTGACTGGTAAGCATTCGATGATGGTCGAGTGAAATATCTCAACAGGGTCAACTGCCGGTGCCTCTTCCGCCGTAGGTAGTGGCAGACACGACAGCCCATCAGCATTACCATGTTGCTTTGTACCTTTGAACTCAATATCATATTGATGTGCCCCTAGGAAAAGGGACCATCTCTGGAGCCTCTGCGCCGTCATTACCGGAACACCCTTCTTAGGGTTGAAAATGGAAACCAACGGCTGGTGATCTGTCAGCAGCGTAAACTTTTGGCCGTGCAGGTAATGGTTAAATTTCTTAACTCCCCACACGAGGCTGAGAGCCTCCCTATCTATCTGAGCATAGTTGCGCTCAGCGGAGGTCAATGATCTGGATGCAAAAGCGACTGGCCTTTCCGAGCCATCTGGAAACTTGTGTGAGAGCACTGCCCCGATACCATATGGAGATGCATCACAAGCTAAGCGAATAGGTAGCGTTGGGTTAAAGTGAGCCAACACTTCTTTAGAGGTGATCAATGCCTTGCTCTTTTGAAAAGCCCGCTTACACTCATCGCTCCACTTCCATGGTATTGCCGTTTGCAACAGAGTGTTTAGTGGGTGTAACACCGTGGATAAATTTGGAAGAAACTTGTGGTAATAGTTAACCAACCCGAGGAACGACCTCAACTGGGATACATTTTCCGGTGCTGGAGCCTTGACTACAGCTTCGATCTTGTCAGGGGACTTATGGAGCCCCTCCTGGTCAATGACGTGGCCGCAGTACGAGATTTGCTTTTGAAAGAACTCGCATTTCTGGCGATTAGCTCTTAGCCCATATTCTTTCAATCTGATGAGCACCTGCTCCAAATTCGCGAGGTGATCATTATCGTTATCTCCTGTAATCAGGATGTCATCCAGGTAGCATTGTGTGCCTGGGATTCCCTGCAATACCTGCTCCATGGCCCTTTGCCAAATCGCTGGAGCCGATGCCACTCCAAAAACCAGCCTATTATACTGATATAAGCCCTTATGTGTGTTGATCGTGAGATACTGTCGTGACGCTTCATCAACTTCCATCTGTAGGTACGCTTGTGCCAGGTCTATCTTGGTGAAGTGCTTTCCGCCAGACAGCGAAGCGAAGATATCTTCAATCCGCGGAAGCGGATATTGCACCGTGTGAAGAACTGGATTAACAGTGATCTTGAAATCGCCACAGATGCGAACCTTCCCAGGTTCCCCAGGCTTGTTGCTCAACGAACGCTTCATGACAGGAACAATGGGTGTAGCCCATTCGCTCCAGTCCACCTTGGACAGTACCCCTGAACATTCTAGCCCTTCCAGCTCTGCTTCCACAGCAGGTCGTATCGCATAAGGCTTTGAAAAATTTTGGGTTTGCATGTTCTTCAACCTTGATGGTTGCAGTAATTCCTTTCAGTGTTCCAAGTCCCTGTTGGAACACCTCCTTAGCATCGTCTAAGATTTTGGACAGTCGTTTAGGTTTGACGTCGTCCTCCTTACAGGCATCCACAGTCAGTGCTTGTATGGAATGCCAGTCCAATTTTATTCTCCGGATCCATTCCCGTCCTAGTAGTGGCGGACCTCCATCAGGTAACACGTACAAGTCCATTTTCTGACTTTCTTTACTATTGTAGACCACATTTACTTTTATTTTTCCTTTGGGGTATATTTTTTGCCCCGTGTATGTTTTCAATACAATCTTCGTATCCCTCAGGGGAATGTGCGAGAATAACCTTTTGAAGTCTTGCTTATTTATGACCGTTAATGCCGACCCTGTGTCCAATTCCATCTTCACTTGGACTCCTGCTATCTGGAGCATGACCCAGATAGTTTGGTGGTCTGCTGTGTTACCCACATTATGTATTTTCAGACAACCCAGTTCCTTACTGCTGGAGTCTGAATCCGTCTTCTGTTCATCCGAACTGTTCTCTGTCACCTTGTGTACTTTTTTGTACTTCTCCTGCCGTGACTTTTTGCTGCTGGTCTTCTTTCCTGACCGGTATTATGTCCATGTATAATTGAGACACAGACTGCAGGAGTTGATTATAACAAGTCTCTACTGAATGGAGACAATCTGGAAACTGAAACTACAGAAGCCTGCTAGGGCCTTTTATACAGGGGTGGTCACTGACGGTACTGCAGTCTGAGACCAGTCATTCCCTTAAAGGTACATACACAACAATTCCTCCCCTTTTAGATAAACAGTACATAACATTCATTTAACACCTAAATAATAATTAATTACAATTACGGTTGCTAGATACATTGGTTGAAGTTAAGCAATTATAAGTTCAGTCTTTGAGGAGGCTTCCTGATTCTGTCTGGATAACGCCTCCTTGGGGTATCAGGTTCTTCTGGCAAGGTTGAGTCGGGATCAATGTCGTTGTTTGGTTCGTCTGCTTCCAATATCACCGATTCTGCGGTAGATGCCATTGGTACTTCGGTTTCATCGCCAGGTGTATCAGATCGTGGTATGGAGTTGACGTTTTCCAGTGACTCTAGAATCTGGTCAGCATGGCGTCTTACAATGCTCTCTCCAACGTCCACGGTATACATTAGAGGTCCTTGCCGTGTACAGATCGTTCCTGGCTGCCATTTCTCTGTGCGGTAGTCCCAGGCCAAAACTGGTTGACCTATCTTAAAACTCCTGCTCGGCCTTTCATTCATATTCTGAAACTGCCTGTTCTCCACATCTCTTCTGACGTTTGGCTTAACCAAATCCAAGCGGCATCGTAGTCTTCGATTGAAGAACATCATGGCTGGAGTTTGGTTGGTAACCGCATGTGTCGCATTCCGGTAGGCAAACAAGAAGTTGTCCACCTTGTGTTGTAGGGGTATATCTTCATTACACATTGCCTTGATAGCCTTCTTGAATGTTTGAACAAACCTCTCGGCCAATCCATTAGTGGCTGGATGATATGGGGCGGATGTGTAATGCTTAACACCATTGTTCTTTAAGAACCTCCGGAACTCTTCAGACACAAACTGTGGTCCATTGTCAGAGCAAATCTGTTCAGGCAGCCCATTCCTGGCGAATATGGTTCGTAAGACTGTGATAGTTTTTTCTGTGGTGGTTGAGGACATTTTTATTACCTCTGGCCACTTTGAATGTGCGTCCACCGCAATTAAAAACATCGAGTCCATAAAGGGACCAGCAAAATCAATGTGCACCCTTTGCCATGGAGATGAGGGCCACTCCCATGGATGTAGAGGGGCTTGTGGTGGGGCGTTTTGGACCTTCTGGCATCCTGTACAGCTCTTGGTCATCTCTTCGATTTCTCTATCAATTCCCGGCCACCACACAAACGCTCTGGCTAAGTTCTTCATTTTTACCCCTCCCAGATGACCCTCATGAAGCTCATGGAGCACTCTATCCTTCAATTTGGGTGGAATTACTACTCTGGATCCACACATCAAGGTTCCTCTGCACACTGACAGCTGTTCTCTTCTCGGTGAGAATGCTGGCAGCAGTGGTTCGCCATGTGCTGGCCATCCCTTCACCGTTAAATCATAGACACAGGAGAGTGTCGGGTCATTTCGTGTTTCCTTTTCTATGATTGCATTCGTCACCGGGAGACATTCGACTATAGTCGAGTGGAATAACTCCACTGGATCCACTGCCAGTTCTTCTTCCACCGTCGGCAACTGTAGGCGCGACAATCCATCAGCATTCCCATGCTGTTTAGTTCCTTTGTACTCGATGTCATATTGGTGTGCCCCTAGGAAAAGGGACCACCTCTGTAGCCGTTGTGCCGTCATTATCGGTACGCCCTTCTGAGGGTTGAAAATGGAGACGAGAGCTTGATGATCAGTTAGTAGAGTAAATTTCTGACCGTGCAGGTAGTGATTGAACTTCTTCACCCCCCCACACCAGGCTGAGGGCCTCTCTGTCAATCTGGGCGTAGTTACGCTCGGCTGAAGTTAACGAGCGTGACGCAAAAGCTATCGGCCTCTCTGAACCTTCAAGGAATTTATGAGACAGTACCGCCCCAATGCCATAGGGAGACGCATCACACGCCAGTCTTATCGGTAGTGATGGGGTGTAGTGAGCCAATACTTCTCTTGAAGTGATTAGGTCCTTACTCTTCTGAAAGGCCCGCTTACATTCATCGCTCCATTTCCATGCTACTCCCATTCGTAGTAGGGCGTTCATTGGGTGCAGAATTGTGGACAAATTCGGCAAAAACTTATGGTAGTAATTACCAATCCGAGGAATGACCTCAGTTGCGACACATTTTCAGGCGCTGGAGCCTTAACTACCGCTTCAATTTTGTCAGGGGACTTATGCAACCCCTCTTCATCAATCACGTGGCCACAATACGATATCTGTTTCTTAAAAAACTCACACTTGGGGCGATTGGCTCATAGCCCATGTTCACGTAGTCTAGTGAGCACCTGCTCTAGGTTGGCAAGGTGTTCACTGTCATCTTCACCTGTCACTAGGATGTCGTCCAAGTAACACTGAGTCCCCGGAATCCCTTGCAGGACTTGTTCCATTGCTCTTTGCCATATCGCCGGAGCTGCTGCTAATCCGAATACCAGTCGATTATACTGGTAAAGACCTTTGTGAGTGTTTATCGTGAGATACTTCCTAGAGGATTCTTCAACCTCCATCTGCAAATATGCTTGTGCTAGGTCAATTTTTGTAAAACGCTTCCCTCCAGATAGTGAGGCGAAGATATCTTCTATCCTTGGAAGAGGATATTGTACTGTGTGAAGGACTGGGTTCACCGTCACCTTGAAGTCCCCACAGATGCGAACCTTCCTTGGCTCCTCAGACTTATTGTTTAACGTTTTCTTCATGACAGGGACGATGGGTGTCGCCCACTCGCTCCAGTCTACCTTAGATAACACGCCCTGCATTCTCCAGATTCTCCAGCTCTGCCTCGACGGCTGGGCGAATTGCATATGGTACCGGTCTTGCTTTGAAAAACTTGGGAATTGCATTCTCCTCTATTTTTATCGAGGCAGTTATGCATTTAAGAGTGCCCAGTTCTTGTTGAAATACCTCTTTGGCGTCAGCTAAGAACGTTGACAATTGTCCAGGAATGACGTCGTCATCCTTTTTACCAGCCACCGTCAGTGCCTGAATGGAGTGCCAGTCTAAACTTATCTTTCTGATCCATTCACGTCCCAATAACGGTGGTCCACCATCTTGCAGAATGTAGAGATACAATTTCCGTATTTTCTTGCCGTTGTATTCGACAGGCACCCTTATTTTTCCTCTGGGGTATACTTTTTGCCCCGTATACGTCCTCAAGACAATGGATGTCTCTCTCAAGGGTATGTGTGAGAATAGCCGCTCGTAGTCTCGTCGATTCACGACGGTAAGAGCTGATCCTGTATCCAATTCCATTTTGACTTGGGACCCTGCTATCGTGAGGGTGACCCAAATGGTTCGGTGATCCTCTTTTGCGATTATGTTGTGAAGTTTGAGACAGCTTAGTCTCTTGTTCCCGGATTCACTATCGCTCATCTGGTCTTCGGAACTACTGTCTGTCATCTTTTGTACTTTCCTGTACGGTGCCTTAGTAGCCTTTTTGTTGTCGTTGGTCTTCTTCCCAGACCTGCAAACTCGTGCAATGTGTCCCATCTTTCCGCATTGCCTGCATATTTTGTCCTTGGACCAGCAGTCCTTCTGGTCATGGTTTGTTCTGCCGCAGTGATAACATTTTGCAAATCCCCGTGTCATTTCGTGGGTGCCGTATTCCTGTGGCTTTTGTTGTATTTCCGCATCTCCCCTTGCTGCTGCTTCGTACAATACTACCACGCTGAAAGCCTTATCTAGCGTCAGCTCTTTCTCTGAGAGTAACCTCTTCTGGGTTCCTTCACTCAGGAGTCCACAGACAAATTTGTCCCGTAAGGTATCTGCCAGTCCTGCTCCGAGCTGGCAGTGCTTTGATAGCTTGCGTAGTTCCATAAGGTAATCAGCATTGCTCTCATTTTTATGCTGATTTCTCCTGTGGAATTTAAATCTTTCTGCTATCAGCAGCGGTGTAGGATTTAGGTGTTCCTGTAGGATAGCAACAATTTCCTTAAAACTCTTCGCCTTCGGTTTGGCTGGAGTAATCAGGTCCCGCAATAGGCAACACGTTCTTGCGCCCATTAAATTTAGCAATACCGATGCCTTTTTCTCATCGGCTATTTCGTTTGCCTCGCAATATACCTCGACTCTTTCCACATACGTGGTCCAGTCTTCTATTGCATTATCGAAGGCAGTGATATTGCCAGTCTTTGGCATCTTGAAAATCTAAGATGGCGCCTCCCGCGCTTTGCCTTCTTCCCCGATTTAACAAAATGGCGCCTCCCACGCTTTTGTCTTCTCCGCTGTTGCTGGCGTTTTATGCCTTGATGGCGACGCCCTATGGTCTTCGCGCACTTCCCTCCGCGCTGCTGCTAACGGCGCTCGCCGCGGTTTCCGTGGCAACTGCAGCTCCTCGCGGCTTTTTGCGCGTTTAATTTTAATTTTTTTTAATTTCCCCGTCGTCGGAACAACCCTGTGGGACTCTTGCCTCCCTCTTCTCTGGTCTGTATGCTGCCCGTCTTCGTAGCACCGGCCGCGCCCAGTGTGCTCCACCCTCTCTCTCTCTCCTCTTCCCAATAACGCTGCTCGGCCCCGTTGCAAGCCACCCGCTCGAACTCTAGACCGCCACAGCCCAGGAAGGATCAGTGTACTACCTGCCACCAGCCCGATTAGCTGAAGCACCATTGACAGGATAACCAAGCCTCGCTCTCGACAGCCTCTCCTGCAAATCTTCAACTCCGCTGACTCAGAGGCGGATGCCCACGGTCGACGCCCGTTTCTACTGTTTCTTTCTTCCTTCTGGCCTCGACCTCTGATAACTTCGCTTCAGGGATGGATCCCCATGAGGTGGTGCAGATTGTAGGTAAGTTCGTATCTGCTCATCGCCAGTATTAAATCCGTGTATAACTGAGACACGGACTGCAGGAGTTGATTATAACAAGTCTTTACTGAATGGAGACAACCTGGAAACTGAAACTACAGAAGCCTGCTAGGGCCTTTTATATAGGGGTGGTCACTGCCGGTACTGCAGTCTGAGACCAGTCATTCCCTTAAAGGTACATACACAACAACCGGCATACTCTCGCTATGTGACCAAGTTTGCCACATTGCCTGCATTCTTTGTTTTTGAACCAGCACTGGTTCTGGTCATGCGTTGTCCTTCCGCAACGATAGCACTTTACTGTGCCCAATGCCATTTCATTGGTGCTGAATTCCAGTGGCCTTTGCTGTATCTCTGCAGCACCCCGTGCTGCTGCCTCGTGGGATGCTGCAATGCTGAAAGCTTTGTCCAGCGTAAGATCCTTTTCCTCTAGCAGTCGCTTCTGGGTTCCTTCCCTTAGGAGCCCACACACAAACTTATCTCTCAGTGCGTCTGCTAGTCCTGTTCCGAACTGGCAGTACTTTGATAACTTGCGCAGTTATGTTAGGAATTCAGCGTTGCTTTCTTCTTTATGTTGAATTCTTTTGTAGAATTTAAATCATTCCGCTATCAGCAGCAGTGTGGGGTTTAAATGCTCTTGCAGGATAGTAACAATATCCGCAAAACTCTTTTCTACCGGTTTGTCTGGGGTTACCAGGTTCCTTAATAACCCGTACGTCTTTGCACCCATCGAGTTTAATAGGGTTAGTGCTTTCTTATCATCCGGTACATCATTCGTTCTACAGTAAACTTCGATGCGTTCCACATAAGTGGCCCAATCTTCCACATCGTTGTCGAAGGCAGTGATGTTACCCATTTTCGGCATCCTTGCTGAGTTTCTTCTTTCCCTTCGGATATTATTTAATATGATGACTTTTTAAAAAATTTAAGATGGCGGCTTTTCCCACGCTTGGCGGCTTTTCCCACGCTTGTCTTCTTCCCCTGCCGACTCAAGATGGCGATCCCCGCGTTGTTGCTGTCCACGCCTCCCAGCGGTCCTTCCTGCCTTTATTTTCCCGTGTATACGCTTCCTTGCACTGCTGCTCATCTCTGCCCCGATTGCAGTTTGTTTTAAAACCGCTTTTCGGCGCTTCTTCTGCGCTGTTGCGCTGTTGCCCCGCCGCTCCCGCGGTCCTTGTGGCATTAAAGCGCCTTTCTGGCTGCTGCGCGTCTCTGCCCCGATTGCAGTCCGGCCCCTGACACCGGCTGCGGTCGTGTTCTCCGCCCTTTTTCTTGTTTTTCCTCCCCTTCTCCCTCTGACAACTCGGCCGACTTCCCCCCCGTGCCACTCGATCGGGCTTACCCGCCGCTGTCGTAGAAGGGATGTTCACTGCCTGGTGCTGATGTTGGACTTCGTGGCCAGCAAACCAAACCGGGTTCTCGATGGCCTCCCGTGCGATGTAGTGCTCTGCAGGATGTTGAGGGCGGATGCCCGTTTCTGAGGACGAAGCCTCCTTGGAATGGACCCCAGAATCAGTACTGGGGGAGGTGATGCAAAACTGCCGCTAGGTACAATCAGACTCGTCGCCACTGTTGAGTCTGTGTTTACAAGTGCAGTTATACTGAATAACAGGACACAGACAACAGAAGTAAGTAAACAGGTCTTTAGTGACTGAGGGTCAGGGCGGGAACTGAGGTACACTTTGCTCCGCAGGGTTTATATACCGGTGTGGTCACCACTGGTACCACAATGTACAGGAGCCGTTAAAAAGTAATCCATCACCTTAAGGTATCCTCTTAAGGTAGTACAGGTTACATACACTACAATGTGGAAAGGGAAAGGTTAGTGAGGGGCAAAAGGAGGGCGAAAGGGCAGCTCCTGGGCCCAAACTTAATGCAAGGAAGAGGCTGAAACAGCAGGGAGGGGTCAAGCAGGAGGTGAAAAAGAGCTGGAGGCTGCAGGAAAAGTTGAGAAGGAGCATGAGAGGAGGGAGGAGCCAGAGATTAAATGATGGGGAGATTATCGGGCATACTTCCCTTCTTTGGAGCCATGATTACATTGGTCTCAATTAATGTGAACGGACTGAGGAGTGAGAAGAAATTGCAGCAGTTGTTTTTTTTTTAACTCATTGATGGGATGTGGGCGTCGCTGGCTAGGCCTGCATTTAGTGCCCATCCCTAATTGCCCTTGAGAAGATGGTGGTGAGCCGCCTTCTTAAACCGCTGCAGTCCATATGGTGTTTTATTCTTATTGTTTTTCGTAGCGGTTGTTTACAACTGAGTGGCTTGCTAGGCCACTTCAGAGGGCATTAAGAGTCAACCACATTGCTGTGGGTCTGGAGTCATATGTAGGCCAGACCAGGTAAGGACAGCAGATTTCCTTCCCTAAAGGACATTAGTGAACCAGATGGGTTTTTGCAACAATTGACATGGTCGCCATTACTAAGACTAACATTTAATTCCAGAATTAAAATTCCACCAGCTGCCATGGTGGGATTTGAACCCATATCCTCAGAGCATTTGACTGAGCCTCTAGTTTACTAGTCTAGTGACATAACCACTACGCCACCGCCTCCCCTTCAGAGTTTTTAAGGTTCGGACTTGTTGGCCTAGAAATTCAGTTGGTTGCGCCAGCAGTTAGCGCCTAAAGAAAAGTGAATGTCGGGCGCTATGCGTGTTGCGCCTCGCCCCAAATTAAGTTGGCCGTTAGCGCCGGCGCAAAGTTTAGCGCCCGCCCGGATGCGCGCGCAGAAAATGACGTCACATCCTCGTGCAACGCCCTTTGGCCGCCCCGATTCCAAACTTCAGTCGGACCGCCCCATTGTGCGGCTGGCGGCCGGAGCGTTTGAAAAAGGGAACGCAACACAGCCAGCGCGGGTCCCGGGGGGCGCAAATTAAAGGGGACGTACCCTCCAGTATAAAGGCCAGCCATTTTGCAGCAAACACTCTTGTGCAACGCATTTCTGGACACACAACAAGGAGGATAGCTAACTGGTTTCAAGCAGCAACAGCTCAGGTATTTTTGGACTCAGGCCAGAGCGCTGCAAGTGGCCTTTTGGAAATTTGACTGTTTGCCAGGATTTGATGGGGGTTGCATGGGGTGCCAACGCGGAGCTGCAGCGCCATGTCCGTAGGGCTCGCAGATGCATTGTGAGAGGGGCAGCCCTGGCTAGAGGCAGAGGGGGCAACAGGCGTCGGCCACGTAGGCCTTACCCAGTCAGGCTATACCGCCAGCAGTGCTCCTACCTCAACATGACTGGCGCGCGATGTGTTAGAAGGCTCCGATTCCGAAAGGAGGTGGTTGCAGAGATCTGCCACCTGCTTCGCAGAGATCTGCGTCCAAAGCTCAGGTGCAGGACGTCTCTGTCGGTGGAAGTGAAGGTGACGGTGGCATTGAACTTCTATGCCACCGGCTCCTTCCAATCCGCTGCTGGGGACATAGCTAACATCTCCCAGTACGGCGCGCATCGCTGCATCCGCCAGGTGACCGAAGCACTGTTCAGAAGGAGACGCCAATTCATCTCCTTCCCCATGGCCCTGGAGAGCCAGCATCAGCGTGCATTGGGATTTGCAAGACTCGCGGCCTTCCCCTTGGTGCAGGGCGCCATTGACTGTACGCATGTGGCTTTGCGGGCCCCTCTGGAGCATGGCGAGCAGTATCGCAACAGGAAGGGCTACCATTCTCTGAATGTGCAGCTGGTGTGTGACCACAAGCAGCGCATCATGGCTGTCAATGCCAGCTTTCCAGGCAGCAGCCACGATGCGTTTATCCTGCGGCAGAGTACTGTGCATGACATGTTCGAGGCACAGCCTCCCCCAAGAGGATGGCTACTCGGGGACAAAGGCTATCCTTTGTGTACCTGGCTCATGACCCCGCTCCGCGCGCCCAGGACCGCTGCTGAAGAGGCATACAACGAGAGCCATCAAACCACCCGCAACATCATCGAGCAAACTATTGGGGTCCTCAAGCAGCGGTTCCGCTGCCTTGATCGCTCCGGAGGACCTCTGCAGTATTCGCCGGACCGGGTCTCCCAATTTGTGGTAGTTTGCTGCATGCTACACAACCTGGCTATCCGCAGGACTCAGGCACTGCCACCTGACGTTGGACCACCACCTCAGCAGGAGGAGCAGGAGGAGGAGCAGGAGTACGTTCCCAGGAGGGAGCGACCAGGGCCAAGGGCCGCGCGACGCCACCTTATTACACGTTACTTCTAAGCCCCCTGTCAGGGAATGCCTTGTGGCCATGAGGGAAGATGAATGCAGCCGCTCCGCAAGCCCTCAGCCGGCGAAGCCAACAAACACTAACAAGAACAACCATGGAGACTCTATGAATAAAGAGAATTATTTATTACACAAAAATGAAAACCCCTTCCCACATGAATCCCCAAAAACAATCAACGGGCCCCACAAAAAGCCCAACAAACGACTCACTCCCACAAACTGGGGAGGAGTAACTCCACATTTGTACAAACCTGGCCTCAACCTCGGCCTTAACGCAAAAAATAAGCCCACGAACCAAACAACCATGGGCAAAAGAAAGATGGCCACCGCCATATAAAACAAAAGCTGGCCACACCCTCTACTGAGTGGCCCGCGAGGGCGAGACCTTGTCCAGCCTTTTGCCTCCCCTGCCCGGCCTGCTGCTCCTTCGCAAGCTCTGCCCAGTGGCTGCTGCGAGGCTGGGGGAAGGCGCCTGAGGCTCAGATGTCCTTCCGCCAGATGCCCTTGGGGGGGCGGCCTACACGGCCTTTGGGCCTCGAGGGGCCGGCTGCTGAGTGGCGCACCTGAGCCTGGCCACCATCAGCTCCAGCCGCTTGCCCTTGACGCCCCAGTGGGGGAGTGGCAGCGACGGATGGCGCAATGTGGGCAAGCTGGCGTCTGGGATGCGCTGGCTGGTGCTGTGGCACGCTGGCACTCGGCCGGGCCCGCATTGCAGGATCCGCACCAATCAGCCGAGGGGCGGCTCGCTGGGATGCTGCAGCGCGGCGGGTGCCCTGGCGATGCCTGCCTGAGACAGCGCGTGTGGCAGCAGTGAGTGCCCCTGTTGTCCTGGTGTGCGCCCGCATCACACCCGCCAGGGACTTGACGGCATCAGTGAGCATGCGGCCACTCGCGGCAGTTGATGCCCCGAACTCGCGCACACTGGTCGCCAGCGACTCGATGGCCTCAGGCATGCGCCCCACCACGCGCATGAGCTCCGTGTGGCGCCGGTCCGAATCCTCGGCCATCTTGTCCAGCTTCCGCGCCTCCTCCGAGGTGAAGGTGTCCGGACTGGAGTCGGGACTCTCCCGCTGGGGAGCAGGGGACCGAACTAGGGGAACCTTGCCACGTTGGTGGCGGCGAGTGTCCCGATCAACTGCACTCCCCTCTGATCCTTCCCCCCTTTGGGGGGAAGGCCGCGGCCCACGCGCAGGGCTCCTGGGTGGCTGGACGCCACTGGTCCCAGCAGCTGCAATCCCCTGCGACAGTTGGTCCAGGCACTCGTCCAGTGAGGACGTGTCAATCATTTCGTCCTCTCCTGCGGGACCCAAGTGTTCCCCTGATGGTCCGGCTTGCTCTTGCTCCTCCTCCTCCTCCTCCTGCTCGGAGGGGCTGTCACTGGCAGCTTCAGGGACCTGGTCGTCACCAGCTGAAAGCAGGAATGCACAAGAGTAGCTTCAGAGTGAGGAGACGGCGTCAGCGAGGGAGTCAGGACTGGTGGCATTCAGCGCATTGGTGGGACAGTGGCAAAAGAGGTAGCTCGGATGCGCAAGTGCGACGCGAGAGGGCCAAAAGGCGAGGTCCTTACCATTGCCGGGCAGTGGAGGGTCGGCTACTCCGCACGCTGTGGGCACGATCAGCCGGGCTCCCATGAGCCCACTCACGCGCTCCTCCAGGGGAGTGAGCTTCTGCAGCTTGGCGCGGCCTCCCCTGGTCCTGGCACGGGCCTGGCGATTATTGGCAAGTTTAGCCTGCAAGAGAAAGGACGGGCTGTAAGTACGGAGTGTAGCCCTGATGTAGTGTGCACTGCCTCCCATGGTGGAATAGCTTGGCCAGAGTGTAGCCCTGATGTACTGTGCACTGCCTCCCATGGTGGAATAGCTTGGCCAGAGTGTAGCCCTGATGTACTGTGCACTGCCTCCCATGGTGGAATAGCTTGGCCAGAGTGCAGAATGGGCAATTGATGCTCATGACTGTCCCAAAGCTGCTGGCTGAGGGCTGGCCATTAGGCCTTTCAGCTCCCTTTGCCCATCATGTCAGGTGTACATGCAAGAATGAGGAGGAGACTGGAAAGGGTACTCACCCTGACAATCCTGGTCAGGTCGTTGTATTTTTTCCGACATTGGGTGTGGGTCCTGGGGGCATCGCCGGTGACCGTCACCCTGTTGGCGATCTGCTTCCAGGCTCTGGTGTATTCTTGGTGGGTCGGATTCCTCCCAGTCTCTGGGAACAAGATCCTGCGCCTCTTCTCCAGAGCTGTCACCATTATTCCCAGATCACGCTCTGAGAAGCGCAGGGCACGCTCACGGGCCTTCTCTGGCGTTGCCATGACTCCCTGGGGCTGAGCAGCAGTGTTGAGGCCTATTTGCAAAGCTGCAGTGTGCAGGGCGTGGCAGCAGACCAAATCGTCCCTTCCCCCTTTAAGAGCTGGTCGGCGCCACGGGGTCTGCTGTCAATCAAAAAATGACCGCACCCGCGCTGCGCTGCGCCCCGCCTCGGCGCTATCCCTCTGCACCGCCGGCTTAGCGCCTAAAGATAGTAGTGGAACGCCTCTTTTAGCGCTCCAGCAACCTCTTAGGGCGAAGCGACTGAATTTCCGGCAAGGGGGCGCAACTTTGGGGCGGGCACTAACTTCGGGCGGGCGCTAACGTTAGCGCTCCAAAACTGGCTATACTGAAATTCTAGGCCGTTGTGTCTGCAAGAAACCTTTTGGGATGAGGATATTCTAGAAAGAGTTCAGAAGGTTTGGAAGGGAGAGGTGTTTGCAAGTTGTGCAAACAATAACCGTAGAGGGGTGGCTGTTTTGGCGAGTCCGTCCATAAAAGAGAATGTTGCCTTGGTGAACAAGGACACTGAGGGGAGATTTTTACGGCTAAGGGTAAAAATGGAGGGATTTAATTGCGATCTCTTTAATATCTATGCACCGAACGACCATTGCAAGCGTCGCGAGTTTTTTCGGGGGCTATTCACTGAAGCGGCAGAGTTGGAAAATCCTTGTATAGTGGGGGATTTTAATGTATTTTTATCTCGGATGGACATTTCAGCCCAGATGACCTTTAAGGATGATAACTCCAGAGGGATGATTATAAAAATGATGGCAAATTTAAATTTGAGAGACTTATGGAGGGATAGGGAACCCAATAAAAAGGGAATTCTCCAGAGCAGGTTGGGTGGGTGATGTTTTAAAACAGAGCCGAATAGATTTTGTGTTAATGCGGGAAGGGTTAAGTTCGGAGGTGATGGAGATTTATTATAAAAAAGTATTTTTTAGTGATCACTCGGCTTTGGTTCTTAGAATTAGGAACAGCAGAGTTAAGATCAGTTCAGGGGTGTGGATTTTAAACAATCAATACCTGAAAGAAATTGCTTATAAAGAAGGGATTATAAATAAAATAAAGAATGCTCGGAAGGAACCTTTGTTCTTGAAAGAAAGAAGAGTTTGGTGGGACAATTTCAAATATGAGGTAAAAGTTTTTTCGGTACGTTATGGGAAAAAGAGGGCGGCAGCTAACCGGCATCGACAAGAGAATATAAACAAAAGGTTTACGGATGTCTGTAAAGCAGTTGACGGAGGGGATAAGGGAGCTGAGACTAAGTTCCGGGTGCTAAAGGAAGAGTGGGAATTATTGCAAGCTGAAAAATGCAAGGGGGCCATTCTCCGTGCAAAGGCTAGAGATGCATTGGAGGGCGAAAGATGCACTAGATATTTTCTAGAGCAAGAGATGCTGCGACAGAGATTATCGTTAATTGAAGAGTTGAAGGTTGGGGAGAAGATCATTCATGAAAGTGGGTAGATTTTAGAGGCGGCTAGCAGCTTTTATCAAGAGTTATATACAAAAGAAGACATTTCCAATTTGGCGATGGAGAAGGTTACTGCTTTTATTGAAGAGGGTTTAAAGGAGGATGAGGGAAGCATGTGTGACAAAGAAGTAGGATTAGTGGAAATAAAAGGAGCAGTAAGTGGAATGAAGAGGGGGGAAAGCCCAGGGTCCGATGGACTAAGTGCAGAATTTTATTTAAAAATTTCGAGATTTTAAGTCCATTGCTCTTAGAAGTTTTTAAGGAAATTAAAATTGAGGGAAGCCTGGCCCCATCTATGAGGAGAGGTGTCATAAGCTTAGCTTATAAAAATAAAGGGGATAGACGGGATCTGAAGAATTGGAGGCCCATCACATTATTAAATGTGGATTATAAGATCTTGGCGAGAGTTATGGCAAATCGTTTGAAGGAGGTGTTACCGGAGATAGTTTAGCCCTCTCAGTCCTATGGAGTCATAGGCCGGGACATCGCAGACTCTGTGGTCTCAATCCGAGATGCAATAGAGCTCATGGAAGAGAGTGGGAGGGAGGCTTATGTATTAAAGATAGCTCAAGAGAAAGCCTTTGATAGGGTCTCTCATGAGTTTTTATTGAAGGTTTTGGAAGCATTTAGTTTCAAGGAAAATTTCATTCAGTGGATAAAGATTTTTTATTCAAACATATTAAGCTGCGTTAAATGTAATGGTTTTTTATCCAAGTATTTTCCAATACAGAGATCAGGGTTGTCCCCTGTCCCCATTGTTGTACACATTGGTAGCAGAACCATTAGGTTACATGATGCGAAAGAAACGAGGTGTAGTTGGGATTGTGGTCCCCAGTTCTGGGCTGGTGTCGCTGATACACCAATATGCAGATGACACAACCTTAACATTGAGAAATGGGGAGTCAGTGAGGGAAGCTATGGATGTAGTGGAGGAATATTGTAGAGCTTCAGGAGCCAGAGTGAATTATAGTAAGTCCCAATGCCTGGTTGCAGGGAGGGGTAGGGGGGAATGGTTGGGGGAATGTCCCTTTAAGGTGGTGGAGGTTTTGGAAGTTCTGGGGTGCATATGGGGTGCAAGAAAGACAGGGATGAAGTGGGTCGATTAAATTGGGAACCGAAGGTTATGAAAATTAAAAAGATTTTGGGAAGATGGGAAAGAAGGTGGTTGAAAGTGCAAGGAAGAGCGACAGTGGTGTCTGCTCTCCTGCTATCTAAGCTATGGTAATTATTGATGGTGGAGGATATTCCTGAGTGGTCAGAAAAGTCCATCCGAGAGGCTTGTGTGAGGTTTTTATGGGAAGGGAAACCAGCCTTGGTGGCTTACAGTACCATCATTGGACGGAGAAATCAGGGAGGACTCAATTTTCCAGATATTGATTTGAAGAAAAAATCCTTTAGAATCAAATGGGTGAAGAGATTTCATCAGAAGTCAAATACAAGTTTTTGGAAAAGTTGTTTTGAGCATTTTTAAAAACGAAGTGGGATAGGAGGGCAGGGGATATTGTATATGGAATACAATATGTTTTTGAAATCGATTAAACTTCTCCCTCGGTTTTAAGGGTGTGCAGTTTATGCCCAAGGGGGCTGAGGAATTTTTAGAACAGCCCTTATTTTTGAACAGGTGGGTCAACATCGAAGGAGAGGTTTTATTTAATCAAGCTTTTATAAAAGCTGGGATTATATCGGTGAAAGATGTATTATACGAGGTGATTCCAGGTTGGTTGCCGGAAGCGATAGTGAGGGATATGGTGTGGGAGGAGGGTCAGGAGGTAGAAGGAAATGCAATAGGAATCATGTATGAGAAGATTGTGAGGGCAATGCCATAGGATTGGATGGAAGAAATAAATGCGGAAATCTCCAAAGGAAGTAAAATGCATTCTGCTTTTCCAAGCTTTGTACTGGAGAAAGGGGGAGAGTTGGTCCAATTTGACAACTGTAATACTCGAGATTTCTATGAGGTATTCAGAGAATGGAGATTCAAGACACCTGCTGGTCAGGAGTTTTGGCAGAGTATATACCCACAGCTGGACTTCAACAGGATTTGGAAGGGAGTGTGGGCGAATTTTAAATGCCCAGAATGGATTGAACTGGATTTCAAATTGGCTCATAACTGGATTTTTACCATGACAGTCTTGTGCAAGATTGGACGAGTGGAGGTGGCAACTTGCCCAATGTGTGGGACACGGGATGAGACTCTGTCCCATTTACTGGTGTTATGTCCGCAGTTAAATGACTTTAAGTACTATGTTCGACAGTTGTGTGAAGCTTTTTTGCTGGGTGGGGACCGAAGAGCGAGAATGGGAATCCCGTGGGACTCAATTTTGAGATGGGGATTGCAGGAGAGTCTGCCAGAGTCTAGCAGAGCAGCAATTAATTTAATGTTCAGTTTGGCTAGATTCGTGATTGTGCAAAGAAGGAATGCTCTGTTTTTTAAGGGGAGGAGAATCAATCTAAGAGTATTTTAAATATAAGCTAAAAGATCATTATAAGGCTCTGTGGATGTTTTATTCAGAAAGGAATTTAAGGACAGTATTTTACAACCAATTTTTAAAGTACAATCGATTAATATATGTTACAGGTGACAAATTAAACTTCAGGTTTTGATGTTAAAATGTGGTGGCGGAATGGCTGTGCAGAGCAGTGGAATTGATTTGTATCATACAATGTAATGATCACGATGTTGTAAATGTTCTTAATGTTCAATAAAGTATAATATATTAAAAAAAAGTTGGTAGCACACTTGCTTCTGGGTCAGAAGGTTATGGGTTCAAGTCCCACTCCAGGGACTTGAACACATAAATCTATGCTGACACGGGAGTGCTACACTGTCGGAGGTGCCGTCTTTCGGATGAGATGTTAAACCGAGGTCCCGTCTGCTCTCTCAGCTGGATGTAAAAGATCCCATGGCACTATTTCAAAGAAGAGCAGGGGAGTTATCCCTGGTGTCCTGGCCAATATTTATCCCTCAAACAACATAAGAAAAAAAAGATTACCTGGTCGTTATCACTTTGCTGTTTGTGGGAGCTTGCTGTGTGCAGATTGGCTGCCGCATTTCCTACATTACAACAGTGACTGTACTTCATTGGCTGTAAAGCGCTTTGAGACGTCCGGTGGTTGTGAAAGGTGCTACATAAATGCAAGTTTTTCTTTCTTTTCAAAGCTATCTGGTTAAGAAGATCAATGGAGTGTCAAACTTCACATGCATTTAACGCTTTGTACATTTCATCTCCAGGTTAAGCCGTTGCATACCAAAGGTGATTAGAAGATTGGCATCGTTTGAACTCAGAACACTTGATATTAGGGTTGGGACAGCAGATGTTGGATCAATATGACAACAAGAACTTGCATTTAGATACTACCTTTAACATAGAAAGACACCCCAAGGTGCTTCACAACAGTATAATCAGACAAAAAGGTGAACACAGCCGAAGAAGGAGATATTAGGAGGGGGTGACCAAAAGCTTGGTCAAAGAGATGGGTTTTAAGGAGGGTTTTATAGAAGGTGGCGATGAGGAGGGGCTTAGGCAGTGAAATCCAGGGCTTGAGCCCTAGATGACTGAAAGCACAGATGCCAATGGTGGGCCGACTAGGTCAGGAGTGCACAAGGGACCAGAGCAACAAAGAGGCATAGAGTCATAACGGCACAGAAGGAGCCCATCGAGTCCGTGCCGGCTCTCTGTAGAGCAATCCAGTCAGTCCCATTCCCCCACTCTATCCCCGTAGCCCTGCAAGTTTATTTCCCTCAAGTGCCTATCCAATCTCTCCTTGAAAACATTGAGTGTCTCCGCTTCCACCACTTCCATCGGCAGCAAATTCCAGGTCCTCACCACTCGCTGCGGGCATGGAGGTATCCTTGTAGGGCTTGAGGAGGTTGCAGAGGTAGATAGATAGTCCACAAAGGAATTCAACGCAAAGATGAGAATTTTAAATTAGAAGCAATGTAAGCACCAAAGACAGGAATGATGGGAATTGGTGCGGCATAGTTCTTGGGCACCTAAATGCAATTTGCATCAATGTGAAAGAGGCATTAGAATTGTCTACTAAAATAATGGCCCAGAATTCACGGTTGGTATGACGGCGTACTCTCAGAGTAGGCTGTCATACCGCCTTTGAAATTGACCGCAAGTTCGGGATTTCCGCTTGCGCTTGCGTACGCACTAAATCCTGAGTTTGTAATCTGTCAAGTTCCGACTGCGCATTGGCTTCACTGCACGTTTCACCTACCCATTGAAATCAACGTGCTGCCAAAAAGTTGGGCTAATTGCCCACCTACTGCGCATCAATTACACTGGAAATCATTACATCTGGTGCAAACAGGCGCAGGAGCCTGTTACACAGCATAAGGGGAGGGGGTGATGAGAAAATTGTATTAGTTTATGCTACGTTGAGGCATTGGTTCATGTCTGAGCGGATACAAACTTTGAAAGAAACTTTCATTTGTTTGAGTTTGAAAACAGGGTCTTCTTGTGTCACCGTCTTTGCTGCCCAAAAGCATTTTGTAGTTTCGGTTTAATTCCCAACTTCTATTTAGATAGAATTTAATTCACTTTCATGATTTCCTCAAGTAACCAGACATTTAAATTCTCGATTTTAGATTATTTAAATTAATCAAAAGTCAGTTAGTCTAATAGAGGAGTCTGTAAATATAGGTTTGTTTATTATAATCTTGGATTGTGTATTAAATACTATTGCAAACATTGTAATTTATTAATAAAATAGCATTTCTGGCTGCTAAATTATTTAAAATGAGTTGCGGGCACGTCAGCAATCTCCTCTGTTTCCTAATTGGCTAAGAGTCAGGAAGTGCAAGCAGCTCCGCCCCACGTGATCGTAGGTTCACATCAGTTCAATGGTGCGCTGCTGGGATCCGGGGGCCACTCCGCAGCGCACAACTCTGCAGCATTTGAAAGCAATTTCATGAAGGGGGGTTCGCAGGAGGTGTGTGCGGATTTCGTTCGGATGTCGGCGGTGTACTCCTTAGCTACGCCGCCGACCGCAAACGCAGGGCCAATGACATTACGCAGGTGGCAGTATGGTAGATTACTGTGGAAGTTAAAAAAAAATCTCACACTGGAGCAGTTAGGCACGCTGTTCTGAAAATTAAAACGAACTTTGACTTGCGCACCTAAACCGGACTGACACTCCAGTGCTCTACTGAGGGAGTGCTGCATTGTCGGAGAGGGCCATCTTTCAGATGAGCCGTTTAAACCATCTCCCCTGTCAGGTGGATGTAAAAGATCCCATGGTACTTTTTCGAAGAAGAGCGGGGAATCACTAAAAAAAACAGATTATCTGATCATTGTCGCAGTGCTCTTTGTGGGAGCTTGCTGTGCGCAAATTGGCTGCCGTGTTTCCTACATTACAACAGCAACTACACTTCAAAAGTACTTCATTGGCTGTAAAGCGCTTTGGGACATCCAGTGGTCGTGAAAGGCGCTATATAAATGCCAGTTTTTTCTTTAAAATTCTGGTGATACTGGTTGAAAAAAATTGGGAAAAAAATGTTTTATTCCCTCACTCTAATGCACCTGGTCCTGGTAAACACAAATATTCATCACAAAACTAATTATAATTGTGAGGTATTTTACAGTCTGATAGTTTACTATACATTCCACAAACAATCCAGACCTGAATACATTTTAACGTTAATTTGAAATAACTTTTTCAGGAAGATTGTATACTACTGACATGATTATAATCCCCAAAGGCTCATTTGGTAAATGCACTGCCTTGTGTGGAACAATGCCATACAGACCAGGAAGATCGGAGGCTTGATCCCCGATCTGTACAAAGCTGGCTTAAATCAGCCAGGGCAGCATTTGGGGCATTACAATTGCCATCAGTACCTCCAGGCTAGAGAGGGGAATAATCACCCAAGGTTCTCATTCCTGATTGCTATCCAGTGACACTTGTTGGAAATTTTGTGTTCCCATATCGGGTGAAGCAGGCTCTGATTTGGTCTATACTACAAAATAGATATAAAGACACTGGTGAAGGTGCAAAAATGATTTACAAACAGATTCCAGAATGGAAAGTGTTGTGTATGTCCCTTTAAGGGAATAACTGGTCTCAGACTGCAGTACCGGCAGTGACCACCCCTGTATAAAAGGCCCTAGCAGGCTTCTGTTTTTTTCAGTTTCCAGGTTGTCTCCATTCAGTAAAGACTTGTTAAACCAACTCCTGCATTCCGTGTCTCCATTAACACACGGATCTAATACTGGCGACGAGTAAGAAACGAACTTACCTGCAACTCGGCAGCACCTCAGACGACGTTGTTGAAGGTCGAGGCCAGAGAAAAGAAGAAAAAAAAATCCAGAGAGACTCGGGAAACGGGTGTCGACCGTGGGCAACTGCCCTCCAAATCAAAAATATTGAGGGGTGCAGGAGAAACTGTCGTGAGCCAGGCTTGGTTCTTCTGTCTGTGGTTTCCCAGCTAATCGGGCTGGTGGCAGGTAGTGCACTGATCCTTCCTGGGCTGCGGCGGGCTAGAGCTCGATCGGGTGGCTCTGCAACGGGGCCGGGCAGTGAGTCAGGAAGCAAAGAGAGAGAGAGAGGGTGGAGCACACAGGGCGCGGCCGGTGCTTCGCAGCCGGGCAGCGTTCGGACCTAAGAAGAGGGAGGGAAGTGTCCCAAAGGGTCCGCTCCAGGACGGGAACGGTTAAAAATAAAAATACCGCAGAGAGCGGCGTTGGCAGTGGCGGGAAAGCGCGGGAGGCGCCATCTTAACTCAGCGGGGAAGAAGGAAAAGCGCGGGAGGCGCCATTTTGATCCATCGGGGAAGAAGGCAAAGCGCGGAGGCGCCATTTTAGATTTTTAAGATGCCAAAGACTGGTGATATCACTGCCTTCGATAATGCAATAGAAGACTGGACCACGTATGTGGAAAGAGTCGAGGTATATTGCGAGGCAAACAAAATAGCCGATGACAAAAAGGCATCGGTATTGCTAAATTTAATGGGCACAAGAACGTACGGCCTATTGCGGGACTTGATTACTCCAGCCAAACCGAAGGCGAAGAGTTTTAACAACATTGTTGCTATCCTACAGGAACACCTAAATCCGACACCGCTGCTGATAGCAGAAAGCTTTAAATTCCACAGGAGAAATCAGCATAAAAATGAGAGCAATGCTGATTACCTTACGGAACTACGCAAGCTATCAAAGCACTGCCAGTTCGCAGCAGGACTGGCAGATACCTTACGGGACAAATTTGTCTGTGGACTCCTGAGTGAAGGAACCCAGAAGAGGTTACTCTCAGAGAAAGAGCTGATGCTAGATAAGGCTTTCAGCGTGGCAGTATCGTACGAAGCAGCAGCAAGGGGAGCTGCAGAAATACAACAAAAGCACAGGAATACGGCACCCACGAAATGACACGGGGATTTGCAAAATGTTATCACTGCGGCAGAACAAACCATGACCAGAAGGACTGCTGGTCCAAGGACAAAATATGCAGGCAATGCGGAAAGATGGGACACATTGCACGAGTTTGCAGGTCTGGGAAGAAGACCAACGACAACAAAAAGGCTACTAAGGAACCGTACAGGAAAGTACAAAAGATGACGGACAGTAGTTCCGAAGACCAGATGAGCGATAGCGAATCCGGGAACAAGAGACTAATCTGTCTCAAACTTCACAACGTAATCGCAAAAGCGGATCACCGAACCATTTGGGTCGCCCTCACAATAGCAGGGTCCCAAGTCAAAATGGAATTGGATACAGGATCAGCTCTAACCGTCATGAATCGACGAGACTACGAGCGGCTATTCTCACACATACCCTTGAGAGAGACATCCATTGTCTTGAGGATGTATACGGGGCAAAAAGTATACCCCAGAGGAAAAATAAGGGTGCCTGTCGAATACAACGGCAAGAAAATACGGAAATTGTATCTCTACATTCTGCAAGATGGTGGACCACCGTTATTGGGACGTGAATGGATCAGAAAGATAAGTTTAGACTGGCACTCCATTCAGGCACTGACGGTGGCTGGTAAAAAGGATGATGACGTCACTCCTGGACGATTGTCAACAATCTTAGCTGACGCCAAAGAGGTATTTCAACAAGAACTGGGCACTCTTAAAGGCGTAACCGCCTTGATAAAAATAGAGAAGAATGCAATTCCCAAGTTTTTCAAAGCAAGACCGGTACCATATGCAATTCGCCCAGCCGTCGAGGCAGAGCTGGAGAATCTGGAGAATGCAGGCGTGTTATCTAAGGTAGACTGGAGCGAGTGGGCGACACCCATCGTCCCTGTCATGAAGAAAACGTTGAACAATAAGTCTGAGGAGCCAAGGAAGGTTCGCATCTGTGGGAACTTCAAGGTGACGGTGAACCCAGTCCTTCACACAGTACAATATCCTCTTCCAAGGATAGAAGATATCTTCGCCTCACTATCTGGAGGGAAGCGTTTTACAAAAATTGACCTAGCACAAGCATATTTGCAGATGGAGGTTGAAGAATCCTCTAGGCAGTATCTCACGATAAACACTCACAAAGGTCTTTACCAGTATAATCGACTGGTATTCGGAGTAGCATCAGCTCCGGCGATATGGCAAAGAGCGATGGAACAAGTCCTGCAAGGGATTCCGGGGACTCAGTGTTACTTGGACGACATCCTGGTGACAGGTGAAGATGACAGTGAACACCTTGCCAACCTAGAGCAGGTGCTCACTAGACTACGTGAACATGGGCTACGAGCCAATCGCCCCAAGTGCGAGTTTTTTAAGAAACAGATATCGTATTGTGGCCACGTGATTGATGAAGAGGGGTTGCATAAGTCCCCTGACAAAATTGAAGCGGTAGTTAAGGCTCCAGCGCCTGAAAATGTGTCGCAACTGAGGTCATTCCTCGGATTGGTGAATTACTACCATAAGTTTTTGCCGAATTTGTCGACAATTCTGCATCCACTGAACGCCCTACTACGAACGGGAGTAGCATGGAAATGGAGCGATGAATGTAAGCGGGCCTTTCAGAAGAGTAAGGACCTAATCACTTCAAGAGAAGTATTGGCTCACTACCACCCATCACTGCCGATAAGACTGGCGTGTGATGCGTCTCCCTACGGCATTGGGGCGGTACTGTCTCATAAATTCCTTGATGGTTCTGAGAGGCCGAAAGCTTTTGTGTCACGCTCGTTAACTTCAGCCGAGCGTAACTACGCCCAGATTGACAGAGAGGCCCTCAGCCTGGTGTGGGGGGTGAAGAAGTTCAATCACTACCTGCACGGTCAGAAATTTACTCTACTAACTGATCATCAAGCTCTCGTCTCCATTTTCAACCCTCAGAAGGGCGTACCGATAATGACGGCACAACGGCTACAGAGGTGGTCCCTTTTCCTAGGGGCACACCAATATGACATCGAGTACAAAGGAACTAAACAGCATGGGAATGCTGATGGATTGTCGCGCCTACCGTTGCCGACGGTGGAAGAAGAACTGGCAGTGGATCCAGTGGAGTTATTCCACTCGACTATGGTCAAATGTCTCCCTGTGACGAATGCAAACATAGAAAAGGAAACACGAAATGACCCGACACTCTCCTGGGTCTATGATTTAACGGTGAAGGGATGGCCAGCACATGGCGAACCACTGCTGCCAGCATTCTCGCCGAGAAGAGAACAGCTGTCAGTGTGCAGAGGAACCTTGATGTGTGGATACAGAGTAGTAATTCCACCCAAATTGAAGTATAGAGTGCTCAATGAGCTTCATGAGGGTCATCTGGGAGATGTAAAAATGAAGAACTTAGCCAGAGCGTTTGTGTGGTGGCCGGGAATCGATAGAGAAATCGAAGAGATGACCAAGAGCTGTACAGGATGCCAGAAGGTCCAAAACGCCCCACCACAAGCCCCTCTACATCCATGGGAGTGGCCCTCATCTCCATGGCAAAGGGTGCACATTGATTTTGCTGGTCCCTTTATGGACTCGATGTTTTTAATTGCGGTGGATGCACATTCAAAGTGGCCAGAGGTAATAAAAATGTCCTCAAACACCACAGAAAAAACTATCACAGTCTTACGAACCATATTCGCCAGGAATGGGCTGCCTGAACAGATTTGCTCCGACAGTGGACCACAGTTTGTCTGAAGAGTTCCGGAGGTTCTTAAAGAACAATGGTGTTAAGCATTACACATCCGCCCCATATCATCCAGCCACTAATGGATTGGCCGAGATGTTTGTTCAAACATTCAAGAAGGCTATCAAGGCAATGTGTAATGAAGATATACCCCTACAACACAAGGTGGATAACTTCTTGTTTGCCTAACGGAATGCAACACATGTGGTTACCAACCAAACTCCAGCCATGATGTTCTTCAATCGAAGACTACGATGCCGCTTGGATTTGGTTAAGCCAAACATCAGAAGAGATGTGGAGAACAGGCAGTTTCAGAATATGAATGAAAGGCCGACCAGGAGTTTTAAGATAGGTCAACCAGTTTTGGCCCGGGACTACCGCACAGAGAAATGGCAGCCAGGAACGATCTGTACACGGCAAGGACCTCTAATGTATACCGTGGACGTTGGAGAGAGCATTGTAAGACGCCATGCTGACCAGATTCTAGAGTCACTGGAAAACGTCAACTCCACACCACGATCTGATACACCTGGCGATGAAACCGAAGTACCAATTGCATCTACCGCCGAATCGGTGATATTGGAAGCAGACGAACCAAACAACGACATTGATCCCGACTCAACCTTGCCGGAAGAACCTGATATCCCAAAGAGGTGTTATCCAGACAGAATCAGGAAGCCTCCTCAAAGACTGAACTTATAATTGCTTAACTTCAACCAATGTATCTAGCAACCGTAATTGTAATTGTAATTAGTTATTATTTAGTTGTTAAATGAATGTTATGTACTGTTTATCTAAAAGGGGAGGAATTGTTGTGTATGTCCCTTTAAGGGAATAACTGGTCTCAGACTGCAGTACCGGCAGTGACCACCCCTGTATAAAAGGCCCTAGCAGGCTTCTGTTTTTTTTCAGTTTCCAGGTTGTCTCCATTCAGTAAAGACTTGTTAAACCAACTCCTGCATTCCGTGTCTCCATTAACACATGGATCTAATAGAAAGGTTATAACTATCAGGAAAGATTGAACAGGGTGGGGCTGTTTTCTCTAGAAAAAAGGCTGAGACATGACCTAATAGATGTACTTAAAATTATGAAGGGGTTTGATAGGATAGATGTAGGGAAGATGTTTCCACTTCCAGGGAGCCCAAAACTAGGGGCCATAAATATAAGATTGTCACTAATAAATCCAATAACGAATTC
Source organism: Somniosus microcephalus (assembly GCF_052327205.1). Lineage (NCBI taxonomy): Eukaryota > Metazoa > Chordata > Chondrichthyes > Squaliformes > Somniosidae > Somniosus > Somniosus microcephalus. The sequence goes on from NC_141001.1 coordinate 102,948,598, forward strand.
AGGAGAAACATCTTTACCCAGAGTGGTTAGAATGTGGAACTCGCTACCACAAGGAGTAGTTGAGGCTAATAGCATAGATGCATTTAAGGGAAAGCAAGATACATGAGGGAGAAAGGAAGAGAAGGATGTGCTGACATAGAAGCATAGAAGATAGGAGCAGGAGTAGGCCATTCGGCCCCTCGAGCCTGCTCCGCCATTCAATGAGATCATGGCTGATCATCCGAATTCAGTACCCTGTCCCTGCCTTCTCCCCATATCCCTTGATCCCTTTAGACTTAAGAAATATATCTATCTCCTTCTTGAATATATTTTATGAATTGGCCTCAACTGCCTTCTGTGGTAGAGAATTCCACAGGTTCACCACTCTCTGGGTGAAGAAATCCCTCCTCAACTCTGTCCTAAATGGCTTACCCCTTATCCTTAGACTGTGACCCTTGGTTCTGGACTCCCCGGCCATCGGGAACATCCTTCCTGCATCTAGTCCGTCTTGTCCTTTTGGAATTTTATAAGTTTCAATGAGATCCCCTCTCATTCTTCTAAACTCCAGCAAGTATAAGCCCAATCGACCCAATCTTTCCTCATATGTCATTCCTGCCATCCCAGGTATCAGTCTGGTGAATCTTCGCTGTACTCCCTCCATGGCAAGAACATCCTTCCTCAGATAAGGTGACCAAAACTGCACACAATACTCAAGGTGTGGTCTCACCAAGGCCCTGTACAACTGCAGCAAGACATCCTTGTTCCTGTACTCGAACCCTCTCGCTACGAAGGCCAACATACCATTTGCCTTCTTAACCGTCTGCTGCACCTGCATGCTTACCTTCAGCGACTGGTGCACAAGGACACCCAGGTCTCATTGCACTTCCCCTTTTCCCAATCTATTGCCATTCAGATAATAATCTGCCAACTTGTTTTTGCCACCAAAGTGGATAACCTCGCATTTATCCGCATTATACTGCATCTGCCATGCATCTGCCCAATCACCCAACCTGTCCAAATCATACTGGAGTTTCTCGGCATCCTCCTCACAGCACACACGCCCACCCAGCTTTGTGTCGTCTGCAAACTTGGAGATATTACATCTAGTTCCCTCGTCTAGATCATTAATATATATTGTGAATAGCTGGGGTCCTAGGACCGATCCCTGCGGTACCCCACTAGTCACTGCCTGCCACTCGGAAAAAGACCCGTTTATTCCAACTCTTTGCTTCCTGTCTGCCAACCAGTTCTTTATCCAAGTCAGTACCTTGCCCCCAATCCCATGTGCCTTAACTTTACATGCTAATCTCTTATGCGGGACTTTATCGAAAGCCTTCTGAAAGTCCGAATACACCACATCCACTGGCTCCCCCTTATCTATTTTACCAGTTACATCCTCAAAAAATTCCAGTAGATTAGTCAAGCACGATTTACCTTTTGTTAATCCATGTTGACTTTGTCCGATCCTGTCACTGTTTTCCAAGTGTTCTGCTATTACATCTTTTATAATGGACTCTAGCATTTTCCCCATTACCGATGTCAGGCTTACCGGTCTATAATTCCCCGTTTCCTCTTTACCACCTTTTTTGAATAGTGGGGTAACATTAGCTACCCTCCAATCCATGGGAACTGTTCCAGAGTCTATAGAATTTTGGAAGGTGATCAGCAATGCATCTACTATTTCTAGGGCCACTTCCTTGAGTACCCTAGGATGTAGGTTATCAGGCCCTGGGGATTTATCGGCCTTCAATCCTGTCAATTTCCCTAACACCATTTTCCTACAAAAATACTGATTTCTTTCAGTTCCTCCCTTTCAGTAGACCCTATGTTCCCCGACATCTCTGGGAGTTTATTTGTGTCCTCCTTTGTGAAGACAGAACCAAAGTATGTATTTAATTGGTCCGCCATTTCTTTGTTCCCCATGATAAATTCCCCTGATTCTGACTGCAAGGGACCTACGCTTGACTTCACCAATCTTTTTCTCTTCACATATCTATAGAAGCTTTTACAGTCAGTTTTTATGTTGCCTGCAAGCTTACTCTCATACTCTATTTTCCCCCTCTTAATTAATCCCTGACAGGGTTAGATAAAGTAGGGTGGGAGGAGGCTTATGTGGAGCATGGTTGGGCCGAATGGTCTGTTTCTGCGCTGTAAATTCTATATAATATGCGACACCCTCTATGATGGAATAGCCTGCTGGCAGTCACTGTCGTGGCTCATATATGAATAATGGCCACTTGGGCTAGATGCCAGAGGGTTGCTGGTGTCTGTGGTGCCATACAACAGCAAGAGTCTGTCTTTGGGCGAGGAGGGGGAGGGGAACACAAAACTGCGAAAACAAAAAAATAGTTTCCCACAGACTTTACACCTTTTGCGATACACAAGATAAACAATAGCAATTACAGTGGTGTCATTTTTTTCCCCCCAAAAGTAAATAATGTTTAATTTCCAAAACAGAGGATCTGCCTGCTTTCTAATAAATAATCATCCATTTGCTATCAAATACTTATTACAATATGAAACTATACCCAGAGCAGATTCTGAGAAGCTGATATTAGGCTGGCAGCTTTTTTAAAATTATACTAGAACCTCACAAGTTTTGAAGTCTTTCTGTGCAGTCAGGCCTGCATTATGTGACAGGGTATACAGTATTAGTTATGCAAGGAATGCCTTTGATCAGGAGTTTATGAGAAGCCATGAAACTAATCCTACTAGCAGCGCACTGTCTGAGAGCCGGCTACAAAAATAGTGTGAGTTAGAATGTAAAGTTGCAGTTATCAAATTTTTCTAAATTTAATGGGGGCTATGTAAACTGATTGGAGGGAGAGAAACATCACCATCCACAGCCCAGAGTAGCACTTTGTTCTGATTCAACCCCTCCCACACTGAAATATTAAAGGATTACAATTTCCCACTGTCTCAGATAACACTCTTAATTAGAAAATGCTCTTTGTGCTCTTCCACCTTTTTAGCATTTAGCATTCTTGGAGATATTATGATACAGGAAGCATGCTTGAGCTGTACTATTTATTGGAATGGAGTCATGATGAATGCATGTACAATCCAAGCATAGAATTCCGGTACCATTCACTCCTGTTACATAAAGGACTAATCTGAGCATTATCTCAATCTAAGTATTAAATGTATTGGCAGAATGGTTGCGTCCTGGTCATTATTCAGCTGTGCCAAGAAGTCAAAATCTGGAATACAATGCTTCGGAAGTTATGTCTGTGTTTTGATGTCTATATTACAAGAACAACAGGCTTCAGATAACTAAAGATAAAAAATAAATCCCTGCACAAGTTCTGATGAAAGGTCCCATCCGAAACATTAACCTGTCTGCCTCTCTCTTTCAGAAGCTGACTGACGGGTTGTGTATTTCATGTATTTTCTGATTTTATTCCAGATAACTAAAGATGTGTCTGAATAAGGGGCAATTCCTTTATTTATGGTGGGTTCCTCCGATCATTGCTTGCACCTTAAATCCTGTTTCGTTTAACCAACTGTCCCTCTGAGTGAAGAAATTTCTCCTCATCTCAGTTCTAAATAACCAACCAACATTACAAAAACAGGATTATCTGGTCATTATCACATTGCTGTTTGTGGGAGCTTGCTGTGCACAAATTGGCTGCTGCGTTTCCTACATTACAACAGTGATTACACTTCAAAAAGTACTTCATTGGCTGTAAAGCGCTTTGAGATGTCCGGTGGTCGTGAAAGGCGCTATATAAATGCAAGTCTTCTTTTTCTTCTTCTTCATTTTTTAGCAAATAAAACAGCTATGAAGACCCATGGTAAGACGTAGAGTCTGAAACTTGGCTGTTCAGTGTATCACCAAAACAGATTATGTAGTCATTTATTTCACTGCTGTTTGTGGGAACTTGCTGTGCGCAAATTGGCTGCCACGTTTCCCTACTTTACAACAGAGACTATAAACTTCAAAAAGTATTTAATTGGCTGTGAAGTGCTTTGGAAAGTCCTGAGGTTGTGAAAGGCATGCTATAAATGCAAGTTATTTTTTTACTTATTAATTATCCAAAAAAATGCAACCACTGGAGTAAGTGATATAATGCAAGAAAATCATACAGGAATGATGGAGTTATCCTGTGTTAGTAGACAATGGAGGTGTGTTTTGCTTCAGGGAGTTTTGAAAATAGTACTAACACAGATCTATATAGTATGGAGCATAGTATTCACACAATTTTTTTTACAGTAATAGTACAGTACTGACAAGCTTTATACAGTAGAGTGCTTACAAAGAGATACGGATCTGTACATTACTGCGTACAGTAGAGAAACACATATCTATGGAATGCTCAGAGAAACACAGGACCATACTGCAATGCGAGAGAAGCAGAGGTATACAGTACTGAGAGAGACCAAAAAAGAAACCAGGTCATGGTAGGCTAAGTAATAACAACAACAATAAGCAGGCAGTGATAGAAATTGCAAAATGAACAAGCTGTGATAGAACTTGCGTGATAATATAAGAGCACAAAATCAAAAGATTGATATGGATGAGGGAGGCCATTTGGTCCATATTAGCCCAACCATCCAGAAAAAAGTGTATAGTCATCATGTCAACTGGATCTTGAATGAAGCTAAGCTTTTCACTTCCACTACCAATACCCGGAAGACCTTTCAACATGTTGATCACTCCTTGCATGAGGTTCTTTTTGAAATCAGCACTAAGTGTCACCAGTTTTAGCCTCTTCCCCCACCCCCCTCCCCACCCCAGTTCTGATGTCTGGGCTTACCTTGTAAGTACTGCTCCAGATTTACCTTATCTACACCGTTTAACACTTAAGAAAAAGGTTTGGTTGGGTTAGTGTACTACAGATAGAATACTTATTCAAGGAGCTGAAGTCTTGAGCAACTTGATTGTGAGATCCCCATGCATTCTACACCATCCACATTTAACCTGCTGAACTGGACTCAAGAGTTTCTGCAAATTGTCAATTGTGGCTCAGTTAGTAGCACACTCGCTTCTGAGTCAGTAAGACTTGTGGGTTCAAGTCCCACTCCATGAAACATAAGCACATAAATCTAGGCTGACACTCCAGTGCAGTACTGAAGGAGTGCTGCACTGTCAGAGGTGCTGTCTTTCGGATGAGATGTTAACCACAGACTCTGTCTGCTCTCTCTGGTGAATGTAAAAGATCCCATGGCACTATTTCGAAGAAGAGCAGGGGAGTTATCCCCGGTGTCCTGGCCAATATTTATCCCTCAATCAACATCACTAAAACAGATTATCTGGTCATTATCACATTGCTGTTTGTGGGACCTTGCTGTGTGCAAATTGGCTGCTGTGTTTCCTACATTACAACAGTGACTACACTTCAGGAAAAGTACTTCATTGGCTGTAAAGTGCTTTGGGACATCTGGTGGTCGTGAAAGGTGCTATAGAAATGCAAGTCTTTCTTTCTTTACTGCTTTGTTATATACTCACTTCCATTACTTCAATCAGCTTTCCAACTTCAGACATAAAAACTGAGAATAAAAAAGATGTGCTATATCTAAACTCTTTACAATTACAACCCTGATTGTACTTTGTAGTTTGACTGGACTATAAAGCAGACTCTAGCACCTATTCCATAAAGTAAAAGCATTTGGGGCATTTTTACAGTACTGTATAATCTTTTGAACATAAACTAGGATCCTCTGCATCCTTTACTGGAACTTCCATACTTAATTGCACAGCATGTATAATATATTGCACATCAATTCAGTCGTCAAAATCTTAGCAACTGTATCTGCAATATTTTTCTGCACAATTAAAAAAATGACTATAAATTGAGACGACTACATAGAAAGAAAGAACTTGCATTTATATAACGCCTTTTACGACCTCAGGCAGTCTCAAAGCTCTTTACAGCCAATTAATTACTTTTGAAGTGTAGGAAACGCGGCACCCAATTTGCACACAGGAAGATCCCACAAATAGCAATGAGATAAGCGACCAGATCATCTGTTTTAGTGATGCTGATTGAGGGATAAATATTGGCCGGGACACCAGGGAGAACTCCCCTGCTCTTCTTCAAAATAGTGCCATGTGATCTTTACCATCCACCTGAGAGGATACACTGAGCCTCGGCTAAAGGTCTCATCCGAAAGACGGCGCCTCTGGCAGTGCAGCATTCCCTCAGTACAGCACTGGAGTGTCAGCCTGGATTGTGTGCTCAAGTCTCTGGAATGGGGCTTTGAACCCACGACCTTCTGACTCAGAGGCGGGAGAACTACCACTGTACCAAGGCTGACATCCAAGATGGAATCCATTTTAATACCAGAGGAGGAAATGAGCTATAAAAAAAAAGTATAAAAGCAACCATACCCCAACAAGAACCAGTGTATTCAGAGCAGGAGATGGTAAAAATGGTGGGGGTTGGGGGGGGAGGGTTGGACTTTGGTTGCGCTCATGCTCGATTGGAGCATGTTGGTGGACTACTTGTGGTGGACCATCACAACCAAACTCAATCCTGTCTTTAATGCAAGGTTCACCCAAGTGTACTTCCTAGCACAGGTCACTGGATAGCATTCAGAAGCTGGAAAGTGAGTTGATTTTCCCTACCTCTGTAGGCTAGGGATCCCAAGACCAATTGTAGCAACCCTACCAGCTCCTGGCCGAGTTCACCACCTTCAGCAGACCTGGGGCCTTCTTCGTCTGTGTGGCTCAGTTCAACACAGCACAGTGCATTGAACTGTAGAGTCACTGAAAGGGGAGCATTCAAATTCTGTAAATAATAAAATTATTAATACAACTGCACAAATCACCCTTTGCAGACCAAAAATGTTGCAGCTAAACCTTAGCAACTAGACAGACTGTTTTCGAAGACCAGAGAATGTTGAAAGGGGCATTATCTGATTTGTGCTGGCTTTGAAATAAAGCCTAGGTAGATTGACAAAAGGAAAGCATGCAGGTTGTGTGCTTTTAAAGAGGTTATGGATGAACATTCACCAGACCACCAGTCTTCCTAATTACCACAGCCCAGTGGTAATAAAAATTCCTTTCATCGGCTTCATTTGATATATGTTAGTGGACAGATCATTTATCAACAGCCTGCACTTTGCAAAAGCTTTGTCATGAAATTTCACCCATTCAAATAGAAATTCCATATTGACTAGAAGAAGCACCATTTTGTAATCTACTTGTTCTTAGGACGAATGTATGAGCATAATCATTCCTCAGGAGCCAAACTTTCAGTGGGATGGAGATTTTACCGTTGGAAATCTCATCTGTACTTTGTTACTCTGTCATGGACTCTATAATCAATAAACCAGGGAAAAACATACTATCAACTAAGTCTGCTACCACTTTAAATCAATTCTTCTCGAATGGATTACACTAAGCGTACTTTCAATTCATTGTTAACTTTCATTAACAATTCATACTGCCTTTCTTTTCCCTTTTCAGTTTCTGAGGGATAGCAATGATGGAAGGTATTATTAGGAGATAATTCTTCACCTTGAGAGGAGGCTGGAAGACATTACCTGTCCTCTGAGAGGTAAACTCTTAGCACTCTGTGTCAACTCAGCCACTCCCAGCAGGTCAGGTCCAGTATGGCTGAGGTGTATAGTAAAACTCTCTTACGTTACCTCGACAGTGTACTTTGTGCTACAAACTCATGTTTAGTAAGAAGTGGATGGAGACTGCCCAATTTTCACATAGAATGCTTAAAGTTGGCAGAGAGAAGACCTTTCATCGCTCTGGGTTAATTTGAACCAAGGGCATAAAAGGTGAAAGAAAAGTGTTCTAGCTCAGTGTGCTACCCAGTTCTCTGCTGCCCCATATTCTAATATTGACTTCAGCACTATCCAGCATATATATTGTATAATTGATAAATATATGTTTAATTCAAACATGTGGCAATATGCTAATTATTGGAAATGTGGACTGTCTGAATATATCTGATTTGATTATTTAACCTGTTCCACTCATCATCCAACCCTATCCACTCTTTGGCTGATGATTTCACCCTACATTCATTAACTTTCTTCAGCTTGCTTACTCTCAGTGCTCACACCTCCAGTCCTTCAAGGTGCAATGTCTGATTCATTACATCAAAACTCTGGAATCATTCAAGAGACAGCTAGATGGTGTGGTAGAGGGACTTAGATATCTCTGGATGGATAGGCCAACTGGGGAAAATGGCCTCCCTCATCTGTACTTCATAAACTTTGTGATCTCGATCTCCTCCATGCCCTTCAATGGGGCAGTGCCAATCTTTCAATTTTTCACAGTAAATTTCTTCAAGTCTTTTGTAAGCTACCTCTCTTTTATCTTTGATAGTTCCATCCTTAGTCGTTTTTCATCTATCAACGTTCTTGGCCTCATTCTCTTCTGTGACCTCAAATGAACATAAGAAATAGGAGCAGGAGCAGGCCATTAAGCCCTTCGAGCCCGCCCCACCATTCAACAAGATCATGGCTGATCTTCTACCTCAACTCCACCATTGACAGTAAAATCATTATGGAGACATTTCTTTTTCTTCATTCGCTAATTCCCATAAAACTGCTTTAAAAAAGTGATACAATTAGAATGATTTTTTTGTATCATAACAAAACAAGGACAAGGGCAGCAGGCACATGGGAACACCACCACCTCCAAGTACCCTTCCAAGTCACACACCATCCTGTCTTAGAAGTGTATCGCTGATCCTTCATCGTTGCTAGGTCAAAATCCTGGAACTCCCTACCGAACAGCACTGTGGGAGTACCGTCACCACACGGGCTGCAGCGGCTCAAGAAGGCCGCTCACCACCACCTTCTCAAGGGCAACTAGGGATGGCCAATAAATGCTGGCATTGCCAGCGGCGCCCTGATCCCAGAAACAAATTTTTAAAAAAAATAACAGCACCATCAGCTCACCTGGTGACCCAGTGAGTAAAAGAGGCATCCAGTGTGGTACTCGGCCTGAGAGACCATAAGGTTTCAGGTTCAAACCCTGGTTTGTGCTGATTTAGTTGACCTCAATAATAAGATAATGGCCCAGAAATTCGGGTCTCCACGGGTGAGTACGCACGGGGTACTCACCCGTAGGCCCAATGGGAGTGTCGGTTTCCTGCATGCACTGCGCATGCGCGGGAAACCGGCACGTCCGATCCTCTGAACGAAGGGGTTCAGAGGTCGAACGCGCGCGCAGGGGAGTCTGCGCGTGCGCTTTGAACTTAGGTTTTTTTTGCAGGTTTTCACGCGAGGTTAAGCCTGCAGGATTTACACATTTAAAAAGCAGGCGTAAGGCCTGCTTTTTACAAGGTAAGTGGTCAATTAATTAAAATTAAAACATTTTTTCCACAGGTTTATTATTTTTAAATACTTTAAAGCAAGGTAAGTTTATTTTTAGCACCATTAGAATATAAAATTATTTTTTTCAAAAATTTAAATTATTGTTTAAAATAGTTATTTAATGTAATTTATAGTTTATTTAAAAAGTGTGATTTAAAAAAAAAAATTATTTGAAGGTTTACTGCTATTTTGGGGCCCGTAGTGTTTATAAGTTTTGACAGGTCTTCCTGTCAATCTTATGAATGGGCTTTTCCCTCCTCCGATTGGCTGCCCATGGCTCACGTGATCCCAGGAGACCCATCGCACTAACTACGCCCCTGGGACACGCAAGCACAGCGTGCCGGCAGCTGGGCTAGGCCCCGGAGCGGAATACCACGGGGCCCTACAGCTCAACTGTCGGCGCGCAAGGTAAGTGCAGGTCGGGGGCTTGCACCCGCGGGAAGCCCCCAACCCGAATATCTGGGCCAATCTCATTGCCACCTCCTTGGTCCAAAAATGAAAGAAAAAAAGGTTCACAATTCATACTCAGTAAAATCCATAGGAAAACCTACTCAAGAATTTAGAGCTAATTTCACAGTGTTCAGTAAACACATGGAGGGAGAATTGCTGCCGGGTTCTCCTGCTCACGCACCATAATTTTGGGAGACAACAGTGGCATAACCAGCCGTTTGCTCCATTTCCACAGGGCTTCTGCCGAATTTACAGGGGGAGAACAGAAACGACCCCGGCGGAAATTTCAGGAAATGTTGTACAGCACTCCAATGATATGTAGGTAAAGGCACTGTTACCGTGATACTATGCCATAGAGAATTACATAGAATATCCAGCACAGGAATAGGCCATTCAGCCCAACTAGTTTATACTGCACACGAGTCTCCTCCCATTCTATCTATCTCATCTCAGCCTTTCAGCTTATCTTTCTACTCCTTTTTCTCTCATGTATGCTGGCCTTCATAGTGAGAGGATTCAAGTACAGGAGCAAGGATGTCTTGCTGCAGTTGTACAGGGCCTTGGTGAGACCACACCTTGAGTATTGTGTGCAGTTTTGGTCGCCTTACCTGAGGAAGGATGTTCTTGCCATGGAGGGAGTGCAGCGAAGATTCACCAGACTGATACCTGGGATGGCAGGACTGACGTATGAAGAGAGATTGGGTCGATTAGGCTTATATTCGCTAGAGTTTAGAAGAATGAGAGGGGATCTCATTGAAACTTATAAAATTCTAACAGGACTAGACAGACTAGATGCAGGAAGGCTGTTCCCGATGGCAGGGAGTCCAGAACCAGGGGTCACAGTCTAAGGATAAGGGGTAAGCCATTTAGGACTGAGATGAGGAGGAATTTCTTCACCCAGAGAGTGGTGAACCTGTGGAATTCTCTACCACAGAAGACAGTTGAGGCCAATTCATTAAATATATTCAAGAAGGAGTTAGATATATTTCTTAAGGCTAAGGGGATCAAGGGATATGGGGAGAAAGCAGGGACAGGGTACTGAATTTGGAAGATCAGCCATGATCGCATTGAATGGCGGAGCAGGCTCGAGGGGCCAAATGGCCTACTCCTGCTCCTATCTTCTATGTTTCTATGTTTCTATGTACTCGTCTAGTTTCCTTTTGAAAGCATCTAGAGATTCTTCATGCATCTAAAGCAGGAAGAGACCAGAAGAGTCCACGTTTGATCCATAGTCTGTGCTGAGGTAGCTGATCTCAGCTAGACGGCAGTTGGGATGGTATAGAACCCTTGGACTGGGGATGATGAGGAAATCATCCCATTCTTGATTGCTATGAGGGATCTTTGCTGGCAAGTACACTAGTGTGAGCACTCGGTGAGTTTAAGGCGGGACTTGATTGTTGAACAGTCTATTGATACTTACTGAGAAAGCTTAGATATGAAGAATGGCCACTTGGGTGAGGTACTGAAGGGCTTATGAAATCACATCCCCAGTGTTTTTAGGACAGAAAGGAGATGAAAATGAAAAAAATATATATATAAATAAAACACCAAGAAGCAGAGGGTATGTGAATAATAAAAGTGACAATAGAGCCAGTCAGCTCTGTATGTTTACAGTACCCTGATGTGTCAGATCAGAAGTATTCATCTCCCTCATTATTTTTAAAGAATAAGGCACAGCCAACTTGAACTGAATCTATATAAACTGTACACATGCTTCATGCCCGCTGGTTTCTGGAATGCAGCACCTTTTTAAAACTGCCCGTGAAGCCCCTATTTGCCTTTTCTTTTTATTCTTTAAAACTGAGAAGACATCCACACATGTTACATGTCAACAGGTTTCCTACACCTTACCTAATGGCATCAACCATTACTGAGGTCTATCGCTGATTTGTCATGCTTATTTATTTCAGATAATGCCTTAGATCGACAGCGTCAAATACCATGTGTGCAAGGTGTAAGGGAAGTCTATCGTATTCCAAGGTTCCTAAATGTTGACTGCAGGTTATGAAACCCTATCTTCTCCACTTTACAATGTGCTTTTGACATGGTCCGCATCTAGTTGATGCTTTTAACAGAAAGTGGGATCAGGAGTCTAAAATGTTCTTTGATTTTACATGGCAGTTATAAACAGCACACAAATGCAGGCCCCCTGAATACCTACAGGCCATTGTTACTTGCTTTTAAGAATGATTTTAAAAAACATTGTTTAGACCACACAAGAAACGTTATAGATTTGATTGAATCAAGTGGCAAAATGTTGCTTGTTAGGATAACTTGTTCAATGTTCTGCCAATTTCTAGTATACATTTCATAGGCCTGGCTGAGTCTAGCAAGACCACCCACAGTGCAGCACTAATTTTTAATTACTATTTATTAATGTTTTCACAATAGAAACTCATGACACAGCCTCTGTTAATGTATATTCTCCAAACAAAACTTAACATGTCAGAATCTAAACTGAAATTTAAAAATGCGAAGCATGGGCCTAGAAGATAACATTCTTGCATCTAGGCCATAGCTTATTTTTGACGTATTATTCATTCCGGAATCTGCAAAAGTCAAATATGATAGAATTTCTTCAGTACAATTGTATTCTGCAAATTACATTTTGCAAATGCCCCCCTGCCAGTGATCTCATTGGTCCAAGTTCACCACATGATGAAGTATTGTCTGAACCTACCGGTCTGTCAGAATCATGTGACCCATTCCTCCCCTTAGCTGGATGATTGTAACAGTAACTTGCAGTTTATACCCGAGATACGCCGATAGCCCTGGCAACCTCAAGGCAAACCAAAATAACAATTGCCATATTTCTCAATAACATGATTAAAATTATCCACTGAATTGTCTTTCGTGCCTTTTAATGCCTTCATTAAAAAATTTTCTTCAAAGGCCTCAGCCTCTCGCAAAAGCCTGGGTTTGGGCTTGATATTTCCGCCCAGAGTCACGACTCCGTGAACTGTATTTAGATTCTGCAGTCTAAGCATGGGCCCTGTACCTAATTTCCTAGAGTGTATCAGTACCATTCAGTCAGCTGTGGATAATGGGAAGGTGCAGGGGGCACGAGGGGAGTGAAGAGTTGCTGGGGGTGGGGGGGGGCGGCGTTGTCGAGGGCGGTAGAATCCTGTATGATTAGAGGAGAGGATGGAAAGGGAACTGCTGAGGTCACATTATCCCTACAACCCCCACCCCAAAAGCAGCCTGCAACAGTTCATGGCTTCCTTCCCCATCATATCACGCCATTACCACCCATCACATGCCAACTGAGAGAAGAGGAAAAAGAAAAGGGCAGAGAGAGGAGCAGAAGAGGAACAAAGAGAAGCCGGAGAGGAACAGAGTGAAGCAGTTAAGGAAAGAGAAGCAGCTGTGAGGAGAGAGGCAGAAGGAGACAGAGTGAATCAGCAACACAAAGACATCAGAGATAGGTAAGAGAGTGAACATGTTCTTTGTCTTACTGTGTCCCAACACTAAAGGAGATCAACTAGCATATTATTAAAAATGTTTTTGAAGCTGTCAACTTCTATTGATTCCGATTGGCCCTTGTGCATCACATGATGACGCCATGTCTCTCAGAAGACCCATTGCTCTGATTAGCTGCCTGCAATGATGCCAGGAAGGTACGTTGTTCTACAGCAATCTGATTGATCTGTGGAAAGCATGTGATACATTTGCTGCCCCCATTTATCTTGAGTTATATCTGAGGTTGAGCCTGTGCACATTCCCCATTGTGATTTAATAGTTCCTGGGACCTGATGAGAGCTCAGGTCCCCGAGTACTTTAATTGCTCACTTTAAACCCTGACGCTTTCTGTCAGGGCTATTGGAAGCTGTGGTAGCCAGGCCTCTGTCTTGTTTACATTGTGTAATCTCAACAGATCACATGAAAGAGCAGCCCGAACAAAAGTGTACACAAACCTGCTGCTCAAGGTCAGGCCCCCCCCAAGTCCCTGCTGCCATTACTAAAGGTACTCCTGTGATTATCAGTCAGTTGCGGAGATATAGAGAGAGTGAGGAAAGCATTTAACCCAACCTGCCTGGCGGAAACCAGACGAGTGGGCAGTTAAAAACACCCAGGTTACTTACCTGTCTGGATCCGGGCAGCTAGGCCACCTGCCCAAAGCCAGCGGGCGGGGTCCTTCTTTAATTATACAGATTATAATATTGACTTCTCTGCCACAAAACATTGTTGAAGCAGAGTCTATGGGACCAATTTTCTTGACCTTTGTCCCTGGGAACACCCATTCCACATGCATGCAGGTCAGAAGAGGACGGAGACCCATTTCTCTGGGCCTCCCCTTCACGCAGTCCCAGGGTTCCAGGACTTCGCCTGAGCGGATGGAGAAGGGCCTATGCCTGCAATAGGTGCAGGCCCCAACGTACACATGTAAATGAGGGGGGGGAACGGAGCGTTCCCGGCCTCCTGCCTCACTTTCCTGGCAATGTGGCCCAAGAGACCCCAGACCTAAGACCAGAGAGTTTCAATGGGGCCCGTCAGCATGCCAAAGAGGACTTCAAAGGTATAGTGGCCCAAATCCTCGGGCATTTGGGCTTTCAAGGTGCTGCCCTGCCAGAAGAGACGAATGTAAGTAGCCAGCCTGCATTTGCATGTCTCTCAAACCTGAATCTGTGCTCTGCTTTCCTCTGCCGTTTGCCAGTGCAAGGTCCCGCCAGGGGTTGGGCCTGAACCAGGAGCCCGATTGCCTGCTGCACCCGATTCAGCTGCAGCTCAGTTTGGACAGGTGCAGCGCAATTGGGGTATCCTGCACTTGTCCAGTGATGGGGCAGCATTGCGCGGAGTGGGGTGGGGAAGCGGCAGCTAAATCGCCTCCCATAAACTTTCCATCAAGGGAATTAGATTGTTGCTTGAAAAAGAGGAATAGTAAAGGGCTTGGAGAGCGAGCAGAAACAGAAACATTGAAAAATAGGAGCAGGAGTAGGCCATTTGGCCCTTCGAGCCTGCTCCGCCATTCAATATGATCATGGCTGATCCTCTATCTCAATACCATATTCCCGTTCTCTCCCCATACCCCTTGATGCCTTTTGTATCTAGGAATCTATCTATCTCCTTCTTAAATACATTCAGTGACTTGGCCTCCACAGCCTTCTGTGGTAGAGAATTCCACAGGTTCACCACCCTCTGAGTGAAGACATTTCTCCTCATCTCAGTCCTAAATGTCCTACCCCGTATCCTGAGACTGTGACCCCCTCGTTCTAGACCCCCCCCCCAGCCAGGGGAAACATCCTCCCTGCATCCAGTCTGTCTAGCCCTGTCAGAATTTTATACGTTTCAATTAGATCCCCTCTCACTCTTCTAAACTCTAGTGAATACAGGCCTAGTTGACCCAATCTCTCCTCATACGACAGTCCTGCCATCCCAGGAATCAGTCTGGTGAACCTTCGCTGCACTCCCTCTATGACAAGTATATCCTTTCTTAGGTAGGGAGACCAAAACTGCACACAGTACTCCAGGTGTGGTCTCACCAAGGCCCTGTATAACTGTAGTAAGACATCCTTGCTCCTGTACTCAAATCCTCTTGCAATGAAGGCCAACATACCATTTGCCTTCCTAACTGTTTGCTGCACCTGCATGTTTGCTTTCCGTGACTGGTGTACAAGGACACCCAGGTCCCTTTGTACATCAAACTTGGGACTAGACTGGGTGGCTCATGTGGAGAAAACACTGGCACAGACTTGATGGGTCGAAGGACCCGTTTCTGTTCTGTAACTTTCTACGATGCTATGCTATGACGCTCTGGTTTACTATATCCCGCTAGTCAGATGTAATTTATTGCCAAAGCAATGTAGATACTCAAAAAGTTTTGAAGACTGCTTTGGGCTGTTGCAATCATGCATTTTAACTTCACTGAATGATCCGAGAATGGAGTCAGATCTTATGAAAGCAAAATGACTGACAGCGACGCCAGCATATGGACGCTAAATTTGTCTTTATCGAGTTTTTCTCACCGCTACTTTGACGCATGCATTTTCCCGCTTAGGTTAAATGGTTGGCACCTCCCTCAGTCAAAATTGAGGAGAGAGGAATATGATATGAATGAGTTAAGCCTTTGTGTGATAACATTGCTTATGGTATTTTCAAGGCTTTTTTGAGGGGCTGCATAAGCATCGGTTTAAGAATTGAAATATCCACTTATTGCAATTGTACCAAAAAAATCTACACTGTTTTTAATTAAAGAAATGATGTTACCATCAAGATTAAATACTGTGACCCAGTGACTGGCTTCAGTCCACATGCTCATTCCTTGTTACAGTGGGTCTTGCAGTTCTAGGGACTTTGGGAATGTTAATGTTATGTTAATAAGAATGTAGTGTAAGTTGTTGTTAATAGCTATTGCTGAACATAAGCTTTGAGGAGGACAAACAGGAGCCTGGCGTTTACTTATTGTCTGGTTGGACAAGTTAATATTTTTTTGCAATAATCTACAGCCAACAAACAGACATGAGCATTACTTTGCCCCTAGTCACTGGGTTCAGTCCAGTAAAGCATGAGAAGCTAGTCAAAACTTTCCCACAGCCTGTAACCACACTTAAGTTCCAAAGAAGGAAGTGCTTCTTCTGTTTATTCATTCTACATAAAAGCATTAAAAAAACAATCCTTTCACAGTGTAAATTTGTATACAACTCGATTTCTTTGGAAAATATGAGCAATCTGGTTCTCCTTGATGGCTGAGAGGTAAAGATAATGGCTGGAATTTTGCCTACCTGGGCTGGTCCGGTGTGGGCGGTGTCCGTGGGTGGGGGGGGAGGGGGGGTCGCGACCCCGCTGCTGGCTCCATCCCGCTGTTGAAAATGAACTTACCTTAATGGGGCCTATTAAGCCCCGCCCAGCGCATTACCCGGCCCAACGAGAGGGAGCGGGTCTGGTGATGTCAATCATGACACGTTTTCAGCCGGGATCTTTAAAGGGACCACGGCCACATTACATTTGAAGTTTAATCTAACATAGTGCTGTCAGTGTTCTACAGCATTGGAGTGCTGCAAACACTGACAATGACTGCACAGAGGTGCAGGGCTGCACCCAGGCTCTCCAATGGGCGGAAGAGACCTCCCCAGGAGACCATCACAGCCTGGTTGCACATTGCACAGGAGGTCACAAGCAGGGATGTGGTCAGGAGGACCATGCTGCAGTGCCGCAAATGTTTCAATAATCTCATTAAATCAGGAAACATTAGTACAAAGCCACATTCAATCTCATCCTGCTGTGCCTCTCATCACATCCCCATCACTCTACCTTCCCTGCCCTACTCCTGCACATCCTTACTCACACCAACTTACCTTGCACCTCCGCCTATCCCTCTCCCTCAATCTACATTATCACATCCCCATCTCACTAGCCACCCCTCACACTCACCCTCATCCTAGTGCAATCATACCAACTAACAGCACACAAGGGTAGCCACTTGGGTGTTTTATCCAATGTTTATGTAAAGTTTCTGTTAATGTGCTGTCAAACATAAACTTTATTTTCAACACTTTCCGGTCTTGGACAGATTTATGTGCACCTTTGGAAGTGGCTTAGTGAGTTGCTGTGAATGGTGAGACATAATGGTACCCCCCTGCAATGGTGATGAGTGTGAAAGGAATGGCTTGGGCATTGTAGGAATGCTTTATGGTGTTGGTGTGGGGTGGTGCCAACCTGGCGCATCATGTGGCAGCCAGGTTGTAGAGCGTCAAGTGAAGTAAATATGGCCATGGTGAGGCCATCTCTGGTCACCCGGGTAGCAATGTGCTCGGGTGCTGATGCCCTCTGTCCTGTGCAGCATCAGGTGATTGCGGAGTGTTGTTATTAGTGCTGCTGGTGTGCCTGGTGCTGCTGGTCTTGGGGCTCATTGTGGTCCGATTCTGAGGACCAAGGTGAGACAGTATAAACGGCACCCATGTTGATGGAATAGATGGCAGGTGAAGTACAGATGACAGAAGCATTCTGTCAATGGTGAGAGAGTTCTTCCAATGAGGTGACACTGGATGGAAACTTTGCTGGAAACACTTGCGGCCTGCAGAATCTGTGCTGGAAATGGACTGAGCAACAGCTTCTGCCTGAGGAAAGTGATCATCTGTCAGGTGGGAGCTTTCACTGTACATTTGATGCTGTCAAGTAATCAGCTGGAGCAATGGCCATGAAACTCCCGCCTCAGGTTGACAGCCGTGGTTCCCGAGCTGCGTGAATCCTGTGGCCATGCAGGGAAATTTAAAAAGTAAGTGAAAAAAAGCTCTTAAGTGCCTGTAAACTACTTGATAATCATCTCAACTGGGTCGCCCACCGCTACCGGTCGGGTCGGTTCCGCGATGACAGACGCGCCAGGGGGAAAGGCGCATGGGAGCGAGATGACAGCGGGTTCCAGACCTGCTGTCAAAAATAAACAACTTTCTCACCCGACCCACGACTGATCTCGCCCCCTACCACCCCGGAAAATTCTGGCCTTTGCCTCTGGACAACACAGACCTGGAAGAAACATAGGAAAAGAAGTAAGCCATTCAGCCCCTCGAGCCTATTCTGCCATTCAGTTAGATCATGGCTGGCCTGTACCTTAACTCCATCTACCCGCCTTGGTTCCATATCCCTTAATACCCTTGCCAAACAAAAAATTATCAATCTCAGTTTTCAGTTGACCCCCCAGCCTCAACGTCTTTTTGGGGGAGAGAGTTCCAGATTTCCACTACCCTTTGTGTGAAGAAGTGCTTCCTGACATCACCCCTGAATGACCTGGCTCTAATCGTAAGGTTATGCCCCTTTATTCTGGACTCTCCCACCAGAGTAAATAGTTTCGCTCTATCTACCCTATCAAATCCTTTACTCACCTTAAATGCCTCAATTAGATCACCCCTTAATCTATTATACTCAAGGGAATACAAGCCTAGTCTATTCAACCTGTCCTCATAATTTAACCCTTTTAGCCCCGGTATCATTCTGGTAAATCTGCACTGCACCCCCTCCAAGGCCAATACGTTCTCCTGAGGTGTGGTGCCAGGGACTGATGCAGTACTCTAGATGGGGTGTCTCCAGGGCTCTGTATAGCGGTAACTTAACTCCCACCCCTTTGTATTCCAGACCCTTTGAGATAAAAGCCAACATTCCAGTAGCTTTTTAAATTATTTTTTGAACCCGTCCACTAGTTTTTTTAGTGATTTTTGTACTTGGTCCCCTAAATCTCTCTGCTCCTCCAGTTTCTAGCTTCTTGCCATTTAGAAAATACTCTGATCTATCTTTATCAGGTCCAAAATGGATGCCCTCACACTTTCCCACACTGAACTCCATCTGCCACAGTTTTGCCCACTTATTTAATCAAGTGAGTGATCCCAGGTTTGATCCGAGTAAGCAGAAGTTGGCGAGGGCAGCAGCGGGAATGCTACTCTTGGTCTCAGTGACCCAAGGTTAGAGAGGGAAAAATTTAGGGGGATTTCCACTGATTTGCTAGAAAGAAAGACTTGCATTTATATAGCGCCCTTCACGACCACCGGACATCCCAAAGCGCTTTACAGCCAATGAAATACTTTTGAAGTGGAGACACTATTGTAAATTTAGGAAACGCGGCAGCCAATTTGCGCACAGCAAGGTCCCATAAACAGCAATGTGATAATGACCAGATAATCTGTTTTTGTTATGTTGGTTGAGGGATAAATATTGGCCAAGACACTGGGGATAACTCCCCTGCTCTTCTTCGAAATAGTGCTTTGGGATCTTTTACGTCCACCTGAGAGAGCAGACGGAGCCTCGGTTTAATGTCTCATACGAAAGACGGCACCTCCGACAATGCAGCACTCCCTCAGCACTGCACTGGAGTGTCAGCCTAGCTTTATGTGCTCGAGTCCCTGGAGTGGGAAGGAAGGGAAATTAGAGAGAAATTTTAAAAAGAGGAAATGGTGACTAATCCTTTTAAATGAGGAACTTGCTTGACATTCTCAATTATGGGAACATAATGGTTGTTATTATAATTTAATTCAGCCTAATAAACTATTCAACTGCAGTGAATTAAAATTTATTGGCCTGGATTTTGCGGTAAGAATAACGGTGAGGCTATTAAATCGGACAGCAACTGCGCAGTTAAACGCGAAAATCAGGAAGTTGTTGTCCGAGTTGCCCTGCTCCTCCTCAAGCTTCGCTACACCGGTACCTCGCCGAGAAACTCAGCATTCAAACACATGAATGACGTGAAGTTGTGGTACTTACCCACTAGATACTCACGAAGCACGCCAGAGAAAGTTAGGGCTTGTCCATTCAAGTATAAGTGAATTTCTAACGGCGTGATACGTCTTAATTACTGCTAAACAACTTCTCTGGCCCTGAAAATTTACTTTTACAAGTGTGGAGTCTCATTCCTTCAGATTTTAATTATTGTTGGAGTTTAAACTTTTATCTCTCTCTCTTAATCCTATCTTTCTTTCCCTTTCTTTATTTAACTTTCTCTACATGATTTTACATTGAATTAAATATTCTAACTTACACTTCCTGGTTTAGACTGCACGTGCCTCTTCAATCTGATTAGCTGAGCAGACACGCTGTTGCTTGCCCTGTTCACATAGGTTCCCGATCCCCTGTGGAGGACGCAGCGCTGTTTCTGCTCTATAATTACTGCAATTCACAGTGTAAAAGCCCACAGAAAGTCTGTGGGCAAGTGTAAGTGCAATGAACGGCGAATGCCGTTTTTTTGCTGCTGACTGCAAAATCCGGGCCATTAAATGGGAAACAAATGGCACCAAATTGTCCCATATTATATCAAATTTGCAGCTACACTGTACCTGTGTAACCAAGATCCAAAATTTATCTTCACCCAACACCATCAAAACAGGCATTGGAGAACTGGGAGCCAGTTAAGGTCTTCAAGGTGTGATGAGCGAGTGGAACTTAATGAGGGAGAACAGAGTTTTGGGTGAGCTAAGGTATGTGGGGATGGAGGATAGTAGGCTGGCTTGGAGAGTATTGGAGTAAGCGAATCTAAATGAAGGTTTCAGCAGCAGATAGGTAGAGGCAGAGGCAGAGGCAAGCAATGTCACAGAGGTGGAAATATGGGCGGTCTTTGTGATGGAAAGGATATGGGTTTGATTCGGATGCCAATGTTGTGAGCATGTCTGTCTTGCTCAGATCCAAAACGTTCTTAAATGGGCAGGGGGGTGTGAAGGAGGGTGTTGCCAGTCTTGACAGATGAAACGTCATACATTGACGTTCTCTGCAACCGGCTCTCCCTTAATTGGCCTGCTAAGCCCGCCCAGCGGGCTTAACAAGGTCAATCAAGGGAAAATAGCCTGGGTTGGCCACAAATCGATGGAGGCGGGACTAAAACCCAACAAGCAGCAGTCCCGCCTGCAACGCGCCCCCATTCACAAAATCGGCCCCATGGTGTCAGGACCAATGCTCAGAGCTCGGGGCTGGGGGTAGGGAGGGGAGGGGTTCAAGCTGCAAATATTTCTGTGAGTTGCACTTCCAGCCCACAAGGTGGTTGCTCTCTGGGGGACATTTCAGCTACGGAAGCATGCAATCGGAAGATTTACTAGATGCCTGGGGAGTGGGGGGCGGGGGTACGGAAGGAAGGTGTGGAGAGCTGCTATTCCTGCAGGGAGGAGATGTGACCCCAGGTACGGGGGTCAGACTGGGAGCCTAAGGAAGGGTTTGCAAATGGGTGGCTGACTCCTTCCTCTGTTTCAGGGTGCCAGGAGGCTTCATGTGACTCCAGCCCTGATGCCTCCGGGAGATACATTGCAATACAGAGACTTATTCTGCATTGCCACCCAGTGGATTTCTAATGGAGCTGCATATTTATACGCTTGCTGAGTTTGAAGCCAAATGTACAGGTCCAGCCCTGGATTTGGAGCTAATGTTACATGTTAAGTCTTTTAACATTAGACAAGCCACCTATAGTGCAGGTAAATGTTGACATGTTTAAAATGGGGCTTCCCATCAACAAAGCCTCATGTTGGTGTTTACAATGTATTTTAAGGTAGAATGTTATTACCCAGTCAGCATTTTTAATCTCGAATAGATATTTTAAAAAATACGTCTGCACGCACTTCCTGTCAACATTTTTCATTACAAATCCTATGTTCACATCTGTAATGGGAATTACCCGTGTAATTTGTTTCACGTTGTAATTATGTCCTCCCACCATAGTGGCGCTATGGCGCCTAAGTTCTGTGTCTCCCTGCTGTTGCACTGCAGAGAAACCTTTCTGCTTCCCAAATTGCTGTACATTTTGCTATTTTAACTATAAATAATATGAAAACAATTATATAAAAATAAGGACAGAATGTATGACTTAAAGTGGCAACTGAATTACTTCTGCGTTACTTTGTCCAGTTGTCTCTTGGTGTTTTTTATTTTTTTTTATATTTTCCGCCAGCTTGTTTTCGTAAGCTATTTTGCCCCTCTTGATCATGCCCTTTGCCCTCCTTATAGATACATAGAAGATAGGAGCAGGAGTAGGCCATTCGGCCCTTCGTGCCTGCTCCGCCATTTAATGAGATCATGGCTGAACCTTTAATTCAGTATCCCGTCCCCGCCTTCTCTCCGTAACCCTTAACCCCTTTTGCCCGTAGAAATATATCTAATTCCCTCTTAAATATATTTAATGAGCTGGCGTACACTGCCCTCTGTGGCAATGAGTTCCACAGGTTCACCACTCTCTGAGTGAAGAAATTCCCCCTCATCTCTGTCCTAAATGGTTTAGCCCTTATCCTTAAATTATGTCCTCTAGTTCTGTTCTCACCCGCCAAGGGAAACATTCCTTCTGCATCCAGTCTGTCTAGACCTGTCAGAATTTTATACACTTCTATGAGGTCCCCTCTCAATCTTCTAAACTCCAGTGTGTACATCCCTAAACTACATAGTCTCTCCTCATAGGTCATTCCCGCCATTCCTGGTATCAGCCTGTTGACACCCTGTGGCCAATAACTTGGGAGATTGGCGCACACACATTTTTAATATAATATTTTAGGGCTGTCAAGTTCACAGAGGGTGGAAGGTGGGAGGTCGGTTAGGAGAGTATTGGAATAGTCGAGGCTGGAGGCAACAACAGCATGGATGAGGGTTCCAGCAGCACAGGAGCTGAGGCAGGGGTAGAGACAATATTCCCTCTGAGCTGCGTGGCCATGCAATAATGAGAAAGGTCTCGCACAGGCCGCTCACCAGCTTCTCCATTGTAAACATAGAAACATAGAAGATAGGAGCAGGAGTAGGCCATTCGGCCCCTCGAGCCTGTTCCGCCATTCAATGAGATCATGGCTGATTATCCAAATTCAGTACCCTGTCCCTGCCTTCTCCCCATATCCCTTGATCCCTTTAGCCTTAAGAAATATATCTAACTCCTTCTTGAATATATTTAATGAATTGGCCTCAACTGCCTTCTGTGGTAGAGAATTCCACAGGTTCACCACTCTCTGGGTGAAGAAATTCCTCCTCATCTCTGTCCTAAATGGCTTACCCCTTATCCTTATACTGTGACCCCTGGTTCTGGACTCCCCCGCCATTGGGAACAGCCTTCCTGCATCTAGTCTGTCTAGTACTTTTAGAATTTTATAAGTTTCAATGAGATCCCCTCTCATTCTTCTAAACTCTAGCGAATATAAGCCTAATCGACCCAATCTCTCTTCATACGTCATTCCTGCCATCCCAGGTATCAGTCTGGTGAATCTTCGCTGCAATCCCTCCATGGCAAGATCATCCTTCCTCAGATAAGGCGACCAAAACTGCACGCAATACTCAAGGTGTGATCTCACCAAGGTCCTGTACAACTGCAGCAAGACATCCTTGCTCCTGTACGCGAATCCTCTCGCTATAAAGGCCAACATACCATTTGCCTTCTTAACCGCCTGCTGCACCTGCATGCTTACCTTCAGCGACTGGTGCACAAGGACACCCAGGTCTCGTTGTACTTCCCCTTTTCCCAATCTATTGCCATTCAGATAATAACCTGCCATCCTGTTTTTGCCAACAAAGTGGATAACTTCGCATTTATCCACATTATACTGCATCTGCCATGCATCTGCCCAATCTGTCCAAATTGTACTGGAGTTTCTCTGCATCCTCCTCACAGCACACACGCCCACCCAGCTTTGTGTCATCTGCAAACTTGGAGATATTACATCTAGTTCCCTCATCTGGATCATTAATATATATTGTGAATAACTGGGGTCCTAGCACCGATCCCTGCGGTATCCCACTAGTCGCTGCCTTCCACTCGGAAAAATACCCGTTTATTCCAACTCTTTGCTTCCTGTCTGCCAACCAGTTTTCTATCCAAGTCAGTACCCTACCCCCAATCCCATGTGCTTTAACTTTGCACGCTAGTCTCTTATGCGGGACCTTATCGAAAGCCTTCTGAAAGTCCAAATACACCATATCCACTGGTTCTCCCTTATCTATTCTATCAGTTACATCCTCAAAAAATTCCAGTAGATTAGTCAAGCATGATTTACCTTTTGTAAATCCATGTTGACTTTGTCCGATCCTGTCGCTGTTTTCCAAGTGCTCTGCTATTACATCTTTTATAATGGACTCTAGCATTTTCCCTACTACCGATGTCAGGGTTACCGGTCTATAATTCCCCATTTTTTCTCTACCACCTTTTTTGAATAATGGGGTTACATTAGCTACCCTCCAATCCATGGGAACTGTTCCAGAGTCTAGAGAATTTCAGAAGATGACCAGCAATGCATCTACTATTTCTAGGGCCACTTCCTTAAGTACCCTAGGATGTAGATTATCAGGCCCTGGGGATTTATTGGCCTTCAATCCCATCAATTTCCCTAACACCATTTCCCTACAAATACTGATTTCATTCAGTTCCTCCCTCTCATTAGACCCTATGTTCCCCGACGTCTCTGGGAGGTTATTTGTGTCCTCCTTTGTGAAGACAGAACCAAAGTATGTATTTAATTGGTCTGCCATGTCTTTGTTACCCATTATAAATTCCCCTGATTCTGACTGCAAGGGACCTACGCTTGACTTTACCAATCTTTTTCTCTTCACATATCTATAGAAGCTTTCAGAGTCAGTTTTTATGTTCCCTGCAAGCTTACTCTCATACACTACTTTCCCCCTCTTAATTAATCCCTTTGTCCTCCTTTGCTGAATCCTAAACTGCTCCCAATCCTCAGGTTTGCTGCTTTTTCTGGCCAATTTATATGTCCTCTCCTTGGATGTTATGCTATCCCTAATTTCCCTTGTTAGCCAATGTTGAGTCACCCTTTTTGTTTTATTTTTATGCCAAACAGGGATGAACAAATTCTGTAGTTCATCCATGCGATCTTTAAATGTTTGCCATTGCCTATTCACCGTCAACCCTTTAAGTAACATTCCCCAATCCATCCTAGCCAAATCGCACCTCATACCATCGTAGTTTCCTTTATTTAAATTCAGTACCCAAGTCTCTGAATCAACTACTTCACTCTCCATTTTAATGAAGAATTCTATCATATTATGATCGCTCCTCCCCAGGGGGCCTCACACAACAAGATTGCCAATTAACCCTTTCTCATTACATAATACCCAGTCTAAGATGGCCTGATCTCTAGCATGCATGTAAATTTAAAGGGACCGCGCACAAAAAGAAACAGGCCGCGCAGAACAAAGCGCAGCTTACAGAGAACATTGGATAGAGACGGGCGATTTTATGGAGGTGGAAGTAGGTAATCTTGGTGATGGAGAAAATATGTGGTCGGAAGCTCAGCTCAGGGTCAAATCGGACATCGAGGATGCAAACAGTCTGGTTCAGTCTCAGTGGTCAGAGAGGGGGATGGAGATAGTGGCGAGGGAACGGAGTTTGTGGCGGGGACCGAAGACAATCGTGGTTGAGGTTGTCTTGTGGTGTCAAAAATTGACCTGGTTATGTTGATTGTACAGAGTTGTCGATATTAAGAATCTGGACTTCTGAGAGGCGGAAAGCTGTTTCTCAGCCAATGATCACCCACTTGTTAAAAAAAATACTTTTTATTTTCTTACAAAAATGGTTTTACTTTAGTAGCTCTGGGTTTAGGGTATAGTAATAAATTTATTGCTGATGAACAAATGATTTAAAAAAAAAACTGATTTGTTTGTGTCGCAGCTGAAAACAGACAAAGCGGTCAGGGTGTTTATACCCCATTACCATCTCCCTTTGCCTTGCACCATCATCCCTTTTGTCTCTTAATCTCTGCTGCCTTCCACCCTATCACAGACCTTCCCTTTTGTTCTTTCCTCCCCTCCCCCCTTTCCCTGCCCCTACACTTGCTTAAAAACCTGCTCCATTTCCTGCTTTTCCCAGTTCTGACGAAGGGTCATCGACCTGAAACGTTAACTCTGTTTCTCTCTCCACAGATGCTGCCTGACCTGCTGAGTATTTCCAGCATTTTCTGTTTTTATTTCAGATTTCCAGCATCTGCAGTATTTTGCTTTTGTATTAGTGTTTATACTGGGTTGTTCTTTGGATGCTAACAAGCATAAGTAATAAAACAAACTTGATGCAGTAATTGCATCAATTAAATATGTGATTAAAACCAAAATTAACATCTTTAATTGTGAGATTCATTGCGATTATGTTTTTAAATGTTTTGACAGCCCTAATATACACACACCCACACACTCGGATGCATATATAAACACATTCTATTGTAATGAAGAACTCAATGAAATAATGTCATTCAGTCTTTACCCACTAGGTGTCTCACTGTAAACAAATTGCACTATCAAATATTGCAGAGGTTTTAAAACAAACAGATCTTAACCCATACTTGAGGAAAATATTGCTAATGGATATACCTGCATCACTAAGTCTAGACTGTTATCCATATTAAGCAGATGCTATTGTTTCCATTTATGCAATACAATGGCAATATCTGGCTTATGTGAGATTTTAACACCATATCAATTTCTCAACTCAAAGGTAGAAGAGTTCCAAATGTTCCAACTTGCTGCTCTCGGAGGGGAACTCCACCCACCATTAACCCATGTCAGATATTCAAGTACATTATGCACACAATTTTGCTCTATATGCTTCTGGTGGATAAGGTACCCAGCCAGAAGCATAATGTCAGAGGAACCACAGCACACCTTTCATATAATAGAAATGTATACATAAACATTAAATGTGATTCTCCCTTTTCTTCCCATTGTATCTTATTTTCCCTTCCTGTCATATAGCCCTCGACTCCTTGCAGAGGGACAGTTCAATGAGTCTCTGTCCTTGCGGAGGGACAGTTCAATGAGTCTCTGTCCTTGCGGAGGGACAGTTCAATGAGTCTCTGTCCTTGCGGAGGGACAGTTCAATGAGTCTCTGTCCTTGCTGAGGGACAGTTCAATGAGTCTCTGTCCTTGCGGAGGGACAGTTCAATGAGTCTCTGTCCTTGCGGAGGGACAGTTCAATGAGTCTCTGTCCTTGCGGAGGGACAGTTCAATGAGTCTCTGTCCTTGCGGAGGGACAGTTCAATGAGTCTCTGTCCTTGCGGAGGGACAGTTCAATGAGTCTTTGTCCTTGCGGAGGGACAGTTCAATGAGTGCCTGTTGCCATCTGGTTTCTCGCCCTAGTTCCATTATTCACGTGGGTAGCCTTGACGGTGAGATCTCAGAGGGCTGTTCAAACACAGGTAGGATCATAGCCATGCTCACTTTTGCCCTCAGCTGAGGTCCACACATGTGCGCCTCCAGTAGAGGTTGCTGAGTTGCAGTTAGGACAGGTTGCACTGGTATATTTTTCCCTCCAGAACCCAAGGGTGCTGGGCCCAATTATAGAATCCTGATCACTTCCTCAGCTAAGAGTAACTAATTCAACAGAACACAATGATTGAACCTATCACCCAAGCCTTTTCTTGCGGGTAATGATAATTTTAATGTAAATCTGGTGATATAAAGGAAACTACCAGTAGTTCGTAGGATGCTGTGGATAAATAAAGTTGTAGAAGAGGTTCAAAGAGGACTAATAGAATAATAATTTTAAAAAACGAAAGGAGAAAATAAGAAAAGAGGTTAAAAGAAAGCCAGAGGGAGTGAGAAGAGAAAAATTCAAAAAAATGTCAAAAGGTACAATGAAGTATTTTATAAGTATACCAATATAAAGAGAGGTGGGACTCCTAAGAGGAAAAGATCTATGATCAAGAAACGGTGGAGGTATTAAATAACTGGGGCAGAGATCACATCATAGAGAAGGTCTTTCTAGATAACATTTGGTCCGTGTGATCTCCTGGACTGGTTTTGATCACCTGAGGAGGTCGGAGAGGAATTTTCCAGAGTACCTTTTCTCTTACTGACCCTGGGTTTATTCTCTTTTTTTTGGCTCTCCCACGAGATTACATGGCTGCGGGCGGGAGGGGGAGGGAGTGTGGTAAGTGTTTAGTCCTGATGCTCCGGCTATCATGGTGTGTGGGGCAGGGCTTGATGGACCAGCTGGTCCTTTCCTGTCTGCCATTTTCGTATGTTCATAGAGTCATAGAGTCATAATGGCACAGGAGGAGGCCATTCGGCCCATCGAGTCCGTGCCAGCTCTCTGTCGAGCAATCCAGTCAGTCCCATTCCCCCGCTCTATCCCCGTATCCCTGCAAGTTTATTTCCCTCAAATGCCTTTCCAGTCTTCCCTTGAAAACATTGAGTGTCTCCACTTCCACCACTTCCGTCGGCAGCGAGTTCCAGGCCCTCACCACTCGCTGCGTAAAAACGTTTTTCCTCACATCCCCCGTGTATCTCTTGCCCAAAACCTTAAATCTGTGTCCCCTAGTCCTTGTACTATCAACAGCCTTTGCCCGTCTAGACTATCCAAACCCGTCATAATCTTCTACACCTCTAGCAAATCACCCCTCAACCTCCTTTGCTCCAATGAAAACAAATCCAGCTTCTCCAATCTGTCCTTGTAGCTAAGATCCCCCATCCCCGGAACCATTCTGGTAAATCTCCCCTGCACCCTCTCAAGAGCCTTCACATCCTTCCTAAAGTGTGGTGACCAGAACTGGACGCAATACTCCAGTTGTGGCCTAACCAGCGCTTTATAAAGGTTCAGCATAACTTCTCTACTTTTGCACTCAATACCTCTATTTATGAAGCCCAAGATCCCATATGTTTTGTTAACCACTCTCTCAATATGTCCCGCCACCTTCAGGGACCTATGCACATTAACACCCAGGACCCTGAAGCTGTTCTAATAAGTACTTTGCAACAGTCTTTACTAAAGAATAGGTTATTGGAAAGGAGACGAGTTCTGAAGTGGTTGAGAGTGAGATGAGTGATATTATGATGAATAAAAGGAACATTTTAGATAAGTAGTTAAAGCTAAAGGTAGACAAGGTACACGGGCCCAAAGGGATACATCCTTGGACCCTGAGGGAGACCAAGGAGGAAACTGCTGATGCCCTAGAAATTAGACTTCAGGGCTCTATCACGTGTCAATCCGTGCTAGAGGGCTGGAGGGTGGCCAATGTAGTACCATTTTTAAAAAGGGAGACAGAGCTAATCCAGTAATCACAGGCCAGTTAGTTTAACGTCTATGCTGGGGAAAATCTAGAGTCTTTAATTAAGGATAAAATTACCACATATCCAGATAAAGAGAAAATAGTTAGAAACAGCCAGCATGGCTTTTAAAACAGACAATCATGCTGGACAAACATCATAGAATTCCTTGAGGAGCAGATGGGGGGAATTCCGATGGTGGTAGTATGCGCACGTTAGGATATCCTTTGACAAGATACCACACAGGAGGATGCTGGTGAAGGTCAAGGGGTATGGAATTAGGAGAAGGATAGCGAACATTGGTTAGAAGTGAGAAAATAGAAAACAGTTGTGCAGAGTGGTTGGACGTGGGTAGCGGTGTCCCTGAGGGTTTGGTTCTGGGGCTACTTTTTTTAATATTCATGCCTGGGATATGGGCGTCTCTGGCAAGGCCAGCATTTATTGCCCATCCCTAATTGCCCTTGAGAAAGTGGTGGTGAGCTGCTTTCTTGAACCGCTGCAGTCCGTGTGGTGAAGATACTCCCACAGTGCTGTTAGGGAGGGAGTTAGAGCATTTTGACCCAGCGACAATGAAGGAACAGCAATATATTTTCCAAGTCAGGCTGGTGTGGAACTTGGAGGTGGTGGTGGTGTTCCCATGCGCCTGCTGCCCTTGTCCTTCTAGGTGGTAGAGGTCGTGGGTTTGGGAGATACTGTCGAAGAAGCCTTGGCGAGTTGCTGCAGTGCATCTTGTAGATGGTACACACTGCAGCTACGGTGCACTGGTGGTGGAGGGAGTGAATGTTTAAAGTGGTGGATTGGATACCAATCAAGCGGGATGCTTTGTGCTGGATGTTGTTGAGCTTCTTGAGTGTTGTTGCAGCTGCACTCATCCAGGCAATTGGAGATTATTCCATCACACTCCTGACTTGTGCCTTGTAGATGGTGGAAAGGCTTTGGGGAGTCAGGAAGTGAGACACTCGTTGCAGACTACCCAGCCTCTGACCTGCTCTTGTAGCTACAGTATTTATGTGGA
The DNA here is from genome assembly GCF_052327205.1 of Somniosus microcephalus. Classification (NCBI taxonomy): domain Eukaryota; kingdom Metazoa; phylum Chordata; class Chondrichthyes; order Squaliformes; family Somniosidae; genus Somniosus; species Somniosus microcephalus. Next base: position 102,978,740 of record NC_141001.1, read on the forward strand.
TGGTCCAGTTAAGTTTCTGATCAATGGTGACCCCCCAGGATGTTGATGGTGGGGGATTCGGTTATGGTAATGCCGTTGAATGTCAAGGGGCGGTGGTTAGACTCTCGCTTGTTGGAGATAGTTATTGCCTGGCACTTATGTGGCACGAATTTTACTTGCCACTTATCAGTCCAAGCCTGAATGTCGTCCAGATCGTGCTGCATGCAGGCATAGACTGCTTCATTATCTGAGGAGTTGCGAATGGAACTGAACACTGTGTAGTCATCAGCGAACATCCCCACTTCTGATCTTACAATGGAGGGAAGGTCATTGATGAAACGGCTGAACTTCTGTTTACTGAGATATAGAATAGAGGGCAGAAGAAATTTACACAGAGAGTTGTAAAGCTGTGGAATTCACTTCCAGGGTTAGTGGGTGACAAAGAAGCTATTTCAACATTCAAGATTAGATGAAGAAAAAAAGAGTTAAAGGGATATAGGAACAGGGTGGGTAAACATAATGTTGGCATTGTTTCTGCTTCAACCACTAACCCTGGAAGTGAATTCCACATCTTCTGTTCTAAATCTCTTACATTTAATCTTATATCGATGACCCCTTGTTCTTGACCCCTCAACGACTGGAAACAGTTTGATGGGGTGAGATGAAATAGGGTGGGAGGAGGCTCATGTGGAGCATAAACATCGGCATAGACCAGTTGGGCTGAATGGCCTGTATCGGGTGCTGTAAATTCTATGTAAAACGTGATTACAAGTATTTGCTCGCGTGGAGGATAAACGCCAACATAGACTGGTTGGGCCAAATGGCCTGTTTCCATGTTGTAATTTCTATGTATTTCTATGGTAGCAGGAAGGGGTAAACAGCAGAGAGGGTTGAAGGAGGAACCCAGTCCACAGCAACTTCCAGAGGTATCTGAGATCTCCCATTACTATGGAATCTTCATTAACAATGAGATGAAAGATTCCCCAAATGACTTCAAGAAGGCAGCAGTCTTGTAATCATTACATTTAGGTGACTGATTGATTCTCGTTCAGCTCTAAGATGTACAAAGGAGGGAATTTGATAGGATCCAGACCAGAATAAAAGATTTACTGGGTGCCATCCAATTTGGAATGGAGATTACCATTCAGACTCGAATAGGCCTCCTGCAATTCACCACCTAGACCGATATGCAGCATCTCTACAGCTTGGTCCAATTGGCCTTGTGAAACCGAACAGCAAGTAACGTGGTCAGACTCAGTGAAAATGTCACACGTTGGTCACTGTTCTGGTGGAGATTCAGACCTGTAGGACTGTCGGTAATAATTACGTAGACGCATCTGATCATTGTTCGCCTTAGTTCATTGCAGGCAATCTGCTGGGGACTGGAATTTTTCATCCACCATGAATCTGCTAGCTTTTCAGCCAAAATGGAAGCACCATGCGTTCTATGCCACCTTCTCTGGCCAGGGAGACAGCATTTCTATGATTCACAGCAGCAACCACACAGACAACTCTTAGGAAAAGCTAGACAGCATCTTATAGCCATTTCGTTGCATTCAACAAACAAATCTTTTCACTCGGAGAGTTGTCGGGATCTGGAACTCTCTAGCTGAAAAGGTGGTGAAAGCTGATTCCATCAATAATTTTAAAAGGGAGTTGGACAGGTACTTGAGGATGAGGAACTCACAGGGTTACGGACGAAAAGCAGGGATGTGGGACTGGGCACGACTGCTCTTTCAAAGAGCTGGCACAGGCACAACGGGCCGAATGGCCTCCTTCTGTGCTGCAAGTTTCAATGATTCTATGAATTGCACCACCTTTGAATGGTTTTCTTCCCTGAAGCTTCCAAAATAAAAATAGCTTTCTAAGAATTTAGATTTAGCATTTCTTTCATCTCGGCCCCCCTTTTTCTTTTGTTATTGATCATTGCCATTCTCGGGATAAGCATGGACGTAAATTACAAGAGGATTAAGTGAACTGAGGGAGAAGGCTATTTCACCAAGTAGCTGAATGACCCTAATTTCCCTATTTCAGGAGTTTTCTGCAGCCACAGCAGGCACATGCATCAGAATGTTCCCCCGCCATTGTCAGGATGTGTCTCTTTGCTGAAAGGAGCTTGTGCTCTTTTATCTGGCTCTGGTCTTCTTAATGAGGCCAGCCGACAATTTGTTTAATTAATGCCAGGCTGCAATGCTGAATAGTTGATGGGAAAATACCTTGCGCCGTGCTCTTAAAGACATGGCCCTTAATTGTTGTATTGATTGACTTCACAAACACTGGTTGGCATTGTTCATTGCCGATGCAAAGTGTTAAAAGGAATCTTTAAAAAATCCCAAAGTATGGTTCAATCACAGTTTTTCAGTAGTATTGGAAAATAGTATCATAACTGACCCACAGAAAAACTGAACACATTGTTTCCTAATTTTTACACTGAAACAGGCTAATGATATTTACTTGTTTATCACCAAAAAAAATAAAGTATAAACATTAAAAATGGTTTGAAATAACGCGATAAAACAGTACAAAGATTTCTACAAAATCTATGTATTTCTTCATCTATTGTTATGTCTCTTTTATTAAAACAAATTCAAAGGTAAATTATATGTATACATTGGGTTAAAATATATTGCACTTTTACCTAGATCCCAAGTTAAAAGTAACTAGCACAAGTTAAAACTATTAACCAAAGGTTAGTTTCTTTGAAAAATGATCTGTTTTCTGAGGTGTTTTGGTCCGAATTTTCTTTTTGTTGAATGCTGTACTTCTAACAGAGGATACTAGAAGAAAACAGCAGCTGCTCTACACACCCTCCATATTGATGTGAAACTTTTGATATAAGGCTCTTTGATATACAGTCAGACCTCATTATAATTGCTTCCTTTATGCCACCAACCCTCACAAATTACCCAAAAGAAATCGGCAGAACAGATTTGCTTCCACTGATTTGATCTCATTATACTGACCCTCGCCGCCCTCCATTTGCCAACAAACAAATGGGAACACGGCACTGCGTCTGTTCTCAACACACAGCGTAACACTGTAAAAGTGGGGCCAAAGCGGGGAGTGTGTAACAATCTGCTGTATCTCAAAGCACTATCACTTAACATGGCTAACATGCAGACTGGAGAAAAAGTGTGGAGAATATATGAGGACAAAAAAAGAATGAAAAAGACTTGTGTGGAGAGAAAAAAGGGGAAGTGAAGGAGATTGAAAGGTTGGAGAATGTGGAGGGGAGACTGAGACGGGGGGGGGGGGGGGGGGGGGAAATAGCACCAGTTGGACTAGTTATTTTCCAGTACTTGTTATAAGTAGTAACAGATTATTAGTGAAATTGTAATGCAGTTAGTAATAAGATTGTCAATAATGAGCAGAATAAGTATGATCATTTCCATTTATTCAAAATGTTAATGTTCATTTAATTCATTCTAAAATAATTATTTTACAACTCCCACAGAAATACTTGCAATATAACTGTGTGAGCTTTCAGTTTTAAAATAAATTTGATGTAGGACTGTGGGCGCTATAATCGGTCTCTGGGTACGAACTCAGCAAACAAGTGTGTGCTTGACTTTCACAAATTATTAAACAAATGGAGATCTGAGTGGTGCAGTGAGTTATCATATGCTCCTTTCACCTCTGGGATCTGCGTTTGAATGGAACCAAGGCTGATGGGACAAAAGTCTTTTACATTACAACAGTGACTACGCTGCGAAAGTACTTCATTGGCTGCAAAGTGCTTTGGGACGTCCTGAGGTCATGAAAGGCCCTGTATAAATGCCCGCTCTTTCTTCCTTTCTTGCCTGTAAGGGCCCTGCGTGAACTGAATTTGGATGGTAACAGAAATTTCCTGGAATTACCTAGGAGTCTGCTTTGAGTGAGATCGCCCCATGTTGGCTGTCCCACTCGGCGCAGGTGGCTGATGTGGGACAGGAAAAGAACAAAGTCACGCTGGCGGAGCGTGGAATATTCCTCCGAGTTTGGAACTCAGGGCGTTTGGGAAAGAGAGTGGAGGGAACACGGTTCTGCAGCATTACTCTAAAGCTGACCCAGGGGTTCTTCAAGCTGACACGGTTGCACAAAGCAGCAAAGATCTCTTTTTCCCACCACTTCCTTCTGATAAGCAAACAATTAAAAAAAAAAGAAAAAATTACATTTGAAAAAGTAATGAGGACTTGAACATTGGTTTGCTGATATCAAAATTGTGTTTTTGAAACTGAAGAGTTTATTTTATACCAACACCGTAATCATTTAAAGATGGTAAAAATGTACAGAACGTTTTAAAAAAAAGCAAACGTTGGTATTTAGTAAATACCACGGAGCGTGGAAGTAGAAGGGCTACATTTATTAGTCTTCACACATTGTTCATTTACCACAATTTTATGAAAATCCAAGTTTTATGCTTAAATTTTGAACATTCCACCTCCAAAGAGAAAGTGGAGCTAATTTATTTTCAAAAGTTATGGAGACAAGCCCATCACATATGCCTCAGAGATCAATTGGTTATAAAACCATTTGTCTGGCTGTAATTTTAAACTTGTCCACTGGATGTCTCTGCAAAACCTTAAAATACAATTGCGCAGGATGAATAATTAACTAATTCTGTGTTTGCGTATCAGTCTCCTTTCATATAAATGTCAGCATTCCTGAAAACATGGCTTGACTGGTATGATATAATAACCAAGCGTTTTAATTGCTACAGCAAATGCCCTGAAATATAGCACGAAATGCAGCCTAAAAATGCCAAGAGCTGAGAAACAGCTACACAGCGCTTTCATGCTACAAGTTTAGCAGCATCTGCGAGGCTTCGCTCCGATGCTAAACTTGTGGAGTGTAAATCGGGTGCCCACACCCGAACAGACTCCAAGGAAAAGTGGAGCAAGGCTACCTCCAGCAGGGAGTCTCACTAATAGAGAAGTTATGCTGAACCTTTATAAAGCGCTGGTTAGGCCACAACTGGAGTATTGCGTCTAGTTCTGGTCACCACACTTTAGGAAGGATGTGAAGGCCCTTGCGAGGGTGCAGAGATTTACCAGAATGGTTGCGGGGATGGGGATCTTAGCTACAAGGACAGGTGGGAGAAGCTAGATTTGTTTTCATTAGAGCAAAGGAGGTTGAGGGGTGTTTTGATAGAGGTGTACAAGATTATGACGTGTTTGGATAGGCTAGATGGGGAAAGGCTGTTCCCACTAGTTGATGGTACAAGGACTAGGGGACACAGATTTAAGGTTTTGGGCAAGAGATATAGGGGGGGGGCGTGAGGAAAATCTTTTTTACACAGCGAGTGGTGAGGACCTGGAAGTCGCTGCCGACGGAAGTGGTGGAAGCGGAGACGATCAATGTTTCCAAGGGGAGACTGGATAGGCACTTGAGGGAAATAAACTTGCAGGGCTACGGGGATAGAGCGGGGGGAATGGGACTGACTGGATTGCTCTACAGAGAGCCGGCACAGACTCTATGGGCAGGATTTTCATTGGGCCGTGGAGTCGGGATTGGAGGCGTTGGGGGGGGGGGGGGGGGGGGGTTAAAATCCCCAAATCAGGGGTCCCGACCCCATCCCGCACCCAAATCCGCCTCCATGCCAGTTTCAAAGGAGGCGGGTACCCGCCCCCGAGGCGGGAAGGGATTAGTGCCAATTAACTGCCTGTTAACAGGTAGTTAACAGGCAGTTTTTAGCCTAATCCCTATTTTTAAGGTTGAAGTGTGGGATTCCCGATGGCTCCAAACCATGCCAAGTTAGAGGAGGCGGGCCGTCGGGTTGAAGGACTTGGAGGGGTCGAGATGTCGGTGTTCAGGTGAGTGATGTTTGCATAGGTAAGTGTGTTTGGTGTGTCTAAAGTGATTAAAGAAGTTTAAATTACCTTTTCTTACCTTTTCAGCCTTCCTTCCTTTAGTTTCCGGAAGTCCCTCATCTCACCAGCACAGAAAGCAGAATGGCTGCGAACTGTCAAAAGTGATAGCCTGCAGCTTTCTGTGCAGGAGAGATTTCTAACTGAGTCTGCGGAGAAGGACTCAGGTTAGAAGTAAGACTGTCAGTGTTCGACAGCTTCAAACAGCTGTGAAACACTGATATTTCATCTCTCAAAAGCTCTTGACAGATGAAATATCAATCTGTGACGTCACCTGTTGCCGGGTGGCCCTTAATTGGCCCGCTGAACCTGCTGGGCGGGGCTCAACAAGGTCAATCAAGGATTGGCCGCATCTCGATGGAGGCGGGACTACAACCCCAAAAGTTGTAGTCCCGCCTCCTACCCGACTCCCGAGTTAAAATCCTGCCCATATGACTCTTTGCTCCAGTCTCAGGGCAGACCCTGACTTCAGATTGCAGCTGTATTTACACTACAGGTTAGCTGTGCTGAGCCCTCGCCCACTGTGTACATGCATTGGAAAATCGCAGAAAGCATGCACCACCAGCTCAGAAATGGGCTGAGAAAACCTACTCATCAATGTGAACCTAAAGTGCTTTGCACTGACGCTAGTTATTGTGTGAAGGCAGCCTGCTGGAGGAGAGCGACTCACTCTGCTTTACTTTAGAGGCAGCTCGAGCCCTTACACCCAATTTATGCTCCAAGTTTGAGACCAGTGCGAAGTAGTTTCAACTTTGCAAAACTAAACTTCTGGAGTGTGAATGAAACACAAGAGATCAACGTCTAGGTTGTTCTGTCCTTTCGAGTGTCATTGGATAGCTGGCTGGAAGGCAGAAAGCAGAGAGTAGAGGGAGATAGCTATTCAGATTGGCAGAAGGTGGGTAGCGGTGTTCCACAAGGATCAGAGCTGGGACCCACTGCTGTTCACAATTTCGGCTTTGGAACCAAAAACACAATTTCTAAATTTGCAGACTGCACCAAATTGGGATTGATAGTCAACATAGAGGAGGACCGCAACAAATTACAAGAAGACATTAATAAACTTGCAGAATGGGCATATAATTGGCAAATGAATTTCAACATGGCTAAGTGTGAGATATGACATTTTGGTAAGAAAAATAAGGAGGTCACATATTACTTGGAATATAAGAATCTAAGTGGGGTGGAGGAGCAAGGGGATCTCTGAGTACAAATACACAAATCACTAAACGTTGTGACACAGGTCAATAAGGTCATAACAAAAGCAAACCAAGCACTCGGGTTTATTTCTAGAGGGATAAAATTGAAAAGCCGAGAAGTTATGCTAAACTTGTAGCGAATCGTGGTTCGACCACACTTGGGAGTACGGTGTACAGTTCTGGTCGTCACATTATGAAAAGGATATAGAGGCACTGCAAAAAGATTTACAAGGACGATACCAGAAATGCGAGGTTATACCTATCAGGAAATTATGAACAGGCTGGGTCTCTTTTCTCCTGAAAAGAGAAGGCTGAGGGGTGGCCTAATAGAGGTCTTTCAAATTATGAAAGGTTTTGATAGAGTGGATACAGAGAGAATGTTTCCACTTGTGGGGAAGAGCATAACTAGAGGCCATCAATATAAGATAGTCACCGAGAAATCCAATAGGGAATTCAGAAGAAACTTCTTTACCCAGAGAGTGGTGAGAATGTGGAACTCGCTACCACAGGGAGTGTTTGAGGCGAATAGTATAGAGCCATTTAGGGGAAGCTAGGTAAGCACAAGAGGGAGAAGGGAATAGAGGATTATGCTGATAGAGTTAGATGAGGAAAGACGGGAGGAGGCTCGAGTGGAGCATAAACGCCGGCATGGACTGGTTGGGCCGAATGGCCTGTTTCTGTGCCGTATATCTGATGTAATTCTATGTACAGTAATTACTGCTAACCTTATTTGAAGGGTGTGGTGTACTGATTTTTAAAAATTAAAAACATTATAGAATATTATCATGATATTTATGTGTGGTATAATGTGTTGGAGTCCCTACAGTTCTTTCATGTGTCATAGTGGTTATGAGATGTGATTATTTTGTACACATCTCTTCAGAATCTTATGCACATATTTATTTCAGCAACACCATGTACAGCTGCAAACAGTTAACAATTTTTTGACATGCTGTTTAAAAAAAAAGATTAATTCATCCTGAGGGCATGGCCAGTTTTGTGGGCGGGGCTGGCTTCTAGCAAGATGCGCAAAAGATTGCGGAAACTCGATTTGCGCTGAACATAATTTGCGCTTAAAATCCCGCAATCTTTTACACCAGTTACACCGATTTCGGGCGAGTTACGCCAAAAAACCAGCGCAACCGAGTGGAAACTCTACCCATCCGTGTTTTTTGAATTCTTCAAAGACTATTTCTTTACGTCTTTCTCTGGTTTAGCCAAAAGCTACCACGTTTTACCTTTGCTAGCCTCACCCTCAGTCCTTCTTCATATATTTACCACATATTCTCCTAGTTAGAATGTTATTGTAAGGGATGGCATAAATTATTCATCAAGACCTTCTCAATGATTAAACAAGGGGGGTTAAAGGACTGCAAAAATTGCCAACAAGATATGATCACACTGCTGAAGGATCAACAAATGTTGTCAACAGAGGCCTTGCAGAAAATGAAATGATTGTCCAGAGTCTTGGGATTATAAGAACATAAGAATTAGGAGCAGGAGTAGGCCACTCGGCCCTTCGAGCCTGCTCCACCATTCAATAAGATGATGACCACAACTCCACCTTCCCGCACTATCACCATATCCCTTGATTCCCTGAGTATCCAAAAAATCTATCCCTCTCTGCCTTGAATATACCAACGACTGAGCCTCCACAGCCCTCTGGGGTAGAGAATTCCAAAGATTCACCACCCTCGGAGTGAAGAAATTTCTTCTCATCTCAGTGGCCGACCCCTTATTCTGAGACTGTGAACCCTAGATTATAAATCTTGCTGGGATAATATTGATGTTCCCCTTCTCAATGGGGAGCGCAGTAGGGGAATTATGAAAAGACTACCATAATCTTAGAATCCAAAAAATATTTAGAGGTATATTATCAAGACCTAAATTAGATTGGCAGTCCCAAACTTTGGATAGGGTGAGGGGAGGGGATGTCCAAGGAGCACCAGGAAAGATGCCACTATCATGCAGGGGAGAGGATGTAGTCAAAATGGATAGTCATGCCAAAAGAAAAGTACAATTTAAATACGATTTACTTCGCCTGCCAGAAATTAGCCTTTCAAAACTACATCAGCAGATGTTTTTCTTCCTTATCCTCGCCTCTTGCAAACCAAATGAGAATGGTACTATAGGCAACTCCTCAACCAAGTGCCATCTTTCATGCGCATGCAGCTCAGTACCAGCTCATACAGTGTATTTACCTACTAAACCTATGAGAGAGGCTGCTGGTACAATGCATGTGGGAAGATCGTAAGTCATAAAACAATGATCAGGATTAACAGATGTGATAAATCCCCAGCTGTTTGTCCCATTTTAAAGGGTATTAGAAAGGGGTTCAGAGAAAATAGGCTCTTGTGATGCAAGAGTACCTGGTCTGTGGGATACTTTCATTTAAAGGCAAGAACCTGGCAATTTAGTATTCCTGAGCCACAGCATAAGTTTGAATGGGGCATAACTTATGCAATCAGAAATAAAGTATCAGGAAAAAGAATGCCCTTTTTGAGTTTCCTCCTTTAAGGAATATATTGTGGGTGGAGCAATATTAAGCAAACAAGAGATCGTAAGATAGTGTGGTAGTTCTTTGGACAGTCTCAGTCAAAATTTAGTATTGCATCTGTCCAATATTATTAGTTTTGGCTAGTATGTTCAAACCTATAAAATCTTTGTATTTAGAATTGGTCATTCCCAGGAAAATCTGTCTTTACCAGCCTAATGGAAGGTTTTCCAAGAGACTTGGGGGGAAAAACTCGGTACCTTAGTGCCTCCCGTTAGCGGCAACAGAAGGCGGTAATGGGGCGCTGATGCAGTAGCGCTGGGGCGAGGCGAATCCAGCACCGCATGGCAAAACCAGCCCCCCCCCAATTGCGCCGCCGGTACCTCGTACTGCCGTGGACTTCAACGCTTACTGGCCACCCGATCTGGAAAATTCATCGTCGCCACTTACCTTAGCACCTCAACCAGACAGCGACAGGGAGAGCTGGTGTACAGGTCCAGGAAGCTGGCTCCAGAGATGTTATTTAAAGGCATCAGCAGTAATCACTCCCAGCTGTCAAAGCAGGTTAGTTTCAGCCACTGAACAGTTCCTATGAGTAATTTCACTTTTGTATCAGCAGTCTTCTGGCAACTACAAAGTAGCTACATTTATTGTTCAAAAATTCAAACTGCTACACTTGGCAACATTAATAGGGGCTGTACTGGCATGCCACCTTGCCCTCCAGGATCTACGGTGGAGGGAGCGTAGGCAGCGAGAAATGTGGGAACATGTGTGCAGAGGGATGAGGAGGGACATCAGGGCTCTCATCAGGGGGCCTTACCCGCCGAGGGTATTCCAACAGCACTTCTTCTACCTTGAATTAAGCGAGGAGCAGTGTATTTGGCGGCTCCGCATCACCAAGGTGGTGGTCACAGAACTCTGCCACCTCCTCCAAACAGATCTCCAGCCTCACGCCAGGATGACTTAAACCCCAGATCCCTTTTGTTCACCATATCCCTCTTGTTCACCACATCCCCATCATACCATCCCTGTGTCATGCCATATCACAGCGTCCTCCTGGGCGCAAAGGTGAAATGAGAGAGACCACAAAATATTGGAAACTCCATTAATAAATTTATGCATAAACATATCACATTCATTCTCATAACTAACGACCCTTGTGCCTGCCATAGTTGAATAGCTGTCATTGTGTGCAAGGTGTGAGATGTGGGTGTGAGTATTGGTAGGTACAGATTGTTGGTGGATGAGTGCTGGGGGTGTGGTGCTTTGGGCAGTGTGTGAAGCTTGTGGTACAGATGGTGGTATGTAGCATTTGTTGAAGCATTCACTCACCCTGACCACCCGACTGAGGTGGATCTGCCATGAGCACACCTGCTTCAGTCCTCCGACTCCTCTCCTTGTTGTGCTTCTCCTTGCTGAGGCAGCTGCACAGCCAGCAATGCTGAGCATGAGGTGCTGCAGCATCAATGAGCCTCCCCTTTTAAGTACTGGGAAAAGCCTGTGGCAATGAGTAGCGATTAGACTGCACCCCATATTGGTCCACCCTTTGAGTGTAACGCCACTGAGCTAGGCCTTTAAGACTTGAATTAGCGCCCCAATCATTTCTTTGAGCAGTGAGAATGAATTTTGCGTGCAGTCTAAAGCATTAGCCCCTGGCGCTAATTCTCAAACTTTTCTAATGATTACCACCCATTCCTGGGCTATAATGAATTTCTAGCCCAAGATACCTATTTTAGATACCTATCCTTTGTTAATCAGGTGAAAAGAAACCCTATAAAAGGCAGCACAGGGAAAGGGGTTAGGTGAACAGATCAAGAAAGAGAAATAGAGTTAACGTTTCAGGTCTGGGACCCTTCATGAGAACTGGAAAAAGTTCTGATGAAGGGTCCCAGACACGAAACGTTAACTCTGTTTCTCTCTCCACGGATGCTGCCTGGCCTGCTGAGTTTTTCCAGTGTTTTCTGTTGTTATTTCAGATTTCCAGCATCCGCAGTATTTTGCTATTAGATCAAGAAAGAGAATGAGGCAAGCATAGATGCAGACACGCCAGTAACGTTAAAGAGTAAAATTAATGCAGATCAGGTTGTTGTACAACGTGTACCAGACACCCGTCAGATTGCAAACAGTCGGGACTAGGAGAGGACAAAAGCTGGAGATACAATTGTCTGCCAATCATCACTCATATACTACAGATGCCGAGCTATTGCAGAAATTAGAGAAGTCTATAAGGGTTTGGGAAAGATAACAGTTAGGGTAGAGTTTCCACTTTGGGCGTAATCGGCGAATACAAATTGTGACTGAAATTGTGCCCATTGCGAGAAGTGTTTTTTTTCCCTCTCTCTCTCTCTCTCTCTCTCTCTCGTTTCCGCTCAAACTCATTTGCGTATCGCCATACGTAAGATTTCTGGCAAATCCACCCAATGGAGCAGCATGAACAGGTGTGATCGACTGGTGACTGGGAACAGAGCCAATCGGCCTCAAGTAGCTGGGGAGGGGGGTCCTATAAAAATCAGTCTGAAAATTTTGAATTTAGAGACTCAAGAGAAAAAGGTCAGAGGGCACTTATCTCTCTGGACAAAATGCCATGTGGCCTGGCTTTTGATTGTTTTAGTGCATAGCAGTAAGTGAGTGATTTCAACCTGTGCATTGTGCTACATGATTTTTGGAACTGCATGGATCTAATTGATTAATTAAAATTGATGAATATTAAATCAATTAGAGTTTTAATGATTGAAATCTGAATAATGCAAAGTTGATTAATGTTAAAAACTGCATTCATCAAATGGATTGATTTTAATTAATTTTGAATAATGCAATGTTTTAAGAGCAGTGAGAGTGCTTGCAATGTGAGCAGAGTGCAAATTGATGTTAAAAACCGCATTCATCCTATTGATCGACGTAGATTAATTTTGAGCTCGGAGCAGTGTGCCAAGCAGACTGAAAGTATAGTGTAATTTTTCCCTACCTGCAGACGACCGAATCAAAGAATGTATGCGGTTCTCGCAAAAGGGTGCGCAACTTTGCCCATGGCAACCCCCGGGGCACTCCTGGACAAAAGTGAGGTCCATCGAGGGAGCCTGCTTCCGATAGCCGGGGTGCAGCCAGGGCGGGCAGTGCAGAGGCATGCCTGGAAGGAGGTGGCGGAACCACTGAGCGTGTAGGCAGTAATCCACCGGGGAACCCAAGGCCTTAATCGTCGACCAGCACGGCCATCACTGTTTAAAGGGGCAGTAAAGGCCATCACCAGGCAGTGTGACAGACACACAGTTCCACAGGGTGAATGACTTCATCAAAATTTGATGCAACACTCGCGGAGCTGGAGTTCTTTAGGATAGCTGGCTTCCCCAAGGTGCTTGGAGCCAACGCTGGCACGCATGCGTCACTGAAAGTCTCACGCAAGGAATCACAGAACTACCTGAACAGAAAGGGATTTCATAGAAACATAGAAGATAGGAGCAGGAGTAGGCCATTCAGCCCTTCGAGCCCGCTCCGCCATTTAATGAGATCATGGCTGATCATCCAAATTCAGTACCCTGTCCCTGCTTTCTCCCCATACCCCTTGATCCCTTTAGCCTCAAGAAATATATTCAACTCCTTCTTGAATATATTTAATGAATTGGCCTCAATTCTCTGTGTGGCAGAGAATTCCACAGGTTCACTACTCTCTGGGTGAATAAATTAATCTCAGTCCTAAATGGCTTACCCCTTATCCTTAGATTGTGACCCCTGGTTCTGGACTCCCCCGCCATCGGGAACATCCTTCCTGCATCTAATCTGTCTAGTCCTGTTAGAATTTTATAAGTTTCAATGAGATCCCCTCTCGTTCTTCTAAACTCTAGCGAATATAAGCCTAATCGACCCAATCTCTCCTCATACGTCATTCCTGTCACCCCAGGTATCAGCCTGGTGAATCTTCGCTGCACTCCCTCCATGGCAAGAACATCCTTCCTCAGATAAGGCACCCAAAACTGCACACAATACTCAAGGTGTGGTCTCACCAAGGCCCTGTACAACTGCAGCAAGACATCCTTGCTCCTGTACTCAATTCCTCTCACTACGAAGGCCAACATACCATTTGCCTTCTTAACCGCCTGCTGCACCTGCATGCTTACCTTCAGCGACTGGTGCACAAGGACACCCAGGTCTCGTTGCACTTCCCCTTTTCCCAATCTATTGCCGTTCAGATAATAATGTCTTCCTGTTTTTGCCACCGAAGTGGATAATCTCGCATTTATCCATATTATATTGCATTTGCCATGCATCTGCCCAATCACCCAAGCTGTCCAAGTCGTACTGGAGTTTCGTCTGCAAACTTGGAGATATTGGCCCAGAAATTCGAGTCGAGGGCTTCCCGTGGGTGTAAGCCCCCGACCTGCACTTACCTTGCGCGCCGGCAGTTGAGCTGTGGGCCCCCGTGGAATTCCAATCCTGGGCCTCCTTCAACTGCCAGCGCGCAGTGCTTGCGTATCCCAGGGGCGCAGTTAGTTTGAGGCATCCCCTGGGATCACGTGGGCCATGGGGAGCCAATCGGAGCAGGGAATGCTTCATTCATAAGTTTGACAGGAAGGGCTGTCAAACTTATAAATACTACAAACCCCAAAACATCACTAAATCTTCAAATAAATTTTAAAAAATCACATGTTTTAAATAAACTATAAATTACATGAAATAACTATTTTAAACAATAATTTAAATTTTTGAAAAAATAATTTTATTTTCTAACAGGGCTAAAAATAAACTTACCTTTCTTTAAAGTATTTAAAAATAATAAACCTGTGGAAAAAATGTTTAAATTTTAATTAATTCACCACTTACCTTGTAAAAAGCAGGCCTTGCGACTGTATTTACATGTCTAACTTCTGGAGACTTACCCTCCCGGGAAAACCTGCAAAAAAAAACGTAAGTTCGATGCGCACGCGTTCGAACTCTGAACCCCTTCTTTCAGGGGAACGGAAGTGCCGGTTTCCCGCACATGCGCAGTGCATGCAGGAAACTGGCACTTCCATTGGGCTTACGGGTGAGTATGCACGGGGTACTCACCCGTGGAGACCCGAATTTCTGGGCCATTACATCTAGTTCCCTCATCTAGATCATTTATATATATTGTGAATAGCTGGGGTCCTAGCACCGATCCCTGCGGTACTCCACTAGTCACTGCCTGCCACTCGGAAAAAGGCCCATTTATTTCAACTCTTTGCTTCCTGTCTGCCAACCAGTTCTCTATCCAAGACAGTACCTTACCCCCAATCCCATGTGCTTTAACTTTACACGCTAATCTCTTATGCGGGACCTTATCGAAAGCCTTCTGAAAGTCCAAATACACCACATTCACTGGTTCTCCCTTATCTACCAGTTACATCCTCAAAATGTTCAGGTAGTGTGCGACACAGATCTGCGATTCCGCCACATGAATGCCATGTATGCTGCAGCAATGCACGACGCCTTTACATTGAGGAACTCGGATATGCCTCGCATATTCGGGGAAGGCAATAGGTCTGATGGCTGGCTGGATGGTAACAAGGCGTACTCCCTGCTACCATGGCTGATGACTCCTTTTCGTGCATCACAAAAATGAGGCGGAAGTGAAATACGATGAGGCCCATGTCTCCCCCAGGCAGGTCGTGGATGAACACACTGATCGACACATCCAGGATAGAAGAATTTACAAACATATTCAAGATGCAGCTTAACAGGGCACCATAACTCCGACAAGGTGGGGAAATGGCCTGCAGCAGCAAGTGCATGGCAAGAGACTGAAAAATACAGAGGGCTTATGGGGAAAATCTACAATCCAGAAGGGTCAAAGGAAAAGCTAATGAGAGAATTTGATGGTATGGGTAGAATCAAGAAGTATTAGCATTGATTTTCAATACAGATTTTGATTTATTAAATGCACAAATTTCAATATAAGATTTCAATTTCATAAATACTATTACAATTTTAAAATTTTCACAGCCATTTCTGACCATGAGATTTTGAATGTTTTTACAACTACAATAAAAAAACAATTCAATCAAGCTTCGTTATTGACCAGTTAAAGTGCTGTTTATCTATCATACATGTTCGGCAAGACTCCACCATATACCTCTCAAAAAACAGCTACTATATGGTGTCAGCCTTGGTTCAAGTACCACTCCAGAGACTTGAGCACATAATCCAGGCTGATGGTCCAGTGCAGTGCTGAGGGAGCGCTGCACTGTCGGAGGTGCCGTCTTTCGGATGAGGCGTTAAACCGAGGCCCCGTCTGCCCCCTCAGGTGGATGTAAAAGATTCCATTGCACTATTTCAAAGAAGAGCAGGGGAGTTATCCCCAGTGCCTTGGCCAATATTTATCCCTCAACCAACATCACTTAAAATAAATTATCTGGTCATTATCCCATTTCTGTTATCGGGATCTTGCTGTGCTGTAATTCTCTGAAATAATTAGAAATATACAAGCAACTTAAGGAGAACAAGTTCATTTCAAGTATTCCCAAGGAAAATCAATTCAAGCTGGAAGTTGATTATATTTCATAAACCAAGTTGCCCCTTCACAAACCCGCTGCTGTTTTACAGTAATTGGTGCAGGTCACATTAAAAAAAAAAGATATTTTTTGAAAAATCACAGTTCTCTTGCGAAAGGACGGTGGAGGGAATTCGGATTTAATTTTAGTTTTCAGCAGCAAAAGCACCACTTTCCAACATCACATTCAAATCTGTAGTTATGAAGCACCTGCTCGTTCCCCAGAGACAATCCCACTTTATCCAGTTCCTTCCTCCACATTGGCTTGCAGCGATGACCTCGGGCACAGAGAGCCGGGCCTGTTTCAGTCAAATGCCATCCCAGTGTTACTAAGGCCAGTCATCATGGTCTGCTTCAGAAGGACATCCCAGCCGTTTTCGCATTTTGAAAAGCAGGTTGGACATTCAGCAAGGAGCAAATCTGAAACAAATAATTAAAAAAAAAAATGAACACACAAAAGTTTTGCAGTTCTGACGAAAAGTCATCGACCTACATTTCTCTCTCTCCACAGATGCTGCCTGACCTGCTGAGTATTTCCAGCATTTTCCGGTTTTATTACAAAGTTTTTCAAGTTGAGTTCTCTTTAGTTCAGGCGCTTGCTGTACCATTCACACTGACTGTATAGAGGATGTTGTTTGTGCAGTTAAGCAGTCTATTACCCTTTTTTAAAAAAGGTCAGTAATCTAAGTGTAGGATATGGGCAGTTTAAATACCAAAATCTCCGATAGTTAGTCAGGTGGAAATTCTGAGCAGCAACCTAAAATCTGTGGAATTTCTGGTTTGTAGGTTCAACTCTGAAAAGATTCTGTTCACAACTGGAACAAGAATGGTTAATACTGCATAGTATCAAAAAATGTTGTGCTATTATGTCACATTGGCCCATAAATTCCGTTCCCTACGGGTGTGTACACGCTGTGTACTCACCCGTAGGGCCTACGGAAGTGCCAGTTTCAGGCATGCACTGTGCATACGCTGGAAACCGGAACTTCCATTCTGTGAAGAAAGGGCTTCACAGGTCAAACGCCTGCGCTGGAGAGGCAGCGCGTATGGCTGCAGCTTCCGTTTTTTTCACAGTTGCTTCAGTCCAGGTAAGTCTGAAACAGCTGCGCCTGGAAAAGCAGGCGCAAGGCCTGCTTTTAACAAGGTAAGAGGTGAAGAAAGTAAAAGAAAAACATTTTTTCCACTGATTTATCATTTTAAAATACTTTAAAGAAAGGTAAGTTTATTTTTAGCCCCGTTAAAAACATTTAATTATTTTTTCAAAAATTTAAATTTTTGTTTAAAATAGTTAATTTATGTAATTTATAGTCATTTTAAAAATGTGATGTTTTTTAAAAAATTTATTTGAAGCTTTACTTATGTTTTGGGGCTGATCTCTATTCATAGATTTGACAGGTCTTCCTGTCAAATCTATAAATGGAGATTCCCTGCTCTGATTGGCTCCCCATGGCCCACGTGATCCCAGGGACGCTGCGAACTAGCTGCGCCCCTGGGATACACGTGCCCTGCACACCGGCAGTTTGAGGAGGCACATCAATGGAATTCTGCGCCTCCCGGGAGCCCTCCGGTCCAGGCGCAGATTTTTCAGGATCACAGCCCTCCGCCTGCGGGAGGGCTGCAAACGAAATTTCTGAGCCATTATCCCAAGTTCCCCAAAGGCGTCAAGATAGTGATCCGGCACAGGGATAAGAATATAAGAAATAGGAGCAGGAGTAGGCCATTCGGCCCCTCGAGCCTGCTCCGCCATTCAGTAAGATGATGGCTGATCTTTTACCTCAACTCCACTTTCCTGCACTATCCCCATAGCCCATGATTCCCTTAATATCCAAAATTCTATCAATCTCTGCCTTGAATATACTCAGCGACCGAGCCTCCACAGCCCTCTGGGGCAGACAATTCCAAAGTTTTACCACCCTCTGAGTGAAGAAATTTCTCCTGATCGCAGTCCTAAATGGCCGACCCCTTATTCTGAGACTGTGATCCCTGGTTCTAGACTCCCCAGCCAGGGCCATTCTCCCCATAATGGTCTGAATGGCCTCCTGTACTGTACCACTCTATGACTAGGCTATCGGTCCATGGTGCCGCACACGCACTGAAATATTCTTCATTTCTAAATACAAAAAGTCACTAAACTATGGAATAGTGAATATGTTCCAGATTCAAGGGCTTATAGAGCAATAAATGACATGGTCCACTTTTCCTCAGAGTATTCAAGACATTTTACGCAGTTACATTATTATTACATTTGTTAAAAGTTTATATACCCATAAACTATGAGCCCTCGAATTTTTTTTCCGTGCGCATTCTCTTTAAATTTGCTGCATGCAGTGTATCTTCCAGCGGCAGCAGCCTGTGCGGGACCTCTCGGTTGATGCGCAGCCGCGGGGAACATTGCCCGTAAAATAATGACTTTATTGAAGTATACGAAGGAGGCATCACAGCGATACACTCCGCTACTTCTGACGCAATTATCTGGCTTAACCACCTAGTTGTAAAATTATAGTTGTTGCTCTACACCTACGTCAGCCATACGTAGTGGTACAGGAAACTCTTTGGTATCCGGCACTGACGGGACCGGCATGTTGCCGGTCGATCAAAAATTCCGGATGACGGAGAGGGTTATCTACCGAGGCTATTTTTAACAAAGAAAAATGTTTAAAAAATCAAGAAATGTGCAGTATACAGTAATTGGGTACTCACCTACAGAATGTTGTGTTAAATGGATGGTGGAAGATGCTTGGTTAAGTACAGTACTGCCAGTTGAGGGTAATGCAATGCAATGACTATCAGCAGCGTGGGAGACACACAGTACCCCTGTAAAATGGCAGATCAGAAGAGACTACCGGCAGCGCGGGAGAGTCAGACTCCTGTTATGGGGGTTTTGAGGTGTTCCGACTCCCGACAGCGCCAAGAAGCCGAGTAGTGGCAGTTTGGAGAACTACCCCCACTGGCTAACTCGGCCACCGCGGGAGACTCGGACTCGGCAACATTGCCGGTTATTGAGGTGTTGTTTTCGGAGTGAGAATTTTGCCGGTTAATAGAGAATTCCGGAGTTTCCTGTAGTATTACTTTGTGATACAAACCCGACTTCCTCCAAAGGTTTGATGAGGAAATAAAATGCACAGTATAGCGAGACATGCAAACAGGGCAAGTCTCAGCTTCAATGCCTGGCTGCGGCTGTTCCAACTGAGCTGAGCTGGGGAGCGGCAGGATCGAGCTTGGTTGCGATATCTCTCTGCCCAATGAAACAGTCCACCTACAGTTCTTTCCGCACAACAATGTAAGCTATGCAGCAAAAAGCACCATGCTCCCATGCTCACACAAGTATCAGCTGTGGCTCAGTTGGTAGCACCCTCACCTGAGTCAGAAGGCTGTAGGTTCAAGTCCCACTCCAAGGACTTTGAGCACAAAAATCTAGGCTGATACTCCAGTGCAGCACTGAGCCAGTGCTACACTGTCGGAGGTGCCGTCTTTCAGATGAGACATTAAACTGAGGCCCCGTCTGCTCTCTCAGGTTAAAGATCCCATGGTACTATCTCAAAGAAGAACAGGGGTTTTTTCCCCAGTGTCCTGGCTAATATTTATCCCTCAATCAACATCACTAAAACAGATTATCTGGTCATTATCACAGTGCTGGTTGTGGGAGCTTGCTGTGTGCAAATTGGCTGCCGCGTTTCCGAGTACTTCATTGGCTGTAAAGCACTTTGGGACATCCGGTGGTCATGAAAGGCGCTATAGAAAGGCAAGTCTTTCTTTCTTTCAAAAGTGTACTTGTCTCTCATTTCTGAAAATGACGATATTATGTGTAATCTAGTAGCCGTACAAACCTGTTTAAACTTGGCTCGCATCTTCTCCATGTCCTCCTGTAGCTTGTCATAGGTAGGGTCTTCATATGGGAAGCTATGAATCATCTCCAGCAATGAATTTAGGGCTTTCAGCCTTTTGCTGCAATAAATCAAAAATGTGAAGCGTGGTCTTTCAAAAAGGACAGTGAAATCCAAGTATGTGTAATTTATCTCTAACACTATAGGGATACCAAAGACTTTAGTTTAGGGAGCATTTACACTACGCCTGCTGGTTTGTATCACACGGATGCTGCAGTTATAGTGTAAATGCAGTCCGAGTCTGGAGTTAGGGCCTGACTGGAGGAGAGGGTTTCACTTCAGAGTCAGTTAAGGCTTTCACACCACATAAGTTTAGATGCAAAGCCAAAACCACTCTACCAACACTAAATTTGTGTAGTGTAAACACACTACAGCTATGCTTTCTAAGTAGGCAACTGGAATTGTTCCTCTCACAGGACTGTATTATACATCACCACAAGCAGTCCAGAAGCTCAGCAGCACTTCGCACTCATCTGCATACCTGCTTTTGGCATCTTTGTTATTCTGAAGGAGACACTTCCAGGTAAATGCAAAGCCCTTGTAAAAAGAAACCTGCAGAAAAAAAACCATAAGTAATAAAAGTATGACACTCCTTGAAGAAAGCTGTATCCCATAACAGGGAATACACACTATTCTGAATATATAATTGCTGTACTGCACTAAAACTATTATAGGCTTCCATTGGACTGAAATATTCTTAGTTATTTGGAATAAGTCTTCACTGATAGGTGACAACTTCAGAGTTGTAATCTAGTTGTTAGGTTATGATACTGTAACAACTCCTTTCTAACTAATCAGAATGAATCAATCCCTAGCCCCCGACTCCATCCCGCTCCCTGACAACTGTCTGAGGCTGAACCAGACTGTTCGCAACCTTGCTGTCATATCTGACCCCGAGATGAGCTTCCGATCACATATCCACGCCATCACCAAGACCGCCTATTTCCATCTCCGTAACATCGCCCGCCTTTAGAGTGTCAGCCAATGGCTCAGCTGGTAGCACCCTTGCCTGAGTCAGAAGGTTGTGGGTTCAAAGTCCCACTCCAGAGACTTGAGCATAAAAATCTAGGCTGACACTCCAGTGCTGCACTGAGGGAGTGCTGCACTGTCGGAGGTGCCATTTTTCGGATGAGACATTAAACCGAGGCCCCGTCTGCACCATCAGGTGGACGTAAAAGATCCCATGGCACTATATTGAAGACAAGCAGGGGAGTTATCCTCAGTGTCCTGGCCAATATTGATCCCTCAATCAACATAACAAAAAAACAGATTAACTGGTCATTATCACATTCCCATTTTCTACCCTCTAAACTTGAGGTCATCCAAAACTCTGCTGCCCATGTCCTAACTCGCACCAAGTCCTGTTCACCCATCTCCCCTGTGCTCGCTGACCTACATTGGCTCCCGGTTAAGCAACGCCTCGATTTTAAAATTCTCATCCTTGTTTTCAAATCCCTCCCTATCTCTGAAATCCAGCCCCACGACCCTCCGAGATATCTGTGCTCCTCCAATTCTCACGAGCATCGCCGGTTTTAAACCTCTCCACCATCGGTGGCCGTGCTTTCAGCTGCCAAGGCCCTAAGCTCTGGAATTTCCTCCTGAATCCTCTCCGCCTCTCTACCCCTCTTTCCTCCTTTAAGACACTCATTGAAACCTACCTCCGTCATCTGCCCTAATAGCTCATGTGGCTTGGTGTCAAATTTCGTTTGATAACGCTCCTGTGAAGCGCCTTGGGACGTTTTACTACGTTAACGGCACTATACAAATGCAAGTTGTTGTTGTTGTTCACAGCGGATCTTCCAACTTCAATCAGCAATTTATAATTCAGCAACTCTGTCTAGCAGCATTCCTGCTGATCAAAATGTGAAATGTATATTTGCATTGCTGGTGATAACACCAAAACAAATTACCTTCTATAAACGAGGCTACATTTTTTGCTTCACTTCAGAATTAGTTATTCAACTCTTGTGGATGAGTGGGATTCTCAACATTACCCAGAACCAAAAATGTCACAGGCTGCAATAAGGCCTTTTCGGAAAAGAATGAGTTAGCAGTGGTCTAAAGGTCCCTCTCCAAAAACTTTCTACAGTGGGAATAAACAAGGCCAAGTTTTAGATATATTAGAAGAAATGTTTAAAGCAAAGAACTGATAAAATATTGATCAGCGACACGAAATGCGTTGAATGGAATCTTTCCGTCCTCAGTTTATGTCACTGCACCACAACCCTGCGTCTTCCAACAGAACACCATGCACATAGTTTCCAAAAACTGCAGTATTGTTCACTTAGATGTGCACTAGAAAGGACGATAACAGAAAATGACCTTTCACTCTCCCAGTTACTTTGAATTGAAACCATTTAGAGATTTTTTTAAAAACCTGAATGCCATTCTATGCAAAACAAAAAAAGAAAAAGAACACCAATTCAAACTGATGATTGCTAGAAATTGTGACATGTTGTCAAAGCAAGAATGTCCATTGTGTTATGAATGATCCAGCAGGCTATCCGGATAGTTGGTAAAGGCAATGGCCCGGGTTTTGTGTTAATAAATGTAAGCCTGACAGCGCTCACTTTTAGTAGAGTAAATCGGACCGCAACTTTCGCTGTCCACACATGCGCAGTTAAATGCGGAAATCTGGAAGTTGCTGTCCGATTTGCCCTGCTCCTCCACTAGCTTCGCTACACCGGTACCTCAACACAGTAGAAAAAGTTAGGGCTTGTCCATTCAGGTATAAGTGAATTTTTAACAGTGTGATAAGTCTTAATTACTAAACAACCGCTCTGGCACTGAAAATTTATTTTTACAAGTGTGGAGTCTCATTCCTTCAGATTTTAATTATTGTTGGAGATTTTTTTTAAAACTTTCTCTTTGTCTCTTATCTCTCTCTTAATCCCATCTTTATTTCACTTTCTGTACATGATTTTACATTAATTAAATATTCTAATTTACACTTCCTAGTTTAGACTCTGCGTGTCTCAGTGAGGATTCTTCAATCTGATTGGTTGAAGAGACATGCTGTCGCTTCGCCTGCTCACACACGAGATCCCCTGCAGAGGGCGCCGTGCTGAACTGGATCTCTAAATACTGCAAGTTGCCGCTCAAAAGGTCTGTGGGCAGCTGTAAGCGTAATGATCGCAAAATCCGGGTCTAGATGCAGCTGAGCTACACAGACCAGTAAGTTCAAAGTTGAATCCTGGGCTGTGCTAAATGAGTTGGCTAATCTCAGCCGGCATCCACCTCCGGTTAGTCTTACTACTCCCGATTGCTATCCGGTGACCTTTGCTAGCGTGTGAACATTAGGTATGGGCAGGATTGGGCCTGGTTCACAGCTCAATAATTTGCCAACACTCAGTGCCCGGGCTCACCAGTGTAGAATTGTGCACTTGTGTGAGGTACCAGAAGGCACCGTGGAATAATATCCCAGCCAATGTTCCCCGGAGGCTGGGCTTTGTTCTACACGGCCTGTATTTTCAATGCATGGTCCCCTTAAATTTCTGAACATGCGCAGTGTTTCCATTGTAAAAGCCTGTGAGCGGCCTGCGCAGGACCTTGCAGATTACTGTGCGGCCGTGCACAGCTTAGAGGGACCATTGATCCCAGCATGGGTCAGCCCCTTCTGGAAGGGAGGGAAGAAAGAAGGAGGAATTGTATTTATCTAGCACCTTTCAGGATGTCCCAAAGCACTTTACAGCAAATTAAGTACTTTTGAAGAGTTGTCACTACAGGTACACTATCCCTTATCCCAAAGCCTTGGGACCAGCTGAGTTTCGGTTTTCGGATTTCAGAAGGTATTATTATAAGACTGGGAAATTTGTATTTAATATAAATTTTAAAAGTTCAGGCTATCTCTTGCGACTGTTCCGTGTCTCATTCCCCTTCCTGCTTCTCTGGAAAGCCGGATATCGGCTGACTCCTACTAAGCTGGCCCGCAAATCAGGTCGGGGGTCGGGTGGGGGGAGAAAAGAATATCGGACGGGCCGCGGTTCAGGTCGGGGGGGGGGTCGGGTCGGGGGGGTGGCGGGGGGGTCAGGGGGAGAAAAGAATATTGGACGGGCCGCGGTTCGGGTCGGGGGGGGGGGGGGGAGTCGGGTCGGGAGAAAAGAATATCGGACGGGTCGGGGGTCGGGTCGGGTGGGGGGGGGGGGGGAGAAAAGAATATCGGACGGGCCGCTGTAGCTATCGGACGGGCCGCTGTATTGTTGGGTTCACTCTCCCGGTACCTCCTTCACACTGCCCGGCTCGGCCTGCAATCTCCTACCCAGGAGGGAACTCTGTGACCCTCTGCCCTGCTCAGCGTAAGTCGTGCGCCACTCTGGTCATGTCGTGCGCACGACTTACGCTGAACGAAAAAACTTTCGGTTTTTAGAGGTTTTCGGAAGTTCGGATAAAGGATAGTCTACCTGTATTGTAATGTAGGAAACACGGCAGCCAATTTGCACACAGCAAGCTCCCACAATAGCATATTCAATCATGTCTAATTGTACATATCTCATTTTAACATATTGTTATTATCTATAATCATAATTACACCTGCAATTGTTCACAATCCCATATTTACCTCAGATCCAATCTTGGCACCATTTGCTAATCCATAGCGTCGTCCCTCAGTTTCTCCCAAATGACCTCCTTCAGTAAACCCTTCCTGATAACCTTTCCCACGAAATCTGCCATCAGGACAAAAAAATTGGATGGCTTGTTAATATAGCTTCTTTCTATGCAAAAAAAGTTCAAAGAGAATTGCCAAAACTTTGTATACTTTAGAGAAGTACATTCTGTCCCACTATCATGATGACCAAACCATCAGTCAGATTGATCTGGACATGAAAAATCATCTCAAGTTTAATATCACTCCACTGTCACCATTTGACTTCAATACAGAGGTCTTAGAATTTGCAACATTACTGAAAGTGTACTTATTTTTAAATAGTATTTCCATGCTCTTACTCCACAGTATCAGGACCAGGAGAGTAGAGTTATGGTATCAGAAGAGGACCCCCCAAAATCAGAAACCTCCAAATCTCCACAACACCCTTCCCAACGCAAAAATAATAATCAGTAACTAACTTGTCCCTAGTGGCTATTTTCTCACCCTAGAAAACCACATTTTGGATTTGTTTGATTGAGGCTTGAAGAAAATGTGTTATTGATTTATATTTTTGCATTGATGAGGATAATGGGACAAACCAAATCAATTGGCTCGTGTGGAGCATAAACTAGCATGCAGCCATTGGGCCGAGTGGCCTGTTCCTGTGCTGTAAATAGATATAGGAGAAAGCATTGAAACAGTTCTTGCAATAATCCTAATTATGGTCAAATTCAAAAAACTTTCCTAATATAAATAAAACCACCAGGTCATGGAGGCAAAAGACACAATAAGGAACTGCACAACATCCCTTTTACTCCAACTGTGAGAATGGCTTCACAGCATTGTCAGAATTGCATCAGGTGAGAGCCAGTTAGATATACAAAGAACTACATTAAGACCATAGATATCTTAGCCTCAGGGGGAAATTCCAAAATTCTGCACAGTCTCAGACTGGTAGCTGCCGTGGAAATGCATTACTTGGGTGAAGTACCAGTTGTCACAGCTTTGTCACTTGGGAGCGGTGCAATTATCAAACAGTAAGCATGGTGGCACCAGTACATTTTTTTCTGAAACATATTGGTACCAATGTGCCAAGTATATGCCTCGTGTAAACAGACCTAGCCTACATTGCAACAGTGACTACATTTCAAAAGTACTTCATTGGCTGTAAAGCACTTTGGGATATCCGGTGGTCATGAAAAACGCTATATAAATGCAAGTCTTTTCTTATATGCTAAAGAATATGCCTAGGGATGCATCTTCCAAAATTCCCTTGACTCTGGAAAAGTCCCTGCGGATTGGAAAACCGCAAATGCAATGCCACTATTCAAAAGGAGGGAGACAGAAAGCAGGAAACTACAGGCCAGTTAGCCTAACATCTGTCATTGGCAAAATGCTCGAATCCATTATTAAGTAGTAGCAGGGCATTTAGAAAATCATAATACAGGAAACTCTCGATTTACCAGCACCCAAACAATCGGAAATCTCGGTTAACCGGCAAAATTCAGGAGTAGGTTCAGTTAAGTTTTTTCATATTAGTGGCCGTTACTTGATTCTTGGCTGTGTAATCGGGTGTGTCTGCACTTGTTGCTAAGCAACAGGGACGCTTGGTCTGTGGCCGGGGTTCTTGCAGCTGTTGCTAAGCAACAGGGAAGCTTGGATTTGTTGCTGTGTACGGAGCTCTCGTACCTTTTAACTATAACTCTCTGTAATCCGGACTTTTTGATAAACCGGCACCGATAAAAAAAGTTTCCTGTAAAACCATGTTGCCTCTGTTTGATTGTATGAAAGGGAAATCGTGTTTGACAAATCTATTAGAGTTCTTTGAGGATGTAATGAGCAGGGTGGATAAAGGGGAACCAGTAGATGTAATGTATTTGGATTTCCAAAAGGCATTCGACAAGGTGCCACATAAAAGGTTACTGCACAAGATAAGAACTCATGGTGTTGGGGGTAATATATTAGATTAGATAGTGGATTGGCTAACTAACAGAAAGTCAGGATAAATGGGTCATTTTCAGGATGGCAATCTGTAACTAGTGGGGTGCCACAGGGATCAGTGCTGGGGCCTCAACTATTTACAATCTATATTAATGACTTGGATGAAGGAAGCGAGTGTATGGTAACCAAATTTGCAGACGATACAAAGATAGGTGGTAATGCAAGTTGTGAGGAGGACACAGAGTCTGCAAATAGGTTAAGTGAGTGGGCAAGAATTTGGCAGATGGAGTATAATGTGGGAAAATGTGAGGTTATCCATTTTGGTAGGAAGAATAGAAAAGGAAAATATTATTTAAATGGGGAAGTCTATAGAATGCGGCGGTACAGAGGGATTTGGGTGTCCTCGTACATGAAACACAAAAAGTTAACATGCAGGTACAGCAAGTAATTAGGAAGGCAAATGGAATGTTGGCCTTTATTTCAAGGGGGATAGAGTATAAAAGTAGGGAAGTCTTGCTACAACTGTATAGGGCGCTGGTGAAACCACACCTAGAGAACTGCGTACAGTTTTGGTCTCCTTATTTAAGGAGGGATATACTTGCATTGGAGGCAGCTCAGAGAAGGTTCACAAGGTTGATTCCAGAGATGAAGGGGTTGTCTTATGAAGAAAGGTTGAGCAGGTTGGGCCTATACTCATTGGAGTTTAAAAGAATGAGAGGGGATCTTATTGAAACATAAAAGATTCTGAGGGGATTGGACAGGGTAGATGCTGAGAGGATGTTTCCTCTCGTCAGGGAATCTAGAACTAGGGGGCATAGTCTCAGAATAAGGGGTCGCCCATTTAAGACGGAGATGAGGAGGAATTTCTTCTCTCGAAGAGGGTTGTGAATCTTTGGAATTCTCTACCCCAAAGAGTTGTGGAGGCGGAGTCATTGAATATATTCAAGGCGGAGAGAGACAGATTTTTGAGCAACAGGGGAGTCGAGGGTTATGGGGAGCGGGCAGGAAAGTAGATTTGAGGCCAAAATCGGATCAGCCATGATCTCATTAAATGGCAGAGCAGGCTTGAGGGGCCGAATGGCCTGCTCCTGCTCCTATTTCTTATGTTCTTATATAACAGAAAATGCTGGAAACACTCAGCAAGCCAGGCAGCATCCGTGGAGAGAGAAACAGAGGTAACGTTTCAGGTCTGACGAAGGGTTCGGCCTGGCCTGCTGAATGTTTCCAGCATTTTGTTGTTATTTCAGATTTCCAGCATCCACAGTATTTTGCTATTGTCTTATGTTCTAGTGAAAACAGTCTTATTGGTACCAATATGCCAAGTATATGCTTAGTGAAAACAGTAATGCAAAAACCCACCAATGCACAGTGCATTTTGTTTTATTTAGGAGAAGTTTGCAAGCTGTGGCAATGGCCCGGGACGGAACCCCCAATATCTAATGCCACATTGCCCGGGGTCAGGGGTCAGGGGTCCCGGGCGGGGGGGCGCGCAGGCGCAGTGCCGAGTCCGCCATCGCCTCGCAGGGCTCACTCCGGGCAGAATCACTCACTCACACACCCGCCGCCGGAAAGGCCGCGAGGCCGCATGGCCGCATGTGCCCCCCGCCCGCAAAAGAAAAAGCAGAGATTTTTTTTACTTCTCATCGGCCAGGAGGATGGAGTCAAACATGTCATCACTCAGTCGGAAGCCGTCAGCGTCCGAAGCCATGGAGAATCGCGGAGCATGCGCCCTGAAGGCTCCGACCCAATCGCGGAGCATGCGCCCTGAAGCCTCTGACACCGACCCAATCTCGGAGCATGCGCCCTGAAAGCTCCGACCCAATCGCGGAGCATGCGCCCTGAAGGCTCCGACCCAATCCCGGAGCATGCGCCCTGAAGGCTCCGACCCAATCGCGGAGCATGCGCCCTGAAGGCTCCGACCCAATCGCGAAGCATGCGCCCTGAAGGCTCCGACCCAATCCCGGAGCATGCGCCCTGAAGGCTCCGACCCAATCGCGGAGCATGCGCCCTGAAGGCTCCGACCCAATCGCGGAGCATGCGCCTGAAGGCTCCGACACAACCCCGGAGCATGCGCCCTGAAGGCTCCGACACAATCCCGGAGCACGCGCCTTAACGCGGTGCAGCTGGTGACTGTCACGTTGCAGAATTCTCTTAAAGACCCCCCACCCCCTACCCACCCCAACTGAGATTTAAAGAGAACAGTCCCTGCTCCCCAACTCTTGTCCTGCTGGTGGAGTTAAGAACATACTTTTTTTAGGAACAGGTTAAGAACGAGCCTGTCCATTTTTGATAGATGGAGCCCTCTTCTGCCTTCTCACCATGTCCCTCAATCCATTCCCCCTCCAGCATCACATCTAATTATCTCTAGAGCCCATTTATACTGTTAATTTCAAATGCATTTCACGGTAACTTGTTCCACAATTCTATTTATCCTTTTGGAAAAGTCCTTTGTGACTTCTTAAGCTTGGCTGCTGCGTTACCTACATTACAACAGTGACTACCCTACAACAACAACGTGTATTTATATAGTGCCTTTAAGAATAAGAACATAAGAAATAGGAGCAGGAGTAGGCAATACGGCCCTCTCGAGCCTGGTCTGCCATTCAATAAGATCATAGCTGATCATCGACCTCAACACTTTCCCGCCCGATCTCCATAGCCTTTGATTCCCCTAGAGTCCAAAACTCTATCGATCTCAGCCTTGAATATACTCAAAGACTCAGCCTCCACAGCCCTCTGGGGCAGAGAATTCCAAAGATGCACAACCCTCTGAGTGAAGAAATTCCTCCTCATCTCAGTCTTAAATGGCTGACCCCTTATCCTGAGACTGTGACCCCTGGTTCTAGACGCTCCAGCCAGGGGAAACAACCTCTCAGCATCTACCCTGTCAATCCCCTTCAGAATCTTGTATGTTTCAATGAGATCACCTCTCATTCTTCTAAACTCCAGAGAGTATCGGCCTAATCTACACAATCTCTCATCCCAGGAATCAAACTAGTGAATGTAGTAAAATGTCCCAAGGCGCTTCACAGGAGTATCAAAAGACAAAAAATTTGACACCGAGCCACATATGAAGAAATTAGGGCAGGTGACCAAAAGCTTGGTCAAAAAGGTAGGTTTTAAGGAGCGTCTTAAAGGAGGAAAAAGAGGTAGTGAGGTGGAGAAGTTTAGGCAGAGAATTCCAGAGCTTAGGGCCCAGGCAACAGAAGGCACGGCCACCAATGGTTGAGCGATTATAATCAGGGATGCTCAAGAGCCCAGAATTAGAGGAGCACAGATATCTCGGGGGGTTGTGGGGCTGAAGGAGATTACAGAGATAGGAAGGGGCGAGGCCATGGAGGGATTTGAAAACAAGGATGAGAATTTTGAAATCGAGGCGTTGCTTAACCGGGAGCCAATGTAGGTCAGCGAGCACAAGGGTGATGGGCGAACGGGACTTGGTGCGAGTTAGGACATCGGCAGC
This sequence comes from Somniosus microcephalus, assembly GCF_052327205.1. NCBI lineage: Eukaryota > Metazoa > Chordata > Chondrichthyes > Squaliformes > Somniosidae > Somniosus > Somniosus microcephalus. The sequence continues at coordinate 103,008,630 of NC_141001.1, forward strand.
CGAGTTTTGGATCACCTCAAGTTTACGTAGGGTAGAATGTGGGAGGCCAGCCAGGAGTGCACTGGAATAGTCAAGTCTAGAGGTAACAAGGCATGGCTGAGGGTTTCAGCAGCGGATGAGCGGAGGCAAGGGCGGAGACGGGCGATGTTACAGAGGTGGAAATAGGCGTTCTTAGTTATGCTGCGGATATGTGGTCGGAAGCTAATTTCAGGGTCAAATATGACACCAAGGTTGCGAACAGTGTGGTTCACCCTCAGACAGATGCTAGAGAGAGGGATGGAGTCGGTGGCTAGGGAACGGAGTTTGTGGCGGGGACTGAAAACAATGGCTTCGGTCTTCCCAATAATTAATTGGAGAAAATTTCTGCTCATCCAGAACTGGATGTCGGACAAGCAGCCAGACAATTTACAGACCATGGAGGGGTTGAGAGAAGTGGTGGTGAGGTAGAGCTGGGTGTCGTCAGTGTACATGTGGAAACTGACACTGTGTTTTCGGATGATGTCGCCAAGGGACAGCATGTAGATGAGAAATAGGAGGGGGCCAAGGATAGATCCTTGGGGGACACCAGAGGTAACAATGCGGGAGCGGGAAGAGAAGTCATTGCAGGTGATTCTCTGGCTACGATTAGGTAGATAAGAATGGAACCAGGCGAGTGCAGTCCCACCCAGCTGGATGACGGTGGAGAGGCGTTGGAGAAGGATGGAGTGGTCAACCGTGTCAAAGGCTGCAGACAAGTCAAGAAGGACGAGGAGGGATAGTTTATCTTTGTCACAGTCACAAAGGATGTGATTCGTGACTTTAATGAGAGCCGTTTCGGTACTGTGGCAAGGGCAGAAACCTGATTGGAGTGATTCAAACATTTAAACATGGAATTGCGGGAAAGATGGGCAGCGATTTGGGAGGCGACAACATGTTCAAGGACTTTGGAGAGGAAAGAGAGGTTGGAGATGGGGCGTTAGTTTGCAAGGACAGAGGGGGTCAAGGGTTGGTTTTTTGAGGAGGGGTGATGACGGCAGATTTGAGGAAGAATGGGACAGTACCTGAGGAGAGAGAACCATTAACAATATCAGCTAACATGGGAGTCAGAATAGGAAGTTGGGTGGTCAGCAGTTTGGTGGGAATAGGGTCGAGGGAGCAGGAAGTGGTCTCATGGACAAGATGAGCGTGGGGAGGTCATGAGGGGAGATCGGAGAGAAACTGGAGACAGATGTGAGTTCAGGGCTAGGGCAGGGGGGAACCTTAGAGGAAGTTTGGCTCGGTGGGCTAGGGGAAGTGGCAGAGGCAGCTGAACGGATGGTCTCAATCTTAGAGACAAAGAAGTCCATGAGCTCCTCACACTTCTTGTTGGAGGTGAGGGTGGAGGGGACGGGAGAGGGTTTAAGAAGATGGTTAGCCAGGGTTTATCTTTGTATTCCAGAATGATTCTGGAATAGTGAGCAATTTTGGCAGACGAGAGCAGGACCCGATAATGCTTTATGTGGTCTGGCCAGATCTGGCGGTGAATGACTAAACCAGTTGTCCGCCATAACCGTTCAAGTCTGCATCCCTTGGACTTAAGGGAGTGGAGATGAGGGCCGTACCAGGGGGAATGGCGAGGGTGAGAGAGAGTAATTGTACTAATAGGGACTAGGGCATCAAAGGTGGTGGTGAGGGTGTGGTTGAGCAGATTGGTAGCTGCAGAGATGTCTCTACAGAGAGCTGGCATGGACTTGATGGGCCGAATGGCCTCCTTCTGTGCCATTATGACTCTATGACTCATGATGAATGGAGGGCCAAAGGCTGGACAGTTGGGATTTCATTAGTGCCGTTGTAAGAGAGACAGGAGAGAGTTTTTTCCAGGGGCGGACACAGAAGGAAGTAGGGTTGGGGGGTTGGTGGTGAAAGGGGGAGGTGGCTGGAGAGCGATACGAGGAAGTGGTCAGAGATGGCCTTATCTGCGATTGACACGATGGGAGTAGTGAGGTCACGCAAGATGGCAAGGTTGAGGGGATGGCCATGAATATGGGTTGGGGACTTTACATGGAGGGAGAGATTAAGAGAGGATAGGAGTCTAGTGAACTCAGAGGAGAGAGAGCATGATGAATTGAGATGGAGGTTGAAATCACTGAGAATGAGAAGTCGCTCGGTGCAGAAGCTGTGGGAGGAGAGCAACGAAGATATCTCGGTAATAAAATTTTTATGGTACTTGGGTGGGCGGTAGAGAACAAGAATTTTAAATGAGAGGTGAGAGGGGTGGAATAAGGTGAGATGCTCAAAGGAGGAGAAAGTGCCGGAGGAGTAGGGGGACAGACCAAGCTGTGATTTGGTGATGAGAGCCACACCGCCACCACGATGGTCTGAGCGGGGCAAGTGGTGGAAGGTATAGCCAGGTGGGGAGTAAGGTGTCATCACCCCTCAACCAAGTTTCCATCAGGGCCACGATGTCGATGCAGTCATCCACGATAAGCTCATGGATGGCAAGGGCCTTGTTTGCAAGTGAACGGACATTCTGGAGGGAGATGCGGAGAGGGTCGATGATGGCTGCCCCACTCCCAGCATCCACAGGGTCAGCGCTTGGAGGGGATGAGTTGAATGGGGAGGAGATTGGCAAGATTTGCCCCCAGTGGGGATGCTGGGCGGGAAGGTCGGTGAGAGAGTAGGATGGGACAGTTGGGGTTGCTGCTCGTAAGGCGGCAGCGACGAGTGCCTCGATGGGCCCTTCGTAGGATGCCAAGAGAGACACAGAGAGAAGCTGTAGGCTTATCCAAGAGGGAGTCAAGCCTGGGACGGCGGCAGGAGAGTAGGATGGTCGAAGAGTAATGAAGGATTGGGGTAGGGATTTGGGAGGGCAGTGTATCCAAGAGAGGAGAGAGGAAAGGAGGCATAACGACAGATGAGTACTTCAAAAAGTATTTTATTGGCTGTAAAGCACTTTGGGACATCCAGTGGTCGTGAAAGGTGCTATATAAATGCAAGTCCTTCTTTTCTTTAACTAGTGTCCCCTGACATTTACAGCCTTCACTGGTAAAAATTTGCTTGGACAAATTGTCATTTCCCTTCACAATATTGAAAACTTCAGTTCGGACACCTTTTGAAGTGCAGTCATGGTTGTTGTACAGGCAAATTCATCAGCCAATTTTCACACAAAAGGATCCTACAAACGGCATACAAATGACTGAACGCCCAGATCATCTGTTTTTGGTGGTGTTGGTTGGTTGAGGGGGAAATCTTGGCCAGGACACCGGGGAGAACGCAAAGCCCTTTTCTCAAATATTGCCAAGAGTCCTTTTACATCCACCTGAACAGGTAGACAAGGCTTCGGTATATTATCTCATCCAAAAGGCAGCAACTCCGACAATGCAGCTCTCCCCTACTATCCTGAAGGGTCCGTCTAGGTTATGTGATCAGATCCATTGTGGGACTTGAACCCATAATTCTCCAATTCAGAGATATTGGGCCGGATATTCCGATGCCTACGGGTGTGTACGAGCTGTGTACACATCCGTAGGGACATCAGAAATGCCGGTTTCAGGCATGCCAAGCGCATGCGCTGAAAACCGGCATTTCCAATCTGTCAAGGATGCTCTTGACAGATCGGACGTCTGCCCTGGAGAAGGGCCTCCGCGGGCAGAGAGTTACGCTTCCTGGAGAACCTCCGCCCGCAGAAAACCCTTAGACATCTTACGCCTGGTAAAAGCAGCGTAAGGCCTGCTTTTACCAGAATAAGAGTTGCAAAAAGTTACAAAAAAAATTCACTCATTTAAAAATACTTTTAAAAAGGTAAGTTTATTTTTAGCCCCGTAAAAAACTTTAATTATTTTTTCATTAATTATTTTTTGTTTAAAATATTTAATTTATTGTAATTTGAACTCATTTTAAAAATGTGATGTATTTTTAAAATTTATTTAATGTTTTAAAGTGTTTTTGGGGTGACCTCCATTCATATATTTGACAGGTCTATCTGTCAAGTGTACGAAGGGAGATTCCCTTCTCCTATTGGCTCCCCATGGCCCACGTGATCCCAGGGACGCTGCGCATTTCGAGTTCGGAGAGACCCAGGAGCGGAAGTATACGCACCTCGGGAGCCCTCAGGTAAGTTTGTAGATTTTTTCCAGATCAGAGGTCTCCGCACGCAGGAAGCCTCCGATCGGAAAATACGGCCCAGGAACTTTGCCAACTGAGCCAGGCTGGCACTGGCAAATTATCTGATTAACGTTATTTGAAATTATATTAAATTTACATTAAAAATAGGCAAAATAAAAGTTAAAAGATTTGTGTACAGGTCTGATTTTAATAGTTCTGCAAAGACACACCTTTAGGCTATAGTCACTGCAGCTCAAAGTGGATCATTGGAAATATGATAAGACACTACATAAATCCAAGTTATTTTTTCCCAGGCTACAAAGAGCAATTCCCATCGGTAAAGCTCAAGTATGATGCTTAGCGTGCTTGTACTGGGGGCTGTTATTTAAACAACTGTTAACCCATTTATTGTTATTTTAAATGGGTTAACACCTGCCTAAGAATAATACACAGAGAAATGCCGTTCAATCATGTTGTGTTCATACCCCAATCCAGTTCCCAATTCCAGCACAAAACTGTCTGTAATTTGAGCGGCCACAGGATGATTGGTGTGAAAAATGAGGTTGGGGCTGAGACACATTGTTGGGGCAGAGCAGGATGAACTTTACTCTGTATCTGGCTACACCTGACGTGGGAGTTTTCCATGCTGATAAATTATTCATTCACCACGAACATCCCTGACCTCTCTAAACGCAGAAAAAGAGAAAAATAAAATGATGATGTTGTTTCTACCAGGAGATGGCGCTGCTCTCCCATGAATAGACAGAACAACATTCTCCACTCCACTCCCACTCTGATTTCTCTGTCCTCAGCCTCTTGCACTGTTCCAATGAAATTCAACGTAAGCTCGAGGAACAGCACCTCATCTTTCGATTAGGCACTTTACAGCCTTCTGGACTCAACATCGAATTCAACAATTTCAGACTATAACCCCAGCCCCTATTTTTTCAGGCGGCAGGTGCTGATGATTCTGCCATCCCCATTTGCAACATTTAACCTGCCTTCCATCCTTTCACAGACTGTCCCTTTTGTTCTTTCCTCCCCTCCTATTTTCCCTGCCTCTACACCTGCTTAAAACCTGTTACATCTCTAACTTTTTCCAGTTCTGACAAAGGGTCACAGACCTGAAACATTAACTCTGTTTCTCTCTCCATGGATGCTGCCTGGCCTGCTGAGTGTTTCCAGCATTTTCTGTTGTTATTTCAGATTTCCAGCTTCTGCAGTATTTTGCTATTGAGAACAATTATCTATTCAGTGCAGTAAATCAACCAGTGTTTTAATTTTGAACATAATATTCAATAAAGAAAGCCACGTTTAGTTTTTCAACAGCCTGAGTGTTCTTCTAAATCTGAGAATGATGAGACAAGATGCTACAGATTTGGAAAAGCAACATTTGGATGTAGCGGAAAAAACCTGTCAATTTGGACAAAATTCAGGCAATTTTGAGGAGTTACCAGACAAAGATTGAAGATATATAGAAAATCTAAAACATGCTAAAATATGTGGATATCTACAAGATGCACTGCAGCAACTCGCCAAGGCTTCTTCGGCAGCAGCTCCCAAACCCGTGACTTCTTCCAACTAGAAGGACAAGGACAGCAGGCTCATGGGAACACCACCACCTCCAAGTTCCCCTCCAAGTCACACACCATCCTGACTTAAAAGTATATCGCCGTTCCTTCATCGTCGCTGGGTCAAAATCCTGGAACTCCCTAACAGCACTGTGGGAGTACCTTCACCACACAGACTGCAGCAGTTCAAGAAGGCGGCTCACCACCACCTTCTCAAGGGCAACTAGGGATGGGCAATAAATGCTGGCCTTGACAGTGACGCCCAGATCCCATAAACTAATAAAAAATTATATATATATTTTCCACTCCTGTGGTTCTGGCATGGAGCCTCATCCAATGGGAGTGCATACAGAAAAATCAGCAAGTGCAGCACTTAATTTTCCGTCTATTAATATTACGGGTGAAAAATCATTGGGTGTGACTTGTGATTTTCAACTGTGATGATCTAGGTGATGATCCACACCGCAAGCCCAGAGGGGGAGACTCCATCCTATGATCCTCTGTGGTAGATAGTGGATATATGTTGATGAGATCGGGCTGGACCAGATAAAGCACTGTCGGGTCCTGCTGTCCTCGGCCAAAACTGCTCACTGTTCCAGGGTCATCCTTCTCTTCACTACAAACGATCTTCTGCCTCCTCCACCCTCACCTTCAACAACAAGCTCATGGACTTCTTTATCACTAAGATTGAGGCCAACCATTCAACTGCCTCTGCTGTTTCCCTCTTCCCCCGGCCCACCAGGCCAAACTGCCCCCCTACCCTAGCCCTGAACTCGCATCTTGCTCTAGTTCTTTTGCTATCTCACCACATGTCCTCTCCGAGTTCATCTTGTCCATGAGACCCACCTCATGCTCCCTTGGCACTATTCCCACCAAACTGCTGACCGCTCAACTTCCCTTCCTGGCTCCCATGTTAGCTGATATTGTTAACGGTTCTCTCTCTCTCTGTCCCCCTCACCTTCAAATTTGCTGTCATCACCTCTCTCCTCAAAAAAAAACACCCTTGACCCCTCTGTCTTTGCAAACTACTGTGGTGTATGTACCTTTAAGAGCCCCTGTGTACTGTAATACCAGTAGTGGCCACTCGGGCTATATAAGCCTGTACAGTGTCTTGTATCTTTTAGTTCACCTCCAGACTTTGTTCAATAAACACCTGCAAACCAACTCCTGCATTCCGTGTCTCCATTAACACACGGATACAACAGTGGTGACGAATTGGAAACGGACTTACCTGCAATTCGGCAGCACCTCAAGGAGATCGATTCCTCAGACGAAGGTCGAAGAAGAAAAAAACTGAAAAAAAACCGTGGTTTCACCAGCTAGCCGGGCTGGTGGCAGGTACTGCACTAATCCTTCCTGGGCGGCGGGCTGGGGCTCGATCGGGTGGCTCTGCAGCGGGGCCAAGCAGCAAGTCGGAAGGCGGAGGCAAACAGAGATGGAGGGTGGAGCACTTGGGAGACGGCCGGCGCTGCAAAGCAGGTCGGCGTTCAGACCAAGCAGAGGGAGGGAAAAGTCCCAGAGAGTCTGGCAGGAACGAGTCTCCAACTATTAAAAATATCTGTGTAAATAAAAACCGCGGAGAACAGCGTTGTCAGCAGCGGTCTGATGGGCGCAAGGACATACGGGCTGTTACGAAACTTAATCACTCCAGCCACACCGATGGACAAGAATTTTAAGGAGATTGTTGATACCCTACAGGAGCACTTAAACCCAACACCGCTGCTGATAGCGGAATGATTCAAATTCTTCAGGAGGAATCAGCACAAGAATGAAAGTAATGCTGATTACCTCACCGAATTAAGGAAGCTGTCAAAGCACTGCCAATTCGGGGCAGGACTGGCAGATTCTCTACGAGACAAATTCGTCTGTGGTCTCCTAAGTGAAGGAACACAAAAAAGGCTACTTTCTGAGAAAGATTTGACACTGGACAAGGCTTTCAGTATGGCTGTATCATACGGAGCAGCAGCAAGAGGAGCTGCAGAGATACAGCAAAAGCCACAGGACTTCGGCACCCATGAAATGACATGGGGTTTCGAGAGATGTTATCGCTGCGGCAGATCCACCCATGACCAGAGGGACTGCTGGTTCAAGGACAAAGCATGCAGGCAATGCGGAAAGATGGGACACATTGCACGTGTATGCCGATCTGGAAACAAAAAATCCACTGACAGAAAAAAAAATCAATAAGAAAAAGTACAGAAAGGTACAAATGATGATGGACAGTAGCTCCGAAGACCAGAAGAGCGATAGCGACTCCAGAAACGAGACTAAGCTGTCTCAAATTACATAATGTAATTGCCAAAGAAGATTACCAGACCATTTGGGTTACCCTCACGATAGCGGGGTCCCCAGTTAAAATGGAGCTAGATACAGGATCAGCTCTGACTGTCATAAGTCGACAGGATTACGAGCGGCTATTTCCACATATACCTTTGAAAGACACATCCATTATCTTGAAGACATATACGGGGCAGAAAGTATACCCCAGAGGGAAAATAAGGGTGCCTGTTGTATACAACGGCAAGGAAATACAGAAGTTGTATTTATACGTTCTGCAAGATGGTGGTCCACCGCTGTTGGGACGTGAATGGATCAGGAAGATACGTTTAGACTGGCACTCCATTCAGGCACTGACGGTGACCAGTAAGAACAAAAATGAAAAAAAACCTTGAAAGGCGTCACCGCCTCAATAAAAGTGGAAGATGCAGCAATTCCCAAGTTTTTTAAGGCAAGGCCGGTGCCATACGCAATTCGTCCAGCAGTCGAAGCAGAGCTGGAGAATTTGGAAAAGGCAGGCGTGTTATCCAAGATAGATTGGAGTGAGTGGGCAACACCCATCGTCCCGGTCATGAAGAAAATGTTGAATAGTGATAAATCTGAAGAACAGAGAAAAATTCGCATCTGTGAGGACTTCAAGGTGACTGCAAACCCGGTCCTACACACGGTACAGTATCCTCTGCCGAGGATAGAAGATATTTTTGCCTCACTATCCGGAGGGAAACGTTTCACCAAAATTGACTTGGCACAGGCATATCTACAGATGGAGGTTGAGGAGGCCTCTAAAAAGTATCTCACGATAAACACACACAAAGGCCTGTACCAGTACAATCGACTGGTTTTCGGAGTAGCATCAGCTCCAGCTATCTGGCAAAGAGCTATGGAGCAAGTCCTGCAAGGGATTCCGGGGACTCAATGCTACCTAGACGACATCCTTGTAACAGGAGAAAACGACAACGAGCACCTTGCCAATTTGGAGCAGGTGCTCACTAGGCTGAGAGAACGGGGCCTATGAGCAAATCGCCCCAAGTGCGAATTTTTCCAGAAACAAATATCATATTGTGGCCATATAATTAACGAAGAAGGGTTGCATAAGTCACCTGAAAAAATTGAAGCGGTCATAAAAGCCCCAGCACCTGAAAATGTCTCACAATTAAGGTCGTTCTTGGGATTGATAAATTACTATCATAAATTTTTACCGAACTTGTCAACTGTTCTGCACCCTCTTAACGCACTGCTACAAACGGGAGTAATTTGGAAATGGAGCGAAGACTGTAAACGTGCCTTCCATAAATGCAAAGGCTTGATCGCGTCCAAGGAAGTGTTGGCTCATTATAACCCATCACTGCCAATCAGACTGGCATGCGATGCATCCCCTTACGGCATAGGAGCGGTATTATCGCATAGATTCCCTGATGGCTCGGAGCGGCCGATAGCTTTTGCGTCATGCTCATTAAACTCAGCTGAGCGTAACTATGCCCAGATCGACAGGGAAGCACTCAGCCTGGTATGGGGAGTGAAGAAATTCAACCATCACCTACACGGACAAAAATTTACCTTGTTGACTGACCATCAACCCCTCGTCTCCATATTCAACCCTAAAAAGGGTGTTCCCATTATGACAACGCAAAGGCTACAGAGGTGGTCCCTTTTCCTAGGGGCACACCAATATGACATAGAATACAAAAGATCAAAACAGCATGGGAATGCTGACGGTTTATCACGCCTACTGTTGCCAATGGTAGAAGAGGCACCTACAGTGGACCCAGTGGAGATGTTCCACTCAACCATAGTGGAATGTCTACCAGTAACAAATTCTACCATTGAAAAGGAAACGAGAAATGACCCGACTCTCTCACGAGTCTACGATTTAACGGTGAAGGGATGGCCAGCACATGGCGAACCACTGCTGCCAGCATTCTCGCAAAGAAGAGAACAGCTGTCAGTGTGCCGAGGAACCTTGATGTGTGGATCCAGAGTGGTGATTCCACCCAAACTCCAGGATAAAGTGCTAAAGGAGCTTCATGAGGGGCATCTGGGTGGAGTGAAAATGAAGAACCGAGCCAGAGCATTTGTGTGGTGGCCAGGTATCGATGGAGACATCGAAGAAATGACCAAGAGCTGTCTAGGATGCCAGAAGGTCCAAAATGCCCCACCACAAGCCCCTCTACATCCATGGGAGTGGCCCTCATCTCCATGGCAAAGGGTACACATCGACTTTGCTGGTCCATTTATGGACTCAATGTTCTTAATCGCGGTTGATGCACACTCCAAGTGGCTGGAGGTAATAAAGATGTCCTCCACCACCACGGAAAAAACCATCACAGTATTAAGGACCATATTTGCCAGGAATGGGCTGCCTGAACAGATCTGTTCTGATAATGGACCGCAATTTGTGTCCGAAGAATTCAGGAAGTTCTTAAAAAACAATGGGGTTAAGCACTACACGTCCGCCCCATACCATCCTGCCACCAATGGATTGGCTGAAAGGTTTGTCCAGACCTTCAAGAAGGCCATAAAGGCCATGGGTAATGAAGACATAAATCTACAACATAAGGTAGATAACTTCTTGTTTGCATACAGGAATGCAACACATGTGGTTACAAACCAAACTCCCGCCATGATGTTTTTCAATAGAAGACTAAGATGCCGGCTGGATTTGATCAAGCCAAACATCAGAAGGGACGTAGAGAACCGGCAATTTCAAGGCATGAATGAAAGGCCAACTAGAACCTTCCAGATAGGTCAACAAGTTTTGGCTCGGGACTACCGTACCGAGAAATGGCAGCCTGGAACTATTTGCACACGACTAGGACCGCTGATGTATACCGTGGACATTGGAGAAAGCATAATAAGGCGCCATGCTGACCAGATCATAGAGTCATCCAAAAAGGGACAACCTACACCACAACTCTATACGCCTAATGATGAAGCAGAGATACCCATAGTATCTACCTCCGATCCGGTGATACTGGAACCAGATGAACCCGACACTGGCATTCAAGCCGAATCGACCTTGCCAAAAGAACCTACTACACCACCGAAAACTACTACACCACCGAGGCGTTATCCAGACCGAGTCAGGAAGCCTCCAGAGAGACTGACTTATGTGTAGATTATTGTTCTTGTAAACATGTTAATTAATGATTACTTAAAATGTTATGTACTGGTTGTCTAAAAGGGGAGGAATTGTGCTGTATGTACCTTTAAGAGCCCCTGTGTACTGTAATGCCGGTCGTGGCCACTCAGGCTATATAACCCTGTATAGTGTCTTGTATCTTTTAGTTCACCTCCAGACTTTGTTCAATAAACACCTGTAAACCAACTCCTGCATTCCGTGTCTCCATTAACACACGGATACAACAACTACCACCCCCATCTCCAACCTCCCTTTCCTCTCCAAAGTCCTTGGACGTGTTTTCGCCTCCCAAATCTATGTCCACTTTTCCCAGAACTCTGTTTTTGAACCCTCCAATCAGGTTTCCACCCCGTCACAGCACTGAAATGGCCCTTATCAAAGTCACAAATGACATATCCTATGTGACTGTGGTAAACTATCCCTCCTCGTCCTTCTCGACCTGTCTGCAGCCTTTGACACAGTTGACCACACCATCCTCCTCCAACGCCTCTCCACCCTCGTCCAGCTGGGTGGGACTGCACTCGCCTGGTTCCATTCTTATTTATCTAATCGTAGCCAGAGAATCACCTGCAATGGTTTCTCTTCCTGTTCCCACATTGTTACCTCTGGTGTCCCCCAAGGGTCTATCCTTGGCCCCTTCCTATTTCTCATCTACATGCTGCCCCATGGCAACATCATCCAAAAACACAGCATCAGTTTCCACATGTACACTAACGATACCCAGCACTACCTCACCACAAGCTCTCTCGACCCCTCCACTGTCTCTGATTTCTCATGCTGCTTGTCCAACATCCAGCCCTGATGAGCAGAAATTTCCTCCAAGTATTGAGAAGACCGAAGCCATTGTCTTTGGTCCCTGCTGCAAACTTCGTTCCCGAGCCACTGACTCCATCACTCCCCCTGGTCACTGTCTGAGGCTGAACCAGACCCTTTGCATCCTCTTTGATCCTGAGATGAGCCTTCGACCACATATCCGCACCATCACCAAGTCTGCCTACTTCCACCTCCGTAACAACGCCCGTCTCCGCCCCTGCCTCAGCTCATCTGCAGCGGAAACCCTCAACCATGCTTTTGTTACATCTAGCAGTGACTATTCTAATGCTCTCATGGTTGACTTCCCATCTTCCACCCTCCATAAACTTGAGCTCATTCAAACCTCTGCTGCCCTTATCCTAACTCGCACCGTCCCGTTTACCCATCACCCCTGTGCTCGCTGACCTACAATGTCACGATTTTAAAATTCTCATCCTTGTTTTCTAATCCCTCCATGGCCTCACCCTCCCTATCACTGTAACCTTCTCTAACCCTCTGAGGTCTCTGCGTTCCTCCAATTCCGGCCTCTTGCGCTTTCCTGATTTTAATCGCGCCACCATTGGTGGCTGAGCCCTGAGCTCTGGAACTCCCAGCCTAAACCTCTCCGTCTCTCTATTTCTCTTTCCTCCTTTAAGACTCTCTTTAAGCCCTTCCTTTTTGACCAACCTGACCTAATATATCCTTAATATAAAAACAAAAAATGCTGGAGACACTCAGCAGGTCAGGCAGCATCCTATACATATGTGAAGAGAAAAAGATTGGTGAAGTCAAGCGTAGGTCCCTTGCAGTCAGAATCAGGGGAATTTATAATGGGGAACAAAGAAATGGCAGACCAATTAAATACATACTTTGGTTCTGTCTTCGCAAAGGAGGACACAAATAACCTCCCAGAGATGTCGGGGAACATAGGGTCTAATGAGAGGGAGGAACTGAAAGAAATCAGTATTTGTAGGGAAGTGGTGTTAGGGAAATTGATGGGATTGAAGGCCGATAAATCCCCAGGGCCTGATAATCTACATCCTAGGGTACTTCAGGAAGTGGCCCCAGAAATAGTAGATGCATTGCTGGTCATCTTCCAAAATTCTATAGACTCTGGAACAGTTCCCATGGATTGGAGGGTAATTAATGTAACCCCACTATTCAAAAAAGGTGTGTGGTAAACCATTGTTATACCTGCCTGTATGAGTGTTTGTATTCCACTGTGTACATGTCTGTACATGCCTCGGCTGACTCCTCCCACGAGTCCAGGTATAAAGGTGACTGCTCCACAGTCCCTCTGTATTCTGGACCGGTCGACCACTCGAGGCACACCTTCATTCTCTTGTTAATAAAAGCCTGTTAGTTACTCGCTTAACCTCAGTCTTTTGAGTAATTGATAGCGCATCAATTTTATTAACAAGATTTTTTATAATGGAGAAGATCCTCACACCAGCATGCCTGGACTTAGACCATCGGGAGGCGGACGCATCCACCAAGTTTGCTCACTGGCTTAAGTACTTTGAAAAATTCCTGATCGCCTCCGCTGCAACGGTCAAATCGGATGAGGACAAACTGGATGTCCTGATCTCCAAAGTGAACCACCGAGCGTACTCGGTCATCCAGGACGCGACCTCGTACACGGCTGCTCTCAAGCTCCTCAAGGACCAGTACACGCGCCCAGTGAACGAGGTGTACGCCAGGCACCTCCTGGGGAGTCGTAAACAACAACCTGGGGAATCGACCGAGGAATACCTTCAGGCACTGTCTGTGCTTGGCTGGGCCTGTGGTTGTAAGGATGTAAAGGCCGCCGTGTACACAGAGGAACTTATCCGGGACGCTTTTGTGGCGGGCCACAGGTCCAATTACACCCGACAGCGACTGTTGGAGCAGAGTGACCTCGACCTCAACAAGGCCTCTGAACTCGCACTATCATTGGACGCAGCCTACCGGGGCATGGATGCCTACTCCTCTGCACCGTGGACGCCACGGGGAACGACAGCCTGGGACACGGTAGGACCGTCTCATAGCGCCGTGCCACCCCAGCCACATCCCAGCAACGGCCCAACTACCGCAGCAGTGTCCCAAGGCCAGAAATGCTACTTCTGTGGCCAGGCCAAACACCCCAGAGCGCGCTGCCCGGCGAAAAATGCAATCTGCTCGGGCTGCGGGAAGAAGGGACACTACGCCAGCGTCTGCAGGGCCAAAGCCACCCCGAACCCCAGCAGCGCCGCGTGTGGGCCGTCATCTTGGGCCTCCCCAGCCATGTGCGAACCACCGGAACAGCAGCCATTTTGGATGCCTCCAGCCACATGGGGATCATGGATGGACGCTGCCATCTTGGACGCCAGCCGCCATCTTGGCCCCCAACACCGCCTCATCTGATACCCGCAACGACACACCGACCCCTACGCTGGCCTCCGTTACGCTGGACCAAGCGAGACCGCACCAACTGGCCCGGTCCACAATGGACATTAAGGTAAATGGTCACGAAACAATCTGCCTTTTTGACTCTGGGAGCACGGAGAGCTTCATCCACCCCGACACGGTGCGGCGTTGCTCTCTCCCAGTCCTGCCTGCGCACCAGCGGATTTCTATGGCCTCCGAGTCCCAGTCGGCGGACATTGGCGGCTACTGCGTGGTGACACTCTTAGTAGACGGGACTGTGTACGATAATTTTAAACTTCTGGTCCTGCCCCACCTCTGCGCTGCCGTCCTACTGGGGTTAGATTTCCAGTGCCACCTTAAAAGTGTTACGATGGCGTACGGTGGACCCCTCCCCCCACTCACAGTCCGCAGCCAGCAGCTTCCAAATTGCCCGCCGCGCACCAGGTGCAACCTCTCCACACTCAGAGTCACCCCCCACTGTTTGCTAACCTCACCCCCGACTGTAAGCCCATCGCCACAAAGAGCAGGCGATACAGTGCCGGGGACAGGGTTTTCATTAAAACTGAAGTGGAGCGGCTCCTGAAGGAGGGGATTATTGAGGGCAGCACCAGCCCCTGGCAAGCCCAGGTTGTGGTCGTTAAGACCGGCGAGAAGCAGCGCCTGGTCATCGACTACAGCCAGACAATAAATCGCTACACCCTGCTGGACGCTTACCCACTCCCCCGCATAGCTGATATGGTCAACCAGATCGTGCAGTACCACGTCTTCTCGACCATTGACCTGAAATCAGCGTACCACCAGCTCCCTATCCGCCCTGAGGACTGCCAGTATACTGCCTTTGAGGCAAACGGCCGCCTCTATCACTTCCTTAGGGTTCCCTTTGGCGTCACCAACGGGGTCTCTGTCTTCCAAAGGGAGGTGGACCGGATGGTCGATCAAAATGCGTTGCAGGCCACTTTCCCATATCTGGACAATGTGACCATCTGCGGCCATGACTTGCAGGACCATGACGCAAACCTCGAAAAATTCCTCTGCACCGCCCAACTCCTGAACCTGACGTATAACAAGGAGAAGTGCATATTCCGCACAACCCGCCTCGCCATCCTTGGCTGTGTTGTGGAACACGGAGTCATCGGTCCCGACCCCGACCGGATGCGTCCCCTTAAGGAACTCCCACTGCCCCACTGCCTCAAGGCCCTGAAGAGGTGCCTAGGGTTTTTCTCCTATTACGCCCAGTGGGTCCCCTACTATGCGGACAAGGCCCGTCCGCTGATCAAGTCCACCTCTTTTCCCTTGACGGCAGAGGCCCGCTTAGCCTTCCACCGTATCAAGGAAGACATTGCCAAAGCCACCATGCACGCAGTGGACGAATCCATCCCCTTCCAGGTGGAAAGCGACGCGTCCGACTTTGCCCTGGCCGCTACCCTTAATCAGGCGGGGAGACCCATGGCCTTCTTTTCACGAACCCTCCAGGGCCCGGAGACCAGACACTCCGCTGTTGAGAAGGAGGCCCAGGCTATTGTGGAGGCT
The DNA here is from genome assembly GCF_052327205.1 of Somniosus microcephalus. NCBI lineage: Eukaryota > Metazoa > Chordata > Chondrichthyes > Squaliformes > Somniosidae > Somniosus > Somniosus microcephalus. The sequence continues at coordinate 103,024,386 of NC_141001.1, forward strand.
GTGCGTCATTGGAGGCACTACCTGGCCGGAAAACGATTTACCCTGCTCACTGACCAGCGTTCAGTTGCTTTTATGTTTAACAACAAGCAGAGGGGCAAAATCAAAAATGACAAGATCTTGAGGTGGAGAATCGAACTTTCCACCTACAATTACGAGATCTTGTACCGGCCCGGGAAGCTCAATGAACCCCCGGATGCTCTATCGCATGGCACCTGCACCAGCGCGCAGATCGATAGACTGCGGGCCCTCCACAATGACCTCTGCCACCCGGGGGTCACCAGGTTCTTCCACTACATCAAGGCCCGCAACCTGCCTTACTCCATTGAGGAGGTCAGGACCATGACCAGGAACTGCCAAGTCTGCGCTGAGTGCAAACCGCACTTTTATAGACCAGACAGGGCTCACCTGATAAAAGCCACTCGCCCCTTCGAGCGCCTGAGCGTTGATTTTAAAGGGCCTCTCCCCTCCTCCGACCGTAATGTGTACTTCCTCAACATTATTGATGAGTACTCCCGTTTCCCGTTCGCCATCCCTTGCCTGGACATGACCAGTGCCACGGTCATTAAATGTCTAAACGACCTCTTCACCCTGTTCGGTTTCCCCAGCTATATCCATAGCGACCGGGGCTCATCGTTTATGAGCGACGAACTCCGCCAGTACCTGCTCGCTAGGGGTATTGCCACAAGCAGGACCACCAGTTACAACCCCCGGGGGAACGGGCAGGTGGAAAGAGAGAATGCGACAGTTTGGAAGGCCGCCCTGCTAGCCTTAACGTCTAGGGGCCTTCCGACCTCCCGCTGGCAGGATGTGCTCCCCGATGCGCTCCACTCTATTTGGTCACTGCTCTGCACTGCCACTAATGCCACCCCTCATGAGAAAATGTTTGTCTTCCCAAGGAAGTCCACATCGGGGACATCGCTACCGCCATGGCTGACGTCCCCAGGGCCGGTCCTACTGAGAAGACACGTGAGGACCCATAAAATGGACCCCCTGGTCGAGAGGGTTGACCTCCTCCACGCCAACCCCCAGTCCGCTTACATTGCGTACCCGGACGGGCGGGAGGACACAGTCTCCATACGAGACCTCGCACCCTCGGGGGCCCCAGTAACCCACTACCCACTACCACCACCCCCCACGATCCAATACCCAACCCCAGCAGACGGCACGCCTGGGCCCCGTGACCCGCTCGACACCCACGAGGACTACACACCAGTGCCCCAGCCTATGCGGGACTCGACGCCGGAAGCTTCACTACCCCTGCCGTCGCCACGTCGATCACAGCGGCAGACAAGACCTCCGGAGAGACTCCAATACACAAACTTTTAATACACTTCACCCCGCCGGACTCATTTTTAAACAAGGGGTGAATGTGGTAAGCCACTGTTATACCTGCCTGTATGAGTGTTTGTATTCCACTGTGTACATGTCTGTACATGCCTCGGCTGACTCCTCCCACGAGTCCAGGTATAAAGGTGACTGCTCCACAGTCCCTCTGTATTCTGGACCGGCCAGCCACTCGAGGCACACCTTCATTCTCTTGTTAATAAAAGCCTGTTAGTTACTCGCTTAACCTCAGTCTTTTGAGTAATTGATAGCGCATCAAGGTGGTAGAGAGAAAACGGGGAATTATAGATCGGTAAGCCTGACATCCGTAGTGGGGGAAAATGCTAGAGTCCATTATAAAAGATGTAATAGCAGAGCACTTGGAAAGCAGTGACAGGTTCGGACAAAGTCAACATGGATTTACAAAAGGTAAATCGTGCTTGACTAATCTACTGGAATTTTTTGAGGATGTAACTGGTTGAATAGATAAGGGAGAACCAGTGGATGTGGTGTATTTGGACTTTCAGAAGGCTTTCGATAAGGTCCTGCATAAGAGATTAGCGTGTAAAGTTAAGGCACATGGCATTGGGGGCAAGGTACTGACTTAGATAGAGAACTGGTTGGCAGACAGGAAGCAAAGAGTTGGAATAAACGGGTCTTTTTCCGAGTGGCAGGCGGTGACTAGTGGGGTACCGCAGGGATCGGTCCTAGGATCCCAGCTATTCACAATATATATTAATGATCTAGATGAGGGAACTAGATGTAATATCTCCAAGTTTGCAGATGACATAAAGCTGGGTGGGCATGTGTGCTGTGAGAAGGATGCCGAGAAACTCCAGTATGATTTGGACAAGTTGGGTGATTGGGCAGATGCATGTCAGATGCAGTATAATGTGGATAAATGTGAGGTTATCCACTTTGGTGGCAAAAACAGGAAGGCAGATTATTATCTGAACGGCAATAGATTGGGAGAAGGGGAAGTGCAACGAGACCTGGGTGTCCTTGTGCACCAGTCGCTGAAGGTAAGTATGCAGGTGCAGCAGGCGGTTAAGAAGGCAAATGGTGTGTTGACCTTCGTAGCGAGAGGGTTCGAGTACAGGAACAAGGATGTCTTGCTGCAGTTGTACAGGGCCTTGGCGAGGCCACATCTTGAGTATTGTGTGCAGTTTTGGTCGCCCTATTTGAGGAAGGATGTTCTTGCCATGGAGGGAGTACAGCGAAGATTCACCAGACTGATACCTGGGATGGCAGGAATAACGTATGAGGAGAGATTGGGTCGATTGGGCTTATACTCGCTGAAGTTTAGAAGAATGAGAGGGGATCTAATTGAAACTTATAAAATTCTAACAGGGCTAGACAGGCCAGATGCAGGAAGGATGTTCCCGATGGCGGGGGAGTCCAGAACCAGGGGTCACAGTTTAAGGATAAGGGGTAAGCCATTTAGGACAGAGATGAGGAGGAATTTCTTCACCCAGAGAGTGGTGAACCTGTGGAATTCTCTACCACAGAAGGCAGTTGAGGCCAATTCATTAAATATATTCAAGAAGGAGTTGGATATATTTCTTAAGGCTAAAGGGATCAAGGGATATGGGGAGAAAGCAGGGACAGGGTACTGAGTTTGGATGATCAGCCATGATCTCATTGAATGGCGGAGCAGGCTCAAGGGGCCGAATGGCCTACTCCTGCTGCTATCTTCTATGTTTCTATGTGAAGAGAGAAACAGAGTTAACGTTTCAGGTCGATGACCTTTTGTCTGATGAAAGGTCATCGACCTGAAACGTTGGGCTGGATTTTAATTCAGGGGCGGGTTGGGGTCATGTAATCCGCATTTCGTGTTATCCACATGAATCTAAATTGATGTGGGAGATTGATGCAAATTTAATTTAATTGGCCAATTGAGTTCCAGTGTGTGGGAACCCATGGCAAATGAGTTTTTCCAGTCTGAAAGTCGCCTCCGATGACGTTATCATTGCTGCTACATTTAAGGTCTGCAATAAGCCTTGCTTCTTCTGCAGACTGCCAACATTTTGGCCTTTGCTGCTACAGGGACCTGGAGGCAGAATAGCCAGTGAAAGACTTAGGTCTGCTCCAAGATTTTGACGACGTCGCCCTGCAGGCTTTAGTGGAGGGAGCAAGAGCTCATAAGGAGGTGCTCTTCCCTTCATCAGGGAGGAAGAAGCCTCCCCAGCAGACCAAGGCTGTGTGGCTGCAAGTGGCAGAGGAGGTCAACTCCTTATCGGTAACCCGCAGAACCTGGATACAGTGCAGGAAGAGATTTCATGACCTTCTGCGCACTGGAAAAGTGAGTATGAAGTTTCCATCACCCTCAATCTGATCCCCGTTGCCTTTCCTCACCAGCACTCAGCTTTAGCAATCTCTTCCTCCACACCCCACTTGACACTGACATCCATGCACCCTTACCCATTCCCTTTCTCTCTATGGTCACATTCACCTAACTATTCGACTAAGCAGCCCTCACACTCCCTATCACTCTGATGCTATGAAAACAACTGACAACACACAGGGAGGGCCCTTGGTCTTGCCACCTCACTCCATCTTTGTCTCCTTCTAAGTATCTATGCTATGCAATCTCTACACTCACTCCTTCATTCTCACTCAACCTCCACTTGTCTCCCTCATTGCAGGAAAAGAGAGCTCACAATTAGCGAGAAAGAGCGAGGACAGGAGGAGGGCCACCCTCAGCAGCCCACCTCACCCCCTGGGAGGAGGCGGTCCTGGCAATTGTAGGAGTGGAGGAAGATGCGCAAGTGGGGGATGGACAGAGGGGTGCATCACAGCAAGCTGGTGACAGAATAGTTTTCCATCTCTCTCATTGACATTGTATGAGTCGCTGATAATGATTCTGAAGCTCTAACAGATGGACTAATGATCATCTGCAATATGCAATGTGTATGTAACCTTGGCATCACATCTCTGACTCTTTCCTTTACTCCCCACAGGACCATCGCAAGCACCCGTCCCCACTAGCCAGGAGGAAGAGCCTGAACATCAAGACTCCTCAGAGGAAGCTGCAACCTCTGATGGCGCAGCGTCAGCAGAATTAAGCGCACCCAACACCAACGCAGACACTCACAGCTCGGTGGGACCTTCGGGACATAGAGTCATATTGTCACCTGGTGTATCACAGCTCACAAGTGAGTATCAGCAGATTGTGGAGACAGGGAAAGCAGTGGAGAGTCCTATTCGGAGGGCGCAGGACTCTGCCAGCTCGGCTCAGCTGCATGTCGATACTCTGCCTCTGGGTCCATTCATAAGATCAGCGGTGCTGGAACTCCAGGAACAGATGCAGGAGTCTCTGGCAGGTTTTGTCTCCAGGGTCGCTGTGAGTGTGGAGCGAATGGAGGAGTCCATAGCGAACATTTGCAGAGCCTTTGTGGAGTCATTGGCGCATGAACGCATCACCATGGAAAGGATGGCAACCTCCATGGAGGTGATAAGTCGCCAGAGTGCAGAAAACATGGTGTGTGTTCAGAATAGAATGGCATCTCTGGAGGAGCGATGGTCATCTATTGAACAGAGAAACCAAACCTTCATGGAAGTCCTTCTGAGTAGGACTGCCAGTGCAGATATGGGACCCCATGGCCCCCCGATATGCAGCCAGGTGCTCTCAAGCCACTTGCAGGCACTGAGGGGGAGCTGACCCATGAGAGGGAAGTTGGTGGCAGACATCAAGGAAGTGGGGGCTCGTCTCCAAGCGCTCACACTTCCATGCCACTGCAGAGCCCTCGGTCAGAGCCCCACCAGAGTCCACACCCAACTGAGATCGGTGTCTCAACCCCTGCACAGCCGCAGGAGCAGCAGACTGTTGACGAGCCCTCACAGGTTCGCCACCCCAAAGGATGCCCGCCAAAGGTGCCGAGACAGGAGCAGCAGGAAAGTGAGCAAGTGCCTCCACATCTGCTGAAGCCACAGGGGAAGCACCATGTAGGAGCACGCGTAATGAAAGATAATGCTCAAATAGTCACAAGGGTAGTCACTCGGGTGAAATTTGATGTTTTATGTGGAAAAGCCATCAGATGAATAACATAAATAAAAAATCTGATGGCTACTGCTGTAGTTGTGGTGTGTGTCATTTCGCAAATGGGATTTCCACATTGAGGGCTTAGGATTACTTGCAATTGTCAGTATGGTGGTGAAATTGCTAGGAATCAGCTGGTTCTTGGCCATTGTCGATGCTCAAGTAAGAAGCTGCGAGGCAAAAGTGCTTGAGTGGCTAGGCTAAGCAAATCTGGCCAAGATGAGTGCGTTCCTTGCATCCCGGGCAGCTATGTTCTCGCGTACTGCTGCCGCTGGTTGCTGGGCCTCTGCAAGATGTTCGTTTTCACTCTCCTCCTCCTCTGAGGAGGAGGAGGATATGTGAGGAGCCACTTGGTCCTCAGGAATCTGCAAGCCATGACGCTGTGCCATGTTGTGAAGTGCACAGCAAACCACGACGATTCTGGAGACCCTGGCTGCTGAGTACTGCAGGGCTCCACCTGATCTATCCAGGCATTTGAAGCGCATCTTCAGCAAACTGATGGTTTGCTCGATTATGGTTCTTGTTGTAGTGTCCGTGTGTAGATAAAGACACTGAAGACAGGAGTTGGTTCATAGGTATTTACTAAGCAAGTCTGGGGGGGGTTCTAAAGGATATACACAATACACAGGCTTATATAGCCCAAGTGGCAATTACCGGCATTACGCACACCTGGGGCTCTTAAAGGCACATACACCACAATTCCTCCCCTTCTAGCTAACTAGTACATCATATTTTAAGTAATTATTAATTACATGTTATATGCAAAATAATATACATTGCTGTATTAATTAATTATAAGTAAGTCTCTCAGGAGGCTTCCTGACTCGGTCCGGATAACGCCTCGGGGGTGTAGTAGTTTCTGGTGGTGTAGTAGGTTCTTCTGGCAAGGCTGATTCGGCTTGAAGGCCAGTGTCGGGTTCATCGGGTTCCAGTATCACCGGATCGGAGGTAGATATGGGTATCTCTACTTCATCGTTAGATGTATAGCGTGGTGGTGTAGGTTGTCCCTTTTCGGATGACTTGATGATTTGGTCAGCATGGCGCCTTATTATGCTTTCTCCGATGTCCACGGTATACATCAGTGGTCCTAGTCGTGTGCAGATAGTTCCAGGCTGCCATTTCTCGGTACGGTAGTCCCGGGCCAAAGCCGGTTGGCCTATCTGGAAGGCCCTAGTTGGCCTTTCATTCATGCCCTGAAACTGCCGGTTCTCCACGTCCCTTCGGATGTTGGGCTTGACCAAATCCAGCCGGCATCTTAGGTTTCTATTGTAGAACATCATGGCGGGAGTTTGGTTTGTAACCATATGTGTTGCATTCCTATATGCAAATAAGAAGTTATCCACCTTGTGCTGAAGTTTTATGTCTTCATTACCCATGGCCTTTATGGCCTTCTTAAAGGTCTGGACAAACCTTTCAGCCAATCCATTGGTGGCGGGATGGTATGGGGCGGACGTGTAGTGCTTTACCCCATTATTCTTTAAGAACTTTCTGAATTCTTCGGACACAAATTGCGGTCCATTATCAGAACATATCTGTTCCGGCAGCCCATTCCTGGCAAATATGGTCCTTAATACTGTGATGGTTTTTTCCGTGGTGGTGGAGGACATCTTTATTACCTCCGGCCACTTGGAGTGTGCATCAACTGCGATTAAGAACATTGAATCCATAAATGGACCAGCAAAGTCGATGTGCACCCTTTGCCAGGGAGATGAGGGCCACTCCCATGGATGTAGAGGGGCCTGTGGCGGAGCATTTTGGACCTTCTGGCATCCTAGGCAGCTCTTGGTCATGTCTTCGATGTCTCCATCGATACCTGGCCACCATACAAACGCCCTAGCTAGGTTCTTCATTTTCACTCCACCCAGATGCCCCTCGTGAAGCTCCTTTAGCACTTTATCCTGGAGTTTGGGTGGAATCACCACTCTGGATCCACACATCAAGGTTCCTCGGCACACTGACAGCTGTTCTCTTCTTTGCGAGAATGCTGGCAACAGTGGTTCGCCATGTGCTGGCCATCCCTTCATTGTTAAATCGTAGACCCGTGAGAGAGTAGGGTCATTTCTGGTCTCCCTTTCAATGGCAGAATTTGTCACCGGTAGACATTCCACTATGGTAGAGTGGAATATCTCTACTGGGTCTACTGTAGGTGCCTCTTCTATCGTTGGCAATGGCAGGCGCGATAAACCGTCAGCATTCCCATGCTGTTTTGACCCTTTGTATTCAATGTTGTATTGGTGTGCCCCTAGAAAAAGGGACCACCTCTGTAGTCTTTGTGCCGTCATAATGGGGACACCTTTCTTAGGGTTGAATATGGAGATGAGGGGTTGATGGTCAGTCAGCAAGGTAAATTTTTGTCCGTGTAGGTAATGGTTGAATTTCTTCACTCCCCATACCAGGCTGAGTGCTTCCCTGTCTATCTGGGAATAGTTACGCTCAGCTGAGTTCAATGAGCGTGACGCAAAAGCTATCGGCCGTTCCGAGCCATCAGGGAATCTATGGGACAATACCGCTCCTATGCCATAAGGGGATGCATCGCACGCCAGTCTGATTGGTAGTGATGGGTTGTAATGAGCCAAAACTTTCTCGGATGTGATTAAGTCTTTACATTTATGGAAGGCACGTTTACAGTCTTCGTTCCATTTCCAAATCACTCCTGTGTGTAGAAGATCATTAAGAGGGTGTAGAATAGTTGATAAGTTCGGTAAAAATTTATGATAGTAATTTATTAATCCCAGGAATGACCTCAATTGTGAAACATTTTCAGGTGCTGGGGCTTTTATAACTGCTTCAATTTTTTCAGGTGACTTATGCAACCCTTCCTTATTAATTATGTGGCCACAATATGATATCTGATTTTGGAAAAATTCGCACTTGGGGCGATTTGCTCGTAGGCCCCGTTCTTTCAGCCTAGTGAGCACCTGCTCCAAATTGGCAAGGTGCTCGTTGTCGTTTTCTCCTGTTATAAGGATGTCGTCTAGGTAACACTGAGTCCCCGGAATCCCTTGCAGGACTTGCTCCATAGCTCTTTGCCAGATAGCTGGAGCTGATGCTACTCCAAAAACCAGTCGATTGTACTGGTACAGGCCTTTGTGTGTGTTTATTGTGAGATACTTTTTAGAGGTCTCCTCAACCTCCATCTGTAGATATGCCTGTGCCAAGTCAATTTTTGTGAAACGTTTTCCTCCGGATAGTGAGGCGAAAATATCTTCTATCCTCGGAAGAGGATACTGTACCGTGTGAAGGACCGGGTTTACAGTCACCTTAAAGTCCCCACAGATGCGAATTTTTCTCTGTTCCTCAGAGTTATTTTTCAATGCTTTTTTCATGACTGGAACGATGGGTGTTGCCCATTCACTCCAATCTATTTTGGATAATACACCTGCCTTTTCCAAATTCTCCAGCTCTGCCTCGACTGCCGGACGTATTGCGTATGGCACCGGTCTTGCCTTAAAAAATTTTGGAATTGCTGCATCTTCCACTTTTATTGAGGCGGTGATGCCTTTCAAGGTTTCTAGTTTCTCTTGAAACACTTCTTTGGCGTTGGCCAAGATGTCTTTTAATCATTCAGGTATGATGTCATCATTGTTTTTTTCCTTACTGGTCACCGTCAGTGCCTGAATGGAGTGCCAGTCTAAACGTATCTTCCTTATCCATTCACGTCCCAACAACGGTGGACCACAATCTTGTAGAATGTATAAATACAACTTTTGTATTTCTTTGCCGTTGTATACCACAGGCACCTTTATTTTTCCTTTGGGGTATACTTTCTGCCCCGTATATGTTTTTAAGATAATGGATATGTCTTTTAGAGGTATATGCGAAAATAGCCTCTCGTAATCTCGTCGATTTATTACGGTTAGAGCTGATCCTGTATCTAGCTCCATTTTAACTGGGGACCCTGCTATTATGAGGGTAACCCAAATGGTCTGGTAATCTTCATTGGCAATTACATTATGTAATTTGAGAGAGCTTAGTCTCTTGTTTCCGGAGTCGCTATCGCTCTTCTGGTCTTTGGAGCTACTGTCCGTCATCATTTGTACCTTTCTGTGCTTTTCCTTATTGATTCTTTTCCCGTTAGTGGATTTTTTATTTTCAGATCGGCATACACGTGGAATGTGTCCCATCTTTCCGCATCGCCTGCATGCTTTTTCTTTGAACCAACAATCCCTCTGGTCATGGTTGGATCTGCCACAGCGATAACATCTCTCGAAACCCCGTGTCATTTCATGGGTGCCGAAGTCCTGTGTCCTTTGCTGTATCTTTGCCGCTCCTATTGCACTGAAAGCCTTGTCCAGTGTTAAATCTTTTCCAGAAGATACCTTTTTTTGTGTTTCTACGCTTAGGGGATCGCAGATGAATTTGTCTTGCAGAGAATCTGCCAGTCCTGCCTCGAATTGGCAGTGTAGGGTATCAACAATCTCCTCAAAATTCTTGTCCATCGGTTCGGCTGGAGTGATTAAGTTGCGTAACAGCTTGTATGTTTCTGCGCCCATTAGATCCAGAAGCACTGAAGCTTTTTTTTCATCTTCTATTCCATTTGCGGTGCAAAACACCTCCACTCTTTCTACATATGTGGTCCAATCCTCTATCTTGTTATCAAAAACATCAATATTGCCAAAGTTAGGCTCTGTTTCGTTATCAAAAGCATCAATATTGCCAGACTTAGGCATTTCAAAAAAGATATGGCGCTTCCCGCGCTTTTTTTTTTCTCTCTGTAGCAACGATATGGCGCTTCCTGCGCTTTCCTGCCGCTGCTACCGATAACAACGCTGTTTTACTGTGGTTTCCGTTTATTCACTGTTGGAGACTCGTTCCCAACGGAGGTCTAAACGCTGACCTGCTTGCCGCGCCGGCCGTCTCCCGAGTGCACCCTCCCAGTCCGTTATTGCTTGCCTCCGATTTCGCTGCCTGTCTCAGCTGTAGAGCCCGCCGCTGGAGCCCCAGCCTGACGCCCAGGAAGGATTAGCGCAGTACCTGCCACCAGCTTGGCCAGCTGGTGAAACCACAGTTTCTATTACTTCCTTGAGTCTTCTGGACGCTGGAGGAATCGATGTCCTTGAGGTGCTGCCGAATTGCAGGTAAGTCCGTTTCCACTTCATCGCCACTGTAGTGTCCGTGTGTAGATAAAGACACTGAAGACAGGAGTTGGTTCATAGGTATTTACTAAGCAAGTCTGGGGGAGGTTCTAAAGGATATACACAATACACAGGCTTATATAGCCCAAGTGGCAATTACCGGCATTACGCACACCTGGGGCTCTTAAAGGCACATACACCACACTGGTGGACCTGTGGCCAGAGTTGTAGCTCTCCTCAGCTTTGTTGGATGGCTTCCTCAACAGCGTCATTAGCCACATCCTCAGGGGTAGCTCTTGTCTCCAAGTAGCCATCCGTTAAGTTGGTCTGGCGGACTGAATAGCGGAGGCACACTAGACTGGCGCAGTATGAAGGAGTCATGGCAACTGCCAGGGTACTTGGCACAAGCATGCAAAATTTCCTTCCTGTGGTCACACACCAGCTGAACGTTGAGGGAGTGGAAGCCCTTGCGGTTGACAAAAATACCTGGCTTGCAATGGGGTGCCTTAAGGGCCACATGTGTGCAGTCAACGACACCCTGCACCCTTGGAAAGCCTGCCAGATTAGCAAATCCAACCGCGTGCGCCGTGACACCTGCTTGATCCTTGGTGAAATGGATGTGATTATGCGCGATGGCAAAGAGGGCATCCGTTACCTGCGTAATGCATTTGTGTGCGGCCGCCTGGGAGATGCCGCTGATGTCTGCTGCTGATCCCTGGAAGGAACCTGAGGCAAAAAAGTTGAGTGCGGTGGTGACTTTGAGGGCCACTGGTAAGGGTTGTCCACCTGGTCCTCTGAGCTGCAGGTATTGTTGCAGCATTGCGCAGATGTCACCCACTACCTCTCGCGAAAGTTGGAGCCGCCTTTGGCACTGCTGCTCAGACATGTTGAGGTAGCTGACCCTGTGTCTGTAGACCCTGTTTGGGGTGTATCTCCTGTGCCAACGGGCTTCCATGCGCTTGCCCCTTCTGGCCTGTGCATCTTCAGGTGGGTGAGCAGCAGCTTGGCGCTCCTGTTGTTGCTGCTGCTGTTGGTGCTGCTGCTGTTGGTGCTGCTGTTGTTCCTGGTTCTGCTGGTGCCGCGGCTGGTCTTTGTCCTCACCTGATGTCCAGAAGGGAAGGAAATAAATGCCTCCCATGCTTCTGGTATATGCCTCAGTTGAGAAAGCGCTCAGTGAAGTTGGCGAGAGAGGTTTCCCAGGAGGTCACACTGAAGATGGGTGTCAGGCTCCAAACTTCCACAGCTGTGGTTATGCCTTCTAAAAGTTCCCCCAGACCTGAGACAACAAAGTCCTGCCACCTGCAAATGATGGCTGATCAAATCTACTATTTAATGGTTGACCTGCAGCTGAGAGTCAGCAATCCAATTGTGCTCCTGCCAGGTTTCACAGTCGTGTTTCAGAACAGGCGTGTTTCATGTGGGAAAAGGGTTAAAATCGCAAAGGCATATCAAAATGGCATTATAGAGGCAATTTAGTGCTTGTTAAGGGCCTTAATGGCCTATCCCGCCTCTTGGAGATGGGATGGAGACGGGATTACTAGACACAAATTATTTAAAATTGCTTGGAGGCGGGATGGAGGTGGGGTTGGGCCTGCCCGCCAGTTTATGCAGGTTTAACCGCCCACACGCCTCCAATCCCGCCTCCATGGCCCAATGAAAATCCAGCCCGTTAACTCTGTTTCCCTCGTCACAGATGCTGCCTGACCTGCTGAGTGTCTCCAGCATTTTCTGTTTTTATTTCAGATTTCCAGCATCTGCAGTATTTTCTTTTTGTTTTCTAATATATCCTTATGTGGCTCGGTGTCACATATTGTTTGATAATCGCTCCTGTGAAGCGCCTTGGGACGCTTTATTACATTAAAGTTGCTATATAAATGCAAGTTGTTGTTTTTGTGATCCTAAATGCTTTAGCAATTAGATTCCTTATTTCTGTTGTTGATTAAACAGATGAGGAAGCACAGGGACTGGCTGGGTGGGGGTGGGGGTTGGGGTCGGGTGGAGGGAGGAGGAGCCAGTGAAAAGAGTCACAAGAGTAATGTCAAGAGAGGTGGTAGCAGCTCCATGTGGCAACCTGGGTCATACTCAGGACTACCGACCAGTGCCAGAACAAGTTCAATTGCCTGAAAAAGGACAGGCAAGTTAAGAGAACTGTAACCGTCCCCCTTGCTGGCTCATGGTCGATCATCCACTTCTCCTCGGACCCCTGTTTCCACTGGACAGTCTCCAGCTATATGTCTACGGATACACTACCCCTCGAACAGCTCCTGGATTCATTCCCTCTCCACAACGGTCTCCAAAACTAAACATTGGTTCATCAATTCTCAAAGTTGACTTCCGCCCATCCACAAGTCAACTTTATCCCACCACTGGATCTCAGACTTGAACTTTGGGCTCTCTCGAATGGTCTCCTGCCTATCCTCTGATTACAATGAAGACACATCTCTCCTAATCACTGCTGTGCCGATGAAACCTCTCGGTGTCCATTCATGTATGCATTTTGGCTGCCCTCTGGACCAGAGAACATTATTTCTATCTCTTTTTTTTCCTGTGGCCCCTCTCGGGTCCTACTTCACCCCACCCCTCTTCCTGTTGCCCAGTAATTTTTTTTAAATTTTGTTTATGGGATGTGGGCGTCGCTGGCAAGGCCAGCATTTATTGCCCACCCCTAATTACCCTCGAGAAGGTGGTGGTGAGCCGCCTTCTTGAACCGCTGCAGTCCGCGTGGTGAAGGTACTCCCACAGTGCTGTTAGGGAGAGAGTTCCAGGATCGGCGATATACTTCTAAGTCAGGATGGTGTGTGACTTGGAGGGGAACTTAGAGGTGGTGGTTTTCCCATTCGCCTGCTGCCCTTGTCCTTCTACCACCTTTCCTTTCTCCCTTCTTGGCACAGTACGTCCCGACCCCCCAGTCCCTACCGCAACCCATCACTACTTTGCCCCCCTTCAAGCCTCACTACTTTCCCCTCCAATTTCCGTTGTTACTCCTCTGTATTCCTACTGTCCTGCCACCGTTCCGAGCTTGTATCACCCTTGAATGAGACCACAGCTACCCTCTGTGTCTCTCCGAAGAGCCCAATCAAGGCATCCAATGCTGTGTACCTTACAAGCAGCAACTCCAGCTGCCCCTCTCTTGCTGACCTTCCCACTCAAAGCAACCAATGGGGCGGTTCGCCTTCATGGCTCTCCTGCCCCTTTAGTCTGGCTTTCCACCTCTTTGGGAGGTGCAGCGGTGGTCCCGATACAGCAGCGCCAGGATTTCCCTCATTGGTGATGGCGGGCTCCCTCCTGGAGGCAGGAATCCTGCTCGGAGCCCGTCCTGCATGCCGATTTAACCCCGGCCCAGAATAACGGGTGCAGGTTATGGCGGAGTCAGAGGGATGGGTGGAAGTCCTGCCCTGCCATTATTCCACCGCAAAAAGGGATATCAAGCATCAGAAATCACGTTTCAAAGTGTCAGATTTTGTTACACATGCAAAGCAGTCTTTAAAAAGAGAAAGAAAGCTACCCATTGACCTGGATTTTGATGTTTACAAGCAATTACAATTACTTTCTAAATTACCCCTGCAGTTTGCAACCAACTGCAGCTACCTGGATTTGCCCATTTAGAGGAATAGCCTTAAAGGGACAGTCCAGGTTTGCAGCTAAACATTACAACCCTGCTCCAGATGGTTCTCTCACCTCTAAGTCAGATGGTTGTGGGTTCAAGTCCAACTTCAGAGACTTGAGCACAAAATCTAGGCCGAAATTCCAGTGCAGCACTGAGCGAGTGCTGCACTGTCGGAGATGCTGTCTTTCAGATGAGACGTTAAACCGAAGCCCTGTCTGCTCTCTGAGGTGGACATAAAAGATCCCGTGGCGCTATTTCGAAGGAGAGCACCGTTGTTCTCCCCAGTGTCCTGGCCAATCTTTATCCCTCAACCAACATCAGATTATCTGGCCATGATCATATTGCTGTTTGTGGGAGTTGCTGTGCACAAATTGGCTGCCGTGTTTCCTACATTACGACAGTGTCTGCACTTCAAAAGTGTAGATGACTGAAAAGCACTTTTGGATGTCTTGAGTCGTGAAAGGTGCTATGTCAATGCAAGTGTTTCTTTTTCTTTCTGATCATCCATTAGTGACACCATGAGACCTTAATAAGATTATATTAGTAAACGATAGGTTTTCTAAATGTATCATTGTGAGAGTCATTGTCTCACAGTCAGAAAACATTTTTATTAACTCAACTCTGCCATGAATATCTACCACATTTTTGAACATGGAATCCATGCAGAAATAGTGGCATGGACAAGGCAGGACATGGTACAGCAAATGGTTCCTCAGGAGCATCTATGAGAATGTTCAGCATTATGTGCATCGCTCGCTGACTATTTAGTGAAAAACAGGCTCCTGTCGACATTCCTTGCTGATTTAGTGAGTAATCCATTTGGCGTCCTCCAATCTGCCAGGGAGCAGCTTTTATCTTTGGGTGAAACTGTGACCATGAGTAGGCGTCTGTGCAACTCGAATGCAAAGCTTCATTTCACACTACGCAGGCTGCCTGGTCACTTGTGTGGCTGCTTGAGTCCGAAGCCCGTGGAGCGTTCCGCTGAAAATCCAATAGAGAACGGGAGAGCGCAAAATAATTAGTGCCCTCTTCCGCAGGACATCCGACTTCATTGAATATGACATGTGCCCTGCGCAGCAAAGAGTCAGGTCCATCAACTCCCACGGCCTTGCTGATGCTCGGCGCTTTGACCGTCGTCTTCCGCGCCACCTGACTCACCATGCCAGGGGATCCCTTGCCCTCAAAGTTCCCCAGCAGGCGTTCTCATCAACACTCAACCCCATCCAGGATCCATGTTCCCGGAATCCTGCGACCTTCCCTTTGCAACTTCTTGTGACACCTCTGCAGGACAGGAGGAGTGCGGACACCCAAAATTTACTTATAACAGCGTTTTAGACTTTCTTCATTGAAATGAACTGTTTAAAGTCGATTTAAGGTGGTTTCAGGAGTTGCTGCTCGCTTGTTCACCGCCCAGTGCCATGCCTCAATCTGAGTTAATCTGCTTGTTCTCAGCTTTATATAGCGCCTTGTGACTGGTCTGCGGGTGAAGCCATTGGCTGAGCCGTGAGCAAGTTCCCTGATTGGTCATTGATTTCGATGGATTGCAGCTGGACCAATCCTACAGCAAATTTCGGCGTAAGTCTATTGCGAGCTGAACGCAAATGTCCAATTAACGCCGTCATTCCAGAAAATTCCAGCGTGCAGAGGTGCTGTATATGTTCCTCACATCGAAACAATGCAAATTAGATGGGCTCTTTTGTAAATTCATTTATTAGGGCAGCTGAGGCAATTAATAGTCATATAAAAGTCCACACGAGCAATAATATGTAAGATCAAAACATTTCTGTACGCCTATCGCAAATCATTAACTGTATACGACATCAAAAAATGCGTGGCACTTTCCTGGGAATAGGAAGCAGCTCCTTTATCTTGATTGGTACCATCTTGTGAAAGTTACGGAGTTTGAGGATCGCTGATTAACTGGAGGTCATGTAATACTGGTAGCTGTTTGCTTCTATGAAAGTTGCCTTCAAACCATAAAACAGTATCATTCGGGTTATTGCAATAACCTCGATAAGACGTCTATCTAGGACAAACGTGTTGCCGTATCACTTCCAGTCAACTAGGCAAAGCACGGCATCTGGTTGACTACTGAAAATCTATGGCTGTAATTCATAGAAGAGCAACATCTAAAAATAGTTCATAATCCCGTTTCGCAAACAAGTTTTTATTGCAACAACATCTTGCGTGACGCATTTACCTTCTTTTTCAATATCACACACCCTCATTAACCGATTCACTCCTATTGTGATCAATACAGCTTTGAAGGAGGAATGTTGTAGCATTTTACATTGTGGATTTGGGTATCAGTGAATATTTCATTAATGAGCATTCCTTCATGTTTTTGGGATATTTGCATCCTGACATAAATCCAATAATGCACGGTGGCATAGTGGTTAGCACTGTTGCCTCACAGCGCCAGAGACCCGGGTTTGAATCCGGCCTCGGGCGACTGTCTGTGTGGAGTTTGCACATTCTCCCCGTGTTTGCGTGGGTTTTCTCCGGGTGCTCCGGTTTCCTCCCACAGTCCAAAGATGTGCGGGTTAGGTTGATTGGCTATGATAAATTGACCCTTAGTGTTAGGGGGATTAAATACGTGGGGTTACAAGGATAGGGTGGGATATGTGTCGGTGTAGGGGTTACGGGGATTGGGTGGGATATGTGTCGGTGCAGGCTCGATGGGCCGAAATGGCCTCTATCTGCACTGTGGGGTTTCTGTGATTCTGTGATTTCTGTGAATGCTTCAAAGCCAGAGCGTCCATTTAACTCAGAGGTAAGGACTCCATTTCTGAGCCATTCAGGTCAGATATGCTGAATCTGCTGACATCAGCTAAGACAGCAATGAGGACGTTGCAATTGGCCAGAGGGCCTCTGGGTTGACCATGGCAAAATCAGCCAGGGCTCCTGCTCCCGACTGTTTTAAAACAACCCCCACTAGAAGTATGGACAGAGACTGAAGACAGGATTACTGGGTCCGCTTGGCTCGGGATTCCCTCCACAGCTGGATAACCTCCAACATGCTATGGGGTCTCTCCTGGTCTTCCATCATAACATCAGAAAAAAAGGGCGTTGGGTGGGGTGAGGTTCAGGGGCTGTTCAGCAGAAGTGCTATTCAATGAGCTACTGCCAAAAGAGCTCTGGCTGCAGGCTGGAGTCGGTGCCCTCCCGCATCTTTGTCATACTCAATGTGCATGTATTCAGCATCTAGTTGAAGGTCCTCATCCAGTGGTGGCTCCATGTGTTGCCTCCACTGCAAGGCAAAGGTATGCAGCATGCAGCAAACAGCTATCAAACAGGACACTCTCTGTGTGCTGTATTGAAAGAAAGGAGCTGAAAGAACTTGCATTTACATAGCGCCTTTCATGACCTCAGGATGTCCCAAAGTGCTTTACAGCCAATTACAGTACTTTTTTGAAGTGTAGTCACTGTTGTTTTTTTTATTCATTCATGGGTGTGGGCGTCACTGGCAAGACCTAATGTTGTATTGTAGGAAATGCAGCAGCCAATTTGCGCACAACAAGGTCCCACAAACAGCAATGTGAGAATGACCAAATAATCGGTTTGTTGGTTGAGGAATAAATATTGGCCAGGATACTGGGAGTTCTCCCCTGCTCTTCTTTGAAAAGTGCTATGGGATCTTTTGTATCTCCTTGAGAGGCAGACAGAGCCTCAGTTTAATGTCTTATCCGAAAGACAGCACCTCTGACAGTGCATGCATTCCCTCGGTACTGCAATGAAGTGTCAGCCTAGATTACATGCTCAAGTTGCTGGAGTGGGACTTGAACCCACCACCTTCTGGCTCAGTGGCGTTAGCACTAGCAACTGAGCCACAGCTGACACCTGACTTGCCCAGGCCGTGGAATGGTTGCTGGAGCGCTCCAATAGAGTACTTGATGAGAGCTTGAGTCAACCTGTGGATCTGGTTGTAGTGCAGTTTGGTCGACGAGCATTGGTTTCTGAGAGGTGTCAAGAGCCAAACAGGCAGGGGTTAGCCTTTGTCCCCAAGCAGCCAGCTGCTCTCACATGCTGTACAGGGGCAAAGCGTGGAGAGAATGGAGGATTGGTGCAAAAATAAAAGTGTCAAGGCAGCTGTCAAAAAAGCAGGTACAAACCTGCATGATGCACTGCTGGTGATCACACGCCGGTTGTGGATTAATGGAATGGAAGCCCTTGCGATTTATGAGGACATTGGGCTCATCTGCAGGAGCCCACGGGGCAACGTGTCTGCAGCTAATGAGGCCCTGGACATGGGGGAAGCCTGCAATCTGCACACACCCCAGAGCCCTATCCTGCTCTTTCTGGCTGTCGATGGGAACGTGATGGAAGTGTTTGGTTTAGTAAGCATGGGATCAGTCACCTCCAAGCATGAGCTGCAGACTGACTGCTGTTGCAGCCTTGATGGAGCATGAGGCAAAGAAGTTGAGGGCCGTAGTAATATTGATGGCAACAGAGAGTAGTGAGCTTCTGGAATACACTGCCGGCTGGTGTGGTGGGTGCTGACTCTCTGCATTGCCTTCAAGAGAAAGCTGGACCACTTCTTGGCTGGGGCAAAGATGGCATCATATAGTCAGCAAGTGGATTATCAGTTAATGTACGCATGGCTAATGTGATCTCCTGGACTGGTTTTGATCGCCTGAGGTGGGTCGGAGAGGAATTTTCAAAGTTTCCCCCCCTTATTGCCTCTAGGTTTTTCTCCTGTTTTCTTTTTGCATCTCCCAGGAGGTTACATGGCTGCGGGGGTTGGGAGTGGGGGGGGGGGCGGTGGTTAGGAGCTATCTACTCATGATGCTCCAGCCATCATGAGTGTGGGGCAGGCTTGATTGACCAGCTGGCCTCTTCCTGCCCATCATTTTTGTATATTCATAACATGTGCCAACAGAGCAGTTACTGTTTTGGTGAGGAGAGGACACTGGTCTGTGACAGCCTCCCTGGAGAAGCACAGCCACCTTAGGCACTGCTCCTCCGAGAAGTGCCAGTATGTAACTCTGGGCCTATACACCCTGTTGGTAGTCTCCCTGCAGCTGGATTCCAATGTGGTCCTCATACCTGTTACTTCTGTTCTTCTTTTAGGTATCAGATGTGGCTCAGTGGGTAGCACCCTTGCCGCTGATGTCACAAAGGTTGAGGGTTCAAGTCCCATGCCAGACATTTGAGTACAGAATCTAGGCTGACACTTCAGTGCAGTACTGAGGAAGTGCTGCACTGTCGGAGATGATACGTTAAAACCAAAGCCCTGTCTATTCTCTCAGGTGGACGTAAAAGATCCCATGACACTAATTCGAAAAACAGCAGGGAAGTTCTCCTGGGTGTCCTGGCCCCTCTTTATCCCTCAACCAACATCCTTAAAACTGATTATTTGGTCATTATCACATTGCTGTTTGTGGGCGCTTGCTGTGTGCAAATTGGCTGCTGCGTTTCCCACATTACAACAGTGACTCCACTTCAAAAGTATTTCATTGGCTGTAAAGTGCTTTTGTAATGATCAGTAACATGTCATTCTAGAATGGTACACTAGGTGGAGCTGTATCTTTAGTAGTGGGCTACCCACAAGGCAGTAGTCAAGATGGATGCCTGTACACTAGTCCACATGGCTGAATAAATGACTAGCTCAAGCTAGCTGTTCATAATGAAAACGTCTATTTATTTATGAACATAACATGGTACCAGAAGTGGTAATATCTGCTGAATATTGCGAAATGCGACATGGAGAATTTGAAGCCACCGGAGGGTTTGAAACTCACGGGGAATGTTGACTGCAATTGGCGGACTTTCAAACAACAATTCGAACTCTACATTGCTGCCATCGGGTTCGGTACGATGCCAGACGCAAGGAAAATAGTGTTACTGCTCACGGTTGCAGGCCCGCAGGCGATAGAGGTATTTAATATGTTTGTATTTGATCACGAGGAGGACAGGGAAAAAATGAACAATGTGCTAAAGAAGTTTGATACACATTGTTCTCCCAAAAAGAACGAGACCTATGAGAGGTACGTGTTCCATTCACGGACACAGCAGCAAAATGAGACTTTTGATAGCTTTGTGACCGATCTGAAACTGAAAGCACAGACATGTAATTTCTCTGAACTGAAATCATCCATGATTCATGACCAGATTGTGTTTGGTATTCATGGTAAAAAGGTCAGGGAACTTTTGTTGAGAGAAACTGAACTAACATTGGAGGATGCTGTGAAAATATGCCATTCCAGTGAGCTAGCTCAACAGCATGCAAAGACTTTCAGTGAAATTAATAATAATGCGACTGTAGTGAATGACTGTGCTGCTGTTGGTGCTGTGTCCTACAAGGGGAAGAAACATTGGCAGAACAGAAATGCAAAGCAATCGGAGGATGGAATTTTTAATTGTAAATGCTGTGGTTACCAGCACCAGTCAAGACAATGCCCAGCGTTTGGAAAAATGCACACAAAATGTAATGGAAAGAATCACTTTGCCAAACAATGCTTTTCAAAAGTAAAAACAAAGAAAGGGCAACAAGTCAATGTGATTGAGGACACTGATTTAAGTGAGACATTTTTTGTAGGAATGGTGTCATGTGACAATATTGAAAAGGATACAGAAAATGTGCAGCCCTCAGGAATGGACAATGCTGAACATAAAGTTAATGCAGTAAAAGAGGGCAAATGGATAATGCCACTGCAGGTAAATGGAGCATTAGTTACATTGAAACTAGACACTGGGGCAAAAGCAAACTTAATCAGTATGAGTGACATTAAAAATATGAAAGAAAAGCCCAAAATACAGAAAAAGTCAGTACTACTGAAGAACTACAATGGACAGAAAATAGATAGCTTAGGTGTATGCACACTCAAAGTGACAGTCAAAGACTGCATCATCTCATGTTTTCTGTTGTGGCTGAAGGACTTGATTCACTACTAGGTGACAAAGCTTGTGAGGACTTAGAACTGGTCAAGAGAGTCTACCGTATAAACTGTGCCATAAGCAGACCAGATGACTCAGTGGATTCTGTAGTGAGTAATTTCCAGGATGTGTTCAAAGGATTTGGAGCTCTACTATTCACTTACAAGATCCAGCTAAAGGAGGATGCTCAGCCAGTGGTACATGCTCCACGGAGAGTTCCAGCACCCCTGCATGACCGGCTCAAGAATGAACTGGACAGAATGACCACACTAGGAGTCATCAGGAAAGTCAAAGAGCCAACAGACTGGGTTAACTCCATGGTATGTGTAAAGAAAAAGAACAATGATCTAAGAGTATGCATGGATCCAAAGGACTTAAATGCAAACATAAAACGTGAACACTACCAGATTCCCAAGCGAGAAGAAATCACCAGTGAAATGTCAGGTGCCAGATACTTCACAAAGCTCGATGCCTCACAAGGATTTTGGCAACTAAAACTGGATGAAGAGAGCACCAAATACTATACCTTCAACACACCATTTGGCAGGTATTGTTTCCTCAGAATGCCTTTCGGGATAATATCTGCATCTGAAATCTTTCATAGAGCGATGGAACACATAATTGAACGTCTGGAAGGAGTTCGGGTCTATGTTGATGACATCATCATCTGGGGCTCCACACTGAAAGAACACAATGAGAGACTGACTAAAGTGCTACAGAGCATACGCCGGAATGGACTGAAGCTCAACAAAGCCAAATGTCAGTTTGGCATCCAGGAAGTCACTTTCCTAGGAGATAATCTATCTGGTAAAGGAATAGAGCCAGATATGGAAAAAGTAAACGCCATACTCAAAATGCCCCAACCCACTGACAAAAAAGGAGTGCTACGCATCATGGGGATGATAAACTTCATTGGAAAGTTCATTCCTAACTTGTCAGCCAAGACAGTCTGTCTGTGAGACCTGCTACATAAAACAAATGAGTTCGCATGGACAGAAAGACATGAACAAGAATGGATGAACCTTAAAACAGTGCTGCAACCACACCTGTACTCACCTTCTTTGACCCAACAAAGAGAATCAAAGTATCGACGGATGCATCAAAAGATGGCCTAGGCGCGGTCTTGCTACAAGCAGAGGGTGAAGATTGGAAGCCTGTTGCCTATGCCTCCAGGTCTATGACTGACTCTGAGTGTCAATACGCCCAGATTGAAAAGGAATGTCTAGGCTTGGTAGTTGGACTAGAAAAGTTCCATGGCTACATATATGGACTTCCCACCTTCACAGTTGAGACAGACCACTGCCCACTGGTTGCCATCATAAAAAAAAATCTGAATGAGATGTCTCCAAGGATTCAACGACTCATGATGAAGCTGCAAAGATATGACTTTGAACTGATCTACACACCAGGCAAACACATAGGCCCCGATTTTCGGGCAGCTGTCGGGCAGCTTTTCATGTGGCCGTGGTCCGAAAATCGCGGAAAAAGCGGGTCGGGACCCCCCCCGCCTGATTCCCCGCCCGACTTTCTGACTGCCGTTTTCGCGCGCCCTGCTTCAGTCCCGCCCGCCGCTGGCAGGACTGGTCGTCGGAGCACTAACAAGCAATTATCTGCTTGTTGAAGTGGATTTTCCCGTGCCGTTGCGACTTTGGGGCTTTCCCCACCTGAAACCCGCCTGGGGGAACCCCGCCGATGAGAGCTGGCGTGAAAACAGCTGGCTTGCTTGCTTGCAGCAGCAGGTCGCTGAGGGCTGAAGATATTTAAAGAGGCAGCATTTGCAGGCTGCAGGACCTTGTTGATCAAGGCTTGGGGGAACTATTTGAAGCCTTAGGAGCAGCTGCAGAAAGTTGGAGCCTCACACACTTCTTCAGTGTGAGCTCCTGGGAAGCCCCTCTCACCACCCTAACTCAGGACCTCCTCAACCGAGGCATCTGCTAGAAGCATGGGAGGCCTTTGGCACCTTCCCTTCCTGGCATTAGAGGATCTCCAACAGCAGAGGTGGCAGCATCAGAACCAGGAACAGCAGGATGATTACCAGGAGCACAAGGCTGCTGCTCTCTCACCTGAAGCTGCACAAGCCAGAAGGGGCCAGCGCTTGGAAGTGGCTTGAGAGCACCTTGCTGCGCTTTAGGGGGCCAGTGGGACCCGTTTCTGCACTGGCAGTCCTACTCAGAAGGACTTCCATGAAGATCTGGTTTCTCTGTTCAACAGATGGCCAACGCTCCTCAAGAGATGTCATTCTCTTATGAGCACTCACCATGTTTTCCGTATGCTGGCGAGTTATCTCCTCCATGGAGGTTGCCAACCTTTCCATGGTGCTGCGTTCATGCACCACTGACTCCACAAAGGCTCTGCTCATGGTCGCTATGGACTCCTCCATTCGCTCCACACTCGCAGCGACCCTGGAGACAAAACCTGCCAGAGACTCCTGCATCTGTGCATGGAGATCCATCACCTCTTCTCTTGCGGATGGACCCAGAGGCAGAGGGTCGAGATGCAGCGCAGCTGAGCTGAGCTGGCAGAGCCCTGCGCCCTCCGACGAGGACTCTCCACTGCTGTCCCTGTCTCCAGAATCTGCTGAGGCTCACTTGTCAGCTGTGAAACACCAGGTGACAACACTACTCTATGTCCCAAAGGTCCCCCCGAGGTGTGAGTGTCTGCACTGGTGCTGGGTGCGCTTACTTCTGCTGACGCTGCACCCTCAGAGGTTGGAGCTTCCTCTGAGGAGTCTGGCTGCACAGCCTCTTCCTCCTCCACAGTGAGGACGGGGGCTCTGGATGGTACTGTGGGGGAGTAAAGGAAGGAGTTAGAGATATAATGCCAAGGTTCCTCTGGTGACTCCCAGCGAGTTGGCATCTGCTGACACCTGCATCCATGCAGCATTGGTCTCAGTGGGAGGCCTCTTCCTCCCTGACCTAGGGAAGAGGACCTCCCTGTGGGCCCCAATCCCATCCAATAATGCCTGCAGTGACGCCTCGTCGAATTTGAAAGCAGCTCGGGGTCTGGCACTGGCCACAGCTGCTGCAGGCTCCTTATGCCATCCTGTATGGTTCATTTGGAAGCCTTCAGAGGATGCAGTGCTTGCCATGGACCTTGAAAGCACCACGAATGATGACATCATACTGTGGGGATTCCTGACTCGATTTAGACAATTAGCAAGGCTTCCCACATGCTGGGAATTAATTGGCCAATTGAGGGAAAATTGCGTGGGGCTGGCTGACACTTTTTTATGTGTGTCAGAAACCCCACATTCGGGGAAATCCGACCATTTCCCACACAAGCCGAAAATCGGGCCCATAGTGTTAGCAGATGCACTATCACGAGCACCCACAATGAGTCATGTGAGCTCTACTGAGGAAGACGTGGATGTTCATGTGAGTATGGTCACTGCTTCGCTGCCCCTGTCAGACACAAAATCAAAGCAAATAGCAGAAGAAACAGTAAAAGTTAGGTTGATTGGCTATGATAAATTGACCCTTAGTGTTAGGGGGATTAAATACGTGGGGTTACGGGGATAGGGTCGGGTATGTGTTGGTGTAGGGGTTACGGGGATCGGGTGGGATATGTGTCGGTGCAGGCTCGATGGGCCGAAATGGCCTCTATCTGCACTGTGGGGTTTCTGTGATTCTGTGATTCTGTGAAGATACAGTGTTACAAACAGTAATAGAGAACATTCATCATGGTTGGCCAAAAGGTTCCTGTCCAAAGTACTATCACATCAGGTCAGAGTTAAGTGTCGCAAGTGGACTATTACTAAAACAGAACAGAATAGTCATTCCACAGGCTCTACGTCAAGACATGCTCAAAAGGATTCATCGAGGGACACCTCGGAATTGAAAAATGCAAAAGGAGAGCAAGAGACACTGTTTATTGGCCTGGCATAAATAAGGACATTGAGAACATGATAGGCATATGTGAGACATGTCAGAAACACCAAATCAAACAAGCAAGGGAACCAATGATAGTAGCTGACTTACCAACAGCACCATGGCAAAAGATTGGTATGGGCCTTTTTCATTTGAATGGTAAAGACTATCTAATAGTGATTGACTACGGTTCTAACTATCCTGAGATGGCGCTGCTCTCAAGCACATCAGCAAGCAGTGTCATAATGCATGTTAAATCCATCTTCGCCAGACATGGGATTCCCAGGATTGCCGTTAGCGACAATGGTCTGTGCTTCAACTGTAAGGAGTGGCAACAGTTTGCAGCACATTATGACTTTCAGCACATCACATCCAATCCTCTGTATGCTCAGTCGAATGGTAAGGCAGAGAAAGGTGTTCAAGTTTTCAAACAGCTACTGAAGAAAGCAACAGAAAGCAAGTCTGATCCTTATCTCGCCCTGCTGAGCTACCGAGCCTCCCCTTTAGACTGTGGTTCTTCACCTGCTGAACTCCTAATGGGTAGCAAGTTGCGCACCACGCTACCCTGCTGTGCAAAAGAAAAGCAGAGTAAGGGACTAAGACAGAGACTTCAACTGTTAAAGCTGAAACAGAAATCACACTATGACAAGTCATCCAAAACTCTGAAACCATTGACAAGGGATGATGTTGTCAGGATTGAGGATCCAAATGCATGGAACAGGAAAGCTACAGTTCTTGAGGAAGTAGGACCAAGGTCATACACCGTTAGAACTGAGGAAGGACAGATTCTTAGGAGGAACCGCCGTTCCCTCCTGAAAACACAAGAAACTATCCAAGAGCAAATCGATGACAATGCCGCAACTGAATCTTGTCACTCACCACCAGAACAATCTAACACAAACACACATACAGGCTCTCATGAAAACACATCAGACTTACCTGTGCTGAGAAGATCCACACGTGAATTAAAAAAGCCTGATAGACTTAATCTTTGAGTACAAAGAAAACTATAATAAAAGAATGAAATGCTTAGAGTTCATAAAGTAAAGCTTTGAAAATGTGTTGACTGTTGTGAAGATGTTTATGTCGTTATGATTGATTGATATTGATTTTGTTTAACCTCTAAGGAAGGGGGATGTAATGATCAGTAACATGTCATTCTAGAATGGTACACTAGGTGGAGCTGTATCTTTAGTAGTGGGCTACCCACAAGGCAGTAGTCAAGATGGATGCCTGTACACTAGTCCACATGGCTGAATAAATGACTAGCTCAAGCTAGCTGTTCATAATGAAAACATCTATTTATTTATGAACATAACACTTTGGGACATGTTGAGGTTTTGAAAGGTGCTATATAAATGCAAGTTTTTCTTTCCCCTAGCCAGGATGGAATTGTCAAAAAGATTCCTAGGTTCAGAAAAAGAGCATTGTCAGTGCTGCCTTAAGATTCCTAAAGGTTGTCTGGCCTCTACAAGCAAAAAACCCACAACCATTCTGCACCCCAAAACAACTGAGAAATACAAGCAGAATTTCTGCCAAATGTTTACAGCGATTTAAATGATAGCAGGTGAGTGCCCCTTTAAATACCACTGGAAAAGGCTGTTTTCCACCCTGCACAGCCCAAGGATTGTGGGCGGGTTTAGGACGGCGCAGAGACAGGGCTGAGTCAGTCAAAAATGGCGTCCAAGTCCTATTTGCATGCGAGAACCCTAAGTTAAATATATTAGGCAGAGCACTGAACGCCTAAATCAAGACTTGTTTGAAAATCATAATGGTACAGGACTCCGGTGGTCAATTGGCAATTTTATTGTATCACAACCGCCCCGTTCATGCTGAAAAAATGATCGCAGAAAGGTGAAAATTGGCCCCATGGTTGGGATAATGATGGATGGTAGAGGAGGCTGCAAATGGTTTCATTATCCAGCCACTATAGGCACACTGCAGCTAAAGCATGGTCCGCTCCCACTAGCTAATGTAACATAGACCAACCATCTGGGAAATCATGAATACACAGAGACCATAAGAGGTAGTGAGCATAGGTTTAAAAGCAATCGGTCATCCCTCACAAATTGACTGGAATTCTGTCAAACTATGTCATCTGAGGAGAACAAGCCAAGAAATATACCTGTAACTGAATCAAGTGATCAAGTTGCATTCGATAGAATTATGTTGGTAAAGTCTGAAAGGTGATAAAGGCTGGTGGAGTCAATGACAAGTTGGATTGATAGCTGGATTGAAAATGAGCTTGGCAATAGAAAATAGAGTGTGAGGGGAAGCGCCTTGGGTTGGGCAAGGGGGTTGCTCTGGGTTCCTGGTCCCTACGGTTTCCACTATTCAGAAAAGATATGGAGGCGTGTACTTAACATTTTCAGATGACACTAAGATTTATTGGGGAGATTGATCGTAATGAAAAATATCTGGATAAAATAAGTCGAAGAGATAAGGAATGGCAAATGGAATTTAATATCATTGACTTCATTCTAACACATTCACAACTGGACTATCTTAAGAAGTGAAACAGAAATGAAAAGACTGTAATATAAATACAAGTTGCTGTTGTTGTTATAATGCAAATTACTTAGGAACATTAAGCATCACTTAGAGTCATAGGCCGTGAATTTAATTGGCCTCAGAGGGTGGGTTTGGAGGCGGGTCTGTTGCGAAATTCGGAAAAATTGCCAGTGGGCTGAGAGCCTGCCGCCATCCCGCCTCCACACGACTTTATAAGTGTCGGGTCAGCCGCTCCCAACCTGACCCGACACCAAACGGGGGGAGAGACAGTTAATCCTGGATAATCCTATTTTAAAGGGCTGGTCAGATTTTGCAGGTTTTTACTCATGCTGCCCACCTTCAGAAAAACACGGCAGGTGAATTGAGCCGGGTTGAGCGAGGACCTGAATTGTTGCCAGCTGCTCGAACAGCTTAAAAGCGGTCCTGCAAACTTTCATTCTTTCACATGCCACAACTTAGTTCTTTGAGATTTGGGAGACATTTTTCAGCCCTACTAACCTTGTGAGTGTTGAGGCTGAAATCCATCTGCAGTGTGAGCTCCTTGGAATACCCTCTGGCCCCTTTGTCGGAGCGCAAGCAATCTCCATTCCTCAACTGAGATATATACCAGTGGTATGGGAACCATTTATATCCTCACATCCTGGTCGTCAGATTCGGAGGAAGAGCAGCCGCGGCAGCAGCAGAACCAACAGCAGCAGTGCCAACCTCCTCCTCAGCCACCTGATGATGCACAGGGCAGAGGGCGTCAGCGTAGGGCTGCACCTCCCCGCAGGAGATACCCCCAACACCGGGTTTACAAGCCGAGGATAAGCTTCCTCAACATGAGTGACCAGCAGTGCCAAAGGAGGCTGAGACTTCCACGAGAGGTAGTCGCTGACATCTGCACAATGCTGCACCAACACCTGGAGCCCAGAGGAGCGGGTGGACACTCCTTACCAGTGGCTGTCAACGTCACCACCGCACTCAACTTCTTTGCTTTGGGCTCCTTCCAGGGTCAGCTGCAGAAATCAGCGGCATCTCCCAGTCAGCCACACACACTTGCATCACGCAGGCTACCGATGCCCTCTTTGCAAAGGCGCACAATTACATCCACTTCTCCACGGATGAAGCAAGTGTAACCGTGCATACGGTTGGCTTTGCAAATATGGCAGGCTTCCTAAGGGTGCGGGGTGTCATAGACTGCACACATGTGGCCATTAGGGCAGCCCATCACAACCCAGCTGTATTTGTCAACTGGAAGGGAATCCACTCACTTAACGTCCAGCTGGTGTGTAACCACAGGAAGATCATCCTGCATGTTTGCGCAAAGTTCCCTGGCAGTTGCCATGACTCCTTCATCCTGCTGCAGTCTACTGTGCCTCAGCTCTTCAATCCGCCAACCCAACTTTCGGGCTGGCTACTTTGCGACAAGGGCAGTCCCCTGAAGACGTGGCTAATGACACTGATAAGGAGGCCATCAAACGAAGCTGAGGAGCGCTACAATGTGAGCCACATTTCCACCAGAAGCATCATAGAGCAAACTATCGGCTTGCTCAAAATGAGATTCCGATGCCCCGACAGATCTGGTGGAGCCCTGCAGTATGCACCAGCCAGGGTGTCCAGAATCATCATCACCTGCTGTGTCCTGCACAACATCGTACAGCAGCATGGCTTAGCGCTGCCTGAGGAACAAGTGGTTCAGCGCAGGGCCTCCTCGGAAGAAGAAGAGGACAAGGAGGAGGATGAGGAGGAGGCTGAGGAGTACAAGGATGAGGAGGAGGAGGCATGCCTTGTGGGGCCGGATGTGGCCAATGCAGCAGCACTCGAGCACATTGCTGGCCGTCACGCAAGGGATGCACTCATCCATGCCAGATTCGCGTAAGCTAACACTTCAACCACAGGTGGCTGGCACATGGCTATGAATGTGTGGACGACCTTCTTAACATGCCATACATCATCTCTCCAATAAACAGTGCTTTCCTATCAGTCTCATCACCATCATTACAAATGCAAGTCACCCTGGGCCCTCAATGTGCAACTTCCATTTCCCAGAACACATAGGCCAGAACTTCGACTGTTTGCCATCACTTTTGTTTAATATCATCACAAAAGGGCAGCACGGTGGCATAGTGGTTAGCACTGTTGCCTCACAGCGCCAGGGACCCGGGTTCGAATCCGGCCTCGGGCGACTGTCTGTGTGGAGTTTGCACATTCTCCCCGTGTTTGCGTGGGTTTCCTCCGGGTGCTCCGGTTTCCTCCCACAGTCCAAAGATGTGCAAGTTAGGTTGATTGGCTATGATAAATTGACCCTTAGTGTTAGGGGGATTAAATACGTGGGGTTACAGGATAGGGTGGGATATGTGTTGGTGTAGGGGTTACAGGGATCGGGTGGGATATGTGTCGGTGCAGGCTCGATGGGCCGAAATGGCCTCTATCTGCACTGTGGGGTTTCTGTGATTCTGTGATTCTGTGAAAAGGATGACAATTGAAAATATACAACAGAACAAAACACTCAAGTGACTACCCTCGTGACTATTTGTGTGTTAGCTTCCTCTTATGTGTGCTTCCCCTGTGGCTTCAGCAGATGTAGAGGCACCTTGCTCACTATCATTAAGGAAATAGTACTCGGTGAAATAATGGGATTAAAAGACAACAAGTCCCCTGGACCAGATGGCCTGCATCCCAGGGTCTTAAAAGAAGTGACTGCAAAGATAGTGGATGCATTGGTTGCAATATACCAAAATTCCCTGGACTCTGGAGAGGTCCCAGAGGATTGGAAAACCGCAAATGTAACGCCCCTATTTAAGAAAGGAAGGAGACAGAAAGCAGGAAACTATAGACCAGTTAGCCTAACATCTGTCGTTGGGAAAATGCTGGAGTCCTTCATTAAGGAAGCAGTAGCAGGGCATTTGGAAAATCATAATGAAGTCACGCAGAGCCAGCATTGTTTTATGAAAGGGAAATCATGTTTAACAAATTTGCTGGAGTTCTTTGAGGATGTAACAAGCAGGGTGGACAAAGGTGAACCAGTGGGTGTGGTGTATTTGGATTTCCAGAAGGCATTCGATAAGGTAAGAGCTTAAAGTAAGACTCCACATGAAATCTAAATGCGAGGGTTGAAAATCTATTCTGTCACCAGCTTCGTCTAATGCGCCTGTCTTTCCATCCTCCACTTCCAGCTCCTCACCACCTCCCACGATCTTGTGTGCAGCCTCCTCAGCACTTGTCAATGTCACAAGGGATGGTGTGCCTCCTCCTGTCTTCCCTCTCTTATTGTGGGCTATCTTTTCCTGCAAGGAGGGACACAAGTGGAGTTTCAGCGCGAGTGATGGAGTGACTGGGAAGAATCTATAACATTGAAGCTTAGAGGGAGACCAAGATGGAGTGCGGTGCCAAGAGGAAGCTGCCTCCCTGTGCGTTGTTAGTTGTTGTCATTGCATAACAGCGAGAGCAAGTGTAAGGGGTGTATAGTAGGATGGTGAAGTGATTCAGTACAGAGAGAGAGATTGATAGGTAAGGGTGCAAGGGAAGTAAGGGTAAGGTGGGATGTGGAGGAGCAGGCTTACAAAGCAGAGTGCTGGTGATGAGAAGAGAAGGGAAGCAGATTGAAGGTAAGTGTGATGTGGTACTCACTTTTGATGATCGTAGAAGATCATTAAACCGTTTCCGGCACTGGACCCATGAGCGTGAACAGAAAGACCTTGCGCTGACCTCCTCAGCAATGTGCAGCCAGGCTGCCTTTGTTTGCTGAGGAGGCTTCCTCCGGCCATTGGGAGGGAGCAGAATCTTCCTGCGCCCTCTTACTCCCTCCACAAGAGCATGGAGGGAGTCCTCATTAAACCGTGGAGCAGCCTTGAATCTTGCAGCACTCATAGTAGCCCGGGCCCATTCAAAGACAAGCAGAAATGAGAAATGAAAGGCTGAGGCTGCATGGGCCCCTTAAAAACAACTGCAGCAATGACGTCATCAGAGGCGACTAACAGACCCGATCCCACTGAATGGACTGGGCAGCACGCACAACGGGACTTAATAGGCCACTTAAATTAAAATCTGAACTTGAGAGCGGCTGAAACTGAAAGCGGGACCAGAACCCACCCACTAGGCAACGCGACTCCAACCCGCCTCCCCTATTAAATTCGCGGCCATTGATTCACACAGCGCAGAAGGAGGCCATTCGGCCCATCATGTCTGTGCTGGCTCTCTGAAAGAGGTATCTAACTAGTCCCACTCCACTTGCTTTTTCCTCATAGCCCTGCACATTTTTCCTTTTCCTTTTTGAAACTTACTATTGAATCTGCTTGGGCAGAGAGAAGAAAGCAAAATCTGGTGAGAAGGATCACACGCTCCTTACAGAACCCAATTTAATCGGAACAAAAATCAGTCGGGTTCTGTTACCGATGTGCAATCCTCCCTGCCAGATTTTCCTTTCTGCACTCTGCTCAAGCAATGCTTAACATCCAGATGCTAAAGATGAAAATCTACCCCCATTTGTTTAGTTTGTTGAGGATTGTTGGTGAAAGTCACCTATCACTGATAGTGACAATCATGGGATAATTTAAAGGGCAGTCGTAAGTCCCACTCCAGAGACTTGAGCACAAAATCTAACCTGACAGTCCAGTTCAGTACTGAGGGAGCGCTGCACTGTCGGAGGTGCCGTGTTTTGGATAAGACTTTAAACCAAGGCCTCGTCTTCCCCCTCAGGTGGATGTAAAAGATCCCACAGCATAATTTCGAAGAAGAATTCTCCCAGGTGTCCCTGGCCATTATTTATCCCTCAACCAACATCACTAAAATAATATAGGTTATCTGATCGCGATCACGCTTCTGTTTGTGGGAGCTTGCTGTATGCAAACTGGCTGCCGCGTTTCCTACATTACAACAGCGACTACACTTCAAAAAATACTTCATTGGCTGTAAAGGCTGGGACGTCCTGAGGTCATGAAAGAGGCTACATAAATGTAAGTTCTTTCTTTGTTTACTGCCCACTTTGCTGCCTTCAATTCGTTCCTCTGTTAGCTGCAGGATCACGCTGCGGCTGCAAAGCTAACATTGTAAACTACATTTTTACGCTGCAGTTGAACAGCATACAGTATTAGAAAGGGGCCATCCAGTGGATATAATTTATTCCAATAATTAGGAGATGTTTAAAGATGAGAAGAGCTCAGTGGAATTAACTGGCTTGCGTACCAGTTTGAAATTAGAGAGCAGATGGTGGTAACAAATTATAAGCATTTATCAGAGGAGAAGTGGCTTAAACTCTACCGTGGTCGGGTTACGAGTTCCTGGTCCTGCTGGCTACACCATTTTTAACTTCCTAATGTTTTTCTAATGAGCGAACAGGACAGCTGGGTCGTCACAAACAATAACAACAACAACAACTTGTATTTATATAGCATCATTAACATAGTAAAACGTCCTAAGGCACTTCACTTGAGTATTATAAGACCAACAATTTGACACCGAGCCACATAAGGAGAGATTAGGACAGGAAAGAGGTGGGTTTTAAGGAGTGTCTTAAAGGAGGAAAGAGAGGTAGCGAGGCGGAGAGGTTTAGGGAGGGAATTCCAGAGCTTAGGGCCTTGGCAACAGAAGGCACGGCCACCAATGGTTGAGCGATTATAATCAGCGATGCTCAAGAGGCTAGAATTAGAGGAGCGCGGATCTCTCGGGGGGTTTTGGGGCTGGAGGAGATTACAGAGATAGGGAGGGGTGAGGCCATGGAGGGATTTGAAAACCAGGATGAGAATTTTGAAATCAAGGCGCTGCTTAACCGGGAGCCAATGTAGGTCAGCAAGTACAGGGGAGATGGGTGAACGGGACTTGGTGCGAGTTAGGACACGGGCAGCCGAGTTTTGGATGACCTCAAGTTTATGTAGGGTAGAATGTGGGAGGCCAGCCAGGAGTGCGTTGGAATAGAGGTAACAAAGGCATGGATGAGGGTTTCAGCAGCAGATGAGCTGAGGCAGGGGAGGAGATGGGCACTTTTACAGAGGTGGAAATAGGCGGTCTTAGTTACGGCATGGCTATGTGGTCGGAAGCTCATTTCAGGGTCAAATATGACACCAAGGTTGCGAACAGTCTGGCTCAGCCTCAGACATGGAGAGGGATGGACTGCTAGGGAATGGAGTTTGTGGCGGGGACCAAAGACAATGGCTTCGATCTTCGCAATGTTTAAATGAAAAAAATTTCTGCTCATCCAATACTGGATGTCGGACAAGCAGTGTGTCAATTTCGAGACAGTGGAAGTGTCGAGAGAAATGGTGGTGAGGTAGAGCTGTGTGTCGTCAGAGTACATGTGGAAACTGACGCTGTGTTTTTGGATGATGTCGCTGAGGGGCAGCATGCAGATGAGAAATAGGAGGGGGCCAAGGATAGGTCCTTGGGGGACACCAGAGGTAACGATGCGGGAGCAGGAAGAGAAGCCATTGCAGGTGATTCTCTGGCTACGATTAGATAGATAAGAATGGAACCAAGCGAGTGCAGTCCCTCCCAGCTCGACAATGGTGGAGAGGCGTTGGAGGAGGATGGAGTGGTCAACCATGTCAAAGCCTGCAGACAAGTCGAGAAGGATGAGGAGGGATAGTTTACCTTGGTCACTGTCACAAAGGGTGTCATTTGTGATTGTGATGAGAGCCATTTCAGTACTGTGGCGGGGGTGGAAACCTGATTGGAGGGAGTCAAATGCCACAGGCAGCTACCTACTGAGTGACAGCTGATACCTGTGATGTATAAATATCAGAAGCAGGTTGGCTGTATGTGGGTGGAGCGAGGGCTGGGTGGAAGTGAGCAGCCTTGTACCGGGCATGGTGAGAGTGGCACAAGGACAGAAACATACGCACCTTGCAATACTAAAGAGGAGAGCGTGAAGATTGGATCTTGGCAGATCTGAAAAGGAGAGGGTAATAGAGTGTAATAGGAGAGTGCTCTGTTTTGTTTGATCTGAGGAGCAAAAGCAGGATAGTATAACTCAGTGCTACCACTTACATGCAGCACTCTAGAGTAAAGGCCAGTCAAACTGGCACCTGCAGATCTACAAAGCGGTATAACGGCAGCAATCATTTTTAATAAGCGGGTACTTTATTCAGTGTTTAGAAACAAGATCAGATCTGTTATGAACCTTACATCTGATGTGCGCCTGTTACTATGTTGTTCTCCCATTTAGGAGAGAACTGCCGATGGGAAAGAATAAAAGGAAGAAACCAGGAAATCTGTTTAGCAGAAAAGGGATTACCTGAGCTATGTTTAAAGATAAATATTGAAAAACTCTGTATAAATGTTTTTATTCATTCTTGGGATAGAGTACAAAAGGCAGGAAGTTATGATGAACCTCTATAAAACACTGGTTCGGCTACAACTGGAGTGTTGTGTCCATTTCTGGGCACCGCACTTTGGGAAGGATGTGAAGGCCTCAGAGAGGGTGCAGAAAAGATTTACAAGAACGGTTCCAGTGATGAGAGACTTCAGTTACATGGATAGACTGGAGAAGCTGGGGCTGTTCTCCTTAGAGCAGAGAAGGTTGAGAGGAGATTTGATAGAGGTGTTCAAAATCATGAGGTGTCTGGACAGAGTAGAGAGAAACTGTTCCCATTGGTGGAAGGGTCCAGAACCAGAGGACACAGATTTAAGGTGATTGGCAGAAGATCCAAAGGCAACATGAGGAAAAACTTTTTTACTCAATGAGTGGTTAGGATCTGGAATGCACTGCCTGAAAGAGTGGTGGAGGCAGACTCAATCATGGCTTTCAAAAGGAATTGAGTACCTGAAAGAAAAGAAATTTCAGGGCTTCAGGGAAAGGGCAGGGGAGTGGGACTAGCCTAATTGCTCTTGCATAGGGCTCGATGGGCCAAATGGCCTCCTGCTGTGCTGTAATGATTCTATGAGATGGGCCTCGCTAGCTAGGTCAGCATTTATTGCCCATGCCTAGTTGCCCTTGAGAATGTTGTGGTGAGCAACCTTCTAGAACCATTGCAGTCCATGTGGTGAAGGTTCACCCACAGTACTGTTAGGTAGGGAATTCCAGGATTTTGACACCGCGATGATGAGGGAGCAGTGATATACATCCAAGTCGGGATAGTGTGTAACTTGGAGGGGAACTTGGAGGTGCTGGTGTTCCCATGCACCTGCTGCCCATGTCCTTCTAGATGGTGGTGGTGGTGGTGGGTTTGGAAGATGCTGTCGAAGAAGCCTTGGTGAGTTGCTGTAGATAGAATGTACTGCAGTCATGTATATATATATATAAAGGAATGTAAATAAAGGAATGTAGACAAAATGTTATGGGATGTTATGTACATTTTATTTTAATTCACAAAAACATACATTTCTTATTGTTTAGTCACAATATGGAAGTATAAAATGAAACCTATGGAGGAAATGGCAGATTGATTCCATCAGCTGACACCAGCAATCACTTGTCTATTAAAACTGTTCATTAAGTACAGACTCGTCAAACCTTCACATGTAACTGCAAGTGATTTGTTTGCTTTTATTTATTAATCATTCAAGCAAAAAAAATACAACTTTAGTCCTCTATGAACACAGGTTCACTTAACTGAATTACACAAAACTGGAAAAAATGTATAAATATATGTACATAAATATAGTAACAAAATAGAAGGAAACACTGTATTCAATAAGTTAATGATAAATACCTTAGTAATGGTCAAGTGCTTTTTTGGGTGAATTCACAATCTCTTTCTTTCATGCTAAACTCCTTCAGATTCAACTCGTATATTTTACAACATCAGATATTTTGTGCATATATAATGTTACAGTTCCAGTTTGTGAGGTTTTTGTTATTAAAGTTGTTCCACGCTTGTCCCGGGGATGCGGCCTTTAAGTCCCTCTCTCACAACAGTAAGTTTCAACTGCACAATTCCTCCCCACTATTTTCCTCAGAAAGGTAATTTTAACTAGGTGAGGAGATTTAAACTGCACTCTCCATCTCCTCCAGTAGGAGACACAGGTTAAACTGCACTCACCATCTGGCAGAGAGAGTTTAAATTGCACCTTCCATCCTTCCTCCTAGGGTAGAGGTTTAAATTGGTGCCTTCTATCCCTGTTCCTCGGATAGAAGGTTTAAACTACACCCTCTCATAGAAGAGATGGTTTAAATTGCTCCCTCTATCCTCTCTTATAGGAGATGGCTTAAACTGAACCTACAATCCCTCTTCCGAGTACAGGAATTTTAAACAGTAGACTTCATCCCCATTCTTACAATAGGGGTTTACACTGCACCCTCGATATCCTATTGTACGATGAGAGTTTACACTGCATCCTCTATTCCTTTTCCCAGCAGAGGTGCACTTTACATGTGACTATAACATTGCAAACCCCAATGCTGCCGGCACATGCACTCATTCAGTCCTTCACTCTTATTGGAGTCAGACATTCATGATAAGAATCCCTTCTAAAATGAAGGGCTCAGGCACCAGAGTTACCCGCTTTAAAAGCTTGAAAGTGGCCAAACAGACTCTTGATAATCAAGACGCAGCACAGCACAGTACCTCTTCAGCTGGCGTGCAGAGCAAGGTAACAACGCCGCAGGCAGTCCCAGATTTAGTATCAAAAAGGTGCAGTGCAATCGTGGGTCGAAGAAAACGTATTCATCTGGCTTCATATGTGAAATCCAGAGGGTCCATGCTGTTGGTCTGAATGACTGAAGACGGGACCGAGTCGAGTTCGGAAGTTTGGCCGGAATCGTCGACGGGGACCGGTAGGAGTGGGAGCGTGTTCCGTATGGGCAGGAACTGAGAGAGCGGGGGGAATGCCCTGCCCCTTGCCTGGGCTCGCTGTCTCCTGCTGCTTAAGGACACGGCGGCCCCATGCCTTTCCGACCAATACAGGTTGTAGGTGCCAGACAGCAAGCGCTCTTTAAATGAACAGTCACCTTCATTGTATGAGAGCTATATATATATAAAAAAAGGAAGAGGGAGAAAATACAGAGAGAGTGATCAGCCAAAGCGTTTCCATTTATTCTCCACTGACAGCTGACAAAAGTGGCGCCCAGGGGCTGCCATGTGGCAGGTCAGTGAACCCTGAGGTCAGTAACCCACAATAGAGCTGCTGCTGGTGCTGGGATGCTCAGATAAGGAGTCATTGCTCCAGACCATTAGGTAATTGTTTGGAGAAATCATTGGTAAAGTGAGCGACAACCTCCTCCCCACCCCCCAGCACTGCAATTGCTTATCTCGGTGCAGGGTCGGTGAATTTGCAGCATTTTTTATGGTCAAACAGAAGCAAGCTCAGATAGAAGTGAGGACTTACCGAGCCGAGGAGCCTGCCGTCGCTTCCCATGCACAGATAGCGGCCGCTGTGATAGCCTTTAATCGCCACCACTCCCGGGGCCACTGCCCTGATCTCAAGAAGACCTGGAACACAAACGCAACCGGTCAACGCAGGCGAACACTCGGTGCAAATTCCTTAATTCCTGCAGCTTCCGAAGCTCCGGTTTCAAAAAGTGATTTTGGTCGATTCCCGGTGTAAAACCGATTCTTATTTCTGAACGGTATCGTTTTAACTTTTTAGTTTTCTAATTCGAAGTGTAAAACTGAAGCTGAACCTTTCGCGGTCATATTCAAACATGCTGGGAGAGGGGGAGGGGTTGTTACAAAGTTGGATTTAAAAAAAATTAAGTCATAAAAAAGAACCGATAGGAAAGAAACTTTCTGATTTTACAGATCTTGGGGGAAAGTTAAGCAGTTCTGTGACAATCCTCACCTGCTCCCCTCCCCAGCATGTTAAAGTTAGCATGCATATCATTAAAACTTGGGAACAGCCCCACACACACACACACTTACAAAGGTACCGCCCTTTAACTGTGAAATTAAGGAGCAATTTAGCCCAACAAATTTCAAATGAACAACAATCTGAGAGACACCTTTTCAACACAGCACATCGAAAGCCAACCCCGTTGCTCATCCCCCACACCGCTCTCTCTTCCCCCTTTCAAGAACTCACCTTGAAAGTTGTCAACAGCAAAATAAAATGTAAAACAAATCGTCACGTGTGGCCGCTGCCTGGGTTATTTTGTAAATATCTGATTGCAGCTGCTTGCTAAAAGCGCCGATATTTGTGCGATCCACGCCAGTTCGCTTCCTGAAGCCAGATTTCATTCATTGTAGAGGTGGAAATCTTAATATTCCCTTTCCCCCTCCCCCCCCCCCTAATCTGTGTACTCTTTTGATAGGACCAAAAAACAAATTGACTGTAAATTAACAAAACTTCAAATAAAACTTAACAAATCCCCAGTCTGTGTAACACTAAATAACCCCCCCCCCCCATGATAATCCAATTTGTTGAAAAGCTACCAACCAGTCTTTTAACAGAACACATATGACTTACTGTGTGAGCTCCGTTGGCCGCTGCCGTCCACCGTGCCATCCTCATTGATCCGCAGGTGGTAGCTGAGAAAGCTGCCTTTGCCGGATTTGGTGTACAAGTGCGTGAACCTCACGGTTTGATCCCAGCCAGAGTTCACATGCGGCCCGGCATCTGGCAAAGGCATCGAGTGCCCCACCATTGCAAAGGGCAGCCCGGCCAGCAGCACAGCGGTGTACAGCCTGCTCACCGCCGCCCACATCTTGAAACGGTCCAGCAGGTCGAGGGACATCTCCCGGCGACTCCTGACAAGAAAGAGACTTTCAGTGGCAGCGACAGGCGAAACCCGCTTTCTCTGATCTCTTCCCCCTAATGCACTGACTTACAGACCTGGGACTCAGCCTTTTAAAGGTTCCAATCGTTATCAGTAAAATCGATACGCCTGCTCCCAAAAGAATTATTTCAAATTCAGTCACAATAGTATTTTTTTTAAACAAAACGCCCGCCCACGCAAGTATTGTACATTGATTGCATCATAGAGTGCCAGGGATATCCCAACCTTGAGCAACTTTTTTTTTTAGCATTACCAACACCTGCGCTGTAGTTTATCTAAAGAAAAAAGTAACGGTCGTAAATGCTGCGACCTGCGGCAAAATCCCAATTTATCGAGACACTTGCGGGAGAGAATAAAAACGACACAACCCATTGCAATAATCAAGAGTTTGTGTGTTAATATTTTGTGGGGCATGTGTGTTATGAAACTAGTATAATAATCCGAATGCTTCATTCTAACGAGTGGGTTTCGTGAGGTTACTATTGGACAAGAAAACACTGTGAAAGTTTAATTTCTGCAAGGGGTGGGGAGTGAGAATTGTTGATTTAGTGGAAAGCAAAAAAAAAGATGCAATAGTTTTATATATTTCTATTTTTTTTCCTTCCAAATATGAACACAAAATGATCCGGAAAGAAATCTGTAAATCCTTCCCGATTTTGTTCGTAAGTCGTTGCACTTTGTGGAGAGTAAGACACACACACACACTCTGGGCACTTTGTGAAAGACTCTTGTCAGACTCTTATTTCTCAACACAGCCTCCTGAGGGCGCTGTGTCACCACTCTGACAAAGTGGTGAAAGATGCACAGGTTAAAGAGGCAACGACCTCGGTGTGTGGAGCAATGTTGATACATTCTGACCAGGCTTTTCCTGTAGACAAAATTGTTTCTCCACCCCGTACTGTCCTTTTTTTTTTTGGTGCGGGGGAGGTGCTCCATTTCATCATATATATATATATATATATATATGTTCCATTGTTCTCAAGGATCGAAGACACTAAGGAAATTATGGCAAACATTAAACTTGAGATTTTCGTGCAAATTGTGTGTGTACCAAAAAAAAACCACACCGGTGAATACAAGCAGTGTAAAAGAAAAGCAAGTCACGTTATACGGTTTAAGCTTCTTCTCTTCCCTTGTCTCTGGTTTGCCTTTGATTCTTCTGTGTTCCTCTTTGATTTTTGTCTCTTCTCTTTGATTCTTAGTCTCTTTGCTTTTCTCCTTCTTTGTTTTGGTTTTCTTAGTCTCTGTCTCTTTGTTGGAGTCTCTTTTATCTTGCTGGCAGCCTTCTCTGTTTACATAGATCATCTTGTTCACTCAATGCCATTGATTTCCCCTTTCCTTCCGCTTGACCACTCTGTGCATCTGTCTCCCAAACCTGTGCCTCCCACTTGCCCACTCAGTACTTCTCCCTCGGATTCCCCCTCCCGAGTCCTGCCTCCTG
Organism: Somniosus microcephalus; assembly: GCF_052327205.1. NCBI lineage: Eukaryota > Metazoa > Chordata > Chondrichthyes > Squaliformes > Somniosidae > Somniosus > Somniosus microcephalus. Next base: position 103,064,753 of record NC_141001.1, read on the forward strand.
CATCCATAATTGGTCTCACTCCTCTCCCCGGGCCTTTGTTCACTTCTTGACGATCCGGTCTGCCTGGGCATAAGGTGGATATTTCTCTCTCCATATGTATTAATGCTTTTGAAGGGCCCATCCTTTTCCCACCAGCAGCAGACTGAGATTTCTACCTCAGGAGATCTTTTCTCCAGCAACTTTCTCTATCCCTAACACATTTCCTGTAATTCCCCCACTTCTTCTGGTTCCAGAAGAGTTCATTGATAATCAGGACAGACTTCATTAATATTTTGGACATGTTCTGCCTAGGATGCATGGCAATGCATGATATCCATTTAATTTTTAAAATATTTGTTCACAGGATGGCAAGGCCAGCATTTATTTCTCATCGCTATAACTGAATGGCTTGGTAGGCCATTTCAGAGGATGGTTAAGAGTCACCCACAGTGCTGTGGGTCTGGAGTCTGGTTAAGGGCAGCATATTTCCTCCCTAAAGGACATTAGTGAACCAGATGGGTTTTTATGACATAACAACAGAAAACGCTCCAGCGGATTTCCAGCATCCGCAGTATTTTGCTATCGTATATGGGTTTTTATGACTATTAGCTTTTTATTCCAGTTAATGTAACTGAATTTAAATTCCCAAGCTGCCGTGGTGGGATTTTAACTCATGTTCCAACACCAAATCATTAGTCCAGGCCTCTGGATTACTAGTCCAGTAACATAACCACTATGCTACCGTACCCTTAATATGACAGCATGTTCATATTAGACAACTTTAGCTTGACAGCACTTGTAAACTTGCACCAAAACATCCAGCTCATTTTCACTCATTTTAAAAATATCTCTCTCTAATTTCACCCCCCCCCCCCCCCCGCTTCACTTGAAACCTCTTGCTGGGGTGTGGTTCCACAGGTGCTGCCCATCCTTAGGTACATGGCCCACCTGGTCATGCTTCATGTTTGAGTCTAGGTAGTACATAGAAATTCATTGAGGTTACAACACAGAAACAGGCCATTCTGCTCAACCAGTCGGCATGGACTGGTTGGGCCGAACGGCCTGTTTCTGTGCCGTATATCCTATGTAGTTCATGTCAGAGTTAACCTCCATGCACGCAAACAGTTTTAATCACATTTACCCACTCTGCTCCCATATCCCTTTTCATTCATCCACCTATTCAATCTAATCTTGAATTGTGATTACTGTCAGATTATTTGACTTGAAAGTGTTCAGTTTGAAAGAAAGAAAGACTTGCAATTATATACTGCCTTTCATGACGTCCCACAGCACTTTACAGCCAATGAAGTACTTCTGAAGTGTAGTCACTGTTGTAATGTAGGAAACGCAGCAGCCACTTTGCACACAGCAAGCTCCCACGAACAGCAATGTGATAATGACCAGATAAACTGTTTTTTGTGATGTTGATTGAGGGATAAATATTGGCCAGGACACCAGGGATAACTCCCCTGCTCTTCTTCAAAATAGTGCCATGGGATCTTCTATGTCCACCTGAGAGGGCAGAGCCTCGGTTTAACATCTCATCCGAAAGATGGCATCGCTGACAGTGCAGCACTCCCTCAGTACTGTACTAGGGTGTCAGCCTAGAATTTTGGTTACAACCTTTTGACTCAGAGGCAAGAGGGCTACCAACTGAGCCAAGACTGATGCACTTTGGCTCAGCATTCCTGTCTCTGAATCAGAAGATGGTAGGTAGAAACCCCAGTCCAGGATGTGAGAATTTAATCTCAGCTGGCAATTGAGTGCAGTACTAGGGGAGTGCTGCACTGTTGGAGGTGCCATCTTTTGGATGAGATACTAAACCAAAGCTCTGTCTGCCTGTTCAGGTGGATGTCAAAGACTTTATGGCCAGGAGCTCTACCACTGTCCCAGCCAAAATCCCTATCCCAGGGAACTGAAGCCGATAGTAGTGCTCCAGATTAGTCATACATCAGGTGTGGACAAAATTGGCTTTGGCTGTGATACCCCTAAAATCCAATAACCTAATAACACTCATTGTCTAGGCTCATGCTCATGAGGCGACAGGCACTCATGCAGTCTTATTCCAGCATGGGACAGCAACTTTAGGAAAGGAGGGAAGAAAAAACTCTGTAAATACTATTTGATGTTAAACTTTGAGAGAAGCTATCACTACAAGGGCCCTAGGTTCATCTTGTGAGTGAATGACACATCAACCACTGATGCATTTGAGGCCAAGCAACAAATTCATTCCTATTGATTATGTGAGACAGCTAGAACGTCTGACTGATGATGTCTGCGAGCATAGAAGGTGGTGATTGTGAACTTTGTAAGTAGCAGTTGATAATAGACCTAACGTAAGCTAACTGCTCAGCCAAGTTACGTTCTATGATGATAGCAAAATAAAGGGTTTCGACCTGAAACGTTGACTCTATTTCTCTCTCCACGGATGTTGCCTGGCCTGCTGAGTTTTCCCAGCATTTTCTGTTGTTATTACGTTCTATGATGCTAGGATGTAATATTGCTAGGCAGGTGGTGTAAGCCACCTACATGATATTGAAAAGAATTTCAGGGGCCTTAGAACTCTAGGCAATCTTCTGCTGTCCCAAAGTGTAGAGCGAGACAGGCTGAGAGGATAACTTCTGATCCAAATGATTGCTATGTCGATTCATGTTTTACAGGTACAATAACAGGCAACATCATCCTGTTGTGAGTTGCTGCTAGAGGATCCTGCAACTGATTCAATAGCCTTCTGGTCTTTTTTCCTGGCTATACTATTGCCTTGGATGTAAGATGTTGAGTCTTCTTCTTTCTCTGCATCTTCTTCATCGCCTTTGTTTCCCTCCTCAGTTAATAGATGGCATCTTCTTCAGAGAAAGAACTGCGAATGAATCATTGCTGTAAATATGAAAATATGATTTTGGAACATATGACTGATGAATAAGTCGCGCAAGTGGACCACACCTGGTTATACTATTGCCTTGGATGTAAGATGTTGAGTTTTCTTCTTTCTCTGCATCTTCTGCACCTGGGTGGGCATCCAGGCCAGGGAAATGGCCTGGACCTCTGAATATGGGTGAATATTGTAGGGGCTGGGCACCCTGTCCACCCCCAGATAGCTGGTGGGTGCTGAGTTTCTGGCAGGCTGGAGCAGGCAGATGCCTGAGATACACCCATAGTAGCATGTGGTCTGCCAATACAACAACAACAACAACAACTTGTATTTATATCAGTCAAAAGAAATGCGGTGGGGTCAGCACTGGTGTGCGTGATCTCGATGTAACTGCCAGGAGGCAGGCCTGAAGATTCCAGGGCCTTTTTATTTTGGTGCGCGAGCAACACCACAGCAGGTGACCTAATTTAGAAATAAATATAAGTTACTAAATCGTTTATAGAGATGGACAATGAAAATGTGTTCATCACTAAACAATTTAGTAATTAATTTTCATTTCTAATTTATTTCATCTGCTGTGTGCTGCTTATGAACAAATTACCAGTTAGAATCAGATTTAACGATTCCTTTGGCATGCAATACTTGTGGGAGAATTAACAGCATTCGCTGTTATTACCCCTTTGAAACTGACGGCAACTTCAGGATGGAGCGCATGCGCATCTAAACGCAGAAATCCTGAGGTTGCAGTCAGTCATTCACTGCTTCAACACTGGCTGCGCTGTGCCATCCCCCCCGCCCCCCCCCCCCACCCACCCCCCCACTCCATCATAGCTGACAATCAGTGTTAGCAGTGAAATCAGTGAAGCTGATGAAAACGTGGGCGTTTCCACGGTAATATCACTGTTAAATACCCCACTAAATCTTAAGCCTTGTTGGAATAGGTGTAACTAGGGTTTTAACAGCGTATTGACTGCTAAACATTATGTCCCCGAAAAACTAATTTAAATTTTGTAAAGTGTCCAGTCTCTCCATTATGATTAAAATTATAATTTTTTAAGAAACTTTATAAACAAGTTTGTTCATGATTATTTTAGGTTCTAGCCTATCCCCACATGAGAGCCCCAATCTTTGTTTTGCTCTCTGTAACATTTTTAGAACGTCAGGATAAAAGCAGGTTCTCGTTTCCTGCTCCCCTGTCTGTGAAAATTCTGCATTGTGATTGGCTGCTTAGCCAGCTTGTTGACGTTGCAGCTGATCGCGGTAGGGAATACCCACTGTCAAATGCTGCGATCTCCTATGCGTCAAAAAAAAAGCAAACTTCTCGCCGCAGAGATCGCGAGACCTCCGTGGGCAGCTTTGGTCAGGGCCAGTGGCAAAAGCCTTTGCTTCGCAAATTCCGTGCCAAAATCTTTATCTGCGGAACAACAGATAAATGTAACCCCACTATTTAAAAAAGGTGGTAGAGAGAAAACGGGGAATTAGAGACCGACCTCGGTAGTGGGGAAAATGCTAGAGTCCATTATAAAAGATGTAATAGCAGAGCATTTGGAAAACAGTGACAGGATCGGACAAAGTCAACATGGATTTACAAAAGGTAAATCGTGCTTGACTAATCTACTGGAATTTTTTGAGGATGTAACTGGTAGGGTAGATAAGGGAGAACCAGTGGATGTGGTGTATTTGGACTTTCAGAAGGCTTTCGATAAGGTACTGCATAAGAGATTAACGTACAAAGTTAAAGCCCATTGGATAGAGAACTGGTTGGCAGACAGGAAGGAAAGAGTTGGAATAAACGGGTCTTTTTCCAAGTGGCAGGCAGTGACTAGTGGGGTACCGCAGGGATCGGTGCTAGGACCCCAGCTATTCAAAATATATATAAATGATCTAGACAAGGGAACTAGATGTAATATCTCCAAGTTTGCAGACGACACAAAGCTGAGTGGGCGTGTGTGCTGTGAGGAGGATGCAGAGAAACCCCAGTATGATTTGGACAGGTTGGGTGATTGGGCAGATGCAGTATAATGTGGATAAATGCGAGGTTATCCACTTTGGTGGCAAAAACAGGAAGACAGATTATTATCTGAACGGCAATAGATTGGGAAATGAGACCTGGGTGTCCTTGTGCACCAGTCGCTGAAGCTAAGCATGCAGGTGCAGCAGGCGGTTAAGAAGGCAAATGGTATGTTGGCCTTCGTAGCGAGAGGGTTTGATTACAGGAACAAGGATGTCTTGCTGCAGTTGTACAGGGCCTTGCTGAGACCACACCTTGAGTACTGTGTGCAGTTTTGGTCGCCTTATCTGAGGAAGGATGTTCTTGCCATGGAGGGAGTGCAGCGAAGATTCACCAGACTGATACCTGGGATGGCAGGAATGATGTATGAAGAGAAATTGGGTCGATTAGGCTTATACTCGCTAGAGTTTAGAAGAATGAGAGGGGATCTCATTGAAACTTATAAAATTCTAACAGGACTAGACAGACTAGATGCCAGAAGGATGTTCCCGATGGCCGGGGAGTCCAGAACCAGGGGTCACAGTCTAAGGATAAGGGGTAAGCCATTTAGGACTGAGATAAGGAGGAATTTCTTCACCCAGAGAGTGGTGAACCTATGGAATTCTCTACCACACAAGGCAGTTGAGGCCAATTCATTAAATATATTCAAGAAGGAGTTAGATATTTCTTAAGGCTAAAGGGATCAAGGGATATGGGGAGAAAGCAGGGACGGGGTACTGAATTTGGATGATCAGCCATGATCTCATTAAATGGCGGAACAGGCTCGAGGGGCCAAATGGCCTACTCCTGCTCCTATCTTCTATGTTTCTATGTAACATGGACACCAGAATAATTTTAAAGAACTCTCTTGAACACCCAAGTGAATGGAATCTCCTGTGTCACCGGTTAAGGTTTCCGTCCAGTAAAGTCTGCTCCTCAGTAAAGTTGAAGCTGTTCCCTCTGCGCCAGTGCTTATTCCAGTCCATGGTTCCATTCCTTTTGGGAAAATAGTTGCAGTTTCTTACTCTCCTTATGTGTGAGTCACTGATGCTAAGTCGTGCACCTTGATTTTGGGAATAATTCGGTTCGATATTTTTCGCAACATGCAACAAATTTCCAAAGTCGTTTTGTGTCACACGAGTTTATGCGTCAACAGTTGATTTAGCTACATGTCGCCACTACAGCACTCTAAAGGGGCTTGGCAGTAATAAAAGCACGAAGCTGGATTCAGCAAAGAGCTTGCTCTGTAATACCCTCTCTACAATATAAACACCTTAGCATGAAACATTGCCATCACATTTCCGTTTCCGTTACCAATCTGTTTGGGAAGCAGCTAAAGTAAAGCAGCTTTCCTGAATAGAACAAAAAAGGAGCTTATCTTAATTCCTATTCTATTTTTCCCCAATTAAGAATCTACCATTAAAACAAGAAAGACTTGCATTTATATAGTGCCTTTCACAACCTCAGGATGTCCCAAAGCGATTTACAGCTATTGAAATACTTTTGAAGTTTAGTCACATTTGTACATGTGTACAGATTTTCTGTTGCATGATTTCTTCAAGCTTTTAGTTGTAATGGAGAATTTTTCAAAATACAAAGTAATTGGTTCACTCACTTTTGTTTGGTATAGACAGTTAATAGGCCAGAAGTCATACTCTGTACTAGAGCAAGTACTTTCGTGTAGTGGTTATGGTGCTAAAATAGCTACTTGGAAGTCATAAGTTCATATCGCAGGCTACGACATTACATTTAGCAAATCTAGTAATTGTGGGCTGCCACCAACAAGAATAACTATGAAAGCTGTTGGTTTGTTGTAAAATCCCGACTGGTTCACTAAAGTCCTTCAGGGAAGGAAATCTGCTACTCCTCTACCTGGTTTGGCTTGCATGTGATTCCAATCCACACTTAGTGGCTGTCTTCTAATGCCCTTTAAAGTGGTCTAGCATCCACCACTTTCTCCAAGCAATTAGGAATGGGCAATAAATATGGCCAACATCACTGACATCCTGAGTAACCTAGGCTGTGAATGCGATAACATGGTTAATATGGCCAAAAGGGTTGCTACTTTGAAAGGAGTTAACAGCAAGCTATTCAGTTACAGGAATGAATGCAATGGAGAACTTGGAATAGGATGTACAATTTCTGTACCACTGAATCCACAATCTACAGGATAAAATGCTCAAAGTCTATGATTGAAGTATAATAAGAGATTGCTGGTTTCCACACATCTAGTTCACTATTAATTATCCACATATCTAACCCATTATTAATTATCCTCATGTCTAACCCATTATTAATTATCCACGTATCTAACCCATTATTAACCACCCACCTATCCAACCCATTATTAATGTTCAGAAAAATCATAAATCAGCAAAAATATAGGCAATGATTTGTTGATTCTTGGTTGGATTCATGACAGTTTACATTTTTATTTCTTTTAGTAAAGTTGCTGGATTGTGGATAATATTCTAATGGTACGTTGTTGGTACATGAAATTTAAATAAAAGCATTTAACTCTCTTGAACAATTTAGTAGGTCACGGCTTATTGCCAGTCAGGGCACTGCCTAAAGGGATGCAGTGCTCCTAATTAACCTTTTGTACAAGTTGTAGCTTTCATTAAATGCAAGCATCATGCCACTATTGTGGAAATCAATGTGGATGGGATGGCATTTCTGATGTGAAGCTATTGACAGCTGGACAGGCAATTGTTTTTTTTAATGTGTTTTCCTGAGAATTTCACAACAGCAAAGGGCAATGGGTCTCTGGTCAGTGTCCCCATCCACATCAATCCTCTTTGGAGCCACTTGCACGCATGCTTGTTAACACACTATCAAAGATAACACACTATCAGCAGCCTGGGGTTAAACACCAGCGGGTAATGGTCTGTTGTATGAATTTGTCACCAGCAGCTAAAGATGATTCAACTTGACAAGCTTTAGTATAATACTTGATCTAATAGGCTTTCAGTCAAACATAATGAAAAAGTGAGATTTGCACTGATCCCTAATCAGATTGACCAACTAAGGAGTCATTGTTGATCAATTAAAGGCCATTTGAAAGAAAAGGTACACAGCAGAAAAAGACCAGAATGGGAAGCTAAGCAGGTTCTACAATGAGGCTACATTGAGCCAGGCTCATGACTGGATTATAAGAGTTCAAGTCCCAAAGGTAACTTCAGAACATTAATAAAAAGGTAAACAGGGTTACAAAGGGTTGTTTTATCTGTTTGTTTGCTTAGAGTGAATTTGGCAGCAATCATGAAGAAGCCATGTATTTAGATGGTGTTTGGGCACTCTTTTATGGTAGATGTTGCCAAGCACTAAAATGGAGATCTCCAGTGCTAAGGCCTAGATAAGTTTACAGCTTTTGGGCTTATTATTACTGTTAGCCCATAGAAATGTGTGATTTATTTAACTTCAATAACTTTTCCAGGTTTATTTTAATTGCTGCCTGTGACTCTTGTGGCTTCATAGCAACAGTTTTGATGTAGAATAATGAAAGGTTTAGAAAATTATTAAAAATAAGTTTGTTGTGGGTTTCTACAATGCTTCTCAGTCCATCAGAACCCTTCTTTATTCTTACCTATAATCTAGTTTATAGTAGCAGGTGAAAGTATTTTCCTCTGTGTTGTACGTAATCTCCAAGACTCTCCCCCATTATGTGCTGGAACTGTGAGTGGTCAGCTGACAGATGAAAGACAAGAGACTTCACTCAAGATGAATGAAAGGGTATCCAAATGCTGCTGTAAACTTTGTAAATGTTGTTTCATGCACAAAGACAGAGATAGAAAAGGCCTTCCCTCACTTCAAAGCACAAAGAGGAATATTTAATACTTATTACTTTAAAAGCAAAGTTGCTGTTAGCCGATACTCTGCAACTTCAGTCACTGTACAGAGCAAAGAGAAGCTAAAGCACATGTTATGAGAGGTCAGGTTCAATGTACCTGTCAGCATGCCATGAGTTTCACTAATACCACTTCCGATTGGTCAGAAGGCCCATACAATCTATTATTTTCAATAGTAAAGGTTATTTAGTTAATATAAGACTAATATTGATTAGGAATAACCATGAAGGAACATGGAAGAGAAGTTGGTAAGTTATAGATGATGGTGAGCCGTCCTGTATTCTTTTATGAAAAGAAAAAATAAAGAAAGACTTGCATTTCTATAGCCCCTTTCATGACCACCGGATGTCTCAAAGCACTTTACAGCCAATGAAGTACTTTTGGAGTGTAGTCACTGTTGTGATGTGGGAAACACGGCAGCCAATTTGCGCACAGCAAGCTCCCACAAACAGCAATGTGATAATGACCTGAAAATCTTTTTTTTTGTTATGTTGATTGAGGGATAAATATTGGCCAGGACACCGGGGATAACTCCCCCGCTCTTCTTCGAAATAGTGCCACGGGATCTTTTACATCCACCTGAGAGAGCAGACGGGGCCTCAGTTTAACGTCTCATCTGAAAGACAGCACCTCCAACAGTGCAGCACCCCCTCAGCACTGCACTGGAGTGTCAGCCTAGCTTTATGTGCTCAAGTCCCTGGAGTGAGACTTGAATCCACAACCTTCTGACTCAGAGGTGAGTGTGCTACCCACTGAGCCACAGCTGACACTTATGCGCAAATACTGCATGCATTTGTTTGGATGAAGTTATTCTTCTGGTAAGTGCATATATGGCTCGATATTATATTTCAATAATAAATTTATTGATGTAATTTTTTTGAGGTATTTTAGTGTTTGAGCAATAACGTCTTTGGTGTTTACTTTGAAGTTTGTCTATCTTCACTGAACATCAACTGTTAGATAGGCCTGGATTAAGCCACCATTAAATCAGCTAACAGAAACAAAGCCTCATAAATGCCAATAGAGGGTATGAACACACGCACATACTGCAGATACAGGTTCTGCGGCACATCAAAGTGTTTGTTTTTGTGCCACACACATTGCTCTGAATCTTCACTCCACATTGACGATGGTACAGTAACATCTCACTGAGAAGAATTGCCACAAAGCATTTACATTTGATAAAATTCAGTGAAGGTTTGTCAGTGAAATATAAATGTCATGCATTTACAATAACTTGACTTTCTATAGTGCCTTTAATGTAGTAAACCTTCCCAAAGCGCTTCACAAGAGAAATATCAACAAAATTTGACACCGAGCCACATAAGGAGATATTAGGACAGGTGACCAAAAGCTTGATCAAAGAGCTAGGTTTTAAGGAACGTCTTAAAGGAGGAGAGAACAGCAGAGAGTTTTAGGGAGGGAATTCTAAAGCTTAGTGCCTAGGCAGCTGAAGGCATGATTGAAAATGATAGAGCAAAAGAAATCAGGGATGCGCAAGAGGCCAGAATTGGATGAGTGTTGTAGGGCTGGAGGAGTAGATTTAGTGGAAATATTTTTATTATTTAACCTTATGGGACAGGCTGGATGGACCAGTAGGTCGTTTCCTGCCTATCATTTTTCATATGTTTGTATTAAACATTGTGAAAGTCAGAAGGGTCAAAAGCAGTTGATTTGCATGTAGTTGTGTAGCCAGAATGTACTATCAACCAGGTTTATTGCCCCCACTCCCCCGCCATGAGTTAGACCACTTTTTGATCAATTGAAATGCTGTGTCGTACATGAATCCCAGTCAATGTACAACATTATAGTCTAGATATTGCTGTGCTGATATTAGGATATGAATACCTAAACATTCTTTGCTACTTTAACGGAGACATTAACCAATTTATAATGGAAGTAAAATAGCAGACACAGGAATGCGATATGAACACGTTAAGCTGACAATATCTGTTGATATTGTCAACAGTAATTTTCAGGCTGATGTGCGTGCCTTCCATTTTAGAAATGTTCTTAAGGGTTAATGTACTGGCATTCATAACAGCTGACTACCCAGAGACTATTAGCAGGACCTACATGACATCATTAGTTCTGTTTGATCATCTGGGTGGCTGTTGTTATCTATGCTGGCGTGATTGAAAGTAATTTGTTTGCGATGCACAATCCAATGTCCATTTGGGAACCTTGCTGCTTGATGATCCACATCTGCTCCAGGGCAAGGACTGCATGCGGCACCATTAACATCAATTAAGATAAAGACTCCCTTCAACAGGTACTAGAGGCTACGGCGAGTAACAGAAACTGCGTACACTTTTCCATTGTTGTGCTGCCCCCTTCACCCTGAGCAAGAGTTAAAAGCCCTCTTCAAAAGCAATTTGTCAGCAATAACAAGCTTTGTTTCCCTCTTGCAGAGAAAATCTCAGGAGATCAATCTGAATGACTATCCGTTTGTGGTGGCATTTTGTTACATTTATCTTATTAAAGGAGGAAAACTCAATAAAAAAAACAATTTACACCTGGTCATTAATGGCAAAAATGAACCATGTGCCAAACCTGAGAAAACAAGGGACGCATGACTTATGAAGGCCCATCACACTTAATGGTTTATTTCTCTGTAAACTAAAAGAACATCTCACATTTATATAGCATCGCTCACAACCTAAAGATGTCCCAAAGCGCTTTACAGCAAGCGTTTTTGAAGTGAAGTCACTGTTGTAATGTAGGAAATGCAGCAGCCAATTTATGTACAGCAAGATTCCACGAGTGGCAATGTGATAATCAGCAGATAATCTGTTTTAGTGATGTTGGTTGAGGGATAAATATTGGCCAGGACACCGGGAAGAACTCCCCTGCTCTTCTTCGAAATAGTGCCGTGGGATCTTTTGCGGCCAGTTGAGAAGGCAGACGGGGCCTCGGTTTAACGCATCATCCGAAAGACGGTGCCTCTGACAGTGCAGCACTCCCTCAGTACTGCACTGGGGTGTCAGCCTAGATTATGTGCTCAAGTCTATGGAGTGGGACTCCAACTCACAACCTTCAGACTCAGAGGCGAGTGTGCAAGTCCTGTGGCTCCCTGATGGCTCGGTGAGTTTTATCCAGCGAGTAGCTGAGCCATACAGACAAGGAAGGTCCCAGAATACATCCCTGGTCTATACTGAGTTAGCTGATGTCAATTGAGGCAATGGTAACGGCACTACAATTAGCTTCAGTGTTCCTGGGCTAGGAAGAGGAATATCAGTCACGGCAATGAGTTCTGATTGTGATCGAGTACCCTCTATTGAAAGTGGGCGACAACAGGTTCATGCTCTGCTTTGATGTCTCCACAGTAAAAGAGCCCGACATTGACTGTCAAAGCTCACAAATGAATAATGGCCAATTAAGTGAGGTACAGCAAGGTGACTAGTGTTTATGCAGCAATGAGCATAGGGAAAAAAAATTGGTGGACAAAATCCAAAACCTTTTTTTTGCTTATGAACTACCAAGATCTCCGACAAGAGCAGGTCAGAGACTGGGTATTCTGCGACGAGTGTCTCACCTCCTGACTCCCCATAGCCTTTCCACCATCTACAAGGCACACGTCAGGAGTGTGATGGAATACTCTCCACTTGCCTGGATGAGTGCAGCTCCAACTACACTCAAGATGCTCAACACAATCCAGGACAAAGCAGCCCACTTGATTGGCACCCCATCCACCACCTTAAACATTCACTCCCTCCACCACCGGCGTACCGTGGCTGCAGTGTGTACCATCTACAAGCTGCACCACAGCAACTCGCCAAGGTTTCTTCGACAGCACCTCCCAAACCTGTGACCTCTTCCACCTAGAAGGACAAGGGCAGCAGACGTATGGGAACACCACCACCTGCAAATTCCCCTCCAAGTCACACACCATCCTGACTTGGAAATATATCGACGTTCCTTCATCGCCGCTGGGTCAAAATACTGGAACTTGCTCCCTAACAGCACTGTAGGAGTACCTTCACCTCATGGACTGTAAGAAGGCGGCTCACCACCACCTTCTCAAGGGCAATTAGGTATGGGCAATAAATGCTGGCCTTGCCAACAACGCCCACATCCCAAGAATGAATAAAAAGAAATCCTTTGGTCTGTCTGTTGATGGTTTTTTGTCTTCTCTTTTCTTCCATTTACTTTGCTAAGCAGGCTCATTACTGGGACATGATCGTATAGAATAGTATTTCTACATTGCATCATACAAAATGTAGTACAGCGAATCACATTCCCAAATTTTGACTTTCACCTTGGTCACATGACAGCCCACTGCCACAAATGGACTTCCTTTAGCCTGAACTATTTTACATTTACGTTCAGTGGACAGGTAACTGTAATTTGCATTAGTGAGAAAGTTTTATCTCTGAGATGAAGAGAAATTTCTTCACTCAGAGGGTGGTGAATCTTTGGAATTCTCTACCCCAGAGGGCTGTGGATGCTCAGTCGTTGAGTATATTCAAGACAGAGATCAATAGATTTGTGGATACTAAGGGAACCAAGGGATATGGGGATTAGGTGGGAAGGTGGAGTTGAGGTAGAAGATCAGCCATGATCTTATTGAATGGCGGAGCAGGCTCGAGGGGCCGAATGTCCTACCCCTGCTCCTATTTCTTATGTTCTTAATTATATTTGTTTGTGAAGGTCCCATTAAATGAATATGCCTTTTACATCAAAATAAAAAAGGATACTAAATATCATTCCATGAGATATGATTTTTATTTCTGGGGGTGAGACTGATTGTAACCAATTTCCAACGTTGTTACTTGTGAGTTACAGTCAGTCTCATGAGAGGAAATAAAAAATGTATTTCATGTGGAGGCAGTGGGTTTTCTGTTGCTAAAGTTGCTCCAGTGGTATATGGATGTTGAATGTGTTTGATTAAAATTTGTTTTCTGCTATTTTGGCATAAAATTAATGCATTGATGCCTCTGCTAAAATAACAGAAAAAGGCATTTCAGACACATGTGCCAAGTGTTCATACATAGGTTAGTGTCCCACAGAGTAATTTCACGGCCATTGTGTTTGGGGGGGGGGGGGGGGGAGGGGGTGGGTTTAGACATTAACTTCTTTAAGGATCTCAAAATTTCCTTAAGCTAGAAAAGTGGAGAAAACCATTCAGTGGCATCACCAAACCACTGCGACATAGCAACTGTGGTAATGTAGGAAATATTTCAACCACATGCAGACGGATATAAGTACATTGACAAATGCTCTAGACAACTGTGGGACTGAGTTGCTACAGCATGTTGCCCCTTTAGTTGAGGTGATGCATACACTTGTGAAATTTAATCTCTTCCATACTTTGCCATATCGAAGACCACCTTGAAGGGAATGTTGGACATCATCTCATGCACCAGAGCAAACAGCTGTTTTAGAACCCCAATCAAAATTCGTCATCAACTGGGCGGAGCATGCACCATTCAGTTTTTTCCAGGTCTATGGCGGCCTAAGCAGTGGTCCTTAAAGGGACCTCTGGAGGCCACCCACAAAAAAGTTAAGTAACTTATTTATACTTTCATTTCTGTGGAGCCAGGAGGAGCAGGTGCCTCCGGCTGGTCCCACAAGAATACTGCAGAGCGCTGCCGGCCTGGACTCACCCGCACCACACCTCCCCACCTCCGGTTTGCCTCCTCCAGCAGCTAACTGCAGGCCAGCTCGGCATCGGAGCTGGCCGAATTTCATAAGGCCCCGATTGGCGTCCACAGCTTGCCGGCTTTATGAAATTGAGGCCCAATTTCCAACAAGCCTCGGATCAACACCTTCGGGCGTGCCTTCCATTTGCAACGTCCCTTTCATGCCGATTTTGACGCTACTCCAATTTCTCAGCAGTCGTTTCTGTATAATGCGGTGATGTAACATTTCCAGCAACTTTGACGTGATTTTAGAACTGTGGGTCAGAGATGTCTCCTGCCAAGACACCAAGAATTAGTGATTCAGCGGTGACGATCCTGGTGGAGCAGGTGAGGCTCCAGGGATAGGTCCTCTACTCAAATGGCAGAAAGGTGCCCAGGCCAAATGCTGCAGCAGGGCTGGAAGGAGGTGGCTGAAAAGGTGAACACTAGAAGCATCATTCCCAATACATTGGTACAGTGCCGGAAAAAGTTTAATGACCTTCCCAGGCCAGCAAAGGTGGAAATGGTGGCTTGCTATCTCATTTTCTCAGGATAATGATTTGCCACACCACAACCTACCTCCCAAGCACTCCAAACACTTCCCTCCCCCCTAAGTGCTTTTCCGCCAATCATAATAGGATACTGCACCAACCTTCCATCCCATTATAGTCACACACTCACCTAGTGCCCTAAGAACAGTCATTCTGCTTTTACCTGGTAACAACTCGAAAGCATTTCATTCTTCTGTTAATTGCCTTCACACTGGAGCCACTTTATTTTGCACATTATTTTGCTCGTAACTTGCTGCTTCTCCCTCTCAACATGCTCCCTATATGAAGCAGCCTCAAACATCTGCACAACCCTTACCAAGAACCACACACTAACTCACTCCCACTCTTCTAGTGGGACACGCTCGCTCGCAACACCAGAGCGAGGAAGGCTCCATACAAACCTTCAGTCAGATAGAGGAGGAAGGCGTGGATGTAATTGAGGTAGGCAGGCGTGAAGCATTGGCGATGTTGCGGCTGGTTAACAAGTGCAGAACCACTACCGGTGGTCACAAACCAGCTGGACAGGAAGGGAGTGAAAACCTTTGCGGGTTTATGAAGGTGACAAGTTCATTGGCAGGAGCCCTGAAGGCCACATGGGTGCAATCAATGGCACTTGTGAAAATCCTGCAATATCTATAAAACCCACAGTCCATTCCTGCTGGCTCCTGGGATCCATGGGGAGGAAGAATAGTTCATTAGCCCTCACATAAGAGTGCACCTGTGACCTGATGTATATTGTCAACATATATTGCATATGCTTTCAGCTGCAGTCTGAAATTATCCTTATGCCTTGAAATTCAGGGCTGTGGTCACCTTAACTTTCACAGGCAATACAGTACCCTAGACACAAAAGGCATCAAGGGGTATGGGGAGAGAGCGGGAATATGGTATTGAGATAGAGGATCAGCCATGATCATATTGAATGGCAGAGCAGGCTCGAAGGGCCGAATGGCCTACTCCTGCTCCTATTTTTCTATGTTTCTATGTTTCTAAGTACCAGCTGTGGTAGATTTCATGGGAACATAGGAACAGCAGTAGGCCATTCAGCCCCTCGAGGCTGTCCCGCCATTCACTTAGATCATGGCTGATCTGTAGCTCAACTCCGTTAAGCTGCCCTGGTTCCGTAACCCTTAATACCCTTACCTAACAAAAATCTATCAATCTCAGTTTTGAACTTTTGAATTGACCCCCAGCCTCAACAGCATTTTGGAGTTGCAGCAAAGGCGTTGCATTCATACAGCACCTTATCACATCCTCAGGATGCCCCGATGCTCTTCATGTTCAATTCATTATTTTTGAAGTGCAGCCACTGTTGTTTCATAGGCAAACGTGGCAGCTAAGGTCCCACAAACAGCAAATGAATGAAAGACCAGTGAAGTTATTTTTTGCTGCTATTGGTTGAGGGCTAAATATTGGCCAGGGCGCTGGGAGGACTCCCTGCTCTTCTTCAAATAGTGCAATGTCATCTTTTACGTCCACCTTAACAGGCAGACAGGGCCTCAGTTTAACATCTCATCTGAAAGATGGTACCTCCAACAGTGCGGCACTCCCTCAGTACTACACTGAGCTATCAGCCCAGATTATGGGCTCAACTCTGGGGCCCACAACTTTCTGACTCCAAGGCGAGAATGGTATCGGGTGTACCAAGCTGGAAGTTAGCCCCCAACATTTGCTCAAAAAGAGTAGTACGCGATTTACAATAAAGAGCCAATCACTGCGGCATATATGGAAATTGCCAAAACGTGTGCATGCCAACAATGTCACAGAACAGAATGTACAGAAGGCGAATTAGCTCGAATGTCCACTTGAAGTTGTTGTTTTGACCAGTCCCATTTGTACATTTATTTCACTATAATGGCCCGGAATTTGCGGTCAGGATTAAAACTGACCGCCGCTGCAGAAATCCTGAAGTTGCGGTCTGTCATTCACAGCTCCGACACAGGCTGGGCTGTGCCCCTCCCCTACAGAACCGGCAATCAGTGTAATCACCCAATTCATTGAAACTGACGGAAACTTCAGCTCTTCCGCAGTAATTACACTGTTAAATTCCCCACTAAAAGTTAGACCCTAAGGAATTAGGTGTAACTGGGATTTTAACAGTGTATTAACAGGTTAAGGGTCTGAAAAACTAATTTAAATTTTACGCAGTGTGAAATCTGTCCATTTTTAATAAAAATTAACATTTTTAAGAAGCTTTTTTTTTAAATTTAATTTTTTTAAAGTTTCTCCATCTTTATTTCAGGTGTGCCTTTTCCCCATGTGAGAACCCCAACCTTTGTTCTGCTCTCTCTAACATTTTTTTAAAAAGTTAGAATTTTAAGGGCATACTCACTTCCTTGTTCGCTGTCTGTGAGAATTCCGCTTAGGCAGCTTGTTGACATCACGGCAGCTCGCACTAACCTCCGTTGATTTGAATTGAAGGTCGGAAAACCCAAAGTTCTCGACACCGGGATCGCGAGATCCTTGTGTGAAGCGCACTTCAGGGGGCCAGCGGCGAACGCCTTCGCTTCACCGCTGACCACAAATTCTAGGCCATTATGTTAAGTAAAGAAAGGACTAGCTTTTATATAGCACTTTTCACGATCTCAGGACGTGCCATAAGAACATAAGAAATAGGAGCAGGAGCAAAGTGCTTTTCAGCCAATGGGGTACTGCTGAAGTGCAATTACTGCTGTGATGCAGGAAACGTGGCAGCCAATTTGTACACAGCAAGGTCCCACAAACAGCAACGAGATAAATGACCCATTAAACTGTTCTAGTGATGTTGGTTGAGGGATAGGGAGAACTCCCCTGCTCTTCTTCAAAAGAGTGGCATGGGATCTTTTACAGCCACCTGAGAGAGCAGGCGGGGTCTCAGTTTGACGTCTCATTCAAAAGATGTCACCTCCGGCAGTGCAGCACTCCCTCAGTACTGTACTTGAGAGTCAGCCTAGATTATGTACTCAAGTTTCTGCAATGGGTCTTAGAACCCACGGCCTTCTGAGTCAGGGGTGAGAGTGCTACCCACTGAGTCACGGCCGACAGAATTGCTTTTTTTTATCTTCTTGTTAGCATTGAGGGACAAAAATAATTGATGACTCTTTTTAATTATCAGACATTTGTATAAAAAAAAAACAATTTGATTAATTACCAAATTAGTTATTGTGACCATTGCCCAAAAACAAATGTTGCAATCCTTTTTTTTTCCTGATTACATTCGTGTGAGCGAGCCCCCTCTAAACAACTCAGAACAACTGGGGCCAGCCTTCTCTGAAGCGGCCTCTTTATGATCCCATTATGAAATGGAATGCTGATTAACTCCAAAAGAACATTTCTTCCAGGTGCACTCAATATACATATTTAACCGCCACCGGCACCAATCAGAAGGTAGGGTAAGTTTGAACATGTATCACCAGATCTGCACTCACAGCCGCACTGCGCTCAGTAACTTAGATGTACTTGCAGCAATTTTTTATTTCAATGATGATAAAATAAAATATAATGATACTTAATAGTCTTTTCTGAAGTTGAATAGTTGTTTTATTGCCCATATTGTCTGGCGGAGTTGTTTATATGTGTGATCATTAACTCTTGTAATGAGAGGAGACAGTTTCTCATGGGTCAGTTGCAGATCAGGTATACATGTGCACAAATGGGTGGAACAAGCTCTGTGTCTTTGATAAATTAAATATGAAATTTTCCCTGAAGCGCCTTATGAAATCTGGCTCTGGCAAGCAGCCAATGTGGTAGCATATTCTACAATTATACCAGGGCATGCTGCAGGATTGACATTGACAATGACTACACCTTATCTGATCTGTCTTCAATGCAAGTTTGTTATTTATAGCTGGTATGGATAAAAAGGTTCTGTTTATAGCATTTAACTGGGACATAATCTTACAATTTGAGCTAACATGTTAAGAAAACAATCCAGGAAAAACTATCTTTCACAAAAAGGGTTGTGAGAATGTGGAATTCACTGTGCATGAAGACCAGAGATGCAAAGTAAATTGAGGTGTTTAAAAGGGAGATATATACTGGCTTGGGAAGAAATGGCATTAAGGAATATGGAGAAAACAGCAGCAACAATAACTCATGTTTACATAGTGCCTTTAATGTTGAAAAACATTACTGCGGTGTAAGGAAAAACGGATGTTACTCCAAAGAAAGAGAAGAAAGAGTGGTGACCAAAAGCTTTGTCAAAGAGGTGGTCTTAAGGAAGGTATTAAAGGAAGGCAGGGAGGTGGAGAGGGGCAGGAATTTAGTGAGGGAAATTCCAGAGAGTGACATCTGTGCAGCTGAAGGCATGGCTGCCAGTGTTGGGGCTATGGGAGGGGGAATGCATAAGAAGTTGGAGTCAGAGGAATGGAAGGTTTGAGGAACGGATTGAAGCAGGTTACATAGATAAGGAAGGAGAAGGCCATGGAGGTATTTAAAAACCTTATAAAGAATTTTAAATTAAAGTATCTGGGGGCTCAGAAGCCAATATAGGTCAGCAAGGACAAGGATGATGGACAAATAAGACTTGGTACAGGATAGAATATGACCAGAGGCTGGGTTGAGCTGAAATCTATGGATGGTGAAGGATGTGAGGCCAGCAAGGCAAACATTGAAGTGGTTGTGTCTGGAGATGATAAAAACATGAATCATGGTTCTTCAGCTGAGGCTGAAATAAGCAGGGAATTGATATTAAAAAGATTGGTTAAAAAGTTTGCCATAGCCGATGAAGATGGTAGAACGAGCTTGATGGAATGAATGATCTACTCCTCTCCCTTTGTATCCAGTCAAGTTATGTCAGAATAGTCCAGTCGAAGTTTCTCAAGGGGAGCAAAAAACAGTAATGTAAAAGTAATGTGGATATTATAATGTATGTGACAGTGATGCACAGAATTTCTGGACCAAGACTGGTTGCATTGTAGGACCAAATCACTCCAGCCATCTTTTTTTTAATATTTGTTCATGGGATGTGGGCGTCGCTGGCAAGGCCAGCATTTATTGCCCATCCCTAATTGCCCTTGTGAAGGTGGTGGTGAGCCACCTTCTTGAACCGCTGCAGTCCATGTGGTGAAGGTACTCCCACAGAGCTGTTAGGGAGGGAGTTCCAGGATTTTGACTCAGCGACGATGAAGGAACGGCTGATATATTTCCAAGTCAGGATGGTGTGTGACTTGGAGGGGAACATAAGAACATAAGAACATAAGAAATAGGAGCAGGAGTAGGCCAATCGGCCCCTCGAGCCTGCCCCGCCATTCAATAAGATCATGGCTGATCTGATCCTAACCGCCAATCTACTATCACAGAACCATCTCCTGAATCTAACAGAATTAGACACACGAAATAGGAGCAGGATCAGGCTACACGGCCCCTGGGCCCGCTCCGTTACCCACAGGGCCATGACCGATCCGAACCTAGACTCATGTCCAAATTCCTGCCCGCTCCCCGTAACCCTTAATTCCCTTTACTTCTAGGAAACTGTCTATTTCTGTTTTAAATTTATGTAATGATGTAGCTTCTACAGCTTTTTGGGGCAGCATATTCCATGGACCTACCACCCTCTGAGTGAAGTAGTTCCTCCTCATCTCAGTTTTGAAAGAGCAGCCCCTTATTCTAAGACTATGCCCCCTAGTTCTAGTTTCACCCATCATCGGGAACATCCTCCCCGCATCCACCCGATCCAACCTTGGGGGTGGTGGTGTTCCCATGCGCCTGCTGCCCTTGTCCTTCTAGATGGAAGAGGTCGCGGGTTTAGGAGTTGCTGCCGAAGAAGCCTTGGCGAGTTGCTACAGTGCATCTTGTAGATGGTACACACTGCAGCCATGGTGCGCCAGTCATGTAGGGAGTGAATGTTTAACGTGGTAGATGGGGTGCTAATCAAGTGGGCTGCTTTGTCTTGGATGGTGTCGAGCTTCTTGAGTGTTGCTGGAACTGCACTCATCCAGGCAAGTGGAGAGTATTTCATCACGCTCCTTACTTGTGCCTTGTAGATGGTAGAAAGGCTTTGGGAAGTCAGGAGGTGAGACACTCACCGCAGAATACCTAGCCTCTGACCTGCTCTTTTTGCTGCAGTATTTATGTGGCTGGTCCAGTTAAGTTTCTGGTCAATGGTGACCCCCCCAGGATGTTGATGGTAAGGGATTCGGCAGTGGTAATGCCGTTGAATGTCAAGGGGCGGTGGTTTGACTCTCGCTTGTTGGAGATAGTCATTGCCTGGCACTTGTGTGGTGCGAATGTTACCTGCCATTAATCAGCCCAAGCCTGAATGTCGTCCAGGTTTTGTTGCATGCCGGCATGGACTGCTTCATTATCTGAGGAGTTGTGAATGGCACTGAACACTGTGCAGTCATCAGCGAACATGCCATTTCTGATCTTATGTTGGAGGGAAGGTCATTGATGAAGCAGCTGAAGATGTTTGGGCCTAGGACACTGCCCTGAGGAACTCCTGCTGCGATGTCCTGGGGCTGTGATGATTGACCTCCAACCATCACAACCATCTTCCTTTGTGCTAGGTATGACTCCAGCCAGTGGAAAGTTTTCCCGCCGATTCCTATTGACTTCAGTTTTACTAGGGTTCCTTGATGCCACACTCGGTCAAATGCTACCTTGCTCTCTAGGGCAGTCACTCTCACCTCACCACTGGAATTCAGCTCCTTTGTCCATGTTTGGACCAAGGTTGTAATGAGGTGGGGAGCCGAGTGGTCTTGGCGGAACCCAAACTGGGCATCAGTGAGCAGGTAATTGGTGAGTAAGTGCCGCTTGATAGCGCTGTTGATGACACCTTCCATCACTTTGCTGATGATTGAGAGTAGACTGGGGCAGTTATTGGCCGGATTGGATTTGTCCTGCTTTTTGTGGACAGGACATACCTGGGCAGTTTTCCACATTGTCGGATAGATGCCAGTGTTGTAGCTGTACTGAAATTGCTTGGCTTGAAGCGCGGCTAGTTCTGGAGCACAAGGCTTCAGCACGACAGCTGGGATGTTGTCGGGGCCCATAGCGTTTGCTGTATCCAGTGCTATCAGCCGTTTCTTGATATCACGTGGACTGAATCGAATTGGCTGAAGACTGACTTCTGTGATGGTGGGGACCTCAGGAGTAGGCCGATATGGATCATCCACTTGGCACTTCTGGCTGAAGATCTAATGCTGCGGGTACTGGGACTTGGTTGGTGAGCATTGTAATCCAACAAAAAATGAATTTTACTGCCTCACTTGCAATGCTGTGTATATAGATAATGTGGAGCTCTACAGATGCGTAAACCAATTCATGTTCAGATCAGTTGCCATAAATTACTGTTATACATACTACAGATTATGCATCCATACCATGCAAAAGGTGCATCAAATTGAAGAAAAATCATCATTACAACTGGCTCTTAACCAAAAAAAAATTGTAAAATCACACACAGTTAGTGCCAATGTGGTTAATGTGGTTCAGGAATAGCAGGTGGATTTTCCTGTAATTATAATGTTTAGAACTAGGATTTTGAAAAGGAGAAGTCAGGTCTGAACACGACAGGGATTTGACATATTGAATACCTGGTTTGTAATTAGCGTTGGCACAGTAGGCTATGCTCTCGAATCCTCCAGTAGCACACCAACTTCTGTCGCTTTACTTGTGTCAATATAGCTCTGTTTGTATAGGGAAAGAAAGACTTGCATTTATATAGCGCCCTTCACAACCTCGGCACCTCACAAAGCACTTTACAGCCAATGAAGAACTTTTGAAGTCTAGCCACTGCTGCCATGTAGGAAAAGCGGCAGCCAAGATCCCACAAACAGCAATGAGATAATGACCAGATCATCTGGGGTTTTTTTTTAGTGATGTTGGTTGAGGGATAAATATTGGCCACGCCAGCACTCTGAGGAAAAAACATTGGACCCAGCAGAGCAAGAAGCACTCTGAAAGAAATGTACGAAATTAAGCAACTGGGGCATTTATTCGCTGGTTTTGAATCCTTTGAATGGTTTACAATTTAGATATACTTGGGATTAGATGTTAAAAATAATCCAACATTTGAAGATGAGAAAATCTGGACAGCACTTTCAAAACTGGGAGTGTTCCACAAAGCTCAACAATGTAATGTTTTCTTTTTCTTACCTATTTTCTTCCCTCCAGACGGGTTTGACTGTGAATCGGTTCCACGGGCAACGGTCTCCGTTCGGTATCTTGCCCAAATGGCCATTATAGTAAAGGAGCAATTTTCCCGATTGTGGCTCCCAACACAGCGTTGTGCACCATGGATTTCAGACCTTTAGCATTGGCAGTCATCAAAGTCAATGCTGAATCCATAGGATTACATCGGATATACGGCACAGAAACAAGCCATTCTGCCCAACCAGTCCATGCCGGCGTTTATGTTCCACTCGAGCCTCCTCCTGTCTTTCCTCCTCTAACTCTATCAGCATAACCCTCTATTCCCTTCTCCCTCGTATTCTTATCTAACCGCCCCTTAAATGCATCTATACTGACATGAATCAGTCATTCATGAAAGAAAGACTTATGAAATAATACTGAGTGGCCTGCGGGTGGCGCTGTCCAGGGAAAGTATAAATACTCGGGCATGGGCCCAGCTTGCGCAGGACATTCTTAACAGGAACTAGTGAAGGACACAACTAGACCTTCATAGAAACATAGAAGATAGGAGCAGGAGTAGGCCATTCGGCCCCTCAAGCCTGCTCCGCCATTCAATGCGATCATGACTGATCATCCAAATTCAGTACCCGGTCCCTGCTTTCTCCCCATACCCCTTGATCCCTTTAGCCTTAAGAAATATACCCAACTCCTTCTTGAATATATTTAATGTATTGGCCTCTACTGCCTTCTGTGGTAGAGAATTCCACAGGTTCACCACTCTCTGGGTGAAGAAATTCCTCCTCATTTCTGTCCTAAATGGCCTACCCCTTATCCTTAGACTGTGACCCCTGGTTCTGGACTCCCCGACCATCGGGAACATCCTTCCTGCATCTAGTCTATCCAGTCCTGTCAGAATTTTATACGTTTCAATGAGATCACCTCTCATTCTTCTAAACTCTAGCGAGTATAAGCCCATTCGATCCAATCTTTCCTCATACGTCATTCCTGCCATCCCAGCTATCAGCCTGGTGAATCTTCGCTGAACTCCTTCCATGGCAAGAACATCCTTCCTCAGATAAGGCGACCAAAACTGCACATAATACTCAAGATGTGGTCTCACCAAGGCCCTGTACAACTGCAGCAAGACATCCTTGTTCCTGTACTCGAACCCTCTCGCTACGAAGGCCAACATACCATTTGCCTTCTTAACCGCCTGCTGCACCTGCATGCTTACCTTCAGCGACTGGTGTACAAGGACACCCAGGTCTCGTTGCACTTCCCCTTCTCCCAATCTATTGCCATTCAGATAATAATCTGTCTTCCTGTTTGTCTCCATGTTGTAAAACAGTTGATTAAAGCTTTGTTTAGCGCTTAGACCAAGTGCTTAGTAGTTTTCTTACGTCATATACTATTTGCTTCAACCACTCCCTGTGGTAGCGAGTGCCACATTCTCACCACTCTCTGGGTAAAAAAGTTGCTTCTGAATGCCCTATTGGATTTCTTGGTGACTATCTTATATTGATGGCCTCTAGTTTTGCTTTTCCCCACAAGTGGAAACATTCTCTCTGTATCCACTCTATCAAAACCTTTCATAATTTTAAAGACCTCTATTAGGTCACCCCCTCAGCCTTCTTTTTTCAAGAGAAAGTATCCCAGCTGGTTCATCCTTTCCTGAAAGGTATAACCTCGCATTTCTGGTATCATCCTTGTAAATCTTTTTTGCACCCTCTTCAGTGTCTCTATATCCTTTTTCTAATATGGCGACGAGAATTGAGTCCAAGGATCATATCGTTCCGGGAGGGGGGCTGCTCACAGCAGGATTGTAAGAATTTCCTAAGTGCTAGTATGTTAAAGCTGCGCTCAGGCTGCGGGTTTAAATATCAAACTGTTTGACGGAAAAAACGCACAGTGGTTGAACACCTGGTGGCTTACAGCTCTTACAGAAAAAAGGACAGCTGTGACCTTCTTTTACTTCAGACTTCAGAAGGGAGTTTCAAAGGAATCAATGTTGCTAAACACATCTGGCCTTTAAATTACCTTTTTAACTTACAGTAGCTCTATGTTTCATTGATTTTATTTTTTAACACTCGAATGACACCGTTTCTTTGAATGAAAGACACTGGGGGGAAAATCGGTTGGTTTGCGCTTCCCATTAGTGCCTTAGGAGGGCACTAAGCAACTAGCGCCCGTGCGCAGCGATCTTTGCGCCACTCACAAAATTAACTAGACATTTTGCGGCGGCGCTAAACACTACCGCCGCGATCTCCTGCGCTGGCAGATCGTGACGTCAGTCGAGAGTGCAACGCCCCGGTAGCGCCCCGGACTGGATATTGAGTGGCGCCCCCTGTCTTACTGCCTGCCGCTAGCAACGACAGGTTGAGGGGAGCGTTTTGCAGTCGGGAAGGGACTGGGGGAGCGCTGTTTAAAGGCGACCGCTTCCTGCCTTTTTTTTGTCGGCCGAATTTTTGCACCACGCATTCTGAGTGAGAGAGAGAGACTGCAGGAGATATTCAAAGCTGTGTTGAGGAGTTTTGGGTACTGAGCAGCACTTTGCAGGTTCTTTCTGACTTGATCTTCCTTGCATCGATTTAGAAGAGAATATGGGGGCTGCACTCTGAGCTCTTTCCCTGGGTCTCTCCATTGTTCTTTCCAGCAGATTTGATGTCCAGGTCTCTCCAGGCCGAGATTCAAGGTTGCAATGAACAGGGTGTGGATGGAGAGCAAGATCGACCCTCCCCTTTAAGAACTGGCCGGCAGCAGTGTGTCTGTGTTCCATTGCTGACTGACATCACATGAGCTTCGCCAGCGCTCTGAGGTAGCGCCTCGCTCCTCGGCCTCTGCGCCTTAAGAGAGGTGTGCATCGCCTGATTTAGTGCTCCAATCACCTCCAGGGGCGATAAAAGCCAAGTTTGCAGTCGGAGGCGATAATTAGCGCCAGGCGCATATCTTTGTGACGGGCCGATAATTGCGCCCCAAATGGGGCGATACTGAATTTCTCCCCCACTGTACACAATGTTGATGCCAATCCCTCCTAATGAATATATCGGTAGTTTCATAACCTGCATGTAGGAGTGTAAACTTGTTTTTGGGATGGTGCATCAGGGCTTTGAAGGGGGTGCATGTGAAACTATGTCTGATCTCAAATGCACCAGGCTTCCCAGACTACATAAGAACATAAGAATTAGGAGCAGGAGTCGGCCATACAGCCCCTCGAGCCTGCTCTGCCATTCAATAAGATCATGGCTGATCATTGACCACAACTCCACATTCCCAACGATCTCCATATCCCTTGATCCCCCTAGAATCCACAAATCTATCGATCTCTGCCTTGAATATACTCAACGATTCAGCATCCACAGCCCTCTGGGGCAGAGAATTCCAAAGATTCACAACCCTCTGAGTGAAGAAATTCCTCCTCATCTCAATCTTAAATGGCCGACCCCTTATCCTGAGTCTATGCCTCCCAGTTCTAGACTCTCCAGCCAGGGAAAACAACCTCTCAGCATCTACCCTGTCAGTCCCCCTCAGAATCTTATATGTTTCAATGAGATCACCTCTCATTCTTCTAAACTCCAGAGAGTATAGGCCTAATCTACTCAATCTCTCCTCATGGGACAGCCCTCTCAGCCCAAGAATCAATCTAGTGAACCTTTGTTGCACCACCTCTAAGGCAAGTATATTCTTCCTCAGATAAGGAGACCATAACTGTGCACAGTACTCCAGTACTACCTGGAATCACAGATCTACACTCTCTTCCCACGAGAAATGAACAGATATTAGATTCATAGAATCATAGAATCATAGAAAGTTACAGCACAGAAGGAGGCCATTTCGGCCCACCGTGTCCGAGCCGGCCAACAAAGAGCTATCCAGCCTAATCCCACTTCCCAGCTCTTGGTCCGTAGCCCTGCAGGTTAGAGCATCCCAAGTGCACATCCAAGTACTTTTTAAATGTGGTTAGGGTTCCTGCCTCTACCACCCTTTCAGGCAGTGAGTTCCAGACCCCCACAACCCTCTGGGTGAAGAAATTTCCCCTCAAATCCCCTCTAAACCTTCCCCCAATTACTTTAAATCTGTGGCCCCTGGTTTTTGACCCCTCTGCTAAGGGAAATAGGTCCTTTCTATCCACTTTATCTATGCCCCTCATAATTTTATACACCTCAGTAAGTTCTCCCCTCAGCCTCCTCTGTTCCAAGGAAAACAGACCCAGCCTATCCAGTCTTTCATCATAGCTAAGATTATTCACTCCCGGCAACATCCTTGTAAATCTCCTCTGTACCCTCTCTAGTGCAATCACATCTTTCCTGTAATGTGGTGACCAGAACTGCATGCAGTACTCTAGCTGAGGCCTAACTAGTGTTTTATACAGTTGAAGCATAACCCCCCCTGTTGTTGTATTCTATGCCATGGCTAATAAAGGCAAGCATTCCATATGCCTTCTTAACCACCCTATCTACTTGGCTTGCTACCTTCAGGGATCTGAGGACATGCACTCCAAGGTCCCTTTGCTTCTCTACACTACTCAGTGTCATACCATTTAATGTGTATTCCCTTTCCTTGTTAGCCCTCCCCAAATGCATTACCTCACACTTCTCCGGATTGAATTCCATTTGCCACTGTTCTGCCCACCTGACCAATTTATTGATATCTTCCTGCAGTCTACAGCTTCCTTCTTCAGTATCAACCACACAGCCGATTTTAGTATCATCTGCAAACTTCTTAATCATATCCCCTATATTCAAGTCAAGATTGTTGATATATACCACAAAAAGCAAGGGACCTAGTACTGAGCCCTGGAAACAGCCTTCCAGTCAAAAGAACACCCATTAATCATTACCCTCTGCTTCCTGTCTCCGAGCCAGTTTTGAATCCAAATTGACATTTAGCCCTGGATCCCATGGGCTTTTAACTTCGTGACCAGTCTGCCATGTGGAACTTT
The DNA here is from genome assembly GCF_052327205.1 of Somniosus microcephalus. NCBI lineage: Eukaryota > Metazoa > Chordata > Chondrichthyes > Squaliformes > Somniosidae > Somniosus > Somniosus microcephalus. The sequence continues at coordinate 103,092,605 of NC_141001.1, forward strand.
ATCAAAAGCCTTGCTAAAGTCCATATACACTATATCAAACACACTACCCTCATCTACCCTCCTTGTTACCTCCTCAAAAAATTCAATCAAGTTTGTCAGACACGACCTTCCTTTAACAAATCCATGCTGACTATCCTTGATTAATCCGTGTCTTTCTAAATGAAAATTTATCCTGTCCTTTGGAGTTCTTTCCAATAATTTTCCCACCACCGAGGTTAGGCTGACTGGTGTGTAATTACTTGGTCTATCCTTTTCTCCCTTTTTAAACAAGGGTACCACTTTAGCAGTCCTCCAGTCCTTCGGCACCACACCTGAAGCCAGAGAGGATTGACAAATGATGGTCAGGGCCTCTGCTATTTCCTCTTTTGCTTCGCTTAACAGCCTGGGATACACTTCATCCGGTCCTGGGGATTTAGCCACTTTTAAAGCTGCTAAACTCCTTAATACTTCCTCTCTCACTATGTTTATTTCATCTAATATTTCACACTCCTCCCCCCCATAGCAATGTCTGCTTCGCCCCTCTCCTTTGTGAAAACAGATGCAAGGTATTCATTAAGAACCCTACCGACATCTCCCGCCTCTACACACAGATTACCCTCATGATCTCTAATAGGCCCTACCCTTTCTTTAGTTATCCTCTTAATCTTAAATTATTTATAAAACATCTTTGGGTTTTCCTTGATTTTACTAGCCAAGAATTTTTCATGCTCTCTCTTTGCTTTCCTAATATAATTTTTAATTGCACCCCTGCACTTTTTGTACTCCTCTAAAGATTCTGGAGTATTTAGCCCTCGGTATCTGCCATACGCCTCCCTTTTTTTCTTTATCCTACCCTGTATGTCTCTAGACATCCAGAGGGCTCTAGATTTGTTAGTCCCACCTTTTTTCTTTAAGGGCACATATTTGGTTGGAACCCTCCGGATCTCCTCCTTGAATGCCTCCCACTGCTCTGACACTGATTTAGGAACATAGAAGATAGGAGCAGGAGTAGGCCATTTGGCCCCTCGAGCCTGCTCCGACATTCAATGTGATCATGGCTGATCATCCAAATTCAGTACCCGGTCCCTGCTTTCTTCCCATACCCCTTGATCCCTTTAGCCTTAAGAAATATATCCAACTCCTTCTTGAATATATTTAATGAATTGGCCTCTACTGCCTTCTGTGGTAGAGAATTCCACAGGTTCACCACTCTCTGGGTGAAGAAATTCCTCCTCATTTCTGTCCTAAATGGCACACCCTTTATCCTTAGACTGTGACCCCTGGTTCTGGACTCTCCGACCATCGGGAACATCCTTCCTGCATCTAGTCTGTCCAGTCCTGTCAGGATTTTATAAGTTTCAATGAGATCCCCTCTCAATCTTCTAAACTCCAGCGAGTATAAGCCCAATCAGCCCAATCTCTCCTCATACGTCATTCCTGCCATCCCAGGTATCAGCCTGGTGAATCTTCGCTGAACTCGTTCCATGGCAAAAACATCCTTCCTCAGATAAGGCGACCAAAACTGCACACAATACTCAAGATGTGGTCTCACCAAGACCCTGTACAACTGCAGCAAGACATCCTTGTTCCTGTACTCAAAGTCTCTCGCTACGAAGGCCAACATACCATTTCCCTTCTTAACCGCCTGCTGCACCTGCATGCTTACCTTCAGCGACTGGTGCACAAGGACACCCAGGTCTCGTTGCACTTCCCCTTCGCCCAAACTATTGCCATTCAGATAATAATCTGCCTTCCTGTTTTTGCCACCAAAGTGGATAACCTCACATTTATCCACGTTATATTGCATCTGCCATGCTTCTGCCCAATCACCCAACCTGTCCAAATCATCCTGGAGTTTCTCGGCATCCTCCTCACAGCACACACGCCCACCCAGCTTTGTGTCGTCTGCAAATTTGGAGATATTACATCTAGTTCCCTCGTCTAGATCATTAATATATATTGTGAATAGCTGGGGTCCAAGGACCGATCCCTGCGGTACCCCACTAGTCACTGCCTGCCACTCGGAAAAAGACCCGTTTATTCCAACTCTTTGCTTTCTGTCTGCCAACCAGTTTTCTATCCAAGTCAATACCTTGCCCCCAATCCCATGTGCCTTAACTTTACACGCTAACCTCTTATGCGGGACCTTACTGAAAGCCTTCTGAAAGTCCAAATATAGCACATCCACTGGTTCTCCCTTATCTATTTTACCAGTTACATCCTCAAAAAATTCGAGTACTTTAGCCAATCACGATTTACCTTTTGTAAATCCATGTTGACTTTGTCCGATCCTGTCACTGTTTTCCAACTCAGCTATTACATCCTTTATAATGGACTCTAGCATTTTCCCCACTACAGATGTCAGGCATACCGGCCTGTAATTCCCCATTTTCTCCCTACCACCTTTTTTGAATAGTGGGGTAACATTAGCTACCCTCCAATCCATGGGTACTGTTCCAGATTCCATCGAATGTTGGAAGATGACCAGCAATACATCTACTATTTCTAGGGCCACTTCCTTAAGTACCCTTGGATGTAGATTATCAGGCCCTGGGGATTTATCGGCCTTCAGTCCCATCAATTTCCTTAAAACCATTTCCTTACAAATACTGATTTCTTTCAGTTCCTCCCCTTCATCAGACGCTATGTTCCCCGACATCTCTGGGAGGCTATTTGTGTCCTCCTTTGTGAAGACAGAACCAAAATATGTATTTAATTGGTCTGCCATTTCTTTGTTACCCATTATAAATTCCCCTGATTCTGACTTCAAGGGACCTACGTTTGACTTCACCAATCTTTTTCTCTTCACATATCTATAAAAGCTTTTACAGTCAGTTTTTATGTTCCCTGCAAGCTTACACTCATATTCTATTTTCCCCTTCTTAATGAATCCCTTTGTCCTCCTTTGTTGAATCCTAAACTGCTCCCAATCCTCAGGTTTACTGCTTTTTCTGGCCAATTTATATGTCCTCTCCTTGGATCTTATGCTATCCCTAATTTCCCTTGTTAGCCACGGTTGAGTCACCTTCATTGTTTTATTTTTATGCCAAACTGGGATGAACAATTTCTGTAGTTCATCCATGCAGTCTTTGAATGCTTGCCATTGCCTATCCACCGTCAACCCTTTGAGTGACATTCCCCAATCAATCCTACCCAACTCGCGCCCCTCAGACCATCATAGTTTCCTTTATTTAAATTCAGGACTCTAGTCTCTGAGCCAACTACTTCATTCTCCATCTTAATGAAGAATTCTATCATATTATGATCGCTCCGACCCAAGGGGCCTCGTACAACAAGGTTGCTAATTAATTCTTTCTCATTACATAATACCCAGTCTAAGATGGCCTGATCTCTGGTTGGTTCCTCAACATATTGGTCCAGGAAACCATCCCGTAAACACTCCAGGAATTCCTCCTCCACAGTATTGTTACTAATTTGGTTAGCCCAATCTATATGTAGATTAAAGTCACCCATGATGACTGCTGTGCCCTTATTGCACGCTTCTCTAATTTCCCTTTTAATGCCATCCCCAACCTCCGCATTACTGTTTGGAGGTCTATATACCACTCCCACTAACGTTTTCTGCCCCTTAGTATTTCTCAGTTCTACCCATACAGATTCCACATCATCAGAGCTAATATCCTTCCTTACAATTGTGTTATTCCCTTCTTTAACCAGCAATGCTACCCCACCACCCTTTCCTTTTAGCCTATCTTTCCTGAATATTGAATACCCCTGGATGTTGAGTTCCCAGCCTTGGTCACCTTCAAGTAGCTGTTCCCAGTCCACTGTGGCTAAATCTCCTCTGAGCTTAGCAAAATTTGCTTTTTCCCAATATAGAATTTTTATTCCTGGTCTATCCTTGTCCTTTTCCATAACTACCTTAAATCTAACAGAATTATGGTCACTAGCACCAAAATGCTCTCCCACTGATACGCTTTCTACCTGCCCAGCATCATTCCCTAAAAATAAGTCCAGAACCACCTCCTCCCTTGTTGGGCTTGCTACATACTGGCTAAAAAAGTTCTCCTGGATGCATTTTAGGAATTCCGCAGCTTCTATACCCTTCACACTAATTTTATCCCAGTTAATATTGGGGTAGTTGAAATCCCCTTCTACAGGTATTACTGCCGTATAGTTTTAGCACTTCTCAGAAATTTGTCTACATATTTGTTCTTCTATCTCCCTCTCATTGTTTGGGGGTCTGTAGTACGCTCCCAGCAGTGTGATCGCTCCCTTTTTGTTTTTCAATTCGACCCATATGGCCTCGTTTGATGATCCCTCCAACATATTATTCCTCCTCACAGCTGTAATAGTTTCTTTAATCAATACCATGATCCCCCCTCCCTTTTTACCCCCCTCTCTATCCTGTCTGAAAATCCTGTAACCAGGAATGTTGAGCTGCCATACCTGCCCCTCTTTCAGCCACGTCTCTGTAATAGCTATAATATCATAGTCCCAAGTATCTACCTGTGCCCTCAGCTCATCTGCCTTGTTCGCTATACTCCTTGCATTGAAGTATATACCAATTAGTACAGACAAACCTCCTTGTTGATTTCTATCTAGCCCTTGATTCCTCTCTCCTTCCAATTTACTTTCTACGCTTTTGTTTTCCAATTCCAGTTTTTCTGCCCTCCCTATTGACTCTATACTTAGGTTCCCATCCCCCTACGAAGCTAGTTTAAACTCTCCCCAACAACACTAGCAAACCCTCCCGTGAGGATATTAGTCCTGTTCCCGTTGAGGTGCAATCCCATGTCCTCTCAGTCACAAAACCCCATGTCCTCTCTCAGTTTACTTGACTTAACAAATGAGCCAAAGGTACCAGAGAACACTGATACCTCCTCCAAAGGTATACTGATGAAGAAATTGATAGACATTGGGTCAACACTGATTGGATCTGCATATGATCAACTTAAGTGCTAATTGGTGGGCAATGCATCTTTCTTTTTACAATAGAAATGAGAAAAAAGTAAAACTTGCATTTATATCACACCTTCAGTCACTGTTGTAATGTAGGAAACGTGGCAGCCAATTTTGCACACAGCAAGCTCCCACAAACAGCAATGTGATAATGACCAGATCATCTGTTTTTGTTATGTTGGTTGAGGATTAAGTATTGGCCAGGGCATTGGGAATAACTCCACTGCTCTTCTTTGAAATAGTGCCACGGGATTTTTACATCCACCTGAGAGGGCAGACAGGGCCTTGGTTTAACATCTCATCTGAAAGACCTCTGACAGTACAGCACTCTCTCGCGTGTCAGTCTAGATTTACGTGCTCAAGTCTCTGGAGTTGGGACTTGAACCCACAACCTTCTAACTCAGAAGCAAGTGTGCTACCCACTGAGCCACAGCTGACACTGAGCATCGAGTTAAATGCGCTATGCTTGGTTTTTGTTCCTCTGATCATGTGTGACATCTTTTTCAGAGGGCCATGATAACCCACAACCAGAATAAACTGAATTCATTAAAGTCAAGTCTAAAATTCAGACAACTTTGGATATGGAATCAGGTTCAAGTATTACTCCTAAAAGGCAAGAGAAAGAATGAAATGGGGTGAGATAGGTTTCAAAATAAACTATTATTGTAGTATTAAGTTTATTAAGACACAAATCAGGTATAACAAGAGTTAGATGCAGTTAGTTCCCGCTACACTGTCCTGATAATGCTGCTCTATATCAAACTCAAGAAGAGTCAAATGATTCCACTTCCAAATTGTGATATCAGGATCATTAAACTCCAGGCCAAAAGACAAAATGTAGCAACAATTCCCATCCAAAAATAGCAGCATATTGATTGGTGTTCTCTCTGTCCTACTTATCAAAATCCTGGCTCCACCCTGTCACAGTTTAGCAGTTATATATCACATTCATCCTCCATTCCCCAGACTACCCATGAGCAATGGCACTGGACATCAACTAGAAATAAGCCCTGGTTTTGCTTGATCTGTGGATGATGCAAGCTAGTCCACAATGCACTGAGGTGATTGGACACAAGCTAGTCCACAATGCACTGAATAGATTGGACACAAGCTAGTCCACAACGCACTGAGGTGATTGGACACAAGCTAGTCCACAACGCACTGATGTGATTGGACACAAGCTAGTCCACAATGCACTGATGTGATTGGACACAAGCTAATCCACAACATACTGAGGTGATTGGACACAAGCTAATCCACAACACACTGATGTGATTGGACACAAGCTAATCCACAACGCACTGATGTGATTGGACACAATATTTTATTTCATTTTAAATAATGAGCATAAGCTCCCAGCATACCTTTGACCTTGCAAGGCAGCTAGTCTAATGGGAATGCACAAAATCTGGCCAGCAGCTCAAATGTAAAGGTAGGCACAGCCTTAAAGGTAAGTTGCGACATAGGGGAGCAAATATTGTTTCAAGTCTTTACAAACGAAACAGCAAAATCTTTCCTTTAGCATCCCAGTGGTACGTTCCGTAGAAACTCCGTTTGAGGCGCATGCCTCATCGTATTTATGTTCCACTGCTGTTCAGCGTTTTTCAGTGGGATCATCGTCATCAGCCGTAGTTGCAGAGGATTACCCTGGTCTCCCAGCTGTTTATCTGAGCCTTCAAATAACATGGGCACCATGGGCTACCGCATAATGAAAGCATCATGGGCATTTACTTGCATTATGATGCTCCTATGATCAGACACCACATGAACATTCATGGAATGGAAGTTCTCTCTGTTGATGTTGGCACTGGGATCGACATGAGGAGCCCTGTTATATCGGGAAAAATAGGGACATTGGCAAAGGAGGAACTGACGCAAATCAATATCTCTAAGGATATGGTGTTAAGGAAGCTAAAGGGATTGAAGGTGGACAAATCCCCAGGGCCTGATAACATGCATCCTAGGGTACTGAAGGAGGTGGCCCTAGAGATAGCGGATGCACTAAGGATGATTTTTCAGAATTCATTAGACTCGGGAACAGTGCCGATGGATTGGAGGGTAGCTAACGTTACCCCACTATTCAAAAAGGGGGGTAGGGAAAAAGCAGGTAATTACAGACCTGTAAGCCTTACATCAGTTGTGGGCAAAATGCTGGAGTCCATCATTAAGGATGAAATAGCGGAGCACTTAGCAAATGGGGACAGGATAGGACAGAGTCAACATGGATTTACAAAGGGTAAATCGTGCTTGACTAATCTATTGGAATTTTTTGAGGGAGTAACTGGTAGAATAGATGGGGGAGAGCCAGTAGATGTGGTGTACCTGGACTTCCAAAAGGCCTTCGATAAGGTCCCACATAAAAGATTAGCATGGAAAATTGAGGCTCATGGGATAAAGGGGAAAGTTTTGGCGTGGATAGGGAACTGGCTGTCAGATAGAAAACAGAGAGTTGGAATAAACGGCTCATTTTCTGAATGGCAGGCAGTAACAAGTGGGGTACCACAGGGATCTGTCCTGGGCCCCCAGCTGTTCACAATTTACATTAATGACCTGGATCAGGGAGTCGGATGCAGCATTTCCAAATTTGCAGACGACACTAAACTAGGAGGGGGGGTGGGCTCAGAGGAAGAGACCAGGAAGCTCCAGAGCGATTTGGACAGACTGGGCGATTGGGCGGATAAATGGCAGATGCACTATAATGTGGACAAGTGCGAAGTTATCCACCTTGGGTGCAGGAACGGGAGGGCAAATTATTATTTAAATGGCAATAGATTGGGAGAGGGGGAAGTACAGAGAGACCTGGGTGTTCTTGTACACCAGTCACTGAAGGCGAGCATGCAGGTGCAACAGGCGGTCAAGAAGGCAAACGGTATGCTGGCCTTCATAGCAAAAGGGTTAGAATACAGGAACAGGGATACCTTGCTGCAGCTGTACAGGGCACTGGTGAGACCACACCTCGAGTACTGTGTACAGTTTTGGTCGCCTCATCTGAGGAAGGATGTTCTTGCCATGGAGGGGGTGCAGCGGCGATTCACCAGGCTGATACCAGGAATGGCGGGAATGACCTATGAGGAGAGACTATGTAGTTTAGGGATGTACACACTGGAGTTTAGAAGATTGAGAGGGGACCTCATAGAAGTGTATAAAATTCTGACAGGTCTAGACAGACTGGATGCAGAAGGAATGTTTCCCTTGGCGGGTGAGAACAGAACTAGAGGACATAATTTAAGGATAAGGGCTAAACCATTTAGGACAGAGATGAGGGGGAATTTCTTCACTCAGAGAGTGGTGAACCTGTGGAACTCATTGCCACAGAGGGCAGTGTACGCCAGCTCATTAAATATATTTAAGAGGGAATTAGATATATTTCTACGGGCAAAAGGGGTTAAGGGTTACGGAGAGAAGGCGGGGACGGGATACTGAATTAAAGGATCAGCCATGATCTCATTAAATGGCGGAGCAGGCACGAAGGGCCGAATGGCCTACTCCTGCTCCTATCTTCTATGTATCTATGTATCTATGTATCCACATCTACTATGCCCTGTAGTCTTGGGAACCCTGCTAGCTGATTCAAATTTTGTACCCAGTCCAGCTGATGTCTCCTGTCCACAGAGAAAGAAGACAACGATGTAGATCCTTACAAACATTACATATTGTAATTTGCTTGATACATCCATGGGCCTTCCAGAAATCCTCAATGCCGGCTTGGAACAATCCAGTAGCTAAAAGCCTAATGCTGTCATATCCTGTTGTAGAAGTTGTTTGCAGGTCAGTAACAGACTTCCTTGTGAAGCGGAGGTGGCAAAGAAAGGTCCCCTCTGATATTGAGGGAGTGCTGCACTGTCGGAGGTGCCATCTTTCGGATGAGACGTTAAACCGAGGCCCCGCCTGCTCTCTCAGGTGGACGTAAAAGATCCCGTGGCACTATTTTGAAGAAGAGCAGGGGAGTTAGCCCTGGTGTCCTGGCCAATATTTATCACTCAACCAACATAACAAAAACAGATCATCTGGTCTTTATCACAATGCTGTTTGTTGGAGCTTGCTGTGCGCAAATTATCGGCCACATTTCCTACATTACAACAGTGACTACACGTCAAACGTACTTAATTGGCTGCAAAGAGCTTTGGAATGCCTTGAGGTCATGAAAGGCGCTGTATAAATGCAAGACTTTCTTTCTCCACAAAATGCAGCACACTGCGAATTGGGCATATGAGTCTGCAGGCTCAATTTCCTGACATGCTTCACTCTCAGTGAAGCTCCACACTACCAGCCAGGCCTCGCAGAGTCGGGGCCTATACTGAATTTGCGGTGCTACATTGCCGCTAATGGAAGCTCCTGATTGACATGAACCTGACGGTGGAAATGGGGCGGTGCTGCTGCCGTTGACAAGCCACTATAGCAGCCGGATTTGGCCGACATCCCAAGCAACAGTCGCACCATTCATGATAACATCAGGACAGTGGCAATATGGCAGTGAAGGTAATTCCCACCGTTAGAGGGACAAACAACGAAGCTGAGGCTTTTCAGCCGGGAAAAGTGAGGACCTTGTATAACCAGAGGACACAGATAACTGGCAAAAGAACCGGTGTGGGGAGAGGGGTGGGGTGGGGTGGGGGGAGGGGGGTGGTGGGGGTGGTGGGAGAGGAGGTGAATTTTTCTATTATGCAGCCAGTTGTTGTGATCTGGAATGCTCTGCCTGAAAGAGTGGTGGAAGCAGATTCAATAGTAACTTTCAAAAGGGAATTGGATATATGCTTGAAAAGGAAGGTTCTGCAGGGCTATGGGCAATGTCCTGTTAAGTTGCACAGCCACGCAGCCGCGCAACATCTGGAGGTCCCCCGCCGGCTGCTCACCGGTTTATAAATGGAAAAAAACACGCATGCGTGAGAATTTGAATGGGCCATGCGGCCCGTTAAAGGGGCCGTGTGCCTCCCCCCCATCCCCCCCAAAAAATGAGAGGGAACATTGGCTATGGTGAAAGAGTGGGGTAGTGGGACTAATTGGATAGGCACAGGCGCAATGGGCTGAATGTCCTCCTTCTGTGTTGTAAGATTCTATAATTCTATGAACCTACTTAAAAGGACAGAGAAAGTAAACCCAGAGCAGTACTTTCAGTTAAGCCAAGACTACAGGACAATAGGCCACAAGTTCAGGGTCACAAAGTGCAAATTTAGGACAGGAGTCAGAAGCTATTTCTCTTTGTGCTGAGGGTGAGCAGCAGCTGGGACGAGTTACCGAGGAAGGTGGTCAAGGCCAGGGCACTGGCCTCATTTTAAGCACCAGCTAGATGCTGTAATGGGAAGATGGCATGGTTGGTATTCTGCAAGGGGGAGGTCAAATGAGCCTTATCCTGTAAACTTATGATGAGCGCAAAGTGGGCTGTTGGTGAAAGTAGAAGTCACCGTGTTTCTTTGGCTGCCAGTGGGCATGGCTAGCTGGCATGCTCCTGATAACTGGTGTGCAGCCAGCAAAGTGGTTCCCCGATCCCTGACCTGTGCAGACCCTGCCCAGCCAGTAGAGAAAGCATTATAATTGAAACATCCACAGTATTTTGCTATTATAATTGAAGTGTAATAGTTGGAAACTGTGACTGTAAGAGGATTATGTCCATGCCTTCATTCTAAAGGGGATCCAGCAGCTGTATAAATCACCCCGCCGTATAAATGCGGCATCTTCTTTGCACTGGGACTAAAAGTTGTTAATGCAGGAAGACGCTTTGCAATATAACTGAGCTGTATAATAGGTACAATTTACTGTGGGAAAACAAAGAAGTCACCCTAACCTTTTTATATACAATCTAATACATAGCGCTGATCACCAATGCACAACGACAAACTGAGAAAATTGCCAGCAGTGTGCTAATGAATGCATTCATGATGTGTGCATATGAATGGCGAGAATGTCGTTACCCATCCACTTCTTCGGAATGTGACCAGTCACCTAAATGCAAATTTCCCCAGACCTTCTAAACTGCTTTATGGTGGCATATCTATAAGGTTATTAAGGAATGTATCATTTCATGAGTGCTTTTTCACTGCAATGTAATGGCAATGTGTTCAGAGATCACAGGTGTAGCACAAATTTCTTGATCACTGGATTTCTGTGATAGCTTAGCTCAACTGGTAGAACGTTTGTCTCTGAGTCTAGAAGGTTGTGAGGTTCACGCTCCTACCCCAGGAGTAGGACACAATGCAATACCAAGGGAGTGCTGCCTTGTGGATGATAAGTTAAAACTGAGTACTTGTCTGCCTGTTTGAGTAAGCTTAAAGGAACCCATAGAACTCGTTGAGGAGCTGGCAGTTCTCTCTAGTGTCTTGGCCAATGTTCAACCCCTAACCAAAAACAGAAGGGCTGAATTGTAAACTTATCTGTTTTCACCACAGTGTCCTTACTGTGTGTTTCCAGCGTTTTTTGTTATTGTTGTAGATTAATACATCATTTAATTTCTTTCTGTGGGACCTTTGCTGTACACAAATTGGCTGTTGTGCTTGCATACATAACAGCAACGATTACACTTAAAAAAATGTAATTCATTAGAGGTGAAGCACTTCTGACAACCTGAGGACACGATAAGTTGTTATGTAGTTATTATTTTAATAAGCAGATACCTTTTTGTAACCAATTAGCTTTTCCTTTAGCCTTAGAGGTTCAGGTTCCCTGGGAGAAGCCAACTTATACAAGTCTTAGGGAGCTCGGGATACTGCAACTTTAGGACAGTTTTGTGCTACCATCTTGAAGGAATGTGTGACTGAGAATCAGAACAAACAATCTGCTGTGCCTACAGGTGGCTGCATATTAACAAGTGCTTGGGATGGAGGTCAGCTGTCCAGTGTCTATTAGGTCTGCGTGAACAGGGAAGTGAAAGCAAATCATGTGTGAAATGTAACTTCTCCCCCATTGTGATGTGTGTTTGTCTATGCTCCTAACACATTCAATTCAATTACCAGCAACACATTCTGTTTAGCAATTGAAGAAATGTTAATTTGCTTGAATTGTCTGGTGACTTCAAAGCCGTAAACCATTGAACTAAGTGTCCTGTGTTGCCGAAGTCTGGATTGGAAGTTGCCATAATTTTAGTCATTTTAGTAGCCATTTAATCCAGTAACAAACTTGGACCTAAAAATCCACGGGGGCCATTTACGCTGGTGTTGCACCCTAGAGATGGAACGTCCACCTGATAGTCTTCCCAGTACCGACAACAACAACAACTTGCATTTATAAAGCGCCTTTAATGTAGCAAAACATCCCAAGGAGCGTTATCAAACAAAATTTGACACCGAGCCACGTAAGGAGATATTAGGCCAGGTGGTCAAAAAAGTAGATTTTTAAGGAGCGTCTTAAAGGAGGAGAGAGAGATAGAGAGGCGGGGAGGCTTAGGGAGGGAATTGGACACCACCGTAAATTGTAGAGTCAGCTCATTGGCTGTTTATTAGTTGGTGTTGGCTGAGCGTCACTCCCATGTAACACGGAGGTAGCATGATGGGGGAGGTGGGGAAATTTAAAGAGCCGAGAATGGCTGAAGATTTCAGCAGTGGGTTGGGGAAGCAGCAGGTAGTTAGTGAACCTTTTGCCCGACTGACTTTGCTGTGTAGTAGATGGCTTGTGTGAGTTTTTGTGCCACTTTTAATGCATATCTTCAACTGAAGGACCTGGCAGAGATATCCAAAGAAGGGAGCAGGGCGCCGGAAGGAGACAGAAAAGAAGGGCGTTCTAAAGAAGGCCGACCTTCTAACCTTCCTGGATGAGATGCAACTAAAGAGGTAAGGCTGCTGAGTGTCCATGGGAAGAAGCCACAAAAAAGTGTCTCACGTGCCAAGGGTGAGAGAGGTGGCAGTGACACTGAGTGCCACCTCTCTCACTCCCCAGAACTGGAGACCAGTGGTGGAAAAAGTTCAACGACCTGTCAAGGAAAGGCAGAGCAACACTCCAGCCACTCTACCTTTCTCTTCCCCGGGCACCATGGGCATTGTTCCCCTTCTAAAATTATTAGCTGCACAAATAACCCTTCACGCCTCACTGTAGGTAAGAGGTTCACTAACTCTGAATCTGACACGATATGTGTTACCATCTCCCCTAACAACAATTACTTGCATGCAAAATCTCAAAGCCCCTACCTCCGCTTTAACAGCAGGTCTGTTACATCACTTGTCTGATGCAACCTGGGTGATAGCCCTCAAATATTTGCCTTCTCCTAATTCACTCAATCTTTTTTTAATTCATTTTTTTATGGGATGTGGGCATCACTGGCAAGGCCAGCATTTATTGCCCATCCCTAATTGCCCTCGAGAAGGTGGTGGTGAGCTGCCTTCTTGAACTGCTGCAGTCCGTGTGGCGAAGGTACTCCCACAGTGCTGTTAGTTATATAGAAACATAGAAACATAGAAGATAGGAGCAGGAGTAGGCCATTCGGCCCCTCGAGCCTGCTCTGCCATTCAATGAGATCATGGCTGATCATCCAAATTCAGTACCCTGTTCCTGCCTTCTCTCCATATCCCTTGATCCCTTTAGCCTTAAGAAATATATCCAACTCCTTGAATATATTTAATGAATTGGCCTCTACTGCCTTCTTTGGCAGAGAATTCCACAGGTTCACCACTCTCTGGTGAAGAAATTACTCCTCATCTCTGTCCTAAATGGCTTACCCCTTATCCTTCGACTGTGACCCCTGGTTCTGGACTCCCCGATCATCGGGAACATCCTTCCAGCATCTAGTCTGTCTCGTCCTGTTAGAATTTGATAAGTTTTGATGAGATCCCCTCTCATTCTTCTAAACTCCAGCGAGTACAAGCCCAATCGACCCAATCTCTCCTCATACGTCATTCCTGCCATCCCAGGTATCAGCCTGGTGAATCTTCGCTGCACTCTTTCTATGGCAAGAACATCCTTCCTCAGATAAGGCGACCAAAACTGCACACAATACTCAAGGTGTGGTCTCACCAAGGCCCTGTACAACTGCAGCAAGACATCCTTGTTCCTGTACTCAAACCCTCTCACTACAAAGGCCAACATACCATTTGCCTTCTTAACCGCCTGCTGCACCTGCATGCTTACTTTCAGCAACTGGTGCACAAGGACGCCCAGGTCTCATTGCACTTCCCCTTCTCCCAATCTATTGCCATTTAGATAATAATCTGCCTTCCTGTTTTTGACACCAAAGTGGATAACCTTGCATTTATCCACGTTATATTGCATCTGCCATGCTTCTGCCCAATCACCCAACCTGTCCAAATCATCCTGGAGTTTCTCGGCATCCTCCTCACAGCACACACGCCCACCCGGCTTTGTGTCGTCTGCAAACTTGGAGATATTACATCTAGTTCCCTCGTCCAGATCATTAATATATATTGTGAATAGCTGGGGTCCAAGGACTGATCCCTGCAGCACCCCACTAGTCACTGCCTGCCACTCGGAAAAAGAGCCGTTTATTCCAACTCTTTGCTTTCTGTCTGCCAACCAGTTCTCTATCCAAGTCAATACCTTACCCCCAATCCCATGTGCCTTAATTTTACACGCTAATCTCTTACGCGGGACCTTATCGAAAGCCTTTTGAAAGTCCAAATACAACACATCCACTGGTTCTCCCTTATCTATTTTGCCAGTTACATCCTCAAAAAATTCCAGTAGATTAGTCAAGCATGATTTACCTTTTGTAAAGCCATGTTGACTTTGTCCGATCCGGTCACTTTTTTCCAAGTGCTCTGCTATTACATCCATTATAATGGACTCTAGCAGTTTCCCCACTACCGATGTCAGGCTTACCAGTCTGTAATTCCTCGCTTTCTCTCTACCACCCTTTTTGAACAGTGGGGTAACATTAGCTACCCGCCAATCCATGGGTACTGTTCCAGAGTCGATCGAATTTTGGAAGATGACCAGCAATGCATCTACTATTTCTAGGGCCACTTCCTTAAGTACCCTAGGATGTAGATTATCAGGCCCTGGGGATTTATCGGCCCTCAATCCCATCAATTTCCCTAACACCATTTCCCTACAAATACTGATTTCTATGAGTTCCTCCCTTTCATTAGGGAGTTCCAGGATTTTGACCCAGTGACAATGAAGGATCGACGATATATTTCCAAGTCAAGATGGTGTGTGACATGGAGGGGAACTTGAAGGTGGTGATGTTCCAATGCGCCTGCTGCCCTTGTCCTTCTAGGTGGAAGAGGTCGCGGGTTTGGGAGGTGCTGCTGAAGAAGCCTTGGCGAGTTGCTGCAGTGCATCTTGTAGATGGTACACACTGCAGCCACGGTATGCCGGTGGTGGAGGGTGTGAATGTTTAAGGTGGTAGATGGGGTGCCAATCAAGTGGGCTGCTTTGTCCTGGATGGTGTCAAGCTTCTTGAGTGTTGTTGGAGCTGCACTCATCTAGGCAAGTGGAGAGTATTCCATCACACTCCTTACTTGTGCCTTGTAGATGGTGGAAAGGCTTTGGGGAGTCAGGAGGTGAGACACTCGCCGCAGAATACCTAGCCTCTTACAGAAGAAATGTGTGCACAATGCGCGTGAAAGATAGGGCATCAGAAGGGGTGGGATGGCTGTCGGTGTAGGGACCAGGTGCTAGGGTTTGGATGATCAGCCATGATCTCGTTGAATGGCGGAGCAGGCTCGAAGGGCCGAATGGCCTACTCCTGCTCCTAGTTTCTATGTTTCTATGTTTCTAAGGGGCATTTCAAACATCAGAGTCTGGGTCACAATACTGAGCTCCTGGAGAAGCCCTCTGCTATAGCTGTGGGAGGTCAGTTGGACCATGCAGATGGCAAGTTAGTGGGTGCATACGTACACAATCTCCGTGGCACCCCTGTGCACACAGCCAGAAGGTTTCACACCCTCTCTATCTCCTGAGCCCCAAGGATGTTATGTCCATTTATTTTTAGTTAATGTTTTCCTTTCCTGCAGATGTATCACAGCATTAGAGGGAGGGGGCAGATGATAATGATAATGAGGAGGAGGGCAGAAATTCCCTCCTCATTGAATATGATGATGACAATGAGGATGATGGTATGAGGAGCAGGATGCTGAGGAAAAGAATGCACACCAGTCCCTAGACCAAGATCCTGCCCCTATGTTCCTTTGCCACAACCCCCTCATAGTCACCCCCTGCAACACCTGCTTTCTCACTCCCATACACCAGCTCAGATACTGTCACCCGGGAAGGGGGTGGGGGGGGGGTGCGGTGGCGTAGAATTGGACAGTGTCATTAAAAATGTGGCACCAGGCGATTCGCAAGACACAAGGGACCTGGAGGAGTGGGGAGTGATTGAGGATGTGGCACCTTCCCAGCGGAGGCTAAGGTGAAGGCTGCCCTTGGCTTTAGAATCATGGAACCCAGATCTCATGGGTGCTCACCTGAAAAGAAGGCTATTTGAGGAACATCACAGCTTTGTGCAGGCTCTGAGATCAGTCCCGAGGACATGCGCAAACTGACAGGTGTGACTCTGGAATCTACAGCCCTCATTTGCAGTGCCATTAGCACCTTCACCTCAAGTCCCACACCAGAGATTTGAGGCCAAAATCTAGGCTGAATCTCCAGTGCAGTACTGAGGGAGTGCTTCACTGTCGGAGGTGCCGTCTTTCAGGTGAGACGTTAAACCAAGGGACTGTTTGCCCTCTTAGATGGATGTAAAAAAATCCCACGACACTATTCGAAGAAGAGCGGGGGAGTTCTCCCTGGTGTTCTGGCCAATATTTATCTCTATATAAACGTTAAAACAGATTATCGCACACAGCAGTTTCAACAGATTACACTGAATTACATCGAATTTACAACTCAGGAACAGGCCATTCGGCCCAACTGGTCTGTGCTGATGTTTGTGCTCCACACGGGCCTCCTCCCACCCTACTTCATCGAGCTCTATTAGCATAACCCGCTATTCCTTTCTCCCTCGTGTTTATCTAGCTTCCCCTTTAATGCATCTATGCTATTCGTATCAACCACTCAAGTTCCACATTCTAACCACACTAAAGAAGTAAAGAAGTTTCTCCTGAATTCCCTATTGGATTTATTAGTGACTGTCTTAATATTTATAGCCCCGAGTTCTGATCTCCCCCACAAGTGGAAACATTTTCTCTATGTCTACCCTATTAAACTCTTTCATAATTTAAAGACCTCTATTTGGTCACCACCCAGTCTTCTTTTTTCTAGAGAAAAGAGCCCCAGCCAGTTTTAACTAGACAGCATTGTCTTTATTTCTACATTCTTGGGTTTCCCTATTCACGAGGAAGAATATGAGAAGCATATGGCGAGAGGCGGATAAAATCTTTCCACAGAAATAGAGGTCACTGTTCAATACTGTACATTCACCCCAAAATGTCTTCATTGGTTAAAGAAAGAACTTGCATTTATATAGCACCTTTCACATCCTCAAGATGTCCCAAAGCACTTCACAGCCAGTGAAGCACTTTTTAAATGTAGTAACTGTTTTGAAGCAGTAGTCAATTTGAGTACAGCAAGGTTTCACAAACAACAATGAGACAAATGACCAAATTTCCCTCTGCAGCTCCCGTGCAACCAGCTCACCGGCTTTTAAATAGGTATTTTGAAGGGGACATGCAGCCCCTTAAAGGCTGCGCACCCAAAAAAAAATTAAAGGGAACATTGTAAATGACCAGCTGGTGTTTTTTTCCAGTGGTGTTGGTGGAGGGACAAATGCTGCTCAAGGCACTAGTAGAACTTCCCTCTTCTTCAAATGGTGCAGTGGAATCTTTTACTTCCACGTGAGTGGTGGACAGGGCCTTATTTTAACGACTCATCTGAAAGACGGCCCCTCCGTCGGTGCAACACTCCCTCAGTACTGCACTGAAGTGACAGCTTAGATGATGCTGTTGAATCCCTGAAGTGCGGCTTGAACCCAACACCTTTCTGAGTTAGCGACAAAGACTGCTACCACTGAGCTAAGGCTGAAGCACAGCAAGCTGTGTTGAAAGTGGCCATTCTTCAGTGGGGGGAGGGACTTTTGGCAAACTGTTTTTGTTTGGGGAGTGGTAAAAGCTTCTCCTGGCAATCCATTGGCAGGATAGGCGCACCAACGTCAGTGTTCTTGCTCAGGCCAACATACCCAGCATCGAAGCTTTGACCACGCTCGATCAACTCCGATGGACGGGTCACATTGTCCGCATGCCCGATACGAGACTCCCAAAACAAGCGCTCTACTCGGAGCTCCGGCATGGCAAGAGAGCCCCAGGTGGGCAGAGGAAATGCTTCAAGGACACCCTCAAAGCCCCCTTGAAAAAGTGCAACATCCCCTCCGACACCTGGGAATCCCTGGCCCAAGACCGCACAAAGTGGAGGAGAAGCATCCGGGAAGGCGCCGAACACCTTGAGTCTCTTCGCCGGGAGCAAGCGGAAGCCAAGCGCAGGCAGCGCAAGGAGCGCACGTCAACCCAAGCACCCCACCCACCCACCCCTTCAACCACCGTCTGCCCCATCTGTGACAGAGACTGTAGGTCCCGCATTGGACTCATCAGTCACCTGAGAACTCATTTTTAATGTGGAAGCAAGTCATCCTCGGTTCCGAGGGACTGCCTAAGAAGAAGAGAGAGAAGGAGAGCGAGCAGCAACAGGAGTCGACCCAGACCGGGAGGAACGGCCCGAGCCAGTCAAAGAGGCGAGTGGAGAGGTAGGGGTGCCGGATCGGGTCGGGCCTGGAGAGCGAGCAAGCCCGGGGCCTGAAATCCGAGAAACTCCGGGGTCGGAGAGACTCGGCCGGGCCGGGACTGCACAGCCGAGCCGAGGGGCTGGGACCAGGGCAGAGGCCCGGAGAGCGAGCAAGCCCGGGGCCTGAAAACCGAGAAACTCCGGGATCGGAGAAACTCGGACAAACACCGGGCCGGGCGGGGACTGCACAGCCGAGCCGAGGGGCTGGGACCAGGGCAGAAGCCCGGAGAGAGAGCAAGCCCGGGGCCCGAAACCCGAGAAACTCCGGGGTCGGAGAAACTCGGACAAACACCGGGCCGGGACGGGACTGCACAGCCGAGCCGAGGGGCTGGGACCAGAGCAGAAACAGCCTGAGACCGACGCGAGGAGAGAGAGGAAAACTCCGGGTCCGGAGGAAAAAAGCTATACCTAGATCTACCTAAATTTAGTTAACCTAGAAAAAGAACAACAAACCCGAAGAAAAAAAAAAAAGAAAAAAAGAAAAAAAAAAAAAAAAAGAAAGAAAAAAAAGGAATAGAAACCAGAGAGAAACGATAAACAACCCGAACCAGGAACCTGTGAGAGAGAGAGAGAGAAACTTTTAAGAGCAGCTATATCAAAGATGAACCCCTGAAAAACTCTCAATTTTGGACCTAAAAGTGGGATAAGGTGGAACACGACACAAAAAAGAGAAAAAAAGTTATCTACCTGAGACAAAACAAACGACTACAATGAGCAGGGAAATGAAATATCCTGAGCAATGCACAAAAAATAAAGCAAAGGAAAAACACAAGGACATAACACTAAAAAGTAACCCAGAGGTCCTCTACGTTGACTATACCACACACAAAGGGATTAAGACGAAGAACAACCTCATATTCTACACCGACTCCATTCCCTCATGGAAGGAGACTTTACAAAAATACTACGCATACGTCTCCAGCGAAGGTATTGGCAGTGGAGGCAGACTGAAAATATGTAAAGATGGAAATCTAGATAAAGATGACCCCCTGCTAACCATAAGCTACTACAACAAAAAAGGAAAGATCATGATACAGGGGAATGTAGAAAGTCTGGACTCCTTCGAAAAGGAATTCCCCCAGCTGAAAACTAAGGCAGACACAAATAGGACCAATGGACAGGAGGCAAAAGAGAATCGAACAGAGGATGATGAGAGCCAAGCGGAGGAAGAAGAAGAGAGTCCAGCAGAGACACACACCTCCCTGACCATCTCCACCCCCCCCACACCTCTCAACGCAAACAAACTGCTGAAAGAGAGTCTGTCCAAACTAGAACTCGAATTCAACGAATACAGAGAAACACAGACCAAGAACTGGACGGAGGAACTCAAACAGCTGAAAATGGAAAACGAGTCCACCATCCACAATCTGAGAAAGACCGTAGAGGAACAAATAAATAAGATCCAAGAACTCCATACCCAACTAAACAAAATGACGGAGGCCGTAGAAAGGCTCAGCAGGCAACACAAACCTCTTAAGGTCCAAAAAACAACACACACAAGGACACAGAACCCGTCGGATGCCACCCCACACGAGGACACACCGAAAGCCACAAACCCCGCTCCTGCCACACAGCTCACCACAGAAACCCAGCCAACAACCAGCCCTCAGTCGAGTCCTGCCCAGACTACCGCTACCCAGTCCTCACACACAGGGACGCAGAACCCGTCAGATGCCCCCCCACACGAGGACACACCGAAAGCCTCAAACCCCGCTCCTGCCACACAACATATCCCAGAAACCCAGCCAACAACCAGCCATCAGTCGAGTCCTGCCCAGACTACTGCTACCCAGTCTGAAAAACCAGCCCCTCAGGCGGTCCTGCTGACCGACTCCAACGGAAAGTTTCTGGACCCCCAGAGGCTGTTCCCAGGTCATCAAGTCCTGAAAAAATGGTGCAGCAACACAGAACATGCAATGAAGATCCTGAACAAAGAATCCCTTGGAAGCCCCAAATGGCTTGTGATCCACACAGGCACAAACGACCTACGCACCCTACGGGAAGGCACTGCTAGGGCGGTGAGCAGGATGGCGGAAAAGGCCAGCAAGGAATTCCCCGAGGCGCGGATCGTGATCTCCACACTACTGCCCAGAAAGGACACCCCAGCCTATATAATCCACAACACCAACAGGGAGATCGACACGAGATGTTCTGTCTTCCCCAACGTCTACCTGGCCCATCATCCAAACATCAACACAAGGGACCTCTATGACGAAATACATCTACTCAAACAGCGGATGTGGGTCTTTGCAAAAAACCTCATAAACACTGCCAAAAGACGCAGCCCTCCCACCCCCTCTACCATTGGGAGCCGTAACCCAAACAGGACCACCAATGTCCCCCACCCCCCTTTACAAAACCAACAACAGAACCCAAGACCCCCCTCTAGACCACAGACTGTAGACCAAGAACTGAGAAAGATCATGACGATGCTGAACAGCCTGATAGAAAGCCGGAGAAATTATTAATATTGTTATTTATCATTATCATTATTGTTATCTTATCAGTATTATTACTACTATTAGATAGATATATGTGCATGCCTCATGAAATTTATACTAAATCATCATTTAGCATTATAGAAAATAGTGTTTCCACACTCATCCCACAAAATAGGTCCATTTTATTTCGTTTTATTGAACTATATAAATGCGTTCTTTCCACATAAGCTGCTGGAATATCCAGGGCCTCCGCTCCTCAACTTTTGGGATGAAGAGTACAGACCCTGAATTCCTAAAAGCTATAAAAGACATTGATATAATTGTGTTAACAGAAACATGGTGCCAAAAGGACATGCCGACCCACTGTCCCCCAATGTACCATGAAATTATTGTGCCTTCAGTAAAGAACATTAAGACACGCAAGGGCAGAACCTCCGGGGGAATCCTGGTGTGGTATAAAGGAGAACTGAACAAACACATCTCACCGATAAAACAGGGAAAATCACACGTATGGCTAAAATTAGATAAAAATATAGGAATAGAAAAAAACGATGTTTACTTATGTGCGATCTACATACCTCCAATAGAATCGCCATATTTTGAAGAGGAGATATTTGACACTCTCCACATGGAAATCAGCCATTTCCAGGCCCAAGGAAAGGTGCTACTATGTGGGGACCTAAATGCAAGGACAGGATGTGAACCTGACTTCATAGACCCACAGGGCAACAACCATGTGTTTGGCCAGACCCCTCTATATGTCACACCAGCCATCGCAAACCGAAACAACCTCGATTGTGAAATAAATAAAAGCGGTAGGGAGGTAGTGCAACTCTGCCGAGCCTTAGGCCTGTACATAGTTAACGGTAGGTTCAGAGGGGACTCCTTAGGGAGACTCACATATTCCTCAACTCTTGGGTCTAGTGTGGTGGATTATACAATCACTGACCTGGACCCCTGCGATATCAACGCATTCACTGTCAGGCAGCAATCCCCCCTCTCAGACCATAACCAAATAAATGTGTACCTTAAACTTTCTGCCCAAACTACAGACACAAAAAAGGAACCCAGTAAGCTACATAAAATAAACCAGACATACAGATGGGCCCCAGACAGTGGAGATAAATTCATCACAGCACTAAATTCACCTGATCTCACAAGTAAAATTTCAAAATTTAAAGAAAATCTATATGAGATCACCAGAGATGGGGTAAACATGGCCATAGAGGATATAAATATGATCTTTCATGAGGCAGCTGTAAAAGCCGACCTCGTGAAACAGAAGAGGAAGAGTCACAAAAGACAAAATAAAAATAAGAAATGGTTTGACCACGAATGCAAAAATGCCAGAAAAGACCTGAGAAAAATATCAAACCAAAAGCATCGCCAACCAAACAATCCGGACCTACGTACTAGATACAATGAAACCCTCAAAAGATATAAACACACCATTAGGAACAAAACACAAAACTATACCCACAAAATACTAGAAGAAATTGAAAACTCCACCAACCCAAAACAATTCTGGGAAATGTGGAATAACCTGAGTACAACACAATTGCAAGCATTACCAATCCAAGATGGCGACATCTGGAGAACACATTTTGAAAACCTCTACAAAGACATCCCAATAAACGAAACAAACCCAAGTCAACATCAGGTCACAGAAAAACTCCACACATTAGAAGCAACAATCAAAGACAACCAAAACCCTCTAGACTCCCCAATCACATGGAAAGAAATGGCCACAAAAACAAAATCTCTCCACCTAAAGAAAGCCTGTGGCCCAGACAACATCAAAAATGAAATGCTCAAGTTCAGCAATATGGAGATGCAGGGTGCGGTACTCAAATTATTCAACATCATATTACGTTCAGGCTGTTTTCCCGATATCTGGTGCCAAGGACTAATCTCCCCCATATATAAAAGCGGAAACAAATCAGACCCAAATAACTACCGCGGCATCTGTGTCAACAGTTGTCTAGGGAAGTTATTCTGCAGTATTCTAAATAGTAGATTACTTGATTTTCTTAACAAACATAATATCCTCAGAAAAAACCAAATAGGCTTTCTTCCAAAACACCGCACCGCCGACCATATCTATACCCTTCACACCCTCATTGAAAAACATATACACCAAACAAAAAATGGGAAAATATTCGCCTGTTTCATCGACTTCAAGAAAGCCTTTGACTCTATATGGCACGAAGGGCTCTATTATAAACTTCTTCAATGTGGAATAGGGGGCAAAGTCTATGACCTTATTAAATCAATGTATCTGAAAAACAAATGCGGGGTCAAAATTGGAGACAAACGCACCGATTTCTTCACCCAGAGAAGAGGCGTCCGGCAGGGCTGCAATTTGAGCCCGACCCTGTTCAACATATACATAAATGAATTAGCAGACATGCTGGAGCAAAGCGAGTCACCAGGTCTCCGTCTCCTAGATGGAGAAGTGAAATCCCTGTTCTATGCGGACGACCTGGTTCTGCTGTCTCCCACAGAACAGGGATTACAGCAACAACTAGACCTACTCGACAAATACTGCCAAAATTGGGCTCTAACAGTAAATCTAAAGAAAACCAACATCATGATTTTTCAAAAAAGGCCCAGATGTCAGGAAAACAAATACCAGTTTACCCTCAGTGATATCACTATAGGACACACTATGAGCTACACCTACCTTGGTCTAACTATTACAGCATCAGGGAGCTTCAGCATAGCAGTGAATGCACTAAAAGAAAAAGCCCGAAGAGCCCTATATGCAATAAAAAGAAAATTCTACAACATCCAAATCCCAATCAAAATCTGGCTCAAAATATTTGACAGCATAATCCTACCCATTGCACTGTACGGTAGTGAAGTATGGGGCCCGCTAAATCACCAAAGCTACACTAAATGGGAAAAACATACAATAGAAGCCCTACATGCAGAATTCTGCCGAAGCATCCTTCGCACCCAAAGGAAAACGCCAACAAATGCATGCAGAGCCGAACTAGGCAGATACCCACTGATAATAAACATCCAAAAACGAGCACTAAACTTCCTAAATCACCTCAAATCTAGCTCCCCAGACACCCTTCATTTCAAAGCCTTTCAGACCCAAGAGCTAAACCCAGAAAAGAGTCCCCTGAGTCAGCTGCTACGGAAACTAAGTACTCAGCCGGACCCTGACCAGCCCCAGACCAACACAGCCGCCCAAACACCAATCCGAGTGAACCAAATCATTAAAAAATGCAAAGAAACCTACCTGGAACATTGGAACAAAATAACCGAAAGCCAAAGCAGATTAGAATGTTACCGGGCCCTAAAAAGAGAATATAAACTGGCAGACTACCTCACGACCATCAGAGACACAAAACAGAGACAGACCCTCACCAGGTACAGACTAAGCGACCACCAACTGGAAATTGAAAAAGGCAGATACAAGAAATCCTGGCAGCCTAGAGAGAATAGAATATGCGATCAATGTCTGGCTGGCGAGGTTGAAACAGAAATGCATTTCCTCCTAAAATGCGAAAAATTCAACACATCAAGAAACATATTATTCAACAAGCTAAGCCAAACAACCCCAGATTTCAAGGAATTGGATGATCTGTCAAAATTGAGATTAGTCCTAGGAGAAGGAGACAGACCATACCTTGGGGCCAAATATGTAACAACATGTCACAACCTGAGGACTGTTTAAAATTAAGACTGTTTAAAATTAATATTGAACGTACCAAATGAAGTACAAAGACTGTTTAAAATTAATATTGTTTAAAAGTAATATTGTATGTACCCAACAAATGTCAAATCGATTGACACCTACAGAATGTTGGAAAACTGTACCTTTTTGCTATGTAAGCTTTGGCAATATGGTTCTCTGTAAACTTTCATGCCAATAAAGCATTTTAATTGGAATTGGAATTGGAATTGGTAAAAGCTGTGCACAGCTCATTTTCAGTACAGTGCTATCACAGACAAGCAAGCTAATAATACATTTTGACATGACTTACATAATTGCATCATGCTCTTGAAAACAAACAAAGAGCTTTGCCAAGTGCCTTTTAAATCCTGATGACACTTCCCCTTTAAAAGTTATTTTCTTCGTAGACTTTCTTGTTGCTGGATAATCCTAAACCCACTGATCGTGCGAATGATTGATTAAACAAAACTGTATTCTGTGTCTAATTAGAGCTGATTAGTTGGATGCCCTGCCAGCGAGAAATCATTAGTCTTCATACACTGCAGCTGTATTTGTAAAGAGACACAGCCAGTCATTCTTGCCCACATTCAATCTCTGGTACACATCTAGGTGAACACAGAACATGAGCAAATGGGCCTACAGGTTAATTCGGGCCGGCACGAACTGAGCTCGGGTAACGGACTCTACACCCGAATGGGTAAGCCCGAAGTGCAACTGATACTGGGCATAAGTATATAATAAAAATGTACCTTTTCAGTGTCCACTAGTTCACTCAAATCTAGCTTCATACATGAATTAAAAATAAATCAAGTCCAGATGTTATTGGTTCTCTTCCGTAAAACTAATTTCCTTTATTCGCCATTAGCTATGCTGCTTCTGATTCGCCACTATCCTCACTGGTATATATGAATCAGTATTCCAATAAAATTTGGCATCAATTCGCCTCTGGAGGATCTGACCCAAAATCGCCAATGTGGGTAAATCTAGGTTTACATCACAACTTATTCTTACAGCTCAGCAAGATTTATTATTGTCATGGAGTCATGTCAAAGGCTTCTGGTACGCTGGATTAACAATAACAACTACTTGCATTTAGATAGCATCTTTAATGTAGTAAGACATCCCAAGGCGTTTCACAAGAGCATAATTAGACAAAAAAATTGACACCAAGCCAAAGAAGGAGGCATTAGAAATAAAAACAGAAAATGCTGGAAATACTCAGCAGGCCAGGCTGCATCTGTGGAGAGAGAAACAGAGTTAATGTTTCAGGTCGATGACCTTTCATCAGGAGGCATTAAGACAGGTTGACAAAAGCTTGATCAAAGAGATGCATTTTAAGGAGCATCTTAAAGTAGGAGAGAGAGGCAGAGCGGTTTAGGGAGGGAATTCCAGAGCTTAGGGCCAAACGGTTGTAGGCACAGCCGCCAATGGCAGGGCAAAGGAAGGGGGGTGCACAAGAGGTCAGATTTAGATGTATGCCGAGGTCTTGGATGGTTGTAGGGCTGCCCGTAGATCAGTGGGTAGCACTGTCACCTTTGAGTCAGAAGGTTGTGGGTTCAAACTTGAACACATAAATCTAGGCTGACAGTGCAGTGCTGAGGGAGTGCTGCACTGTCAGAGGTGCCATCTTTCAGATGAGACATTAAACTGAGATCCTGTCTGCTCTCTCAGGTGGATGTAAAAGATCCCGTGGCACTATTTTGAGGGAAGAGTAGGGGAGTTATCCCCGGTGTCCTGGCCAACCAATTCCTCAATCAACATAACAAAAGCAGATTATCTGGTCATTATCACAGTGCTGTTTGTGGGAGCTTGCTGTGCGCAAACTGGCTGCCGCGTTTCCTACATTACAACAGTGACTACATTCTAAAAAAAGTACTTCATTGGCTGGAAAGCGTTTTGAGACATCCGGTGGTCGTGAAAGGCACTATATAAATGCAAGTCTTTTTCTTTCCGGAGGAGGTTACAGAGATAGAAAGGGGTGAGACCATGGAGGGATTTGAACACGAGGATGAGAGTTTTAAAATCAAGGCGTTGGTTGTATATAAAAAATGGATTTAAATGTTATACATCTTACAATATTAATTGGGCTATACTGTACAGGTTGAAACTAGTGTGGGTTACTGAAATTGGTACTTAATGACATCAATCTGCTGGCTGTAATTTGCTTTTCTAAGAATACATTTTGGAAGATAAGTGAAAGATCAAAGGAATACTTATATTGCAGGACAGTCTGAATTCTAACTATAGTGTCAGAAGGCTGATGTTTGTTGTGGCAAATCATTCTCCCTTATCCTATGTATTGATCCTACACATGTTTACTCACACACACTAATGTTTTATTGAGTATTGCAGTTCCCCTCATTCACACAGTGTGATACATGTCAAGGAATGTAATGTGGTGTTGTTTGAGTCTGTTTATCTATACAGTTTACAAATGGATTGCTAATTACATTACCATAGCAGCACAAATCAGAACCTTTGCAGTGCGAAGACAATTTGTAAGTGTGAAAGGTTCTGCAAATTAGTTTTTGTGCTGTGCCTATTGAACAACAGTGCTTTCTTTCAGCTATGAGACATAATGATGTGTATTGAATTTTCATTGTAGTCTTTTTTTACTGACTATAGTTAAATATTCTGAAACAATTTGGCATAAAATCTAGTAAAGGAAAAATGTCTTTAATTTTACACATGGAGAAAAATACACATTATGATCGCAGATTAAAGTTATATATGGATTCTTCTTCTTAGGCAGTCCCTCGGAACTGAGGATGACTTGCTTCCACATTAAAAATGAGTTCGCAGGTGACTGATTAGTCCAATGTGGGACCTACAGTCTCTGTCACAGGTGGGGCAGACAGTGGTTGAAGGGGCAGTAAATGATCTTGCTGAGAAATATGACAATGTATTTTAGATAATATAATATAATATAACCTGGTAAAACAAAGTAATAAAAGGTCTTCTTGTTGCATACCAAGGTTACAATCAGAATCGTATTAAACACCCCCTTTATGTCCGACAATGTAAAGTTACGTGAAAAATTTGCTCAGCAAAATGGCATTCATTTGTAATGGTAGGAGAAGAATGCAAGACACAAGTTTAAATCAAAAACTCAAACATGAAAGCTTGAAAAAACCTAAAACTGCATATATATTACATAGAATTTACAGCACAGAAACAGGCCATTCAGCCCAACTGGTCCATGTCTGTGTTTATGCTCCACACGAGCCTCCTCCCACCCTTCTTCATCTAACCCTATCAGCATAACCTTCTATTCCTTTCTCCCTCATGTGCTTATCTACCTTCCCCTTAAATGCATCTGTGCTATTCACCTCAACCACTCCCTGTGGTAGCGAGTTCCACATTCTCACCACTCTCTGGGTAAAGAAGTTTCTCCTGAATTCCCTATTGAATTTATTCATAACTATCTTATATTTATGACCCTTAATTTTGGTCCCCCCACAATGAAAGCATCTTCTTTACGTCTACCCTATCAAAGCCCTTCATAATTTTAAAAACCTCTATTAGGTCATCCCCTCTGCCTTCTCTTTTCTGGAGAAAGAGTCTAGCCTGTTCAGCCTTACCTGATAAGTATAACCTCTCAGTTCTGGTATCATCCTTGTAAATCTTTTTAGCACCTTCTGCAGTGCCTCTATATCTTTTTTATAACCTAGCTATCTATAATATATGAAATACTTTACATCTGCGTGCACTTCCTGTCAACTTTTTCCATTACGCAAATTGGTTACCGCGATTCCTGGGCTGATAAGTGGCAAGTAAAATTCACGCCACACAAGTGCCAGGCAAATTTTTAAAAATTACATTGACTACACTTCAAAAGTACTTCATTGACTGTAAAGCACTTTGGGACGTGCTGAGATCATTGCTATATAATTGCACGTTCTTTCTTTCCATTATAAAACTGTCTAGGTAACCATATCATACTATAACTGCATCCACCTACCCACCCCACCTCCCCCCACCCCCCAACCCCCGGCCAGCTGTTAGAGGCACTGCAGTGCCATCAATGTCAGGAAGATGTAATTACAGCTTGGCAAGTTTACATAGGTAGTTTCCATTATAAATGTGGACATAGAAATATATGATGGAAATATAAAAATAAGGGCAGAATGTATGACTTCAAAATGGAGACAACATTTTCCTCTGTGTTTTCTCATAACCCCCGACCTCTAACCCCTCTTCAACAAAAAACTGAAAACCGGCAGGAACTCTGCAGTTTCAGGTAAATTTACTCTCATGGCAGAATGAAGCCATGGTGATTTTAACTGCCAAGCCTCATTAACATGCCACTGGATGATTTTATGCCTGGAATACTTTTGTCTTGTGGGTGTTCATTTCTATTCTGTGTAAACCTCCTCAGTTACATGATACATGGCCTTTACTTTTGACAATTTTTCACTTATGCCAACATGTATTCATTGAAAAACAATGTAACAGCATTAATAAATAACGAATGTAATATTAATGAAGTTAAAAATGTGCTTAATTTGAATATAAATGATTCCATCGGAATAATGAAAGCATCCTGACTATCAAATAACTGAACTGTGAGTTAACATAATTTCATAAAACGTTAAAAAGTTGAGTAAAACTACGGTTTATAAAATTCTCATTTATTCACCTCTGTTGTGTTGTAACATTTAAAGTTAGTGAAATGAATGAATGTTAAAGAGTTGCAATAGTCTGCAGTGTCTGTGATGTTTGTGAATCGCTTTGCTACTTATCAAACTAAACTTTTGCTCATTCTCCCTGCTTTTGTCATTGGTAAAAGTCAATAGTTTTGTTCACTGTGGAATGGATAAGAAAACAAGCCAACTCAAACTATACATATGTATGGAAGAATTTTTTTCCCCTGAATAGTACACACAATACTTTTCAACAGAGTTGAAGCATCTCACACATTGTCCCTTACCAAAACAATGTGTAATAGCAATGATTCAAAGAGTGGGGTTGGCAAAGAATTTACCAGATTTTTTCCCCTGCTTTTTGCCTTTCCCAGGTGATTACATGGCTGCGGGTGGAGGGGGTGGGTGGGGTTGGGGGTGGGGTGGGGGGAAGGGGGCGGGTGCAGCGGTGATGGATGGTAGAACGTGTCTAGTCATGATGCCCCAGGCATTATGAGTTTGGGGCAGGTTTGATGGACAAGCTGGTCTTTTCCTATCCGTCATTTTTATATGTTCGTAATGAAGGAGTCGACTTCTTAATAATGTTTGCTGCACTAAGTAATAATAATTATATAATAGCAGACACTTAGCGGGGAGTTACAAGCTAATAAATCCATTAAGGGTTCAGATATTTGATAGAGGTGTTCAAAATCATGAGGGGTCTAGACAGAGTAGATAGAGAGAAACTGTTCCCATTGGAAGGGTCGAGAACCAGAGGACACAGATTTAAGGTGATTGGCAAAAGAACCAAAGGCGACATGAGGAAAAACTTTTTTACACAGCGAGTGGTTCGGATCTGGAATGCACTGCCTGAGAGGCTGGTGGAGGCAGACTCAATCATGGCTTTCAAAAGAGAATTGGGTTAATACCTGAAGGAAAAAAATTTGCAGGTCTACGGGGAAAGGGCGGGGCAGTGGGACTAGCTGAAGTGCTCTTGCAGAGAGCCGGCACAGGCTCGACAGGCCGAATGGCCTCCTGTGCTGTAACCATTCTATGATTCTATGATTTCAACTGTGTTGTAAAGCAGTGTATGGTTTTGGGAAGCAGTGATATGTTATTAATTGTTACTAGTGGGTTTCCAGTGGCTTTGCCCATAGAACGTTAGGGCAAATCGAATTTCTCTGTCCGCCTGTCCTACTATCATGATTTAATTTTAAATAATGTCCAGATTTGCATTTTCTATGCCATTTGCTATCTTATTCACCTGTGTAACCAGTCACCTCTCACTTGCCTTCTTTCAAGGCTGAAACCCCCCCCCAAGTTTCTCCATTCTTTCCTCGTGACCCAGTCCTCCAATGTTAGGAATCAGTCTCATGGCTATTTTCAGGTCTGCCTCCAGGGTTTCAGTGTCTCCTTTGTGTCACAGTGACCAGAACTTATGATGGATACAACAGGAAACCAATAACTCATTAAAACTTAGAAAATCATTTCTTTCAGATTGATAATTTTTGTTCTTTCTCCTTTTCACACTTAAAATGTCAAGATTAGGTTTTGAACCTGTTACTGTTAATAATATCAATGGTGTGGAGATGCCGGTGTTGGACTGGGGTGGACAAATGTAAGAAGTCACACAACACCAGGTTATAGTCCAACAGTTTTATTTGAAATCACAAGCTTTCGGAGCACGTCACCTGACGAAGGAGCAGCGCTCCGAAAGCTTGTGATTTCAAATAAAACTGTTGGACTATAACCTGGTGTTGTGTGACTTCTTACAATAATATCAATAACAACACAATTTCAGAAAATACTTCAAAATTACTTTTAATTCATACACTGACACAGGTAAAAGATAAGCTTTCATTTATATAATTCCTTCCAATGTGCACAGCACATACACCACAATATTAAACATTAGCTGTATAAAACTACAGACACATTCCAACAGATTTAAAGCTTAAATAT
Organism: Somniosus microcephalus; assembly: GCF_052327205.1. NCBI lineage: Eukaryota > Metazoa > Chordata > Chondrichthyes > Squaliformes > Somniosidae > Somniosus > Somniosus microcephalus. The sequence goes on from NC_141001.1 coordinate 103,123,876, forward strand.
CACATGACAACTATATCAGGTAATACTTTAAAAACTCAATGCCTGTACATCCCAAGGCATAACTAACAGACGTGCAAGGCAACTGGTCAGTTTAGAAGGTTCAATCAACTTTGTTCTCGCTGACCCACTGCTGTACCAAGTATCTGTTCAAAATGCTGTGCTAACCTTGACCCAATCCAAAATAGCAGCATGGAAATGAAGTATTAGTTGATAGAGAATGTGCAAGTTTTGCAACAGCATAGGTTCAACAATCATTTTGAAAATATAATTATATAGTTCTGAGAATAATGTGCATGGGCATAGTATCAGAGTGCTAATGCTGTCTGAAAATAAAGGATTTATACTAAATCGTCCTGTAAAAGTGACACAGACTAAATATTGAAATGAAAACACCACGGCAAAGGGCAAGGCATTAATGCATCTTTTTTTCTCACACATGCTTATGGACCTGTTCTGTATTCCCAGCATTTTCTGTTTTTATTTCAGATTTCCAGTTTTTTTTAAACTCACTTTACTTTTATTCATTTCTGATGAATGAATTATCTCCAACAAGATTCTCATTCCCATTGTCTCAGTTAGGATTTGAACCTTAAGTTTACATTAGCTGTGCCAGAAGCAAGATGAACAATTAATCAAACTGAAAACTTTGCACGCCCCTAACAAACAACAGTTATGTATGCCTTAGGATGGTGACAATGATTCAAATTACACATACAGTATTGGAAGGAACACAGAACACCGGTAATTCACTCACAAAAGCATTCGCACACTAACCCCACTGAGGATAAAGCAAAGGACTAGAAATGGATGTTTTAACATGCAGACCTCTTAAAACATTGAATACAGAAGTAAAGAGTGAACCTGGTCCTGGCAAGATTTTGCTGATCTCACTGAACGTTTTGGTTCTGAGTAGCTTTCTTCCTCAAGGTCACCCTAGCTAAAACATTTAGTAACCTTAAAAGTTCTAGTAAAGCGAGTAGCAGCTTATCAAAAGGAATGTTGAAAACTGGACTAAAAGTTCTGTTATCGTCGGATCCATAAGTGTCAAACCTAGGATTAAGGGTTTATTTTATTTCCACCTTAGCAGCAGTGAGCAGAGCAGAAGACGTTTTAACAAGGACCTTAAAATCTCTGTCTGCAATTTATGGCAGCCCCCATCTGGACTACGTAACTAGACCCCCAACTCCACCACATGACTGGATAACATTTGTTTCTTTATTTTTTCAAACTCTGAAAAAGGTTTTGTTCACTTTTCTTTCACCCCCGCCCCCCCACCAACCCCCAAACGTATTGTTTGAATAAAATGTGCTGCTGTTTTCTTTTGCTTGGAGTGCTGAGGTACGGTTTGAAAAATATATAAAGAAAATATAAGGTTACGCAATGACCATATAGTGCAGTCTAACAGCTGTCTGCAAATATTTTCACCATGATTATCCCTACTAAAAGTAAATCACTGGGTAAAGATAGCTCAAACGTGACAAGGCTCAACTAGGATGCAATAGACGCCCTATTGGCTACTTTTGGCTACATATGGTAGCATGTTGACTTAAGATCACCAACAATATTTCAGGGGCAACCCCGCAGTCCTGAGTTACTGTGCAGCTTTTGTGAGGAGACTGTTTTATTCGGGGTTTTTTAAATGAGGTAGATAATTTTTGAATTCAGGAATGGAAAACTATAAGAAAGCAGCAGCGTCTCCTTCACAATACTGCCTAAATTAAAACCTGCCCCAAGGTTCGCAGCGGATATCTTGGTATCATTTTCAGAAGATCATTAGTATGGGTTGGTCAAACCTGTGAAGTATATTCGTGATACTTACTGGGTCTAAATCAAGTAATTCTTTGAGGTGCCATAAATAGGACAGAAAATGCTCATTTAAAGCATATGGTCATTACTAATGCTAAAATGCTGAAGCTTGTAGGTAGGTTAAGGATAGCTTCTGACCTGAAGATCTGACAAAGATTGACTGCAGGAGAGTTCAAAGTTCAGCAGCAGCAGATCTAAAAACAGATTTGTGGGTTAGTACTTCAACACTGTACTTTCCGTACCAGAAGTAGACGGATTCCATTGAAATTACACAGCAACACCGCACAAAGAAGGTCAGATACCGAGCATTGTTACAAGCAGACATATAAAAATTGACAAGATTTACCAAAAACGTCATGGGTGAAGACTTTGTACTTTGAGAAACAAAGCGATACACAAACACAACACGGACCTCCATTGCACAAGATTATTCAGAACAGTGCAAACCCATTGTATATAGGAATTTAGTTTCACTTATTTTTTAAACATGTAATAGCAGCACACCTGTGACAATTTTAAAACACACACACACACACACACGATGCGCCATGTATCTTCTTTTGTTACACACAGAGGAACAACGTCGTTGTCAGAAATATAAAATCAGCAAAACTATAAATAAACCTTCTGAACAAAATATACAGATTTAAATATTTCGTCACAATTAATTTAAATATATGATACACCTACTCATCTTGCATAAAGCTTTCCTGAAAGTGCACCGACCGAGGTTCAGCCCCCCACCCCCCACCCCCCAATTCGGCTTTCCTCCTGAGGTAATGTCTGAGGTGGGCTCCCCCCACTCTCAGATTCTCGGTAGAAAATGAGTCATTGTCATTATGGGAGATACTTTGTTGCCTCGCTTCGTTTTGCCGTTCTTGCTTAACGCCATATACATGGTCGGGTACGCTCTGGACTCGTAGGCATTGTAATTATTGGGTAGGAGTACTTCGTTGAATTTGCATTCATCGCTGTAGTATGCCTGGAAGGTAAGAAGATAGTTCTGAGTGGGACTTTGTAGCTGCTTAATCTATTATCGCAACTCCACCCCCCCCCCCCCCCCACCCACGGATGTTCAATTCATTTATTCTACAGTGTATATGTACTCCAAAGGTGTGCAGAGCAACGACCCGTGCAAAGTGATGTGACACTGGACTAAAGACTTGAGACTCTGTTCTGCAATAAAAATTCGAAGAGACTGCTTGCTGACTGACCAAAGCTTTCGCACGTGTAGTTTTCTTAACTGGGTTTTGGCAATGGGGCTCAAATGTCTTACTTTAATCGCACTTAGTTCATGAGCCCGGTGATAGTTGCTAGGAAGTTGGCTGGTTTGAATTATAATTCTCCTTAATTAAATAAACGAAACAATTATGTGTAATGGACAATCGCAGCCCGCTATTGGAAGCTGCCCAATCCTCAGCAGTCACTTGGGAAGTTGTGAGCCCATATTCCAGACACCCTGACAGCTGACTCTAAATATTTATTCATCATATTTCTTTGCCTCTGATCTTTCTATGAAAGCACTGCTTATGTGATGTTCGTGGTCATTTCGAGAACTGTGTCTCCAAAGTTTAACGGAGAGGTGCTGTGATTTTATTTAAACCATAGACATCGGTGTGGTTTGGGCCATTAGCACATCCACTAACCTGTATAACTAATGCTAACAGTCCTATCCTCTGATACGACACAACTGATAGCTCTTGGACGTGAAACATAACAAGTTGCCTCATTTCGGGAAAAGAACGACTGCTACCAGTTATTTAAATTGTTTTCCTGTGACAGGTAAAATTATGGCGCAACATTTTGGAAGAAGGAGACTTGATTGCAGCCACAATTCTCCAGGGGAACAAAAAGAAATTGCTGTATATGTGGGAAGACTGTACAATATGGGTGGTCCACTTTGACTGATCCTGTGTTACACTGGGGAGGACAGTAGGTGCATGTGCTGGCTGGCAATGCAAAGAATGGAATGTACTTGAAAGACGGACTAGCTGATCCACGGCAGCAGCATCTATCTATATTCCACCCGCCACGCACAATAAAATATATACAGCCCTTCAAGAATGCAGTTCTTGTCGAATGACAATATAAAACATAATAGACCTTCAAAGTGTCGCCTTAAGTATACACTCACATGTCATCAGCAAGTGGTATGAACTATCCGGCAGACTGACACACAATAACTCGCTTGTACTTACAGACCCATAGAGTTTGCCTTTGCTATTCATGGCCACAAACAGCCCACTTCTGACACCAAGCAGGCTGACGACTCCCCTTTCCACGGGAGAAATCTCCAAAAGACCTGTGCAGAGGGAGGAGGGGGTGGGGGGGGGGGGGTGAAGAGAGAGAGAGAGACATGTCAGAGTGCTTCCTGCGTTCATTGCGAAACAACTAACAAAACCACAGATCTGTTAAAAAGTTAGCTGGGGTCTTTGATCTGGGTGCTGCGTGATTAAAAAGCTGCTGCACGCTGTAAACGCTGGAGGTTTTATTCAAGGTCCAGATGTTGAAGGGGGTCGGGGGGGGGGGGTTAAGAAAACCTGATTATTTTTTCCACATCAGAAAAGAGAAAAATATATAATTCGCTCAAAGCGATTTCATTTAAGAAGTAGTGTAAGGTCTTGCACGGGGAGTGCAGGCAGGGAACACTCCCCATTGGGAACTGACAGAAACAGGAACCGAGTGTATTTTCTGCCGCTTTAAGAACATTACGCGCAGAAGGATCCTCGCTACTTATATATTTTAAGAGACCAGCGTGGTTAACTTAATTCCCCCAGTGGCATAAACAGCAGCGAGCATACCGCACTTCGCAGCGAGTCGGCTCAGAGCCATCATTTAAACAATCCATAAAGCGCAGGTTGAAACTTATTATCAAGGGGCACTTGTTGCGACCGGACAAGCAATTTGGCTGCGCTTTTACCTTCGGCATGTTTGCAGAAAAGTGATTAGGATTTGGTCTTACCCTCTTCCCCCTGAAACTTTTGACTGCAACAGGCAAACAGAAGTCTGAAACTTCTTCGCGCGAATGACCAACATATATCTTGGATACACACTGATTGTCCCGGAAGGAAAAAAATAACTATATTTCTATAAATCCATCTAAAAATAAAAAGCGGTATAACATCCGCCGGGGAGTTTATAAATATAAGTAGTACAGCGTACATGGCAACTTCTAGTGGTGAACGGGTTAGTACTTACTGTACCGATCCTCGTTGTGTATTCCATTTATCTTGCCATCGGGCAACACTTGAAGATGAAACCCAATGCCGACGTTGCAGTAGAGCCGTCGCAGCCTTTTGATGCCCAGCAAATAGTCAGTCTCCCGGCTGAGCTCCTTCCTCTCCCCGGGGACTCGGGGCATGGAGCGGGACAAGAGGGTCTCCCATTTGCGCTCCAGGGTGGCGTTGGGCTGGGCAGAGAGTGGGGCACAACGCACCAAACCAGAGACAAGCCCAAGGAGCAGGATTGGCAAGGAAGCCGATTGAATAGTCGCCTTGCAGAACATCCTGATCAACATGTGCACACGTGGTTGCGAATCGATTGCACTAAAAATACTTCGGCTCTAGCTCCACTTTCTCGCTTTATTTTGGGCGCACATTAAAAAAACACACACACACACCCACACCCAAATGCTCAGCGCCTAGATGAGCTGATCTTTTACATCTGCCGGCTACATGGGAGCCTCCTATGCGAGAGTCGGCTTAAGGAAGTTTATTTGAACTTGCAATCCGCGTCAAATGATCAATTTTGGAGTCAAGAGGAGCTCTCTGTGAAGTCTTCTTCCTCTGACAGTACAGCCATACCGACTAACCCCTGACCACGATATTTATATCCATCTGCATGGTTACCTCTTACATCACCACCTACTCCACTTTACGCTCGTTCAATTCAACTTACCGAATTCGCATCATCGTGAGAGTCATGCGCCAATGATTTCATACTCAACAAATTTGTTTTGAATTTAACTTTTATAACTTTTTTCTGCATTTATATATACATATACATGTGAAGAATACATATATAAGCAGTATATATAAGCAGTACATATAAATATCTATATCTCTCCCTCTATATATATAAGCCGAAATATATATTTATATGAAGAATAAACATATATATAAATATTTGACGAAATGTCATATTTTATGTCGGCCGGGACGGGACAGAATGATGTCAGTGTGTATCCAAATTCAGCGACTGGGTCCATACACCAAGTAAAACTTCGAAAAAGTGTGCGAAGTTCATTATTTTAACTTTTCTAATGAGTTTTTACAATTTTTTTTTTACTTAAAAGTTTTGCTTGTCTTGTATGGCAGCCACTGTTAAACAGACCTGTACAATGCAATAAACTGGTGTTGTAATAGAGAATATGGCAATAGACTTCGAGTGTTGGGAACCGTTAACCTTTTTATTTTGTTTGAACATTTTAAGTTCTTGTACACAATTAGAAATACACTATGTATAAATAAATGAAAATAAACGCCTTGTAAATGGATCCATTTTGATGTATATTGGGATAATACAACCCCGGTCTTGCTTTAAATGTTTCCCCGTTAACATTAGTTTTAGAATTGAGGCACTCACCAAAGTACTAAGTTATACTGGATTTGTTAGGAAGCACGCCAAATGACAGCATTTACATGAAGAATGCGTGTCCCGTCACATCCACCAGCATTTTACAGTCGACAGGTGGCCAGATGTCAGAAGGTTTGAACGAAACAGTGCATCGACGCACAACGTGTTAAAAAATGAGTCAGGTCCTTGCAACCCAGGGGTAATTTTGCCTTTTGCACTTCAGGCAAAGAGCATTTGAAGAGGCCCCCCCTGCTGTCCCGCGTTCAGGAAAATAGAACCGCCACGGGCAAGGTGACAGCTCAGTGTAGGTGTGAAAATCAATGACCTTCCATGATGCTCTTTTGTTTTTTTTTAAGACCTAATACATATATCAGTGCGTGTTAGAGCTGTATTTGCGTGTCACTGGGACCTCGGGTTTCCAGTGCATTCACTAACGGCACGATGGATTAGTCTTCGGATTGGGAGTTTGTTTAGACATTGCTTATGTGCACGGGTGCCTTTCACTTTGAAAAGTGTGATGGCCAATGTTGACGCGGCGTGGTCATTTGCTTCAGCTGGCTTGGATGTCACTAACACTTTAAAAAAAAAGAAAGACTTGCATTTATATAGCGCCTTCCACGACCACCGGATGTCTCATAGCGCTTTACAGCCAAATGAAGTACTTTTTGAAGTGGAGTCACTGTTGTAATGTAGGAAACCCGGCAGCCAATTTGCGCACAGCAAGCTCCCACAAACAGCAATGTGATAATGACCAGATAATCTGTTTTTTGTTATGTTGATTGAGGGATAAATATTGGCCAGGACATGGGGGATAACTCCCCTGCTCTTCTTCAAAATAGTGTCACGGGATCTTTTACGTCCACTTGAGAGAGCAGACAGGGCCTCGGTTTAATGTCTCATCCGAAAGATGGCACCTCCGACAGTGCAGCACTCCCTCAGTACTGCACTGGAGTGACAGCCTAGATTTTTGCCCTCAAGTCTCTGGAGTGGGACTTGACCCCCATAACCTTCTCGTTAAACCTTAACCTTTTAGTTAAACGAAACAATGAAGTGAAAATTGGCCGAAAGTTTACAGGGAAGGGGAAGTGGATATATACTTAAAAAAATAAAATAAAATGTGCAGGGCTATGGGGAAAGAGCAGGGGAGTGGGACGAATTGGCCCTTTCAAAGAGCAGGCACAGGCACGATGGGCCGAATGACCTCCTTCTATCACTCATTCTAGGTTGAAATTAATATGTTAATCCTGTTTAATTAGAAAGCATTCATGAGACAAGACGGACATTGGAAGTGAACGTCTATCTATTGCCTTGTTTTTTTTGGGGGGGGGGTGCGGGGGGATGGGTCGATGTACAATTGCCCCCTGACTCCGACCTGACACCATTGCCCAGCTCCAAAATGTTCTCCCTGTTTTTTTTTGTTGCCATGATAAAGCAAACACGTCGCTCTATGGTTTTCGCATCCCTTTTAGTGGAAATTGGCCATCGAGGGCGAGATCCGCATGACAACGTTTTCTCACGTTCACGTCTGATTGATTCTGTATAATAAGAAAAAAAAAGTCAGTTTACATGGTCTGCAGGCTGGGGCAGGAATGCGGGCCTCTCTCCTGGTGGCCCAGCCCGGATAGCTGCAGTCACTGTGGGAGACGATTTTTTTTCTCTCTCTCCCTCCCCTTCTTCTGAGCTTGGGCTGGGTTTTTTTTTATTGTCGGCGAGCGCTTTGCACACAAGCCCCCATGTCTTTATTCAGTCGGCACATTTGATCTGTCTCGCCTTTTAGGAAATCGTTGCTTCTTGTCAGCGTTTGCAATGATCAAAACTCCCTCGCAAGCGAGAATTTCGCGACGGCATTTTGATGTTGCGCGCACAGAATGGCTCATCGCCTCACCAGGGGCAAGTTAAGCAACTACCAGGGATAGCGCATAAAGGGTTGGAAATATTCAAACAGGTGTGGGGGACCTCGCCAACTGGAGAGCAGATAATACTGTAAACAGATGGAGGTGAATGTTACTTGGCCAGAAAAGTATAGATTCTTAGAGGGGAATTTTAAAATGTAAAAAAATCTGAATCCCGACCCCCAACCCGCCCAATTCTGGTTTTAATTCAGGCGGGATGGGGGCGGGCGACCAACCCGCTCCCAGGAGGTGTGTTGACCATTTCAATATTAGAATGAGGCTGAGTGCATCATATTTAATCACCATTTTAAATTTAACCCAGGCCGGATGAGTTTTCCAGGCCTTGGGAAATCTGGCGGCAAAAGGGAGGCGAGGAACATAAGAACATAAGAAATAGTAGCAGGAGTAGGCCAATCGGCCCCTCGAGCCTGCTCCACCATTCAATAAGATCATGGCTGATCTGATCCTAACCTCAAATCTTCTATCACTCTCCATCCCACCCAAACCCATGTGATCTCCCGGGAGAGGCGAAAAACCAGATAAAAAACCCAATGGCCAATTTGGGAGAAAAAATCTGGGAAATTCCTCTCCGACCCATCTAGGCGATTGAAACTCGTCCAGGAGATCACTCTGTCCCTATATTTTCTACAGTGCTTACCTTCTGTAAAGGCAATCTCCACCCCAGACAGGAACAGGAATAAAACCATCTCCTGAAATCTAACACAGAATTAGAACACAAGAAGTAGGAGCAGAACCAGGCTACATGGCCCCTGGGCCCGCTCCGCTCCCCACAGGGCCATGACCATTCCGAACCTAGACTCATGTCCAATTTCCTGCCCGCTCCCCGTAACCCTTAATTCCCTTTACTTCCAGGAAACTATCTATTTCTGTTTTAAATTTATTTAATGATGTAACTTCCACAGCTTTCTGGGGCAGCAAATTCCACAAACCTACCACCCTCTGAGTGAAGAAGTTTCTCCTCATCGCAGTTTTGAAAGAGCAGCCCCTTATTCTAAGATTATGCCCCCTAGTTCTAGTTTCACCCATCATTGGGAACATCCTCACCGCATCCACCCGATCAAGCCCCTTCACAATCTTATATGTTTCAATAAGATCGCCTCTCATTCTTCTGAACTCCAATGAGTAGAGTCCCAATCTACTCAACCTCTCCTCATATGACCACCCCCTCATCCCCGGGATTAACCGAGTGAACCTTCTTTGTACTGACTCAAGAGCAAGTATGTCTTTTCTTAAGTATGGACACCAAAACTGTATGCAGTATTCCAGGTGCGGTCTCACCAATACCTTGTATAACTGCAGCAATACCTCCCTATTTTTATATTCTATCCCCCTAGCAATAAAAGCCAACATTCCATTGGCCTTCTTGATCACTTGCTGCACCTGCATACTAACTTTTTGAGTTTCGCGCACCAGGACCCCCAGATCCCTTTGTACTACAGTACTTTCCAGTTTCTTGCCATTAAGATAATAACTTGCTCTATGATTTTTCCTGCCAAAGTGCATAACCTCACACTTTCCAGTATTTTATTCCATCTGCCAAATCTCTGCCCACTTACTAAGCCTGTCTATGTCACTTTGCAGGTTTTTTATGTCCTCCTCACTCACTACTTTCCCTCCCATCTTTGTATCATCTGCAAACTTTGATATGTTACACTCGGTCCCCTCCTCCAAATCATTAATATAGATTGTAAAGAGTTGGGGACCCAGCACTGACGCTGCGGAACACCACTAGTTACTGATTGCCAGTCTGAGAACGAACCATTTATCCCAACTCTCTGCTTTCTGTTGGAGAGCCAATCCTCCACCCACGCCAGAATATTACCCCCAATCCCGTGATTTTTGATCTTGATCAGTAATCTTTTGTGTGGCAAATGCCTTTTGGAAGTCTAAATACACTACGTCCACTGGTTCTCCTTTATCCACCCTGTATGTTACTTCCTCAAAGAACTCAAGCAAATTTGTCAAACATGACTTCCCCTTCATGAAACCATGCTGAGTTTGTCCTATTAAATTATGTTTATCCAAATGTCCCGTTACTGTCTCCTTAATAATGGACTCTAACATTTTACCAACCACAGATGTTAGGCTAGCAGGTCTATAGTTTCCAGCCTTCTGCCTACTACCCTTTTTAAATAAGGGTGTTACATTAGCAGTTTTCCAATCTGCCGGGACCTTTGCTGAGTCCAGGGAGTTTTGGAAAATTATTACCAATGCATCCACAATCCCTACCGCCACTTCCCTCAAGACCCTAGGATGTAAGCCATCAGGTCCAGGGGATTTATCCGGCTTGAGTCCCATTATTTTACCAAGTACCACTTCCTTAGTGATTTTAATCGTATTTAGCTCCTCTCCCCCTAGAGCCCCCTGTTTGTCCAGTGTTGGGATATTCTTAGTGTCCTCTACCGTAAAGACTGATACAAAATATTTGTTCAGCGTTTTTGCCATCTCCATGTTTCCCACCATTAATTTCCCGGTCTCATCCTCTAAGGAACCAACATTTACTTTAGCCACCCTTTTTCTTTTTATATAACTATAGAAACTTTTGCTATCTGTTTTTATATTTTTTGCTAATTTACTTTCATAATCTATCTTCCCTTTCTTAATCAATCTTTTAGTTATTTTTTGCTGTCTTTTAAAGATTTCCCAATCTTCTATCCTCCCACTAGATTTGGCTACCTTATATGCCCTTGTTTTTAGTCAGATACTATCCTTAATTACTTTACTTAGCCACGGATGGCTATCTTTTCTTTTACACCCTTTTTTCCTCAGTGGAATATATATTTTTTGGAAGTTGTAAAATAACTCCTTAAATGTACACCACTGATCATGTACCATCTTACCCTTTAATCTATTTTCCCAGTCCACTCTAATCAATTCCGCTCTCATACCTTCATAGTCTCCTTTATTCAAGCTCAGCACGCTTGTTTGAGATCCAACTTTCTCACCCTCTACTTGAATATGGAATTCAACCATGTTATGGTCACTCATTCCAAGGGGATCCTTTACTAGGACATTTTTAATTAATCCTGTCTCATTACACAGGACCAAATCTAAGGTTGCTTGCCCCCTGGTCAGTTCAGTTACATACTGCTCAAGAAACCCATCCCTAATACACTCAATGAACTCATCCTCAAGGCTGCACTGCCCAATTTGATTTGTCCAGTTAATATGATAGTTAAAATCCCCCATAATTATAGCTGTTCCCTTATTACAAGCCTCAACTATTTCCTGATTAATACTCCGTCCAACAGAGTTGCAACTGTTTGGAGGCCTATAGACTACGCCCACTAGTGTTTTTTTCCCCTTATTATTCCTTATCTCCACCCAAACTGTTTCACTATCCTGCTCCTTTGACCCAATATCATTTCTCTGTATTATAGTGTTTCCTTCCTTTATTAACGTAGCCACCCCACCTCCCCTCCCTTCCTGCCTGTCCTTCCTGATTGTTAAATAACCTGGTATGTTTAATTCCCAGTTATGGTCACCCTGCAGCCATGTTTCTGTAATGGCTACAAGATCATACCCATATGTAGTTATTTGTGCCGTTAACTCATTCATTTTGTTACAAATGCTACGTGCATTCAGATAAAGAACTTTCAAATATGTTTTGTGACACTTAGTTCCTGTTTTTTCACCTTTTACTACTTTACCTTTTACTCCATACCTTCTGTCCCTTCCTGACACATTCTGTTTTTTAATTTCCCCACTGCTACCTAAGTCTATGACCTTCTCCGTTGTCATTTCTGTTATTTGCTCTCTAGAAACCTCCCCCCCACTAATTAGTTTAAAGCCCTCTCTGCAGCCCTAGTTATATGATTTGCCAGGACTCTAGTCCCAGCACTGGCCAAGTGGAGTCCATCCCAACGGAACAGCTCCCTCCTGTCCCAGTACTGGCGCCAGTGTCCCAAGAAGCAAAACCCATTTCTCCCACACCAGACTTTGAGCCACGCATTTAACTCTTTAATTTTATTTATCCTAGCCAAATTCGCTCGTGGCTCAGGTAATAATGGGATTATTACCCTTGAGGTTCTGTTTTTTAATTTGACCCCTAGCTGCTCATACTCCTTTAACAGAACCTTCTTCCTTGTCCTATCTACGTCGTTTGTACCAACATGGACCACGACAACTGGATCCTCCCCCTCCCACTCCAAGTTTCTTTCCAGCCCAGAAGAGATGTCCTTAACCCTGGCACCGGGCAGGCAACACAGCCTTCGGGACTCCCGCTGTTGACTGCAGCGAACCCTATCTATCCCCCTAATGATACTATCCCCTACCACTACAACATTTCTTTTTACTCCCTCCACTTGAATGGTCCCCTGTACCATGGTGCTGTGGCCAGGTTGCTCATCCTCCCTGCAGTCCCCGCTCCCGCCCTCACAGGGAGTAAGAACCTCGATCCTGCTTGACAAGAGCAAGGGCTGCGGCTCCTTCAACACTACATCCTGGATCCCTGCACCTTCCTCACTCATAGTCACACCGTCCTGTCCCTGACCATGGACTACATCTGCAGTAATTAATTTCATAGGTGTGACCACCTCCTGAAACATAGAGTCCAGGATCTTCTCCCCCTCCCTGATGTGTCGCAGTGTCTGAAGCTCGGTCTCAAGCTCTTTAACATGGAGCTTGAGTTCCTCTAGCAGCAAACACTTATCGCAAATGTAATCACCATGAGCCTCAATGGGGTCCACCAGCTCCCACATTTCACAACAGTGACACATCACCTGTTCACCCATATCTGTGTAATTAATTACATTTCTTATTATTAGTTATGAAGACCCTCTGCCCCGATATAGATGATAATATTACACCACTATTTAATAGGACTTACCAACTTAAAGGTATAGAAGAGAAGGAAGAGGACCTACCAACCAGCTGATCACCAACCTCCCTGTCCGGTTGAATTGTCTCGCTGCTCCACGTCCGCAGTGTTGGATTAGCCTGAGAGAGGGAAGCAAAACAGAGCAAAAAGCACCTCCTCACCTTCCACTTGCCGGAACTCTCACACTTACCAAACTCTACTTACACTGAATGCGACCGCACTCAGTGCTACTGCACTAAGCCCGCCCCTTTTTATACCCGGATTCTACTTCTGGTTTAAACTCCCCAACAGCTTAATTTACTCTAAAAAATTAAACTTACTACAAATAATTCACTTTTTTACTCACTAAAATTCAGTAAATGCACTTAAAAGACTTTTTCTGCCACTTACCAAAGTCTGCTTAAACTCAATGCTGGATCCAGGAGTTAAGTGCCTTTCCACTTACCCGCTGGATCCAGTTTACCTGCTTCACCAACCCCCATGATTGGACACCCCGTCGAACCCTTCTGGTCTCCTCTACGAGGCCTCTGATCTCCCCCTCTGCTCTAACCTCCGATCTTTCCTCTGGCATCTGATCCGCCTTCTGGCCTCTGATCACTCCCTGCTCTGGCCTCCAATCTTGCCTCTCGCCTCTGATCTCCCCGACCCTGGCCTCCGCTCTTCCCCCTGCTTCAGTGCCCGATCTTGCCTTTGGCTTCTGATCTTCTGCCCCCTTTCCCCTGGCCTTTCCGATCCCTCTCTCCTATCTCTCTGCTCCCCAGCTGCAACCTGGTGCCAAAAGCCTACCTGCCCGACAGCCAGCCAGCCTCTCAATCTGACTGGCTGTGGCCGGTAATCAGAGATAAAAAATGCTAATGAGGTCTTAAATTCGGCAGGACCTGCAGGAAACCTGTTCTTCCGAGTTTCCTCAACTCAAAGCAACCCTTCCCCACCCGCTCACTCCCCACCTCTGAGTTAATATTAATGGCCCAGAAATTCCGGTTGCAGGCCTCCCGCAGGCGGAGGGTTGCGATCTGGAAAAATCTGCGCCTAGACCAGAGGGCTCCCGGGTGGCACAGAGTTCTGTTGCTGGGCCTCTCCAAACTGCGCAGGTGTGCAGAGCCCACGTATCCCAGAGGCGCAGGTAGTTCGCAGCATCCCTGGGATCATGTGGGCCATGGGGAGCCAATCAGAGAAGGGAATCTCCATTCATAGATTTGACAGGAAGACCTGTCAAATATATGAATAGAGATCAGCCCCAAAACATAGTAAAACTTTGAAATAAAGAATAGATTTGCCTTTCTAATCTAGGCTTTATTAACTTAAAAATCCTGTAGCACATCTTCAACACCCAGTCCCAACTAAAGGCTGGAAAGAACTGAATTTAAGATGGCCACCACAAATCACATGACATCAACTACCAATGAGATTACAGCATATATCCCAAGGCAGGAAACAAACAACCAATCACAATACTTCTTACTAAACAGAGAATAATCACCACATTCACCCCTCCTTTTAAAATATACTCCAACCTAAATAACCTTTACAATTTATAATTAATTATTTACAACTAAAACTATGCACAGACAAAATAAAACTATTCAACATGACACAATACTAAGTGAGCAACAACAAATAGTAACATTGCACATAAGTATTAAGTATCTCTCAACTAAAACAATATAATACAATATTTCAACAATTTAAAAACATTACTATCAATTTAAAAGTCCATTTTCAATCGGTCGACCGGATATCTTGTTCGTGTCGACCTTCTTAACCTTGGTGAAATTCCTTGCCCTCCCACACCAGGAGACACAGAAGTATCTTCTGCAGGAAGGCTATCCATATCCCGATTTTCAACGGTTTCCGGATTAGAAATCCCATCAGGAGGTAAACTGGGACGGTCATGAACATCCATCGAGGGCTGACTAATAGAAGCATAATTATCTGCAGTCGGATTGGAAATATTCGTAGTATCTGTAACAGCATCCACATTATCTGAATCATGACTATTGTTAATATCCTCAGAAGAGGGCTGGCCACCACAAGGAGCCAAGTCTTTAATTGAAACGGTACTTTCTTTCCCATCTTGGAATCGAATATGAGCATATTGGGAATTTGCCTCCAACAGCTCCACCTCCTCCACTAAAGGATCATATTTTGACAATCTAACATGGCGTCGAAGCAGCACAGGTCCCTGCATAGTAAGCCATGAAGGTACCGAATATCCCGTAGTAGATCTCCGCGGATAGTTAAAGAGCCTTTCATGGGGGGTCACATTAGTAGCCGTTGAAAGCAATGATCTAATGGAATGCAGGGCATCAGGCAGTACCATTTCCCACTGTGTATTCTTAAGGTTCCGGGATGTCAAAGCCAACATAACTGCCTTCCAGATCACCCCATTGTATCGTTCGCACTGTCCATTACCCTGGGGATTATACGGGGTAGTTCTGCTAGTAGAAATTCCCCGACTCTGAAG
Source organism: Somniosus microcephalus (assembly GCF_052327205.1). Lineage (NCBI taxonomy): Eukaryota > Metazoa > Chordata > Chondrichthyes > Squaliformes > Somniosidae > Somniosus > Somniosus microcephalus. The sequence goes on from NC_141001.1 coordinate 103,139,453, forward strand.
GTATTCCTTCAACTGGGAAGACATAAAAGAACTTCCCTGATCCGAATGGATATACGCAGGCATCCCAAAGATGACAAAAAGTTGAGTCAGACATTTGATAACTGTAGCAGCTGATACATCTGCACAAGGAAAAGCAAAAGGGAACCTTGAAAACTCATCCACAACAGTAAATATATATCGGTTTTGAGTAGTTGAAGGAAGAGGCCCCTTGAAATCGACGCTCAAACGTTCAAAAGGAGAAGTAGCCTTTATAAGATGAGCTCGTTGAGGCTTAAAGAAATTCGGTTTACACCGAGCACAGATAGAACATGATGAAGTCATCCGCTTGACGTCTTCAACTGAAAAGGGCAAATTCTTGCTGCGTACGAAGTGTATCATCCTCGTAACCCCAGGATGGCATAAGGCATTGTGAAGATTAATAAGCGTATCTCCGTGAATCACAGAACAATAAGCCCTCGACAGCGCATCAGCAGCAACGTTATCCTTCCCCGGACGATAAACTATATCAAAATGGTAACATGCCAACTCAATCCTCCACCTCATTATTTTATCATTCTTAATCTTTCCAAAATGTTTGACATCAAACATAAAGGACACAGACTTTTGATCAGTTACCAACGTAAAATGTCGCCCCGATAAATAATGTCTCCATTTACGCAGTGCTTCTACTATTGCATACGCCTCTTTCTCTATTGAAGAATGCCTTTTTTCACTATTGTTCAAGGTACGTGAGAAAAAGGCCACAGGTCTTCCATTTTGGTTCAGAGTAGCCCCAATTGCAAAATCAGAAGCGTCCGTCTCAATCACAAAAGGAACCTGCTCATCAATAGAATGCACAACTGCTCCAAGGATATCCTTTTTAAAATTATCAAAACACGTCCTGGCCTCCCATGATAGAGGATATGTCGTAACCCGAATAAGAGGCCGGATCTTCTGTGAAAAATTTGCAATCCAATTAGAATAGTAAGAAAACAGTCCAACAACTCGTTGCAAAGCCTTAGAATTAGTAGGACAAGGTAAATCAATCAATGGTCGCAAATGTTCTGGGTCTGGTTTAATCTTGTTTCCCGAGATAATGTGCCCCAGTAGATTTACCTCAGTGGTCGAAAAGGTACACTTCTCTTTATTGAAAGTTAAACCAACTTTTTCCGCAGCTTGAAGGAATCTTTCTAAATTAGAATCATGCTCCACCCTTGATTTGCCACACACTGTGATGTCATCTAAGTATGAAAAAGTGTCAGAGAGAGAGTTATCACTTATAAAAGCATCCATTGCCCGTTGAAAACAAGCAACACCATTAGTAACACCAAATGGTATTCGGCAAAACTGATACAGCTTTCCACCGGCCTCAAAGGCCGTATATGGTTGATCCTTCTTAACAATAGGAATCTGATGATAATCACTCTTTAGGTCAATAGTGCTAAAAACCTTATACTGAGATACTTTATTGATAAGCTCATCAATCTTAGGCAAAGGGTACGCATCTAATTGAGTATGCCTATTAATAGTTTGGGAATAGTCTATCACCATTCGTTTCTTATGTCTCTCGTTAGTCGTGACAACTACCTGTGCCCGCCAAGGCGAACAACTAGGTTCAATGATTCCTTCCAATAAGAGACGTTGAACTTCAGAATTAATAAATTCTCTATCCTGACTGCTATACCTTCTTGACTTGGTAGCAATTGGCTTACAATCCGGCATCAAATTGGAAAAAAGTGATAATGGAGAAATGGATAAAGAGGTTAATCCACAAATAGATAAAGGTGGTTTAGTCCCTCCAAATGAAAGACTAAGAGACTCGTGTAACTGAAGCACATCATGACCAATCAAAATATCCGCACAGAGATTAGGCAAAACAGATAGGCGTATATCAGTATACGTATTACCTAGAAGAATCAATTTCACAAGGCAACAACCAGCTACTTGTGAAGTGAGAGTCGTCTGAGCCATACACACCTGATAGGAAACAGGCGAAATTTTCAAATGCTTCTCCTTTGCAAACTGAAGACTTATAAAACTCTCGGTACTGCCCGTATCTATAAGGGCCTTCACTTCCAACCCATTAACTTGGGCCATAACTATAGCTTTGTTTAGGCCATGAGCAAATGCAGCAGAAATTGATGCAATAAACGTCCTATCTAAAGGCTGAATAGTCACAGAGGAGGTAATTGAAACTGATGATTTACACACATGTGCGTAATGACCTCTCTTGCCGCATTTACTACACACAGCCTCCCAAGCAGGACACTTCAGACGAGGGTGCCGGACGTTCCCACGAAAATAACACTTCTGAATCCTAGAGGCAACAGCCGCTGAAGTAGAAACTGTTTCAGAATCTAATAAACCACTCCCATTAAGTCCACATAATTCCTTTTCATCCGGAACTGCCGAAACCACAGTCACAGGCCGATTAAAAAGAGCATAAGAATCCGAACTTCTCTGAGCCACATCCAATGTAGAAGCTTGCTCAAAAGCACTCTTAAGATCCAAAGTCTTATTTTCTAACAACCGCTGACGAATTGATCTAGACAGTAATCCATTAATAAAAGCATCCTGTACCGATTCTTCCTTATATTCTTCAGCCGTCACGGCCTTATAATTACAGTTAACAATAAGGCACCGAAGTGCTTGTAAATAAGTATCCAAAGATTCTCCCACCTGCTGCCTACGGGCAGATAGAAGGTGACGTGCAAATACCTCATTCTTTGGTTTAACAAAAATCTTTTCCAATGCAGAAATAGCCACTTCGTAAGTTTTACAGTCCAAAATATACTTATACACATCCGGAGCAATGTAGTTGATCAGCATATTCAGCTTATTTAGAGACTCTTGATCCAACACGCCCAAAAAGTTTTTAAATGTACAATACCAATGTTTCCATTTATCATCCACTCCTGCAGAATTAGGGTCAGCATTGAATCATTCTGGTTGAAGATATCGCTCCATTCTGACATAAAGTTAATAAATTGAAATAAAGAATAGATTTGCCTTTCTAATCTAGGCTTTATTAACTTAAAAATCCTGTAGCACATCTTCAACACCCAGTCCCAACTAAAGGCTGGAAAGAACTGAATTTAAGATGGCCACCACAAATCACATGACATCAACTACCAATGAGATTACAGCATATATCCCAAGGCAGGAAACAAACAACCAATCACAATACTTCTTACTAAACATAGAGCATAATCACCACAAACTTCAAATAAATTTTAAAATAAAATCACATTTTTAAAAGACTTTAAATTACAATAAATTAAATATTTTAAACTAAAATTTTGTTTTTTCAAAAAAATTATTAATGTTTTTAACAGGGCTAAAAATAAACTTACCTTTCTTTAAATTATTTTTAAATGATAAATCAGTGGCATTTTTTTTTTTACTTTTTTCAACTCTTATCCTGGTAAAAGCAGGCCTTACGCCTGCTTTTACCAGGCGCAAGAATGGTAAGTGTTTTCTGCGGGCGGACGGTCTCCAAAAAACGGAACTCTCCACCCGCAGAGGCCCTTCTCCAGGGCAGCCGGAGAAAGCTCTTGACAGATCAGAAATGCCGGTTTCCAGCACATGCGCAGTGCGTGCCTAAAACCGGCATTTCCGTTGGCCCTACGGGTGAGTACACAACGCGTACACACCCGTAGGGACCGGAATTTCTGCCTCATAATCTAGCACTTAATGTCTTAATTTTTCTCATAATTTTCATACAGGTTAGAATTGCAGTGCTCATAGGACCATAGGAATATGTATGAACAGGATTAAAAAGGAAGAAAGAACTTGCACTTATATAGCACCTTTCACAATCTCAGGACGTCCCAAAATGCTTAACTGCCAATGAAGTTCTTTTTGAAGTGTAGTCACTGTTGTAATGTCGGGAATGGCGTCCCACAAACTGCAATGAGATAAATAACCAGATACTCTTTTCTTAGTGGTGTTAGTTGAAGGATAAATATTGGCCAGGAGAAGTCCTCTGCTCTTCTTCAAAATAGTCCCATGGAATCTTTTATGTCCACCTAAGAGGATAGACAGAGCCTCAGTTTAATGGCTCATGTGAAAGATGGCACCTCTGACTGTGCAGCACTCCATCATAATCCAGCATGGATTATGTGCTTAAGTCTCTGGAGTGGGACATTAACTCACAACCTTTTGACCCAGAGATGAGAGTGCTTCCACTGAGCTAATTCTGACACTTAGGCCATTCAGTCCCTTCAGCTTGTTCCGCCATTCAATTAGATCATGGCTGATCTGTACCTCGACTCCATTTGCACACCTTTGATCCATATCCCTTGATACCTTTACCTAATAAAAACTCTGATGATCTTAGTCTTGACATTTACAGTTGACCCAGCATCCACAGACTTTTGGGGGAGAGAATCTCATATTTTAACCCTTTAAGACCTGGTGTGATTCTGGTGAATTTGCGTTATACCTCTCCAAGGCCAATAAATCCTTCCTAAGGTGTGGTGCACAAAACTCAATGCAGTACTCCAGATTAGATCTGACCAAAGTTCTGTACAACTGAAGCATTAACTTCCTCCCATTTATTCCAACTTCTTTCCCCTTGAGATAAAGGCTCACATTCCATTAGCCTTTTTTGATTATTTTTTGTACATGTTCACTTGTTTTTAGTGATTAGTGTATCTGGACACCCACATCTCTCTGCTCCTGTACAGTTTATAGTTTCTCGCCATTTAGAAAATATTCTCATCTGTCTCTTTTGAATCCAAGGTGGATGACCTCACACTTCCCCACATTGAACCCCATCTGACACAGTTTTGCCCATTCACTGTCGATACCCTTCCTGCTGCCATCTACACAATTTATTGTGTCTCATAATTTAGTGTCATCTGCAAACTTGGATATACAGCTCTCTAATCTTTCATCCAAGTCAGTGTTCCCCTATATAGTGCACATTGCACCATCTGTTTAACACTATGGGATCCATTGGCTATCCGTGAACTGGCTGTAAAACGTTCAAAATGCGAGTTGCTCTCTCATTTACCATTTTCTTTTCAAAAGGTGTATAAAATTATGAGGGGCCTAGATAGAGTGGATAGGAAGGACCTATTTCCCTCAGCAGAGAGGTCAATAACCAGGGGGCATAAATTTAAAGTAATTGGTAGAAGGATTAGAGGGGAGCTGAGGAGAACGTTTTTCACCCAGAGGGTGGTGGAGGTTTGGAACTCACTGCCTGAAATGGCGGTAGAGGCAGAAACCCTCATCACATTTAAAAAGTACTTGGATATGCACTTGAAGTATCATAACCTACAAGGCTACGGACCAAGAGCTGGGAAGTGGGATTAGGCTGGATAGATCTTTTTCAGCTGGCACAGGCACGATGGGCCGCGTGGCCTCCTTCTGTGCCTTAATTTCTATGATTCTATGAAAATATATTTAACCATCAACCTAGCATAAATCCCTCCGCTTGAACAGCAGCTCACCTCATCTCAGAATGATACACAACATTCCCCTCTTGTATGGCTGCTCTTTTACATATATCGGTTTTTGCTTTCTCTGGAGACCCTAACCCTGGCTGAAACATTTGCTTCCTTTTCATCAACTCAGGAATTACACATTGAACAGCTACATGAGTGACACCATGACGCAATATACAATAAAAGATAAAGAACATTAAAGTGCCACTTAATGTGCTGAAGATCTCTTTATCTAACATTGTTTTACGTTAAGACTGCACAGTTTACTAAGCAACACAGCGCATTCAATTTAGTACAGTACGAATCAAATATGTTGGATTTTTTACCATATCAAGTTGCTAATCCAAATAATTCAAGAATATGGATGTGGCAAATTGTTTTACTTTGGTGTAAAACGATTCTATTATCCTGTTCATACATGCCCCATCTATTTAAACACACAAATGCAAAATGTAGTTCGCCAAAAGAGTGTATTGCAAGGTTAACCCATTCTAATGAGTTTTTGTGCACTTGAACTTCACGTTTTGACAGCTGAAACACCTCATAACCAGTGTCTTCCAAACACGTGTGCACTCTCAACATGTGGTGACCTAAAGGCTATGATTCATCCTTGAACCAGTGGATTTTGTGAAGCAGTGTGGCTATTGTGACTAAATGAAGCGTAGTGGGGAATTGTTAAACAATGTAACCGATTTTAACACAAAGCTGTCAGAACATATAGGTGCACAGTTCCAAGTCACAGCCTGGAAACCCATTCTGTATGGACGAGATACGGCATGATTTATTTTGCCAGTTAACATTTGAAGCCAAAGCGATGAAATGACGAAGAGTTGCCTTCACCTGTAAACAATTGGCAGGGTTGGGAAGAGGCCATGTTTTGAAATTTTAAAATGTGTGGCAAAGCTTGATAAACCTTAAGAATTTCGTGAGAAAGTTCTTGCTGGACAACGAAGTTTGGTTCGGATGAAACTAAGCTGACAGTGGGTCATTAATACTGTAATACTCCAGATAATTTGGTAAGCTTCTGCAGATGATTTTGTCTTTGCTGTACACAAATATATTGGGCTGGATTTTACCAACCTCGGCGAGTCTGTGGCGGGCGACGTCGGTGGCGGGCCCCGGCCTTGCTGCTGGCTCCAGCCCGCTGTCCAAAATGATTTCCCCCTGATTGGGCTTGTTAAGCCCGCCCAGCGCATTTGCCAGCCAATTGAAAGAAGCGGGTCTGATGATGTCAATTGATGATACGCCATCAGCCGGTATCCTTAAAGGGACCATGCGCAAATTGATTTTGACAGTTGTGCTGTCAGTGTTCTACAGCATTGAGGTGCTGCAAACACTGACAATCACTGCACAGAGGTGCACGGCTGCACCCAAGCTCTCCCGTGACTCCCTCCATTTGCTTATGGAGGGAGTCAGAGCATGCAGGGAGGTACTCTTCCATTTCAATGGGCGCAAGAGTCCTCCCCAGGAGACCAATGCAGCCTGGTTGCACATTGCACAGGGGGGCACAAGCAGGGATGTTGTCAAGAAGGACCAGGCTGTAGTGGCGCAAACCTTTCAATTATCTCAGTAGATCATGAAACGTTACTGCAAAGCCGCACTCAACCTCATCCTGCTGTGCCACTCATCACATCCCCATCACTCTGCCTTCCCTACCCTATTCCCGCACATCCTTACTCACACCAACTTAACTTACACCTCCACGCATCCCTCTTTATCTACATTATCACTTCTCCATCTCACTGGCCACCCTTCACACTCACCCTCATCCTAGTCCAATCATACCAACTAACAACACACAAGGGTAGGTGCTTGTGTGTTTTAGCCAATGTTCATGTAAAGTTTCTGTTAATGTGTTGTCAAACATTGAAACCTTTATTTTGAACACTTTGCATTCCTTGACAGATCTGTGTGCACCTTTGGAGCTTAGTGAGTTGCAGTGAATGGTGAGGCCTAATGGTGTATGTGCCTTTAAGAGCCCCAGGTGTGCGTAATGCCGGTAATTGCCACTTGGGCTATATAAGCCTGTGTATTGTGTATATCCTTTAGAACCCCCCCCCCAGACTTGCTTAGTAAATACCTATGAACCAACTCCTGTCTTCAGTGTCTTTATCTACACACAGACACTACAGTGGCGATGAAGTGGAAACGGACTTACCTGCAATTCGGCAGCACCTCAAGAACATCGACTCCTCGGGCGTCCAGAAGACTCAAGGAAGTAAGAGAAACTGTGGTTTCACCAGCTGGCCAAGCTGGTGGCAGGTACTGCGCTAATCCTTCCTGGGCGTCAGGCTGGGACTCCAGCGGCTGGCTCTACAGCTGAGACAGGCAGCGAAATCGGAGGCAAGCAATAACGGACTGGGAGGGAGCACTCGGGAGACGGCCAGCGCAGCAAGCAGGTCAGCGTTCAGACCTCCGGCGGGAACGAGTCTCCAACAGTGAATAAACGGAAACTGCAGTAAAACAGCGTTGTTATCGGCAGCAGCAGCGGGAAAGCGTGGGAAGCACCATATCTTTGCTACAGAAAAAAAAAAGCGCGGGAAGCGCCATATCTTTTCTGAAATGCCTAAATCTGGTAATATTGATGCTTTTGATAGCGAAATAGAGGATTGGACCACATACGTGGAAAGAGTAGAGGTATATTGCACTGCAAATGGAATAGAAGATGAAAAAAAAGCTTCAGTACTTCTGAACTTAATGGGCGCGAAGACATACGGGTTGTTACGAAAGTTAATCACTCCAGCCAAACCAAAGGACAAGAATTTTAAAGAAATTGTTGATACCCTGCAGGAGCACTTAAACCCAACACCGTTGCTGATAGCGGAACGATTCAAGTTCTTCAAGAGAAATCAACACAAGAATGAAAGTAACGCTGATTACCTAACTGAATTAAGAAAGCTATCAAAGTACTGCCAATTCGGGGCAGGACTATCGGATTATCTTCGGACAAATTCGTTTGCGGTCTCTTAAGTGAAGGAACACAAAAAAGACTGCTTTCTGAAAAAGATTTAACATTGGACAAAGCTTTCAGTATGGCTGTATCATACGAAGCAGCAGCAAAAGGAGCTGCGGAGATACAACAAAAGACACAGGACTTCGGCACCCATGAAATGACACAGGGGTTCGGAAGATGTTATCGCTGCGGCAGATCCACCCATAACCAGAGGGACTGCTGGTTCAAGGACAAAGCATGCAGGCAATGCGGGAAGATTGGACACATTGCACGGGTATGCCAATCTGGACAAAATAAATCCACTGCAGCCGAGAATGGCAAGGCGCGTGGTGCGAAACATACATTTCTCCTTATTGTATGTTAAATTCAGCCGCTGGGCCGTACGGAGGAATTTCTCTAGATTAACGTCATGGTCCTGCTGGTCGTGGCCGCAGATGGTGACGTTATCCAGATAGGGAAAGGTGACCTGCAGCGCGTTCTGGTCAACCATCCGATCCATCTCCCTTTGGAAGACCGAAACCCCGTTGGTGACGCCGAAGGGAACCCTAAGGAAGTGGTAGAGGCGGCCGTTTGCCTCGAAGGCAGTATACTGGCGGTCCTCAGGGCGGATAGGGAGTTGGTGGTATGCTGACTTAAGGTCAATGGTGGAGAATACCCTGTATTGCGCAATCTGATTGCCCATATCAGATATGCGGGGAAGGGGGTACGCGTCCAGCTGAGTGTACCGGTTTATGGTTTGGCTGTAGTCAATGACCAGGCGGTTTTTATTGCCGGTCTTAACGACTACAACCTGGGCTCGCCAGGGGCTGGTGCTCCCTTCGATAATGCCCTCCTTCAGGAGCCGCTCCACCTCAGAGCTAATAAAACCTCTGTCCCCGGCGCTGTACCGCCTGCTCTTGGTAGCGATGGGTTTACAGTCGCGGGTGAGGTTAGCGAACAAGGGAGGGGGGGAGACTTTGAGTGTGGAAAGACTGCAAATGGTGCGCGGCGGGCGATTTAAAAGCTGTTGGTTGCAGACTGTGAGTGGGGGGAGGGGTCCACCGTATGCCAATGTGACACTTTTAAGGTGGCACTGAAAATCCAACCCTAGCAGAACGGCAGCGCAAAGACGGGGCAGGACAAGAAGTTTAAAATTTTTATATTCCGTGCCCCTAACCGAAAGGGTCACCACACAGTAGCTGCCGACATCCGTTGAATGGGACTTGGATGCCATAGAAATCCGATGGCGCGTTGGCAGGACCGTGAGGGAGTGGCTACGCACCGTGTCGGGGTGAATAAAACTCTCCATGCTTCCGCTGTCAAACAGGCAAGTAGTGGCGCGGCCGTTTACCGTAATGTCCATCATGGACCTGGACAGATGATGAGGCAGAGCTTGATCCAGCGTAACGGAGGCCAGTGTATGGCTGAGTGAGCCGATGTGGTCGTCAGACGAGACGGTGGTCGAGTCCAGAGACAAAATGGCGGTTGAGTGCGGCGGACAAAATGGCGGCGGCCATGATTCCGATCCCCACGCGGCCGGAGGTGTACAAAGTGGCGGATAAGATGGCTGCCCCCACGGTTCACACGCGGCGCTGCTGGCGTTCGCGGGTTTTCCTCTGCAGGCGTTGGCGTAATGGCCTTTCTTCCCGCAGCCAGAGCAGGTAGCGGTCTTCGCCGGGCAGCGCGCTCTAGGGTGTTTTAACTGGCCACAGAAATAGCATTTTTGGGCCTGGTTACGGGACATCGCTGCAGTAGTTGGTACCGGGGGCGGCGGTCCCAGTTGATTTCGGGACATCGCTGCAGTAGTTGGTACCGGGGGCGGCGGTCCCATGTCCCAAGGTCGCGATGACCATGGCGCAGCACCGTTACGTGAGTATGCTTCGAGGTTTCGGTGGGCCGCATCTAATGAGAGTGCGAGGGCTACGGCCGTCTTCAGGTCGAGCTCCTTGCTTTCGAGCAGTCTCTGCCGGGAGTAGTCGGACTGGAGGCCCTTAACGAAGGCATCACAGATAAGTCCCTCCGCGTGCGCCGCAGCCGATACCGCCTTACAGTCGCAGTCCCTGCAGAGTGTCTGTAACGCCCGTAAAAATGCCTCTACCGATTCCTCCGGTTGCTGCCTGCGGGATCCCAGGAGGTGTCTGGCATAAATCGTATTCACTGGGCGCGTGTATTGCCCTTTTAGCAGGTCGAGAGCCGTCGTGTACGTAATAGCGTCCCAGATGAGTGTATATACTTGAGGGCTCACCTGGGCGGTCAGAACTTTTAATTTGTTCTCCTCCGATATCACGGCGGAGGCTTCTAGGAAGGATTCAAAACAGCTCAGCCAGTGTTCAAAATTGGTAGCTGAACCCGCCGCTTGAGGGTTGAGGTCCAGGCATGCTGGTCTGAGGGCTCTCAGCAATGCCTGCTGTTGTTGCTGTTGCTGCTGCTCAGGTCCCGACATTTTAATTTAGTTAATAAAATTGATACGCTTATCAATTAATCCATAAAAAGCGATGAATTAGGATGGTAATGAAAAGGTTTTTATTAGCTAATGAACAGAGCATGCCTCTCGTGGATGACTGGTTCCAAGAAGGAAGTGGGTTGCCGAGCAGCCACCTTTATACCAGGTCATGTAGGCGGAGCAATGGGTGGAGCCAGCTGAGGCATGCATTGGTACAGTGAGTAGCAAGAGGTAATAATGGGTAATAACGATAACAGTAGTGAACAACAGTGAACAGCAATGAAAACGATAACAGTGGTTTACCACACTCCCCACACTCAGCTCTGTTTTCCTGACACTGTAGGGTGTGAAGTCAGCCCCTTCCGGATGCTGTGGCCATCCCCTCACCACATATTCTCGAACTCTAGACAGTACTGGATCTTTAGCTGTCCATGTTCTTACTTGCTCTGCAGTCACAAGTGCCATGTCAGTGTCCTCCAACATCAAAACTCTGTCCTCTGAAGCTGCATGGATAGGTGTGCCTGGCAGTGGAAGACGGCTCAAGGCATCTGCGTTCCCATGGTACTTGCTCGCTTTGTAGACGATGACATACTCATATGCCCTCAACGTCACTGCCCACCTCTGGATCCGGGGTGACACCATCTGTGGAACTGCTTTCATTTCATTGAAAAGAGAGATAAGAGGTTTATGATCGGTGCATATGGTGAACTTCCTGCCATATATGTACTTGTGGAACATCTGTAACCCAAACATTACTGCTAACCCCTCTTTGTCTAACTGGGAATAGTTTTTTTCCGCTGGTGTTAGAGTTCGGGACATAAGCCCTATTGGTCTTTCAGTTCCATCTTCCATGCAGTGTGAAAGAACTGCCCCCACCCCATAAGGTGAAGCATCACAAGAGAGAATGATGTATTTCTCTGCATTGTAGTGAACTAGCACATCCGACGACAGCATCAGTTTCTTGGACTGTTCAAATGAAACCCCCTGCTCCTCTCCCCACTGCCACTGTGTCTCCTTGCACAGTAGTTTGTGAAGAGGTGCTAACACAGTTGACAAGTTTGGTAAAAACCTGTTATAATAGTTCAGCAGTCCCAGGTAAGCTTTTAACTCAGCCACATTTGTAGGAGCAGGGGCATCCTACAGTGCTTGTACCTTCTCCTTGAGTGGATGGAGCCCGATGGCATCCACTCTGTGTCCCAGGAACACTGCCTCATTCCCCAGGAAAGTGCACTTACTCCTCTTGAGCCGGAACCCTGCCCTCTCCAATCTCTGTAGTACCTCTCTTAGAGTGCTCAGATGCTTCTGGTCGGTTCTTCCCGTCACCAGAATGTCATCCAGATAGATGGAAACATGTGGAATCCCTTGCAGTACACCTTCGATTGTGCTCTGGAAGATAGTTGGACTATGTGAGACACCAAACGGTAAGCGGTTATATGTAAACAAGCCCTTGTGTGTATTTATGGTGACATACTTCTTTGATTCGTCATCCAGTGTAATCTGCAAGTCGGCATGACTCATATCCAACTTTGTGAATTTCTTTCCTCCAGCCAAATTTGCAAAGAGATCCTCTGTTTTGGGAATCGGATACTGCTCTAGTTTGGACACCCGATTGACTGTCAATTTATAGTCTCCACAGAGTCTTACCGAATTGTCCGGTTTTAAAACAGGTACTATGTGAGCTGCCCATTCAGAACATTTCACTGGCTCCAGTATGTTCTCTCTCAATAGACGGTCAAGCTCAGCCTCTACCTTTGGCTTCATGGCATAAGGCACAGGTCGTTGTTTAAAAAACCTTGGCGGTGCCTCCTTGTCTACATAAATCTTAGCTGGGTGTCCATTAAATGTGCCAAGTTCCTCCTTGAACACATTCTCATGTTCACTCAACACTTCTTGCAAAGTCAACTGGTTGCCCGCATCTATTTGATGTACTGCTCCCCAGTCTAATTTAAGTTCTTTTATCCAGCCCCGACCTAACAGGTTTGGTCCGGTATCCGATACTATAACTACAGGTAGCTGTTGCACTGTGTCCCTGTGTTGCACAGTTACCTTAGCTGTACCTAATGTCGCTACTCGTTCACCTGTATATGTTTTAAGATGCAGGGAGCAAGGCTTTAACTGTGGAGCTTTTGCACGGTTCCACAATTTTGAGTACTCTGCCTTGTTCATTATGGTCACGCCGCACCCTGTACCCACTTCAAAGTTCACCTTAGAGTCATTTACTGTCAGTTGCAATGTGATAGGAGCCACTTTTGGAATGTTCTCTAACATGCTATACATTATGAACATGTCCTCTTCTTCCTCAGCTTCCCCGCTGATGTGGTGTGCTCCATGTTTTTTCACTTCTCTTCCTTGGTTTTGCTGTCCTCCCCCTTTTGGTTTGGATTCCTCCACAGGTGATTTCGCCCTGCAAGCTTGTTTAATGTGTCCTTGTTTCCCACACTTGTAGCACTTTTCCTCCAGAAACCGGCATTCACTCGCCAGGTGATCGCCCTTGCATCTATAACATGCCTTCACATGCTCACGTTGTGGTTTCTGACGCATGTTCAACTTGTGCACAACAACCTGACCTGCAACTTGCATAGCATTAGCCCTATCTGAACCCTGTATTTCTTTTACATCTCAGTTCGCTGTCTTTATGGCTTGAGCAAGTTCCAATGCTTTTTCATAAGTAAACCCAGTCTCGGATAATAATCTACGCTGCATTCGGTCGTCCATCATTCCGCAAACTAGCCTATCTCGCAGCATTTCCTTCAGGTTGTTCCCATAATTGCAATCTTGTGCTAATTTACGCAACACCGCTACATAGTCCATTACGCTCTCTTCCTCTTTCCTGTTCCTTGAATTAAACTTGAACCGCTGTACAATCTCACTAGGCTTAGGGTTGAAATATTCTTTTAGCAAAGCCACTAATTCAACAAATGATTTGTCTCCAGGCTTTTCAGGACTGAGCAGATTCTTCATCAAACTGTAGGTTTGGCTTCCCACTGAACTAAGCAGAATGGCTTTCCTTTTTCCAGCATCATTTATTTCATTTGCTTCAAAAAAATAACCCAGCACTTCACAGTATTCCTCCCAGGTTTGTGCTTGACTATCAAAAGAGGAAACCGTTCCTACCGTGGCAGCCATGCTCTCTTCCAACTGGTAGCTAACTGCAGCTCGTGATTTTGTTGTTTAAACATCCTGGCAGACTTCTCTTCTTTATCCAGGGTCCTGTTTTACCTCGTCGCCAAATGTGATAAATCCATGTAGTGAGACAAGGACTCGAAGAGGGGATATTGTAGAATTAGCACGAGTACTTTATTAACAAACAGAGTAACAAACATCATGCCTGCATCCTGGCATTTCACCATTGCTGACCTTGACAGGAAGCAAACCTCTGACCTTAACAGGAAGCAAACCTCTGACCTTAGCAGCAGCATTGGCTACAGCACCACTGGTGGATAACCTTAATCATAACATCCCAGATTACTATAAAGGCCCTATTTTTTATATTCTTTCTTTTCAAATACATATCCAATTCCCTTTTCAATTATATCAGAATCTCTGCCTCAATAGCCACTTTTTCTAAAGCATTGCATGACCCCTGTGTGCAAAAAATTCTTCAGCCTTCTCTGTTCATTCTTCCAATGTTAATTCTGAGTCTATGTCGAATCGTTACTGATTCACCAACCAGTGGAAATAATCTTACACAATTTATTCACTGAAAAGTTTTCATAATTTTGAAAATCTCCATTAGAAACCCTCTTTAACCTTTCCTTGTCCAGTGGGAAGCCCCCCATCTTTTCCAGCCATGGCTCAGTTGGTAGCACTCTCGCCTCTGAATAAAAGGTTGTGGGTTTAAATCCCACTCCAGGGGACTTGAGCACAAGAATCTAGGCTGATACTCCAGTGCAGTACTGAGGGAGTGCTGCACAGTCAGAGGTGCCGTCTTTGGATGAGACGTTAAACTGAGGCCCCGCCTTCCCTATCAGGTGGACGCAAAAGATCCCGTGGCACTATTTTGAAGAAGAGCAGGGGAGTTATCCTCGGTGTCCTGGCCAGCATTTATCCCTCATTCAAAATCACTAAAAAAAAAATCTGCTCATTATCACGTTGCGGTTTGTGGGACCTTGCTTTGTGCAAATTGGCTGCCGCGTTTCCTACATTACAACAGTGACTACACTTCAAAAAGTACTTTATTGGCTTTAAAGCTCTTTGGGACGTCCTGAGGTCATGAAAAGAGCAAGGTTTTTTACAGTCTTTCATTCCCCATATCATTCTAGTGAATCTTCACTGCACTCTTTCCGTGGCTCAAATATCCTTCCTACAATGGGGTGCCCAGAAATGCATGAAATGCAACTGTAGCCTAAGCATCTTTTTGTGCAACTTCAGCATCACTGCTCAGCTTTTATATTCAGTGCCCGTATACTTAAAATCCGTAATGTCATTTACCCTTTTACATTTTCCTACTTGCATTCACACCTTTAAAGATCTTGTGCATTAGCAACCCTAGGTCGCTCTGTTCCTCCACTCTGTCACTAATCTTACCTTACCTCTTTTCATTGTTCTTTTCCCCAAATGCTCCATAATTTTCTGCACTGAATTGCATCTGCCATTTATCTGTCTGCTCTGCCAACCTCTCTATGTCCTACCGTAAACTCTTGCAATGGAGGGAAGAGTCAAGTATTGGAGAGGTAGGGCTCGATTTTTATCGAGGAGGCGGGTTGAGGGCGGGCCCGCTGCTCAGTAGCTTTCGGACCCGCTCCCGGATGCCGCTGGCCCGCAGTTCCGATTTTTACTTCATTGGCCTCGTTACGGCCGACGTGCAGGTCCCTCCAGGCAATTGCTTGGAGTATGTCAGTTTCTCACGTCTGATGATGCGTTTCTGGAGTAAAAATTTAAAGTGGCCATGTCCCTTTTGCAAAAAATGTAACTGGAATGGCTTGGTGCTGTATTATCTAGAAAGGGGAGTTGACAGTGGCTAATGTGAACACAAATAATTGAATTAAATTGCTGGTCATATTATTCCATAAAGACATTTATGATTTTTTTAACTATCAATGTAGTATGTGACTAAGAAATGAAAAAGATGCCAGATGTGTTCCAATCATTGGCTTGGTAAAATTAATGCTTTTTTCTCTGAAAGGTGCTGGCTGCTGCAGGAATGGCAGCCCCAAAACTAAGGCTGCACAAAGTTTCAATGCGGGCTCCCTCCATGCTCTTGTGGAGGGAGTTAGAGGACGTCAGGAGCTCCTTTTTCCTGGAAATGGAAGGAGGAGGCCTCCTCAGCAAATCAAGGCAGCTTGGCTGCAAATTGCTGAGGAGGTGAGTTCGAGGTCTGTGTGCAGACGCACATGGGTTCAGTGTGGAAAAAGGTTTAATGATCGGTTGAGATCACCTAAAGTGTGGCCTCTGTGTTCTGGGAAATGGAAGTTCAAGAGTGAGGGCTCAGGGCGAATTCCATGTAGAATGTTGGTGCTGACACTGAGTATTTTAGTAGACAGATGATGCCTGGGGTTTTGAGGATGTTGGACTTATATTCATCCCCAGGGCCTGATAATCTACATCCTAGGGTACTTAAGGAAGTGGCCCTAGAAATAATAGATGCATTGCTGATCATCTTCCAACATTCGATGGAATCTGGAACAGTGCCCATGGATTGGAGGGTAGCTAATGTTGCCCCACTGTTCAAAAAAGGTGGTAGAGAGAAAACGGGGAATTACAGACCGGTAAGCCTCACATCGGTAGTGGGGAAAATGCTAGAGTCCATTATAAAAGATGTAATAGCAGAGCACTTGGAAAACAGTGACAGGATCGGACAAAGTCAACATGGATTTATAAAAGGTAAATCGTGCTTGACTAATCTACTGGAATTTTTTGAGGATGTAACTGGTAAAATAGATAAGGGAGAACCAGTGGATGTGGTGTATTTGGACTTTCAGAAGGCTTTTGATAAGGTCCCGCATAAGAGATTAGCGTGTAAAGTTAAGGTACATGGGATTGGTGACAAGGTATTGACTTGGATAGAGAACTGGTTGGCAGACAGAAAGCAAAGAGTTGGAATAAATGGGTCTTTTTCCGAGTGGCAGGCAGTGACTAGTGCGGTACCGCAGGGATCGGTCCTTGGACCCCAGCTATTCACAATATATATTAATGATCTAAACAAGGGAACTAGATGTAATATCTCCAAATTTGCAGACGACACAAAGCTGGATGGGCGTGTGTGCTGTCAGGAGGATGCCGAGAAACTCCAGGATGAATTGGACAGGTTGGGTGATTGGGCAAAAGCATGGCAGATGCAATATAACGTGGATAAATGTGAGGTTATCCACTTTGGTGGCAAAAACAGGAAGGCAGATTATTATCTGAATGACAATAGTTTGGGAGAAGGAGAAGTGCAATGAGACCTGGGTGTCCTTGTGCACCAGTCGTTGAAGGTAAGCATGCAGGTGCAGCAGGCGGTTAAGAAGGCAAATGGTATGTTGGCCTTCGTAGCGAGAGGGTTTGAGTACAGGAACAAGGATGTCTTGCTGCAGTTGTACAGGGCCTTGGTGAGACCACATCTTGAGTATTGTGTGCAGTTTTGGTCACCTTATCTGAGGAAGGATGTTCTTGCCATGGAAGGAGTTCAGCGAAGATTCACCAGGCTGATACCTGGGATGGCAGGAATGATGTATGAGGAGAGATTGGGACGATTGGGCTTGTACTCGCTGGAGTTTAGAAGAATGAGAGGGGATCTCATTGAAACTTATAAAATTCTGACAGGACTGGACAGACTAGATGCAGGAAGGATGTTCCCGATGGTCGGGGAGTCCAGAACCAGGGGTCACAGTCTAAGGATAAGGGGTAGGCCATTTAGGACAGAAATGAGGAGGAATTTCTTCACCCAGAGAGTGGTGAACCTGTGGAATTCTTTACCACAGAAGGCAGTAGAAGCCAATTCATTAAATATATTCAAGAAGGAGTTGGATATATTTCTTAAGGCTAAAGTGATCCGGGTGCATGGGGAGAAAGCAGGGACCGAGTACTGAAATGGGATGATCAGCCATGATCACATTGAATGGCGGAGCAGGCTCGAGGGGTCGAATGGCCTACTCCTGCTCCTATCTTCTATGGTTCTTTGTTTCTATGTTTCATCTCCATGTGCCAGCCACCTGTGGTTGAAGTGTAAGCTTATGCGAATCTGGCATGGATGAGGGCACCCCTTGCTTGACGGCCAGCAATGTGTTCGCCTGCTGCTGGATTGGCCACACCCAGCCCTGCAAAGCATCATTCCCCGTCCTCCTCCTCATCCTCATCCTTTTCCTCGTCCTCTTCCTCGTCCTCCGAGGTGGCTGTGAGCTGAGCCACTTGTTCATCCAGCAGCACTAAGCCACGCTGCTGTGTGATGTTGTGCAGGGCACAGCAGGTCACAACAATTCTGGACATGCTAGCTGGTGCACACTGCAAGTCTCCTCCAGATCTGTCTAGGCATTGGAAGCGCATTTTGAGCAAGCTGATGGTTTGCTCGATGATGCTTCTGGTGGAAATGTGGCTGAAATTGTACCGTTCCTCAGCATCATTTGATGGCCTCCTCATCGGTGTCATAAGCCACTTTTTCAGGAGCCAAGAAGCCATCCGGAAAGTTGGTTTGGCGGATGGAAGAACTGAGGCACAGTAGACTGGCGCAGGATGAAGGAGTCATGGCAACTACCAGGGAACTTTGCGCAAACATGCAGGATGATCTTCCTGTGGTTACACACCAGCTGGACGTTCAGGGAGTGGAATCACTTGCAGTTGACAAATACAACTGGGTTGTGATAGGGGGTCCTAATGGCTACATGTGTGCAGTCAATGACGCCCTGCACCATTGGCAAGTCTGCCATATTGGCAAAGCCAACAGCACGCACCGTTACATTTGGGCCATCCATGGAGAAGTGGATATAATTGTGGGCCTTTGCAAAGAGGGCATCGGTGACCTACATGATGCAGGTGTGTGTGGGAGATGCCGCTGATGTCTGCAGCTGATCCCTGGAAGGAGCCCGAAGCAAAGAAGTTGAGTGTGGTGGTGACTTTGACAGCCACTGGTAAGGAGTGTCCACCCGCTCCTCTGGGCTCCAGGTGTTGGTGCAGCATTGTGCAGATGTCAGTGACTACGTCTCTCGAAAGTCTCAGCCTCCTTTGGCACTGCTGCTCAATCATGCTGAGGAAGCTGATCCTCTGCCTGTAAACCCTGTATTGGGGGTATCTCCTGCAACGAG
The DNA here is from genome assembly GCF_052327205.1 of Somniosus microcephalus. NCBI lineage: Eukaryota > Metazoa > Chordata > Chondrichthyes > Squaliformes > Somniosidae > Somniosus > Somniosus microcephalus. Next base: position 103,158,476 of record NC_141001.1, read on the forward strand.
GTGCAGCCCTGCACTGAGGCCCTCCACCCTGTGCATCATCAGGTGGGTGAGGAGGAGGAGGGTGGCGCTCCTGGTGCTGGTGCTGCTGTTGTGGCTGGCTGTGGTGCTGCCGCGGCTGCTCTTCCTCCAAATCTGATGACCAGGATGAGAGGATCTAAATGGTTCCCATCCCGTTGCTATAGATTTCAATTGAGGCAAGAAGCTTGCAAGCACACACTAGAAGTGGCCTGAAATTATTCCTATCAGGTCACACTGCAGATGGCTGTCAGCTTGAACAGTCAAGGTCAGTAGATTTGCAAAATCTTATCCCAAACCTCCAACAACAAGGTTGTTGCATTTGAATGTCAGCCATGTTACAGGAGCGCTTTTAAAGTGCTGCACCAATTACTACAAATCATCTCCTCCAGCAACTTGTCTCCTTGCAGCTGGCCTGTTTCTGACAAGACCGGAAATAGGAGCCAGAGGCATGAAAATGGGAAACCACTATAAAAATAGGATTAGCAGGCTCCAAACTGCCTTAACTACCTGTCCCACCGGTTCCAGTCGGGTCAGTTTGGAAGCGGCTGAACAGACACTCATGAAAATCGGGTGGGGGTGGGATGGAGGTGGGTTGGGTGTCTGAAGCTATTTTTCCTGATTTTCGCAGCTGAACCATCTCCAAATCCACTTCCTCAAGGCTATTAAAAATGAGCTAAAAGAGTCTGTATTGCCAGCATACATGTAGAAACATGTCGATCAGAAAGAGTAGGTGGTGGGAAGGATAGACATTTGGGAAACGCCTGAGGTGACTGTGTGGGAGCTTTGATGAGAAGCCATTGCTGGAGATGTGCTGGATGCATTTTGACAGGTAGGAGTGTAACCACACAATGGCAGTTCCACTGAAGTAGGGCAATGGAGGAGAATGGCTTGATTGCCCATGTTGAACGTTGCAGAAGTCAAAGATGACAAGAAGCGATAAAGCACAATGGTCTCAGTCACAGGTGATATCATTCGTGCCTTTGACCAGGATGATCTCAGTTCCGTGGGTAGGGTGAAATCAGATTAAAGGGATTCAAGTGGGCCCCCTGGCAGAGAATTCCAAATTCTGACCACCATTTATGTAAAAAAGTATTCTAACCTCCTCTCCAAGCAACATAATCACACCAAGCTGCATTAAAATACAAAATAACATAGCCCAGTTGGTTAAGGCACTGCTTACTTTTAAAGGAACATGGATAATTATTTGAAAAAAAATGTAAAAGGGAATGCAGAAAGTGCAGGAAAATGGGGCTAAATCTCTTTCAAATAACGAAATAACTCTTTCAAAAAGACAGCACAGGTGCAGTGGGATGAATGCCTTCATTGATGCTGTAAAGCTTTCTTAGTCAAACAATACAGATCAAAAGATGAATGTTCCAGGGTCCTCAACATTTAGGAAGGACAGACAAAAAGGAAAAGGAGGTGGCATAGCGCTCTTAATAAGGGATGAGATCGGTACGGTAGAGGTAAAAGATCTTGGCTTGGCAGGTCATGATGTAGAACTGGAATCAGTTTGGGTGGAGCTAAGAAACAGCAAAGGGCGGAAAACATTGGTGGGAGTTGTGTATAGGCCACCAAACAGTAATGGTAATGTAGGGCACAGTATCAATCAAGAGATTAGAAGTGCATGTAACAAGGGCAATACGGTAATCATGGGGGACTTTAATCTACATATTGACTGGGCAAATCAAATTACCACTAATGGTGTGGAGGACGAATTCTTGGAATGCATGCAAGATGGTTTCCTGGATCAGTATGTGGAGGAACCAACCAGGGAACAGGCTATTCTGGATCTAGTACTGTGTAATAAGAAAGGGCTAATCAATAATCTGTGGTAAAGGGGCCTTTAGGGATAAGTGACCATAATATGATTGAATTTTATATTAAGTTTGAGGGTGATGTAGTCCAATCTGAAACTGAGGTCTTCACTCTAAACAGCAGCACGACGGCATAGTGGTTAGCACTGTTGCCTCACAGCGCCAGGGACCCAGGTTCAAATCCGGCCTCGGGTGACTGTCTGTGTGGAGTTTGCACATTCTCCCCGTGTTTGCGTGGGTTTTCTCCGGGTGCTCCGGTTTCCTCCCACAGTCCAAAGATGTGCGGGTTAGGTTGATTGGCCATGATAAAAATTGGCCCTTAGTGTTAGGGGGGATTAAATACATGGGGTTACGGGGATAGGGCTTGGGTGGGATGGCTGTCGGTGTAGGGACCGGGTGCTAGGGTTTGGATGATCAGCCATGATCTCGTTGAATGGCGGAGCAGGCTCGAAGGGCCGAATGGCCTACTCCTGCTCCTATCTTCTATGTTTCTATGAAACTACAAGGGTATGAGGGACAAGTTGGCCATGGCAGGTTGGGAGACTACACTAAAAGGTATGAAGGTGGACATATAATGGCTAACATTCAAGGAAATAATGCATAATTTGCAACAAACATATATTCCTCTAGGGCATAAAAACCCAAAAGGAAAAGTGATCCAACCATGGGTAACAAAAGAAATTAAAGCTAGTATTAAGTCAAAGGAGGAAGCTTAAAAAGTTACCAGAAAAAGCAGTCAGCCCGAGGATTGGGATCTTTTTAGAAATCAGCAAAGGGGGACCAAGAAATTGATAAAGAAAAGGAAAATGGAATATGAGCACAAACTAGCAAAAAATATAAAAACTGATTGTAAAAGCTTCTATAGGTATGTGAAAAGGAAAAGACTGGTGAAGGTAAATGTAGGTCCTTTACAGTCAGAGACAGGAGAATTTATAATGGGGAATGAGGAAATGGCAGAGAAATTAAATAAATACTTTGTATCTGTCTTCATGGAGGAAGACACAAAAAACCTCCCAGAAATACAAGAAAACCAAGGGTGTGGCGAGAAGGAGGAACTTAAAAAGAAATTATTATTAGTTAAAAAAAATACTAGCAAAATTAATGGGACTAAAAGTCAATAAATCCCAAGGACTGGATGACCTACATCCTAGGGTTTTGAAAGAGGTGGCCATTGGGATAGTGGACACATTGGTTGTCATCTTCCAAAATTCTATAGATTCTGGAATGGTTCCTGCAGATTGGAGGATAGCAAATGTAACCCCGCTATTTAAGAAAGGAGGGAGAGAGAAAACGGTGAACTACAGACCTGTTAGCCTCACATCAGTAGTTGGGAAAATGCTGGAATCTATTATAAAGGATGCAATAACTGGGCACTTAGAAACTAATAGTAAGATTGGGCAGAGTCAATATGGATTTATGAAAGGGAAATCCTGTTTGACAAACCTATTGGAGTTCTTTGAGGATGTAACTAGTGGAGTAGACAAAGGGGAACCTGTAGATGTGGTGTATTTGGATTTTCAGAAGGCCTTCGATAACATAGAAACATAGAAGATAGGAGCAGGAGTAGGCCATTCGGCCCCTCGAGCCTGCTCCGCCATTCAATGCAATCATGGCTGATCATCCAAATTCAGTGCCCGGTCCCTGCTTTCTCCCCATACCCCTTGATCCCTTTAGCCTTAAGAAATATATCCAACTCCTTCTTGAATATATTTAATGAATTGGCCTCCACCGCCTTCTGTGGTAGAGAGTTCCACAGGTTCACCACACTCTGGGTGAAGAAATTCCTCCTCATTTCTGTCCTAAATGGCCTACCCTTAATCCTTAGACTGTGTCCCCTGGTTCTGGACTCCCCGACCATCGGGAACATCCTTCCTGCATCTAGTCTGTCCAGTCCTGTCAGAATTTTATAAGTTTCAATGAGATCCCCTCTCATTCTTCTAAACTCCAGCGAGTACAAGTCCAATCATCCCAATCTCTCCTCATACGTCATTCCTGCCATCCCAGGTATCAGCCTGGTGAATCTTCGCTGAACTCCTTCCATGGCAAGAACATCCTTCCTCAGATAAGGCGACCAAAACTACACACAATACTCAAGATGTGGTCTCACCAAGGCCCTGTACAACTGCAGCAAGACATCCTTGTTCCTGTACTCAAACCCTCTCGCTATGAAGGCCAACATACCATTTGCCTTCTTAACCGCCTGCTGCACCTGCATGCTTACCTTCAGCAACTGGTGCACAAGGACACCCAGGTCTCATTGCACTTCCCCTTCTCCCAATCTATTGTCATTTAGGTAATAATCTGTCTTCCTGTTTTTGCCACCAAAGTGGATAACCTCACATTTATCCACGTTATATTGCATCTGCCATGTTTCTGCCCAATCACCCAACATGTCCAAATCATCCTGGAGTTTCTTGACATCCTCCTCACAACACACACGCCCACCCAGCTTTGTGTCATCTGCAAATTTGGAGATATTACATCTAGTTCCCTTGTCCAGATCATTAATATATATTGTGAATAGCTGGGGTCAAAGGATCGATCCCTGCGGTACCCCACTAGTCACTGCCTGCCATTCGGAAAAAGAACCGTTTATTCCAACTCTTTGCTTTCTGTCTGCCAACCAGTTCTCTATCCAAGTCAATACCTTGCCCCCAATCTCTTGTGCCTTAACTTTACATGCTAATCTCTTATGCGGAACCTTATCGAAGGCCTTCTGAAAGTCCAGATACACCACATCCACTGGTTCTCCCTTATCTGTTTTACCAGTTACATCCTCAAAAAATTCCAGTAGATTAGTCAAGCACGATTTACCTTTTGTGAATCCATGTTGACTTTGTCCGATCCTGTCACTGTTTTCCAAGTGCTCTGCTATTACATCTTTTATAATGGACTCTAGCATTTTCCCCACAACCGATGTCAGGCTTACCGGTCTGTAATTCCCCGTTTTCTCTCTACCACCTTTTTTGAATAGTGGGGTAACATTAGCTACCCTCCAATCCATGGGTACTGTTCCAGATTCCATCGAATGTTGGAAGATGATCAGCAATGGTCCCACACAAGAGGTTGGTGAACAAAATTAGGGTACATGGAATTGGGGGTAATATACTAGCATGGATTGAGAATTGGTTAACAGACAGGAAACAAAGAGTAGGGATAAACGGGTCTTTTTCAGGATGGCAGGCTGTGGCTAGTGGAGTACCGCAAGGATCGGTGCTTGGGCCCCAGCTATTCACAATCTATATTGGGGAGATAGAGGAACAGATATGTAGGCAAATCTCAGAGAAGTGCGAAAATAATAGGGTAATAATAGTGGGGGATTTCAACTTCCCCAATATAAATTGGGATAGTCAGAGTGTGAAAGGCTTAGAGGGTGCAGAATTCTTAAAGTGCATCCAGGAGAGCTTTTTGAGCCAACATGTAGAAAGTCCTACAAGAGAGGGGGCGGTACTGGACCTAATTCTGGGGAATGTAGCCGGGCAAGTGGTGGAAGTATCAGTAGGAGAGCATTTTGGCGACAGTGACCATAATTCGGTGAGATTTAAGGTGGTCATGGAAAAAGACAAAGACGGCCCGGAAATAAGAGTTCTAAATTGGGGGAAGGCCGATTTTAATATGATAAGGCAGGATCTGGCCAAAGTGGACTGGGAGCAGCTACTTATAGGAAAATCCACATCAAAACAGTGGGAGACTTTCAGAAGGGAAATAGAGAGAGTACAGCGCCAACATGTTCCTGTAAAGGTCAAGGGTGGGACCAACAAGCAAAGGGAACCTTGGATGACAAGGGATATACAAAAATGCATTAGAAATAAAAGGGGGGCTTTTGGCAGTTACAAAAGACTAAAGACGAAAGAAGCCCTAGAGGAGTATAAAAAGTGCAGGGGCATACTTAAAAAAGAAATTAGGAGGGCGAGGAGGGGCCATGAAATAAGACTGGCGAGCAAAATAAAGAAAAATCCTAAGATGTTTTATAAGTATATTAAGGGCAAGAGGATAACCAGGGAAAGGGTAGGGCCCATTAGGGACCAAAGTGGCAATCTGTGTGTAGAGCCAGATGATGTAGGCGGGGTTTTAAATGAATTTTTTGCATCTGTGTTCACTATGGAGAAAGACGATGCAGACATAGAAATCGGGCAAGGGGACTGTGACATACTTGAACATATTAGCATCGAGAGGGAGGAGGTGCTAGCGGTTTTAGCAGGCCAAAAAGTGGATAAATCCCCAGGCCCGGACGAGATGTATCCCAGGCTGCTGTGGGAGGCAAAGGAGGAGATTGCAGGGGCTCTGACACAAATTTTCAGAACCTCTCTGGCCACAGGGGATGTACCAGAGGACTGGAGAACAGCTAATGTAGTACCATTATACAAGAAGGGTAGCAGGGATAAACCAGGGAATTACAGGCCAGTGAGCCTAACATCTGTGGTAGGGAAATTATTGGAAAAAATTCTGAGGGACAAAATTAGTCTCCACTTGGAGAGGCAAGGATTAATCGGGGATAGTCAGCATGGCTTTGTCAAGGGTAAATCATGTCTGACAAATCTGATTGAATTTTTTGAGGGGGTGACTAGGGGGGTGGATGAGGGAAATGCTGTGGATGTGGTTTACATGGACTTCAGTAAAGCCTTTGACAAAGTCCCGCATAGGAGACTGGTCAAGAAGGTAAGAGCCCATGGGATCCAGGGTGCCTTGGCGCGTTGGATCCTAAACTGGCTGAGTGGCAGGAGGCAGAGGGTGATGGTCGAAGGTTGCTTTTGTGACTGGAAGCCTGTGTCCAGTGGGGTACCTCAGGGATCGGTGCTGGGTCCCTTGTTGTTTGTGATCTACATAAATGATTTGGATGAAAATGTAAAAGGTATGATCAGCAAGTTCGCAGATGACACGAAAATTGGTGGGGTGGTCAATTGCGAGGAGGAAAGCCTTAGGCTACAGGACGATATAAACGGGTTGGTCAGATGGGCGGAAAAGTGGCAAATGGAATTTAACCCTGAAAAGTGCGAGGTGATGCATTTTGGACGGACAAATAAGGCAAGGGAATACACAATGAGTGGTAGGACCCTAGGAAGTACAGAGGGTCAGAGGGACCTTGGTGTACATGTACATAGATCCCTGAAGGCAGCGGAACAGGTAGATAAGGTGGTTAAAAAGGCATATGGGATACTTGCCTTCATTAGCCGAGGCATAGAATATAAGAGCAGGGAGGTTATGATGGAGCTGTACAAAACGCTGGTGAGGCCACAGCTGGAGTACTGTGTGCAGTTCTGGTTGCCTCACTATAGGAAGGATGTGATTGCTTTGGAGAGGGTGCAGAGAAGATTCACCAGGATGCTACCTGGGATGGAGCGCCTCAGCTATGAAGAAAGACTAAACAGGCTGGGGTTGTTTTCCTTGGAGCAAAGAAGGCTGAGGGGGGACCTGATTGAGGTATACAAAATGATGAGGGGCATAGATAGGGTAGACAAAGAGGAACTTTTCCCCTTAGTAGGGGGGTCAATAACAAGGGGGCATAGATTCAGGGTAAGGGGCAGGAGATTTAGAGGGGATTTGAGGAGGAACTTTTTCACCCAGAGGGTGGTTGGAATGTGGAACTCAATGCCCAAAAGGGTGGTAGAGGCAGGAACCCTCACAACATTCAAGAAGCATTTGGATGAGCACTTGGAATGCCATTGCATACAAGGCTATGGACCAAATGCTGGAAAATGGGATTAGACTGGACAGGGATGGATGGGCGGCGCAGACACGATGGGCCGAAGGGCCTCTTTCTGTGCTGTAAAACTCTATGACTCTATGACTCTATATCAATGATTTGGATGAGGGGACTAAATGTAACATTTCCAAATTTGCTGATGATACAAAGCTAGGTGGCAGTGTCAGTTGTGAAGAGGTTGTGAAAAGGCTTCAAGGGGACCTCAACAGGCTCACTGAGTGAATGAGAACATGGCAGATGGAATATAATGTGGATAAATGTGAAATTATCCACTTTGGTCGAAAAACAGAAAGGCAAAGTATTTCCTAAATGGTGAAAGATTGGTGAATGCAGATGCTCAAAGGGACCTGGCTGTCCTTGTACATGAGTCACTGAAAGTGAATGTGTAGGTACAGCAAGCCATTAGGAAGGCAAATGGTATGCTGGCCTTCATTACAAGAGGATTTGAGTACAGGGGTAAAGAAGTCTTACTCCAATTATATAGGGCCTTGGTGAGATCACACCTGGAGTACTGTGTACAATTTTGGTCTCCTTACCTAAGGAAGGATATACTTGCCATAGAGGGTGTAATGTATGTACCTTTAAGGGGGAGAACTACCTTTTACAGCTCCTGTATCCTGTAGTACCGGCAGTGACCACACCTGTATATAAACCCTGAGTAGTGATCTGTACAGTCAGTTGCAGTTTGAACCCTCGTTCAGTAAACACCTGTTGATCGTTCCCTGCAGTCTTTTGTCTGATTATTGAAGGACACAACATTAAGATACCCGGATCTAACAGAGGGAGTGCAACGAAGGGTCACGAGATTGATTCCTGGGATGGTGGGACTGTCATATGAGAAGAGATTGAGTAAACTAGGCCTGTATTCTCTTGAATTCAGAAGAATGAGAGGAATCTCATTGAAACATATAAAAGTATTACAGAGCTTGATAGGGTGGATGCTGGGAGACTGTTTCCCTTGGCTGGGGAGGCTAGAACCAGGGTCCACAGCCTCAGGGTAAAGGGTAGGCCATTCAGGACTGAGATGAGAAGAAATTTCTTCACACAGAGGGCGGTGATTCTTTGGAATTCTCTACCCCAGAGGGCTGTGGAGGCTCAGTCATTGGGTCTATTCAAAACAGAAGTCGATAGATTTCTGACTAGTAAGGGCATCAAGGAATATGGCGATAGGGCCGGTGAATGGATTTGAGGCAGAAGATCAGCCATGATCTCATTGAATGGTGGAGCAGGCTGAAAGGGCCGAATAGCCTACTCCTGCTCCTATTTCTTATGTTCTTATCCCAGGTTTAATCCCCACTGTGTGTTGAAATAGCTGATCTTAGCCAGGGCTGCATAAAATTACAAAAGGATATTGATAGATTAAGTGACTGGGCAAAATTGTGGCAAATGGATTTCAATGTATGCAAAAGTAAGGTCATCCACTTTGGATCTAAAAAGGATAGAACAGGGTACTTGTGAAAAGCTAAAAGCAGTGAATGTCCAAAGAGACTTGGGGGTCCAGGTGCATAGATCATTAAAATGTCATGAACAAGTGCAGAAAATAATCAAAAAGGCTAATGGAATGCTGGCCTTTATACCTAGAGGACTAGAATATAAGGGGGTAGAAGTTATGCTGCACCTGGAGTACTGTGAGCAGTTCTGGGCACCGCACCTTAGGAAGCATATATTGGCCTTGGAGCAAGTGCAACGTAGGTTTACCAGAATGATACCCAGACTTAAGGGTTAAATTATGAGGAGAGATTAGGGTTGTATTCTTTGGAATTTAGAAGGTTAAGGGGCGATTTGATCGAAGTTTTCAAGATATTAACGGGAACAGATAGGGTAGAGAGAAACTATTTCCGCTGGTTGGGGATTCTGGGACTAGGGCATAGTCTAAAAATTAGAGCCAGGCCTTTCAGGGAGTGAAATTAGGGAACACAAAGGGTGGTAGAAGTTTGGAACTCTCTTCCACAAACGGCAATTGATGCTAGATCAATTGTTAATTTTAAATCTGAGATGGATAGATTTTTGTTAACGAAAGGTATTAAGGATATGGGCCAAAGGTGGGTATATGGAGTTAGGTCACAGATCAGCCATGATCTCATTGAATGGCAGAACAAGTTCAGGGGGCTAAATGGCCTACTCCTGTTCCTATGTTCCTATGTTACAATTGGCTTTAGTATCCTTGGACTAGGAGGAGGGAAATCACCTAGGGTTCGTGCTCCTGATTGCTATTCACTGCTGGAATTGTCTGTGTATATGAACATAGGATAGAAACAGAATTGGGCATGGCTGACTAACCTAATTGAATTTTTTGATGAAGTAACAGGGAGGATTGATGAAGGGGATGCAATGGATGTTGTCTACATGGATTTTAGGAAAGCGTTTGACAAAGTACCACATAGAAGGCTGGTTAACAAAATTGAGGCTCATGGAATAGGTGGGTCAGTGGCAGCTTGGATACGGAATTGGCTTAAGGACAGAAAACAGTGAGTTGTGGTAAGTGGCTATTTTTCAGACTGGAGGATGGTAGACAGTGGTGTTCCCCACTGTTTTTTTGATATGTATAAATGACCTGGATATTGGAATATAGAGTAGAATTTCTAAATTTGCTGATGACAACAAACTTGGGGGTGTAACAAACAGTGAGGATGATACCAATCGACTGCAACAGGACATAGAAAGGCTAGCAGAATGGGCAGACAAGTGGCAGATGGAATTTAATACAGAGAAGTGTGAGGTGATGCATTTTGGCAGAAGGAACAGGGAGAGGCAATATACAGTTAATGGCACAGTTTTAAAGAGTGTGCAGGGACAGAGGGACCTGGGAGTTAATGTGCATAGGGCCCTGAAGGTGGCGGGACATATTGAGAGACTGGTTAGCAAAGCATATGGGATCTTGGGCTTCATAAATAGAGGTATTGAGTACAAAAGTAGAGAAGTTATGCTGAACCTTTATAAAGCGCTGGTTAGGCCACAACTGGAGTATTGCGTCCAGTTCTGGTCACCACACTTTAGGAAGGATGTTAAGGCCCTTGAGAGGGTGCAGAGGAGATTTACCAGAATGGTTCCGGGAATGGGGGATCTTAGCTACAAGTACAGGTTGGAGAAGCTGGATTTGTTTTCATTAGAGCAAAGGAGGATGAGGGGTGATTTGATAGAGGTGTACAAGATTATGACGGGTTTGGATAGGCTAGACGGGGAAAGGCTGTTCCCACTAGTTTATGGTACAAGGACCAGGGGACACAGATTTAAGGTTTTGGGCAAGAGATACAACGGGGATATGAGGAAAAACATTTTTACGCAGTGAGTGGTGAGGACTTGGAACTCGCTGCCGACGGAAGTGGCGGAAGTGGAGACACTCAATATTTTCAAGGGGAGACTGGATAAGCACTTGAGGGAAATAAACTTGCAGGGCTATGGGAATAGTGCGGGGGAATGGGACTGACTGGATTGCTCTACAGAGAGCAGGCACGGACTCGATGGGCCGAATGGCCTCCTTCTCTGCCGTTATGACACCATGGGGGAAAAATTCAGTTGGTTTGTGCCTCCTGTTAGCGCCTTAAGAGGGCTCTAATGGGGTGAAAAGTAACTAGCGTATGGGTGCGGTGATGTTTGCGCCGCTCGTGAAATTGACGACATTTTGCGGTGGCGCTAAACACTACCGCTACGATCTCCTGCGCCCACAGATTGTGACGTCAGTTGAGCGTGCAATGCCCCGGTAGTGCCCTGGACCGGATATTGAGTGTCGCCCCCTGCCTTACCACCTGCTGCTGGCAACAACAGGTCGAGGGGAGCGTTTTGCAGTCGGGAAGGGACTGGGGGAGCGCTATTTAAAGGCGACTGGTTCCTGCCTTTTTTTCGGCGACATTTTTGCACCACGCATTCTGAGTGAGAGAGACTGCAGGAGATATTCAATGCTGTGTTGAGGAGTTTTGGGTACCGAGCAGCACTTTGCAGGTTCATTTTGATTTGACCTTCCTTACATCAATTTAGAAGAGACTATGGGGGCTGCACTCTGACATTTTTCCCTGGGCCTCTCCATTGTTCTTTCCAGCAGAATTAATGTACAGCTCTCTCCAGGCCGAGATTCAAGGCTGCAATGAGCAGGGTGTGGATGGAGAGCAAGATCGATCCTCCCCTTTAAGAACTGGCCGGCACCAGTGTGTCTGTGTTCCATTGCTGAATGACATCACATGAGCTTCGCCAGCGCTCTGAGATAGCGCCTCGCTCCTCGGCGTTAGCGCCTTAAGAGAGGTGTGTAGCACCTGATTTAGTGCTCCAATCACCTCCAGGGGTGATAGTAACCAAGTTTGCAGTCGGAGGCAATAATTAGCGCCAGGCACTAAACTTTGCGCCCAGCCGATCGTTGCGCCCCAAACGGGGCGATACCGAATTTCACCCCCTGGTTGTGATATTCGGTTGCTAACATGGTCTGTCTTTTTAAGCCACTGCTCTAAATAAGCAAATCTGGGTAATTGCTACTCATAAATTGCTGAGGACAGTTGTAGTTACTGTACTTGTAAATTTCAGGCTCCAGGTTAATTTTTGGCTACGTTTCTTTTTAATATTGCTTTGCATCTGCATTCCCCAATCTTTCACCATTTAGGAAATACTCTGCCTTTCTGTTTTTTTACCAAAGTGGATAACTTCACATTTATCCACATTATATTCCATCTGCCATGTTCTCGCCCATTCACTGAGCCTGTCGAGATCCCCTTGAAGCCTCTTCACATCCTCTCACAACTGACACTGCCACCTAGCTTTGTATCATCAGCAAATTTGGAAATGTTACATTTAGTCCCCTCATCCAAATCATTGATATAGATTGTGAATAGCTGGGGCCCAAGTACCGATCCTTGCGGTACCCCACTAGTCACAGCCTGCCATCCTGAAAAAGACCCGTTTATCCCTACTCTTTGCTTTCTGTCTGTTAACCAATTCTCAAACCATGCTAGTATATTACCCCCAATTCCATGTGCCCTAATTCTGTTCACCAACCTCTTGTGTGGGACCTTATCGAAGGCCTTCTGAAAATCCAGATACATCACATCTACCGGTTCTGCTCTGTCTACTCCACTTGTTACATCCTCAAAGAACTCCAATAGGTTTGTCAAACAGGATTTCCCTTTCATAAATCCATGTTGACTTTGCCCAATCTTACTATTAGTTTCTAAGTGGCCAGTTATTGCATCCTTTATAATAGATTCCAGCATTTTCTCAAACACACAGGGCTGGATTTTTCCAAACTCGACGGGTTTGCAGCAGGCGACGTTCTTGGCGTGTGGGGACCTCGCATCTGCCTGGATCCCAGCCTCTCGCCCTGCAAGGTTCCCAGCCAATTAATAGGAAGCGGTCTGACGACGTCATTTGATGACGCGTCATTAGCCAGTTTCCTTAAAGGGGCCATGTCCAAATTGATTTTGACAGTTCTGCTGTCAGTGTTCTACAGCATTGAGGTGCTGCAAACACTGACAAACAATGCACAAAGGTGCACGGCTGCACCCAGGTTCTCCCATGACTCCCTCCATATGCTTATGGAGGGAGTCACTGCAAGCAGGGAGGTTCTCTTCCCTTCACATGGGCGGAAGACACCTCCCCAGGAGACCATGCAACCTGGTTGCACATTGCACAGGAAGACACAAGCAGGGATGTCATCAGGAGGACCAGCCTGCAGTAGCGCAAACATTTCAATATTCTCATTAGATCACAAAATGTTACTGCAAAGCCACACTCAACCTTTCCTCCTGTGCCACTCATCATATCCCCATCGCTCTGCCTTCCCTAACCTACTCCTGCACATCCTTACTCACACCAACTTACCTTGCACCTCCACCCATCCCTCTCTATCTACATTATCACTTCCCCATCTCACTAGCCACCCCTCACACACTCCCTCATCCTAGTGCAATCATACCAACTAACAACACAGAAGGGTAGGCACTTGGATGTTTTAGGCAATGTTTGTGTAAACTTTCTGTTATTGTGTTGTCAAGCATTGAAATCCTTATCATCACCACTTTGCCTTCTTGGACAGATTTGTGTGCACCTCTGAAAGTGTCTTAGTGAGTTCCAGTGAATGGTGAGACAACGTCTCCCCCCCCGCCACCACCACCCAACCCGTCCCCCTGCCAATGGTGATGAGTGCGAAACGAATGGATTGGGCATTGTTGGGATGCTTTACGGTGCTGGTGTGGGGTTGGTGACAACCTGGCGCATCACGTGGCAGCCAGCGTGTACAGCATCAAGTGAAGTAAATCTGGACATGGTGAGGCCATTGCTGGTGTCTCGGGCAGCAATGTGCATGGGTGATGATGCCATGTCCAGTTCAGCATCAGTTGATTGCGGAGAAGGCTGGTGTGGATGTTAGTGCAACTGGTGTGCCTGGTGATGCTGGTGTTGGGGCTGATCGTGTTGGGATTCTGAGGACCAAGGTGAGATTTTTTCAAGGGCACTGATGCTGACGGAGTAGATGGCAGGTGAGGTTGAGATGACAGAAGTAATCTGTCAGTGTTGAGATAGGTTGTTCCAAGGAGGTGACAGTGGATAGAGAAATTACTCCAAACACTTCAAAAGTGCGTAAAGCTCAAAAGTGGGTTCTAAACACCGATGGCTGAAGCTTCTGAGATTGGAAAGTGACCAGCTGTAAAATAGCAGGTTTTAAGCCACTTTTGAAGCTGTCACCTATTGAAAGAAATGTAGAGTTGTTCAGAACCTGACATACTTACCTGGCATGATCCCCGAGCGACGGGAACCTCGTGGAAAACTTGGTAAAATGCTTTGGAGCTGGGAAAATGGGGATTTCATTTCTTTAAACACCCTCCTAACGAGCACAATTGAATGACCCTCCGCTTAGTGCCCTGTCTGCAAAGCACAGGCAGAAACGGCACCTGGGAAACTGACAAGGAGGCGGGTTCAGAGCGGGATACCGGCCCGCTGTCAATCTTTTTGATTTTGACAGTCGACCCGCCTCCACACCTGCCCTCTGAGTGCCGGCAAAATTCAGCCCCTAGGTGTTCTCCAGGATGCTGATGTAAGTGAAGCAGGTATTCGAGATAGCTTTATGTGACTGAAAACTAATAAATCTCACAGAAAAGATAAACTATAACCAGTATAGTTTGAAAGACATGGGGAAGGTTTGTGAAGCACTAATTCTCATTTTGAGGAAGTCAGTGAACACTGGGAGATCCCTGGATATGTATTTCCCATATTAAAAAAATCACAAAAAGGCCATACCGGGCAACGACAGATCCAGTAGCCTTAACTAATTAGAAAAGTAATGGAATAAATAATCAGAATCTAAATGGAAGGGTACCGTAATGAAAAAAACATAACAATTAATAGCCAATACAGTTCTAGAAGGGATAAATGCCTGACCAACCTCATAGACCTTTTTGAGGAGGTGATATACCAAGTTGACTAAGGCGTTGATGAGGCGGCGGTGGGTGGAAGGGGTTGGGGGGTGGGAGAATGTGAAGATATATAATGTAGTGTACCTTGACTTCCAAAGGCCTTTGATAAAGTACTGCAAAAGAGCTCTATTTACCAACTCTCTAAAGGAAAGGAAGCAGATGATAGTTGCAAAGGAAGCTAGGTCGCAGTGGGGAAGTGTTGAATGAGGTGCCCGAGGGCTCTGTGCTGGGACCCCGCCAGTTCATAAGATACTTAAATGTCCTGGAATCACAATCTCAATCCAAAATAGTTGAATTCACAGAAAGCACCAAGCTGGGGAAGAGAGGAATGTGGACTGGGAAGAAGCAGTCAGGATCTTGCAAAGAGTTTGACATGATTTCACCTGGGCTGATCAGGGGCAAATAAAGTTGAATACTGACAACACAAGGTACTGCACATTGGAAATAAAAGTGGGAACCATGTGCACTCCGTACGTGGCATAGAACTTACCAAAGGGAAGTTGAAAGAGATCCACAGTGACTTACTGTTCACCATGTCTAAATAGTGGAAGGTGACATTAAACAAAACAAGGGCCAGAATTTTCCCGCTGCCGGGCGTGTGGGTTTGGAGGCAGGTTGACAGTAAAAGTTGCAGAAATTGAGAGAGCGTCGGGGACCTGCCGCCATCCCGCCCTCCTCGCGCATTTAACTCGGGCGCGTTTGTCAGCACGCCACAGACCTGAACGGCAGAGGCAGGCGACCTAGTTAAGCTCATTAAATCCTTGTTGTGAGACCCTTAACAGGGATTTTAACCAGATCTTTTGATTTTTACTGGATGACCGCGGGAATCACGCAGCTCGGGAACCACGTCTGTCAACATGAGGTGGAAGCTCAGTGGCCATTGAGCGAGGTCATTAATGCAGAGCATGGAAAACACAATAAATACTGCCACATGACACCTGCTTACTTGCCTAAGGGAAAGGCTCTTGCTGACTCCATTTTGAGCACAGATTTAAGTGTCTAGAGTTTGCAAATCTTTTCTGCAACCTTGCAAGTCACTCTTACCACATTACTAGTAACCATCACACCATTGACAGATTGGTCCTCTGATCTCTACTTGACCTGCCATCTATTACATCAGCATGTGTGCTGCTTATACTGTCTCACCTTGGTCCTCAGAATCGGACAGGGATGAGCCCCAACACCAAGCATACCAGCAGCAGCAACAGCAGCAACACCACCACCTTCTCCTCAACTACGTGATGCTCCACAGGACAGTGGGTATCAGCGCGGGGCTGCAGCGCACCGGAGGCGTTACCCCCAACACAGGGTATATAGGCAAAGGATGAGCTTCCTCAACATGACTGAGCAGCAGTGCCAAAGGAGGTTCAGGCTATCATGCCAGGTCATTGCAGAAATTTACAGCTTGCTGGAGCAAGAGCTGCAGCCCAGAGGAGCAGGTGGACAAGCCTTACCAGTGGTTGTCAAAGTCACCAGTGCCCTCAACTTCTTTGCCTCAGGCTCCTTCCCGGGATCTGCAGCAGACATTTGCGGCACCTCGCAGTCGGCCGCCCACAGATGCATCACACAGGTCACCGATGCCATGTTTGAAAAGTCAGCCAATGATATCAACTTTGCCACTGATGAAGCCAGTATTAGTGAGTGTGTGCTCGGCTTTGCCGCTCTGGCTGACTTCCCACGGGTGCAGGGCATCATTGATGGCACATATGTGGTATCAGGGCACCCCCACATCATCCAGGAGTGTTTGTGAACCGCAAGAGCTTCCACTCCCTCAATGTGCAGCTCGTCTGTAACCATAGGAAGATCATCATGCATGTGTGCGCCAAATTCCCTGGCAACTGTCATGAATCAGAGAGAGGAGGAGGAGGTGAGGGAGGAGGAGGAGGTGGGGGAGGAGCCTGAGCTCCAGATGGTCTAGCAGAGCACATTGCTGCCCGGGAGGCCAGGGATGGGCTCATCATGGCCAGATTTACTTAACATCCTGCATTGCGCCCATAAGGCTGCCACATGCTGTGTCAAGTTCCTCCACCCCGCACCTGCCCCCACCCCCCAACAACACCATAAAGCATCCCTACAATGACCAAGCCATTTCTTTCACGCTGACCCCCATTGCTGGAGGTAACGTTATGTCTCACCATTCACTCCAACTCACTAGGCCACTTCTAAAGTAGCAGACAAAAATGGGCATATGGGGAAAGCGGTGAAAATAAATACTTTTATATGTGTGATAACAGTAACGGTGCCTTAACAATAACACCTCTTTATACACCCATGTGCATACCCTTGTGCAATTAGGATTGTGGCTTTTTTCTTTTACAGGTGCTTCTACGAGGTGCAATCCATGTGGTTTCAGCAAAGGTAGAGGCAGACTGCTCATTTCTCTGCTGTGGCTGTGTAGACACTTTTGGCGGATGTCCTCTGGGGTTTGGAGCCAGTGAGGGCCCCATGGAAGACTGCTCCTCTTGCGACTGTGCAGGGGTAGACTCGGCCATCGCGATCTGAGGAAGCATCTGGGGCTCTGACTGAGGGGTAGGCAATGGGGGAGAAGTGTGAGCACTTTGAGAGGATTCCCCCACTTCCATGACCCCTCCCACCGTCATCTCTCTCATGGGCCACCCGCAGTACCCTGCTAGCAAGGAGCTGGAGAGCACTTTGCTGTACAGCAGTGGGGTCATGAGGACCCAAATTATTGTTTAGATACCACCTAGAGAGGTCTATGAGCCTCTGCCATCTGTTCTCCATGGCTGGCATGTGCTCATGTGAGCGGCGCATCAGCTGCTCCATGCAGGTGGCCATCCTTTCCATGGAAGAGCACATCATTGCCATCGTCTGTGACATGGTGGCGCTCATGTCGGAGGTGGACTCCGCTATTCTCTGCACATTTGCAGACATCACGGCTGCAAAACCTGCCAGACTTCCTGCATTTCTTGCTGCCCCTCCAGGATCACCCTTTTTCTTGATGGCCCCCGAGGCTCAGTGTCTGCATGAAGCTGAGCAGAGCTTGGAGCATCCTGCGCCCTCTAGCAAGGATTCTCCACTGCTGTCATTGTCAACACCACCTGCTCTTGCTCACTTGTGAAGTGTGAGACACCAGGTGACGACACTACTCTATCTTGCATAGGACCCACCGAGGTGTGTGTACCTGCGCTGCTGATGACGGTGCACCCTCAGGTGCTGGAGGCTCCTCTGAGGAGTCATCTTCCTCCTCCGACTGGACAGTGCGGGGGGGGGGGGCTCTTGATGGACCTGTGGGAGAGTAAAGAGATGATTTAGAACATAAGAACATAAGAAATAGGAGCAGGAGTGGGCCATTCAGCCCCTTGAGCCTGCCCCGCCATTCAATAAGATCATGGCTGATCTGATCTTGGCCTCAACTCCACTTTCCCGCCCGCTCCCCATAGCCCTTGACTCCCCTGTTGCTCAAAAATCTGTTTATCTCCACCTTGAATATATTCAATGACTCCGCCTCCACAGCTCTCTGGGATAGAGAATTCCAAAGTTTCATAACCATCTGAGAAGAAATTCCTCCTCCTTTTGAGGATGTAACTGGTAGAATAGATAAGGGAGAACCAGTGGATGTGGTGTATTTGGACTTTCAGAAGGCTTTTGATAAGGTCCCGCATAAGAGATTAGCATGTAAAGTTAAGGCACATGGGATTGGGGGCAAGGTACTGACTTGGATAGAGAACTGGTTGGCAGACAGAAAGCAAAGAGTTGGAATAAACGGGTCTTTTTCCGAGTGGCAAGCGGTGACTAGTGGGGTACCGCAGGGATCGGTCCTTGGACCCCAGCTATTCACAATATATATTAATGATCTAGACAAGGGAACTAGATGTAATATCTCCAAATTTGCAGATGACACAAAGCTGGGTGGGCGTGTGTGTTGTGAGGAGGATGCCGAGAAACTCCAGGATGATTTGGACAGGTTGGGTGATTGGGCAAAAGTATGGCAGATGCAATATAACGTGGATAAATGCGAGGTTATCCACTTTGGTGGCAAAAACAGGAAGGCAGATTATTATCTGAATGGCAATAGATTGGGAGAAGGGGAAGTTCAACGAGACCTGGGTGTCCTTGTGCACCAGTCGCTGAAGGTAAGCATGCAGGTGCAGCAGGCGGTTAAGAAGGCAAATGGCATGTTGGCCTTCGTAGCGAGAGGGTTTGAGTACAGGAACAAGGATGTCTTGCTGCAGTTGTACAGGGCCTTGGTGAGACCACATCTTGAGTATTGTGTGCAGTTTTGGTCGCCTTATCTGAGGAAGGATGTTCTTGCCATGAAAGGAGTTCAGTGAAGATTCACCAGGCTGATACCTGGGATGGCAGGAATGACGTATGAGGAGAGATTGGATTGATTGGGCTTATACTCGCTGTAGTTTAGAAGAATGAGAGGGGATCTCATTGAAACTTATAAAATTCTGACAGGACTGGACAGACTAAATGCAGGAAGGATGTTCCCGATGGTCAGGGAGTCCAGAACTAGGGGTCACAGTCTAAGGATAAGGGGTAGGCCATTTAGAACAGAAATGAGGAGGAATTTCTTCACCCAGAGAGTGGTGAACCTGTGGAATTCTCTACCACAGAAGGCAGTAGAGGCCAATACATTAAATATATTCAAGAAGGAGTTGGATATATTTCTTAAGGCTAAAGGGATCAAGGGGTATGGGGAGAAAGCAGGGACCGGGTACTGAATTTGGATGATCAGCCATGATTGCATTGAATGGCGGAGCAGGCTCAAGGGGCCGAATGGCCTACTCCTGCTCCTATCTTCTATGTTTCTATGTTTCAACCCCTTATTCTGAAACTATGCCCCCTAGTTCTAGATTCCCCAAGGGGAAACATCCTCTCTGCATCTACCTTGTTGAGCCCCCTCAGAATCTTATGTTTCAATAAGATCCCCTCTCATTCTTCTAAACTCCAATGAGTATAGGCCCAACCTGCTCAACCTTTCTTCATAAGACAACCCCTTCATCTCAGGAATTAACCTAGTGAACCTTCTTTGAACTGCCTCCAATGCAAGTATATCCCTCCTTAAATAAATTTAGAAGTGTTATATTAAGAATGGGTGATGATACCATTATGCGTATGATGAACATTCACTGGCTGCTGACATCAGTCACCACATGAGTAACTGCTGTATGCCATGTGGCTGTATGAGATGTAATTCTGTCACCAGGTTGCTGAGAGGTCCCCCTCTCTCCGTTTCCCACCACCAGCATCTCTGCAATGCTGGAGACCTCCAGGGCCACCTCCTCTGCTGCAGTCAAAGTACTGAAGGATGGAGGGCCACCTCCAGTTCTCTCCCTCTCCCTGTTGTTGTGAGCTCTCTTCTCCTGCAAGGAGGGAAAGAAGAGAAGTATGAGAGAGAGAGCGATGGAATGAGTGTGAGGAATGTGTGGGATACACCTGTAGAGGGTGACTATGAGGGAGTGGGGTGCCAGTGCCAATTGGCCTCTTTCTGTGGTGTTACTTGGTATGATTACATTAGGATGAGGGTGAGTGTGAGGGGTGGTTAGTCAGATGGGGATGTGAGTATGTACATAGAGAAGGATGGGTGGAGGGGCAAGGTATGTTGGTGTGAGTAATGATGTGCAGGAGTAGGGTTGGGAAGGCATAGTGATGGGGATGTGGTGACAGGCACAGCAGGATGAGGTTGAGTGTGGCATTGCACTCACCTTTCCTGACCTCATGAGATCATTGAATCTCTTCCCGCACTGTACCCATGTCCTCCTGACAACATCCCTGCTGTTGACCTCCTCAGCAATTTGGAGCTATGCCCTTTTGGTCTCTTGGGAAGGTCTCTTCCGCCCATCAGCAGGGAAGAGGAACCCCCTGCATGCCACAAGAATATGTAAGGATTCATCCGAAAACCGGGGTGCAGCCCTCTGTCTTTGTGAACTAATTTTTCTAATTCTCAGCAACAACACACTCCTCTCCAATACTTCCTCCACACTCCTACACGAACCTTCAAACGCGATGAGGCCAAGGCTGCTTTAAATATCCCTGCTGGAAATGAGTCATCGATGATGTCATCAGACCCACACCCTTTAATAGGGCCGGGAAATGCGCATGCCTGCTTTAATAGGTGCCATTACGCTAAAGTTGCTCTGAAGAGCGGGCTGATCAAGATGTTGTGGTGCCGACCCATTACGCGGCCCACACGCACCCGACCCGACTGGGTAGCGAAAGTTCTGGCCAAATAGTTTATATCACCAATCAGTTGGGCTTAATGAAGATGTACACTGCTCAAATCAGGCTGCACTTGGAGTACTGCATACATTTGTGATTACTGTGACATAAGGGGACCATTCAGGTTCTGCCAATAGTGCAGAGGAGAGTAACAAGGCTGATCCCCAGTGTCATAATGAAGGGCTACAGCTGAATTTGATAAGTTATATACTTCAGCCTTAAAAGGCATCGGAAATGGAACCTTGTGGCGTTATATGAAATACTTAACGGAATGGAGAAAGTAAATCAACAGGACAGTGGACCATAGAAAATAGGTTCCAGTAAATTTAACATTGGGTTTCTGAAAATTGGAGGTGGACTTCCTAGGCCGCGATTTCTCCTACCTCGGCAGGTCTGTGGCGGGTGACATCGGTGGTGGGTCCTGGCCTCACTGCCAGCTCCAGCCACCGATTGGGCTTTTTAAGCTCACTCAGCATGTTTGCCAGCCAATTGAAGGAAGTGGGTCTGATGACATCATTTGATGACGCGTCATCAGCCGGTTTCCTTAAAGGGGCCATGCGCAAACTGATTTTGACAGTTGTGCTGTCAGTGTTCTACAGTATTGAGGCACTGCAAACACTGACAGTGTCTGCACAGAGGTGCACGGCTGCACCCAGGCTCTCCCATGACTCCCTGGAGGGAGTCACAGCACGCAGGGAGGTTCTCTTCCCTTCCAATGGGCTGAAGAGACATCCCTCGGAGACAATGCAGCCTGGTTGCACATTACACAGGAGGACACAAGTAGGGATGTCATCAGGAGGACCAGGCTGCAGTGGTGCAAAACTTTCAATAGATCACGAAATGTTAGTACAAAGCCACACTCAAACTCATCCTTCTGTGCACTCATCACATTCCCATCACTCTGCCTTCCCTACCCTACTCCTGCACATCCTTACTCACACCAACTTACCTTGCACCTCCACCCATCCCTCTCTATCTACATTATCACTTCCCCATCTCACTAGCACCCCCTCACACTCACCCTCATCCTAGTCCAATCATACCAACTAACAATACACAAGGATAAACACTTGGGGTGTTTTAGCCAATGTTCATGTGAAGTTTCTGTTAATGTGCTGTCAAACATTGAAACCTTTATTTTCAACACTTTGTGTTCATGGACAGATTTGTGTGCACCTTTGGAAGTGGCTTAGTGAGTTGCAGTGAATGGTGAGACATAACAATACCCCCGCAATGGTCACGAGTGTGAAAGGAATGGCTTTGGCATTGTAGGGTTGCTTTATGGTGTTGGTGTAGGGTGGTGCCAACCTGGGGCAGCCAGTGTGTACAGCATCAAGTGAAGTAAACCTGGTCATGGTGGTTCGGTGCTGATGCCTTGTGTCCTGTGCAGCATCAGGAGGTTGCGGAGAAGGTTGGTGCTGTTGTTGGTGCTGTTGGTGTGCCTGGTGCTGCTGGTGTTGGGGCTGATTGTGGTGGGATTCTGAGGACTAAGATGAGATACTTTCAAGGGCACCGATGCTGATGTAATAGATGGCAGGTGAACTTGAGATGACAGAAGCGATCTGTCAATGGTGAGAGAGGTTGTTCCAATAAGTTGACACTGGATAGTTTACTCCAAACACTTGCAACCTGCATAACGCTCAATCTGTCTTCCAAATGCAGTAAGCAACAGCTTCTGAGCTTGGAAAGTGAACAGATGTGAGATGGGAGCATTTATATCACATTTGCAGCTGTCAAGTAATGAGATGATTCCATGGTCATACAACTCCTGACCTGATGTCATTCCCGAGCAGCGTGGATCTTGTGTGCAACCGCGTAAAATGTAAAGGTGAGCTCAAAGTACTTCTTAATGGGTTGTTAACAAGGTCACCCGACCCGCCACTGAATGTGCCCGCTGACCCCCCGAAAAATTCCCCCCCTAACTTCAGAAACATAGTTCAGCTAGTGGTTCAACTGGTCAAAATTAAAGTAGACAGAAAAATTTCAAGTTTTAAGTTTTATATATATATAGATACCATAACAAAAGAGTAGAGTGTGAAAAAGGAGAAGGGAAGAAATGGTATTAGGCGATTCACCGGTTTGATAGGTTTTTCCTGCTGTAAAAACTCGGTAACAGGGCAGTGATTTGTCAGCCAGGTTTGTCAGCCAGATTGTTAGGAATATCGAGGAGAGGATGGACAAGTTAGTACAAGAGCAGAAGATACGTTGGTGATTGTTATATGTGTGGGAATTAATGGTGTAAAACAATGGAAGAGCTGCACAAAAGTAAGTTTTGGCACCTTGCTTGGAAGAAACAGTGAAATAAATTCATGTTTCTGGGCTCTTGCCTGCCTTTGGTAAATTCCTGAGAAGAATTTTGGGAGGCCAGACAGTGCCTTTTGGAATGCGTTGGATTTATAGATAATTAGGACTGCTTTTGGAGCAAGTCAAGATGATACAGAGTAATGGGCTGCACCTCCATAAAGCAGTGATTGGTAGACTAACTGCCCATATGGAAGGTTACCTGACCCAGTTTGTATGGAGGGAGAGGGTTGTGTATGCAGTAACAATGAGGAGTGACGCCTTGTCCAGAAATAAAAATGTCGACAAGTAAATGCTATGGGACAAAAAAGCGAAGGATGAAAGGAGAGAAGATAAGTAGTAAGACAGCGAGGGAAGAGCTAGGTATCTTTTATACTCATGTTAAGAGCATACAAATTAAGTTTGTGGAATTGAAAACATATGCTAAATGAAAATGAGTGGTGCAATGGGAATAACTGAGACCATATGAAACCAAGACACTTACTGAGTCGAACACAAAAAGTTCAGGAAATACACAGTATATTCATCACAACACTTGAAAAATGAAAAGATACATTAACGTCTGGGATAGAAACACGGTTTCAGAATGGGACTGAACGTTGCGGACAGACACATATTATTTAAACATATGCAGTAACACGTGAACACAGGCAGGTGCAGGTCTATGCTTCAGTCCATCTGGAAGCAATTAAAGAGCCTCACTGCAAAAATGCTAAATATGCTGTTATTTGGGACTTCATTGTGACTGTATAATTTTCTGTACATTTCTTGCATGTGTTTGAAGTTTTTGCTAACCGTTTTGTGTATTTCTGTGGCCTTGTCCAGGGATTATCAAGAAATATTGGTAATTCTGTGCGGGTGGGGAATAGCTGGTTAAAACCGTATCTGCATTGTGATATTACCAGACTTAGCAATACATTTTAAAGCATTGTGACCACACCTGAATTAGCAACAGCTTCAACAGCTCAAAAAGGGGCATGCTAAAACTGTTATGATTTCAACTTCCCTGGTACAGGCGGCAAATAACAAAATTAGCAGCTAATTTTCTGGCCAACGGGAAATGGCTGGTTGGTGGAGGAGAGCCTGCTAGTCATAGGTGCATAGTTTAGACATTTACACATGCTGTATATTTCCTGACACTACCTATTATTTGTGTATACCATTACTAGTTGTCTTTCATGACTTGTGTTGAGTGCTCTAAATTACAAAACCTATTAATAAATCTGGACTCACAGTTATCCTATTAGCTTCAAAATTCAGCAATATTAATTCAATTAATCAACTTTCAAATAATTCAAACAATTGGTAAAACAAGAGTAGAGAAAATATTTTAAAAAAAGCAACGTGCAAAGAACTCAGACAATTTTCCAGCTTCACATCTGTGCCCAAATGGAGCTGGGCAAACGCCCTGGCTGAAATTTCAAACTGGTACTTGTCACGCAAACAACTGCGTAGGTGAACCCACTGAGCAAGCTTCCAACAAAAACTTGCTGCGTGGTGCATATTCATTTACTCGCACATGCAGGGATGCAGAATGGCCACTGAATGTTCTCTTCCAACTTCCAACATCTGAAAGCAATTTCTCTGCTTACAGGACGAAGCAGAACACAAGAACCCAGCAGGAAGAAAGCCTTTAACTGGGTTTGAAGACACCATGATGGCAATTCTGGGCATTGTTATCCTCTGTTAGACTATATACAGATTTGAATTAGGAATTCTGCCTCAACAAATTGACATTATTTTTAACACCATTTTTAATTGTGAGTTATCCCTGTTCTGTTATATGTGAGTTATACCAGCTGTGGCTCAGTGGGTAGCACTCTCGCCTCTGAGTCAGAAGGTTGTGGGTTCAAGTCCCACTCCAGAGACTTGAGCATGTTATCCAGGCTGAAACTCCAGTGCAGTACTGAGGGAGTGCTGCACTGTCAGAGGTGCCGGCTTTCAGATGAGACGTTAAACCGAGGCCCCGTCTTCCCTCTTAGGTGTTCGTGAAAGATCCCATGGCACTATTTCGAAGAAGAGCAGGGGAGTTCTCCCCGGTGTCCTGGCCAATATTCATACCTCCGCTAACATCACTAAAACAGATTATCCGATCATTATCACATTGCTGTTGGTGGGAGCTTGCTGTGTGCAGGTTGGCTGCCATGTTACCTGCATTACAACAGTGACCCCACTTCAAAAAGTATTTAATTGGCTGTAAATTGCTTTGGGACATCCTGAGGTCATGAAAGGTGCTGTATAAATACAAGAGCTTTTCTTCATCCTTCTGTCTGCTTTTTGCACACCTTTCGCTGCTGATCAGGCACTGAGTGGAGTGGATGGTTGATCCTAATTCAATTCCATGGCATTCAGCATCAATGCTCCAATGTTGGGTGCTGTTGTCTCTTTAAAGCTAATTTGATGTAATTTCCATCAGTCCTTTAATGTCATGCTGCAAGTACAGTGAAAAGTAAATGACGGTAAAATTATTGAGTAGAAATGCCTATGTAATAACATATAAAAGATTAAAACTGACATTGTACTAAGCCTCACAGACAAGAAGATCCTATGTTCAATTAGTACTCTGCTGAGTTAACTGATCTCGGCCTGGCAGTAGTTGCTTTGCTTGTATTAGCCTCAGTACCCTGGACTAGGGAGCAAAAAATGTACAGGGTTCCCACGCTTGATCGCTCTCCCTGCTGAATAATGGGCCAGTAATTCCAGTCCCAACGCGTGAGTACGGACGGGGTACTCACGCGTGGGCCCGTTGGAAGTGCCAGATTTCAGCATGCACAGCGCATGCGCGGGAAACCGACATTTCCACCAAGGGGTTCAGAGGTCCAACGCGTGTGCGCACGCGTTGAACTTCCTTCTTTTTGACAGATTTGCGCGTGTGTAAGGGCCTCTCCTTTTTATGAATGTAAAAAGGAGACGTAAAGACTTCGGGGGAGAAATTGGGTGAGTAGCGCCACCTGTTAGCGCCTAAAGAGGCAGTCAGTGGCTGTAGCGCCACTGGCTGCGTCTGCGGCGATATTCAGTAGGGGCGCTAATGGTGGTGTTAGGCATTTGCGCTGCGCCGCCACCGATGATGTCATCGGTGTGCGCAGCGCCCCATTCGTGCCCCGTTCGCAATATTTGGTAGCGAACGCCGCAGTTGCGCCGCTCGCTACCTGCGCCCGGTTCACGGGGCCTTACTGTGCCGGCAGCGGCGCAAGTTAAGGTGGAGGTGCGGGGCGGCCGCTTTTTCGGCGGCCGCCTGCCAGCACCTCCGTCCCCGGCCTCCTAACCCCACCCCCCGCGGCATTGCCGGCTGTTTCCCGAGAGCCCGGCACTTCTCCTTGGTGCCGGGCTCATTTGCCGGCACTCGCGATCGGGGATCGCGCTTTTGCAGGCACCTCCCCCTTAACAGTGGGAGGAAGGCCTGCAGTACCGCAGCGTGCCGTGCCGCAGCATGTGGCGCTGCGGCACGTTGCGCTGCGATAATCAGTTTCAGCGCCCTAAGAGGGACGCGGAGCGCCTTGAGCCTCGCCCCGTGTCCCTCGAGGGGCACTGAAACTGAATTTCTGGCGATCGGTATCACTCCGATCGCTGCGCTAAATCCTGCGCTCCGCCGACTTTTGCGCCGCTTTGGCGCCCCAACCCAATTTCTAGGCCTTCATTCTTTAAGGTAAGTGGTCTATTACTTAAAATTATAACATTTTTTCCACAGCTTTATTGTTTTTAAGGACTTTACAGTAAGGTAAGTGTAGTTTTAGACCCGATTTTTAAAAAAATTATTTTTTTCAAAAATTTGATTGTTTAAAATAGTTTTTTAAAAGTTATTTATAGTTTATTTAATTATTGGGATGTTTTTAAAATTTTTATTTAAAGTTAAACTAGTCTTTTGGGCGCCCGTACTTTTCATGAGTTTGACAGTTCTTACTATCAAACTCATGAATGAAGTTTCCCCTCCCCTGATTGGCTGCACAGTGCTCACCTGATCCCAGCCGGCACATCGAACTAACTGTGCCGCTGGATCAGGTAAGCACAGCACGCCGACATCTGAACCGGGCCAGTGACAGGAATTCCAAGCAGGCCCAGGCTTCAGATGTCGGCGCGCTGGGTGAGTGCACATCGGGGGCTTGCACGCGCGGCAAGCACCTGATCCTAATTCCTGGGCCAATGTGTGCATCAACATCAGGTGAGGACAGGACTGTGCTTGACTGTGATGCCCTCCGTAGTCAAAAAAGCAAGCACTATTTAGGCTCAGACACGAAAAATAGCCACTTAGGCCAGGTACAATGTTGCCCGCTGGCATCTGTGGAACCATATCCTAGCACAGGTCAGCACTTTAAGGAATGGAAACTGGGGAGAAAAACAGATGCACTGTAACACTGCAGATTTGATTCAGGTATTCAAAGGAAGATCAGTCAGCAGGTACATGGCTTATCAATTTATTGTGTAATTACCAGTTCGGATCCTTAGTAAGTTGAAGGAGCTCCCTGCTGCTCTGTGTTTCTGCATTTACCCTTACAAGGTCAAGTACAGTGCCAGAAATGATCTGCAGTCCACCTGGGCAGTCCCGAAAACCCACTCCTTCAACTATCTATCCAATTTCCCCTTAAATGTTTCCACACTATCTGCCTGCACTTCCTCCCTGGATAGCCAATTTCCACTGACCTCAGAAGCTTCTCACTTTCCTACCTTGAGGACCTATTGCTTGCGTGGCATGGGGAAGTGGTGGGGCGATCGTGGGGGAGGGCCGCGGAGGGCCAGGCATCGCGGGGGTCGATATCTGTCGGGTCAGGAGGAGGCACGCTCCACCCATTGGTACCTGAAAATTGCATTGGGGTCCAATTGACAACCCAGGACCCTGATTTGCATGGACCACTGAGGCACCCGCCTGTGTCAAGGAACCCACCAAAATGGTGGTGGCCTGGACGGCATCGAAAATTGCGGTTTGTGGGAGCTTGTTGTGCGCAAATTGGCTACTGCCTTTCCTACATTACAAACAAATTTAAAACTTGGATTTCAAGTCAACATTAGTAATACAAGGAAATATAATTGTTTAAAACTATGAAATTTCTACAATTCTAAGGATGCACATGTAAACTTTGATTTTCATTGGCAATTAAGACCTGGATAGAACAGGTCAGATCTGTACCACACTATTGCATGCACTAGTGCTAAACCAATTCCACACAGCTCAAGGTTTGCAGTGTTGGATTGCGTTAGGAACAATCTAAGTGTTATCTGCACATGGTTGTTAAGCCACTGTAATTTGCCATCACAAATGAGATAACACTTTAATTATGGATGATAGATAATACAAATACTAAAGAAAGAAAGACTTGTATTTATATAGTGCCTTTCATGATCTCAGGCCATCCCAAAGCACTTTACAGCCAATACTTTTAGAGTGTACTCATTATTGTAATGTGGGAAATGCGGCAGCCACTTTGCACACAACAAGCTCCCACAAACCGCAATGTGATAACGACCAGATAATCAGTTTTTGTGATGTTGATTGAGAGATAAATCTTGGCCAGGACACTGGGGATAACTCCCCTGCTCCTCTTCGAAATAGTCTTATGGGATCTTTTACGTCTACCTGAGAGAGCAGACGAGGTCTCGGTTTAACGTCTCATCCGAAAGACTGCACCTCTGACAGTGCAGCACTCCCTCAGCACTGCACTGGGAGTGTTAGCCTAGATTTTTGTGCTCACGTCTCTGGAGTGGGGCTTGAACCCACGACCTTCTGACTCAGAGGGCGAGAGTGCTACCCACTGAGCCAGGGCTGACACTTTAAGGCACAACTCCTACTATACATTATGCATTCAATTAATTAGGTTGAAACCATTAATAGAACTGAAATAACAGTAACAACATTCGGTAAATACTGGCTTGAATCCTTTTCAATATTTTTTTGTTTCCTTAGACATCTTACAATTTGTCACAGAACACAATGACAGGAAAGTGAGCATGCATTTGGGAAACTGTACAAACCATGAAAATAGTACTATCATTTAACCAATTTAGAACATAAGAACATAAGAAATAGGACCAGGAATAGGCCACTTGGCCCCTCGAGCCTGCTCCGCCATTCAATAAGATCATGGCTGATCTTGGGCTCAAAGCCACTTCCCAGCCCACTCCCCATAACCCTTCACTCCCTTATCTTGCAAAAATCTGTCTATCTCCACTTTAAATGTATTTAATGACCCAGCCTCCACAGCTCTCTGGGGCAGAGAATTCCAAAAATTTACGACCCTCTGAGAGAAGAAGTTCTTCCTCATCTCAGTTCTAAAAGGGCGACCCTTTATTCTGAGACTGTGCCCCCGAGTTCTAGATTTCCCCATGAGGGGAAACATCCCCTCTGCATCTACCCTGTCAAGCCCCCTCAGTATCTTATATGTTTCGTTAAGATCACCTCTCATTCTTCTAAATTCCAATGAGTATAGGCCCAGCCCGCTCAACCTTTCCTCATAAGTCAAACCCCTCATCTCTGAAATTAACCTAGTGAATCGTCTCTGAACTGCCTCCAATGTAAGTATATCCATCCTTAAATAAGGAGACCAAAAGTGTATGCAGTACTCAAGGTGTGGCCTCAGCAATACCTTGTACAGTTGTAGCAGGATTTCCCTGCTTTTATACTCCAACCCTCTTGAAATAAAGGCCAACATTCCATTTGCCTTTTTGATTACTTGCTGTACCTGCATGCTAACTTTTTGTGTTTCATGCACAAGGACCCCCAGGTCCCTTTGAACTGTAGCATTTTGTAATCTCTCTCCATTTAAATAGTAATTTGCTTTTTTATTTTTCCTGCCAAAGTGGATAACCTCGCACTTTCCCTCATTATACTCCATCTGCCAAATGTTTGCCCACTCACTTAGCCTGTCTATATCCCTTTGCAGATTCTTTGAGTCCTCTGCACAACTTGCTTTCCCACCCATCTTTGTATCATCTGCAAACTTGGCTACATTACACTCAATCCCTTTATCCAAGTCATTAATGTAGATTGTAAAGAGTTGGGGCCCCAGCACCGATCCTTGTGGCACCGCACTAGTTAACGTTTGCCAACCAGAAAACGACCCATTTATCCCAACTCTCTGCTTTCTGTTAGTTAGCCAATTATCTATCCATGCTAATATATTACCCCCAACTCTGTGAGCTCTTATCTTATGCAGTAACCTTTTATGTGGCACCTTATCGAATGCCTTCTGGAAATCCAAATACACCACATCCACTGGCTCACCCTTGTCCACGCTGGTTGTTACATCCTCAAAGAACTCTAGCAAATTTGTTAAACATGATTTCCCTTTCCTAAAACCACGCTGACTCTGCTTGACTGCAGTATGTTTTTCTAATTGCCCTGCTATTGCTTCCTTAATGAAGGACTCCAGCATTTTCCCGACAACAGATGTTAGGCTAACTGGTCTATCGTTTCCTGCTTTCTGTCTCCCTTCTTTCTTAAATATGGGGTATTACATTAGCGGTTTTCCAATCCGCTGGGACCTCTCCAGAGTCCAGGGAATTTTGGTATATTGCAACCAATGCATCCACTATCTCTGCAGCCACTTCTTTTAAGACCCTGGGATGCAGGCCATTTGGTCCATGGGACTTGTCATCTTTTAGTCCCATTATTTTACCGAGTACTATTTCCTTAGTGATAGTGATTGTCTTTAGTTCCCCACTCCTTGTGGCCCCTTGATTGTCCATTATTGGGATGTTGTTAGTGTCTTCTACAGTGAAGACAGATGCAAAATATTTGTTCAGAGTCTCTGCCATTTCCCCATTCCCCATTATTAATTCCTCAGTCTCATCCTCTAAGGGACCAATGTTTACTTTAGCTACCTTCTTCCTTTTTATATACCTGTAGAAGCTCTTACTATCTGTTTTAATGTTTCTTGCCAGCTTACTCATAATTCATCTTCTCTCTCTATTACTTTTTTTAGTCATCCTTTGCTGGTTTTTAAAAATTTCCCAATCCTCTGGTCTCCCACCAATCTTGGCAACATAGTATGCCTTCGTTTTCAATTTGATACCATCCTTTACTTCCTTAGTTAGCCATGGATGGTGCTCCCTTCTCTTAAAATCTTTCTTTCTCACTGGAATATATTTTTGTTGAGAGTTATGAAATATCTTCTTAAATGTCTGCCACTGCATTTCAACTTTCTTACCCTTTAATTTGTTTTTCCAGTCCACTATAGCCAGTTCTGCCCACATGCCATTGTAATTGCCTTTGTTTAAGATCAGGACACTGGTTTGGGATACAAATTTCTCACCCTCCAACTGAATTTGAAATTCAACCAATTCAATCACTCTTTCCTAGAGGATCCTTTACTATGAGATCATTTATTAATTCTGTCTCATTATGCAGTACCAGATCCAAGATAGCCTGCTCCCTGGTTGGTTCCATTACATACTGTTCTAGGAAAACATCCCGGATTCACTCTATGAACTCCTCCTCAAGGCTACCATGGCCAATTTGATATGTCCGATCAATATGGAGATTAAAATCACCCATGATTATTACCGTACCTTTTTTACAGGCCTCCATTATTTGTTGATTTATACTCTGTCCAACAGTATTGCTACTGTTCGGGGGCCTGTAGACTACGCCCACCAGAGACTTTTTCCCCTTATTATTTTTTTATCTCCAAACTGATTTTACATCTTGTTCTTCTGAGCCAATATCACTTCTCACCACTGCACTGATCCCATCCTTTACCAACAAAGCCACCCCGCCTCCCTTTCCTTTCTGTCTATCCTTCCGAATTATCATACACCCCGGAATATTCAGTTCCCAGCCCTGGTCGCCTTGCAACAATGTCTCCATAATGACGATCAGATCAGACCCATTTGTATCTATTTGTGCCGTCAACTCATTTATCTTGTTACGAACGCTGCGTGCATTCAGATATAGAGCTTTTAACTTTGTCTTTTTACCATTTTTCCTTGTTTTGGCCTTTATTTCTGTTACACTCTTATTTTTAAACATTCTGGCCTAGAAATTCACTTGGGCGCGGGCAGCTCGCTCGCGCCCAAAAGTTAGCGCTGGGCGGGGAGGCATTAGTGCACGCCGTATATTCGTCTTCTGCGCCCCAATTCGGAAGCGGGCGCTATACCAGGGTGTGCCCGCCTCCGTTTGGGGCGCTGCAACTGAATATCGGCGCGCTAGTTGCCGCAGCGCCACCCGATGCGGTGCGGCAGGCTGCGGTACTGCAGGCCTCCTCCTTCTCTTAAGGGGGAGGTGCCTGCAACGGCCGGAGCCCCGATCGCGAGTGCCGGCAAAAGAGCCCGGCACAACGGAGAAGTGCCGGGCTCCACGGAAACCAGCCGGCAATGCCGCGGGGGAGGGGTGGAGGAGGC
Organism: Somniosus microcephalus; assembly: GCF_052327205.1. Lineage (NCBI taxonomy): Eukaryota > Metazoa > Chordata > Chondrichthyes > Squaliformes > Somniosidae > Somniosus > Somniosus microcephalus. Next base: position 103,191,223 of record NC_141001.1, read on the forward strand.
CGGGGAAGGAGGTGCGGGCAGGCGGCCGCCGAAAAAGCGGCCGGCCGCACCTTCAGCTTTAAAGCGCCCCACTATGGCAGCAGGACGGCCCCGTTTTCTGTTCGCTGTTTGCGCCCGCTTCGGAGGAGGCGGGCGCAAATAAATATGGGGATCGGCGCGGTTTCGGGGCGTTACGGGCCACCGCGCACACCGATGACGTCATCGGTCCCGGCGCAGCGCTAACGGCTACCGCCGCCAATACCGCTGCACTCAATTTCCACGCTACCACCCCGCCGGCGCAAAAGACCTCTTTAGGCGCTAAGTGGGCGCAAGGCCCACTGAATTTCTAGGCCTTTGTCCCTTCCTGTCACACTCTGGTTATTTCCCCCATCTCTATCCTGCTCTATTGCTTTCTCACTTCTCATTGATTTTTTTATTTTTCCGCTCACCTGGATCTTCCCCCCCACTATTTAGTTTAAAGCCCTCTCTACAGCCCTAGTTATTCGATTTGCCAGGACTCTAGCCCCGGCATGGTTCAAGTGAAGCCCGTCCAAATGGAACTGCTCCCTCTTATCCCAGTACTGGTGCCAGTGCCCCACAAATCGAAACCCATTTCTCCAACACCAGTCTTTGAGCCACTCGTTCATTTCTCTGATCTTATTTACCCTATGCAAATTCGCTCGTGGCTCAGGTAGTAATCCAGAGATTATTACCTTTGTGGTTCTGCTTTTTAATTTAGCCCCTAGCTGCTCATACTCTCTCAGCAGAACTTCTTTCTTTGTCCTACCTATGTCATTGGTACCTACGTGGACCATGACAACTGGATCTTACCCTTCCCACTCCAAGTTTCTCTCCAGCTCAGAGGAGATGTCCTTAACCCTGGCACCAGGCAGGCAACACAGCCTTTGGGACTCACGCTCTCAGCTGCAGAGAACAGTATCTATCCCCCTCACTATACTGTCCCCAATCACTACAACATTTCTTTTTGCTCCCCCCACTTGAATGGCTCCCTGTACCACGGTGCTGTGGTCAGTTTGTTCACCCTCTCTGCAATCCCTGGCCTCGTCCACACAGGGAACAAGAATCTCCTACTTTTAGTAAACTTTTGGAGAGTGTTTTTTTCTTCAGTTAATAAATGCATCGCCCAATATAGGAGTATGTCAAATAGGAGTATGTCAAAAGATCAGGATAATGAAACAGTTTGGGTGGAGATAAGGAATAATAAGGGGAAAAAAACACTAGTGGGCATAGTCTATAGGCCTCCGAACAGTCGCAACTCGGTTGGACAGAGTATCAATCAGGAAATAGTTGAGGCTTGTAATAAGGGAACATCTATAATTATGGGGGATTTTAACTATCATATTAATTGGACAAATCAAATTGGGCAGGGCTGCCTTGAGGATGAGTTCATTGAGCGTATTAGGGATGGGTTTCTTGAGCAGTATGTAACTGAACCGACCAGAGGGCAAGCAACCTTAGATCTGGTCCTGTGTAACGAGACAGGATTAATTAAAAATGTCCCAGTAAAGGATCCCCTTGGAATGAGTGACCATAACATGGTTGAATTCCATATTCAATTAGAGGGTGAGGAGGTTGTATCTCAAACAAGCGTGCTAAGCTTGAATAAAGGAGACTATGAAGGTATGAGAGTGGAATTGAGTAAAGTGGATTGGGAAAATAGATTAAAGGGTAAGACGATACATGATCAGTGGTGTACATTTAAGGAGTTATTTTACAACTTCCAAAAAAAGTATATTCCACTGAGAAAAAAAGGGTGTAAAAGAAAAGACAGCCATCCATGGCTAAGTAAAGAAATTAAGGATAGTATTCGACTAAAAACAAGGGCATATAAGGTAGCCAAATCTAGTGGGTGGATAGAAGATTGGGAAAACTTTAAAAGACAGCAAAAAATAACAAAAAGATTGATTAAGAAAGGGAAGATAGATTATGAAAGTAAATTAGCAAAAAATATAAAAACAGATAGTAAGAATTTTTATAGTTATATAAAAAGAAAAAGGGTGGCTAAAGTAAATGTTGGTCCCTTAGAGGATGAGACCGGGAAATTAATGGTGGGAAATATGGAGATGGCAAAAACACTGAATGAATATTTTGTATCAGTCTTTACAGTAGAGAACACCAAGAATATCCCAACACTGGACAAGCAGGGGGCTATGGGGGGGGAGGAGATAAACACGATCAAAATCACTAAGGAAGTGGTACTCGGTAAAATAATGGGACTCAAGGCGGATAAATCACCTGGACCTGATGGCTTACATCCTAGGGTCTTGAGGGAAGTGGCGGTAGGGATTGTGGATGCATTGGTAATAATCTTCCAAAACTCCCTGGACTCAGCAAAGGTCCTGGCAGACTGGAAAACTGCTAATGTAACACCCTTATTTAAAAAGGGCAGTAGACAGAAGGCTGGAAACTATAGACCGGTTAGCCTAACATCTGTGGTAGGTAAAATTTTGGAGTCCATTATTAAGGAGACAGTAACAGGACATTTGGATAATCATAATTTAATAAGACAAAGTCAGCATGGTTTTATGAAGGGGAAGTCATGTTTGACAAATTTGCTGGAGTTCTTTGAGGAAGTAACATATAGGGTGGATAAAGGTGAACCAGTGGACGTAGTGTATTTAGACTTCCAAAAGGCATTTGACAAGATGCCACACAAAAGATTATTGCTTAAGATAAAAAATCACGGGATTGGGGGTAATATTCTGGCATGGATAGAGGATTGGCTATCTAGCAGAAGGCAGAGAGTTGGGATAAACGGTTCATTCTCAGACTGGCAATCAGTAACCAGTGGTGTTCCGCAGGGGTCAGTGCTGGGTCCCCAACTCTTTACAATCTATATTAACGATTTGGAGGAGGGGACCGAGTGTAACATATCAAAGTTTGCAGATGATACTAAGATGGGATGGAAAGTAGTGAGTGAGGAGGACATAAAAAACCTGCAAGGGGACATAGACAGGCTAAGTAAGTGGGCAGAGATTTGGCAGATGGAATACAATACTGGAAAGTGTGAGGTTATGCACTTTGGCAGGAAAAATCGTAGAGCAAGTTATTATCTTAATGGCAAGAAACTGGAAAGTACTGACGTACAAAGGGATCTGGGGGTCCTGGTGCACGAAACTCAAAAGGTTAGTATGCAGGTGCAGCAAGTGATTAAGAAGGCCAATGGAATGTTGGCTTTCATTGCTAGGGGGATAGAATATAAAAATAGGGAGGTATTGCTTCAGTTGTACAAGGTATTGGTGAGACCGCACCTGGAATACTGCATACAGTTTTGGTGTCCATACTTAAGAAAAGACATACTTGCACTCGAGTCAGTACAAAGAAGGTTCACTCGGTTAATCCCAGGGATGAGGGGATGGACATATGAGGAGAGGTTGAGTAGATTGGGACTCTACTCATTGGAGTTCAGAAGGATGAGAGGTGATCTTATTGAAACATATAAGATTGTGAAGGGTTTGGATCGGGTGGATGCGGGGAGGATGTTCCCGATGATGGGTGAAACTAGAACTAGGGGGCATAGTCTTAGAATAAGGGGCTGCTCTTTCAAAACTGAGATGAGGGGGAACTACTTCACTCAGAGGGTGGTAGGTCCATGGAATATGCTGCCCCAAAAAGCTGTCGAAGCTACATCATTACATAAATTTAAAACAGAAATAGACAGTTTCCTAGAAGTAAAGGGAATTAAGGGTTACGGGGAGCGGGCAGGAATTTGGACATGAGTCTAGGTTCGGATCGGTCATGGCCCTGTGGGTAGCGGAGCGGGCCCAGGGGCCATGTAGCCTGATCCTGCTCCTGTTTCGTGTGTCTAATTCTGTTAGATTCAGGAGATAGTCCTGTCATAGTGGATTGGCGGTTAGGATCAGATCAGCCATGATCTTATTGAATGGCAGAGCAGGCTCGAGGGGCCAATTGGCCTACTCCTGCTCCTATTTCTTATGTTCTTATGTTCTTAAAACAAGCGCTCTACTCGGAGCTCTGGCATGGCAAGAGAGCCCCAGGTGGGCAGAGGAAACACTTCAAGGACACCCTCAAAGCCTCCTTGAAAAAGTGTAACATTCCCACCGACACCTGGGAATCCCTGGCCCAAGACTGCACAAAGTGGAGGAGAAGCATCCGGGAAGGCGCCGAACACCTCGAGTCTCTTTGCCGGGAGCAAGCGGAAGCTAAGCGCAGGCAGCGCAAGGAGCGCAGGTCAACCCAAGCACCCCACCCACCCGCCCCTTCAACCATCGTCTGCCCCACCTGTGACAGAGACTGTAGGTCCCGCATTGGACTCATCAATCACCTGCAAACTCATTTTTACTGTGGAAGCAAGTCATCCTCGGTTCCGAGGGACTGCCTAAGAAGAAGGATGTCAAATAGACCAGGAAAATCACGGGGTAGCCAATCTCAGCCAGGTGGTAAAAGGGTTGTTTTATTTGGACTTGGGGCCTCTGAGTTTGGCGGGGGGAGGGGGGTGGGGGTGGAAATCAGCCAGGATTTCTCTCCCTGGCAGCAATCCAGTGATCTCAACTGGAAACTGTGCATGTATGGATATCGCAGCAGATGATTGCCTCTAGTCCCCATGAGCTAGAAATTACTATCAGCACTGCTCTTGTAGAATTGCTTGATTTCCGTCTGTACTGTTTTAATGCAGCTGAGAAGTTATTTATTTTAAGTAGGTTAACACCAGCATTTAAACAGCACAAAGAGAGACATTTGGGTAGTAAGGAACTCATGTGGGAGCGATGCTGATCATAATTTCTACCCCATGTGTCAGCCACATCTTTTGATCACTATTTCTACAAATTCATTTTAAATGCTATTAGAATTTCACTAGAATTAGTGAACACAAGAAATCTTCTTGCAATGTTTACACTGTCGCTACCATTACTGACCATGGGGAAATCCTTACCCAGGACGGGAATGGGCTCAGCTGTGAAACCCTCCACAGTCAAATAGCCTGCATCAACACTGTCTAAATTTACACATGAAGAATGACCAATTGAGTGCGACAGCAGGGAATGGCAAGCAACCGTGGAATTGTACCTCAGGAAGGCTCAGAACATTTAGGAGAGCAAGGGATAAAAATTGAAGAAAAAAATACTGTAACTCGGGTTTCTAAAATTAGCTGAAATGTTTGCAGCAGTTTCTTTTCTCTTCTGGAATATGCATTACTATTCTGTTAAAATAGGTTTGAATGTTTCTGGAAAATATTACTTCGTAAGAAAGTTAACAGAAGTGTTGGTTTTCCACCTAAATGATTAAATGCTGGAGTCTGAAACGAGACTGGAGTTCTTCCAAATGTTGGTATTTGATTGGAGAAAAGATTGCTTTTCTCCCTGCTTGGTGACGATGATGTAATGATCAATAACATGTCATTCTATAGAGGACACTAGGTGGAGCCGTAGAGCTGTATATAAGGCTACACTACCCAGCTGTATATATATTAAGACTACATTACCCATGAGGCACTAGGCTACCCAGAAGGCAACAGTCAAGATGGCAGCCTGCACACGGGAGCACACATGCTGCATCTCTACAGATACTGTACCTAGAGAACGTGTACTGACTAAATGACTAGCTAGAAGCTAGCTGTGTTCATAATAAGAATGTCTAGTTATTAATGAACATAAGAGATGAGACATGATAATAGAATAGATTTCAACACAATACAAGTGTGATAATAATAACTTCCGGGAAGTTATGTCATCACTTCCTGTGAACTGTGAACTATGAACTTTGAACTGTGTACATACCTCACTTCCTGTCATATGTCACTTCCTGTTGGACTGGTATAAATACTGGTCTGTTCAGTATTGTAAGAGGCTTCTACCAGAGGCATGGTAAAGACCTCTCTTGTATATAGTGTGTTTATAAGTTACTTAAAGCTTACTTTAAAGTTACTTGATGGTAAGACTCCTTTTTCTTACATCAATTTAAGTAACTTAGTATTTACACTCACAAATACTAGACCTTCGGACAAACTCGGAGTTAAGGATCCAGGGAACCACCCATCATGGAGAGAATCCTTAGACCTATTCGTCTGGACTTGGACCCGAATACACCAGCAGCTGGCAGGGTATGGAAGCATTGGTACCGTACTTTTGAGAATTTTCTGGATGAATGTAAAGCGGATGCTCCTGCTAGATTGAGGATACTTATCAATTATGTGACCCCAAAAGTGTTCGAATATGTTGATGAACGGGATAATTACGATGAGGTGATTCGGGCACTTAAGAAACTGTATGCCAAGACCCCAAATGAGGTCTATGCTAGACATCTACTGGCCACAGCCCAACAAGGGCCAGGGGAATCAATTAACGAATTCCTGCAAGAACTTCGCAGGCTCAGCATAGATTGTAACTTTCAGGCAGCCTCAGCTGAGCTGTACCACGAAGAAATGATTCGTGATGCTTTCATCTGCAGGATTGCCTCTCCATTTATACGCCAGAGTCTACTAGAAAGTAAAACACTTGAGCTACAAAAAGCTTTTGACCTAGCTTGTTCTCTGGATTTGGCAAAGAGAAATGCAGACCTCTATCAGCTGCCCAGATCTCGATCTGCTGCTGTAGCTGCAACCAGACTATTCAAGCGGTCTCAGGTGAACCCTATCATGGGGGAATCTAATTCTGATAATTCTGATGAAGAAGAGGAGGATGACCCCACTTTAGCAGCCTCTTGGCAATCTAGGAAGGAATGCTTCTTTTGTGGAGATGCTTTTCACCCTAGGAAAACCTGCCCTGCTCGCAATGCAATCTGCAGTTATTGCAAAAAAAAGGACACTTTGCTAAAGTTTGCCTATCAAGGGCCTCTACGAGGGCCAATCCAGCTAAGGCCTACCGAACTGCCCCAATTAGGGCCTATCAAGATGCTCCAGCTAGGACCTATCAAGCTTCCTCTTGAGCTCTCTCCCGAAGAAGCACACCGAGAGTTTTAGCCACTCTCTGTGCAACAACACCAATTACAGCTGCTTGCCCACAGAACCTGTCTCATGCAGCCACAAAAATTTCAATTAAAGGGCATACCTTAGATGCCTTAATTGACTCAGGAAGTACTGATAGTTTCATTAAGGAACAGATTGTTGCGAAATTGAAACTACATGTCTTCCCATCGGACCAGGCAATTGCGATGGCTCAGTCATCACTTAATACCAGAATCTTCGGCTTTTGTGTTGTTGATATGACACTTCATGGTCGTATGTATCCCTCCACCCGACTTTCGGTGCTCAAGGACTTATGTAGTGATCTCCTCTTAGGGCTGGACTTCCAAAAACAGCATAAGAAACTCACCATTGAGTTTGGTGGATCCAAACCCGGACTTACTATTTCTAATATACCGTCTAAATTACCGTTTTGTGCATTGTCAGCAGCTTCACTTGATGAACCCTCATTATTTTCCAGTATTCCGCCTCGATGCAAACCAATAATAACGAAATCGCGGCGCTTTAATCAGGAAGACCAATCTTTTATTGCGGCTGAAATCTCTCGACTTCTAGCAGAGGATATCATCGAACCATGTTCGTCGCCCTGGCGGGCTCAAGTCGTCATTGTCAAGAACCCTCTAAAACCTCACAAACAGCGACTATGCATCGATTATTCGCAAACCATCAATCAATATACTGACTTGGACGCCTACCCATTGCCACGCATTGATGATATGGTTAATAAACTGGCCGAATACAAAGTGTTCTCAACTTACGATTTAAAAAGTGCCTATCATCAGGTACCCTTGAAGGTCTCAGATAAGCAGTACACGGCCTTTGAGGCTAATGGACGGCTGTACCAATTTCGTCGCCTCCCATTCGGGGTTACTAATGGAGTGGCTGTCTTCCAACGGGCAATGGATGGCCTGGTTAAGCAGGAAAACCTAAGGGACACTTTTCCCTATCTTGATAGCATTACCATTGCAGGTCACGATCAACAGGAACACGACGCCAACCTCCAAAAATTTCGGGATGCCCTCCATCGCCGTACTTTGACCCTGAATGAATCCAAATCTGTTGAGTCGCAACCGACCATCAACATCCTTGGCTACTGCGTAGGCAATGGTATCATTAAGCCAGACCCAGAAAGACTTTGCCCGCTCCAAGAGCTCCCGTCACCTAAGAATCCGGCTTCTTTACGTCGGGCTCTCGGTCTGTTTGCATACTATGCTAAATGGATTCCTCATTTTTCGGACAAAATCCAACCCTTGCTGCATGCTAGATCATTTCCACTGGGAACAGCGGCTGTTGCAGCCTTTAACCTTCTCAAAAGACAGTTGGAGAAAGCGGCTCTTCACTCCATCGATGAGAATCTCCCTTTCGTGGTTGAATGTGATGCCTCGGAGGTGGCGATCTCGGCTACTCTGAATCAGGAAGGTCGTCCTGTAGCATTTATGTCCAGGACCTTACAAGGTGCCGAGCTACATTATCCTCCGGTTGAGAAAGAAGCCACAGCCATCATAGAGGCAGTACGGAAGTGGAACCATTTTCTAGCTCGCCAGCACTTTACATTGATCACGGACCAACGATCAGTCGCCTTCATGCTCGATAATCGAAAACGAACCAAAATTAAGAATAATAAAATACAACTTTGGAGGATGGAACTGGCCTCTTTTGGTTATACCATTCTCTATCGGCCTGGCAAGGAGAATGTGGCCCCGGACACCCTCACACGGGCATTCTGCTCCACTATGTCATCCTCTACTCTCATGGATGTCCACAATGGATTGTGTCATCCTGGCGTTACGCACATGCTACATTTCGTACGATCACGGAATCTCCCTTTTTCCACTGGAGATGTAAAGAAAATATGCTCAGAATGCCGGCTTTGTGCGGAATTAAAACCTCAGTTCTTCCGCCCCTCAGATGGTATACTCATACATACAACCCAACCGATGCAACGACTTAGCATCGATTTTAAGGGCCCAGTGCCCTCTTCAACTCGGAACACATATTTGCTCACCATGATCGACGAATATTCACGTTTTCCGTTTGCCTTCCCCTGCTCCAATATGCTGGCGTCCACAGTAATCTGCTGCCTTGAGCAGGTATTTTCTCTCTGTGGCATGCCGGCTTATATTCACTCAGATTGGGGTCCATCCTTTATGTCAAGGGAACTCAAGGACTACCTCTCAGAACGGGGAATTGCTACAAGCAAAACAACACCATACCATCCCATCGGAAATGGGCAGGTAGAGAGGTATAACGGTATCATCTGGAATTCCATACGTCTCGCTTTAAGATCTCGGGGCCTACCAGACCAGCAATGGGAAACAGTGCTTCCGGATGCATTGCACTCTATACGGTCCCTGCTTTCTACAGCCACAAATACTACACCTCATGAGCGGTTCTTTGGATTCCAGCGTCGCTCATCTCATGGGACATCACTCCCGTCATGGCTAACTACTCCTGGACCTGTATTACTCCGAAGATACGTTCGGACGTCTAAAAATGACCCTCTCGTAGACGAGGTCGAACTAACCGATGCCAACCCCACCTATGCAAACATACGATATTCCGACGGCCGAGAATCTACCGTATCATTACGGGATCTGGCTCCCTGCCCACCAGGACCTAGTGGGACATCGGGTGATGGCATTTCACCAGGAAACTCTTGGGACCTATCGGGTACCCCTCTCCAGGATCCTGATCGGACACCAACTAGCTTGGTGCCGGTAGAACCCCGTACTCAAGGTTGCGACCCTCCCAGTACCACGCATGAAAGTACTGATCCGCCACAGACCAGCTCTGCACCTCCCTTTGAACAGAGGCAGTCCGACTTTGAACCTATTGGGGCTCGTACTCGAAGCCATGATCTCCCCGACCCTTCACAGGGCAATCCAGGCCACACAGACTCTGACCAATGGCCAACCGCATGTAAGCGGACCAGCGACCCTCTACGACGGGAATCCAAACGGGTGCGACTCTTCCTTGTTCGGCGGCTGCAGACCAAAAGGTAGACCACAGCCTCCTAATCCTGCAGGAGGGAAGAATGTGATAATAATAATAACTTCCGGAAAGTTATGTCATCACTTCCTGTGAACTGTGAACTATGAACTATGAACTGTGTACATACCTCACTTCCTGTCATATGTCACTTCCTGTTGGACTGGTATAAATACTGGTCTGTTCAGTATTGTAAGAGGCTTCTACCAGAGGCATGGTAAAGACCTCTCTTGTATATAGTGTGTTTATAAGTTACTTAAAGCTTACTTTAAAGTTACTTGATGGTAAGACTCCTTTTTCTTACATCAACAAGGTGATGATATTTTAACCAACTGAGGACACCGTGTCAGAAACCAAACTTTTACCAGGACGTTTATAATCCACCCAAAGAAATTCTTATGACAGATAATAAACCTATCATGGCCCTTTTCATTGCCTGAATGTTTATATATTGTACTGTTAGTATTTTATATCTTATATATTATTTCATTTTAATTAAATGCATTATTTGAAAAGTAGTGAAGTTATGCTAAACTTGTATCAAACATTGGTTAGAACACACTTAGAGTACTTCATACAATTCTGGTTGCCATATTATAAAAAAGATATAGAGGCACTGGAGAGGGTGCAGAGAGATTTAAGAACATAAAAACATAAGAAATAGGAGCAGGAATAGGCCATTTGACCCCTCGAGCCTGCTCTGCCATTCAATAAGATCGTGGCTGATCTTCTACCTTAACTCCACCTTCCTGCACTATCCCCATGAGTCAAGGGCAGACTGGCTCCCCCTGAAAAGTGTGAGGGATTCTTTGGGATTCTCATTCTGAAAAACGGGGCACCAATAATACAGCACTGTGGAACCATTAATAGGGGCACTTGGGAAATCTTCCCATATGGCCAGTCTGTCCCTGTATGTATGCTGCCAACACTGAGCTCTACTTCTTTACTGCCACCCTTGGCTCCATGACCACTTCTGTGTTGTCAGATCATTTGTCCAACATTAAGCTGTGGGTGAGCCAGAACTTCCTCCAGTTCAATGTTAGGAAGATCAAAGTATCCTGTATGCCTTCTACTCAAAACTCCAATGCCACCCCTCTATCTGGCAGCTCACTGTCTGAAACAGATGGTGTGCAGCCTAAGTGTCCTGTTCAACCTAAGTCTGAGGTTCAAGCCCCGTACCTTATCCTTCAACAAGACTGAAACATCAACTGTGTTTTTCTCTCCACAAATGCTGCCTGACCTGCTGAGTGTTTCCAGCATTCCCTGTTTTTATTTATGTTACATAATATGAGTCCAAGCCAATACATATCCCTCCACCAACATTACCAAAACAGATAATCAGGTTATTTATCTCATTGCTGTTTGTGGGACCTTGCCGCGTGCAATTTTGGTTTCCTACATTATAACGATGACTACATTTCAAAAGTACTTCATTGGCTGTAAAGCGCTTTGGGACTTCCTGAGGTTGTGAAAGGTGACATATAACAACAACAATAATATCCTATGTGATTGTGACAAAGGTAAACTATCTCTCCTCGTCCTGTCTGCAGCCTTTGACACGGTTGACCACTCCATCCTCCTCCAATGCCTTTCTACTGCTGTCCAGCTGGGTGGGACTGCATTTGCCTGGTTCCATTCTTATCTATCTAATCATAGCCAGAGAATCACCTGCAATGGCTTCTCTTCCCATTCCCACATCAATACCTCTGGTGTCCCCCATGTAAAGGAAATAACCATATTCCAAGAGATACACCATCCTATGAACAGGATTCTGACTTTATTAAAACATGATAAACTGGGTTTAAAAATCTAAAAAGCCTCAACGACACATGCTGTAAACAGAAATACAGGCTTCTGAGATAAGATGAAGTGTTAACACAAGCTGTAAACACCATACAAGCTTTTGAAATGGGAATTCGTTGTTTAAACTGAGACACTGGCCCTATTGAAGCAAAGGGTTGGAGTTTCCAAGAAGTCTGCAGTTTGGGAGAAACACAATACCATTACCCAGTTTAAAGTGTTATAAACTAACACTTCGAACAGAAACTCAGAACATTAAAGAACCATGTGTCTTTGTAAAAGTAATATCAAATGAAAGACAGGAGACATCATTCTTAATACAACCAATTGAAGTAGCTAAGAAATGCATAGAACACCCTAGTTGAAGTGTTTTTGATTTACATGTTGTAAAAGATACCAACAGAAGACTTTGTAAATATGACTTCAATAGATGCACCAAGCAGTCACATTGTGTTTGTGTTGAAAATGGAACAGTTAGGAGTCACGGCATCTGCTTTCAACCAGCTAAGGTGATTTAGAAATTGAATGGAAGACCTTCGTAAGAATGGCATCAAAGCGATACATCTGTCATAACCATTTTTTATGATAAAATTTGAACACCTAAAGGTAGAGACAGGATTCTGCAAGTTAACAGCTGAACTGACAGTAAGATTAGAAAAAAAGTCAACAGAGAAATGACTAGAGATAATTAGCTTACATCAGCAGAAAACTTCAAAGGATATACCACCGCAAAAAGGGTATAAAATATGGAACTTTCAGATAAGAAGTCAGAAGTCGCTGAAAGGGGCAAGCGATTCTCTCACTCTTCAGAGGCAGGCTCTGTAAGTTTTTAACTCTTTGAATCTCAGGGATCAAAAGGTACTTTTATTTGATTTTGGTGGATATCCTGGATTAGAAATAAGTAAGAAATGTAAAAATGTAACCAAGTTAAGATTTGAGAATAAGAATTGTAAGCTATTTGTTTTTAGAACTGTTAATGTTGCGACTGAATCACCAGCTGTTAACTACATGTCGGTTCTTTAATAAATCTATATATTTTTAGAATTGTCTCACAGAGTATTTCTGTATCAAACTCGCAAACTCAATCTCTGTGCGCTCTTTGGTGAGGAGTTACAGAATTCTGGGGGAGTATTCCGGACCCTCATAATATCCGGACGGTTACAGTCTAGATAAACTTATTAAAAGTGCTATCTGGAGGATGGTAACATCTTCAAGTCATTCCTTTCCTTTAGAGAGAGATAGCCTGGACCTTTAGGCCCAATTAAGCATCTTATAGAATTCGGCTATCTCTAACTTTAGTTGAAGGTGAACGTCTGAGGAATACGTCTGATCCGGGGTAGCCCGAAAAGGGCTAGGACTAGTAATTATCCCTTCATCCAAAGGTCTATCCTTGGCCCCCTCCTATTTCTCATCGACATGCTGCCCCCCAGTGACATCATCCAAAAACACAGCGCCAGTACATTGACAACACCCAGCTCTACCTCACCACTACTTCTCTTGACCCCTCCACAGTCCCTAAATTGTCAGACTGCTCATCCGACATCCAGTACTGGATGAGCAGAAATTTCCTCCAATTAAATATTGTCTTCGGTTCCCGCCACAAATTCCGTTCCCTAGTCACCAACTCTATCCCTTTCCCTAGCATCTGTCTGAGGCTGAACCAGACGGTTCGCAATCTTGGTGTCATATTTGACCCTGAAATGAGCTTCCGACCACATATCCACTAGGGAAAGATATACTTGCTATAGAGGGAGTGCAACAAAAGTTCACGAGATTGATTCCTGGGATGGCGGGACTGTCGTATGAGAAGAGATTGAGTAAACTAGGCCTGTATTCTCTTGAATTCAGAAGAATGAGAGGGGATCTCATTGAAGCATACAAAATTATCACAGGGCCTGATAGGGTGGATGCTGGGAGAATGTTTCCCTTGGCTGGGGAGTCTAGAACCAGGGGCCACAGCCTCAGGATAAAGGGTAGGCCATTTAGGACTGAGATGAAAAGAAATTTCTTCACACAGAGGGTGGTGAATCTTTGGAATTCTCTACCCCAGAGGGCTGTGGAGGCTCAGTCATTGGGTATATTCAAAACAGAAGTCGATAGATTTCTGACTAGTAAAGGCATCAAGAGATATGGTGATAAGGCCGGTGAATGGAGTTGAGGCAGAAGATCAGCCGTGATCTCATTGAATGGCGGAGCAGGCTCGAAGGGCTGAATGGCCGACTCCTGCTCCTATTTCTTATGTTCTTATAACTAAGACCACCTATTTCCACCTCCGTAACATCGCCCGACTCCATCCCCTGCCTCAGCTCATCTGCTGCTGAAACCCTCATCCATGCCTTTGTTACCTCTAGACTTGACTATTCCAGCGCACTCCTGGCCGGCCTCCCATTTTCTACTCTCCGTAAACTTGAGCTCATCCAAAACTCTGCTGCCCGTGTCCTAACTCGCACAAAGTCCCGTTCAACCATCTCCCCTGTGCTCACTGACCCGTGTCCTAACTCGCACAAAGTCCCGTTCAACCATTTCCCCTGTGCTCACTGACCCGTGTCCTAACTCGCACCAAGTCCCGTTCAACCATTTCCCCTGTGCTCACTGACCTGCATTGACTCCCGGTTAAGCAACGCCTCGATTTTAAAATTCTCATCCTTGGCCTCGCCCCTCCCTATCTCTGTAATCTCCTCCAGCCCCACAACCGCCCCGAGATATCTGCGCTCCACTAATTCTGCCCTCTTGAGCATCCCTGATTATAATCGCTCAACCATTGGTGGCTGTGCCTTCTGTTGCCCGGGCCCTAAGCTCCGGAATTCCCTTCCTAAACCTCTCCGCCTCCCCACCTCTCTCTCCTCCTTTAAGACACTCCTTAAAAACGACCTCTGTGACCAAGCTTTTGGTCACCTGCCCTATTATCTCCTCTTTTAAAATTTGTTTATGGGATGTGGGCGTCGCTGGCAATGCCAGCATTTATTGCCCATCCCAAATTGCCTTCGAGAAGGTGGTGTTGAGCCACCTTCTTGAACCGCTGCAGTCCGTGTGGTGAAGGTACTCTCACGGTACTGCTGGGGAGGGAGTTCCAGGATTTTGACCCGGTGACGATGAAGGATCGGCGATATACTTCGAAGTCAGGATGGTGTGTGACTTATGCGGCTCGATGACAAATTTTGTTTTTTGACACACCTGTGAAGCGCCTTGCGACATTTTACTACGCTAAAGGCGCTATATAAATACAAGTTGCTGTTTTATTATATATATAAAGAAAAACTTGCATTATGCAAGGTCTTTTTTCTTTCACTGAACCCGGCTGCCAGACGCTTTATTTCCCTCTTCCAGTAAACGCACCAATTCTTTTATTTTTTAGAGAAGTAGCGGCAGATGCGCCTGCGCCCATGACATAACAAAGGGGGCGGATACATTCCGGGCCAATAGAACGTGAAGTGTCAGTTTCGCTCGCAACAGTCGTAGTTTCAGGTCCGGCTCTCCTGGAGAAACCTCATTATCCAAGTCGCGGCATCACACGAGCAGGAGTGGCGACTGTAATTTCACGCAGGTCCCACCGCTTGACATTTCAGTGCGTCCCGAGAAACGAACAAAACGGCACTGGCGGACTTTCTCATTCCCCACTCCTTCTCCTCCTCTTAATTTCTTGCCAAGAATGCATCGACATAGCATTTAAAGTCGAGTACCGACATTCACAGTGACCCCTCGGGACAGGAATTGCCTTGCCTGTGTTATGCGGGTCCTTCTGAGAGTCGGTGTCAGATGGGAGAAAGGTATCCTGCCCCAGGTTACAGCGCAGCCGCTGTTTTTTTTTTCCGAGACAGCTGGTTGAGAGAACAACAAACTCTCAAGTTCAAAATTACGGTGCTTATTCTTGGTATTATCCTTCACTGTTGGAGGGGCGAATTGGAAAACCCGGCGGATAGATTTTAACTGGATCGACGGTTCAGTGGGGATTCACATGTTTAGCTCAACTTGATCCCAGTTGCCTGTTGGTGTGAGTCTGACCCGTCAAACCACTGTTAGACATGCTGCCTTTCAATGGCCGGAGACCACTATTCTCAAATACTTTTAAAAGAGGCATAGCAGCTATTCTGAGCCGACCCCTTTTACTTAAGCATATGCCATTGCATTGGAAAGACTGTAGATGGTGCCCAGTTCGGGCAATGATTGCGCGCCGGTTGTTACGGCAGACACCTGGGGTGGGATGTGACCGAAAGGGAAGTTTTTGTGGGGAAAAGATGTGGTTTCACCAAGTCTTTGGCTTTTGAAACGTGTTCGTAACGGCATTTCTCCTGTTTCTGCCCCCTCACCCTCACAAAAATCACTAAAATAAATCTGCATCATTGTCCATTGACCTATTCACTCAAGGCTATGATGTAATTGTAGACTCGGTTTAAGGAATTAGGCCAAAAATGGCCTGATTGCAGCTTAGAAAATACCGTGGAAATAACTGGCAGGTGACGGGAATAGGTCCTACGTTTTTTTTTTCTGGGAATGGATAAAGCACAATTAGAGCCTTTCACTGGGAAATTCATTGAGTTCCTGGTTGTGCAACAGTTGTTTGCTGACTTTCCGCCACTACCCCTGAATCATCAATGACGAGAATCAAACTACAATTTGGTATTGCCATGCACTTTTAGTTGACTGGGTCACTTCCTTTGTTTTAGCAGTTGCCCTCCGACTGTGCGGGGCGGCCCTTGTTCTGGTGGCGTTGGGCATGCCTATTGGAACCAGATTCAAACATGGAGCCACTATCCATGGAGTCTTGCACATGCTGTGTTACTGGTTCCCCTGTTAACACTGTTAACCGTCATGGCAGCTTTTGGTTTATGAAATTGGTTATGGGTGGATCAAAGAGGGATCCTGCAGACTCAATTTCAACATGTTAGTACAATTAAATATATCCCTTTATGCTTACATATCAATCTCTATAGACATAAAAAGTTGCAATTATATAGCAATTCATTGTATCTCTTCAAAATATCGCAAAATGCTCAAAATACTCTGAGGTGCGTTGACCTGTTACGTCGGCAAAAGCAAGCAGTCGTTTTCTGCCCAGCTGGAACCCACAAACAACGTGTGTCCAGTTAACATATGTCCAGTTAACCTGCTTTTGCTGATGTAGATTTGAAGGTAAATGCTGTCCAGGACACCAGGTGAACTCCCTGCCCTAACTTTGGAGAAATAGCTTAACTGACCATTTATACCGTTTCTCTGGGGGTTCCACTGATCTTCCACCGGAATTCCCCTGTGGAAATTGCAGGCAATACACTAAGTGCAACACTACCTCAGTAATGCACTTGATTGTCAGATTCGATTATGTGCTTCGGTCGTGCAGTGGTGAATGTGCCCACAACCTTCTGATTGAGAAGTGGGAATGCCACCCACTAAGCCAGGGCTGCCTCAAATTTTTTAAAAGACTTGCATTTATACAGCGCCTTTCACGACCACCGGATGTCCCAAAGCGCTTTATAGCCAAGATGAAGTACTTTTTTGAAGTGTAGTCACTGTTATAATGTAGGAAAGGCAGCAGCTAAATAGCGCACAGCAAGCTCCCACAAACAGCAATGTGATGATGACCAGATAATCTGTTTTAGTGATGTTGATTGAGGGATAAATATTAGCTAGGACACCGGGGATAACTCCCCTGCTCTTGCTTTGAAATCATGCCATGGGATCTTTGATGTCCACCTGAGAAAGCACACAGGGCCTCGACTTAATGTCTTGTCTGAAAGATAGTACCTCTGACAGGGCAGCACTCTCTCAGTACTAGATTTTTGAACTCAAGTCTCTGGAGTGGAACCTGAACCCACAACCTTCTGACTCAGAGACAAGAGTGCTACCAACGGAGCCACAGCTGACACTGTGCCTACATGCCTTGGTGAAACGTGAGGAGAGATCAGGCTGGGACCATGGCCTGATCAGTGCTGAGAGTGCCCAGGGTGAAGGACCTAACGTGACTAGCTCAACTGAGGCTGAGGCTGTACAGATAAACAAGTACTGGGGATCTCATCTTGGGGTTGGAGTGTGATGCTGCTGCTGCTGTTGGAATGCAGAGCCAACTGGGTTGGGAATTGAATTGATGCGGGTGCACTCCTCCGAACCCCAACATGCACGAGTGTGGGTGGATCTGCTGCTGTGTGCTAACTGGGGAGGGTTTACCCAGTGTTGCAACTGTGTCCCGCAAGTTACATTATGCTTTGTGAAATGGGTGAATTATGATTGGTAAGCTTGTGCTTTTTCTTCTGAATTATGTTTTATGTGCCGTGTAATTTAATTTTAGAGGTAATTTTTTAAAATCCGTTCCTGTGATGTGGGTGTCGCTGGCAAGGCCAGCATTTATTGCCCATCCCTAATTGCCCTTGAGAAGGTGGTGGCGAGCTGCCTTCTTGAACCATTGCAGTCCATGTGGTGAAGGTACTCCCACAGTGCTGTTAGGGAGGGAGTTCCAGGATTTTGACCCAGCGATGATGAAGGAACAGCGATATATTTCCAAGTCAGGATGATGTGTGACTTGGAGGGGAACTTGCAGGTGATGGTGTTCCCACGTGCATGCTGCCCTTGTCCTTCTAGGTGGTAGAGGTCACAGGTTTGGGAGTTGCTGTCAAAGAAGGCTTGTTGAGTTGCTGCAGTGCATCTTGTAGATGGTACACACTGCAGCCACGGTGCATTGGTGGTGGAGGGAGTGAATGTTTAAGGTGGTGGATGGGGTGCCAATCAAGCGGGCTGCTTTGTACTGGATGGTGTTGAGCTTCTTGAGTGTTGTTGGAGCTGCACTCATCCAGGCAAGTGGAGAATATTCCATCACACTCCTAACTTGTGCTTGTAGATGGTGGAAAGGCTTTGGGGAGTCAGGATGTGAGACACTCGCTGAAGAATACCCAGCCTCTGACCTGTTCTTGTAGCCACAGTATTTATGTGGCTGGTCCAGATAATTTTCTGGTCAATGGTGACCACACAGAATGTTGATGGTAGGGGTTTCGGTGATGGTAATGCAGTTGAATGTCAAGGGGTGGTGGTTAGACTCTCTCTTGTTGGAGATAGTCATTGCCTGGCATTTTTGTGGCATGAATGTTTCTTGCCACTTATCAGCCCAAGTCTGAATGTCATCTAGGTCTTGCTGCATGCGGGCATGGAGTGCTTCATTATCTGAGGAATTGCGAATGGAACTGAACACTGTGCAATCAGCAACAAACATCCTCACTTCTGACCTTATGATGGAGGGAAGGTCATTGATGAAGCAACTGAAGATGATTGGGCCTAGGACACTGCCCTGATGTCCTGGAGCTGAGATGATTGGCCTCCAACAACCCAACCATCTTCCTTCATGCTAGGTATGACTCCAGTCAGTGGAGAGTTTCCCCCTGATTCCCATTGACTTCAGTTTTACTCGGGCTCCTTGATGCCACACTCGGTCAAATTCTGCCTTGATGTCAAGGGCAGTCACTCTCACCTCACCTGATGGGACCTGATAACCCACATCACTTTATAAATTAATATTGTGGGTATCAATGGCTGTATGCCACCAAATATGATTTTGCTAGAATGCCATTGGCAGACAATTTAAAGTTATTTTACAGAGATGGTTCTGGAACCTAATTTACCAGTGAACCAGCCTGAGACCTTTTAAAATGTGGCTCTGCCCCAGGCCGCACCTGGTGCAAACTTGAAGTTGTGTAAGATGACGTACATGAGGTGGTCACGTATGCTACTTTAGTTCACGCGAGTCAGATTGTTGGCCTGACTGCCTAGTTATACTGCCACGTTTGTGTCAATGGGCACCCAAATAATGCCTCGCATCGACACAAGTGGTAGCAGATTTAAACAGGAATCTACAGTGTAACATCATTTTGCATCTCGAGGACATGATAACCCTCATCTCTTTATAAATTAATATGATCTCAGCCCACCTCCTGCAACAAATGGGGTATGGTAGCATAGTAGTTATGTTACTGGACTAGTACAACAGCGGCCTGGACTATTGATCCAAAGATATGAGTTCAAATCCCACCACAGCAGCTAGAAATTTTAATTCAATTAATTAAATAAAAAGCTAGCATCAGTAATGGTGACCATGAAACTACCAGATTGTCGTAAAAACCCCTCTGGTTTACTAATGTCCTTTAGGGAAGGAAATCTGTCGCCCTTACCCGGTCTGGCCTATATGTGACTCCAGACCCACAGCAATGTGGTTGATTCTTAACTGCCCTCTGAAATGGCCGAGCAAGCCACTCAGTTGTATTCAAGAAGGCGGCTCACCGCCACATTCTCGAGGGCAATTAGGGATCGGCAATAAATGCCGGCGACGTCCACATCCCCTGAATGAATTAAAAAAGACATAAATGCTGCGACCATTTCTTTACCGTGTGATACTTGGTCAACTCTGTCGGGTTAAAATAAAATCACAAAATGCTGGAACCACTCAGCAGGTCAGGCAGCATCCGTGGAGAGAGATTCAGAGTTAATGCTTCAGGCCGATGACCTTTCATCACTCGCCCAGGACTGTCAGGTTAATGTACAGCAAACTCTCTTTTTACCGGCACCTAATAACCGGAAATCTCTCTTAACCGGCAAAATTCAGGAGTAGGTTCAGGTAAGTTTTACTTCATATTAATGGCCGTGTAACCGGGGTTCTTGGATCTGTGGCCGTGTAACCGTGGCTCCTGCACCTGTTGCCATGCAACAGGGACGCCTGGATCTGTGGCCATGTAACTGGGGTTCCTGTATATGCATTGCCAGTACTCCCCTCTTCCATGTTTCAAGTGAAAGAAAGAAAAACTTGCATTTATACAGCGCCTTTCATGACCACCGGATGTCTCAAAGTACTTTTGGAGTGTAGTCGCTGTTGTAATGTTGTAATGGTCCTCAAACCCAGCACTAAACTCATGGTCTACAGAGCAGCAGTGATACCCACCCTGCTGTATGCCTCAGAGACATGGACCATGTACAGCAGGCACCTCGAAGCACTGGAGAGGTACCACCAACGCTGCCTCTGCAAGATCCTGCAAATCCATTGGCAGGATTGGTGCACCGTCAGTGTTCTTGCTCAGGCCAACATCCCCAGCATCGAAGCTTTGACCATGCTCAATCAGCTCCGATGGATGGGTAATGCCCAATACGAGACTCCCAAAACAAGCGCTCTACTCGGAGCTCCAGCACGGTAAGAGAGCCCCATTTGGGCAGAGGAAACGCTTCAAGGACACCCTCAAAGCCTCCTTGAAAATGTGTAACATCCCCATCAACACCTGGGAACCCCTGGCCTAAGACCGCACAAAGTGGAGGAGAAGCATCCGGGAAGGCGCCGAACACCTCGAGTCTCTTCGCCGGGAGCAAGCGGAAGCCAAGCGCAAGGAGCGCACGTCAACCCAAGCACCCCACCCACCCGCCCCTTCAACCACCGTCTACCCCACCTGTGACAGACTGTAGGTCCCGCATTGGACTCATCAGTCACCTGAGAACTCATTTTTAATGTGGAAGCAAGTCATCCTCGGTTCCGAGGGACTGCCTAAGAAGAAGAAGGAAGAAGAAAAATGTGGGAAGTGTATCAATTTGATGTGGAATGACAGCTTGTTTGCATTGCAGTATTAGTGAAAATAGCAGAATTAGTGAATGTGTGACACAGCTAAATGCATATCTCGTGAAACGCAGTGCAATTAGCTTTTACTCCAAAATAAGTAGAACAAATCGCAAAACATGTTATGTCATGGTAACTCTGAAAGGTGTGGCGTGAACTATCACTTACATAAAACAATTTGCACCTCCAGTTTAAAAAAATTGTTGGGGGAAATGATTACTAAACACCAAAAGAGAAACTTATTTTTGAAACATAACAAAGTTTTGTTTTAGATTTCCCAGTATATTTGCTTTTTGGATTAATGGTTACAGAGTGAAGTACTCCTTTTATAAAAAAAGAACACGGAAAGCCTCTTTCTCTTATTATAAGTGATGATTATAGAGTTCCTGATATCAAAATGCATGGCACAGTTCAATACAGAGTAAAGTTTCTAAAGCTAGGTGACAAAAATTCGAAGGTAATTTTTTTGGTAAAAGAGAAGTTAAATCTGCTGTATTGTTTTGCAGAAATACTGTACATTTTTTTTATACTACGCCTACTCCAGTGCAGCACTGACAGAATTTTCACAGCAGTTGTGGTTACATTGTCCTTAGGGCTTGCAGATAGCACAGAAATTCCTGTGTGCACAGGAAACCACTGCTTAAAATTTGCTTTGTACAGGGATGACTCTCCCTCCACAGCTCCAGGCCAGGCTTCTCTCAGCAGCTGCCAGCAGTACATCCCGGGACTGTTCGTGGAACCGGCAGAATCAGTTTTTTAATTATTTCTGGTGAAATTTATTTCAATACTAACTGTCGATCAAGCGGGCAGTATTTATTTAGCAAAATAGCAAAAATGTTGGGGAGTATTTTCATGCTTTAAAAAAAAATAAAAACGCCGTGTTTAATTTTTTGACAATGCACAGGAAGACGTTCAAAGTTACAGACGAAACCACAAGAACATTCTGGTGAAACAGTCTGGAGGAGGAAGCCCATTGCCCGCTCATGGAGGGAATCAGAGATCTTTTAGAAGGATATGCAGAGAGTGTTAGATGAAGTAGAGTGGGAGGGGGCACGTGTGGAGCATAAACACCGGCATAGACCAGTTGGGCCGAATGGCCTGTTTTACATGCTGTAAATTCTATGTAATTTTATGTAATTCTATGTCTACACATAGGCAACTCATGCATGCAGTACTCTTTACTGACCTCCTGACTCTGAGTGATCCCTTCTGACTGGGAAGAGCTAATTAGAAATTGAAAGGTGGACTACTCTATTGGCAAAGTTTATATATATAAAAAATGCAAGTTAGAAACCGGAAAAAAAAGACTTGCATTTATATAACGCCTTTTACGTCCTCAGGATGTCACAAAGCAGTTTACACCCAATGAAGTACTTTTTGAAGTGCAGTCACTGTTGTAATGTAGGAAATGCGACAACCAATTTGCACACAGCAAGCTCCCATAAACAGCAATGTGAGAATAAGCAGATAAGCTGTTTTAGTGATGCTGATTGAGGGATAAATTTTGGGCAGGACACCGGGGATAACTCCCCTGCTCTTCTTCAAAATAGTGCCATGGGGTCTTTTATGCCCACCTGAGAGGGCAGACAGGGCCTCGGTTTAACGTCTCATCTGAAAGACAGCACCTCCGACAGTGCAGCACTCCCTCAGCACTGCACTGAAGTGTCAGCCTAGATTTTGAACTCAAGTCTCTGGAGTGGGACTTGAACCCATGACTTACTGACTCAGTGGTGGGAGTGCTACCCACTGAGCCACAAAAACAAATTGTCTTGGTATGGATCTAACTTAGTTGATACCAGTTTCAATCAGCATCTTTATACCTGGCTTTTGGGACTGATGCCAAAAGTGCAGCATTTCAGAATTAATAGTTATGGTCAGTAGAATAATTTTTCATAAGAAACTTAATTTAATTAGGGAATAAAATCTGCCCTCCAACAAACTGTAGAACATGTTGCTGCTGTAGAACAGGTTTGCATCTACAATCTCCCCACATTACCTGAGTTTCTGATGTTAGCCACATTGTTGTGGGAAAGCACTGAGAGAGGCCAAGTGATTCTCCACATGGGCGTGAGAGACAAAACATTAGAGAAAGAGGCACCTGCATATACCAGTCTAAACAAGGGCTTCCTAGGTCAAGCAGTGATGATGCCAGCCTAGAGCAGCTCATCCACCCCCCGCAGCGTGTTAGCCACATTGAATGCGAGACCAAGGAATCGGGGAAATATAGAAAGAAAGAACTTGCATTTCTATTGCGCCTTTCATGACCTCGGGACGTTCCAAAGCACTTTTCGGCCAATGCAGTACTTTTGAAGTGCAGTCACTGTTCTACTGTAGGAAATGCAACAGCGAAATTGCGCACAGCAAGGTCCCACAAACAGCAATGAGCAGATCATTTGTTTCCGTGATTTTGGTTGAGGGATAAATGTTGGCCAAGTTACTCCACGAGATCTTTTACAAGCACTTGAAAGAGCAGACGGGGCTTTGGTTTAACATCTCACCAAAAAGGCAACACCTCTGACAGTGCAGCACTCCCTCAGAACTGAAGTGCCAGCTGAGAATATAGGCTCAAGTACCTGGAGTGGGACTTGAACCACTGACCTAATTTAGAGGCGAGTGCTACCACTGCGCCAAGGCCGGCACCTAATATTAACAATATCAGTAGTGCTAACCAGATCTATTTCGGTGAGATCTATCTACAGTAATATGTGTAAATATTACTTATTAAATTTGACTTGCCAAAAACTAAAAGAGTAAATCCTATAATTCTGGAGGTCTCACGTATTCACAGCCTCAAGTATGAAGAAACTGAAAATATTGACTCTAAAAAAGTCATAGAAGAATGTACAAATTCAGCCATAAGTATATGTACATTGTTAATGGTTATTTAAAACATAAGTTAGAATGATAAAATCATTTAAAAAAAAGACAAGTTTGCTTGTCTTTCAACATCAAAGAAGACAGCCAGAATATCATCTAATTTACTACAGTCAGTTCTTGGCCAGAATGAACATCCGCAGAGTGAACAGTAGATCCCAGATGCACCAGTTTGGGGATTTTGGTTTTTCAGGTGAGACTTCTTCAGCTGGCATTTACCTTCCACATTAGCATTGCGACGGGCCTCACAGTAGGAGGTGCCATCATGGATAGTTTTTTTTTGCCATGCTTTCTTATTTTGAGCAAGTTATTCCCACATACAGACGTCTATTTTGCACTATATTTCAGAGTAGCTTTCCAGCAGTCTTTATAACTTTTCTTTTGCTGGCCACAAAATTTGCTTCACTTTTATCAACGCGCCAAAAAAAGATTTTCTTCGGGACATTCGCACCACATTGCTTAGCCATCGTAGCTGCGCCTTCGTGATCAGAGCATCTACGCCCGGCATGCCAGCTTTCGTTAAGAACTTTAGGGGGTGAAATTGGGTGCCTTTGCACCTCCCTTTAGTGCTCCAGGGGGCACTAACTGGGTGCAAATGGCTTTGCGACCGGGCGCGGTGCTGATATCGACTCCCGCCATATCCGGCAGGAGTTTTGCGGTGGTGGTACGGCGTTGCGCCCCGATCTCCTTCACCTGGAGATTGTGAAATCATCGCCGTGCACATCACCCCAGTTGCGCTCCAGACCCCAAATTGACTTCCGCCTCATGCAGCAGCGCCAGTCGAAAACACTGACAACCGCAGGAGGTATGCATCGGGCAGCCGGCCGCTTTGGAGGCAATGATTAAAGGCGAGGTGGCCGAGGTAAGTGGAAAAAAAAGTACCTTTCCTGTTCTAGTTTTTTTTATGTGGGCTCCTGTCCGCGGTCGATCAGCCCGGCACTCTGCTTGAGTGCCAGGCTGCCTTGGTGGTCCAGGTAGGTAATTTTTTAATTGCAGAGCCTGCAGCAATGGCCTTTCCCTTTAAGAGAGGGAAGGAGCCTTTGAACGCAGCAGCGCTGCACGGCCTAGTGTGCAGCGATGCTGAAGTCTAGGCCCCGCTCTACAACGTTAGCACCCTAAGAAGGAAGTGAGTGCTTGACTTAGCGCTCCACTTTCCTCTTGGGCTGCTAACACTCAATTTCGCAGTCACCGGCATTAATTAGCGACGGGTGCTGATGTTAGCACCCCAAAATGGTCGATACCGAATTTTTCCTCCGTGGGGTCGGGGATCTTGTCTTGCCATTTGATCATCATGAGTCATCTCAAGCAGCTTATGTGAATGTGATTTAGTTTCTTAATGTGGCGTGCATATGTTGTCCAAGCTTCGCAGGCATAAAGCAGGGTCGTCAGAACGGCAGCCCTGTAGACTTTGAGTTTGATCTTCAAGCTGATGCCTGTCTTGTCTCAGAGGTGCTCACAGAGTTTTCCAAATGCTAAGCTGACTTTGGCCTGCAGTTTTGCATGACTATCAGCCTTCAACATATGGTGGAACCCTTTCAACCAGCTCCAGGCAAGGATTACACTTCACCTGTCGTCACTAGCGGTGATCACACGTTTCCTGGGGACAGATCCTGGGTAGTACCCTGTCTAGAGAAATGCGCATTGCTAAAGAGGCATCCTGCAGAAAAAGGACCACAAATATGTTGTTTTCAGTATAAGGATCAGGTTCGCTCCTGTTAAATTTTGTTAATATTAGTCAACATCTGAAAAAAAGAAAGACTTGCATTTATACCGTTCCTTTCACCACTTCAGGATGTTCCAAAGTGCTTTACAACCAATGACGTACTTTTGAAGTTGAGTCATTGTTGTAATGTGGGAAACGCAGCTACCAATTTGCTCATGGCAAGCTCCCCCAAACTGTAATAAGATCATAACCAAATTATCTGTTTTTAGTGATGTTGGTTCAGGGATAAACATTGGCCAGGACACCGGGAATAACTCCCTTGCCCTTCTTTGAAATAGTGTCATGGTGTAGGAACATGGGTTCCTAACTAAAAGACTGAGTTCTACTCAGGCGATCAAACAAAACGAACTTTAATGAAACAAACAGGCTTTAACAAGAAACTGCAGGATAACATCGAATGTAGGTCTGCTCTCTCTGGAGGCTCCACGAGGACTGCCCCTGTAGTCCTGTGGCTGACGTCATGACGTCATCACGTTTTCCCGCCAGTGGGGAATCACGTGATGAACGGCGTGACGTCATCACGTTTTAGCCGCGCTGTTAAAGTAACCACACTCTGTACAGTTAAACAGTATAAATAAAGATACAGACTCAGGCTGTAGCTAACACGCTGTTAAAGGAATTATATACAAACGATCTGAGTCCTTTGGTGGCTCCGCCACATGCGCCCCCCCAGAATTGTCTTTAACAGCAAAAGTGAGACGTCAAGGAGGCCTGACCAGTCTGTCCGAGCGACTTCGGTAACCCTGCAGAGGAAGCTGATGGACGGTGGTCGAGCTGGCGGGCGGTTGTGGTTGAGCTGGCGCGGCGAGTGTGGTCGAGCTGGCGGGCGGCTGTGGTTGATCTGGCACGGCGGCTGCGGGCGGTCAGCCACGTTTCTGCGGTTGAGCGACGACGACTGGGCGGTCCAGGTCCAAGTGAGCCGGCTTCAACCGGTCCACTGAAATGTGATCCGGCTTTCCTCCGATGTCGACTGAAAAGGATTTGTCTCCTGATTCGATGGCGCGGAAAGGACCAGTGTAAGGGGGCTTGAGCGGATCCCGGTGAGCGTCGTGGTGGATAAATACGTACTCAGCGTTCTTCAGCTCCGCTGGCACGTGGGAGCTCTGTAGGCCGTGATTTGATGTAGGCACCGGAGCGAAGCATCTGGCCGCTTCCTGGTGGCTGACGAGTTGCTGGGAGGCGGACCATGGCTCTGTGGGAGAAGGGAGGAAATCCCCTGGTACTCGGAGCGGCTGGCCGTAAACGAGTTCGGCCGAGGACGATTGCAGGTCTTCTTTGGGAGCTGTACGAAGACCCAAAAGGACCCATGGGAGTCTGTCCACCCATCCCGCACCTTGAAGACTGGCCCGTAGGGCGGCTTTAAGCGACCTGTGGAATCGCTCGCAAAGGCCGTTCGCCTGTGGATGATAGGCGGTGGTGCGATGAAGTTTGGTGCTGAGCCCCTGAGCTACAGCGTTCCAGAGCTCCGAGGAAAATTGTGGCCCACGATCGGAAGAGATGTCCGCCGGTACCCCGAAACGAGCAACCCAACAGGAGATGAAAGCTCTAGCGACATCTGCCAAAGTGGTGGAAACCAAAGGAGTTGCCTCTGGCCACCTAGTGGTGCGGTCCACCATGGTGAGGAGATGCGTATAACCATGAGATGGTGGAAGTGGCCCCACAAGGTCCACATGCACGTGGCCGAAACGACGCTCTGGAACAGCGAACGTGGCCACTGGAGCTTTTACATGACGCTGGACCTTGGCCTTCTGGCAGACCACGCAGGTGTTGGCCCAGTCACGGACATCGAGGTGCATACCCTTCCAGACGAACTTCGCTGACATTAGCCATTGTGAAGCCTTCATACCAGGGTGCGACAAACCGTGTATGGCGTCAAACACATTCCGGCGCCATGCGACTGGCATGATAGGCCGGGGAACGCCCATGGAGACATCGCAAAGGAGCGTGGTGCCTGCGGCCTGGAAAGTGACGTCGGTCGCTTGGAAACTAGAGGGGACAGTTCTGTATGATTGGACCTCTGAGTCCGAGGCCTGATCCGCAGCCATGAGGGCGTAGTCAATCCCCAGGTGAACCGCATGGACCGTCGCACGGGAGAGGCAATCCGCCACCAGGTTGTCTTTACCAGACACATGTTGAATGTCCGTGGTAAATTCAGAAATAAACGTCAGGTGACGTTGTTGATGAGCTGACCACGGTTCGGCGGTCTTGGCCATGGCGAACGTTAGGGGCTTGTGGTCAACAAAAGCCATGAAGGGACATCCTTCTAATAAGAACCGGAAATGGCGAATGGCTAGAAAAAGGGCCAGCAACTCCCGATCAAAGGTGCTGTATTTTCTTTCATTTTTCCATAGTTGACGGCTGAAAAACACCAGCGGTTGCCACGTGCCGTTCACCCGCTGCTCCTGCACTGCGCCGATGGCTTAGTCTGACGCGTCTGTGGTAAGGGCGATGGTGGCACCAGGAAGTGGGTGCACCAGCATGGTTGCGTTGGCCAAAGCGCTCTTGGTGTTGACGAACGCCTGGTTATCTCGGCCGTCCAGCTGATTGGATCCTTACCGGACTTGCCCTTTAGGGCCCCGTACAAAGGCTGCATTAGCTGAGCCGCCTTAGGGACGAATCGGTGATCGAAATTGACCATCCCCAGGAACTCTTGCAGGGCCTTGATGGTTGGTGGGCGCGGGAAAGAGGTAACAGCTTCCACCTTTGTCAGTAAGGGGACGGCGCCGTCTGATGTTATGCGGTGTCCCAAGAAATCGATCCGCTGCAGGCCAAGCTGGCACTTGGCTGGGTTGATGATCAAACTGTGCTGGCTGAGGCGTGTAAAGAGGGTACACAAATGGCAGATGTGCTCTTCCTTGCTAGCGCTGGCGATGAGAATGTCATCAAGGTAGACGAAGATGAAGTTTAGGTCTCGGAGCACAGAGTCCATCAAGCGCTGGAAAGCCTGTGCTGCATTCTTCAAGCCAAACGGCATCCGCAGGAACTCAAAAAGGCCGAAAGGGGTGATGACTGCAGTTTTCAGGACGTCTTGTGGGTGCACGGGAACCTGGTGATACCCCCGGACGAGGTCGACTTTAGAAAAGATAGAATTTCCCACCAAATGGGCCGAGAAATCCTGAATATGCGGGATCGGGTACCGATCAGGAGTAGTGGCGTCGTTCAGGCATCGGTAGTCACTGCATGGCCGCCAGCCGCCGCCCGGTTTCGGAACAATGTGGAGAGGCGAAGACCAGGGACTATTCGACCGGCGAATAATCCCCAGCCGCTCCATCGTGTCGAACTCTGCTTTCGCAGCCGCGAGCTTGCCGGGTTCAAGCCTTCTAGCCTGTGCATAAACCGGGGAGCCAGTAGTGGTGATATGATGTTAAACACCATGCTTCGTGGCCGAGGAGGAGAAAGTGGGCCTTGTCAGCTCTGGGAACTCTCCAAGGAGACGAGTGAAGTCACCCGGAGAAGGGAATGTGCAGGCGATAGAGCGCGCCACGGTGGTACCGTGGTGGCACGGAATCGAGTGGAAGGTGGCCGCGTTGATCAACTGGCGGTGCCGGACATTGACGAGGAGGCCGTTGGCACACAGAAAATCCGCCCCTAGGATGGCCTGCGAGACCGTGGCCGTGATGAATTCCCACTGGAAGCGCTGACCGCCGAAACAGACTTGGACCTGCCGCTTTTGGAAAGTTCGAATGGCTGTGCCATTAGGCGCCACGAGGGAAAAGCTGTGGTTCCCAGCTTGCATATCGAGATTCGACGCAGGTAGGATGCTACACTGCGCCCCGGTGTCACAAAGGAAACGTCGACCCGATAGGGAATCGGTGATGTAAAGAAGTTTCCCCGTAGGTCCGATGGCCATCGCAGCCGCGGAGCACCCGTTAGACCCGGTCCTCCTTCGCCAGGAATGCTGCAGGAGCTTTGTTTTTTTTGGGGTGAAAAGCTGCAGGGAGAGTGGCAGCGTCGTGCTTTCGTGCCAAAACGGGCGTTGTAGGAGCACCAGCCCGCTGCAAGAGGAGCTGGAGCCGCGTCTGTGGGGGATGGGCGCCTCATGGCCGCGCAGCACTGCTGGGTTACTGTGAAAATCTTATCTGCTTCGGCAGCAAGCTCGGCACAGTCTGTGATCTCGGACCTGGCTAGGGCAGCCTGCACCTGCTCTGGCAGTTGGCAGAGGAATAGCTTCCGGAAGAGGAAGCATTCCGGTTCGGCACCTAAGAGCGTGAGCAATTGGCTCATGAGCTCGGACAGTCTGGATTCCCCGAGGCCGGGCATAGTGAGGAGCCGGCGAGCGCGTTCTGACTTCGAGAGCCCGAAGACTTGTCGCAACCGTGCCTTTAACGTATCATACTTGCGGTCAGTAGGACTACCTAGGAGGCTGACGATCCGCGAGGCAGTGGCGCTATCGAGGGCGGAGACCACGTAGTAATAACGGGTCTGATCCGCGACGATGTTCCTGATGGCGAACTGGGCTTCAGCCTGGATAAACCATGCGGCTGGTTGTTGCTCCCAGAACTGTGGCAGTTTCAGAGTCACGGCCTTCGTGTCCATGCTGAAGATCTTCCGCGAAAACCGTTCACGAAAGTTGGGGTCACCAATGTAGGAACGTGGGTTCCTAACTAAAAGACTGAGTTCTACTCAGGCGATCAAACAAAACGAACTTTAATGAAACAAACAGGCTTTAACAAGAAACTGCAGGATAACATCGAATGTAGGTCTGCTCTCTCTGGAGGCTCCACGAGGACTGCCCCTGTAGTCCTGTGGCTGACATCATGACATCATCACATTTTCCCGCCAGTGGGGAATCACGTGATGAACGGCGTGACGTCATCACGTTTTAGCTGCGCTGTTAAAGTAACCACACTCTGTACAGTTAAACAGCATAAATAAAGATACAGACTCAGGCTGTAGCTAACATGTTGGTAAAGGAATTATATACAAACGATCTGAGTCCTTTGGTGGCTCCGCCACAATGGGATATTTTATGTCCACCTGAGAGAGCAGACAGGGCCTCAGTTTAACGTCTCATCCAAAAGACGGCACCTCTGGCAGTGCAGCACTAGAGTGTCAGCCTAGATTTTGAAGTGAGCACATTGGATAAATTTGGCATTTCTTTGGCAGCTCAAGTTCCATTTTTTTTAATGATGAGATAGTTTTTGACATTAACTGAGATCTGTTATAATTAATGTTCCCCCTGCCCACCAAATATACCCACCTTGCCTCTTCCCTTTACTTGGAAACCTGGTGTTTACCATCCAGTTTTGAAGCAAATATTAAATGAATCTAAAATCCTTTAGCATAGCATATTATTCAAACCACTAACTGTACCTTGTAACAGTTATAACAGGAAAGAATCAAGAAATGTACTACACCACACATCCTTCCTGTTGCTTTCTGCTAAGGAGGAGGGGAAGGAAAGAATGGAGTCTTCAGAAACTAAGCCATATGGGATACAGTGAATTATATTGTTTTATTAGCCCCTCTGGAGTTAATTTGTGCCTCCTCCTACCGGATTCTGTGAGCCTGCCATAAGGCTGACTGATGACACCTCTCTGTGGATAAGTGTTTATTATTTAAAGGGACAGCGTTACCAGCCAGATATTCCTGCACACAGCCAGCAGTCAATGCATAGTATCACAGACAACAGAAGAAATGTGAGTCTGTCACAACTTTAACAACCAAATTGTTGTTGGACAGTTTGAAAGATGTGCTCTTCATAATGAAGCTTTCATGTGAACCTCACATCTTTTGAAACCATCCAAAATCCTCTTTATTGTTAAAAAAATTTGCACGGGATTCACATTTCCACCAGCATCTACGATATTCTAAACTGACTTTTTTTTTTGCATACAATAGCTGAGGTATGCAAGTGTTTCAGATTTATGAGGGCATCCAGCACTGTAATAGTCTTGTATGAATTTGATACTGTAATGTCATATTAAATTGTGTATGGTACCATTGATGTGCAAGGTGTGTTGATGGATTCAATGCACATCAATGTGCTGATAAGCCATGATCTGGGCACATCAAAACATTGAAATGGTGACAGGGATACTAGGTTTTCCAGCTTTTTGTTCTTTGAACCTGTAATTCTGTAGCCAAGTAGAGGATACAGGCTCAGGATCTGTTGTGATGGAGTTCCAAGTCAGCAAAGACCACTTTTTGGATGCACATCATATCTAGGCAATTCAGAAGAAACTTCTTTACCCAGAGAGTGGTGAGAATGTGGAACTTGCTGCCACAGGGAGTGGTTGAAGCGAATAGTATAGATGCATTTAAGGGGCGGTTAGATAAGCATATGAGGGAGAAGGGAATAGAGGGTTATGCTGATAGATTTAGATGAGGAAAGGCAGGAGAAGGTTCGAGTGGAGCATAAACGCCGGCAAGGACTGGTTGGGCCGAATGGCCTGTTTCTGTGCTGTGTATCCTAAGTAATCATAGTGGGCTTGCTCATCTTATTCCTTCTTATTCTGTGATTCCCACGTGCTTTAAAATATAAGCTCGTTTTTATTTTGCCTCTTTTTAAAAATATTTTGAAGTAATTGGAGAATTATCAGTTGCATGATGCGGTCTAGTGTAGCTTTGTGGAGAGGTTGTGGCTTCAGCCTGATACTGACATTCACTGAGGAAGGTAGGGCTACAGCTGTAGTCCTCCTGTGCAGAGGAGGCCTGTCGGTGGTATGTTCCGACTGGTTCAATTTACTTTCAGTGACGCTTTGGACACTGTAGCTTTCCTGATGACCTTGAGGGTAAAGGCATCGCCCAGCATTATACTAAAGCCGTACAGTCCAGCAGGTTCCAGAGTTGTCTCCCGGCCTGTGCAGTGTCAGCCAATCGCAATCAGAGCAGCAGTTGGAGCGCGCAATTTCCCCCAGCACCCGAGTTACTGAATGGAAAATTCAGTCAAGAGTGGGATCTGTTGCGATGCCTTCCATTGTCGAATAGCTTGCTGTCACTCACCATCTAGGCTTACACAGGAAAATGGTCATTAACTAGTATTGGTGCTGGTGTAATTATATCCTGGCATAAGTTGGCATTTTGGAGCAAGCAGAGAGAAAATTGGCAGGGGTGGGGGTGGGGGAATTCTGGATATCATTGATGATGGTCTAGGCTGGGTAGTTTTGTCAGAGAATTTGCAGCCACAGCAAATGCCAATGACTGATACAATTTCTTAGAGTTTTTAGCAGCACACATAGAATCATAGAATCGTTACAGCACAGTAAGAGGCCATTCGGCCCGTCGAGCCTGTGCCGGCTCTCTGCAAGAGCACTTCAGCTAGTCCCACTCCCCCGCCCTTTCCCCGTAGCCCTACAATTTTTTTTCCTTTAGGTACTTATCCAATTCCCTTTTGAAAGCTATGATTGAGTCTGCCTCCACCACACTTTCAGGCAGTGCATTCCAGATCCTAACCATTCGCTGCGTAAAAAAGATTTTCCTCATGTCTTTGGTTCTTTTGCCAATCACTTTAAATCTGTGCCCTCTGGTTCTCGGCGCTTCCACCAATGGGAACAGTTTCTCTCTATCTACTCTGTCTAGACCCCCTCATGATTTTGAACACCTCTATCAAATCTCCTCTCAACCTTCTCTGCTCCAAGGAGAACAACCCCAGCTTCTCCAGTCTAACCATGTAACTGAAGTCCCTCATCCCTGGAACCATTCTCGTAAATCTTTTCTGCACCCTCTCTAAGGCCTTCACATGCTTCCTAAAGTGTGGTGACCAGAATTTGATACAATACTCCAGTTGAGGCTGAACCAGTGTTTTATAAAGGTTCATCATGACTTCCTTGCTTTTGTATTCTATGCCTCTTTTTATGAAGCCCAGGATCTCGTATGCTTTTTAATTGCTTTCTCAACCTGCCCTGCCACCTTCAATAATTTGTGCACATATACCCCCAGGTCTCTCTGTTCATGCACCCACTTTAGGATTGTACCCTTTAGTTTATATTGCCTCTCCTCGTTCTTCCTACCAAAATACATCACTTCACACTTTTCTGCTTTAAATTTCATCTGCCACGTGTCCACCCATTCCAGCAGCCTATGTCCTCTTGAAGTCTATCACTATCCTCCTCACTGTTCACTATACTTCCAAGTTTTGTCCGATTATTAATAGAATTTCCTAAAGTTTTAGATCAAGCATCTCAACCCATGCATGCAATAGTTGGTAAGATGCACCATATATCTCTCCATTGTAAGAAAGTTTTTTGAAAAACGTATATGTTATAAAGGAGCGCTTATAGTTGTTATGCTCACCATTACCATTATTTGTTTCAATATTGAGTCTCTTATTGATTTGTTAAAGTTTGTCTCCAGGATATTCTCTATTTGATTTATTTATAATTGAAACATGAGGGAAAATTTGCAACGACATTTACAAAGTATTTTGCAAATAGGCAGAATTATATATTTTTTCAATTTTCTCTATACGAATCCATTGACTATTATTAAAATAAAGTTCCACAGGTGGCAGCAGCTCTCCAGTATCTTGTCCAAGTGGCCATTCTTCATGTGTGAGCTCAGACAGTGAATGCTCGGTTATTTGACTATGGAGTGCATCACAACTGAGTCCAATCCTGTTTCCACCTTCCATCTATCTATAAACATGCGTGCATGCATTCACACTCTCTCACCCACACTTGCGTGCACACTTCAGCAAGAATTAGCAATGAGAAACAAGAAGTTTGGCTGATTTCCCCTCACTCCCCACCCCCCACCCCCCACTTCCCTAGCCTAGGGTCATTAAGGTCAAGTGTAGTATCACATTTGTTGCCTTAGCTGCAAATGCCAAGTCAGCAAAGACTGGACATCTCAGACCTTCTAATCTATAAGGTTTTAGGACCACAACATGCAGTCCCATTAGAAGAGCTCCCTAGGCAGCCTTTAACTGAATAATATGTCTTGTATCTTATTATAATTCAATACAACTGTTGGGTATCTGTTTCAAAATATAGGAAATCTTTTCAGGTGTCACCAATATTTTATTCTGCAATTATACAGATTCATAAAAATGATCTATAACCTGAATTAAAAAAATTATGAATTAAGCTGGCCTTGTGTGTTTTATGGTATCCGCCAATTTGTCTTTTTATAATGTTGATTTTTTTTAATGGATTTTTGCTGTTTCAGTTTTTATCATGCCACTGAAATAAATTTTGTATTGGACAGTTCACTTAACTATATTCCAGTTCATTGTTCATTATTAGTTATGCAGTTCAGCAATGTCAGTTACAGAAAACTTTTTGATTAGACCATAATCAATTAGTCGCTTAAATTCACTGCACTAAAGATTTGAGGGAGGTTTACACGTAGTCAACAAAGGGTTAAAAATTATTAATCATACTCACTGGCCCAGGACCAGACTAATGGGTTAATGGTGCTGAACTCAAGACATTGGTCCACCAGTTATACAAAAAACAAATTAAAAGAGAGGAAAGAGGAGATAGTATAAGTTCACTTGCCAAACAATAAAGAGTTAGAGATAGCCTTGAGAGGCTCAGACGTTAGGCAGAGTCCTCCAGGCCAATGTTTCAGGTTTGCCTATTTATCACTTTTCTCATATTACCTCACTCATTCTCCATTTATCACTGGCTTTCTATATCTACGTACTGTACAGAAGCTCTAAGTGTTGTTGACATACAAATAGTTTTTAAAAAAAAGTAATAATTAACTGGTAAAGGTGATTTTTGATCTTTAATAATCCTTAGACAGTGCCACTTTCCATCCCTATTGGAGCTTTGTACTTCTTAGTCTAACCCTTGCTCTTTACTGAATTCTAATCTGACGTCTGTGGGAAAACCTCAGGACTGCAACAACTCAATAAAGGCTTCACAGGAACTTTTGTATGATGTCATTACATTTCTCTCTCTCGCTGTTAACTGTTTCCCGCTGCTAGTTGGGGGTTTATCATCTAATTGCCACAAGATTTTTTTTTAAAACTCTGTTCCAAAATTGACGGTGTGGAGTCTAGACCTAAATTCACTTTTACTGAATAATTCACTTTTATTCAATATCCAATTTTTTTTTCTCCACCACTCACAGAGGGCTGGGTTTTGGTTCCATAGATGGTGATAAACCAGATTGCTGTTCCTCATGACAGCGACGAGAGAGTGAGTTTGGGGAGACTATTTGATGATGGGACCACCACAGTTGAGGACCGCTTTGCCCTCAGCTGACTTTGCCCATAAGCACTTTCCAGCAGGGGGCAGTGATCAAGAGCGGGAACTCTAACTGGTTTTCCACTGTCCTAACCTAAAGATAATTCCAATCAGTTTGGCACCCCCCACTGCTTAACACAGCAGAAATCAGCACAGAGCAAGAACTAAACCTAAGACCTTTCTGTTTTATGTGGCACGTTAGAGCATTACACAGTGCATTTGCCTTTGGCCCATGAGTATACGTTAAAAAGATTGTGACAATTAAAGTAGTACAGGCTTAAACAAGCAGACAGTACAGTAACATTCACGAGTTCTAATCAGCCCTTGTTGTTCTGTTGTGATGCTGAAAGAAGAGGCAGAAGGAAAGAGCAAGACAGCAGGGAAAATAAATGAAAATATCTACAGTTTAATGAAATAATAAGAGAAACAACAATTAAATGAAGAACAATTAAAGTACAATAGAAAAATACCAATGAAAGACGGGAGTTTTTTTTTAAACCATTATTCCTACTGCTGTATGTTGTTGTGAACAGGGCACACTTTGTTCTGTTGGCTTGAGAAGTAATTCTGTAATTCAAACTATTGATTCACAACTGTAAAACGAGAAAATAATGTGTCTCTGTTGCACAGACGCCACCTACCAATTCTGTGTAGCACATTGTGTACCTATTTCCCTATAAAGAAGCAGAATAAACAAGATAACTCAATGAACGTTTTTGAAAACTGCCCCCTTTCACATTGATAAAAGACTTCTATAGCTTATTAGCACCGGTAGTACTCATGGGTTCTTATAGGTCTTTCATACCTTTTTGAAAGAGCCTCTGTATTTCAACAATCCTCAATATGCATTATGCAATATATACAGTGCAGCGATTAAACTTTTAAACCACTACCACAACACACAAAACTGTGGATACCTATTTCCTTGCCAAGTAATGGGGTAATTTACCACAAAGGGCCATAATACCTTTCTTCCTGATATATGACACACAGTAGGTACCACAGCAATCCAGCCATTACATCTCAGGACATTTAACCCTTAGACCTCTAGCGAGTCACCATGGGCGAGCAATTTATTCTTACACTTTCCATTCATGTGGTGTAAGGTACACAGAAGTCATTTGAATATTAATGCAAAACTACAAAAATAAACATGAAAAAGAGATTTTAAATTAAAAACATGTAAACACTTTACTCTAACTCACCCTGTCCTACCCTTTTGTCAATTCTCTCTTTTTCCTCATTTGTTCTTCTATTTTATTTTAATTTTCCTTTTATTTCTTCTTATAACTGATAAACTACAATTCTATGACTTGCTCTATTTCAAAGGGCAACTTAAAAAAAAAAAATCTCATCCACTTTCTGTGATTCCCAGGTCCCATCTCTCACTTTCACAGTGGGATCCATAATGAAAAACTTGACT
The DNA here is from genome assembly GCF_052327205.1 of Somniosus microcephalus. NCBI lineage: Eukaryota > Metazoa > Chordata > Chondrichthyes > Squaliformes > Somniosidae > Somniosus > Somniosus microcephalus. Next base: position 103,228,660 of record NC_141001.1, read on the forward strand.
TCAGTCTTGCTAACAAAAACAACTCCAAACAATTGGTGGCCGTGCCTTCAGCCATCAAGGCCCTATGTTCTAGAATTCCCTCCCTAATCCTTTCCAACTCTCCACCGGCCTCTCTTCCTTTAAGACCCTCCTTAAAACCCAAATCTTTGACCAAGCTTTTTGTCACCCCTCCTAATATCTCCTCCTTCGGCTCGGTGTCGATTTTTTCTTCTCTGATTCCACATCTGTAAAGAGCCTTGAGGAATTTAAATAATGTTCATTTATGAATGGAATCTATTCTTGTGTGCTTGGGGAGGAGAAAGGCAGATGATTAATCTTTTTTTTAAAAGCTGCCGAAGTTAGGAAGTTGCATATTAGTTCTCGTTAAATTGTAGGTTCAGGCCCACTCTGTGTGCCATGGCCCCTGGGGCTCTCTGAGCATTGTACACGAGGCAACTTCTGAGAGCAATCAATATGTTTCCTAAGATGTAATTGCTCCAACCTAGACTTCGGGAGATACTTCTTTACCCAGCGAGTGGTTAGAATGTGGAACTTGCTGCCACAGGGAGTGGTTGAGGCGAATAGCTTAGGTACATTTAAGGGGAGGCTAGATAAGTACATGAGGGCGAAAGGAATGGAAGGTTAGATGAAGTAGGGTGGGAAGAGGCTATGTATAGAGCAAAAACACTGGCATAAACCAGTTGGGCCAAATGGCACATTTCACAGAAAGAATCACAGAAACCTCACAGTGCAGATAGAGGCCATTTCGGCCCATCGAGCCTGCACCGACACATATCCCACCCGATCCCCATAACCCCTACACCAACACATATCCCACCCTATCCCCGTAACCCCACATATTTAATCCCCCTAACACTAAGGGTCAATTTTTATCATAGCCAATCAACCCGCACATCTTTGGACTGTGGGAGGAAACCGGAGCACCCGGAGAAAACCCACGCAAACACGGGGAGAATGTGCAAACTCCACACAGACAGTCGCCCGAGGCCGGATTCGAACCCGGGTCCCTGGCGCTGTGAGGCAACAGTGCTAACCACTATGCCACCGTGCTCATTTCTGTGCTGTAAATTCTATTTAAATTTTTGTAGCCTACAGAGGTCATCAGAGTCACACCTCAAGTTTCAACACTATGATAGCAAGACTGAAGAAAAGGTCTAAATTACCTAACATAAATAAATGCTCCTTTATATTATTTAAAAGCAGTTCAATCGCCCACCCAGCTTAATTCAATTCTCTGTCTGTTGAGATAATAAAGATTGAGAAAGAACCAAGCAGTTTATGGTTTGGTGTGAGTGCACTTGTGGTCTTGTTACTGCCTTCTCTGTTGAAGGAGATGATGATATGACCAAAATGAGTCCCTATACACAGAGAGTAACAAGGTGCAGATGGCAGAAACATCTTAAGTGGTTATTATCCTTCAGTGGCTTCTCCTATGAGGATGCTGAATCATTTTGTATCAGTTTTTGGAAGTTGGCCAACACTGGAAGAATGAGAAAGTCCATACCTAGCTTGGGTAATCTAACATTGTGATTGGTTGAACCAACCCTAAATCTTGTGTTTCTCATTTTGTTATTTGCCAATTTTGTTACCAATCAAAATTCTCTGATTGGTCAAATTATCTGTTGCTCAAAGTAAGCCTCACCCTGCTAACATTGTCAGTAACATCATCTAATTAAAAAGAACTTTGTTTTCCTCGGTCTGCCAAAAAAACAAATCCACTGAATCAACATGTCATCACTGTATTACCACATACATAATAGATAGATCTCCTGTGACAGCAACTTGACAGCGAGCTCTGTCATGAATTAATCTGCAAAGCTAACTCCTTCATTCAAATAGCCAGAAGTAAATTCATAGCCATTGGGAGTTCTTGAATTTTAAAAGGAAATTCTCTACTGTCTGACTAAACTATTACTTGGGCCGGAATTTCTCCCCTAAAAAAATGGGTGGGTTTGGCGCATGGGGGCCAAACTGTTATAAATTGTTATAAATGGGATTCCCGACCTGATCCCGCCTCCAACCCGCCGACTTCCGGTTTCACCAACCCGCTGCCAAGGGGGTGTTACCTTACTTTAAATATTGTAATGAGGCTAGAAACTTCATAGAAAGGAGTTAATGTCCCTGAAGGTGGCAGGGCATATTGAGAGAGTGGTTAACAAAGCATATGGGATCTTGGGCTTCATAAATAGAGGTATTGAGTACAAAAGTAGTGAAGTTACGCTGAACCTTTATAAAGCGCTGGTTAGGTCACAACTGGAGTATTGCGTCCAGTTCTGGTCACCACACTTTAGGAACAATGTGAAGGCCCTTGAGAGGGTGCTGTGGAGATTTACCAGAATGGTTCTGGGGATGGGGGATCTTAGCTACAAGGACAGGTTGGAGAAGCTGGATTTGTTTTCATTAGAGCAAAGGAGGTTGCGGGGTGATTTGATAGAGGTGTACAAGATTATGACGGGTTTGGATAGGCTAGACAGGGTAAGGCTGTTCCCACTAGCCGATGGTACAAGGATTAGGGGACACAGATTTAAGATTTTGGGCAAGAGATACAGGGGGGACGTGAGGAAAAACTTTTTTACGCAGCGAGTGGTGATGACCTGGAGTTTGCTGCTGACGGAAGTGGTGGAAGCGGAGACACTCGATGTTTTCAAGGGGAGACTGGATAGGCACTTGAGGGAAATAAACTTGCAGGGCTACGGGGATAGAGCGGGGGAATGGGACTGACTGGATTGCTCTACAGAGAGCCGGCATGGACTCGATGAGCCGAATGGCCTCCTTCTGTGTCGTTATGACTCTATGGGCTCAATTTTCATTGGGCCGTTGAGGCGGGATTGGAGGCGTGTGGGGGGTTAAAATCGCGAAATCGGGGGGCACGAACCCATCCTGCCCCCAACCCGCCTCCATGCCAGTTTCAAAGGAGGCGGATACCCAACCCACACTGGGAGCCGCCTCCATGACGCGGGAAGGGGATTAGTGCCAATTAACTGCCTGAAGTGTGGGATTCCCAATGGCTCCAAACCATGCCAAGTTAGCGAGGCAGACCGTCGGGCTGAAGGGCTTGGAGGGTTTGAGATGTCAGTGTTCAGGTGAGCGATTGGTGCATGAGTGCAGAGGTAAGTGTGTTGGGTGTGTGTAAAGTGTTTAAATAAGTTTTACTTACCTTTACTTACCTTTACAGCCTTCCTTCCTTCAGGTTTCGGGAGTCCCTCATCTCACCGGCACAGAAAGCAGAATGGCCGCGAGCTGTCAAAAGTTGCAGCATTCAGCTTTCTGTTCTGGAGAGATCTCTTAAACCAGCCTGAGAGGAAGGAATTAACTTAGTGTACAGATTGTCAGTGTTTGACAGCTTCAAAGAGCTGTCAAACGCTGATATTTCATCTGTCAAGAAAATATCAATCTGTGATGTCACCTGTTGCCGGGTGGCCCTTAATTGGCGGGCTCAACAAGGTCAATCAAGTGAAAATCGCGTGGATTGGCCACAACTCTCTGGAGGCGGGACTACAACCCCAAAAGTTGTAGTCCCGCCTCCTACACGCCTCCAGTATCAAAATCCAGCCCTATGACTCTAAACCGCTTTCTCCCCGTCCATTTTGAATTTAACTGCCTGTGGATGGGTTTCATACAATTCGTGAAACCCGGCAGTTAAACCGAGGTGGGGACTGCTGCATCCAGGAGATAAGTGGCTTTACACCTACCTCCTGGATCCAGGGTCCCTGTCTAACCCAGCCCCCGCGATCGGAGACCCCCTCATGTGGCCTCCGATCACCTCCACAGACCTCCAATTCCCACCATGAGGCCTCCCACCACCCCATCGATGATGCTGAGGCCTGCCCTGATCCTCTCTTCCCCCCCCCCCCACTGATGCTCCGGCCGACCACTCCCTGCCGATCCCCGGCCGACCAACCCTCCCCACCCCACCCCCAATCCCGCAATCCTCGATGCCGAATGCTGAACCACCCCCCCCTCCCCCATCCCCGGACTAACTCCTCACATCTGCAGCCCGACCCGCCCACAGGCAGCCAGCCTCTCAATCTGGCTGGCTGCAGGCAGGAATCCAAGGCCTCACATGCAAATCAGACCCTGCCGGTGAAGTTGACAGGACCTGCAGGAATCCCGGCCTCCCGGATTTCCCGTCCACCTCGGAGGCCCCCTGCCCCCAACCCACCTCCCTGGAGAAAATTCCAGCCATGTATAAGAGATATGCTCAGCAATACATGTTGCTGCAGATGACAATGCCAAATGTCAAAATTGTGCACTATTCTAATGTAGTTTACTAATTTTAAATAAAATGTACCCTGATAATTGTAATCTCCCTTTGTAAGGAGCTATGATCAGAAATTGTAGAATCATAAAATAGTACTGCATGGAAGGAGGCCATTCAGCCCATCGAGTCGGTGCCAGCTCCTTGAAAGAGTTATCCATTTAACCCCATCAGCTGCCCTCCCTCCACACCCATTATTTATTTTTATTTTTCAAATATTTATTTATATCCCTTTTAAAATCTATTTTTACAAAGAATTCTAATAAATTTGTCAGACACAACTTGCTTTTTACAAATTCATACTAGCTGTTATTAATTAACACACCTCTTTCTACATCAGTTGTAGTTTTATCCCATATTATGAATTCTAGAAACTTACCCACGAGCTGGCTACAAAACAGGAAATGGAGAGTAGGGATTAAAGGTCGTGGCAGAAGGTGGGAAATGGTGTTCCACAGGGATCGGTGCTGGGACCACTGTTGTTCACCATTTACATAAACAATTTGGACTCGGGAAATCAGAAGTACAATTTCAAAAATTGCAGACAGCACCAAATTGAGGTGTACTTAAACCAGAGGAGCATCGTGATAAAATACAGGAAGACATTAATAAACTTGAAGAATGGCCATGTAATTGGCAAATTAATTTCAATATAGATAAGTGTGAGGTGGTACATTTTGGTAGGAAGAATAAGGAGGTCACATACTCCTAGGGAAAATAACTGTTTAAATGGGGTCGAGGAGCAGAGGATCTGGGGGTACAGATAAACAAGTCACTAAAAGTAGCAATGCAGGTTAATAAGGCCATAAAAAGCAAACAAAGCACTGGGGTTAATTTCTAGAGGGATAGAATTGAAAAGCAGAGAAGTTATGTTAAACTTGTATAAAACCTTGGTTAGACATCACTTTGAGTACTGTCAATGGTTCTGGTCTCCATATTATAAAAAAGATATACTAGAATGATACCAGAACTGAAAGGTTATGCCTATCAGGAAAGATTGAACAGGCTTGGGGCTCATTTCTCCAGAAAATAAAAGACTGAGGGGTGACCTGATAGAGACCTTTAAGATTATTAAAGGGTTTGATAGGGCAGACATAGAGAAGATGTTTCCATTGCAAGGGAGACCAGAACTAGGGCCTATAAATATAAGATTTTCACTAATAAATCCAAAAGGGAATTCAGGAGAAACTTCTTTACCCAGAGAGTGGTTAGAATGTGGAAGTCACTACCACAAGGAACAATTGAGGTGACTAGCATAGATACATTTAAGGGGAAGCTAGGTAATCACACGAGGGAGAAAGGAATAGAAGGATAAGTTGATGGGGTGGGATGAAGGAGGGTGGAAGGAGGCTCGTGTCTAGCATAAGCACCAGCATGGACCGGCTGGGCCCAATAGCCTGTTTCTGTGCTGTAATTTCTATGTAAATTATGTAATTTTGGAATGTGCCTTCATTAACATTTAACCTGCATTTAATCAGTTCAGAAGTAATTTATTGCTCAGTACATAATTAGCAGAAGAAAATTATGGATTAATTCTAACTAGAACTCTGCAGTTTAGCTCCAACCTAATTGTTTTGTACACAAGCTCTGATTTGAAAGAAGGAATGAATGCTTCATGCTAGCTTTCAGGAATAGTTTGGAAAACCTTTGAGATTGATCTCCTGAAATCATTGATATCTGTAGTTGGTATCTAAATAATGAAAATCCTTATCACTAGTGTACGTCCATAGGGCATCAGAATGTGTCCATCACACTTCAAGATGTCACACTTTCAAAGTGTCAGTCACACTTTAGGGATGGGCAATAAATGCTGGTTTTTCCAGCGATGCCCTCATCCCGTGAATGGAAAAAAATACTTGAAATTCTGACTTCCACAAATATCAAAATCATAGTCTAAGGATAAGGGGTAAGCCATTTAGGACTGAAATGAGGAGGAATTTCTTCACCCAGAGAGTGGTGAACCTGTGGAATTCTCTGCCACACAGGGCGGTGGAGGCCAATTCATTAAATATATTCAAGAAAGAGTTGGATATATTTCTTAAGGCTAAAGGGATCAAGGGATATGGGGAGAAGGCAGGGACAGGGTACTGAATTTGGATGATCAGCCATAATCTCATTGAATGGCGGAGCAGGCTCGAAGGGCCGAATGGCCTACTCCTGCTCCTATCTTCTATGTTTCTATGTTTCTATAGAGTGCTTGCATTTATAATTAATGCTTTTCATGGTCTCAGGATAGCCTGAAGGTTTTACAGCTAAACAATTACTTGCTAAAGATTCTCTCTCCTCAGGTACTGTCCCCCTCTCCTTCAAATCTGCCATCATCATCCCTCACCTCAAAAAAACAACCCTTGACCCTTCCGTCCTTGCAAACTACCAAGCCATCTCCAACCTCCCTTTCCTCTCTAAAGTCCTTGAACATGTTGTTGCCTCCCAAATCCGTGCCCATCTTTCCCGGAACACCATGTTTGAATCCCTCCAATCAGGTTCCTGCCCGCCACAGTACCAAAACGGCTCTCAGCAAAGTCACAAATGATATTCTTTGTGACTGTGACAAAGGTAAACTATCCCTCCTCATCCTTCTCGACCTGTCTGCAGCCTTTGACATGGTTGACCACTCCATCCTCTTCCAATGTCTCTCCACCGTGGTCCAGCTTGGTGGGATTGCACTCGCCTGGTTCCATTCTTATCTATCTAATCGTAGCCAGGGAATCCCCTGCAATGGCTTCTCTTCCCGCTCCCACAGCATTACCTTTGGGGTCCCACAAGGATCTATCCTTGGCCCCCTCCTATTTCTCATCTACATGCTGCCCCTCAGTGACATCATCCAAAAACTCAGCGTCAGTTTCCACATGTATACTGATGACACCCAGCTCTACCTCACCACCACTTCTCTCGACCCCTCCACAGTCTCTAAATTGTCAGACTGTTTCTCCAACATCCAGTACAGGATAAGCAAAAATGTCCTCCAATTAAATATTGGGAAGACCGAAGCCATTGTCTATGGTCCCCGCTACAAACTCCACTGACTCCATCCCTCTCCCTAGCATCTGTCTGAGGTGGAACCAGACTTTTCGCAAAATTGGTGCCATATTTGACACTGAAATGAGCTTCTGACCACATATCCACGCCATAACTAAGACCGCCTATTTCAACCTTTGTAACATTGTCCGTCTCCGCCACTGCCTCAGCTCATCCGCTGCTGAAACCCTCATCCATGCCTTTGTTACCTCTAGACTTGACTATCCCAATGCACTCCTGGCTGACCTCCCACATTCTACACTACGTAAACTTAAGGTCATCCAAAACTCTGCTGCCCGTGTCCTAACTCGCACCAAGTCCCGTTCACCCATCATCCCTGTGCTCGTTGACCTACATTGGCTTAACATAGGTTAAGCAACGCCTCGATTTTAAAATTCTTATCCTTTTTCTCAAATCTCTCCACGGCTCCATCCCTCTCTGTCTCTGTAATCTCCTTCAGCCCACAACCCCCCGAGATATCTATGCTCCTCTAATTCTGCCCTCTTGAGCATCCTTGATTTTAATTGCTCAACCATTGGAGGCTGTGCCTTCAGCTGCTTAGGCCCTAAGCTCCAGAATTCCCTTCCAAACCTCTCCGCCTCTCTACCTCTTTTCCTCCTTTTAAGACACTCCTTAAAACCTGCCTTTTTGACCAAGCTTTTGGTCATCTGCCCTAATATCTCCTTATGTGGCTCGGTGTCAAAGTTTTTGTCGTATAATACTCCTGTGACGCGTCTTGGGACGTTTTACTACGTTAAAGGCGTTATATAAATAAAAGTTGTTGTTGTTTTCACAACAAATTGCTGTTAACTAAATTATGCTGAATGTCTCGAACAAGACTAAATGAATAGGAAAGTTATCAATGAAGAACCATTAAGCAACAATAAACAGCTAGCAAGCAGGAAAAGTGCAATCAATAAAATAATTCTTTTTTTAAAGTGCTCTCAATTGCCATACTGATATCTCAGAAACTGGATATGTAGTGCTAAAAATAAATTTGCCAAACACAGACAAGAACAAAAAAAAACAGAAAAATTATTACCCATAGACCATAAGTCTATTCGTCTTTCTAGGGCCCGCTATATTCCGGCAGCTTGGACCATCTTCCCTGCTCAACAATCGAATGTAAACAAGGAAGCTCAACCCTCTAATGGAAATCTAATAAGAGTGTCCCTCTGCATGGGGGGTCTCATGCTGCAACCTGTGCCACCCGTTGCCTGCCATTCTAGTGAACTCCAAATCCCAGAATACCGTCTTCAGATCAAAGAATCACTCAAACGAACACTCCACGATCTGTCATTAGTCAGTATTGCTTTGAGTCATATAAAAAAAATCCTGGTGCAAACACATCTAACGTTGTTTTAGGTGCATGTCTGTTAAGTGGGGAAATAAAATCCCAAGATTGTGTATGGACAGCCTGACTAATCATTGTTTCCAGGTCAGGGGTGTCTGCTTGTAAGTCCCGGCCCCTGTTCAGTTCGAAGACAGCACAGGGAAATAAAGTGAAAGATACCCACTGAGTAAGTCAGGGAACGTGCGCCGGAGACACGCAGTGTGAGATAATAAGCAAACCGAGGAAATGAGAGACTAAAGTGAGGGGACAGTCAATATAAGTAGATGTAGAGGCAATAATGAGAGTAAATGCGAGGTATAGAGATTTGGGCAGAAACACTGGAAGACACGGGGAGAAAACCACAGTGCAGGCAAGAGATATAACTCTTTCAAATCGTTATCAGATATTTATCACACAGGATATCAAGTTATATGATAATGCATTGTCTATTATTGGATATAATGCTGTTGTGTATAAAGACTTTCTAATGGCGCCTTTCACGACCTCTGGACGCCACAAAGCGCTTTGCAGCCAATGAAGTGGAGTCACTGTTGTAATGTAGGAAACGTGCGGCAGCCAATTAGCGCACAGCAAGCTCCCACAAGCAACAATGTGATAATAACCAGATAATCTGTTTTTTAGTGATGTTGATTGAGGGATAAATATTGGCCAGGGCACGGGGATAACACCCCTGCTCTTCTTCGAAATAGTGCCATGGGATCTTTTACATCCAACTGAGAGAGCAGACGGGTCTCCGTTTAACGTCTCTTCGAAAGATGGCACCTCGGACAGTGCAGCACTCCCTCAGTACTGCAATGGAGTGTCAGCCTACATTTCTGTGCTCATGTTTCATGGAGTGGGCTTGAACTGAGCCACGCTGACACTATGTGATCCCCCTGTAAACCTGAGTAACATCCTGATATCGACTAGAATATCGTGTTCACTTAAAGTATATTATCTGTACTTATTTAGTATGTTACTGAATGTGGTTGACTCTTAACTGCCCACTGAAATGGCGGCTCACCAGCACCTTCTCAAGGGCAATAAATGCTGGCATTGCCAGCGACGCCCATATCCCGTGAATGAATTTTTAAAAATCACTTGCACAGGCGACTGCAAATATGTGATGTGTGCAAAGACGAGCTTGGGGAACCATATCTTCCAGTTTAAGAAAATATGGAGTAAATGAATGGATCAAACCCAATTATCAGGCATAAAGGAAAATTCACTAAATCGTCGTTCAAACAGTCGGGAGGTGAATATTGACAGGCACGCCCCCTTTCCCCCGGCACACTGGCACGCCCTCCCTGTGACAGAGCAGGATTTGCTGAGCAAATCACGGATCGACGGGAGACTTCTGACTGCAGGATTCAGGTTAATGCCGAGATGACCATGGAATGCCCCAGTCTGGCACCGCTGATTAGCAGCCTTTTCACAAGGAGCACCACATGAGGATTCACACAATCACCGTTCCCCGTTGGCATACAATCGTTGTCACACCGTGCCTCGAGGGGGTCTTTTTCCGCAGCTTGTATGCACTGCGCTCAGCCCCACAGACTGCCATTGAAAGCAAGGTAGACTCATTAATCTCCCCCATGACTGCCTCTTTTGAACAAGTCTACCTTGGTTTTCTTTGAAAACGTTTTGAGTTCAGCCAACTTCTTTTTTTAATTGTGGTCCCGCAATTCCGTTGAAAATAACGTGTTTTAGTCTAGACTCGGAAGTTCCCAATCCATTTGCGCTGGTGATCACTTTTATCTATTTAAATCCCATACCGAGTCGCTCAATTAGAAGTAACCCAACAGTTCGAGAGAAAAATGACACTTATGAGAGGCACCTTTATGAAGCAAGCTTGCAGTGATACAGTAATTCAATCACATTGATCGCAGAATATGCTGGTGTTCCAATGAAGTGTTTCTGGCTTTTATCAGCTAGAAATGTGGCGAGGTTAGTTGCAGCATTCTATTCGGATACAAGGTGCCTTTGTTCGGCAAACGCGTTATAGGTTAAACATCTTTAATAAGGGGTTACACTATTAAAATGAAGATGGCGCAAAGCCTGTTACGGTTTGTGCGAATCGGTCACTGACCAACGTCCCATCCAGACAGGGAAGTGGCTCCTCCACTTTACTTTGACTTGATGCTGTTTATGACCTCACTGGTCATGGTTTGTTTGATCGAACTTCATTTAATCCGTCGCTTCTTTGTAGTTACAGTAAACACGTGCGTTCAACTGGCCAGCGAAGATTCTGAATTCATGGCGAAGTCCGTTTTTTAATGCACGGGGGGCTAACTGTGTAGAAAGATAATTTACTGCAGAACTTCCATCCAGCTCGCAACTTCAGATATGGAAGATGCAGCTACCAGATTGGAAATGCAATTTTTGGTAATTATGAAGTCATTTTGCTCGCAGTATCAACGTTTCGGCGGCAACTGTGAAAACCCTGATTCAATCTGTACACATTGTTCACGCCTCGCCATTTCTGCTTCCCGGTGGATGGATATGTTTCCTTTATCGGTGACCCGCTTAAACTTATCCAGAAAGAATATTATGGAGCTGTCAAAACGGCAGATAAAATAATGGCAGGACCCTTTGAAACATTCCCTTAATAGAGTTTCTATAAAACCATTTCAGATTGCACGAGATTCGTTGACTTCCTTCTTTGTATGTGGGAAAAATAAAAATATGGAAGTGATATTTTTCAGCCATTATGTCTATTTTACAATTATGAATACTAGATAACGGTTCCATGTCGATTCTCGCTTGTAGAATGACCTCCGGCAGAGAAAGCTGGACAGCCCCATTTCAAGGGGTTGTATTTGGTTAACTCTGCTAATATCAATTCATAATCCAAAACAAAAATTGCAGAAATTCTTTAATCTACATGGAAAAAGTAGATTGTTACACTTATTAAAATTTTTTTTTTAGCTTATTGTTTCCCTGTTGCCCATCCCGTATCTGAAGCCACCACGTGCTATTTCACACTTTGATCCCTCCACAACTTTAACTGTAAATCTATGGGTTCAATTGTCTGTTATATCTTTGTGACAGCTAATATTCTGCTAGGAAATTTGGCTCCTTTGTCAAAACGTGAGCTTGGAAAATGCTGCCCGCAATAGAAGGTAATTTGTTTCAACCGAAAATTCGGATATACCTCAGTGAAAATTCGGATAGAGGGGTCACAGTAAAAAAAAACTGATATAGGGGTCTCCGTGTACTCCTTTGGCAGCCCCCATACCCCTGGCGGATGCTCGATCATTGAGCCTTTGCTGTGTGATATTTAAATACCAGAACGATGTGATTTTTTAACAGTTTAAATACTAGTCATCAATGGTCAATAGGTAAGATCTTGGACTGATCTTCAGTTTGCTCGGCCATTCCCGTCAAAAGTGTGAGGTGATGCATTTTGGGAGGACTAACAAGGCAAGGGAATACACAAGACCCTAGGAAGGACAGAGGATCAGAGGGACGTTGGTGTGCATGCACATAGATCCCTGAAGGCAGCAGGACAGGTAGATAAGGTGGTTAAGAAGGCATATGGGATACCTGCCTTCATTAGCCGAGGCATAGAATATAAGAGCAGGGAGGTTATGATGGAGCTGTACAAAACGCTAGTTAGGCTACAGCTGGAATACTGTGTGCAGTTCTGGTCGCCACACTATAGGAAGGATGTAATTGCATTGGAGAGGGTGCAGAGGAGATTCACCAGGATGTTACCTGGGCTGGAGCGTTTCAGCTATGAGGAGAGACTGGACAGGCTGGGGTTGGTTTCCTTGGAGCAGAGAAGGCTGAGGGGGGACCTGATTGAGGTGTATAAAATTATGAAGGGCATAGATAGGATAGATAGAAAGGAACTTTTTCCCTTAGTAGAGGGGTCAGTAACCAGGGGGCATAGTTTCAAGGTAAGGGGCAGGAGGTTTAGAGGGGATTTGAGGAAAAACTTTTTCACCCAGAGGGTGGTTGGAATCTGGAACTCACTGCCTGAAAGGATGGTAGAGGCAGGAACCCTCACAACATTCAAGAAGCATTTAGATGAGCACTTGAAATGCCATAGCATACAAGGTTACGGACCAAGTGCTGGAAAATGGGATTAGATTAGACAGGGCTTGATGGCCGGCGCGGACACGATGGGCCGAAGGGCCTCTTTCTGTGCTGTATAACTCGATGACTCTATGACTCTAATAACGCATTCTTCCATTATCCACACAAAACCGTGTTAGATTCTATTTTCGATGGCTCCAGAGTTATGTATGTGCATGTATATAAATATATAGTAGATATGACTTATTTCTTGTGTGTACTGCATATTCAGTGACATACATTGCAAACACATAAAAGCATTGGGCAGAAAACCATCAACACTCAAATGGGCAGTCTTCAATATGCTTATATATGAAACTGCACTTCAATTTATCGAAGAGTTGGTCTATTATCAGAACAAGTCGCAATGATGTTTCACGAATGGCCATGTGACCAAATAAAAGCCATCAGGTAGCTGGGGTCGGGCATGGGTTTGGACTCTGGGACCCCTGGGACGCATTAAGAGGACCAAACGTTTCGCGTTGTCTTAAACTGTAATAAATAGACCAATTTGTCTGCAACCGTTTTACTATAGAAGGATTGTGGAGCCGCATGACTTCTTTCACAGCTATAGGCACCCCCCGACCCCCCAAGGTCCCTGCAAAGCGTTCTACCTATCTGGAAAGGTTCGGTGTTTGACGGTACATTGAAAGCGGCGCGGCTCAGGGGCAGCCTCCGCACTGACCATTTTGACAAATTGAGTGATGGATAGCGAGCAAAAATAATTTGAAACACGTCTTACGAGAATTATGGGCAGATAACTCTAATGGAAAGAGGGCTTTAAGAAAACCTGTCTTGAAGTTGGGCTGTCAACGGAAAAACTCCGAAGAGTGTTATATTTGAGCTCAACTTTCATCAAAATTTAATTCCAAACTAACATGGAGAACGAACAACTCAAATCACATTCTATTAATAAATACAAAGATTTAAACATCTTCACTAACCAGGGGGCATAAATTTAAAGTAATGTGTAGAAGAATTGGAGGGGAGTTGAGGAGAACATCATTCACCCAGACGGTGGTGGGGGTCTGGAACTCACTGCCTGAAAGGGTGGTAGAGGCAGAGACCCTCATCGCTTTAAAAAAAAAGTACTTGAAAAGTACAGAGGTATGAACCAAGAGCTGGAAAGTGGGATCAGACTGGATAGCTCTTTAGCGGCCGGCACAGACACGATGGGCCGAATGGCCTCCTTTTGTGCCGTAAATTTCTATGATTCTAACAGTTGAAACTTCACAACTAATTATCTGCTAAAATATCGACCCCCCCCCCCCCAACACTGTCCTTGTTAATGCAAAAACGTGTACACTTTGTAAGAGGTTTCCCTGGGGATGTCGGTATTGTCTCAAGGAGCTGTTGGTGCACAATTATCAAATGGAATGGACATTGTGTGAAGCTTTTGTTTTATATTCGTACCTGGGCAGACGGGGCGTGTCTCTGTATTAAGGTCTACCAGTATTAAAGGGGTTATATTTAAACAGCTTCTGCATCCACCGTGGCCGTATGTTTATCAGTTTCAAAAAAGTAGGTACAACAGAAAATACTGGAAACACTCAGCAGGTCAGGCAGCATCCACGGAGAGAGAAACAAAGTCAATGGTTTCAGGTTTGTGACCCTTCTGAAATTTTAACTCTGTTTCTCGCTCCACGGATGCTGCCTGACCTGCTGAGTGTTTCCAGCATTTTCTGTTATTTCAGATTTCCAGCATCCGCAGTATTTTGCTATTGTCAAAAAAGGTAGGTGTTCCTCTTTGTACGATTTCACACAGAATTTAAAAGTCGTTCAAAAGAAGGCCCGAACGTTACATCAAGGGCCGTCTGTTCCGTTAATAGGTTACTTTGCTTGACAGACTAGCAAGTCATCTCTCTCAAAACTTGATTTTTGTTAAGGCTGAAAGAGGAATTGACCAAATAGTTCAGCACACTGGTTCTGTGTGTGTAAGAGAGATAGAGACCAGTGGGTGGGTGAGAAGGCAGGCGTATTTACGCCGAATAAAGCACACTTGTAAATGACCCCACTATTTCCTCAACGCCCACGACTTCGTATTAATGACCAGATATGTTTCGTGCACATCATTTTGGGAATTGCCCGCCTCGATCACCCGACAGTACATTTCTGGAACAATAATTGGTTGCAGATACCCTACACCCTTGCATCAATATGTTTGGAAGTGTCACTGATCTGATCTGTTCCCGTTATAAGCAAAGCCTGCTGACCTTCAATAGGATTTAGTTCCGTGGAATTAAACCAAAAGTATGGATTATAGTGACTGGTTAATCCTTGTCTTATTGATGGAGAGGCTTTTGACTATTTGAACTGCATCATGAACCAGTCTTTACATCAAAGCGCGCACGTGTATATGTATTTAAAATAATTATAGCTAAACAAATAGTGATAAGCCCTTGCTTACATTGTTCAGTGGGGTTTCTTTGCACGGCTGAGTTAACTTAGAATCATGGAATGATAGAGCACAGAAGGAGGCCATTCGGCCCATCGTGCCTGTGCCAGCTCTTTGAAATAACTATTAGTCCCATTCCCCTGCTCCTTCCCCATAACCCTGCAAATGTTTCAAATGTTTCCCCTTCAAGCATTTATCCAATTGCCTTTTGAAAGTTACTATTCCTTCAGGCAGTGCCTTCCAGGTCACACCGCGCAACTGGGAATTCCCCCCTTGCAACTTTCTGCTTCAATCACATGTTCTCATCTGCAAATGAGACCATCCATCGCTACATGTGAGGCCGGTGAAGTATAATTTAGTGTCCTGTACAAAATGAGGGAAAGAAATTACGTTGCAGAGAGGTGCTATACTAATCCGTTGTATTTTCTTGTGATTGGAAAAAAAAGACATACAAAAATAGAACATGTTTAAAATATCACTGACTACAGCAAGTCCCTACATAGTTCGGATAAGGCATTGGAGAAGATATACAGGAAATGTCCTTTGAAAACAGCGACCAAAAAATCGAGATAAAAACTAATTTACATATTTACATTAATTATTATATCACAGATAGTTTAAACCTGCAATGCTAAGTATATCATTCTACAAATAAATTTTGTCCTATTTAAAACGTAAGTCCAACCGAAAGAGAGTCCAACATTATAAAATATCTTGCTCAAAAATCTTAAGTTATTGCAGCAGTATTAATCACTATTGGGCGGGTCTCGTTTTCTCGGCCTTGCTTGAAGTTCTCAGGAGGCTCTCTCGATATTTGGGGCTGGTGTGGAATAACCGGACAATTTCGTGGTCTTTGCTATCCAGCACCCGCGGCAAGAAAAGGGAAGATTTTTGAGTCCTGCGGGTTTTGAAGCCTCTCCGCGGTCGCCCTTTGCCATTGATGGACACATACCAGAGTCTCTCGGCGCTATTTCTGCGCCTTGTCCCCACTGGGTTTGGAATGGTTCTGTAGGATCTGGACGCGTACGTGTTATATCCCAGCTCATGAATCCGTTCTACAAACTCACACTCCGGATTGTAGACTTCCTGCAAACGGTAGAGAAATAGATGAGACTCACGTCCAGTTTTCTAAATTAGATACGGTCAGGATATTTTAAATATTTGGATCTAATCACTTACCTATCCGAAGTCCCTCCCCTATCATTAGACTGTTTGCTAATGTAAATCTAATGGAAGTGAAGCCAGTCCTGCTTTGCTTGTCATCTCCCCTATCTCACGTTTGGCAAATTTACAGCCTTCCTGTTATGTGGTATTATGTCATATTTACTGTCACAGCAGCAATGCTTCATCCTATTGTTGTATAGGTAACCCAATGCATCAATAGGAAGTGACATCTCCTAGTGTGGAAAAGAATGTTCAGCACACAAACTCTCACTGCTGGAAGTCAATATTGGTTACAACTCTAGATAACTCAAAATTCAAAGTAATGTTTACCACAACCCTGCATAGCTCTATCTGGCGGGTCTGAGTGCAACTTCAGCTGCTAAACATTGATTTGGACACAACAGAGCAGAATGTGAAAGGTTTTCTACGATACATCTCCCCGACTCGCCTTGTTTAAATAGTTAGTACATTTCCAGGTAGACTGACAGCGTTCCAATCCTCAACTTAATCAAATTAGAACAATGTTTTAAGTGACAGTCAGTGTCTCCTTATGCTTATCCGCCTCACGGGTGTGAATCAAGTGGCCCTGAATTAACCCCGAGTTTTAAAAGTTCCCTTCATTTGTTTGTAGCGAAAATCAATTCTAATGCCACTGAACGGTCCAACGAAATGAATATGTTGGGCGATTTCTGCAAAACTACAGTCAATTTATTTCCGACCAACACATTGCCATTGCAGCAAAGCTGTTCGAAGCTGCGGTACTAATTATATGTAGGTATATAAAAGTCGCTGCTTCTCCTTTTTTTCTCTTAAAGTTAATAACCTCGACCTTAAAAAACGATCCCTTTCTTGTTACCATAATTACACATTGAATGAAAGTTCACTTTTCAAAAGTACTTATCAAGTAAAAGTTACAAAATTAGTCGGAAGTGGTGTTTAATAACCGCTTTCCTAACAACAAAAAAAATCGGAACACATCATACGCTTTGGCCAGATAATCAAACTCTGATGGGAACGACCACTTTCCTCGGATATATGTCTGCAAGTATATCAGTCGATCAAGGATAAAATTGCATTGAATCAAACAGTGGGGCATATTGAGCAAGTTGCTGCTGAGACGGTAGCAGTCTTGATCAGAGATAAGAGTTGCTCTGTGAGAACCCTTTCTGTGTGCAGTTCCACTTTGAACAGATAAAGAGATTTGAAGCCCGTGATATCAAACGATGTTCTATCTGAATAGAACATACAGGAGAATAAAGGATCAAACAGAGATGAAGTGTGTCCACGCTTTTTTTTAGAAGAAGCAATACTAAATTCTGCTCGTACAGTTTGCAGGATTTGAATTGGGAGAAACCGCATAAACTGGCAGCCAGGTAGCAATCTTAAAACTGTAATTTCAAACCGTGTGTTAATGTCAGCATGGTATAACTAGAAAGCGCGTTTGAATGAATGCGTTGAATAAAATGCACACAATTCATTTCTCACAATACTCTTACATCAAGCATTAACGGTGTTTGATAATAGCACATTAGTCGAGCTGTAGGTCTTTGACAAACTGGGATTGTGTCGAGCCCTAGGGCGGCTGAGCGGGCCATGATTTGGAAATCGTGTATAAATAATTGACGGTGAAATAGTTAATCTGAAGCTTCTGGGTAAAATTGTTGAGTTTCCACAATGATTATCCACAGATTTCAAGCTGAGTTCCCACTTGTGCGGCCTGTGGTTTGTGTGTCGCCACACGAATCTCACGATGGCGACATCTATGGAAGCTCTGTGCACCCTGCTTTTACCGGGGCGGTGGTATTTGCGCCACTTCTGGCAAGCGAGAAGTGCTTAGTTGGCGTCAACTGTTTTCATGCCTATTCATCAATATAACCACTGACTGGTCAGCGTGGAGTGTCTGGAAACGTATTTTTGGCTTTAGATGTAAACCAAATGTTCAAAGGTTTCATCTGCATTTAAGAAGTAACATTTACTACTGGCGTATATCGATCATATTACAGCAAGTGTGGTTCAACAAGACAACGGGAAGTAATTTTGCCCCTTCTATAACTCTGAGAGAAAGAGAGATAGAGGGCAAAAGACTCAGAGACCAATTGACACACGGGTCGCCATTCCCACGCCTACCTCATGGATGTAGCCATGACTTTTCTCAATCTTTCAGTACATCTCTTTTCTGTTCTGTGTCTTTGGGTAATATTCAGGAAGCCATCACAGATGATACACATCGCTTCGACCTTCCCAAGGTCCCCACTTTTAAATTGGTGGGATACCACCCGTGGGGGTCCCTTCACCACGCTATCAGATAACAAGCCAAGACCTCTGGGATCATCAAATAAACCAAACAGCATGATTGTTTGTACAATTTATCCGGATTTCAGCCCAACAGTGAAGCGAGAAGCTAAGGAGCAGGGTAGTAAAAGCTAGTGGCCAGGCGCAAAGGGTTGCATTGGATCTCCAACCAGGGGCAAACTCCCTCCGTCACTCCCACCAATAGTGATGGCTGCTGTTTCTGAGTATTAGGGTTTCTTGTTACATGGCAGCAGGCATTTATCTATTACTAAATATATTTAACTAAACAAACTTAGCAGGTGCATTTTGACACGTATAATAAAATTAGCTTCTAGAGTATTATATTCATGTTCTTGCTATAGTATTTTAATAAAACCGGTGCTTAGTATCCCATCCTGACAACCAATAGAAAGCCCTTTAACTGCTCTATTTTAATATTTGAAACTGGTATGACATGAACATCCACATCATTGAGATAGTCTCAATTTTTATAAATTAAAAATAACTTACCGACGCATACAAGCGTCCTCTTTTGTTCATAGCCAAGTATCTACCCGAAAACAGACCCTTAATCGCCACAACTCCCACATCAACAGCAGTTATTTCCAATATACCTGAAAGAAGAAACAGGAAATCAGTGGAGTGGGACAGCACATTGGGCAGTTGCTCATATATCACGACAACCTCAATCGAGGAAAATCCGTGAAGGAATGCATGCTGAATTGGTACAAGAAGATTTAGCAAGACAATTGTAATATTCCAACAAACTGCTGCCAAAATGATAGCAATGCTTGCCTATAGATTAAGATATGACAAAGAAAGTTGTACTGATCTAGGTGAAGGTAATTTAAGGCCAAACAGAACGTTACAACAATCCAGGGACAGTTGATTGACATTGAACTATATAGTTCACTTAATCCAGTAACAGTTTAAATCCCCCTTGATTGCACGTCACTAGCCAAATGCAGGGACACCTACACGTTTGACCCAATCTTTAACATCCTGTATTGCGATTTTAGTCAGTTCTTGTATCAAAATGTTTCTAACAGCTGCCAACGAGTTGGTGAGCTTGATATGTTCCCCAGCATCCACAGCTATGAATCTTCTTATCTCTTTCATGTGTGATAATTAAAGCCACTGTTGCAATCACAGATAGTACAGGTGCTTTTAAGATGCTGTTATTTCAACCCTCTGGTACATCAGTCGTTTTCGGCTTACTCTAAACGTGGTTAACCACTTTGTATTCTAAAAATAGACTCCTGCGGGTTCCACCGCTCGTGTGCGCCAGAAATATCTGAAGTCTACCGTTCTGATCGTGTCTGTTCAGCGACTAATGAATCCCAATTGAGGCCATGCAGGAGTTCATTACTCTAATGGGTGTCAGAGATGCACACAGCACAAAAGGTTAGGAGAATAGTGACAATTTAAACCGCGTTGTGGTCTTAAGAAAACAAATTTGAGTCTAGCTCCTAGGATGGCGCAACGAATTAGGATTGTATCTAAGCATTTTGTCACTGCGCTTTCAGGGGAAATGACGCGTGTTAGGATAAATCCCTGCAAAATGTAGCAAAGGGTCGGCTCCTCCAGAGATGGTTAAACAAAGTGACAGCTTACTGGAGTTAGCCATTGTTAGGGGGGAAATACACTTATCCCTCCAGATTGATCCCTAACACAGGCCAAGTATTCTTAGCAAATCACTCCGGACATGGAACCGGCTGGTGTACTCGGCCAGGGAAACAGTCTTGTTTGGCTTTGGAGATAACGGCGATCCCCCCATTAGTAGTTAGGCCTGAAGTTGTCAGACTCGAGCTATTCCGTCCCGGTCAATCAAACCGACCAAAGGCTTCACAAAATCGCACTCAAGTAAATGACATTGCACGTTAAAAAAAAAGCGAAGGACCGTGTTTAAGTTGAATAGGGGGAGGAATTAAAATACACCGAATGTCTGTAATTGGTGAAGAGAGGTAACCGCTATAAAATGCATAGGGACAGAGGAACCGCTGGATGAAAAACAGACCAAGGTCCAGCTAATTCGCCTTCTATCATCCTGGGAGTCGCATGATACAACGATAATGGAGTTGTTGGCTATTCACAGGAGCCCTGCATTGAAAGGCTGCCTGTTATAGGTGTGGAGGCACCTCGGAAGTGAGAGTGTGGCAGTAATGCCTTTAAGATGCTCCACATAGGCGAACGGCTGCAACGAGCCTCTCAAATATATTCACTTACACTGCAAGGAAAGGCTAGCGGAAAAAAAACCCATTATCACAATGAAAAAGACATCATGATGAATAACTTATATAAATGCATTGTATTAAATGTGAAATTAAATCTCTGCCCATTGCGGGAAAATGTATTTTAGTAAAATTCAAATTACGATTAGGGAGAAATATTTGTTCAGAAATTGCAGGAAAGTAATGACCGTTTTTCTCATCCGGAGTTCTGCGTTTAAAACACCAGAAGAAATAGTTGTTTGAGCACCTCACATGTATCACACGGGTCTAAATAGACTTTCCATGTCTCCAAAATGCTTCAGCTGAATGCAGTTATAATGAAGGAAATGTTGAGCCATATACCGCAGACACGGTATATAACCCTATTCCGTCTCCCTGCTTGATGGAAGGATTTAGCACAAAGAAAACCCCGAGGTCTCCTACTTACTGAAGATGCTGTTTTTCTCCAGTGTGCCATCGATCTTCCCGTTGAGATGGATCTGCAGATGGTACTTGGTGGCACAGTAGAGCCTCCTCCGCCGCGGCGCTCCCCCGAGATGTTCGTAGACCCCTCCGCGCCCCCCGGCATCCCTCCGCAGTCTGGACTCGCAGGCTGGGGACGGGGCGCACGGCACCTTCGGAGCCACAGTCGGCGCCCGGGGCAACGGCGACTGCTGTCTACTGAAATCCAGAAAGCTCAGCAACAAACAGACAGTTATAAACATTGTGGCATGGTCGAAACACTCCCCGGTACAATCCGATGCGGATGAAGGTCTGGAACAGTTGGGCCGACGGGTCCCATTAAAAAAGTGTTACAGGCGGACCAACAGGTTGCGGGGCGCGCCGGTCCACTCGAAGAAACATTGGCAGTTCATCTGCCTCGGTTCTGTTGAATCAGAAGTCACTTGTCTGGACCATCATAATCCCCCAAAACAGCCCGGCTTGTATGAGGAACGGTGCCTTCTCCCCCGAGTCCTCCCGCTCTCCAAATAGCGCAGTGCAGACTGTGGCTGAAAAAGCGACTGAATTTCACTTAAGACACTATCGTGAGATTTCGTCGCAACCCCGGTGATCGACGGCGCATAGAAATAAAAGAACTTTCCTCGCGAACAATAGCTGAACTCCGACCAATTGATACAAAGGAGAAGGAGGCAAGGTATCCGTCTTGTGTGAACTCACAGAGTGCGGCGTGGATAAGATTACAACAGTACACACAGTGGCTTATTGCGGATAACCGCATCACAAAGAAACCAGCAGCGCATCTGAAGGCAGATTTTCTTCAGAGCCCTTCTTAAAAGTCCAAAAGACCAATTATACATATGAAAAAATATACACTGAAGGGTTGGAGTGAATATTCCCCAGGGCACGCCAGGGCTCCCAGCTACTATCAATACAAACTAACAATACGTGACAACTTGGCTGACTGATGCTAAAATGAAGCAACTTAGAAAAAAAAGTCTCTTTAAAAAGATGCATACGAAAGGAATCCCCAACGTTGCAGATTGTGTAAAAAAAACCCAGCGCTTTTACTGCAATACTGCTTGTTCACACTTGGTAAAGTTTAACGCGAGTTTTTAAACTCAAATTAACACTTTTTTTTACAGTTTTCTTATACACTAGACCCCCACGTGCGTGTACAGGACATTAATTGTTGTGTTTCACTAGTGCCCCGAATACTCGCCCCCCCCCCCCCCCCCGGCATGTAGCTGGTTATTTTAATCATTTTTCAGTCAATTAGAAGCTATCCCGAATCAGCAAGGTAATTTAACCACTACAATCACAGGAGACGAATGCAGGATAATCCTACTATAGCAGATGTGCTGCTCTTTCATTCAGTGACTGCATTTACAGCAACATGCATTGTTTTTTGCGCTTATTTAACGCTATTATGCTTTACTTTAAACTGCAGGATGTTCACTAACACATCTCGATTTCAGGACAATCGATTAGGCAGCGCTGTCGAGTGTTCAGTGAAAGTGAGGCACTCATTTATACCTCGGTTTGGGGAGATGCATTTTAAAGACCGCAATGCCTGTTCGGAGTATTAACCCACAGCCAGCGTCCAAATCCACTGCCTCCCGCGCCGTCCGCGTGATTGACACGCTGCTCTTTCGAACAGCATTTTTTGCACAAATATCACTTGGCGAAATTCTCTTCCACACAAAAGGTGAGATGGAAAACAGAGAAGCTTTTACTGGCCAGAAAGTAATCGAAGGGAGTGAATGCCAATCTGGAGAGGAGCCGAGATAATGGTCTCTTGCACGATCCAGATTTTTTTTTTAAATGTCACCTGTGTGTGTATTTATTTCATCATTTTAGGCATCTGGAATGTGTAGGATCATAGAATCGTAGACGTTTACGGCACAGAATGAGGCCATTCGGTTGTTTAAATGTGCACAGGTTAAGGAGCTTGCTACTGTCAGTGTCGCAACCTGAACCGGCATGTCAGTAATTAAAAAAACATTTTAGTTAACATTTGCTTCCAATAATATCATATGTCTCCAATCAGACGGCACAACAGCAAAAGCCAATCGTTGCTTAATGCTGCAATAAAGATGTACGTGTCTGAACTGATCCCCTTTTTAATGTTAAACGTTAATCAATGGGCTAGCCAATGGGTGGAACAGCAACACGCAAATGACCTTCGCCAAAATTGCTTCCATCCCGGCTACATTATGGTTACCATTTTCATAATGGGTGCCATCGACTACAAATCCCTCTGCCCTCGGCGGCAGCCAGCACACGGATAATGGACGGTGATTTCAGCTTAGTGAGAGACAGCAAGGAATTTCTCACCCCACCCTTCCCTCCACACCAAATTATGCCCATCCAGCGGATTTATATCTTACTTCCATTTGGACAACCACCCCCCACCCCACCTCACCCCCTCCAGAAAAAAAGGCTGAGAATTAAACGTATTTTAAAATCTCTCGCTGGACATTTATAACATCAAGTGGTTCTTGCAGTCAGACATCAACACGGTCAAATGGAAGCTCTGTGACGTATATTATAAGTTGTCTGGTGACCATTTTTTTATATAAAGTTCCGCTTTTGATGTGGTCTGGTTGTGACTGAGGGTGGTACTTTAGATGTGGTCTGCTGTCTGTTTCTGGAAGCATTTTTAATTAGCCCTTAACCTCCCAGAAAGTACTTTGTGGCCCTACAGCAACAATATGAGAGCAGTTTTTGATTTTTTTCCCTCTCTCTCTCTCTCTCTCTTTCTCCCTTGATCGTCTGATGAGGAGCTCGTTACTGTGCACGGCACTTCGGTCCAAACACAGATGTTTATCAAGGGAGGATTGGGGGAAGCTCTCCACAGTCTTAACCGTATATATGTGACTGTTATCCGCAACCAGACAAGAGTGACCGTAAATAGATTCGCGAGATTGGCATGATGAATCTCGGTGCATTTGGGACCCGGTTACAAGTACATGCAACAGGCGGGATGGAGGGGAAGGGAAATGGGTTATCTAACCAGAGGTTGCGAGTAACAGCGGTTGGCCAGGTCGGTACCAATTAAAATCAGGAGCGACGTGGGCTCGCTGTCTCTCAAATCCCATCTGTGTGGATTTGACTCTTTCATTCTGCACCAGCGTTCGTCTGATTTACAATCAGACTCTTTTTTTGCATCACTTTCTGAGCCCGCACATTCAAATATAAAACCCCCAGCTGCAACATTTCCACCAACACGAGATATTTCCACCATATACATAGTTGTACTCCTGCCAGCGTTCCCAGTTCTTACTTGCGTGCCGTTTTATGAATGAATGGATGAATGAAATAAAGACTTTTTTTTAAAACTTCCGAACAGGAAGCCCAGACGCTGATGAACACCCCCAGATCCACCGCACACAACGCAGCATCATTTAATAGGGTAATATATAATAAGGATTACATGTAGGGAGCGCGTTTTCCCAATTCAGAAGGCGCATATACGGTGGACGCTGAGTGCTCATTGTCATAATTAGGAGGTTTAAAATATTAATGGTCACATTTTAAAGGAGGAGGGAATAAAGGAAGCGAGGTCGGGAAGCTACATTTTTCAGGAAGCTTGGTATTTCTAATCATAAAAAAGTGAGGGTGTAAAATATAGTTTGGGATTCACTGTTCCCAAATTCCCGTAGGCAGCACATCCTGTTGGTAACTCTCTCCCTGAGCACGTCAATGATTTACTGTTTTAAATGGATGTCTGATGGAAAAAAAAGGGAAGTTACAATTTGTAGCCGCAATAAATACAAGGGGTGGGAGTGGTATGAGTGGAGGAGCCCCCTTCCTCGCCAATTAAAAAGTCATTACTTGTTCAAACACAGTGCGTTCTATGGCCCCAAAGAACGCAATATTCAAAGGCGGTCATTAAATGTTGCTTTCAATTCTGTTAGTAGTTTTGTTAGCAGAACTACCGGTAAGTACTCTTTTTTAAAAAAAAAGAGAAGCCAGATTAACTCTGTAATACTAATGAAGTCTTATCTTTCAGAGGAACTACTTGCTTCATGCTTGTTTTTTTTTTCTTTCTAACACACTTGGTCACGGAACTATATGGGAAACTTTTAAAGAAGCTCTTTCGCTTATAAAATTCAGAATGCATTTTGCAATAAGAAGTATCTTTGTAGCATATTGAAGGATTTACGAGCTAGCGCGCAGATTAATGACAAATGGCCATTTCTGTTCGAAAGGAACATCATGAGACTGGACTGGGTCTATATTTACTGCTTTTCTCGATAACGTGACATTTTTTCAACAATAAGGCTACACATTGGCTGCAGAACTGAAAGCTCACACGCCGTTCCCATCTGCACTGTACCACTCAAGAATGTTATCCCAGCTGGAATAATCTTATGGATGACATTAAGGACCCTGAACAACTCATTTGTTGGAATGTTTCCCAAGTTATTCCCCAATATGTATCTAATGTTCACAGTTTAAATCGCACCTCTTCAGCAATTTAGTACTCTACACCTCTGCGCCTTTTCGCATCCCAGTCTTATTATAAGGGGAAATATAACTGAAATTATTGAGGAATATAACAGTATGGGAATTTACTTACAATCTTTTCTGAGTTCTCTACAATTGAAGTTGAGTCTTTTCTAAATAAAAATGATTTAATTTCCTAAATAAACTTGGCGAATGAATGAGGTAGGTGGATAGTTTCAATACAGTAATGCAGATTTCAATGTAACCTATAATTATAGGGTCCGTCTCGAATGTCGCATGTTCCTGGCTCCAATAAAAGGGAGGAACAGAAAACGCAACGATTATGTTTACCCCACGCAGAAATACTTCAACTTCCGTAATAGGGTACAACATCACTGGCACAGACTATCTGATATATACAACACAATCACCAACAGACTATCTGATATATACAACACAATCACTGGCACAGACTATCTGATATATACAACACAATCACTGGCACAGACTATCTGATATATACAATATAATCACTGGCACAGACTATCTGATATATACAACACAATCACTGGCACAGACTATCTGATATATACAACACAATCACCAACAGACTATCTGATATATACAACACAATCACTGGCACAGACTGTCTGATATATACAACACAATCACTGGCACAGACTGTCTGATATATACAACACAATCACTGGCACAGACTATCTGATATATACAACACAATCACTGGCACAGACTGTCTGATATATACAACACAATCACTGGCACAGACTATCTGATATATACAACACAATCACTGGCACAGACTATCTGATATATACAACACAATCACCAACAGACTATCTGATATATACAACACAATCACTGGCACAGACTGTCTGATATATACAACACAATCACTGGCACAGACTATCTGATATATACAACACAATCACTGGCACAGACTATCTGATATATACAACACAATCACTGGCATAGACTATCTGATATATACAACACAATCACTGGCACAGACTAGCTGATATATACAACACAATCACTGCACAGACTATCTGATATATGCAACACAATCACTGGCACAGAGTAGCTGATATATACAACACAATCACTGGCACAGACTGTCTGATATATACAACACAATCACTGGCACAGACTATCTGATATATACAACACAATCACTGGCACAGACTATCTGATATATACAACACAATCACCAACAGACTAGCTGATATATACAACACAATCTGATATATAGAACACAATGACTGACAAACTATTTGAGATATACAATGTAAAATCACTGGCATAGGCTATATGATAGTCACAATACAAATCACGGACAGTGACTATTTGATATATATCTATATATAGACAATCAGTAATTCACTGACTGTCTGTCTGATATATACAACCACAAATCACTGACTCACAAATGATCAAATATTTATAAAATATGAAAAGCACAGACTACGTAAGATAGACTGCATAACAGTACTGTCGCAAGGCGGCTTGTCCACACATCATACCAGCGAGCTAAAATAATACCTGATACCCAATTAAATGGCTAGAACTATTGTCTTTTTTCTTCCAGGATGATGTAATATTATTTTGGCAACAAGCCGAGTTTTAAAATAGTCTCAATTATTTTTTTTGTAATGCTTTGGGATCTTATTTCTATCTGGGCAAGAATACAACTAAGTGTGTTCTGCAATAGCCTTTAATGAGGATTTAAACACTAAATACACAACAAAAACGTTCTAGAGGAGAGTATCGACGCGCCTCTCTTTTTCTGCTATTCAGGGAGGAACCCGCAGTAATGCTAACCCAATCAAACCGACCTTTGAACCTTTTCTGCTGTACTTTTTCTCATGCCACAGTTTCTTTAGTTCGTTACTGATCTGAAGGCCCGGCCTGAGCTACAGTCACTTTCTCAGACATCAGCGCCTTTCGTCCTCTGACAAATCACCGCTGAGCCCTCTTTGTCCTGTGGCTCTTTGATCTCACCTGCCTGTCAGGGGGGCGGGGGGGAGGGGAAAGGACTGGGTACAGTCAAAACGCACTGCAACCAAACTGGCGAAGGTCTCATTCCCATACAGCACTCCAGGTCAGGACATAAAAAACCGAAATAACATTGTTGCATCTGATGCGCCACTGTGCTCGCCGAGCGACTTGATGTGACACGATTCCCTTTGTTCAATCGGTACCTGGGAGAACAGATTGAAATACAGTTTAAAATAGATCACTTCCCCCCGCCACAATCAGAGTGTGGATGGATTCCCTAAGCCAAAGTGGGATCTCAGGTCCATCTGCAGCTTTGTGATCCCAGTTATGTATCAGTCCGGTGGCTGATTAGAAAGCTGCGTTTCAGAAATACTGTATGAATGGAACGCTTCTCTCGACTGAAATTGGATAGGGTTCCTTATACTTTCAGCTTTCTTTTACCTTTGACTTCAGGTTTCAGCTACTTTTCAGAAGGCATTAGAATACTTTCTACTTTCCAACAGTATAATCTTTGTGATGCCCTGTAATACTATCATTCAGTTGCGGACTATTCAGGGGACAGCTATAGGCGGATCTGATTCAGATCCGATTGGATGAAGCGGTCTGATAGCAAAATATCTATCTCCATATCGCAGACTAAATTGTCAAACACTCCTTTCCGCATTGGAAGGCGATAATGGCGAGGTTGTACCAGTACCGGGTTGAGACCGGTAATAATAATTAAAAGTTTCGCGGAAGCAGCAGACGCAAGTTATACAACTGGCTCTGCGTCTCTCTTCGGCCGGGCGCATGCGCCCAAGTATACCTAATGCAGATCCCAATCACTGACGTCCAAATGTCAGTTACTTTCGAGCCAGCAAAGAGCTACAGGACAGTAGGCTCCTCACTAAAAAGGAAACCTTGGAAAAAATAATCGCTTTTGTCAGACAAGTAGATAGAACAGATAGGGTAGATAAAGAAAAACTATGTCCACTGGTTGGGGATTCTAGAACCAGGGGGCACAGTCTAAAAATTAGAGCCAGGCCGTTCAGGAGTGAAATTAGGAAACACTTCTACACACAAAGGGTGGTAGCAGTTTGGAACTCTCTTCCACAAACGGCAATTGATGCTAGATCAATAGTTAATTTTAAATCGGAGATTGATAGCTTTCTGTTAACCAAAGGTATTAAGGGATATGGGCCAAAGGCGGGTAGATGGAGTTAGGTCACAGATCAGCCGTGATCTCATTGAATGGCGGAACAGGCTCGAGATGCTGAATGGCCTACTCCTGTTCCTATGTTCCTATGACCGAGGAGATAGTTCTTTTCCATATCATGGTCACTCTGACATGCTATGCACCACAAATGGAGCTCCAAGACTGACAATGCCGGTTGCCAGATGGACACATTGGGGCACAACACCAACATTTAGGTTATCCTCATTTCTCCATTGCATCTACCATATTGCAGATCACACTATTTAGTCAACAGGAATGCAGTGATGTCTATAAATATTTTTTGAATTGGCGCTCCTTAATTTGGTTGCAGGCAGAGGGCCTGGATGAATCATGACTGCAATTGATTACAAGTCAAAAGAAGTTATTTTGATCCTGTATAAGATTAGGCAAAGTCACATGCTGCATAATACAGGCAATTATGGGTAAGTTATTTTCAAACAGATAATAATTAATTGCATAGGATTACATCGGATATACGGCACAGAAACAGGCCATTCGGCCCAACCAGTCTATGCCGGTGTTTACGCTCCACTCGAGCCTCCTCCCGTCTTTCCTCATCTAACTCTATCAGTATAACCCTCTATTCCCTTCTCCCTCATGCTTATCTAACCGCCCCTTAAATGCTATTCACTTCACCCACTCCCTGTGGTAGCGAGTTCCACATTCTCACCACACTTTGGGTAAAGAAGTTTTTTCTGAATTCCCTATTTGATCTCTTTTTATATTGATGGCCATTAGTTTAGCTTTTCCCAACAATTGGAAACACTCTCTCTGTGTCTACTCTATCAAAACCTTTCATAATTTTAAAGACCTCTATTAGGTCACCCCTCAGCCTTCTCTTTTCAAGAGAAAAGAGACCCAGCCCGTTCATCCTTTCCTGATGGGTATACCAGACCCAGCCTGTTCACCCTTTCCTGATGGGTATACTAGACCCAGCCTGTTCACCCTTTCCTGATAGGTATACCAGACCCAGCCCGTTCACCCTTTCCTGATGGGTATACCAGACCCAGCCCGTTCACCCTTTCCTGATGGGTATACCAGACCCAGCCCGTTCACCCTTTCCTGATGGGTATACCAGACCCAGCCCATTCACCCTTTCCTGATGGGTATACCAGACCTGGCCCGTTCACCCTTTCCTGCTGGGTATACCAGACCCAGCCTGTTCACCCTTTCCTGATGGGTATACCAGACCCAGCCCATTCACCCTTTCCTGATGGGTATACCAGACCCAGCCCGTTCACCCTTTCCTGATGGGTATACCAGACCCAGCCCGTTCACCCTTTCCTGATAGGTATACCAGACCCAGCCTGTTCACCCTTTCCTGATGGGTATACCAGACCCAGCCTGTTCACCCTTTCCTGATAGGTATACCAGACCCAGCCTGTTCACACTTTCCTGATGGGTATACCAGACCCAGCCTGTTCACCCTTTCCTGATAGGTATACCAGACCCAGCCTGTTCATCCTTTCCTGATGGGTATACTAGACCCAGCCTGTTCACCCTTTCCTGATAGGTATACCAGGCCCAGCCCGTTCACCCTTTCCTGATGGGTGTCCCAGACCCAGCCTGTTCATCCTTTCCTGATGGGTATCCCAGACCCGGCCTGTTCATCCTTTCCTGATGGGTATACCAGACCCAGCCTGTTCACCCTTTCCTGATGGGTATACCAGACCCAGCCTGTTCACCCTTTCCTGATGGGTATACCAGACCCAGCCCATTCATCCTTTCCTGATGGGTATACCAGACCCAGCCTGTTCATCCTTTCCTGATAGGTATACCTAGATAGGTACATTGGAGATGTTCATTGAAGAGCAACACTGATAATTCAAAGACTTATTTCAAAACTGGATTTGTTCTTCTTAGAGAAAAAAAATGTAGTTGGGATGTGATCCCAATATTTTGAATGATAAAACCACAGACAATTTGGCTGTGGCAGGCTGAATTGCTTAAACTGTGATCACAGGACAAGAAAACACAATTCATTGTTGGCAAGTATCATGTTTTAGTGTCTTTTGATCAGTTTTCCATAGAAAGGGTTTGAAGAAAGTTAAGTTTAATGTTGGTTCTAAGCAAAATGTATTTATTTGCACAGGTTTAAAAAAGGCACCTAGACAAAAGGAGGTTAATAGGCTAAATGGAAGTTGTTTTCTCCAGAAACTAAGCAATAAGCAATTGATTTCCTAGTCTAGGTAATCAAAGAATACCTCACACCCATTGTGTCAGAAAGTCCTTTGATCCTTGTCTGTCCATGAACAGAGAGAAGATAAAAAGAGAGAGACAGACAATGATACAGGGAAAAATAGTTTTGAAACATGAAAGCTGCAAGGGCTATTAGGATTGCTAAAGGGAAATATGTGAGGGTTTTAAACGAGGCAAAGTGGTTAGAAATGCTGGAGAATAATTAGAAGATATCATGGTTAAGTCAAGTAAGACAACCCAGTGATGCTGGCTAGCATGACGTGTTCTTTATTTTGTATTATTATATGAAGATAAGCTGTGCAGATTGAATTAAGTGAGTCTGCTCATAATGGCTGTTCCAGATGTCAACCTTACTATGGAATAAAGGTGTTTAATAATTGATATCTGACCTCATGTCAGCAAGTGTTTGCTTAGTCCTCCTTCAGAGAGATTGAAGAAGTACACTTGCAAAAGTCATAACCACCCGACTGAGGTCAAAAGGGGATTCTACTGCTACACCCCCAGGTCATGCTTTTGTACAAACAGATATAGTGCAGTGCCAGTCTACTCCCACAAAAGTAAGATGCTCAGGCCACTTATGGGAGCAACTGATGCCACTGCACCAAAGAAGGTATCTACGGCAGACCAAATGTGTAACAGCAAACATCAGGCTAGCAGAAGCTTTTCTTCACAGTGTAGTGCACATCTAGAATACTGACTTATCAGAGGTAGATAACTCCTTTAGTGAGAATGGCAGAAGAAATCTGCTTATGAAAGTGATTGAAAGTAATAGGAGTAAGGGTAAGCATAGATTACACTCAGGAATACAATGGTTTAAGCTCCATTGTGCCATCCATGGAGTGCTACAAGTCATAGCTACTTCTATTCCTTAAACCATATTAGTTTATGCTTTGTCTAGCTTTATGTTATCTTCCCTGATCCTTGTGTTTTGATTCCGTACAGCATATCTCCCTGGGTCTATCCAATTGATTCTATTCATTATTTAAAAACTTGGATCATGTGCCTCCTCTCCCTTAATTTTTTCCCCCAATGAGAGTAGATTTTGTTTCCTCAGTCTCTTTGTAGTTAACTGATTTAAAATTGAAACCATTCATGCTGCAATTCTCTGAATCCTTTCACTGTCTCTATAATTTTCATAAGTACAGTGACCACAACTGGGCATAACACTATGTCTTACAACATTAGACAACGTGCATTGAAAGATTCAATTTATGGAGCAGAACATTCCATTTGCCATATAACCACTACCATATGCTATGATATTTCCATTAGTTGGTCAACTATTACACCAAGATTATTTTTTTCCACAATGTATTCTTCAGTTTCTAATCATCTTTCCTATTTTAGCAACAGTGCGCATTACCTTGCATTTGTCAATGTTAAACACTGCCATTTATCTCCCCACATTTTAGGTCTCTCTAAATTTCTATACTTTATTAGTCCCTTGTAAATATCCTTTTCACCATTCCTACATAACCTGCTATAATTTAGTCATTTTAGACATTCCAATTTCAGCACTCTCATCAGGATTATTTATAAATGTAAAGAACAGTGGCTCTAAGTCTGATCCATGGGCATTCCACTGATCACAGTAATCCCATTAGAACTGGAGAAGGTTCTTATTTATTTTTGCCCATAGAGAAGAGACACAGCTCCCTTAGCTATCCTAAATCTAATTGTCACAGGTTGATCCAGGATGGAGAAAGCATACATGTGGGGGAAACATGGAGGATTGATTGAAGTATGAGCAACTCTTGTGCAGCTGTAAAAGACTTATCACCACATGTGCGTCTCATGTTGTGAATGGTTAATTCTGGCATGGAGCATACCATCTTCATTAAGACCATGGATCTCCATGGCTCTGGGTAGTAGTCAGCCTCGGTGGAAACAGAGAAAAAAATTCCCTGTTATTAGCTACGATATTTCATCACTTAACTATGTGTGACTTGCCCATTAATACTCTAGTACAATTTCCCCATCTATCCGCACTCCAGTCAAGCAATTCAATCAAATTCATGAGACGTCTGTTCTTGTTTTGGTAGCCTCCAACTAAGGTCTATTGTTATGCCATTTAATGTACAAAGGTTCACTATTACAATTGATCACGTCCTTTGTCCATGTCACCTAGCCAATAGATAAACCAGTTTACAAATTCCCCTTCTATAAGGCAGCTCAAAGCTCTCTTGGCATCACAAACTCTGTTATGAGCAAATAGCTTTTTATCTGCAACAATGAAGAGCATTAAACAAAACAATTCAAAGATCTGTCAGTCCCTATCTCTGGAAAAAGTGGCAGGCTTGTTGGGCCTAATGGTCTTTGCCTGTTTGCTAGAAATTCTTATTCCCTAATTCCATAACAAAGGATATAACTTGTACATATATAATATACTTACATGGATCCAGAATTATTTAGCAGCAAATAATTTGGTACAGTACGGGAAACAAGAAGTGCAACATGTTCGGATCAAATTGTTAAAGGGACAGGTAAGCTTGCTTCAAACGGAGCACCTGCTGACTATGAGGTAAAGGGCAAAAGGAACATACAAATATGGTTCAGGAATGGACCAAAAATGGAAAATAAAATCAAAAAATCTTGTGTACTTTATTAAAGTGCTTCTACGATTAGGTTAATTATAATAATCAGCATAGAAACAGGCCATTCATCCCAACTGGTCTATGCTGGTGTTTATGCTCCACATGAGCCTCCTCCCATCCTACTTCATCTAACCGCACTAACATATCCTTCTATTCCTTTCTCTCTCCTGTGGTTATCTAGCTTCCCCTTAAATTCATTTATGTTATTCGCCTCAACTACTCCTTCTGGTAACGAGCTCCACATTCTAACCAATCTCTGGGCAAAGATGTTTCTCCTGAATTCCCTATTGGATTTATTAGTGACGATCTTATATTTATGGCTCCTAGTTCTGGTTTCCCCCACAAATGGAAACATCTTCTCGACATCCACCCTATCAAACCCCTTCATAATCTCCAGTGCCTCTATACCTTTTTTATAATATGGAGAGCAGAACTGTTCATAGTACTCCAAGTGTGATCTAACCAAGGTTCTACACAAGTGTAACATAAATTCTCTGCTTTTCAATTCTATCCCTCTAGAAATGAACCCCAGTGTCTTGTTTTTAAGCCAACTCATACACCTACTAATGTCTGTAAATGCACACATTCTTCAAAAAAAAAAGATCTAGCATCAAAGAACCAACAGCAGTCAAAATACTTTGACACAATTTCAGAAGCCTTTGCCTGTACAGCAACAAACAAGGATGAAGGAGCAATGTCACTCATTACATCTGAGGAGAGACATCTGGGAAAGCATTTAATGTTTCTTATTGCTTCGAAGCCTGATAAGTCAACCAGAGTCTGCAGAGTGTGGAGTGATTTAGGCTTGATTAAGCAGGATACGGAGGCATAATGGTCAAATAAACGAGACCAGGTATTGTTGTAAAATAAATTAGACCATATTCCTATGTTTGTCAATTGTAGTTTAAAAGTAGATGAGAGTAAAGAGTGGCAGTATGCTAATCAAAAATGCTAACAGACTATTTGTCTGTATTTAGCACTGTGTTGAATATATATGCTTCCCTTCAAAAATGGATTCACATGAGTAAACAATTCAGGTAAATAAAGATTTGTGTTTGTTGTTAATGAAGAACTTGTGCAGCATTCAGCAACTTCCCTGTCAAATTGAAAAACAAGTATTTTAATCCAGGCCAGATTTTGACATTAATGAATTAAAAAAAAACTTGCATTTCTATAGCGCCTTTCACGATCTCAGGACCTCCCAAAGTGCTTTACAGCCAATGAAGTACTTTTGAAGTGTAGTCACTGTTGCAATGTAAGAACGTGGTGATTTCAAAATATCACTATGGCAGTGACAGAGTGAATAGAGCAATGCCCGTATGGTGATGATGGGTGGGAGGGGGTTATTGTTTGAACAACATACGGGTTACATGGGAACACTGAAGAAGAGAATGGCTGGCGAGCGGGAAGGAGCAAGGTTCTCAGGACTTTAATTTCTCTCTTGAGCGGTGTCCATATTCAGTGTGGCGCAGTTCTCGAAGGCCTGCTAGAAATGTTAGTTCTGCACATGTACGTGGGGTTCCACCTGTGAAAAGTACACAGGCACAGGGAAGCAGTTTGCAAGGAAACACTTGGGCTCTTAGCTTGGATGATTATTTAGTGTAAACGTGGCATGGAAGGGAACAAGGTGAAACTGAGCATTTAATGGGAGAAACAAGGATATGCTGGTTTCATTAAGAAATAACAACTGTGAAAACTGCAGATGATTCAGCACAGACATGTTATATATAGGTACAACTGCCTAACGCTATATTTTTTGGTGTCTTTGTGCGTTTATTGGTGTTTACCAGATGTTTTCACACAAGCATTTTTATTTGGCAGCTTTTTTACGCTACAAAATTACCACACACCACTACCAATAGCCACTTTTATTTTCACATTCCACAGCAACCCTATCAACCCACCACAACTGTGGTAAGAGAGCGGAAAAGAGACAAGGTTTTGACTTAGATGATGGTGCGCTCATATGGCTGACTTGCAACTAAAATCTTACACCGAGCATTTGTCTAATGTTGATAGTCCTATCTTAGAAGGAACTTGCATTTATTATAGCACCTTTCATGACCTCAGAACATCCCAAAGCGCTTTACAGCCAATGAAGAACTTTTGAAGCGTAGTCACTGTTATAATGTAGGAAACATGGCAGCCAATTTGTGCTCAGCAAGGTTCTTCAAACAGCAATGTGATAATGACCAGATAATCTGTTTTAGGTGTTGGTTGAGGGATAAATATTGACCAGGATTAACTGGAATTCCTTTATCACCTGCAAAGCTGGATAAGCAATTCCCACGCGAATAAACTTAAGGGTAAATTTTGCGAGGCCCTACACTCCTGGTAGGCCCTCACATAGTGCCAAATCAATGGATGGAAAATCACTGGCTAGAGACCAGGGATTTTCTGGCGAGCACTGGCTGTGTGTAAGGCCCTGCTGGTGGCATGAAACCTTTCAAAATTTACTCTGTGGTCTTTTGGAAAGGTATGTGCAGGTAAGTAAAAATGGGTACGGTAGCATAGTGGTAATGCTACTGGACTAATAATCCAGAGGCCTGGATGAATGATCCGGAGATATGAGTTCACAATCCCACCACGGCAGCTGGGGAATTTAAATTCAGTTAATTAAATAAATCTGGAATGAAAAGCTAGTATCAGTGATGGTGACCATGAAATGACCAGATTGTCGTAAAAACCCATCTGGTTCACTAATATCCTTTAGGGAAGGAAATCTGCTGTCCTTACCCAGTCTGGCCTATATGTGACTCCAGATCCACAGCAATGTGGTTGACTCTTAACTACCCTCTGAAATGGTCGCTCACCACCACCTTCTCAAGGGCAATTAGGGATGGGCAATAAATGCTGGCCTTGCCAGTGACGCCCACATCCCATAAACATAAAAAAAAGGTGTTGCATTTCTTGCTATCCCTCAGGACATCTGACATACACTAACCAGCAATACTTAGAAAACTTTACTTCCATTGGATGTCAAATGTCATGTGGCCCTCTTATAAAGGTCAGACATGACATTCTACATTTTGTGCAAAAACACAATTGAAACTGCTTTATGTATGGAGTGAGTTTGTGGGGCTGTGGGTGGGGCCATCAAATCGAGCTGTGAACTTTTGAATCTGACTCCTTTCACTGGTTTCAGTGCTTCTTCAGCAAATTGAGATTTTCTCCATTTTTGGTTATTCATTTGGCACAAAAACTGCACAATTCAATTAACTAAGTTTCCAACATTTATGCCATTTAAGTTTCTTGTTAGCCGTTTGAGAACTGTTAAAGGATTATTACCACAGGTGCATTTTGATTGGCTGTTGCTTTTCATTCCCTGCTAAAATGAATGGGCTACGAATTCTGCAGACCACTACATTTGGGAAACTTCAACCTGGCTGCTATTGTAAATTCACATTTATAAGGAAGGTATGAGCGGTCTAATAAAGGCGGGTGACTAAGGAACTGGAGCGACAAGGGGTAATATATCAGCAAGAAATATGTACATTAAGTGTCATTCATATCCTGTGTTTGAAACAATGTGAATGAATTGGTATAGCCTATGCAAGATTTGGCATCGCAGGCCATGAACCTTGTCTCAGTACTCAAAAGTGCTACCACTAAGTAACAGCTAACAGATACAGCTGCATACTTTCCTTTACCAACACAGAAATATGATGCAGAATGTTATGCTTCTTCTAGGACAAGTCAGGTGCCAACATCAGAACCAGAAGTAGCATTGCAGGGAAACGGCTATGGAACGGCCCTTGGAAACCCACTTATTCGAGTTTATACATAACAAGACCTTTTATATGAGAAGACTCCCCCATCCCGCCCAACCCCAACTATGTTGGGGACCCTGCAATCCCATGAGTCAGTTGCCGACATGCCTCCTATGTATATTCCCTGTGCTGAGCACAGTATTTCAGTGGCAAATTTGCAGGGCTATGGGGAAAGAGCGGGGGAGTGGGACTAATTGGATAGCTCTTTCAAAGAGCCGGCACAGGCACGATGGGACAAATAGCCTCCGTCTGTGCTGTATGATTCTCTGATTCTATGAAATATCAGATGATCCAGGAAGTAAAGACATTGGCCCAGAAATTCGGCTCTCCCTGGGTGAGTACGCACAGGGTACTCACCCGTAGGCTGAATGGAATTGCTGGTTTCCTGCATGCACTGCGCATGCGCGGGAAACCAGCACTTCCGATCCTCTGAACGAAGAGGTTCAGAGGTCGAACGCGCGCACAGGGGAGGCTGCGCGTGCGCTTTGAACTTATTTTTTTTTTACAGGTTTTCCCGGGAGGGTAAGCCTGCAGGATTTACACATTTAAAAAGCAGGCATAAGGCCTGCTTTTTGCAAGGTAAGTGGTCAATTAATTAAAATTAAAACATTTTTTCCACAGGTTTATTATTTTTAAATACTTTAAAGCAAGGTAAGTTTATTTTTAGCCCCGTTAGAATATAAAATTATTTTTTTCAAAAATTTAAATTATTCTTTAAAATAGTTATTTAATGTAATTTATAGTTTATTTAAAAAGTGTGATTTAAAAAAAAAATTATTTGAAGGTTTACTGCTATTTTGGGCCCGTAGTATTTATAAGTTTTGACAGGTCTTCCTGTCAATCTTATGAATGGGCTTTTCCCTCCTCCGATTGGCTGCCCATGGCTCACGTGATCCCAGGGGACGCATCGCACTAACTATTGGTATTGGTGAGACCGCACCTGGAATACTGCATACAGTTTTGGTGTCCATACTTAAGAAAAGACATACTTGCTCTTGAGGCAGTACAAAGAAGGTTCACTCGGTTAATCCCGGGGATGAGGGGGTGGACATATGAGGAGAGGTTGAGTAGATTGGGACTCTACTCATTGGAGTTCAGAAGAATGAGAGGCGATCTTATTGAAACATATAAGATTGTGAAGGGGTTGGATTGGGTGGATGCGGTGAGGATGTTCCCGATGATGGGTGAAACTAGAACTAGGGGGCATAATCTTAGAATAAAGGGCTGCTCTTTCAAAACTGAGATGAGGAGAAACTTCTTCACTCAGAGGGTAGTAGGTCTGTGGAATTTGTTGCCCCAGAAAGCTGTGGAAGCTACATCATTAAATAAATTGAAAACAGAAATAGACAGTTTCCTAGAAGTAAAGGGAATTAGGGGTTACGGGGAGCGGGCAGGAAATTGGACATGAGTCTAGATTCGGATCGGTCATGGCCCTATGGGTGGCGGAGCGGGCCCAGGGGCCATGTAGCCTGGCCCTGCTCCTACTTCTTGTGTTCTAATTCTGTGTTAGATTTCAGGAGATGGTTCTATTCACAGGGATTAGTGGAGACCTCGGGAACAGGCTGCCAGCTAGGAGTCCTTCAAGAGTAAATTGGGCCTGTTCCTGGCTGGGGTGTGTAGTGTATGTGCTTTAAGTCAGAACTACTTTTTACAGCTCCTGTATACTGTAGTACCAGCAGTAACCACACCGGTATATAAGCTGTGCGCATGCCTCTGTACTCCAGTCTAGAGATGACCCTCCTTCGGTAAAGACCTGCTGTTTGTTTATATACAGCATCCGTGTAATTCTTTATCCACTGAACCACGGATCTAACAGTGGCGACGAGTGTTGATGCGAATCTACCTGCAACATTAAACAAAAAAAAAATAGTCGAGTTCAGGAACATGGGCATCGACCGCGAGCAACCGCCCAGCAGTCAGGCAGAGATCCAACTTCGCTGGGGAGGCTGTGGAGAGCCGGGCTTGGTTCCCCAGCCACAACGAGCAGTAAGAGACCGACGACAGGTCCAGACCTGACCCTTCCCGAGCAGCGGCGGCTGGAGCCGACCGACAGCAGAGAGAGAGAGCCGGGCAGCGTCGATGGGGTAAGAAAGATGGTGAAGAGAGCAGGGCACAGCCGGGGATTGATCACCGAGCGGCGTCGAGGAAAAATACTGCAAACCGGAGAGAGAGAGGGTAAGAAACAGTCGGGTTCTAGACCGAGCGGCGTCGACAAATATAAAAAGAGGAACGCACAGAGCACAGCCAGGGATCACGGGCTGATCAGGGTCTGCGGGGCGAAGCAAGGGGAGATGCCATTGAGCCGCAGCGGAGAAGACGGGCGAGCGCGGGAAGGAAGGAAAGCGCGGGAGACGCCATTTTGTGCCAGCGGAGAAGAAGGGGAAGCGCAGGAGGCGCCATTGGGGATAGTTAACGCACAACCAAGGATGCCGAAGAGTGGCAGTATCTCTATGTTCGACAATGAATGCGAAGATTGGGCGACATATGTGGAATGTATTGAGGTGCACTGCAGGGCGAATGAAGTGCCAGATGCTAATAAAGCACTGGTTCTGTTAAATTCCATGGGTGCAAAAACGTATGGGTTACTGCAAAATCTAATAACCCCAGAGAAGCCGGTAAACAAGGATTTTGGAAGCATAGTAGAAATCCTACAGGACCACTTAAGCCCCACACCGCTGCTGATAGCAGAACGATTTAAGTTCCATAAAAGGAACCAACACAAAGAGGAAAGCAATGCTGAGTACCTAACGGAACTGCGCAAGCTATCGAAATACTGCCAGTTTGGAGCAGGACTAGCAGACACGTTAAGGGACAAGTTTGTGTGTGGGCTACAAAGTGAAGGAACCCAGAAACGGCTTCTATCAGAAAAGGACCTTACGCTGGACAAAGCTTTCAATATGGCAGTATCACACGAAGCAGCCGCAAGGGGCGCTGCAGAGATACAACGGAGACCGCAAGAATACGGCACCAACGAAATGACCTATGGAACAGGGAAGTGCTATCGCTGCGGCAGAACAACGCATGACCAGAAGGATTGTTGGTTCAAGGACCAAGTGTGCAGACAGTGTGGGAAAGCAGGACACATAGCAAGAGTCTGCAGGTCTGGGAAGAAAACCAACAGTAAGAAATCTCCACAGGAGAAGTACAAAAAGGTACACCAGGTGATGGACAGTGGTTCAGACGAACAGAAAAGTGACACAGACTCCGGAAGCAAGGAGCTGGGTTGTCTGAAATTACATAATGTAACCAAAATAGAGGATCACCAGACTATCTGGGTTACACTCAAGATAGACGGAGTCCAAGTGGAAATGGAATTGGACACAGGGTCAGCTCTTACAGTCATAAATTAAAGAGACTACAAGCGGCTAATTTCACATATACCCTTGAAAGCTACAGAGATTGTCTTGAAGATGTATACGGGGCAAAAAGTCTACCCCAAAGGAAAAATAAGGGTGAAAGTGACATATAAAGGTCAGGAAATACCTAAAATTGATATATATGTATTGCCAAATGGAGGACCACCACTGCTAGGACATGAGTGGATCCGGAAGATACATTTAGATTGGCATTCCATACAGGCACTGAAGGTGGAGGCCAAAAAGGATGACGACGTCACACCTGGACAACTGTCAAAAATGCTAACTGACGCAAAAGAAGTGTTCCAGGAGGGACTAGGAACACTAAAAGGAATAACAGCAACAATTAAAATAGAGGATAATGCAAGCCCAAAGTTTCTGAAGGCCAGACCAGTGCCTTATGTGATCAGACCAGCGGTTGAAGCAGAGCTGGAAGGGTTGGAACATTCAGGAGTACTGTCCAAAGTGGACTGGAGCGAGTGGGCTACACCCATCGTCCCTGTAATGAAGAGGTCGTTGAGTAATCACACACAGAATCACACAGAAACCCCACAGTGCAGATAGAGGCCATTTCGGCCCATCGAGCCTGCACCGACACATATCCCACCCGATCCCTGTATCCCCTACACCAACACCAACACATATCCCACCCTATCCCCGTAATCCCACGTATTTAATCACCCTAACACTAAGGGTCAATTTATCATAGCCAATCAACCTAACCCGCACATCTTTGGGGAACCAAAGAAGATCCGCATCTGTGGGGATTTTAAGGTGACAGTGAACCCAATCCTTCATACGGTGCAATATCCGCTTCCACGAATTGAGGATATTTTCGCCTCGCTATCTGGTGGTAAACGCTTCACCAAAATTGATCTAGCCCAGGCATACTTGCAAATGAAGGTAAATGAAGCTTCGAAACATTACCTTACGATCAACACCCATAAAGGTCTCTATAAATACAACCGGCTGATGTTTGGAGTAGCCTCGGCTCCGGCTATCTGGCAAAGGGCGACGGCTATCTGGCAAAGGGCGATGGATCAGGTCCTGCAAGGGATTCCAGGGGCCCAGTGTTATTTGGACGACATCTTGGTCACGGGCGAAAATGACGGTGATCACCTCGCTAACTTGGAGAAGGTGCTCGCCAGATTAAAGGAATATGGGCTACGAGCTAATCGCCACAAGTGCGAGTTTTTCCAGAAACAGATCTCGTATTGCGGCCACGTCATCGATGAAGAGGGGTTACACAAGTCCCCTGACAAGATTGAGGCAGTAGTCCAGGCTCCAGCACCGGAAAATGTGTCACAACTGAGGTCGTTCCTCGGGCTGGTAAACTATTACCACAAGTTCTTACCAAATTTGTCTACGATACTACACCCGCTGAACACCCTACTGCAAACAGGGGTACCATGGAAGTGGGATGACGAACGTAGACGAGCTTTCCAGAAGTGTAAAGAATTGATCACATCAAAGGAGGTGTTGGCCCATTTCAACCCAGCACTACCAATTCGTTTGGCATGTGATGCATCACCCTACGGCATTGGAGCGGTGCTGTCGCACAAATTCCCAGATGGGTTGGAGAGGCCAGTGGCCTTTGCGTCTCGGTCACTAACCTCAGCAGAGCGCAACTACGCCCAGATTGACAGGGAGGCCCTCAGCCTAGTATGGGGAGTAAAAAAATTCAACCATTATCTGCATGGGCAGAAGTTCACCTTGCTGACTGACCACCAACCACGTGTCTCCATCTTTAATCCTAAGAAGGGCGTGCCAGTAATGACTGCACAGCGGTTACAAAGATGATCCCTGTTTCTAGGGACGAATCAATATGAAATAGAATATAAAGGCACGAAACAGCATGGGAATGCTGATGGGCTATCACGCCTGCCACTGCCTACGGTGGAGGAAGCACCAGCAGTGGACCCTATCGAGATATTTTATTCATCGATAATTGAACGATTGCCAGTAACAAACGCGGATATAGAGAAGGAGACCCGCAATGATCCGACGCTGTCACGGGTATATGAATTGACGGTGAGGGGATGGCCAACACATGGTGACTCACTGTTGCCAGCATTCTCATCCAGAAGAGAACAGCTGTCAGTATGCCAGGGGACAGTGATGTATGGATCCAGAGTGTTGATTCCACCCAAGTTAAGGGAGAGAGTGCTAAAGGAGCTACATGAAGGTCATCTGGGGGGAGTGAAAATGAAAAGCCTTGCTAGGGCTTATGTGTGGTGGCCGGGAATCGATCAACAAATCGAAGACCTAACTAAGAGCTGCTTAGGATGCCAGAAGGTCCAAAATGCACCGCCACATGCCCCTCTACACCCATGGGAGTTGCCCTCCTCTCCATGGCAACGGGTGCACATTGATTTCGCTGGTCCATTCATGGACTCAATGTTCTTAATAGCAGTGGATGCTCATTCAAAGTGGCCTGAGGTGATAAAGATGTCTTCAACCACTTCAGAGAAAACGATTGCAGTCCTACGGACCATATTTGCCAGAAACGGTTTGCCAGAGCAGATCTGCTCTGATAATGGACCACAGTTTGTGTCCGACGAGTTCCAAAAATTCATGAAAAGGAATGGGGTAAGGCATTACACATTCGCCCCGTATCATCCAGCCACCAATGGATTGGCTGAGAGGTTCGTACAAACCTTTAAGAAGGCGATAAAGGCCATGTGCGACGAGGAAATTCCACTACAGCATAAGATGGACAATTTCTTATTAACCTACCGAAACGCGACACATGCAGTTACCAACCAGACTCCGGCCATGATGTTCTTTAACCGAAGGTTGAGATCCCGTCTGGACTTGCTCAGACCAAATGTGCGAAGAAATGTTGAGGACAAAAAATTCCAGCACATCAACGAGAAGCCGACAAGGAGCTTCAATGTAGGGCAACCAGTCTTGGCCCGTGACTATCGAACAGAGAAGTGGCAACCCAGAACGATATGTACAAGGCAGGGGCCATTAATGTACACAGTGGATGTTGGGGAGAACATTGTGAGACGCCACGTCGATCAGATCTTAGCGTCACAGGAAGGCGTCAACCCCATGTCTCGAGTACCTGGGGATGAACCCGACATACCGGTAGCATCTACTTCAGACCCAGTAGCAGTGGAACCCGATGAACTACCCGATGAAAAGGGGTCAGAATCGCCTCTGCACCAAGAACAAGAACCTCCGGAAAGGCGTTATCCCGAAAGGGTCAGGAAGCCGCCCCAAAGACTGAATCTATAAATGGAGTTTTTGTTATTGAATGTACATGTAAAAATGTAATTATTATTTGAATATTAAGGGGGTATTATTAATCTAAAAAGGGAGGAATTGTAGTGTATGTGCTTTAAGTCAGAACTACTTTTTACAGCTCCTGTTTACTGTAGTACCGGCAGTAACCACACCGGTATATAAGCTGTGCGCATGCCTCTGTACTCCAGTCTAGAGATGACCCTCCTCCAGTAAAGACCTGTTGTTTGTTTATATACAGCATCCGTGTAATTCTTTATCCACTGAACCATGGATCTAACAGGGTGGAGATCACCTTTTACAGAAGGTAAGTACTGCAGGAAATACAGGGACAGAGTGATCTCCTGGACGAGTTTCGATCGCCTAGATGGGTCGGAGAGGAATTTCCCAGATTTTTTCTCCCAAATTGGCCATTGGGTTTTTTATCTGGTTTTTTGCCTCTCCCGGGAGATCACATGGGTTCGGGTGGGATGGAGAGTGGAAGTAGATTTGAGGTTAGGATCAGATCAGCCATGATCTTATTGAATGGCGGAGCAGGCTCGAGGGGCCGATTGGCCTACTCCTGCTCCTATTTCTT
Source organism: Somniosus microcephalus (assembly GCF_052327205.1). Lineage (NCBI taxonomy): Eukaryota > Metazoa > Chordata > Chondrichthyes > Squaliformes > Somniosidae > Somniosus > Somniosus microcephalus. The sequence goes on from NC_141001.1 coordinate 103,273,298, forward strand.
ATGTTCTTATGTTCTTAACTACGCCCCTGGGACATGCAAGCACAGTGCGCTGGCAGCTGGGCCAGGCCCCGGAGCGGAATTCCATGGGGGCCTACAGCTCAACTGCCGGCGCGCAAGGTAAGTGCAGGTCGGGGGCTTACACCCGCGGGAAGCTCCCGACCCGAATTTCTGGGCCACTCACTTTTTTATATTCATTCACGGAATGTGGGCGTCGTTGGCAAGGCCAGCATTTATTGCCCATCCCTAATTGCCCTTGAGAAGGTGGTGGTGACCTGCTTTCTTGAACCGCTGCAGTCCATGTGGTGAAGGTACTCCCACAGTACTGTTAGGGAGGGAGTTCCAGGATTTTGACCCAGCGATGATGAAGGATCGGCGATATATTTCCAAGTCAGGATGGTGTGTGACTTGGAGGAGAGCTTGGAGGTGTGGTGTTCCCATGCTCCTGCTGTCCTTGTTCTTCTGGGTGGTAGAGATCACAGGTTTGGGAGGTGCTGCCGAAGAAGCCTTGGCGAGTTGCTGCAGTGCATTTTGTAGATGGCACACTCTGCAGACATGGTGCACCAGTGGTGGAGGGAGTGAATGTATAAGGTGGTGGATGGGGTGCCAATCAAGCTTTGTCCTGGGTGGTGCCAGTGTTCTTGAGTATTGTTGGACTCAACTGGTTGCAGCCCCTCACCACAAGTGCTGTTACCATCATCGGGTGAATCCTGCTGTCCTGTAAATTAGATGATTCCATGGTACTAAAGTGTATGGAGGGAGAATGCTTGTCCTGATACTCTTACTTTTAGAGGTCCCAGAAACCAGACTTGTTGAGTCCTCTCTTGCAAATAGAAAACAACAGAGAGAATACCCAGTCTCTGGCCTGCTCTTGTTGCCACTGTAGTTATTTGACTGGTCCAGTTAAGTTTCTGGTCAAAGGTAACCCCCAGCATGTTGATGGTGGGAGATTCAACAATGGCAATGCCATTGAATGTCAAGGGGAGGTGGTTATACTTTCTCTTGTTGGAGATGGTCATTGCCTGGCACATGTGTGGCGCAAATGTTTTTTGTCACTTATCAGCCCAAGCCTGAATCTTGTCCAGGTCTTGCTGCATGCGGGCATGGACTGTTTCATTATTTGAGGGGTTGCGACTGGAACTGGACACTGTGCAATCATCAGCGAACATCCCCACTTCTGACCTCACGATGGAGGGAAGGTCATTGATGAAGCAGCTGAAGATGGTTGGTCCTAGGACACTGCCCTGAGGAACACCTGCAGCGATGTCCTGGGGCTGAGATGATTGAACTCCAACAACAACCACAACCACAACTTAACATGACTGCACAGTAATATTGATATTATTCTGTTGTTCTCTATTTGCAAGCGAGGACTCAACATGTCAGGTTTCTGAGACCTCTAAAAGTAAGAGCCTCAGAATAAGCTTTCCCCCTCCATATATTTTAGTACCATGGAATCATATAATTTCCGGGTCAGCAGGATTCACTCGATGAAGGTAACAGCACTTGTGGTGAGGGGCTGCAACCAGCTGAGTCTTCAGAGAGGATCAAAAATTCTGAGTGAGTGAAGTCTCAGCCAATCCAAACCCTCTCTAGACATGTCTGACGAAGTAGTGTGTATGGTGCACTCACTTCATTTAGCTTCATCCAGAGCTCTGTACAGTGAGGTCTGGAAATTCCAATGAACAAAACTGTGCACAGTACTCCAGGTGTGGTGTCACCAAGGCCCTGTACAATTGTAGCAAGACTTCCTTACTCTTATACTCCAACCCTCTAGCAATAAAGGCCAATGTGCCATTTGCCTTCCCACCTGCATGCTAACTCACTGTGTTTCTTGTACTAGTAACTGCTAATTGCTTTGCCACATGATTTAGCACCAACAACAACTTACATTTATATTTGTTTCATAGAATCATAGAAATTTACAGCACAGAAGGAGGCTATTCGGCCCATCGTGTCTGTGCTGGCCAAACAAGAGCTATCCAGCCTAATCCCACTTTCCAGCTCTTGGTCCGTAGCCTTGTAGGTTACGGCACTTCAAGTGCATATCCAAGTAGTTTAAAAATACTTTTAAAAGCCTCTACCACTCTTTCAGGCTGTGAGTTCCAGACACCCCCACCCCCCACCCTCTGGATGAAAAAAGTTCTCCTCAACTCCCCTCTAATCCTTCTACCAATTATTTTAAATCTATGCCCCTTGGTTATTGACCTCTCTGCTAAGGGAAATAGGTCCTTCCTATCCACTCTACCTCGGTCCCTCATAGTTTTATACACCTCAATTAAGTCTCCCCTCAGCCTCCTCTGTTCCAAAGAAAATAACCCCAGCCTATCCAATCTTTCCTCATAGCTAAAATTTTCCAGTCCTGGCAACATCCTTGTAAATCTCCTCTGTACCCTCTCTAGTGCAATCACATCTCTCCTGTAATGTGGTGACCAGAACTGCACGCAGTACTCTAGCTGCGGCCTAACTAGTGTTTTATACAGTTCAAGCATAACCTCCCTGCTCTTATATTCTATGCTGTGGCTAATAAAGGAAACTATCCCGTAAGCCTTCTTTTTGTCCTCGTAAATGACCTTGGTCAGGCCTCAGTTGGAAAACTGTGTCCCGTTTTGGTCTCCTCACATGGTGGGTGATATTGAAGCTTTGGAAAGGGTGCAGAGGAGGGCCACTCGACTGATTCCCAGCTTAAACAATCTTAGTTATCAAGATAGGCTAAAAGAGTCCCAGCTGCAGATATCACCTTTTTCAAAAGATAGGCCCTGCATAGAATTATCAGGGCCAGAGCAATCTCCTGGACAAGTTTTGATTGCCTAAGGGGGTCAGAGAGGAATTTCCCAGATTTTTTTGCCTCAAACTGGCCTAGACTTTTACCTTTTGTTTGCTTCTCCCAGGAGACCACATGGTTTTGGGTGGGGTGGTGAAGAATCTATGGGCTCGACTTTGCCGGCGCTCAGGGGGCGGGTTTGGAGGCGGGTCAGGCGGTAAATCTGTACAAAATGCCGGCGGGTTCCGATCCCGCCATCAACCCGCCTCCGTGCAACTTTGCTAAAGGAGGGCTCACAGACTCCCGTTCGGTCCCGCCACCAAGCGGCGGGATAGGCCCTTAAGCCAGTTAAGTGGCTGGACAGCACCTTGCTGCACATCAGGGGGGCCATGAGGACCCGTATCTGCACTGGAAGTCCTACTCAAAAGGACTTCCATGAAGCTCTGGTTTCTCTGCTCAATAGCTGCCCATCGCTCCTCCAGAGATGTCAGTCTATTCTGAACATTCAACATGTTTTCCAGACTCTGGCGACTTATTTCCTCCATGGCCGTAGCCATTCTCTCCTCTACCGTAGCCACCCTTTCCAGAGAGGTAGCCATCCTTACCTCGGAGATAGCCATCATTTCCACGGAGGTAGCCATCATTTCCGTGGTGGTGCGTTCATGCGCCATTGCCTCCACAAAGGCATTGCTCATGTTAGAGTTGGACTCCTCCATCCTCTCCACACTCGCAGTAACCCTGGAGACAAAACCTGCCAGAGACTCCTGCCCTTGTTCCTGGAGTTCCAGCACCGCTCTCTTTCTGGATGGACCTGGAGGCACAGGGTCCACATGCAGCTGAGCAGAGCTGGGAGCGCCCTTCGGCCTCCGACGAGGACTCTCCACTGCTGTCACTGTCTTCACCATCTGCTGATGCTCCCTTGTGAGCTGTGGTACACTAGGTGACAACACTACTCTATTTCCCGAAGGTCCCACTGGAGTGTGCGTTTCTGCGCTGGTGCTGGGTGCACTTAATTCTGCTGATGCTGCGCCCTCAGAGGTTGCAGGTTCCTCTGAGGAGTCTTCTGGCTCTGCTTCTTCCTCCTGGACAATGGGGAGGGGGACTGTCGATGGTCCTGTGGGGGAGTAAAGGAATGAGTTAGACATGATATTAACATAGCATGCACATGGACTTGTGCAGATGATCATAAGTCAATCTTTGAGCATCAGAAGCCATATCGGTCACCCATGCAATGTAAATGAGAGAGATGCAAAACTATTTTGTCACCAGCTTGCCCTGAGGCACCCGTCTGTCCATACCCACTTCCAGATCCTCCTTGGCTCCAACGATCTCTAGGGCCACCTCCTCAGCGCTGGTGAGATGGGCTATTGAGAGTGGTCCTCCTCCTGTCTTCATCCTTTCCCTCATATTGTGGGCTCTCTTTTCCTGCAATGAGGGACATAAGTGGAGTTTGAGTGAGAATGATGGAGTGAGTGTAGAGAATCCATAGCGTAGATGCTTAGAAGGAGACAAAGATGGAGTGAGGTCCCAATACCAAGGGCCCCTTCCTGTGTGTTGTTGTTTGTTGTCATTGCACAACAGTGATAGGGAGTGTGAGGGCAGCATAGTCGCATAGTGAAGTGATTGTGTACATAGAAAGAGAGAGGGATGGTTAAGGGTGCAAGGGTAAAGTGGGATGTGTAGGAGTAGGTTGACAATGCAGAGTGCTGGTGCTGAGAGGAGATGGGGAGCAGAATGAGGGTAAAGGTGATGGTCTACTCACTTTTCCTGTGCGGTCAAGGTCATTGGACCTCTTTCGGCACTGCAGCCAGGTTCTGCTGCACAATGATCTGGAGTTGACCTCCTGAGCCAGTTGTAGCGTCACAGCTTTGGTCTGCTGGGGAGGTTTTTTTCCTCCCAGAGGAAGGAAAGAGCACCTCCTTTTGAACTCTCTGAGCATGGAGGGAGTCATCATCGAAACGTGGTGAGGCCTTGTCCAGTAGCACACACTTTGAACAGTAGTCACTCTGGAAGAACATAGGCACAAAATGAACCATGGCTGCTTGGAGCCCTTAAATGCAGCTGGATAAATGACATCAGCAGAGGCGAGTTTCAGACCCAAAAGACTAATTGGGCCAGGGGAGCGCACATGCAGGGAATCAATTGCCCAATTAGGGCAAAATCGCAAATTTATCCCGCCTGACAGAGGAGGCGGGAGCGGGACCCACTGGCCACCTGACCCGCACCCAACCCGCCACCAATGGCAAAATCGAGCCCTATGTATTGCAATGCACAAGGTATCACCAACTGTGTGGGACAGGGTGGCTGGACCAGAGTGTCTTTTCCTGTACATCATTGTTCGTATATAGCGCCTTTAACGTAGTAACATGTCCCAAGGCGCTTCACAGACGTGTTCTCAAAAAAATTTCATGCCGAGCCACATAAGGAGATGATAGGACAGGTGACCAAAAGCTTGGCCAAAGAGGTAGGTCTTAAGGAGCATGTTAAAGGAGGAGAGAGAGGCAGAGAGGTTTAGGGAGGGAATTCCAGAGCTTAGGGCTTAGGCAGCTGAAGGCAGGGCCAGCAATGGTGGAGCGAAAAAATTCGGGGAAGCACAAGAGGCCAGAATTGGAGGAGTGCAGAGATCTCGGAGGGTTGCAGGGCTGGAGGATATTACAGAGATTGCAGCCTCAGTAAATGGGACCATAAGCACAATGTGTGCATCTCCTATCAATGCTTACACTGCAGCTATGGAGTCTTGGCTGATAAAGTGCAGGACGCAGCGAGGGCCAACAAGACTACAGACCACTCTGAAGGAGAGATATACAGCAGCTCATACAGGGGAATCATTTTGTGCTCCAGCAGAACAGTGTCCCTTGTGAGAACATGCCCTCCTGCAGTGTGAGGCAACATTGATGTGTAGGGTTGGCTGGTGGATCTCAGGTTGGTGGCAGTCTGTGCAAACACCAAAGCCAGCACAAGTGTCAGTGGAACATACTTCTGATCCCTTTCACATCGGGGAGTCAGTACATTAGGAAGCTGATTAAACTGATGCCCGTGGCAGCAGGGTCAGTCATGGCTTGAGTCAGAAGTCCTTCTTCTTCTTCTCCAGAACTAGAGAGAGCCTACAGCCTCCAGCCTCTGGTACACCCCAGGACCACAGCTCATAGAGGTAGATTAGGACCTATAGTTTTAAAAGGATGAGTAGGGCAACGGAGCCCGTTGGGACCCCGAAAGGCACAATGGCCTTAATGAGTGTAAGCACCGATCATGTGTGAAAAAATGGATTTATATGCAAAGGTGTATGTACAACAACAACTTGCATTTATGTAGCACCTTTAAAGTAGTAAAGCATCCCAAGGTGCTTCCTTAGAGTTTAGAAGAATGAGAGGTGAGGTCATTGAAAAATATAAAATTCTTAAGGGGCTCGACAGGGTTAATGCTGAGAAAATGTTTCCCCTGGCTGGGGAATCTAGAACACAGGGTCACTGTCTCAGAATAAGGGGTCGGCCATTTAGGACTGAGATGAGGAGAAATTTCTTCACTTAAAAGGTTGCGAATCTTTGGAATTCTCTACCCCAGAGAGCTGTGGATGCTCAGTCGTTGAGTATATTCAAGGCAGAGGTCGATAATTTTTTGGGAACGAAGGGAATCAAGGGATATGGGGATAGTGTGGGAAGGTGGAGTTGAGGTAGAAGATCAGCCATGATCTTATTGAATGGCGGAGCAGGCTTGAGGGGTCGAATGGCCTACTCCTGCTCCTATTTCTTATGTTCTTATAGTCTATGTTCTTATTAACAAGCTCTGAATTGTCATTATTGGGCAGCGGATATTAAAATAGCGCCAAAGTGTTCATACTAATAAATTCTTCTTTCATGAGGCAGAAAACTTGGAACATGTTAAGACCACCTGATGTTGCTGCTGATGCTTTCTCTTGGTCTCCCACCCTCTTAACACCAGTTCCTATGAGCACAAGCAGTGGAAAATATGCACCCTGTGTAGATTGAAAAAGAGAGATATATTAAAAATGAACATTATTTATAAGAACAATGTTTGTGAACTTGCAAAGAGTGGCAGATTTACTCTCTCTACTAATAATCTATGACATTCTGTGGTGATTGAGCACGTCCATTATATTAAGTAGATCTGGAAATTAAAAAAGTTTGTAATTATTAAAATAACTGATTATCACACAATAATCTGATTTCTTTCTTATGAATTTTTTTCCTTTCCTCACCTCTAGCCATTGAGTCCTTGTTGGGGCACAGTTTCATGGGCACTAGTTTTCCTCTAGTACCTTTAAGTGGCCATCATTCATGTGTGAACCATGACAGTCAGTGTGGCAGGTTATTTGATCATGGGTATCAAAGCCAAACCTGTCTTCACTCAATGTCCACTCAAGTATTTCCAGTAGGGGTCATTGGGAAGCGATCAGCAGCAGAGATTTTTCCCCTCAGTATAACAGGGCAGCTGCAACAGCACTCACAAAGTTTGATACCATCCAGAATAGAGCTGTTCGCTTGATAGATCTGTGCCCCTGCCAATGGAATTAATATCCACCCCCTCCATCACTGATACACTGTGACTGCAGTACGTACTATGTACAGAATGCATTGCAGCAAATCAACAAGCTTACTTCGACAACATGTCCCTCCCCTATGACCTCAACCACTAAGAAGGACAACATCGGTAATGTCTTAGGAACATCATCACCTCCACGTTCCTATTTGAGTTACACACCAACCTGCGTTGGACACGTACTGCCATTCCTTCTTGGTTGCTGGGTCAAAATCCTGTAATTGCCCACCTAACACCATCGTGGGAGCACCATCTCGACAAGGGCTGCTGCGGTTCAAGGGGCGGGCCCATCATGACACCTTCTCAGGGCAACTAGTGACGGGTAATAAGAATGCAGCTTTGCTAACCTTGCCCCTCCCCAAACAAATTTTAAAAAGGGTACTGAGATCAATTTTAGCAAGCCTTTTTAAAAATGTATTTTCATTCACAAGATGTGGGCATCCCAGGCAAGGCCAGCATTTATTGCCTGTCCCTAATCGCCCGTGAGAAGGTGGCGGTGAGCCGCCTTCTTGAATAAGTGGCTTGCTATGCTATTTCAGAGGGCAGTTAAGAGTCAGTGGGCTAAAAATTCGGTATCGCTGCGCCAGGTCTTTAGTGTCCGAAATTTTGCGCTCGCCCGGATTCCCGTAGCGCCCGCCTGAAATTCAGTTGCGCCGCCCCAAGACGGAGGCGGGCGCTATTGCAGGGTTTGGCCGCCTCGTTTGGGGCGATGAAAATCAGTTTCAGGCGTCCAGCTGCCGCTGCGGCACCCGATGCGGTGCGGCAGGCTGGGGTACTGCAGGCCTCCTCCTTCTCTTAAGGAGGAGCTGCCTGCAGCCGTGAGATCGCCGCTGGATTCCCCCGGCAAATGAGCCCGGCACCACGGAGAAGTGCCGGGCTCGCGGGAGTCAGACACCAATGCCGCGGGGGGGGTGGTGCAGGAGTCCGGGGAGGGAGGTGCAGCCAGGCGGCCGCCGGGAAAGCGGCCGGCCGCCCCTCCACCTTTATGCGCCGGCCTCTCGGAGCTGCAAGGCACCGTTTTTCAAACGCTGTTTGCGGCCGCTACGGGCGAGGCGGCTGCAACTGAATTTGGCCATCGGCACGGAATAGCATTGGAACCGGGGCGCTGCGCACACCGATGACGTCATCGGTGCCGGCGCAGCGCTACCGGCTAACGCCCATGTTAGGGACCAACTGAATTTCGGGCGCTAAAAAACTTCCAGCGCAAACCACTCTATAGCCAATAAGTGGGCGCAAACGCGACTGAATTTCTAGGCCAGTATTTCTGTGAGTTTAGGAGTCACATATAGGCCAGACCGGGTAAGGGCGGCAGATTTCCTTCCCTAAAGGGCATTAGTGAACCAGATGGGTTTTTACAACAATCCAGTAGTTTCATGGTCACCATTATTGATACTAGTTTTTTTTATTCCAGATTTATTTAACTAATTGAATTTAAATTCCCCAGCTGCTATGGTGGTGGTGGGATTTAAATTCACGACCCCCAGATCATTAGTCCCAGCCTCTGGATTACTCGTCCAGTAACATAGCCACTATGCTACCGCACCCTCTATAAACCTACTGCTGCTCGGTTGAAATCGGCTAACTCCGCACAGACAGGGGAAAAAACCTGGGAGTTTCTTGGTCTGTATTGCTCAGACACTCAATTGATAAACTCAATGAGCCTCTGGTGGTGGGGTGGAGGAGGGGGGAAGAGCAACTAATAATTCTCTTAATAGGAACATGTATTTGAATGAACTCTACAAAAGAAACTATTTCATATATGTTAACAGTAATTTACTACTACCAATGCAATATGTTCGAATTATACGACTATACAACACTTCATATGTAGGATAATAGATAGTTGGAATTGAATTATAAGGCTGTAATTCAATTGAGGGTTATAGAGACATCATTACCTGCAAAGTCAGATTGATCTATAAACAGCTGCAAAGCCCTTAGGTTGAATTACAGCTAGCTGCTATTGTAAGATAAACTAAGTAGCTTATGCCTTTTTAAAAACATAGAAACATAGAAACATAGAATATAGGAGCAGGAGTAGGCCATTCGGCCCTTCGAGCCTGCTCCACCATTCAATGAGATCATGGCTGATCATCCAAACTCAGTACCCTGTCCCTGCCTTCTCCCCATATCCCTTGATCCTTTTAGCCTTAAGAAATATATATAACTCTTTCTTGAATATATTTAATGAACTGGCCTCCACCGCCCTCTGTGGCAGAGAATCCCACAGGTTCACCACTCTCTGGGTGAAGAAATTCCTCCTCATTTCAGTCCTAAATGGCTTACCCCTTATCCTTAGACTATGACCCCTGGTTCTGGACTCCCCGGCCATCAGAAACATCCTTCCTGCATCTAGTCTGTCCAGGCCTGACAGAATTTTATAGGTTTCGATGAGATCACCTCTCAATCTTCTAAACTCCAGTGAGTATAAGCCCATTCGACACAATCTCTCCTCATACGTCATTCCTGCCATCCCAGGTATCAGCCTGGTGAATCTTCGCTGCACTCCTTCCATGGCAAGAACGTCCTTCCTCAGATAAGGCGACCAAAACTACACACAATACTCAAGGTGCGGTCTCACCAAGGCCCTGTACAACTGTAGCAAGACATCCTTGTTCCTGTACTCGAACCCTCTTGCTACGAAGGCCAACATACCATTTGCCTTCTTAACTGCCTGCTGCACCTGCATGCTTACCTTCAGCGACTGGTGCACAAGAACACCCAGGTCTCTTTGCACTTCCCCTTCTCCCAATCTATTGCCATTCAAATAATAATCTGCCTTCCTGTTTTTGCCACCAAAGTGGATAACCTCACATTTATCCACATTATAGTGCATTTGCCATGTTTCTGTCCAATCACCCAACCTGTCCAAATCATACTGGAGTTTCATGACATCCTCCTCACAGCATACCCTCCCACCCAGCTTTGTGTCGTCTGCAAATTTGGAGATATTACATCCAATTTCCTCGTCCAGATCATTAATATATATTGTGAACAGCTGGGGTCCTAGGACCGATCCTTGCGGTACCCCACTAGTCACTGCCTGCCACTCGGAAAACGACCCGTTTATTCCAACTCTTTGCTTTCTGTCCGCCAACCAGTTCTCTATCCAAGTCAATACCTTGCCCCCAATCCCATGTGCCTTAATTTTGCACGCTAATCTCTTATGCGGTACCTTATCGAAAGTCTTCTGAAAGTCCAAATACACCACATCCACTGGTTCTCCCTTATCTATTTTACCAGTTACATCCTCAAAAAATTCCAGTAGATTAGTCAAGCATGATTTACCCTTTGTAAATCCATGTTGACTTTGTCCAATCCTGTCACTGCTTTCCAAGTGCTCTGCTATTACATCTTTTATAATGGACTCTAGCATTTTCCCCATAACCGATGTCAGGCTTACCAGTCTATAATTCCCCGCTTTTTCTCTACCACCTCTTTTGAATAGTGGGGTAACATTAGCTACCCTCCAATCCATGGGTACTGTTCCAGAGTCTATCGAGTTCTGGAAGATGACCAGCAATGCATCTACTATTCCTAGGGCCACTTCCTTAAGTACCCTGGGATGTAGATTATCAGGCCCTGGGGATTTATCGGCCTTCAGTCCCATCAATTTTCCTAACACCATTTCCCTACAAATACTGATTTCTTTCAGTTCCACGCTTTCATCAGACCCTATGTTCCTCGGCATCTCTGTGAGGTTATTTGTGTCCTCCTTTGTGAAGACAGAACTTTTCTTACCAGTGGGTATGTTGAATGTGTTGGGCTGCAGGTGAACATTAATAATTTTTATGTTGGCATTTAACCTGATGTTATATGATGTTATGTGACATGCAGTGCAGTATTGTCTTTATTCAAATGCAAGTTATGAGGAAACAAACTAGCGTATATCTACTGTATATAATGTATATCTAGACTTGAGCACAAAAATCTAGGCTGACACTGCAACGCAGCTGCACTGTCCGAGGTGCCGTCTTTCGGATGAGACGTTAAACCGAGGCCCTGTCTGCTCTCTCAGGTGGACGTAAAAGATCCTGTGGCACTATTTCGAAGAAGAGCAGGGGAGTTAACCCCGGTGTCCTGGCCAATATTTATCCCTCAATCAACATCACTAAAAAACAGATTATCTGGTCATTATCACATTGCTGTTTGTGGGAGCTTGCTGTGCGAAAATTGGCTGCCACATTTCCTACATTACAACAGAGACTACACTTCAAAAGCACTTCGTTGGCTGTAAAGCGCTTTGGGACATCCGCTGGTCTTGAAAGGTGCGATATAAATGCTAGTTAATTAGTTAGTTAGTTAGTAACTTTCTTTCTATTCAACAATGTCTTTGGTCACCTCTCCTAACTCCCCTACTTATGCTTGGTGTTCATTCTGTGAAATGCCTTGGCATGTTTTTTATTATGTTAAAGGGGCTGTATAAATGCACATTTATTGTTGTAAATGTCTCTATATTGTATTCAATGGTACAATAAGATCAATAGGTTTGTACACGTGAGTTTTAGGACTGCATTAGCAAGAATTTGTAAGTGGTTGCTGTCAGGAATGCCTTGGAAAGCAAGGAGCTCTCATTCCAGAAGAAAAGAAAGACTTGCATTTCTATAACGCCTTTCACATCCTCAGGATGTCCCAAAGCGCTATAGAGCTAATGAAGTACTTTCACAGTGTAGTCACTGTTGTATTGTGGGAAACACGGCAGCCAATCTGTGCACAGCAAGGTCCCACAAACAGAAATGTAATAATGATCATATAATTTGTTTTTTTAGTGCAATTGGTTGAGGGATAAGTATAGGCTAGGGCATTCAGGAGAACTCCCCTGTTCCTCTTCGAATAGTGCCATGAGATTTTTTACGTTCACCTGAGAGGACAGGCAGGGCCTCGGTTTAACATCTCATCCGAACGGTGGCACCTCCGACAATGCAGCACTCTCTCAGCACTGCACTGGAGTGTCAGCCTAGATTTTTGTGCTCAAGTTTTTGGAGTGGGACTTGAACCCACAACCTTGGAAGTGAGAGTGCTACCCACTGAGCCACGGCTAACACTAACAGATTTCAATTGAAAGAATAGTTCAGGAAACATATGACCGATCAAAAACTGTAAACAATTTTCATTTATGTTTTAGCTTTCATTGAATAGCATACTCAATTTGTTGCATCGCTATTAAATGTATAGTCTGATTAAGTGTAGTTCCTTAATGGTCAGCCTTTTCCCCAACACATATCTGTGGAGTCCTGTTCTATTACTTAGATACTAAGGATATGCTTAGTGATTAGTGTTGTAATCTGTACCCACATTTTTCTCTGTGTAAATGTTAAGGTGTTGACTGTTCATTTAATGTGGTCAGTTTAATACCTAACGTCTTCAGTATGCGCTCAAGTCTAGTCGGTGTAAATCACCAAACCTAAGCCAGGGAATATTCACTAACTATTTGCCAATGATCATACTGCCCTGTAGGGACAAATATCTAATTGGCTGCTCTCCCCATTCCACAGTTTAGTCACCATTCCTCCTTAAAGTCTGTATTCAACCACTGTTTTCAGTAGAGAGAAAATTTGAATCAGAAGAAACTGGAAAAAAAAAGACTGCAGTTCATAACTGCATCTTATCTGCGCACATTTTTGTGGCTCTGAAGAGAAGAAAAACATTGCATGGCACAATATGTTAGGCTACTGGCTGCTCCTGTTCCATAGACTGGGTAGGTCTAGCTGTCCTGTTATTAAACTAGTGCAGTTGTATTTTGTTAGACAGAGTCTTTTGGTTTTACATCCCTTCTTTGTATGTAGACCTGTTGAAATGCCTACCCTGATAAGTGTGGAAAAATGATGAGACATATATCTTTGTCTTAAGTCTCTTTACTGTGTAGAATGACATTCCATTCGATTATGAACTTTATTGTTCTTTCTTAGTAAAGAAATGCTCCTCTTTTCTGAATTTATTATTCTTTTTCCAATTTCTTCCTGATTTTCTCCTCGTCTCTCTTTTCCTGAAAGCTTATCTCACATCCAGTTCCACAACCATTAGCTGCCCTCTGGTATCTTGCTTAAGTGTCATTTCTTTATGTGTGAATCCTGACATCTTATTACACGTTGCACAACAATCATTATTGAGTTGTCTTTTTATAATATTAAATTATGATAATTTTTTAAACAAGTTTAAAAGAAAATACATTGTTTACTGACTCCACGATAACCTATATCTCACTGAAAACTAGATCCTCATGAGAAGCTCTTGACCAAAAAGCTATCTATGGTAATGGAATTTTTTTTTCTGATCAGAGTGAATTTTCGTCCTGGGCCAACAACAAGTGGTACAGACTGAGGATGTCTGAAGGATCAGGACATGCAGTGGCTTCTCTAGGTTTTCCACTGTCCTGCTATTTAATTGTGCACTCCCAGCATGATTCGCGTCATGCCCTGGGAATGCAAAGGACAGGATTTCCTGGGCAGTACCAAAAGTATGTTGTTGTTGCTTCTCAAAGTGGCACCCGCGCTTTCTGCTGGTGGCAACGTTAGGAAATTGGACATTTCTGCTGTGCTGTGCATTCAGATGTGACAGAGAGGACTAATGTCCAGGGGCAAACAAGGCAGCCTATGTCAGCCAAATGGTTTGATTGGTAGAGTCCAACGGTAATGTTAAAGGGAATAAGAAACATTCAATGCAAAGAAACAAACAATGATGCAATGCCAAGAAACCAAACACGACAAAAAGAACAGAGGACTAACCTTATCAAAAGGTCAGTTCGGGCCGTTTTTAAGCTACTTCTGGTTGCTATGCATCTGCAGCAGTGTGCCTTGCTTCACCAAGGACATAACTCATCAGCATTCCTCGAGCAGAAAGAACCTGCCCCCAGCACATCCCAAATCTATGCTATAATGAGCCTTGTGCATGGAGCAGTGCAAGCCTCCTGTGCCCCCAGTGACTGTCCTTCGGAAAACCTGGGGCAAGTGCAAATTGGATACACTGACTCAGATCCTGGTTTTCCATTTCCCCTTCATCTGATGTGCACCTGGGCCACTTAGACTTGTAAAAATATAGGGGGAGAAATTCGGTATCGCCCCGTTTGGGGCGCAATTATTGGCCGGGCGCAAAGTTTAGCGCCTGGCGCTAATTATCGCCTCCGACTACAAACTTGGCTTTTATCACCCCTGGAGGTGATTGGAGCACTAAATCAGGTGCCACACACCTGTCTTAAGGCGCAAAGGCCGAGGAGCGAGGCGCTAACTCAGAGCGTGGGCGCAGCGCAGGTGATGTCAGTTAGCGATGGAACACAGACACACTGGTGCCGGCCAGTTCTTAAAGGGAGGGGTCGATCTTGCTTTCCAGCCACACCCTGCTCATTGCAGGCTTGAATCTCGTCATGGACAGACCTGTGCCTAAATTGTCCAGCCAAGGGCTATGGAGAGGGTGAGAGAACGAGCGCAGCGCTTCAGCGACCGTGCCTTGGAGGCTCTGGTTGGCGCGGTGGAGCGCAGAAGAGCTATACTGTACCCTGAGAGTGGCAGGAGGCCATTGCCGCGTGACTACAGAAGAGTGCGGAGGGAGGTAGCTCAGAATGTCTCCTCCAGGAGCATGGTGCCCAGGACCCATATCCAATGTCGCAAAAAGTTCAACGACCTCACTCGGGTCGTCAGGGTGAGTGGCTGTTTTTCAATACCTCCCCATCCCTCCATCTCAACCTCACTCTATGGCCAGAAGGTCTTAAAACCCCAATGCCCAACACTCATCCAAGACCTATGGCCATTTCATAAAACACACACGCACATTCCACACCTTGCATACATTACCGGCTATTCAACTATGGGAGGCACATCAGGCAAGACCATGGCTGTATATTTACTCAGACGCCGTCCTTTTTCTTGCAGGCCAAGCTATCTCATAACAGGAGACAGCAGCAACGGACGGGTGGAGGGCCAGCTCGTCTGCAACCCCTCAGCGATCTTGAGGTGCGCATCCACAGGATTGTGGCAAGCCAGGTGATCGGTCCCATTGCCCCTGGAGAGGTTGACCCCGTTCTGGACAGCAATGGTAAGGTAATCAGCTTTTTCTCCTCTCTGATTCCACTTGTCCCTCACAACACCAGCGTTTGACACTTTCAATCCAACTTACTAAATCGCTGCACTCATTCCTCCCTTACTGCCCCCCATCCTCATGCTAAAGCCACTCTTGTACCTCCCAGCTTTCAGATGGTGATTCACCAGCTGAGGAAACGGGCCCTCAAGCTGCCAGTGGGAGCGAAGCCGCAGGCGAGGAGGAAGAGGAAGCCGGAGCATCAGCACCACCCTCTCCCGAGGAAGCCCATGCCTACACTGGGAACACGCCTTCCCTGGAGCGGAGCAGGGGGGAATGGTCTGATGAGGGTGAAGCTCCAGGACCCAGCGGGCTGCAGCAACGCGATGGGGGTAGGGAAGCTCGGGGGCCTTCTCCCCAGAGGGGAGTATGCCAGCGAGTCCTGCTGCACTGGACACAGAGGAGGAGCGGCTCATCGCTGAAATGAACACCCAGGCGGTGGACATGCACACTCAGCTCATGGGTGCCCGAAAACACTGATGCACTGGCAAGGAGTGTGGAGCACTACACTGCAGCACAGGCGGACGCCCCGCAAATGCTTAGTGCTGCAATTCAGTCACTGGCTGCTGCGATCCAATCTCAGACTGCTCTCACGCAGTCTCAGATTGCAGCAACGCATGCACTGACTGCTGCCACCCTCGCTGGATTGGGCACATTTCCCCGGGGCCCTCATGGCGCTGCAGCAGGCCAGCAATCTGTGCTCCAGCAGATTGCTCCGGATGCTGAAGTGCTGCCCCATGGGAGTGCCAATGTGTCGGTCGAGCAGGGAGGTGCTGTCCTCTCTCAAGATGACAGCATTCCTGCTGCCACCACTATCACTTCCCCATTGCACTTGCCACCGCCTGTAGCCCAGACTGCTGCCGCCCATGCAGAGTTGGTGCAGTCTGCAGCCGGGCCCTCCAGGCCCAGAGCTGGTCGAGGCCGTCATTCAAGGTCATCTGTAGTCTCAGGTTCTGACAATCTTCTTCTTAGGCAGTCCCTCGCAACCGAGGATGACTTGCTTCCACATTAAAAATGAGTTCTCAGGTGACTGATGAGTCCAATGCGGGACCTACAGTCTCTGTCACAGGTGGGGCAGATGGTGGTTGAAGGGGGCGGGTGGGTGGGGTGCTTGGGTTGACGTGCGCTCCTTGCGTTGCCATGAGGGTCCTGACGTTCCAGGTCCCGAACTTCATTTTAAAGGGTGGAAGATGCCTGTGCGTGAATTCTTTTAACGTGGGGTGGCCGTTGCACACCAGCTACCACACGGGCCTGACAGAGCAAGGTCTTGGTCCAATGGCAAGGGGATCCAAGACGATTGGAGACCAGGCTCTGCTACAGCAGCCTAGCACACACACAAATTATAAACACATATTCAAAATGCAATGTACTTGAGAATAACTATGAACAAAAACATGAAAGAAAAAGCTGTTGAGTGCACAATACCAGAAACAAGGTATAAATACACTTATAAACACATGGCCCAAATCAACACAGCAAGCTATGAAAGTTACGTCAACCTCCAGATTGTTTAACAGCCTTGAAATATATTCATATGTACTTTGTATTTTCTACATAATAGATACATGGATTAGAACAGCCATTCAAACAACTTCAGTCTGACAATCAGCAGCCTTCCAGCAGCCTTGCTGCAACCACTGGGGCCCCATTACGGAGGAGCAGTAAGGTGGGTAGGGGGCAAGTGTGCAAGGGAAGGAGATCACCCTCAAAGGGCAAAAAGTAGGAGGTCTGCCGAAATGTTGACAATGTTTTTATTAAAGGCCGAATTTCATGTAATTACTTTTACTTAGTGTTTTGGCCTTTATCTCCTGCTTGTGAGAACCAGTTATGTTAATTAATGATTTGTTGTGTTTGTTTCTATTAGTTTGTCATGAATAAAGGACACACACAGAGTTTGTAAAATAAAAAAGTTGTGTATTCAAAATGTACACGTTTGGCCTTTGGAATCATTGCTGCCTTGGCCGGCTTTGGGGTTGCGGGTTGCTTTCCATCATGTTGTTCTCCATGCCAGAAGCCATTTCCTGAGTAGGGGCCTAGAAGCGGCTTGTTATCAGTCGTTGATGGACGGCCCTTGTAGTTTCAATATTGTGGGCCTCCCTCCCGCCTTGGTGCTGCTGCTGATCATCCTCCTCCTCTTCCTCCTCCTCTTCCTCTTCCTCCTCCTCCGGTAGTGCTCCAAGGCCTGGTGGCATTGGCTGGGTCCTGAGGATTGCAAGGTTATGAAGAATGCAGCAAACAACTATAAAGAGGGAAACTCGCTCAGGCGAGTACTGCAGGGCTCCTCCTGAGTGGTCCAGACAGTGGAACCGTTGCTTGAGGATGCCAATTGTCTGCTCAATGATGTTCCTGGTGGCGAGATGGCTCTCATTGTACCGCAGCTCGGCAGGGGTGTTGGGGTTATGGAGCGGTGTCATCAGCCAGGTGCAGAGTGGATAACCCCTTGTCCCCGAGGAGCCAACCAATTGGCTGATGCGCTGCCTGGAAAAGCTCTGGCACATCAGTCTGGCGCAGGATGAAAGCATTGTGGCTGCTGCCAGGATAGCGGGCATTGACGGCGAGTATCAGCTGTCTGTGGTCACAGAACAATTGGACAGTTAAGGAGTGGAACCCCTTGCGGTTTCGGAAAACCTCTGCATTCTCCTGCAGTGCCCGCAATGCCACATGCGTGCAGTCAATGGTGCCCTGCACCATGGGGAAGCCTGCTATCCTCACAAAGCCCAATGTGCATTCATGCCGTTTGGCCCGGGTTATCGGGAAAGAGACGTATTGGCATTTGTGACCTGCCGGATACAGCAATGGACCGCGAACTGGGAGATATTGGCGATGTCCCCAGTAGCTGCTTGAAAGGAGCCAGTGGCATAAAAATTCAGAGCCACTGTGACCTTCACTGCCACTGACGGAGATGTCCTGGTCCTCAGTTGAGGCTGCAAATCTGGCTGCAGCAGGTGGCAGAGCTCAGTGACCACCTCCTTGCTGAAGCGCAGCCTTCGCAAACACTGCTCCTCAGACATATTGCGCCAGTAATTCCTGTCCCAACGCGTGAGTACGGATGGGGTACTCACGCGTGGGCCCGGAGGAATTGCCGGTTTTCAGCATGCACAGCGCATGCGGGGAAAACCGGCATTTCCTCTCCTCTGATCCAAGGGGTTAAGAGGCGGAACGCGTGCGAGGTTTCAGGTAGCGCGTGCGCGCTGAACTTCCTTTTTTTTTTAAGAGTTGCCCGTGGGGAAAAGACTCTGGTTTTTACACGTGAAAAAAGCAGCCGTAAGTACTTACTTTTAACAGGTAAGTGGTCTATTAAGTAAAATTAGAAATTTTTTCCACAGGTTCATTATTTTTGAAGACTTTACAGTAAGGTAAGTGTATTTTTAGCCCCAATTTTTTATATAATAATTTTTTTCAAAATTTAAAATTATTGTTTAAAATAGTTTTTTTACAGTTATTTATAGTTCATTTAAGTAGTGCGATGTTTTTTTAAATTTTCTTTCAAGTTTAAGTAGTGTTTTGGGGCCAGGACTTTTCATGAGTTTGACAGTTCTTACTATCAAACTCATGAATGAACTTTTGCAACCTTCCATTGGTTGCCCAGTGCTCACGTGATCCCAGCCGGCTCATCGCACTAAGTACGCCGCTGGGTCACGCACGCACAGCGCAGCAGGACCTGAAACGGGCCAGTGACAGGAAATGCAATGCAGGCCAGGATTGAAATGTCAGCGCGCCGGGTAAGTGCACATCGGGGGCTTGCACGCGCGGCAAGCCCCCGAACCTAATTTCTGGGCCATTAATGTAGAAGAATTGTTCCCGGAATACCCTGGGAGGGTAAGGTCTCCTGTGCAGAGGCCTGTTGGCCCTCTGCCCTCTGGCCATGATTGTCACTCTCTCTCTGTGTCTCTGATGCCTCCGATTCTGCAGGCGCAGGACGACGCCCCGAATCAGTGCAGACCACACAGTCTCTTGACAATCGAAGCAATGAAGGTCAAATTCAAAAGAACCTGCAAAGTGCTGCTCAGTAGCCAAAACTACTTCATACAGCGTTGACTCTCTGCAGAAGTCTCTCTCTCTCTCTCTCAGAATCTTTCTCTCTCAGAATGAGTGGTGCAAAAATGTCTGCCACAAAAAAAGGCAGGAAGAGGGCGCCTTTAAATAGCGCTCTCCCAGCCTCTTACTGACTGGAAAACGTTCCAGTCTCCCTGTCATTGCTTGCGGCAGGCGGAAAGGAGGGGGGCACCACTCAATATCCGGTCCGGGGCGTCACCGGGGCGTTGCACGCTCGACTGACGTCACGATCTGCAGGCGCAGGAGATTGGGGCGGTAGAGTTCAGCGCCGCCACAAAAGCTCTGGTCAATTTTGCGAGTGGCACAAACATCGCCGCGCCCGGGTGCTAGTTGCGTTGCGCCCCATTAGCGCCCTCTTAGAGCGCTAACGGGAGGAACTAAGCAACCCGAGTTTTTCCCCCATAGTAGTTTTTCAGTTATGTCCTAACTCGCACCAAATCCTGTTCACCCATCACCCCTGTGCTCACTGACCTACATTTTCTTCCGGCTAAGCAACGCCTCGATTATAAAACTCTCTTCCTTGTTTTTAAATCCCTGGATGGCCTCGCCCCTCTCTATCTCTGTAATCACCTCCAGCCCCACAACCCTCCGAGATATCTGCGGTCTTCCAATTCTGGCCTCTTGATTTTAATCGCACAACCATTGGCGGCCGTGCCTTCAGCTGCCTGGGCCCTAAGCTCTGGAATTCTCTCCCAAACCTCTCCGCATCTCTTCCTCTCTTTCCTCCTTTAAGATGCTCCTTAAAGCCTACCTCTATGACTGGTCATCTTTCCTAATATCTCCTTATGTGGCTCGGTGTCAAATTTTGTTTTATACCGCTCCTGTGAAATGCCTTGGGATGTTTTACTACGTTAAAGGTGCTAGATAAATACAATTTGTTGTTGTCAAATAGACTAACAAGTGGCTACAGGCAAATTCCAGCAAAATGGTCATGTGGGGGATAATTTTTTCCAAAGTAATTCATTGAGAAAGTTTATAGGTGACAACTGAGCAGATACGAGTCCCTACAAGTGTCCGGCGTGGCAACAGTAAATTGTTCTGTAGCTGATTGAAGAATTTTCTGATTGTTAATGTTTAGTTTTTTTAATTAAAATATTGCAGTACAGAAACGGTTGTGCCACAATGATAAACTTAAAAAAATATATAAACCCAGAGATATAATAGTCAAATCCTGTTCCAAATTTATTTTCAATGTTACATTTAAAAAAAAAGAATTAATGTGTAAGTGAAATGATTTATTTCCAAACTTAATGAAGTCTGTTTTAGCCTCAGAGGAAATAGTCACAAACTTCCATTAATTCTCAATGCTGAAGTGTTTCACCTTGAGGAAAATAGGTGAGGGGGGGGAGAATTGGGGGCAACCTGCAAGTTGTGCTTCAACATGGTGACTTTGAATGCCAGCTGCGAAGATGTTCCAGGCCGAGGGGACTCCTGCCCTGTGCTCATGTGCATTCCTTAAGTATTGAAGATATTCATAGAAGGAATTACATGGTGCAAGTGCCGGAGTTGGCTGGACATGTTTCCCGGTCAAGCCCAGCTCCAGCTATTCCGAGATACAATCTGTTATGTTACAGATACTCATTAGATATGGAGAGCAATATACTTTCAAAATGAGGTTAGATGTTTCTCTAATGGCAGTTGGTGTACAGAATGTATCTTTAAAAGTTTTATAACAAATTCCCTGAGGCCAACTGTTGAAGGGCTCTTTAATTTAACGGACTCATAATATATGTAATTTTCTCTATCAGAGGACTTTGACAAACCATTTATTGACTGGAACTTACATTCATGACACAAGAATTACTATAATGCATTGTTGTATGTTATCCACATTTGGTTAAAATATATCCAGTTAATTTAAAATGTTCTATAACTAGAAGGACTTTGGTCTTTAGCAAACTAAATTTGCTAAAGCTTGTATTTTAAGAGAACTCATATAATGAAGCCCTCACATCCCATTTAGTGTTATTTAGATGCTAGTCATCAGATGAATCCGACATCAATATTCCTGCTGCCTACGGAATGGCACCATTTATCTGAGGGTCTGTTTCAAAAGCCAGCAAGTGTAGAAAACAATGGTCTCCTCCACCTGGCCCCTTTCTCCTATGGCAATAAATACATTTGTGCTTGACAACAGGAATGAGATGCATATAAATCAAACATTTACCATCTATAAAAGGGAATAAAATGATTACCATTTTATATTTCCGAGGATGGGAGTGATCATAAAAATATATGTATGATATGATGATTCCGTGGAACCCTTAACCTCTTGAATGCTGGATTGTTTATAATACACTAGTGGATCGCCCATGACATTGTTCAAGCTGGTGGATATACTGCTTTAGAAGGAAAGTAATGCACAATATATTATGCTGCTGTTAACAACAATAACAACAACAACTTGTATTTATATAGCACCTTTAATGTAGTGAAACGTCCCAAGGCGCTGCACAGGAGTATTTTAAGACAAAAAATTTGACACCATTCCACATAAGGATAAATTAGGGCAGGTGACCAAAAGCTTGGTCAAAGAGGTAGGTTTTAAGGAGCGTCTTAAAGGAGGAAAGAGAGGTAATGAGGCGGAGAGGTTTAGGGAGGGAATTCCAGAGCTTAAGGCCTAGGCAACAGAAGGCACGGCCACCAAAGGTTGAGCGATTATAATCAGGGATCCTCAAGAGGGCAGAATTAGAGGAGCGCAGATATCTCGGAGGGGGTTGTGGGGCTGAAGGAGATTACACAGATAGGAAGGGGCGAGGCCATGGGGGGATTTGAAAACAAGGATGAGAATGTGAAGATGTGTGCAACCTGGACCATCCCTTCAAGGCTACAAAGTCTAATATGTTTGTCAATCGGCACCTCCTGAGGCTCTAAGCATATTCCGGCCTCCCAATGCTATATTGTCAATTAGGAAGAAGAGCAGGTTGGGCCAGGGACTTCTGTATGGGTGGCATCAATTGTATATATCAGCCAGAAGCAAGAACTACATTTTATCTGTCCTAATTAATTGCCTTCCTCTCCCCTTCAGTGCGAGAGTGCTTCAATGCTGAAGAGCACAGAAACAGGCCATTCAGCCCAACTGGTCCACGCTGGTGTTTATGCTCCACATGAGCCTCCTCCCACCCTACTTCATCTAATCCTATCAGCATATCCTTCTATTCCTTTCTCCCTCACATATTATCTAGCTTCCTCTTAAATGTATCTAAGCTATTGGCCTCAACTACTCCATGTGGTAACGCATTCTACATTCTCACCACTCTCTGGGTAAAGAGGTTTCTCCTGAATTCCCTATTGGACTTAGTACTGACTAGCTTATATTTAAGTCCCCTAGTTTTGGATTCCCTCACAAGCAAAAACATTTTCTCTACTTCTACCCTAGCAAATCTGTCATAATTTTAAAGACTTCTATTAGGTCACCCCTTAGCCTTTTCTTTTTGAGATAAAAGACCCCCAGCCTGTGAAACTGTCCCATAAAAGGCTGGCAACTTAAATGCTATCAAAAAGTTGGGCACTCGAGCCTGGCCCACTGAATTAGAATCCAATGCTGTACCACAAGTGCTATCAGTCCAAAGAGCAGTATTTTAAAATTGTATGTTTATTCCCTATTTTCCCTTCTATTTTTAGGTTGTGATTATATTGTGAACTATGAGACTGAAATTCTAGAGCCGTTGATCAGAACCCTATCATTGTGCAGTAATACTACATAATATCTAAAGCTTGTGTGATTTTCTTACTTAGAAGCATTTAACATCCTGTATTATCGTCTCACTGAAAGTTGAATGAATACATTCCGGGAGAGGAATCCCAGATACTTCCAGGTGCTTTAATTACCAGAATAAATCCCTCTCCTTTTATAGGGCATGGACCCTGACTACCATCTGGGAGGGCATGTTTGTTCCAGCGCCAGGAGAGCTAACTCCAAGTGGACTGTAACAAACTGAAAGATTGATTATTTGTGATCTAATCTATCATAAGAATAACTTTATCACAACATTCTTGTTAAACATGTTCAAGCAAATTTTTCCTGTAGCAATCAATGGTTTAACTTTCATCACAAACTTTTTTGGTGCCTGTAACAGCTCATCTGTACTGGGGTGCACCCTTCAAGTTAACAAATATATAAAGTACAATGCGTGTTCCTACAAAATTTACATTGTTGCTGTACAGAATGAAGTTGCAAATGCAGTTAATACCTTTTTGATAACGTTTTTAATTAATATTATATTAGTGATCAGCTTATATAAATAAAGTTGAACTGAGACTAAACATCAATATATCTTTTTTTTAAAAATCTGTTCTCATAGCAAAGCTGTATTAACATTTTAATATCGAAAGTTCTCAAAGCACTGCTTACTTCCTGCTATCTCAGTATGTTGGAAGATACTCCTGACCAGTGAAATTCCATCTATATCTTTTCAGGTCCAGGTGGATCCAGCACGGACTTCTTCCATTTCCTTCTCGGCCGTGTAGAGGTTCCTTGAAGTGAGGTGGTGTCCCCACTTCTTCTGTGTCAGGCAACACGCCTGGCAAATGAGTTAGTAAAGTGTCATCAAACATCATCCCCCTCTTCTGACACCATAATGGTGCCTTTGAGGGTGTCTTCCAATGTTGTCACTGATGTGGAAGGTATACCTGTGAAAGAAACATAAGCATATGCCTGTGAATTCTTTGTATGAGGTGTAGAGACTGCTGCAGATACCCTTCAGCATAAAACTATGAACTGCATGACAGCTTGATCAACTGGAATATGAAACACCCACAGGGCAATGACTTATTCTGTTTATAAGGAACACTAAACAGTCTATGTGTTGTATTACAATCTCTAATTATGTGATTCAACCCATAGCTTAGTGTCACAAATCATATATTTATGTCAGGATTACATAATGGGCAGCCACAATTCATGTCCATTCAAAGAATATATGAATACCAGAAACTATGACGTACTGGAGCTGCAATTCCACCCACAGCATTTTGCACCATTTGAGGCATCTTTCTTTTTGCAGGCAATAGATCTTCCCTGAAACATTCCAAGTACTGGACACCATCTCTCCACCCTGCTCATTTTTAACATATTCATCTGCTTCGTGCACAACGCTGCATAGATAGAGACAAAGTACTAATCAAAAAATAGGCACATTTACCAAACTTAGGCCAAAATGATCTTGTACATCATGTGCCATTTGCAAGTTCCAATATTCACAGCTAATGAGAAGAGAATGATTAATTTAAGATAATGGAAGATTTTATAAGGGGTAAGAAATAACGTTGCAACAAAAATCGAAATGCACCCCAAGTAATATGAACAGATAATGACGACTCATATTTTAATACAATAGCAAAATACTGTGGATGCTGGAAATCTGAAATAACAACAGAAAATGCTGGAAACACTCAGCAGGCCAGGCAGCATCCGTGGAGAGAGAAACAGAGTTAACGTTTCAGGTCTGTGACCCATCATATTTTAATATTTACTCAGGTTCAGGAGATGGATGACCAGTTATGATGCTGTATGCACTCTATTGAAACAAAGTTGCAAAACAACAAAAAGGTATACTTTAAAAAATGAAATGAGAAATGGGTTCATGTCTAATTTAGACAAAGAGAATATTCTTCTCTTGCTAATGGCTATTAGCGTGTCTTCATTTACATTATTAGACCAAGTGCTCAGTTAACAAGCCCAGTAAACTAACATCATTTTGGAAAAATTAACAAAGTAGCAAGAAGATGTTTAAAAAATTGAAGAAAAATATAATGTCCTCAGAATTTGATAAATCCCCAATTTCATGTATAAAAGCCTTGATGAGTTTGTTTACGTGTGACATACAATTTTATTTCTGCCTCTTTAATATAGTCATGATGAAAAGAAAGAAAGAGTTTGCATTTATATAGCACCTTTCATGTGCAGAGCATGTCCCAAAGTGCTTCACAGTCATTGAAGTACTTTTGAAGAGTAGTCACTGTCGCAACGTAGAGAAACACAACAGCCAATTTGTGCACAGCAAGGCCCCATAAACAGCAAAGAGATAAATGATCAGTTAATCTGGTTTAGTGATGTTGGTTGAAGGATAAATGTTGGCCAGAATACTATTTGAACTCCTTGGCTCTTCTTCGAAAGGTGTCATGGGATCTTTTACTTCCACCTTAGAGGGCAGGTGGGGCCTCAGCTTAATGTCCCATCTGAATGACAGCATCTCAGACAGTCTAGCATTTGCTCAGTACTCTATTGGAGTGTGAACCTAGATTATGTGCTCATGTCTTCTGGACAGATACCGAATATTTATTGGCAGCTTCAGGAGTCCTTGGTGTTGATTTTCCACTCCATAATGCCACATAAATGCCCACAATCATGGTATTATGGATCACAGGAACATAGGAATTGCTATATGAAACAGAACCAAGGACCATCTAGTTTGTCTTCTATCATCCTGGTAGTCACAGGATACAACAATAATGGAGTTGTTGACTAATCATAGCAATCAATCTCTAGCAATAAGTCTAGTCATGAGGTGAGGAAAACCCCCTGAAGTGGAGAGCTTTGGGAACTATAGGTCCAAAGTCACCTGTTCCTCCCAAGCATGCTACACTTACTTACCATGTCTCAAATTGCTCATACAATATATCTCAAAATATTATTTTCTGAAAGAAATGTATCTAATTTTTATTTGAATTAACCAAAACTACCTGCCTCCACTGTCTTCTTCGGGAGCTTGTTCCATAGATTTATCACTCGCCCACTGAACAGATGTTTCCGCAGATTTAGTTTTGAATTTACCCCCCTTCAAGCACAGGCTGTGTCCTCTGGTTCTACTGTTCTGGACATCAGAAATGTGGACAGAAAACAATTATGTTGGCTCTTCGAGCACAATGCAAACCACATGAATTTCTAGCAAGAACTTCATTTTATTATGGCAATGCTGAGGCCATTTAGACATTGATCCCATTTCTTGGCTCGATTCTGGAAGTACTCTGGGCTAGATTTTCAGTATAGGCAGTTTTGGGGCGCTAACCTTAGCGCCCGCCCGAAGTTAGCGCCCGCCCCAAAGTAGCGCCCCGTTGCCGGGAATTCAGTGGCTTCGCCCTAAGAGGTTGGTGGAGCGCTAAAAGAGGCGTTCCACTACTCTCTTTAGGCGCTAAGCCGGCGGTCCAGAGGGATAGCGCCCAGGCGGGGCGCAGCACGGGTGCGGTCATTTTTGCACTGACAGCAGACCCCGTGGTGCCGACCAGCTCTTAAAGGGGGAAGGGATGAATTGGTCTGCTGCCACGCCCTGCACACTGCAGCCTTGCAAAGAGGCCTCAACACTACTGCTCAGCCCCAGGGAGTCATGGCAACGCCAGAGAAGGCCCGTCAGCGTGCCCTGCGCTTCTCAGAGGGTGATCTGGACATCATGGTCACAGCTCTGGAGGTGAGGCGCAAGATCTTGTTTCCAGACAGTGGGAGGAATCCAACCCACCACGACTACACCAAAGCCTGGAAGCAGATCGCCCAGAGGGTGACGTTCACCGGCGAGGCCCCCAGGAACAACACACAATGCCGTAAGAAATACAACGATCTGACCAGGATTGTGAGGGTGAGTAGCCTTTCCAGTCTCCTCCTCATTCTTGCATGTACACCTGACATGATGGGCAAAGGGACCTGAAAGTCCTTTTGGCCAGCCCTCAGCCAGCAGCATTGGGACAGTCATGAGCATCAAATGGCCATTCGGCACTCTACACTTTGGCCAAGCTATTCCACCATGGGAGGCAGTGGACAGTACATCAGGGCTTCACTCTGTCCAAGCTATTCCACCATGGGAGGCAGTGCTCACTACATCAGGGCTTCACTCTGTCCAAGCTATTCCACCATGGGAGGCAGTGCACACTACATCAGGGCTTCACTCTGTCCAAGCTATTCCACCATGGGAGGCAGTGCACACTACATCAGGGCTTCACTGCGCACTTACAGCCCGTCCTTTCTCTTGCAGGCTAAAGTAGCGTTTAATCGCCAGGCCCGTGCCGGGGTGGCCGCGCCAAGCTGCAGAAGCTCACTCAGCTGGAGGAGCGCGTGTGTGTGCTCATGGGAGCACGTGTGATTGTCCCCACAGCGTGCGGTGTATCCGACCCTCCACTGCCCGGCAATGGTAAGGACCTCGCCTTTTGGCCCTCTCGCGTCGCACTGGCCCATCCGAGCTACCTCCTTTGCCACTGTCCCACCAATGCGCTGAATCCCACCAGTCCTAACTCCCTCGCTGACGCCGTCTCCTCACTCTGAAGCTACTCTTGTGCATTCCTGCTTTCAGCTGGTGACGACCAGGACCCTGAGGCTGCCAGTGACAGCACCTCCAACCAGGAGGAGGAGGAGGAGCAAGCCGGACCTTCGGGGGAACAGTCACGTCCCGCAGGAGAGGAGGAAATGCTCGACACCTCCTCACTGGACGAGTGCCTGGAGGAACTGTCGCAGGGCAATGCAGCTTCTGGGACCAGTGGCGTCCAGCCACCCAGCAGCCGTGCGCGTGGCCCGCGGCCTTCCCCCCAAAGGGGGGAAGGATCAGAGGGGAGTGCTGCTGCTCGGCACACTCGCCGCCACCAACGCGGCAAGGGTCCCCTAGTTCGGCCCCCTCCTCCCCAGCGGGAGAGTCGCGACTCCAGTCCGGACACCTTCACTTCGGAGGAGGTGCGGAAGCTCGATCAGATGGCCGACGACTCGGACCGGCGCCACACGGAGCTCATGAGCGTGGTGGGGCGCATGCCTGAGGCCATCGAGTCGCTGGCGACCAGTGTGCGCGAGTTCGGGGCAGCAACTGCCGCGACTGGCCGCATGCTAACTGATGCCGTCAAGACCCTGGCGGATGTGATGCGCGCGCACACCAGGACCACAGGGCCACTCACTGCTGCCACACGCGCTGTCTCAGGCAGGCATCGCCAGGGCAGGCGCCGCGCTGGACCATCCCAGCAAGCCGGCCGTCGGCTGATTGCTGCGGATCCTGCAGTGCGGGCCCGGCCGAGTGCCACCGCGCCACAGCACCAGCCAGCGCATCCCAGACGCCTGCTGGCCCACATTGCGCCATCCGTCGCCGCCATTCCCCCTCTGGGCCGTCAAGGGCAAGCGGCTGCAGCTGATGGTGGCCAGGCTCAGGTGCGCCACTCAGGAGACGGCCCCTCGAGGCCCAAACGCCGTGTAGGCCGCCCCCCAGCGGCATCTGGCGGAAGGGCATCTGAGCCTCAGGCGCCTTCCCCCAGCCTCGCAGCAGCCACTGGGCAGAGCTTGCGAAGGAGCAGCAGGCAGGGCAGGGGAGGCAAAATGCTGGCCAAGGTCTCGCCCTCGCGGGCCACTCAGTAGAGGGTGTGGCCAGCTTTCCTTTAATATGGCGGTGGCCATCTTTATTTTGCCCATGGTTGTGCTTTTGGAGGGCTTTTTTTTTGCGTTAGGCCGACGTTGAGGCCCGGTTTCAATAAAGATGGAGTGGCTCCTCCCCAGTTTGTGGGAGTGAGTCGTTTGTTGGGCTTTTTGTGGGGCCCGTTTATTGTTTTTGGGGATTCATGTGGGAAGGGCTTTTCATTTTTGTTTAATAAAAAATTATCTTTATTCATGCAGTCTCCATGGTTGTTCTTCTTAGTGTTTGTTGGCTTCGCCGGCTGAGGGCTTGCGGAGCGGCTGCATTCATCTTCCCTCATGGCCCCTGGCCATTCCCTGACAGGGGGCTTAGAAGTACCGTGTAATAAGGTGGCGTCGTGCGGCCCTTGGCCCTGGTCGCTCCCTCCTGGGAACGTACTCCTGCTCCTCCTCCTCCTCCTCCTCCTCCTCCTCATGCTCCTCCTGCTCCTCCTCCTGAGGTGCTGGTCCAACGTCAGGTGGCAGTGCCTGAGTCCTGCGGATAGCCAGGTTGTGTAGCATGCAGCAAACCACCACAAATTGGGAGACCCGGTCCGGCGAATACTGGAGAGCTCCTCCGGAGCGATCAAGGCAGCGGAACCGCTGCTTGAGGACCCCAATAGTTAGCTCGATGATGTTGCGGGTGGTTTGATGGCTCTCGTTGTAGGCCTCTTCAGCAGCGGTCCTGGGCGCGCGGAGCGGGGTCATGAGCCAGGTGCACAAAGGATAGCCTTTGTCCCCGAGTAGCCATCCTCTTGGGGGAGGCTGTGCCTGGAACATGTCATGCACAGTACTCTGCCGCAGGATAAAGGCATCGTGGCTGCTGCCTGGGAAGCTGGCATTGACTGCCATGATGCGCTGCTTGTGGTCACAGACCAGCTGCACATTCAGAGAATGGTAGCCCTTCCTGTTGCGATACTGCTCGCCATGCTCCAGAGGGGCCCGCAAAGCCACATGCGTACAGTCAATGGCGCCCTGCACCAAGGGGAATTCCCCGAGTCTGGAAAATCCCAATGCGCGCTGATGCTGGCTCTCCAGGGCCATGGGGAAGGAGATGAATTGGCTTCTCCTTCTGAACAGTGCTTCGGTCACCTGGCGGATGCAGCGATGCGCGCCGTACTGGGAGATGTTTGCTATGTCCCCAGCAGCGTATTGGAAGGAGCCGGTGGCATAGAAGTTCAATGCCACTGTCACCTTCACTTCCACCGACAGAGACGTCCTGCACCTGAGCTTTGGCCGCAGATCTCGGCGAAGCAGGTGGCAGATCTCTGCAATCACCCCCTTCCGGAATCGGAGCCTTTTAACACATCGCGCGGCACTCATGTTTAGGTAGGAGCGCTGCTGGCGGTATAGCCTGACTGGGTAAGGCCTACGTGGCCGACGCCTGTAGCCCCCTCTGCCTCTAGCCAGGGCTGCCCCTCTCACAATGCGTCTGCGAGCCCTACGGACATGGAGCTGCAGCTCCGCGTTGGCACCCCATGCAACCCCCATCAAATCCTGGCAAACACTCTAATTTCCAAATGGCCACTTGCAGCGCTGTTGCCTGAGTCCAAAAATACCTGGCTCTTGCTGCTTGAAACCAGTTAGCTATCCTCCTTGTTGTGTCTCCAGAAATGCGTTGCACAAGACTGTTTTCTGAAATAATGGATGGCCTTTATACTGGAGAGGACGTTCCCTTTAATTAGCGCCCCCCGGGGCCCGCGCTGGTTGTGTTGCGTTCCTTTTTCCAAACGCTCCGGCCGCCCGCCGCACAATGGGGCGGTCCGACTGAAGTTTGCAATCGGGGCGGCCAAAGGGCGTTGCACGAGGATGTGACGTCATTTTCTGCGCGCGCATCCGGGCGGGCGCTAAACTTTGCGCCGGCGCTAACGGGCAACTTAATTTGGGGCGGGGCGCAAACTGCGCTGCGCCCGGGCGCTACACGCATAGCGCCCGGAAATCACTTCTCTTAAGGCGCTAACTGCTGGCGCAAGCAACTGAAAATCTAGCCCTCTGTTTCTTAACTTTGCAAATAGAAGTTAGGCATCCAGGGCTGATAGGCTGTGCTTTTCAATACAAAGTTAAATAAAGGTACAGCCTGCAACTTATACTTGTATGTTCAAAGTGACTTTTGAAAATACAACTGTAAGTTGCAGGATGTCCCTTTAAATAACTTAACTTTTAGTGACCTTTGGTACTTTTCTGACCATATTTTGAGGCCAACTTTGTGTCTGAAGGAAGAACGTAGAACAACTGAAGTGCTATCAAATTTCCTTAAATGTGTATTGCTACTATTAACCGCTGTGATGCTTCCCCTAGGTGACAGTGTGTGACTGATGCTCTCTACAACCTAATCCCTTTGCTACTTCTACATGCTACCTTAGTAGCTCAAGTGTGTGAGATGGCTAGCTGTTGTGCATCAGTTACAGGCTCTTGGGATTCAGGTGACCCTTGAGCTCTGTGAGCAGGGGCATGAGATGTACAGGTTGTCCCACATCAGCAGCCATGAGGGACAGCAAAGCCCTGTCCATTTTCTCACAGAGGTACAGTTGTTGGGAGGTGGTGGTGGGAGGGCGCAGATGTGACATCATTCTGAGACAAGATCATCCATGCCCATTTCACGCCTCCTTGTTACTGGGAACTATCTCACCTTACTCATTGATATGTGCAACAGCAGATCTAATGGCAGCAATTGAGACTATTGCAGCCTTTATCCACAGCTCTCTCTGTGCCATCACCATGCCTATCCAAAGTGAAGGAGATAGCTGGCTGCATGTGAAGTTCAAGGGCTCTTTGGCCACAGTCTGAGTATTCACAAGAGATGCTACAATAGGCTTTAGGGCCTCAGCCACTGTAAGCTCTACTGTAGATGTTTCTGGAGCTGTCATACACTCCATGATAGATTGCAGTGTCTTGATTCTATTCACAAATACTGCACAAGTGGATTGTGGACTCCTCCATCATTTATTAAAAAGTTATTAATAAATGCATCATTCTTTGATGCTCAGAGAGCACCATTCTTTTAAAAGCAGGTCCCCAGAGCTCTGAATCTCTGTCCTTAAGGAAGAGGAGGAAAAGTGCGAGACAGCTCTCCCGATAACAGTGTTATTTATTCTTCCACTGCCACCACTTTCTGCTCCTGTCCTGTGTCCTGGTGAGGTCATTAAACCTTCGCTACCTCATGCCAGACATCCTCAGCTACTCATCACAGTGCCTGTCAACCATCTGCTAGAAAGCGTGCCTCCCTCCTCCTGTGCACTTGCTGCAACAAGGTTTCTAGTGCCTATCAGTAAATGTGGGCACCCTGCTACTGTAAAGTGTATTAATTGTACATATGGCTGCCCTGCAATTAAGTTATTATCATTGCCCTGTGCCTATATAGGCCTTTTACATGCTTTGCCACCCAATAATTGGTGAGCTCCCAATGAAAGGTCTTTTTCATGTAAGGAGCTCTGCCACAACATGTTAGTTTGGTCAACCATGGAAATATACGTGGGTTCTGCACCAAAATAATCAGGTGTCTATCCTTACAGTACTGGCTGGTTCATGTTAATATAGAGCATGACAAAAAGAAATTGTCCACCTTATATGTCTAGCACAGACATAGAGATTTGGCTTAAATATGAACAATCCTTGTACAGTAATGCTGCTCCAGGTATGGTCCTGTGGAGCACTGATAGGCGGGCTACATGTTTCAAATGTTACAGATGACGGACTCTGGCATGGATTTAGACCTTCTTTCATTCAGTGCATTTGCTTGTCATCACAAAATGAACAAGAGATGTTTTCTTTTCTGCACACTTTCAAGCAGGGCTACAATATTGCCACTGGGTGAATCTGGACTTTGTAGAACACAGGAGTTGCTGAGAATAACAAGTTGGACAAAACTTTCCTGTGGATTCTTACTCTTCTATCAGCTGTTACTACCATCTTTGTCACTTAGGAACATAGGAATGGAAGTAGGCCATTCAATCCCTCAAGCCTGTTCTGTCATTCAATTAGATCATGGCTGATCTGTATCTCAACTCCATTTACTCGCCTTGGTTCCATATCCCTTAATACTCTTACCTAACAAAAATCTATCAATTTCAGTTTTTACATTTTCAATTGACCCCCAGCCTCAACAGCTTTTTGGGAGAGAGCGTTACAGATTTCCACTACCCTTTGTGTGAGAAAATGCTTCCTGATATGATCCCTGAATGACCTAGCTCTAATTTTAAGGATATGCTCCCTTGTTTTCCCTGTCGCATATGATCAGAAAAGAAAGAAGAAAGAAAGACTTGTATCGCATCTTTCACGGCTTCAGGACGTCCCAAAGCGCTTTACAGCCAATTAAGTACTTTTTGAAGCATAGTCACTTGTAATGTAGGATTACCATGCCACAGATTTGAATGTATGAAAGTAATGGGAGTTTGGTACCCTTAGAGAGGACAGGTGGTTAGGTAACATCATGTCCAATCTTCTTCAATAGGGTTAGTCATTTGATTTTCTCAGTTACAGAGATTAACCGATTACTTGTATGCTCCTTATCCACTTCTGTCTGTATCTGCCTGTAGGAATTCATTCTCTACTTGTCTTTCAGTTGGGCAGTTATTCACTCTAATGGGTGCTGTCAGTAGCAAAGAGAAGTACACCACTTTTGGTTACAGCAACATTTGACCATTGCTATCAAGGAAGAAAATAGTAATGCCAGGAAGGAACCCAGAGTTACTGTGATAAGGAGGTCCACAAGAACTTAAGAACATAAGAAATAAGAGCAGGAGTGGGCCAGACAGCCCCTCGAGCCTGCTCCGTCATATGGCCCCTCAAGCCTGCTCCCCCATTCAATAAGATCATGGCTGATCTTCTAACTCAACTCCACTTTCCCGCCCTATCTCCAGATCCCAGTGTCCAGAAATCTATCGATCTCATTCTTGAATATACTCAATGACTGCTGAGCATCCACAGCTTTCTGGGGTAAAGAATTCCAATGATTCACAATCAGTCCATTAGATGTTTGGGTCTGCTCAGGAAATTGCACGGACTCATCAGATAATCGAGGTTCTTAATGAGGCTGGGATGCTTTCCTTACTGAAAGTTCTTGAAGTGTCATTTTTTAATTCACCTTTGTGCTTAACATAGAGATAATCACTCCTTGTGTAGCTCATGTGATTGAGACATCACAAATAGGCCAGTTTATTTTTTCTGATGTTAAATTGGCAGCCAGGCAGCAGGCTTTCTTTTTTTAATTCATTCTTGGTACGTGGGCATCACTGGCAAGGCTGGCATTTATTGCCCATCCCTAGTTGCCCTCGAGAAGGTGGTGGTGGACGGTTTGCACCTGGGCGGGACCGGAACCGATGTCCTAGGGGGAGTGTTTGCTAGTGCTGTTCGAGAGGGTTTAAACTAAAATGGCAGGGGGTTGGGAATCTGTGCAAGGAGACAGAGGAAAGGGAAGCAAGGATAGAAACAAAAGACAGGAAGGAGAAAAGCAAAAGCGGAAGGCAGAGAAATCAAGGGTGTAAATCAAACAGGGCCACAGTAAATAATAATTCTAAAAGGACAAAGAGTGTTAAAAAATCAAGCCTGAAGGCTTCGTGTCTTAATGCGAGGAGCATTCGTAATAAGGTGGATGAATTAGCTCTGCAAATAGATGTAAACAGATATGATATAATTGGGATTATGGAGATATGGCTCCAGGGTGACCAAGACTGGGAATTCAACATCCAGGGGTATTCAATATTCAGGGAGGACAGGAAAAAAGGAAAAGAAGGTGGGGTAGCATTGCTGGTTAAAGAGGAGATTAACACAACAGTAAGGAAGGATATTGGCTCTGATGATGTGGAATCTATATGGGTAGAGCTGAGAAATACCAAGGGGCAGAAAACGTTAGTGGGAGTTGTATACAGACCCCCAAACAGTAATGCGGAGGTTGGGGAAGGCATTAAATGGGAAATTAGAGACGCGTGCAATAAGAGCACAGCAGTTATCATGGGTGACTTTAATCTACATATAGATTGGGCTAACCAAATTAGTAACAATACTGTGGAGGAGGAATTCCTAGAGTGTATACGGGATGGTTTCCTGGACCAATATGTCGAGGAACCAACTAGAGATCAGGCCATCTTAGACTGGGTATTATGTAATGAGAAAGGATTAATTATCAATCTTGTTGTGCGAGGCCCCTTGGGGAGGAGCAATCATAATATGATAGAATTCTTCATTAAGATGGAGAGTGAAGTAGTTGACTCAGAGACTAGGGCCCTGAATTTAAATAAAGGAAACTATGATGGTATGAGGCACGAGTTGGCTAGGATGGATTGGGAAACGTTACTTGAAGGGTTGATGGTGGATAGGCAATAGCAAACATTTAAAGACTGCATGGATGAACTACAGATTTTGTTCATCCCTGTTTGGCATAAAAATAAAACAAAAAAGGTGACTCAACTGTGGCTAACAAGGAAAATTAGGGATAGCATAAGATCCAAGGAGAGGACATATAATTTGGCCAGAAAAAGCGGCAAACCTGAGGATTGGGAACAGTTTAGGATTCTGCAAAGGAGGACAAAGGGATTAATTAAGAGGGGGAAAATAGATTGAGAGTAAGCTTGCAGGGAACATAAAAACTGACTATAAAAGCTTCTATAGATATGCAAAGAGAAAAAGATTGGTGAAGTCAAGCGTAGGTCCCTTGCAGTCAGAATCAGGGGAATTTATAATGGGGAACAAAGAAATGGCAGACCAATTAAATACATACTTTTGTTCTGTCTTCACAAAGGAGGACACAAATAGCCTCCCAGAGATGTCAGGGAACATAGGGCTAGAAATTGACTTTGGGGCGGCCAGCTCGCTTGCGCCCAGAAATTACCGCTGCGCGCGGAGCCACTTGCGCCCGCCAGATATTCAGTTTCAGCACCCCAAGTCGAAGCCGGCCGCAAATCAAGGGTTTCGGCACCCCCGCTTGGGGCGCTGAAACTGAATATCGTCGCGCTAAGTGCCGCAGCGCCACCCGCTGCGGAGCGGCAGGTTGCGGTACTGCAGGCCTTCCTCCCTCTCTTAAGGGGGAGGTGCCTGCAACAGCGCGATCGCCGCTCGCTAGTGCCGGCAAATGAGCCCGGCACCACGGAGAAGTGCCGGGCTCCCGGAAAACAGCCGGCAATGCCGCGGGGGGGGGGGGGTGGAGGAGGCCGGGGAAGGAGGCGCGGGCAAGCGGCCGCCGAAAAAGAGGCCGGCCGCACATCCGCCTTAACTCGCCCCACTACCGCATCAGGTAGGCCCCGTTTTCTGGTCGCTGTTTGCGGCCGCCGCGGGAGAGGCGGCCGCAACTCAATTTGGCGGTCGGGCCGGTAGCGGGGTGGTAGCGGGGCACTGCGCACACTGATGACGTCATCGGTGGCGGCGCAGCGCTACTGGCTAATGCCGCCATTACCGCACCGCTGAATATCGGGGGAAGTTTAGCAAGTGGCGCAAAAGCCCTCTTTGGGCGAAAACTGGGCGCAAAGCCAACCGAATTTCTAGGCCATAAGGTCTAATGAGAGTGAGGAATTGAATGAAATCAGTATTTGTAGGGATATGGGCCTAGAAATTCGGCTGGCTTTGCGCCCAGTTTTTGCCCAAAGAGGGCTTTTGCGCCACTTGCTAAACTTCCCCCGATATTCAGCGGTGCGGTAATGGCGGCGTTAGCCAGTAGCGCTGCGCCGCCACCGATGACGTCATCGGTGTGCGCAGTGCCCCGCTACCGGCCCGACCACCATATTGAGATGCGGCCGCCTCTTCCGCGGCGGCCACAAACAGCGACCAGAAAACGGGGCCTACCTGATGCGGTAGTGGGGCGAGTTAAGGCGGATGTGCGGCCGGCCGCTTTTTCGGCGGCCGCCTGCCTGCACCTCCTTCCCCGGCCTCCTCCACCTCCCCCCCCGCGGCATTGCCGGCTGTTTTCCGGGAGCCCGGCACTTCTCCGTGGTGCCGGGCTCATTTGCCGGCACTAGCGAGCGGTGATCGCGCTGTTGCAGGCACCTCCCCCTTAAGAGAGGGAGGAAGGCCTGCAGTACCGCAGCCTGCCGCTCCACAGCGGGTGGCGCTGCGGCACTTAGCGCGCCGATATTCAGTTTCAGCGCCCCAAGCGGGGGCGCCGAAACCCTTGATTTGCGGCCGGCTTCGACTTGGGGCGCTGAATCTGAATATCCGGCGGGCGCAAGTGGCTCCGCGCGCAGCGGTAATTTCTGGGCGCAAGCGAGCTGGCCGCCCCAAAGTCAATTTCTAGCCCATGGTGTTAGGTAAATTGACGGGACTGAAGGCCGATAAATCCCCAGGGCCTGATAATCTACATCCTAGGGTACTTAAGGAAGTGGCCCTAGAAATAGTAGATGCATTGCTGGTCATCTTCCAAAATTCTATAGACTCTGGAACAATTCCCATGGATTGGAGGGTAGCTAATGTAACCCCACTATTCAAAAAAGGTGGTAGAGGGCAAATGGCGAATTATAGACTGGTAAGCCTAACATTGGTAGTGGGAAAATGCTTGAGTCCATTATAAAAGATGTAATAGCAGAGCACTTGGAAAACAGTGACAGGATCGGTCAAAGTCAATATGGATTTACAAAAGGTAAATCATGCTTGACTAATCTACTGGAATTTTTTGAGGATGTAACTTGTAGAGTAGATAAGGGAGAACCAGTGGATGTGATGTATTTGGACTTTCAGAAGGCTTTCGATAAGGTCCCGCATAAGAGATTAGCGTGCAAAGTTAAAGCACATGAGATTGGGGGTAAGGTACTGTCTTGGATAGAGAACTGGTTGGCAGACTGGAAGCAAAGAGTTGGAATAAATGGGTCTTTTTCCGAGTGGCAGGCATTGACTAGTGGGGTACTGCAGGGATCGGTGCTAGGATCCCAGCTATTCACAATATATATAAATGATCTAGATGAGGGAACTAGATGTAATATCTCCAAGTTTGCAGATGACACAAAGCTGGGTGAGCGTGTGTGCTGTGAGGAGAAAGCAGAGAAACTCCAGTATGATTTGGACAGGTTGGGTGATTGGGCAGATGCATGGCAAATGCAGTATAATGTGGATAAATGCGAGTTTATCCACTTTGGTGGCAAAAACAGGAAGACAGATTATTATCTGAATGGCAATAGATTGGGAAAAGGGGAAGTGCAGCAAGACCTGGGTGTCCTTATGCATCAGTCGCTGAAGGTTAGCATGCAGGTGCAGCAGGCAGTTAAGAAGGCAAATGGTATGTTGGCCTTCATAGCGAGAGGATTCGAGTACAGGAGCAAGGATGTCTTGCTGCAGTTGTACAGGGCCTTGGTGAGACCACACCTTGAGTATTGTGTGCAGTTTTGGTTGCCTTATCTGTGGAAGGATGTTCTTGCCATGGAGAGAGTGCAGCGAAGATTCACCAGACTGATACCTGGGATGGCAGGAATGACATATGAGGAGAGATTATGTCGATTAGGCTTATATTCACTAGAGTTTAGAAGAATGAGAGGGGATTTCATTGAAACTTATAAAATTCTAACAGGACTAGACAGACTAGGTGCAGGAAGGATGTTCCCGATGGCGGGAGAGTCCAGAACCAGGGGTCACAGTCTAAGGATAAGGGGTAAGCCATTTAGGACTGAGATGAGGAGGAATTTCTTCACCCAGAGAGTGGTGAACCTGTGGAATTCTCTACCACACAAAGCAGTTGAGGCCAATTCATTAAATATATTCAAGAAGGAGTTAGATATATTTCTTAAGGCTAAAGAGATCAAGGGATATGGGGAGAAAGCAGGGACCGGGTACTGAATTTGGATGATCAGCCATGATCTCATTAAATGGCAGAACAGGTTCGAGGGGCCGAATGGCCTACTCCTGCTCCTATCTTGTATGTTTCTATGTTTCTATGCTTCAGTCTTGCTAGCAGTTTGATATAACTAAATGGTTTGCTAGGTCACTTCAGAAGGCAGTTAAGTGTCAACTGAAATCATATATAGGACAGCAGGTTTCCCTCCTAAAAAGACATTCGTGAACTAGTTAGGTTTTACGACAGTCTGATAGCTTCATGGCCGCTTTTATACTGATACTAGCATTGTCAAAAATTCTCAAACTGGTATGGTTGGATGTGAACTCGTGTGCTGTGAATTATAGAATCATAGAAAGTTCCAGCACAGAAGAAGGCCATTTCCGCCCATCGTGTCCGCGCCGGCCAACAAAGAGCTATCCAGCCTAATCCCACTTTCCAGCTCTTGGTCCGTAGCCCTGCAGGTTACAGCATCCCAAGTGCACATCCAAGTACTTTTTAAATGTGGTTAGGGTTCCTGCCTCTACCACCCTTTCAGGCAGTGAGTTCCAGACCCCCACAACCCTCTGGGTGAAGAAATTTCCCCTCAAATCCCCTCTAAACCTTCCCCCAATTACTTTAAATCTGTGCCCCCTGGTTTTTGACCCTTCTGCTAAGGGAAATAGGTCCTTTCTATCCACTTTATCTATGCCCCTCATAATTTTATACACCTCAATAAGATCTCCCCTCAGCCTCCTCTGTTCCAAGGAAAATAGACCCAGCCTATCCAGTCTTTTCTCATAGCTAAGATTCTCTACTCCCAGCAACATCCTTGTAAATCTCCTCTGTACCCTCTCTAGTGGAATCACATCTTTCCTGTAATGTGGTGACCAGAACTGTACGCAATACTCTAGCTGAGGCCTAACTAGTGTTTTATACAGTTGAAGCATAACCCCCTGCTCTTGTATTCTATGCCACAGCTAATAAAGGTAAGCATTCCATATGCCTTCTTAACCACCTTATCTACCTGACCTGCTACCTTTAGGGTTCTGCGGACATGCACTCCAAGGTCCCTTTGTTCCTTTACACTACTCAGTGTCCTACCATTTAATGTGTATTCCCTTTCCTTGTTAGCCCTCCCCAAATGCATTACCTCACACTTCTCCGGATTTAATTCCATTTGCCACTGTTCTGCCCACCTGACCAATTTATTGATATCTTCCTGCAGTCTACAACTTTCTTCTTCAGTATCAACCACACAGCCGATTTTAGTATCATCTGCAAACTTCTTAATCATACCCCCTATATTCAAGTCTAGATCATTGATATATACCACAAAAAGCAAGGGACCTAGTACTGAGCCCTGCGGAACCCCACTGGAAACAGCCTTTCAGTCACAAGAACACCCATCAACCATTAACCTCTGCTTCCTGTCTCCGAGCCAGTTTTGAATCCAACTTGACACTTTGCCCTGAACCCCATGGGCTTTTAACTTCGTGACCAGTCTGCCATATGGAATCTTATCAAAAGCCTTACTAAAGTCCAAATACACTACATCAAACGCACTACCCTCATCTACCCTCCTTGTTAACTTATTAGTTCAGGTCTCTGAATTACTAGTCCAGTGGGATAGATTAAGAACAGATCTAGCATCTGAAAACTGGACATGCATAAGGTGCTGTGGGCCATCAGCAGCAGCATAATTGTATACCACTGCAACCTGTAACCTCATGGCCCGGCATGTCCCTCACTCCTCAATCACCATAAAGGTAGATGCTCATTAATGTGAAGTGTTGAAGAGCCTGCCGGGAGCAGCAGCAAGCATACCTGAAAATTATATGACAACCTGATGAAGCTACAACACAGGACTATCTGCATGCTAAATAGCAAAAGCAGATCAGGTCAAAGCTCTGCAGTCTTGCCACATCCCGTCCTGAAGTGGGATGGACATAGAAACATAGAAGATAGGAGAAGGAGTAGGCCATTCGGTACCTCGAGCCTGCTCTGCCATTCAATGTGATCATGGCTGATCATCCCATTTCAGTACCCGGTCCCTGCTTTCTCCCCATACCCCTGGATCCCTTTAGCCTTAAGAAATATATCCAACTCCTTCTTGAATATATTTAATGAATTGGCTTCTACTGCCTTCTGGGGTAGAGAATTCCACAGGTTCACCACTCTCTGGGTGAAGAAATTTCTCCTCATTTCTGTCCTAAATGGCCTACCCCTTATCCTTAGACTGTGACCCCTGGTTCTGGACTAAGCAACTAACAAAAGGAGGTCGCTCTGTGAACATCCCCATCCTCAACGATGCTGGAGCCCAGGATGAAGTCTTTGGAACTATCTTCAACCGGAAGTGCTGAGTGGATGATCCTTCTTCACCTCCACCTGAGGTCCCCACCATCACAGCTGCCAGTCTTCAACCAGTTTGATTCACTCCACGTGACATCAAGAAATGGCTGAATGCACTGAACACAGCAAAGGCTACAGACTCCGACAACATTGCAGCTGTAATGCTGAAGACTTGTGCTTCACAACTAGCCGTGCCACTAACTCACTGTCAACATCCTGAGGGTCACCATTGACCAGATACTCAACTAGACCAGAAGCATAATTGCTATGGCTACTGGAGCACATCAGAGACTGGGTATTCTATGGCAAGTGGCTAACCTCCTGACTCTCCAAAGTCTCTCTACCACCTACAAGGCATGTCAGGAGTGTGATGGAATACTCTCCACTATCCTGGCTGCCAACAATACTCAAGAAACTCAACACCATCCAGGACAAAGCAGTCTACTTGACTGACACTTCCTCCACCCCTACATCACCGGCGTACCGTGGATGCAGCGCGTGCTGTTTAAAACATACATTTTTGCAACCTGCTAAGTCTTCTTCGGCAGCACCTCCCAAACCTGTGACCTCCAAAAAGACAAGGGCAACAGGTGCATAGGAACA
This sequence comes from Somniosus microcephalus, assembly GCF_052327205.1. NCBI lineage: Eukaryota > Metazoa > Chordata > Chondrichthyes > Squaliformes > Somniosidae > Somniosus > Somniosus microcephalus. The sequence continues at coordinate 103,314,773 of NC_141001.1, forward strand.
CCATCACCTCCAAGCTCCCCTCCAAGTCACACACCATCCTGACTTGGACGTATATCGCCATTCCTTCATTGTCGCTGGGTCAAAATTCTGAAACTCTTTACCTAACAGCATTAAGGGAGTACCTTCACCACACAGGTAATGTTACAGAATGTATAGGCTCAATAATTTTGCAATTTATCAAATAAGAAATCAACCTTCATATATTTAATAAGTCAACACCTATTTAAAGACAGCCATGCATAGAGGCAAATGCATAAATAGGCATTTCATTTTCTATATTTAGAAAGAAATCTACTGTTAACATTTAAATATAGCAGTAACAATCAGTGCTGGTTTTGTGCAAACTCTTAATATACATTGTACCAAACTCCTTTCTGTGCTGAGGGTTGCCACCTGCATTAAATAGCAGAGAGGGGAATCTGGTTCGCTTGTATGATGAGAACACTGCAGATCATAATTTCTACTTTACAGTTATATATCATTTAAAAATCACCAGATACAATCAGCATTAATATATCAAGGCAAATGCATCCTTATTCCAGAGCTGCAGGTTCTACTGAAGATCATGAGAAACCAAGAAATGTTGTGCTATCCTTTCCCAGAAAATCAAAGAATTGGAGTTGCCAATAAATTCAGTGTTTCTTGGGAATTAACCTGACACATGGAACTTGCTGAACAGCTCAGGGCAAGGATCAAGGTCGCAAGCATCTGTTTCAATGAATTCTTGTCCCTGATTTTTTTATTCAATCTGTAAAGTAATGAATCATTTTTAATTTCAGTTACAGGTTCTGTACATACGTTTTGAGACTGTTCAGTATTTCTACCAACTACAGATGATTGAAGATAACTGCTTCCCTGCTCCAAGCATAGACTGTCAGTGGTCCAAATCACTTCCTATTCACTCCAATTGTATGCCGCTCCTGATAAGGGTACATCACTTAAGCACAATCTTGATCCCAGTGCAAAAAATATTTCCAGCTTATTTCGTTTTCATTCAAATTTACATTTCGGGTAACACAAGCTACAATTGCAAAATTTCTGAAACTGCTAAATTTTAGTGGACGGACCTCGTCGCATCGTAAATGGCATTAATGACTTGAAGCCTGCCGTAGCATTCAAGGACCCACAAAAAAAGTTCCAGCAGAGGAATTATTCAAAGGATGTTGTGGAATGAGACTTCTTCTCTGCTTTAATACATTTCTTTGAATACTTAATAAAACAAAAGTTCCCGAAATCTTAAAGGAGTTAAAAGGGTTAAATTATGAGGACAGGTTGCAAAGTCTAGGCTTGTATTCCCACGGTTATAGAAGATTAAGGAGTGATCTAATTGAGGTGTTTAAGATGATTAAAGGATTGAATAGGGCAGATATAGAAACTATTTCCTCTGGCAGTGGGGGGGGGGGGGGAGTCCACAACAAGGGGGCATATCTTTGAAATTAGAGCTAGGCCATTCGGGGGTGATGTCAGGAAGCATTTCTTTACATAAAGAATTGTGGAAATCTGGAACTCTCTCCACCAAAAAGCTGCTGAGGCTAAGTAAATTGAGAATTTCAAAACTGAGATTGATATATTTTTGATAGGCAAAGGTATTAAGGAATATGGAACCAAGGCAGGTAGATGGAGTTAAGGTACATGTCGGCCATGATCTAATTGAATGGTGGAATAGGCTTAAGGGGCTGAATGGCCTACTTCAGTTCCTATAGTCCTAAAATGGGGACGGGGGCAGATGCCCCTGGAGGGAGAGCGTGATGAGGCCATGAGGGGTACATGAAGAGGGTGGCAGGTCTGAACAAACGTATGTTAGGTGCATTTAATAAACAGCCGCACCCACACCCAGGAATGATCGCGATCCAGTGAAGGGTGAGTCTGGTTGCTGTTTTCCTGCAGCTGAGGGTGCACTGTCAGTGGGGACCATGTCCATTCATTGGGGCTCGTGTTCCAATGGCAGCAGTCGCCAAGGACAACCTGGCGCTCGAGCTGGGGAATCAAACGGAGTATGCGGATCCACGCGATCAGGACCTGAGCGGCCGATCCTCCTCCTCCACTTGGAGGGGATGACAGCAGCAACACCTGAGACAGCAGTCACAAACTGTGGCACCCGTAAAGGAAAGTCCGGGATTGTGGGAAGGCTGCCGGAGAGGCACTGTAAGAGACAGCGTTCCTGCTGGCGTGCATCTTCTTGCTGTTTGCTCCAAAGCCTCATCCACAGCTCTCATTGCAAGCAGCTGGTAGTGTGGCCCACTCGCCACTGGAACGGTTTCAATCCGCACAGAGCAAGGCAATAATGAACATCCGTGAATGTCCCAGGCCCAGTTAGATAGAGAGCCTAAATTCTAGGCCAAGCTTTGGAAATTATTATTGTAGGAGGGGGTTATTTTTACTAATAATGCCCATTTTATTGTGCCATAAATATATTCCTACAGATTGGGGTGAATTTTCACCACCGGGCAGTAGCGGATCAGTCGCTCATTTTAAACATTGCCAAATTTTCATTTCAGTAGTCTTCAATGGACACGAAAAATCAAACAGTGTGTCACGCGGGCGGCCAATCTGCTGATGCCCAGCGTTGAAAGTGAAAATCCACATTACTGCGCCTCATCTGGCCCAATGGTTATAGCACGAGTACCAGTTTGCCACTGGTACCATTATTACTGTATATGTTATGTTCGCTGAGGAAATAAATTCACCTTGTCCGAAGCAAAAATGCTGGGCGGAACTTTCCGCTTCGGTGGGTGGTGGGGGCACCATAAGGTGAGCGGAGGGCTGGGTGTATAACGGGCAGTCGATCCGCTATTGCCTGTTTTACAAACCCTCCCCCCACCCTTGTCAAAGTTGAAAGTTCCGCCTGCTGTGCCTTAGAAAGAGGGGAGACCAGGATGGGGGGGCATGGATCTCACAAAGGGAGAGAGTCGGAGGAGGGCCACCAAAAACAAGTTTGGGAGCGTCTGCTTTACAATATCCAGCTTTTTTGAAGATTGATTTTTGCATACGCTATGCGAATGAAAGCTCCATTTTAACAATGGCAAAAATAAAGAACAGAGGATTGTCTGAAGTTCAAAGTCAGCAATGTTGAAATCCCATCTTGAGAGGCTCCACCTTGTTCTTTGCAGTCCGCATCCGCGCTGGACCACAACGTGCTCTCAGCAGGTTAAGTAAAGGTGATTTCCTTTGTTCGTCATTTTTAAAGGAATAAAATTACAATTCCTCAGTGTCAAGCTTCAATCAGTGCACCGCAGAGAAGAACAGCGTCAAGTAATAACGAATAATATTTAGATAATCGAAGAAGTCAGATGTACGGCTTTCCAGATATTTAACACGTGAGTATTGCCCGCAGAATAAACTGCTTTGCTGAGCACCTATGGTGAATTCTGTTGGGAAAAAAAATTAGTGAACTTTGGGAATACTAGACACAAACCTCCCTGTGTTAAATGTTCCCAGATGAGCAACCAGACACTGGTTCCAGGATATCATTGTGACCATCTACTGGACTTCCTTAGCCTATTAGGTCACATGGCCCACGTGACTTTCAATCCAACTAAACAGCTTGTCGCGTGAGTGAAATCCAGACTGTGCATGCACCTCACTCCGGCATTTTATCCCACTGGCTCTTCACAATTTAGTATCAAGCAATTCAATCCAACTACCATCTGCAGCTTCAAAGAAGACCACAAAGTATATATATATTTTGGATGGATACTACTTACAGAATATCTTTTATTTTGCTTGTTCAGCCTGTAAAGAGCTGGTTCAAGAGACTGGAGGGGACACACACACAAAAGCTTCTCTGTGCTTCACCCATTGCTGCACTGACTGCAGTAGTCAAGGCCTGAAGGGGTGGGTTGTTACCCATGAGGTCAAGGGCATGCCCTCCCCATCCCCCCACCCCCTTGAAAATTCAGAAACATGCATGGAAATTGGAGCAATCTGGTGCATTTCCCTATTATTTTTTCATTTATTTTTGTTCCAGGGCACTATAAGCAAGCACTGGCAAGACAAGATCCACTTTCCTCATTCATCAATCTTACTGAGGTCTGGATGGAGTATCTCTCTCGCTTACTCTCTTCCTGTGTCACTGTAACTCTCTCCCTTTCTCGGGGGGAATTTTTCGGGCGCAACGGGGGGGGGGGGAGGCAGCAGGCACATTCGGTGGCGCATCAGAGCGGGGGGACAAAAAAAACCCTCCGCTGCACGACTTTCCCAGATGTCGGGTCTGTCAGGGCTGAACAGACCCGATACGCAGCGGCGGGGGAGGCAATTCAGGTCATTATGACCTTGTTAATAGCCCATTAAAAAGTATTTTGTGCTCACCGTTACATTTTATGAGGTCGCCCACAGGATCCACGCTGCTCGGGGATCACGTCGGGTAAGGAGGTCGGGAGTTGTATGACCATGGAATCATCTCATTACTTGACAGCTGCAAATGCACTATAAAAGCTCCCATCTCACAGCTGTTCACTTTCCAAGCTCAGAAGCTGTTGCTTACTGCATTTTTGCAGTAAGCAGCTTTTTGAAGATTGAGCTTTATGCAGGTTGCAAGTATTTGGAGCAAACTCTCTATCCAGTGTCACCTCAATGGAACAACCTCGCTCACCATTGACAGATTGCTTCTGTCATCTCAAATTCACCTGCCATCTATTACATTGGCATCGGTGCCCTTGAAACTACCTCACCTTGGCCCTCAGAATCCCACCATGATCAGCCCCAACACCAACAGCACCAGGCACATCAGCAGCACCAACAACAAAACCAACCTTTTCCGCAATCAACTGGTGCTCTGTAAACTCCCTCCCACAGCTGAAATTTCTGTTTTGTTGCTTCTATCTAAAAAATTAGATGTAAATATAGAGCAACATTTCCCCACAGAAATTTGAGCCAATCTACCCGCCACCACCCCCCCCCAACTCTTCTCTGTTACTCTCCCTCTTTCCATAGTCTGTCTCTGATTCATGAGTTGCAGCCTTCCTGGGCGGGGCTCTGCAAAACCGAGGACCATGCACTAGCGATTTTCCAATCAGCCTCCGGTTGTCTTTAAGGCCCCGCCAAAATCATGGGGCCTTAAAGTTCTGCCCAAGGTGCCTAAGTTGGACAACTATCAATATCTATAATAACAATAAAGGTTACTGCAGTATTAATGTTGTGGCACTAGATGTCGCTGGTATACATAGTAAATACCATAAGGTAAATTTTGCACTGCTCCATTAGTGGCCCGACATCTCCTTCAATTCAGGAAAACCAGAAGTGTGGTAAAATCAGGCAGGCTGACATCTGCGAAAGATTCTCTGACCCATACTTCCATTATGCCTTGCAAAATTTATCCTAGTATACATATAATACTTTAAAAAGTGTGCCAAAGCCATACAAGTCCTGTACGTCATCAGTATATCAAATCTTTCTCCACACTAACTCTAGTATTGGAGTTGTAAAAACTGATGTGACATTTTGAATGGTCTCCAGTTTGAGAATCCTAGATGTAAGCGTTACTAAAACGTGATTCCTGCTTGCCAAAACAGAAGTGTTTATTAGCAGCTGTGACGCATTCCACGGGCCAGTTGAAAGAGGGCAACTTAAGACCGGAAAAGTAGAAAAAACATCACTTGAGTAGTGTCTCTCTCTCTCTCTTTCCTGTGCTCAAATTGGAATGGCTGAAAAATAGTAAGTTCTTTAATGACTGGCTTTATTTTTACCCTTCAGAGGAGAAGTTCATTAGATATTTTTAAAGGTTTTGATTTGCTGGAGTCCAGTCTAGCTGTACAACGTCTAGTATATCCAAATATGGCATACATTCTTTACAAAAAAAATCCCAAAATGTTGCAATAATTATAAATTCCTTCCTAGTGAAAAATCCCATGGCACTATTTCGAAGAATAGAGGAGTTCTCACCGGTGTCCTGGCCAATATTTATCCCTCAATCAACATCACTAAAAACAGATTATCCGGTCATTATCAGATTGTTGTTTGTGGAACCTTCCTTACATTACAACAATGACTACACTTCAAAAAGTAACAACAGAAAATGCTGGAAACACTCAAGCAGGTCAGGCAGCATCGAGGAGAGAGAAACAGAGGCCCAGAAATTCGGGTCAGGGGCTTCCCGCGGGTGCAAGCCTCCGACCTGCACTTACCTACTGCGCCGGCCGTTGAGCTGTGGGCCCCCGTGGAATTGCGATCCCGGGCCTCCTCCAACTGCCAGCGCGCAGTGCTTGCGTATCCCAGGGATGCAGTTAGTTCGATGTGTCCCCTGGGATCACGTGGGCCATGGAGAGCCAATGGTAGCAGGGAATGCTTCATTCATAAGTTTGGCAGGAAGGGCTGTCAAACTTATAAATACTATAAGCCCCAAAACATCACTAAATCTTCAAATAATTTTTTTTTTAATCACATTTTTTAAATAAACTATAAATTACATGAAATAACTATTTTAAACAATTTAAATTTTTGAAAAAAATAATTTTATTTTCTAACAGGGCTAAAAATAAACTTACCTTTCTTTAAAGTATTTAAAAATAATAAACCTGTGGAAAAAATGTTTTAATTTTAATTAATTCACCACTTACCCTCCCGGGAAAACCTGCAAAAAAAACCTAAGTTCGATGCGCACACGCAGCCTCTCCTGCGCACGCGTTCGACCTCTGAACTCCTTCTTTCAGGGGAACGGAAGTGCCGGTTTCCCGTGCATGCGCAGTGCATGCAGGAAACCGGCACTTCCATTGGGCTTACGGGTGAGTACCCCGTGCGTACTCACCCGTGGAGACCCAAATTTCTGGGCCATAGTCAACGTTTCCGGTCGGGGACTCTTCGTCAGAACACTTCAAAAAATACTTCATTGGCTATGAGGCACTTTGGGACATCTTGGGGTTGCTATATAAATGCAAATTGGTTCTTTAGTGGTGATTCGAACAGACTTTCACATCTTTCACTACTGTATAATAAAAGCCAAAGTACAAAATTATTAACTTGGGAAGAATAACCAAATTGGATTATATTCACTATATACAGGGTCCGTGAAGCCTCCTAAATGGACATTTCATATATTCCATGTAAAAGTTAAGTTTTAAATAATACAATTGTCACAGTGTATCCTTGTTTCATGAATAATTCATTAATTTACCAGGATTTTCCTGCCCTTGACTCAAACTGGGAGTCATGTAGTTGGTGAAGGACGCTTTAGTGAGAAACTCCTGAGTAAATAGCTGTGCCTGAAGCATGTGAGCCATTCTGATATTTTATTATGTTAAATAAGCTGCAACCCCTCCCCCCTCAGGCTGGTGTAATCAGGTTTGTCATCATGGATTTAGGCAAACTGTGACTTCTGTTGCAGACCTGGCCATCTCTCTATAACAATGACACCGTTGAGATTTGCTTCAAAATCTCTGTAATATCAGTGTCCAGGGCCCATTCAAGAAGTACACTCCTCGAATTATTTATTGCCAGTCCTCTTCTCACCAACTTGTGAAGGGTGGTCACTCCTTCCTCAAGTTCTCCCATGCCATAAAAATACACCCCTTAGCTGGCAGGGTGGGTGGGCAGCAACTTCCTGAACCCCTACTAGTTTAAAGCAAGAAGGTGACTTCCAATTTTTACTCCCTGCAGAAAGATGTCTCATCTCTGTTTACTGCCTCCCCAGATGTCCAAGCCAAGACCCATACTGCAAGGAAATTGAGGGCTGTTTCCATGCCCCATTACACCATGGTCCAATACACAAGTACACCAGTGCACTGCATCACCTAGCCAATGTATTCAATCTGTATGAATAGCCATAGATTTGTTTGCCTCTGCGAAGCATCACAGGGGCGTTTTCCTCTATAAAAATGTATTTAAATAAATGCAAATTGTTGTTTTAAAGCAATGTATTTTTCTGCCCCCAACTTTAGTCTAAAGTTTTCAGTCTCTTTAATTTAATAACAAGCAATTTCTCTCTAGAATCATGCCTGACTCAAATGCCTGCCAATGTGCTTGACAGTAGAACCTTGCTGATGTTGTGATAAGTGGTTGTAGCCCAGGGGTAGCATGAAACATAAGTGACTACACGCTTCATCAGTAGCGCCAAAATATTTGGCTTTCACTACAAAGTGTATGTCTCCAACAGCAACAGTACTCTCAGATCTTGGTTTTAGATATAAGAATACAATGTTGTTTATTACAGTGCTCCTTGGCCAATATCTCAGCAATTCTACCATGAACAGTCAATTTATTTGTTATTCCATAACCATGTAACCAGTCTAATGTGATGATGCTACAGATATGGCCACTTTCAGATAAAATAAAGGTGGTGGAGGTCACAATGCGTGTGTTGATAATATTTTTTCATTACAAAGGAAAAGTGAGAATGCTGCACCTATCCTCCACATGCCATCCAGAAATGTTATCATTCCAATGGTCTGAAAGCAAAAGTAACTCTGCAAGAGTTCCTTCTGCTGCTGGAGAATACATTGCTGTGAACATATTGGCCCAGAAATTCGGGTCTCCACGGGTGAGTACGCACGGGGTACTCACTCGTAAGCCCAATGGAAGTGCCAGCTTTGTGCATGCACTGTGCATGCGCGGGAAACCGGCACTTCCATTCCCCTGAAAGAAGGGGTTGAGAGGTGGAACGCGTGCGCAGGAGAGGCAGTGCGTGCGCATCGAACTTACTTTTTTTTGCAGGTTTCTCCGGGAGGGTAAGTCTCCAGGAGTTACACTTTTAAAAAGCAGGCACAAGGCCTGCTTTTTACAAGGTAAGTGGTGAATTAATTAAAATTAAAACATTTTTTCCACAGGTTTATTATTTTTAAATACTTTAAAGAAAGGTAAGTTTATTTTTAGCCCCGTTAGAAAATGTAATTAATTTTTTCAAAAATTTAAATTACTGTTTAAAATAGTTATTTCATGTAATTTATAGTTATTTTAAAAATGTGATGCTTTTAAAAAAAATTATTTGAAGATTTAGTGATGTTTTGGGGCTTATGGTATTTATAGGCTTGACAGGTCTTCCTGCCAAACTTATGAATGAAGCATTCCCTGCTACCATTGGCTCTCCATGGCCCACGTGATCCCAGGGGACGCATCGAACTAACTGCGCCCCTGGGATACGCAAGCACTGCGCGCTGGCAGTTGGGGGAGGCCCAGGATCGGAATCCCACGCAGGCCCACAGCTCAACGGCCAGCATAGTAGGTAAGTGCAGGTCGGGGGCTTGCACCCGTGGGAAGCCCCGACCCAAATTTCTGGGCCATCATTCAAAAAGAATGGCATTGCTGATAAGAGTGATGATGGTGGTTTGTCCATCGTTGTCGACGACAACAGCCTATCATCCATCTCCAATTTAATACAGGCTAGGGGTTCCCATATGCCTGTAAAGTCCAATTTTCCAGAGGAATGTCTTCTCGCTCACTGGACATCAGATTGGCCTAAGGGCTGATCGTTCCTTGATTTCCTTGGGGCTCTTTTTTCTTCAGCTAGTTGGGCACGACTTGCTTCAGTCTTTGTCATGCCATCGTGAATCATTTTTCGCCACTTTTTCCTGTCACAAGCATCATGCTCCCATGTGTCAGTTGAGACGAAGGGATATTTACTAGTCCTACCCCGGATGAGGCGTATTTCTCAAACGTTCACTTTCAACTAAAATTTGAGGTAGCCGAATCCTAAAAATGCTTAATTGGGTCTAAAGGTCCGGACTATCTCTCCCTAAAGGAAAGGAACAACCCGAGAATGTTACCGTCCTCCAGATAGCGCTTTTAATAAGTTTAGCTAGACTGTAACGTCCCGGATATTATGACGGTCCAGAAAACTCCCTCAGAATTCTGCAACTCTTCACCAAAGAGTGTACAGAAATTGAGTTTGCGAGTTTTTGATAAAGAAGACTTATGTGAAACAATTCTAAAAATAAAAAGAGATTTATAAAAGAACCGACATGCAATTTACAGTTGGTGAATCAGTCAATCACAACATTAACAGTTCTAAAAAGAGAAAAAATACTATCTTTTTAACAGAGAATCTTACTTTTAAATCTTAACTTTGCTATAGTATTACAGTTCTTAAAGTTCTCTTTACAGGATATCCATCAATATCAAATACCTTTGATCCCTGAGCTACAAAGAGTGGTAGACTACAGAGCCACCTCTGAAGCCGAGAATCACTTTGCCTGATTAAAGTGAGTCTGATATCCCATTTGAGAGTTCAATATTTATAACCTTTTCCAGTGGTATTTCCTTTAAGGTTTTCTGCTGATGCAAGTTAATTATCTCTCTTCATCTTTCTGCTGACCTCTGCAACTCTTACTGCCACATCAGCCAGAATCTTGTCTCATCTCCAGGTGTTCTGGGTTGACCATATAAAACGATGCGAAGGGCAGGCGTTCCTTATATTATGTCATCTTTACGAGGGCAGATGTTCCTTATCTTATGTGCCATCTTTACGAAGTTTAAATTAGAACACCTTATCCAGGGTGAACCATTGTTTTTGTTCCCAAAGGTCAGCCTGTCGGTGCCATGCACCTTCTGTTTCAATAAGGTTATTTATTCTGGGTCAACAACTGTCTTATCTCAATAGCCAGAATTCTTTCATAGCTATTTCATAGTTAGGTTTCTAAATTTCCAAACCCAGTTTGTCATGTTTTAATAAGGACAGAATTCCTTCATAAGATAGTGTACTTTTTCTGAATAGGTTATATGGCTTATTCCTTCACAGAGATACCACATTTTCTTTACATTGCTCTTTAGGTAATCCTTATATCGTTTGAACTGACCACCACAAGAGCTTTGACCAAGCTTCAGCTCATCGTAGAACACCTCCTTGGGTAGTCTAGTATCAGACATTCGTTGACTAGGTGACCAGCCCACCTTAGCTCGCCTTTACTATCATTGACTCCATGCCTGGCATATTTGCTGTTCTGAGGACTGCAGTGTCCAGAATCTTGTGCCAGAATCGGATTTTCATAATCTTTCTGAGGCAATCCAAGTGGAAACGATTGAATTTTCTGATGTGGCAACAGAAAGTGGTCCAGCGGTTGAACACATACAACTAAGGGTGTTATAACCATTGCCTTGTAGACCTCAAGTTTTGTTGCCAGTTTAATTTCCTTTTATCACATAACCTCACATAAAGCCTTCCAAAAGCCTGCTAGCTTTAAATAATCTGTGGTTCACATCATCATCTAGGAGCGCATCACATGTTATGGTGCTTCCTAGGTAGGTGAACGTATCCAGTGCAGACAGCGTGTGCCCGTCAATGGTAATAGTGGGTGGCACACAAGATTTTCTAGGGGCAGGCCGGTATATAACTTTCATCTTTTTCAGACTGATGGTCAGGCCAAATTTCTTACAAGCATCCGAGAATTGGTCCACGATGACTTGGAGGTCATCAGCATGTAGATTGCCCAGTATATAGTCAATCAGGTGCCAGTGTTTGGAACGAGGGTACATCCATGTAGTGTTGTATTTGCTTGGAAGCCTAAAGAATGTGTTGCTCATTGCCAGATGATGTTCTGTACACATCCTAAGGAGCAGTGTTCCATTACTGTTGCACTTCCTTATTCTTCTTCTTCTTCGGCAGTCCCTCAGAACCCAGGATGACTTGCTTCCACATTAAAAATGAGTTCTCAGGTGACTGATGAGTCCAATGCGGGACCTACAGTCTCTGTCACAGGTGGGGCAGACGGTGGTTGAAGGGGCGGGTGGGTGGGGTGCTTGGGTTGACATGCGCTGCTTGCGCTTGGCTTGCACTTGCTCCCGGCGAAGAGACTCGAGGTGTTTGGTGCCTTCCCAGATGCTTCTCCTCCACTTTGAGCGGTCTTGGACCAGGGATTCCCAGGTGTCAGTGGGGATGTTGCACTTTTTCAAGGCGGCTTTGAGGGTGTCCTTGAAGCGTTTCCTCTGCCCACCTGGGGCTCTCTTGCCTTATGCCAGTTCTACCAATGACTCCCTTCCAGGACTGGTGGTCCGCTCCTACACGAGTATTGAAGTCACCCATGATAGTGAGCTTGACCTTTCTAGGTACCTGTGAGATGGCATGCTCCAGATCTTCATAGATTTCATTTTTGGTTTCATTGGAGTTTGTCATGGTTGTTGCATAGGTTTTATTAATGGAGGTATATCTCTTACAAGATGACAAAAATCTCATAGCCATCAGGTGGTTACTGACTCCTTTAGGAAAACTTTCAAGCTTAAATATCGCATTGCATTTCACAGCAAAGCAAATCCCTGCTTCTCTACATTCCTCTTTGGAGCGCACTATCCAGAAGAAGGCGTATTGTGGAACAACCTCTTTCAGCTGACCTTCTTCAGCCAAACAATTTTTGCTGAGAGCAACAATGTTAACAGTGGCCCTCGGGCAAGTACTGGGGGTGGTGGAGGCGAGCACAGGCTGACAGCGGCCCATAGTAAATGCTGAGGAGCTGGAAGAATCACCCTTGTTCTTCCTGGCTCCACAGCAGGGTAGGTATGAAAAAAAGTACTTACGTTTTTAGTGGCGGTCTCCAACGATCCCTTTAAGGATTGCTTGTTAGGCCGCTTGTAGAGCAGGTATTGCTGAGCAGAGCCAGCCCGGCACCTGCTCTGCTCCGGGCAGACAAATTTCCTGGTTGGATCCTGAAACAGGTGCAGGACGTTTACTACTACAGGAAACTTTGGTTTATCCGGAGGTTGTATGTCCGGAAACCTCGATCTACCGGCAGAAATCAGGAGCCGTTTTGTTAGGTTTTTTTTCTTCTCGTGGCTTTGTTTTCAACAGTCGGGCTCTGGAAAGTCTCTCTGAAGCTGTTGCTAAGCTACAGAGATGCTTCCAAGGTACAGGGCCGACTGTTTACAAGCTGTTGCTAAGCAACAGTGTTTGTTGTCAGATACGGAGATGAAAACCTCCGTCTGCTTCAACATTAACTTTGTATGTCCGGCAGTTTTGATAGATTGGCAACAGCTCGGTCCTGTTGGTGCCGGATATAACAAAGTTTCCTGTATATTGAAATGAGGCGTACACTCATTTCAGTGGCCATCAGGACCGCCTAACAAAGAAATGGCCCTGATATATTTAGCATTGGCTTGGGAACCCATGCAAATCAGGGGCTTAATTTCCCATTTTACGCCCATAAAATGGGCGCAACAATGTTAAATTTTGGCCCCATTATTTGGCACTTCCAACACTGGATGCGCATGAGCTAGAGAATAATAACTTCATGTCAACTGCATTCTGCAAGTATACAATATTGTAGCCTAGTTCATCAAACTTCAGCAGCCTGTTTAGCATGATGTGCTTAAATATAATTTTCTATCCAGATTAAAGCCGAACTGACTGGGGATGTCCTGTACTGTTCTGTAATATTGCTTCTGTGGATGGATAAGCCACAAGATTGCATCTTGGGGTGAGACCAAAAGACCTGTGGTAAAATTGATAAGCATTCTGGTGGCAGATTAAGAGATTAAAACTGCCACAGAACAAATGTTAGCACAAAGAGGACATTGTAACTAGAACAACTCAATGAACATTGACTGACAGCTTTATTGGTATTTTGGCAGCTTTTACTATTTGGAGATTAGTAATAATAAATTATAGCATAGATTGTAAACCCTTGTGCTGGTCTTGGAGATAAATCAATTTGTTTTGTGAAGCCAAGAGGGCAAGGATAAGAACCCAAAGTACCATGAACTAAAGATTACTAAAATGGAAAGCAGTAAGATTATTCACTGATTAATGGAGTTAATATATGGAACAAGGCATTTTGGGGGGCTAAATTCATTGTGGCCTGGCTTCCAGCGCACGCTGAAATCAGGAGGCCAGAAGACCATCCTAAATTGGTCTTGGGCCTCATTGTAATAGTCGGGGTGAGTTGCACCAGCAGAGGCAGCTCGCCCATGTAGCCAGATGGAATTTGGATTGCTTGCCTCATTGGCAATTTTATAACCTTGTAGACAAATGATCTGCTCCCAGGTGCCTGCCTACCAATAGGCACACATGGGCAGTGGGGAGTGACACATTCCTTCCTGTATCAGTAGCCTTTGCTCTCTGTGAGGAGAAAGAAAGAGAGAAAGTAAGAACAAACTTGCATTTATATAGTGCCTTTCACAACCTTCGGATGTCCCAAAGCACTTCACCGTCAAATGAAGAATGGTAGATGCAAGCTGATAGAAGGAAGGGCCCAAAGGGATTATCATACCCATTTGTCTAGGCCAATGATGAGCTAGTTGGCCTTGTCAAGAAATACCCTGTAGCCTAGCATTTTATAAATTTCAGAGGCAGGCCCTTCGATTGAAAGAATATTTACTAGTCCTAGCCCCTTTGGGGCTAACCCGGATCAGACATATTTCTCAGATGTTCACTTTCAACTAAAGTTTGAGGTAGCCGAATCCTAAAGACGCTTAACTGGGTCTAAAGGTCTGGGCTATCTCTCCCTAAAGGTAAGGAACAACCTGAGAATGTTAGCGTCCTCCAGATAGCACTTTTAATAAGTTTAGCCAGACTGTAACATCCTGGATATTATGAGGGTCTGGAGATCTCCCTTTAGAAATGTACCTTTCCACCAAAGAGTGTACAGAGATTGGGTTCACGAGTTATTGATACAGAAGACTTATGTGAGACAATTCTAAAAATATAGAGATTTATTAAAAGAACCGACATGCAATTTACAGTTGGCGAATCAGTCATCGCAACGTTAACAGTTCTAAAAAGAGAAAAAATACGATCTTATTTTTAACAGAGAATCTTACTTTTAATTCTTAACTTCGCTACAGTATTAGAGTTCTTAAAATTTTCTTTTCAGGATATCCATCAATATCAAATTACCTTCGATCCCTGAGGTACAAAGAGTGAAAGACTACAGAGCCGCCTCTGTAGTCGAGAATTGCTTTGCCCAATTAAAGCGAGTCTGATATCCCATTTGAGACTTCAATATTTATACCCTTTTTCAGTTGTATTCCTTAAGGTTTCTGCTGATCCAAGTTAATTATTACTATTCTTCTTCCTGCTGACTTCTGCTATTCTTACTGCCATATCAGCTTGTAATATTCCAGAATCTGTCGCATCTCCAGGTGTTCTGGATTCACTATATAGAAGGTGTGAAGGGCAGATATCCCTTATCTCATGTGTCATCTTTAAGAGGTGTAATCAAGATCATTTATCCAGGGTTGACCATTGTTCTGTTCCAACAAGGCCACCCATTCTTCTGCTATAATAAGGTTACTTATTCAGAGTCAACAACTGTCTTATCTCAACAAGGCCAGAATTCTTTCATAAGATAGTGTGTTTTTCTAATAAGGTTATATAGTTTATTCCTTCACACAATATTGTCCAACCTCAGATCCACAGAAATGTAAAACTGACCGAGAAGATTGCGCAAACAAATCCTGTTCCTACTCCAGTACTATTACTTTCAAAATGTGCTCATTCTTTTCTACATTTACCTAATCCCCCACATCCAACCACAGCCTAAAATATCTCTGCCTTCCTCAGCTATTAGTCCTTGCTCTCTGTGAGGAGAAACATGAAGAATGTAGATGCAAGCTCATAGAAGGAAGACAGCAAGGTTGAACTCTGTGCCAAGTAAACTGCTCATTATATAATAATTCAGTGGAACGTGTTGCTGCCAGCAATAACACTGGTTATGGTTTGTGGTTCTGTATGTGACGTATTAGTTTATGTATAACAATAACCCACCACTAAACGTATCTTCCCCTCCCCTCCCCTTTCAGCATTCCGTAGGGACCGCTCCCTCTGAGACACCCTAGTCCACTCCTCTATCACCCCAAACAGCCCTTCCCCTTCGCCTGGCACCTTCCCGTGCAAGCGGAGGAGATATAACACCTGCCCCATACCTCCCCCCTTCCCACTGTTCAGGGCCCCAAACACCCCTTCCAGGTGAAACAGCGATTTACTTGTACTTCTCGCAATCTAGTATACTGTATTCGCTGCTTACGATGCGGTCTCCTCTACATTGGGGAGACCAAACGCAGATTGGGTGACCGCTTTGCGGAACACCTCCGTTCAGTCTGTAAGGGTGACCCCAAGCTTCCGGTCGCCTGTCATTTTAATTCACCGCTCCATTCCCACTCGGACCTCACCGTCCTTGGCCTCTTGTATTGTTCCACGGAAGCTCAACGTAAACTCGAGGAACAGCACCTCATCTTCCGATTAGGCACTTTGCAGCCTTCCGGACTCAATATCAAGTTTAACAATTTCAGATCATAACCTCGGCCCCATCACTTTTTTACTTGTAATTTTTCCACTCCTTTCCCCCCTTTCCTTTTGTTTCACTCTCCCACCTGGCAGCTATCTCTTGCCCTGCCAGTACACTTCACACCTAATCTCAGCCTATTACCATCTCGTCTGGCTTCGTATACCTTTTATTGTCTCTTCTACTTCTTTTGTCTCTTTCACTTCTTTTGTCCGATCGCAGCCCTGCCTTCGATCTATTTTCTTTTCTTTCCAGTTTTGAAGAAGGGTTCGACCCGAAACATCAACTCAAATTTCTCTCCATGGATGCTGCCTGACCTGCTGAGTTTTTCCAGCATTTTCTGTTGTTATTTCGGATTTCCAACATCTGCAGTATTTTGCTATCTTAACAGCAGTCAGCATGGATTCAGAAGGGAAAGGCCCTGCCTGACCAGCATCCATGACTTTTTTTTGTATGTATAATGACCTGGATATTGGAATACAGAGCAGAATTTCTAAATTTGCCGATGACACCAAACTTGGGGGTGTGGCAAACAGTGAGGATGATACCAATTGACTGCAACAGGACATAGAAAGGCTAGCAGAATGGGCAGACAAGTGGCAGATGGAATGTAATACAGAGAAGTGTGAGGTGATGCATTTTGGCAGAAGGAACAGGGAGAGGCAATATACAGTTAATGGCACAGTTTTAAAGAGTGTGCATGGACAGGGGGACCTGGGAGTTAATGTGCATAGGTCCCTGAAGGTGGTGGGACATATTGAGAGAGTGGTTAGCAAGGCATATGGGATCTTGGGCTTCATAAATAGAGGTATTGTGTACAAAAGTTGAGAAGTTATGCTGAACCTTTATAAAGCGCTGGTTAGGCCACAACTGGAGTATTACGTCCAGTTCTGGTCACCACACTTAGGAAGGATGTGAAGGCCCTTGAGAGAGTGCAGAGGAGATTTACCAGAATGGTTCCGGGATGGGGGATCTTAGCTACAAGGACAGGTTGGAGAAACTGGATGTGTTTTCATTAGAGCAAAGGAGGTTGAGGGGTGATTTGATAGAAGTGTACAAGATTATGATGGGTTTGGATAGGCTAGACAGGGAAAGGCTGTTCCCACTAGTTGATGGTCAAAGGACTAGGGGACACAGATTTAAGGTTTTGGGCAAGAGATACAGGGGGGATGTGAGGAAAAACTTTTTTACGCAGTGAGTGGTGATGACCTGGAACTCGCTGCCGATGGAAGTGGTGGAAGCGGAGACACTCGATGTTTTTAAGGGGAGACTGGATAGGCACTTGAGGGAAATAAACTTGCAGGGCTACGGGGATAGAGCAGGGGAATGGGACTGACTGGATTGCTGTACAGAGAGCCGGCACGGACTCGATGGGCCGAATGGCCTCCTTCTGTGCCGTTATGACTCTATGACTATGACTTCTTCGAGGAAGTAGCAACCCAAGTGAACTGTGGTAAGCCCTATGACGTGGCTTATTGTAACTTCTAAATGACTTTTGACAAAGTTCTACATGGAAGGTTATTTATTAAATTCAAAGCTGTGGGGATTCAGGATAAATCCTGGGGATGGATAAAAAAAACTGGTTGAAGGATAGAAACAGAGAGTTGTGAGAGGAGTTATGTCGAGTGGGCGGAAGTACTGAGTGGGTTGCCTCAGAGCTTCGTGCTGGGACAATGACTGTTTCTAAATTACATAAATGATCTAGATTCAGAAACTCAATGCAGTGACCACATCTGCAGATGATACTAATATAGGACGGACAGTGGAATCAGAAGAGGCAGCTTTGAAAAATATAAGATATTGAGGGGGATTGGCAGGACAGATGCTGAGAGGTTGTTTCCCCTGGCTGGAGAGTCTAGAACTCGTGGGCATAGACTCAGGATAAGGGGTTGGCCATTTAATACTGAGATGAGGAGGACTTTCTCAGAGGGTTGTGATTCTTTGGAATTCTCTACCCTAAAGGGCTGTGGATGCTGAATTGTTCAGTATATTCAAGGCTGAGATAGATAGCTTTTTGGACTTTAGGGGAATCAGGGGATATAGGGATCGGGCGGGAAAGTGGATTTGAAGTTGAAGATCAGCCATGATCTTATTGAATGGCGGAGCAGGTTTGAGGGACCGTCTGGCCTACTCTTGCCCCAATTCTTATGTTCTCATGTTCTTAGCTCAGAAATGACAGGATGAGTTGTACAAGATATGTCAGTAGGCAGAACAATGGCGGATTAAATTAATGCAGAAAAGTGTTAAAAAAATAGTTACAATAAGGAAGGAAGATTAGATAATATACGTATTTTGTGAATGGTGTTCAAATAGCTTAGGAAGAAGCTGAAGGAGACCTAGGATTCTTAGTAGACTTGATGCTAAACATGTCCAAACAATGCAGAGCAATAATCAACAAAGCCAATAGGATGTTGAACTACAATAGCCAATACAGTAGAATACAAGTCAGAGGACGTAATGATCAAATTTTACTGTGCTGAGGTTGCACCTTGAATATTGCATCCTGTTCTGGCCACCAGGAAATATGAGAGACATTCAAGCACTGGAGGCAGTGAGATAGAGCTACTGCGCTGATCCTCAGAGTCAAAGGGGGGAATTTTCCCAGCCCTGAGGAGGTGGGTTTGGAAGCAGGGCTGCCAGGAAAATGGCAGAAATTGGGAGCGGGTACCAACCCCGATCCCAACCCGCCTCCGTGTCATCATCCCGGGAGGCGGGTCCCCAAGTCGTGCAGGGACCCGTCTCCTCGAGACGGGGAGACGTTTAGAGTCAATTAACTGCCTGTTAACAGGTAATTAACAGGCAGTTTTGTGGCTTTTCCCCATTTTACACCTGCAATTGTGGGCTTCCCGACGGCTGTGAACCTCGCCAGGGTCAGTGAGGTGAGCAGTGGGCCTGCGGGGTGAGAGGGGTTGACATGTCAGCTGTAGAGGTGAGTGATGGGTGCAAGTGTGGACAGGTAATTATGAGAGGTGAGTGTAAAGTTTTAAAAAAAAGTTTGCTTCTATCTGCAGGCTTCAACCGTTGAGGATCCGGAGGTTCCTCATCTCAACGGCAGAGATGACAGAATGGCTGCTACATTCTCAGATTCAGCAGCCATCTGCTTTCTGCTGAGGAGAGAGGTTTTGGTGAGCCTTTGTGCAAGGGCTCACCTTAGAACAGAGATTGTCAGTGTTTGACAGCTTCTCAAAACTGTCAATTCATCTGTCAAAATTTTTTCGACAGATGAAGTGTCATGCGCTGACCTCATCTGTTACCGGCTTTCCCTTAATTGGCCGGTAAAGCCGCAGGGCGGACTTAACAAGGCCAATCAAGGGAAAATAGCGTGGGTTTGTCATATGTCGCTGGGGGCGGGACTAGAACCCGGAAGGCAGCAGTCCCGTCCCCAACTCGTCTCGGCTGGCAAAATCCAGCGCAAAGGTCTGAACTATGAGGAAATGCTGAAGAGAAACTTGGACATTTCAGCTTAGAAAGTAAGGTGTTTGAGACCTGATCTTATTGAGGTACATATGATTGTTATAGATATAGAAAAAGTTAACCCAGAATATTACTTTGAATTAAACCACAGGAAAAAAAAGTAGGGGACACATTTTCAAATTAGTAAAAGGTAATTTTAGGAGTGATATCAGGATTTATTTCTTCACACAAAGAGTGATCAATATGTGGAATAAACTTCCCGATAGACTAGTGGAGGCACAAACCTACTATTCATTTAAGAAGCAATTGGATGCTACAATGTGTGTGTTTGTGTGTGGCGGGGGCGGGGGGGAGGCGGGGGCGGGGGGCGGCTGTTGGGATGAGGCTGGAGGGACATCAGCATATATCTCTGGATGGATGAATTAAGGTGAACCAAATGGGCTTCCTCATCTGTAATTACCTTGTGTGGTTTCTGTTTAGCTTCCAAATAGTCAGCTTTATCTTTTCTATCGATGTTTGTAGGTTTAATACAGAAAATTGTTTTAGAGAAATATCCACATTGCAGAAATGTATTGCTTCCCTCAACTGATGTTGTTCTTGACAGTCTTGACAACAACTTGTATTTATATAGCGCCTTTAATGAAGTAAAACGTCCTAAGGCGCTTCACAGGAGCGTTATCAAACAAAATTTGACACTGAGCCACATAAAGAGATATTAGGACAGGTGACCAAAAGCTTGGTCAAAGAATTAGGTTTTAAGGATCATCTTAAAGGAGGAGAGAGAGGTCAAGAGGCGGAGAGGTTTAGGGCGGGAATTCTAGGGTTTAGCGTCTAGGCAGCTGAAGGCACGGCCGCCGAAGGTGGAGCGATTAAAATAGGGGATGCGCAAGAGGCTAGAATTGGAGGAGTGCTGAGGTCGTGGAGGCTTGTAGGGCAGAGGAGTTACAGAGATAGGCAGAGGTGAGGCCATGGAGGTGTGAGAATCTTAAAATCGAGGCGTTTCCAGACCGGGGACCAAAGCAGGTCAGCGAGCACAGGGGTGATGGATGAACGGGACTTGGTGAGAGTTAGGATACGGGCAGCAGAGTTTTGGATGAGCTCAAGTTTATGGAGGATGGAAGGTGGGAAGCTGGCCAAGAGAGCGTTGGAATAGTCAAGTCCAGAGGTAACAAAGGCATGGATGAGAGATTCCACAACCGATGAGCAGAGGCAGGCGGAGTCGAGCGATGTTACAGAGGTGGAAGTAGGTGGTCTTGGTGATGACGCAGATATGTGTTCAGAAGCTCATCTCAGGATCAAATACAACGTCAAGGCCTCAACAACCTGTTTAACCTAAGTGTTGTTCATCAATTGTCATCCCATAAATGAAGGTGGGGAGGCAATATCACTACAGGTTATAATAACCTAAGTTGTTACTATAGCAACAGCCTCAAATATAATCAACCTACGTATTAATGACAGTCACCAGTTCAAGTAAGAATCATATTGCTTAAGCTCCTTACAAATAATGTTATTGAAAAGATTGTGGGTGTTGCTCATTCCACTGTTTTCCCGCTAGACACACAAGAGGGAAGGTAAATAATATTTGGATTGAGAATTTGTATTCAGCAAGTAAGAATTACTTATGCCTCGACAAACTTCACTTATTGAAACAATGTTTATGAAAATTATGACAATAGTTTCTCCTATTATAAGGTACATAAAAGAAGATGTTGCAACAATTTCACTTTGAAATATGAGCTCTCGTTCAAATGGGTCATCACCCAAGTACCCTTAA
Organism: Somniosus microcephalus; assembly: GCF_052327205.1. Taxonomy (NCBI): domain Eukaryota; kingdom Metazoa; phylum Chordata; class Chondrichthyes; order Squaliformes; family Somniosidae; genus Somniosus; species Somniosus microcephalus. The sequence goes on from NC_141001.1 coordinate 103,336,097, forward strand.
AGTTGTTTGAGGGGCTGATCACGCAAGTAGCCTTGAAGTTGCCAGGACAAGAGACACGACAAGTAACTCGGATAGGCTTGTTGCAAACAGAATGTGCACAGCTAACTTAACAGAATAGTGAGTGGATGTTCACCTCACAACATTCTATTCAACCAAATCATCAAACCTGCTGGATAGTTAACTAATGAGACCAGTCATACATGTGATTTATTAGCCTGCTTTTAGAATCTTTTGAGTCACTGTGCTCATGGCTCACAGTATGCTTGGCATCTGACAGGCAGAAATCTGATGATATTGCAGACCGCCTGGGATCCCTTTGAAGAGCGCCGTTTGAAAATCTATATTCTCAACAGTTGCTTGTGTGTTGGTGGGGTGTTAACACTGGAGTCACAGAGACACTTGCATGTACGTCATCTGTCTGAAGAGGTGGAGATCTTGTGGTGGTGAGAGCCCCTCGGTGTGGAGATGAAGAGCTCTGGAAGCTGCGCTTTGGAAGAATGCTAAAGGATCTTCGCAGTAAGTTTATCACCATTAACACCATTGAAGAAAGCTCTTAGCCAGAAGCAAAGCTTAACAATTTTTAAAAAAAGTTAGATCCACTGGTATAAATGTATTTAGTTGAAGAATGTATTAAGGGTGTGGAGCTGTAATATTGTAAATGCACATTCAAAAGAAGCCAGAAACCCTAATGACAGTGAATAGGAGCACCACTCAAAGCCCAAAAAAGCAACACAGAGGGGTACAGAGTTGTCAGGTTGTGCATGCATGGAAGTACAAAATTGTGACCCAAGGCCCAGCTCAAGGATCCAAGCTCTAGGATTGGAGCAGAAACCAAGTCCTAGGTCCCTGAGGAGGGCAAATTTATGTGAGAGGAAACTAATAGGAGATATTGTAAAATAGGATGGCTACATTTATGCATATGTTTTGTGATTTTGTTTTCAAAATTGTTAAAATACTTTAATGAATTTTATAAACGTTATTTTTAGAATTATGTGGTGGGTGGGTGAGGAACCAACATGGCTGCTGAAAACGCTTTGGGCATTTTTCTTTTCAGGGATTTGCTTGGTTCCTTTACTGAAAATATTTATTTTTGGGGAGCCAGTGAAGTGCACGGTGTCTGTTTCTGAGGGCTGCCTAAATGTTTTTTGACTGGCATTTAAAATCTACGGAAGAACAACCAATCAAGCATGCTTTGCGCCCTACGGATACATTGAGCACCTTGACCATACGTACTCTTTCCTTCACCCTATGGACATGTCAGTCGTGTATTTGTACTTTTCATTGTATAGATAATTGAGAAACCTAAATGAGGATAGCACTAAAGTTGAAGCGAGTAGGAGAGAAGAAAGGAGGCGTCACAACTTGGGCTTGAAAAGCCTGTCAATTTTAAAAGGAAGGAAAGACTCTGGGAGGAAAGGAGTTTCATAGTTTTGACGTCCTGGGAAAAATAAGTTGTGGTTGGAGTGGGAGACTATGGCCTAGAAATTCACTGGCCTTAGCGCCGCTTTTGAGGCGCTAGAGGGCCTAGCGCCGAAGTTATGGCCAGTTTAGAAATTGACAGGGGCCCTAAATCGGCGTTAGGCCGGTAGCGCTGCGCCGGCACCGATGACGTCATCGGTGTGCGCAGCGTCCCGGTTGCCATGGTAACCCGCCCGAACTCGGAAATTGAGTTGCGGCCGCCTCGCCCGTGGCAGCCGCAAGCAACGTTCTGGCAGAGGTGCCTTACAGAACTTTGCGCCGGCGCATTAAAGGCCCCGCGGCGGCCGGCCGCTTTCCCGCCGGCCGCCTGGCCGCAGCTCCCTCCCCGGACTTCCCCCCCCCCCGCCCCGGAACAGAAGCAAGCCCGGCACTTGTCCGAGGTGCCGGGCTCATTTTTAAAAAGATTATCGCGGGCCGCGGCCGGGTGCAGGCAGCTCCCCCTTAACGGAAGGAGGAGGCCTGCACTTCCCGAGCCTGCCGCACCGCAGCGGGCGCCGCAGCACCGGAATAGCGCCACAATGCGGCGCGTGGCGCCAGTTTTGAGGCGCTGAGACCCCTCAGTAGCGCCGGCAGCCATTTGGGCGCGGCGCTACTGAATTTTTGGCGCGCGCAGGGGGACTTAGCGCCGGCACTAACTTCCGGCGCTAAAGCCCTCGCTGCGCCAAAACCGAATTTCTAGGCCTTTGTGCGATGAATTTTGATTTTAACACTAACAACAACTACTTGTGTTTATATAGCACCTTTAACGTAGTAAAACATCCCAAGGCACTTCACAGGCGTGTTATCAAACAAAATTTGACACCAAGCCACATAAGGAGATGTTAGGAGAGGTGACCAAAAGCTTTGTCAAAGGGCATTAAGGGGCATCTTAAAGGAGGAGAGAGAAGTAGAAAAGTTTAGGGAGGGAATTCCAGAGCTTAGGGGCTAGGCAGCTGAAGGCAAGTGGAGAATTGGAGGAACACAGAGATCTCGAGAGTTGTAGGGCTGGAAGATATAAGGAGGCAGAGGAGAGGAACAGTATACAGGACAGCACGATCAGATATTAGGAGCAATAAGGGAGGAAAGTTCTGAGGAGCAATAACTGTAGTAATACAAGGGTACGATAGTGTCGTGGTTCTGTTACTGGACTAGTAATCCAGAGGCCTGGACTAATAAATCCAGTGAATGTGAGTTAAATTCCACCATGGCAGTTTGAGAATTTTAATTCAGTTTCACAAGTTTGGAAATAAAAAGCTGGTATCAGTGACCTTAAAGATGTCGGATTGTCATAAAAACCTCGCTGGTTCATTAATGCCCTTTAGGGAAGGAAACCTGCCGTCCTTACCCACTCTGGCCTATATGTGACTCCAGTCTCACACTAATGTGGCTGGCTATTTAACTGCATTCTGAAGCAGTTGTCCCAGGGCATCTAGTGATATTGCCCTCGTCTCGAGAATGAATTAAAAAAAAAGTTGTTTCAGAGAATGGCTTATGATGGAAAGGGAGAAGTTAAAGATTATAGTCGAGAAATGGTACCAGTGCCTTATTTAAAAAAACAAAGTAAGATAGACAGCACCTTCCAAACCCGCAACCTCTGCCACCTAGAAGGACAAGGGCAGCAGGCGCATGGGAATGCCACCACCTCCAAGTCCCCCTCCAAGTCACACACCATCCTGACTTGGAAATATATCGCCGTTCTTTCGTCGTCGTTGGGTCAAAATCCTGGAACTCCCTCCCTAACAGTATTGTGGGAGTACCTTCACCGCACGGACTGCAGCGGTTCAAGAAGGTGGCTCATCACGAGGGCAATTAGGGATGGGCAATAAAGTCCGGCCTTGCCAGTGACGCCCACATCCCATGAATGAATAAAAAAAAAGTTTAAAAAAAAATCTGTATCTTGCTATTGTACCTAAACAACTGTTCAGCATCTGACTTGTTAAGTTACTGTGTTGAGAGCCAAGTGTTTCTCACTACTGTGCTCCATAGCGTTCACCTTCCCAAGGTGGTCCAACGCCCTGCAGGAATGGTACCCATAGTTTTTTATTGGGCTTCATCAGCTCAGGGCATTAGCTGCCAATAAAATTAATCTCCAGAATGACATTTTCTGATGTTCATCTATGACACTGGTGAAAAATGGAATAAATTGACCTGTTTGGCACATAAAGGCAAAATAAAGGATACCAAACAGAAGCAAAAACTTGTACATATCGCAAAGGCTTACTTAAAGTAACGGAGTATTTCTGCAATACAGTGAATCGTATTGTCTTTCGCTGTTGTTCTTAAGTGGCCTGAGCCTCCTTAACTGTGGGATGCGCATTCTGGCACAACAGTGAGACGAATATGACTTAATTCAGGAGCAGCAAATAAAAGATTTCCAATCAAAAATAACAATCTTGGCCCCATCATCAAGACCTGCATGTATTCAAAAGTCAGCCGTGCATGTCCTAATGAAATAAGGAAATATGTTCCTGATGGACTTAATTTCAAAGAGCATCTCTTTCTAAGGGAGGGTAGGCCTCGAACTTTTAACATCTGGCAACAACAACAAAAACGCGGCTTTGAAAAGAAGAGGTTTTTTGAAAATAGCTAATAATAACCATTTTATCAGTGGAAAAAAGCAGATGTGATTTTCTGCTGTGGGCAAGCTCTCTGTTTCAGGTTACTGAGTAACAGAGCAACATTTGTTTGTGAGCTATCGTCATTGTTCCAGCAAATTCTATCAAAAGATTTTTAGCATTAAATGGAGTTTAACCACATTTTAAAATTGAAAATGCTGCAGATCATATTCTTTGATTAATTACATAATTGCTAGATAATGTAGGTTGTGCCTTATATTACCTCAATTATGTGGCTCACTTCCCCCCATCTTATTATTTTACTGTGTCTTTTAGGTGAAATTTAAACAACATTCTGCAGATGCCCTCAAAACAAACCATTCCTCTCATTTAAGAGGTTGGCAGCTCCTACAATTTGTCCTGGCCAATTAGAAAAAAAATATTGAAAAATTAGTTTGGAGACACTGTATTCAGCTGACGTGAAAATATATATATATATTTTTTAAAAAGCACATTTACAATTGTGTGTGCTAGAAAAGGAATAACTGCTAGGATTTATCTTTTGCTCTGGTTTCTAATGAGACCTCGTCACCAGCGAGACTTTTAAAGCTGAAGGTTAATGTTGAGTGATTAGGATATTATTTATGAGTTGGGTTTCCTGCAGAAGCCAAGGTGCCCATTATTGTGGCGTGTTTATATACCAGTCACTTTATATTTGTGCAATTAATTAGATTGGTCAATGAATATAAACTATGAAATTAGTACTAATTGACTGTCAGATAAAAGTGAAAAGTGCCTCATTTTTCAGCCCTTTTGTCGCAGTTTGATGTTGAAAACCAAGGGATTGGGACAGCTAATTCAATGATGAATAATGACATGATTGTTTGTCAGTCAGACACTGAACAGGTGTTTTGGTGATGGAGTCTGTAAAGCAATAGGCCAGAACCACAGAACTTCACAGCAATGAGCTCTCCGGTTACAGCTGTAAAATTCCTATTATGCCGTTGCTGAAGAGCAGCCACAAAGATAGAGTATCTGACAGATTGAGCTGCTCTGACCTGAAAGGAAAGCCTTCCCTACTTTAGTAAACCAGGTGGTAATTTTAGATTGCATTAGCAGTGGACTTTCACAAAGAAGACTGCCTGCCTGATAGAAGATCTGAGACTGCCGTCATTAGAATCGAGAACAAATTTCTTGTCTAAAATATTGAGACCATATGATGGCAATGACAAAAGGAAGGAAGCATATGGTTTAATGAGGAGGGGAAAATTAATCGACTAACATCAGTTAGATGAAAGGGGTTTCATATCGATTGCTGTACACATCAACAATTTTATAATTGGGAACAAGGAAGGCTATGGGCCACTGTACCTAATAACGTTATTTGGATTCATTTGAAAAATTGATATTAATCCCAGGAACATGTATCAAACCTACTGTATTTCTGCAGAGTGAATGCATCACTGTCAGGAGGCATGTTTAATAAGCAACGATTCAGTGAACACACCGAATACTCAGGTCTGCATCTTAAATGTAGTTAATTGTCAATTAAGATTTTGGAAAAGTTCTGAAAACAGCATAACAAAAAGTCATTCCCCAAAAGTGCTCCAAGGGTTTTGAACTTCTACTTTAATGTCCTGCTCAAGAAGAGATGAGATGAAAAGTAGCAGACAGCAGAACAAATTGGGCCGGAATTTGCAGTCGGGATGAGGGCGAACTGGCAGCGTTCGGCGTCATTCCGCCTTTGAAACTGACCGCAACTTTGGGATTTGGCGCATGCGGAAATCCCGGAGGTCTGCCAATGACAGCTCAAACTGGCTGCGCTGTGCTCACCCACCAGCACCCACTTCTCCCTGCCCCCACCCCACCCCCAATCCTCACAGAGCCGGCAAGCAGTGAAATCTCGGAAATCATTGAAACTGACGAAAACTTCAGCTCTTCTGCAGTAATTACACTGTTAACTTACCCACTAAAAGTTAGACCCAAAGGGATTAGGTGTAACTGGGGCTTTAACAGCTAAACAGATGTTACGGGCCTGGAAAACTAATTTTAATTTTGTGCAGTGTGAAATTTGTGCATTTTAATAAAAATAAAAATTTTAAAGTAAATGTTCAAATTTTCCTTTTAAGTTTGACCATCTTTATTTCAGATTTGCCTTCTCCCCATGTGAGAGCCCCAATCTTTCTTTTGCTCTCTCTAACTATTCTTAAAAAGTTAGAATTTTAAGCGCTTACTCACTTCCTTGTTCGCTGTCTGTGAAAATTCTGCCTTTTGATTGGCTGCTCAGACAGCCTGTTGATGTCACTGCAGTTCGCACAAAGGAATCCCCACTAACCTCTGTTGAATTGAATTGTAGGTCCAAAACCCCGAAGTTCTCGACACAGGGATTGCGAGATTCTTGTGCGAAGCGTACTTCCGGGTCAGCAGCAAACACCTTTGCTTCGCTGCTGACTGCAAATTTCAGGCCATTATCTTATATTGGAGCTGTTAACTTGTCAAAAGGTAATAGCAAATTTTGTTTTGTTATTTAATATTTAGCATTAGAACTTGACATGTCATTTTTAGCTGTTATATAATAATTATATATGGTATGAAACCTGCGAAGAGCAGTCTATACTATGTGGGCTCCATTCCCATTACATTGATTTTTATAATAATCTTTCCAATTTTTTGTTCCTCTAACATTGTAAGAAATTAATGGAACTATATAAATACAACTAATGAATTGACACATGATAGCACTTTGGATGCTTTTTATATTTGACCATTATTGCATCAAAATCTCAATAGGTTGACTGTCATTTTCATAGGAACATAGGAACCAGAGTGGGCCATTCAGCCCCTCAAGTTTGTTCCACCATTAAATGAGATCATGGCTGATCTGTGACCTAACTCAGGTTGGCAAACTGTAACTAGTGGTGTGCCACAGGGATCAGTGCTGGGGCCTCAACTATTTACAATCTATATTAATGACTTGGATGAAGGGACTGAGTGTACTGTTGCCAAATTTGCTGCTGATACAAAGATAGGTGGAAAAGCAAGTTGTGAGGTGGACACAAGGGGCTGGATTTTACCAGTCCTGAGGAGGCGGGTTTGGAGGTGGGACTGCTGGGAAAATCAAAAAGAATGGGAGCGGGTCCCAAACCCACTCCCAACCCACCTCCAAACAATCTTCCCGGGAATCGGGTCCCCGATTTGCATAGGGACCCGACTCCTAGCGGCAGGAAGAGGATTATAACCTCTTAACTACCTGTTGACAGATAGTTAACAGGCAGTTAAGAGGCTTTTTCCCATTTTGAGACTTCAGCTGCAGGCTTCCTGATGCCGGGGAACCCCTCCAGGGTAAGTGAGGCGTGCTGTGGGTCTGGTGTAATGTTTGTGTATAGATGACAGCTGCAGGAGTGGTGTGAAGGATCCAATGGGACACTGGTGAGTATCAGAGGTAAGGAAATGTTGGGAAAGTAATTTTTTATGTGTTTAGATTTTTCTGTAGGTGACAAGCTTTGAAGTGTTTGTCTGGCCTCACCTCAATGGGAGAAGTGACAGATTGCTTCTGTTCCCTCACCTGCAGCTGCCATCTGTTTTATCCTAAGGAGAGAGTCATTGGAGAGCCTGGGTGAAAGGGCTCACCTTTGTACAGTGATTGTCAGTGTTTGACAGCACCTCAATGCTGTCAAACACTGTCAAATCATCTGTCAAAAATAGATGGTTCATGTGCCTATAAGAAAACCAGCAGATGAAGCATCATCAACTGACGTCATCTGACACCGGCTTTCCCTGAATTGGCCAGCAAGCCCGCAGGGTGGGCTTAACAAGGCCAATTAGGGAAAATAGCGTCTGTGTGTCGGACGTCACTGGGGGCGGGACTAGAACCCGGAAGGCAGAAGTCCCGCTCTCAACTCGTCTTGGTAAGTAAAATCCAGTCCAAAGAGCCTGCAAAGGGATATATAGATAGGTTAAGTGAGTGAGCAAAAATTTGGCAGATGGAGTATAATGTGGGAAATTGTGAGGTTATCCACTTTGGTAGGAAGAATAAAAAAGCAATTTATTATTTAAATGGAGATTACAAAATGCTGCATCTGGGTGTCCTCGTACATGAAACACAAAAAGTTAGCATGCAGGTACAGCAAGTAATTAGGAAAACAAATGGAATGTTGGCCCTTATTGCAAAGGGGATGGAGTATAAAAGTAGGGAAGTCTTGCTACAACTGTACAGGGCTCTGGTGAAACCACATCTGGAGTACTGCATGCAGCTTTGGTCTCCTTATTTAAGGAGGGATATACTTGCATTGGAGGCAGTTCAGAGAAGGTTCACTAGGTCGATCCGTGAGTTGAAGGGGTCGTCTTATGAAGAAAGGTTGAGCAGGTTGGGCCTATACTCATTGGAGTTTAGAAGAATGAGAGGGGATCTTATTGAAACATATAAGATTCTGAGGGGGCTTGACAGGGTGGATGCAGAGAGGATGCTTCCCCTCGTGGGGGAATCTAGAACTAGGGGTCATAGTTTCAGAATAAGGGGTCGCCCATTTAAAACGGAGATGAGGAGGAATTTCTTCTCTCAGAGTGTCGTGAATCTTTGGAATTCTCTACCCCAGAGAGCTGTGGAGGCGGAGTCATTGAATATATTCAAGGCGGAGATAGACAGATATTTGAGCTACAGGGAAGTCAAGGGTTATGGGGAGCGGGCGGGAAAGTGGAGTTGAGGCCAAGATCAGATCAGCCATGATCGTATTGAATGGGGGAGCAGGCTCGAGAGGCCAAATGGCCCACTCCTGCTCCTATTTCTTATGTTCTTATATACCTGCCTTTGCTCCATATCCCTTAATACCTTTGGTTAACAAAAATCTATCAATCTCAGGCTTAAAATTAACAATTGATCTAGCATCAATTGCCGTTTGCGGAAGAGAGTTCCAAACTTCTACCACGCTTTGTGTGTAGAAGTGTTTCCTAACTTCACTCCTGAAAGGTCTGGCTCTAAATTCTAGACTATGCCCCCTAGTCCTAGGCTCACCAACCAGTGGAAATAGTTTCTCTCTATCTACCCTATCTGTTCCCCTTAATATCTTGAAAACTTCAATCAAATCACCCCTTAACCATCTAAATTCAGACCTGTGTGGGAGCAGTGAGGAGCGGCGGAGCTTAAAACCGGCAGCGACCCCCGACCAGAGCATCAGACCTGTGTGGGAGCAGTGAGGAGCGGCGGAACTTAAAACCGGCAGCGAGGCCCGACCAGAGCATCGGACCTGTGTGGGAGCAGTGAGGAGCGGCGGAGCTTAAAACCGGCAGCGAGGCCTGACCAGAGCATCGGACCTGTGTGGGAGCAGTGAGGAGCGGCGGAGCTTAAAACCGGCAGCGAGGCCCGACCAGAGCATCAGACCTGTGTGGGAGCAGTGAGGAGCGGCTTACCAATTCAACAGCGGGGAGAGAGGTAAAAAGTAATCAAAGTGTGATGTCACCAGGAAGCAGGTAAGTGATTGGTTGGTGAGTATTTCTCTCTTTTTTTAAACTTGAACTCTGTGGTTTATAGTATCTAAGGTCTCTCTGGTGTAGCGGAGACTGTTGGTAAACCAGTTAACTGCAGTGTAATTAGTGGGATTGATTTAATTTAAATTCAATTAATTAAAGGGTAAGTCATGGCAGGACAGCCCGGCCCCGTGGTATGCTCCTCCTGCACTATGTGGGAACTCAGGGACACTTCCTGTATCCCTGACAACTACATGTGCAGGAAGTGCATCCAGCTGCAGCTACTGACAGACTGCATTGCGGCACTGGAGCTGCGATTGGATGCATACTGGAGCATTCGCGATGCTCAGGACATCGTGAATATCACGTTTACGGAGTTGGACACACCGCAGGTAGAGGTTGGACAGGAAGAAAAGGAATGGATGACCAACAGGCAGAGTACTAGGCGCAGGCAGGTAGTGCAGGGGTCCCCTGTGGCCACCCCCCTCTCCAACAGATACACCACTTTGAGTACTGTTGGGGGGGATGGCTTATCAGAGGAAGGCAGCAGCAGCCAACTTCCTGGCACCAGGGGTGGCTCTGCTGCACAGAATGGGAGGAAAAAGAAGGGTAGAGCTATAGTAATAGGGGGTTCTATTGTAAGGGGAATAGATAGGCGTTTCTGCGGCCGCAAATGAGACTCCAGGATGGTGTGTTGCCTCCCTGGTGCAAGGGTCAAGGATGTCTCCGAGCGGCTGCAGAACATCTTGGAAGGGGAGGGTGAACAGCCAGTTGTCGTGGTGCATATAGGCACCAACGATATAGGTAAAAAGCGGGATGAGGTCCTAAAAGCGGAATATAGGGAGTTAGGAGATAAATTTAAAAACAGGACCTCAAAGGTAGTAATCTCAGGATTGCTACCAGTGCCACGTGCTAGTCAGAGTAGAAATAGAAGGGTACTTCAGATGAATACATGGCTAGAGGAATGGTGCCAGGGGGAGGGATTCAAGTTCCTGGGACATTGGAACCGGTTCTGGGGGAGGTGGGACCAGTTCAAACCGGACGGTCTGCATCTGGGCAGGGCTGGAACCGATGTCCTAGGGGGAGTGTTTGCTAGTGCTGTGGGGGAGGGTTTAAACTAAAATGGCAGGGGGTTGGGAACCTGAGCAGGGAGACAGAGGAAAGGGAAACAAGGATAAAAGCAAAAGATAGGAAGGAGAAAAACAAAAGTGGCAATCAGAGAAATCAAGGGTTTAAAACAAACATGGCCACAGTAAATAATAATTCTGATAGGTCTAAGAGCATTAAAAAAACAAGCCTGAAGGCTTTGTGTCTTAATGCGAGGAGCATTTGTAATAAGGTGGATGAATTGGCTGCACAAATAGAGGTAAACGAATATGATTTGGTTGGGATTACAGAAACGTGGCTCAAGGATGGCCAAGACTGGGAACTCAACATCCAGGGGTATTCGATATTCAGGAAAGATAGGCAAAAAGGAAAGGGAGGTGGGGTAGCATTACTGGTTAAAGAAGGGATTAACACAATTGTAATGAAGGATATTAGCTCTGATGATGTGGAATCTGTATGGGTAGAATTGAGAAATACTAAGGGGAAAAAAACATTGTGGGGGTGGTATATAGACCTCCAAACAGTAAGGCGGAGGTTGGGGATGGCATTAAAAGGGAAATTAAAGAAGCGTGCAATAAGGGCACAGCAGTCATCATGAGTGACTTTAATCTACATATAGATTGGGCCAACCAAATTAGTAACAATACTGTGGAGGAGGAATTCCTGGAGTGCTTACGCGATGGTTTCCTGGACCAATATGTCGAGGAACCAACCAGAGATCAGGCCATCTTAGACTGGGTATTATGTAACGAGAAAGGATTAATTAGCAATCTTGTTGTACGAGGCCCCTTGGATCGGAGCGATCATAATATGATCGAATTCTTCATTAAGATGGAGAATGAAGTAGTTGACTCAGAGACTAGGGTCCTCAATTTAAATAAAGGAAACTACGATGGTCTGAGGAGTGAGTTGGGTAGGATTGATTGGGGAATGGCACTCAAAGGGTTGATGGTGGATAGGCAATGGCAAACATTCAAAGACCGAATGGATGAGCTGTAGAATTTGTTCATCCCAGTTTGGCATAAAAATAAAACAAAAAAGGTGATTCAACCGTGGCTAACAAGGGAAATTAGGGATAGCATAAGATCCAAGGAGAGGACATATAAATTGGCTAGAAAAAGCAATAATCCTGAGGATTGGGAGCAGTTTAGGATTCAACAAAAGAGGACAAAGGGATTAATTAAGAAAGGGAAAATAGAATGTGAGAGTAAGCTTGCAGGGAACATAAAAACTGTCTGTAAAAGCTTTTATAGATATGTGAAGAGAAAAAGGTTGGTGAAGTCAAGCGTAGGTCCCTTGCAGTCAGAATCAGGGGAATTTATAATGGGGAACAAAGAAATGGCTGACCAACTAAATACATATTTTGGTTCTGTCTTCACAAAGGAGGACACAAATAACCTCCCAGAGATGCCAGGGAATATAGGGTCTGATGAAAGGGTGGAACTGAAAGAAATTAGTATTTGGAGGGAAATGGTGTTAGGAAAATTGATGGGACTGAAGGCCGATAAATCCCCAGGGCCTGATAATCTACATCCCAGGGTACTTAAGGAAGTGGCCCTATAAATAGTAGATGCATTGCTGGTCATCTTCCAGAACTCGATAGACTCTGGAACAGTACCCATGGATTGGAGGGTAGCTAATGTTACCCCACTATTCAGAAAAGGTGGTAGACAAAATGCGGGGAATTATAGACTGGTAAGCCTGACATCAGTAGTGGGGAAAATGCTAGAGTCCATTATAAAAGATGTAATAGCAGAGCACTTGGAAAGCAGTGACAGGATCGGACAAGGTCAACATGGATTTACAAAAGCTAAATCATGCTTGGCTAATCTACTGGAATTTTTTGAGGATGTAACTGGTAAATTAGATAAGGGAGAACCAGTGGATGTGGTGTATTTGGACTTTCAGAAGGCTTTCGATAAGGTCCCGCATAAGAGATTAGCGTGCAAAATTAAGGCACATGGGATTGGGGGCAAGGTATTGACTTGGATAGAGAACTGGTTGGCGGACAGAAAGCAAAGAGTTGGAATAAACGGGTCGTTTTCCGAGTGGCAGACAGTGACTAGTGGGGTACCGCAAGGATCGATCCTAGGACCCCAGCTGTTCACAATATATATTAATGATCTGGACGAGGGAATTGGATGTAATATCTCCAAATTTGCAGATGACACAAAGCTGGGTGGGAGGGTATGCTGTGAGGAGGATGTCGCGAAACTCCAGTACGATTTGGACAGGTTGGGTGATTGGGCAGAAACATGGCAAATGCTCTATAATGTGGATAAATGTGAGGTTTTATCCACTTTGGTGGCAAAAACAGGAAGGCAGATTATTATTTGAATGGCAATAGATTGGGAGAAGGGGAAGTGCAAAGAGACCTGGGTGTTCTTGTGCACCAGTCGCTGAAGATAAGCATGCAGGTGCAGCAGGCAGTTAAGAAGGCAAATGGTATGTTGGCTTTCGTAGCAAAAGGGTTCGAGTACAGGAACAAGGATGTCTTGCTACAGTTGTACAGGGCTTTGGTGAGACCGCACCTTGAATATTATGTGCAGTTTTGGTCGCCTTACCTGAGGAAGGACGTTCTTGCCATGGAAGGCGTGCAGCAAAGATTCACCAGGCTGATACCTGGGATGGCAGGAATGACGTATGAGGAGCGATTGTGTCGATTGGGCTTATACTCACTGGAGTTTAGAAGATTGAGAGGGGATCTCATCGAAACCTATAAAATTCTGTCAGGCCTGGACAGACTAGATGCAGGAAGGATGTTTCTGATGGCCGGGGAGTCCAGAACCAGGGGTCATAGTTTAAGGATACGGGGTAAGCCATTTAGGACTGAAATGAGGAGGATTTTCTTCACCCAGAAAGTGGTGAACCTGTGGAATTCTCTGCCACAGAGGGCGGTGGAGGCCAGTTCATTAAATATATTCAAGAAAGAGTTGGATATATTTCTTAAGGCTAAAGGTGTTGTGTATGTACCTTTAAGAGAATAACTGGTCTCAGACTGCAGTACCGGCAGTGACCACCCCTGTATAAAAGGCGCTAGTGAGCCTCTGTTGTTTTAGTTTCACTATTGACTTCCATCAGTAAAGACTTATTTTGTTCCACTCCTGCTGTCCGTGTCTCAATCATTCACGGACGTAATACTGGCGACGAGCAGATACGAACCTACCTACAGTCTGCACCACCTCCTGGGATCCATTCCTACAGTGAAGTGAGCAGAGGTCGAGGCCAGAAAGAAAAGAAAGTAAGAGGCAGTAGAAACGGGCGTCGACCGTGGGCATCCGCCCTGTGTTGCAGAGTTGAAGATTGCTGGAGAAGCTGTCGGATGCGGGGCCTGGTTCCTGTCGACGGTGCTTCAGCTAATCGGGCTGGTAGCAGGTAGTGCACTGATCCTTCCTGGGCTGCGGCGGTCGCGAACTCGAGCGGGTGGTTTGCAACGGGGCCGAGCAGCATTGTCGGGAAGAAGAGAGAGAGGGTGGAGCACACAGGGCGCGGCTGGTGCTACGAAGCCGGGCTGCGTATAGACCCGCGAAGAGGGAGGCAAGAGTCCCACAGGGTTGTTCCACGACGGGAAAATAATTTTAAAAATATTAAACGCGCAAGAAACCGTGGAAAGCAGCGCTAACAACAGCGGGGAAGAAGGCAAAGCACGGGAGGCGCCATCTTAATCAGCGGGGAAGAAGGCAAAGCACGGGAGGCGCCATTTTGTTAAATCAGGGAAGAAGGCAAAGCGCGGGAGGCGCCATTTTAGATTTGCAAGATGCCGAAGACTGGCTGTATCACTGCTTTTGATAATACAATAGAGGACTGGACCACGTATGTGGAAAGAGTCGAGGTATATTTCGAGGCAAACGAAATAGCGGAGGAGAAAAAGGCATCGATATTGTTAAACTTAATGGGCGCTAGAACGTAAGGCCTATTACGGGACCTGATTACTCCAGCCAAACCGAAGGCGAAGAGTTTTAACGAAATTGTTGCTGTTCTACAGGAACACCTAAACCCTGCACCGCTGTTGATAGCAGAAAGATTTAAATTCCACAGGAGAACTCAGCACAAAGATGAGAGCAATGCTGAGTATCTTACGGAACTACGCAAGCTATCAAAGCACTGCCAGTTCGGAGCAGGACTGGCAGATACCCTACGGGACAAATTTGTCTGTGGACTCCTGAGTGAAGGAACACAGAAGAAGTTACTCTCAGAGAAAGAGCTGACGCTAGATAAGGCTGAAAGTATGGCAGTATCATATGAAGCAGCAGCCAGGGGAGCTGCAGAAATTCAACAAAAACCACAGGAATACGGCACCCACGAAATGACACGGGGATTTGCAAAATGTTATCGCTGCGACAGAAGGACTGCTGGTCCAAAGACAAAATATGCAGGCAATGCGGGAAGATGGGATACATTGCACGAGTTTGCAGGTCTGGGAAGAAGACCAGTGACAACAAAAAGGCTACTAAGGAACCGTACAAGAAAGTACAAAAGATGACGGACAGTAGTTCCGAAGACCAGGTGAACGATAGTGAATCCGGGAACAGGAGACTAAGCTGTCTCAAACTTCACAATGTAATCGCAAAAGAGGATCACCGAACCATTTGGGTCACCCTCACGATAGCAGGGTACCAAGTTAAAATGGAATTGGATGCAGGATCAGCGCTAACCGTCATGAATCGACGAGACTACAAGCGGCTATTTTCACACATACCCCTGAGAGAGACATCCATCGTCTTGACGACGTATACGGGGCAAAAAGTATACCCCAGAGGAAAAATAAGGGTGCCTGTCGAATACAACGGCAAGAAAATACGGAAATTGTATCTCTACATACTGCCAAATGGTGGACCACCGTTATTGGGACGGGAATGGATCTGGAAGATAAACTTAGATTGGCACTCCATTCATGCAATGACGGTGGACGGTAAAAAAGATGAAGACGTCACTCCTGGACGATTGTCAACAATCTTAGCTAACGCCAAAGAGGTATTTCAACAAGAACTGGGCACGCTTAAAGGCGTAACCGCCTCGATAAAAATAGAAGAGAATGCAGTTCCCAAGTTTTTCAAAGCAAGACCGGTACCATATGCAATTCGCCCAGCCGTCGAGGCAGAGCTGGAGAATCTGGAGAAGGCGGGCGTGTTGTCTAAGGTCGACTGGAGCGAATGGGCGACACCCATCATTCCTGTCATGAAGAAAACGTTAAGCAATAAGTCCGGGGAGCCAAGGAAGATTCGCATCTGTGGGGATTTCAAGGTGACGGTGAACCCTGTCCTTCACACAGTACAATATCCTCTTCCAAGGATAGAAGACATATTCGCCTCACTGTCTGGAGGGAAGCGTTTTACAAAAATTGACCTAGCACAAGCATATTTGCAGATGGAGGTTGAGGAGTCCTCTAGGAAGTATCTCACGATAAACACTCACAAAGGTCTTTACCAGTATCATCGATTGGTATTCGGAGTAGCATCGGCTCCGGCGATATGGCAAAGAGCGATGGAACAAGTCCTGCAAGGGATTCCGGGGACTCAGTGTTACTTGGACGACATCCTTGTAACAGGTGAAGATGACAGTGAACACCTTAACAACCTAGAACAGGTGCTCACTAGACTACGGGAACATGGGCTGCGAGCCAACCGCCCCAAGTGCGAATTGTTTAAGAAACAGATATTGTATTGTGGCCACGTGATTGATGAAGAGGGGTTACATAAGTCCCCTGACAAAATTGAAGCGGTTGTTAAGGCCCCAGCGCCTGAAAATGTGTCGCAACTGAGGTCATTCCTCGGATTGGTGAATTACTATCATAAGTTTTTGCCGAATTTGTTGACAATTCTGCACCCACTGAACGCCCTGCTACGAACGGGGGTAGCATGGAAATGGAGCGATGATTGTAAGCATGCTTTTCAGAAGAGTAAGGACTTAATCACTTCAAGGGAAGTATTGGCTCACTACAACCCAGCACTGCCGATCAGACTGGCGTGTGATGCATCTCCCTATGGCATTGGGGCGGTACTGTCACGTAAATTCCTTGATGGTTTAGAGAGGCCGATAGCTTTTGTGTCACGCTCGTTAACTTCTGCCGAGCGTAACTACGCCCAGATTGACAGAGAGGCCCTCAGCCTAGTGTGGGGGGTGAAGAAGTTCAATCACTACCTGCACGGTCAAAAATTTACTCTACTAACCGATCATCAACCTCTTGTCTCCCTTTTCAACCCTCAGCAGGGCGCACCGATAATGACAGCACAACGGCTGCAGAGATGGTCCTTTTTCCTAGGGGCACACCAATATGACATCGAATACAAAGGAACTAAACAGCATGGAAATGCTGATGGATTGTCACGCCTACCATTGCCGACGGTGGAAGAAGAAGACCTTGCAGTGGATCCAATGGAGTTATTCCACTCGACCATAGTCGAATGTCTCCCTGTGACGAATGCAAACATAGAAAAGGAAACACGGAATGACCCGACACTATCACGGGTCTATGATTTAACGGTGAAGGGATGGCCAGCACATGGCGAACCACTGCTGCCAGCATTCTCGCCGAGAAGAGAACAGCTGTCAGTGTGCAGAGGAACCTTGATGTGTGGATCCAGAGTAGTAATTCCACCTAAGTTGACGGATAGAGTGCTCAATGAGCTTCATGAGGGTCATCTGGGTGGGGTAAAAATGAAGAACTTAGCCAGAGCATTTGGGTGGTGGCCGGGAATCGATAGAGAAATCGAAGAGATGACCAAGAGCTGTGCAGGATGCCAGAAGGTCCAAAACACCCCACCACAAGCTCCTCTGCATCCATGGGAGTGGCCCTCATCTCCATGGCAAAGGGTGCACATTGATTTTGCTGGTCCCTTCATGGACTCGATGTTTTTAATTGCGGTGGATGCACATTCAAAGTGGCCAGAGGTAATAAAAATGTCCTCAACCACCACGGAAAAAACTATCACAGTTTTATGAACAATATTCGCCAGGAATGGGCTGCCTGAACAGATTTGCTCTGACAATAGACCACAGTTTGTGTCTGAAGAGTTCCGGAGGTTCTTAAAGAACAATGGTGTTAAGCATTACACATCTGCCCCATATCATCCAGCTACTAATGGATTGGCCGAGAGGTTTGTCCAAACATTCAAGAAGGCTATCAAGGCAATGTGTAATGAAGATATACCCCTACAACACAAGGTGGACAAGTTCTTGTTTGCCTACCGGAATGTGACACATGCGGTTACCAACCAAACTCCAGCCATGATGTTCTTCAATTGAAGACTACGATGCCGCTTGGATTTGGTTAAGCCAAACGTCCGAAGAGATGTGGAGAACAGGCAGTTTCAGAATATGAATGAAAGGCCGACCAGGAGTTTTAAGATAGGTCAACCAGTTTTGGCCCGGGACTACCGCACTGAGAAATGGCAGCCAGGAACGATTTGTACACGACAAGGACCTCTCATGTATACCGTGGATGTTGGAGAGAGCATTGTAAGACGCCATGCTGACCAGATTCTAGAGTCACTGGAAAACATCAACTCCACACCACGATCTGATACACCTGGTAATGAAATCGACGTTCCAATTGCAGCTACCGCAGAACCGGTAATATTGGAAGCAGATGAACCAAACAACGACAGTGATCCCGACTCAACATTGCCAGAAGAACCTGATACCCCAAAGAGGCGTTATCCAGACAGAATCAGGAAGGCTCCTCAAAGACTGAACTTATAATTGCTTAAACTTAACCAATGTATCTTGCAACAGTAATTGTGATTGTAATTAGTTATCATTTAGTTGTTAAATGAATGTTATGTACTGTTTATCTAAAAGGGGAGGAATTGTTGTGTATGTACCTTTAAGAGAATAACTGGTCTCAGACTGCAGTACCGGCAGTGACCACCCCTGTATAAAAGGCGCTAGTGAGTCTCTGTTGTTTTAGTTTCACTATTGACTTCCATCAGTAAAGACTTATTTTGTTCCACTCCTGCTGTCCATGTCTCAATCATTCACGGACGTAATAAAAGGGATCAAGGGATATGGGGAGAAGGCAGGGACAGGGTACCGAATTTGGATGATCATCCATGATCTCATTGAATGGCGGAGCAGGCTCGAAGGGCCGAATGGCCTACTCCTGCTCCTATCTTCTATGTTTCTATGTTTCTATTCCAGGCAATACAACCCTAGTTTGTGTAAGCTCTCCTCGTAATTTAACCCTTGGTGTCCGGGTATCATTCTAGGATGCTGAGGGAAGTAAAGGTGGAAATTGCAGAGGTACTGGCCATAAACTTCCAATCCCCCTTAGAATGGTGCCAGAGGACTGGGGAATTGCAAATGTTGCACCCTTATTCAAGCTTTTAGAAATGATAATCCGGGACAACATTAACAGTCACTTGGACAAGTGTGGATTAATTAAGGAAAACCAGCACGGATTTGTTAAAGGCAAATCATGTTTGATTGAGTAAATTACTAACTTGATTGAGTTTTTTGATGAGGTAACAGAGAGGGATGATAAGGGCAATGTGGTTGATGTGGTGCACATGGACTTCCAAAAGGCGTTTGATAAAGTGTCTCATAATAGGCTTGCCAGCAAATTTGAGGCCCATGGAATAAAAGGGACAGTGGCAGCATGGATACAAAATTGGCTAAGTGACAGGAAACAGAGAGTAGTGGTGAATGGTTGTTTTTCGGACTGGAGGAAGGTACACAGTGGTGTTCCCCAGGGGTCGGTATTAGGACCACTGCTTTTCTTGATATATATTAATGACTTGGACTTGGGTGTACAGCGCACTATTTCAAAATTTGCAGATGATACAAAACTTGGAAGTATAGTGAACAATGAGGAGGATAGTGATAGACTTCAAGAGGACATAGACAGGCTGGTGGAATGGGCGGACACGTGGCAGATGAAATTTAATGCAGAAAAGTGCAAAGTGATACATTTTGGTAGGAAGAACGAGGAGAGGCAATATAAACTAAAGGGTACAATTCTAAAGGGGGTGCATGAACAGAGAGACCTGGGGGTTATAAGTGCACAAATCGTTGAAGGTGGCAGGGCAGGTTGAGAAAGCAGTTAAAAAAGCATACAAGATCCTGGGATTCATGAATAGAGGCATAGAGTACAAAAGCAAGGAAGTTATGATGAGCCTTTATAAAACACTGGTTCGGCCTCAACTGGAGTATTGTGTCCAATTCTGGGCACCGCACTTTAGGAAGGACGTGAAGGCCTTAGAGAGGGTGCAGAAAAAATTTACAAGAATCGTTCTAGGGATGAGGGACTTCAGTTACGTGGATAGACTAGAGAAGCTGGGTTTGTTCTCCTTAGAGCAGAGATGGTTGAGAGGAGATTTGACAGAGGTGTTCAAAATCATGAGGGGTCTAGACAGAGTATATAGAGAGAAACTGTTCCCATTGGCGGAAGGGTCGATAACCAGAGGACACAGATTTAAGGTGATTGGCAAAAGAACCAAAGGCGACATGAGGAAAAAAATGTTTACGCAGCGAGTGATTAGGATCTGGAATGCACTGCCTGAGAGGGTGGTGGAGGCAGACTCAATCGTGGCTTTCAAAAGGGAGTTGGATAAGTACCTGAAGGAAAAAAAATTGCAGGGCTACGGGGAAAGGGCGGGGGAGTGGGACTAGCTGAAGTGCTCTTGCAGCGAGCCGGCACAGGTTCGACGGGCCGAATGGCCTCCTTCTGTGCTGTAACCATTTTATGATTCTATGAAAAGAGAATGCTGAGGTTGAGTCCAGGACTCAAACTCAAAGCGATACAAAGCTAAACATTTTATTTTTCATTAGCGAAAAGGTTGAAAGAGGGCTATGACTTAGTAAAATGTTTAAAGGTATGGAGAGTGTGTATGTAAGTAGGTTATTTAATTTAAAATATGATCACAGAAACAAAGGATATGAGTACAAAATGAATGAACAAGGTTATGGCAAAGCTAGTATAGTGGAATTATAGAATAAACTTGCAGAATAGGCCATTAATTGTCAATTAAAATGAACTGGTTAAATATCTGGTTTAGAATTGGATTGAAGGTTTTAAGGGTCAGCCAGTACCTGGATGGATCAATACTCTAATGAAGATGATGGTCCCTGAATCTGGGGCCAAGGAGATACCATCTGTGGAATGTAACTGATCAGAGTTGACCAGAGTTGAGGAAAGGTTGACATGATGGACTTTTGTTAGATTGTCTTTGGGGTCAGGAAGAAACTTCACAGTTTTATCTTTGAAATGTTTGGGGGAGAAATTCCCCTAGAGGGCCATTTGGGGCGCTGAGTCAAAAATGTTTGAAAAGTTATCGCCAGGCACTAACCTTTTCAAACATTTGAGAAATTCCCATTTTTTGCTCACCACTTGCCTCTTGGCGCGCAAGAGGCAGGGAATGTCCCGATCTGGGGCGATGTGCTCAGTATGGCCACGCGCATCGCAAGGGCTCTTCCCCCAATTAAAGGGAAAGGCTCCCCGCTGCGAGCTCTGCCTTTTTTTTGGCATCTGCTGGGGCACCGGGTGCGGTTGTGCCGCGCGATCAGCCCGCGTCATGATCTCCGGGCGCAGAAGATCGGGGCGATACCCGGTAGCGCCGCCGCTAACCTCCCGTGGAATTTTATGGAAGGCGTGGTTAGCGCCTCGGGGGGGGCAAAAAACCATTTCCCACCGGAGGCGCTAACGATGGGAATGTCGCCCCTTTTAACTCTAGTCTTTCACCTCCTTCATGATTAACTAAATTGGATGGAATCTATGATCAGACAAAGTCGATTGGGTGTGCGGGAGATTTGGGCTCTTGTTGCTCCATTTTCTCTTACGTTCTTTTGTGTTAGTGCACATAGCATTGGACATTCTTGATTCATTTGATATACAATCATACCTTATACTACCAAGATTTTTGATTATGTCGCCATGGTGTGATGTATGTTAAAAGTGCTATTATTGAATTAAAATCAGCTCTCAAGGAGGTACATTCACCTGACAGCAAGACTGGGAGATGAAGATTAAGATTCAGACAGGTTGTCTGAACCAGCATGCTTCAGGTAAAGGGAGTTAATTTTCGCATTTTAGTGATCGTGCGCACCTTTTCTGGCTGAGATAACTATATTTATTTGAGTACAGCTGGGGCCGTTGCCAGGATAGCCTGTTGAGACTCAGCTTCGTGGGATCAGAATTAACAAAAAAGGAGAGTAAGAAAATCATGCTCAGATTCAGCGTGGTTCAGCAAAGGCTGTGAGTAGCTCGGTCTTGGTCTTGGCCTAGGCTGGGAATGAAGATATAGCTGGTCAGTTTTCCAGACTAATATCTGACCCGAAAAGGAATAAAACAATAAATGAATATTCCTTCTGCTATTTGCGATAGTACAAGATGCTTTCATTGTTAAGTTTTGCTAGGGAAAAGCATTATAGAAGTTTAAAAAAAAAGATTGGATCTGCTACTATTGTTCAGTCACCTGTATTCTGCAAAGGAAAGCACCATTTAGATCTGCCATCAATCTCATCTTACCAATGTGTTCATCAGTTCTACCTATTGAAAGGTTGGAGTTACGTGTGACCTTACGATATACTGGTTGAGTGACCAAGAGAGGCGCACTGTTACACTAGTGCATAGGGCAGTGTCAGTCAACCCCGGAATGTAAGAAGCACAAGATCTGCTTACAAGAGCAAGCTGTGCCACTAAATGTGTGAGAAGATCTACATCAAGAGACAAAATCTATAATAATTGACGGCAGCGGTGGGATACTGATTTAGTGAAGCCAATTCAAAACAGTAGAAATTGAAAAGTGAACCAAAAAGAAATAAGCTAATATTGAAAAATGTTGAGTAGGTCAAAAGAGGCAGAAATTGAGTCAGCACAATTGGTGGCCGAGGAGAAAAAGAAGAGAAAAACCTTCTCTCCGCGACACCCGGGTCCACTCCTCAATCACCCCCTCCCCTCCCCACGGCACCTTCCTGTGCAAGTGCAGGAGATGCAACACCTGCCCTTTTACCTCCTCTCTTCCCACTGTCCAGGGCCCCAAGCACTCCTTCCAGGTAAAACAGCGATTTACTTGTACTTCTTGCAATTTAGTATACTGTATTCGCTGTTCACGATGCGGTCTCCCCCACATTGGGGAGATCAAACGCAGATTGGGTGACCACTTTGCGGAACACCTCCATTCAGTCCGCAAGTGTGACCCCGAGCTTCAAGTCACCTGTCACTTTAATTCTCCGCTCCACTCCCACTCTGACCTCTCTGTCCTCGTCCTCCTACTCTGTTCCAACGAAGCTCAATGTAAGCTCAAGGAACAGCACCTCATCTTTCTATTAGGCACTTTACAGCCTGCTGGACTCAACATCGAGTTCAACAATTTCAGACTATAACCTCTGCCCCTATTTTTTCAGATGGCAGCTGTTGATGATTCTGCTATACCTATTTACACCTTATAGGCCCATCTTTTGTTTCTTTATCTGTCCCATTACCATCTCCCTTTGCTTTGTACAATCACACCTTTAGTCATTTAATCTCTCCTGCCTTCCATTCTATCACAGACCTTCCCTTTTGTTCTTTCCTCCCCTACCCACCTTTCCCTGCCCCTGCACTTGCTTAAAATCTGTTACATCTCTAACTTGTTCCAGTTCTGATGAAAGGTCATCGACCTGAAACGTTAACTCTGCTTCTCTCTCCACGGATGCTGCCTGGCCTGCTGAGTGTTTCCAGCATTTTCGGTTTTTATTTCAGATTTCCAGCATCTGCAGTATTTTGCTTTTATAAGAGAAAAACCCTTGTTCGGAGTTGGTCAGGTCCAAACAAAGGTTGTGAGATGGCAAGTTGTGGCCTGGGCTGGAATTAAGATATAGCTGGTCAGCTTTCCTGGCTAATATCTGTGAGCTGATATAGCTGGAAATAAAACAATCAGTGAATATTCCATTCGCTACTCGGGAGAGTACCGTATGTTTTTGTTTTATGTTATTACGGGAAGCGTTGTAGGAGGCATTTATTTTTAAACAAGTCTAGAATTGCTACTTTGGTGCAGTCTGGCCTATATGTGACTGCAGTCACACATCAATAAGAACATAAGAACATAAGAAATAGAAGCAGGAATAGACCACTTGGCCCCTCGAGCCTGCTCCGCCATTCAATAAGATCATGGCTGACCTGATCTTGGGATCAAAGTCACTTCCCTGCCCGCTCCCCATAACCCTTCACTCCCTTATCTTGCAAAAATCTGTCTATCTCCACCTTAAATGTATTTAATGACCCAGCCTCCACAGCTCTCTGGGGCAGAGAATTCCACAGATGTACGACCCTCTGAGAAGAAAAAAATTCCTCCTCATCTCAGTTCTAAAAGGGCAACCCTTTATTCTAAAACTGTGCCCCCGTGTTCTTGACTTCCCCACGAGGGGAAACATCCTCTCTGCATCTACCTTGTCGAGCCCCCTCAGTATCTTATATGTTTCAATAAGATCTCCTCTCATTCTTCTAAATTCCAATGTGTATAGGCCCAGCCTGCTCAACCTTTCCTCATAAGTCAAGCCCCTCATCTCTGGAATTAACCTAGTGAATCGTCTCTGAACTGCCTCCAATGCAAGTATATCCTTCCTTAAATAAGGAGACCAAAACTGTATGCAGTACTCAAGGTGTGGTCTCACCAATACCTTGTACAGTTGTAGCAGGACTTCTCTGCTTTTATACTCCAACCCCTTTAAAATAAAGGCCAACATTCCATTTGCCTTTTTGATTACTTGCTGTACCTGCATGCTAACTTTTTGTGTTTCATGCATAAGGACCCCTAGGTCCCTCTGAACTGTAGCATTTTAAGAACATAAGAACATAAGAAATAGGAGCAGGAGTAGGCCAATCGGCCCCTCGAGCCTGCTCCGCCATTCAATAAGATCATGGCTGATCTGGTCCTAACCGCCAATCTACCATCACAGAACCATCTCCTGAATCTAACAGAATTAGACACACGAAATAGGAGCAGGATCAGGCTACACGGCCCCTGGGCCCGCTCCGCTACCCACAGGGCCATGTCCGATCCGAACCTAGACTCATGTCCAAATTCCTGCCCGTTCCCCGTAACCCTTAATTCCCTTTACTTCTAGGAAACTGTCTATTTCTGTTTTAAATTTATGTAATGATGTAGCTTCTACAGCTTTTTGGGGCAGCATATTCCATGGACCTACCACCCTCTGAGTGAAGTAGTTCCTCCTCATCTCAGTTTTGAAAGAGCAGCCCCTTATTCTAAGACTATGCCCCCTAGTTCTAGTTTCACCCATCATCGGGAACACCCTCCCCGCATCCACACGATCCAACCCCTTCACAATCTTATATGTTTCAATAAGATCGCCTCTCATTCTTCTGAACTCCAATGAGTAGAGTCCCAATCTACTCAACCACTCCTCATATGTCCATCCCCTCATCCCCAGGATTAACCGAGTGAACCTTCTTTGTACTGACTCGAGAGCAAGTATGTCTTTTCTTAAGTATGGACACCAAAACTGTATGCAGTATTCCAGGTGCGGTCTCACCAATACCTTGTACAACTGAAGCAATACCTCCCTATTTTTATATTCTATCCCCCTAGCAATGAAAGCCAACATTCCATTGGCCTTCTTGATCACTTGCTGCACCTGCATACTAACCTTTTGAGTTTCGTGCACCAGGACCCCCAGATCCCTTTGTACTTCAGTACTTTCCAGTTTCTTGCCACTAAGATAATAACTTGCTCTACGATTTTTCCTGCCAAAGTGCATAACCTCACACTTTCCAGTATTGTATTCCATCTGCCAAATCTCTGCCCACTTACTTAGCCTGTCTATGTCCCCTTGCAGGTTTTTTATGTCCTCCTCACTCACTACTTTCCCTCCCATCTTAGTATCATCTGCAAACTTTGATATGTTACACTCGGTCCCCTCCTCCAAATCGTTAATATAGATTGTAAAGAGTTGGGGACCCAGCACTGACCCCTGCGGAACACCACTAGTTACTGATTGCCAGTCTGAGAATGAACCATTTATCCCAACTCTCTGCCTTCTGCTAGATAGCCAATCCTCTATCCACGCCAGAATATTACCCCCAATCCCGTGATTTTTTATCTTAAGCAATAATCTTTTGTGTGGCCCCTTGTCAAATGCCTTTTGGAAGTCACTTTCCTGTATTGTATTCCATCTGCCAAATCTCTGCCCACTTACTTAGCCTGTCTATGTCCCCTTGCAGGTTTTTTTATGTCCTCCTCACTCACTACTTTCCCTCCCATCTTAGTATCATCTGCAAACTTTGATATGTTACACTCGGTCCCCTCCTCCAAATCATTAATATAGATTGTAAATAGTTGAGGCCCAAGCACCGATCCCTGTGGCACCCCACTAGTTACCTTTTGTCATCCGGAAAATGACCCATTTATCCCGACTCTCTGCTTTCTGTTAGTTAGCCAATTCTCTATTCATGCTAATATATTACCCCCAATTCCGTGAGCTCTTATCTTATGCAGTAACCTTTTATGTGCTTGACTCTTAACTGCCTTCTGAAGTGGCCTAGCAAGCCACTCAGTTCAGGATAACTAGGGATGGAGAACAAATGCTGGCCTTGCCAACAACGTCCATATCCATGAGAATGAATTAAAAAGGAACACTGGCCCACCCTTCCCTAAGCAACACCAGCAAATACGTAAAGGCAATACTAGCAGGAGGTTGACTAATAATGGGAGTTGGCATTAGTAGACTTTCCTGCACTATTACTAGGTATAAATACTACTGGCGTCATACCAATCCATTTAAAGTCCCTGTGCACCCAAAATGGGGGTGGGGCTGGGGGGGTAGGGGAGATCATCCGAATCCCATTAAAAAAAAAAATTATTTATTTAATCCCATTATTTTGTGAGTCCAGCTCACTCTTTTTTTGACTTTTTTTCCCCCTACATTAAAGCGTCTCAATAGACATGAAATTTAATCAGCCATCTTCTGAAGAAAAGTTTCCTTTGACCTGAATGGATTCTGGATGTAAAAGTCTCCCTTGGAGAGCAGAGTGAAAATAAAATGGAGTCTTCACATAATCTTCATATGAAAAGCAAACATCCTGGCACTGCGACCTGTTAAAAGCTTTCTGGGTGACGGGAGTCACTTGCTCCTTGTTATTGCTCAGTATATATTTTAAAAACTGATAGAGAAGGCACTGGGGAGGAATGGCGGGTGGTGGGGCTGGGGAGGCGGTGGGGTGGAGGGAGTGCAGGCATTAAGGCGGAAATCAGTCAGGTCTCACAGTGGATAGTGGCAGCACTGAGGTAACTGTAGTGTATGTACCCGTTTACCTTTAAGGGAACTATTGAATGTAACCGTTCGCCTCAATAATCCCCTCTCGCAACATGTCCACATTATTCACATCAGGTAAAGAAGCGTTTCTCTTTTCCATGTCCAAGATTTGTTTCTGCATCTCCTTAAGAGCACACTGCGATTCAACTTCTCTTAACCTTGCCTGCACTAGCTCTGTCTCCAATTGCAGAACAAAATCCTCAGTGTAGCGTGGTTTGCCCTTCTGCTGTATCTCTAGATCATGCAAATATTCTAACTCCTGAACATCATAAGGGAAATGTGATCGGTAATTGGTCACGATGGCTCTATGGTCGCTCTCTGCTTGAGCCAGTAGGTTCTGTTGTCTTTCCAGACTCTCCCATTCGGTGTCATAGAACTTTTTCATTGTTTTCATCTCTTGTACGAGGCGGTAACTTAATTGTTCTAATTGTTGTCGTACTTTGAAATAACGTTGAGTTCGAGCCCGGTGTTCCTCCGTAATGCATATATGTCTGTAACTTGAACAGACTCAGAATTCTCTGTCTTTATGCACGCCATCGATTTTCCAACCTTAGTCCGTGAGTTCATGTTAACCTTGTTTTTCATACGTAAGCTGGACTTATCGTCTTCCGGCTCGGAGTCTGAGCTGCTTGTCTGCATCGAGTCCTCACTCGTCATTGCTTGTAGGTAGTGCCATTCCATGTCTATTTTCCTGATCCACTCCCGTCCTAGAAGTGGTGGTCCTCCCTCAGGTAGTACGTACAAATTCATTCTTGGGTGTACTTTACCCCTATCTCTCACCTTGACTCTTATTTTCCCCATGGGGTATACGTTATGCCCCGTGTATGTCTGTAATACGAACTTGGTATTTCTTAAGGGTATGTGAGAGAATAGCCGGTGGTAGTCCTTTTGGTTGATGACTGATACAGCTGATCCCGTGTCCAGCTCCATTCGTACTTGGACTCCAGCTATTTTTAGTGTGACCCAGATCGTCTGTAGATCAGTTACTTTACCCACATTGTGGATTCTCAGACTATCCAGCTCCTGGCTGTTTGGGTCTGAGTCCGAATTTTGTTCGTCTGAACTCTTTTCAGCCACCTGATGTACCTTGTTGTACTTTTCTTGTGGTGGTGGCTTCCTTTGCTTGTTGGTCTTCTTTCCGGACCTGCATAGCTTCACGATGTGACCCAGTTTGCCACATTTCCTGCACTCTTGGTTCTTAAACCAGCACTGATTCTGGTCGTGCGTTGTCTTTCCACAACGGTAGCATTTGGAAGTGCTTGCAGTAATTTGGTCCACCCCGAGTGCCGCCGCCTTTAGCTGCATTTCCGCCATTCCTTTCGCTGCGGCTTCGTGCGATGAAGCTATGAGGACAGCCCTGTCCAGTGTGAGGTCGTTTTCTTCCAGAAGTCGCTTCTGCGTTCCTTCTTTGGCCAAGCCGCATACGAACTTGTCCCGCAGCGCCTCTGTCAAATTCCCTCCAAACTGGCAGTATTTCACTAGCTTACGCAGTTCGACTAAGTATTCCGCATTGCTTTCATCTTTCCTCTGGGTTCTTGCGTAAAATTTAAATCGTTCAGCCAGCATCAACGGTGTGGGGTTCAAGTGATCCTTCAGCACTGCTACGATCTCTTCGAAGGTCTGGTCCACTGGTTTAACTGGTGCTATTAGATGTTTCAAGAGCCCGTATGTTTTTGCTCCCATCGAATTTAACAAAGTTATTGCCTTGTCGTCATCCTCAATTTCGTTGGCTACGCAATATATTTCTATGCATTCCACATACGTGGCCCAGTCTTCTATTTCAGCATTAAAATCATTAATATTTCCTCGCTTAGGCATCTTCTTCTCTTCTTGAGAACAACACAAGTATTGCTTTACTTATTCTTATTTTTCCTCTCTTCTTGAGAACACACCAGCATTTCTGAAAATTCTTATTAATTTTCTAAGATGGCGGTTTCCCGCTTCTGTCTTCTTCCCCAGCGGTTTCCCCGCAAAAAATGGCGGCTTTCCTGCGCTTCTCGCTCTCCCCGCCCACTTCAATGGCGGTTTTCCCGCGCTTGGCGGTCTTCACCCGACCCCCGACGCTGTCTTTCAGCCCGAGTGCGGCCCTTATCTCCGCCGCGATCGATGGCCCGCGCTGTTCACCGCGGCTCTCGCGCCTTCAGTGTCTGCCGACTCTGCCCTACCAGCCCGAGTGCGGCCCTTATCAGGGATTGCGATCGATGGCCCGGCTGCGCCCCTCACTTCAAAGCGGCCCGGCCCTTATCAGTGGATGCGATCGATGGCCCGCGCTGCGCCTCTCGCCCGAAGCGGCTCTCGGCCCTTATCGCTGGTGCAATCGCTGGCTCGCGAAGCGCCTCCCGCTCGAAGCGGCTCTTGCTCGCTCCCTCTCGGGCTCTGGCTCACCCGCTCGCGCGGCTCTTGCTCGCTCCCTCTCGGGCTCTCGCTCAGCGGATTCAAACGCCTCTCCCCGACCTCCCGCAGTCCGGCCCTTTCCTCCCCGGCTGCGGCTGATTCTTCGCGGGTTATTTAGTTATTTATTTATTTATCGCCACCGCGCCTTGTGATCCCGGTCGCTGTCCGGCCTTTTTCACCCCCTTGACCGTGGTGGTCACTGCCCTTATCCTCCGGATATTTTCCACACTTTCCCCTACTCACAGTCGTTGCGGTCGCCGGTTGCTTTCTTTTGTTAGTTGATCGACGCACTCCGCACCGTGGTAAAAGGGTAGTTGTGCCTGTTGCTGATGAACTTTCGTTGCTAGTCTGCTTCCTGTCTGTTGCTGCAGCCTCGTGTGTTCTTCCAGCAGCACGACGAAGGCGGTTGCCTCACTTCGACGCTCCTTAGTAGCTTAGGAAGTACTGTTGCCGCAGGGTACGATCGTCCTCGTCGCCATTGTTAAGTCTGTGGGTTGTATTGTAAATAATACACAGACTCCAAGATTAACAACAAAACAGGTCTTTACTATTCAGAGGTTCAGGCAATTCTTGTCCTAGTTAACATATCCCAGCCCTTATATACTGGTGTGGTCACTATCGGTACTACAGTATACATGAGCCAACAAATAGTGCCACACCTAAAATAGTGCTCTTAAAGGCGAACGGTTACATTCAATAGTTCCCTTAAAGGTAAACGGGTACATACACTACAGTAACAACCATAATCTTTGAAAAGACAGTGTTGAGATGTGGGAAAGCAGTTGTGGCCTCACGATTGAGGGGAGGAAATGGATCTGAAGAGAGAACATTCATTTTTAGACCAGATCAGCTGTTTTCTGGTTCTGTAGGGAGTTAATCTCTTATTGATATTTCTCTACTACCCGATTGTCTACTATTGTTAACTGATAAGAAAATTAACTATTTCTATTTTTGTTCCTCCCTTACCACCATTAATTTCCACTTCCCTATCACTGTTCGGTTTCTTTTCTATTCCAATTTAATTTTAATTTTCCATCTTTTTTAACTCTTGCCTCAGTCCATGGTTTTTCAAATAATAAAAAATAATAAAAAATAATAAAAAAATTGTACAAATATTTTTGAGGATTTTGTATTCTTTCAACAAATGACCCTCTCCTATCCACCTCCCCCACCCCCCCACCCCTTGTAAAATTCCATAAGAATGAGTTTTGCGCTCATGAAGGTGAATCCTGGAGAGCGCGGAGCTCACCCAGATCTGGTATAGACAGAGGGGTACAGTTTTACTGGGGGGAATTTTAACCTAAAAAAATAGGTGGGTTGGGGTCAGGTGGGAAGTTAAAATGTTAAAAATCTGAATCCTGCCTCCAACCTGCCCACTTTCGGTTTTAACGGGGGGGGGGGGGCGCGGCGTGGGTCGTCTATTTTAATTGTATAATGAGGCTGGAAGCCTCTGCTTTAACCTCCATTTTGAATTTAACTTTAGCTGGTCGGGTTTTCCACATTTCGTGAAACCCGCCAGCTACTGCAAGGCGAGGACTGCTTGATCGTCCTCCCGGGTTTCCCGACCACTTTGGAGCGACACCCCCCCACTCCCAACCCGCCTTCCCCATTAAAATTCAGCCCACTGTGACTAAATGGGGTGAGATTTGTCTTGGTCAGTTGTACAAAGGGGGTGATAGTGAATCGGTTGACTGTTTAGCACCCAACTGTTGGGATAATGACAGGATAATGACCTCCATCTGAAATCCCATCATTGCAATCTCCTCGCCTCATTGCAGGCATGCTTACCAGCAGCAGCTGATCAAAGCAGCAGTGCTTGCTTGAAAGGATAAATAGTGCTCCAAGTTATTTTGACTCATATCGCCATTATTTCAACACTTTGCTGCAATTTGTTTTTCATGTGCAGCAGCTAATGATCACCCTGCCTGCACCCTTCGAAGCCTTCCTATATACGCCCCAACTCCACACTGTCTTCTGCAGTCTGCCAAATACCACAGATTCCATCAAATCTCAAATTTCTCAATGAGCAAGCAAGGGGCATTGTATATAAGCAGCGCACCTTCACTGTCAGAAAAGGGTTCATTTTCAGCATTTCCTGAAAACAGTGGTTACTCTTCATGAGCACCGTTTCTCCTTAGTGCCCCTGCGTGAGGTGCTCAGGCTTTAATCTATCAGTCTTGGCTAAGTCTCACCTCACTCTCACCTCTGACACAGAAGTGCCAGGGGTTGAAGCCTCACTCCAGCGACTTGAGCATCTAGACTAATACTTCAGGGCACTAGTGAGAGAGCACTGCACTGCCGAATGAGATATTAAACCGATTCCCCAACTGCCATCTTGGGAGCATGTAAAAGATCCCATGGACTATTTCAAGAAGAACAGAGGAGTTCTGCCAGTGACCTGGCCAACATTTGCCACTCAACCAACACTATCAAACTACATTAACTGGTTATTTATCTCATTGCTGTTTGTGGAACCTTGCTGTTTGCAAATTGGCTGCCATGTTTGCCTACATTACAACAGTGACTACACTTCAAAAGTACTTCATTTGTTGTGAAGTGTTTTGGGACATCCTGAGGATGTGACTGACACTACATCAATGCAGCTTGACATAAATCATGCCATTTATGTAGAAATGACTTATGAAATATACTGGGCGGCCTGCTGGTGGCGCTGTCCAGGGAAAGTATAAATACTCGGGCACGGGCCCAGCTTGCTCAGGGACATTCTGAAAACAGGAACTAGTGAAGGATAACTAGACTTCCATGTTGTGAAACAGTCGATCAAAGCCTTGTTTAATACTCTGACCAAGTGCCTAGTAATGTTCTTGCGTCACAGCTTCTTTTTTTTTTTCTCTTCTTTCTTTCTTTATTCACCTGGTGCCTCGTCTAAGTAATACCTGAAGGCCAAAGGTGCGAGAGTTTGCAAAATCTGGCTATCAGGCTCTTGGGACTGAGGTGGACCTTCTCCCAGGGTCGTTGATTCAGTGGATGAACCCGCCGCAAGCTTTGTATCTGTTGATGCTGCCTGAACAGCCTGGCCCTGTCTCCTTCATGCTGCGCTTGTAGGCATCTGAGGGGGCTGGCCAGTGGCAGTGCATGCCACTGGTAATGGGTCCTGGTTCTGTCTGCCCACCAATCAGGCAGAGGTCTATTCCAATGGTCGCTGCCAAATCTTGGTAGCCCTGAGAGATGCTGGTCTCAATAGTACCTTGGAAACCAGAAGACAGCACTTTCTTTTGATTTGTCTCCCAACACCTCAAGGCTGGAAATATGTGCACCCAGTGAGGAGGCAATGGCTGTAAGGCCTCCAAATTGCAGAAGATGGCAGCAAATCTGACAGGAGCTCCAACATGCTCCAGTGTGCACTGCAGGGATAATATTGGGCCAGAATTTGTACCCAAAGACTCTCACAGTTGGTGTGTAAAACCAATATTAGGCATAAAAGAGTGAGTTAATTTGGGTGCTACGCACGTACTTACGCAACACCCCGAATTTGCTCGATCTTTTACACCTGTGTATTGTGGTTCATTATCCTGGCTCCGCCCCACATGGTAGAGAGCGGTACATGTGAATTTCCTGCTGGTTCAAAAACGGGTGTAAAATTACTCCTAGCATTATGGGCACAAAGTCATATATAGCTGGTGTTTCGTGGCCATTTTTTAAGCCGTTTTCTTGTTTTTCAAAATTTCTCTTGCGCTGTATCTTCTGTTTTCTGAGTGTTATTTTATGGCCTTCATGTGAGTTGCATTAAAAGTTGGAAAGCTTCCACGTTTGCATTTTCTTAAAGATGCTGTGCTGGGTATGCATGGATGATGATAAGATGGCTTCAAAGTTTAATCTTCATACTTAAAGCAGGAATATCTGGTGCGCGTCCCGCGCTTTCCTCAGACCTCGTTTGACTATGCTGATTTCCACTTGTTTACGCCGACTTTTACATTCTGCCGTATGCTAAAGAGATTGGCAGGAAATTCTGGCAAAATTGCCATTGGTGAAATGGGTGTAACAACGGGCATACGTTTCAGCATAACTTGCCGATCGTGCCACCGCTGGAAATTCCAGGCCAATATGTTTTCTCTCAGTGTCAGCTGTGTGGCTCAGCTGGTAGCACACTCGCCTCTGGTTGTGGGTTCAAGTCCCACTCCAGGGATTTGAGCACATAAAGCTAGGCTGACACTCCAGTGCAGTGCTGAGGGAGTGCTGTACTGTCGGAGGTGCCGTCTTTTGGATGAGACGTTAAAGCGAGGCCCCGTCTGCTCTTTCAGGCGGACGAAAAAGACCCCATGGCACTATTTCGAAGAAGAGCAGGGGAGTTATCCCCGGTGTCCTAGCCAATATTTATCTCTCAATCAACATAACAAAAACAGATTATCTGGTCATTATCATGTTGCTGTTTGTGGGAGCTTGCTGTGCGCAAATTGGCTGCTGCGTTTCCCACATTACAACAGTGACTACACTCCAAAAGTACTTCATTGGCTGTAAAGCGCTTTGAGATGTCCGGTGGTCGTGAAAGGTGCTATATAAATGTAAGTCTTTCTCTTGCACATTCTTTGAGTTGCCCTGTCCCTCTATATTTGTATGATGCTTAGGTAAGCATCCTTTTTCTTTTCATTGCATGACCCCTGGGATTGGAGTCTGCAGGATTTTCAGCCAAAGGTTGACACCTCCTGAGCCTCGGCTCAGCACTGTCATGCTCCACTGTCACTTCTGACTCCTCCGGCGCTCTCACGCTCTGTGCTTCACCCAGTGCAAAATCCTCATCTAGACTATCCGTTCCTCCCCAAGTGGATCTGTCTGAGCTGGTGAGTGGGAGCGAGAGGGTAAATGACGACACAGGTGAGGATGTGGTGGCATGGCCTGTGGCAAAGGGACCTGGCAGGTTTTCCTCCTCCTCCTCTGCTGCTTTTTGCTGTGTTTCATCTAGAAGAAAAGAAAAGGGAGGAGAGGATAGTGGACATCCTTAGATGTTATGAGTTGCAGTAGCAGGCAACTTCCTTCTTTCCTTTCATTTCCTTTCATTTCCTTTCCTTTCCTTTCCTTCCTTCCTTTCTTCCTATCCTTCTTTTCTTCCTTCCCTTCCTTCCTTCCTTCCCATGTGGAAGGTGGTGACAGTTGACTGTCAGTGCCACTTCGTTGACTCCTGGGGCAGAATTGTCGTGCAGGAAGAAGTTCAGCAATCTAGCTGGGACAGCCAAGGTAAGCTAAACGCTGCCCGTTTACCCTTAATGCACTGAACTAGCATGCGTGACAGTCCCTCAGTCCTTAGCCTCTGTTACAGAAGTGGGAGTAAGCAGTCATAGTGGTAGAAAGGATGTTTGAAGTTTGAAGCTTGAACTCACAACCTTCTGACTCAGAGGCGACCGTGCTACCACTGCTCCAGTGCACTGGTATTCCTCCTTGTTGGACCCGATCACCCACGAGGGTGGGCTCTGTTATTTAGTCAATAAAATTGATATACCTATCAATTCGTCCAATAAAAAGCGACGAGTTAGGAACGTAACTAAAGGTTTTTATTGACTAAATAACAGAGCCCACCCTCGTGGGTGATCGGGTCCAACAAGGAGGAATACCAGCCAGTCGACTACCTTTATACCTGGGCAGGTAGGTGGAGCCATGGGCGGAGTCGGAGGTGGTCAGCCCAGGTATAACAGCGCGACAAGAGGCGACCTCGTATAGTGATACAACAGTGAGAACAGTGATAACAATACAACAGTGATAACTATAGTGTAACGATAGTGAACGATAAAAGTGGTTTACCACAGTGTATAACAAAAAATATTTGCTGTTGATGTAATTAAAGACCAACCATCCCTTAAGAAGCGTACTGTGGCGGAGCCACCAAAGGACTCAGAGCGGTTGTACATAATTCCTTTAACAGCAATGTAGTTACTGTCTGTGCCTGTACCTTTAATTACACTGTTTGACTGTACAATGCCTAGTTACCTTTACAGCACGGTTTCAACGTGATGACGTCATGCCGTTAGTCATGTGATGCCCCTATGGCGGGAAGAACGTGATGACGTCATGACGTCAGTCTTCTGACCAGAGGATCAGTCCTCGTGGAGCCCTCAAGGAGAGTAGACCTGTTATTGATGTGTTCTAGCAGTTTCCAGTTTAAACTCGTTTGGTTTCATTAAAGTTCATTAATTTAATTACCTGAGTCGAACTCAGTCTTTTTGATAGGAACCTCCGTTCCTACATTGGTGACCCCGACTTCTACGAACGATTTTCGTGGAAGATTCGACATGGACATGAACGCTGTCACGCTGAAACTGCCACAGTTCTGGAAGCAACAACCAGGCGCCTGGTTCATCCAGGCTGAAGCCCAGTTCGCCATTCGGAACATCATCGCGGATCAGACCCGTTATTATTACGTGGTCTCCGCCCTCGACAGCGCAACTGCATCATGGATCATCAGCCTCATCGGTAGTCCTCCTACTGACAGCAAGTATGATGCAATTAAGGCGCGGTTGCTTCAGGTTTTCGGGTTATCAAAGTCAGAGCGCGCTCGCCGGCTCATCACGCTGCCCGGCCTCGGGGACTCCAAACCGTCCGAGCTCATGAGCCAAATGCTCACGCTCTTGGGTACTGAACCAGAATGTTTCCTCTTCCGGGAGCTTTTCCTCTATCAACTGCCTGAACCGGTTCAGGCTGCCCTAGCCAGCTCCGACATTACTGACTGCGCCAAACTTGCGGTCGAAGCCGATAAGATTTTCACGGTTACCCAGCAGTGCTGCGCGGCCACGAGGCGCCCACCCCCCACAGACGCGGTCCCGGCTTCTCCTACAGCAGGCTGGTGCTCCTATCACACCCGTTTTGGCGCGAAAGCACGATGCTGCCGTTCCCCCTGCAGTTTTTCGCCCCCCAAAAAAACAAGAAGGCGCAGGCGGCGTCCCTGGCGACGGATGACCAAGTGTAATGGGCGTTCTGCGGTGGCGATGGCCGTCGGTTCTACGGGGAAACTCCTCTATATCACCGATTCCCTCTTGGGCCGCCGTTTCCTTTGTGACGCCGGGGCGCAGTGTAGCATTCTACCTGCGTCGAAGCTCGACATGCAGACTGGGAACTTCGGTTTTTCCCTCGTAGCGGCTAATGGCGCAGCTATTCGTACGTTCCGAAAGCGGCGGGTCGAAGTCTTTTTCGGCGGTCAGCGCTTCTTTTGGGATTTCGTCACAGCTACAGTCTCACAGCCTATCCTAGGGGCGGATTTTCTGTGTGCCAACAGCCTACTAGTCAATGTCCGGCACCGCCGGCTGATCAACGCGGCCACCTTCCACTCGATTCCGTGCTTCCACGGTACCTCCGTGGCGCGCTCCATTGCCTGTGCTTTCCCTCCTCCAGATGACTTCACACGGCTCCTCGGGGAGTTTCCGGAGCTGACAAGGCCCACCTTCTCCTCTTCGGCGATGAAGCATGGTGTTGAACATCACATCACCACTACTGGCTCCCTGGTTTATGCGCGGGCTAGAAGGCTCGAACCCGGCAAGCTTGCAGCTGCGAAGGCGGAGTTCGCCACAATGGAGCGGCTCGGCATCATTAGGCGATCAAAGAGTCCGTGGTCTTCGCCTCTCCACATCGTGTCGAAACCAGGCGGCGGCTGGCGGCCATGCGGTGACTACCGACGCCACCACTCCGGATCGGTACCCGATCCCACATATCTAGGACTTCTCGGCCCACTTGGCGGGAAATTCTATCTTCTCTAAAGTCGACCTCGTCCGTGGATATCACCAGGTTCCTGTGCACCCACAAGACGTCCCGAAAACCGCAGTCATCACCCATTTTGGCCTCTTTGAGATCCTGCGGATGCCGTTTGGCTTAAAGAACGCAGCACAGGCGTTCCAGCGTTTAATGGACTCCGTTCTTTGAGACCTGCATTTCCTTTTCATCTACCTTGACGACATACTCATCGCCAGTGCCAGCAAGGAGGAGCACATCTCCCATTTGCGTTCCCGCTTTACACGGTTTAATCATCAACCCGGCCAAGTGCCAGTTCGGCCTGCAACAAATCGATTTCCTGGGACATCGCATAACATCGGACGGCACCGTCCCTTTGGTGACGAAGGTCGAGGCGGTTACTTCTTTCCTGCGGCCGTCGACAGTCAAGGCCTTGCAGGAGTTCCTGGGGATGGTCAACTTCTACCACTGTTTCGTCCCCAAGGCGGCTCAACTCATGCAACCCTTGTTCGGGGCCCTCAAGGGCAAGTTCGGTAAAGACCCAATCAGCTGGACAGCTGAAATGATCCAGGCATTCGGCGACACCAAGAACGCTTTGGCCAACGCAACCATGCTGGCGCACCCACTTCCAGGTGCTACTATCGCCCTTACCACCGACGCGTCAGACTACGCCATCAGTGCAGTGCAAGAACAGTGGGTCAACGGCACGTGGCAACCGCTGGCGTTTTTCAGCCGTCAATTGCGAAAGAATGAAAAAAAGTACAGCACCTTCGATAGGGAACTACTGGCCCTTTTCCTTGCCATTCGCCATTTCCGGTTTTTATTGGAGGGGCGCCCCTTCACGGCTTTTGTCGACCACAAACCCCTTACGTTTGCCATGGCCAAGACCACCGGACTGTGGTCCGCTCGTCAACAACGTCACTTGACATTCATTTCCGAATTTACCACGGACATTCAACATGTGTCTGGTAAGGACAACCTGGTGGCAGATTGCCTCTCCCGTGCGACGGTCCACGCAGTGCACCTGGGAATCGACTACGCCCTCATGGTGGCAGATCAGGTTTCGGATTCGGAGGTCCAATCATATAGAACCGTTACCTCTAGCTTCCAAGCGACCGACGTCGTCTTCCAGGCCGCAGGTGCCACGCTCCTTTGCGGCGTTTCCATGGGAGTTCCTCGTCCCATCGTGCCAGTCGCATGGCGCCGGAGGGTTTTTGATGCCATACACGGGTTGTCGCACCCAGGGATGAAGGCTTCGCAACGGCTTATGTCAGCCAAGTTCGTCTGGAAAGGCATGCACATTGATGTCCGTGACTGGGCTAATACCTGCGTCGTTTGCCAGAAGGCCAAAGTCCAGCATCATGTCAAGGCTCCAGTGGCTGCGTTCACTGTTCCGGAGCGTCGTTTCGACCATGTGCATGTGGACCTCGTGGGGCTGCTTCCGCCTTCTCAGGGTTATACTCATCTCCTCACCATAGTGGACCGCACCACTAGGTGGCCAGAGGCAATTCCTTTGGTTTCCACCACGTCAGCAGACGTCGCTAGAGCTTTCATCTCCTGTTGGGTTGCCCGTTTCGGAGTACCGGCGGACATCTCCTCTGACCGCGGGCCAGAATTTTCCTCGGATCTTTGGAACGCTGTGGCTCAGGGGCTCGGTACCAAACTTCATCGCACCACCGCCTATCATCCGCAGGCAAACGGCCTTTGTGAGCGATTCCACAGGTCGCTTAAAGCCTCTCTTCGGGCCAGTCTTCAAGGCGCAGGATGGGTGGACAGACTCCCATGGGTCCTGTTGGGTCTCCGTACGGCGCCCAAAGACAATCTACAATCGTCTTTGGCTGAACTCGTCTATGGCCAGCCGCTCCATGTACCAGGAAATTTCCTCCATTCTCCCACAGAGCCATGGTCCGCCTCCCGGCAACTCGTTCGCCACCAAGAAGTGGCCAGATGCTTTGCTCCGATACCTACATCCAATCACGGTTTGCAGACCTCCTACGTGCCACCGGGACTGAAGAATGCGGAGTATGTCTTCATCCGACACGACGCACACCGGGATCCGCTCAAGCCCCCTCACACTGGTCCTTTCCGCGTCATCGAACCGGGAGACAAATCCTTTTTGGTCGACGTCGGAGGGAAACCGGATCACATCTCGGTGGACCGCTTGAAGCCGGCTCACCTGGACCTGGACCACCCTGTCGTAGTCGCTCAACCACCCAAACGTGGCCAACCGCCCGTTGCCGCCGCACCTGATCAACCAAAGCCGCCTGACAACTCGACCGCGCTCGCCGCGCCTGCTCAGCTGCCACCGACTGCCAACGCGTCCACCAGTCGTCAACTTCCTCTACCAGGGTATCGAAGTCGATCGGACAGGCTCATCAGGCCTCCTCCTCGCCTCACCTTTTCTGTTAAAGACAATTCTGGGGGGGCGCATGTGGCGGAGCCACCAAAGGACTCAGAGCGGTTGTACATAATTCCTTTAACAGCAATGTAGTTACTGTCTGTGCCTGTACCTTTAATTACACTGTTTGACTGTACAATGCCTGGTTACCTTTACAGCACGGTTTCAACGTGATGACGTCATGCCATTAGTCATGTGATGCCCCTATGGCGGGAAGAACGTGATGACGTCATGACGTCAGTCTTCTGACCAGAGGATCAGTCCTCGTGGAGCCCTCAAGGAGAGTAGACCTGTTATTGATGTGTTCTAGCAGTTTCCAGTTTAAACTCGTTTGGTTTCATTAAAGTTCATTAATTTAATTACCTGAGTCGAACTCAGTCTTTTTGATAGGAACCTCCGTTCCTACAGTACTATATTTATCATCTATAATGTGATGCACTACAATAGTTAACCGCATCTTTAAACTGTACTGCAATAGCGTTAGTGTTTTCAAAAAATATAGTTACCATTTAGATAATGGGACATTCTCAAAAATATTCATACCTTATCTGAACTTGTTTTGTGGAAGCGAGCCAAACTAATTCAGTGCTCCAGTGACAGCCTTGGGCCTACATTCACTGTCAGCTTTTCCGACAGAGAATCAGCAAGCCGGCAGCTTTCTGATCCTGCTGCAGCAGAATGCATGACTTTCCTCAGGGAATAAATCATTGCTCTTAAATCGACATAGAAACATAAGGCTGTTTAGAAGCAAACAGATGTGGGCTGAAACATCCAGGAATGGGAAAAGTAAGCCCTGGAGACAGAAAGTAAACAGTGCTAAAAATATCTTGATCTAAACTTGGGAGAATTCAGCCCTTTGGTGT
Source organism: Somniosus microcephalus (assembly GCF_052327205.1). Lineage (NCBI taxonomy): Eukaryota > Metazoa > Chordata > Chondrichthyes > Squaliformes > Somniosidae > Somniosus > Somniosus microcephalus. Next base: position 103,376,254 of record NC_141001.1, read on the forward strand.
CATCAACAGGAGAAGAGCTCTTTTCCCCTACATCATAACTAAATATTTTCAACAGTGGGGGTGGGGTGGGGGGGGGGGGGGAGGTGGGGGGGCGGGGGTGCGGGGAGGAGGAAGGCCAGACCAGAAAGCTATCATCATATAACCTGGAGCAATAGTGTCAAATCAAGACTGAAATATCCTCAGCAATGTCTTCCTCCAGCCTTTCAAACACTAACAAAAAAATCATGTGGTTTCATACTACTATTTACAAGAAGCAGAGGTATATTTGGCTAATGTTCAACTTCCTGTTTACTGGAAGTGGGTTAGCAAACATTACACGTCATTGACCTTCATGAACTCAGTAGGCAGGTTGTACCAGTTACAGTCACGAAGAGCATTTAATCAGGAACAACCCCCAAAATTGACAAGTTTGTCTCGGAAATTCTTTCCTGAGCTAAGACCAGTACAGGAGAGACTCTTCCACATGCTGCTGGAACCAACTTCCCGTATTCCTGCCAAAATAATGCTCGTGCTGAGGGAGCGCTGCACTGTCGGAGGTGCCGTCTTTTGGATGAGACGTTAAACCGAGACCCCCGTCTGCTCTCTCAAGTGGACGTAAAAGATCCCGCGGCACTATTTCGAAGAAGAGCAGGGGCGTTCTCCCCGGTGTCCTGGCCAATATTTATCCCTCAATCAGTTAAAAAAAAACAACAAATGATCTGGTCAGTATCACATTGCTGTGTTGTGGGAGCTTGCTGTGCAGAAATTGGCTGCTGCGTTTCCCACATTACAACAGTGGCTACACCTCAAAGTACTTGATTGGCTGTAAATCGCTTTGGGATGTCCTGAGATCGTGAAAGGTGCTATAGAAATGCAAGTTTGTTCTTTCTTTAGAGGGTAGATCTTTAGCTGTCCACAACCTGTAGACTGTAAATCTCTCATTGTAACTTCACAATATTCAGTAAAGTATTGGCTCTGAGACAAAGCCTGGTGTTTTCTAGACATATAATTGGGCAAATGGCCCAATCAGGTTTAAATCTGTCTACATGAATATGGAGAGATGGAGCAGCCTATTCTATTGTTAGTAGATTTAGTTATGTGCAAATTAAAATCTTTCTTTAGCTCTATCTCTTTCTGATGCTACCTGTCCCGCATAAGAGATTAGTGTGTAAAGTTAAGGCACATGGGATTGGGGGCAAGGTCCTGACTTGGATAGAGAACTGGTTGGCAGACAGGAAGCAAAGAGTTGGAATAAACGGGTCTTTTTTCAAGTGGCAGGCAGTGACTAGTGGGGTACCGCAGGGATCGGTCCTAGGACCCCAGCTATTCACAATATATATTAATGATCTAGACAAGAGAACTAGATGTAATATCTCCAAGTTTGCAGACGACACAAAGCTGGGTGGGCGTGTGTGCTGTGAGGAAGATGCTGAGAAAGTCCAGTATGATTTGGACAGGTTGGGTGATTGGGCAGATGCATGGCATATGCAGTATAATGTGGATAAATACGAGGTTATGCACTTTGGTGGCAAAAACAGGAAGACAGATTATTATCTGAACGGCAATAGATTGGGAGAAGGGGAAGTGCAATGAGACCTGGGTGTCCTTGTGCACCAGTCACGGAAAAGTAAGCATGCAGATACAGCAGGCGGTTAAGAAGGCAAATGGTATGTTGACCTTCGTAGCGAGAGGGTTCAAGTACAGGAACAAGGATGACTTGCTGCAGTTGTACAGGGCCTTGGTGAGACCACACCTTGAGTATTGTGTGCAGTTTTGGTCGCCTTATCTGAGGAAGGATGTTCTTGCCATGGAGGGAGTGCAGCGAAGATTCACCAGACTGATACCTGGGATGGCAGGAATGACATATGAGGAGAGATTGGGTCGATTGGGCTTATACTCGCTGGAATTTAGAAGAATGAGAGGGGATCTCATTGAAACTTATAAAATTCTGACAGGACTAGACAGACTAGATGCAGGAAGGCTGTTCCCGATGGCGGAGGAGTCCAGAACCAGGGGTCACAGTCTAAGGCAAAGGGGTAAGCCATTTAGGACAGAGATGAGGAGGAATTTCTTCACCCAGAGAGTGGTGAACCTGTGGAGTTCTCTACCAAAGAAGGCAGTTGAGGCCAATTCATTAAATATATTCAAGAAGGAGTTAGATATATTTCTTAAGGCTAAAGGGATCAAGGGATATGGGGAGAAGGCAGGGACAGGGTACTGAGTTTGGATGATCAGCCATGATCGCATTGAATGGCGGAGCAGGCTCGAGGGGCTGAATGGCCTACTCCTGCTCCTATCTTCTATATTTCTATGTTTCTGTCTATATCCCAAAACAACAGATTTGGAACCTCAATAAGCATATTACTGTAGGGGCTGGCAATTGGTCTTGGGTTCAATGAAAAGACTACAACCCCCCAAACGGTTAGGGAAAGGAGGGAATTAACTTAGTTTTACTTTGAGCCTGCACAGCGTTCTATCTGATTAGACCTCATGATTTACTTACATCTGAGCCTGTACCCAGATCTGGCTAGGTACAAGGCATTTTTGGTGCCCACTTCATGACAAAATATGCAACCTAACAATTGCAAGATCATTATTTTTTTTCTCTGAGTTTCCACCTCCCCGTTCCCTCTCTGGAGAGACAGAGTTAGTTGAGTCCATTGATTATATCCTGCAACACCTCCTGCCCACCAGTATAATGAGAGGACAACAGAGGAGCACTCCAAACTCAAGTATAGGACACGGACTTGGAAGGGCAATAAATGCAGAACACTTTCCCTATAACAAATTTACCTTTATAACCTTCCATAAACAACTGCAGATGTGGCTCTGGGCTTTCTTGGACGGCTCAGTGCAGTTTGTTGTTGAGTTCTGCTGTCCCTTTAACCTTGTCAATGTGTATGAAAGAACATGTCACGTGTTTTGATTTTCATTCCAAATTGAAAACCTCAATTAAACCCTCTTTGTTGTAAATGATGCAACAGAACTCGCATTATTCAAAAATTTAATGGATCAAAAATGTTCATTTTCAGCTACACAAGAAGCACAAAGTTGCTATTTGCCAGGAATGAGAGTTCAGATGCATTTGAATTTGGAAGAGCTGAAAATGTAGACCTTTAGAAATTCAAATCTAAAATTCAAATAATATAAACCCTAATACAAGTCTTTACAAGAAGGACCTGGACACACAATGACGTAAGAAAACTACTAGCTCTAAGCACTTGGTCTAAGCGTTAAACAAAGCTTTAATCAACTGTTTTACAACATGGAGGTCTAGTTGTGTCCTTCACTAGTTCCTGTTAAGAATGTCCTGCGCAAGCTGGGCCCATGTCCGAGTATTTATACTCTCCCGGGACAGCGCCACCCGTAGGCCGCTCAGTCTTATTTCACAAGTCTTTCTTTCATGAATCTCTTAGGCAGTCCCTCAGAACCGAGGATGACTTGCTTCCACACTAAAAATGAGTTCTCAGGTGACTGATGAGTCCAATGCAGGACCTACAGTCTCTATCACAGGTCAGGCAGATGGTGGTTGAGCAGTACAGCGTTCCGGTCTGTCGCTGATGGGGTTGTCCTTGAGGGTCCTGACGTTCCAGGTCCTGAACTTCATTTTAAAGGGTGGAAGATGCCTGTGCGTGAATTCTTTTAACGTGGGGTGGCTGTTGCAAGGTCTTGCTCCAATGGCAAGGGGATCCAAGACGATTGAAGACCAGGCTCTGCTACATCGGCCTAGCGCACACACACACAAACATACTCCTACTGTCCTCCCTCCTTCCTGCAGGTCCTCTCTGCCTGGGTTTCATAGGATGCAGTGTGGTCCTCCAGACCCCGCTGCTGGTCCACGCTACGCCACTCCTGGGCCTCGTCCTCGCTGCTGGGAAACTAGGGATAGGCCAGTGTTGGACACATCTGTTTACTTAAAAATTAAGGGTTATATAGCATGCTGCTGCTGGTTCACTTCTTGTAGTGAATGACTGATTCATGTCACACAACATACAGCAGAGATCGTGAAAGGCATCAGAGAGTGAGTGCATACTTTCCCCTGCCCCACACACCCCTCCAACATCCCCCCACCCCCCGCCACACCCCTTACCCCAACCCCCATCTCCTCATGGACTGCCAAAGGTCACATGCATATGCATTATTGGTCAGTCAGTGATCAAGCGCGGAGACCCCAGCCCTGAAAAAAAACATAGGGGGAGAAATTCGGTGGAGCCGCAAACGGGGCGCCAAGATCACCTGGGTGCCGGAATTAGCGCAGCGATCGGAGCAGTTGCGACCGCCGGAAATTCAGCTTGAACGCCCCAAGAGGGACACGGGGCGAGGCTCGAGGCACTCCGCGTCCCTCTTAGGGCGCTGAAACTGAATATCGCAGCGCAACGTGCCGCAGCGCCACACGCTGCGGCACGGCACGCTGCGGTACTGCAGGCCTTCCTCCCATTCTTAAGGGGGAGGGGCCTGCAACAGCGCGACCCCCGATCGCGAGTGCCGGCAAAAGAGCCCGGCACCGAGGAGAAGTGCCGGGCTCTTGGAAAACAGCCGGCACTGCCGCGGGGGGAGATCAGGAGGCTGGGGACAGAGGTGCTGGCAGGCGGCCGCCGAAAAAAACGGCCGCCCCGCACCTCCACCTTAATTTGCGCCACTGCCGCCACAGGTAGGCCCCGTGAACCGGGCGCGATTTGCGAACGGCGCTACAGAGGCGGGCACTACCGAATATCGAGATCGGGGCGGTAGCGGGGCGCTGCGCACACCGATGACATCGTCGGTGGCGGCACAGCGCAACAGGCTAACGCCGCCATTAGCGCCCCAGCTAAATATCGCGGGAGGCGTGGCCAGTGGCGCTAAAGCCACTGAGTGCCCTCTTTAGGCGCTAACTGGTGGCGCAGCCCACCGAATTTCTAGGCCATACACAAAATCAATACTTAAAATAATGATGACTTAATAGTTTTAATTTTTAATGAACCTAGGTTTGTTGAAGTGCTCCTTTAGGCAGGGGCAAAGTATTAGTGGGACACAGAAACTTAACATTGAGTATGTATGGATTAATATTGTGTCATTCTGTTCACCACTTTAAAAAAAAGAGGCAGGTGAATTTGAATTGGGTTGAATTTGGATTATTTTTTTAAAAATCTGATTTTTATTTTTACCCAATCAAGATTCGGTCTCTCAGTTTGCTTCTAATCTCTAAAAATGATCTTTACTACATTGTTGTGTTGTTGTCCATAAAGCGAAACTGTCCAAGAGCTGACTAACAGAATGGCTCTGCCAAAACACTTGAGGGCTTTAAAATTGAAATCATTCATCCCTGTAACATTTATATTGTACATCATTAAATGCTTGTCTGATTATCCAGCGATGCTGGTTTAATTATACAATTCACATCAGTAACAAAGAGCCCAGTGTTTTGTAAACACCTGAATGAGGCAACCAATCATAAATTCACAAAAGATAATGTGGAACAAGACAAGAGACAGAGAGAGAGAGATTATTTACATCACAGGTCCAAGCACCAAATACATTGTTACAACAAGTCAACACCGTTTCAATTCAATAGTTGATGCCCTCCCCCAGAAACTGAATAGGACTCGAGGGAAAAAAGCATTCCTATCAGCTGATTTACTATAAGAGGTTTGGAGCCATTAACAGTCTTAATATACTGCATTACCTTTCCAGCCATTTGCTGGGCCTTTGTTATGATACCTACTTAAAATATCAAAGCTGCGAGAGATTCAATAAGATATTGTAAACTGAGTAATGCAGGGGTTCTGAGAAAGTACCAGTCCTCCCTCCCTCCTTCTCTCTTTATTTCCCAACAGTTGTGTGGCAAGATGGAAAAAAAATCAAAAGTCAATGGGTGGGACATCAAGGTCTGACAGGCTGGTGTCAGAACAAAAAAAAAGTCTATGTTATAAAATCAAAGCGTTTGAACAAAAGGGGAGAACACACAGTATTTTTGACTTGCACCGCATTACCGAGATGTAACCTGTTTGATAACACAAAACTGAATATTTGAGCTCTGAACCTTGTGTGTTATGGAAGGTATTGAACACGACAAGGGAGAGACTGCAGTGTGCAATGGTTTGTTGTAACTCTCGAGGTGGCTGCTGTCTAAAACCTTTGCATTTGGAGCCTAGCTGGTAACAATGCTTAATATCAAAACACTTTTGTAAACCTGGTGGCTGTATGCGCACAAACACCTGGGATAAATCCTTCCGAACACTTCCAATTATTTTTTGTTCATGCTTGTGAATGGAGAACCAGATACAAAGTAGCTTCCCTTTAATCTTCAAGCAAATATTTCAAGTATTGTCAATCATCTGAACCCTTTTTCTTTCACATGGTCATGAAACAGCTATACTGGCCTTTTGAAACTCAACAATAAAATTAAAATTATTCAAAGGTGACCCTGATGGATTGCATTCTTTTCCTGTTTAGCAATCTGTCTCTTTCTGATCTTCCACCTATTTTCTTTATACAGAAACTTTACAAAGCCTTTGATGTGGTCTTGTACCGTTGCCATGTTTGAACTATTGCATGTGTTGACACAATTACTTACCAGATTGTCAAATCTTATTACAAAGTAATTTACATTTTGGTTTGTCTGTTCTTATTAGTACCGTTCCCACCCAAAGCAGTGCAAAATGGCTGAGCCTTCTTTCATTTCCACCCTCCGCCACCCCTCAATCTTTATCATGCCCAACTTAACAGCCTCCATATTTCCTTCTACAGTGCTCTGAGATGTTCCTCTACACAAGGGACAGTATTAGAGTGATTATTGTTGTTTTATTGAAGTTATGCTAAACCTATATAAAACGCTAGTTCGACCCCAGCTGGAGTATTGTGTCCAATTCTGGGCACCAGACTTTAAGAAAGACGTGAAGGCTTTGGAAAGGGTGCAGAAGAGATTTACTAGAATGGTTCCAGGAGTGAGGGATTACAGTTACGTGGATAGACTGGAGAAGCTGGGGTTGTTCTCCTTGGAGCAGAGAAGGCTAAGAGGAGAATTGATGGAAGTGTTTAAAATTATGAAGTGTTTAAATAGAGTAAATAAAGGGAAACTGCATCTAGGCATGTCAGTAAAGTCCTGATGTGCCTTCAATAACCACCAAACTAGAAGTTATAGACTTTAACAAGTTGGCTTTTAATCACTAAGATCAGAGCTAACATCTCAACACACTGACTGGCTCACAGGAATGAGTCATACAGATCCTGGGATCTTTAAGTAAGAGAAGTCAGGGGCGGAACCAAGAGCCAAGACCTGGAACCTTCCAGGTTAGTCAGGGAAGAGGAAGTGAAACTATACACCATGTGGGGGAGGGTAATATACATGAGTGCAAAACGAATACAGGATCAAGACAAGCAGATTTCATTACATTCACCCCTTCTTTAGATTTAGTCCATCAGGGTGATGTTTCTTAAAAGTTGGTATAAGTGAGTCTGTCAGGAGGTTTTGCGGTTCTCAGTGATCAGCGCAAAGCCGGTTGGGGTGCCTCTAGGGGAGTGGATTCTGGTTCCTCCGCTGTCTGGGCCACCGCAGTGTCTTCCAGGTTATCTGCAGTGTCCTCCAGGTTAAAGTTGGGTATTGATACCTCTGGGCGTCCTGTCTCTTTTTGGTGTAGGTCTTCCTTGGGTAGTCTCTCATCGTTCTCTCCGCTCCCCGAGGGAGCGAGGTCTTTTATGGAAACAGTGTCCTCTCGCCCGTCAGAGTATTCGATATAGGCGTACTGAGGGTTTGCATGGAGGAGCTGTACCTTTTCCACAAGGGGGTCCGTTTTATGGCCTCTCACGTGCTTCCGCAATAGTACTGTCCCCGGAGACGTCAGCCACGCGGGTAGAGATATGCCCGAGGTGGATTTCCGGGGGAAAACGAACATCTTTTCGTGAGGGGTAGCGTTAGTGGTTGTACATAACAGAGACCTTATGGAGTGGAGCACGTCTGGGAGGACTTCCTGCCAGCGGGAGGTCGGAAGGCCTTTTGACTTTAAGGCTAATGTGACAGCCTTCCAAACAGTAGCATTCTCCCTTTCCACTTGCCCATTACCCCGGGGGTTGTAGCTAGTGGTTCTGCTAGTGGCTATCCCCTTTGAGAGCAAGAACTGGCGCAGTTCGTCACTCATAAATGACGTCCCCCTATCGCTGTGTATGTAGTTCGGCATGCCAAACATGCAGAATAGATTACAGAGACACTTGATGACCGTGGCACTGGTCATGTCTGGGCAGGGAATGGCGAAGGGGAAGCGGGAATATTCATCGATGATATTGAGGAAGTATACGTTACGGTCGGCAGAGGGAAGGGGTCCCTTGAAGTCCAGACTTAGGCGCTCGAATGGCCGTGTGGCTTTGATAAGGTGTGCACGGTCAGGCCTGTAGAAACGAGGCTTGCATTCCGCACAGGTGTGGCAGGCTCTGGTCATTGCCCTGACCTCCTCGATGGAATGGGGCAGATTGCGGGACTTTATAAAATGGTATAGTCGGGTGACCCCTGGGTATAAATATTAACAGTCTGGCTGTAGTCAATTACCATCTGTTTCTTTTCGCTATTTTTACCTATGACTACTTGGGCATGCCACGGACTGGTACTGCATTCAATAATGCCTTCCCGCAGGAGTCTGTCCACTTCCGCCTTGATAAAGTGTCTGTCTTCCAGACTGTACCGTCTACTTTTGGTCGCTATGGGCCTACAGTTCGGAGCGAGATTAGCGAATAAAGAGGGCGGGCTGATTTTTAAGGTTGATAGGCCACAGACTGTGAGTGGCGGCTGGGACCCGCCATATGCTAGCGTGACACTTTCGTGGTGGCACTGGAAGTCCAGGCCCAAGATTACATTAACACAGAGTTCTGGCATCACGAGGAGTTTAAAATCCTTGTAGTCCGTGCCTTTTACAGTCAGTGTTACCACACAGTAGCCCAAAATGTCCGAAGTGTGGGGCTTAGCAGCCATAGCAATTCTGCTCCGTGTAGGGGTTACCGTTAATGAGTGCCGCCGTACCAGGCTAGGGTGGATAAAACTCTCGGTACTCCCACAGTCAATTAAACATTTCGTTAAATTCCCGTTTACCTGTATGTCCATCATAGATTTTGTCAACGGGTGTGGCCTGGATTGATCCACCGTGATCGAAGCCACTGTTGGGCCCTGGGCGGCCGTTGAGTCGGGAAAAGATGGCGGATCCCAAGATGGCGGCCCGCACGGCACGCACGAGGCGGTGACGGAGTTGGAGATCGGATTCCCCCTGCAGACTTTGCTAAAATGCCCCTTTTTCTTACATTTGAAGCATGTAGCGTCCTTCGCTGGGCATCGTTGTCTGGGGTGCTTGGCCAGGCTGCAGAAGTAGCATTTCGGGCCTCGAGACATTGCCGCTGTAGTAGGACTCCTGGGTGAACTTCTGTGTGGGGACTCCGGCGGTGTAGAGCTGGTCTGAGACCTGGATGGGGAAGATGGCTGATTCCAAGATGGCGGCCCGCTCGGCATGCACGAGGCGGTGAGGGCCGCATGGCCAGAAGAATAAGAATCAGAGTTTTTCTGGGCCATGTCCAGCGGTCGCGCAGTGGCCACTGCCTTTTTTAAGTCCAGGACCTCCTTCTCCAGCAGTCTCTGCCGGATATAATTCGATTTGAGGCCCGTGATGAAGGAATCGTGGACCAATTCGTCAGAGTACACGTTGGCCGTCACGGCCTTGCAGTTACAGTCCCGGACCAAGTCCTTTAGGCCCTGTAAGAAATCGTCCATTGATTCCTCAGGTCGCTGCCTGCGTGTAGCCAGCAGATGTCTGGCATACACTTCGTTTACTGGCCTCTGGTATTGGGCCTTCAGGATAGTGATGGCCTCCATGTAAGAGGTGGCGTCCCGGATGAACGAATAAATCCGATGATTAACGCGAGTAGTCAGTAGACTCAGTTTATCTACCTCGCTAGCGGATGAGGCCCTCGCGAAGAGTTCGAAGCATTTGAGCTAGTGTCCAAATTGATTTGACACTTCAGCAGAATGTGGATCCAAGTCCAGACGCTCTGGTTTTAGGAGTCGATCCATCCTAGTATTCTTTAGTGACTAAAATTGATGTGCCTTCAATAACCACCAAACTAGAAGTTATAGACTTTAACAAGTTGGCTTTAAATCACTAAGATCAGAGCTAACGGGCCAGAAATTCCAGAACGGGGCTTGCAGCGCATGCAAGCCCCGTATTTGCACTTACCCCGCGCTCCTGCCGATCAGCTTCTGGGACGCCTGAACTTGGAGAAATTGAAAGCACATTCCCGGGCAGCGTATGACGTCACGCCGCCCAGGAGTGCAGCCAGCGCGGACCCAGGAGCGTGCAGTGTAAGTGAGACACGCCCCTTGAGGTCTCAGTTTCACTGGACACGCCCCCAATGTTTCTGTCAAGCTGCTTTGCTTTTTTACATGCAAAGCAGCAGTTTAAATAGGTTTTTGGAAGTTTTTTGAAGATTTTGGTAACTTTTATAAACTTTTAAAAATGCTTACATTATTTTGAGTAATCTGAAGTAGTTTTAAAGAGAATTAAAGCAATTTAAAGACTTTTAAAAGCCCTAAAAGAATTTTTTTAATTCCATTTATTTATTTAGCAATGTCGTCGTCATACGTGTCTTCACACTGTTCCCTTTGGGGAACTGTATGAAGTGGTGGAAGGATTTATGGCCGTGATTAACGCTCATTCCGTGACCGTAACCATCTTTGAACCAGCCATTAGGGCGGTTAGTCCTATGGCGGGAGGGTTTTACGGGCTCCCACAAGCTATACAAGGAGGGGGGGCCACCCACACCCACGGACGCAAATATCCCACTGGATGTCAACCCAGAATTTAGAGCCGGAGCTCCGACTCCACTTGCCGGGACTGTCTGGAGCGGGGTTCGAAACCGTACCCTGATCTGGCCCAGCGGCGGGGATCCTACCGCTATGACAAACGCCCAATCCGATTAGCTACGTGAAATGGCAGCATAGGGCTCCAGTCACGGGGAGGGAAAAGGCGCAGGAAACGTATGGGTGTCACCTTTTGTGCGGAGTGGGCCTTTTGCGTAGCAGTAAGCATCCCCGCCGCTGGGCCAGAAGGAGTAGGGTTTTGAACCCCACTCCAGACAGTCCCGGCAAGTGGAGTCGGAGCTCCAACTTTAAATTCTGGGTGGACATCCAGCGGGATACTTGCGTCCGTGGGTGTTGGTGGCCCCCCCCCCTCAGATGGGTTGTGGTAGCCCGTAAAACCCTCCCGCCATAGGACTAACCACCCTAATGGCTGGTTCAAAGATGGTTACGGTCACGGAATGAGCGTTAATCACGGCCATAAATCCTTCCACCACTTCATACAGTTCCCCAAAGGGAACAGTGTGAGGATACGTGCGATGATGACCTCTTGCGCAATGCACCTCCTTGGACCCTCAGTCGCAGATGCGAGGGGGCAAGTCGTGCAAGTGTTAAATTTTTTATTTTATTGACATGTAAAATGTTGGCCCAATAATTCCCTTCCAAATGCGCTAGTACGGTCGGGGTACTTACACATCTGGCCGGATGAAATGCCGGTTTTCAGCATGCACAGTGCATGTGGGGAAAACCGGCATTTCCTGTCCTCTGAACGAAGGGGTTCAGAGGCAGAACGCGTGCGACTGCACAGGCAGCGCGTGCGCAGTATAATTCGCCGCTTTCATTAATGCTTTCAGTGAGGTCCAGTCATTACAACTTACACATGAAAAAAGCATGGGTACAGTTGCTACAGAGGCTGCGGAGGAAGATATTTCTTATCGTGGAGCTTCTGAAAGTATGTATGTCTGTATATATTCCTTTGCGTGTTATGTATATATTCCTTTACTTATGTGTATGAATGTATTATTTAATTATGACTTTCAGAGAAAGTAACTTATTGGAAAATCATAATTAAAAACATACATTCATAGTAAAGGAATATAAAACATACATACATATACGTAAAGGAATATATGTGGACATACATACATAACTCATTCTCACATTCCATTCACACAGCCACAATTGCTCCTTCTACCTACCGTTCTGAAAACCCTTTAAAAAAAAAAAATTTTAACTTTAAAACTTACTTAAAATTTCTTAAAATAACTTCCCTCCCTTTCCCAAACAAAAATATTGCATTTCAAAAGCTCCACGATAAAATATATCTTCCTCCGCAGCCAATGAACCACTTTACACTTGCTTTTTTTCAGTGTAACTTCTAAGGACTTAACCTCACGGATTTCATGAATGAAATCCACGAAGTTCACTGCGCAAGCGCTGCCTGTGCAGTCGCACGCGCTCGAGGTCTGGAAATGCCGGCGTTCCCCGCATGCGCTGTTCATGCTGAACGCCGGCATTTCCAACGGCCAGAAGCGTGAGTAAGCCGACCGCACTCACGCTTCTGGCTTGGAATTTCTGGCCCAACATCTCAACACACTGACTGGCTCACAGGAATGAGTCATACAGATCCTGGGATCTTTAAGTAAGAGAAGTCAGGGGCGGAGCCAAGAGCCAAGACCTGGAACCTTCCAGGTTAGTCAGGGAAGAGGAAGTGAAACTATACACCGTGTGGGGGAGGGTAATATACATGAGTGCAAAATGAATACAGGCAAGACAAACAGATTTCATTACAAGTCCCATCTTTGCTGCATTCACAAGACAGCTGTTACGGAGTTGTACCACCTGTTGCCTAATATTCACATATAACATCTGGCTCGGGAATGACTCTCTCCATACTAGTGATGGTTACCAAGCTTCCATGAAAGAAAGACATGCATTTCTATAGCACCTTACACAACCACAGGATGTCCCAAACCACTTTACAGTCAATTAAGTACTTTTTTACATGTAGTCACTGTTCTAATGTAGGAAACGCAGTTGTCAATTTGCACACAGCAAAGTCCCTCAAACAGAAATTGATAATGACCAGATAATCTGTTTTAGGTGTTGGATGAGGGATAAATATTGGCCAGGAAATCATACCTGTTCTTCTTCGAATAGTGCCATGAGATCTTTTGCATCCACCTGAGACAGCATCCGAAAGATGGCACCTCTGGCAGTGCAACACTCCCTTGGTACTGCACTGGAGTGTCAGCCTAGATTATGTGCTCAAGTCTCTGGAGTGGGATTTGTACCCACAACCTTCTGACTCAGAGATGAGAGTGCTACAACTGAGCCACAGCTGAAAGTCATCTGCTGTATCAGGCAGTCTGCAGTGCAGACACATACCAGGGAAATAGCGACCACTGAGTTGGCAAGGGACAACACCTTCATCACTTTTCCTGTGGAAAGGAGACATCAACTGGACAGGACGACCATCTTTCACAGGACGGCGGGGTTTCCTCGAGGGTGAAGAGTCACAGCTGAGACCCACATAGGCATCGGGGGCTCTTCATATCAACTCTACGGCTCTCGTGAAGAGATAGTGCTTGCATTCAGTTAAGGTTCCAATGATATCGCCACGCACACCAGCGGCAGTTACCCAGGAAGCGGCAGTCCATGGTGCCCACACTGTGTACAGAAAGAGAAACACTGGGTGGATGACTTTAGGAACCAGGCCCTCATCTGCATCCATGGCTGCTGGCCTCACTGAGAGGCCCTCTAAGTGCAAAGCAGGGCCCCTGGCTGGAAGCCTGAGCATCTGTTTCCAGTTCCACATCTGCCACTTGCAAGAAAAATGTGCCATACAGCTTGGGCACAATAAAAGATTGTGTGCAAAAGGGAAGTGGTTGTGCACAATGCTTGAAATGGTACCTCCCAGAGGGTTGGTTATTTCCTAATTTAGGTTTGTGCCATGACTGATGGTCCTTCCAACACAGGTGTGCTAAACCGAGGAGCACACCCACCTGTGCCTTGCTCCTGAGAGGGCCAGAATTTACTGTAAAAACAACAGTGAGGCTAACGCCGCTCGCCGTTATTTATGCGCAGCTGTGCAGTTAAGCGCAAAAATCCAGAAGTTGCTGTCCGAGTTACGCTGCTCCTCCAATCTGATTGGTTAAGGAGGTACACAGTTGCTTGCCCTGTTCACACAGGTCCCAGATCCCCTGCAGAGGACGCCACGCCTTTTAGATCTCCCACATGCAGCAACTTGCCATATAAAGACTCATGGAAATTAACTGGGCATGGGCAAGTCTAATAAGTGGCGGGTGCTGTTCGTTCACCAGTTATAGTAAGTTCTGGCCCATTATGTCTTCCTTATGGTGTCAGCCATGGCTCAGTGGTAGCACAGTCGCCTCTGAGTCAGAAGGTTGTGGGTTCAAGCTTCAAACTGTGCATCCTTTCTGTGACTGCTTACTCCCACTTCTGTAACATCACCCACCTCTCCAATTAACTCAGCCCTACTGTGACTGAAAAACTCGTCCACTCTTTTGTCACCTCCAACACAATTTCAACAGTGTTCTATTTGCCCACCTCCCATACTCTACCCTACATCAAATCCAACTTCTCAAAAACTCAGCTGTCCATATCCTGTCCAACAACAACTCGCCCATCAACCCAATTCTTGTTGACCTATGTTGGTTCCCTGGTCCCCAATGCATTGAACTTAAAATCCTTTTTGCTTCATATTAAAATCCATTCATAGAATAATGCCATCCTATTTCTCCAACTTCCTCCCACCTTATATTTCCTCCCGTACCCTCTGGTCCTCCAACTCTTCTTTGGCACATCCCACTCTCCTTTTGCTTTGCCATTGTTAATAGGGACTTCAGCTACCTTACACCCACGCTCTGGAAATCGCTTCCGAAATCCCTCCGCCTCTCTATTTAGAATCTTACAGCTCAGAAGGAGGCCATTCAGCCCGTCATGCCTGTACTGGCTCTTTGAAAGAGCTGTGCAATTTAGTCCCACAACCCAGCTCTTTCCGCATAACCCTGCCAATTAGTTCTCTTCAAATACATATCCAATTGCCTTTTGAAAGTTCCCATGGAATATGATTCCACCACCCATTCAGGTAATGCTTCCAGATCATAACAGCCCTCTATGTGAAATAATTTCTCCTCCTTTCCCCCTAGCTTTTCTCTCAAAACTAATTTTTCCCACCAAACTTTTGGTCAGACATTAACCGAGGCTTTGGTCACTTCTTCTAATTCTCCCACCATGGTTTGGCGTCCAGTCCTTTACCTCTTTTAGTTATTTTCTCCCCCCCTCTGTAAACCGCCTTCGGACAGTCTCTATGTTGAAGGTGCTACATAAATGCAAGTTTTCGTTGTTGAATGGATTTCTGAGTTGCTGCATCTGCCACACAGAACAAGGGCTGGCTTTTCCTCAGGGGTGCATTCGCCACCTGAGGAGGGTTGGGGCAGGAGTGACGCTCATCAGGGCGTAATGTAAGAAACGCGGCAATTTGCGCACAGCAAGGTCCCACAAACAGCAATGTGATAATGACCAGATAATCTGTTTTATTGATGATGTTTGGCTGGGACACTGGGAAAAATGCCCCTGATCTACTTCGAAATTGTGGCATGGTGTGGCGAAGCCACTAAGGGACTCCGATCAATTGTATATAATTCCCTTTAATGTTGGGCCAGAAATTCGCGGCCAAAGGCGTGAGTGCGCTCGGGGTACTCACGCATCTGGCCGTTGGAAATGCCGGCGTTCAGCATGAACAGCGCATGCGGGGAACGCCGGCATTTCCAGACCTCGAGCGCGTGCGACTGCACAGGCAGCGCTTGCGCAGTGAACTTCGTAGATTTCATTCATGAAATCCGTGAGGGTAAGTCCTCAGAAGTTACACTTGAAAAAAGCAAGTGTAAAGTTGTTCATTGGCTGCGGAGGAAGAAACATTTTATCGTGGAGCTTCTGAAATGCAATATTTTTGTTTGGGAAAGGGAGGGAAGTTATTTTAAGAAATTTTAAGTAAGTTTTAAAGTTAAAAATTTTTTTTTTTAAAGGGTTTTCAGAACGGTAGGTAGAAGGAGCAATTGTGGCTGTGTGAATGGAATGCGAGAATGAGTTATGTATGTATGTCCACATATATTCCTTTACGTATATGTATGTATGTTTTATATTCCTTTACTAATGTGTATGAATGTATGTTTTTAATTATGATTTTCCAATAAGTTACTTTCTCTGAAAGTCATAATTAAATAATACATTCATACACATAAGTAAAGGAATATATACATAACACGCAAAGGAATATATACAGACATACATACTTTCAGAAGCTCCACGATAAGAAATATCTTCCTCCGCAGCCTCTGGAGCAACTGCACCCATGCTTTTTTCATGTGTAAGTTGTAAGGACTTGACCTCACTGAAAGCAGTAATGAAAGCGGCGAATTATACTGCGCACGCGCTGCCTGTGCAGTCGCACGCGTTCTGCCTCTGAACCCCTTCGTTCAGAGGACAGGAAATGCCGGTTTTCCACAAAAGCACTGTGCATGCTGAAAACCGGCATTTCATCCGGCCAGATGCGTAAGTACCCCGACCGTACTCGCGCAGTTGGAAGGGAATTACTGGGCCAACATTTTACATGTCAATAAAATGAAAAATTTAACAATTGCACGACTTGCCCCCTCGCATCTGCGACTGAGGGTCCAAGGAGGTGCATTGCGCAAGAGGTCATCATCGTACGTATCCTCACACTGTTCCCTTTGGGGAACTGTATGAAGTGGTGGAAGGATTTATGGCCGTGATTAACGCTCATTCCGTGACCGTAACCATCTTTGAACCAGCCATTAGGGTGGTTAGTCCTATGGCGGGAGGGTTTTACGGGCTCCCACAACCCATCTGAGGGGGGGGGGGCCACCAACACCCACGGACGCAAGTATCCCGCTGGATGTCCACCCAGAATTTAAAGTTGGAGCTCCGACTCCACTTGCCGGGACTGTCTGGAGTGGGGTTCAAAACCCTACTCCTTCTGGCCCAGCGGCGGGGATGCTTACTGCTACGCAAAAGGCCCACTCCGCACAAAAGGTGACACCCATACGTTTCCTGCGCCTTTTCCCTCCCCGTGACTGGAGCCCTATGCTGCCATTTCACGTTGCTAATCGGATTGGGCCTTTGTCATAGCGGTAGGATCCACGCCGCTGGGCCAGATCAGGGTAGGGTTTCGAACCCCGCTCCAGACAGTCCCGGCAAGTGGAGTCGGAGCTCCGGCTCTAAATTCTGGGTTGACATCCAGTGGGATATTTGCGTCCGTGGGTGTGGGTGGCCCCCCCGCCTTCTGTAGCTTGTGGGAGCCCGTAAAACCCTCCCGCCATAGGACTAACCGCCCTAATGGCTGGTTCAAAGATGGTTACGGTCACGGAATGAGCGTTAATCACGGCCATAAATCATTCCACCACTTCATACAGTTCCCCAAAGGGAACAGTGTGAAGACACGTATGACGACGACATTGCTAAATAAATAAATGGAATTAAAAAAATTCTTTTAGGGCTTTTAAAAGTCTTTAAATTGCTTTAATTCTCTTTAAAACTACTTCAGATTACTCAAAATAATGTAAACTTTTTAAAAGTTTATAAAAGTTACCAAAATCTTCAAAAAACTTCCAAAAACCTATTTAAACTGCTGCTTTGCATGTAGAAATGCTTAGCAGCTTGACAGAAACATTGGGGGCGTGTCCAGTGAAACTGAGACCTCAAGGGGCATGTCTCACTTACACTGCACGCTCCTGGCTTCGCGCTGGCTGCACTCCTGGGCGGCGTGACGTCATACGCTGCCCGGGATTCTTCTTTTTCATTCACCAAGTCCAGGCGTCCCTGGAGCTGATCGTCAGTAGCGCGGGGTAAGTGTAAATACGGGGCTTGCACGCGCTGCAAGCCCCGTTCTGGAATTTCTGGGCCAATATGTTAGCTACAGCCTGAGTCTGTATCTTTGTTTTCACTGTTTATATGTACAGAGCGCGATCACTTTAATAGCGCGGGTAAACGCGATGACGTCACGCCGTTCATCACGTGATCCCCCACCGGCGGGAAAAACGTGATGATGTCATGACGTCAGCCACGGGACCGCCCAAGCAGTCCTCGTGGAGCCTCCAAACTGACTAGACCTATATTCGATGTTCTCCTGTAGTTATCCGTTAAACTCTGTTAGTTTTCATTAAACCTCATTTATTTGATCGCCTGAGTGGACCTCAGTCTTTTGGATAGGAACTAGACATTCCTACATTGGTGACCCCGACTTTTGTGAACGGTTTTCGCAGAAGTTACTGAACATGGAAACGAACGCCGTTGCTTTAAAGCTACCACAGTTCTGGGAGCAACAGCCAGCCGCGTGGTTCATCCAGGCTGAAGCCCAGTTCACAATCAGGAACATTGTTGTGGATCAGACCCGTTACTATTACGTGGTCTCTGCCCTCGACAGCGCCACAGCCTCGCGGATCGTCAGCCTGCTTGGTAAACCACCAGAAGATCGCAAGTATGAAACGATAAAGGCGCGGTTGTTACAGGTTTTCGGGCTGATGAAGTCGGAGCGCGCCCGCCGGCTGCTCGCTATGCCCGGCCTTGGGGACGCCAAGCCGTCCGAGCTCATAAGCCAAATGCTCACGCTCCTGGGCTCCGAACCGGAATGCTTCCTCTTCAGGGAGCTATTCCTCAGCCAGCTACCGGAGCAAGTTCAGGCTGCCCTAGCCAGGTCGGAAGTCACAGACTGCGCAGAGCTGGCTGCCGAAGCGGACAAGATTTTCGCGGTGACACAGCAGTACTGCGCTGCCACGAGGCGCCCATCCCCCACAGACGCTGCTCCAGCCCCTCAACCTGCGGGGTTGTGCTTCTACCACGCCCGTTTTGGCACGAAAGCAAGATGCTGCCGCCCTCCCTGCAGCTTTTCGCTCAAAAAAACAAAACAACAGCAACCCTGTCGAAAGAGGACCGGTTATAACGAGCGTCTTGCGGCTGCGATGGCAATCGGTAATTTGGGAAAACACCTTTTCATCACCGACTCCCTATCTGGTCAATGTTTCCTCTGCGACACCGGGGCACAGTGTAGCATCCTACCCGCATCAAATCTTGATATACAAGCTGGGGGGCACGGCCTCTCCCTCGAGGCAGCTAATGGCGGGGCCATTCGGACCTTCGGAAGACGGCGGGTCCAGGTGTGCTTCGGCGGCCAGCGGTTTTACTGGGATTTCATCACGGCCAAAGTCTCTCAAGCCATCCTCGGGGCGGATTTTTTGTGCACCAACGGCCTCCTGGTGGACGTAAGGCACCGCCGGTTGATCAATGCGGCCACTTTTCACTCCATCCCGTGCCACCGCGGTAATGCCGTGTCGCGCACTGTCTTCTGTGCGTTCCCACCTCCGGATGACTTCACTCGCCTCCTTGGAGATTTCCCAGACCTGACCAGACCCACTTTCTCTTCCACGGCCACGAAACATGGTGTCAAACATCACATCACCACTACTGTCTCCCCGGCCTACGCATGGGCCCGGCGCCTCGAACCTGGCAAGCTCGCGGCTGCGAAAGTGGAGTTTGACACGATGGAGCAGCTAGGGATTATTTGCCGGTCGAATAGTCGCTGGTCTTCGCCTCTCCACATTGTTCCAAAACCTGCCGGCGGATGGCGGACTTGCGGCGACTACCGACGCCTGAACAACGCCACTACTCCTGATCGGTACCCGATCCCTCATATTCAAGATTTCTCTGCCCATTTGGCGGGAAATACCATTTTTTCAAAAGTCGACCTTGTCCGTGGCTACCACCAGGTCCCCGTGCACCTGCAAGATGTCCCAAAAACTGCAGTCATCACCCCATTTGACCTGTTTGAATTTCTGCGGATGCCGTTTGGATTGAAGAACGCTGCACAGGCTTTCCAGCGCTTGATGGACTCCGTGCTTCGGGACCTCAAGTTTCTATTCGTCTACCTCGACGACATCCTCATCGCCAGCCCTAATAAAGAGGAGCACATCTGCCATTTACGCACCTTCTTTAGACGCCTCAGTCAACACGGCTTGATCATCAACCCGGCCAAGTGCCAGTTCGGCCTGCAGCAGATTGATTTCTTAGGCCATCGCATCACATCGGACGGCGCAATTCCCCTGCAAATGAAGGTGGAGGCAGTTACTTCTTTCCCGCGCCCGCAGACTGTCAAGGCCCTGCAGGAGTTCCTCGGGATGGTAAATTTTTATCACCGGTTCGTCCCTAATGCAGCTCTGCTCATGCAGCCCCTGTACGAGGCCCTCAAGGGCAAGTCCGGCAAGGATCCGATTAGCTGGATGGTCGACATGGACCGGGCGTTCATCGACACAAAAGGCGCCTTAGCCAATGCAACCATGCTGGCGCACCCACTGCCAGGTGCCACCATCGCCCTTACCACCGACGCATCAGACTACGCCATCGGCGCAGTGCAGGAACAGTGGGTGAATGAGACGTGGCAACCGCTGGCGTTTTTCAGCCGTCAACTACGGCGAAACGAACGGAAGTACAGCACGTTCGACCAGGAGTTGCTGGCCCTTTTTCTGGCCATCCGCCATTTCCGGTTCTTGCTAGAGGGCCGTCCGTTCACGGCTTTTGTGGACCATAAGCCACTAACGTTCGCTATGGCCAAGACCGCCGAACCATGGTCAGCTCGGCAACAACGTCAGTTGACGTTTATTTCAGAATTCACCACTGACATTCAGCATGTGTCCGGTAAAGACAACCTGGTGGCGGATTGCCTCTCCCGCGCGACCATTCATGCAGTCCAGCTCGGCATCGATTATGCCCTAATGGCTGCGGAGCAAGCCTCGGATCCGGAAGTCCAATCTTACAGAACGAAACCCTCTAGCCTCCAAGCGGCCGACGTCAAATTCCATGCCGCGGGCACTACGCTACTCTGCGACGTCTCCGTTGGAGATCCTCGCCCTATCGTGCCGGTCGCCTGGCACCAAAAAGTTTTTGACGCCATACACGGGTTGTCGCACCCTGGCATGAAGGCCTTGCAATGGCTGATGTTGTCCAAATTCGTGTGGCGGGGCATGCACATGGATGTCCGCGACTGGGCCAACACCTGCGTGGTCTGCCAAAAGGCCAAGGTGCAGCGTCACGTCAAGGCCCCATTGGCCACTTTCGCTGTTCCGGAACGTAGGTTTGATCATGTGCATGTGGACCTGGTGGGGCCACTTCCACCTTTGCACGGGTTTACTCATCTTCTTACAATGGTGGACCGCACCACTAGATGGCCTGAG
Organism: Somniosus microcephalus; assembly: GCF_052327205.1. Classification (NCBI taxonomy): domain Eukaryota; kingdom Metazoa; phylum Chordata; class Chondrichthyes; order Squaliformes; family Somniosidae; genus Somniosus; species Somniosus microcephalus. Next base: position 103,397,308 of record NC_141001.1, read on the forward strand.
GCGGTTCCTTTGTCATCCACCACTTCCGCAGACGTCGCCAGGGCATTCATCTCCGCTTGGGTCGCCCCTTTCGGGGTACCGGCGGACATCTCGTCTGATCGTGGGCCGCAGTTTTCTTCTGAGCTCTGGAACGCTGTGGCTCAGGGGCTCGGCATCAAGCTACATCGCACCGCTGCCTACCATCCACAGGCGAACGGCCTATGCGAGCGATTCCACAGGTCGCTCAAAGCTGCACTGCGAGCCAGCCTTCAAGGCGTGGGTTGGGTGGACAGGCTTCCATGGGTCCTTTTGGGTCTTCGCACGGCACCTAAAGAAGATCTTCAATCGTCCTCGGCGGAGCTCGTATTTGGGCAGCCGCTACACGTACCAGGGGATTTCCTTCCGACTCCAACAGAGCCATGGTCCGCATCCCAGCAGCTCATCAGCCACCAGGAGGCAGCCAGAAGTTTCGCTCCAGTGCCTATGTCGCATCACGGCTTGCAGAGCTCCCACGTCCCAGCTGAGCTGAAGAACACCGACTATGTGTTTATCCGCCACGATGCTCATCGGGATCCGCTCAAACCCCCTTACACTGGTCCTTCCCGCGTGATAGAGCCGGGAGACAAAACTTTTTCGGTCGATATCGGAGGTAAACTGGACCACATTTCGGTTGACCGGTTGAAGCCGGCACACTTGGACCTTGACCGCCCAGTCGAGATCGCACAACTGCCGAAACGTGGCCGACCGCCCACAGTCGCCGTGCCAGATCAAACGCAACCGCCCGCCAGCTCGCCCGCCGTCCATCAGCTTCCACTTCAAGGTTACAGAGGTTGATCTGACAGGCTTGTCAGGCCTCCTTGCTGTAGTGTATGTGCCTTTAAGTCAGAACTACTTTTTACAGCTCCTGTATACTGTAGTACCGGCAGTGACCACACCGGTATATAAGCTGTGCGCATGCCTCTGTACCCCAGTCTAGAGATTACCCTCCTCCAGTAAAGACCTGTTATTTGTTAATGTACAGCATCCGTGTGATTATTTATCCACTGAACCACGGATCTAACAGTGGTGACGAGTGTCGATTCGAATCTAACATAAAAAAAAAATAGTCGAGTCCAGGAACACGGGCATCGACCGCGAGCAACCGCCCAGCAGTCAGGCAGAGATCCAACTTCGCTGGGGAGGCTGTGGAGAGCCGGGCTTGGTTCCCCAGCCACAATGAGCAGTAAGAGACCGACGACAGGTCCAGAGCAGAGCCATCCCGAGCAGCAGAGGCTGGAGCCGACCGACGGCAGAGAGAGAGCCGAGCAGCGTCGACGGGGTAAGAAAGAGGGTGAAGAGAGCAGGGCGCAGCCGGGGGTTGATCACCGAGTGCCGTCGAGGAAAAATACTGCAAACTGGAGAGAGAGAGGGTAAGAAACAGCCGGGTTCTAGACTGAGCGGAGTCGACAAATATCAAGAGAAGAACGTGCAGAGCACAGCCAGGGATCCCGGGCTGATCAGGGTCCGCGGGGCGAAGCAAGGGGAGACGCCATTGAGCCGCGGAGAAGCAGGGAGAGTGCGGGAGACGCCATTGAGCCGCAGAGAAGCAGGGAGAGCACGGGAGGTGCCATTGAGCCGCAGAGAAGAAGGAAGAGCGCGGGAGATGCCATTTTGTGAAGCCACAGCGGAGAAGACGGGCGAGCGCGGGAAGGAAGGAAAGCGCGGGAGATGCCATTTTGTGCCAGCGGAGAAGAAGGGGAAGCGCGGGAGGCGCCATTGGTGATAGTTAACGCACAACCAAGGATGCCGAAGAGTGGCAGTATCTCTACGTTCGACAATGAAGTCGAAGATTGGGCGACATATGTGGAACGTATTGAGGTGTACTGCAGGGCGAATGAAGTGCCAGATGCTAATAAAGCACTGCTCCTGTTAAATTCCATGGGTGCAAAAACTTATGGGTTACTGCGAAATCTAATAACCCCAGAGAAGCCGGTGAACAAGAATTTTGAAAGCATAGTAGAAATCCTACAGGACCACTTAAACCCTACACCGCTGCTGATAGCAGAACGATTTAAGTTCCATAAAACGAACCAACACAAAGACGAAAGCAATGCTGAGTACCTAACGGAACTGTGCAAGCTATCGAAATACTGCCAGTTTGGAGCGGGACTAACAGACAAGTTAAGGGACAAGTTTGTGTGTGGGCTACAAAGTGAAGGAACCCAGAAACGGCTTCTATCAGAAAAGGACCTTACGCTGGACAAAGCTTTCAGTATGGCAGTATCACACGAAGCAGCCGCAAGGGGCGCTGCAGAGATACAACGGAGACCGCAAGAATATGGCACCAACGAAAAGACCTATGGAACAGGGAAGTGCTGTCGCTGCGGCAGAACAACACATGACCAGAAAGATTGTTGGTTCAAGGACCAAGTGTACAGACAGTGTGGGAAAGCAGGACACATAGCAAGAGTCTGCAGGTCTGGGAAGAAAACCAACAGTATGAAATCTCCACAGGAGAAGTACAAAAAGGTACACCAGGTGATGGACAGTGGTTCAGATGAACAGAAAAGTGACACAGACTCCGGAAGCAAGGAGCTGGGTTGTCTGAAACTACATAATGTAACCGAAATGGAGGATCACCAGACTATCTGGGTTACACTCAAGATAGACGGAGTCCAAGTGGAAATGGAATTGGACACAGGGTCAGCTCTAACAGTCATAAATCAAAGAGACTGCAAGCGGCTATTTTCACACATACCCTTGAAAGCTACAGAGATTGCCTTGAAGACGTATACGGGGCAAAAAGTCTACCCCAAAGGGAAAATAAGGATGAAAGTGACATATAAAGGTCAGGAAATACCTAAAATGGATATATATGTATTGCCAAATGGAGGACCACCACTGCTAGGACGTGAATGGATCCGAAAGATAAAATTAGATTGGCATTCCATACAGGCACTGAAGGTTGAGGCCAAAAAGGATGACGACGTCACACCTGGACGACTGTCAAAAATGCTAACTGACGCAAAAGAAGTGTTCCAGGAGGGACTAGGAACACTAAAAGGAATAACAGCAACAATTAAAATAGAGGAAAATGCAAGCCCAAAGTTTCTGAAGGCCAGACCAGTGCCTTATGCGATCAGACCAGCGGTTGAAGTAGAGCTGGAAGTGTTGGAATGTTCAGGAGTACTGTCCAAAGTGGACTGGAGCGAGTGGGCTACACCCATCATTCCTGTAATGAAGAGGTCGTTGAGTAATACGCCTGGGGAACCAAAGAAGGTCCGCATATGTGGGGATTTTAAGGTGACAGTGAACCCAGTCCTTCACACGGTGCAATATCCGCTTCCACGAATTGAGGATATTTTCGCCTCGCTATCTGGTGGTAAACGCTTCACAAAAATTGATCTAGCCCAGGCGTACTTGCAAATGGAGGTAGAAGAAGCTTCGAAACATTACCTTACGATCAACACCCATAAAGGTCTCTATCAATACAACCGGCTGGTGTTTGGAGTAGCCTCGGCTCCGGCTATCTGGCAAAGGGCGATGGATCAGGTCCTGCAAGGGATTCCAGGGACCCAGTGTTATTTGGACGACATCTTGGTCACGGGCGAAAATGACGGTGATCACCTCGCTAACTTGGAGAAAGTGCTCGCCAGATTAAAGGAATATGGGCTACGAGCTAATCGCCACAAGTGCGAGTTTTTCCAGAAACAGATCTCGTATTGCGGCCACGTCATCGATGAAGAGGGGTTACATAAGTCCCCTGACAAGATTGAGGCAGTAGTCAAGGCTCCAGCACCGGAAAATGTGTCACAACTGAGGTCGTTCCTCGGGCTGGTAAACTATTACCACAAGTTCTTACCAAATTTGTCTACGGTATTACACCCGCTGAACACCCTACTGCAAACAGGGGCACCATGGAAGTGGGATGATGAACGTAGACGAGCTTTCCAGAAGTGTAAAGAATTGATCACATCAAAAGAGGTGTTGGCCCATTTCAACCCAGCACTACCAATTCGTTTGGCATGTGATGCATCACCCTACGGCATTGGAGCGGTGCTGTCGCACAAATTCCCAGACGGGTTGGAGAGGCCAGTAGCCTTTGCGTCTCGGTCACTAACCTCAGCCGAGCGCAACTACGCCCAGATTGACAGGGAGGCCCTCAGCCTAGTATGGGGAGTGAAAAAATTCAACCACTATCTGCACGGGCAGAAGTTCACCTTGCTGACTGACCACCAACCACTTGTCTCCATCTTTAATCCTAAGAAGGGCGTGCCAGTAATGACTGCACAGCGGCTACAAAGATGGTCCCTGTTTCTAGGGGCGAATCAATATGAAATAGAATATAAAGGTACGAAACAGCATGGGAACGCTGATGGGCTATCGCGCCTGCCACTGCCTACGGTGGAGGAAGCACCAGCAGTGGACCCTATCGAGATATTTTATTCGTCGATAATTGAACGATTGCCAGTAACAAACGCGGATATAGAGAAGGAGACCCGCAATGATCCGACGCTGTCACGGGTATATGAATTGACGGTGAGGGGATGGCCAACACATGGCGACTCACTGTTGCCAGCATTCTCATCCAGAAGAGAACAGCTGTCAGTATGCCAGGGGACAGTGATGTGTGGATCCAGAGTGGTGATTCCACCCAAGTTAAGGGAGAGAGTGCTAACTGAGCGACATGAAGGTCATCTGGGGGGAGTGAAAATGAAAAGCCTTGCTAGGGCTTATGTGTGGTGGCCGGGAATCGATCAACAAATCGAAGACCTAACTAAGAGCTGCTTAGGATGCCAGAAGGTCCAAAATGCACCACCACATGCCCCTCTACACCCATGAGAGTGGCCCTCCTCTCCATGACAACGGGTGCACATTGATTTCACTGGTCCATTCATGGACTCAATGTTCTTAATAGCAGTGGATGCTCATTCAATGTGGCCTGAGGTGATAAGGATGTCTTCAACCACTACAGAGAAAACGATTGCAGTCCTACGGACCATATTTGCCAGAAACGGTTTGCCAGAGCAGATCTGCTCTGATAATGGACCACAGTTTGTGTCCGACGAGTTCCAAAAATTCATGAAAAGGAATGGGGTAAGGCATTACACATTCGCCCTGTATCATCCAGCCACCAATGGATTGGCTGAGAAGTTCGTACAAACCTTTAAGAAGGCGATAAAGGCCATGTGCAACGAGGAAATTCCACTACAGCATAAGCTGGACAATTTCTTATTAGCCTACCGAAACGCGACACATGCAGTTACCAACCAGACCCCGGCCATGACGTACTTTAACCGAAGGTTGAGATCTTGTCTGGACTTGCTCAGACCAAATGTGCGAAGAAATGTTGAGGACAAACAATTCCAGCACATCAACGAGAGGCCGACAAGGAGCTTCAATGTAGGGCAACCAGTCTTGGCCCGGTACTATCGAACAGAGAAGTGGCAACCCGGAACGATATGTCCAAGGCAGGGGCCATTAATGTACACAGTGGATGTCAGGGAGAACATTGTGAGACGTCACGTCGATCAGATCTTAGCATCACAGGAATGCGTCAACCCCATGTCTCGAGTAACTGGGGATGAACCCGACATACCGGTAGCATCTACTTCAGACCCAGTAGCGGTGGAACCCGATGAACTACCCGATGAAAAGGGGTCAGAATCGCCTCTGCACCAAGAACAAGAACCTCTGGAAAGGCGCTATCCCGAAAGGGTCAGGAAGCCGCCCCAAAGACTGAATCTATAAATGGACTTTTGTTATTGAATGTACATGTAAAAATGTAATTGTTATTTGAATATTAAGGGGGTATTATTAATCTAGTGTATGTGCCTTTAAGTCAGAACTACTTTTTACAACTCCTGTATACTGTAGTACCGGCAGTGACCACACCGGTATATAAGCTGTGCGCATGCCTCTGTACCCCAATCTAGAGATTACCCTCCTCCAGTAAAGACCTGTTATTTGTTAATGTACAGCATCCGTGTGATTATTTATCCACTGAACCACGGATCTAACACTTGCCATTTTACTTTTGCTGTTAAAGACAATTCTGGGGGTCGCATGTGGCGGAGCCACTAAGGGACTCCAGTCAATTGTATATAATTCCCTTTAATAATATGTTAGCTACAGCCTGAGTCTGTATTGTTTTTTTCACTGTTTACATGTACAGAGCGTGATCACTTTAATAGCACGGGTAAACGCGATGACGTCACGCCGTTCATCACGTGATCCCCCACCGGCGGGAAAAACGTGATGACGTTGTGGGAGACTACAGTCTCCCGCGTAAAGAAATAGGCAACACAGCGAGCTACAAGAAATAGGTCTTTACTCCAACTCTCACAATACAGTACTGAATTCGTAAAGCCCGCGAACCTGTGATGACTCACGGATTGGTCACCTGCTGGAACCTGATTGGTTTTCCTTCTCTCAGCAGCAGGCAAGTCTGAACATGCCTTATTCCTCTCAGCTTGCAACTGTCTTGCAGGGGGAGGGGAATACAGCAGTTAAAAGGGGATTATACAGGTTTATCTACATACACACAGTGTTTCCCCAATGTGGTAACGCCACATACGCCCCCCCCAGAATCCTCGTTAACTGTAAAAGTCAGTCTTTGCGGAGGTTTGACCAAACGGCCGGAGCGGCTGTAGTAGCCATCTGGCGTGTGAGGAGGGCTGTCTGGGAGGTCAGCCGGTTGGTTCGTCGACTGGTCTGGCGGCTGGTCTGCCGGTGGGTTGGCTGGACGGGCTGCCGGCGAAGGTGGGGCGGCGGCCGGGAAGTAAGGTTCTGGCGTGTCTTGGTCCTCTTGTGGGGCCGCCGCCAACGCGGGAGGTCTGCCCCACCGTGGGGGAAGAGCCGGACGAAACGGGAAGCTGAGGTCCAGGTGCGCCGGTTTGAGGCGGTCTACTGAAATAAGGTCCGGCTTCCCGCCGACGTCGATAAGAAAAGCTTTGTCCCCCGTCTCCAATACCGAGAAGGGGCCGGTGTATGGTGCCTGCAGCGGGCCTCTGTGCGAGTCCCGGCGCACAAAGACGAACTCCGCATGTCGTAAGTCCCGAGGCACGTAGGACGGCTGCGGGCCGTGTTGCGAAGTGGGCACTGGACGGAATTGCTGGGCCGTGTCCTGGTGCAGGGAAAGCTGTCTGGCGGCCGACCACGGCTCCGTTGTCAGGGGGAGGAAGTCACATGGTACTCTGAGCGGTTGGCCGTAGACCATCTCAGCCACGGAGGCGCGGAGGTCCTCTTTGGGCGCGGTGCGCAATCCCAGGAGGACCCAGGGTAGTTTGTCGATCCAGCTGGTGTCGGCCAGGCTGGCGCGGAGGGAGGCTTTCAAGGAACGATGAAAGCGCTCGCAGAGCCCGTTGGCCTGCGGGTGGTAGGCTGTTGTCCTGTGCAACTTGGTGCCGAGGCCGGCGGTGATGGCATTCCACAAGTGGGAGGTGAACTGGGGGCCTCTGTCCGAGGATATGTCGGTCGGTACGCCAAACCGGGCCACCCATGTCGAGACGAATGCTCGCACGACGTCGGTCGTGGTGGTGGAGGCGAGGGGAACCGCCTCGGGCCATCTGGTGGTGCGGTCGACGATCGTGCGCAGGTGTGTGAAACCGTGCGACGGCGGCAAGGGGCCTGCCAGATCGACGTGGACGTGGTCGAAACGCCTCTCGGGCACCGGGAAACACTCCAATGGCGCCTTGGTGTGCTGCTGGACCTTAGCGCGCTGACACGCCACGCATGTGTTGGTCCAGTCTCTCACATCCTTGTGGAGTCCAGGCCAGACGAACTTGGCGGACATGAGTTTCTGAGACGCACGCATCCCTGGATGTGAGAGGCCATGGATGATGTTGAAAACTCGCTTGCGCCAGGCGGATGGGACGACCGGCCTAGGCGAGGGGACTGAGACGTCGCACAGGAGGGTTGTGCCGGCTGCGTGGAAGTGGATGTCAGCCAGAGTGAGGCTGGTGGTTGACGTCCTGAGGGCCTGGATCTCCGCGTCGGCGGCCTGGTCTCTCGCCATGCTGGCGTAGTTGACGCCCAGGTGCACTGCGTGGAGCGAGGGTCTTGAGAGGCAGTCGGCCACCAAATTGTCCTTGCCGGCGACGTGGCGGATGTCCGTGGTGAACTCCGAGATGAAGTTGAGTTGGCACTGTTGGCGCGCGGACCAGGGTTCGGTTACTTTGGCCATGGCGAAAGTGAGCGGCTTGTGGTCCACGAATGCGGTGAACGGCCGGCCTTCCAGGAGGAAACAGAAGTGCCGGATTGCCAGGAACAGGGCCAGGAGCTCTCTGTCGAACGTGTTGTAGGCCTGCTCGTTCTTGCGCAGCTGTCGGCTGAAAAATGCCAGTGGCTGCCACGCGCCTTCGACCCACTGTTGCTGGACAGCGCCGACGGCGTAATCCGAGGCATCCATGGTGAGGGCGGTCTTGGCGCCCGGGATGGGGTGGGCCAGTAGTGTGGCGTTAGCCAAGGCGCTTTTGGTCTGGTGGAAGGCTGTCGCCATCTCGCTGGACCAGGTAAGTTGCTCTTTGCCCGTTTTGCCCCTGGTGGCTTCGTAGAGGGGGCGCATGAGTGAGGCGGCCTTGGGCATGAAACGGTGATAGAAATTGACCATCCCCAAAAATTCCTGCAGCGCCTTGACCGAGGTGGGCTGGGGAAAGTCCGCCACCGCCTGCACCTTGGAAGGTAGGGGAATGGCTCCCCTTGGCGAGATTCTGTGGCCGAGAAAGTCAATTTGGGCTGCTCCGAACTGGCATTTGGCCGGGTTGACGATTAGCCCATGTTGGCTGAGGCGCTGGAAAAGAGAGCGCAAATGCGTGATGTGCTCGGCCTTGCTGGTGCTGGCCATGAGGATATCGTTTAGATAGACGAACAGGAAGCTCAGGTCCCGTAGGACGGAATCCATGAGTCGTTGGAAGGCCTGTGCGGCGTTCTTGAGCCCGAAGGGCATGCACAGGAACTCGAACAGTCTGAAGGGGGTGATGACCGCCATCTTCTGGACGTCTGCGTGGTGGACGGGGACTTGATGGTAGCCGCGAATCAGGTCGACCTTGGAAAAGACGGACTTTCCTGCTAGGTGTGCCGAGAAGTCTTGGATGCGTGGAATGGGGTATCTATCGGGCGTGGTGGCGTCGTTGAGCCGTCTGTAGTCACCGCAGGGGCGCCAGCCACCGCCCGGCTTGGGCACAATGTGGAGGGGGGACGACCAGGGGCTGTTCGAGCGGCGGATGATGCCCAGTTTCTCCATTGTGGCGAATTCTTCCTTGGCCACCGCCATCTTGGCTGGGTCCAGGCGTCTGGCTCGGGCGAACACTGGTGGTCCCGTAGTGGCGATGTGGTGCTCGACACCATGCTTGGCTGCCGCGGCTGAGAAGGTCGGTTGTGTGAGCCTCGGGAAATCTGCGAGTAGGCAGGCGTAGGCGTCATCCGCCAGGGCAGAGCAGGACCTGACGAGGGCCGGGCTGTTGCTCTGCTGGCAGGCCAGTGAAGCGAAGGTTGCTGCGTCGATCAGGCGCCTGTCGCGGACGTCGACCAGGAGTCCGTGGGCGCAAAGAAAATCGGCGCCCAGTAAGGGATGTGCCACCAAGGCCGTCACAAAATCCCACGTAAATCGCTGGCCGTTGAAACAAACCTCGGCCCGTCGCTTTCCAAAAGTAGCGATGGCTGCGCCATTTGCCGCCACGAGGGGTGGGCCGCTGCAGCCTGCCTGGATGTCGAGCTGGGAGGCAGGAATTATGCTGCATTGGGCTCCGGTGTCGCAAAGGAATCTGCGCCCTGAAAGGGAGTTGGTTATGTACAGCAGTTTACCTGCGGTGCCGATGGCCATTGTGGCGGCGGGGGTGTGGTCGAGCGGGCCTAGACGGTGGCGCGGAACTGGCGCGTTGGGCCGGGCAGCCCTCTTGGTTTGATCGAAAGAGCAGGGTGCTCTGCAGCGTTGGGCCTTGTGGCCGAAACGCGCGCGGTAGTAGCATAGTTCTGCGGCCTGGCGTGGCGGCGCGCGCTCGGTGGTGTCGGGGGGCCTCGCGACTGCACAACCGAGTTGGGCGACGGCGAAGACTTTGTCCGCGGCGGCTGCCAGTTGTACGCAGTCCGTGATCGGGGACCCCGCGAGGGCAGTCTGTACCTGCTGAGGAAGCAGGCTGAGGAAAAGGGCCCGAAACAAGAAGCACTGCAGTTCAGAGCCCAGGAGCGCAAGCATCTGGCTCATCAACTGGGTCGGGGTAGAGTCGCCGAGGCCTGGTAGTGAAAGAAGCCTACGGGCCCTCTCCTCCCCGGACAGGCCGTAAGCCTGCAGCAAGCGGCCCTTAATGGTTGAGTACTTGCCGGTCTGTGGTGGGTTCCCCAGCAGGTCGAGAACTTCGGCGGCGGTGGAACTTGCTAGTGCTGAGACTACGTGGAGGTACCTTTCTTCATCGTCTTGGACCCTGTGAAGGGTGAATTGGGCCTCCGTGTGCGCGAACCAAGCTGGTGCTTGGTGTTCCCAGAAGGTGGGGAGCTTCAAGGACGCGGCGCCGGCCGACATCGGGCTGCTGCTGGTTGCCGTCGGGTCATTGCTGGCCTCTGTAGGGCTACGTGAGTCGGGGGCTTCGGCCGCCGACATTCGGGGTCACCAATGTGGGAGACTACAGTCTCCCATGTAAAGAAATAGGCAACACAGTGAGCTACAAGAAATAGGTCTTTACTCCAACTCTCACAATACAGTACTGAATTCGTAAAGCCCGCGAACCTGTGATGACTCACAGATTGGTCACCTGCTGGAACCTGATCGGTTTTCCTTCTCTCAGCAGCAGGCAAGTCTGAATATGCCTTATTCCTCTCAGCTTGCAACTGTCTTGCAGGGGGAGGGGAATACAGCAGTTAAAAGGGGATTATACAGGTTTATCTACATACACACAGTGTTTCCCCAATGTGGTAACGCCACAACGTCATGACGTCGCCACGGGATCACCCAAGCAGTCCTCGTGGAGCCTCCGAACTGACTAGACCTATATTCGATGTTCTCCTGTAGTTATCCGTTAAACTCTGTTAGTTTTCATTAAACCTCGTTTATTTGATCGCCTGAGTGGACCTCAGTCTTTTGGATAGGAACTAGACATTCCTACAATGGGGTCTTTTTCATCTATTTTAGAGGGCGGATGGGGCCTCGGTTTAACGTCTTAGCGGAAAGAGGGCACCTCCGACAGCGCAGCACTCACTCAGCACTGAGGTGTCAGCGTGGATTATGTGCTCAAGTCTCTGGAGTGGGACCCCACAACCTTCTGACTCTGAGGCGAGAATGCTACTCATGGCTGAGCCACCTCTCAAAATCGGTAAGAGTGCCTTAAGAGAGGAATTTTCTATTAGGCCCGCTCCCTACAACATTCTCCTGAGCTGGGCCGACCTCTACAGCAATAGGTTTTCCTGCCCAGGTTCCCTTCATTTTCCACAGCTGTGCCATCCAATTTTGGGCGGTATAGTGGAGGAAAATCCAGCCTCAAATCGCCACTCAAAGGCCTTTGCAATTGAGTATTGCTTTTGTGGCTCCTTTTATCAACAACACCAAAGAAAAGTCATTCATTAAAAGAAAAATACTGTAAGAACCTTACTGCAACACTTCTCTGTATAATTAATCAACGTAGCAATTCCAGTCAATCGGAATTTTACAGCATTAGATTTCCATTTCATAACTGCTTTCTATATCTTTGCATTAATTTTGGCAATATGATGCTGACAATAAATGACATAGCTAAAGGACATTACTTCACAAACAGCAACGCCAGAACATTGTCATGCCATTTGAAACACAGCATAAGAAGTAATATATAAAGAGTAATAAGTTATTTTATTCTATTAGTAAACCTTCCCCTTACTGGCTTCGTGCTGTCCTCTTTCAGCTATTAGGGTGCGGTAGTCTTGGACATAGAGTTCTCTTATCTGTTGCTTCTAATTGACTGTCACAAGGTGCGCTTTACTGACTGAGATAAGTCCTCCTGTTGATTTTGCTACAAGACACTCCATCTAGTGTCTTGGCTGCAAAACAGCTAAACTTGCCCTTGCATGCTTCAGATATTAATCAGGACTAAGATACAAACGTGGACTCTGAATGAGTTCGAAAGCACTACTATTACAACTCCGAGACAGTCCTAAAATGTTGTCAATTGTAAATAATTATAAAGTACTGATTCACAGTGATTCCTTTTCCCAGCTAGCTTGAAAAATAGCACAGTATCGTGTGGTACAACACTCGACATTAAGTTTATTCAAGTGCAGCTTGTGTTAATTATAGAACATTGGTACTACAAAAGAACATTCAATTAGTACAGCAACAGGAATGAACTTGTTTGTAGTAAACAAGCAGGAAAGTCTAGTAAAGGTACTCATCATCAAATTCACTGACAATCAGAAAGGAGATTCATTTAGAACAGTTGGAAGATTGTTTGCAACCATCGTCAGCCAGAAGTGCCGAGTGGACGATCCACCTCAGCCTCCTCCACCATCACAGATGCCAGTCTTAAGCCAATGTGATTCACGTCGCGTGATATCAAGAAACGGCTGAGTGCACTGGACACAGCAAAGGCGATGGACCTCGACAATGCCCTGGCTGAAGACTTGTGCTCCCGAACTAGCTGCGCCTCTAGCCAAACTGTTCCAGTACAGCTACAATGCTGGCATCTACCCGACAAAGTAGAATATTGCCCAGGTTTTTCTTGTTCACAAAAAACAGGACAAATCAAACCGGCCAATTACCGCCCCATCAGTCTACTCTCAATCATCAGCAAACTGATGGAAGGTGTAGTCGCCAGTGCTATCAAGCGGCACTTACTCACCAATAACCTGCTCACCAATGCCCAAATTGGGTTCTGCCAGGATCACTCAGACACAGACCTCATTATAGCTTTGGTCCAAACATGGACAAAAGAGCTAAATTCCAGAGGTGAGGTGAGTTGAGAGTGACTGCCCTTGACATCAAGGCAGTATTTGACCAAGTGTGGCACCAAGGAGCCCTAGTAAAATTGAAGTCAATGGGAATCAGGGGGAAAACTCTCCACTGGCTTGCATCATACCTAGCGCAAAGGAAGATGGTTGTGGTTGTTGTAGACCAATCATCTCAGCCCCAGGACATCACTGCAGGAAGGAGTTCCTCAGGGCAGCGTTCTAGGCCCAACAATCTTCAGCTGCTTCATCAATGACCATCCCTCCATCATAAGATCTGAAGTGGGGATGTTCGCTGATGATTGCACAATGTTCAGTTCCATTCACAGCTCCTTAGATAATGAAGCAGATTGTGCCCACAAGCAGCAAGACCTGGACAACATCCAGGCTTAGGCTGATAAGTGGCAAGTAACATTCGCACCACACAAGTGCCAGACAATGACCATCTCCAACAAGAGAAAGTCTAACCGCCTCCCCTTGACATTCAATGGCATTACATAGATACATAGATACATAGAAGATAGGAGCAGGAGTAGGCCATTCGGCCCTTCGTGCCTGCTCCGCCATTTAATGAGATCATGGCTGATCCTTTAATTCAGTATCCCGTCCCCGCCTTCTCTCCGTAACCCTTAACCCCTTTTGCCCGTAGAAATATATCTAATTCCCTCTTAAATATATTTAATGAGCTGGCGTACACTGCCCTCTGTGGCAATGAGTTCCACAGGTTCACCACTCTCTGAGTGAAGAAATTCCCCCTCATCTCTGTCCTAAATGGTTTAGCCCTTATCCTTAAATTATGTCCTCTAGTTCTGTTCTCACCCGCCAAGGGAAACATTCCTTCTGCATCCAGTCTGTCTAGACCTGTCAGAATTTTATACACTTCTATGAGGTCCCCTCTCAATCTTCTAAACTCCAGTGTGTACATCCCTAAACTACATAGTCTCTCCTCATAGGTCATTCCCGCCATTCCTGGTATCAGCCTGGTGAATCGCCGCTGCACCCCCTCCATGGCAAGAACATCCTTCCTCAGATGAGGCGACCAAAACTGTACACAGTACTCGAGGTGTGGTCTCACCAGTGCCCTGTACAGCTGCAGCAAGGTATCCCTGTTCCTGTATTCTAACCCTTTTGCTATGAAGGCCAGCATACCGTTTGCCTTCTTGACCGCCTGTTGCACCTGCATGCTCGCCTTCAGTGACTGGTGTACAAGAACACCCAGGTCTCTCTGTACTTCCCCCTCTCCCAATCTATTGCCATTTAAATAATAATTTGCCCTCCCGTTCCTGCACCCAAGGTGGATAACTTCGCACTTGTCCACATTATAGTGCATCTGCCATTTATCCGCCCAATCGCCCAGTCTGTCCAAATCGCTCTGGAGCTTCCTGGTCTCTTCCTCTGAGCCCACCCCACCTCCTAGTTTAGTGTCGTCTGCAAATTTGGAAATGCTGCATCCGACTCCCTGATCCAGGTCATTAATGTAAATTGTGAACAGCTGGGGGCCCAGGACAGATCCCTGTGGTACCCCACTTGTTACTGCCTGCCATTCAGAAAATGAGCCGTTTATTCCAACTCTCTGTTTTCTATCTGACAGCCAGTTCCCTATCCACGCCAAAACTTTCCCCTTTATCCCATGAGCCTCAATTTTCCATGCTAATCTTTTATGTGGGACCTTATCGAAGGCCTTTTGGAAGTCCAGGTACACCACATCTACTGGCTCTCCCCCATCTATTCTACCAGTTACTCCCTCAAAAAATTCCAATAGATTAGTCAAGCACGATTTACCCTTTGTAAATCCATGTTGACTCTGTCCTATCCTGTCCCCATTTGCTAAGTGCTCCGCTATTTCATCCTTAATGATGGACTCCAGCATTTTGCCCACAACTGATGTAAGGCTTACAGGTCTGTAATTACCTGCTTTTTCCCTACCCCCCTTTTTGAATAGTGGGGTAACGTTAGCTACCCTCCAATCCATCGGCACTGTTCCCGAGTCTAATGAATTCTGAAAAATCATCCTTAGTGCATCCGCTATCTCTAGGGCCACCTCCTTCAGTACCCTAGGATGCATGTTATCAGGCCCTGGGGATTTGTCCACCTTCAATCCCTTTAGCTTCCTTAACACCATATCCTTAGAGATATTGATTTGCGTCAGTTCCTCCTTTGCCAATGTCCCTATTTTTCCCGATATCCCAGGGAGGTTTTTTGTGTCTTCCTTCGTAAAGACTGACCCAAAGTATGCATTTAGTTGATCTGCCATTTCCTTATTTCCCATTATATATTCCCCCGTATCTGACTGCAATGGACCAACATCGTTGAATTCCCCACCATCAACATCCTGGGGGTCACCATTGATTGAAACCTAATTTAACGAACATGCGTACATACATACGAACATACGAATTAGGAGCAGGAGTAGGCCACTCGGCCCTTCAAGCCTGCTCCGCCATTCAATAAGATCATGGCTGATCTGATTACTCCACATTCCCACCTACACCCGATAACTTTTCACCCCCTTGCTTACCAAGAATCTATCTACCTCTGCCTTAAAAATACTCAAAGACTCTGCTTCCACCGCCCTCTGAGGAAGAGAGCTCCAAAGACTCACGACCCTCTGTGAGAAAAAATGTCTCCTCATCTCTGTCTTAAATGGGCGACCCCTTATTTTTAAACAGTGACCCCTAGTTCTAGATTCTCCCACAAGAGGAAACATCCTTTCCACATCCACCTTGTCCAGACCCCTCAGGGTCTTATATGTTTCAATCAAGTCACCTCTTACTCTTCTAAACTCCAGCGGATACAAGCCTAGCCTGTCCAACCTTTCCTCATAAGACAACTCGCCCATTCCAGGTATTAGTCTAGTAAACCTTCTCTGAACTGCTTCCAATGCATTTACATCTTTCCTTAAATAAGGAGACCAATACTGTACACAGTACTCCAGATGTGGTCTCACCAATGCCCTGTATAATTGAAGCATAACCTCCCTACTTTTATATTCAATTTCCCTCGCAATAAACGATAACATTCTATTAGTTTTCCTAATTACTTGCTGTACCTGCATACTAACCTTTTGCGATTCATGCACTAGGACACCCAGAGCCCTCTGCATCTCAGAGCTCTGCAATCTCTCACCATTTAGATAATATGTTTCTTTTTTATTCTTCCTGCCAAAATGGACAAATTCACATTTTCCCACATTATACTCCATTTGTCAGATCTTTGCCCACTCACTTAACCTATCTATATCCCTTTGTAGCCTCCTTATGTCCTCTTCACAATTTACTTTCTAATTGGACCAGTCATATAAATATTGTGGCTACAAGAGGAGGTCAGAAACTTGGTATTCTGTGGCAAGTGACTCACCTTTCCATCACATACAAGGCAGAAGTCAGGAGTGTGATGGAATACTCTCCACTTGCCTAGATGTGTGTAGCTCTAACAACACTCAAGAAGCTCAACACCATCCAGGACGAAGCTTGATCAGCTCCCCATCCACCGCCTTAAACATTCACTCCCTCCGCCACCGGCACAACTTTTTAAAAATTCGTTCTGGGATGAGGGCGTCACTGCAGTGTGTACCATCTACAAGATGCATTGCAGCAACTCACCACGGCTTCTTTGCAGCACCTCCCAAACCTGTGACTTCTACCACCTAGAAGGACAAGGGCAGCAGGCGCATGGGAACACCATCACCTCCAAGTTCCCCTCCAAGTCACACACCATCCCGGCTTGGAAATATATCGCCGTTCCTTCATCGTCACTGGGGCAAAATACTGGAACTCCCTCCCTAACAGCATTGTGGGAGTACCTTCACCACACGGACTGCAGCAGTTCAAGAAGGCGGCTCACCACCACCTTCTCAAGGGCAATTGGGGATGGGCAATAAATGCTGGCCTTGCCAGTGACGCCCACATCCCATGAATGAATTCCAAAAGATAAAATTTGAGGAATTGTTTTTTCGTACTGAGTGTTGTATCACATAATACTGTGCTATGTTTCTTTATATTAGCAATGGAGCTCAAACTGAGAAGTAATAATTTTTTGCTGAAAAATATATCAAGTCTTAAGAATGACTTGCATTTATATAGCATCTTTCATAATCTCAGGAGTTCCAAAACACTTTACAGCCAATAAAGTACTTTTGAAGTATAGTCGCTGCTGTAATGTAGGAAATGAGGCAACCAAACAGTGTACAGCAAGCTCCCACAAACAGTAATGTGATAATGACCAGATAATCTGTTTTTTTTAGTGATGTTGTTTGAGGATAAATGTTGGCCAGGACACCTGTGAGTACTCACCTGCTCTTCGAAATAGTGCTATGGGATCTTTTATGTTCACCTGAGAGAGCAGACGGGCGGTCAGTTTAATGTCTATTCCGAAAGATGGCACCTCTGATAGTGCAGCACTCCCTCTGTACTGCACTGAGGTATTAGCCTGGATGATGTGATTAAGTCTCTGGAGTGGGGCTTGAAGCCACGACCTGCTGACTCAGAGGTGAGCGTGCTACCACTGAACCATGGCTGACACCTCATTTTAGCTGCTTTGAAATTTCAGGAGCAGGTCAGAAGAAGGGACGAGCTTTCTTTCCTTTTCTAAAGATTGATTTGTAGCTGTAACAATGTATAACATCTTGAAAAGTGACATCTGGGGGCTGATTTTCCTCCCCCCACCCCGCTTGACCCCAAAGCAAGTTGACTAGTGTGTCTTTGAAAGCCCCCCGCAACTTGAATAAACCTGAACCCAGCTGAATTTCGAGGTTCAGGTAGATTGCATGGGCTGGTCTTGACCCGGGCAGGACCTGTGAATGGGCGGACACCCTAGATTGAAGGAGGGAAGCTGTGAAAGACTTGCACTATAACACAAATTCCCACCAGCTTCTGGACTTTCTGGCAGCCAGATGGTCCCCAATCCTACTGTTCCCCCTTGGTGGCCTACAGACATTTTGAGCTTATCTTACTGGAGGTCTGAAGACGTTGTTAGCAGTTTGCTTTACAGATCCTTCAATCTGAAGAGGTTGGTGGAAACCTCTAACCTTCGGTTGCTCTGGGCAATCCTTTTGCTGGAAATGTGCCCAGTGGAAATCCCCTAAAAAGGCATGGGAGGCATTATGGTATCATTTATATTAACATTCCCATGCCAGGAATGCCTCCGGAAATACACCTCGAGTCCAAAGGGGTCAAACACCCAACACAACAGGTCTCCACCTATTTTCCTCATTGGAATGCACCAGAAACAGGTGCTAATGGGAGATTCCAATGAGGAAAATCACCCTTTACAGTGTAATATCTGGATCGTAACATTAGCTCAAAGCAAGAGCTTTCTTTATTTTACTTGTGTTTAGGATGTGAGTGATGCTGGCAAGGCTTAGAAACATAGAAACATAGAAGATAGGAGCAGGAGTAGGCCATTCGGCCCCTCGAGCCTGTTCCGCCATTTAATGAGATCATGGCTGATCATCCAAATTCAGTACCCTGTCCCTGCTTTCTCCCCATATCCCTTGATCCCTTTAGCCTTAAGAAATATATCTAACTCCTTCTTGAATATATTTAATGAATTGGCCTCAACTGCCTTGTGTGGTAGATAATTCCACAGGTTCACCACTCTCTGGGTGAAGAAATTCCTCCTCATCTCAGTCCTAAATGGCTTACCCCTTATCCTTAGACTGTGACCTCTGGTTCTGGACTCCCCCGCCATCGGGAACATCCTTCCTGCACCTAGTCTGTCTAGACCTGTTAGAATTTTATAAGTTTCAATGAGATCCCCTCTCATTCTTCTAAACTCTAGCGAATATAAGCCTAATCGACCCAATCTCTCCTCATACGTCATTCCTGCCATCCCAGGTATCAGTCTGGTGAATCTTCACTGCACTCTCTCCATGGCAAGAACATCCTTCCTCAGATAAGGTGACCAGAACTGCACACAATACTCAAGGTGTGGTCTCACCAAGGCCCTGTACAACTGCAGCAAGACATCCTTGCTCCTGTACTTGAATCCTCTCGCTATGAAGGCCAACATACCATTTGCCTTCTTAACCGCCTGCTGCACCTGCATGCTTACCTTCAGCGACTGGTGCACAAGGACACCCAGGTCTCGTTGCACTTCCCCTTTTCCCAATCTGTTGCCGTTCAGATAATAATCTGTCTTCCTGTTTTTGCCACCGAAGTGGATAACCTCGCATTTATCCACATTATACTGCTTCACTTATTGCTCATCTCTAGTTGCCCTGAGAAGGTGGTGCTGGGCTTCCTCCTGGAACTGCTACAGTACTTGTGGTGATGATGCTCCCACAATGGTGTTGGGTGTGGAGATTGACTCAGCAACAAGCAAGGATATTGAATCTGAAGACCAACGGTATATGTCCAAATCAGGTTGGTGCGTGACTTGGAGGTGAACTTCCAGGTCATGGTGTTCTCATGAGGTTGCTGCTCTTATCCTTCTCGGTGGCAGATGCTGTTGAAGTTACCTCGGTGAGTTGCTTCAGTGTAGTTTGTACACAGTACATACTGCAGCCATAGTCTGGCAGTGGTGGATAGCGAGGTATATATATCTTTTGACTTGGCTTCTGCCTTATATTGTCTATAACAGTATTATAATAAAGGCAAATGTGATCAGATCAAACAAAATCCCAGTTGAGTTTTGAGTTCCTCTGTTACACTAGCCCAGATATTTAATTCTAGAATTTCTAGACACATTCACATACCTCAGTTTCAAGTCCAGAGCCTATTTTGCCACTTCACAGAAATCACAGAATCACAGAAACCCCACAGTGCAGATGGAGGCCATTTCGGCCCATCGAGCCTGCACCGACACACATCCCACCCGATCCCCGTAACCCCTACACCAACACATATCCCACCCTATCCCCGTAACCCCACGTATTTAATCCCCCTAACACTAAGGGTCAATTTATCATAGCCAATCATCCTAACCCGCACATCTTTGGACTGTGGGAGGAAACCGGAGCACCCGGAGGAAACCCACGCAAACACAGGGAGAATGTGCAAACTCCACACAGACAGTCACCCGAGGCTGGATTCGAACCCGGGTCCCTGGCGCTGTGAGGCAACAGTGCTAACCACTATGCCACCGTGCCTTGTTCAATCTAGCATTAAATAAAACACTTACATACAAATTAACTTGAGGAAGTTTGTGTGTGTGTGTATATATATCTATTATTATCTATCTATATATATAAACTGGTTGGTCCGTCTGCCTTTCTGTCTTTCTGTCTGTTTGTCTGTCTGTTTGTCTGTCTGTCCGGCTATATAATCAAAAGTTATAGAGCGTACCTACACATATGTTATATCAAAAGAAAGCTTTTCATTAGGGGACTCTAATAGGCATATTTACTTTTTGGTCAGACAAAAATTGTTCAGACAGTATACAAAAAAGGTTCAAAAAACGGCAACATTCCGCTCATTAGCGTTGAGGGACGTGATGGTTGACCAATCGTACAGGGGATTAACCTGATGGTTGACCAATCGGTGCATCACGGGGGGCGTTTTATTGCATGTGTGGGCGGTCCTAACCCTTCTGAGCTGAGGTGAGTGGCCACCATCTTGATTCCTAACTATTCATTTATTTTTCCCACTTTCTGCGTGTTTATTTTCAAATCTAGATATCCAGCAAAAAAAAAGTTGCTTTTAAAACACAATTAAATTGTTTTTTAAAAAAGTTAATTAATTTGTAAATCTTTTCTCTAACCTCATTAATTTTCCTACCTTTCACCCTTGTTTTTTCCTCTTGACTCGCTACCTCCGCCGGGCGCCGCAACCTTCCAGTGTTACCCCGCCTGCAGGCCTCGAAGCCTCGGCCTCTCCTCCTCAGCCACGCCCGAGCTAGGCACCTCCCGTCCCACTCAACAAGTGGCTCGCGGTCGCCGCCATCTTTGTAAAGGCTGGCGGGGCGGGCCTGAGCCGAGCGTAGCCACCGCCGCCATCTTTGTAAAGGCTGGCGGGGCGGTATGGAGCTCTGCGGAGCCATCGCCGGTGCTGGGCTTGGGTGCTTTGTGGCCTGCGGCCAAACAGCGGCTGTGGAGCTCGGGCTGCCCGGGGCGCTGGGCTCGGCTGGGCCATGTCAGTGCGGGTGCCCGAGGCCCCGGGGCCTAGCCTTCTCCAACCGCCGCCAGCAGCGCAACTCTCAACACTGGCAGAGGGGAGAGGGTCTGCTGGCTCCCCCGCTCCCTTTCCCCCCCTTCCCCCCTCCTTCCCCTTCCCCCCTTTCCCCCCTTCCCCCCTCCTTCCCCCACACCCCTTCCCCCCACACCCCCTTCCCACCCCCCTTTCCCCCCAAACCCCCTTCCAACCCCCCCTTTCCCCCTCCCACACACCCCTTTCCCCCCCAACCCCCACTTCCACCCCACACCCCCTTCCCCCCTTCCCCACCCTCCCTTCCCCTTCCCCAGCCTCCCTTCCCCCCCACCCCTTTCCCCCCTTCCCCCCCACCCCTTTCCCCCCCACCTTTCCCCCACCCCTTTCCCCTTTCTCTCCTTCCCTCTCTCTCTCCTTCCCTCTCTCTCTCCTTCCCTCTGTCTCTGTCTCTCTCTCCCTCTCTCTCATTCCCTCTCTCTCTCCTTCGCTCTGTCTCTCTCTCCTTCCCTCTCTCTCTCTCTCCTTCCCTCTCTCTCTCCTTCCCTCTCTCTCTCTCTCCTTCCCTCTCTCTCTCCTTCCCTCTCTCTCTCTCTCCTTCCCCCCCTCTCTCTCCTTCCCCCCCTCTCTCTGTCTGGCACAGGGTTCTTGAATTCCCTCGGCACCGCTGGGCACTCCAGGTAGTATGTCTATATATATAAAACGGTTGGTCTGTCTGTCTTTCTGTCTGTTTGTCTGTTGGTCCGGCTATACAATCAAAAGTTATAGAGCGTACCTACACACATGTTATATCAAAAGAAAGCTTATCATTCGGGGAGTCTAATAGGCATATTTACTTTTTGGTCAGACAAAAATTCTTCAGACAGTATACAAAAAAGGTTCAAAAAACGGCAACATTCCGCTCATTAGCGTTGAGTGACATGATGGTTGGCCAATCGGTGCGTCATGGGGGGCGTTTCATTGCGTGTGTGGGTGGGCCTAATCCTCCTGAGCTGAGGTGAGTGGTGGCCATCTTGATTCCTAACTCTTGATTTATTTTTCCCACTTTGTGTGTGTGTGGAGGGGATTTTGGGAGTGAGTTGAGGTGGGGAAGGGTTTCCCCAGTGGCGGCCATCTTGATTCCTAACTCTTGATTTATTTTTCCCACTTTGTGTGTGTGTGGAGGGGATTTTGGGAGCAAGTTGAGGTGGGGAAGGATTTCCCCGGCAACCGGGCCCGGGCCTGGGCCTCTCTCACAGCCGGTAGCCCATCAGGAGGGCGGGGGTGGGGGGGAAGAAGGTTTTCCCTGGCAACCGGGCCCGGGCCTCTCTCACAGCCTATAGTCGCTCAGGAGGGCGGGGGAGGAGGGTTACCCCGGCAACCGGGCCTCTCTCACAGCCTGTAGCCGCTCAGGAGGTGGGGGGAGGGAGGAGGGTTACCCCGGCAGCCGGCGGCGTCTCACTCTCCCCCCCAGTCTCTCTCTCTCTCTTCCCCACGCAGACCGAAAGCCCGGGGGAAGAGGGAAGCGAGCAGGTGAGCGGCGGCGTCTCACTCTGCCCCCAGTCTCTCTCTCTCTCTTCCCCGCGCAGCCCGAAAGCCCGGGGGAAGAGGGAAGCGAGCAGGTGAGCGGCGGCGTCTCACTCTCCCCCCCAGTCTCTCTCTCTCTCTTCCCCGCGCAGCCCGAAAGCCCGGGGGAAGAGGGAAGCGAGCAGGTGAGCGGCGGCGTCTCACTCTCTCTTCCCTGCGCAGCCCGAAAGCCCGGGGGAAGAGGGAAGCGAGCAGGTGAGCGGCGGCGTCTCTCTCTCCCCCCCACCGCAGTGAAAGGCGTTCGTCTGCCGCCCGGCCAACCGGGTCCAAAGGCCCGCCGCGTTAACGATGAGGAACCCCGGGCTCGCTTCGGAGCGATGGGCACCCGACCTCCCATTGTCGGACTGACTCCATTCTGGTACCGGAAAGGAGGGAGAGACAGGGGGAGGGAGGGAGGGAGGGAGGGAGAGGGGAGGGAGGGAGAGAGAGTAAAGCAGGGAGAGACAGGGGGAGGGAGAGAGAGAGGGTGAGGGAGGTAAGGAGTGAGGGGGTGGGAGAGGGAGGGAGAGCTCGCCTTCTTCCTTCCTTCCTTCGCAGGGGTCTATTGGGCCAGGCCTGAGGCGCTCCTTCCCCCCCTCTCTCTTCCCCCCCATCTCTCTCTTCCCCCCCGTCTTTCTCTTCCCCCCATCTCTCTCTTCTCCCCCCGTCTCTCTCTTCTCCCCCAGTCTCTCTCTCTCTCACTCCCCCGTCTCTCTCTCTCTCTTCCCCCCAGTCTCTCTCTCTTCCCCCCAGTCTCTCTCTCTCTCTCTCTCTTCCCTCCAGTCTCTCTCTCTTTCTCTCTCTTCCCCCCAGTCTCTCTCTCTTTCTCTCTCTTCCCCCCAGTCACTCTCTCCCCCCCAGTCTCTCTCTTTTCCCCCCAGTCTCTCTCTCTCTCTCTTCCAACAACACCATGCCCTCAAAAAACCCTCGGCACCGCTGGGCACTCCAGCTAGTATATATATGTATACTACATACACACTTCCCAAACCCACGACTTCTACCACCTAGAAGGACAAGGGCAGCAGGCGCATGGGAACACCACCACCTCCAAGTTCCCCTCCAAGTCACACACCATCCTGACTTAGAAATATATCGCCGTTCCTTTATCGTCGCTGGGTCAAAATCCTGGAACTCCCTCCCTAACAGCACTGTGGGCGCTCCTTCACCACACGGACTGCAGCAGTTCAAGAAGGCGGCTCACCACCACCTTCTCAAGGGCAACTAGGGATGGGCAATAAATGCTGGCCTTGCCAGCAACGTCCACATCCCATAAGCGAATTTAAAAAAAAGGAAGTCCAAAAAGGGCTTTATAGCCAACAAAGTACTCTTGAAGTGTAGTCACTGCTGTATTGCAGGGAATCCTTATCCTTTTGTCCTACCTTTTAAGTTTAAGATAATTATTATCCCTTTCTTCTGCCTCACTGCTCCAACTGTCCATTTTAGAAGTGGGAGCAACTTTGTTAAAATATGATTTTGAAGGCCAGTTTTGAAGCCACTGAAAAACATTGAAAGCAAACTGAGGTCATAACTTCAAACTTGTCCACAGCCTCTGTCACCCAACACCAGCCAGATGGGTCTACTCATCTGCAGCTTTGTAAGAATATTAGAAATGATGGGGGCGTTTAAGCTTAACAAACCTGGACTAAAATTCTGGCCTAAAATATTACCGTAAAAGAAAGACTTGGTTTTCTGCAGTGCCTTTTGCAACCTCAGGATGTCCCGAAGTGCCTTACAGCCATTGAAGTACTGTCGCTGTTGTAATGTAGGAAACGTGGCAGCCAATTGCGCACAGCAAGCTCCCACAAACAGTAATGTGATAATGACCAACTAATCTGTTTTTTGTGATGTTGATTGAGGGATAAATATTGGCCTAAGACACCACGGATAGCTCCCCTGCTCCCCTTCAAAATAGTGCCATGGGATCTTTCACATCCACCTGAGAGAGCAGACGGGTCCTCGGTTAAACATCTCATCTGAGCAACAGCGCCTCGGACAGTGCAGCACTCCCTCAGCACCGCACTGAAGTATCAGCCTAGATTTTTGTGCTTAAGGCTCATGGAGTGGGACTGTGAACCCACAACCATTACTGACTCTAGAGGTGTGTAGTGCTACCCACTGAGCCACAGCTGACACTTGAAAACATAGAAGCCAAAGGTATGTTACCTGAATGAAGAATGAGAGAAACAGCCTGCTCAAAACTCAGCCATAGCACTGCCATGTCGATCACTGGTAAAAGTTTGCAATGCAGCAGAGGCTTCATTTGCTGAATAGGTTTTGACCTTTATTCGATCTCTTCCAGATCACTACAAAATTATAAAATGTCCTCTTTTCTAAACTACCAGATTTTTTTCAACCAGTTTCCTATTAATTGTGCTTCATTCCCTTTAATACTGTGAGCCTTAATCACGAGGCTCCTTTAGGGGTAGAAAATTCAAAAATAGTAATACGTATTTACAGTATACATATTTTTATAATTATACATATTTTAGATAAGGGGTGCACTTTGAACAAAAGGTTTTCCCCCTGGACTTTCCTTTCCCTTTAAGGCTTTAGCTTGGTGGCAGCTTTTTTGAAATAAATGTACTTAAAATCTTGCAGGCATTTCCCATTCTGTGATTGAGATAAATCTCCATTAAGGAGCCACAAAAGTGACATTTTTATTACAATCATGGTCGTTTCCAACTTTTAAAATTAATTTTTCAGCTTTACGGGTAATATTTTTCAGTCTGCGAATATAGACATAGAAGACTGTACTGATGCTGGTGTAAGTCGCAATCGTGTTAAAGATGTATTAAAGGGAAGGGAAAGGTTTTGACTTTTCCACCTCATGCTTAATTTGTAACATGTAGTTATAACAATTCAAAAGAATCCTCAAAGGATTTTGACAGGTATGAGCTTCTGTATAGACTCAGCCGCTACGAGTCAGGTATTATGCGCATTCCAAGAGGAAGCAAATTTAGCGAGTTCACAGGTCTCAAACTCTGGTCCCTTCTGCATCCCTGATTTTCATCGCCCCTCAATTGACGGCCATGCCTTCAGCTATCTCGGCCCTCAGCTCTGGAATTCCCTCCCTAATCTTCTCCACCTCTCTCTCCTCCTTTAAGATGTTCCATAAAACTTAACTCTTTGAACAAGCTTTTGGTCACCTGTGATAATATCTCCTTAAGTAGCTTGCTACCAAAATTTGTCTGATGACGTTTCTGTGAAGTGCCTTGGGATTTTTGACTATGCCAAAGGTGCTATAGACATTGAAGCAGTGTCCTGGATTTTCCTGGATTATCCTATCCTGGGTAGATTGCAAATGATGTTAGCTGTGGCTCAGTGGGTAACACTCTCGCCTCTGAATCAGAAGATTGATGGGTTTAAGCCCCACTCCAGAGACTTGAGCCCATAATCGAGACCGACACTTCAATGCAGTATTGAGGGAGCACTTCACCGTTAGAAGTGCTGCCTTTCAGATGAGACATTATAGGCCCAGAAATTCGGGTCGGAAGCTTCCCGTGGGTGCAAGCCTCCGACCTACACTTACCTAGCACGCCAGCCGTTGTGCTGTGGGCCCGCGTGAGATTCCGATCCTGGGCCTGCTCCAACTGCCGGCGCGCAGTGCTTGCGTATCCCAGAGGCACAGTTAGTTCGAAGCGTCCCCTGGGATCACGTGGGCCACGGAGAGTCAATGGTAGCAGGGAATCTGTATTCATAGATTTGACAGGAAGACCTGTCAAATCTATGAATACAATTCAGCCCCAAAACATAACTAAAACGTCAAATAAATTTACATAAAATAACTATTTTAAACAAATAATTTAAATTTTTGAAAAATTAACTACAGTTTCTAACGGAGCTAAAATTAAACTTACCTTTCGTTAAAGTATTTAAAAATAATAAACCTGTGGAAAAAATGTTTTAATTTTACTTAATTCACCACTTACTTTGTTAAAAGCAGGCCTTGTGAATGCTTTTTACAAGCGTAGCTCCTGGAGACTTACCCTCCTGGAGAAACCTGCAAAAAAAACGGAAGTTCCAGGCGTACGCGCTGCCTCTCCGGCGCACACGTTCGACCTGTGAACCCCTTCCTTTAAGGGAACGGAAGTTCCGGTTTCCCGCGCATGCGCAGTGCATGCACGAAACCGGCACTTTCGTTGGGCCTACGCGTGAGTAACCTGCACGCACTCACCCGTGGGGACCTGAAGTTCTGGCCCATTAAACTGAGGCCCTGTCTGCTCTCTTGGGTGGATGTAATATTTCAAAGTGAGCAGGGGAGTTCTCCCTGGTGTCCTGACCAAGATTTATCCCTCAAACAACACCACTAAAAAACCCCAGATCATCACACTGCTGTTTGTGGGACCTTGCTGTGTGCGAATTGTCGACCACATTTCCTGCATTACAATAGTGACCACATCTTGAAAAACGTACTTCATTGGCTGTAAAGCGCTTTGAGAGATCCTGAAGTCATGAAAGGTGCTATATAAATGCAAGTCGTTTTTATTGTTGGCCTTTAAGGCTGGATTTGCCTTATCGGTTGTATCGGTTCTGCCTGCCATGATGCTGCACTTACAGCGTTAACCCTGCCAAAGAGCCTCAAGTCGCAGTGTGCGCCCTTCACAACAGCAGGTACTACAAAGTGGATTTGCTAATGTTCTTGGTTTTTGATGGGATTTTGTTTGACATGCAGTAGGTGGAGTATTTTTTTTCTTTTGAAATCAGTCCTTCAAAGAGCTTTTGATCAACACCAAGGTGCTTTATAAATAGCTCTGGATTCAAAGTTTGCTTGTCATGTACCGTATGAAGTTGTAGGTCTTAGTTTCTGTAAAACAATATATTAATTAACTCACATCAATGTTTAAATGGTTTATGTAACTTTCTGAAATTCAAGCATCTCTCTCCACTCTACCACAAAAAAGCGACTGGCCCCTCAGAGGCCCACATCACAACCCAGCGTGGCGCAGTGGGTAGCACTCTCACCTGTGCCTCAGAAGGTTATAGGTTCGAGTCCCACTCCAGAAACTTGAGCGCATAAGCTGGGCTAATACTCCAGTACAGTACTGAGGGAGTGCTGCACCATCAGAGGCACTGTCTTTCAGAAGAGACGTTAAACCGGCTGCCCCCTTGGGTGAATGTAAAAGATCCCACGGTACTATTTTGAAGAAGAGCAGGGGCGTTATCCCTGGTGTCCAGGCCAATTTTTATCTCCCAACCAACATCGCTAAAACAAATGCTCTGATCTTTATTTCATTGCTCTTTGGGGGAACATGCTGTGTGCAAATTTTCTGCTGTGTTTCCTACATTACTACAGTGACTACACTTCAAAAGTACTTCATGGGCTGTAAACCGCTTTGAGAAAAACTGAGGTCACAAAAGGTGCTATATGTGCGTAAATGGGGTTTTTGCTGGACTTCCACCAATGCTAAGCTTCACCTACAGAGAGCCTTTTTGCGGCCCCTGAATTCCCTTCCAAGTGGCACAGTTAATGATGCATTAGGTGTTTTCTTCAAAAGAAATCTTCAGATTGCTGATTCCTGCCGGTGGTTGGTTGAGCGGGAACTTGCGCCCAACCCACTCTGACCCCAACCCACTTTCCCGGTTCAGGGCTGTTTAACTCTTCAGGGTGGGCTCCTGGCAGCATCTCTGCTACCTAAGAGGGAGCCCATCTCTGCCAGAAGAGGGAATTGCAGTAACAGAAGAGAGGGGCCCATTTAAAGCAGTTAGAAGATCCCTTAGCATCAGCACATTGAATGGGGTGAATCTCTGCAGGGGTTCTCCCGCTCGTCCACCATCACTTCAACAGAAGAGCAGTGGAAATTCTGGGTAACGGTTATATGGGAAAATGTGCACTCATTTACTCAGATGAATTGAAGGAATGTCTCTTTATTTGCAAGCAGGGGGAGAAGAAGGTCAAGCTGTGATGTCCAAGGTAGACAAAGGAGAAGACTTCTGAGAGGATCTGTCCCCTGATGCTCCTTGCAGCAGTCAGCAAGGACTCCTCTGAATGTACATCACCCTGATGGTCCGCTCCATATAGTGCTGGATCTAGTGGTGCTAGGACCACCTCCTCAGCCATGCCAAGTACGGCCTTTCCTGAATAACAACGTTGTGAAAGACACAGCAGGGTGTCACTATTCTGGACACCCGATCAGCAGCAGACTGCAGAACTCCTCCCAACTTGTCCAGGTAGTGAAAGCGCACTTTCAACACCCCCGATGATCCGCTCCGTCATCAGCCTGGTAGCTGCACGGACTTCATTGCAGCACTCCTCTGTTGCTGCTTGAGGCAGTCTGATTGGGGTCACCGCGCATGGGAGCAGGGGGAATGCTTTGACACCCAGAAGCCATCTGTGGATCTGATTCTCAGCCCTGAAGAGGTCAGGAAGGACCGAATGCCGAAGGATGACGGCGTCATGGGAACCTTCTGCATATCGGCCATTGTCATGGGGAACCCGCTGCTTGTTGTCACACACCCTCTGGACATCGAGGGTATTGAATCCCTTCCTGTTGAGGTAGTTTCAGTGGGTGTTCTGTGGGGGCCCTCAATGCAATGTGGGTGCCATCGGTTGCGCCCTGAACCTTGGAGAAGCCAGCAACCTCATAGAACTATGTAGCCCTTTCTTTCTGCTGCCTTGCTGAAGTTTGAAAGGTTATGATTTGGGCTGCTCTGCTGTAAATGTGCCAATGGCCTGAAAAATGCCTGTCCATATTGTTCCCTGGCTGATGTTGCAGAGCACTCCTGTGACTACCTCAAAAGACCCTGTGCCGTAGAAGTTGAGGTCATCTTCACAGTCACTGAGAGAACAGTGCAGGTATATGAGCATGGTTACAGGTCCTCCAGCAGCAGCTCTTAGCGACGCCCTCTTGCCTCTTTGCTGAAGCATATTCTTATGAAGAGCTCCACACCGAGGTCCTGATATGACTTATGCTGTCTGTATATGCTATGGGGGGGGGGGTGCGTAATATCTGGTGGGCTGCATCCTCCTGGAACAGTACCCGAGTCTCCTTAACTCCATCCTCTACTGCTCCTGCTCCTCCATGAAAATGCCATAGAGTGGTATGCCCATAAGGAAAGCCACTGGATCAGCCACATAAATATTGTGGCAACAAGGGCCAATCAGAGGCTGGGTATTCTGCGGCGAGTGTCTCACCTCCTGACTCCCCAAAGCCTTTCCATCATCTACAAGGCACAAGTCAGGAGTGTGATGGAATACTCTCGACTTGCCTGGATGAGTGCAGCTCCAACAACATTCAAGAAACTCGACACCATCCAGGACAAAGCAGCCCACTTGATTGGCACCCCATCCACCACCTTAAACATTCACCCCCTCCACCACCGGCCTACTGTGGCTGCAGTGTGTACCATCTACAAGATGTACTGCAGCAACTCGCCAAGACTTCTTCAGCAGCACCTCCCAAACCCGCGACCTCTTCCACCTAGAAGGATAAGGGCAGAAGGCACATGGGGACACCACCACCTCCAAGTTTCCCTCCAAATCACACACCATCCTGACTTGGAAGTATATCACCGTTCTTTCTTCATCGCTGGGTCAAAATCCTAGAACTCCCTCCCGAACAGCACTGTGGGAGCACCTTCACCACACAGGCTGCAGCGGTTCAAGAATGTGGCTCACCGCCACCTTCTCAAGAGCAATTAGGGATGGGCAATAAATGTTGGCCTTGCCAGCAATGCCCACATCCCATAACGAATAAAAAAAAATCTACTCCTGAGATGCCCTGGCTCTGGGTGGAAAGTCAAAAATCTGGTAGGTGACTCTGTGAGAGGCAATCAGAATGAAGGGCAGGTCTTGGAAGAAGAAAATGCACCAAAAAAAAGGGTTTGAAAAAAGAACTTTGCCAAACTGCAGAAATCTCTATATAAAGTTTCCACACTCTTTAAGCTCTCTAACTCCTCAGTTCCGCCTTGATCAGGTAAGCCTGGCAACTGCTGTGCCTCATTTATCTAAGTTACCGAGAGTCCAAATGCAGTGCAAAGCCAGGAAACTCAGAGCTGCAACAACCTTTCCAGTTTTGAAGAAGGGTTTCGACCCGAAACGTCAACTCAAATTTCTCTCCACAGATGTTGCCTGACCTGCTGAGTTTTTCCAGCATTTTCTGTTGTTATTTTGGATTTCCAGCATCTGCAGTATTTTGCTATCGTACTAGTGTTTGGTTCACTGCCACACCTCTTCTAGGAATGCCTACCTTGAAGAAGTTCTGCTCTTCTCTTCGACGGGATCTCCATTTGGCTCTTCAACCTTGTTCATCTTCGATCGCAGCCCTGCCTTCGATCTATTTTATTTCCTTTCCAGTTTTGAAAAAGGGTTTCGACCCGAAACGTCAACTCAAATTTCTCTCCACGGATGTTGCCTGACCTGCTGAGTTTTTCCAGCATTTTCTGTTGTTATTTCGGATTTCCAGCATCTGCAGTATTTTGCTAACGTACTCAGAGCTGCAGTTGCCGACGGCTTTCACTCTGACGTATGCAAGTGAGGCCAGTGGGGACTCGGTGGGCGGAACCCGAGAGGCCTCAAAAAGCACTAGGAAACTCGAAGGCGGCATTTTAAAGATGCACCAGCGGCGGAAACAGCTTCCACTTGAATTTCCTCACTAAAAAAGAAGTCCTGCACGATAACAGCAAGTGCTTTTAATTTTTAAGCTCTCATCGTGGTTTTGAAAATTACACATCGTTTATCAATCCAGTAGTGAACAGGTGTGATGATAGGTTTACTACCTCTGGAAAGAACGATCTAAGTTGGTTATTTTTCAAAACTGTTCTCTGATGCTTAATTAATATGCAAGAAGTCACACAACACCAGGTTATAGTCCAACAGCTTTATTTGAAATCACAAGCTTTCGGAGCGCTGCTCCTTCTTCAGGTGAAGTGGAGAAATGCATAAAGACACAGCTTATATAGTCAGAGAATCATGTCAGATGTTTACAGGTAACCTTTCCAACTGCCATTTATCACACCTCGGCAGAGAGATAATCACAGCAGTCAAAGGTGTGAATGGTGTCCAAACAGGTCAGTCAGGGAAACATTACATCAAAGAACAATGAGGTGGGGTCACAAGGGGTCAAATATTGCAGATGCTGGGGTCTGTATGAAAAACAAAAAAACAGACAAAAAACATTTTTTTTGGCTGGAAATCACAGCAGGTCCGGCCGCATCTGTGTAGAGAGAACAAGCCAATGTCGACTCGAGTCTGGATGACCCTGCATCAGGTGGGGTTACATGTACCGTGACATGAACCCAAGATCTCGGTTGAGGCCGTCCTCATGGGTGCGGAACTTGGCTATCAGTTTCTGCTCGACGATTTTGCGTTGTCGTGTGTCTCGAAGGCCACCTTGGAGAATGCTTACCCGAAGATCGGAGGCTGAATGTCCTTGACTGCTGAAGTGTTCCCCGACTGGGAGGGAACACTCCTGCCTGGTGATTGTTGCGCGGTGTCCGTTCATCCGTTGTCGCAGTGTCTGCATGGTCTCGCCGATGTACCATGCTCCGGGGCATCCTTTCCTGCAACGTATGAGGTAGACAACGTTGGCCGAGTCACATGAGTATGTACCATGTACCTGGTGGGTGGTGTCCCCACGTGTGATGATGGTATCTGTGTTGATGATCTGGCATGTCTTGCAGAGGTTGCTGTGGCAGGGTTGTGTGGTGTCGTGGTCGCTGTTCTCCTGAAAGCTGGGTAATTTGCTGCGAACGATGGTCTGTTTGAGGTTAGGCGGCTGTTTGAAAGCGAGTAGTGGAGGCGTGGGGATGGCCTTAGCGAGGTGTTCGTCGTCATCGATGACATGTTGAAGGCTGCGAAGGACATGGTGTAGTTTCTCCGCTCCGGGGAAGTACTGGACGACGAAGGGTACTCTGTTGGTTGTGTCCCGTGTTTGTCTTCTGAGGAGGTCTATGCGATTTTTCGCTGTGGCCCGTCGGAACTGTCGATCGACGAGTCGAGCGTCATAACCCGTTCTTACAAGGGCGTCTTTCAGTGTCTGTAGGTGTCCATCGCGTTCCTCCTCGTCTGAGCAGATCCTGTGTATTCGCAGGGCTTGTCCATAGGGGATGGCTTCTTTAACGTGGTTAGGGTGGAAGCTGGAGAAGTGAAGCATCGTGAGGTTGTCCGTGGGCTTGCGGTAGAGTGAAGTGCTGAGGTGTCCGTCTTTGATGGAGATTTGTGTGTCCAGGAATGAGACTGATTCTGAGGAGTAGTCCATGGTGAGTTTGATGGTGGGATGGAACTTGTTGATGTTATCGTGTAGTCTTTTCAGTGATTCTTCACCGTGGGTCCATAGGAAGAAAATGTCGTCGATGTATCTGGTGTATACATTGTGGTCAAGGATGAAGCGGATGAGTTGTAGGATGGCGTCTGGAGATTTGCTGTTGTTGGTGTTGAGTACTGAGGCTGTCGCAGCGATGCCGTCATCGTGGGGGATACTGGTGTAGAGTGCCGAGACGTCCATCGTGGCGAGGAGTGTTCCTGGTTCAACTGGTCCGTGGGTGCTGAGCTTCTGTAAGAAGTCTGTAGTGTCGCGACAGAAGCTGGGGGTTCCCTGTACGATGGGTTTCAGGATGCCCTCGACATATCCAGAGAGGTTCTCACACAGGGTTCCGTTGCCTGATGCGACAGGACGTCCAGGTGTGTTGGCTTTGTGTATCTTTGGGAGGCAGTAGAAGTCTCCCACGCGGGGAGTACGTGGGATGAGAGCATGTAGGATGCTTTGAAGGTCTGGATCGAAGGTTTTGATCAGTCTGTTGAGTTGGCGGGTGTGTTCTTTGGTCGGATCTGCGGGTAACTGTCTGTAGTGTTCCTGGTTGTCCAGTTGTCGGTATACTTCTTTGCAATAGTCCGTTCTGTTCTGTATGACGATGGCACCTCCTTTGTCTGCTGGTTTGATGACGATGTTGCGGTTGGTCTTGAGAGCGTGGATGGCGTTGCGTTGTGCTCGGGTGACATTCTGGACTGTCTTGTGAGTGCGGCTGATGAATCTGAATTAATATGCAATGTATCAGTAGACAACAGAACGTACAGAAGTCATACAATTTTAAATAAATTAACTCCCACTATCATTAAAGTGCATAAGAGAAACATCAGTTGTACAGTTTCATAAACAATATTACGGTAAACCCAAATAACAGCTTCTAATTTTGTTTTCTTCTTTTAATGATTGGATCTCCTGCAACATTATTGTACAACAAATAAAATTTGAATCTGGGTCATACTTCAGTATTGTAACGTTATTATGTCTAGGTTGTAGATGAAGAAACATCTTGCCCAATTATTAAAGCTGATGCTTTAACTTTCATTTATTAGTTAACTTCCAGAGCTGGATTGCTGCCCGTGTCCTAACTCGCACCAAATCCTGTTCACCCATCACCCCTGTGCTTGCTGGCTCCCGGTGCAGCAACACCTCGATTTTAAAATTCTTATCCTTGTTTTCAAATCCCTCCATGGCCTCACCCCTCCCCATCTCTGTAACCTCCTCCAGCCCTACAACCCTCTGAGATCTCTGTGCTCCTTCAATTCTGGCCTATTGCGCATCCCCGATTTTAATCGTTCCATCATTGGCGGCCGTGCCTTCAGCTGCCTAGGCCTTAAGCTTTGCAATTACCTCCCTAAACTCCTCCGCCTCTCTACCTCTCTCTCCTCCTTTAAGACGCTCTTTAAAACCTACCTCTTTGGCCAAGTTTTTGGTCACCTGTTGTAATATCTTCTTATGTGGCTCAGTGTGAAATATTGTTTGATAATCGCTCCTGTGAAGCACCTTGGGACGTTTTACTACATTAAAGGTGCTATGTAAATGGAAGTTTTTATTGCTGTTTGTTGCCTATTGATGTAGTACAGACAGGAGAAGACTGGAACACCTATTCTCTTTCTCTTTCATGTGGAAAATAAATTAACTAGGCATTCATCTCGTTGCTGTTGTTGGAATTTGCTGTGTGCAAAATGACCATCATGTTTGCCTACATAGCAAATTATTACACTTCAATATAATTCACTACACTTCAGGGTAATTTTCTCTGTAAATTGTCATAGCCAATATTTCTCCCTCAACCAACACCACTAAAAAATGGATTATATGGTAATTTATCCAATTGCTGTTTATGGGACAATGCTGTACACAAATTGACTGCCATATTTGCCTATGTTACAACCAACAGCGACTATATTTCAAAAATACTTCATTGGCCGTGAAGTGCTTTGGAACATTTTAAGTCATCCTTGGTTCCGAGGGGCTGCCTAAGAAGAAGAGAAGCTTAGGAACATCCTGCTGACATGAAAAGTGTTATAGAAATGCAAGTTTGTTCTTTTTTTTCTTTTTCTCTTTCTTTCTTTCAGCCTTTAAGCACTTCTGAGAAGCATGATTACATTCTACATAAACACAAGCTCAGAAATTTTGTTTGTTTGTCTATGGATACGTACTTCAATACAGCAATCATCTGAAGTAATAGGTTCTGTTTTCTTTTGAAAATTATCATCTAAAAAGAATGAAAATGCTTTGAAAATGAAAAACGTTGCTTTAGGGTCATTAAAAAGGTCTGTCCATGACTGGCAGCAGTAAGTGTCCGTGGCTCAGTGGGTAGCACACTCGCCTCTGAATCAGACCGTTGTGGGTTTAAGTCTCACTCCAGCAACTTGAGCACAAAAGTCTAGGCTGACACTCCCAGTGCAGTGCTGAGGGAGGGCTGCACTGTCGGAGGTGCCGTCTTTCGGATGAGACGTTAAACCAAGGTCCTGTCTGCTCTCTCAGGTGGACGTAAATGATCCCATGGCACTATTTCGAAAAAGAGCAGGAGAGTTATTCCCAATGCCCTGGCCAATATTTATCCCTCAATCAACATCACAGAAACAGATTATTTGGTCATTATCATAGTGCTGTTTGTGGGAGCTTGCTGTGCACAAATTGGCTGCTGTGTTTCCTACATTACAACAGTGACGATACTTCAAAAGTACTTCATTGGCTGTAAAGTGCTTCGGGATGTCCTGAGATCATGAAAGGTGCTATAGAAATGCAAGTATTTCTTTAATACTTTATTAGAAAACCTACTTACCTATGCCCTTCATTCCAAAAGTTTTATCCTCGTATATATTTTTCTGCATTATTCAATTATTTCATTATTTGCATTTCAAAATTTCCCTCCCTCTTCAACCAAATATACTAATTGCTATTCAATATTGTCTCTGTCAATGTTTCTCTTCATTTTTATTTATTAAATGTGCATTTTTCCTGCACATCACTCACTATAAATTGCACAAGGGCAGCATTCCCTCTCTGCCTTCTCTCTGAGAAAAAATATATTTTATGGGCTATATTTCTAATTGCTGCAGGGACATATCTTCCCCCAGTCCGCAGATGAGTCCGCCCCCAAACCACCCTCTGCTATTTTTCTCAGACCCTATACATTCCACGGCTCATTAGATGGGCAAGTATAATTTCAAATCAGAATCAACATTTTCTCTCATTATATTATTGGCAAAATGTCTGTTTCTGATACTAAATTCCAGATTTAGTGGGTTACAAAGATGAGGAACTTCAGTTATGCTTAACGACTGAAGAAGCTGGGCCTGTTCTCCTTAGAGCAGAGAAGGTTAAGTGGAGATTTGATCGAGGTGTTCAAAATCATGAAGGGTTTTGATAGAGTAAATAAGGAGAAATTGTTTCCAGTGGCAGAAGGGTCGGTGACCAGAAGACACAGATTTGAAGCGATTGGCAAAAGAACCAGAGGCGACATGAGGAAACTTTTTTTTATGCAGCGAGTTGTTGTGATCTGGAATGCACTGCTTGAAAGGGTGGTGGAAGCAGACTAAATAGTAACTTTTGAAAGGAAATTGGATAAATACTTGAAGGCGTAAGTTTTACAGGGCTATGGGGAAAGAGCGGGGAATGGGACTCTACCAAAGAGCCGGCACAGGTACGATGGGCCAAATGGCCTCCTTCTGTGCTGTATCATTCTATGATTCTATATTTTGTAATAAATATTAGCATTTGTTGCAAGAACTTCTTTATAGCAATCTGGAAAGAAATGAATCATTTTAATGATTGAAGATATGACAAATAGCGAGAAGAGAAAGTGAAACCAGTGATCTGATTGGCTGAGACATTGCACACTAGTCTACAACAAGCAACTGCATTCCCATTGCCTGCCTTATCTTGTGATCGTAATAATGAATATCCCCACGGGGACCACAAACTGCTAGCTGCGCCCTGTGAACTAATCAGCTCTTGCTCCTCCATTCTAGCAAAGTGGCAACAACCTGCTCATCATTACCACCCCACCGCACAACATCCCCTTTCTGCCATCCTTTCACACGCAGACACAAAGTCATAACCCTTGCGGTGCCTGGATTGTCGTAAAATATATATTGCAGTCCCATCGACCTAATGCGCTGAAAAGTAAGTTAAGGCATGCCATTTATGTCAAACGTACACACACAAACACAAGGGCACACTTAAAGGGGACCACTTGATTTTCCCGCAGTCTTTGTTTACTTGTGGCTCTAACACTCTGTCTGCATTCTGTGGCTTGAAGTGTTTAGTATTCTGTTTCAGAAAGAACTAAATTCCAAAAATGTTTGGCACTAAGAGCGAACATAAACATGATCATAATAATGCGATGTCTATTTGAGGAATGTCAACAAAATCCATGCAGTCTAACGGGCCACTCTACAGTCTCATTCTTTTGGATGGATGTTTTATTTTACCTTTGATGACTTAAACTTTTTGGTTTTAAATGTGATCGTTCCCACAGCACGTCGTTGAAATAGTCCCAAGTTAACACAAAGCCCTTGCTGGAGATGCGGCGGGATTTGTTCCAACTGTATTTCAAGAACTAGGAAGCAATCAGCAACATTGCTTAGGGGGAAGAATAAAAAAGCAAAATATTATTTAAGTGGAGAGAGACTACAGAATGCTGCGGTACAGAAGGGTCTGGGTGTCCTCGTACATGAAACACAAAAAGTTAGCATGCAGGTACAGCAAGTAATTAGGAAGGCAAATGAAATGTTGGCCCTTATTGCAAGGGGGATGGAGTATAAAACTAGGGAAGTCTTGCTACAACTGTACAGGGCTCTGGTGAGACCACACCTAGAGTACTGCGTACAGTTTTGGTCTCCTTATTTAAGGAAGGACATACTTGCATTGGAGGCAGTTCAGAGAAGGTTCACTAGGTTGATTCCTGAGTTGAAGGGGTTGTCTTATGAGGAAAGGTTGAGCAGGTTGGGCCTATACTCATTGGAATTTAGAAGAATGAGAGGGGATCTTATTGAAACATATAAGATACTGAGGGGGGCTTGACAAGGAAGATGCTGAGAGGATGTTTCCCCTTGTGGGGGAATCTAGAACTAGGGGGCACAGTTTCAGTATAAGGGGTCGCCCATTTAAAACGGAGATGAGGAGGAATTTCTTCTCTCAGAGGGTCGTGAATCTTTGGAATTCTCTGCCCCAGAGAGCTGTGGAGGCTGGGTCATTGAATATATTCAAGGTGGAGATAGACAGATATTTAAGCTACAGGGGAGTCAAGGGTTATGGGGAGCGGGCAGGAAAGTGGAGTTCAGGCCAAGATCAGATCAGCCACGATCTTATTGAATGGCGGAGCAGGCTCGAGAGGCTGAATGGCCTACACCTGCTCCTATTTCTTATGTTCTTATGTTGACAACGCTGGCTGGATCTAGTCCTGGAGGTTCTATCACATGATCTCCCACCGCCAACTGCTCCGCCCCAATCAGACAGCCTCCACCCCTTCCCCATCTCCAATATTCTAATAACTAATAACAACAACAACAACTTGCATTTATTTGTATTATATTTATATAATAAATGAAAGTGTTCAAAAAAATGAGGAGCAACACAACAAAAAAGCTGTTGCTTGTACTTCTTGCAATCTAGTACACTGTATTCGCTGCTCACAATGCAGTCTCCTCTACATTGGGGAGACCAAACGCAGATTGGGTGACCGTTTTGCGGAACACCTCCGTTCGGTCCGTAAGGGTGACCCCGAGCTTCGGGTCGCCTGTCACTTTAATTCTCTGCTCCACTCCCACTCAGACCTCATCATCCTCGGCCTCTTACACTGTTCCAATGAAGCTCAACGTAAGCTCGAGGAACAGCACCTCATCTTTCGATTAGGCACTTTACAGCCTTCTGGACTCAACATTGAGTTCAACAATTTCAGACCATAACCTCGGCCCCCATCATTTTTTTCCCATTTTTTTCCTCTCTCTCACATGGCTGCTGTCGATCATTCTGCCATTGCCATTTACACTTCATCTAGAGTCATCTTTTGTTTCTTAACTTGTCCCATTACCATCTCCTTTTGCCTTGCACCATCATCCTTTTTATCTCTTAATCTCTCCTGCCTTCCATCCTATCACAGACCTTCCCTTTTGTTCTTTCCTCCCCTCCCCCCTTTCCCGGCCCCTGCACTTGCTTAAAAACCTGTTCCATCTCCAACTTTTTCCAGTTCTGAGGAAGGGTCATCAACCTGAAATGTTAACTCTGTTTCTCCGCAGATGCTGCCTAACCTGCTAAGTATTTCCAGCATTTTCTGTTTTTATTTCAGATTTCCAGCATCCGCAGTATTTTGCTTTTCTAAAAATGTTTTTAACGCCCCTGATGTAAGAAAACTACTAGGCACTTGGTCTGAGTATTAAACAAGGCTTTAATCAACTGTTTTTCAACATGGAGATCTAGTTGTGTCCTTCACTAGTTCCTGTTAAAGAATGTTCTGAGCAAGCTGGGCCCATGCCCGAGTATTTATACTCTCCCTGGACAGCGCCACCTGCAGGCCGCCCAGTATTATTTCACAAGTCATTTCCACATGAATGACAAAATTCATGTCAGTCCCTATGATGTTTCACCCAGGGTTTACTCGCAGCCGCGTCCAGGAGATCAATCTTCAATTCCTGGAGACTCCGGGACATCCTGGAGGGTTGGCAATCCCTAACATTGCTGACTCAAGCATTCACGTGAACAAATCGGGTGTCAATTCTGCAGTATGCCAGCAGCTGCCTGTGCCAGCCCGATCCGAATCCCTCTTACCAGCACTGTGGTCACATTGAAAGATTCTCCGAGCTTCACTGCTAGTTTAACCACTAAATGTCGGAACTCGTTCACACCGCCCCAGCTAAATGGCTCGCCAGGCCTGGCCTGGATAAGTGGTGGGCTTTTCCCTAATCAGTTGCAATGTAACGTGATATAAAACAACCTCCCGATCCTCTGTCTGGCTGCATGCCAAGAAAACTGAAGCCAGAAGTGCCTCCAGCAGCTGCTCGACACTAAATCATGGGCATGCATCAGAAATTCTACATCCCCGTGCTGCGTGAAGGTAAGAGCTTTACGAATTTGCTTACACTAAACCTGGAAAATCAACCAGTGTATTCTCTGTGCAAAGCAATACAATAAACACAGGAAGCTTCTAGGAAGG
The DNA here is from genome assembly GCF_052327205.1 of Somniosus microcephalus. Taxonomy (NCBI): domain Eukaryota; kingdom Metazoa; phylum Chordata; class Chondrichthyes; order Squaliformes; family Somniosidae; genus Somniosus; species Somniosus microcephalus. Next base: position 103,437,204 of record NC_141001.1, read on the forward strand.
CAAGACGATGGGATGAAGATGTTCATGTAACAACAGGGGGCTAATCCTAATGTGGCAGCCCTTCCCAATCCACTGTGATTCGCCGGTACTGTTTGCTGTCTGGCTTTATTTTACTAACATTAATCCACTTTACATTTCCTTTGAGCTCAAACCTCTGATGTTGATATTGGCAGACTCAACAACAGTAATTTAACCTTTTAGCCCCCCCGAATGCAGAATTGTCTTTGTACTTACCCGTCGCACAAACATGCTCTCTATATCACCTATATACAAGAATAAAAGAGAGGAAAAAAACACAATCATCATTAATGGCATTGTTTGAAATAAAAACGTCAGGATTTGAACCCTGCCATTTTGTATCTTTTGCAAACACACTGAAGTCTCTCGCGGTTGCGAGTTCAAACAGTTAGCTACTGTTCAAAAAAGAATCATGCAATCAAATATATTCTTACATGTATGATATGTTTACACTTTGGCAAAGCATTTGAAGACAAGAAACTTGGAAACTTTGCGGATCCCGGGTAGACTTCTAGGAGACAAAACCTAAGGGAGTCACACTTTTTTATTCCGTTGTATACAGATCTTATTTTGGAGAAATTCATTTCATGTTCTTTGCTCCTCATTTTGTTTGTTAATTATTTACAGAGTGGGGAAGTATTTGGGCATCGTTAGGGGAGATATCCATTAGGAGATCCTGGCACTCATGAACACATTTGAGAACATTGAGGCAAGCACTTTCTGTCTATTAAAGTTAAATGGCTGTAAAATGAGAGCTATGGGCGCATAATTTCCTGATCTGTGCTTCCCTTCTGTGCTGGGAGCAGAAATTCTCCCTTATCTTTTTTAGCACAATGTTATTTTGAAGTTCTTTTCATTCAGTTGTCAGACACATTGGGTAGCACTCTCGCCTCTGATTCACAACGGCTGTGAGGTCCAGCCCCACTCGAGATTTGAGCACAAAAATCTAGTCTGACACTCCATTGCAGTACTGAGGGAATGCTGCACTGTTTGAAAGATCCCATGGTGCTATTTGGAAGAAGAGCAGGGGAGTTTTTCCTGGTGTCCTAACCAATACTTATCCCTCAACCAACATTAAAAACAGAGATGATTTGGTCATTATCGCATTGCTGATTGTGGGACCTCGCTGTGTGCAAATTAGCTGCTGCATTTCCAACATCACAATATTGATTATGCTTCAAAAAAAAGTAGTTCATTGGCTGTAAAGTGCTTTGGTACATCCTGAGGTTGTGAAAGTCTTTCTTTCTTTCCTCATAAGATAGAAAATAACAAAAACTTGCATTTATATAGTGCCTTTAACATGGACACCAAGCCACATAAGGAGATATTAGGAGAGATTACTAAAAGCTTGCTCAAAGAGGTAGGTTATAAAGTGTGTCTTAAAGGAGGAAAGAGAGGTGGAGAGGTTTAGGGAGGGAATTCCAGAGCCTAGGCAGCTGGAGACATGACTGCCAATGGTGGAGCGATTAAAATCGGAGATGCGCAAGAAGCCAGAATCGGAGGAGTGCAGAGATCTTGGAGGGTTGGAGGAGGTTACAGAGATAGGGAGCAGCGAGCACCTGGAGGGATTTGAAAACAAGAATAAGAATTTTAAAATTGAGGCATTGCGAGCACGGGGGTGATGGGTGAACGGGACTTGGTGCAAGTTAGGATACGGGGCAGCAGAGTTTTGGATGAGCTGAAGTTTATGGAGGGTGGAAGATGGGAGGTCGGTCAGGAGTGCATTGGAATGCTCCAAAGTCTTGAGGTAACAGAGGCATGGACGAGGGCTTCAGCAGCAGATGAGCTGAGGCAGGGGCGGAGATAGGCGATGTTATGGAGGTGGAAGTAGGCGGTCTTTGTGATGGAGCAGATATGTAGTCAGAAGCTCATCTCAGGGTCAAATATGACACCAAGGTTGCGAACAAAGAGTGGCAACAGACATGCTGTTCTGCAATGTAAACCCTAGCGTGATCTCTCTCTCTCTCTCTCTGACCTATCTAATTTTCTCTGACAGGATACTCAATTTTAATAAGCCAATGCTGAGAAATATTTTCTTAAATTAAATTATCAAGGCAAGGGAAAGTTAAATACTTGACTCTTAAACTCCAAAGGTGCTGCTAATCAAATAGTTGTACAAATACAACCCACAAGGTGCTTGTATACGAATTGAATGACTTTGCCTCTTCTTCAGACACCTGACCCAACAAACGTTTACATCCTGAATAATTTTGTTTTGATCGTGCATCAAAACAAGCTAGGCTATTTTCTGAGTGCACCTGGCTTTTAACCCTCTTATGCAACATAACAGACAGAAAGGAACCACAATCGAGATACATTCAGGACAAAAATGCTTCCTTTTAACCGCAATCTCAATGTTCACCAATTCGGGTGTGCCACAAATTAATTGCATTGGTCCAATTCTCTGATCCTTGTTCCCGTCCAGTGAGCCTCTAAGCCAGGAGTGAAGCTTTGCATTTTATTGTGCTCATGACCTACATTGGCTCCCGGTCCTCTAACAACTCAAATTTAAAATTCTCATCCTTGTGTTCAAATCCCTTCTCATGGCTTTGCCCCTCCTTATCTTTGTAACCTCCTCCAGTTCTATGCCCCTCTGGTAACTCTGCGTACCTCCAATTCTCTGGCCTCTTGCGCATCCCCCACTTCCTTCGCCCCACCGTTGGCGGCCTTGCCTTCAGCTGCCTAGGCCCTATGCGCTGGAATTCCATCCGTAAACCTCTCCGTCTCTTTCTTCTCCTTTAAGATGCACCTTAAAACCTACCTCTTTGACCACCTGTCCTAATGTCTCAAAGTTCAGCTCGATGTAAAAGTTTTGACTAATTATGCTCCTGTGAAGCACCTTGGGACATTTTACTACATTAATGATGCTATATAAATGCAAGTTGTTGCTGTTACTGCATAGTTGGCAGCCCTCTCAACCCTGAGTCAAGCCCCACTCCAGGAAATGGCACATAATCTAGGGTGACACAACCACCGCAGCATTGCTGCATTGTTGGGGGTGTCGTCCTTCAGATGAGACATCAAACAGAGGCCACCATCCTAATACACAATTCGGGACAAAGTAGGGAGCTTTCTGACGAAAGGTCTTCGACCTGAACCTTTAACTCTGTTTCTCTCTCCACGGATGCTGCCTGGCCTGCTGAGTTTTTCCAGCGTTTTCTGTTGTTATTTTGGATTTCCAGCATCCGCAGTATTTTGCTACTGTATTAGGGAGCTTTCCTAATGTCTGATCAAAATTCTTCCCTTAACCAAAATAGAATGAACTGGCCATTCATCTCATTGGCATTTGCGGGAGCTTAGGTGAAAAATGACTGCTGCTTTTCCCTACCTAACAACAGTCGCTTTACTCCAAAGAGGTGCTATGGAGTGTTTTGGGACACGTCTGAGAGATGTGATTGAGTGCTATATAAAGTCCTTCTTCTAAACTAATCACCTGAAAAGTGTTGGGATTTTTGGGATGCTACCCTTTGATTTCCATGAAAAAAGGTTATCTACTCTTTTTCAGCCAAGATGCAACCCGGAGATCCTTATTTGCAATGATAATTTGCAACTATTAGACTATCATGAGTTGATGTGCGAGGCAAAGAATTGGTATATAATTCATGGAGAATTCATTTTCTGTAGCAATGCAACTTGGTCCACTATTTTTCCTTTTCACCCTACATAAAATGTTTGAGAAAATGTTTTAAATAATTGGGAATTAATTATTGCCTGAAAAATATTTAATCGAATCCTATCTTTGATAATTAACATCAGTTGTATATCAAGCCTATTCCTGGATATATAAGCCACTTAGGGTGAGAAATTGGGTACCTTTGCGCCTCCCGTTATCGCCTCCGGTGTTGATAACGGGGCGCTAACCACTTACCGCCCGGGCGCGGCGAGAATATCGCCTCCCGCTAAATTCGGCGGGAGGTTTGCGGCGGCGGTATGGCGTTGCGCCCCAATCTCCGTCGCCCGAAGATCGTGACGTCATCGCCGTGCGCACTGCCCCAGAGCCGAACTTCGGTCCCGCCCCCTGCAGCATCGCTGGGCGACAACACTGGCAGCTGCAGGAGGCGTTCATCGGGAGACGCTTCGGGGGTGACACTTAAAGGTGAGGTGACTGAGGTAGGGAAAAAAATAATCAAATGCTTGTTTTCTGTTTTTTTTCCCCTTTCTTCCCCAGCCACCGATCAACCCGGCATTCTGCTACAGTGCATCTGGCTGATTGGGCCGGATCGTCGGGGACCAGGTAAGTTTTCCCCTTGCAGAGCCTGCAGCGATGGCCATTCCCTTTAAGGGAGGGGAGGAGCCTTCCAACGTGGCAGCGCTGCACGGCCCAGTGTTCAGCACTGCTCACCTACCGCCCCGCCTGCTGCCTGTTGCGCTCCAGGAATGAAGCGAAGTGCTTGATTTAGCGCTCCACTTCCTTCCTGGAGCGCAAAACTGAATTTTTTTAAAGTTGAGAAACATTAGTGCCTGGCACTAATTTTTTCAACTTTTAAAAGTTAGTGCCCCAAATGAATTTCTCCCCCTATGAATCATAGAATTGTACAGCACAGAAGAAGTCCATTTAACCTGTCGCTCCTCTGTCAACTCTCTGAAAGAGCTGTCCATTCTTCTGCCTGTTCCCTGTACCCCTTTATATTTATCTTTTACCCTAGTTTTTTGCCAGTTGAAGACTGAACTGCTCCAACTTTACATTGAAATGTGGTTTCCAGTTGCTACTGGATTGCCAGTGGTGAACTGATCTAGCTCCACCTTCTAGTGTGTTTGCAGTGGCTCAGTGGTAGCACTCTCACCTACGAATCAGAAGGTTGTGAAGTTCAAATCCAACTCCAGAGACTTGAGCAGAAAATTTAGGCTAACACTCTAATGCAGTACTGAGAAAGTGCGGCATTGTCGGAAGAGCTGTCTTTCGGATAAATACTTAATTGGCAGTAAAGTGTGTTGGGACATCCTGAGGTTGTGAAAGGTGCTATATAAATGCAATTCTTTCTTTCTTCATAAGATAGAAAATAACAAACTGGAACAGTTCCAGTTCTGTCTGGTTACAGAATGTCACAACATGGCACTATGCATTCAGCGAACACAAGCCAGCGACCAAATGCTGAACTAACCAGAGAGAAACCTAAGCATTGTGCGGGAACTATTTGTTCTGGTATGGCTCAGGAGTGAACCTAGGTGATCAACCCGTATCTAAAGGAGGAGATTCTGGGCAATTAAAGAGCCATTCCAGTTCCAAAAGCCACAAAGTATAACTTCCAGTCTAAGCTGGTAACTGTGGGAAGGTCTGCTCCAGTTGCCTGTGCGAATCTTAAGCAAACAGACAGCAACCTATCTCTGAAGTATCTGGCTTACACTGCATAAGCAGAAGAAAAGTCAACAGTGCATCAAAAGCCCATTGATTGCAGGCCTCACACTTTGAGCTGGCTTGACCTCGCAAGCTATGTACGAGATTTCTCGGATTTCGCTAATTGACCAGTAGATTCTTTGTGCTTTAAAATGACATCCACATCGATCAGCACTAAAACACCCGGACATCGTTCAGTCAACCTCCACCCTGTCATCAGTCTTGTCCTACAAGGTGCTGCTATCCCTGATTGCATGGGAGAGTAACAGCGGCAACACGGCATAACCAGAATGCAAGTTTTATTTTTCTGTGGAAAGGGATGGAATACAATGTGTGGCACATTCCTTGCATAACTTCCCATTTTCATGGACTATTAGTGTTAAAGGAATGAGTGTGTTCTGGCACTTAGCTGGGGATTTTATTCCCCTTAAAAAGTTGGTCAGTGGTGTGGTCAGTGATTCAATACGGCCAGTCAGTATTGTGTGGAGATGCAGAAAGCACACATCAAGGAATCAACCCTTTCGGTACCTTAGGGCCTTGGCCAGCTTTTGATTATTCCTCACGTTTTCTGTCACAAATCTGCAGGAGGACACCAGATATTGAAAATTAAAACAGGAACACTGACCCGACCCTGAGACTGTTTCTAAAATGCACATTCTTTTTTAATTACACCACATTTAAAATAAGCTACTGTCTCCTCGAAACACTGTCAAAATTCAGTCTGGCCACATGTGGAGGAGCGTTTCATAGCTTTGCACAATTGGGCTAGATCTTGGCTTTGTGTGATAGTGTAAAATGGGCGACATTTTGTATTCCCATTGTCTTCAATGGAGCGAGGTACAACGGGCTGCAGATTCGCTGTCACCCACTTTACACTGTCGCACAGAATCAAGATATATTGAAACACACTCCACAAAGTATAATTATTTTAGGGAGAATGGTCTCCAATATAAAGTGTGATGTGAAATATTAGTTAAATTTCTTTTTACTTTAAGAAGAATGAAAGAAAGAAAAGCATTTATATAGCACTACCTCAGGACACCCCAAAACACGTCACAGACACTTGAACTACTTTTGAAGTGCAGTCATCGTTGTTACACAGGCAAACAGGGCAGCCAATTTGCCAACAGCAAGTTCCTGCAAGCAGCTTTTGGGATGAAGGAACAGTTAATCAGCTTTTGGTGGATTGAGGGACAGCTGGAGAACTCCCTGCTCTTCTTCAAAACACTGCCACGGGGCTTTCTGCATCCACCGTTTAACATCTCCTCTTGAAAGACGGCACCTCCGATAGTGCAGCGCTCCCTCGGTACTGCACTGAAGCGTCAGCCTAGACTATGTCCTCCAGTCTCTACAGGGAGGCTCGATCCCATCATTTTCCGATTCAGAGGTGAGAGTGCTAGCACTGAGCCACAGCTGCCACTTTAGTCCAGATATACTGCTGTGATCTGCAAAGAGTTATTAACATGTAGGAATGCCAAGTCCTTTGAACCATGGACACCTCATGTTCAGTTCCAAATCCACTGGCAAGAAGGATGCGATTAAAACCAGGAGTGATAACAGATGACAAACATTAAAATAATTACAATTCTTGCTTCCTGTAATCTGAAGTGTGGGGGTATGTTTGGAGATGTTAGTCATTGGGGATTTTTGAACAACAGCACTGCAATCTCTTTTCAGTTTTTATTTACACCCATTCAGTATTGGGTTCTCTGCTTGTTCACACTGCTTGTTCACACAGTTAAAAAGCACAATTGTCATCAAACAAACAAAATGGAAAAGCAGCAGCACTGAACAGGATTATGCCACAGGTTTAGGAAAATGCAACATATTCACCAGTTCTTCGACTGGATAACCAACAGAGTATTGAACTCCACTCTTAATCATTATCTAGTCACCCCTGCACTCATGGACGTTTGGCAGCCTTTTCTCAGTGGTTAGCACTCTCGCCTCTGAGTCACAAGATTATGGGTTCAAGCCCCACTCCAGAGACTTGAACACAAAATCTAGGCTGACACTCCCACTGTTGGAGGCGCCGTCTTTCAGATGAGATGTTAAACCGAGGCCCCATCTCAGTTGGATGTATAAGATCCCTTGGCACTCTTTTGAAGAAGAGCAGAGGAGTTCTCCCCAGTGTCCAGGCCAATATTTATCTCTCAACCAATGTCACTAAAACAGATTATCTGGCTGTTATCTCAGTGCTGTTTGTGGGACCTTGCTGTGCGCAAATTGGCTGCTGCGTTTCCTACATTAGAACAGTGATTACACTTCAAAAAGTGTCTGTAATGCGCTTTGGGACATCCTGAGGTCATGAAATGCGCTATAGAATTGCAAGTCTCTTTTTCCTTCTTTCTATTTGTTCCCGGGTAGGACGGAGCTCAGGTTTGACGCGTTCCACAATTAAATATCCTAACAACACTCACCGTCAAATCTCCTGCGTGAAAGGTGACTATTTGGTCAGGGGCTTGCTTGTCCCTGGGGAAACGCACCCCCGGCGAAAGGCACTGCTGTCGGGGCACAACGGCCATAAGGGGATTAAATAGGAGGGGGAGTAGGAAATCCTACAATAATGTTTGTGTGACAAAGATTTGCAGAACTGAGCTCACAGGAAGCAACCCCGCTTAAAAAACACTGACTAACGTTTCGCTTCAAACATTTTGTCTGATAGCCTGTCATTAAACGTATGACTACTAATCCAATTTTAGATTCAAAATCTAAAATGCCCACACTCAGTTTAAAAAAAAAGACATTTGTTACTGTTAAATCGGCTTGTATACCAGACACATGTGTCATGTGTGGTTGACTGGGGGGTGGGTGTTGCATCAGATATACAGTGCGTCTGTCTGCGGTGATTAAGCATGGTTTAATCTGTGCTTCAGCAGCCACAGTGTAGCTATGTGCGTGGATCATGCACAAGGCAACAAAAAAAATGACATTGGTTTGGAGTGTGTCAGGTAATGCACTGGTGATCACTGTAGCAGTCCAGACAGTTTAATGCAAAGTACTTTGGTGGTAAACATTCATCAGCAAAGTATGCAACTACACAGACAGTTCTGTTTTATTTTTCCTGGCCCCCAGGTTGATTCAAAGTTCTAACCTCAGTAAAATGGATGCTGTCACAGCAGACTGCACGCAGTTCCTCCTTCTCAGAGAGGTCACTGGAGAGCAAACCTGAAATGTAGGGCTCTCTTACATTTGTCACATTAAGAGTAGGGAGTTTGATGAATCTTTAAGAAATTGATCACAAATATTTTTATGATTATATGTATTTTTGAACTGAAAGTCTTCCCCTTGCTCATCCCTTCCTTTAAGTAAAATAATAAATTAGATAGCTCTGCCGTGCAGAGTGCGCATTATAATGTAGACCTGTTCTAGGAAGCTCTTTGATATTTAACATGATTGCCCTGTCAACCATGGGGGTTGCAAAGTACGTGTGTTGATAGCAAGTCGAAAAAATGACATAGCAGTCAAAGTGTTTCCCAGTGCAAAACACCATCCCCGTCAGTAACCACAGAAAACCATTAATGTCAACACTGCCACGCAATAAAGGGCATTATCTTCACGGAAAAGTGTGCAGTAAATTGCTCCCAGTTCAGCATCAGTGAACACACGGAGTGATTTGAACTTTCACTGATGATGCAAAGCAGGCGATATTGGATGGGACAGCCATTATACACCTTGAAGTCACTGCCAAATAAAATTGGGTGGGTTGTATAATGAGCGTCCCATCCGACATCGCCTGTTAAAATTACCCCCACACGTTTTATAGATCGAGGCATCCTCCACTGCATGTTGGCCATCACTGACTGGTTGCTAGACGGTTACGTGGATAGACTGGAGAAGCTGGGGGTCGTTCTCCTTAGAAGGGAGAAGGCCGAAAGGAGATTTGATAGAGGTGTTCGAAATCACAAAGGGTTTAGATAGAGTAAATGAAGAGAAATAAAGTGGCAGAAGGGTTGCTAATCAGCGGGCACAGATTTAAGGTGATTGGCAAAAGAACCAGAAGTGACATGAGGGAAAACATTTTTAAGCAATGAGTGGTTAGGATTTGGAACGCGCTGTCTGACAAGGTGGTGGAAACAGAATCAATAGTAGCTTTCAAAAGGGAATTGGATAAATACTTGAAGGAGAAAAAGATTGCAAGGATATGGGGAAAGAGCGGGGGAGTCCGACTAACTGGATTTCTCTTTGAACATAGAAACATAGAAGATAGGAGCAGGAGTAGGCCATTCGGCCCGTCGAGCCTGTTCCGCCATTTAATGAGATCATGGCTGATCATCCAAATTCAGTACCCTGTCCCTGCTTTCTCCCCATATCCCTTGATCCCTTTAGCCTCAAGAAATATATCCAACTCCTTCTTGAATATATTTAATGAATTGGCCTCAACTGCCCTGTGTGGCAGAGAATTCCACAGGTTCACCACTCTCTGGGTGAAGAAATTCCTCCTCATCTCAGTCCTAAATGGCTTACCCCTAATCCTTAGACTGTGACCCCTGGTTCTGGACTCCCCTGCCATCGGGAACATCCTTCCTGCATCTAGTCTGTCTAGTCCTTTTAGAATTTTATAAGTTTCAATGAGATCCCCTCTCATGCTTCTAAACTCTAGTGAGTATAAGCCCAATCAACCCAATCTCTCCTCATATGTCATTCCTGCCATCCCAGGTATCAGTCTGGTGAATCTTCGCTGCACTCCCTCCATGGCTAGAACATCCTTCCTCAGATAAGGCGACCAAAACTGCACACAATACTCAAGGTGTGGTCTCACCAAGGCCCTGTACAACTGCAGCAAGACTTCCTTGCTCCTGTACTCAAATCCTCTCGCTATGAAGGCCAACATACCATTTGCCTTCTTAACCACCTGCTGCACCTGCATGCTTACCTTCAGCGACTGGTGCACAAGGACACCCAGGTCTAGTTGCATTTCCCCTTTTCCCAATCTATTGCCATTCAGATAATAATCTGTGTGGCAGAGAATTCCACAGGTTGGCCTCCTTCTATGCTGTGCTATTCTATGATTCTATGTGGGGAAGGAAGGCAAGGTTTGTTCTACTGCTATTTTAGTGGACTGTATTAAGCAATACCAAGTTTTGCCCATATGGAGTCACTTGTGGCCATTCCAATTTAAAAAAAAGTTATTTGTAACACACTTTTCCCTTGCATTTTATTTTCATGAGGTAAAGGTTGCGAGGGTTTACTGCTGGTGTGGTGTCTTGCTAGATACAAGTGGGGTGGTGGAGGGGGCTTCAAGATAATTCTGTACCCTGTGCTGACATGTACAGGAAACTTTTTTTTATCCGGCACCGACAGGACCGACGTGGTGCCGGTTCATCAAAAATTCCGGATAACCGAGAGCTATAGTAAAAGATACGGAGAGCTGAGAGCTCCGTATAAAGCAACAAACCCTGTTGCTTAGCAACAGGTGCAGAACAATGGCCACAAGTTCCAAGCGTCTCTGTAGCTTAGCAACAGCTGCAGCCACACCCTTGCACAGCAACAGATCGAGGAAGGCAAGTAATAAAACTTACCTGAACCTACTCCTGAATTTTGCCGGTTAACTGAGATTTCCGGTTATTTAGGTGCTGGTAAATCGAGAGTTTCCTGTAGTGAGACTCAGCTTCAGCAACGAAACTTCGCAATCTCTAATTGCTCGTACCTCGAGTTTTTGCAATGCTATTCCTACTGTACCAATTGTGAACGGTAAAGGCATTGTGGAGTCTTGTTGAATGGATTTGCTAGGTTTTACCCAAATGCTCAGTGGAGCCTAAACCACAATTGTTTTCTGAAACAATTGATTCCACTGTCAGCACTGGTTAGGAGTACACACAGCCAGCGGTCTCACTGGGCTCACAGCGCCCCACTTGCATATTTATTTAGGGACAGGCCCTAACCTCAGATTTAGGCTGCGTTCACCACTACAAGTATAGTATCAGCACAAAGCAGTTTTGTTTCATGCTGACACTATGGCTGTAGTGTGAATGCAGCCTAAATGATACGTAGGAGTCCTCAGAAAAGATCTTGTAAGTATTTTTAAAAAAAGAAACTAAATAGCTAAGAGTAATCTTAAGGATAAATACCTACACCTCCAAGTACTTATCCCTAGACTAGTCTACCTCTTTAAATAAACTCACAGCCACCCCTCAAAAAAAAGCTGTTTCATTAATTAGTCAAAGAGCTGATGTATATCTGTAGCTCCGCAACTAATAATAAAGCTAAAATGCTGCTTTATGTTCAATGATAAACATGCCACCACTATAAAGACGATAGCAAAATACTGCGGATGCTGGAAATCCGAAATAACAACAGAAAATGCTGGAAAAACTCAGCAGGCCAGGCAACATCCATGGAGAGAGAAATAGAGTCAACGTTTCAGGTCGAAACCCTTCGTCAGGACTGAAAAAACACAGGAAATGAAACAGATTAAAAGGCCAGTTTGGGGGCTGGGAATTGGGGATGAAAGAACAAAAGAGAAGTGAAGAGACATTAAGAGGTATTCAAAACGAGACGAGATGGTGATAGGACTAGTAAAGAGACAAAAGACAGCTCTAGATTAGGTGTGAAATGCGCTGGCAGAATGAGAGACAGTTGCCATGTGGGAGAGAGAGAAAGGGGGAAGGGCACAAAACAAAGGCGTGGATAAAAAATATATAAAAATGTAATAGGGGCCGAGATTATGATCTGAAATTGTTGAACTCGATATTGAGTCCGGAAGGCTGTAAAGTGCCTAATCGGAAGATATAAAGCCTGTTTTGACTGCTTTACGTTAGGCCTTTATTTCCCTACAGCAGCTGATACGTACTTGCCAACATACCCAATCCTGATGAAGTCCGTTGTAGAGCTGAGAGTGGGAGAGGCTGTGATCAGTGTGGGTGCTGACAAGGCTACAGGGAAAGGCTGGGGTGGTGGTGTTTGGGGGGGGAAGGCGGGGGGAGATGGGGAATTAAAATAAGTCTGAGAGCTGTAAGCAGAGATTAAACCGCCGAATGCAAACAGAGGCAGACTGCTGGTACCGCAAGAGAGCGAAGAGCAGGAAATGAAATGGCAGAGGGACAACATACAAGTAAAGGCGAGGAGAGTGCAGCTTAGGAAGTTGCTAAGGGATTGAGAGATGAAAAGAAGATCCTTGGTTTCTGCAGTTGACATCCGTGTTAAGTGTTGAAATGCGATTGAAGATTTGAACACAGGGGCTTCGTGTAAGCAGAGAATATGTTGTGAGCAATAATGAGACATTATCGACATCGCAACAGAAAGAAAGAACTCCCATTTCTATAGCGCCTTTCACGACCACAGGTCGTTCCAAAGTGCTTCACAGCCAATGAAGTACTTTTGAAGTATAATCCCTGTTGTAATGTAGGAAACGCAGCAGCCAATTTGCACACAGCATGATCCCACAAATGGCAATGAGATAATGACCAGATAATCTGTTGTAGTTGACGTAAGAAAACTACTAGGCACTTGGTCTAAGCATTAAACAAAGCTTTAATCAACTGTTTTACAACATGGAGGTCTAGTTGTGTCCTTCACTAGTTCCTGTTAAGAATGTCCTGCGCAAGCTGGGCCCATGCCCGAGCATTTATACTCTCCCTGGACAGCGCCGCCCGCAGGCTGCTCAGTTGATTCATGTCAATAGTGATGTTGGCTTGAGAGATAAATATTGGCTATGACACCGGGAATAACTCCCCAATTTTTTTCAAAATAGTGCCATGGGATCTTTACCATCCACCTGAGAGGGCAGATGGGGGACCTCGGTTTAACACCTCATCTGAAAGACAGCACCTCCAACAGTGCAGCACTCCCTCAGTATTGCACTGGAGTGTCAGCCTAGATTATGTGCTCAAGTATCTGGAGTGGGGCCTGAACCCATAACCTATTGACTCAGGCAAGAGTACCAACTGAGCCACACTGATACAAGTGAAGATGATGGGGTGACTCATGAGAGATCATGTTGCAAGCAAATGAGAGCGGATAGATATGTCCAACTGGGGCTCATGACATTTTCTATTGATACTAGTGGTCAGAACTCATGTTTGTTTCGAAAAATAATCAGTAATTATTTACACAGCACATCTGAATGAACCTCCTGACTCTCCAAAGCCTTTCCACTATCAACAAGTCGCAAGTCAGGAGAGTGATGGAATACTCTCCACTTGCCTGGATGAGTGCAGCTCCAACAACACTCAAGAAGCTCAACACCATCCAGGACAAAGCAGTCTGCTTGATTGGCACCCCATCCACCACCTTAAACATTCACTCCCTCCACCACCGACACACCGTGGCTGCAGTGTGCACCATCTACAAGATGCACTGCAGCAACTCGCCAAGGCTACTTTGGCAGAACCTCCCAAACCTGCGACCTCTACCACTTAGAAGGACAAGGGCAGCAGGCGCATGGGAACGCCTGCAAGTTCCCCTCCAAGTCACACACCATCCTGATTTGGAAATATATCGCCGTTCCTTCATCGTCGCTGGGTCAAAATCCTGTAACTCCCTCCCTAACTGCACTGTGGAAGTACCTTCACCTCACGGACTGCAGCAGTCCAAGAAGGTGGCTCACCACCACCTTCTGCAATTAGGGATGGACAATAAATATTGGCTTTGCCAACGACACCCACATCCCATGAATGAATTAAAAAAATCTAGTCCCAATTCTATTAGCTGCTCCATGAATCTTTTAAGAACACCAAGGAAGGGAGACACATCTGCCTACTGTAAACCCAGGTAAGTAGATACAGAGCTTTCTTCCGCTCGCATTCAGATATAGATATGTATCCCAGGCAATACCTGCTAAGGACTACAGGCACTGAAGCCTAAAAATTACTGTCGACAAAATTAATGGATGAAAGCTTGACATGTTCATGACACATTCCTCTGTCCAGAATTTTATCACAAGCATTAGCCTGATTATTTTAAATGGGTTAATGTCTATGATAAAACAGTGGACAAAGGAAGGACAAAGTTCACCCGCTATTATCTCGTACAGTAATTCCGGGCTTTGCTCTTTTACAGACTGCTAAAAATAGGTGGTTTTGCACTGGACGGCTGGTCCTCATTTTAAAATTGCATTTAAAAAGCAGTTAAAGCATTAGTCACTGTGCCTTCAACCATAGGCACTTGCCCATTTGCCAGTATCATAGAATCATAGAATGATACAGCACAGAAGGAGGCTGTTCGGCCCATCGTGCCCGTGCCAGCTCTTTGAAAGTGCGATCCAATTAGTCCCACTCCCCTACCCTTTTCCCATAGCCCTGCAAATTTTTCCCCTTCATGTATTTGTCCAATTCCCTTTTGAAAGTTATTCTAGAATTTGCTTCCACCACCCTTTCAGGCAGTGCATTCCACATCTTAACAACTCGCTGCGTAAAAAAAAAATCTCCTCATCTCGCCTCTGGTTCTTTTACCAAATAAGCAGGAGAATTCCAGTTAAATGTGAGGAATTATGCCATAAATGCACAGAGAAACTACTTTTAACAAGCAGCCCAACTATAAATCGAACAGAATACTTAAGTTCACACAAGCATTAAAAATTGGCCGACTTGGACCACTTTGACTCTGCGATTCCTTTTAGATGTCGTGCCTATGTTAAGCCGCATATTTAAGAGATTTATATGTCAAAATTTCAAAGTCCCCTGACCATATATGAGGTATGAAGGAATCTAAGCCAGACCACCGCACAATACCCAAAGTGATTGATTAATGTGCATTGCATTGTAAGGTGCAAAAAAAAAATGAAATTGATGAAGGAAACTAATGTAAGTTGTTGTGTATGCAATTCTTGTTGCAATCAGGGGCATTATTACACAGAAAAAGATGGTATGTGTTGTCGTTGTAATGATTTAAAAAAAAAATATGAACTCAAACGTTAGCTCAAAATAAAATGTAGCTGTTTGGAAAAAGAAATGAACAGTGACCCATTTCTTAAAGTGCCAAACACGCCGGGGCTATCGTTCCCTTAATGATCCTTCGGCCTACGAAGTAGTGACACAGAGAATAAACCAGCATGAAAATTTCACAGAAAGGCTCCTGTGTCGTATGTGTTCGTGTCAATTTTAATATTGTAGTTTTTTTTTGATTATTAATAGCAGGAAAACCTAATTGGATAAAAAGGGACAGCCTGAAAACAGGGCAGACACTCACAGAAAACAGTATCCAAGGCTGGAGGTGGTCAGGAGCTCTTCTATGATGTCACCCGGCGTGGAGCTTTCTCATGGGAAAAGTAACACTTTGAGTTGTATAACAGAAAAGAAAAGCAATAATAGTTACAAGCACAACCAGTTTTCTGTTTGATGTAACCATGTTATCTGTTCCCCAAGCTTTTTGTTCCCATTCAAAGCATAAATGTGATTATTGAAGTGGGTTGTTTCGTCTTCTCGGAACACAAAAGTCCCTCACTAATTGCTGCCACATCAAATGACTAGGAACATCCCCAATGGAAGCCTTCAAACTGATGTGAAAAAATTCAAGCATCACTAAAAGTCGGGTACTATTTTTTTTGTCCCTGTGATTCCCATCAAAGATTAGGTTACTGGGGTGGGGGGGCTTATCGCACAGGAAGCCCTCTCCGCAGATTAGTTCCGCTCCACTGCCGGTTTGCTATGCCAGCTTTGGCCACAGCCAATCTACCGCGAGCACCTTTATTGTCTTTTCTTGTGGCAAGCAAGAACAGTGAACTGTACGAGGGAACAAAGAGCGAGGCAAGAGGGCCCACTGTGTAACTGAAGTGTAACCTCGCTCCTCCTGGTCACGCACCAGTGGCGTGAGTGCCTGGGTCTGGGCCTGAACCGCACACGGAGCAGAAAAAGCTGTCAGTTTTCGCCGCGTTCAAAGCAACCTCTATTGTGCAAACAGGGCAGAAGTGGCACGGTCCATATACTCCTCAAGGGATGCCATGAGTCAAAAAGCCATTGACTTTGCTTTAAATGTAATTCATTTAATTCCTTGTCACATTGCTCACTGGAACCCATTGCTATCTTCTTCTTTGGGATTAGTTGCACAGTGAACGGTATCCTATTCAGGTCACGACCTGTCAGTATTTGGTCATTGCAAATATAAGCAACACTACCCTTATCAGTGTCAACAGGTCTCTTTAACACTTAAAGAGCTGAAAGATAAATATATCTGGCAGATAGCGTGCAGTCCATTGCTAAGCCTTCCATTACACTATTGAGCCATGTTTTAGTCAAAGCTTGAAAAAGAAGGCTATTATATAACCTATAGTTGAGAGAGCATGGGACACAGTTCTCAACAGCATTACTTATCCCAGAGTTTGGGAAAAGTTGCGCTCCTGGATTTAAAAAATGTGCAATAGATTTTTATGTTTGTTTACTAGGTGTGAAAGCTGCAGTTGCCTGTGCATCTAACGAGGGAGATGAGATCCCTAACAAAGCTTCTTCCTTTCATCAGCTGCATGAATAACCTTTTTTCAGTCCCTGGTTTTATCATGAATTAAATTGTCTTCAGTAAATACTTAACACAAAGCTGCATAAGTGGCACTGGTAATTCTTTTCATCCGAACTTTTATCTACTTCAAAGAGCTTTTTAATTCTTAGACCATATAACAGGTGCATGCTTAATAATGTCTGTAATAACACACTGATTCTACACTTTTTGCCAGATGTGAACTGGGGGCACGATCCACTTCACAGACCATAAAGTCAAGGAGATTGTTTTGTTACTGCAGTAGTCTGGTAGCTTAGTGGTTTCAGTATTTGCCTCTTAGAAGGCCATGCCATGCGTTCAGGTCCCAGAGCTGTTACAATGGGGATGAGCTTGTGTCAGTTTATAAGCATTCTGCTCGGTCGGAGTGCTTTGAGACGGCAGCAAGTTTCATCACCGGTCAGTGATGCAAACTGATATTGTGTTGGATATCAAGGAACTGCGGTGCTCGGAACCCTAGAGATATCCACGGCTGGGCCTTTGCTTTGGCGCACTGGCTCATGTAAAGGTCATGTGGTCATCATACAGGAATAGAACTGAATTGGAAACAAATGAGATCATGTGATCTGTGATGCACAACCATTGTGCATTTTTATTTCCCCCTTTGGTTTCCTCCCTTCAGTTTTCCTCTCATGGATCTTCCTTGCGTCATGCACGTTCCTCGAATGATGTGACAGGCTGGCGCTCCATTCCCTTTGCCATTGCTACTCCTTTGCTGAACACTAGACCTGGCCAAGATTGTATGGCTTCTGATTCCCTCCCCCCCTGACCCGCTTACCCTCTGTGGGGAAGTGACTGGTCTCATGGGTGCAAACCTACATCGTATCACTCGCCACAGCACAATGCATTGGAACTGCCACCCACTGTCCTATGAGACGGCCCTTACGCTACTGTAACTTAGGGGTCAGCTGTGGCGCAGTGGGTAGCACACTCGCCTCTGAGTCAGCTCTGGTTGTGGGTTCAAGTCCCACTCCAGGGACTTGGGCACATAAAGCTAGGCAGACACTCCAGTGCAGTGCTGAGGGAGTGCTGCACTGTCGGAGGTGCTGTCTTTCGGTTGAGACATTAAACCGAGACCCCGTCTGCTTTCTCATGTGGACATAAAAGATTCCATGGCACTATTTTGCAGAAGAATAGGGGAGTTATCCCCGGTGTCCTGGCCAATATTTCTCCCTCAACCAACATAACAAAAACAGATTATCTGGTCATGATCACATTGCTGTTTGTGGGAGCTTGCTGTGCGCAAATTGGCTGCCATGTTTCCCACATTACAACAGACACCCCACTTCAAAAGTACTTCATTGGCTGTAAAGCACTTTGAGATGTCTGGTGGTCGTGAAAGGCGCTATATAAAGGCAAGTCTTTTTTAATATGGAAATGAGTTACACTAGTTCAAAGATACCAAGTAATATTACTGTTTCTCATCACCTCCCATGTGTAATGATCATCTAAAGGCATTTCACCGGTAGGCTGATGAGCCAATTTGCCTATTTTTTTTACTAGCAAAAAGAAGTCACTTACATTCAGAAAAGAACACATTAAAAGGAAGAAATAAATTGCTCTCTTTCCCCATCTGCATTTTAAACAAATAACACATCCAAAGGAGAAACACAAAAAACAATCTTCATGCTCTTATTAAAAAAATTAATAACGACCTTGAGAGGTGTGGGGAGTTACTCGGCTGAATCGAGCTCATCTTTGGCAATGATCAGAGTGCAGAAGGACAATTATTTTAGCAACTAACTCCTGTGCAAAGGGCATACATTCCTAGCGTGCCAGAGCAGCGTGGTCTAAAACAATGAGAAAATAAGAGGAATATGCAGCTGAATGTTTGTATCATGTCTGCGTGTGTCCCAGCAAGCCACACTAAAGCTTATATCCTTGAACAAAAACTATATAGGAGGTAGAGTTTTGGAACGTCCTGCAAAGGTGTTTCTCGTATGGAGTGGACCCGATGCTGTCAGTCGACATTGAGAAGTGAAAGGTTTGAATTCACCCTGAAAGGATCTCAGAGGATCTGGAAATGAGAAGGGTGCTTGTAGCTTTGGAAGCGAGATTTCAATTTCCTTCAGAATTTAGTTTTAGATGTTTGAGGATTTATGCAGCTGAATCTGATGTTCTGACCACAATGTCTAGTGGATGGAGTTTCCTAGGTGTGCAAGGAACATCGTCCACCACATTTTACCTATAGTAATCTGGGATGTTATGATTAAGGTTATCCACCAGGTGGTGCTGTAGCCAGTGCTGCCACTAGTTAAGGTCAGGGGGTTGCTTCCTGTCAAGGTCAGCAAAGGTGGAATGCCAGGATGCAGGATGCAGGCCTGTTTTCTTTGCTACACAGTTGTTAATAAAGTACTCGTGTTAATTCTAAGATATCGCCTCTTCGAGTTCTTGTTCCACTACATAGATTTATCACATTTGGCGACGAGGTAAAAGGACACTGCATGAAAAAGTGAAGTCTGCCGGGACTTTTAAAGAACAAACGCACGAGCTAAAGTTAGCTGCAAATTGGACAGAAGCATGGCTGCCACGGTAGGAACGGTCTCCGCTTTTGTTATTCGAGCACAAACCTGGGAGGAATACTGTGAAGTGTTGGGTTATTTCTTTGAAGCAAATGAAATAAATGATGCCAGAAAAAGGAAAGCCATTCTGCTTAGTTCGGTGGGAAGCCAAACCTACAATTTGATGAAGAATCTGCTCAGTCCTGAAAAGCCTGGAGACAAATCAATTGTTGAATTAGTGGCCTTGCTCAAAGAACATTTCAACCCCAAGCCTAGTGAGATTGTACAGCGGCTCAAGTTTAATTCAAGGAACAGAAAAGAGGAAGAGAGTGTAATGGACTATGTAGCGGTGTTGCATAAATTGGCACAAGATTGCAATTATGGGAACAACCTGAAGGAAATGCTGAGAGATAGGCTAGTTTGCGGAATAATGGACGACCGAATGCAGCGTAGGTTATTATCCGAGACTGGGCTTGCTTATGAAAAAGCTTTGGAACTTGTTCAAGCCATAGAGACAGCGAACCGAGATGTAAAAGAAATACAGGGTTCAGACAGGGCTAATGCTAAGCAAGTTGCAGGTCAGGTTATTGTGCACAAGTTAAACGTGCGTCAGAAACCACAACGTGAGCAGGTGAAGGCATGTTATAGATGCAAGGGCGATCACCTGGCGAGTGAATGCCGGTTTCTGGAGGAAAAGTGCCACAAGTGTGGGAAACAAGGACACATTAAACGAGCATGCAGGGCAAAAGGGGGAGGAAAGCAAAACCAAGGAAGAGAAGTGAAAAAACATGGAGCACACCACATCAGCAGGGGAGCTGAGGAAGAAGAGGACATGTTCATAATGTATAGTATGTTGGAGAACATTTCAAAAGTGGCTCCTATCACATTGCAACTGACAGTAAATGACTCTAAGGTGAACTTTGAAGTCGATACAGGGTGCAGTGTAACCATAATGAACAAGGCAGAGTACTCAAAATTGTGGAACCGTGCAAAAGTTCCAGAGTCTTGCTCTCTGCATCTTAAAACATATACAGGTGAACGAGTAGCGACATTAGGTGCAGCTAATGTGACTGTGCAGCACAGGGACACAGTGGAACAGCTACCTGTAGTTATAGTATCGGGTACCGGACCAAACCTGTTAGGTCGGGGCTGGATAAAAGAACTTAAATTAGACTGGGGAGCAGTAAATCAAATAGATGAGGGCAAACAGTTGACTTTGCAAGAAGTGTTGAGTGAACATGAGAATGTGTTCAAGGAGGAACTTGGCACATTTAATGGCCCCCCAGCTAAGATTTATGTTGACAAGGAGGCACCGCCAAGGTTTTTTAAACAACGACCTGTGCCTTATGCCATGAAGCCAAAGGTAGAGGCTGAGCTTGACCGTCTATTGAGAGAGAACATACTGGAGCCAGTGAAATGTTTGGAATGGGCAGCTCCCATAGTACCTGTTCTAAAACCGGACAATTCGGTAAGACATTGTGGAGATTATAAATTGACGGTCAATCGGGTGTCCAAATTAGAGCAGTATCCTATTCCCAAAACAAAGGATCTCTTTGCAAACCTGGCTGGAGGAAAGAAATTCACAAAGTTGGATATGAGTCATGCATACTTGCAGATTACACTGGATGATGAATCAAAGAAATATGTCACCATAAATACACACAAGGGCTTGTTTACATATAACCGCTTACCGTTTGGTGTCTCATCTAGTCCAGCTATCTTCCAGAGGACAATCGAAGGTGTACTGCAAGGGATTCCGCATGTTTCCATCTATCTAGATGACATTCTGGTGACGGGAAGAACCGACCAGGAGCATCTGAGCACTTTGAGAGAGGTACTACAGAGATTGGAGAGGGCAGGGTTATGACTCAAGAGGAGTAAGTGCACTTTCCTGGGGAACGAGGCAGTGTTTCTGGGACTCAGAGTGGACGCCACCGGGCTCCATCCACTCAAGGAGAAGGTACAAGCACTGCAGGACGCCCCTGCTCCTACCAATGTGGCTGAGTTAAAAGCTTACCTGGGACTGCTGAACTATTATAACAGGTTTTTACCAAACTTGTCAACAGTGTTAGCACAGCTTCACAAACTACTGCGCAAGGAGACACAGTGGCAGTGGGAAGAGGAGCAGGGGGTTTCATTTGAACAGTCCAAGAAATTGATGCTGTCGTCGGATGTGCTAGTTCACTACAATGAAGAGAAAGACATCATTCTCTCTTGTGACGCTTCACCTTATGGGGTGGGGGCAGTTCTTTCACACCGCATGGAAGATGGAACTGAAAGGCTAATAGGGTTTATGTCCCGAACTCTAACACCAGCAGAAAAAAACTATTCCCAGTTAGACAAAGAGGGGTTAGCAGTAATGTTTGGGTTACAGGGGTTCCACAAGTACATATATGGCAGGAAGTTCACCATATGCACCGATCATAAACCTCTTATCTCTCTTTTCAATGAAATGAAAGCAGTTCCACAGATGGTGTCACCCCGTGACGTTGAGGGCACATGAGTATATCATCATCTACAAGGCGGGCAAGTACCATGGGAACGCAGATGCCTTGAGCCGTCTTCCACTGCCAGGCACACCTATCCGTGCAGCTCCAGAGGACAGTGTTTTGATGTTGGAGGACACTGACACGGCACTTGTGACTGCAGACCAAGTAAGAACATGGACAGGTAAAGATCCAGTACTGTCTAGAGTTCAAGAATATGTGGTGAGGGGATGGCCACAGCATCCGGAAGGGGCTGACTTCACACCCTACAGTGTCAGGAAAACAGAGCTGAGTGTGCAGGATGGTTGTGTGTTGTGGGGAGCAGGAGTGATTATTCCACAGCCAGCATGACAGTCTATCCTAAGGCAACTACATCAGTGTCATCCTGGGGTCTCGCGTATGAAAGCCTTGGCTAGGAGTTACTTGTGGTGGCCAAAGCTAGATGAGGAGATAGAAAATCTAGTCAAGACATGCAGCACTTGTCAGGCACACAGGAAGGCACCAGCAGCAGCTCCTCTCCACCCCTGGGAGTGGCCGGATAAACCATGGAGAAGATTGCACTTAGATTATGCGGGTCCATTCATGGGGAAGATGTTCCTCATAATCATTGAAGCACATTCCAAATGGATGGATGTTTATCCTGTTAATTCTGCTTCCGCCACTACTACTATAGACTGCCTGCGTCGGAGCTTCAGTAATCAAGGGCTACCGGAGATCTTGGTAAGTGACAATGTCACTTGTTTTGTGAGTACAGAGACAAAAGAGTTCATGAGAAAAAATGGCATAGTGCAGGTGACCTCAGCTCCATATCATCCATCCTCAAATGGACTTGCGGAGAGAGCCGTACAAACATTTAAAGAGATGATGAAAAAAAGTGCAGAAGGGAGTTTAGCAGCCAAAGTGTCACGGGTTCTGTTCAGCTACAGAATAACACCTCAATCCACCACAGGACTCTCTCCTGCTGAGATGTTATTAGGTTGTAGACTACGCTCCACTCTTGACCTTGTCCACCCAGACCTAAAAAGGAAAATGTAAAACAGACAAAACAAACAAAAAGAGAACCATGACAAAAGAACAAAGAGCCGAAGTTTTGGAGAAGGAGATGCGGTCCTTACCAGGAATTTCAGTTATGGACCAAAGTGGATTCCTGGCTTCATAGACTCAATGACAGGGCCAGTATCATACAAGGTCATGTTGGGAGATGGTAGGGTAGTACGCAGACATGTAGATCAGATACTTCACAGACACGGGGAAATTGAAATTAAGGTTCCAGATGCAATGGCTGAGGACAGGTTTGCCCCCAGTTATCCAATTGCATCTGTGGTGCCACCACCATGGACAGAGACAATTCCACAGGAACCTATTCTTCAAGAGGAAACCATCGTTGCAGAGTCAGATACTCTGAGCACTGCTCAGGAGCAGCTGGTGACTTCACCACAAACAAGCAGGGACTTTACTGTTAGACGTTCACAAAGATCTCGCAAGTCACCAGAGAGATTGATACTGACCTGTTAGATTCATCACGTATGGAACATAGTGAATGGAGACTTCTTATGTGACCCTTAGGAATGGTTGGTTGTTAAGAAATTCATACTGAAATCTTAAGGGGGGGAGGAATATAGTAATCTGGGATGTTATGATTAAGGTTATCCACCAGTTGGTGCTGTAGCCAGTGCTGCCACTAGTTAAGGTCAGGGGGTTGCTTCCTGTCAAGGTCAGCAAAGGTGGAATGCCAGGATGCAGGATGAAGGCCTGTTTTCTTTGCTGCACAGTTGTTAATAAAGTAATCGTGTTAATTCTAAGATATCGCCTCTTCGAGTTCTTGTTCCACTACATGGATTTATCACATTACCACTAAGGAAAACTGGATGCATCTTTAGCTGTAAACTACAAAGAATTGGAAGCAGAACCCCTTCTCCCCAAACACCACCACCAGATTAATCCACCCACCATCAGCAGCAGGGACAATGGATGTCAGCTCTGCTACAAGACCTGCAGTGATCCTATTCTTCTCATCCGACAAGAACGTGATGGAAAATAGATGTCTACTTTCCCATCAGACCACTATGGATTGGATTATCCCGACTACACTAACGGCCAACAATATGTTTAAGTTACTTTTGTAGCTATGGCTCCAGCTACCCATGACAGATGCTCACCCAGAATGTATGATGAGTGGGCCGCACTTGTAAAGAGATAGACAAAACAGCTTCGCATATGTAGGGGGACAATTTGTAGTTCGTATACAGAATTATGTCGGCAACTTACATTGTCTGTTTCCTTACCTTGTATCCGAATAGAATGCGATGAAAATCTGAGCGATACAACTTCATGTTCAAAACACAGTGGTAGTGTAATATACCTTGCCAATTAACCTAAGTCAATCTTTCCAGTCACAAAGCATTTAGCCTCTGTCTATCCACCCACTGCTTACTCCTTAATCTTGTATTTAACCCATACAATGCCAGCATCTCTGAGAATTCTGTAACCCCTGAGTTGGTCATTTTCTTTTACATTTTACTTTACATCACACCATAAACCATTCACAGCTGGAGGAGCATTAGAAGTACGTAAGGCCATTGTGTTATCAGAGAGCCAGTCAGAACCTGCCATAATGGGCTGAATTTTGCTGGCGCTCAGAGTGCGGGTTTGGAGGCGGGTACGCTGTCAAAATCGCAATGATTGACAGCGGGTTGGGAACCCGCTGCGAACCCACGTCCATATAAGTTTCCAAAGTGTCGGGTCTGCGATTTCAGAACAGACCCGACACCAAGCGGCGGGGGAGGCATTTAAGATACTTAAATGCATGTTTACATAGAAACATAGAAGATAGGAGCAGGAGTAGGCCATTCGGCCCGTTGAGCCCGCTCCGCCATTTAATGAGATCATGGCTGATCATCCAAATTCAGTACCCTGTCCCTGCTTTCTCCCCATATCCCTTGATCCCTTTAGCATCAAGAAATATATCCAACTCCTTCTTGAATATATTTAATGAATTGGCCTCAACTGCCCTGTGTGGCAGAGAATTCCACAGGTTCACCACTCTCTGGGTGAAGAAATTCCTCCTCATCTCAGTCCTAAATGGCTTACCCCTTATCCTTAGACTGTGACCCCTGGTTCTGGGCTCCCCTGCCATCGGGAACATCCTTTCTGCATCCAGTCTGTCTAGTCCTTTTAGAATTTTATAAGTTTCAATGAGATCCCCTCTCATTCTTCTAAACTCTAGTGAGTATAAGCCCAATCGACACAATCTCTCCTCATACGTCATTCCTGCCATCCCAGGTATCAGTCTGGTGAATCTTCGCTGCACTCTTTCCATGGCAAGAACATCCTTCCTCAGATAAGGCGACCAAAACTGCACACAATACTCAAGGTGTGGTCTCACCAAGGCCCTGTACAACTGCAGCAAGACTTCCTTGCTCCTGTACTCAAATCCTCTCGCTATGAAGGCCAACATACCATTTGCCTTCTTAACCGCCTGCTGCACCTGCATGCTTACCTTCAGTGACTGGTGCACAAGGACACCCAGGTCTAGTTGCATTTCCCCTTTTCCCAATCTATTGCCATTCAGATAATAATCTGCCTTCCTGTTTTTGCCACCAAAGTGGATAACCTCGCATTTATCCACATTATACTGCATTTGCCGTGCATTTGCCCAATCACCCAACCTGTCCAAATCGTACTGGAGTTTCTCTGCATCCTCCTCACAGCATACACGCCCACCCAGCTTTGTGTCGTCTGCAAACTTGGAGAGATTACATCTAGTTCCCTCGTCTAGATTATTTATATATATTGTGAATAGCTGGGGTCCTAGCACCGATCCCTGCGGTACCCCACTAGTCACTGCCTGCCACTCGGAAAAAGACCCGTTTATTCCAACTCTTTGCTTCCTGTCTGCCAACCAGTTCTCTATCCAAGACAGTACCTTACCCCCAATCCCATGTGCTTTAACTTTACACGCTAATCACTTATGCGGGACCTTATCGAAAGCCTTCTGAAAGTCCAAATACATCACATCGACTGGTTCTCCCTTATCTATTCTACCAGTTACATCCTCAAAAAATTCGAGTAGATTAGTCAAGCATGATTTACCTTTAGTAAATCCATGTTGACTTTGTCCGATCCGGTCACTGTTTTCCAAGTGCTCTGCTATTACATCTTTTACAATGGACTTTAGCATTTTCCCCACTACCGATGTCAGGCTTACCGGTCTATAATTCCCCGTTTTCTCTCTACCACCCTTCTTAAATAGTGTGGTTACATTAGCTATCCTCCAATCCATGGGAACTGTTCCAGGGTCTATAGAATTTTGGAAGATGACCAGCAATGCATCTACTATTTCTAGGGCCACTTCCTTAAGTACCCTAGGATGTAGATTATCAGGCCCTGGGGATTTATCGGCCTTCAATCCCATCAATTTCCCTAACACCATTTCCCGACAAATACTGAATTCATTCAATTCCTCCCTCTCATTAGACCCTATGTTCCCTGACATCTCTGGGAGGTTATTTGTGTCCTCCTTTGTGAAGACAGAACCAAAGTATGTATTTAATTGGTCTGCAATTTCTTTGTTGCCCATTATAAATTCCCCTGATTCTGACTGCAAGGGACCTATGCTTGACTTCACCAATCTTTTTCTCTTCACATATCTATAGAAGCTTTTACAGTCAGTTTTTATGTTCCCTGAAAGCTTACTCTCTTAATCAATTTTTCCCCTCTTAATTAATCCTTTTGTCCTCCTTTGCTGAATCCTAAACTGCTCCCAATCCTCAGGTGTGCTGTTTTTTCTGGCCAAATTATATGTGCTCTCCTTGGATCTTATGTTATCCCTAATTTTCCTTGTTAGCCACAGTTGAGTCACCTTTTTTGTTTTATTTTTATGCTAAACAGGGATGAACAAATTCTGTAGTTCATCCATGCGATCTTTAAATGTTTGCCATTGCCTATCTACCATTAACCCTTTGAGTAACATTCCCCAATCCATCCTAGCCAACTCGTGCCTCATACCTTTATTTAAATTGAGGACCCTAGTCTCTGAGTCAACTACTTCACTCTCCATTTTAATGAAGAATTCTATCATATTATGATCGCTGCTCCCCAAGGGGCCTCCCACAACAAGATTGCTAATTAATCCTTTCTCATTACATAATACCCAGTCTATGATGGCCTGATCTCTAATTGGTTCCTCGACATATTGGTCCAGGAAAACATCCCGTATATACTCTAGGAGTTCCTCCTCCACAGTATTGTTACTAATTTGGTTAGCCCAATCTATATGTAGATTAAAGTCACCCATGATGACTGCTGTGCCCTTATTGCACACGTCTCTAATTTTCCATTTAATGCCATCCCCAACCTCCACATTACTGTTTGGGGGTCTGTATACAACTCCCACTAATGTTTTCTGCCCCTTGGTATTTCTCAGCTCTGCCCATACAGATTCCACATCATCAGAGCTAATATCCTTCCTTACTATTGTGTTAATCTCCTCTTTAACCAGCAATGCTACCCCACCTGCTTTTCTTTTTTTCCTGTCCTTCCTGAATATTGAATACCCCTGGATGTTGAATTCCCAGTCTTGGTCACCCTGAAGCCATGTCTCCGTAATCCCAATTATATCACATCTGTTTACATCTATTTGCGCAGCTAATTCATCCACCTTATTACAAATGCTCCTCGCATTAAGACACAAAGCCTTCAGGCTTGATTTTTTAACACTCTTAGTCCTTTTAGAATTCTTATTTACTGTGGCCCTGTTTGATTTACACCCTTGATTTCTCTGCCTTCCACTTTTGCTTTTCTCCTTCCTGTCTTTTGTTTCTATCCTTGCTTCCCTTTCCTCTGTCTCCTTGCACAGGTTCCCAACCCCCTGCCATTTTAGTTTAAACCCACCCCCACAGCACTAGCAAACACTCCCCCTAGGACATTGGTTCCGGTCCCGCCCAGGTGCAAACCGTCCAGTTTGTACTGGTCCCACCTCCCCCAGAACCGGTTCCAATGTCCCAGGAATTTGAAACCCTCCCCCTTGCACCATTCCTCTAGCCACGTATTCATCTGAAATAGCCTTCTATTTCTACTCTGACGAGCACGTGGCACTGGTAGCAATCCTGAGATTAATACCTTTGAGGTCCTATTTTTGAATTTACCTCCTAACTCCCAATATTCAGCTTTTAGGATCTCATCCCATTTTTTACCCATATTGTTGGTACCTATATACACCACGACAACTGGCTGTTCACCCTCCCCCTCCAGAATGCCCTGCAGCTGGTGCAAGACATCCTTGACCCTTGCACCAGGGAGGCAACATTCCATCCTGGAGTCTCGTTTGCGGCCGCAGAAACGCCTATGTATTCCCCTTACAATAGAATCCCCTATCACTATAGCTCTCCCGCTCTTTTTCCTCCTGTCCTGTGCAGCAAGACCACCCATGGCGCCAGGAAGTTGGCTGCTGCTGCCTTCCCGCAATAAGCCATCTCCCTTAGCAATATCCAAAGTGGTACATCTGTTTGAAACTACTATTTTGCCAGCCTTTTTCTATTTTATCACATTTTTACCGGGGTTCACATCGTTCTGAGATCACGTCAGGTAAATAGGTCAGGATCTCTGTGTCTCCCCATTGCTGTAAATAGGTGACAGCTGCAAAAGTGATCTGAAAGCTACCATTTCACAGCTGGTCACTTTCCAATGTCAGAAGCTTGAGCCTTCATGACTTGGAAGAAACTTTTGAGCTGTAAGCAGTATGGAAGTGTTTGGAGTAATCTCTCTATCCACTGTCACCTCCTTGGAACAAGCTCTCTCACCATTGACAGATCGCTTCTGCTATCTCAACTTCAGCTGCCATTTATTCCAGCAACATCGGTGCCCTTGAAAAAATCTCACCTTGGTCCTCTGAATCCCTCCACAATCAACCCCAACACCAACATCACCAGGCACACTGACGTAAGAAAACTACTAGGCACTTGGTCTAAGCGTTAAACAAAGCTTTAATCAACTGTTTTACAACATGGAGTTCTAGTTGTGTCCTTCACTAGTTCCTGTTAAGAATGTCCTGCGCAAGCTGGGCCCGTGCCCGAGTATTTATACTCTCCCTGGACAGCGCCACCCGTAGGCCGCTCTGTATTATTTCATAAGTCTTTCTTTCATGAATGGCTGATTCATGTCACACACCAACATCACCAACAACAATACCAACCTTATCCGCAATCACCTGATGCTGCCCAGGACACGGCATCAGCACTCGACAACATTGCTGCCTGGGACGCCAGGGATGGCCTCACCGTGGCCACATTTACTTCACTTGGCGCTGTACACCCTGGCTGCCACATGATGCGCCAGATTAATATACCACCCCACACCATCACCATAAAGCATTCCTACAATGTCCAAGCTATTCCTTTCACACTCATCAACATTGCGGGAGTACCGTTATGTCTTACCATTCACTGCAACTCACTAAGACACTTCCAAAGGTGAGCACAGATCTGTATAATAAGGCAAAGTTTTGAAAATAAAGATTGCAATGTTTGACAACACATTAACAGAAAATTTACATGAACATTGCATAAAACACCCAAGTGCCTACCCTTGTGTGTTGTTAGTTGGTATGATTGCACTAGGATGAGGGTGAGTGAGAGGGGTGGCTAGTGAGATGGGGAAGTGATAATGTAGAGAGAGGGATGGGTGGAGGTGTAAGATAAGTTGGTGTGAGTAAGGATGTGCAGGAGTAGGGTAGGGAATGTAATGAGTGGCACAGCAGTATGAGGTTGAGTGTGGCTTTGCAGTAACGTTTCGTGATCTACTGAGATCAGTGAAATGTTTGCGCCACTGCAGCCTTGGACTCCTGACGACATCCCTGCTTTTGCCCTCCTGTGCAATGTGCAACCAGGCTGCGTCGGTGTCCTGGGGAGGTCTCTTCCGCCCATGGGAAGGGAAGAGAACCTCCCTGCGTGCTGTGACTCCCTCCATAAGCATGCGAGAGCCTGGGTGCAGCTGTGCACCTTTGTGCAGTCATTGTCAGCATTTGCTGCACCTCAATGCTGCAAAATACTGACCGCACAGCTCTCAAAATGAATGCGGCCGTGGTCCCTTTAAGGAAGCCGGCTGATGACGCATCATCAAATGATGTCATCAGACCTGCTTCCTTTTAATTGGCCGGCAACCCCGCAGGGTGCGCTTAACAATCCCTATTAGTGCAAAATCCTTTTTGCAAAGCGGTTGCAGCCAGGAGCGGGACCGGAACCACCAACCACTGGAGGGGAGATTCTCTTTATTGGGGTGGCACTGCGGTAGAGTGTGACTTCCATTCGCTCCAACCTATTTCTTATCCTCGCATGGCTTCTGGTGTGATTTTATTATTTGTTCTTGGGATGTGGGTGACACTGGGAAGGCAATATTTATTACCCACTTCTAGATGTCCTAAGGACATTAAAGGTCAACCACGTAATAGAACCGGAGTCGCAGGTAGACCAGATGTGGCAGGTTCCCTTCCCTGAAGGAAATTAGTGAACCAGTTGGATTTTTGCAACAATCTGGCAGCTTTCAAAATTACCAGATTTTTTTAAAAACTCAGTTTCACGTCTTTCCCTGCTGGCATTTTGAACTCATGACATCTAGTTTGTTAGCCTGGCACCATTACCACCAGGCTACCATTCCCCTCCAGAATGGCTTCAATCACACGAGGCCATTGTTGTATTTCTGCTGTCAAGAGGAAGCCTGCCAATGCAGCCAAAGAAGCTCCAGGTTAGGGGGGCTCCCTAGGTTGTCTGAGCCAAGTCCTCAATCAGACTTCAACCAATGGAGGTACTGTGCTAAGTCAATGACTTTGTGGTAGTTTGGTACCATGGAAGAAATGGGCAACCATTTTCAGGGATCTAGTCATGTTGAAAGGCAGCTCATTGAGAAGCATCAGCCGAGGGTTCCCCTCTACCGTGGTTGACACGGCCCTTTCTATTTCCTGCACTTCTGCTCTTACCCCTTCCCCTCCCTCCCGGAACCACGATAGGGTTCCCCTTGTCCTCACCTTTTACCCCACCAGCCTCCACATTCAATGGATCATCCTCCGCCATTTCCGCCACCTCCAGCGTGATCCCACCACCAAACACATCTTCCCCTCACCTCCCCTTTCAGCATTCTAGAGGGACCGCTCCCTCCATGATACCCTGGTCCACTCCTCTATCACCCCCAACACCCTTCCCCTTCGACCAGCACCTTCCCGTGCAAGTGCAGGAGATGCAACACCTGCACTTTTACCTCCTCCCTTCCCACTCTCCAGGGCCCCAAACACTCCTTCCAGGTGAAACAGCGATTTATTGTACTACTTGCAATTTAGTATACTGTATTCGCTGCTCACGATGTGGTCTCCTCTACATTGGGGAGACCAAACGCTTGGCGGAACACCTCCGTTCAGTCCGTAAGGGTGACCCGGAGCTTCCGGTTGCCTGTCACTTTAATTCTCCGCTCCACTCCCACTCAGACCTCACCATCCTCGGTCTCTTACACTGTTCCAGTGAAGCTCAACGTAAGTTCGAGGCACAGCACCTCATCTTTCGATTGGGCACTTTACAGCCTGCCGGACTCAACATCGAGTTCAACAATTTCAGACCATAACCTCGGCCCCTATCATTTATTCTTTTTTTTTCTCCCTCACATGGTAGCTGTCGATCATTCTGCCATTGCCATTTACACTTCATCAAGAGCCATCTTTTGTTTCTTAACTTGTCCCATTACCATCTCCTTTTGCCTCGCACCATCATCCCTTTTGTCTCTTAATCTCTCCCGCCTTCCAGCCTATCACAGACCTTCCCTTTTGTTCTTTCCTCCCCTCCCCCCTTTCCCTGCCCCTACACTTGCTTAAAAACCTGTTCCATCTCCAACATTTTTCAGTTCTGACGAAGGGTCATCGACCTGAAACGTTAACTCTGTTTTTCTTTCGACAGATGCTGCCTGACCTGCTGAGTATTTCCAGCGTTTTCTGTTTTTATTTCATTGAGAAGGATATTGTTTGGAATATGAATTGAGGAGAATAGTAAAGTTTATAATTAATGCAACATGTATTGTTTTGCACTAAATACTGTTATAATATCTGCAGCAGTTGAATAAACCATCTGTTGGTTTAATGCCTAAGTCTCGGTCTCCTGGTGTGCATAATCAATATAACTATTAAAGAGTGGAGACTCACGTGATACATTCCAGTAAGTCAGCATACAGTGGTAGAGCCATCGTATCGCGGTAAGCATTCCCTGTTCAATTCCTGGGTCTCACTACCACTTAAGAAGATATTGGGCAGGTGAAGGCACACTCTGGAATGGAGGGGCTGAAGGTTCCCTCTATGGGAGTGGTTGATGACTCGGTGCCAGAGTAGAGAATCTAGTGTAAAACCCAAAGGGGGAAAAATTCGGTTGCTTTGCGCCTCCCGTGAGTACCCTAAGAGGGTGCTAACGGGGCACAAAGCAACTAGCGCCTGGGCGCGGCGGTGTTTGCACCGCTCGCGAAATTGACCAGGCATTTTGTGGCGGCACTAAACACAACTGCTACGATCTCCTGTGCCGGCAGATCGTGACATCAGTCGAGCGTGCAAGGCCCCAGTAGCGCCCCGGACCGGATATTGAGTGGCGCCCCCTGCCTTTCCGCCTGCTGCTAGCAACGGCAGGTTGAGGGGAATGTTTTGCAGTCGGGAAGGGACTGGGCCAGTGCTATTTAAAAGCGACCGCTTCCTGCCTTTTTTTGTCGGCGACATTTTTGCACCACACATTCTGAGAGAGAGAGAGACTTCTGGAAAGATTCAACACTGTGTGAAGGAGTTTTGGGTACTGAGCAGCACTTTGGAGGTTCATTTTGATTTGACCTTCCTTGCATCGATTTAGAAGAGACTATGGGGGCTGCACTCTGAGCTCTTTCCCTGGGCCTCTCCATTTCCAGGAGATTTGATGTACAGGTCTCTCCAGGCCGAGATACAAGGCTGCAATGAGCAGGGTGTGGATGGAGAGCAAGATCGACCCTCCCCTTTAAGAACTAGCCGGCGCCAGTGTGTCTGTGTTCTGTTGCTGACTGACATCACATGAGCTTCGCCAGTGCCCTGAGGGAGCGCCTCGCTCCTTGGCGTTAGCGCCTTAAGAGAGGTGTGTATTGCCTGATTTAGCACTCCAATTACCTCCAAGTTTGCAGTCAGAGGCGATAATTAGCGCCAGGTGCTAAACTTTGTGCATGGCCGAAAATTGCGCCCCAAACGAGGCGATACCGAATTTCTTCCCCAAAGAACTTAACAATGTCTTAACGTGCAAAAAATTGATGTTTTACTCACTTTAAGTTCTATGAATTAATTTTTAGAGAGGACAGGAACCCTAGCATTAACATTAACCAGTACTGGTCATTCATTAGAATCATAGAATCATAGAAAGTTATAGCACGGAAGGAGGCCATTTCGGCCTATCGTGTCCGCGCCGGCCAACAAAGAGCTATCCAGCCTAATCCCACTTCCCAGCTCTTGGTCCGTAGCCCTGCAGGTTAGAGCATCCCAAGTGCACATCCAAGTACTTTTAAATGTGGTTAGGGTTCCTGCCTCTACCACCCTTTCAGGCAGTGAGTTCCAGACCCCCACAACCCTCTGGGTGAAGAAATTTCCCTTCAAATCCCCTCTAAACCTTCCCCCAATAACTTTAAATCTGTGCCCCCTGGCTTTTGACCCCTCTGCTAAGGGAAATAGGTCCTTTCTATCCACTTTATCTATGCCCCTCAATAAGGTCTCCCCTCAGTCTCCTCTGTTCCAAGGAAAACAAACCCAACCTATCCAGTCTTTCCTCATAGCTAAGATTCTCTACTCCCGGCAACATCCTTGTAAATCTCCTCTGCACCCTCTCTAGTGCAATCACATCTTTCCTGTAATGTGGTGATCAGAACTGCACGCAGTACTCTAGCTGAGGCGTAACTAGTGTTTTATACAGTTCAAGCATAACCCCCCTGCTCTTGTATTCTATGCCAAGGCTAATAAAGGCAAGCATTCTGTATGCCTTCTTAACCACCTTATCTACTTGGCCTGCTACCTTCAGGGATGTGTGGACATGCACTCCAAGGTCCCTTTGTTACTCTACACTACTCAGTGGCCTACCATTTAATGTGTATTCCCTTTCCTTGTTAGCCCTCCCCAAATGCATTACCTCACACTTCTCCGGATTGAATTCCATTTGCCACTGTTCTGCCCACCTGACCAATTTATTGATATCTTCCTGCGGTCTACAGCTTCCTTCTTCAGTATCAACCACACAGCTGATTTTAGTATCATCTGCAAACTTCTTAATCATACCCCCTATATTCAAGTCAAGATCATTGATATATACCACAAAAAGCAAGGGACCTAGTACTGAGCCCTGTGGAACCCCACTGGAAACAGCCTTCCAGTCACAAAATCACCCATCAATCATTACCCTCTGCTTCCTGTCTCCGAGCCAGTTTTGAATCCAACTTGACACTTTGCCCTGGATCCCATGGGCTTTTAACTTCGTGACCAGTCTGCCATGTGGAACCTTATCAAAAGCCTTGCTAAAGTCCATATAAACTACATCAAACGCACTACCCTCATCTACCCTCCTTGTTAGCACTTTCTGTCTCTACTCCACTGCTATTGACTCTCTTTTTTCTGTAAAAATGATCAAAAATAGAAATGTAGACCAATTCATGACCTACAACCTGTAATACAAAATCACTTAGAATGAAATTACTGAAAGCAGTAAGTACTGTACCTTTATAGCAAAGTTATTGCCATGTACAAAATATTTCCTTTTGTTTTACCAGGGAACCTCACCATTCAAAACAATATTGTTAAGGTGAGATATTACCCATTAAAGTCTAACTGACATGACCCAAGAGCACCTTCATGCCTGATATATACCAAAGTTTAGCTTCATTCAGATACTTACAGACCCTGGGGACTGTCTGCTAGAATATAAGAACATAAGAATTAGGAGCAGGAGTGGGCCATGCGGCCCTTCGAGCCTGCTCCGCCATTCAATAAGATCAGGGCTGATCTTCAACGCCACTTTCAAGGCCCTGAGAATCATTAAAGACGCGAGCCACCCCAGCCACCACCTCTTCGCCCTGCTCCCGTCCGGTAAGAGATACCGAAGCATACGGTCTCGTACCAGCAGGTTTCGAAACAGCTTCTACCCCCAGGCCATAAGACTCATGAACGTATAATTTATTATTATTTATTACTGTTGTTTTATTTATTATTACTGTATTTCTATTAATATTTTATCATTGTTATGCCATATTTATTCCAATGTTGGGAGGACTCGTAAAAATCAACATTTCATTGTGCAGTACACACGTCTGCTGCATATATGACAAATAAAATTGAATTGAAATTGAAATTGAAATTGAAACTTTCCCGCCTGATCTCCATGTCCCATGATTCCCGTAGAGTCCAAAAATCTATTTATCTCAGCCTTGAATATACTCAATGACTGAGCATCCACAGCCCTCTGGGGTGGAAAATTGCAAAGATTCACAACCCTCTGAGTGAAGAAATTCCTCCTCATCTCAGTC
The DNA here is from genome assembly GCF_052327205.1 of Somniosus microcephalus. Classification (NCBI taxonomy): domain Eukaryota; kingdom Metazoa; phylum Chordata; class Chondrichthyes; order Squaliformes; family Somniosidae; genus Somniosus; species Somniosus microcephalus. The sequence continues at coordinate 103,472,510 of NC_141001.1, forward strand.
TTAAATGGCTGACACCTTATCCTGAGACTATGCCCCCTGGTTCTAGACTCTCTAGCCAGGGGAAACAACCTCTCAGCATCTACCCTGTCAGTCCCCCTCAGAATCGTATATGTTTCAATGAGATCACTTCTCATTCTTCTAAACTCCAGAGAGTATCGGCCCAATCTACTCAATCTCTCCTCATAGGGCAACCCTCTCATCCCAGGAATCAATCTAGTGCACTTTTGTTGCACCGCCTCTAAGGCAAGTACGTCCTTCCTCAGATAAGGAGACCAAAGCTGTACACCGTTTAAGGGGTTAATGGTAACTGTACCAACAGCTAACTTCCCCAGGAGCATCAGGACACAGGGGTTGGTGTAGCAGCATCACAAGGGTAGGTTAGAGGGAAAATACTGTCCAATAATGAAAGATAAGGTAAACCTAATTAATGAAAATGTCTCTGGCCACAACAACATTGTTATAAGCAAGTTTTACGACAACTCATTTCATACTACCAGAACTTTGACATTTTCTGCAAATGTCATAATTATAAAGCATGAACTAATGACAAATCAAGATAAGAAGACCATATCAAAGCGTTGTGTCCAGCTGAAGACAGTTACATCTAAGGGGAAGTAATCACATCCTGTGGTGCCTTAAGTACCACAATATTTAAGCACAAGAGTTTCATCATTAGGACCCGTTTTCAAATTCAAACATTCACAAGGAATTATCATTAATGTTAACATCCTTTTGGGGTGGTTCTGTCTATTTGTGTTGATTTGTATGAATCATTTTGTTTAAATAGTCAGTGCTGATGATATAATTGACAGGAACTGGCTCGGAGGAGTTACTGAGTCTGGTTGAAGTAACATGATTACTTGAAGCACCCTGCGTCAGTTCTCTTGTGAGAAAGGGAGTTTTAAAATCCGTTTTAACCCACACAATCAGTCAAAAGGGAGGTCCTATTTATTTTAGTATCTTAGTCTTAGGTTTCATTATAAAATTGCTAATCACAACCATGCACAGAGCAGAAAAGTGGACACTTTCTTTTGAAAACTGCATATTTTATGAAAAGTAGTTTTAAAATAAAGCAAATTCCCTTTATTTTTTGTTCAGAAGGTACCTAAAAAAAACAATATTTTTAGTAGCATTGAGTGATTGTGAAATTTAAACGAAAATGTGTTTTTATTGAACAAATATATTTTTGGGGTAGGTTTTTTACTTGCTGCCCAGGGTGTAAAACTGGCCTTGTGGAATCAGCTGCCCGTTATAGAAACCGTCCGATTTATCTTTCCACTGATTTCACGGAAAGATCGGGCGGTTTCTGTAACGGGTGGCCAATCTGCAGTGGCAGTTTAATGCCCGGTCAGCAGGTTCAAAATCTACCCCATTGTAGCGATTCGTGTGCATCGCCACTAAATAATCGAGTTCGACGAACTATAAATAAGTTGTTTATTTACAGGAACAGGTTAAATACAACAGGTAAGGTAGCAGGTAAGATGGCTGACTGTAGGAGCACCGTGGTGTAGGTCTTTCCCCAGCGGGGACGCCACGAGGACTAACTAGAAGTTTCCGAGCTCAACTGCTAGCAGGTTCCGAGCTCAACTGCCAGCAGGTTCCGAGCTCAACTGCTAGCAGGTTCCGAGCTCTACTGCCAGAAGGTTCCAAGCTCTGACGTCATCACGCAGAGTACAGGAATGAAGCCTGAGTGCAGTAACAGATATATTTAAAGGTAAGTTAAAGGGAATTATGTATATCTCAATGTAAGGGACAACCGGTGGTACCGCCACACCATAGTATTTAAAGAGCATCACTGGTCTCTAACTTTATGTACAATGTGGGGAAGTGAAAATCCGCATTAGAAAATAATATTTTATCATCATTTTAAAAAATTCATTCTCGCGATCTCTGCGTTCCTCTAATTCTGGCCTCTTAAGAATCCCCAATTTTAATTGCTCCACCATTGGTGGCCGTGCCTTCTACTGCCCAGACCCTAAGCTCTGGAATTCCCTCCCTAAATCTCTCCGCCTCTCTACCTCTTGTTCCTCCTTTCAGGTGCTCTTTAAGTGTCAGCTGTGGCTCAGTGGGTAGCACACTCGCCTCCGAGTCAGAAGGTTGTGGGTTCATAGTCCCACTCCAGGGACTTGCGCACATAAAGCTAGGATGACACCCCAGTGCAGTGCTGAGGGAGTGCTGCACTGTCGGAGGTGCCATCTTTCAGATAAGATGTTAAACCGAGCCCCTGTCTGCTCTCTCAGGTGGACGTAAAAGATCATTTCAATGAAGAGCAGGGAAATTATCCCCGCTGTCCTGGCCAATTATCCCTCAATCAACATAACAAAAAACAGATTATCTGGTCATTTTCACATTGCTGTTCGTGGGAACTTGCTGTGCGCAAATTGGTTCCCACATTACAACAGTGACAACACTTCAAAAGTACTTCATTAGCTGTAAAGCACTTTGAGATGTCCGGTGGTCGTGAAAGGTGCTATATAAATGCAAGTCTTTCTTTTTAAATCCTACCTCTTTGACCAAGTTTTTGGTCATCTGCCCTAATATCTGCTTATGTGGCTCGGTGTCAAATTTTGTTTTCTAACGCATCTCTGAAGCGCCTTGGGGTGTTTTACTACATTAAAGGCGCTATATAAATACAAGTTTTCATTGAGATGTGGGCATCGCTGGCAAGGCCGGTAAGTATGGCAGGTTTCATTCCCGAAAGGACATTCGTGATCCAGTTGGGTTTTTACCATAATCCAACAGCTTTACGGTTACTTTTACTGATACCTGCTTTTTAAAAAAAATTGAATTTAAATTCTCAAAACTGCCATAGTAGAATTTGAACTCACGATCTCTGGATTATTAGTCCAGTAGCATAACCACTACATTGCTGTACCCTGCAACTCTAAGGATGGGACCCTTAATCCCAGATTTCCAATCAGTTTAATCGCGAATGGCCCCTGTCTAACAGCCTGATCAATGACCCCACTGTAATTTCCAGGGTCAGCATTAGGCATGCTACAGATTGGCAACTCCCCTGCCGGGAAGGTTTAATGGCGCGCAGCAGCTTAAAGATCCAGGCATCACTATCACCATTTTTTGGAAGGCCCAAGCAACTTCTTTGCTAAAAGAAAATGTCTGTGAGATAACTGCAGGGAAGACAGCACCTCGTTTCGTGGGTGCAGTGTGGGAAATACTGCAGCAGGAGGTCAGACAGAGGAGGGAGGCCCAATTTGGAATGAAATGATGCAGGCCCCCCAAGGCCAACTGCTCACGGAAGGAGGTGGCCATGGCAGTGCCTGTCAACTCTAACAGCCCGCGCATGGGCACTCAGTAGTGGAAAATGTTTAATGACATTACCAAGTCAGGCAAAGTAGGAGGAGCTAGCCACACCTTCCAAGAATGCACTGCACTGAGCAGGTCTGCCAATAATGACCATCTCCCCCTCACACTCTGTTAAAGCGCTTGAATTGCTTATCGTCAATGCGCGTGAGGTAGCACGGTGTCCCTCACGTGGAAGTGTCACTTCATTCACATGCCTACATGCTTTCACCCCACAAAAAAACTCACATGCTATGTATGCACATGTTATCACACCCTGAGAATTGTGTATTACTGCATGTCATCGTAACCAAAAGTAGTTTGGTCCTTTATCCTTCCTTTTACCAGAACAAGTTGTTGAGATGTGGGCATCGCTGTCAAGGCCAGTAAGCATGGCAGGTTTCCTGCCCAAAAGGACATTAGTGAAACAGCGATTTACTTGTACTTCTTGCAATTTAGTATACTTTATTCACTGCTCACGATGCGGTCTCCTCTACATTGGGGAGACCAAACGCAGATTGGGTGACCACTTTGCGGAACACCTCCATTCAGTCCGTAAGGGTGACCCCGAGCTTCCGGTCGCCTGTCACTTTAATTCTCCGCTCCACTCCCACTCTGACTTCTCCATCCTCGGCCTCTTACACTGTGCCAGTGAAGCTCAACGTAAGCTCGAGGAACAGCACCTCATCTTTCGATTGGGCACTTTACAGCCTTCTGGACCCAACATCGAGTTCAACAATTTCAGACCATAACCTCTGCCCCTATCATTTATTCTCTCTCTCTCACATGGCAGCTGTTGATCATCCAGTTCTGACGAAGGGTCATTGACCTGAAACATTTGGCAGGATTTTCATTGGGCCGTGGAGGCAGGATTGGAGGCATGTGGGGGGTTAAAATCCCGAAATCGGGGGTCCCGACACCATCCCGCCCCCAACCCGCCTCCATGCCAGTTTCAAAGGTTGCGGCTACCTGCCCCACACTGGGACCGCCTCCCCAAGGCGGGAAGGGGATTAGTGCCAATTAACTGCCTGTTAACAGGTAGTTAACAGGCAGTTTTTAGCCTAATCCCTATTTTTAAGGTTGAAGTGTGGGATTCCCGACGGCTCCAAACCACGCCAAGTTAGAGGAGGCGGACCGTCGGGATGAAGGGCTTGGAGGGGTCGAGATGTCCGGTGTTCAGGTGAGTGATGGGTAAGTGTGTTTGGTGTGTGTAAAGTGTGTAAAGTGTTTAAAGAAGTTTTACATACCTTTACTTACTTTTACAGCCTTCCTTCCTTCAGGTCTCGGGAGCCCCTCCTCTCACCGGCACAGAAAGCAGAATGGCTGCGAGCTGTCAAAAGTTGCAGTATTCAGCTTTCTGTTCTGGAGAGATCTCTTAAATCAGCCTGAGAGGAAGGAATTAACTTAGTGTACAGATTGTCAGTGTTTGACAGCTTCAAGCAGCTGTGAAACGCTGATATTTCATCTGTCAAAAGGTCTTGACAGATGAAATTTCAATCTGTGACGTCACCTGTTGCCGGGTGGCCCTTAATTGGCCTGCTGAGCCCGCTGGGCGGGTTCAACAAGGTCAATCATGTCAAAATCGCGTGGATTGGCTAGAACTCGATAGAGGCGGGACTACAACCCCTCAATGAAAATCTAGCCTATTAACTCTGTTTCTGTCTCTACAGATGCTGCCTGACCTGCTGAGTATTTCCAGCATTTTCTGTTTTTATTTCAGATTTCCAGCATCTGCAGTATTTTGCTTTTGTATTAGTGATCCAGTTGGGTTTTTATCATAATCAAACAGCTTTGCGGTTACTTTTACTGATACCTGACGATAAGCACTTCACAGGAGTATAAGGCAAAAAATTTGACACCGAGCCACATAAGGAGAAATTAGGGCAGGTGACCAAAAGCTTGGTCAAAGAGGTAGGTTTTAAGGAGCATCTTAAAGAAGGAAAGAGAGGAAGAGAGATACAACAGGCGACAGACCTCTGCTCTCTCACCCCTAAGAGAAGGAAGCATTCAAAATTCTGGGAAGGAAGGCCATAGAGATTGTCCATGGACAAGTAGGAGGGTATGTGGTAACTGCAGGTTCATGATGGCATTCAGCTTCTCTGCCTTTTCATCCTCTTGTATCCCGCATTAACTGAACCATATCATGAAACTCTCATGCCACTCCTTTTACTGAAAGTGACATGTGAGCTTTGCTGCTTGGGAAACCATTCTAACCTCTCTTCTGTCCTTTACTCCTCTACATGTGCTAAATGTGAAAGGGCCAGGTGCCACTGTGCCCGATACTGCTAGCTCCGCACATCACAATCATTCTATCCCAGGCATTATTCAGACAACCCACCATGAAGGAGATTGAGAGTGAACCAGGGAAATAAAAAAGAAAGACTTGCATTTATGTAGTGCTTTTCACAACCTCAAGACGTCCCAAAGACAATTAAGTACTTTTTTTAAGTGCAGTCACTATTGTAAAGTAGGAAACTCAGCAGCCAATGTGCGCATAGCAAGATCCCACAAACAACAATGTGATAATAACCAGATAATTTTTTTTTAGAGATATTTATTGAGGGATAAATGTTGGCCAGGACAGAGGGGAGAACTCTGGTTCACACGCAAAACATGAATGAACAGGAGCACTTGCTTTTGGCACATGAGAAGGAGGAGGACCAGGTTGACATCCCTTCATTGCTGCTCCTCGTCTTCTTGCAAGGAGCAATGGGAAACCCATTGTGCACTGTTTGAAATTGTGGGGGTAAGGGAAATGGCAGCCCAACAGCAAGTGGCACAAAGGCAAATAGGAGCATTGTTGGCAACAGCATCAAGATTGAGTCAAAAATAAGTGGGGTGGGGGGGGGGATTTTAACCCCAAAAAATGGGTGGGTTTGGGTTTGGGTTGGAGGTTAAAGAGTTAAAAATCTGAATCCCGACCCCAACCTGCCTCCAACACACTCACGTCCAGTTTTAACGGAGGCGGGACAGGGGGCGGGCAGCCAACCCACTCCCAGGAGGCGGGTTGGTACGTTCAATAGTATAATGAGACTCCGTATCTCATGGTGATCCACCATTTTAAATTTAACTGTGGGAGGGCTGGTTTCCCAGGCCTCGGGGAACTCGCCAGCTAAAGGGAGGCGAGGGCTGCTGGATCCAGGAGGTAAGTGTCTTTCCACTTACCTGCTGGACCCAGTGTCCCTGCCTCACCAACCCCCACAATCGGACACCCCCAGACCCTTCCGATCATTCCAGAGGCCTCCGATCCCCCCTTCATGAATACACCGATCTGCCCCCCGAGGCCTCTGATCTGCCCCATGAGACCTCTGATCTCCAATCCCCTCCTCTGGCTTCCGATAACCCTCCAGGCCTGATCCCCTCCCGACCTCGCCTCTCCAGCCCCCGATCCCCTCCCAACCTCCCCCCTCCGGCCCCCGATCCCCTCCTGACCTAGCCCCTCCGGCCCCCAATCCCCTCCCGACCTCCCCCCTCCAGCCCCCAATCCCCTCCCGACCTCTCCCCTCCGGCCACCGATCCCCTCCCGACCTCTCCCCTCTGGCCGCCGATCCCCTCCTGACCTCCCCACTCCAGCCCCCAATCCCGTTCCGACCTCCCCCCTCCGGCCCCCGATCCCCTCCTGACCTCCCCCCTCCTGCCCCCGATCCCCTCCCGACCTCTCCCCTCCAGTCCCTGATCCCCTCCCGACCTCCCCCCTCCAGCCCCGATCCTTTTCCGACCTCCCCCATCCAGCCCCCGATCCCCTCCCGACCTCCCCCCTCCAGCCCCCAATCCCCTCCTGACCTCCCCCCTCCAGCCCCCGATCCCTTTCCAACCTCCCCCCTCCAGCCCCCGATCTGACCTCCCCCCTCCAGCCTCCAATCCCCTCCTGATCTCCTCCCTCCAGCCACCGATCCCCTCCTGACCTCCCCCCTCCGGTCCCCGATCCCCTCCTGACCTCCCCCCTCCAGCCACCGATCCCCTCCTGACCTCCCCCCTCCAGCCACAGATCCCCTCCTGACCTCCCCCCTCCAGCCACCGATCCCCTCCTGACCGCCCCCCTCCGGTCCCCGATCCCCTCCTGACCGCCCCCCTCCAGTTCCTGATCCCCTCCTGACCGCCCCCCTCCAGCCCCCGATCCCTTTCCGACCTCCCCCCTCTGGCCCCCCGATCCCTATCTGACCCCCCCCTCCGGCCCCCGATCCCCTCCTGACCTCCCCCCTCCAGCCCCCGATCCCCTCCTGACCTCCCCCCTCCGGCCCCCGATCCCCTCCTGACCTTCCCCCTCCGGCCCCCGATCCCCTCCTGACCTTCCCCCTCCGGCCCCCGATCCCCTCCTGACCTCCCCCCTCCGATCCCCGATCCCTTCCCGACCTCCCCTCTCTGGCCCCCGACCCCTTTCTGACCTCTACCCTCCAGCCCCCGATTCCTTTCCGACCTCTCCCCTCCGGCCCCCGATCCCTTTCTGACCTCCCCCCTCTGGCCCCCGATCCCCTCCTGACCTCCCCCCTCTGGTCCCCGATCCCTTCCTGACCTCCCCCATCCAGCCCCCGATCCCTTTCTGACCTCTCCCCTCCAGCCCCCGATTCCTTTCCGACCTCTCCCCTCCGGCCCCCGATCCCTTTCCGACCTCCCCCCTCTGGCCCCCGATCCCCTCCTGACCTCCCCCCTCTGGTCCCCGATCCCTTCCTGACCTCCCCCCTCCGGCCCCCGATCCCTTTCCGACCTCCCCCCTCCAGCCCCCGATCCCTTTCCGACCTCCCCCCTCCGGCCCCCGATCCCCTCTTGACCTCCCCCCTCTGGCCCCCGATCCCCTCCTGACCTCCCCCCTCTGGCCCCCGATCCCTTTCTGACCTCCCCCCTCTGGCCCCCGATCCCTTTCTGACCTCCCCCCTCCAGCCCCCAATCCCTTTCTGACCTCCCCCCTCCGGCCCCCGATCCCCTCCCGACCTCCCCCCTCCGGCCCCCAATCCCTTTCCGACCTCCCCCCTCCGGCCCCCGATCCCTCTCCGGCCTCAGATCCCCCCCACCCCACCCACCACCTCTCCCTTCTTTCCCACCTCTTTGCAGCCTGGTGCCGCAGGCTTACGCATCCAACAGGCCGACAGCCTCTCCATCTGGCTGGCCGCGGGCGGGAATCTGTGATTTGAAATGCTAATCAGGCCCTGCCGTTAAATTCGTCAGGGCCTGCAGGAAACCTGTTCTCCCGGGTTTCCCGACCTCTTTCCAGCCCCTCCCGCCCCCCCCCCCACTCCCTACCCACCTCCAAGTTAAAATTCCGGCCGCGGTTTCTACAAATCCTACAGCTATAGTAGTTGGGCTCTTTAAAATTACTTTCACCTTTTTTTTACAATGGATGGCCATTTTATACGAACAGCAACATGAGTTGGCAGCGATGAGGTGGAAATGTTGGGAAGTGGGACATCTGAACTCACTGTGTCATTGCCACTCTAACAATGTTTCCCAGCCAACGGGAATGGCGGTGGAAGATTGAGAAGGTGCTCAAGTGGGTGAAGTTCGGGTGGATCAGAACACGGATCCATTTTCCCACCCCGGCAGACCAGCTTATGCTGGCAAAACAGGTGGTTCCAATCAGAAAGTTTCAGCTTACAGCTCAAAAATGAACTGCTATGTATCAAACTAAATGGAGAAGAAAAGATTGAAGGATAGGGGATCGGACAGGAAGGTGGAGTTGAGGTCGAAGATCAGCCATGATCTTGTTGAATGGCGGAGCAGGCTTGAGGGGCCGTAAGGCTTACTTCTGCTCCTAATTCTTCTGTTCTTACATTTTTGAAATAATAAACAGAATCAGTAAAGTGGCTGTAGAGAAATACATCTCAGTATGACATTGGAATAGAAGAAGCAGAAACATTATGAGGAGCTAAAGAATCCATGTGGGGATTCTAAAGAGAGATAGCTTCTGATGAAATATTTCCCACCTATATACAGTAATGCTAAAGAGTGGCCATAACAAGGAGCTTATCTCGTGGATGTGCTTATTTTCACTGATGATAAACAATCCAGTGAAGACGCACCCACAGACCAGGGAGATGCTCTGTTGCTATCAACTGATGTTAGTCTATAGCGTGCTAGGTATGACCCCAGGATAGGGAATCCTGGATGGATCATGATCTAATTCAGCCTACATACTGACAGGTAAGACCTTCAGCAGGGAAGAGTCAGTGTAATGTTGCGTCAATTCTGATCCACAGCATTCTCTCCAATGTCTCTCCTTGACTCGTCTATCGTGTACCTGGAACCGATGTCAGGTGCCGTCAGTGGAGTGGCCCCAGTTTTCACTTCCTTTCCTCCATGTGGAAGAGCATCGAGTCTCCACTCAACGGCTATCCTTTACACGATAGCAAAATACTGCGGATGCTGGAAATCCGAAATAACAACAGAAAACGCTGGAAAAACTCAGCAGGCCAGGCAACATCCGTGGAGAGAGAAACAGTCAACGTTTCAGGTCGAAGACCCTTCGTCGGGACTGAAGAAAAAAAAGCAGGAAATGAAACAGATTAAGAAGCAAGTTTGGGGCTGGGAAATGAGGGAGGAGATGAAAGAACAAAAGGGAAGGTCTGGGAGGGGTGAGGGGACATTAAGAGATATTCAAGGCAAGAGACGAGATGGTAATAGGACAAGTAAAGAGACAAAGGATGGCTCTAGATGAAGTGTGAACAAGGTTGAAGAGCCAAACGGAGATCCCGTCGAAGAGAGGAGCAGAACTTCTTCAAGGTGGGCATTCCTAGAAGAGAGGTGGCAGTGAACCAAACACTAATACGATAGCAAAATACCATCGTTTACAGTCTGGTTGAGACAGGGAGTCGGCGCGTGGTGATATGCAGGCAGGATCCGCATACTGCCATCTGTGATGCAGCACCTTGATACACCAACATCTGGCGCCAGTGGACTGCTTCGAGATGTCTTAAATGGTAAGACGATACATGATCAGTGGTGTACATTTAAGGAGTTATTTTACAACTTCCAAAAAATATATATTCCACTGAGAAGAAAAGGGTGTAAAACAAAAGACAGCCATCTGTGGCTAAGTAAAGAAATTAAGGATAGTATTCGACTAAAAACAAGGGCATATAAGGTAGCCAAATCTAGTGGGAGGATAGAGGATTGGGAAAACTTTAAAAGACAGCAAAAAATAACAAAAAGATTGATTAAGAAAGGGAAGATAGATTATGAAAGTAAATTAGCAAAAAATATAAAAACAGATAGTAAGAGTTTTTATAGTTATATAAAAAGAAAAAGGGTGCCTAAAGTAAATGTTGGTCTCTTAGAGGATGAGACCGGGAAATTAATGGTGGGAAATATGGAGATGGCAAAAACACTGAATGAATATTTTGTATCAGTCTTTACAGTAGAGGACACTAAGAATATCCCAACACTGGACAAACAGGGGGCTATGGGGGGAGGAGCTAAACACGATCAAAATCACTAAGGAAGTGGTACTCGGTAAAATAATGGGACTCAAGGTGGATAAATCACCTGGACCGGATGGCTTACATCCTAGGGTCTTGAGGGAAGTGGCGGTAGGGATTGTGGATGCATTGGTAATAATTTTCCAAAACTCCCTGGACTCAGCAAAGGTCCCGGCAGACTGGAAAACTGCTAATGTAACACCCTTATTGAAAAAGGGCAGTAGACAGAAGGCTGGAAACTATAGACCGGTTAGCCTAACATCTGTGGTAGGTAAAATTTTGGAGTCCATTATTAAGGAGACAGAAACAGGACATTTGGATAATCATAATTTAATAGGACAAAGTCAGCATGGTTTTATGAAGGGGAAGTCATGTTTGACAAATTTGCTGGAGTTCTTTGAGGAAGTAACATATAGGGTGGATAATGGGGAACCAGTGGACGTAGTGTATTTAGACTTCCAAAAGGCATTTGACAAGGTGCCACACAAAAGATTATTGCTTAAGATAAAAAATCACGGGATTGGGGGTAATATTCTGGCATGGATAGAGGATTGGCTATCTAACAGAAGGCAGAGAGTTGGGATAAATGGTTCATTCTCAGACTGGCAATCAGTAACTAGTGGTGTTCCACAGGGGTCAGTGCTGGGTCCCCAACTCTTTACAATCTATATTAACGATTTGGAGGAGGGGACCGAGTGTAACATATCAAAGTTTGCAGATGATACTAAGATGGGAGGGAAAGTAGTGAGTGAGGAGGACATAAAAAACCTGCAAGGGGACATAGACAGGCTAAGTAAGTGGGCAGAGATTTGGCAGATGGAATACAATACTGGAAAGTGTGAGGTTATGCACTTTGGCAGGAAAAATCGTAGAGCAAGTTATTATCTTAATGGCAAGAAACTGGAAAGTACTGAAGTACAAAGGGATCTGGGGGTCCTGGTGCACGAAACTCAAAAGGTTAGTATGCAGGTGCAGCAAGTGATTAAGAAGGCCAATGGAATGTTGGCTTTCATTGCTAGGGGGATAGAATATAAAAATAGGGAGGTATTGCTTCAGTTGTACAAGGTATTGGTGAGACCGCACCTGGAATACTGTGTACAGTTTTGGTGTCCATATTTAAGAAAGGACATACTTGCTCTCGAGTCAGTACAAAGAAGGTTCACTCGGTTAATCCCGGGGATGAGGGGATGGACATATGAGGAGATGTTGAGTAGATTGGGACTCTACTCATTGGAGTTCAGAAGAATGAGAGGCAATCTTATTGAAACATATAAGATTGTGAAGGGGTTGGATCGGGTGGATGCGGGGAAGATGTTCCCGATGATGGGTGAAACTAGAACTAGGGGACATAGTCTTAGAATAAGGGGCTGCTCTTTCAAAACTGAGATGAGGAGGAACTACTTCACTCAGAGGGTGGTAGGTCCATGGAATATGCTGCCCCAAAAAGCTGTAGAAGCTACATCATTACATAAATTTAAAACAGAAATAGACAGTTTCCTAGAAGTAAAGGGAATTAAGGGTTACGGGGAGCGGGCAGGAATTTGGACATGAGTCTAGGTTCGGATCGGTCATGGCCCTGTGGGTAGCGGAGCGGGCCCAGGGGCCGTGTAGCCTGATCCTGCTCCTATTTCGTGTGTCTAATTCTGTTAGATTCAGCAGATGGTTCTGTGATAGTAGATTGGCGGTTAGGATCAGATCAGCCATGATCTTATTGAATGGCGGAGCAGGCTCGAGGGGCCGATTGGCCTACTCCTGCTCCTATTTCTTATGTTCTTATTACTATAACTTCAAATTATTCAACGAAGAAGTAAAATCAAGGAGTTACTGAGGTGGGTTGGAAAGTCTATTCACTGGAAAGTTTGTAAGCATGGAATTACTGAAGCGGGTCTCTAAGTCTCTTCAGTGGTAAGTATGTTATACTAAATTAAAGAAACAGTTCTACACTTAAAGTTAGGGTTAAATTGGTTATAGACTATTACTGATTTCTAAATATAGAACAGAAAACCCAAAATAGATGCTCCTCATCAAGCAAATTTAGAACGCATCAATGTTCAAGGCAGCAACTGAGTCCTTCCTAACTATTTGTATGCATCTATTTTTATATACTGTGTGTCTCCTAATGGGGTCGTTTTGATCTCAATGCATCTAAATCCACATTGTACATCACAGTTACATCAAATTCATGAACGCTTTTGGATGAGGAAATTGGGTCAAGCTTTCCAAGGGCCCACACCACCAGTGGGACCTCGCACACAGCGGGCAGCCCACCATTTTCCATTTATCAGTGACAATCAGCAGTAAATTGCAGGCAAGGCACTTGCCATCTCCCAATCAGGCCCACCGCAAGGCCTCGGAAAGCTCCGTCCTCTATATATTTTGGATGAGATTCAAAACCGAGGGCCCGACTGCTGGTTTCAGGTGGATGCAAAAGATCCCCGTGCCACCATTCAGAGAATAGTGTCCTGGCCAACAATTGTGCCTCAACCCACACCATCAAAAACAGATAAACCGTTTATTCATCTCAATGCCATTTGTGGAAACTTGCTGTGCACAAATTGGCTGCCACGTTTGGCAACATAAAAACAGCGACTGCTCTTCAAAAACAGTAATTTGCTGTTTGTGAAGGGCTTCACACTTGCTGTGGACATAATAAGGCAATGTATAAATGCAATTCTTTCACTGTGGACATTCATTTGGGCTTTTAAGTAAACATGTAGCTATTATATTCTAGACTAGATAATCTTCCTATAATTTCAAAATCACTATCATTTCAAACACCTTTAGCCCTCTAGTTTTCTTAACAAAGACGAACAAGAAAAGATAACTTTATTCAAAACAGTGAAAGGACTATTGCGCACCAAAGCATCAAAATTCTAGTCGGCATTATCTGCTTAAGAACTTTATGTTTTTACTCTGTACATGTAACAAGAAGAAAGAGTAATGGAGAAAAAGAGTTTCCCAAAACCAGTTGGAGGAAGGAATGTTAGAATTAAAAAGTATTATATTGTCTTGCAAGCCATAAACAACAACAACAACTTGTATTTATATAGCGCCTTTAATGTAATGAAACGTCCCAAGGTGCTGCACAGGAAAAATTTGACACCGAGCCACATAAGAAATTACGGCAGGCTTGGTCAAAGAGGTAGGTATTAAGGAGCGTCTTAAAGGAGGAAAGAGAGGTAGCGAGGTGGAGAGGTTTGGGGAGGGAGCTCCAGAGCTTAGATCCTAGGCAGCTGAAGGCACGGCCACCGATGGTTGAGCGATTATAATCAGGGATGCTCAAGAGGGCAGAATTTGAGGAGCACAGATATCTCAGGGGGTTGTGGGGCTGGAGGAGATTACAGAGAAAGGGAGGGGTGAGGCCATGGAGGGATTTGAAATCAAGGATGATAATTTTGAAATCAAGGCATTGCTTAACCGGGAGCCAATGTAGGTCAGCGAGTACAGGGGTGAATGGGACCTGGTGCGAGTTAGGACACGGGCAGCCGAGTTTTGAATGACTTCAAACTTACGTAGGGTAGAATGTGGGAGGCCAGCCAGGAGTGCATTAAACTCTTGATATACGCAGCTATCTACTTGAAGTTTCCAGATAGTGGCTAACTGCAAGTTTGCTGTGATCATCTCAATAATGTTGTTTTGAAGAGATTAACAGCAGAATAATTGCTTGTCCCCATCTTGAACACTGTTGAATTGAATGTGTTGCTATTCATAGCAGGATGAACGAGTTCTGAGATTACAATTTGTTGAATATCTCTTCCTCCCGAAGCAATATTATTCCTGTCAATGATATTGATTTACATCCTTCTGGAAAAGCAGTGGACTTGATTTTTAAAAGTTCACCAAAATTCTCTCACTTTGTCATACCTCCCTTGGCAATGTGACAAGATTCAGTATTTTCAGAAATATTTACCCAGATTTTGCCCTTGTAATAATGGTGAAATGGTCAGTGTTCACCGTCATTACTCTGTGAAACTGACAGCAACTTCTGGCGTCTGCACATGTGCAGTTAAACGCGGAAATCCAGAAGTTGCTGTCAGTGATACCCTGCTCCTCCATAGGGTGTATTGTTGAAGTGCCCACAGACGGCAGTTTCAGAAATCAATTGAACTTCCCCTTTTACACTGTAATATCACTGTTAAAACCACCTGGAAAAAGTTAAGCCTTGTTAAATGAGGTGTAACTGGGCTTTTAATGGCATACTGAGTCATAACTACTGCTGAGCAACCTCTCTGGCCCTGAAAAAATAATTTTATATTTGAGTAATGTCAATTTTTTGCATTATGATAAAAATTCCATAGGTTTTTAATAAAATAAATATTATTTTTAATGTTTGTTCATGATATTTCAGCTTCTACCTTAATCCCATGTGTATGTCTTAATCTTTATTTCACTCTCAGTAAAATTTATAAAAAGTGAAAGGTAATCTGTGCTTTTTACTTCCTGGTTTGCTGTCTGTGAGAATTCTTCAATGCGATTGGCTGCTTAACCTGCTTGATGACATCACTGTTGCTGGATGCTGGAGATCTCCTAGAGTTGGCGCCAGAATGAAATTAACATCAGGAAAAGTGAAATCAACGGCTCAGAGATCGCTAGACTTTGGTGGGCAGCTTTCTTCGAGGTCAGCGGTGAGCGCCATCACTTCGCCGCTGACCACAAAATCCGGGCCATTGTACATTTCACAAGGCTCCAACAATGTATCCAATCACAGGGAAATATCACTGGGTGCTATATTTGTAAAGGTGTGAGCGAATCAGTAAAACGAGCAGCAGGAAAATATGAAGGACACTCCTCCAAATTCTCTAAGTAACTGACTCCTGGTGAGGATATATCCTACCTAAATTTATAGTGTAACATGCAATGCACATATATATTACACACATCATATACTGGAAATGCGCACACCTTTCAGTGAGAGACTACAATGCAAATTAGTTAGCTTTATCATTCTACTGAATGGGAATATTTCTGAGAAGAATATCTTATCTATTAATAATCAAATCTTTTATAAAATCGGAGTCGATAAAATAAGCTTCTAATTTATTATGCTTGCATTTATACAGACTGTCAATTCATAGGTCTAAGTGTTCTCACCATTCAATAGCTGAGTGCAGGACATTGTGAACATCCATTAGGGAACCAGGCAGCTCTTGTCGATGGGTGCATCTTCTATCTGGCACCAGCGACAAAGGGGAAAGTCACAAAGGTCATATTTATAGTCATTTGCAGCACATAGGATGATTCCATATCTGAAGCAATTGAGCTTCACCCACAGATAGTGCGGAAGGTGAAAACCAATAGACTGGACTGTTGGAACTGTCACTAAATAGGCATTGTCTATGTTTGAAGATTGTTCTTGCCACCATCTGGAGATGACCTGTGGGTTCATTAGCGAAATTGTCTAAACAGGGTGACGTTTGTCAGCTGTGGCATCCTTGCTTTGGAATCAGAAGGTTGTGGGTTTAAGTCCCACTCCAGAGACTTGAGTACAAAAGTCCAGGCTGACTCTTCCAGTGCAGTAGTGAGGAAGTTCTGCACTGTCAGAGCTGCCGTCTTTCGGATGAGACGTTAAACCAAGGCCCCGTCTGCTCTCTCATGTGAATGTAAAAGATCCTACGGCACTCTTTTGAAAAAGAGCAGGGGAGTTATCCCCTGTGTCCTGGCCAATATTTATCCTGTAATCAACATCACTAAAACAGATTATCCGGTCATTATCATGTTGCTGTTTGTGGGAGCTTGCTGTGCGCAAATTAGCGTTTCCTACATTACAACAGTGACTACACTTCAAAAAGTACTTCATTGGCTGTAAAGCGCTTTGGGTCGTCCGGTGGTCATGAAATGTAAGTCTTTCTTTTTTGAGCTCGGCGATTAAACACATTTTTAAACAGGGCTAGATATGGCCTGTCTTACACCTTAAAAAGCAGGTTCTGCAGACTTAAGAGGGGCAATGTTGGACAGGTCTAACAGCCAGTTGGTAGGGCTCATAGTAGATATTGTTAGATGCATTCAGCTGAATAAAATAAACAAAGCTCTGTAAGGAATTATACCTCCAAACCTGCACATACTCAGTTTGGAAACCCATTCCCTTACGATACTGAGCTCTCTCCTTTATTACTTTTGCCCTACACTGGGTGGGGGGGGGGGGGGGGTGGAGATTGCCCTTGTTCATCATTTATAGTGAAATTGTGAACTCACTGGGATAGATTGTAATGAGTCTCAATTGGCAGGGGGTACAGATTGGAGAATTGGGTGTAGAGATTTCGTGAGGTACTGCATGGGAACATGGCCGCCTATCATTAGCACTATTCTTTATACGCGCATTTACAATTTCTTTATAAATAACAGACTATGGAAAACTACCCCCATTGTGATTCTGAATGTGTTATTTTTATTTGTAGAACCATAGACATTTACAGCGCAGAAGTGGGCCATTTGGTCCATCGTGTCTATTGCCAATTCCTTACTGGAGATAATCCAAAACGAATTGACTGGCATGCTCTCTCCCCATAGCCCCTGTATCTTCCTCTCCTTCAAATATTGATTCAATTATGCCTTAAAAGATGCACTGGTCTCTAACCCAACCGCTTCCATTTAGATCATGAAAGCTTTAGGTTATAGACAGCCACGGCTCTTTATGCTTCCTTTACTTTAAGTACTCCTCTCAAAGAATGACTCATTAATGGTCACAGTTCAACATTTCCCACACGGTGATATCAGGCTGACTAATCTTACTGTGTATAAAACGAGCACACTAAGGATCTAAGCTCAGTTTTGCAAGGCCATGCGCACAGCAGGCCCAAGGTTGCAAATCTGGCCATGTGATTATGTGCGGCTGATTCACTGCATGCCCGATTTCCCAATGGGGGGCTTTGAGGTGAATAATTAAGGCCATGTGCAGCCTCATTTTAATGTTTACATGCAATGAGTACTGATCCCTCATCGAATTTCGCTTCTTTGGGCAAGTCTGCACCTACACCAGGAGTCCCAGGGGTTGACTCAGACTGAAGCAGACTTCCTAAATCGAGGAGGTAGGTATTTAGGAAGTAATTTTTTATTGCTTGTTTTTGTGATTTATGCCTTTTGCTGCATTTTGCTCCAAGCATATGTTTTTTGCTGGGTAGTCTCCAATTTGGGTGGTTACCCTCCCCGCCAGTACCTTGCTTCATTATTCTTGGTTGCCACTGGCTTTGATGATGCACCTTACACAGAGATGAGGGTGGGTATTTGTTAGGGGGTTCTGAATGTGCTGCATAACTGAGATAAGGAAGAGGACTTTGCGAGGGACCAGACAATGCAGGTGCAATAGCCCCTGAGGCATTTTAGCCACAGATATTACTACCCCGGAACCTGTACCTGGATATATCAGAGGAGATCTGTCTTCGGCCCCTCCACTTCACAAGACAGGCTGGCACAGAGTTGTGCCATCTGATGCCCAATGCCCACGCACAACATCTGGACCAGGGTCGGATCTTCCCACTGAAGTGGAGGCTATCATAGCATGAAGTCTTCACACTGCCAGATCATTCGAAAACATCCCAGGAAATCCGAACCACATCAGGCAGTCTGCAGTTCTCAGGTGTATCAGGAAAGTGATATCTGCTTTGTTTGCAAGGAGGAAGATCCTCAGCTTACCTGTGGAAAGGAGGCATCAGCTGGACACAGCACACAGCTGGCACGGGATGGGAGGGTTTTCCTAAAGTGCAAAGAGTTGCACATGGTACCCATGTGGGCATCTGGGATGTTCATATCAGTTCTATGGCCTTCATGAAGAGAACGTTTGTTCACTCAGTTACTGTTCAGGTGGTATTTGACCAGCACAAACATTATCATATACATCAGTGGCTGTTGTACAGGAGGCAGCCATGATGCCCTCAATGTGTGGCATTCTATGATGCTCACATTTTTTTGAAGGGGAAGAAACACTTGGTGAATGCCTCTTAAGAGAAGAAAGTCTATCCTCTACATCCAAGTCTGTTGACTCCACTAAGAAACATTCGAACCACAGATGACTACCTCAGCCTGAGCATCTGGTTGCTATTCCAGTCATCTTTAAGATAAATGTGCCTCACAACTTGGGTACAATGGACGAGTGTTTGCAAAATGGCAAGAGTTGTGTACCATGTTTGAAATGGTACCTGCCAGAGGGTGTGACAGTTTGGTTTGTACCATGCTCGATGGACACCAGAAAAAGTGGGGAGCGTGCTCACTTTCGCCTAACTCCTTATACCTGCACACTTCTTCCTCGGTTGCTGGGAGCCGAGCCAACCACATTGAACCTCCTTCCACTTGTGCTTTTGCTGGAGGTTTGATGCACAGATCCAAATGGAGACAACCCCCTTTTGGTGCACCTTGTGCAGCTTGGACCTCCAAATCTGCAGCCATGCCGTGCCTTTTACGGCGAGCTGCAGCACTATAAGAGCTGCCACCTCCCGGATTTTGTGCTCCGTAGATAAGCGCTGCAGCAGGCTAAGTTGTCTAGGAAAATCTTTTCTCATACATAGAAATATAGAAACATAGAAGATAGGAGCAGGAGTAGGCCATTCAGCCCCTCGAGCCTGCTCCGCCATTCAATGAGATCACAGAATCACAGAATCACAGAATCTACAGTGCAGATAGAGGCCATTTCAGCCCATCGAGCCTGCACCGACACATATCCCACCCTATCCCCGTAACCCCACGTATTTAATCCCCTAACACTAAGGGTCAATTTATCATAGCCAATCAACCTAACTCGCACATCTTTGGACTGTGGGAGGAAACCGGAGCACCCGGAGGAAACCCACGCAAACACGGGGAGAATGTGCAAACTTAAGAAATATATCCAACTCCTTCTTGAATATATTTAATGAACTGGCCTCCACCGCCCTCTGTGGCAGAGAATTCCACAGGTTCACCACTCTCTGGGTGAAGAAATTCCTCCTCATCTCAGTCCTAAATGGCTTACCCCTTATCCTTAGACTATGACCCCTGGTTCTGGACTCCCCGACCATTGGGAACATCCTTCCTGCATCTAGTCTGTCCAGGCCTGACAGAATTTTATAGGTTTCAATGAGATCCCCTCTCAATCTTCTAAACTCCAGTGATTATAAGCCCAATCGACACAATCTCTCCTCATACGTCATTCCTGCCATCCCAGGTATCAGCCTGGTGAATCTTCGTTGCACTCCTTCCATGGCAAGAACATCTTTCCTCAGATAAGGCGACCAAAACTGCACACAATACTCAAGGTGCGGTCTCACCAAGGCCCTGTACAACTGCAGCAAGACATCCTTGTTCCTGTACTCGAACCCTCTTGCTACGAAGGCCAACATACCATTTGCCTTCTTAACCGTCTGCTGCACCTGCATGCTTACCTTCAGCGACTGGTGCACAAGAACACCCAGGTATATTTGCACTTCCCCTTCTCCCAATCTATTGCCATTCAAATAATAATCTGCCTTCCTGTTTTTGCCACCAAAGTGGATAACCTCACATTTATCCACATTATAGTGCATTTGCCATGTTTCTGCCCAATCACCCAACCTGGCGAAATCGTACTGGAGTTTCACGACATCCTCCTCACAGCATACCCTCCCACCCAGCTTTGTGTCGTCTGCAAATTTGGAGATATTACATCCAATTCCCTCGTCCAGATCATTATTATATATTGTGAACAGCTGGGGTCCTAGGACCGATCCTTGCGGTACCCCACTAGTCACTGCCTGCCACTCGGAAAACGACCCGTTTATTCCAACTCTTTGCTTTCTATCTGCCAACCAGTTCTCTATCCAAGTCAATACCTTGCCCCCAATCCCATGTGCCTTAATTTTGCCCGCTAATCACTTATGCGGGACCTTATCGAAAGCCTTCTGAAAGTCCAAATACACCACATCCACTGGTTCTCCCTTATCTATTTTACCAGTTACATCCTCAAAAAATTCCAGTAGATTAGTCAAGCATGATTTACCCTTTGTAAATCCATGTTGACTTTGTCCGATCCTGTCACTGCTTTCCAAGTGCTCTGCTATTACATCTTTTATAATGGACTCCAGCATTTTCCCTACTACCGATATCAGGCTTAGCGGTCTATAGTTCCCTGCTTTTTTTCTACCACCTTTTTTGAATAGTGCGGTAACATTAGCCACCCTCCAATCCATGTGTACTGTTCCAGAGTCTATCGAGTTCTGGAAGATGACCAGCAATGCATCTACTATCTCCAGGGCCACTTCCTTAAGTACCCTAGGATGTAGATTATCAGACCCTGGGGATTTATTGGCCTTCAATCCCGTCAACTTCCCCAACACCTTTTCCCTACAAATACTGATTTCTTTCAGTTCCTCCCTCTCATTAGTCTCTATGTTCCCCTACACCTCTGGGAGGTTATTTGTGTCCTCCTTTGTGAAGACAGAACCAAAAGATGTATTTAATTGGCCCGCCATTTCTTTGTTCCCCAGTATAAATTCCCCTGATTCTGACTGTAAGGGACCTATGCTTAACTTCACCAATCTTTTTCTCTTCACATATCTATAAAAGCTTTTACAGTCAGTTTTTATGTTCCCTGCAAGCTTACTTTCATAATCTATTTTCCCCCTCTTAATTAATCCCTTTGTCCTCCTTTGCTGGATCCTAAACTGCTCCCAATCCTCAGGTTTGCTGCTTTTTTTGGCCAATTTATATGTCCTCTCCTTGGATCTTATGTTATCCCTAATTTCCCTTGTTAGCCACGGTTGAGTCACCTTTTTTGATTTATTCTTATGCCAAACTGGGATAAACAAATTCTGCAGTTTATCCATGCGATCTTTGAATGTTTGCCATTGCCTATCCACCGTCAACCCTTTGAGTGACATTACCCAATCAATCCTACCCAACTCGCGTCTCATACCATCATAGTTCCCTTTATTTAAATTCAGGACCTTAGTCTCTGAGTCAACTACTTCACTCTCCATCTTAATGAAGAATTCTATCATATTATGATCGCTCCGACCCAAGGGGCCTCGCACAACAAGATTGCTAATTAATCCTTTCTCGTTGCATAATACCCAGTCTAAGATGGCCTGATCCCTAATTGGTTCCTCGACATATTGGTCCAGGAAACCATCCCGTATACACTCCAGGAATTCCTCCTCCACAATATTGTTACTAATTTTGTTAGCCCAATCTATATGTAGATTAAAGTCACCCATGATGACTGCTGTGCCCTTATTGCATGCTTCTCTAATTTCCCTTTTAATGCCATCCCCAACCTCTGCATTACTGTTTGGGGGTCTATACACCACTCCCACTAACGTTTTCTGCCCTTTGGTATTTCTCAGTTCTACCCATACAGATTCCACATCATCAGAGCTAATATCTTTCCTTACAATTGTGTTAATCCCCTCTTTAACCAGCAATGCTACCCCACCTCCTTTTCCTTTTTGCCTATCTTTCCTGAATATTGAATACCCCTGGATGTTGAGTTCCCAGCCTTGGTCCCCCTGGAGCCATGTTTCCGTAATCCCAATCATATCATATTCATTTACCTCTATTTGCGGTGCTAATTCATCCACCTTATTACGAATGCTCCTTGCATTAAGACACAAAGCCTTCAGGCTTGTTTTTTTAACGCTCTTAGACCTTTTAGAATTATTATTTACTGTGGCCATGTTTGTTTTAAACCCTTGATTTCTCTGATTGCCACCTTTGTTTTTCTCCTTCCTGTCTTTTGCTTCTATCCTTGTTTCCCTTTCCTTTGTCTCCCTGCTCAGGTTCCCAACCCCCTGCCATTTTAGTTTAAACCCTCCCCCACAGCACCAGCAAACACTCCCTCAAGGACATCGGTCCCGGTCCTGCCCAGGTGCAGACCATCCGGTTTGTACTAGTCCCACCTCCCCCAGAACCGGTTCCAATGTCCTAGGAATTTGAATCCCTCCCCCTTGCACCATTCCTCTAGCCACGTATTCATTTGAAGTATCCTTCTATTTCTACTCTGACTAGCATGTGGCACTGGTATCAATCCTGAGATTACTACCTTTGAGGTCATATTTTTTAATTTACCTCCTAACTCCCTATATTCAGCTTTTAGTACCTCATCCCGTTCTTTACCTATATCGTTGGTACCTATATGCACCACGACAACTGGCTGTTCACCCTCCCTTTCCAAAATTTTCTGCAGCTTCTCCGAGACATCCTTGGCCCTTGCACCAGGGAGGCAACACACCATCCTGGCGTCTCGTTTGCTGCCGCAGAAACGCCTATCTATTCCCCTTACAATAGAATCCCCTATCATTATAGCTCTACCCCTCTTATTCCTCCTGTCCTGTGCAGCAGAGCCACCCCTAGTGCCAGGAGGTTGGCTGCTGCTGCCTTCCCCTGTTAAGCAATCCCCCCCAACAGTATCCAAAACGGTATAACTGTTCGAGAGGGGGATGACCCCAGGGGATTCCTGCACTACCTGCCTGTGCCTAGTATTCTGCCTGATGGTCACCCATTCCCTTTCTGCCTGTGCAACCTTTACCTGCGGTGTGACCTCCTCCCTAAACGTGCTATCCATGACTTCCTCAGCCTCGTGAATGCTCCAATATCTATCCATCCGCTGCTCCAGTGCCGCAATGCGGTCTGTCAGTAGCTTCAGCTGGACACACTTCCCGCACAGATGGACGTCAGGGACACAGGAAGTGTCCCTGATTTCCCACATAGTGCAGGAGGAGCAAACTACGGGGCTGAGCTGTCCTGACATGACTTACCCTTTACTTCCTTTAAATTAAGTTAAATTTTTGGTTACCAGCAGCCCCCGCTTAGAAACTATAAACCACAGAGTTTAAGTTTGGAAAAAAAGGAGAAAGAGAGAAAAATTCACCAACCAATCACTTACCTGCTTTCTGGTGATGTCACACTTTGATTACTTTTTACCTCTCTCTCTCGCTGCTGAATTGGTAAGCCTCACCTCGCTGCTGCCGCTTTTAAGCTGCGCTCCTCACTCCACACCTGGGTCCGCCACTCTGGTCGGGCCTCACCTCGCTGCCGCTTTTAAGCCGCGCTCCTCACTCCACACCCAGGTCCGCCGCTCTGGTCGGGCCTCGCCGCCGCTTTTAAGCCGCACTCCTCACTCCACACCCAGGTCCGCCGCTCTTGTCGGGCCTCACCTCGCTGCCGCTTTTAAGCCGCGCTCCTCACTCCACACCCAGGTCCGCCGCTCTAGTCGGGCCTCGCCTCGCTGCCACTTTTAAGCCGCGCTCCTCACTCCACACCCAGGTCCGCTGCTCTGGTCGGGCCTCGCCTCGCTGCCGCTTTTAAGCCGTGCTCCTCACTCCACACCCAGAGGATCTTCAGTCACAAAATTGGGCACAGCCCCAATTTTGCCAAGACTACAAAATCAAGGCTAGGATGTAGTTTTACCCTACAATGTATATATTTCAAGATGTAATTTATAATGGATGACTGCATTATGTCAGTGAATTGAGGCTGAGTCAATCTGCAGGATGAAAAAAACCCGGATAATATGGGTTAAGAAATATCTTAGGATTCAGTATATTTCCGCACTTGTGCTTTGTAACGTTATTCAGTCATAACTTGCAAAAAGTCAACTTTGCAGATGTTATATGAAAGAAAGGATGTGCTTTGAGATCTCTAGTAATGTATTGATCTTCAAAAGTGAGCTGAGACTTTTTATTTTTTGAATGCAGTCACCCTGGAGTCAAACACAGGAGCAAACGCCTATTTGATTGAGCTACTAAAATGTTTTGAGGCTCACTTTCTGTTCTTGCATTGCATTCAAGGAACTTTAAAAGGGGAAGTGATAATCACACTAACACACACACACCACAGTTAATAACCATATTCAACCTGCCTCAGAGTGGCTCGTTGTACCTAAAACCTTCTCTATCCACCAAAGTGGAGGCTGGGAAACGTTACCTCAGACACTGGGGAGGGGCGGTGAGGAGAAGTGAGCCCAATTGGCTCGGGCTCCCTACAGAGGCGTCCATCATAATTCACACTCGCCGCTCACCTGCTCCGGTCACGTTTTGTTTCAGGCCGCCCAGTGCAGCAGGAGTGTGGCAGGAGCCACAGCACCCCCAGGGTGTGAGTGACAGGAGCTCAGGCTGGGCCTGAGCCATCATTCTTTCTCCGCAGAACCCAGAACATACGCTGACCAGATGTCTCGGTTTGACTGTGTCCATCCTGTTTTTTTTTACAAAACCCCTCTGAACAGCGTTTGCGTGCCCTGGCTTTAATTGATTCTTCTAATGTTGCCTCTTTTCGAACATTTTTTTTTGTTGGCGGCATGATTGTGATTTCCCTTTGGGCAGGCTGTCTGAGCAAGAACTACATTCACAAGCTCAGCCAATGATCTGTATCAGTCCGTACGCTCCCGCTCCAGTGTCTAAAAACCAAGTACAATACCCACCCACGATTTTCAACCTCTGTTTCTCAAAAACCAGAAAGGCTCTGAAATTGCACTAATGTACGGATGCTTAATTTAAGAACATAAGAAATAGGAGCAGGAGTAGGCCATTCAGCCCCTCGAGCCTGCCCCGCCATTCAATAAGATCATGGCTGATCTGATCTTGGCTTCAACGCCACTTTCCCGCCCACTCCCCATAACCCTTGACTCCCCTATAGCTCAAATATATGTCTATCTCCACCTTGAATATGTCGCATTGAGTTTAAGCAGACTTTGGTAAGTGGCAGAAAAAGTCTTTTAAGTGCATTTACTGAATTTTAGTGAGTAAAAAAGTGAATTATTTGAAGTAAGTTTAATTTTTTAGAGTAAATTAAGCTGTTGGGGAGTTTAAACCGGAAGTAGAATCCGGGTATAAAAAGGGGCGGGCTTAGTGCGGTAGCGCTGAGTGCGGTCGCATTGAGTGTAAGTAAATTTTGGTAAGTGGCAGAGTTCGGGCAAGTGGGAGGTGAGGGGGTGCTTTTTGCTCTGTTTTGCTTCCCTCTCTCAGGCTAATCCAACACTGCAGACGTGGAGCAGTGAGACAATTCAACCGGACAGGTCCCCCAGACAGCATTCATGAGGGAAGTTGATGATCAGCTGGATGGTAGGTTCTCCTCCTTCTCTTCTATACCTTTAAGTTGGTAAGTCCTATTAAATAGTGGTGTAATATTATCATCTATATCGGGGCAGAGGGTCTTCATAACTAATAATAAGAAATTTAATTAATTACACAGATATGGGTGAACAGCTGATGTGTCACTGTTGCGAAATGTGGGAGCTGGTGGACCCCATTGAGGCTCACGGTGATTACATTTGCGATAAGTGTTTGCTGCTAGAGGAACTCAAGCTCCATGTTAAAGAGCTTGAGACCGAGCTTCAGACACTGCGACACATCAGGGAGGGGGAGAAGTTCCTGGACTCTATGTTTCAGGAGGTGGTCACACCTATGAAATTAATTAATGCAGATGTAGTCCGTGGTCAGGGACAGGACGGTGTGACTACGAGTGAGGAAGGTACAGGGATCCAGGATGTAGTGTTGAAGGAGCCGCAGCCCTTGCTCTTGTCAAGCAGGATCGAGGTTCTTACTCCCTGTGAGGGCGGGAGCGGGGACTGCAGGGAGGATGAGCAACCTGGCCACAGCACCAAGTGGAGGGAGTAAAAAGAAATGTTGTAGTGGTAGGGGATATTATCATTAGGGGGATAATTAGGGTTCTCTGCAGTCAAGAGTGGGAGACCCAAAGGCTGTGTTGCCTGCCTGGTGCCAGGGTTAAGGACATCTCTTCTGGGCTGGAAAGAAACTTGGAGTGAGAGGGGGAGGATCCAGTTGTCATGGTCCATGTTGGTACAAACGACGTAGATAGGACAAGGAAGAAGGTTCTGTTAAAGGAGTATGAGCAGCTAGGGGTCAAATAAAAAAAACAGAACCTCAAGGGTAATAATCTCTGGATTATTACCTGAGCCACGAGCGAATTTGGCTAGGATAACTAAAATTAAAGAGTTAAATGAGTGGCTCAAAGACTGGTGTGGGAGAAATGGGTTTTGCTTCTTGGGACACTGGCACCAGTACTGGGACAGGAGGGAGCTGTTCCATTGGGACGGACTCCACTTGGCCAGTGCTGGGACTAGAGTCCTGGCAAATCATATAACTAGGGCTGTAGAGAGGGCTTTAAACTAATTAGTGGGGGGGAGGTTTCTAGAGAGCAAATAACAGAAATGACAACGGAGAAGGTCATAGACTTAGGTAGCAGTGGGGAAATTAAAAAAACAGAACGTGTCAGGAAGGGACAGAAGGTATGGAGTAAAAGGTAAAGTAGTAAAAGGGGAAAAAACAGGAACTAAGTGTCACAAAACATATTTGAAAGTTCTTTATCTGAATGCACGTAGCATTCGTAACAAAATGAATGAGTTAACGGCACAAATAACTACATATGGGTATGATCTTGTGGCCATTACAGAAACATGGCTGCAGGGTGACCGTGACTGGGAATTAAACATACCAGGTTATTTAACAATCAGGAAGGACAGGCAGGAAGGGAGGGGAGGTGGGGTGGCTATGTTAATAAAGGAAGGAATCACTATAATACAGAGAAATGATATTGGGTCAAAGGAGCAGGATAGTGAAACAGTTTGGGTGGAGATAAGGAATAATAAGGGGAAAAAAACACTAGTGGGCGTAGTCTATAGGCCTCCGAACAGTTGCAACTCTGTTGGACGGAGTATTAATCAGGAAATAGTTCAGGCATGTAATAAGGGAACAGCTATAATTATGGGGGATTTTAACTATCATATTAACTGGACAAATCAAATTGGGCAGAGCAGCATTGAGGATGAGTTCTTTGAGTGTATTAGGGATGGGTTTCTTGAGCAGTATGTAACTGAACCGACCAGGGGGCAAGCAACTTTAGATTTGGTCCTGTGTAATGAGAAAGGATTAATTAAAAATGTCCTAGTAAAGGATCCCCTTGGAATGAGTGACCATAACATGGTTGAATTCCATATTCAAGTAGAGGGTGAGAAGGTTGGATCTCAAACAAGCGTGCTGAGCTTGAATAAAGGAGACTATGAAGGTATGAGAGCGGAATTGATTAGAGTGGACTGGGAAAATAGATTAAAGGGTAAGACGGTACATGATCAGTGGTGTACATTTAAGGAGTTATTTTACAACTTCCAAAAAATATATATTCCACTGAGGAAAAAAGGGTGTAAAAGAAAAGATAGCCATCCGTGGCTAAGTAAAGTAATTAAGGATAGTATCCGACTAAAAACAAGGGCATATAAGGTAGCCAAATCTAGTGGGAGGATAGAAGATTGGGAAGTCTTTAAAAGACAGCAAAAAATAACTAAAAGATTGATTAAGAAAGGGAAGATAGATTATGAAAGTAAATTAGCAAAAAATATAAAAACACATAGCAAGAGTTTCTATAGTTATATAAAAAGAAAAAGGGTGGCTAAAGTAAATGTTGGTCCCTTAGAGGATGAGACCAGGAAATTAATGGTGGGAAACATGGAGATGGCAAAAACGCTGAACAAATATTTTGTATCCGTCTTTATGGTAGAGGACACTAAGAATATCCCAATACTGGACAAACAGGGGGCTCTAGGGGGAGAGGAGCTAAATATGATTAAAATCACTAAGGAAGTGGTACTTGGTAAAATAATGGGACTCAAGCCGGATAAATCCCCTGGACCTGATGGCTTACATCCTAGGGTCTTGAGGGAAGTGGCGGTAGGGATTGTGGATGCATTGGTAATAATTTTCCAAAACTCCCTGGACTCAGCAAAGGTCCCGGCAGATTGGAAAACTGCTAATGTAACACCCTTATTTAAAAAGGGTAGTAGGCAGAAGGCTGGAAACTATAGACCTGTTAGCCTAACATCTGTGGTTGGTAAAATGTTAGAGTCCATTATTAAGGAGACAGTAACGGGACATTTGGATAAACATAATTTAATAGGACAAACTCAGCATGGTTTCATGAAGGGGAAGTCATGTTTGACAAATTTGCTTGAGTTCTTTGAGGAAGTAACATACAGGGTGGATAAAGGAGAACCAGTGGACGTAGTGTATTTAGACTTCCAAAAGGCATTTGACAAGGTGCCACACAAGATTATTGCTCAAGATAAAAAATCACGGGATTGGGGGTAATATTCTGGCGTGGGTGGAGGATTGGCTCTCTAACAGAAAGCAGAGAGTTGGGATAAATGGTTCGTTCTCAGACTGGCAATCAGTAACTAGTAGTGTTCCGCAGGGGTCAGTGCTGGGTCCCCAGCTCTTTACAATCTATATTAACGATTTGGAGGAGGGGACCGAGTGTAACATATCAAAGTTTGCAAATGATACAAAGATGGGAGGGAAAGTAGTGAGTGAGGAGGACATAAAAAACCTGCAAAGTGACATAGACAGGCTAAGTAAGTGGGCAGAGATTTGGCAGATGGAGTACAATACTGGAAAGTGTGAGGTTATGCACTTTGGCAGGAAAAATCATAGAGCAAGTTATTATCTTTAATGGCAATAAACTGGAAAGTACTGTAGTACAAAGGAATCTGGGGGTCCTGGTGCATGAAACTCAAAAAGTTAGTATGCAGGTGCAGCAAGTGATCAAGAAGGCCAATGGAATGTTGGCTTTTATTGCTAGGGGGATAGAATATAAAAACAGGGAGGCATTGCTGCAGTTATACAAGGTATTGGTGAGACCGCACCTGGAATACTGCATACAGTTTTGGTGTCCATACTTAAGAAAAGACATACTTGCTCTCGAGTCAGTACAAAGAAGGTTCACTCGGTTAATCCCGGGGATGAGGGGGTGGTCATATGAGGAGAGGTTGAGTAGATTGGGACTCTACTCATTGGAGTTCAGAAGAATGAGAGGCGATCTTATTGAAACATATAAGATTGTGAAGGGGCTTGATCAGGTGGATGCGGTGAGGATGTTCCCAATGGTGGGTGAAACTAGAACTAGGGGGCATAATCTTAGAATAAGGGGCTGCTCTTTCAAAACTGAGATGAGGAGAAACTTCTTCACTCAGAGGGTGGTAGGTCTGTGGAATTTGCTGCCCCAGAAAGCTGTGGAAGCTACATCATTAAATACATTTAAAACAGAAATAGATAGTTTCCTAGAAGTAAAGGGAATTAAGGGTTACAGGGAGCGGGCAGGAAATTGGACATGAGTCTAGGTTCGGAATGGTCATGGCGCTGTGGGTAGTGGAGCGGGCCCAGGGGCCGTGTAGCCTGGTTCTGCTCCTACTTCTTGTGTTCTAATTCTGTGTTAGATTTCAGGAGATGGTTTTATTCCTGTTCCTGGCTGGGGTGGAGATCGCCTTTACAGAAGGTAAGTACTGTAGAAAATATAGGGATAGAGTGATCTCCTGGACGAGTTTCGATCGCCTAGATGGGACGGAGAGGGATTTCACAGAATCACAGAATCACAGAAACCCCACAGTGCAGGTAGAGGCCATTTCGGCCCATCAAAGTCTGCACCGACACATATCCCACCCGATTCCCGTAACCCCTACACCAACACATATCCCACCCTATCCCCATAACCCCACGTATTTAATCCCCCTAACACTAAGGGTCAATTTATCATAGCCAATCAACCTAACTCGCACATCTTTGGACTGTGGGAGGAAACCGGAGCACCCGGAGGAAACCCACGCAAACACGGGGAGAATGTGCAAACTCCACACAGACAGTCACCTGAGGACGGATTCGAACCCGGGTCCCTGGCGCTGTGAGGCAACAGTGCGGTTTTTTATCTGGTTTTTCGCCTCTCCCGGGAGATCACATGGGTTCGGGTGGGATGGAGAGTGATAGAAGATTTGAGGTTAGGATCAGATCAGCCATGATCTTATTGAATGGTGGAGCAGGCTCGAGGGGCCGATTGGCCTACTCCTGCTCCTATTTCTTATGTTCTTATGTTCTAATGACTCCGCCTCCATAGCTCTCTGGGGTAGAGAATTCCAAAGATTCACGACCCTCTGAGAGAAGAAATTCCTCCTTATCTCCATTTTAAATGGGCGACCCCTTATCCTGAAACTGTGCCCCATAGTTTTATTGGAGGTTTTAACTTTCATTTTAAACAGAGTAGCACGCCTGCTAAAAAGCAGAGGGCGGAATTTCAGG
This sequence comes from Somniosus microcephalus, assembly GCF_052327205.1. Taxonomy (NCBI): domain Eukaryota; kingdom Metazoa; phylum Chordata; class Chondrichthyes; order Squaliformes; family Somniosidae; genus Somniosus; species Somniosus microcephalus. The sequence continues at coordinate 103,503,234 of NC_141001.1, forward strand.
CAAAAGTGTTTGTATGTTAGTATTCTACAGTGTAATCTCAGGACCAAAGTTCTTCTCAATTGTCCCTTTACTAAAGTAGCACATTGGCATTTCCAAATTTGAATGATCAGAGCTGTGCATCTAATAACCTATTTAAAATATGAGTTTGTTCCCCAGGCTTTTACCAATACTCCCTCGTGAGTGGTCGCCAGCAGGTGCTTGTGCCTGAGTCCCACCCAGGGCCGATCTTTCTCCCGCCCCTCCCTGTGATGGAAGGTTGCTCAGACAGCTCAATGAGGAATCCCGCAGGTTGGGGAACAGTGTGTGAAAGCTCACACCTTACCACTCCTTGCCAGTGTGGGACTGAACTCTGCTGGCAAACTGTGACCAGAGACCCCTCCTCTGCTGATACAACCACAAGGGCTCAATCCCATTGGTTGTAAAGTGCTTTGGGATGTCCTGAGGTCATGAAAGGCGCTATATAAATGCTAGTCATCCATTATAAATCACAGCTTGAAATATAGACATTGTTAACGCATCAGACAGTCACAGAAACCCCACAGTGCAGATAGAGGCCATTTCGGCCCATCGAGCCTGCACCGACACATATCCCACCCTATCCCCGTAACCCCACGTATTTAATCCCCCTAACACTAAGGGTCAATTTATCATAGCCAATCAACCTAACCCGCACATCTTTGGACTGTGGGAGGAAACCGGAGCACCCGGAGGAAACCCACGCAAACACGGGGAGAATGTGCAAACTCCACACAGACAGTCACCCGAGGCCGGATTCGAACCCGGGTCCCTGGCGCTGTGAGGCAACAGTGCTAACCACTATGCCACCGTGCCATCGTAGAGTAAAAATACGTCATAGTCTTGCCAAAATTGGGGCTGTGCCGAATTTTGCGATGGAAGATCCTCTCCTAATTTGAATAGAAAAGAAGGCCTCCCTCATCAAACTTCCTGCCATCCCCTCTGAGTCAGAAGGTTGTGGGTTCAAGTCCCACTCCAGTGACCTGAGCACAAAAATCTAGGCTGGCTCTCCAGTGCAGCGCTGAGGGAGTGCTGCACTGTCAGAGGTGCCGTCCTTCGGATGAGACGTTAAACTGAGACCCCCACTCAGATGGACGTAAAAGATTCCATGGCAACATTCAAAGAGGAGGAGCAAGCTCTCCCCGGTGTCCTGGTCAATATTTATCCATCAACCAACATCACTAAAAAATGGATGATCTGGTCATTATCTCATTGCTGTTTGTGGGAGCTTGCTGTGTGCAAATTGGCTGCTGCGTTTCCCACATTACAGCAGTGTCTACACTTCAAAAGTACTTCATTGGTTGTAAATTGCTTTGCGACGTCCTGAGGTCATGAAAGGCGCTATATAAATGCAAGTTCTTTCTTTCTATTATTTTTTTAATTTTGAGTTTGTTTTGTTACATTTTTTTGGAACATTTCTTTTGCCCATTTTAGTTACAATTACCATCAGAAAATGTCCATTCTACCCTGTTATCACCTGAGACAGCACCTTCCAACAGTGCAGCACTCCCTCAGTACTGCACTGGGAGTGTGTGGCTCAAAGTTCTGGAGGGGAACTTGAACCCACAACCATCTGACTCAGAGGCGAGAGTGCTACCAAATGAGCCAAGGCTGACACCTTAGACGTACATGGAAGAAATGGCTATAAGAAGTGCAATAAAGCAATGCTGGTGACTCGACACCTATCGAGGCATTCGGTGCATCTGTTTCTACTGTAAAATCAAGCAGTCCATGCCCGCATGCAGCAAGACCTGGACAACATTCAGGCTTGGGCTGATAAGTGGCAAGTAACATTTGCGCCACATAAGTGCCAGACAATGACCATTTCCAACAAGAGAAAGTCTAACCGCCTCCCCTTGACATTCAACAGCATTAACAACATTGAATCCTCCACCATCAACATCCTGGGGGTCACCATTGACCAATAACTTAACTGGACCAGCCACATAAATACTGTGGCTACAAGAGCAGGCCAGAGGCTGGCTATTCTGTGGCTAGTGACTCACCTCCTGACTCCCAAAATCCTTTCCACCATCAACAAGGCACAAGTCAGGAGTATGATGGAATAATCTCCACTTGCCTGGCTGAGTGCAGCTCCAACAACACTCAAAAAGCTCAACACCATTCAAGACAAAGCAGCCCGCTTGATTGGCACCCCATCCACCTCCTTAAACATTCACTCCCTCCACCACCGGCGCACCGTGGCTGCAGTGTGTACCATCTACAAGATGCACTGCAGCAACTCGCCAAGGCTTCTTCGGCAGCACCTCCCAAACCCGCTTCGACCTAGAAGGGACAAGGGCAGCAGGCGCATGGGAACACCACCACCTCCAAGTTTCCCTCCAAGTCACACACCATTATGACTTGGAAATATATCGCCGTTCCTTCATCGTCAGTGGGTCAAAATCCTGGAACTCCCTACCTAACAGCACTGTGGGAGTACCTTCACCACACGGTCTGCAGCAGTTCAAGAAGGCGGCTCACCACCACCTTCTCAAGGGTAACTAGGCATGGGCAATAAATGCTGGCACTGTCAGCGACAGCCATGTCCCATGACTGAATAAAAAAAAACCTTGCATGCCCAAGACTAATCACCAAAGTCTGCGAGGCAGAGAGGACTCATTTTAATTTAAATATATTTTAGAGGCTTAATGAGGCTCATTTCACAGGGCTTCCCAGTCGCTGTTAAGTTTGCGACACACTTCCAGCAGAAGGCCAGTATCCTGCAACTTCTAGAACCTATGAACCCAGCCTGTGTCTCCACTAACAAGCGCACAGGAGTGGAATAACAAGCACCTGCCCCAGATCACAAAACAAAGCTTCTAGTCACTAAATAGTGGGGACCTCATTTTTTGGTCAATGATTCTCTTTGGGTCCTGTTCCCTTTCAAAGCTGTTTGTTACAAAAATAAACTATTATGAATATTCACACATCTTCAATTGGCAGTGAAATATTGGGAAGAATTTTCTTTTGTGTGCAATTTCTCTCTTGCTTTTAACTTTAATTTAATTTTAACCTTTTCACTCAAAAGCGTGTGGGTTCAAGTGACAAGTTTGAGCACATAATCTAGGCTGACATTTTAGTGCAGTACTGAGGGAGTGCTGCATTGTCAGAGGTGCCGCCTTTGGGATGAAATGTTTACATCATCGGCCTGCTTAGCTGGATGTAACATATTGCCTGGCACTACTTAAAGAAGAGTGACACCTCCAGAAACAGATTGTCTGCTCATTCATCTGGAGAAGCGTAAGGTAATGCATTTGGGGAGGGCTAACAAGGCAAGGGAATACACATTAAATAGTAGGACACTGAGAAGTGTAGAGGAACAAAGGGACCTTGGAGTGCAGGTCCACAGATCCCTGAAGGTAGCAGGCCAAGTAGATAAGGTGGTTAAGAAGGCATACGGAATACTTGCCTTTATTAGCAAAGGCATATAATACAAGAGCAGGGAGGTTATGCTTGAACTGTATAAAACACTAGTTAGGCCACAGCTAGAGTACTGCGTGCAGTTCTGGTCACCACATTACAGGAAAGATGTGATTGCACTAGAGAGGGTACAGAGGAGATTTACAAGGATGTTGCCTGGACTGGAGAATTTTAGCTACGAGGAAAGATTGGATAGGCTGGGTCTGTTTTCTTTGGAACAGAGGAGGCTGAGGGGAGACCTTATTGAGGTGTATAAAATTATAAGGGGCCTGGATAGAGTGGATAGGAAGGACCTATTTCCCTTAGTAGGGAGGTCAATAACCAGGGGGCATAGATTTAAAGTAATTGGTAGGGGGATTTGAAGGGAAATTTTTTCACCCAGAGGGTTGTGGGGGTCTGGAACTCACTTTGTGAAAGGGTGGTAGAGGCAGAAACACTCATCACATTTAAAAAGTGCTTTGATGTGCACTTGAAGTGCTGTAACCTGCAGGGCTACGGACCAAGAGCTGGCAGGTGGGATTAGGCTGGATAGCTCTTTGTTGGCTGGCGTGCACATGATGGGCCGAAATGGCTTCCTTTCGTGCTGTAACTTTCTATGATTCTATGATTCATTCATTTGCTGTTTGTGGGATTTTGCTTCCACATTAAAAATGAGTTTGCAGGTGACTGATGAGTCCAATGCGGGACCTACAGTCTCTGTCACAGGTGGGGCAGATGGTGGTTGAAGGGGTGGGTGGGTGGGGTGCTTGGGTTGGCGTGCGCTCCTTCCGTTGTTTGCGCTTGGCTTCCGCTTGTTCCCGGCGAAGAGACTTGAGGTGTTCGGCGCCTTCCCCGGTGCTTCTCGTCCACCTTGTGCGGTCTTGGGCCAGAGACTCCCAGGTGTTGGTAGGGATGTTGTACTTTTTCAAGGAGGCTTTGAGGGTGTCCTTGAAGCATTTCCTCTGCCCACCAAGGGCTCTCTTGCTGTGTCGGAGCTCCGAGTAGAGTGCTTGTTTTGGGAGTCTCGTATCGGGCATGTGGACAATGTGACCCGTCCATCGGAGCTGATCGAGCGTGGTCAAAGCTTCGATGCTGGGGATGTTGGCTTGAGCAACAACACTGACGTTGGTGCGCCTATCCTGCCAATGGATTTGCAGGATCTTGCGGAGGCAACGTTGGTGGTACCTCTCCAGTGCTTTGAGGTGCCTGCTGTACATGGTCCATGTCTCTGAGGCATACAGCAGGGTGGGTATCACTGCTGCTCTGTAGACCATGAGCTTAGTGTCGGGTTTGAGGTCCTTGTCTTCAAACACTCTTTTCCTCAGGTGACCGAAGGCTGCACTGGCACACTGAAGGTGGTGTTGGACTTTGTCGTCGACGTCTGCCCTTGTTGACAGTAGACTCCCAAGGTATGGAAAGTGGTCCACGTTGTCCAAGGCCTTGTTGTGGATTTTGATATTCGGGGGGCAGTACTGTGTGGTGGGGGCAGGTTGGTAGATGACCTTTGTCTTACGGATGTTTAGTGTAAGGCCCATTCTCTCGTACGCTTCGGTAAAGGTGTTGACGATGGTTTGGAGTTTGACCTCCGAGTGAGCGCAGGCGCAAGCATCGTCTGCATACTGTAATTCGACGACAGAGGATGGGACGACCTTGGATCTGGACTGGAGGCGACGGAGGTTGAACAGTTTCCCGTTTGTTCTGTAGATTAGCTCCACTCCAGCGGGGAGCTTACTGAGGGTGAGATGGAGCATTGCAGCCAGGAAGATCGAGAGCGTTGTCTTTGTTGTTACATTTGACTATATAACAACAAAGACTACGCTTCAAACAGTAACCCAGTGATTGTGAATTGCTTGTAGATGTCCTGAGGATGTGATAAGGTGCTCTATAAATGTAAACTGTCTCATACATTTAATGCATAGATCTGGCTGTATTCCTGAAAGTAGAAGTCCTGAAATATGTTAACCAAAGGTCTTTGTCTCGTTTGTCATGTAAATCTCACAGTAACTGTAAACCAGGCAAAAAGAAAAATAAGCTTAGAAGTTCCTGTTAGTGATATAAGCAGAACAAATGCTTTAATGTGTTTAACTGGAATTTAAAAAATGAACAGGTTAAAGCATGGGATGGAGTCAGTGTCGAGGGTACCGAGGCTGTTTCGGTCTTCCCAATGTTTTGCTGCAGGTAGTTATGGCTCACCCAAGCATTCTGACAGCACAGAGGCAGTGAAAGGGTCCAGAGAGGTGGTGAGGATGAAGAGCAGTATGACATCGACGACGTGCATGTGGAAGCTGACCCCACATCTGTGGATGAGGTCGCCAAGGAGCAGCATGTCGATGAGGAAGGGAGGTTGGTGGGGAGGTGGGCGGCGATGGATCTTTGAGGACTCCAGAGGTGACGGTGCAGGGTGAAAAGAGAACGTCACTGTTAGAAATGCCTGGCTACGCTCAGATAGGCAATACTGGAACCGAGCAAGGGCATGGCTGGATAGCGCAAGTGAGGCGTTGGAGGAGGATGGTGTGATCAATTGTATGGAAAGGCTACAGGGAGATCAAGGAGGGTGAGGAGCGTTACTGCACCGCAGTCTCACAGAGTGACATTGGTGACTCCTGCTAGAGCAGATTCATTGCTGTGGGAGGTGCAGAAACCTGATTGGACAGATTCAAACAGGGGCATTTCCAAATTATTTTGTGCAACTATTAATGTCCCCCCCCCCAGATCTCCCTCTTCCTGTACCCCTTTTAACATTTATACCATTTAGTTTATATAGTCTCTTTTCATTCTTCTAAAAACAGATTATCTGGTCATTCTCTCATTGCTGTTTGTGGGAGCTTGCTGTTCGCAAATTGGCTGCCGCAGTTCCCTACATTACAACAGTGACTACACTTCAAAAAAAAAGTACTTCGTTGGCTGTAAAGTGCTTTGGGACGTCCTGAAGACGTAAAAGGCGCGATATAAATGCAAGTCTTTCTTTCTTTCAACTTAAGAGGAACTGACTGTAACTATTCCAATTGCGAGCTATTAACTGGAGAATTGTTCCCGCAATGAAAACAATCAAGGTATAGGAACATGGTCCATTGCAGAAGTCATGGCTACGAATGCAATGTTCAAAGTGTCAGCATAAAAAGAGCAAAAGACCTCCTTTCTCATTTTTTTGTTTTCGGTACTTTTTTGTCTCTAAAATAGATAAACAATGTAAAAGCTCCGATTTCAGCCTGGGAATGCCGTGCTATCACAATGATCTGTATGATGGATTATTTTGTCCTAGTGGAGGTGAGGAGGCTTGTGTTACCTGTGAAAGAAGGGTTACCGCAGCAGAGGTGGGTAATTGAGCCTGCTCTGATCTGACACAATGCCGTACAAACAAGAGCAGAGTCAGCGAGGTGAAGTGAAGGTGAAGTGATCCAGTCCCAAGTCATTCTTCAGGGCCTTTCCTTACTCCTGGTGTGATGATGAAAATAAGGAAGGAGGAGCAGATCTTCAATAACATTTTTTTTTAAATGGTCTTTGATCCAAACGCTGGCTTGGTGCAGGCATCTCAGTTAAACATGTTTAATGATGACTATGGAACACCGTGTATACACTCCAGCCAAAACCCACAGGGAAGAAAGCATCAGGTGAGACTACACACGGGTCCCGCAGACACAGCTCAGACAGCCTCTTCACATTGTGTTCTGATCTCTTATCAAGTCACAATTCAGTTTAAGGGCTTTGTTAACCTCAAAAAGGTTTCCTTCATCCATCCCCACATAAGCTTCTCATCTTTTGTACAACAAAAAAAATAGCCTTATGTAACAAAACTCTGGGTGCAGCCATCTTACTGATCTCCGTTTCACCTGTTTTTTTTCTGATTTAAATAACCACACTTTAGGGAAAGATGATTGGCTGAGATTTAGCTCTGTGTGGGCAGTACAAATTTAACAATGGCACAAATGAATGATCTCCCTCATCCTCCGCCCGCCCCCACCCCAGCTATTTTGCCCGTCTATTTATAATGGCCACCTTTTTAATATTTACATTTCTCATCAGTCATGTTATTTTGAAGTGCGAATACGATTGTGATGGAGGAAAGAGCATCTGGCCCAGAGATGAAGCCCCTCTTGTAAAGGCACTCGAACTGGATGACTGTGAGAGGACAACAGACTGCTGCATAGCTGGGGAGAAGCTGCTCGTCGGTGCGCCCAGAATGAACTGCAGAAATCAGTTGGAGCATGAGATCCCGCTGATCTCAAGACCCACGTCTGCTTCCAATCTTTCACTCATACCTGTGTCCCGCTTGCTGGCAGCTCACAATGACTCATGCTTTAGAATGGGCGTGACTCCCAAACGACACAGCTGGGCAACGGACACTCAGAGTCAAGTCAACCCTCCACGGTACATAAGACCACAAGAAATAGGAGCAGGAGCAACGGTCCCTTTAAGCAGCGCGGCCGCACAGCTTGTCTCGAGGTCCCGCGCAGCCGGTGAGCTGGCTTCACAATGCAAAAAACTGTGCTTGCGCGGAGGTTTGACTGGACCGCACGGCCTGTTAAAGGGGCCGCGCAGCCCAAAAAAAAATTAGAGGGAACATTGTGCAGGAGTAGGCCATACGGCCCCCTGAGCCTGCTCCCCCATTCAATAAGATCATGGCTGATCTTTTACCTCAACTTCACTTTCCCGCCCGATCCCCATATCCCTTGATTCCCCTAGAGTCCAAAAATGTATCGATCTCAGCCCTGAATATACTCAGTGACAAGCCTTCAGGGGTAGAGAATTCCAAAGATTCACAACCCTCTGAGTGAAGAAATTTCTCCTCACATCAGTCCTAAATGGCTGACCCCTTATTCTGAGACCTATGACCCCTAGTTCTAGATTCTCCGGCCAGGGGAAATAGCCTCTCAGCATCTATGCATGGTATGCTTGGCAATCCAAATATCTCAGCCAAGCAGGTCCGCAGTGCTCCAGTGGACCGCTGATGATTGGCTATCCAGCCTGGCACTCATGAAACCTGAGAGGATGGACCAGGCACTGGCAGCTGGGACTTTCCCCGCTCGGCTACATATAACCTTGGAGGCCAAAGCCCTAATGGGAAGCTGGGCAGGAAGCAGAAAGTTTACCAGCGATCGGTTGTGATAAGCTGCAAGCTACTAGGTACTTAAACTTCAGCATACTTGGCGTCCCTAAGCCCTGGCCTTGCCAACCTGCATTTGTGTTTTCAGATTGGGATGTGTCCCCTACAGATAGTGAGTGTGCACTACAGATTGGTGAAACAGACACCAGGCCACAAAATAGCTCAGGCCTCAAGGTGGTAATAATGGGCAGGTGGTGGGCATACTCCAAATGGCAATCACCCATCGTGTGTCTAATCTTAAAATGACCTCCAATGATCCTTACAGTTGACAAGGTACAGAAGACTTGCTTCATTCCCTTTCACTGATGTGGACTGACGTTCCATCCACTCTCTGCGTGATAATTTACGTTAATGTCAGATTAGATCCTCATAACAATGGCGTTAAAGCTATGCACTTTTAGACCATGAGCTAGATATCTGAAGCACGTGGATGTCATTTTTCACAGGACTATTTTCAGCCCACAAGACACAAACAGCTAGGACTGGCATTATTCTATCTGTCTCTCTCACATAATGGTAATCTTCTCATTAAGTCTACAGCTAATAGTATAATAAAAAGAAAAAGAAAAGAAATATTTGCATTTATATAGCGCCTTTCATGGCCACCAGACAGCCCAAAGCGCTTTACAGCCAATGAAGTACTTTTTGGAGTGTAGTCACTGTTATAATGTAGGAAACGCAGCAGCCAATTTGCGCACAGCAAGGTCCCACAAACAGCAATGAGATAATGACCAGATAATCTGTTTTAGTTATAAAAACAGAAAATGCTGGAAGTACTCGGCAGGTCAGGCAGCATCTGTGGAGAAAGAAACAGAGTTAATGTTTCAGGCTGATGCAACCTGACCTGCTGAGTATTTCCAGCATTTTCCGTTTTTATTTCAGATTTCCAACATCTGCAGTATTTTGCTTTTGTATATGTTTTAGTGATGTTGATTGAGGGATAAATATTGGCCAGGACCCTGCTCTTCTTCAAAATAGTGCCATGGGATATTTTACGTCCACCTGAGAGGGCAGACAGGGCCTCGGTTTAACTTCTCATCCAAAACACAGCACCTCCAACAGTGCAGCACTCCCTCAGTACTGCACTGGAGTGTCAGCCAAGATTTTTGCGTTCAAGTCTCTGGAGTGGGACTTGAACCCACAACCTTCTGACTCAGAAGTGAGGGTGCTACCCACTGAGCCACAGCTGACACTAGCACCCAAATGTCATCACAACCTTCCACTGAACTAATCAAATAAAATACATTTTAAAATCTTGTTTTGAAATCTTTTTAACCTATCTGTAAAAAATAATAGAAATTCTTTCCGACTTGCAAGTGCCACAAACCCTCCTGTCACTGTCGCAGTGCCTCACTTGCTCAGACTTTGTTTCCATTAATAGTTTCTCTTGCTTCTGTCCTCCTGATCTGGGATTGGACTAGGAGGCTCATGCAGAGAGAAGCACTGGCACAGAGATGTTGGGTTGAATGGCCTGTTTCTGTGCTGTAGCATTCTATGGGCTGGATTTTCTCAATGGAGACGTGATGGAGGCGGGACTGCTGCTTGCCGGGTCAATGTCCCGCCTTCATCAGCCTCTGGCCAACCAGCAGGATTTTTCCCTGATTGACCTTGTTAAGCCCACCCAGCGGGTTCAGCAGGCCAATTAGGGAGGAAGTCACTGACAGAGCACGTCAACGTCAGACGTGCTATCTGTCAAGATTTCTTGAAAGAAGAAATGTCAGCGTTTGACAGCCCTGTGAAGCTGTCAAACACTGACATTCTGTGTAGTTTGATGTGTTCAGGGCTCATCAAACCTTTCAACTTTGCAGAAATCACCTGGCTGTTGGTTCGGAGGATCCAACAGCCAGTCTGTGAAATCTACAATGAAGATGTCGGGACTCCGGATCCACCGCGGCTGAAGGCTGTAGGCAGAAACAAAGGTAAGTGAACATTTTATAACACTTAGCACTCACCTTACATACTTACCACTCCACACTTGCACCCATCACTCACCTTTACATCTCACTTTCAGACCCCTCCGACCCCCGCAGACCTCCTACTCATCTCCTACACCCCGGCAGGGTTCTCCAAGGTCGGGAAGCCTGCACTTGAAAAGGTAAAATGGGACTAATCCTATGAGTTAAAAGGATTTAATCCCTTTCCCGCCTTGAGGAGATGGGACCTGAGGCAGGAGGGCTTCCCACCTCCTGGCAAAAGGGCACGGAGGTGGGATGGGGGCGGGTTTGCCATCCGCCCCCACATTCTGCTACTTTACCGGCTGTCCCGCCTCCATACCCGCCTCCTCGGGGCTGAGAAAATCCAGCTCTATGAGTCTGTGATTCCTCTTGTCCTTCCTTCACTGTTCTCTTTAGCATGGTCAGTAATAGCGACACATTTTTCATCTCCCTGTTTTGCGAATGTGGGGCTCGGTCTTCTTTCTACAATGCCCATATGATGTATTATCAAAGCTTACCGCGACCGTCGTTCCCCCTTTAAATAAAATATATTACCACCGGTGCACTATGGCTGCAGTGTGTACCATCTACAAGATGCACTGCAGCAACTCGCCAAGGCTTCTTCGGCAGAACCTCCCAAACCCGCCTAGAAGGACAAGGGCAGCAGGCACATGGGAACACCACCACCTCCAAGTTCCCCCCCAAGTCACACACCATCCTGACTTAGAAGTATATCGGCCGATCCTTCATCGTCGCTGGGTCAAAATCCTGGAACTCCCACCCTAACAGCACTGTGGGAGTACCATCACCACACGGACTGCAGCGGTTCAAGAAAGCGGCTCACCACCACCTTCTCAAGGGCAACTAGGGATGGGCAATAAATATTGGCCTTGCCAGTGACGCCCACATCCCATGAACGAATTAAAAAATATATATCCATACTACCCCCACCGCTCATTAAGTACAAAACTTGGTGAGGTCCAAATGAATTATATCTAAGAAACTCATTGACCTGACTTCATAACACATGTACAACTTCATTTTTTTGTATGTTATTCAGCCAAGTCCATTGTACAAATATTCTATCTAGTAGGAACCCTGTGTGTCCCTTGTAGTAAACTCACTTTGATGAACGCTCCTTGTATTTCTCTTCCCCCACCCCATTAGACCCCTTTATCCATGCCATACTTAGTCAAGAGAGTAAAATCAAAGCCACTTCTTGGTGAATTGGACCGGATGGCTACCTGGGTGATGTGAGGGAGTTTCCCTTCCCCACCAGATGTCCCTTCCTCCCACTTTGAAAGAAAACCCAAGACCAAGCTGCCAACTTCAGTCTCTAAGTTGGGAGTCCAAGGCTCCAGCATTGGAATACCCAGCCCCATTAATCAGATGGGCTTAAAATATGCAACAACAAAAACAACTTGCATTTACATAGTGCCTTTAACATAGTAAAACCTCCCAAGGCGCTTCACAGGAGCGTTATCAGACAAAATTTGACACCGAGCAACATAAGGAGATATTTGGGCAGGTAACCAAAAGCTTGGTCAAAGAGGTAGGTTTTAAGGAGCGTCTTAAAGAAGGAGAGAGAGGTAGCGAGGCAGTGAGGTTTAGAGAGGGAATTCTAGAGCTTAGGGCCGAGACGGCTGAAGGCACAGCCACCAATGGTGGAGCGAAGGAACATTACCATCTCCTTTTGCCTTGCACCATCATCCCTTTTGTCTCTTAATCTCTCCTGTCTTCCATCCTATCACAGACCTTCCCTTTTGTTCTTTCCTCCCCTCCCCCCTTTCCCTGCCCCTACACTTGCTTAAAATGCTGTTCCATCTCCAACTTGTTCCAGTTCTGACGAAGGGTCATCGACCTGAAACGCTAACTCTGTTTCTCTCTCCACAGATGCTGCCTGACCTGCTGAGTATTTCCAGCATTTTCTGTTTTTATTTCAGATTTCCAGCATCTGCAGTATTTTGCTTTTGTGGAGCGAAGGAAATCGGGTTTGCGCAAGAGGCCAGAATTGGAGGAGCGCAGTGGCCTGGGAGGGTTGTAGGGCTGGAGGAGGTTACAGAGGCTCAGTAATTGTCAACTTGGCTCATTGGCAGCACTCTGAGTCAGAAGGTTGTGGGATCTGAGCTTCATTCAAGAACTCGAGGGAGTGTTGTGTTGTCAGAGGTGTTGACTTTCAGATGAGATGTTAAACCGAGGTCCGTTCAGGTGAATGTTAACACTTTTATGGCATTATTTAAAGAACAGGGCGGTGTCTGGGCCAACATTCATCCCTCGACCCAAAATAGACTAACAGGTCATTCACCTCTTTTACTGTTTGTGGTATCTTAGTGTGTGAAAGTTGGCATCCTACAAAGCAAGACTTCAGAAGAAATTCATTACTTGTCAAGTGCTATGGGACATCCTGGGGGCATGAAAGGAGCCACATCAGTTCAAGTTTTTTCTTATTATACAATCTAATATGGACAATTCAAATGGAAATTATAGCCACAATTAAATAATTCAAAAATGATAAATCACCTAATGTGCTATGTGACAAGAATATTGTGCATGTTTCAAATAAAATGGAGTGAGATACGTTGCCACCTAGTGGATTGATTTGCCTCTTGACATGGAGTTAATAGTACATTTCCAAGAGAAACATACAGATTCGAAGCTTTGTTTTGCTATCACTTTTTTGCATACAAACAATTTGACAAAATACTCATAATTGATGAATTCATGAAAAAATCGTATGCTAATTAGCATCTCTGGGGAACAATTTTTTTTAACTATCATTTGCTAATTTTTGCTAGTTTTCACAGTTAGAAGGATTATTTTTAGTTGAACTACAAATACTTTTAGATATTAAGTCATGTTACAGTACGATATATATATAAGAATGGCTAGATAGAGGCAAAAACAAGGTGATGCATCGCAGATGTTACAGGATGTCATAAAGTAGTCTATACACTTAGTTGAACCCTACAATGGTGTTACTGCTTTTAACTCCCTCCAATCAAGCTATTATTTTAATCCAGTGTATATGAGATTGAACAGGCTGGGACTCTTTTCTCTAGAAATGAGAAGACTGAGGGGTGACCTGATAAGAGGTCTTTAAGATTATGAAAGGGTTTGATAGTGTAGACAACAACAACAACAATTTGTATTTATGTAGCGCCTTTAGCATAGTAAAACATCCCAAGGCACTTCACAGGAGTATTAAAAGACGAAAAATAAATTTTACACCAAGCCACATAACGATAAATTAGGGCAGGTGACCAAAAGCTTGGTCAAAGAGATAGGTTTTAAGGAGCGTCTTAAAGGAGGAAAGAGAGGTAGCGAGGTGGAGAGGTTTAGGCAGGGAATTCCAGAGCCTAGGGCCTAGGCAACAGAAGGCACGACCACCAATGGTTGAACGATTATAATCAGGGATGCTCAAGAGGGCAGAATTAGAGGAGCGCAGATATCTCGGGGGGTTGTGGGGCTGAAGGAGATTACAGAGATAGGGAGGGGCGAGGCCATGGAGGGATCCGAAAACAAGGATGAGAATTTTGAAATCGAGGCGTTGCTTAACTGGGAGCCAATGTGGGTCAGCGAGCACAGGGGTGATGGGTGAACGGGACTTGGTGCGAGTTAGGACACGGGCAGCCGAGTTTTGGATCACCTCAAGTTTACATAGGGTAGAACGTGGGAAGCTAGCCAGGAGTGCGTTGGAATAGTCAAGTCTAGAGGCAACAAAGGCATGGATGAGGGTTTCAGCAGCGGATGAGCTGAGGCAAGGGCGGAGATGGTCGATGTTACAGAGGTGGAAATAGATGGTCAGTTATGCTGCAGATATGTGGTCAGAAGCTCATTTCAGGGTCAAATATGACACCAAGACACAGAGAAGATGTTTCCACTCGTGGGCAAGACCAGAACTAGGGGCCATAAATATAAGATCGTCACTAATAAATCCAATAGGCAATTCAGGAGAAACTTCTTCTCCCAGAGATTGGTTAGAATGTGGAACTCGCTACCACAAGGAATAGTTGAGGCAAATAGCATAGATTATAATTTGAAATAAATGAATTCTGAGTAATCATTTTATGAAACTGACTCTTATAACAACTCTCTAACTGGTTGAGGTGAATAGCATAGATGTATTTCAGGGGAAGCTAGATAAGCACCTGAGGGAGAAAGAAATAGAAGGTTATGTTGATGGGGTTAGATGAAGAGGGGTGGGAGGTGGCTCGTGTGGAGCATAAAAACACCAGGATGGATCTATTGAGACAAATGGTCTGTTTCTGTGCTGTAAATACTTTGTAATGCAATCTTGCTTTTTAATTTGTGGAGGTTGAATATTGCAGTGATGTATCTGTGTTTTCCCTTCCCTCGCACCCTGGTGCAGTGCTAAATTAGCTTTAATTGATGACTGGAATAACATCACTTGGTGCACATTAGATAACAAAATAACACTTGCATTTATATAGCACCCGATCAGACTGAAGCACCTCACACAATGAATTGCCTTATTTTTGGAGTGCTGTGGAGAATGCATTGACTCATAGTTCTTAGGACACTTGGTGATAACTGCTGTGCTCAAATAAATCTGCCTAAGTCCTTCATATTGCAACCAACATCACTAAAACAGATTATCTGGTCATTATCACATTGCTGTTTGTGGGATCTTGCTGTGCACAAATTGGCTGCCGCGCTTCCTACATTACAACAGTGACTACACTTCAAAAGTACTTCATTGGCTGTAAAGCGCTTTGGGGCGTCCTGAGGTCATGAAAGGCGCTATAGAAATGCAAGTTATTTCTTTCTTTCTCTTAGAGGTTAATGTAGGGTTTCTTCATTGTGCAAACTAGTGTTGCAACTGTTTTAAACAGATAGCCTGTCTGTCTTTCTCTCCTGCCTTTCATTCCATCATCCCTTCTACCATTGAACAACTCCCAGAATGAACTGACGGCTCATATGTAGCAAAACCTTGAGTGGGCCTGGTGACATGACTGGGCTCCCCTCTGGCAGAATGTGCTCACTATTGACAACATTCATATTTTTCTATCCATCTCTCTAACTAACTAACTAACTAACTAACTAAACTAACCCAACCTGTACTGTCAGATACATCATCCAATGACTAACTTAGACTGCCATCACTACTTCAACTACAGGGTAATGTTCGTGTGTGACACTTTAAAATGTTCAAAGGAACAAAAGATGTCCATGCAATTGCCCAATAAAATCTGTATCACTATTCTTCCATTCTGTAAAACGTATTTGGTTACCTTCTGCTATGCACCATGGGTCATCACGTTCTGACAAAGTAAATTAGATCCAGTAGTTCTGAAGTGTCTTTCCCGAATTGCTGATTTGCCTGTAATGCTCCCATAGGGGCTATCATAGTAAAGGAAAATAACTCTCAAGGGGGCTGGAGTATTTCCTCTATTAAACACTTTCCAAGTCAGCCAAGCCAACTGTACTTCACTTGGGAAAGCCCGTTTGGATGAACATCCCATAAGGAAGGCAGTACAATAAAGGAAAGAGCCGGCTACATGGAGATTTCCTTTGTCCATTTATGCAGCAGAGTCATTCCAAATGTTGCATGGTTTTATTATAACACAAACCCCCCAGAAGTTTAACAGCAAAGTAACCATTCTGATGAAAGCGCATCGACCTGAAACGTTAACTCTACATTCCCATTGAAATCAATGGAAAAGCATATCGAGCGATCGGGCAGCCAATCTGCAGCGCCTGTTTCATGCCCTGGTGGTAAGTTGAAAATCGATCCCATTGCCTCAATTTGAATCTTTGCATTCGGAGATATGACTACCATGGGAAGTCCAAGGGACAAAAGATACAACAGTTGGGGGGGGGGGGGGTGGGGGGGGAGAACTCAGTCATATGATATAGATGGGATTTTTAACTTCCTCCGCCCACTTCCTGCCCCATTTATGTTGGTGCTCCGGCCACCAGCATCTTGGTAAGGGGCCTTTAGATGGGCATCGGGAGTGCCCATCTGTTTCAGGCAAGAGGGCACTTTTAATATGCAGGGTCCTATGATGTTAATAGGATGCCGATTATAATTTAGAGGTACAAACAGGTGGAGTGTGCATTGCACATCCTCTGCCCAGTCGTACCGGCATTGAGCGGCCTAGCTTGTGGTCCTAAAAGTGGTTGCTGCAGGCAACTCAAAGCAGCCTGAAACTTCTTGGCCCCATAAAAATATTCTGGCCTCCTGCCAGCCTGTACACATTCCCTCCCCCCGCCACCACACCCCTCAATCCGGCTCTATGCAGGTACTGTCCGATTCCCTGCCCTCTCCAACTGGCGATCTCCTTCAGAGCACCAATTTGACGTGCACAGCTTGGCGTATCCATGCAAATGTGGGTCAGGCCTCAAAATGGCTCAGGCCTCAAGGCAGCATCAACGGAAGGGTGGTGGTTACATGCTGATCGGCGACCACCCGCTTGGCGGCAAATGTTAAAATTGGCCTCAAAGTTTCTGAAGAAAACCATTTGTATTAAATACTGCGTGAAGTTGGCGGTATTGAAATTGAACTCATTTGAGCCCATTGGAAGAGTTAACAGAGCAATTGGGATCCGTTGTCGTTGTTGAAATCTGTTGTCACCGGAAGTTAGACGAGAGATTTCCAAAATGGAGGCAAAGACTTAGTCACAGCAGTTTTGCAAAGTAATGTAATGATTCCAAAAGAGGTATTAACTTAGATGTGGAGAAGATTTTTTTTACTTGTAAGGGCGTCCAAAACTAAGAGCCATCAATATAAGATAGTCACTAATAAATCCAATAAAGAATTCAGGAGAAACTTCTTTACCCAGAGAGTGATTAGAATGTGGAACTTGCTACCACAAGGAGTAGTTGAGGCGAATAGTATAGATGCATTTAAGGGGGAGCTAGATAAGTACATGAGGGAGAAAGGAATATGCTAATTGAGTTAGATGAAGTAAGGTGGGAGGAGGCTCGTGTGGAGCATAAACACCAGCACAGACCAGGTGGGCCATATTGGCCTGTTTCTGTGCTGTAAATTATATGTAATTCTGTGTAACTTTGGGAGAAGTATTACCAGCTGTGACCCCTCACTTATTGGTCTAAATTCACACAAAGGATTGGGATCCACAAACAAACATAAGATTCTGGTCCTGCCTACCATTAGTTTCTTGGACTGAACTGGTACAACCACTAATTGTTTCTTATACATTTTAACTCGGAAATTGTCTGTGGAACCCTCACCCAGCTTGGTTGGACCAGTTTGGAACAAGTGCATGAGAATCATGTGCATGAACAAGTTTGCAGACGACACAAAGCTAGGTGGCCGTGTGTGCTGTGAGGAGGATGCCGAGAAACTCCAGTATGATTGGGACAGGTTGGGTGATTGGACAGATGCATGGCAGATGCAGTATAATGTGGATAAATGTGAGGTTATCCACTTTGGTGGCAAAAACAGGAAGGCAGACTATTATCTGAACGGCAATAGATTGGGAAAAGGGGAAGTGCAATGAGACCTGGGTGTCCTTGTGCACCAGTCGCTAAAGGTAAGCATGCAGGTGCAGCAGGTGGTTAAGAAGGCAAATGGTATGTTGGCCTTTGTAGTGAGAGGATTTGAGTACAGGAACAAGGATGTCTTGCTGCAGTTGTACAGGGCCTTGGTGAGACCACACCTTGAGTATTGTGTGCAGTTTTGGTCGCCTTATCTGAGGAAGGATGTTCTTGCTATGGAGGGAGTGCAGCGAAGATTCACCAGACTGATACCTGGGATGGCAGGAATGACGTATGAGGAGAGATTGGGTCGATTGGGCTTATACTCACTGGAGTTTAGAAGAATGAGAGGGGATCTCATTGAAACTTATAAAATTCTAACAGGACTAGACAGACTAGATGCAGGAAGGATGTTTCCGATGGCGAGGGAGTCCAGAACCATGGGATACTTGCCTTCATTAGCCGAGGCATAGGATATAAGAGCAGGGAGGTTATGATGGAGCTGTAAAAACGCTGGTTAGGCCACAGCTGGAATACTGTGTGCAGTTCTGGTCGCCACACTATAGGAAGGATGTGATTGCTTTGGAGAGGGTGCAGAGGAGATTCACCAGGATGTTACCTGGGCTGGAGCGCTTCAGCTATGAAGAAAGACTGGATAGGCTGGGGTTGTTTTCCTTGGAGCAGAGAAGGCTGAGGGGGGATCTGATTGAGATGTACAAAATTATGAGGGGCATAGATAGGGTAGATAGAAAGGAACATTTTCCCTTAGTAGAGGGGTCAATAACAAGGGGGCATAGATTCAAGGTAAGGAGCAGGAGGTTTAGAGGGGATTTGAGGAAGGACTTTTTCACCCAGAGGGTGGTTGGAATCTGGAACTCACTGCCTGAAAGGGTGGTAGAGGCAGGAACCCTCACAACATTCAAGAAGCATTTGGATGAGCGCTTGAAATGCCATAGCATACAAGGCTACGGACCAAATGCTGGAAAATGGGATTAGATTAGACAGGGCTTGATGGCCGGCACGGACGTGATGGGCCGAAGGGCCTCTTTCTGTGCTGTATAACTCTATGCCCTAGAAATTCAGTTGGTTGCGCCAGCCGCTAGCGCCTTAGGAGGAGGAGAAGTGGGGTGCTAAGCGGCTAGCGCCCGGGCGCAGTGCGATCTGCGCCTGTCGCGAACTTCAGTTAAGATTTAGCGGCGGCGCAAAACATTTGTGCGCGCTCAGCTGCGCACGCAGACCCTGACGTCATTTCATGGTGGAACGCCCTTTGTGCGCCCCAAACCGGAAATTCAGTGGCACCGGCCTATTGTGCGCCTGGCGCCCCTAGCGACTGGTAGAGGGGAACGGTTCCCAGTCGCTGCGGGGCGCGGGGGGCGCTAATTAAAGGGCACTCCTCCTGCAGTATAAATGGCAGCCATTTTGCACCACTCCTTCTTTGTGAGAGACAGATCTTTGGAGAGAGACAAAGGTAGAGAGCTTTCTGGTTTGGCTCAACACTCGCACAGGTACTTGTGGCTTCAGGCCACAGCTTTGCACTTGTCTTTAACTTCAGAGTCATAGCATTGATTGGAAACATATAATGGGGGCTGCAATGGGTGGAAACGTTGGGCTTCTCCATTGCATTCAAAGGGCTCAGAGACGCCGTGAGAGAGTGCCAGTCATGGCCAGACGGAGAAGGGGCAACAGGCGTCGGCAAAGGAGGCCTTACCCACCCAGGGTATACCGCCAGCAGTTCTCATATCTGAACATGCCTGAGGAGCAGTGTGTTCGCAGGCTGCGATTCAGAAGGGCGGTGGTCACTGAGATCTGCCACCTGCTTCGCGGAGATCTGCAGCCACAGCTGAGGAGCAGGACGTCTCTGTCGGTGGCAGTGAAGGTGACGGTGGCTCTCAACTTCTATGCCACCGGCTCCTTCCAATCCGCTACTGGGGACATTTCCAACATCTCCCAGTTTGCGGTACATTGCTGCATCCGCCAGGTGACCAATGCCCTTTTCAGAAGGAGACGTCAGTTCATCTCCTTCCCCATGACCGTTGACAAGCAGCAACAGTGTGCAATGGGCTTTGCAGCATTAGCGGGCTTCCCCATGGTGCAGGGCGCCATTGACTGCACGCATGTGGCTTTGCGGGCACCTCTAGAGAATGCCAAAGATTACCGCAACCGGAAGGGCTACCATTCGCTCAACGTGCAGTTGGTGTGTGACCACAGGCAGCTCATCCTAGCTGTCAATGCCCGCTTTCCAGGCAGCAGCCACGATGCCTTCATCCTGCGCCAGACTTCTGTGGCAGACATGTTCGAGGCCCAGCCTCACCCACGAGGATGGCTTCTCGGGGACAAAGGCTATCCTTTGTGCACCTGGCTGATGACCCGGCTCCATGCGCCCAGCACCCCTGCTGAAGAGCGATACAATGACAGCCATCAAGCAACCAGGAACATCATTGAGCAAACAATCGGCATGCTGAAGCAACAGTTCTGCTGTCTGGATCATTCCGGGGGAGCCCTACAGTACTCGCCTGAGCGAGTCTCCCATTTCATTGTCGTGTGCTGCATGCTGCACAACCTGGCTATCTGCAGGACTCAGCCACTGCCAGCAGACATTGGAGGACCACCAGAGGAGGAGGAGGAGGAGGAGGAGGAGGAGGACCAGCACAGGAGGGAGGCAGAAAGTGCAAGGGCCGCCCGTCGGCGGCTTATTGCAAGTCGGTTCTAGGCCCCCTCTCAGGGAATGGCTTGTGCCAATGGCAGAAGATGAATGTAGCCGCTCCACAAGCCCTCAGCCGAGCAGGGCAACCAGGACTTCCAAAAGAAAGCATGGACAGTGCGATTTAAGAATTTTTTTTACTATGATACCTCTGTGCCCTTCCCACATGACAAACTAATGGAGAGAAACCCCCCCCCAAAACACAAATACACCAGTCTCGGCCTTTACAAGGAAAACAAATATACCAGTCTCGGCCTTTAAATATGAAACAAATATACCAGTCTCGGCCTTTAAATATAAAACAAATACACCAGTCTCGGCCTTTAAATATGAAACAAATACACCAGTCTCGGCTTTTAAATATGAAACAAATACACCAGTCTCGGCCTTTAAATATGAAACAAATACACCAGTCTCGGCCTTTAAATATGAAACAAATACACCAGTCTCGGCCTTTAAATATGAAACAAATACACCAGTCTCGGCTTTTATAAGTAAAACAAAACATTTGGCCACACCTTCTACTTTTTCCCCTGCGAGGGTGATCCGTTTCGCTTCCGTGACTGGCCCCTACCCGCCCTGCAGCTCCTCCTCAATGGTACCCCAGTGGCTGCAGCAAGGCTGGGGGAAGGCTGCTGAGGGTCAGATGGTGAGACGGCAGATGCCCTTGGGGGTCGGCCTGGACCAGCTCTGGGCCTGGAGGGGCCGGCTGCTGACTGCTCCAACTCTGCTTGGGCGGCAGCAGTCTGTCCAACAGCTGGTGGCAGCTGCAATGGAGGAGTGACAGTGTTGGCTGCAGGAATGCTGCCAACCTGACAGATCACAGGCACTCCCTGGTCGGCTGATACATTGGAACGCGCACGGGCCAGCACTGCAGCATGCGCAGCAATCTGCTGAGGCACAGACTGCTGGGCTGCTGCGGCACAGCGAGTGCCCCGGCAATGCCTGGCCGATCCAGTGAGTGTGGCAGCAGTTAGTGCCCGTGTGGTCCTGGTCTGTGTCTGCATGACAGCAGCCAGTGAATGCATGGCACGACTGAGCACTTGGCTAGAAGCCGCCTGTGAAGCAGTGAAGTCCTGCTGACTCCTAGCCTGTGCTGCCGCGATGTCCTGCAGACTCCTGGTCTGTGCTGCACTGAATTGTTGCAGACTCCTGGCCTGTGCTGCCCCGAATTCCTGCACACTCCTTGCCAGTGACTCTATGGAGTCAGGCATCCTTGCCACTGCAGCCATGAGCTCAGTGTGCCTGCGCTCAGCCTGGGCGCCCATTTCCGCTAGGAGCCGCACCTCCTCTGCGCTCACCGTAGCAGGACTGGAGGTCGCACTCACCCTCCGGGGAGAAGGCCGCCGAGCTTCCCCACCCCTCCCACGTTGCTGCAGCCCGCTGGTCCCCGGAGCTTCACTATCCTCCGACCCTTCCCCCCTGCTCCCCTCCAGGGAAGACGTGTCACCATCATGGCCATGGGCTGCCTCGGCTGAGGGTGTCCCTGATGGGTTGGCTTCCTCTTCCTCCTCCTCTATGTCTGACTCGGACACAGTGCCAGCTTGAGGGGCCGCCTCCTCACCTGGCGAGTCACCATCTGAAAGCAGGGAGGCACAAGAGTTGCTTTAGAGTGAGGACAGGGCGGCAGCGAGGGAGGCATGAGTGCTGCTGTGCACTGCATTGGTTCAATAGTGGCAAAGGATGCTGGTGTGAGGCGCAAGTGGAAAGGGAGAGGTCAAAAAGGTGATGACCTTACCATTGGTGCCCAGAACAGGGTCAGCATCTCCAGTGGCGACGGGGCCACTCAGCCGGCCTGCCATGATCCGCTCCACTCGCTGCTCGAGGTCACTCAGCTGTTTCAGGTCAGGACGGCCTCCCCCGGTCTGTCGCTGCTGTCTTCTGTTATGTGCCAGCTTGGCCTGCAAGAGAAAGGACCGCCTCTAAGTACAGTGTCAAGCCCTGATCTTGCCCGCACTGCCTCCCATGTTCGATTAGCCCTGACAGTGTCAAGCCCTGATCTTGCCCACACTGCCTCCCATGGTTGAATAGCCCTGACAGTGTCTAAAGTCCTGATCTTGCCCGCACTGCCTCCCATGGTTGAATAGCCCTGACAGTGTCTAATGTCCTGATTGCGCAAGTGCTTTTCATGACAGTCCCATAGCTGCTGGATGAGGGCTGGCCATTAGGGCTTTCAGACCTGTTTGGCCATAAAGTGAGGTGCACATGCAGGGATGAGGAGGATACTGGAAAGGGTACTCACCCTGACAACCCGAGTGAGGTTGTTGAATTTTTTCCGGCACTGGGTTGCTGTCCTGCCAACCACGCTGTTGGACGTGACCCGGTTTGCCACATCCCTCCATGCTTTCCGATATTCGGCGGGCAGCGGCCTCCTGCCACCCTCAGGGAAGAGGATATGGTGCCTGCGGTCCACTGCGCCAACCAGCAGCCTCAGGTCACCCTCGCCGAAGCGCTGCGCTCTCTCCCTGCCCTTCTCCATTCTCCTGGGCGTGGAGCTGTTCCAGAAGCGGTGTTCAGGCCTTGCCTTCGGGCTGCAGTGTGCAGGGCGTGGCAGCCAAGCAATTCCACCCTCCCCCTTTAAGTGCTGACCGGCGCCTGACTATCTGCCCTCAATGAGCAACTTGCCGCACCTGCGCTGCGCCCGCCTTCGGTGTTTGCGCCCCGGATCGCCGGCTTAGCGCCTAATGATAGTCGTGCATCGCCTGCTTTAGCGCAGCAGCAACCTCTTGGGGCGATGCAACTGAATATCGGCGAAGGTGGCGCTAAGTTGCGCCGGGCGCAAAAGTTAGCGAACGCCATGCTGTAGCGCCCCAAACGTGGCTATACTGAATTTCTAGGCCTATGACTCTATGACTCTAACCAGGGGTCACAGTCTAAAGATAAGAGGTAAGCCATTTAGGACTGAGATGAGGAGGAATTTCTTTGCCCAGAGAGTGGTGAACCTGTGGAATTCTCTACCATACAAGGCAGTTGAGGCCAATTCATTAAATATATTCAAGAAGGAGTTAGATATATTTCTTAAGGCTAAAGGGATCAAGGGATATGGGGAGAAAGCAGGGACAGGGTACTGAGTTTGGATGATCAGCCATGGTCTCATTGAATGGCGGAGCAGGCTCGAGGGGCCGAATGGCCTACTCCTGCTCCTATCTTCTATGTTAATCCAGTGGAGTTATGACTCCAGTTTATTGATTGTATTATTTGCCTCAGTAGATAATGCTATTGCAGTAATATATAAAGCTTTTGGAGGGAAGACTCCAACCCTTGACCTCAGATCTGACTGCTTGCTGCAAAGCGGATGATTCACAGCAGACCCCTGGAACCAGCTGATAGAAAGCCCTTCCTGATTTAAGCAGGTATTCAAAATTCGGCACATACACATGACAGGTAATCTGTGTGAGGGAACTGCATTCCAAGCGGGAAACATTGCGTGCAATCTTGGTGGTGGAGGAAGGATAAATAGTGACTTCAAGAATTAAACTAATCTTATCAGGGATGTGTCATCCACTTTCAGTAATCAACAGCTTACGGCCCGTGAATCGTGCATCACTGAATTAATTCACAACAATAGCCAATCCTTCTGTCTATGGGTATACATTACAATAATTACCACCAACCTAGCACCATGCTAGATTGTCAGGAAGAAGTTTATATAATTCCTATCAGTAATTGACAGCTAATTATGACGTGAAAGTACTTGATGAGAACAAAATGTCATATTTATATTACCATTAAAGAAAAGATTTTTTTAAATGTTGTCCAAAACAAAACACAAGGTGATTCTGTAATATAATGAACCCTTTAAGCATCTGTTGCAGTATTGTGTGCTAATAAATGAGTGTTTCAGTTTATTAATTGGATAAAAGTTTTAACACTCACTCCATTGCAAACATAGAACTCATCATCGGCATGTGTTCATTGACATTATGCTGTTCACCAAGTCTCATGTCCTTAAGGTCATCACCCTTACCATTGCTATTGATTTTTGCTGAGATAGAGTGTTGGGGCTGAAATTCCCATCTTCCTAAATTTTAGTTTTTGTGCAAAAAGCAGTGGAAAGCATTAAACTGCTGAACCATGCTTGGCATTTAGCTTATTCCTCCAAAAATGGATATACAGAAATTTGCAAAAGAAGAGGCCTATTTGCACTTCTTAATGCTAATAACGAGGAACTTGTGCAGCATTCAGCAACGGCAAAGTCAAATCAAAAAGTGAGTGCTGTGCTCGCCTGCCCCATTCAAATGAGGTGCCCTCCCATGGACTCTGCAAACTAAGGCAGGGTCAACACCATAGGGCACCACCTAGATTGCATCCTGACAAATTTTGAGGCAATGGTACTTAAAATATATTTAGCCACAGCAGATGGTAGCATTGCCTCTGACTCACCATGAAAAACACCAAGGGAAGACTGACGTAAGAAAACTACTAGGCACTTGGTCTGAGTATTAAACAAGGCTTTAATCAACTGTTTTTCAACATGGAGATCTAGTTGTGTCCTTCACTAGTTCCTGTTAAAGAATGTCCTGAGCAAGCTGGGCCCATGCCCAAGTATTTATACTCTCCCTGGACAGCGCCACCAGCAGGCCGCCCAGTATTACTTCATAAGTCATTTCCACATGAATGACAAGATTCATGTCAAAGACTGCATGTGTGTGTGTGTAATATATATACGTTTTGAGTTTGTCACACTTCACCATTAACCAGAAACTTAACTGGACCAGCCACATAAATATTGTGGCAACAGGAGCAGGTCAGAGGCTAGGTATTCTGCGGCGAGTGTCTCACCTCCTGACTCCCCAAAGCCTTTCCACCATCTACAAGGCACAAGTAAGGAGTGTGATGGAATACTCTCCACTTGCCTGGATGAGTGCAGCTCCAACAACACTCAAGAAGCTCGACACCATCCAGGACAAAGCAGCCCACTTGATTGGCACCCCATCCACCACCTTAAACATTCACTCCCTCCACCACCGGTGTACCGTGGCTGCAGTGTGTACCATCTACAAGATGCACTGCAGCAGCTCGCCAAGGCTTCTTCAGCAGCACCTCTCAAACTCGCGACCTCTTCCACCTAGAAGGACAAGGGCAGCAGACGCATGGGAACACCACCACCTCCAAGTCCCCCTCCAAGTCACACACTATCCTGGCTTAGAAGTATATCGCCGATCCTTCATCGTCGCTGGGTCAAAATCCTGGAACCCTCTCACTAACAGAACTGTGGGAGTACCATCACCACACGGACTGCAGCGGTTCAAGAAGGCGGCTTGTCACCACCTTCTCAAGGGCAACTAGGGATGGGCAATAAATGCTGGCATTGCCAGCAATGCCCACATCCCATAAACGAATTTTTAAAAAAGTGCCACATTTTGTGCCGGTCCAGCAACGCCTCAATTTTAAAATTCTCATCCTAGTTTTCAAATCCCTCAATAGCCTCGCCCCTTCCTTTCTATGTAACCTCCTCCAGCCTTACAATCCTCTGAGATCTCTGCGCTCCTCCAATTCTGGCCTCTTGCACCTGCCCGATTTTCTTTGCTCCACCATTGGCGGCCGCGCCTTCACCTGCCTAGGCCCCCAAGCTCTAGAATTGCCTCCCTAAACCTCTCCACCTCGCTATCTCTCTCTCTCTCCTCCTTTAAGATGCACCTTAAAACCTACCTCTTTGACCAAACTTTTGGTCATCTGTCCTAATATCTCCTTATGTGGTTCGGTGTCATAATCGCTCCTGTGAAGCACCTTGGGACATTTTACTACGTTAAAGGCACCATATAGATGCAACCTCTTGTTGTTGCCATAGCGGCAAAACAATCTTTAATAAACACAGTATTAAAAAAGAAAGCCAGTTATTCCGTTCAGTTTCTTCTGGTGTTGGGGTGGGGTTAGGGGCCTACAGCTGCCAATCTGCTGAGAAACAATCACCCTTTAATTGGCGTCAGGACGTGCCGAAGAAGAAGTATTGAGCAACTGACTTCAGTATGGACAGGAATTAGATCTCGTGGCTTTAAAGAAACAAGGTTAGGTTAGGCACAGTCCCATCGCAGCAGAAAAATAATATATTAACATTACATGGTACAATGCTGCTGTCCTGATAAAACCCTGCTACAGCACATTATTGTCAGCCACCTTGGGAAAAAAAATCCCAGATTCAACAATTCTATTCCTCACAGTTAATCTCTGTGATTTTCTAGTCATTAAAATCAAGAGTGAAGACAAAAAAAAAACTCTCACCATATGGACACGGTCTGAGAAAGTGCTAGATCTTTGGAAAATTAAATAAGTGTTAAATTGCTCTCATTAGCTTAATAGAACAATTTAATAATGGTGGCACTGGAAAACCCTGCAAATACGTAAGGAAAGCAAACTGTACATTGAAACAATCCATGTGAGGTCTGCGTGCTTAACCTCAGCCCATGGTGTTTAGGGAAGACCTTAACACTATTTAGCCCTCGCCACGGTCTGTTGTTAGTCCAGTTTGCTTTGTGTTAATGATGACCATTAGTTCACTTTTAGCACTTTTTCATATAAGTTTTAATAGTAACTTTCAAAAGGGAGTTGGATGTATACTTAAAGAAGGAAAATTTTCAGGCCTATGGGGAAAGAGCAGGGGAGTGGAACTAATTGGTAGCTCTTTCAAAGATGGACCGAATGGCCGCCTTCTGTATGATTCAATGATTCTAAGCAGTGAGTAGCTGTGGTGACATTCAGCAGCAGACATTTGGAGAGGCATTTAGCCAGAATAACACGTTGTAACCAATGATATTTTATAAAGTGCCAAGAACAATTAAACCAACCAATTTCAAAATACTTCAAACTGAAGGAACTATATCAGGGAAGTGTATGAGTAATGCGTGTGATTAAAGTGTACATCAGAACCCAAGCCAAAAAAGATAAAATGTACGCACAAACCTTTACACGGTGTTATTTATTGACGTAAGAAATGACTGATTTCAGCATGAGGTGCTAATGCCAATAGCCTTAAGCTTTTTGCATTGGATTCCAAATAAATGGCTAAGCTAACATGCTGGACAGCGCACCAAGTAGCCAAGCTGTAGGCCATGACCAACGTGGTGTGGGAGTAAATGAGTCACTCATATCAAGGGCTATTCATCAGTATTGCTAAAGGTGAAGTCAACCTTAACTGAAGAAACAAGTCTATGACCTGATAGAGGTCTTTAAGATTATGAAGGAGTTTAATAGGGTAGATGTAGAGAAGATGTTTCCACTTGTGGGGAGTCCAAGACTAGGGGCTATAAATATAAGACAGTCACTGACATGAATCTTGTCATTCATGAAAGAAAGACTTATGAAATAATATTGAGCAGCCTACGGGTGGCGCTGTCCAGGGAGAGTATAAATACTCAGGCACGGGCCCAGCTTGCGCAGGACATTCTTAACAGGAACTAGTGAAGGACACAACTAGACCTCTATGTTGTAAAACAGTTGATTAAAGCTTTGTTTAATGCTTAGACCAAGTGCCTAGTAGTTTTCTTACGTCAGTCACTAATAAACCCAATAAGGATTTCAGGAGAAACTTCTTTCCCCAGTGAGTGGTTAGAATGTGAACTTGCTACCATGTGGAGTAGTTGAGGCGAATAGCATTGATGCATTTAAGGGGAAGCTACAAATGTACATGAGGGAGAAAGGAATAGAAGGATGTGCTGATAGGGTTAGATGAAGTAGAGTGGGAGGATGCCCATGTGAAGCATAGACACTGGCACAGAACAGTTGGGCCGATTGTGCCCAAAGCAGAAATTCTACCCCCATATGCTATAAAAACAGTGACGTTATCACTATGAAAATTTAAATAGCCTGATGTTACTCTGTGTTATATTAACACATAAATTCCTTTGTCAGCTATTTCAACTGAGGCATTACCCCATTTATTTCCAGACCGAATGGTAGTAGAAGCAAAAAGTGCAAATTGGTTACAACTTTGATTTATAGTTCTGGTACATTTATTGGCCAACGGCTTTTTGTAAAGAGCAAGATAAAAGTAATTAACTGGCGAACAATGAAGGGGTCACACATGTAAGTTAGGTGGGATGACTGCTGCTCACACACTATCATTGCCAGAGTGAAAGGGATAACGGGGGGAAAATTCAGTTGGTTTGCGCCTCCCGTTAGTGCCTTAAGAGGGCGTTAATGGGGCACAAAGCAACTAGTGCCCAGGCGCGGCGATGTTTGCGCCACTCACGAAATTAACCAGACATTTTGCAGCGGCGCTAAACACTACCGCCACGATCTCCTGCGCCGGCAGATCGTGATGTCAGTCGAGTGTGCAACACCCCGGTAGCACCCTGGACCGGATATTGAGTGGCACCCCCTGCCTTACCGCCTGCCGCTAGCAACGACAGGTTGAGGGGAGCGTTATGCTGTCAGGAAGGGACTGGGGGAGCACTATTTAAAGGCGACCGCTTCCTGACTTTTTTTGTTGGTGACATTTTTGCACCACGCATTCTGAGAGAGAGAGAGAGAGAGACTTCTGGAGAGATTCAACGCTGTGTGAAGGAGTTTTGGGTACGGAGCAGCACTTTGCAGGTTCATTTTGATTTGCCCTTCCTTGTATCGATTTAAAAGAGACTGTGGGGGCTGCACTCTGAGCTCTTTCCCTGGGCCTCTCCATTGTTCTTTCCAGCAGATTTGATGTACAGGTCTTTCCAGGCCGTGATTCAAGGCTGCAATGAGTAGGGTGTGGATGGAGATCAAGATCGACCCTCCCCTTTAAGAACTGGCCGGCGCCATTGTGCCTGTGTTCCATTGCTGACTGACATCACATGAGCTTCGCCAGCGCTCTGAGTTAGCGCCTCGCTCCTCAGCCTTTGCGCCTTAAGACAGGTGTGTAGCACCTAATTTAGCGCTCCAATCCTCTCCAGGGGCGATAAAAGCCAAGTTTGCAGTCGGAGGCGATAATTAGCGCCAGGCACTAATCTTTGCGCCCGGCCGATAATTGCGCCCCAAATGGGGCGATACTGAATTTCTCCCCCAACCTCTCTAAACTCAAAGGCGGTTGTAGGTTTTGTTATGCAATAACTGGTCAGCTACTTTACAGGACGTTTTCAAAGCCTGTAGGAAAGAAGGCTTTAACATACAGACGGCTGAGGTCACTAGTCTTAACCAATGCCCCTCGTTTCACTGCAGGAAACAGAGTGAAAAGCCTTTGGCACTGACAAGTAACAGCTGTTACTGAGGGGAAGAATTTCACTTCCCCTGAGAAGGATTAGATATTAGTTAGTGGAGCCCACCCTATATAGCGATGGTAGCTAGGATAGCTTCTGCGTCAGAAGCATGAAGAACAGAAATGGTATACTGGTGCTGCGCTTAGCTGAATAAAGCATAGACCAGTTACAGAGTATTATAACAAAAACAGTCATTTCGAACATTGAGTCACTTTTATCTTGGCACTGTTTTAGCCTGGATTCTGGGATAACGTGAGCCAGTGTTGGTGTTTGTACTGCTAAATCTTGGCCACCTTATCATTGCGACAGACTCATAGGCCCAGATATTCTGATCCCTACGGGTGGGTACACACTGTGTACCCACCCATAGGGACATCGGGAACTGCCTGTTTCAGGCATGCACAGCGCATGCGCTGAAAACCGGCATTTCCGATCTGTCAAGGATGCTCTTGACAGATCGGACGTCTGCCCTGGAGAAGGGCCTCTGCGGGGGGATAGTTCCGCTTTCTGGAGAACCTCCGCCCGCAGAAAACCCTTAGAAATCTTACGCCTGGTAAAAGCCAGTGTAAGGCCTGCTTTTACCAGGATAAGAGTTGAAAAAAAGTTTTAAAAACATTCAGTCATTTATCATTTAAAAATACTTTTAAAAAAGGTAAGTTTATTTTTAGCCCTGTAAAAAACTTTAATTTAAAAAAAAAAAAATTTTGTTTAAAATATTTAATTTATTGTAATTTCAACTAATTTTTAAAAAGTGACGTTTTAAAAAAAATGTATTTAAAGTTTTACTATGTTTTTTCATTGATCTCCATTCATATATTTGACAGGTCTATCTGTCAAGTGTATGAAGGAAGATTCCCTTCTTTGATTGGCTCCCCATGACCCACCTGATCCCAGGGACGCTTGCGAACCGCCTGTGCCCCTGGGATACGTGGGCCCTGCGCACTTGGAGTTGGAGAGGCCCAGGAGTGGAACTATACGCACCTCAGGAGCCCTCAGGTAAGTGTGTAGATTTTTTCCAGATCGGAGGCCTCCGCACGCGGGAAGCCTCCGATCAGAAAATACAGCCCATTGCCTTGACATCATTCCCAACCGGGGTTTGAGCGGGACATAAGGACAGTAGAGAGAAAGGATCTCGGCTTGGAAGATCAGGAAGTAGAATCAGTATGGGTGGAGATAAGGAATAACAAGGGGCAGGAACACTAGTGGGAATAGTATATAGGCCCCTGAACAGTAGCTATACCATTGGACAGAATATTAATCAAGAAATAGTAGGAGCTTGTCACAAAGGTAATGCAATAATCGTGGAGGACTTTAATCTTCATATAGACTGGATAAATCAAATTAGCAAAGGTAGTCTGGAGGACGAGTTCATGGAATGCATTCGGGACAGTTTCCTAGAACAATACATCATGGAACCAACCAGGGAACAGGCTATTTTAGATCTTGTATTGTGTAATGAGACAGGGTTAATTAGCAATCTCATAGTAAAGGATCCTCTGGGGCAGAGTGATCATAATATGATAGAATTTCACATTAAATTTGAGAGTGGCTTGCCTAAGTACGAAACTAGAGTCTTAAATTTAAATAAAGCCAATTATATAGGTATGAGGGGCGAGTTGGTTAAGGTAGATTGGAAAACTAGATTAAAAAGTATGGCGGTAGATAAGCAGTGGCTAGCATTTAAAGAAATATTTAGTAATTCTCAACAAAAATACATTCCATTGAGAAACAAAAACTCCATGGGAAAAGTGATCCAACCGTGGCTAACTAAAGAAGCCAAGGATAGCATTAGATTGAAAGAAGAAGCTTATAATGTTGCAGAGAATAATAGCAAGCCTGAGGATTGGGATAGTTTCAGAAACCAGCAAAGGATGACCAAAAAATTGATTAAAAGGGTTAAAATAGAATGAGAGAAAACTAGCAAGAAATATAAAAGCAGATTGTAAGAGCTTCTACAAGTATGTAAAAAGGAAGAGAGTGGCAAAAGTAAACATTGGTCCCTTAGAGGCTGAGACAGGAGAAATTATTATGTGGAATAAGAAAATGGCAAAATCGTTAAACAAATATTTTGTATCTGTCTTCACAGTAGAAGACACAAAAAGCGTACCAAAAATGGGAGGGAACCAAGGGCCTAATGAGGGTGAGGAACTTAACGTAATTAATATAAGTAGAGAAAAAGTACTAGAGAAACTAATGGGACTAAAAGCTGACAAATCCCTTGGACCTGACGGCCTACATCCTAGGGTCCTAAAAGAGGTGGCTAAAGAGAGTGGATGCATTGATTTTGATCTTCCAAAATTCCCTAGATTCTAGAATGGTCCCAGCAGATTGGAAGGTCACAAATGGAACACCGTTATTCAAGAAAGAAAGGAGGGAGAGAAAAAACAGAGAACTACAGGCCAGTTAGCCTGATATCAGTCATCAGGAAAATGCTGAAATCCATTGTTAAGGAAATGGTATCAGGGCATGATTAGACAGAGTCAGCATGGTTTTATGAAAGGGAAATTGTGTTTAACAAATTTATTAGAGTTTTTTGAGATTGTTAGAAACTAGGGGTGCCTAAAAATGTATATGGCTTTTAAATGATAAGTTTTGTTTTCCTGGGAAGCTTGCATTAGAATTTGAGACAGTCTTTTTAATCAGTTAGATTAGGTGAAACATAAACATTCCACATGGGGGCCCATAGGATGGTCCTGCCAGGCTAGTTATCTGTTGTTTGCAAGTTAGGGTTTTGACTTTGTTAATGTATCTTTAATTTGGTCAGTGAAGGCCCAGCCTATGTTTCTTCCATTATTACTAATAACCATATTATAATCTCCACAGATAGAATTTGGAGTTTGTTTAGCAGAACTGCTTGTGAAGATAATTAAAAGTTAATTAGGAAAAGACATAGAATGAAAGGAATTTGAGGAGGATAAGGTATCCATCTTAGAATGGGCCATTTGCTAGATGAAGGTGAGATAGCGACTGGTTAATGTGTGACAGCTCTGGCTGGGGCCATGATTAAGAGGGACAGGGCCGGGCCTTGTACTTGCTGGGAAAAAGGGGGAGAGAGTAAAAAGAGATAAGATGGATTCCAATGGAGGAACCTTCAAGATGTAAAAACAAGGATGAAGTAATGAGACCTTCTTTTGGGGAGGGCTTTCATCCAAACACCAAGACAAAGAACTTAAGCTGTCATTGGTTGATGAAGTTTTGGAGGAACCTCTATAGGTTAAATGGTCTTGTCAATAACTTGGCCTCAGGCCCACCCCTAAAAAGAGAATAAAAAGTGACACCCCAAGGGCTTGCACACAGACTGCGAAAGGGAGAGCCGAACAGCTGGTCGAATGTTCTTTTAAGCGTGATCCCATGCTCACCATCGAAGGCCCGAGAGAGAAAGAGAGAGAGACCAGAAGCCAGAGAACTGTTTACGCATGCCGGCCGCCTGTCCGATCAGGTCCAATATCAGCTGCTTGTCACGGTCGTATGTTTTTGCTGTATTACTAGTGTGTTATATTCTGTCCTAAACTCTGATTAAACACAATGGCCTAGAAATTCAGTGGCCTGCGCCACCAGTTTGCGCCCAAAGAGGGCACTCAGTGGCTTTTGCGCCATTGGCCACACCTACCGCGATATTTAGCGGGGCGCTAATGGCGGCGTTAGCCTGTAGCGCTGCGCCGCCACCGATGACGTCATCGGTGTGCGCAGCGCCCCGCTATCACCCCGATGGCCATATTTGGTCACGCCCGCCTCCTCAGCGCCGGCCGCAAATAGCGACCGGTACACAGGGGCCTACCTGTGGCGGTAGTGGCGCTAGTTAAGGTGGAGGTGCGGCCGGCCGCTTTTTCGGCGCCCGCCTGCCCGCACCTCCGTCCCCGGCCTCCTACACCCGCCCCCCCCCCCGTCGCATTGCCGGCTGTTTCCCGAGAGCCCGGCACTTCTCCTTGGTGCCGGGCTCATTTGCCGGCACTCGTGAGCGGGGATCGCGCTGTTGCAGGCACCTCCCCCTTAACAGTGGGAGGAAGGCCTGCAGTACCGCAGCATGCCGTGCCGCAGCGTGTGGCGCTGCGGCCCTTAGCGCGCCGATATTCAGTTTCAGCGCCCCAAACGGGGCGCGGGAAGCCTCGTTTAGCGGCCCGCTTCCATTTGGGGCGCAGAAACTGAATATCCAGATGGCGCAAGTGGCTCCGCACGCAGCGGTAATTCCGGCGCCCAGGCGAGCTTGGCGCCCCAAACTGAATTTTTAGCCCAATATACCCACCATATTGGTTTGCACTTGATCCTGTTTACCAGAGATACGTGAATGTCTACAGATGTAACTAGCAGGGTAGATAAAGGGGAACCAGTGGATGTAGTATATTTGGATTTCCAAAAGGCAGTCGATAAGGTGTCACATAAAAGGTTATTACACAAGATTAGGGCTCATGGGTTAGGGGTAATATAGTATCATGGATAGAGAATTGATTAACGGACAGAAAACAAAGAGTAGGGATAAACGGATTTTTTCAGGTTGGCAGGCTGTAACTAGTGGGGTGCCACAAGGATCGGTGTTGGGGCCTCAGCTATTTACAATCTATATTAATTACCTAGATGAAGGGACCGAATGTAATGTATCCAAGTTTGCTGACGATACAAAGCTAGGTGGGACAGTAAGCTGTGAAGAGAACACAGTGTGCAAAGGGATATAGATCGACTAAGTGAGTGGTAGATGGAATATAATGTAGGGAAATGTGAGGTTATTCACTTTGGTAGGAAGAATAGAAAAACAGAATATTTTTTAAATGGTGAGAAACTTTCAAATGCTGGTGTTCAGAGAGATTTGGGTGTCCTCGTGCAAGAAACACAGAAAGCTAGCATGCAGGTACAGCAAGCAATAAGGAAGGCAAATGGCATGTTGGCCTTTATTGCAAGGGGGCTGGAGTATAAGAGTAAGGAAGTTTTGCTACAATTGTACAGGGCCTTGGTGAGACCACACCTGGAGTACTATGCACAGTTTTGGTCTCCTTATCTAAGGAAGAATATACTTGCCTTAGAGGCAGTGCAACGAAGGTTCACTAGATTGATTCCTGGGATGAGAGGGCGGTCCTATCATTACAGATTGTGTAGAATGGGCCTATACTCTGGAGTTTAGAAGAATGAGAGGTGATCTCATTGAACAATACAAGATTCTGGAGGTGATTGGCAGGGTAGATGCTGAGAGGTTGCTTCCCCTGGCTGGAGTGTCTAGAACTAGGGGGCATAGCCTCAGGGGCAGCACGGTGGCATAGTGGTTAGCACTGTTGCCTCACAGCGCCAGGGACCCGGGTTCGAATCTGACCTCGGGCGACTGTCTGTGTGGAGTTTGCACATTCTCCCCGTGTTTGCGTGGGTTTCCTCCGGGTGCTCCGGTTTCCTCCCACAGTCCAAAGATGTGCGGGTTAGGTTGATTGGCTATGATAAATTGACCCTTAGTGTTAGGGGGATTAAATACGTGGGTTTACGGGGATGGGGTGGGATATGTGTTGGTGTAGGGGTTACGGGGATCGGGTGGGATATGTGTCGGTGCAGGCTCGATGGGCCGAAATGGCCTCTATCTGCACTGTGGGGTTTCTGTGATATCTGTGATAAGGGGTCGGCCATTTAAGACCGAGATGAGGAGGAATTTCTTTACTCAGAGGGTTGTGAATCTTTGGAATTCTCTGCCCCAGAGGGCTGTGAATGCTGAGTCTTTGAATATATTCAAGGTAGAGATAGATAGACTTTTGGACTCTAGGGGACTCTAGGGGAATCAAGGGATATGGAGATCAGGTGGGAAAGTGGAGTTGAGGTGGATGATCAGCCATGATCTTATAGAATGGTGGAGCAGGCTCAAGGGGCCTTATGGCCTACTCCTGCTCCTATTTCTTATGTTCTTATGTTTTTATGGGACACTGATTTCAAATATTCAAATATGGCTTTTCGGTTAAAATCAGCCGGGCTTCCACATCCCCGGACTCCCTGGATTCGCAGCTCGCTTTGGGACTCACTAGCACTGTACCCGCCCCCACTTTAAAATCAGGGCCATAGATTCTGTCATTATTTTTATTTATCAAAACTTATGACAATTTGAGAAGCAGAGAAGTAGAGGTGGTTGAAACATAGGATTTTCTATGCAGTACAGGTTGAGGGCCTGGGAGATGCTAAACTGAGGTGCTACAGTGCCACCACTGGTTGGAGTGTGTAATTACAGTGTGACAAGTTTACATAGGCAGCTTCCATTCTGAATGTGGATCTAGAAATTTAGGATGGTAAAGTCGGTGCGAGAAGTGCACTCATTACAGGGTTGATACATTAAGATGCTTAATGTACTATTTAGATGATTAATGGTACTTTTTTTAAAATTCATTGATGGGATGTGGGCATCGCTGGCTAGGCCTGCATTTAGTGCCCATCCCTAATTGCCCTTGAGAAGATGGTGGTGAGCCGCCTTCTTGAGCTGCTGCAGTCCATATGGTGTAGGTACACCCACAATGGAGAAGAAAGAAAATTTGGTAGTCCAACAAATGATTTAATAGAATAGAAGACAATTCAGTTAAATTCCCCTTTATATGTCAGATAAGTATGAAAATAATACAGTATTGAAAGATTTCAGATAGAAAAGGGAATCACTAAGTTGTTTTTCTACAAACATATCAGATATAGCTTAACTATTGATTACAAGATCAAAGCAATAAAAGAAGCAAACCGTAAGAGGTTATTTGAGCCTAATTGTACTCATCTTATCAGCTAATTAACTGAGTTTAGCTTCTTCTTGCCTTTCACCACCAAGTACAGTTTTATGGGTTTATGGCATTTACTTGTTTATTGCAGGTGACTGAATGGCTGTGATAGTACTTTGACAAGGGTGCGTTATGATTGATGTTTATTCAATACTAATATTAGCCCCTATACTTCTAACACATGATTGTCATTTCTGTGTAGTACTGTTTGCTGAAACAGTGAAATCAAGTTCCGAGCCAGCACTGACTGTCACAGCGTTGCAAAACCCTTCATACATTGCTGTAGAATGCTGCTTTCCTATTTCGGTATTGTGTAATGTGCATGCCTCCACATCAGTGAACAGGTTTTAGTATATTAACTGGTATGGTATTGCCCCTACCCACACGTTCCATCTTGGTTATTGTTGTTCCATATTATCATTCTTTTTTGTTGTATGCATATTCAAAAAGTATTTCTGTATCAGCTGTTAGCATAGCTTGATCATCTTAAGGGGCTTGACAGGGTAGATGCTGGGAGGATGCGTCCCCTGGCTGGGGAGTCTAGACCCAGGGATGACAGTCTCAGAATAAGGGGTCGGCCAATTAGGACTGAGATGAGGAGAAATTTCTTCACTGAAAGGGTGGTGAATCTTTGGAATTCTCTACCCCAGAGGGCTGTGGATGTTCAGTCATTGAGTATATTCAAGACTGAGATCACTAGATTTTTGGGTACTAAGGGAATCAAGGGATATGAGGACAGTGCAGGAAGGTAAAGTTGAGGTAGAAGATCAGCCATGATCTTATTGAATGGTGAAGCAGGCTCAAAGGACTGCATGGCCTACTCCTGCTCCTGTTTCTTATGTTCTTATCATAGCACAACATTGTATTTTGGAACAGTATAATTAAAGCATTCACATTATACGAGAGCAGTATATTATGTTAACGGGTTCAAAATGTTGTTGGCACGTTAACAACTAGGCAGCTATCTTCTGATAAAAGGCAGCAAAACAAAGTAATTCCAAGTTACTTCATCTTTATTAAAGAAAACAAACTCTGGTTGTTTAGTATTAATTGGATCACAGTCAAAATGTGAATATGGAACATATTAGACGACGTACAGGCTTTTTTATTCTCTCAACTTTAGTAACATCAATACTGAGCTAATCATTTTCCATAAAATGCACTTTTAATTGCTGCTTTTTTGATTAAAATGTCTCCTCGATCTATGTGTCTGGTGGCTGTTTATTGAACCAACTATAAGTGGCTGGTGCAGTAAACTAGTCCCAATCATTCAGGTTTGTCCGTTTCTATCAGTAACAGTAGCTTGCACTTGTATAGAAAGTTGTCTCAAGGCACTTTACGGATGGGACAAAGGAGAGGACGCCAAGCATACTGGGAGAGATAGCAGAGAGTGACTGACGATGGAGAAAGAAGCAGAGAGGCAAAGGGGGGTCCCAGCGAGTACGGCCAATGTGGCTGATGGCTCTGTCACAATATGGAGGGATGAAGAGGAGCGATACAGAGATGGCCAGAGTCAGGAGACCAAAGGACACAAGAAGAAATTAAGGTTGGAGGAGATGGAGAAACATAGAAACATAGAAACATAGAAGATAGGAGCAGGAGTAGGCCATTCGGCCCCTCGAGCCTGCTCCGCCATTCAATGAGATCATGGCTGATCATCCAAACTCAGTACCCTGTCCCTGCTTTCTCCCCATACCCCTTGATCCCTTTATCCTTAAGAAATATATCTAACTCCTTCTTAAATATATTTAATGAATTGGCCTCCACTGCCTTCTGTGGTAGAGAATTCCACAGGTTCACCACTCTCTGGGTGAAGAAATGTCTCCTCATCTCTGTCCTAAATGAC
Source organism: Somniosus microcephalus (assembly GCF_052327205.1). Taxonomy (NCBI): domain Eukaryota; kingdom Metazoa; phylum Chordata; class Chondrichthyes; order Squaliformes; family Somniosidae; genus Somniosus; species Somniosus microcephalus. Next base: position 103,541,586 of record NC_141001.1, read on the forward strand.
TTACCCCTTATCCTTAGACTGTGACCCCTGGTTCTGGACTCCCCGGCCATCGGGAACATCCTTCCTGCATCTAGTCTGTCTAGTCCTGTTAAAATGTTATAAGTTTCAATGAGATCCCCTCTCATTCTTCTAAACTCCAGCGAGTATAAGCCCAATCGACCCAATCTCTCCTCATATGTTATTCCTGCCTAGAGATAGGGTGGGGGCACAGAGGTGGAGGGTGATGGCAATGAGGGTTTTTAATTCAAAGCATTGGGAGACGGAACCAATGTAGGTCATCGAGGGCAAGGATGAGTGGGACTTAGAGCAGGACAGGATATTGTCAACTAAGTTTTGGACAAGTTGAAGTTTATGGTGGATGGGAAACCAGCAAGCCAAACACTGGAGAAATATCTAGAGGTGATTAAAGTATTTCTGAGTATTTCTAGCATTTTCTGTTTCTATTTCAGATTTCCAGCATCTGCAGTATTTTGCTTTTGTATCCCCAGTTTCTGGTTTATCACTAGATTATATGGCCCATGATAGAGAAACCTGCTGGCACTGTTTCAACTGCTAAAAGTTGAGACCCGTTGATTAGCGTATTATATTTAGAACATAAATCATTTGTTTTCCATGGCAAATCTGATAAGAAAATGCAAGTCTAATTTTTTTAATACACCTCTCACTTGGAAAATAAAATGTTTCCTTCTTAAAGAAGCAAATGGCATGGGTGCAGTTTTTGATGTTTAATGATTTAGTTCATCATTAATAATAATTTTTCTCAACACTAAAAGCAGTAGATTTTGTTTTAATCTTATCACAGGAGTTAACTTTAAACTGGGTGAACTTTTGTGGAGGCTTGTTAGTACTACTATTAGAGTTCAATGGTGGGATAACTGACCTGGGAACAAACAGATACCGTGTCATAGTCTTCTATGTGGAGTTCAGACTTTGCTTTATTAAGATTTACCTTATTATTGTTACCTAATACTTTTGCATAAGCATTTTTTGAAAACCTGGGTTAACAAACTAAATATAACCAAGCTCTATAGAAAAAAGAAAAATGCACAGAGTTCACCGAACAGCAAATCCAAATGCGACGGTTAACCATTAACTAGTATGACTGTATAGCATGGCCTCAAATTTACTGTTGCTGTTATTGATGGACTAATGCTTAACACCTTCATATAAAATTCCTCTGTCTGCTGGGAGACATTACTTTGTTTATTTTAAATGGTTTAATACCTCCGTTAATGTTGCGGCGAGAGGATTATCATACAAACACATTAAGCATTTGCTCCCTAATATGGTTAACAGTAATTTCTAGGCTGATATTTCTGTGAGTATTCTTCCTTGGAAAATAGGATAATAAGATCATTCTTTAATGGAATAAAATATAAGCCATTTCCAACAAGGCCTTATCAACATTATGCAAGGTAGTTCTAGAGGAACTGAGACAACTTAATGTTCTAGATATGAGGTCACCCAAAATAAATTCCCTGCAGCAAGTGACGGAGTGAGAGAGAGAGGCTTGCATTTATATAGCGCCTTTCACGACCTCAGGACGTCCCAAAGCACTTTATAACCAATGAAGTATGTTAGAAGTGTAGTCACTCTTGTAATGTAGGAAACATGGCAGCCAATTGGACTTCTTGGTGACCTAATAGAGGTCTTTAAAATTATGAAACATTTTGATAGAGTGGACACAGAGAGAATGTTTCCACTTGTGGGGAAGAGCATAACTAGAGGCCATCAATATAAGATAGTCACCAAGAAATCCAATAGGGAATTCAGAAGAAACTTCTTTACCCAAAGAGTGGTGAGAATGTGGAACTCGCTACCACAGGGAGTGGTTGAAGCAAATAGAATAGATGCATTTAAGGTGAGGCTAGACAAGCATGTGAGGGAGAAGGGAATAGAGGGTTATGCTGATAGATTTAGATGAGTAAAGATGGGAGGAAGCTTGAGTGGAGCATAAATGCCGGCATGGACTGGTTGGGCCGAAAGGCCTGTTTCTGTGCTGTATATCCTATGTAATCCTATGTAATTTGTGCACAGCAAGCTCCCACAAACAGCAATGAGTTAATGATCAGGTAAGAACATAATTATTTGGAGCAGGAGTTGGCCATGCGGCCCCTCTAGCCTGTTCCACCATTCAATAAGATCATGGCTGATCTTCGACCTCAACTCCACTTTCCTGTCCAATCCCCATATCCTTTCAGTCCAAAAATCTATTGATCTCAGCCTAGAATATACTCAATAACTGAGCATCCACAGCCCTCTGGGGTAGAGAATTCCAAAGATATTCTGTTTTTGTTTGTAGTGTTGGGCTACCCAATGCTGTCCTGACATTGTGCTGTTGTGTAAGATATAAAGGGTAGATTTTTGCCTTCATCATCTGGGCAGTAATCTGGCAGAGCGAATTGCCCGCCTCTTATGGAACCTGCCAGATTTCCGTTCCATTGCAACAGACGAAGATCTATCCCAGTGACTTTATTTGGGAGCACTTTGACATTCAACTCAGCTTCTGATTGTTGTGGCATTTTGCATCAAACTAGTAGATGATCACAATAGAGGAGAAAATCGGGATGCGTGTAAAACTGGCTGCCAATTCACTATTGCCAGCTTTGCACGACCGCCAAGACAAATTTCACCCAAAATGTCTCTGTTCAATGGTTACTATCTACTTACACCCAAAGCAACTGGCATTGATTTCCCCATGAAACTGTGCAATAGAGTGTTTAAGAATTACCATCCCACCCCACCGCCACGAGAAGTCAAAGTGCTAAATCGTACCATAGCACATTATTAAAGGATTATTAATACTGTTGAATAAGTGAACCATAGAACTGGTTCTCTAATGCATCTGATTAATGTTTCAATCCCACTGTACAATTTCTCTCTCTTTCTCTTTCCAGTCTACCACTCAATCGACCTCGCCACATATTTGTGGCTGGATAAAATGCCAGCTTTATGCCACAATAAAAGCAAACAATTTGCACATTTGAATATAAGCTGGCCTCTCATATTCCACCCTACGTAAACTTGAGGTCATCCAAAACTCGGCTGCCCGTGTCCTAACTCGCACCAAGCCCCGTTCACCAATCTCCCCTGTGCTCACTGACCTACATTGGCTCCCGGTTAAGCAATGCCTCGATTTCAAAATTCTCATCCTTGTTTTCAAATCCCTCCATGGCCTCGCCCCTCCCTATCTCTGTAATCTCCTTCAGCCCCACAACCCCCCGAGATATCTGCGCTCCTCTAATTCTGCCCTCTTGAGCATCGCTGATTATAATCGCTCAACCATTGGTGGCCGTGCCTTCTGTTGCCTGGGCCCTAAGCTCTGGAATTCCCTCCCTAAACCTGTCTGCCTCACTACCTCTCTTTCCTCCTTTAAGACGCTCCTTAAAACCTACCTCTTTGACCAAGCTTTTGGTCACCTGCCCTAATTTATCCTTTTGTGCCTCGGTGTCAAATTTTTTGTCTTATAATACGCCTGTGCAGCGCCTTGGGACGTTTTACTATGTTAACGGCGCTATATAAATACAAGTTGTTGTTGTTGTCTCCTCAAGATTTGTTGTGGTCTGCTGCATGCTCCACAACCTCGCCCTTGCCACCAGCATTTATTGCCCATCCCTAATTGCCCTCGAGAAGGTGGTTCTTGAATTGCTGCAGTCCGTGTGGTGAAGGTACTCCCACAGTGCTGTTTGGTAGGGAATCCTTGCAGCCGCTGAACGCATGTTCAGCTGTGCGAGGTTAACACAGGGCGTTACTTCCGGCGTTGAGGACGAAAATGGCAGCGGCGGTATCAAATCAGCGCTGCACGCTGATTGACGTCACGACATGCCTACTCGCCCAGCACTGAAGCCACCACCCTCACCAAGATGGCGTCCAGCCTGGCCCGCACCAGAATTGTGGGTGCACTGCTTGGACACCATTTCCGAGCCAAAATGGCACCCTGGCACTAGGCAATCGAATTTCTAGGCCAAGCTGTTTGATCTAAATCAACATTGCTTTTTCCTCAAATTTCTATGAATCACCAAGGATGTTTATGCAGATGACTGACGTAATCAAACATAAAGCTGTAAATGTAATGCATTGGGCAACCGTGCGGCAAAGTGGAAACTATTTTAACAGCCATGAACAAATAAAGAATCCTGCACCGTAATCGGTGTGATGTCACTTTTATTACAAGGGTGTGCATCATTTTCACAGAATCACAGAAACCCCACAGTGCAGATAGAGGCCATTTCGGCCCATCGAGCCTGCACCGACACATATCCCACCCGATCCCTGTAACCCCTGCACCAACACATATCCCACCCTATCCCCGTAACCCCACGTATTTAATCCCCCTAACACTAAGGGTCAATTTATCATAGCCAATCAACCTAACCTGCACATCTTTGGACTTCACAAACAACAAAGGTGACCTAATAAAAATATCTGGGTATGGAGCGTGACGAAGGTAAATCCAGGAGAGGAAATTGAAGAAAATATAAAATGGACTTAAGGAAAGAAACTGTCATCAATGACGTATAACGTAATATTTAATGCATCTCTGTATCGGGATTTATAGTCATGAGAATGTAAAAAAAAATATTGAGTCATTGGACAACAAAAGACAAGTCTGGGATAAGGAAAGCCCATTTGCCACAATGAAGCTCATCCCCCTGAGTACAGAGATGGTCAAACAGTGTCGCCTGAACAATGTAAGGATCACCTGTGACTTTAGTTCTAATTCATTCTTGGGCTGTGAGTATCGCTGGCAAGGCCAGCTCTTATTGCCCATCCCTTGGTTGCCCTTGAGAAGGTGGTGGTGAGCCTGAAAACAAGGATGAGAATTTTAAAATCGATGTATTACTGGACCGGAAGCCAATGAGATGTCTTTCATGTGGAACTTCCTTAAAAGCTTTCTGAAAGTCCAAATAAACTATATCACAGGGAATGTCACTATTTATTTTACCTGCAGCGTTGAGATCAAGAAGATCTTTTAGGCAGGATCATCCGCTTCTGAAATAATTTTGGCTAAATATAGAACTGAGATCCTAATGGGTCTACGATGATGTTCAGAAGTTATTAATGGGAACAGTTTTCAGCAGTTTGTTTCACTGTAATATTTGGCAGGATTCGAGCAGTCAACCTTGCTTTATGAAGAATATCTATCACTGGCAATATCCCACATTATATCTATGATTGGCTCCCAGTTCGGCAACGCTTTGATTTCAAAGTCCTCATCGTTGTTTTCAAATCCCACCCCTCCCTATCCTTATCTCCTCCAGCCCCAGAAACCTCCAAGATTTCTGCACTCCTCCAACTCTGGCCTCTTGCGGATTCCCGATTTTCATCGCTTCACCATTGGCGGCCGTGCCTTCAGCTCCCTAGGCCCTAAGCTCTGGAACTCCCTCCCTAAACCTCTCCACCTCTCTACCTCTCTCTCCTCCTTTAAGACGCTCCTTAAAACATAGCTCTTTTACCAAGCTTTTGGTCACCTGCCCTAATATCTCCATATGTCACTCGGTGTCAAATTTTGTTTGATCGCCACCGTGAAGCACCTTGGGGCATTTTACTTCGTTAAAGGCGCTATATAAATACAACTTGTTGTTGTTGCTGGTAAGATGCAAACTGAAGCAGGTTCATTTAGAGTGTTAGTATAATGCCAGCATCTGTGATTCCTTGATTAAAACACCAGCTAGATAAAGTGGAAGAACTTCTCAAATATTGCAAGCTGATTTACTCATTCTGAATACGCATAGCTCCAGCAGGAACACTTACCCCCAAACTCGGGTTGTTGCCATGCAGCAGCGGAGGTCTCCATTAATCACTTCTGGCTGATGTCATAACACAGTGTGGCACTCCGGAGACACCAACTCCTGAAAATGTAGGGTGACAGCTAAGTCCCTTCTCATTTGCTTCTATAGTTCTGAGTGACCGCATTTGTTCAGCTTGGCACGCTGTACGAACACAAAACGTCGACCCGTTCAGCTCTGATTGGGTTTGTGACCATCCAAGCTGAAGCTAAGGTTGCTGATAAATCTAATAATAAAGTAAATGTCAATGGAAGGAGCTGGCCAAGCAATATACAGCAAGACTGACATTGATACCAGTGAGATTATTTACATAGAACTGCTGCATAACACTGCCCAAGTGTGTACCGCAATATTAGCAATGGACGCTGAATAAATATTGATGTGTAATCATTATCAGGCATTGCCCGGTTAACTTGCTGATATTTCAATAAATTGTGTTAAACCTTCTACGAGTTTACTGCCTCATGATCATTTGTTAATTGTTCTCTACCTAATGATTTCCCTCTATTGTAAAAGGTGACGTTGGACTTCTTTTAATGAGGGAAAGCATAATAGGAACATCGGAACAAGAGCAGGCACCTCCAGACTGTTTCGCCATTCAGTTAGACCATGACTGATCTGTATCTTGAATCCATTTACCCGCCTTGGTTCCATATCCCTTAATACCCTTGCCTAACAAAAATCTAGCAATAATGTACAGGAATGCAAATCTCTTTTAATGTCCTGAAAAGTTTCCACTGACTTTAGGCATCGATTATGACTTCTATTGCCTGGTGTTAACGGGGCGGTAACGGCCTCAAAATGGGTTCGGTTGCTTTACCGCCCTGTTAACACCACCGAAGGGGGTGACAACATTTTGAAAGGTGCCCAGCACTGGGCACCCGAAGCACCTGCCTGTCTCAGGCGGTGTGCCCCCTTTAATATGCAGATTGGAGACCAAGGGCCCCGAATTGCCACTTCAGGTCTGAACTGGCCGGATCGAGCCCCGTGACCGTGCGATGGGTCCGAGGAGGCCCAGCCAAGGTACGTTTGGAGTCATGTTTGGATTTTAGATCCTCTGGGCCCCACAAAATAATCTGGGAGGCTGCCGCCCCAAGAGTCCCACCCTCCGCGATGCTCTCCCCGCCCCTGGCCCCCCCTTACTTACCTTGCTGGTAGCTGGGGCACCCCGAGATTGGGAAGTCTCAATCAGACATGTTACAGTTGTACAGGGCCTTGGTGAGACCACACCTGGAGTACTGTGTGCAGTTTTGGTCTCCTTACCTAAGAAAGGAAGTGCAGCAAAGGTTCACCAGACTGATTCCTGAGATGACAGGACTATCGTATGAGGAGAGATTGGGTTGACTAGGCCTGTATTCAGTAGAGTTTAGGAGAATGAGAAGGGGATCTCATTGAAACGTATAAAATTCTGACAGGGCTAGACAGACTGGATGCAGGGAGGATGTTTCCCCTGGCTGGGGGGTCAAGAACGAGGGGTCAGGGTCTCAGGATATGGGGTAGGACACTTATGACTGAGATGAGGAGAAATTTCTTCACTCAGAGGGTGGTGAACCTGTGGAATTCTCTTCCACAGTAGGCTGTGGAGGCCAAGTCACTGAATATACTTAAGAAGGAGATAGATAGATTTCTAGATACAAAAGGCATCAAGGGGTATGGGTAGAGAGTGGGAATATGGTATTGAGATAGAGGACCAGCCATGATCATATTGAATGGCGGAGCAGGCTCAAAGGGCCGAATGGCCTACTCCTGCTCCTATGTTTCTATGTGCTGCACATGATGCCCCCTTGGCGGCCCATGTCTCGCCGGCCGATGTTAATGAGGCTGGTGCACCCAAATGGCGGCTGCCTTTTCGCCGCGGTTACGGGTGATCGGCCGACTCGCTCCGCCATTCGGTCGCCCAAAAGCAAAAATCAACCCGTGCACCTGACTTAAAATGAAGCAACTTTTGCTGGAACTTTCAGAAGAGCCTCAAAGTCACAGGCACATGTGGGACCAATCACTGCCGTCTGGAATCTATTTGTCCACGACTCCTCACTGCAGAATGACAATATGTGGTATATCTAAATGTAGCCACACTGTCACTAACCACAATACACAAGTATCATCTGTTATCAGTTTATATGATATTGATAACTGCCGACCATGGAATCATACTAATTTCAGCATGGATAGTGGTCATTTGTGCCATCGTGCTAGTTCTACATCGAATCCAATTTTCTCTGTACCCTTTAATATTTTTCCTCCATAAGTGTTGATCTAATCATCTTAAAAGCTGTGATGGGCTCCAACAGCCACTTGAAATCATGCATTCCAACTCATTTGGTGAAAAAACATTCTACTAACTCCACTTTATGCATTTTCCGCTAATCCTAAATTTACGCTTCCTTGTTACTGACTCACCAGCCAGCAGAAATAATCTTTCTTCTCAAGCGCTTACAAAACTTTGAACGTTTCCATTTGAGCCCTCTTTCCTTTCCTGCTTGAATAAGTACAGCCCTAGTTTTTCCAAGTCTCTCATTAAAACATTTTTTACGCAACCAGTCGTTAGGACTGGCGGGCAGTGTCCTAGGCCCAACCATCTTCAGCTGCTTCATCAATGACCTTCCCTCCAACATAAGGTCAGAAATGAGGATGTTCGCTGATGACTGCACAGTGTTCAGCGCCATTCACAACTCCTCAGATAATGAAGCAGTCCATGCCCGCATGCAACACGACCGGGACGATGTTCAGGTAACATTCGCGCCACAGAAGTGACAGGCAATGACTATCTCCAACAAACAAGAGTCTAACCACCGCCCCTTGACATTCAATGGCATTACCATCACCGAATCCCCCACCATCAACATCCTGGAGGTCACCATTGACCAGAAACTTAACTGGACCAGCCACATAAATACTGTGGCAACAAGAGCAGGTCAGAGGCTAGGTATTCTGCAGCGAGTGTCTCACCTCCTGACTCCCCAAAGCCTTTCCACCATCTACAAGGCACAAGTAAGGAGTGTGATGGAATACTCTGCACATGCCTGGATGAGTGCAGCTCCAACAACACTCAAGAAGCTCGACACCATCCAGGACAAAGCAGCCTGCTTGATTGGCACCCCATCCACCACCTTAAACATTCACTCACTCCACCACAGGTGTACCGTGGCTGCAGTGTGTACCATCTACAAGATGCACTGCAGCAACTTGCCAAGGCTTCAACGGCAGCCCCTCCCAAACCCGCGACCTCTTCCACCTAGAAGGACAAGGGCAGCAGGCACATGGGAACACCACCACCTCCAAGTTCCCCTCCAAGTCACACACCACCCTGACTTAGAAGTATATCGCCGATCCTTCATCGTCGCTGGGTCAAAATCCTGGAACTCCCTCCCTAACAGCACTGTGGGAGTACCTTCACCACACGGACTGCAGCGGTACAAGAAGGCGGCTCACCACCATCTTCTCGAGGGCAATTAGGGATGGGCAATAAATGCTGGCCTTGCCAGCGATGCCCACATCCCGTAAACAAATAAAAAAAAATTTGGAATGGAGGAAACAGATTCAATAGTAGCCTTCAAAAGTGAATTGGAAAAATACTTGAAGGAGAAAAATTTGCAGGGATATGGGAAAGTGGCCAGGGAGTGGGATAACTGGACTGATCTTCGAAAGAGCAAGCACAGACTCGCTGGGCCGAATGGCCTCCTTCTGTGCTGTACTATTCAATGATTTTATGATTATAATTATATCCTTGGATCCCTGGTATCATCTTAGTAAATCTATATGATATCTTTTCCATGCCTCTAACATTCTTTCTATAATGGGATTTCCAAAACTGCATAAAGTGCTCCAGCTGTGGCCTGACCAAAGTCTTGTTCAAATTTAACATCACCTCCTTGCATTTGTATTCAATGCCCTGACTTAAAACTCAAAATCCCATTTTCCCTTTTAATGGCTTGCAATCCTGCTTTAAAGATTATTGTGTCTGTACACCATTAAGCAAGTTATGGATTTTTTGCAATAATATTTTTAAAAATTCATCCTTAGGTTATGGGCATCACTAACAAGGCCAGCATTTATTGCCCATCCCTAATTGCCCCTGAGAAGGTGGTGGTGAGCCGTCTTCTTGAACTGCTGCTGTCCGTGTGGTGAAGGTACTCCTATAGTGCTGTTGGGGAGGGAATTCCAGGATTTTGACCCAGCAACGATGAAGGAATTGCGATATATTTCCAAGTCAGGATGGTGTGTGACTTGGAGGGGAACTTGGAGGTGGTGGTGTTCCCATGCGCCTGCTGCCGTTGTCCTTCTAGGTGGTAGAGTCGCGGATTTGGGAGGTTTTCCAGCAAGCCTTTTTCAGTAATTAATGGTTAACTCTAAAGGGTTATTTTTTTTTGAGGTGAGGCTTTTGTTGAAGGAGACTTTGTGCCAGCTGCAAACACTGGCAAAATTTACCCTTATATTTGAACTTCTACATACAATGGACAGAGCTTTACTTAACTGTGCTATGCAGGAGAAGCAAGCAATGCAAGAAGCCTGGTACACTGTGTGGAATCTTTTTGGATTGGCACGGTTAGCTATGTGCCAACAACCCTTGTGGTGCTGTTATTTTTCAAATTCTCATCCTTGTTTTCAAATCCCTCCATGGCCTCGCCCCTCCCTATCTCTGTTACCTCCTCCAGCTCCCCGAGATATCTGCGCTCCTCCAATTCTGCCCTCTTGAGCATCGCTGATTTTAATCGCTACACCATTGGTGGCCGTGCCTCCAGCTGCCAAAGCCCTAAGCTCTGGAATTCCCTCCCTAAACCTTTATGCCTCTCTACCTCTCTCTCCTCCTTTAAGGCACTCCTTAAAACCTACCTCTTTCCACCAAGTCATCTGTTCTAATATCTCCTTATGTGGCTCGGTGTCAAATTTTAGTTGATAACGCTCTTGTGAAGCAGTTTGGGATGTTTTGCTTCATTAAAGGAGCTATACAAAAGCAAGTTGTTGTTGCTCCTGTTGTTGTTAAGGTCATAAACTTGTAGGAGACTGACAGCCCAGACACATCTGTTTGAGTTTGGTTAAAGTGTACTCAGGAATAGAATATGCCGCCCTCATGCAGTGTACTGATCAGAATGGCATTGAACTGCACTGGGTTCAGAACCAATAGTCAGACTCTCTCTAGATCTTGCCAAACATGGTTACATTTTCCAGCATTTGATTTAGGTTTTGTCGGAAACCAAAGTTGATGACACTTAGGGCCAAGTTTTCGTGAGGAATCCATTGCATCCTCCAGTTGTCTCTGGTGCTTGTTTTAAGAATATGGGAACAGTAGAAGACCATTCAGCCCCTCGTGTCTGTTCTGCCATTCAATTAGGCCATGGACGATCTGTATCTTAACCCCAGCTACCCGCCTTGGTTCCGCAACGAAATTTTCAATTGACCCCCAGCCTCAACAGCTTTTTTTTTGAGGGGGGTGGGGGGAGAGTTCCAGATTTTCACTACCCGTTGTGTGAAGAAATGCTTCCTGACATCATCCATGAACGGCACAGCTCTAATTTTAAGGCTATGAAACCCCCCCCACCCCCCCCACACCCCCACCACCACCACCACCACCCCCCACCCCCCCACCACAACCCCCCCACACCCTCCCCACCCCCCCCCCACACCCCCCCACAACCACCCCACACCCATCCCCCACACCCCCCCCCCCACACCCCCACACCCCTTAGTCCCCATGTAGATCAGAATTTGTCACTCAGAGACTTTCAGAAACAAAATACCACTGAGGTGATGTCATGCTTTTTTCCCCTCTCTAAATGTAATTTCTTTATCTGGCCTGGCAGCTTTCAAGGGTGTGCCGTGGTTTGGGGATTCAGAAGGGGTGGGGGTGGTTTACCCAGCTAAATGGACACAAATTAAAAATAATGAATCTATTACATTTAATAAAATGACGGTTCGCTGCATTCCATCGTGTTCTCATTTGCATTTTCCTCCCAGTATCACACATTGCATTGCAATAATTTTCAATTTATTATAACAATAAAATAAACCAGGAGAAATATCAATTTAGTTTCTCTGCCCTAATGAGTAAAATGCCTGAGTATGCATCTGTGTCTGAAGTGTAACTTTGACTATAAATATCTGACAATACAAAGACGGCCCTCCAGTAAATCAAACCCATAGGCTGTAACTCAACTCTTACCCTCTACATGCCACAGCTAATTCACTGCAGTAAAAATACTTATTCTTGGGGGGGCTTTATAACACAGATTGGGTTATCGTTCCTCAAAGTCCAAGAAATAGCATTCTAATTGAAAATGTTTGTGTTGCACACAAAGTCTGCTGTTACAAAAGCAATAGCATGCAGAATACAAAAGAGCATTTCTCCGCCTTAGACTGCCTGATGAATTAACTCCTTGAAACGGGGGGCACTGCAGAGCAAGCAACTCGTTTCTTTATTGTGCGAATCGCGATCTCCAAGACCTGCAAAAGAGGAAACTTTCTTTCTTGTAAAGAGCGTACAAATGCAGCAGGAGATGGCATGTCGTCTGTATTCCACAGCAGGCTGTTAAATCAGCTGAAGCCAAGCCGCCATCGGCGGTAGTGGTAGACAGCAGCAGTTGGGGGGGGGGCTTTAGCCCGTTGCTAGGCCACACGGGGGGAGGGAGGGGGGTGGGGGAGAGACCCCTAGTATAACCTGTCATCACTCATCTGAGGTGCTTGGAACAACAGCTCGGGCCTCTTGATCGGGCCTCTGCTATCTTTAGCTGGGGGTGGCATTCGCCCGCAAGGCCTGTGTGTGTGGCAGCTCCAGTGGGGGCCGAGCGCTGGTTTCTGATGACAGAATGTCAGGATCAATTTGCACACTTAATCCCCCTTCACAAGTGGAAAACCACTCGCGTGTGCACTATGCAGCTACAATCACTGCATACTTCATTTAAGAAGACACATGCATTTCAACTATTTGCATTCTACGCTGCCGCTCGGCATTTTTACTTTAAATGAGAAGTACTTTTATTTCTCTTGGCTCTGAGGTCATCATGATAAATGATCCCAGGCCCACGAGCGCCATATATAATGTAACATACACTTAGTGTTTTTGCTTTTATGTTTTACTAGCAAACTGAGTCCCGTATGATTTATTGTGACTTGTTACGCCATATGCTTGTATCTTGTCTTCTAGGTGCCGACCTAGTGATGTGTGGGACTTTGCAGCAAGGTTTCCTGCTATAGTTTGGTTGGCCTCCCAATAAAAACAACCCCAGTTTTATCGAAAGGAGTAAAGAAATCAAGCAAAAAGGCCGCATTTTTCTTCATCAAATACTTCAGGATGCAGTTATTAAAGTTTTTACAGGCGTATTAAGTATGCGACATTACTTTCAGTAAATATTTTAATTTACAGATACATATTTTTTTCTCTGCTGCAGTTGGTGGATGTGTTCAGATATCTCAAGTGGCCTCTGTTATTTCTGCACATTCAACTATTACATCAAATTTTACAGCACAGAATCAGGCCATTCGGCCCAACTGGTCCGTGCCGGTGTTTCTGGTCCACACGAGCCTCCTCCCACCCTACTTCATCTCACCCTATTAGCGAATCCTTCTCTTCCTTTCTCCCTCATGTACTCATCCAGCCTCCCCTTAAATGCATCTATGCTAATCGCCTCAGCCAGTTAGCGAGTTATTCTGCGAGTCAGTTCTTTTAAATAATTACTCAGAATTCATTTTTGTCAACTAATAATCCATAACAATAGAAAGCAATGCAGGATTCACAAGCAATGGGAATTAGCCTGCAGTACACGTCACGAATAACCATTTGTGAGGTTTCAATGTCTTCCTGCATTTAAGGTGGTGGAACTACAGGACGCAGCTGGAGACAAGTGGAACAAGAACTGATGGCTCAGAAAGTTAACCTTGAAGATGGATTCAGGACATCTGAACAACGCCAGACAAAGCAGCATGTTTCACTTTGTTCCCATTCATCAACAAGCAACTGAAAAGGTGAGTTGCCACCCAGCAACCGAGAACGGGAAACACGGGGAAGTGGCGCAAAGTAATAACTTTTATGTGTTTCTACTAAAGAATGGAAACTTAACAACATAAGATTTTCTCAACACCAATGTGCATACCCTTGTAGAACTACAAATCTTTACTCTTCCTTTTCCTATGTGGTGCAACCCCTGTGGCTTCAGTGGGCTGCTCAGATCCTGCTTTGACTGCTGAGGTGCTCTTGGCCGACGACCTCTGGGTTTTGGAGCCCATGAGGACCCCACTAAAGACTGCTCCACCTGCACACCTGTGCAGGGGGCAGACTAGGCCATCGGGAGAGCAGGCAGCATGTCGGGTACTGACTGACTGGGGGACAATGAGTGAGAAGTGGAAGTGCTGTGGGTGAAGTCCCCACTTCCATGTCTCCTTTCGCCATCATAGAAACATAGAAGATAGGAGCAGGAGTAGGCCATTCGGCCCCTCGAGCCTGCTCCGTCATTCAATGAGATCATGGCTGATCATCCAAATTCAGTACCCCGTCCCTGCTTTCTCCCCATACCCCTGGATCCCTTTAGCCTTAAGAAATATATCCAACTCCTTCTTGAATATATTTACTGAATTGGCTTCTACTGCCTTCTGTGGAAGAGAATTCCACAGGTTCACCACTCTCTGGGTGAAGAAATTCCTCCTCATTTCTGTCCTAAATGGCCTACCCCTTATCCTTAGACTGACCCCTGGTTCTGGATTCCCCGACCATCAGGAACATCATTCCTGCATCTAGTCTGTCCAGTCCTGTCAGAATTTTATAAGCTTCAATGAGATCCCCTCTCATTCTTCTAAACTCCAGTGAGTACAAGCCCAATCGACCCAATCTCTCCTCATACGTCATTCCTGCCATCCCAGGTATCAGCCTGGTGAATCTTCGCTGAACTCCTTCCATGGCAAGAACATCCTTCCTCAGATAAGGCGACCAAAACTGCACACAATACTCAAGATGTGGTCTCACCCCTCTCATGGGCCAACCGCACTTCACTCCTATCGCTCTGCTGGAGAGCAGCTTGGGGCAGGTCAGTGCGGCATTGTAAGGCCAAGGCTAAGGTGCCTGTCATTCTATTTAAGGCGCCAGACATGGTGGCATCCTGCGTCTGCACCAGCATGGTCAAGGCCGGCACAGACTCATTTGATTATCGCAATTTATGTTCCATGGATTTGGCTGCTCTATCCATGGAAGAAGACATCCTCGCATTGCCCTGCGACATCAACCTGCTCATCCTTGATACAGACTCCTCCATTTTCTCTTGAATCACGCACAGCATGCGTGAAAGGCCTGTCAGTATGTCGCAGATTTTCTGCTGCCCCTCATTGATTATCCTTTTCATCGACAGCCCCCGGGGTACAGCAAGATGCTGAGCAGAGCTTGGAGTTGGCTGCATCCTCCGATGTGTGGACTTTCCACAGCTGCCCAACTATCTGTCTAACTGGACCCATCAAAGTGTGAGTATCCGAGCTGGTGCATGCTAAGTGACATGAATCTTGTCGTTCATGTGGAAATGACTTATGAAATGATACTGGGCGGCCTGCTGGTGGCGCTGTCCAGGGAGAGTATAAATACTTGGGCATGAGCCCAGCTTGCTCAGGACATTCTTTAACAGGAACTAGTGAAGGACACAACTAGATCTCCATGTTGAAAAACAGTTGATTAAAGCCTTGTTTGATACTCAGACCAAGTGCCTAGTAGTTTTCTTACGTCAGTAAGCATGGGTTCTGTGACGGTGCACCTTCAGAGGAATCAGCTCCTCTGAGGATTCATCGTCCGCGAGCCCCACCGACTGCGTGAAGGCCCTGGCAGAGAGAAAAGATATGAAATAGTACTGACAAGGTAAGAATGTTGCAACTTATCATTATGAAGATGATCATATTTCACTCACTGCTGAAGTCAAGTCAACATGACTGAATCTTGTATGACATGTGGGTTGATAATATTTAATTCTGTCACCAGGTAGCTGGGAAATCCCCCATCTCCCCCATCTCTGATAGCCAGGGACGCTGAGACGCCACTGATCGCCAGCGCTTCCTCCTCTGCAGTTGTCTGCTGTGAGATCTGTGGAGGGCCCCCTCCCTCTCCCCTTGTGTTTTGCACTCTCTTCTGCTATGGGGAAAGGGCAGACTTATGAATGACTGTAATGGCATGTGTTCATCCGATGGATGCAGTGCATTTGGTGAAGGTGACTATCATGGAGAGGCATCAAATTGTGTAAGGAGCAGGGTGAGTGGATGTGGTGGATGGATAGATGGGGATGTGAGGAAATGCATGGAAGAAGGATGGGTGTGTTTGCAAGGTAAGTGGGTGTGAGGAGTCGGTCTAACAAGGCAGAGTGAATGGGGGATGAAGTGAATAATAGGATGTAGGTGAATGTGCAACTATACTCACCTTTCCTGACTTGGTTAGGTCATTAAAGCGCTTCCTGTACTAAAGCCAGGGGCAGGGCACAATGCTCCTGCTACTGACCTCCTCGGTCACCTCCAGCCACTTCGTCTTTGTAGCAGCAGCAGGTTTCTTCCCCCCCACCCGCCTCCCCCCCCGCATTGCTGGGGAAGAGTATCTCTCTCCGACTCCTCACTGCCGCCAGCAGTACATCAACGTTTCAAGGACACCCTCAAAACCTCCTTGAAAAAGTGTAACATCCCCACCAACACCTGGGAATCCCTGGCCCGAGACCGCACAAAGTGGAGGAGGAGCATCCGGGAAGGCGCCGAACACCTCGAGTCTCTTCGCCAGGAGCAAGCGGAAGCCAAGCGCAGGCAGCGCAAGGAGCGCACGTCAACCCAAGCACCCCACCCAGCCGCCCCTTCAACCACCGTCTGCCCCACCTGTGACAGAGACTGTAGGTCCTGCATTGGACTCATCAGTCACCTGCGAACTCATTTTTAATGTGGAAACAAGTCATCCTCGGTTCCGAGGGACTGCCTAAGAAGAGAAGACATCAAGGGAGTGTCCTGAGTCCATATTCTGCAATTGCTGTCTCTGCGCCAAACCTCCCAACTCCTCCAAATCCCATCTTTGGAGATTGGCCCTTTAAATACTCCAGTTGAGATCGCGCCATGCGGGTCGGCGCCATGCCCACTACCACACATTCGACATTCGGGAATAAAATGGTAATGAGGTGTCTGCGTTAAAATATCACAGACAGACGCGCTGAAATTATTTCCGGGTTTCCCGTGCGATATCGAACCCCCCAACCTCCTGCTTCCAACTCTCCTCAAAGTCAATATCGGGTCCTCCGTGTTACACCTAGTCCATGGCCCCAATATCCTTTCTTTAGTGGGTGCACAGCACTCCAACTGCGGTCGAACCTAATTAGAATAGCTTGCAAAAACATTTCTTAAGCAGACGAGAATATTGTTGAGGGAGCATTGCTATTTCACGTTTTGTCCCTTACTTCTGCAGTTTGGATTTCACAATGCAATCTGCTGTAATCTGATCAAGTTGTCAATGTTGTGTGCTCACAGTCGCTCAGAAAGGCAGACGCCTGTCAGCTTGACATGTTAAATCACTACCAGAAGGGCACAACCTCACGCCCAGTCTAAAGTATGAACAGCTGGGAGCAAGTCGCCATCGTATCATACAACACAGCTACAATGTTCCCGGAAACAGTCGACTGATCAATAGTGCCTGTGGCAAATAGTGACCGTACAAAAACCAGTGGGCAGAGTCAGACTATCAAATAACTGAGGAGGATAAGCATTGAATTTTAACTCGATCTGAACTCCTTTGGTCTCAGTCCCGTGAGATTTCAAATAAATATATAAGTGCTTCTTAATGAAGCATTAAGATATATCAGCCTAGATATTTCTCTCCAGCATGATCACCAAGTCGGACAGGACAGGACTACAGTCTGCCCGAGTGACCCAGGAGATGGCTGTTTCTGTATAATCCCAACACCCGCTGTAACTTAAAGGGCCAGTCCACATCCCCAGCTGCCACCAGACAGCTGCCTCCATTCAGAATCACAAATTCCAACCAATAAGGGACATAAGATCTCTCCATTAAAGTGCCTGCTGTGGCCAGTTAAACATTCTTCCACATTCCCCATCACCTAGCGATGCCGGGCACCTGCTGTATACAGGCGTGAGTCGCGTCCATTGTTACTCGAGAGGTAATAAAAGAAAGAGCTTGCATTTATGTAGCGCCTTTCACGACCTCAGGAAGTCTCAAAGCGTTTTACAGCCAATGAAACGCTTTTGAAGTGTAGCCGCTGATATAATGTAGGAAACGCGGCAGCCAACTGGCGCACAGCAAGCTCCCACAAACAGCAATGTGATAATGACCAGATAATCGGTTTAGTGATGTGACGGGAAATGCTACATATAAAGTCGTACCGCCTCATTTAAATAGGCCCATCCGAATTTGAGCAGATATTTCCTGTGCACAACAGAAGTGATGTCGGAAACTTCAATGGCTTTAAAGATGGGCAGGGATCCAGTGTCGCCCCTGACCTCCGAGGAAATTCTTGCAGCTGCAGCTAAAGTGCAGGGTAATAAACTGGTTTCAACAGCGCCACCGCTATCTTCAATTCCTAAACATCACCTAATATTAAAGGGGGAAATTTCAGCCAGGCGGTTTCATCAGCACCCCATTTTGAGACCCTTGGTCTATGTTTGTATGTGCCAATGTGCATCGTAATAGCGGTGAGCATTTCCCACTCACATGGCATTGTACGTAGGCCTGTAGGAATTACTGCCCACCCCTGATTTTCCAAATCGAAATGAGGGCTCAAGGTGCAGTTAACAGCTCTTCCGGATACTTGAGGGGGAGTGTTAACGCCAACCCCCCCCCCCACTCACACCCCCGCCCACCACGGGAATGGTGTGGGTGGGGGCGACGTTAAGGCAGCGGGAAGGTTTCATGGCACCTTTGCGCTCCTGCCATTTTACCTTGCCCGAATTCAGGCACGGGAAGACCGCCCACCTTAGAGGAGCAGGGGCCTAAATTAAATGGCAAAGTCACGTCCCAGTGACGTCATTGGGACAGAAATGCTATTTTATCTGTTGGTACAACTAAGGCCCACACGATCTTAAACCCGCCACCGAAAGCTGGAGGCAGCCAGGATCCTGGCTACAGCAGGCCCAGGTTAAGTGTTACTTTTCTTAATTTTTAAAGGTTTATTATGAGCCAGGAGGAGCAGCAGTGCTCCACTGGCCCCGCAAGGATACCTTAGGTCTCCCCTGCCCTGAGCTTCCTTCCGCCCCCCAAGCAGGGACTTTCCAAATCCCCCCACCCCCCATTCCTTACTCACCTTGCTGGAAACCGTTTCCACGGCTCCCTGATGGCACCCTGACTCCCCCCAACCCCACCCCCTCAAACTATGATGTCATTCCGGCCGGCTGCGGGCGGGATTTAGTGTCGGGTCGTGTAGATGAGACCCGGGAGTTAAAATCCGTCCACTTTGGCCCCCTCGCCTCCCTTCCACCGCCGCAGCACTCGCTTCCCACCCCATGTTAAAATCGGGACTTTGATTTGTTTTGACATATCCCCATCTAAAAGACTAGGATCTTGCCATCAATAGCGCAGGGCCAGAGATGGTAAGGGGTCTGCGATTGTTTCTGTTATCAGAACTGGGCTCTCCATTGACTCTGTACCAGTAGTGTTTATTTTGTCCAGGTATTAATGATCTGAATGTCACTGACACTCAATTTAAACATTTACAAAGGAACACCACACGAAGTATAAAATAAGTGGCGTACAAACTCTACCGTTTTTGAACTTGATTGCCACCCAGCGCTGACAGTTAATAACCTCCAGTAACACTCCCTCACATGCACCATAAAGTAAGGTTTAATGTTTAATCATACAATTATACCGGACACTGTTGTATTGCTATAAATTAGACTCTGTTTGCACAGTGACACGAGAGTCACAGAATAGCGCAGCTAAACCCGAATCAACAACAACAGTAACTTACATTTATATAGTGCCTTTAATGTAAAGAACATCCCAAGCTCTGCACAGAAGGAAATGAATGACGAGCCAACAAGGAAATTGGTGAACAAAGCCTTGGTCAAAGAGATGTGTGTTGAGAAGGTTATTAATAAAAGCAAACAAGAAAGACTTGCACCTTTCACAAACTCAGGACGTTCCAAAGCACTTTTGAAGTGTAGTCACTGTTATACTGCAGGAAACGCGGCAGCCAATTTGCGCACAGCAAGCACCTACAAAGAGCAATGTGATAATGACCAGATAATCTGTTTAGTGATGTGATAGGAAATGCTACATATAAAGTCACACCGCCAGTACCGCCTCATTTAAATAGGCCCATCCGAATTTGAGCAGATATTTCCAGTGCCTGGTAGAAGTGATGTCGGAAACTTCAATGGATTTAAAGATGGGCAGGGATCCAGTGTCACCCCCCACCTCCGAGGAAATTCTTGCAGCTGCAGCTAAAGTGCAGGGTAATAAACTGGTTTTAACAGCGTGACCACTATCTTCAATTCCTAAAACATCACCTAATATTAAAGGGGGAAATTTCAGCCAGGCAGTTTCATCAGCATCCCATTTTGAGACCCTTGGTCTAGGCTAGCTGGTCTATGTTCGTATGTGCCAATGTGCGTCGTAATAGCGGTGAGCATTTCCCACTCACATGGCATCGTACGTAGGCCTGTAGGAATTACTGCCCACCCCTGATTTTCCAAATCAAAATGAGGGCTCAGAGGTGCACTTAACAGTTCTTCCGGATACTTGAGGGGGAGTGTTAATGCCAAACCACGGGAATGGTGTGGGTGGGGGGGATGTTAAGGCAGCGGGAAGGTTTCATGGCACCTTTGCGCTCCCGCCATTTTACCTTGCCTGAATTCAGGCACGGGAAGGCCGCCCACCCTAGAGGAGCAGGGGCCTAAATTAAATGGCAAAGTCACGTCCCAGTGATGTCACTGGGACAGAAATGCTATTTTCTGTTGGTACAACTAAGGCCCACACGATCTTAAACCCGCCACCGAAAGCTGGAGGCAGCCAGGATCCTGGCTACAGCAGGCCCAGGTTAAGTGTTACTTTTCTTAATTTTTAAAGGTTTATTATGAGCTGGGAGGAGCAGCAGTGCTCCCCTGGCCCCACAAGGAGACCTTAGGTCTCCCCTGCCCTGGGCTTCCTTCCGCCCCCCAAGCAGGGACTTTCCAATTCCCCCCACCCCCCATTCCTTACTCACCTTGCTGGAAAACGTTTCCACGGCTCCCTGATGGCGGCCTGCCACCCCCTCAACCCCACCCCCTCAAACTATGATGTTATTCTGGCAGGCGGAATTTAGTGTCGGGTCGTGTAGATGAAACCCGGGAGTTAAAATCCGTCCACCTTGGCCCACCCACCCCGCAGCACTCGCTTCCCACCCATGTTAAAATTGGGACTTTGATTTGTTTTGACATGTCCCCATCTAAAAGACTAGGATCTTGCCATCAATAGAGCAGGGCCAGAGACGGTAAGGGGGTCTGCGATTGTTTCTGTTATCAGAACTGGGCTCTCCATTGACTTTGCACCAGTTGTGTTTATTTTGTCCAGGTATTAATGATCTGAACGTCACTGACACTGAATTTAAACATTTACAAAGGAACACCACACGAAGTATAAAATAAGTGGCGTACAAACTCTACCTTATTTGGACTTGATTGCCACCCAGCGCTAACAGTTAATAATCTCTAGTAACACTCCCTCACATGCACCATAAAGTAAGGTTTAATGTTTAATCATACAATTATACCAGACACTGTTGCATTGCTATAAATTAGACTGTTTGCACAGTGACAGGTGAGTCACAGGATTGCGCAGCTAAACCAGCACAAACAACAATAGTAACTTACATTTATATACTGCCTTTAATGTAAAGTGTGATGAAATATTCCATTCATCACTGCCTGTGACTGTGGTCGGTTTCAGTGTCATTTCCCTTCCCCCAGTCCTCATTGTATTGTTTATTGGAATGTGCTGGAATGTGCTGTGTGTGTAGGGCTCCGCCCATACCTGGCCCCTTTTGTAAGCTAGCTCAGTCTGGCCTCAGTCTCCAGAAGGAAGATACCTCTCTCTCTTACGTGTTACTTTCTAAGTTAGTAAAAGCCTTGTTTTGTTTCGCTAAAATCGAGTCTCGGAATTATTGAGGCACATCAATTTTATTAACTTATTTTTCAACACTATGGATCAACTCCTGAAACCCGAACGTTTGGATTTGGATCAACATGCTCCGGACGCATCAGCACGCTTCGGACACTGCTTTGAGTGTATGGAATTCTTCCTGGACAATTCCGCAGCCGTCAAAGACGCTACTGACGCTGCGAGGATGAGACTCGGAATTCTGCGGAATTGGGTAAGCCACCGGGTTTACCCCCTCATCCAAGACACCGATACGTACCTGGCCGCCTGCGACATCTTAAAGGCGCATTACCAGCAGCCTACGAATGAGGTGTATGCTAGGCATCTGCTCGCTCCTCGCGCACAGCGACCTGGGGAATCGGTGGAGGAGTTCCTAAGCACCCTGAAAATGCTTGGCAAAGACTGCAAGTGCCAAGATGTAAAAGCCGCAGTGTACGCTGACGAGCTTGTTCGCGATGCCTTTATCACAGGCCTCAGCTCCACTTACATCCGGCAAAGACTGCTGGAAAAAACGGGGTTGGACCTGAAACAGGCTGCGGACACCGCGCAATCCCTGGATGTGGCCCAGAGAAACTCGGATGCCTACTCTTCAGCCCGCGCCGTCCACGCCGCCACGTGTGCACCGAGGGCGCCGCCATCTTGGAAGGCATCTTCCCCGCCCGGCAGCCCGACACCGGTGGGGCCCCGCTCTCCCCCCAGAAGCCCTACGACAGCCGCGACGCGTCAGGGACCCAACTGCTACTTCTGCGGGCAGCCAAAACACACCAGAAACCTGTGCCCGGCGAAAGGCACCAACTGCTTTAAGTGCAGTAAGAAGGGGCACTTCGGGAAGGTGTGCAGAGGTTACCCCGCCGGAAAACCAACCGCCGGAAAACCCGCCACCGCTGCGTGTGCGCCGTGGGAGCGGCCATCTTGGACGCCATCTTGCCCGACCTCGTGGGGTCCGCCATCTTATGAGCAGACAGCGTGGACGCCATCTTGTATTGATCAGGGCCCTACAGTGGCATCGGTCACAGTGGACCAGACCAGGCCGCACCCGCTATCCAAATCAATGGTGGACATCGAGGTAAACGGGTGCCGGGTTAAATGTTTAATTGACAGTGGAAGCACGGAGAGTTTTATCCACCCTGAACTGGCACAGCAACTCTCCCTAAAGGTGGTCCCTGCTCAGGGTACCATCTCTATGGCTGATAAAACCCAGACATCGACCATTCTGGGTTACTGCACGGTACAATTGGGCGTTAACGGAACTGTATACGATAATTTTAAAGTATTAATCATGAAGAACCTATGTGCGAGCGTGATCTTGGGCCTGGATTTCCAGTGCAACCACCAAAGCATCACGCTCAAGTACGGTGGGTCCCAGCCGCCCCTCACAGTGTGCGGTCTGGCTACCCTGAAGGTAAAGCCGCCTTCGCTATTCGCGAACCTTACCCCTAACTGCCGGCCAATAGCGACCAAAAGCAGGAGGTACAGCTGGGAGGACAGGCGGTTTATCGCGACCGAGGTAGACAGGCTCCTGAAAGAGCACATTATTGAACGCAGCAACAGCCCGTGGCGCGCCCAAGGGGTAGCGAGAAGAAACGGATGGTGATCGACTGTAGTCAAACGATCAACAGGTACACCCAACTAGACGCCTACCCGCTACCCCGCATATCAGAAATGGTGAACCAAATCGCCCAATACCGGGTGTTCTCCACCATCGACCTCAAGTCAGCGTACCACCAGCTCCCTATCAGACCAGAGAACCGCCCGTACACCGCCTTCGAGGTGAACGGACGCCTCTACCAATTCCTCAGAGTCCTCTTTGGGGTGACGAATGGGGTCTCGGTTTTTCAGAGGGAGATGGACCGCATGGTCGATGACCACCACTTGCAGGCAACCTTCCCCTACCTCGACAACGTCACCATCTGCGGCCACAATCAGCAGGATCACGACTCGAACCTCGAGAGGTTCCTGGAAACCGCACAAAAACTCAGCCTCACCTACAACGAGGACAAGTGCGTTTTCAACACCACGCGCCTCTGCATACTAGGCAGCGTGGTGGAGAATGGGGAAATCGGACCAGACCCCGACCGATTGCGCCCCCTACGGGAGCTGCCCCTGCCCAACACTCCCAAAGCCCTGAAAAGGTGCCTGGGGTTATTTTCTTATTATTCCCAATGGGTCCCCAACTACTCCGACAAAGCCCGCCCCCTCTTGAAAGCATCCTCTTTTCCGCTCTCTGCTGAGGCCCACGCCGCCTTCAAAAGCATTAAGCAGGATATTGAGCGGGCCACGCTACAGGCAGTGGATGAGAACACTCCACTTTAAGTGGAAAATGATGCGTCTGACTTCGCCTTGGCGGCCACCCTCAACCAGGCGGGGCGGCCCGTAGCTTTCTTCTCGAGGACCCTCCAAGGGCCCGAGATCAGGCACTCCTCCGTGGAAAAGGAGGCCCAAGCCATCGTGGAGGCAGTGCGCCACTGGCGCCACTGCCTAGCCGGCAAACGCTTCACCCTACTTACCGACCAGCGGTCGGTAGCGTTTATGTTCAATAATAAACAGAGGGGGAAGATTAAAAATGATAAGATTCTTAGGTGGCGGATCGAGCTCTCCACCTTCGAGTACGACATCATTTACCGGCCAGGGGCCCTAAACGAATCCCCTGACGCCCTCTCACGAGGGATGTGTGCCAGCGCCACCGGGGATCGGCTACAGACCCTCCACAACGACCTCTGCCACCCAGGGGTCACGCGGCTGTTCCACTTCATAAAGTCCCGTAACTTACCCTACTCGATTGAGGAAGTTCGGTCTCTGACCAGGAACTGCCGCACTTGCGCTGAGTGCAAGCCTCGGTTCTACCGCCCAGATAGAGCCCACTTAATCAAAGCTACACGGCCCTTTGAGCGGCTCAGCTTAGATTTCAAGGGCCCCCTCCCGTCAGTCGACCGCAATGTTTACTTCCTGAACATTGTGGACGAATACTCCCGGTTCCCATTCGCCTTCCCCTGCCCAGACATGACCAGCGCCACGGTCATTAAATGCCTCAACAGCCTGTTCTGCCTGTTCGGTATGCCGAGCTACATCCATACGGATAGGGGTGCGTCCTTCATGAGTGAAGAGCTACGCCAGTACATGCTGTCCAGGGGGATCGCCACGAGCCGTACCACCAGCTACAACCCCCGGGGTAACGGCCAAGTGGAGCGAGAGAACGGGACAGTATGGAAAGCAGTCACTCTAGCTCTAAGGACCAAGGGCCTCCCTATCTCCCGCTGGCAGGAAGTCCTCTCGGATGTGCTCCATTCGATACGGTCGCTATTGTGTATGGCCACTAATGCCACGCCCCATGAACGAATGTTTGTCTTTCCCCGGAAATCCACCTCAGGCGTATCCATGCCGTCATGGCTCTCCACCCCAGGTCCGGTACTCGTGCAAAGGCATGTGAGGGGCCACAAGACGGACCCTCTCGTGGAGCCAGTACACCTACTCCACGCCAACCCCCAATGCGCATATGTCCGGCACGCCGACGGAAGGGAGGACACCGTGTCCATAAAAGACGTCGCCCCAGCCGGCATCGACAACAACCACGGCAATAGCAGCAACAACGATCACAGCAACTCTTACCCACCCACTACTCTTTCATCACCCCCGGAAGAACATCGACCAACGGCACCCCCACCAACTACCCCTTCAACAACCCTGGCGGCACCCCCGGCAGAGACCCAGGAGACTACCGGGGACACCCAGCCGACACCCGCGGCACCACAACAGCCACGTCGGTCGCAGAGGACTATCAAACCCCCGAACAGACTAAATCTATAGAAGGGGTGAATGTGATGAAATATTCCATTCATCACTGCCTGTGACTGTGGTCGGTTTCAGTGTCATTTCCCTTCCCCCAGTCCTCATTGTATTGTTTATTGGAATGTGCTGGAATGTGCTGTGTGTGTAGGGCTCCGCCCATACCTGGCCCCTTTTGTAAGCTAGCTCAGTCTGGCCTCAGTCTCCAGAAGGAAGATACCTCTCTCTCTTACGTGTTACTTTCTAAGTTAATAAAAGCCTTTTTTTGTTTCGCTAACATCGAGTCTCGGAATTATTGAGGCACATCATAAAGAACATCCCAAGCTCTTCACGGAAGGAAAATGAATGACGAGCCAACAAGGACATTGGTGAACAAAGCCTTGGTCAAAGAGATGTGTGTTGAGAAGGTTATTAATAAAAGCAAACAAGAAAGACTTGCACCTTTCACAAACTCAGGATGTTCCAAAGCACTTTTGAAGTGTAGTCACAGTTATACTGTAGGAAACGCGGCAGCCAATTTGCACACAGCAAGCTCCCACAAAAAGCAGTGTGATAATGACCAGATAATTTCTTTAGTGATGCGACGGGAAATGCTACATGTAAAGTCACACCGCCAGTACCGCCCCATTTAAATAGGCCCATCCGAATTTGAGCAGATATTTCCAGTGCCTGGTAGAAGTGATGTCGGAAACTTCAATGGCTTTAAAGATGGGCAGGGATCCAGTGTCGCCCCCCGACCTCCAAGGAAATTCTTGCAGCTGCAGCTAAAGTGCAGGGTAATAAACTGGTTTTAATGCGCGGCCGCTATCTTCAATTCCTAAACATCACCTAATACTAAAGGGGGAAATTTCAGCCAGGCGGTTTCATCAACACCCCATTTTGAGTCCCTTGGTCTAGGCTAGCTGGTCTATGTTCGTATGTGCCAATGTGCGTCGTAATAGCGGTGAGCATTTCCCACTCACATGGCATTGTATGTAGCCTGTAGGAATAATGCCCACCCCTGATTTTCCAAATCGAAATGAGGGCTCAAAGGTGCACTTAACAGCTCTTCCGGATACTTGAGGGGGAGTGTTAACGCCAAACCCCCTCACATCCCTGCCCACCGCAGGAATGGTGTGGGTGGGGGCGACGTTAAGGCAGCGGGAAGGTTTCATGGCACCTTTGCGCTCCCGCCATTTTACCTTGCCTGAATTCAGGCACAGGAAGGCCGCCCACCCTAGAGGAGCAGGGGCCTAAATTAAATGGCAAAGTCACGTCCCAGTGACGTCATTGGGACAGAAATGCTATTTTATCTGTTGGTACAACTAAGGCCCACATGATCTTAAACCCGCCACCGAAAGCTGGAGGCAGCCAGGATCCTGGCTACAGCAGGCCCAGGTTAAGTGTTACTTTTCTTAATTTTTAAAGGTTTATTATGAGCCAGGAGGAGCAGGAGTGCTCCCCTGGCCCCACAAGGAGACCTTAGGTCTCCCCTGCCCTGGGCTTCCTTCCGCCCCCCAAGCAGGGTCTTTCCAAATCCCCCCACCCCCCATTCCTTACTCACCTTGCTGGAAACCATTTCCACGGCTCCCTGAAGGCGGCCTGACTTCCCCCAACCCCACCCCCTTAAACTATGATGTTATTCCGGCCGGCTGCGGGCGGGATTTAGTGTTGGGTTGTGTAGATGAGACCCGGGAGTTAAAATCCATCCACTTTGAACCCCACCAACCCCCCCTCCCCCGCAGCACTCGCTTCCCACCCATGTTAAAATCGGGACTTTGATTTGTTTTGACATATCCCCATCTAAAAGACTAGGATCTTGCCATCAATAGCGCAGGGCCAGAGATGGTAAGGGGTCTGCGATTGTTTCTGTTATCAGAACTGGGCTCTCCATTGACTCTGTACCAGTAGTGTTTATTTTGTCCAGGTATTAATGATCTGAATGTCACTGACACTGAATTTAAACATTTGTAAAGGAACACCACACCAAGTATAAAATAAGTGGAGTGCAAACTCTACCTGATTTGAACTTGATTGCCACCCAGCGCTGACAGTTAATAACCTCTAGTAACACTCCCTCACATGCACCATAAAGTAAGGTTTAATATTTAATCATACAATTATACCGGATACTGTAGCATTGCTATAAAGTGTAGCCTCTGTTTGCACAGTGACAGGAGCTAAACCAGAATCTACAACCACAATATCTTACATTTATATAGTGCCTTTAATGTAAAGAACATCCAAAGCTCTTCACAGAAGGATAATGAATGATGAGCCAACAAGGAAATTGGTGAACAAAGCCTTGGTCAAAGAGATGTGTGTTGAGAAGGTTATTAATAAAAGCAAACAAGAAAGACTTGCACCTTTCACAAACTCAGGATGTTCCAAAGCACTTTTGAAGTGTAGTCACTGTTATACTGTAGGAAACGCGGCAGCCAATTTGCACACAGCAAGCTCCCACAAAAAGCAGTGTGATAATGACCACATAATCTGTTTAGTGATGCGACGGGAAATGCTACATATAAAGTCACACCGCCAGTACCGCCTCATTTAAATAGGCCCATCCGAATTTGAGCAGATATTTCCAGTGCACGGTAGAAGTGATGTTGGAAACTTCAATGGCTTTAAAGATGGGCAGGGATCCAGTGTCACCCCGCACCTCCGAGGAAATTCTTGCAGCTGCAGCTAAAGTGCAGGGTAATAAACTGGTTTTAACAGTGCGACTGCGATTTTCAATTCCTAAACATCACCTAATATTAAAGGGGGAAATTTCAGCCAGACGGATTCATCAACACCCCATTTTGAGACCCTTGGTCTAGGCTAGCCGGTCTATGTTCGTATGTGCCATTGTGCGTCGTAATAGCGGTGAGCATTTCCCACTCACGTGGCATTGTATGTAGGCCTGTAGGAATTATCACAGAAATCACAGAAATCACAGAAACCCCACAGTGCAGATAGAGGCCATTTCGGCCCATCGAGCCTGCACCGACACATGTCCCACCCGATCCCCGTAACCCCTACACCAACACATATCCCACCCTATCCCCGTAACCCCACGTATTTAATCCCCCTAACACTAAGGGTCAATTTATCATAGCCAATCAACCTAACCCGCACATCTTTGGACTGTGGGAGGAAACCGGAGCACCCGGAGAAAACCCATGCAAACACGGGGAGAATGTGCAAACTCCACACAGACAGTCGCCCGAGGCCGGATTCGAACCCGGGTCCCTGGTGCTGTGAGGCAACAGTGCTAACCACTATGCCACCGTGCTGCCCACCCCTGATTTTCCAAATCGAAATGAGGGCTCAAAGGTGCACTAAACAGCTCTTCCGGATACTTGAGGGGGAGTGTTAACGCCAACCCCCCCCCCACTCACACCCCCGCCCACCACGGGAATGGTGTGGGTGGGGGGGATGTTAAGGCAGCGGGAAGGTTTCATGGCACCTTTGCGCTCCCGTCTTTTTACCTTGTCTGAATTCAGGCACAGGAAGGCCGCCCACCCTAGAGGAGCAGAGGCCTAAATTAAATGGCAAAGTCACGTCCCAGTGATGTCACTGGGACAGAAATTCTATTTTATCTGTTGGTACAACTAAGGCCAACACAATCTTAAACCGGCCACCGAAAGCTGGAGGCAGGCAGGATCCTGGCTGCAGCAGGCCCAGGTTAAGTGTTACTTTTCTTAATTTTTAAAGGTTTATTATGAGCCAGGAGGAGCAGCAGTGCTCCACTGGCCCCGCAAGGATACCTTAGGTCTCCCCTGCCCTGGGCTTCCTTCCGCTCCCCAAGTGGGGACTTTCCAAATCCCCCCACCCCCCCATTCCTTACTCACCTTGCTGGAAACCGTTTCCACGGCTCCCTAATGGCGGCCTGACTCCCCCCAACCTCACCCCCTCAAACTATGATGTCATTCCGGCCGGCTGCGGGCGGGATTTAGTGTCAGGTCGTGTAGATGAGACCCGGGAGTTAAAATCTGTCCACTTTGGCTCCCCCACCCCGCGCAGCACTCGCTTCACACCCCATGTTAAAATCGGGACTTTGATTTGTTTTGACATATCCCCATCTAAAAGACTAGGATCTTGCCATCAATAGAGCAGGGCCAGAGACGGTAAGGGGTCTGCGATTGTTTCTGTGATCAGAACTGGGCTCTCCATTGACTCTGTACCAGTAGTGTTTATTTTGTCCAGGTATTAATGATCTGAATGTCACTGACACTCAATTTAAACATTTACAAAGGAACACCACACCAAGTATAAAATAACTGGAGTGCAAACTCTACCTTATTTGAAATAACAACAGAAAATGCTGGAAATACTCAGCAGGCCAGGCAGCATCCGTGGAGAGAGAAACAGAGTTAAGGTTTCGGGTCTGGGACCCTTCATCAGAACTGCAAAAAGCTGGAGATGTAACAGATATTAAGCAGGTGCAGAGATGAGGGGGGGGGGGCGGTTAGGAGGGGAGGAAGGAATAGAAAGATCATCCTGTACTTTTGTAAGAGGCAGGAAAGATAAAATGTTGCAAATGGGAATGGCAAAAATTATACTGCATGAAAAATGGGGGCAGGGATAATTATCTGAAATTGTTGAACTCAATGTTGATTCTGGCAGACTGCAAAGTGCCCAATCGAAAGATGAGGTGTGATGAAATATTCCATTCATCACTGCCTGTGACTGTGGTTGGTTTCAGGTTTCAGTTCCCTTACCTCAGTTCCGTCTCCTCACCATTGTATTGTATATTGTAATGTATTGTGTGTAGGGCTCCGCCCATACCTGGCCCCTATGTAAGCAAGCTCAGTCTGGCCTCATATCCAGTACTGCAGACCTCCAGATGGAAGATACCTCTCTCCACTGCGTGTTACCTTCTAAGTTAATAAAAGCCTTGTTTTGTTTCGCTAACATCGAGTCTCGGAATTATTGAGGCACATCAATTTTATTAACTTATTTTTCAACACAATGGATCAACTCCTAAAACCCGAACGTTTGGATTTGGACCAGCATGCTTCGGACGCATCGGCACACTTCGGACACTGGTTTATGTGTATGGAATTCTTCCTGGACAATTCCGCAGCCGTCAAAGACGCTATGGACGCTGCGAGTATGAAACTCGGAATTCTGCGGAATTGGGTAAGCCACCGGGTTTACCCCCTCATCCAAGACGCCGACACGTACCTGGCCGCCTGCGACATCTTAAAGGCGCATTACCAGCAACCTACGAATGAGGTGTATGCTAGGCATCTGCTCGCTACTCGCGCACAGCAACCCGGGGAATCGGTGGAGGAGTTCCTAGGCACCCTGAAAATGCTTGGCAAAGACTGCAAGTGCCAAGATGTAAAAGCCGCAGTGTACACTGACGAGTTTGTTCGCGATGCCTTTATCACAGGCCTCAGCTCCACTTACATCCGGCAGAGACTGCTGGAAAAAAACGGGATTGGACCTGAAACAGGCTGCGGACACCGCGCGATCCCTGGATGTGGCCCAGAGAAACTCGGACGCCTACTCTTCAGCCCGCGCCGTCCACGCCGCCACATGTGCAGCAAGGGCGCCGCCATCTTGGAAGGCATCTTCCCCGCCCGGCAGCCCGACACCGTCGGGGCCCCGCTCTCCCCCCAGAAGCCCTATGACAGCCGCGACGCGTCGGGGACCCAACTGCTACTTCTGCGGGCAGCCAAAGCACACCAGAAACCTGTGCCCGGCGAAAGGCACCAACTGCTTTAAGTGCGGTAAGAAGGGGCACTTCGGGAAGGTGTGCAGAGGGAACCCCGCCGGAAAACCCGCCACCGCCGCGTGTGCGCCGTGGGAGCGGCCATCTTGGACGCCATCTTGCCCGACCTCGTGGGGTCCGCCATCTCATGAGCAGACAGCGTGGACGCCATCTTGTCTCAATCAGGGCCCTACAGAGGCATCGGTCACAGTGGACCAGACCAGGCCGCACCCGCTATCCAAATCAATGGTGGACATCGAGGTAAACGGGTGCCGGGTTAAATGTTTAATTGACAGTGGAAGCACGGAGAGTTTTATCCACCCTGAACTGGCACAACAACTCTCCCTAAAGGTGGTCCCTACTCAGGGTACCATCTCTATGGCTGATAAAACCCAGACATCGACCATTCTGGGTTACTGCACGGTACAATTGTCCGTTAACAGAACTGTATACGATAATTTTAAAGTATTAATCATGAAGAATCTATGTGCGAGCGTGATCTTGGGCCTGGATTTCCAGTGCAACCACCAAAGCATCACGCTCAAGTACGGTGGGTCCCAGCCGCCCCTCACAGTGTGCGGTCTGGCTACCCTGAAGGTAAAGCCACCTTCGCTATTCGCGAACCTTACCCCTAACTGCCGGCCAATAGCGACCAAAAGCAGGAGGTACAGCTGGGAGGACAGGCGGTTTATCGCGACCGAGGTAGACAGGCTCCTGAAAGAGCGCATTATTGAACGCAGCAACAGCCCGTGGCACGCCCAAGTGGTAGTGGTAAGGGGTAGTGAGAAGAAATGGATGGTGATCAACTATAGCCAAACGATCAACAGGTACACCCAACTAGACGCCTACCCGCTACCCCGCATATCAGAAATGGTGAACCAAATCGCCCAATACCGGGTGTTCTCCACCATCGACCTCAAGTCAGCGTACCACCAGCTCCCTATCAGACCAGAGGACCGCCCGTACACCGCCTTCGAGGCGAACGGACGCCTCTACCAATTCCTCAGAGTCCCCTTTGGGGTGACGAATGGGGTCTCGGTCTTCCAGAGGGAGATGGACCGCATGGTCGATGACCACCACTTGCAGGCAACCTTCCCCTACCTCGACAACGTCACCATCTGCGGTCACAACCAGCAGGATCACGACTCGAACCTCGAGAGGTTCCTGAAAACCGCACAAAAACTCAACCTCACCTACAACGAGGACAAGTGCGTTTTCAACACCACGCGTCTCTGCATACTAGGCAGCGTGGTGGAGAATGGGGAAATCGGACCAGACCCCGACCGATTGCGCCCCCTACGGGAGCTGCCCCTGCCCAACACTCCCAAAGCCCTGAAAAGGTGCCTGGGGTTATTTTCTTATTATTCCCAATGGGTCCCCAACTACTCCGACAAAGCCCGCCCCCTCTTGAAAGCATCCTCTTTTCCGCTCTCTGCTGAGGCCCACACCGCCTTCAAAAGCATTAAGCAGGATATAGAGTTGGCCACGCTACAGGCAGTGGACGAGAACACTCCCTTTCAAGTGGAAAGTGATGCGTCTGACTTTGCCTTGGCGGCCACCCTCAACCAGGCGGGGCGGCCCGTAGCTTTCTTCTCGAGGACCCTCCAAGGGCCCGAGATCAGACACTCCTCTGTAGAAAAGGAGGCCCAAGCCATCGTGGAGGCAGTGCGCCACTGGCGCCACTACCTAGCCGGCAAACGCTTCACCCTACTTACCGACCAGCGGTCGGTAGCGTTTATGTTCAATAATGAACAGAGGGGGAAGATTAAAAATGATAAGATTCTTAGGTGGCGGATCGAGCTCTCCACCTTCGAGTACGACATCATTTACCGGCCAGGGGCCCTTAACGAATCCCCTGACGCCCTCTCACGAGGGATGTGTGCCAGCGCCACCGGGGATCGGCTACAGACCCTCCACAACGACCTCTGCCACCCAGGGGTCACGCGGCTGTTCCACTTCATAAAGTCCCGTAACTTACCCTACTCGATTGAGGAAGTTCGGTCTCTGACCAGGAACTGCCGCACTTGTGCTGAGTGCAAGCCTCGGTTCTACCGCCCAGATAGAGCCCACTTAATCAAAGCTACACGGCCCTTTGAGCGGCTCAGCTTAGATTTCAAGGGCCCCCTCCCGTCAGTCGACCGCAATGTTTACTTCCTGAACATTGTGGACGAATACTCCCGTTTCCCATTCGCCTTCCCCTGCCCAGACATGACCAGCGCCACGGTCATTAAATGCCTCAACAGCCTGTTCTGCCTGTTCGGTATGCCGAGCTACATCCACACGGATAGGGGGGCGTCCTTCATGAGTGAAGAGCTACGCCAGTACATGCTGTCCAGGGGGATCGCCACGAGCCGTACCACCAGCTACAACCCCCGGGGTAACGGTCAAGTGGAGCGAGAGAACGGGACAGTATGGAAAGCAGTCACTCTAGCTCTAAGGACCAAGGGCCTCCCTATCTCCCACTGGCAGGAAGTCCTCTCAGATGTGCTCCATTCGATACGGTCGCTATTGTGTACTGCCACTAATGCCACGCCTCATGAACGAATGTTTGCCTTTCCCCGGAAATCCACCTCAGGCGTATCCATGCCGTCATGGCTCTCCACCCCAGGTCCGGTATTCATGCGAAGGCATGTGAGGGGCCACAAGACGGACCCTCTCGTGGAGCCAGTGCACCTACTCCACGCCAACCCCCAATACGCGTATGTCCGGCACGCCGACGGAAGGGAGGACACCGTGTCCATAAAAGACGTCGCCCCAGCCGGTAACGACAACAACCACAGCAATAGCAACAACAACGATCACAGCAACTCTTACCCACCCACTACTCTTTCATCACCCCCGGAAGAACATCGACCAACGGCACCCCCACCAACTACCCCTTCAACAACCCTGGCGGCACCCCCGGCAGAGACCCAGGAGGCCACCGGGGACACCCAGCCGACACCCGTGACACCACAACAGCCACGTCGGTCGCAGAGGACTATCAAACCCCCGAGCAGACTAAATCTATAGAAGGGGTGAATGTGATGAAATATTCCATTCATCACTGCCTGTGACTGTGGTTGGTTTCAGGTTTCAGTTCCCTTACCTCAGTTCCGTCTCCTCACCATTGTATTGTATATTGTAATGTATTGTGTGTAGGGCCCCGCCCATACCTGGCCCCTATGTAAGCAAGCTCAGTCTGGCCTCATATCCAGTACTGCAGACCTCCAGATGGAAGATACCTCTCTCCACTGCGTGTTACCTTCTAAGTTAATAAAAGCCTTGTTTTGTTTCGCTAACATCGAGTCTCGGAATTATTGAGGCACATCATGAGGTGCTGTTCCTCGAGCTTATGTTGAGCTTCATTGGAACAATGCAATAGCCTGAGGACAGAGAGATCAGAGTGGGAGTGAAGCGGTGAATTAAAGTGACAGGCGACCGGAAGCTCAGGGTCAGCCGTACGGACTGATGAAGGTGTTCCGCAAAGCGGTCGCCCAATCTGCGTTTGGTCTCTCCAATGTAGAGGAGACCGCATCGTGAGCAGCGAATACAGTATATTAAATTGCAAGAAGTACAAGTAAATTGCTGTTTCACCTGGAAGGGGTGTTTGGGCCCTGGACAGTGGGAAGGGAGGAGGTAAAAGGGCATGTGTTGCATCTCCTGCGCTTGCACGGGAAGGTGGCAGGTGAAGGAGCAG
Organism: Somniosus microcephalus; assembly: GCF_052327205.1. NCBI lineage: Eukaryota > Metazoa > Chordata > Chondrichthyes > Squaliformes > Somniosidae > Somniosus > Somniosus microcephalus. The sequence continues at coordinate 103,576,598 of NC_141001.1, forward strand.
AGCTGTTGGGGGTGATTGAGGAGTGGACCAGGGTGTCGCGGAGGGAGCGGTCCCTTCGGAATGCTGAAAGGGGAGGTGAGGGGAAGATGTGTTTGGTGGTGGAATCACGTTGGAGGTGGCGGAAATGGCGGAGGATGATCCGTTGAATGTGGAGGCTGGTGGGGTGAAAGGTGAGGACAAGGAGAGCCCTATCGTGGTTCTGGGAGGGAGGGGCAGGGGTGAGAGCAGAAGTGCGGGAAATAGAACGGACACGGTCAAGGGCCGTGTCAACCACGGTAGAGGGGAATCCTCGGCTGAGGAAAAAGGAAGACATGTCAGAAGCACTAGTATGGAAGGTGGCATCATCAGAACAGACGCGGCGGAGACGGAGAAACTGGGAGAATGGAATAGAGTCCTTACAGGAAGCGGGATGGGAGGAAGTGTAGTCCAGGTAACTGTGGGAGTCGGTGGGCTTGTAATGGATGTTTGTTGAAAGCCGATCGCCAGAAATGGAGACGGAGAAGTCAAGAAAGGGAAGGGAAGAGTCGGAGATGGACCATGTGAAGGTGAGGGAAGGGTGGAAATTGGAAGTAAAGTGAATGAACTTATCTAGTTCAGGGCGAGAGCAGGAAACGGCACAAATACAGTCATCGATGTACCGGAAAAAGAGGTGAGGGAGGGGACCTGAGTAGGACTGGAACAAAGAATGTTCCACATATCCCATGAACAGGCAGGCATAGCTAGGGCCCATGCGGGTTCCCATAACAACACCTTTATTTGGAGGAAGTGAGTGGAGTCAAAGGAGAAGTTGTTCAACGTGAGAACAAGTTCAGCCAGACGGAGGAGGGTGGTGGTAGATGGGGACTGGTTGGGCCTCTGTTCAAGGAAGAAACGGAGCGCCCGAAGGCCATCCTGTTGGGGGATGGAGGTGTAGAGGGATTGGACATCCATAGTGAAAAGGAGACGGTTGGGGCCAGGAAACTGGAAACTGTTAAAGTGACGAAGGACGTCGGAAGAGTCGCGAATGTAGGTGGGAAGAGACTGGACAAGGGGAGAAAAAATAGAGTCGAGATAGGAAGAGATAAGTTCCGTGGGGCAAGAACAGGCTGAAACGATGGGTCTACCAGGGCAGTCCTGTTTGTGGATCTTGGGAAGGAGGTAGAAGCGGGCTGTGCGGGGTTGGGGGACTATGAGGTTGGTGGCCATGGAGGGAAGATCTCCAGAGGAGATGAGGTCAGTGACACACTTGGAAACAATGGCTTGATGTTTGCTAGTGGGGTCATGGTCCAGGCGGAGGTGTTGGAGAGTTGGCGTTCAGCTTCCGCACGGTAGAGGTCGGTTCGCCAAACAACAACAGCACCACCCTTATCAGCAGGTTTAATGATAATGTTAGGGTTGGATCGGCGAGAATGGAGTGCTGCAAGTTCAGAGGGAGTTAGGTCGGAGTGAGTGAGAGGAGCAGAGAAATGGAGACGGCCAATGTCACGTCGGCAGTTAGCAATGAAAAGATCTAGAGAGGGTAGAAGGCCAGAGGGAGGGGTCCAAGTAGAACGAGAATTTAGAAAGCGGGAGAAAGGATCAGCCGTGCGGGGGGAAGACTCCTGGCCAAAGAAGTGGGCACGGAGATGGAGGCAACGGAAGAAAAGCTCAGCATCGTGCCGAGCTCGAAATTCATTCAGATGGGGGCGTAAGGGGATGAAGCTCAGGCCTTTGCTGAGGACTGATCGTTCGGGGTCAGAGAGGGGAAGGTCAGAGGGGATAGTGAAAACACGGCAGGGGGTGAGATTGGAAGAAGGGATCGGATCGGAGGAAAGTAACGGGGAAGAAGGTTCTGGGGGGGCGTTGGTGTCCACGAGTTGACGAAGCTTGCGATCCTTGACATCAGAAAGGAAGAAAAAAAGTTTTTTGTTGAAGCGTCGGATGAGTCGAAGGATGAAATGGAACTGTGGACCAGGACAGCTTTGAGATAGAGTGCATCGGTGCTGCTGAAGAGAGAGGTCGAGGTTGTTCATGTGGTGGCGCATGGCGTTGAGCGTGGATCTCAAGATGCGGCGAGAGCAGTAGTTTGAAGAACGATGAATATCGAGGAGATATTTGTAATCCTGGGTGGATCCAAAACATAAAGGGTGGAAGTTTAGCTGGAATCCACGTGGAATAACTCTGATCCGGAGACAGTTACTGAGGAAAGAGGTGTGGCTGTGAAACCGAGTCTTGGCACCCAGCGCTGACAGTTAATAACCTCTAGTAACACTCCCTCACATGCACCATAAAGTAAGGTTTAATGTTTAATCATACATTTATACCGGACACTGTTGCATTGCTATAAAGTAGCCTCTGTTTGCACAGTGACACGAGCTAAACCAGAATCTACAACCACAATAACTTACATTTATATAGTGCCTTTTAATGTAAAGAATATCCCAAGCTCTTCACAGAAGGAAAATGAATGACGAGCCAACAAGGAAATTGGTGAACAAAGCCTTGGCCAAAGAGATGTGTGTTGAGAAGGTTATTAATAAATCAAACAAGAAAGACTTGCACCTTTCACAAACTCAGGACGTTCCAAAGCACTTTTGAAGTGTAGTCACTGTTATACTGTAGGAAACGCGGCAGCCAATTTGCGCACAGCAAGGTCCCACAAACAGCAGTGTGATAATGACCGGATCATCTATTTTTTTAGTGATGTTGGTTAAGGGATATATATTGAAATATTGCCATGGGATCTTTTACGTTCACCTGTGAAGGAAGACGGGGCTTCAGTTTAACGTCTCATCCGAAAGGCGGCACCTCCGACAGTGTTGCACTCCCTCGTGGGCTCTAAAAACCCAGAGCAGAGAGAGGTAGAGAGGCGGCAAGATTTAGGGAGGGATTCCAGAGCTTAGGGCCTAGACAGCTGAAGGCACAGCTGCCAATGGTGGAGCGAAGAAAATCGGGGGGGTGAGCAAGAGGCCAGAATTGGAGGAGTGCAGAGACGAAGATGGAAGGTAGCAATAAGACAAATTGGCAATGATTAATTCTATTTTCCCATGTCTAGGTCCTCTGCTGCTGCTTCCTAATGCTGTCATGAAGTGTTCACCTAGATCCATGGTTAAGAATGACCAAAATTCAGACGAGGAGGATTGCCAAACCTAAATGTCATTCAAGGCTGGGTTTCAAGGCTGTGATTGCAAGTTCAATGGCCTTCCAGCAAAGCTACTGACCTGCCTTGTGAATCAAACATTTCAGGAATTTGGTCCATACTTGATGACTCAATATTTCAAACTGCAAAGCAGGACATCATGACTGAGACTGATAAGATTTTCAGAAAACACTAATGCAGGTTTGTTGTGTCAATTGCTAAATATTAAATTATTCCCAACCTATTGATTTTATATGTCTTTTACATTACACTCACAGGTTATCAATTTGAATACAGTTGAGTTATGAATTTGAAATAGAGTTCAATATATGCCAGAGTTACTCAATGGTTCAGCAAATTTACTCAGAGATTAGATGAGTATTTTCAGCCCAGGAGGGACTCAGGTTTGATTCCAGTCTGTGCTAAGTTAGCTGCTCTCAGTGGGGTTGGTGACAGGAGAGGTTGGTTGGGGGGGGTGGGGGGCTACAATCAATTTCAACGTCCCTGAGTTTGGGAGGGCAAAGGTCAACCAAGGTTCCTGCACCTAAATGCTGTCCAGTGAACTTTGGCTGGAAGTACATGTGCAGGTGGAAAAGTGTGGGTATGGGTGAGATAGAATCACTTGGCTCGCTTGCAATGCTCCCGCGGTCAATAGCAGAGAGAACAAGATAAAACCGACACTCGTTGCCAAGGTTTACATGTGAATCACGGTCACAATATTGGTTGATTTGGAGGAGACAATCAGTGCCAAGGAATATTATTTAAGCAAGAGGTCAAAACCCATTAACCTGAAAGTAGAACAATTACAGCCACTGCCATCATATTAAGCACTCTGGGAAAGCATGTTTGGGTGGAGATAAGGAATAATAAGGGGGAAATAACACTAGTGGGCGTAGTCTATAGGCCTCCGAACAGTTGCAACTCTGTTGGACGGAGTATCAATCAGGAAATAGTTGAGGCTTGTAATAAGGGAACATCTATAATTATGGGGGATTTTAACTATCATATTAATTGGACAAATCAAATTGGGCAGGGCTGCCTTGAGGATGAGTTCATTGAGTGTATTAGGGATGGGTTTCTTGAGCAGTATGTAACTGAACCGACCAGGGGCAAGCAACCTTAGATCTGGTCCTGTGTAACGAGACAGGATTAATTAAAAATGCCCTAGTAAAGGATCCCCTTGGAATGAGTGACCATAACATGGTTGAATTCCATATTCAATTAGAGGGTGAGAAGGTTGGATCTCAAACAAGCATGCTAAGCTTGAATAAAGGAGACTATGAAGGTATGAGAGCAGAATTGAGTAGAGTGGATTGGGAAAATAGGTTAAAGGGTAAGACGATACATGATCAGTGGTGTACATTTAAGGAGTTATTTTACAACTTCCAAAAAATATATATTCCACTGAGAAGAAAAGGGTGTAAAAGAAAAGACAGCCATCCGTGGCTAAGTAAAGAAATTAAGGATAGTGTTCGACTAAAAATAAGGGCATATAAGGCAGCCAAATCTAGTGGGAGGATAGAGGATTGGGAAAACTTTAAAAGACAGCAAAAAATAACAAAAAGATTGATTAAGAAAGGAAAGATAGATTATGAAAATAAATTAGCAAAAAATATAAAAACATATAGTAAGAGTTTTTATAGTTATATAAAAAGAAAAAGGGTGGCTGAAGTAAATGTTGGTCCCTTAGAGGATGAGACCGGGAAATTAATGGTGGGAAATATGGAGATGGCAAAAACACTGAATGAATATTTTGTATCAGTCTTTACAGTAGAGGACACTAAGAATATCCCAACACTGGACAAACAGGGGGCTATAGGGGGGAGGAGCTAAACATGATCAAAATCACTAAGGAAGTGGTACTCGGTAAAATAATGGGACTTAAGGCAAATAAATCACCTGGACCTGATGGCTTACATCCTAGGGTCTTGAGGGAAGTGGCGGTAGGGATTGTGGATGTATTAGTAATAATTTTCCAAAACTCCCTGGACTCAGCAAAGGTCCCGGCAGACTGGAAAACAGCTAATGTAACACCCTTATTTAAAAAGGGCAGTAGACAGAAGGCTGGAAACTATAGACCGGTTAGCCTAACATCTGTGGTAGGTAAAATTTTGGAGTCCATTATTAAGGAGACAGTAACAGGACATTTGGATAATCATAATTTAATAGGACAAAGTCAGCATGGTTTTATGAAGGGGAAGTCATGTTTGACAAATTTGCTGGAGTTCTTTGAGGAAGTAACATATAGGGTGGATAAAGGGGAACCAGTGGACGTAGTGTATTTAGACTTCCAAAAGGCACTTGACAAGGTGCCACACAAAAGATTATTGCTTAAGATAAAAAATCACGGGATTGGGGGTAATATTCTGGCATGGATAGAGGATTGGCTATCTAACAGAAGGCAGAGAGTTGGGATAAATGGTTCATTCTCAGACTGGCAATCAGTAACTAGTGGTGTTCCGCAGGGGTCAGTGCTGGGTCCCCAACTCTTTACAATCTATATTAACGATTTGGAGGAGGGGACCGAGTGTAACATATCAAAGTTTGCAGATGATACTAAGATGGGAGGGAAAGTAGTGAGTGAGGAGGACATAAGAAACCTGCAAGGGGACATAGACAGGCTAAGTAAGTGGGCAGAGATTTGGCAGATGGAATACAATACTGGAAAGTGTGAGGTTATGCACTTTGGCAGGAAAAATCGTAGAGCAAGTTATTATCTTAATGGCAAGAAACTGGAAAGTACTGAAGTACAAAGGGATCTGGGGGTCCTGGTGCACGAAACTCAAAAGGTTAGTATGCAGGTGCAGCAAGTGATTAAGAAGGCCAATGGAATGTTGGCTTTCATTGCTAGGGGGATAGAATATAAAAATAGGGAGGTATTGCTTCAGTTGTACAAGGTATTGGTGAGACCGCACCTGGAATACTGCATACAGTTTTGGTGTCCATACTTAAGAAAAGACATACTTGCTCTCGAGTCAGTACAAAGAAGGTTCACTTGGTTAATCCCGGGGATGAGGGGATGGACATATGAGGAGAGGTTGAGTAGATTGGGACTCTACTCATTGGAGTTCAGAAGAATGAGAGGCAATCTTATTGAAACATATAAGATTGTGAAGGGGTTGGATCGGGTGGATGCGGGGAGGATGTTCCCGATGATGGGTGAAACTAGAACTAGGGGCATAGTCTTAGAATAAGGGGCTGCTCTTTCAAAACTGAGATGAGGAGGAACTACTTCACTCAGAGGGTGGTAGGTCCATGGAATATGCTGCCCCAAAAAGCTGTAGAAGCTACATCATTACATAAATTTAAAACAGAAATAGACAGTTTCCTAGAAGTAAAGGGAATTAAGGGTTACGGGGAGCGGGCAGGAATTTGGACATGAGTCTAGGTTCAGATCGGACATGGCCCTGTGGGCAGCGGAGCGGGCCCAGGGGCCGTGTAGCCTGATCCTGCTCCTATTTCGTGTGTCTAATTCTGTTAGATTCAGGAGATGATTCTGTGATAGTAGATTGGCGGTTAGGATGAGATCAGCCATGATCTTATTGAATGGTGGAGCAGGCTCGAGGGGCCGATTGGCCTACTCCTGCTCCTATTTCTTATGTTCTTATGTTAACAGATGGAACACTAAAGTGTATTACTGCCCACACAGAGCAAGGTCCCAGCTCATGTGCTGTTAACCTGACTAATCTGATAATGAACTGGGGACAAGGGATCTTGCTTACAGGCTCGTTATGCCATGAGCACCCTCATGTTGTTTGAGTCAGTGTTCTGACAGAACCACCGGGTCTGGGATATTCAATGAAGCGATTATATGTTAGCAGCACAACACAATACAAAGTATGTGGCACGAGGCTGTGTACAATTATTGAGATATACAATCTTTAAAAGTGGGAGGACGAGTTGATAAAGCTGCAAAAATGCATATGGGATCCTAAGCCTTATAAATAGTGGCATAGAGTGCAAAAGCAAAAAGGCAATGCTGAATCATACAAATTACATAGAATGTACAGCATAGAAACAGGCCATTCAGCCCAACTGGTTCATTCCAGTGTTTATGCTCCACATGAGTCTCCTTCCATCCCTCTTCATCTAACTCTTTCAGCATAACCTTCGATTCCTTTCTCCCTCATGTGTTTATCCAGCTTTCCTTTGTTGCTTAGACCACAGTAGCAGTATTGTATCCATTTCTGGATGCCTTACTTTGGGAAAGACTTCAAGGCCGTAGAGAAGGTGCAGAAGACATTGGCTAAGATGATACCAGGCTTTAGCTATAAAGAGATACTAGAGAAACTGGAGCTCTTTTCATTCGAAAAAAAGTGGATTAAGAGGAGATCTAATAGGTGTTCAAAATTGCTTTTGATAAATGAGCAATTATGATAAGGCAAATTGGGAAGAACTATTTGCACTCATCAGTTGTCGCTAGCTAGTCAGCATAATTACCAACAGAACGAAGGGAGATGTTGGAAGAAAGATTTTTACACAGGAGGTTTCTTGGAATATGAAAGGTCCTACCAGAACAGTGGAGGAAGCAAAATCCATGATAACATTTAAAAGGGAAGCAGATAAATATTTAAACAAGAAAAATATAAAAGTGTATGAGGGAAAAGTGCAGAGGAATGGGACTAAATGGATAGCTCTTTCAGAGAGTTGGCACAGATATGACGGGCCAAATGGCCTCCTTCTGACTGTAAAATTCTATGATTCTGTTTCATGCAATGTTTGAGCCTGTATCTCACCCCTTTTCAGACACATGCATTCCACACATTTAAAGAGTTTCTTAGGGCACAATTTCTGCAGCTGGTATTGACCTTAGTCCTCGGATTAATAACAAGCCATTGTAAGTGTTTCAATTGGATTTTAGCACAGTTGTGTGACAACTTAATTTCTGGCTTAAACCTCCTGGTACATTTCTCCCACCACCAGTACCGTTCAGTGCCCAGATAATGGCTGTGAATATTGGAAGTTGCCTCCCTCTTCTCCAGCCAAGCAAAAGCCATGTTGTTGGGAGCAGGAGTCTAATTTGTAATGCATTGCTGTGAGACCACAAGAATGGTGGTGCTAACCAGAGCACGGTCTGAAATCGACTCATCCCTGAACAGGCTTTGATGTGCCACAATAAAGCGACTGTGTTTGTCCTCACTTTCCATGGCACCACACACACGTCTTGTGCCAGTAACATGGAGTGGAATGCTTTAAAATATGGCACTTGCTTGCATATCACGAATCAGACATCACACTATTTAATGGTGAATATAAAGAGAGTGAAACATTGCCCCAAATTGTAATAACGTAAATGAAAGCTGAATGACTAAATTAACACTCTCGAACCCCCCAAAATATTATTGGGCCAGATTTTGCTGGAGTGAAGCATCTTGCGGACTCCCCTGTTAGTTCGTGCAGTTTCAGGTTTCGACATTTTTTTGCCCACAAAGTTGCTGGAAGTGCGAGCTGATAACGGTGCGGCGAGGGCAACAGGGCATCTGGAACCTGGGTAGACAATGAGACAAACAATGTATCTCCTTAAAGATTAAAGGATTGAGAATTAAAGAGGGAAAGGACTGAGAAGGAGGGTGAATTAGAGTGGGTGAATTCAATGTCAAATTAGGTACAGAAAGAGAAATAGAGAGGGAAGGAAAGCTTGGATTAAGAGAGAGAGGGAAAATGTTTTTTAAAAATGACATTTTTAAAAATCTCCCTAAACATTTCGCAACCTGAAGGAATGAGGCTGCACACTTACAATTTTTCACTTTCTAGGCCAGAGAGGTTGATTGGCAGTGATTAACAATGATTACATTGTTAATAGGGTGCTTACGCTGTTACTTACTAGACTTAACTTTCTGTGGCAAGTTTAATAGGCAATTAATGTGCAAATGCAGCAACTTCATGAAAATAACAAGGATATTAAGGGTGAGATGCCGTTTTAATGAAACTAATGGCCAGTAACTTGTGGCGATTCGCAATTTACGGGGTATCTCTCCTTTGCCACAATTTATTGGCCAATTTGTGCCTTAAAACTGGCGTGCATCTTTCAAACGCCATTAATTTCAGTAAAATCTGGGCCAATATTTTCACAAGTGAGTTCGGGGGCAACGATGAATATTTAATTCCATGACATGATAGGAACATAGGAACAGGAGTAGGCCATTCAGCCCCTTGAGCCTATTCCGCCATTCAATTAGATCATGGCTGATCTGTAGCTTAACACTATTTACCCGCCTTGGTTCCGTAACCCTTAATACACTTGGCTAACAAAAATCTATCAACCTCAGTTTTGAAATTTTCAATTGACCCCCAGCCTCAACAGCTTTTTGGGTTAGAGAGTTTTGGATTTCCACTACCCTTTGTGTGAAGACGTGTTTCCTGACATCACCCCCCAAACGGCTTAGCACTAATTTTAAGGTTATGCCTCCTGGATCTCTACTCTGCTGATCTTCTTCTTTCGTATGGTAGTAGCAAAGCAAATTAAATGTCAATATCTAAGTCAGATATCCAGCCAGAGCTTCCAGTGTAACAGCATGGATAAGGAATAGGAGTGGGAGTAGGCCATTCGGCCCCTTGAGCCTACTCCGCCATTCAATAAGATCATGGCTGATCTACCTCAACTCTACCTTCCTGCCGATCCCCATAGCCCTTGATTTCCTTAATATCCAAAAATCTATCGATCTCTGTCTTGAATATACTCAACATCTGAGCCTCTACAGCCCTCTGGGGCAGAGAATTCCTGCCTCCCAAACCGCTCTTTGAGCTACGCATTTAACCTTCTAATCTGCTTATCCCTATACCAATTGGCGCGTGGCTCAGGTAACAATCCAGAGATTATTACCTTTGAGGTTCTGCATTTTAATTTGGACACCAACTCCTCAAACTCTCTCAGCAGAACCTCATTCCTAGTTCTACCTATGTCATTGGTTCCTACGTGGACCACGACAACTGGATCCTCCCCTTCCCACTTCAAGTTCTTCTCCAGCTGCGAGGAGATGTCTTTAACCCTGGCACCAGGCTGGCAACACAACCTTCAGAACTCCCGGGCACGGTTGCAGAGAACAGTATCTATTCAGTATACTGTCCCCTACCACAACTACATTCCATTTCACTCCCCTCATTTGAATGGCCTCCTGCACCATGGTGCCATGGTCAGCTTGCTCATCCATCCTGCAGGCAGCAAGAACCTCATACCTGTTGGATAAGGACAAATTCCACAGCTCCTCCAGCACTGCACCTGGGGTCCCCTTACCTGCCTGAGTTGCAGTCACACCCTCCTGTCCCTGACCACTAACCAGACCTGTACCACTACCTAACCTAAGGGGTGTGACTGCCTCCTGGATCAAAGTGTCCAGGAAACTCTCCCCCTCCCTGATGCCCCGCAATCTCTGCATCTCAGACTCCAGCTCAAAAACTCTGAGCTGAAGTTCCTCAAGATGCAGGCACTCACTGCAAACGTGGTTGGCCGGGATCACAACGCTCTCCACAAACTCCCACATTCTGCAGTTGTGGTACACCACCTGCACCACCATCCCTATATGGCCTTGTTCTATTTAATTAAATGTAATTAAATTTGTATTTAAGTAACTTAGTTTACAGTTTAGTTTCTTGACTACTTACTTGATCTAGATTAAGGTAAGGGTTATGAAATTAAATATCTACCTGTAACACAAAGCACTACAAGTAGTGTGGACAAAAAGCAGCAACTCCTTCCCCCTCGTCTCCGAATTCCCACTCTTTCCAAATTCCCAAATAAAATGCTCTGTTTACGTGCACTCCGTTTAGTTGATGGTTGTCCACTGTTTGTGAGGAATGTTTGATCTTTCAGGTTGTACTGTGGGGTCCTCTATAAAGAATCTATTCTGTATGGCACAGTTCTTCCAAGCATTTTGCCATCGGTCATCAAGGCTGAGGGGGAGATCGCTGAAGGGCTTCAGCGATGGTTCAAAATGACCTTCTAGATTTGAGACGGGTTGGTGGTAGGTTGTTCAAGTCAGCCCCGATCGGCATGTCTTTGCTGGTGTAGCAGTGGTATTCTCTGGAGACTGCATATTCACGCCCTAAGTGTGGTGGTGCGATGTTAGCAAACACGGGCAGCCAAGGTGTTGGTGTCAATAAAAGCGTATCGGTGATAATTCTCATAGTAGAATTCAGCTGGACATCAACGGACTTGACATGCGGACTTGATAGCCATGCTGGAGCGCAGTACTCCGCTGTAGAGTACACCAGCGCGAGTGCTGCCGTACGGAGGGCTTGAGCGCCTGCTCCCCACGTGGATTCGGCGAGTTTCTGGGTCAAGTTCACCGTACTCTTAGTTTCTTCCCAAGGTGGATGATGACAGCCTTCCTTCGGCCCACCCTGTCAACTAATGTCATCTCAAAGGACACCTAACTTGTCATTAAATCGACCGCCCAGTGACAGTAGCAAACCAAGCAAAACGAACGGTCCTCTCCAGGACCAAAGAAAACAATTCCCCCAATATGATAGATTCCTAAATTTTCACTGCAGAAACCTCATTGTTAAATTTTTTTTCCACCAATAAGTTGTAAATATGACACTGCAACCAGAAGGCCATGAATATTGGGAAGGGAAGGGATCATTCCAGTCAGTGATGCATCACATCCTGTGATAAGTTTCACATCACTCTAGAATGTGATAACACTAATCCAACTCTCCCGTCTTATCTCAACAACAGTGTTATTAATGACTAAAACTTGCCAGTGAAAAGAGGGTGTGAAGCATTCACTGGGTTTTGTAATGCTGATGTAGTTCATTGACCCTGGTCCATTTTAGTAGGGATAGCTCATCATTTATTTAAACGGAATGTAAAAGGTGACCGACTCCCACGCAAATGTTCATTTCATGCTGGGTACATTTCGTAAGCAAAACTCCTCCATCTCTACTTGTTTAGGTTTGCTTGCGTAAAGCTTTGATAACAGTATTAATGGTCTTGCCAATTTAAGTTCAATTACCTTTCTCAAAGTATACATTGCTCAGAACATTGTCTCATTGCAGTTCAGCTGTAAAAATACCATGTGGATGAAAGTACAGACTTATGTGAAAAGATATTCAACACTGCCCACCTTTATTCATGTCCTTGTATACTGAAGTATTACTGGCAAAACAACCATAGGGAAATGAGGAGAATTGATTTTACGCAGGAATGAACTGCCTGAAAGGGTGGGGGAAGCAGATTCAGTAATAACTTGAAAAAGGAAATTGGATAAATAATTGAAGTGGAAACATTTGCAGTGCGATTGGAGAAAGGGCAGGGGAATGGGACTAATGGGATAGCTCTTTCAAAAAGCCGGCACAGATACGATGGGCTGAATGGCCTCCTTCAGTGCTGCATCATTCTATGATTCTACGAAGCTCAGCATTGACTGATGCTTAAGCAGAGCAGGTTTGCTCACCCTGTATGTGGATGGCAACTTGTAAAACCAAAAATACTGGAACTATTGCTCTGGAATGGAATTAAGATTACCAAAAGAACAAAGGAAGAGGCCAGGAGAAACTTCTTTACACAGAGCCTTGTTAGGATACTGATTGCCCTATCAGAAACACAGCTAGAAGCAGAATCCATAATAGTTTTTAAAAGGGAAGTGGATACAAATTTGAATAAATAAATTTGAGAGTGTGTGGGGAATGGACAGGAGAATGGGACAGGCACGGGTGCATTGGACTAAATGGCCACCTTTCGTGTTGTGAAATTTTCGGATTCTATGAAACACCACCTATTAGTTATTTTTCTCTTAACTGTTAGCAAGCATTAATAATGGGTGCCTGAAGGCTCCAAATACACTGGGGATAGGCATTCTTGACGTTGCTAAATTTAACAAAAATAAGTAGACTTAAGTAAAAAGCGGAGTGCAGCTAGAAAGTGCTAATGGACTGTTCATTCATGTTTGGCACTGCTGGGAGGGCTTTTAAGTGAAACTGTCAGCGTTAACATAGAAACATAGAAGATAGGAGCAGGAGTAGGCCATTCGAGCCTGCTCCGCCATTCAATGAGATCATGGCTGATCATCCAAACCCTAGCACCCGGTCCCTACACCAACAGCCATCCCACCCAAGCCCTATCCCCGTAACCCCGTAACCCCACGTATTTAATCCCCCCTAACATTAAGGGTCAATTTTTTTTTATCATGGCCAATCAACCTAACCCGCACATCTTTGGACTGTGGGAGGAAACCGGAGCACCCGGAGGAAACCCACGCAAACACGGGGAGAATGTGCAAACTCCACACAGACAGTCACCCGAGGCCGGATTTGAACCCGGGTCCCTGGCGCTGTGAGGCAACAGTGCTAACCACTATGTCACCGTCATCGCTGTGTAAAACTGATAGCAACTTCTGGCCTCCGCACAAGTGCAGTTACACATGGAAAACTGGAAGTTGCTGTCAGTGATACCCTGCTCCTCCACAGGGTGCGCTGTTTCAGTCTTCACAGATGGAATCAATTAGAAATCTGTGATTTGATGTGAACTTCAACTTTTTACACACTATTCTCGCCTTGTTGAATGAGGTGTAACTGAGTTTTTTTCAGTGAGCTAAGTCATAATTACTGCTGAACAACCTCTGTGAACCTGAAAAAATAATTTTATATGTGTGGAGTGTCATTCCTTCCATTCCATGATAAAAATTCCATAGATTTTTCAAATAATAAGTATATATTTTTTTAAAGTTTGTGTATGATCTTTCAGCTTCTACCTTAATCCCATGTGTATGTCCCAACCTTTATTTTGCTTTTTGTAAAATGATTAAAAAGTGATTGTTAAAACCTGCTTTTTACTTCCTGGTTTGCTGTCTGTGAGAATTCTTCAATGTGATTGGCTGCACAGCCTGCTTAATGACATCACTGTTGCTGGAAGCCACAGATCCCCTATAGATGCCGCTAGATAGAAACTCATGTCAGAAAATGGAAATCGACGCCACAGAGCCCACTGAAATTTTGTGGGCAGCTTTCTTCAAGGTCAGCGGCGAGCGCCGTCACTTCGCCGCTGACCACAAAATCCAGGGCATAATATTACTCCAGGTCAGATCTGGACTTGGTGAGATTGGGAAATGGCAGGATTTTGAAGGTTAACCACCGAATTGAAAGAAGTGAATGTGTCACAGGAGCTTATTGTCAAACAGGATGGGTGGAATGGTCATTGGCACCAGATGGCCAATTGTACAAATATATGTGAGCAGCAGAAAGTCTCACCTGACAACTGCGCATATTGGGAAATCATGGATGGGCTGCCTATGCTTTTTCATCCATTACTGCAGGAGGAACGGATGCTGTGGAAGGTGTGCAATTTGCACCAGGACTACCTGAGGGAGCAGGTCTTCCACAATGGAGTTAGCTACTCCAGTGCAGTCCTGAGGGAGCACTGCAATGTTGGTGGTGCCGTCTTCAGATGGGATGTTAAACCAAAGCCCCATCTGTCCTCTCAGGTGGCCGTAAAAGATCCCACGGCACTATATTGAAGAAGAGCAGGGAAGTTCTCCCCAGTGCCTTGCCCAATGTTTATCTCTCAACCAACATCACCAAAACAGATTATCTGATCATTATCTCATTGCTGTATGTGGGACCTTGCTGTGCACAAATTAGCTGCCACGTTTCCTACATTACAACAGAGACTACACTTTAAAAGTACTTCATTGGCTGTAAAGCGCTTTAGGACATCCTGATGTCATGAAAGACGCTATATAAATGCAAGACTTCCTTTCCTTTACTTGGGGCATGTATAAGAGTCAGTGCACGAGGAAGTTCAGGCTCACCGGGGAGTTTCAAATGAATGCACCCCACAGGATCTATGAAGACCTGCAGAGAGAGTCAGTCATCCACCACACACCACCAGTGGCAGCGAAGGCACACAGGGTCATGGCAAGCATCCACAGGAGACATTTGAAGAGTCAGCCTCTTGGTGTTTTGGGCAGCTGACGTGTTGGGGTGGATCTTGACCCGGAGCGGGTCTCAGGCAGGTGGGAGCGCAGGATGAGTGTGAAACGCACCAACAGGCATAAATTTCAAACCTGGGGCATTTTAACTCCCGGGCCCCATTTACATACGGATTAGTCGTCCGCCTAAAATGGGCAGAAAGTGGCAGCTGGTCGACAGGCGGGAAAGGAAGTTTGAGCTACCCGGAGGCACTACGGGAAAGCTCACCAATACACCGTTGGGGGTTGGGTAGGGGGTTATCGGCGGGGTCTTGTTGGCGGGGAGGGGTGAGTCCACGGCAGAAGAGGCCCGGACTTCCCTTAAGGGGGCCTGGGGGCGCACTCCTGCTTTTCTTCGCTCCACTAAGAACAGCATTACTTAATTTAGACGGGCTTCCACTGCTGTCAGACCAGGTGTCACTGGACAGGGTTTCCGGGGGCTTGCCAATGTCATAGGACCCCGATTAGCATTTACGCTAGAGGTGGCCATTGGGATAGTGGACGCATTGGTTGTCATCTTCCAAAATTCTATAGATTCTGGAATGGTTCCTGCAGATTGGAGGATAGCAAATGTAACCCCACTATTTAAGAAAGGAGGGAGAGAGAAAATGGGGAACTACAGACCTGTTAGCCTCACATCAGCAGTTGGGAAAATGCTGTAATCTATTATAAAAGATGCAATAACTGGGCACTTAGAAACTAATAGTAAGATTGGGCAGAGTCAACATGGATTTATGAAAGGGAAATCCTGTTTGACAAACCTATTGGAGTTCTTTGAGGATGTAATTAGTGGAGTAGACAAAGGGGAACCGGTAGATGTGGTGGCCATTCAGGACTGGGATGAGAAGAAATTTCTTCACACAGAGGGTGGTGAATCTTTGGAATTCTTTACCCCTGAGGGCTGTGGAGGCTCAGTCATTGGGTATATTCAAAACAGAAGTCGATAGATTTCTGACTAGTAAGGGCATCAAGGGATATGGCGATAGGGCCGGTGAATGGAGTTGAGGCAGAAGATCAGCCATGATCTCATTGAATGGTGGAGCAGGCTCGAGGGGTCGAATGGCCTGCTCCTGCTCCTATTTCTTATGTTCTTATGTTCTTATGTACACACGAGTTTCCTGCCTGAGTCTGGAGGACGCCTCATCTGCCGCCAAAATTGACGGTGTTAAAATCGGAAATCGGTGAGCAATAAGAAATGGAGCTGCTCCCCTTTAACTCCTCAGCTGCTCCAATGCCGCAGAGCGGAAAGAGTTAAAACTACCCTCTTTATTTTCTGCACAATGGAAGATTAGACTAACAAGTGAATACATTTTATTCGATTGTTGAGTGGTAGTGGTGTATACGTTTAATGTGCTTTGCTGATGCATTTCTCTCTTTGTTGTCAATACCATGCATGTGTTTCACTTGTTAATGCTAACTGGTAAGCTGCAAGGAATGCAGAAGGCCCAGTATAATTAACTCTGAGCACTTGGTAGGGCTTCCCTTTGCAGAAGTCAATGTGCTCAGTGCTTTCAGAGACTAGGGAGGAAAATTCGTCCCCTTCGCACCTCCCGTTGGCGCCAGTAGATGCGCTAATGGGGCGCTAGAGCAGTATCGTCGGGACGAGGCGAATCCAGCATCACACGGCAAATCCGGTCCACCGGTAAGGGGTATTGCCGGGAATGTCAATGCCAGGGAGATTGTGACAGCAGTGAGTGTTACCACCCGATTTGCAAAATTGTTTCTCGCCACTTACCTCACCGCCTGGAGTAAACACCAACAGGGAGAGCTGGTGTGCAGCACCAGGAAGCCGGCTCCAGGGACATTATTTAAAGGGATCATCAGTAATCACTTGCAGCTGTCAGGTTAGTTCAGTTTCAATGGTTTTTTGTTAGTTTCACCCACTGCAACAGTTTCATTCAGCTATTTCAAGGTTCTTTTGTACCAAGAGTCTTCTGGTAACTAAAAAGTAGTTACGTTTATGGGGGCTGTACTGGCAGTCGACCTCACCCTCCAGCATCTATGGCAGAGGGAGAGGAGGCAGCGAGAAAGACTGGAACATTTGCCCAGAGGGAGGAGGGGGGCCATCCGGCCTCTCAACAGAAGGCCTTGCCCTCTGAGTGTATTCTGAGAGCACTTCTGTTACCTCCAATTAAGCGAGGAGCAGTGTATTAGAAGGCTCCGCTTCACCAAGGAGGTGGTCACAGTACTCTGCTACCTCCTGCAACCAGACCTCCAGCCTCAGACCAGGGTGACCACGGCTCTCCCAGTGGCAGTCAAGGTCACCGTCGCCCTCAATTTCTTCGCCAGTGGATCCTTACAATCTGCAACAGGAGATATAGCTAACATCTCACAATTCGCCCTCCATCGCTGCATCCGGGAGGTCACAGAGGCTCTCTACAGTAGGAGAAGGGATTACATTTCCTTCCCCATCACCAGAGAGAAGCAGCGCGAGTGTGCATGTGGCTTTGCCAGGTTAGCGGGATTCCCCATGGTGCAGGGCGCCATTGACTGCACCCATGTGGCTTTGCAGGCACCACATAACAATCCTGAGATCTTCCGTAACCGCAGACTACCACTCACTTAATGTGCAGTTGGTGTGCAACTGCAGACAGTGAATCCTCAATGTTAATGCCTGCTATTCTGGCAGCAGCCACGGTGCCTTCATCCTGCGCCAGACTGGGGTGTTACCACTCTTCCAGCCACCACATCAAGCTCACGGCTAGCTGCTCGGAGACAAGGTTCATGACTCCCCAACACTCCTGCCCAGCACTCATATGAGAGCCATGCTGCCGCCAGGAACATCATTGAGCAGACCATCGGCCTACTGAAGCAACGGTTCCGCTGCCTTGACCACTTGGGAGGAGCCCTCCAGTACTCGGCTGAGCGGGTGTCCCATTTTGTGGTGGTCTGTTGCATGCTCCACAACTTAGCCATCATGAAGCCCCAGCCCTTGCCACCAGGGATTGCGGGACCACCTTAGGAGGAGGAAGAGGGAAAGGAGGAGGAGGCGGAGGACGAGGAGGAAGAGGAAGACGAGGAGGACGAAGAGGACGAGGAGGACGAGGAGGAACAGGAGGAACAGGAGTGAGGGAGCAAGCAGCCACTCAATTGGCCTTCCAGAAGGGTGGTCCGTGACCACCTCATCAGACTGTGGTTCGAGTGAATTAAACCCCAGATCCCCGTTGCTCACCACATCCCCATCAGTCCATCCCTGTCGCAGGCCATATCACAGCGCACAGCTGAAATGAGGTACGCCACAAAAGAATCCAAACTGAATTAGTAAATTTATCAAAAATCAGTGAACACATATTTACACGAAAAACATTAGCTATTCACCCTTGTGCGATCCCTTAGTGCCTGTCATTACTGTGCCTTTGCCTACTCTAGGTCTCCTATGAAGTGTTGGCCCAGTGGCTGCAGCAGGGCTGGTGGAAGGCTGCTGAGTGTCCGTGCGGGAGACTTCAGATGGTCTTGCAGGACACCCTCGACCAGCTCTGGGCCTGGAAGGCCCGGCTGTACACTACACCACCTCAGCATGGGCGGGAGCAGTCTGGGCTGGCTGGATGACAGGCAGCGACAAGGGCAATGGTGGGGTGTCAGTGGTGGGAGCAGGAATGCTATCACCCTGAGAGAGGACAGTAGGTCCTACTCCACTGGGCCACTGCCACTCTTCAAGTTAAGCACCTCAGCATCCCTAGCAATCTGTTGCAGCACAGATTGCTGGCCTGCTGCGACACCGTGAAAGCCCCGGTTGACGGTGGTAGACCCAGCGACAATGGCAGCAGTCAAAGCTTGCGTGGTATCAAGCTGAGACTGCATGAGAGCAGTCTGAGATTGAATGGCACCAACCATAGACTGCATTACAGCACGAAAACATTGCGCCGCTTCCACCTGTGCTGCAATGGAAGCTGCCAGATCGCCCATCAGTTCTGGGTCACCACTGTCTCTCTGGGCGTCTACCATCCTTTGCAGACTGGAAATGATGGGCTCCACGGAGTGTGCAGAGCCTTGTGCAATGTTGGAGGTGAACTCCCCCATGCTCCTTACCATTGCCAAGAGGCTCTCGGGCACCTTTGCCATTGCACCTATCACCTCCGTGTGCATGCCCATCACCCTTCTTCTAAATGCCTCCCCATCGAGATCCTCATCTGAGTCCTGTGCAGCAGAACTCACACGCAATCTCGCCCCAACCCCGCCCCAGGAAGCTGGCCCGTGAGCTACCCTGTCCCCCTGGCCTTACTGCAGCTCACGCATCCCCGGTACCTCACCTTGTGCAGAACCCACTAATATGCTAACCTCTAAAGACCGTGTAGTACCATTATCTGAGCTGATGTCTCCAGGTGAGAGATGCAGTGACGCGGTGTGTTCTTCCTGCTCCTCTTCTCCCGCCTCGCCCTCTACCATAGGAACATAGAAGATAGGAGCAGGAGTAGGCCATTCGGCCCCTCGAGCCTGCTCTGCCATTCAATGAGATCATGACTGATCATCCAAACTCAGTACCCTGTCCCTGCTTTCTCCCCATATCCCTTGATCCCCTTAGCCTTAAGAAATATATCTAAATCCTTCTTGAATATATTTAACGATTTGGCCTCAACTGCCTTCTGTGGTAGGGAATTCCACAGGTTCACCACTCTCTGGGTGAAGAAATTCCTCCTCATCTCTGTCGTAAATGGCTTACCCCTTATCTTTAGACTGTGACCCCTGGTTCTGGAATCCCCCGCCATCGGGAACATCCTTCCTGCATCTAGTCTGTCTAGTCCTGTTAGAATTTTATAAGTTTCAATGAGATCCCCTCTCATTCTTGTAAACTCCAGCGAGTATAAGCCCAATCAACCCAATCTCTCCTCATATGTCATTTCTGCCATCCCAGGTATCAGTCTGGTGAATCTTCGCTGCACTCCCTCCATGGCAAGAACATCCTTCCTCAGATAAGGCGAACAAAACTGCACACAATACTCAAGGTGTGGTCTCACCAAGGCCCTGTACAACCGCAGCAAGACATCCTTGCTCCTGTACTCGAATCCTCTCGCTACGAAGGCCAACATGCCATTTGCCTTCTTAACCGCCTGCTGCACCTGCATTCTTACCTTCAACGACTGGTGCACAAGGACACCCAGGTCTCATTGCACTTCCCCTTCTCCCAATCTATTGCCATTCAGATAATAATCTGCCTTCCTGTTTTTGCCACCAAAGTGGATAACCTTGCATTTATCCACATTATACTGCATCTGCCATACATCTGCCCAATCACCCAACCTGTCCAAATCATACTGGTGTTTCTCGGCATCCTCCTCACAGCACACACGCCCACCCAGCTTTGTGTCGTCTGCAAACTTAGAGATATTACATCTAGTTCCCTTGTCTAGATCATTAATGTATATTGTGAATAGCTGGGGTCCTAGCACCGATCCCTGCGGTACCCCACTAGTCACTGCCTGCCACTCGGAAAAAGACCCGTTTATTCCAACTCTTTGCTTCCTGTCTGCCAACCAGTTCTCTATCCAAATCAGTACCTTGCCCCAAATCCCTTGTGCTTTAACTTTACACGCTAATCTCTTATGTGGGACCTTATCGAAAGCCTTCTGAAAGTCCAAATACACCACATCCACTGGTTCTCCCTTATCTATTCTACAAGTTACATCCGCAAAAAATTCCTGTAGATTAGTCAAGCACGATTTACCTTTTGTAAATCCATGTTGACTTTGTCCGAACCTGTCACTGTTTTCCAAGTGCTCTGCTATTACATCTTTTATAATGGATTCTAGCATTTTCCCCACTACCGATGTCAGGCTTACCGGCTTATAATTCCCCGTTTTCTCTCTACCACCTTTTTTGAATAGTGGGGTAACATTAGCTACCCTCCAATCCATGGGAACTGTTCCAGAGTCTATAGAATTTTGGAAGATGACCAGCAATGCATCTACTATTTCTAGGGCCACTTCCTTAAGTACCCTAGCGTTGCGTCCGTGTATAATAAGACACAGACTGCGGAGAACGGTACAACAGGTGTTTACTCAACGTGGCTCACACTGCAACTGATCTGTACAGATTACTACTCAGGACTATATACAGGTGTGGTCACTGCCGGTACTACAGTATACATGAGCTGTAAGACATAGTTTCCCCTCTTAAAGGTATATACATTACAATTCCTCCCCTTTTAGATTAACAGGACCATAACACTCATTTAACAATTAAATATCAAACTAATTACAATTAACACTTTTAACATGCAACATTAGCTGAAAATAGTCTATTTATATATTCAGTCTTTGGGGATGCTTCCTGATCCTTTCTGGATAGCGCCTTTCCTGGGTGTCTTGCTCTTGGTGCGGAGGCGATTCTGGCCCCCTGTCGTCGGTTGGTTCATCAGCTTCCGATGCTATTGTTTCTGGGGTAGATGCGACCTGTACGTCGGGTTCATCACCAGGTACGTATGGGCAAGGCATGGGGTTGACTTGTTCCTGTGACTCTAGGATCTGGTCAGCATGGCATCTCACGATGCTCTCCCCAACGTCCACTGTGTACATTAGTGGGCCCTGCCGTGTGCATATCGTTCCTGGCTGCCATTTTTCTGTTCGGTAGTCGCGGGCCAAGACTGGTTGCCCTACATTGAAGCTCCTTGTTGGCTTCTCATGGATGTGCTGGAATTGCTTACTCTCAACATCTCTTCGTACGTTTGGTCTGAGCAAATCCAGGCGAGATCTTAACCTTCGGTTAAAGAACATCATGGCTGGGGCCTGGTTGGTGACTGCATGTGTCGCATTCCGGTAGGCGAACAGGAAATTGTCCACCTTGTGCTGCAGCGGAATGTTGTCATTGTACATAGCCTTTATTGCCTTCTTAAAGGTTTGTACGAACCTCACAGCCAATCCATTCATGGCTGGATGATACGGGGCGGATGTGTAATGCCTTACCCCATTCATTTTCAAGAATCTCCGGAACTCTTCGGACACAAACTGTGGTCCGTTGTCAGAGCAAATCTGTTCTGGCAAGCCATTCCTGGCAAAAATGGTCCGTAGGACTGCAATAGTTTTCTCCGCGGTGGTGGGGGACATTTTGACGACCTCAGGCCATTTCGAGTGCGCATCCACGGCTATTAAAAACATTCAGTCCATGAATGGACCAGCAAAATCAATATGCACCCGTTGCCATGGAGATGAGGGCCACTCCCATGGGTGTAGAGGGGCATGTGGTGGTGCATTTTGGACCTTCTGGCATCCTGAGCAGCTCTTTGTCAGGTCCTCGATTTGCTGATCGATCCCCGGCCACCACACATAAGCCTTAGCAAGGCTTTTCATTTTCACCCCTCCCAGATGACCTTCGTGAAGCTCATTGAGCACTCTCTCCCTTAACTTGGGTGGAATTACCACTCGGGATCCACACATCAAGGTCCCCTGGCATACTGACAGCTGTTCTCTTCTGGATGAGAATGCTGGCAACAGTGAGTCGCCATGTGCTGGCCATCCCTTCACCGTCAATTCATATACCCGAGACAGTGTCGGGTCATTTCGGGTCTCCTTCTCTATACCAGCGTTAGTTACTGGCAAGCATTCAATTATAGTCGAATGAAATATTTCGACAGGATCCACTGCTGGTGCTTCCTCCGCAGTAGGCAGTGGCAGGCATGATAGCCCATCAGCGTTTCCATGCTCTTTTGTGCCCTTATACTCGATTTCATATTGGTGCGCCCCTAGAAAAAGGGACCATCTTTGTAGCCATTGCGCAGTCATCACCGGAACGCCCTTCTTTGGATTAAAGATGGAGACAAGTGGTTGGTGGTCAGTCAGCAACGTGAACTTCTGCTCGTGCAGATAGTGATTGAACTTTTTCACTCCCCACACTAGGCTGAGGGCCTCCCTGTCAATCTGGGCGTAGTTACGCTCGGCTGAGGTTAGTGATCGTGACGCAAAGGCTATTGGCCTCTCTGAGCCGTCCGAGAATTTGTGCGACAGCACCGCTCCAATGCCGTAGGGTGACGCATCACATGCCAACCGAATTGATAATGCCGGGTTGTAATGGGCCAATACCTCTTTCGATGTGATTAGTGTTTTGCTCTTCTGGAAAGCTCGTCTACATTCGTCACTCCACTTCCATGGCACCCCAGTTTGCAGTAGGGTGTTCAGTGGGTGTAGTATTGTAGACAAATTTGGCAAGAACTTATGGTAGTAGTTTACCAGCCCGAGGAACGACCTCAGTTGTGACACACTTTCCGGTGCTGGAGCCTTGACTACTGCCTCAATCTTCTCTGGGGACTTATGTAACCCCTCTTTATTGATAACGTAGCCACAATACGAGATCTGTTTTCTAAAAAACTCGCATTTGGGGCGCTTAGCTCGGAGCCCATATTCCTACAATCTAGTGAGCACCTGCTCCAGGTTGGCAAGGTGATCACTGTCATTTTCACCCGTGACCAGGATGTCGTCCAAATAACACTGGGTCCCTGGGATCCCTTGCAGGACTTGTTCCATTGCCCTCTGCCAAATAGCCGGAGCTGATGCTACCCCGAATACCAGCCGGTTGTATTGGTAGAGACCTTTATGGGTGTTGATTGTGAGGTATTTTTTTGATGCTTCTTCTACCTCCATTTGCAGATACGCCTGGGCCAGATCAATCTTAGTGAAGCGTTTCCCTCCAGATAGCGAGGTGAAAATATCTTCAATCCGCGGAAGTGGATATTGTACGGTGTGAAGGATCGGGTTCACTGTTACCTTAAAGTCCCCACAGATGCGAACCTTCCTTGGTTCCCCAGGCGTGCTGCTCAATGACTTTTTCATCACAGGGACGATGGGTGTAGCCCACTCACTCCAGTCTACCTTGGGCAGTACACCTGAACGTTCCAGACTCTCCAGCTCTGCTTCGACGGCTGGGCGGATCGCATAAGGTACCGGTCTGGCCGTAAAAAATTTTGGGCTTACATTTTCTTCAATTTTAATCATCGCTGTCATGCCTTTTAGTGTTCCGAGTCCTTGCTGGAACACTTCTTTCGCGTCAGTTAGGATCTTTGACAGTCGCCCAGGTGTGACGTCGTCATCCTTTTTGTCAGCCACAGTCAGTGCCTGTATGGAATGCCAATCCAGTTGTATTTTCCGGATCCATTCACGTCCCAGTAATGGTGGTCCTCCATCTTGCAATACATACAGGTCTAGTTTTGGTGTTTCCTTACCGTTATATATAACGGTCACCCTTATTTTTCCTTTGTGGTAGACTTTTTGCCCCGTGTACATCTTCAAAATAATTTTTGTGTCTCTCAAGGGTATGTGTTAGAATAGCCGCTCATAGTCCCGTCGGTTTATGACTGTTAGGGCTGATCCTGTGTCCAATTCCATCTTTACCTGGACTCCTGCTAACTTGAGAGTGACCCAAATGGTTCGGTGATCCTCCGTTGTGATCACATTATGTAGTTTCAGACAACTCAGTTCCCTGCTTTCGGAGTCGTTATCACTCTTTTGTTTGTCTGAACTATTCTCTGTCATCTTATGTACCTTCTTGTACTTTCCTTTGGTAGGTTTCTTATTGCTGGTTTTCTTCCCCGACCTGCAGACTCGTGCTATGTGTCCTACTTTTCCACACTGTCTGCACACTTTGTCTTTGAACCAGCAATCATTCTGGTCGTGTGTTGTTCTGCCGCAGCGATAGCACTTCTCTGTTCCATATGACATTTCGTTTGTGCCATATTCTTGCGGTCTCTGTTGTATCTCTGCAGCGCCCCGTGCTGCTGCTTCATATGATACCGCAATGCTGAAAGCCTTTTCCAGCATAAGGTCATTTTCAGATAAAAGCTGTTTCTGGGTTTCTTCACTTTGAAGCCCACACACAAACTTGTCCCTTAAGGTATCTGCCAGTCCCGCTCCAAACTGGCAGTGTTTCAATAGTTTGCGCAGTTCTGTTAAATAATCAGCATTGCTTTCATCCTTATGCTGGTTCCGTTTGTGAAACTTGAATCTTTCTGCTATCAGCAGCGGTGTGGGGTTTAAATGTTCCTTTAGTATCGGTACTATGTCTTCAAAACTCTTTTCCATTGGCTTCGTTGGGGTTACTAGATTTTGTAATAACCTATACGTCTTTGCACCCATTAACTTTAACAACACCAACGCTTTCTTGTCATCTGACACCTCATTTGCCTTGCAGTACACCTCTATTCGTTCGACATATGTAGTCCAATCTTCGACTTCATTGTCAAATGCGGTGATACTGCCACTCTTCGGCATTTTGGGTGTGGTTTAAAATGGCGTCTCCCAATGGCTTAAAATGGCATCTCCCACACTTTCCTTCCTCCCCCGCTGCTGCCAACGCCGCTCTCGGCGGTCCTCGTGGCAATGGCGGTGCCTCGCGGGTTTCTGCGCGTCTCTCTCTCCCTCTCTCCGACGCTGCTCGGCCCCTGAACACCGGCTGTGCCCTGTGCACTCTGCCCTCTCTCTCTCTCCCCCGTCGACGCTGCTCGGCCCTTTGCTGTGCCGCTCGGTCGGGCTCTAGCCCGTCGCTGTCCGGGAAGGGTCTGCGCACTACCTGTTGCCAGCCCGTTTCGCTGGACCACCTCGACTGGAAAGCCAAGCCTGGCTCTCGACAGCCTCCCCCGCAATTCTCGAGTCTCTGCTGGATGACTGGGCGGTTGCCCATGGTCGACGCCCGAATTTCTGGCCTTGACCTCCAATCCACTGATCTCCAGGAACGAATCCCCGGGAGGTGATGCAGAGTTGCAGGTAGGTTCGAACTTGCCTCGTCACCAATGTTGCGTCCGTGTATAATAAGACACAGACTGCGGAGAACGGTACAACAGGTGTTTACTCAACGTGGCTCACACTGCAACTGATCTGTACAGATTACTACTCAGGGCTATATACAGGTGTGGTCACTGCCAGTACTACAGTATACATGAGCTGTAAAACATAGTTCCCCCCCTTAAAGGTATATACATTACACCTAGGATGTAGATTTTCAGGCCCTGGGGATTTATCGGATTTCAATCCCGTCAATTTCCCTAACACCATTTCCCTACAAATACTGATTTAATTCAGTTCCTGCCTCTCATTAGACCCTATGTTCCCCGACATCTCTGGGAGGTTATTTGTGTCCTCCTTTGTGAAGACAGAACCGAAGTATGTATTTAATTGGTCAGCCATTTCTTTGTTCCCCATTATAAATTCCCCTGATTCCCCCGTGCCCTCAGGGACAGGCTGCTCGGGTGCTTGCTGATTATCTGAAATCCTAAAGGCACAAGAGACAGGTTAAGGTGAGGGGAGGGGGACAGGAAGGGAGAAATGCATGCATACAGCATGATTAGCTGGAAAGTGCGAAACACTTGTGGGGGTGAGGGGGAAGTGGGATGTGAGAAGAAGGAGTAGAGAGGAACATACCGTTGTTGTCCCCAAGGGGGTCAATGTCAGTGGTGGCCACATCGCCCACCAACTGGCACCCAATAATCTGCAGCACTCGATTCTCCAGCACAGACAGTGGTTGGGTGTCGGCTTTTCCCCCGCCTCTGCACTCCTGCTCCCTCCTGTTGTGAGCCACCTTGGCCTGCAAGAGAAAGGAAAGTGTGTGAGTGAGTGTGGAGCAATGTTTGGGTAATGTGCCTGCCATAGTTGAATAGCTGGCATTGTGTGCAAGGTGTGAGATGTGGGTGTGAGTGTTGGTAGGTACAAATTGTTGGTGGGTGAGTGCTGGGGGTGTGGTGCTTTGGGCAGTGTGTGAAGATTATGGTACAGATGGTGGTATGTAGCATCTGTTGAAGCACTCACTCACCCTGACCACCCAAGTGAGGTTGTTAAATTGCTTCCTGCACTGTGTGTGGGTCCTGGGGACCACTGTGCTGCCTGAGATGTGCTGCGCTACCTCCCTCCACATGGTGCGGAAGACTTGTGGCGAGGGCCTCCTGCCACTTACTGGGTAGAGTACCGCCCTCCGTCTCTCCACAGTGAAAACCAATGCCTCCGATGCTTCATCAGTGAAGCTGTGGGCTCTTTCCCTGGGGTGTGGATCTGCCATGAGTTACCTGGTTCAGTCCTCCGGCTCCTTCTCCTTGTTGTGCTTTTGCTTGCTGAAGCAGCTGCACAGCCAGCAATGCTGAGTATGAGGTGCTCCAGCATCAATGAACCTCCCCTTTAAGAAGTGAAAAAAGCCTGTGGCAATGATGAGTTGTGATTAGACTGCACCCGATATTGGTCCACCCTTAACGCCAATGAGCTTGGGCTTTAAGACTTGATTTAGGACTCCAATCATTTTATTGAGCAATGAGCACGAATTTTGCCTGCAGTCTAAAGCAATTGCGCCTGGCACTAATTCTTCAACTTTTCTAATGACACCACCCATTCCTTGGCTCTAACTAATTTCAAGCCCTTTATCCGTAACCATTCTCCAAGCAAGTTGAATGTATCTTGGAATTTTGACCCCAAAGCAGTGTAGCAATACTATAATTGGAGCATTCATGAAAGATGTTTCTTCAGTGCATATGGTCTCTCTAACTCAGGTTCCACTGCCAGTAATGCCAACTCCAGCAAATTAATCGCGAGACATGCGATTTTTAATTTTTAAAAATTGCCCCAACTGCGATCTCACGAGTCAACTGTGAAAAGTTGGAGCAAAGGGAAGATAGTCATAGGCCTAGAAATTGAGTTTGCGCTGCGCCAGGGCTTTAGCGCCGGAAGTTAGCGCCGGCGCTAAGTCCCTTTGCGCGCGCCAAAAATTCAGTAGCGCCGCGCCCAAACGGCTGCCGGCGCTACTGAAGGGTTTTAGCGCCTGAAAACTGGCGCAACGCGCCGCATTGCGGCGCTATTCCGGCGCTGCGGCGCCCGCTGCGGTGCGGCAGGCTCGGGAAGTGCAGGCCTCCTCCTTCCGTTAAGGAGGAGCTGCCTGCACCCGGCCGCGGCCCGCGCAAATCTCTGCAAAAATGAGCCCGGCACCTCGGACAAGTGCCGGGCTTGCATCTGTTCCGGGGGGGAGGGGGGAGAAGTCCGGGGAGGGAGCTGCGGGCAGGCGGCCGGCGGGAAAGCGGCCGGCTGCCGCGCCTCCTTAAAGCGCCGGCGCAGACTCCGGCAACACTCGTTTGCCGGAGTCTTAGTTGCGGCTGCCACTGGCGAGGCGGCCGCAACTGAATTTCGGCTTGGGGCCGGGTTACCACGGCAACCGGGACGCTGCGCACACCGATGACGTCATCGGTGCCGGCGCAGCGCTACCGGTCTACCGCCGCGGAAGGGCCCCAGGCAATTTAGGAACCGGCGCCAATTGCAGCGCTAGGCCCTCTAGCGCCGCAAAATCGGTGCTAAGGGCACTGAATTTCTAGGCCATAGAGTAATACAGCACGGATAGAGGCCCTTCGGCCCATCGTGTCTGCGCCGGCCATCACGCCCTGTCTAATCTAATCCCATATTCCAGCATTTGGTCCGTAGCCTTGTATGCTATGGCATATCAAGTGCTCATCCAAATGCGTCTTGAATGTTGTGAGGGTTCCAGCCTCCACAACCCTTCCGGGCAGTGAGTTCCAGACTCCAACCACCCTCTGGGTGAAAAAGTTCTTTCTCAAATCCCCTCTAAACCTCCCGCCCTTTACCTTGAATCTGTGCCCCCTAGTTATTGACCCTTCTACTTGTTGTGTATGTAACCTGTTCCACCTTAAGAGAGCTTAAGCCTGTTCCACCTTAAGAGATGTACTACTTTCTCAGGCTGCTGTAGACGTAATACCGGGGGTGAACACACCGGTATATAAGCACTGTGCAGTAATCTTGTATTCAGAATAGTCCCTACCTCCAACCAGGAAAGACCTGTGTGCTTTTCTGGCTGTCTCAAGCAGCAAGAGGAGAAGGAGCTGCCAAAACAAGAGAGTGGAGAGTGGTGGTCTCCTGACCAGGAAGAGGAGTTGCTGAAAGATAGATCACCACCTCCACCTCCTCCAACATCTTCAAACAACTGAGGTGCCTGGAGAGATTGGGCAGAGGAGGAGAAGGAGAAAGGAGGCCTATATCAACATCAACCGGGGAGAGGCCTTTTCTATCACTGCCTCCCCAAATTGGCCTCCACTTCAGGAGAGAGGGGAGAGAAACATCAGAAAAAAACCCACCAACTGTTTGGAAGGAGGGAAGATTCATCTCGTTTGAAACATCTACAGGTGGGTGTTATTTGGGGCACTCTCCCAAGACTTTGTATTTTAGGTGGGGGGAGAAAAGAAGAAGCAAGGCCGGACCATCAAGGGGTGTAGTGTGTGTGTGTGTGACTCTTGTTAAAAGCTAGGCCACACACACCACTAATTAGCACCCCTACAATTGCCTGCCCTGGGAGAGCTGGAGCTGACCAGGTGAAGTCTCTAATTTCATTAATTACATCATTAAGACCTGTTGCAGGACTGAGCCTGGGCTTCTCCAGCTTTTCCAGGTGAAGACATCTTCTCCCCCTGCCAGAAGACCATCACCAAAGACTTTTAAACTACATCAGAGAGTGCCCCCCTGCCAACACCCACCCACCATCCTGAGTGGCAACACTGCCCTTGTGGTCTCCCTCCTTCCTACCCCCCTCTCTCTCTCTCTCTCTATCTCTCTCTGCCTGTCTTTCTAAGGCACCTCAGTCCCATCACCTTTTATTAATTGCCTATTGAGCAGAGGGGAGAGGGCCCCTCCACCAATTTCATTCAGTAAGGGGAGAGGTGTGTCCTCATTTTAATCAGCTCCCTCTGCTCAATAGAGGACAAAAAAATATATATATTACCTGAGGCCATTAACACCTTCAGGCCTGTGACTTGGGGTGAGTGTAGCCCTTAAAGCACCCCAGAATGGCGACTACATCATCGCCGGTGGCGGGGCAAGCCAAGACTTATGCGGGGGCGGCAGCCACAGCCACAGCTGCTCCCGCTGCTTCTGCTGCCCCGTCACCATTTAAACTGATAACGAAAAAGCTTGGGGTGAAGAGCTACACTCACCCCACTATGACCATCGAGGCCTGCGTCAAAGCCATGGCTGGGGTTGTCGGCCCCTCAGCCATCGTCGCGGCCTCGAAAATGTACGGGAAGGCTGTGTTCTTCCTGGGGTCGGAGCGGGTGGTGTCCCTGGCCGTCACCAAGGGGCTCACCGTGGGCGGGACCTTCCTGCCAGTGGATCCTCTCGAGGCCACCGCGCAGAGGATTGTCATCTCTAACGTCCCGCCCTATGTTCCCGGTGAGCTCCTCCTTCCCCATTTGCGTCAGCTTGGGGAGGTGAGGTCGGGGATCACGCCTATCCCGCTCGGCTTCCGGGAGGCCAGCCTTTGCCACGTCTTCTCCTTCCAGCGCCAGCTGTTTATCCAGCTGGCGCGGGAGGAGGACACTGACGGAGCGTTCGTCGTCCTCCACGAGGGGACCGCCTATCGCGTCTTTTGGACGTCGGACGGTGTGCGGTGCCACGCCTGCAAGGAGGTGGGGCATATCAGGAGGATATCACCATCACCGGCGATCGGCAGGGGTCGCCTGTCCCTCGGGAGGCTGAGGCAGATGTGTCTGTGCAGCACGTGCCTCCCGGGGATGAGGACGAGACCCTGCCCGTGGGGGGGGTCGCGGCTGAAATAGACTATTTATCGATGCCGTTACCCCTCGACGGGTCGGGCGGCCTGGGGTCTGGGTCGGGCGAGTTCGAAGAAAGTGAGCTCGCCCAAAGCGGCCCGGTCATTTCCCAGGGGCTGCTCGACCTGGTCGAGGATTTAGCCAAAGACGTCCCATCTGCCGGGTCAGAGGCCGGTGGCGCGGAAGAGGAAGGCCCTCTGGCTGTGTCTCGGGCGCCGGACGTCCTGGGGGAGTTCGGATTTGTGTTCTCCCCGATTTCTCCGTTCGATCTGGCGTCTGGGGCGGAGGGGGGCTCCGAACCGCCGCCGCCGTCTTCTGGCCCGGCGCCCCCGGAGGAGCCCAGGGAGAATTCCTCCGCCACCGATCCTGGGGGTGGGATCCGGGCGGAGGCGGGGCCGGCTGTTGCGGCCGAGCCGTCCGCTGCGCACTGCGCGGTGGGCGGGTCGGCCGCTGGTGACGACCCCCTGGAGGAGGATGGGGACTCGGTGATGGGCACGGAGGACGAGTCGGACTCCGGCGCCGACGAGGCGGTGGACGACCTCGTGCCCCTTGCCAAGTCTCCCCTCATTCCCGCAAGGGAACTCCGGGATTTTATGGCCACGTGCCTGGGTCGGCGCGGGAAGGTCTGGCTGGCCCTCGACAGGTGGTCGGAGCTGGCGCTGCTCATTGATTCCGTCCGCGCCGCCGTTAAGACCATGGACGCGGACGAGGGTGTGAGCCCACTTGAGCTGCGTCGGCTCAGAACACTTCTCACTGGGCTGCTGAGGAGGTGGCGGCTGACTAGCGGCCGCGCTTCCTCCCCCCGTTAGTTGTAGGTAGAGGTTGCACTATGCTTCTGACATGAAGATAACCATAGCCAGCCTCAACATCAACGGCAGCGGGGAGGCGCGCCGCAGATTCAATAACTTCTCGGTCCTTCGGGACGGGAAGTATGCGGTGTGCTTCCTGCAAGAAACCCACACCGTTCCGGGAGACGAAGCCACGTGGCTCCTGGAGTGGCAAGGAGGGGTCAGCATGAGTCACCTCTCCAATAATTCCAGCGGGGTGGCTATCTTGCTGGCCCCGCATTTTCAGCCGGAGATCTTGGGGGTCAAGGAGCACGTGCCGGGCCGCTTGCTCCAGGTCACTGTTCGCCTGGGGGGCGTGCCGTTCCATCTAGTGAACGTGTATGCCCCTCAGGCCGGTGCGCAGCAAGTGCGCTTCTTTGAAGAAGTGTCCGCTCTTCTGGGCTCCATCGACATGGGCGAGTGCGTCATCCTCGGGGGGGATTTTAACTGTACCCTCGAGGCGAGGGACCGTACGGGTCCCCCGCGATGCCCGCCGGCGATGGAGAAGTTGAGGGACCTGGTCGGGTCCTTCGACTTGGTGGACGTCTGGCGAAATCTTCATCCCGACTCCAGCGCCTTCACTTACGTGAGGTCTGGAGGAGGAGGGTCCAGAATCGACCGCCTCTACATTTCCCGGGCGTACGTATCCTGCGTTCCGGCGGCTTCCATGCGGCCGGTGCCGTGCACGGACCACCACCTGGTGTGGGCGGAGCTCGTCCCGCTGCGCGCTCGGGGAGGGTCCGCGTACTGGCACTTTAACAACCTACTGCTGGAGGACGCGCGGTTCCGGGATTCGTTTCGTCGGTTCTGGGCCGACTGGAGAAGGAAGCAGGGGGGCTTCCCCTCCTTGAGGCTGTGGTGGGACGTGGGCAAGGCTCACGTGCGTCTCTTCTGTCAGGAGTATGCGAAGGGCTCGACCAAGAGGCGGGAGGCCCGGGTCGGGCGGTTGGAGAAGGAGGTGCTCGACCTGGAGTCCCGTCTCGGTCAAGTCGTCGGGGACTCGGCCCTGCGGAAGGTGTACGAAGAGAAGAAGGGCGCGCTGAAGGACCTGCAGCTCGTCGGGTCCCGAGGCGCGTACGTGAGGTCGCGGATCCAGCTCCTGCGGGACCTGGACCGCGGCTCCCCCTTTCTTCTACTCGCTGGAAAAAAGACGAGGGGTCCGTAAGCAGCTCTTGGGGCTGCTGGCCGACGACGGATCTCTGGTCTCGGATCCGGAGGGAATCAGCGCGGAGACCCGCGCCTACTACGGGGCTCTGTTCTCTCCGGATCCGTCCAGCGAGGATGCGCGCAGAGTTTTGTGGGAGGACCTGCCGAAGGTCAGTCCGGAGGGCGCCGAAAAATTGGACGCTCCGCTAAGCCTGGCGGAGCTCGGCGCCCTCCGCCAGCTCTCTAGGGGAAAGTCCCCGGGGCTGGACGGGCTGACCGTGGAGTTCCACAGGGCGTTCTGGGACGTCTTGGGGGGCGACTACACGCGGGTCCTGGGGGAAAGTTTGGCGACCGGGGAGATGCCCCTCTCTTGGCGCAGGGCGGTCATTGTCCTGCTGCCTAAGAGGGGCGATCTCCGCCTCCTCAAGAACTGGTGCCCAGTCTCCTTCCTTAGCACGGACTATAAAATCTTTGCCAGGGCTATGTCTGCTCGCCTTGGCACCGTGCTGGCCCACATGATCCACCCCGACCAGTCCTACACGGTCCCGGGCCGGACCATCCACGACAACATCCATCTGGTCCGGGACCTGGTCCACCACTCCCAGAGGGCTGGTCTGTCGGTCGCCTTCCTCTCCCTGGATCAGGAGAAGATGTTCGACAGGGTGGATCACGAGTATCTTTTCGGGACTCTGCGCGCATTCGGGTTCAGGACGCATTTCGTCGCCCGGATCCGACTTCTGTACGCCGCCGCAGAGTGTCTGATTAAAGTTAATGGGTCCTTGACGGCGCCCCTTCGCTTCGGGAGGGGGGTGCGTCAGGGATGCCCCATGTCCGGTCAGTTATACGCCATTTGCGTGGAGCCATTCCTGCGCCTCTTGCGGAAGAGGTTGACGGGACTGGCTCTGCAAGGGCCGGGTGTGGAGGTGGTCCTCTCGGCTTACGCCGATGACGTGCTCCTCACGGTCACGGATCCCGCTGACTTGCGGAGGATGCAGGAATGCCAGCAGATTTACTCGGACGCATCCTCCGCCAAGATCAACTGGGAGAAATGTTCCGGACTCCTGGTGGGTCAGTGGCGGGTGGACTCCCTGCCGGAGGAGTTCAGGCCTTTCGCCTGGAGCACCACGCACCTCCTCTATTTGGGAGTCTACCTTAGCCCTGCCGAGGACGCCTGGCCGGCGAACTGGCAAGAGCTGGAAGCCAAAGTCACCGCTCGCCTAGGACGCTGGACAGGACTGCTCCGAGTGTTGTCCTACAGGGGTCGAGCGCTGGTCATAAACCAGCTGGTGGCTGCCATGTTGTGGTACCGGTTGGTCACTTTGATCCCTCCCCCTGCGTTTGTCGCCAAGATACAGAAGAAGCTCATCGACTTCTTCTGGGACAAAAGGAAGCACTGGGTCTCTGCTGCGGTTCTGTGTCTCCCGCTTAGGGAGGGCGGTCAGGCGCTGGTGTGCCTTCGCACCCAGGCGGCGACTTTCCGTCTTCAGACGCTGCAGAGATACCTGTACGTAGAGAATCCTCCGAGATGGTGTGCGCTGGCGACGTTTTTCTTCCGTCAGCTGCACGGCCTCAATTACGACACGCAGCTCCTGTTTGTGAAAGTGGGCTGCAGGCGTGCCGGCCTGCAGGAGCTGCCTGTCTTCTACCAGGAACTACTATGGGTTTGGAACTATGTCGCTTCCAGGCGGAGCTCTCCCCCGTCAGGAGCGGCGGCTCTCCTTCGGGAGCCGCTGCTCAGGAATCCGCACCTCCGTGAATGTGGGTTCGGGCGGCTGGCGGAGGGTGGGGCTGTGGCTGGCGGTGTGACCAGAGTCGGGGACCTGCTCGATGTCGGAGGAGCGGGCTGGATGGCGCCGGAGGAGCTGGCGTGGCGCCTGTTCTGGGCCAACGTCCGGCTCGCGGCCGAAGCCATCGAGTCTGTGAAAGTGGCACTGGGCCCCGATTCCACTCGGTGTATCGAGGCGGCTCAAGCACGTGGGGCGATCCCGTCCGAGCTTACCCCCGTCCGGACGGAATTCCTTATTGGCGCCCGGCCCCGAAACTCCCCTCGGGAGCCGGCGCCTCACAACTTGAGCCGTCTCGAGGAAATACCCTCCGTGCCTTTTCATTCCGCGCAGAGGGGTTTCCTGTACGGGCTGCTCCTGCACACTCTCCACTTTGCCATCTTCGTCTGCCGTCCAGACACGCCTTGGCGTGGCGTCTTGCCGACTGGCGGTGGCGGAGGTCCCCAATGGCGGGCTCTCTACGCTGGAGTCCTCCCTTGTTCCATCGGGGACTTGGCCTGGAGGGTGTTGCATGGAGCGGTCCCGTGCAATAAGGTTTTAAGTAGGTTCACGGACTCCCAGGCCGCCTGTGTTTTTTGCGGCCTGGAGGAGTCCGTTTTCCACGTTTATATGGAGTGTGAGAGGTTGCAGCCCCTCTTTCACTACTTAAAGGGGTTGCTCCTCGATTTTTGGTTGCACTTCAGTCCCACGCTCTTGATCTACGGTCACCCGGTGCGGAGGGGAGCGGATAGGCTGGAGGACCTCCTTGTGGGCCTGCTCCTGGGCCTGGCTAAAAGAGCAATCAATTGGTCCAGGCAGCGGGCGATCGAGGGGGTCGTCCAGACGGATTGCCTGCCTCTCTTCCGCGGCCATGTTCGCGCCCGGGTGGCCCTGGAGATGGAGCACGCGGTGTCCGCTGGTACGCTTGAGTATTTCCGCGACCGTTGGGCGCCGCGGGGGCTGGAGTGCATCGTCAATTTGGAACACCAAATTTTAATTTGATTTATTAAGGTTTAGTTGAACTTTTGTTTATTTACAGTTGATCTGGTTTAAGTTTTAAATTTTGGTTCAAATAAAAAGAGGACCTCCAACCAGTAAAGACCTGTTTTTGATTGTTATTAATTAGTCTGTGTCTTAATTAACTAGATAACTCACAGATTTAACACTGGCGACGAGTCTGATTCGGACCCTGCGGCAGTCACTCCACGGCAGCTTCGTCCACTGCCAGGACGTTGCAGAGAGGTTTCCACCCTCTCCACCCCACTGGAAGACATCCTGACCTCGGAGCCTCCATCGGCGACCGTCAGCTTCTTCTCCAGCTTGGTGGTGGGTAAGCCGTTGTCTGAGCCGGGCAGCGACGCGACAGGCAGTCGACCGCGTTGGCCGCACGAACGGGGCTGGGGGAGCCGGAGGAATAGGGCGCGAGAGCCGCTTCGAGCGGGAGGCGTTTCACCAGAGCGATCGCATCTCCTGATAAGGGCCGAGAGCCGCGAGAGCGATCGCATCTCCAGATAAGGGCCGGGAGCCGCGAGAGCGATCGCATCTTCAGATAAGGGCCGGGAGCCGCGAGAGCGATCGCATCTTCAGATAAGGGCCGCACTCAGGCTGACAGCGTCGGGGGACGGGTGAAGACCGCTAAGCGCGGGTAAACCGCCATTTTGGGGGCGGAGGACGACAGCAAGAGCGGGAAGCCGCCATCTTTGATTGTAAAAAAAAAACATCTGAGGAATTACAAATCTGATAAAGTACTACAACGCCTAAACACGGGAATATTAGCACCTTTGATAGTGACATCGAAGATTGGGCCATATATGTTGAAAGAGTAAAAAATTATTGTAAGGCCAATAAAATTCGTGACCAAGATGAAGCTCTAACATTATTAAATTTAATGGGTGCGAAGACATACGGGCAATTGAGACACCTGTTATCACCAGATGAACCGGCGGATAAGACGTTCGATGAGATTGTTACTGTCACAGAATCACAGAAATCACAGAAACCTCACAGTACAGATAGAGGCCATTTCGGCCCATCGAGCCTGCACCGACACATGTCCCACCCGATCCCCGTAACCCCTACACCAACACATATCCCACCCTATCCCCGTAACCCCACGTATTTAATCCCCCTAACACTAAGGGTCAATTTTTATCATGGCCAATCAACCTAACCCCGCACATCTTTGGACTGTGGGAGGAAACCGGAGCACCCGGAGAAAACCCACGCAAACACGGGGAGAATGTGCAAACTCCACACAGACAGTCACCCGAGGCCGGATTCGAACCCGGGTCCCTGGCGCTGTGAGGCAACAGTGCTAACCACTATGCCACTGTCCTGAAAGATCATCTAAACCCCACGCCGCTGATGCTAGCGGAACGATTTAAATTTTACGACA
This sequence comes from Somniosus microcephalus, assembly GCF_052327205.1. NCBI lineage: Eukaryota > Metazoa > Chordata > Chondrichthyes > Squaliformes > Somniosidae > Somniosus > Somniosus microcephalus. The sequence goes on from NC_141001.1 coordinate 103,613,237, forward strand.
GAAGGCAGCTACAGCATGAAAGCAATGCTGAATATTTGCTGGAATTGCGTAAATTAGCGAAATATTGCCAGTTTGGAACGGGACTGACAGATGCACTACGAGACAAATTTGTGTGTGGTTTATTTAAACAGGATACACAAAAGCGACTGCTCGAGGAGAATGAGCTGACGCTTGAGAAGGCGGTCACTATGGCAGCAGCACACGAAGCCGCAGCGAGAGGCACGGCAGTAATGCAGCTACGGTCACCGGAGCTCAGTGCACACAAATTGGGTGTGAGTTCTGGCAAATATTATCGTTGTGGAAAGACAATGCATGATCAGAACCAGTGTTGGTTTAAAAACCAAGAATGTAGAACTTGTGGTAGGCTTGGACACATAGCTAGAGTATGCAGGTCAGGGAAGAAGACCAGCAACAAGAAGTCACCGCAAGGAAAATACGCAAAAGTACACAAGGTGGCCGAACAGGAGTCCGATTCAGACGCTAGCAGTAATGAACTGGCTGGCTTAAGCAGTATTGAACTGGCTAGCTTAAGGGTACTCAACGTTGGTAAGGGTGCAGACCTCCAGACAATTTGGGTTACTCTTCAGATAGAAGGAGTCCAAGTAAAAATGGAATTGGACACTGGATCGGCATTGTCGGTCATGAATAAGAAAGATTATGGAAGGTTATTCCAACATATTCCCCTACAGGATACGGAGCTCATATTGAAAACATACACGGGGCAAAGAGTGTACCCCATCGGGAAAATTGAGGTCACAGTGGTCCACAAAGGCGAAGAAAGTCAAATAATGGACTTATATGTGCTATCTGAAGGAGGTCCTCCACTACTAGGACGGGAGTGGATTAGGAAAATGAATATCGACTGGCATTTCCTACAAACAATAACGAGTGAGAACTCGGTGAACATAATCAACCCAGACTCTGGAACTGATGATGGTAAGACCAACCCGTGTGCAAAAGACAAAGTTTCAGCACAGAATTCCACTGAGATAGAGAATTCTGAGTCTGTCCAGTCTACTGACATGCACATTTCTGAGGGACACCGGGCTCGAACTCAACTCCATTTCAAACTGCAACAGCAATTAGAACAAATGATTCGCCGTTTTGAGCAAGAGATGAATGCGACGAAAGAGTTCTTTGATATAGAGTGGGAACATCTGGAAAGACAACAGAAGCAGCTGCTGGAGCAAATGGAGCAGGAGCACACAAAACGTCTGATGTCAGAGGAGTTAACAGTCAGCCAACTCCTGCATATGCTGAAGGACAGGACTCTGAAATGGGAAAAACTTGAACACGAACTTCAATATTCAAACGAAAGGGGTTTGGAGCTCTCAAAGGTTATTGGAAGAGCTGAGGTGGCAACACAGACTGAGATGACTGCAACAGAGCAGCCCTTGGATGCCAAAAGTACGCTGACTCACGTCAACGTAGAACAACAGACCGCTGAAACAGCTGCTCCGGTAGAGGGATTGAATAGTCCGATCAATCAATCTCCAAAAGAAGTTGAAGTAGTAAAATCTCAAATGAGGTCATTAGTAAACGACTTGCTGAAAGCCCAGAAAAAGCTGGATGAAGAGGTACGCATGAAGAAGTCTCTTCAGGAAAGATGTCTGGACTTGGAACAAAAGCTGGCTAACGCCCAGCTGGGTATGGAGGAAATAGAAGACCCTCTCGCTGGCCTAGATCAGGACGACACCGAATATTACCATGATCTATTGAGTGACACTGAATATTATAGTGACCTGGTCTGCCCAGCTTGTGATGAAAACTCCCAAAGTGCAGAAATCAGGATGAATCACTTAAAGTCTAAGGAACATAGGGAGATGGTGGCGCTACAGCTGGCAGCTGACAGGGGAGCCCAGAGAGTCTCTAAGAAGCAGAAAAGGAAAAGACGAAGCAGAAGCTGATAACCATCTGAACCATTATCACCCCTACCAGATCACACACGTGGTCCCTCCGAACGGAGCCAAATCAGTTCGGAAGTTCAAGCTGTTAAATCCATGGAAGGACTATTGAATGAGTCACTCCAGCAACGTGAACCGACTACACCACAGAGACTGAATCTGTGAACTATTTTCCGCAGAGATTGAATCTGTGAACTGTTTTCCGCAGAGACTGAATCTGTGATCTGTTTTGACATGAAGTTATCTATGTATCTATGTTATTCTGTTATGTAAACCTGAAGTTATATATGTATATATGTTATTACGTTATGTTAAATGGGGGGATGACTATAAAGCTAAGAAGGGAGGAGTGTTGTGTATGTAACCTGTTCCACCTTAAGAGAGCTTAAGCCTGTTCCACCTTAAGAGATGTACTACTTTCTCAGGCTGCTGTAGACGTAATACCGGGGGTGAACACACCGGTATATAAGCACTGTGCAGTAATCTTGTATTCAGAATAATCCCTACCTCCAACCAGTAAAGACCTGTTTTTGATTGTTATTAATTAGTCTGTGTCTTAATTAACTAGATAACTCACAGATTTAACACTACTAAGGGAAAAAGCTCCTTAGTATCCATCCTATCTATGCCCCTCATAATTTTGTACACCTCAATCATGTCCCCCCTCAGCCTCCTCTGCTCCAAGGAAAACAAACCCAATCTGCCCAGTCTCTCTTCATAGCTGAAGCGTTCCAGCCCTGGTAGCATCCTGGTGAATCTCCTCTGCATCCTCTCCAAAGCTATCACATCCTTCCTGTAGTGTGGCGACCAGAACTGCACACAATATTCCAGCTGTGGCCTAACCAGTGTTTTATACAGCTCCATCATAACCTCCTTCCTCTTATATTCTATGCCTCGGCTAATGAAGGCAAGTATCCCATATGCCTTTTTTACCACCTTATCCACCTGTTCCGCCGCCTTCAGGGATCTGTGTACTTGCACACCCAGATCCCTCTGACCCTCCGTCTTGCCTGGGGTCTTACCATTCATTGTGTATTCCCTTGCCTTGTTAGTCCCCCCAAAGTGCATCACCTCGCACTTTTCCGGGTTAAATTCCATTTGCCACTGTTCCGCCCATCTGACCAACCCAGCGATATCGTCCTGCAGACTGAGACTACCCTCCTCGTTATTTACCACCCTACCAATTTTTGTATCATCCGCGAACTTACTGATCATACCTTTTACATTCATATCCAAGTCATTAATATAGACCACAAACAGCAAGGGACCCAGCACCGATCCCTGTGGTACCCCACTGGCCACAGGCTTCCAGTCACAAAAACAACCTTCGACCATCACCCTCTGCCTTCTGCCACTAAGCCAGTTTTGTATCCAACGTGCCAAGGCACCCTGGATTCCATGGGCTCTTACCTTCTTGATCAGTCTCCTGTGCGGGACTTTATCGAAGGCCTTACTGAAATCCATGTATACCACATCCACTGCGTTACCCTCATCCACACACCTAGTCACCCCCTCAAAAAATGCAATCAAATTAGTCAGGCATGATCTTCCCTTGACAAAGCCATGTTGACTATCCCTGATTAATCCTTGCCTCTCCAAGTGGAGACTGATTTTGTCCCTCAGAATTTTTTCCAATAATTTTCCCACCACTGATGTTAGGCTCACTGGCCTGTAGTTCCCCGGTTTTTCCCTACTCCCCTTCTTGAATAATGGAACTACATTAGCGGTTCTCCAGTCCTCTGGCACATCCCCTGTGGCCAGAGAGGTTCTGAATATGTGTGTTAGAGCCCCCGCAATCTCTTCCTTTGCCTCACACAGCAGCCTGGGATACATTTCGTCCGGGCCTGGGGATTTATCCATTTTTAGGCCTGCTAAAACCGCCAATACCTCCTCCCTCTCGATGTTAATGTGTTCGAGCATATCACAGTCCCCCCGCCCTATTTCTATGTCTACATCGTCCCTCTCCATAGTGAAAACAGATGCAAAAAATTCATTTAGAACCCCTCCTACATCTTCCGGCTCCACACACAGATTGCCACTTTTGTCCCTAATGGGCCCTATTTTTTCCCTAGTTATCCTCTTACCCTTAATATACTTTTAAAACATCTTGGGATTTTCCTTTATTTTGCTCGCCAGTGTTATTTCATGGCCCCTCCTTGATCTCCTAATTTCTTTTTTAAGTATCCCCCTGCACTTTTTGTACTCCTCTAGGGCTTCCTCCGTCTTTAGCCTTTCGTATCTGCCAAAAGCCCTCCTTTTTTTTCTAATCCATTCTCGTATATCCCCTGACATCCACGGTTCCCTGTGGTTTTTGGAACCACCCTTGACCTTTACGGGAACATGTTGCCATTGTATGATCTCAATCTCCCTTCTGAAAGCCTCCCATTGCTCCGATGCGGATTTTCCTACAAGTAGCTGATCCCAATCCATTTTGGCCAGATCCTGCCTTATCCTATTAAAATCGGCCTTCCCCCAATTTAGAACCTTTATTTCCGGCCCATCCCTGTCCTTTTCCATGACCACCTTAAATCTCACCATATTATGGTCACTGTCACCAAAGTGCTCACCTATTAGCACTTCTTCCACTTGGCCGGCCACATTCCCTAGAATTAGGTCCAGTACCGCCCCCTCTCTTGTAGGACCTTCTACATGCTGGCTCAAAAAGCTCTCCCGGATGCACTTTAAGAATTCTACACCCTCTGTGCCTTTCACACTCTGACTATCCCAGTTAATATTGGGGAAGTTGAAATCCCCCATTATTATTACCCTATTATTTGCACATTTCTCTGAGATTTGCCTACATATCTGTTCCTCTATCTCCCCCTGACTGTTTGGAGGCCTATAGTACACTCCCAGCAAAGTGCTTGCCCCCTTCTTGTTTTTAAGCTCCACCCATATGGCCTCATTAGAGGAACCTGCTAATATGTCATCCCTCCTTACTGCAGTAATTGACTCCTTAATTAATATTGCTACACCCCCTCCTCTTATACCCCCCCCCCTCTGTCTCGCCTGAAGATTCTGTACCCCGGAATATTGAGCTGCCAGTCTTGCCCCTCCCTCAACCATGTCTCCGTGATGACAACAATATCATACTCCCATGTGTTTATCAACACCTTCAGTTCATCCACCTTATTTGCAAGACTCCTTGCATTAAAATAGATGCCATCCAGCCTTGCCCTTGTATATTTGCCCTGTCTACCAAGCTGACTTGTTTTTTTCTCTATAATTGGCAGCACATCACCCCCTCTTTCAGCTCCCCTCTGTATCCCATCCCCCTGCCAAGTTAGTTTAAACCCCCCCCAACAGTGCTAGCAAACCTCCCCGCAAGGATATTTGTCCCGCTCTGGTTCAGGTGCAACCCGTCCGACTTGTACAAGTCCCACCTTCCCCAGAAGCAGGCCCAGTGATCCAGGAAAGTAAAACCCTCCCCCCTACACCAACTCATTAGCCACGCATTCATCTGCTCTATCCTCCTATTCCTATACTCACTAGCACGTGGCACTCGGAGTAATCCAGAGATTACAACCTTTGAGGTCCTGCTCTTTAATCTGTTACCTAGCTCCCTAAATTCTTGATGCAAGACCTCATCCCCCTTCCTACCTATGTCGTTGGTCCCAATGTGGACCACGACCTCTGCCTGCTCACCCTCCCCCTTAAGAATGCCCTGTAGCCGCTCAGTGACATCCATGACCCTGGCCCCAGGGAGGCAACAAACCATCCTGGAGTCACGTTTGCGGCCACAGAAATGCCTATCTGTTCCCCTTACGATAGAATCCCCTACCACTATTGCTCTCCCACTCTTTTATCTCCCTTTCTGAGCAGCAGAAGCGTCCCTGGTGCCAGGAAGCTGGCTGCTGCTGCCTTCCCCTGGTGAGTCATCCCCCTCAACAGTATCCAACTTGGTATACTTGTTTGAAAGGGGGATGTCCGCAGGGTGCCCCTGCACTTCCTGCCTGCCTCTGTTGCTCCGCCTGATGGTCACCCCCTGTGCAGCCCTACCCTGAGACGTGAACAACTCGCTAAACGTGCTATCCACGAGCCTCTCAGCATCGCGCATGCTCCAAAACTCATCCACCCGCAGCTCGAGCGCCACAATGCGGTCTACAAGTAGCTGCAGCTGGATGCATTTCCCGCACACATGGTCGCCAGGAACACTGGCAGCGTCGCTGACTTCCCACATAGAGCAGGAGGAGCAGAACACGGGTCTGAGCTCTCCTGCCATGACTTACTCCTTTAATTAATCTAAAAATTTATTCAATACCCCAGTTACAGGTATACTCTAGGGCGCTTTATTTACCAACTGTCCTCACTACAACACAGAGCCCCTAGAAATTTAACACCACAGAATTCAAGCTTGTAATGAAAAGAGAGAAATACTCACCAACCAATCACTTACCTGCTCCCTGGTGACGTCACACCCCGATTACTTTTTACCTCTCTGCAACCTCAGATTTCGAACTGCGCCTGCTGCTGCTACTGCACCAGCAACAGCTTCAGATTTGAATCCAACCTACGCCACGCGTGCCTCGACGCCATTAGTTACCATGAGCCAATAGGAGGAAGGAGCAAAAAAAAGATAGCAAATCGAAAACAGACTTGCGGGCTCGCAGGCAAGGACCAGATCTCAGCGGTCACGTGACAGTGCTGTGCATTGGCTGATGGTTTCGCAAAGGATTTTTTTTTTTGGTTGGATGGCGAATGCTACTTCAGTAAAAGACAGTTATAATCAGCGCGAAAGCGGCCTGAAATATTTTCAAAGGTATTTGGGTAGAAAGACAGCGCTGACACGCTTGGGATAATGAATTATTGATTGAGAGGGAGACACCTTTACTGCCAGAGCCAACGAGGACAAGCAGCTAAATGTCTATGCAGCAAAGTTTGATAATTTTATTACAAGCAACAATACTTAAATTCATTTAGAGGCGTGAAACGCAAGAAGTACTTTATAATGTACGTTGATCATGAATCCCAGGTTTGTTGCTCTCGTGAGCGCTTTACTGCACTGCATAATGCAGCGGTACTCGTCTGCACTTGGGCCTCGACCTTATTCAATAGTAGTGGATGTATCTAAACCACAAAGGGAGCTGAGGCACTTCTGGAGGAGCACAGGATTTTGGTAGGTTTTTTTAATATGTTATTTTCCCATGTAAACATTACAGGGGCTGTCACCATCAGGAAATGTTAAGAGTGAAATTTTTAATCAAGAGGAAGTGAAAGATTGCTCGTCCATTTGAGCACATGGGAGGTGTTTTGTCCCTGAGAATCATGTAAATGGTTCACACTTTTAAACCGACAGCGGGCACGCCGCTCGTGGCTTTTGCTTGCATTAGGGCTGGATTTTCTCAATGGAGACGAGCTGGAGGCGGGACTGTTGCTTGTTGTGTCAATGTCCCGCCTCCATCCTCGTCTGACCAACCAGAGGGATTTCCCCCGATTGAGCTTGTTAAGCCCGCCCTGCGGGTTCAGCAGGCCAATTAGGGAGGAAGTCACTGACAGAGCACGTCAACGTCTGACGTGCCATCGGTCAAGACTTCTTGGAGGAAGAAATGTTAGCGTTTGACAGCTCTGTGAAGCTGTCAAACACTGACATTCTCTGTAGTTTGATGAGCCCTTGTGTTCAGGACTCATCAAACCTTTCAACTTTGTCGATTTCAGAAGTCTGTTGGTTCGGAGGATCCAACAGCCAGTCTGTGAAATCAACAACGAGGATGTCGGGTCTCCCGATCCAGAGAGGATGAAGGCTGTAGGAAGAAAACAAGGTAAGTGAACATTTTTTTACACATCATTCACCTTACATACTTACTACTCCACACTTGCACCCATCACTCACCTCTACATCTTATTTCCAGGTGCCTCCGACCCCCACAGACCTCCTTCATGTCTCCTCCAACCCGGCGGGGTTCTCCGAGGTCGGGAAGCCGTCACCCGTGAAGGTAAAATGGCACTAATCCTGTTTTCTGCCTGTTAACTACCTGATAACAGGCAGTTAAAAGTTTTTAATGCCTTTCCCGCCTCCACGAGACGGGACCTGAAGCAGCACATCTTTCCGCTTCCTGGCAAAAGGGCATGAGGCGGGATGGGGGCGGGTTTGCCATCCGCCCCCACTTTCTGCTTCTTTACCAGCAGTCCCGCCTCCATGCCCGCCTCCTCGGGGCTTGGAAAATCCAGCCCTTAGTGTCAGATCTGGAGCACGTTTGTGTTATTTAGCTGCAGTCCTGGCCTGTGTCTGTTCTAAAAGGTCAAATCCAAGGAATTGCAGCTATTTATTGCAGGGAATATACAATGCTCACGGATTAATCGCGAGACCCGTGATTTTAAATGACAATGGGCAGGATTTTCATGGGGCCGTGGAGGCGGGATTGGAGGCATGCGGGGGGTTAAAATCCCGAAATCGGGGGGGGGGGGCATGAACCCATCTCGCCCCCAACCTGCCTCCATGTCAGTCTCAAAGGAGGCGGGTACCCGCCCCACACTGGGACCCGCCTCCCCGAGGCGGGAAGGGGATTAGTGCCAATTAACTGCCTGTTAACAGGTAGTTAACAGGCAGTTTTTAGCCTAATCCCTATTTTCATTGGTGAAATGTGGGATTCCCGATGGCTCCAAACCACGCCAAGTTAGCGAGGCGGGCCGTCGGGATGAAGGGCTTGGAGGGGTCGAGATGTCTGGTGTTCAGGTGAGTGATGGGTGCATGAGTGCAGAGGTAAGTGTGTTTGGTGTGTGTAAAGTGTTTAAAGAAGTTTTACTTACATGTACTTACCTTTACAGCCTTCCTTCCTTCAGGTCTCGGGAGTCCCTCATCTCACCGGCACAGAAAGCAGAATGGCCGCGATCTGTCAAAAGTTCCAGCATTCAGCTTTCTGTTCCGGGGAGATCTCTAAATCATCCTAAGAGGAAGGAATTAACCTGGAGTACAGATTGTTAGTGTTTGACAGCTTCAAACAGCTGTCAAATGCTGATATTTCATCTGTCAAAAGTCTTGACAGATGAAATATCAATCTGTGACATCACCTATTGCCGGGTGACCCTTAATTGGCCTGCTGAGCCCACTGGGCGGGCTCAACAAGGTCAATCAAGTCAAAATCACGTGGGTTGGCTAGAACTCTATGGAGGCGGGACTACAACCCCAAAAGTTGTAGTCCCACCTCCTACCCGCCTCTTCAATGAAAATCCAGCCCATTAATTTATCCCGACTCGCAGAGTGGTAATGACAGGTAGGATTTTTAAAAAGTTGTTTGTAAAACATTTAGTGTAGTTTCTGTAAAGAGCTGTGGCCTGTTAGGAATTTTTAAAAAAACACTAATGAAGTTTGTAAACCAAAATATACCAACTCATGATTTCTTACCAAACCTCATGATGTTTAAGAGTTTGTCTCATGGTTCATGAGACGGTGGGGTTGGCATTACTGTACTGGTGTTGTCAATTGCTCAATGGCATACTGCAGGGCAAACAACTCTATGACATTAGAGAAATGGGAAATGGCAGTGTATCTAATTTGTAACCTCCTGCAGCCCGACAACTCTGTGCTCCTCCAATTCCGGCGAGTTGCGCATCCCCGATTTCCATCAGCATTGACGGCAGCGCCTTCAGCTGCCTAGGCCCTAAGCTCTGGAATTCCCTCCCTAAATCTCTCTGCCTCTCTACTTCTCTCCTTTAAGAACGCTCCTTAAAACCTATCTCTTTGACCAAGCTTTTGGTCGCCAAACCTAATATTTCCTTACGTGGCTCAGTGTCAAAAAAACTTTTTGGTAACGCTCCTGTGCAGTGCCTTGGGACGTTTTACTAGGTTAAAGGCTCCACGTAAATCAAGCAGTTGCTGTTGTGGGGCACTCTTCCCGATTGCCCAAACTGCCATGTCCAAGTAGGCAAGTGACTCCTCAATATGGTCTTGGTGGCCTATCAGGCCTCAATTAGAAAGCAGGTACATATTGGTATAAAACTCAGGAGGAGCATCTGGCATACTGGCCCTTCCCTCTGTGGTCAGCTATACCCTCATCAACCACCAGCGCTTGTTGTCTCACTTGTCCCGAGTAGCCCTGTCTAATTCTCTTGAAATATGTATTTCTGAGCTACTATCTGCTCCAAGTGGGGGTTGTTGTGGTGAACACTTTTCAGGTTCAGCTGGAGGGTAACTGTTTTATCCTTGCTCTGTGAAGAGAACAGATGGGGAAAATAGGAAGTTTATCTACATGGGTAGATTTTGCGGGACATATCATGCAATATGTGAATAATCTCAATAGTATGTATGAACAAATACAGTTCTCCAAACTCCACAGACCCCATGCCTTCTAAGATGGCCCTCCTGTTCATACCAACATAACAAAAACAAATTATCTGGTCATTATCACAGTGTTGTTTGTGGGACCTTGCTGTGCACAAATTGGTTGCCGCGTTTCCCACATTGCAACAGTGACTAAACTCCAAAAGTATTTAATTGGCTGTAATCCGCTTTGGGACGTCCGGTGGTCGTGAAAGGCGCTATATAAATGCAAGTCTTTCTTTCTTTCCTGAACAGATCTACAATTCTTTGCTCATGTGGCATCGGTGATTTATGGTCTGGCTCCTGGAAATTGTTTCCTGTCGAACATTGTTTTTCCTTTCATTTCAGGTACAATGTAAAAATAGAAACGTACAGCACAGAAGGAGGCCATTCGGCCCGTCGTGCCTGTGCTGGCTCTTTGACAGAGCAGCCGTGCTTAGTCCCACACCCCACAAGTTAATTTTGCATAACCTTATCACTTTCAATTCTAACACCGTAACTTGCTACATTCTTGTGAACATTTCTCTCTGTCAGTGCGGCATATATCTTGTACAACTATAACCGTCTTCATGCCCATTTACGGCAGTGCTTTACAGTAATACCCTAGTGTTCTTCCTTTAGTTATACCACTTCTTTCTCATTCCGTTCAGGTCCTTTCTAGTGGTTGGTACAGAGTTCACTATCGCTGCCACATATTCCCCGACTTGCCTCCTCCTTCGCATGTTTGAAGTTCATCCTCCCATCCCACCCCCCCATTACCCCTCCCCCCCCCCCCCCCCACCACCACCAAAAATGTCTTGGTGATGCTCCATTAGAGGTCAAAAGGACCTGCGGTGGGCCTGCTAACTTTCTTTTTTGTCGTTGTCATTTTCTACTACAATTGCTCATTCCAAAGGTGGATTAACAAATTCAAGACATTCGTACAGGTTAAATGACTCACGAGCTACCTAACAAGTGTTAAAGGATCATTATTATAGTTGGGATTTTTGTGCTGTTGCTGCGAATAAAACCGCACTCTCAGGAAACACACATTTCAAAGGAACGCATTAATCTTGACAAACAACAAGCAACTCAGTCATTCTTTCAAAACATACAAGTGTCACGTCCAATCTTCCTTCAGTAACGTCTATAGACTTTGGTCCTCTAATGCTATCAATTGACCTCGTATCGCAGGGCTGCAAAACACCTCTTCCGCAATGTGCCATTCAGTTCCTGAATATCTACTAATTGCTATTTAATCAATAGATTGAACTTTGTAAGCTTTAGATAACCAACCCCTGCTTAGTGCAGGACATTCCAAAAAGATCACAAAGAACATCATCAGATTCGCACATTTAGGACAAATTTTATTGTACGGGATGGACTTATACTATGGGCTATGGATGGGCCCCAAAAACCTGTGGGCTCGTGATCCCGGCAACTGCACCCCTATCGCGGCCGCCGGTGATGTCCATAGCTGACCTCACCAGAGTATGTGGGGGTCAGGGGGAAGTCACCTAATTTAAATGTCCCTGGTGGTCCACTATGGGTGCATCTCGAGTGGGCCACCTTTCTCCCCCACCCACCCCAAGGCTGCATACTGTAGTGACCCTGGTAAGGAGAAATGTTGCTTGCCCCAACCTGGAAAGAGCAAAGTAAGGACGAGGGTGGTGGTGGATATAATGGCCTCGATTTTAACTGATCCGTGGAGTCGGGATTGGATGCGTGCGGAGGGTTAAAGTCCCGAATTCGGGGGTCCCGTCACCATCCCGCCCCCAACCCGCCTCCATGTAAGTTTCAAAGGAGGCAGGTACCCGCCCCGCACTGGGACCCGCCTACCCAAGGCGGGAAGGGATTAGTGACAATTAACTGCCTGTTAACAGGTAGTTAACAGGCAGTTTTTAGCCTTATCGGAGCGGTGGCAGCGGGAATCTGAGCGGCAGCAACCTATAAAAGGTAAGCCCAAGGCGCAGGTAGGCCTCAGAGCGGCGGCGGCGGGAATCCGAGCGGCAGCAACCTATAAAAGGTAAGCCCAAGGTGCAGGTAGGCCTCAGAGCGGCGGCGGCGGGAATCCGAGCGGCAGCAACCTATAAAAGGTAAGCCCGAGGCGCAGATAGGCTTCAGAGCGGCGGCGGCGGGAATCCAAGCGGCAGCAACCTATAAAAGGTAAGCCCGAGGCGCGAGTAGGCCTCAGAGCGGCGGTGGCGGGAATCCGAGCGGCAGCGACCAATAAAAGGTAAGCCCGAGGCGCAAGTAGGCCTCAGAGCGGCGGCGGCGGGAATCCGAGCGGCAGCAACCTATAAAAGGTAAGCCCGAGGCGCAGGTAGGCCTCAGAGCGGCGGCGGCGGGAATCCAAGCGGCAGCGACCTATAAAAGGTAAGCCCGAGGCGCGAGTAGGCCTCAGAGCAGCGGCGGGAATCCGAGCGGCAGCGACCTATAAAAGGTAAGCCTGAGGCGCGGGTAGGCCTCAGAGCGGCGGCGGCGGGAATCCGAGCGGCAGCGACCTATAAAAGGTAAGCCCGAGGCGCGGGTAGGCGTACCAATCTCCAATCTCAGAGGGAGAGAAGTAAAAAGTAATCGAAGTGTGACGTCACCACAAAGCAGGTAAGTGATTGGTTGGGAGTATTTCTCTCTTTTTTTAAACTTTAACTCTGTGGTTTATAGTTTTTAAGGTCTCTGTGGTGTAGCGGGACAGTTTGTAAACCAGGGCCCTTAAATATATCATTTAAAAATAATAATACATTTAATTAATTACATAGAATGGCAGGGCAGGTGATGTGTTACTGCTGCAATATGTGGGAGCTGGTGGACACCATTGATGTTCACAGTGATCACATTTGCAGTAAGTGTTGGCTGCTCGAGGAACTCCGGCTTCGTGTTGATGAGCTGGAGTCCGAGCTTCAAACACTGTGACACATCAGGGAGGGGGAGAGTTACCTGAACTCTGTGTTCCAGGAAGTAGTCACACCAATTAGATTAACTAATTCAGATGTAGTCCGTGGTCAGGGACAGGAGGGTGTGACTATGAGTGAGGCAGGTATGGGGATCTAGGAGGTAGTGTTGGAGGAGCCATAGCCCTCGCTCTTGTCCAACAGGTTCGAGGCTCTTACTCCCTGTGGGGACGTGAGCGGGGACTGCAGGGAGGATGAGCAACCTGGCCACAGCACCATGGAACGAGGGGCCATTCAAGTGGGGGGAGTAAAAAGAAATGTTGCAGTGGTAGGGGATAGTATCATTAGGGGGATAGATAGGGTTCTTTGCAGCCGAGAGCGAGAGTCCCGAAGGTTGTGTTGCCTGCCCGGTGCCAGGGTTAAGGACATCTCCTCTGGGCTGGAGAGAAACTTGGAGTGGGAGGGGGAGGATCCAGTTGTCCAGGTCCATGTTGGTACCAACGACATAGATAGGACAAGGAAAGAGGTTCTGCTGAGGGAGTATGAGCAGCTAGGGGCCAAATTAAAAAACAGAACCACTAGGGTAATAATCTTTGGATTACTACCTGAGCCACGAGCAAATTTGGCTAGGGTAAATAAAATCAGAGAGTTAAATGCGTGGCTCAAAGACTGGTGTGGGAGAAATGGGTTTTGCTTCTTGGGACACTGGCACCAGTACTGGGACAGGAGAGAGATGTTCCGTTGGGACGGACTTCACTTGGCCAGTGCTGGGACTAGAATCCTGGCGAATCAAATAACTAGGGCTGTAGAGAGGGCTTTAAACTAATTAGTCGGGGGGAGGTTTCAAGAGAGCAAAAAATAAAAATGTCAGCAGAGAAGGCAATAGAGCAAGGTAGCAGTGGGGGAATTAAAAACCAGAGCATGTCAGGAAGGGACAGAATGTATAAAGATAAAGGTAAAGTTGTAAAGGGGGTAAAAGCAGGAATAAATTGTCACAAAACATATTTAAAAGTTCTTTATCTGAATGCATGCAGCATTCGTAACAAAATAGATGAGTTGATGGTACAAATAACTACACGTGGGTATGATCTGGTGGCCATTACAGAAACATGGCTGCAAGGTGACCATGACTGGGAACTAAACATCCAGGGGTATTTGACAATTAAGAAGGACAGACAGGAAGGAAAGGGAGGTGGGGTGGCTATGTTAATAAAGGATGGAATCACTGCAATAGTGAGAAATGATATTGGGTCAAAGGATCAGGATAGTGAAACAGTTTGGTTGGAGATAAGGAATAATAAGGGGAAAAAGTCACTAGTGGGCATAGTCTATAGGCCTCCTAACAGTTGCAACTCTGTTGGTCAGAGTATAAATCAGGAAATAGTTGGGGCTTGTAATAAGGGAACAGCTATAATCATGGGGGATTTTAACTTTCATATTGACTGGACAAATCAAATTGGGCAGGGCAGCCTTGAGGAAGAGTTCACAGAGTGCATTAGGGATGGGTTCCTTGAGCAGTATGTTACTGAACCAACCAGGGGGCAGGCAATCTTAGATCTGGTCCTGTGTAATGAGACAGGATTAATAAAAAATGTCCTAGTAAAGGATCCCCTTGGAATGAGTGATGATAACATGGTTGAATTCCAAATTCAGTTGGAGGGTGAGAGAGTTGGATCTCAAACCAGTGTACTAAGCTTAAATAAAGGAGACTATGAAGGTATGAGAGCAGAGTTGACTAAAGTGGACTGGGAAAACAGATTAAAGTGTAAGATGGTACATGAGCAGTGGTATACATTCAAGGAGATATTTCACAACTTTCAAGAAAAATATATTCCACTGTGGAAAAAGGGGCGTAAAAGAAAAGACAACCATCCGTGGCTAAGTAAAGTAATAAAGGATAGTATCCGACTGAAAACAAGGGCATATAAAGTAGCCAAATCTAGTGGGAGGATAGAAGATTGGCAAGCATTTAAAAGCCAGCAAAGAATAACTAAAAGATTAATTAAGAAAGGGAAGATAGATTATGAAAGTAAACTAGCAAAAAATATAAAAACAGATAGCAAGAGTTTCTACAGTTATATAAAAAGAAAAAGGGTGGCTAAAGTGAATGTTGGTCCCTTAGAGGACAAGACCAGGAAATTAGTGGTGGGAAACATGGAGATGGCAAAAACACTGAACAAATATTTTGTATCAGTCTTTACGGTAGAGGACACTAACAATATCCCAACACTGGACAAACAGGGGGCTATAGGGGGGGAGGAGCTAAACACGATTAAAATCACTAAGGAGGTGGAACTCAGCAAGATAATGGGATTAAAGGCGGATAAATCCCCTGGACCTGATGGCTTACATCCTAGGGTCTTGAGAGAAGTAGCGGTAGGGATTGTGGATGCATTAGTGGTAATTTTCCAAAACTCCCTGGATTCAGGAAAGGTCCCAGCAGATTGGAAAACTGCTACTGTAACGCCCTTATTTAAAAAGGGAAGTAGACAAAAGGCTGGAAACTATAGACCAGTTAGCCTAACATCTGTGGTTGGTAAAATGTTGGAGTCCATTATTAAGGAAGCAGTAACAGGACATTTGGATAAGGATAACTTAATCGGACAGAGTCAGCATGGTTTTATGAAGGGGAAGTCATGTTTGACAAATTTGCTTGAATTCTTTGAAAACATAACAAACAGGGTGGATAAAGGGGAACCAGTGGATGTGGTGCATTTGGACTTCCAAAAGGCATTTGACAAGGTGCCACACAAAAGATTGCTGCACAAGATAAAAAATCACGGGATTGGGGGTAATATACTGGCATGGGTGGAAGATTGGCTATCTAACAGAAAACAGAGAGTTGGGATAAATGGTTCATTCTCGGGTTGGCAATCAGTGACTAGTGGTGTTCCGCAGGGGTCAGTGCTGGGACCCCAACTCTTTACAATCTATATTAACGATTTGGAGGAAGGGACCGAGTGCAACGTATCCAAGTTTGCCGACGATACAAAGATGGGAGGGAAAGCAGTGAGTGAGGAGGACATAAAAAACCTGCAAAAGGACATAGACAGGCTAAGTGAGTGGGCAGAAATTTGGCAGGTGGAATATAATGTTGGAAAGTGTGAGGTTATGCACTTTGGCAGAAAAAATCAAAGAGCAAGTTATTATCTAAATGGAGAGAAACTGCAAAGTGCTACAGTACAAAGGGATCTGGGGGTCCTGGTGCATGAAACACAGGTGGTTAGTATGCAGGTACAGCAGGTGATCAGGAAGGCCAATGGAATCTTGGCTTTTATTGCAAGGGGGATGGAGTATAAAAGCAGGGAAGTCTTGCTTCAGTTATACAGGGTACTGGTGAGGCCACACCTGGAATACTGTGTACAGTTTTGGTTTCCATATTTAAGAAAAGATATACTTGCTCTCGAGGCAGTTCAGAGAAGGTTCACTCGGTTGATTCCAGAGATGAGGGGGTTGACGTATGAGGAAAGGTTGAGTAGGTTGGGCCTCTACTCATTGGAATTCAGAAGAATGAGAGGCGATCTTATCGAAACATATAACATTGTGAGGGGGCTTGATCGGGTGGATGCGGTGAGGATGTTTCCACTGATGGGTGAGACTAGAACTAGGGGGCATAATCTTAGAATAAGGGGCAGCCCTTTCAAAACTGAGATGAGGAGAAACTTCTTCACTCAGAGGGTAGTAAATCTATGGAATTTGCTACCTCAGAGAGCTGTGGAAGCTGCGACATTAAATACATTTAAAACGGAGATAGACAGTTTCCTAACGGATAAGGGAATTAGGGGTTACGGGGAGCGGGCAGGGAAGTGGACGTGAGTCTAGGTTCGGATCAGCCATGATCTTATTGAATGGCGGAGCAGGCCCAAGGGGCTGTATGGCCTACTCCTGCTCCTACTTCTTATGTTCTTATGTTCTTATGTAATCCCTATTTTAAAGCTTGAAGTGTGGGATTCCCGATGGCCCCAAACCACGCCAAGTTAGAGGAGTCGGGACCCCCGAATTCGGGACTTTAACCCTCCGCATGCCTCCAATCCCGACTCCACAGATCAGTTAAAATCGAGGCCATTATATCCACCACCACCCTTGTCCTTACTTTGCTCTTTCCAGGTTGGGGCAAGCAACGCTTCTCCTTACCAGGGTCACTACAGTATGCAGCCTTGGGGTGGGTGGGGGAGAAAGGTGGCCCACTCGAGATGCACCCATAGTGGACCACCAGGGACATTTAAATTAGGTGACTTCCCCCTGACCCCCACATATTCTGGTGAGGTCAGCTGTGGACATCACCGGCGGCCGCGATAGGGGTGCAGTTGCCGGGATCATGAGCCCACAGGTTTTCGGGGCCCATCCATAGCCCATATGTTTAGTATAAATCCATCCCGTACAATAAAATGTGTCCTAAATGTGCGAATCTGATGATTGAGGACTTGGAGGGGTCGAGATGTCAGTGTTCAGGTGAGTGATGGGTGCATGAGTGCAAAGGTAAGTGTGTTTGGTGTGTCTAAAGTGTGTAAAGAAGTTTAAATCACCTGTACTTACCTTTTTAGCCTTCCTTCCTCTATGTTTCGGGAGTCCATCATCTAACCGGCACAGAAAGCAGAACGGCTGCGAACTATCAAAAGTGACAGCCTGCAGCTTTCTGTGCCGGAGAGATTTCTAACTGAGTCTGTCAGTGTTTGACAGCTTCAAACAGCTGTGAAATACTGATATTTCATCTGTCAAAGCGTCTTGACAGATGAAATTTCAGTCTGTGACGTCACCTGTTGCCGGGTGGCCCTTAATTGGCCTGCTGAGCCTGCTGGGCGGGCTCAACAAGGTCAATCAAGTTAAAATCGTGTGGATTGGCCGCATCTCGATGGAGGCGGGACTACAGCCCCGAAAGTTGTAGTCCCGCCTCCTTCCCAACTTCTGAGTGAAAATCACCTGCAATATGTCTCAACTTTATCTTCAGAGGTTTAGGTTACAGTCCTTTGCCTGGATCCCAAAGGTGGGCTACACAACAGTCATCAGGAGGATGGTACATGTCTCCTCGCTGTGTGCACTGTACACCAAACTTGCCCCAACCTTTTTTTAAATTTGTTCCTGGGATGTGGGCGTCGCTGGCAAGGCCAGCATTTATTGCCCACCCCTAGTTGCCCTCGAGAAGGTGGTGGTGAGCTGCCTTCTTGAACCACTGCAGTCCGTGTGGTGAAGGTACTCCCACAGTATTGTTAGGGAGGGAGTTCCAGGATTTTCCATTCCTATTCCATGTGGTGTAATCTGCGTGTAATCCTTCTGTGTGGTGTAATATTCCTGATGTTCTTTGCAGTGTGACGGACCTTTCCACCTGTAAACTGATATTAGAATGATCGAAGTTTACAGCACAGAAGGAGGTCGTTTGGCCCATTGTGCCTGTGCCAACTCTTTTCAGGAGCAATCCAAAATGAATCCCACTGCCCCACTCTCTCCCCATCGGCCAGTAATCGAGTAACTTTGCCAGAATTTAAACAGGGGCACTCTCAACGTAGAGACACGTTGCTCTGAAGTTCCTGGAGCCTCGCTCAGCCACTGGAAGTGCAATGGGGTAGAACTACCAGCCACCAGTCTGGCCGGATCTGGGGAACAGGGTCAGCCATGGCTCAGTTGGTAGCACTCTCACCTCTGAGTCTAAAGATTGTGGGTTCAAGTCCCACTTCAGAGACTTGAGCACATAATCTAGACTGACATTTCAGTGCAGTACAGGAGTGCTTCACTGTCGGAGGTGGCATCTTTCGGATGAGAAGTTAAACTGAGGCCCTGTCTGCCCTCTCAGGTGGGCATAAAAGTTCCCATGGCTGTAGTTGAAGAAGAGCAGGGGAGTTCGTCCACACCCACCTCCTGCACCCCTCCCCCCGCCCACAACCCCCACCCCTGGTGTCCTGGTCAATATTTATCTCTCTGCATCACTGAAAAAAACCCAGATTATCTCGTCATTACCTGGTTGCCGTTTGTGGGAGGTTGCTGTGCACAAGTTGGCTGCTGTGTTTCCTACATTGCAGCAGTGACTACACTTCAAAAGTATTTCATTGGTTGTAAAGCGCTTTGGGCCAGCCTGAGGTAGTGAAAGTCGCTATAGAAATGCAAGTCTTTCTTTCGGGGTCATTTACGTAAAGGAGCTGGCGCCTGAACTATTTATAGTTATCCCTGGAGGGTCCACCCCACAGAGGATCAGCAACATCACAGCAGCACCTTGCCGTTCCCTCCAGAGGGCGTTGGCCATTTCGGCTGAAGAGTCAAATTAGTAGAAATAAAAATGCTGGCAATTTGTCCGGAGTCCCTTTGCTAACAACAATCGATTAGGTTCCCTATCCATATCAGCACTGCTGCACCATGCAAGCATGCTTTCCCCTGGCCGCAGGGAAGGTGAAACATGTCGGGATTTCTGCTGGGTGAGGGGGGGAATCATCCAATCATATAAACACACAATGATGGACTGGAAAAGACCCACTGGTCCAGGAGGCCCGGGTCAGTTTAGCCCAGAATCACAGGCCTGACTATCAGTTCATTATTATAAATCCAATGTTTCAGTTATACTGTAGTTAAAATACAACAGAATGAATCACTATTTCAATGTTAAAATCAATCATTTTCTTAAGCTTACTAAAGTAGCGGCTGAGGTCCCGGACTCTCAGGAATAATTTTCTTAATACATTATCACTCAGCTCGCACCCCCTTTTTCCAGATGTCCTTCTCTCCATTCCCTAGTCTGAACCCGGCCAACTCATTTTTGCATTCTGCACATTCCCCTTTCAATGGAGATGTGCTGTACCCAGGCTGCCCTGCACAGCAGAATACGCCCTATCTCTATTGGTGGAGTTCAATACGCAGGCGTAGCTGAGGCTCATTCCGAGAAGGAAAGAGGAGAAAAAAGAAAGACTTGCATTTATATAGCGCCTTTCACGACCACAAAGCGATTTACAGCCAATGAAGTACTTTTGGAGTGTTGTCACTGTTGCAATGCAGGGATGGCGGCAGCCAATTTGCGCACAGCAGCTCCCACAAACAGCAATGTGATAATGACCAGATAATCTGTTTTTTTGTTATGTTGATTGAGAGATAAATATCGGCCAGGACACCGGGGAGGACTCCCCTGCTCTTCTTCGAAATAGTGCCGTGGGATCTTTTACGTCCACCTGAAAGAGCAGACGGTTTAATGTCTCATCTGAAAGACGGCACTTCCGACCGTGCAGCACTCCCTCAGCACTGCACTGGAGTGTCAGCCTAGATTTATGTGCTCAAGTCCCTGGAGTGGGACTTGAACCCACAAGCTTCTGACCCAGAGGGAGTGTGTCCTGGTAAAGAATAATATATTTATTACTGAATCTTTTGAAACAGCATCAATTTTCAGGCTCCTGTTCTTACTCCAGTGTTTGTGGCTTCCCCCCCCCCCCCCCCCATCAAACTCTAAGTCATAAAGGTTTGGTCTCTCATTCTCCTTGCCTCCCATCTCAAATGGCACGTGATCAAATGTCGCATGGGTCAAACGTCATGTGACCATATGTCACATAGAAACATAGACATAGAAGATAGGAGCAGGAGTAGGCCATTTGGCCCCTTGAGCCTGCTCCGCCATTCAATGCGATCATGGCTGATCATCCAAATTCAGTACCCGGTCCCTGCTTTCTCCCCATATCCCTTGATCCCTTTAGCCTTAAGAAATGTATCCAACTCCTTCTTGAATATATTTAATGAATTGGCCTCTACTGCCTTCTGTGGTAGAGAATTCCACAGGTTCACCACGGACTGGGTGAAGAAATTCCTCCTCATTTCTGTCCTAAATGGCTTACCCCTTATCCTTAGACTGTGACCCCTGGTTCTGGACTCCCCGGCCATCGGGAACATCCTCCCTGCACGAAATATCAGGTGAGCAAATATCACATGATCAAACTTCCAGGAATACATCCAACCAACATTGGCATCCCAAGCCACAGCCTTTAGGAGAGCAGAACTGGGAGAAAAATCACAGGGGAAAAAACAAAAACTGAAAGCTATAAATTGGTCCTGTGAGTGGTAATGAGGTGCCAAAGGAATTGAGTGCTTCTTGGTTGGGAGTGGACATTCTGGACGCCCCTCCATTCGCCAAGACTGACTTTGGTGCATTACAATGGGATGAAATCGCGAGTCAGGAGTGCTGCGGCAATTTGTAATCAATCATCTAGCCTGGCGCAGCAGCAGTTGATCTGATAAGTTCCATCCTCTGGTTCCAGGAGGGCGAGAGCCTCACACAATCGGTTTTTTTTGTGTACAGAGTGCCACCTAGTGGTCAAGGTGACATACTGATGATCAAGAAGCTGGCACGACAACTCGCCATCAGCTTTCTGGTGAACATCAATAGCTTTTACATCCTTTCCAGGCAATTTGTTATTCTAGATAATTGATGACAAGTGTACTTGTCTGGGAAATACCACCAGTAAAATAATTCCAGCACCAGCAGTCATCACCAAAACAAAAACCTGCAGTCCTACTTGAAGTTCCTTGATCAGGAAGACCAATCTTAAATAACAACTCTTTCCTGAATTTTTGGCAACCCTTCTTCTCGAAATCTTCTTCTCAACAAATAGAAACTTCAAACTGGTCAACAGGAGTCTCTTGCTAGTGTGAACGTAAGGTTTAGGAGCAGGAGTAGGCCGTACGGCCCCTCGAGCCTGCTCTGCCATTCAATAAGGACTTCAGCTTCAATGTTCAACTCGCAAAAATAAAATTGTTTTTGAGAAAAGGCAGTTAAGATGGGGCATGATCAAGGTTTTTGAAGTAAAAAGAAAGAACTGGCATTTCTATAGCGCCTTTCATGGACTCAGGATGTCCCAAAGCGCTTTACAGCCAATGAAGTACTTTTTAAGTGTAGTCACTGTTGTACTGAACTAAATGGAGTCAATATTGTGGTTGCAAGCAGGACTTTGAGAACGAGAGTAGTGTAAGATTAACAAGCCGCAGGCAAAACTTCAATGTAGGGGGCATGATTAAGAATTTGGAGATGATACAAAAATTGGCTGTGTGTGTGGTTGATAGTGAGGAAGATAGCTGTAGACAGCAGGAAGATATCAATGGACTGGTCAGGTAGACAGAAAAGTGGCAAATGGAATTCAATCCGGGAAGTGTGAGGTAATGCATTTGGGGAGGGCTAACAAGGCAAGGGAATACACAGTAAATGGTAGCATACTGAGAAATGTAGAGGAACAGAGGGACCTTGGACTTCATGTCCGCAGATCCCTGAAGGTAGCAGGACAGGTGGATAAGGTGGTTAAGAAGGCATACGGAATACTTTCCTTTATTAGCCAAGGCATAGAATATAAGAGCAGGGAGATTGTGCTAGAACTGTATAAAACACTAGTTAGGCCACAGCTAGAGTACTGCGTGCAGTTCTCGTCACCACATTACAGGAAGGATGTGATTGCACTAGAGATGGTGCAGAGGAGATTTACAAGGATGTTGCCAGGACCGGAGAATTTTTGCTATGAGGAATGATTGGATAGGTTGGGGTTGTTTTCTTTGGAACAGAGAAGGCTGAGGGGAGGCTTGATTTTCAGGCTCCTGTTCTTACACCAGTGTTTGTGGCTTTCCCCCCCGCCACCCCCCCCCATCAAACTCTAAGTCATAAAGATTTGGTCTCTCATTCTCCTTGCCTCCCATCCCAAATGGCACATGATCAAATGTCGCATGGGTCAAACGTCATGTGACCATATGTCACATAGAAACATAGACATAGAAGATAGGAGCAGGAGTAGGCCATTCGGCCCCTCGAGTCTGCTCCGCCATTCAATGAGATCATGGCTGATCATCCAAATTCAGTACCCTGTCCCTGCTTTCGCCCTTTATCCCTTTAGTCTTAAGAAATATATCTAACTCCTTCTTGAATATATTTAATGAATTGGCTTCAACTGCCTTTTGTGGTGGAGAATTCCACAGGTTCACCACTCTTTGGGTGAAGAAATTCCTCCTCATCTCAGTCCTAAATGGCTTACCCCTTATCCTTAGACTGTGACCCCTGGTTCTGGACTCCCCCGCCATCGGGAACATCCTTCCTGCATCTAGTCTGTCTAGTCCTGTTAGAATTTTATAAGTTTCAATGAGATCCCCTCTCATTCTTCTAAACTCTAGCGAATATAATGAATAGAGGTTATGAAGATCTTTGTAACGGAGTGGATATGGGTTCGGACGCTCATCTCATGGTCCAATAGGAAGCTGAGGTTGCAGACAGTCTCGTTCAGCCAGAGACAGAGGTTAGGCAGATGTTGGAGTCTGGTGAGGGTACAGAGATATTTGAAAATATCGGATTAGTAATGGAATTGAGCGTTACAAGGATCAGTACAATTAAATGTTTCCCGAACTGCTGGAACCATGGAACTGTCATGCCAAAGAAGGCAGGCACCTGGTCTCGGATGAATAATGTCAAGCCGCAACAACATTTGGAAGCTTTGCTTGATTTACTTTTGGTAACAGGGATAAAAGGACCTCTGGTGAGTGGACAAGGTCTGTGAATGGACTAGAATATCAAATAGACTTTACTCATTCTGTACATTTGATTGTTTCCACCCCCTCTCCCCGCCCCCCCCCAATCAATGTGGATTCAATCAGAGGATTACCCCACACTGCATGAATATAAGCCAGTTTTCCACAGCAGTAATTCTTGTGGCCTCCGACGAGGCTGCAAAATTCGTACCAGATTCTGGTTAATTTTATGGGTCTGGGCGTGTGCATATAATGCCTGGGTTAACATGATCCGAAATTAATTTCCTGTAGAATCCTTACATCCAGAGGGGGCATATTTTTCTCCCTTCACATCATACTCACATTTACCTTCTGGTCCAAAATGAACAAAACGGGAAAATATAAAACATAAAAAGGGAGGAAACTTTCATTGCAGCCAGATTGGATTCAAATCCAGCTCCCAGACGTGAACATCTTTCCTTTTGTTTCTTGGTTTTCGATTAAAGAATTAAAAAGCCGCTTTCTTCAAGACCAAGCATTTGAGACTCAGCAGGCCGCACCTTCAGGATTGCCGCGTTAGGCTGCGCGTGCGCCAAATCCTGAAGTTGCGGTCAGTTTCAGAGGCGGAATGGCGACGAATGCCGCCAGTTCGCCGTCATCAGGACCGCAAGTTCCGGGCCATTTTGTTTTGAGAAAGGAGAAAAAGGCAGAATGTGAATGTCTTATTTGCACCACATTCATTTCATGCGCCAGTCACGTGACAACGCAGTCTGTGCACTCACTACAGTTCCAGTGAACTAAATCCACCCACAGTGCCAATGGGCAAATACGGCACATTAGGAACCAAATCAAAGTGCAGAGGCTCCTTCACAGAATCACAGAATCACAGAAACCCCACAGTGCAGATAGAGGCCATTTCGGCCCATCGAGCCTGCACCGACACATATCCCACCCGATCCCCGTAACCCCTACACCAACACATATCCCACCCTATCCCCGTAACCCCACGTATTTAATCCCCCTAACACTAAGGGTCAATTTATCATAGCCAATCAACCTAACCCACACATCTTTGGACTGTGGGAGGAAACCGGAGCACCCGGTGTGGGATATTATTTCGGTTCACTGTCCCGCACCGAACAATTGGCTAAATGGGTGTTTTTATTCCAGCGACCAGTTTCCGCTTCGCACCAACACGGCAGTTTTACTATAAATACAGCCTAAACCTTAGGCAGGGCCTATGTTCCCTTTAAGCTGCACGCTTGCACAGCACCCGGGAGGTCCCGCGCAGCCGGCTCACCAACTTTTAAACAGGGGGGGGGAAAAAGCGTGCATGCGCGGTATTTTGAAGGGGCCGTCCAGCCCGTTAAAGGGGCCACGCATCCGGAAAAAAACATTAAAGGGGACATTGGTCAGGGCTCAACCTGGCACAGGAGAAATGAGAGCAAGACTCTCTAGAGGGGGGAACCTCATTCTGCTTCATGTTGGAGCTTGACATGTGGCTCGAGTTTGCGCTAGTATTATCAGCGCAAAATAGGTGAAATCAGCCGAACCAGGGCAAAAGAACGGGGAATTTTAATCATAAATTGCATCAAGTGTAAATCGAGTTTCCGTGATTTTTAATGCTGGTTTAAAAATAATTTCGCCCATAGCCAGCCCGCCCATAGATCAAAATAATGAGGATGGCAAATTTCCGCAGATTGCACCCATTTCGAGGTGGCTTTTCAAATTAAGCTTGTTTTATTTTTAGGCGCACAGATGCTCGTCGGCACGTTTTAAAAGTTTCTACATGTTTAAAATTATTTAATTTACTAAGGAACTGATTACTGTACACCAATGAAACTAGTAAATGGTTCAATAGAGCTTCTTAAAATAATTTTCAGGGATTTAAAATCAGGTTACTCATGTGGAGGACAAGAATCATTACAGCACAGAAGGTGGCCATTCGGCCCATCGAGCCCGTGCCGGCTCTCTGCAAGAGCACTTCAGTTAGTCCCACTCCCCCGCCCTTTCTCCGTAGCCCTGAAAATTTTTTCCCCCTCAGGTACTTATCCAACTCCCTTTTGAAAGCCACAATTGAATCTGCCTCCACCGCCCTCTCAGGCTGTGCATTCCAGATCCTAACCACTCACTGCGTAAAAACATTTCTCCTTATGTTGCCTTTGGTTCTTCTGCCAATCACCTTAAATCTGTGTCCTCTGGTTCTCAACCCTTCCACCAATGGGAACAGTTTCTCTCTATCTACTCTGTCCAGACCCCTCATGATTTTGAACACCTCTATCAAATCTCCTCTCAATCTTCTCTGCTCTAAACAGAACAACCCCAGCTTCTCCAGTCTATCCATGTAACTGAAGTCCCTCACCCCTGGAACCATTCTTGTAAATCTTTTCTGCACCCTCTGTGAGGCCTTCACATCCTTCCTAAAGTGTGGTGCTCAGAATTGGACACAATACGCCAGTTGTGGCCGAACCAGTGTGTTATACAGGGTCATCATAACTTCCTTGCTCTTGTACTCTATGGGGGGAATTTTTCGGGGGTGGGGCTGTCAGTGGGGGTGTTTGGAGGCGGGTCAGCTGGGAATTTTTTTTGACAGCGGGTAGGGAACTCGCTGTCAAGCCGCCTCCATGCTAGTCTCCCAGATGTCGGGTCTGTCATCGCTGAACAAACCCGACACCAAGTGGCAGGGGAGGTAATTTATATAATTAGATACATTGTTAAGTGCCAATTAACTGGTATTTTATGCTTATCTTTAGATTTTTAGCCCACGGCTTCCCTGCTTCTCGGGGATCACGTCAGGTAAGGAGGTTGGGAGTTGTGTCAGCATGGGATGATTTCTTAACTTGACAGCTGCAAATCGTCTATGAAAGCTTCCATTTCATAGCTGTTCACTTTCCCAGGTTAGAAGCAGTTACTTACTGCATTTGGAAGACAGATTGAGCTTTATGCAGCTTGCAAGTTTTTGAAACTAACTCTCTATCCAGTGTCACCTCATTGGAACAACCTCTCTCACCACTGACAGATCCCTTCGGTCATCTCAACCTCACCTGCCATCTATTCCATCAGCATCGGTGCCCTTGAAAAAATCTCACCTTGGTCTTCAGAATCCCACCATGATCAGCCCCAACACCAGCAGCACCAGGCACACCAGCAGCTCTGCAATCACCTGATGCTGCATAGGACACAGGGCATTAGCACCTGACCTCATTGCTGCCTGGGTAGCCAGGGATGGCCTCACCATGGCCAGATTTACTTCACTTCATGCTGTACACCCTGGCTGACACATGATGCACCAGGTTGACACCACCCCACACCAACACCATAAAGCATCCCTACAATGCCCAAGCCATTCCTTTCACACTCATCGCCATTGTGGGGGTACCATTATGTCTCACCATTCACTGCAACTCACTAAACCACTTCCAAAGGTGTACACAAATCTGTCCAAGAATGCAAAGTGTTGAAAATAAGGATTTCAATGTTTGACACCACATTAACAGAAAGTTTACATGAACATTTCATAAACACCCAAGTGCCTACCCTTGTGTGTTGTTAGTTGGTATGATTGGACTAGGATGAGGGTGAGTGTGAGGGGTGGCCAGTGAGATGGGGATGTGATAATATAGATAGAGAGGGATGGGTGGAGGTGCAAGGTAAGTTGGTGTGAGTAAGTATGTGCAGGAGTAGGGTAGGGAGGGCAGCGTGATGGGGATGTGAAGAGTGGCACAGCAGGATGAGGTTGAGTGTGGCTTTGCAGTAACGTTTTGATCTACTGAGATCATTGAAAGGTTTGTGCCACTGCAGCCTGGTCCTCCTGACGACATCCCTTTTTGTGCCCTCCTGTGCAATGTGCAACCAGGCTGCGTTGGTATCCTGGGGAGGTCTCTTTTGCCCATGGGAAGGGGAGAGGTCTTCCCTGCGTGCTGTGACTTCCTCCATAAGCATATGGAGGGAGTTATGAGAGAGCCTGGGTACAGCCCTGTGCAGTGCTCGTCAGTGTTTGCAGCAACTCAATGCTGTAGAACACGGACAGCAGAACTGTCAAAAACAATTCACGCATGGTCCCTTTAAGGAAACCGGCTGATGAGACGTCATCAAATGAAGTCATCAGACCCGCTTCCTTCAATTGGCCAGGAAACATGCTGGGCAGGCTTAACAAGCACAATCAGCGTAAAATTCTTTTCACAGAGCGGGATGGAGCCAGCAGTGGGGTTGCTCCCCGCCACCGACCCCACCTTGGAAGGCAAAATCGCAGCCAATGCCTCTATTTATGAAGCCCAGGATCCCATATCTTCTTAGGCAGTCCCTCGGAACTGAGGATGACTTGCTTCCACATTAAAAATGAGTTCGCAGGTGGCTGATTAGTCCAATGCAGGACCTACAGTCTCTGTCACAGGTGGGGCAGACGGTGGTTGAAGGGGCGGGTGGGTGGGGTGCTTGGGTTGATGTGCGCTCCTTGCGCTGCCTGCACGTGGCTTCTGCTTGCTCCCGGCGAAGAGACTCGAGCTGTTCGGCGCCTTCCCGAATGCTTCTCCTCCACTTTGTGCGGTCTTGGGCCAGGGATTCCCAGGTGTCGGTGGGGATGTTGCACTTTTTCAAGGAGGCTTTGAGGGTGTCCTTGAAGCGTTTCCTCTGCCCACCTGGGGCTCTCTTGCCGTGCCGGAGCTCCGAGTAGAGCGCTTGTTTTGGGAGTCTCGTATCAGGCATGCGGACAATGTGACCCGTCCATCGGAGCTGATTGAGCGTGGTCAGAGCTTCGATGCTGGGGATGTTGGCCTGAGCAAGAACACTGACGTTGGTGCGCCTATCCTGCCAATGGATTTGCAGGACCTTGCGGAGGCAGCGTTGGTGGTACCTCTCCAGTGCTTTGAGGTGCCTGCTGTACATGGTCCATGTCTCTGATGCATACAGCAGGGCAGGTATCACTGCTGCCCTGTAGACCATGAGCTTAGTGCCGGGTTTGTGGTCCTAGTCTTCAAACACTCTCTTCCTCAGATGACTGAAGGCTGCACTGGCACACTGAAGGCGGTGTTGGACTTCGTTGTCGACGTCTGCCCTTGTTGACAGTAAGCTCCCGAGGTATGGAAAGTGGTCCACGTTGTCCAAGGCCTTGTCGTGGATTTTGATAATCTGGGGGCAGCACTGTGTGGCGGGGGCAGGTTCGTAGAGGACCTTTGTCTTACAGATGTTTAGTGTAAGGCCTATGCTGTCGTATGCTTCGGTGAAGGTGTTTACGATGGTTTGGAGTTTGACCTCCAAGTGAGCGCAGACGCAAGCATCGTCTGCATACTGTAATTCGACGACAGAGGATGGGACGACCTTGGATCAGGACTGGAGGTGACGGAGGTTGAACAGTTTCCCGTTTGTTCTGTAAATTAGCTCCACTCCAGTGGGGAGCTTACTGAGGGTGAGATGGAGCATTGCAGCAAGGAAGATTGAGAAGAGTGTTGGTGCGATGACACAGCCTTGCTTGACCCCGGTTCGTATGTGAATTGGGTCTGTGATGGAACCGTTGGTCAGGATCACGGCTTGCATGCCATCGTGAAGCAGGCGGAGGATAGTGACAAACTTTTGAGGGCAGCCAAATTTGAGGAGGACACTCCATAATCCCTCACGGTTGACAGTGTCGAAGGCCTTAGTGAGATCAAAGAAGGCCATGTACAGTGGTTGGTGCTGTTCCCTGCATTTCTCTTGTAATTGACGTGCGGTGAAGATCATGTCCATTGTGCCCCTTAGTGGGCGGAATCCACATTGCGACTCTGGGAGGAGCTCTTCGGCCACTGGGAGAAGGCGATTGAGGAGGATTCTTGTGATGACTTTCCCTGTAGCAGATAGCAGGGAAACTCCTCTGTATTTATGAAGCCCAGGTTCCCGTATGCATTTTTAATCGCTTTCTCAACCTGTCTTGCCACCTTCAGCGATTTGTGCACAGATACCCCCAGGTCTCTCTGTTCCTGCAACCTCTTTAGAATTGTACCCTTTAGTTTATATTGCCTACCAAAGTGTATCACTTGGACGAGACACTCTTATTAAAAATGCTTACTTTTTATGATGAACCCATTGTCAGCTGTATTAATAAAACTGCACCATGTTACCACTCTTAAATACATCAATGAATATTTTTTATGCAATAATAAACAATTCCGTTCGATTATGTTGACTGATTATGCTGGGTCATGGAAGATTTTAAGTTTGTGATTATGCCAATTAATTTTAACGGAAATCTGAGCCGTAACCTAGTGAGTGCAATTTCAAGTACAATTTGTGCCCAATTTCTCAATTACACCCAAGACAGAAAATCTACGCCCAATGATTTAAATCACACAAGTTTAACATTGGTGTTGGGTCGATACACCTTAAAGGCTGTGATGGCGCGCCCTCCAGTGGCTGAATTCTAACATTTCTTTTTACTTCGATGACAACCGCAACTTATATTTGTTCACAACAAAAGACAATTCCGGATGAGGGAGGCCGTTCAGCCCATCTTAATTCATCCATCTAGGAGATCCTAACTTCCACCCCCCCCCACACCCCATTTAAGCACCCAGCTGTTTCTTAGGTGCGTCCAGGGTTGTCACCTCCGCTGCTCTTCCTCATAGTCTATTTCATTCAGTGGTGTCAACCATGGCTCTGTCGGTAGCACTCTCACCTCAGAAGGTTGTGGGTTCAAGTCATAATCTCGGCTGACATTCCAGTGTAGTGATCAGGGAGTGCTGCACTGTCCGAGGTGCCGCCTTTCGGATATGACGGTAAACCGAGGCCCCATCTGCTCTCTCAGGTGGGCGTAAAAGGTCGCATGGCACTATTTCTAAGCACAGCAGGGGAGTTCTACCCCCCGTGTCCTGGTCAATATTTCTCTCTCAATCGACATCAATGAAAAACGTTATCTGGTCATTGCTGTTTGTGGGATCTTGCTGTGTGCATATTAGCTGGTGCGTTTCCTACGTCACAACAGTGACTACTCTTCAAAAGTACTTCATTGAGCAAAAATTTTCTCCAATTAAATATTGGGAAGACCGAAGCCATTGTTTTCGGTCTCCGCCACAAACTCCGTTCCCCAGCCACTGACTCCATCCTCTCCCTAACATTTGTCTGAGGCTGAACCACACTGTTCGCACCCTTGGTGTCATATTTGACCCTGAAATGAGCTTCCAACCACATATCCACAACATAACTAAGACCGCCTATTTCCACTTCCATAACATTGCCCGTCTCCGCCCTTGCCTCAGCTCATCCACTGCTGAAACCCTCATCAATGCATTTGTTACCTCTGGACTTGACTATTCCAATGCACTCCTGGCTGGCCTCCCACATTCCACCCTAGTCCCATCTTCCCTGTGCTCGCTGCCCGACATTGGCTCCCGGTTAAGCAGCGCCTCGATTTTAAAATTCTCATCCTTGCTTTCAAATCCCTCCATGGCCTCGCCCCTCCCTATCTCTGTAATCTCCTTCAGCCCAACAACCATCCGCCACCACCCTCTAATTATGTCCTCTTGAGCATCCCTGATTATAATCGCTCAACCTTTGGTGGCCGTGCTGTCTGTTGCTTAGGCCCGAAGCTCTGCCTAAATCTCTTTTTCCACCTTTAAGATGCTCCGTAAAACCTATCGCGTTAACCAAGCTTTTGGTTGCCTGCCCTAATTTCTCATGTGGCTCGGTGTCAAAAATTTTTGTCGTAAAATACTCCTGTGCAGCACCTTGGGACATTTTACTATGTTAAAAGCACTATATAAATATAAGTTGTTGTTGTCATAAACCGCTTTGGGAGGTGAGAGGTCACAAAAGGCGCTATATAAATGCAAATCTTTCTACTGATCACTCTGTGTGTGAAGAATTTCCTGACAGCAATCCTAAATTTGCATTTTACTACTTTGAACTTCTGCCCCATAATCCTACTCTGGAATTACCTGCTCCAATGCACTGTGCTGCCCACAAAAGGTATTTGGTGAAACCAGTCCGAAAGAATTTAAGAATTGCAGTTTGCTTGTAACAGCAGGTTAACCTTAAACTGTGACAGTTGATAATAGGCTTTTTCAATCTAACGAGTATGCTGTCTATTTCTTTGCCCAATCTACAACCACTGATTACTTTATAACATTGGGCCTTGGTAGACATTACTCTCTTAGCTTTGATAGGCCACAGTTACATTCATTCCTCTAAATTAAAATAGGAACAAGGACAACGTTTCGAGACTCGATTACAGTCGGTAAGGCTGTTAGTTTCAGGGTCTGCAGGGTGGGCCATTAATCGAAAGGCAATAGAAGCTCGTGAGGAGGAGGCTGGAGGCAGGGATAAGAGGGGCCCACCATCTTTATCATCAATATGATTGGGATAGGGAGTATGAGAGAAAACGTGATCGGACGAATTTGGCTGCAAGTGCCTGTTTGTGAGGTATAACCAGTGGAAGCACGCTCGGTGTAGGTGTAGAAGATTCAACAGCGAACACCTGGAGGGTAAACGAGGACAAACTGTAGAAGGAATGTGGAACAGAGGGTCACAGCTTCTAGCCCAGGACCACGAGGGTAATATAATTCTCAACTGTAAAACAGCGGCTCAAATACTTTGGTGGCAAAAACAGGAAGGCAGATTATTATCTGAACGGCAATAGATTGGGAGAAGGGAAGTGCAACAAGACCTGGGTGCCCTTGTGCACCAGTCGCTGAAGGTAAGCATGCAGGTGCAGCAGGCGGTTAAGGCGGCAAATGGTATGTTGGCCTTCATAGCGAGAGGATTCGAGTACAGGAGCAAGGATGTCTTGCTGCAGTTGTACATGGCCTTGGCGAGACCGCACCTTGAGTATTGTGTGCAGTTTTGATCGCCTTATCTGAGGAAGGATGTTCTTGCCATGGCGGGAGTGCAGCGAAGATTCACCAGACTGATACCTGGGATGGCAGGAATGGCATACGAGGAGAGATTGGGTCGATTGGGCTTATCGTCGCTGGAGTTTAGAAGAATGAGAGGGGATCTCATTGAAACTTATAAAATTCTAACAGGACTAGACAGACTAGATGCAGGGAGGATGTTCCTGATGGCGGAGGAGTCCAGAACCAGGGGTCACAGTCTAAGGATAAGGGGTAAGCCATTTAGGACAGAGATTAGGAGGAATTTCTTCACCCAGAGTGGTGAACCTGTGGAATTCTCTACCACAAAAGGCAGTTGAGGCCAATTCATTAAATATATTCAAGAAGGAGTAAGATATCTTTCTTAAGGCTAAATGGATATGGGGAGAAAGCAGGGACAGGGTACTGAATTTGGATGATCAGCCATGATCGAATTGAATGGCGGAGCAGGCTCGAGGGACCGAATGGCCTACTCCTGCTCCTATCTTCTATGTTTCTATGTTACTGTAATGTATTGGTCCAGAATTTGCAGTCATAGAAACATAGAAGATAGGAGCAGGAGTAGGCCATTCGGCCCTTCGAGCCTGCTCCACCATTCAATGAGATCATGGTTGATCATACAAATTCAGTACCCTGTCCCTGCCTTCTCCCCATATTCCTTGATCCCTTTAGCCTTAAGAAATATATCCAACTCCTTCTTGAATATATTTAATGAACTGGCCTCCACCACCCTCTGTGGCAGAGAATTCCACAGGTTCACCACTCTCTGGGTGAAGAAATTCCCTCATTTCAGTCCTAAATGGCTTACCCCTTATCCTTAGACTATGACCCCTGGTTCTGGACTCCCCAGCCATCAGAAACATCCTTCCTGCATCTAGTCTGTCCAGGCCTGACAGAATTTTATAGGTTTCGATGAGATCCCCCATCAATCTTCTAAACTCCAGTGAGTATAAGCCCAATTCGACACAATCTCTCCTCATATGTCATTCCTGCCATCCCAGGTATCAGCCTGGTGAATCTTCGCTGCACTCCTTCCATGGCAAGAACGTCCTTCCTCAGATAAGGCGACCAAAACTGCACACAGTACTCAAGGTGCGGTCTCACCACGGCCCTGTACAACTGCAGCAAGACATCCTTGTTCCTGTACTCGAACCCTCTTGCTACGAAGGCCAACATACCATTTGCCTTCTTAACCGCCTGCTGCACCTGCATGCATACCTTCAGCGACTGGTGCACAAGAACACCCAGGTCTCTTTGCACTTCCCCTTCTCCCAATCTATTGCCATTCAAATAATAATCTTTCCTGTTTTTGCCAAAGTGGATAACTTCACATTTATCCATATTATAGTGCATCTGCCATGTTTCTGCCCAATCACCCAACCTGTCCAAATCGTACTGGAGTTTCACGACATCCTCCTCACAGCATACCCTCCCACCCAGCTTTGTGTCATCTGCAAATTTGGAGATATTACATCCAATTCCCTCGTCAGATCATTAATATATATTGTGAACAGCTGGGGTCCTAGGACCGATCCTTGCGGTACCCCACTAGTTACTGCCTGCCACTTGGAAAACGACCCGTTTGTTCCAACTCTTTGCTTTCTGTCCGCCAACCAGTTCTCTATCCAAGTGAATACCTTGCCCCCAATCCCATGTGCCTTAATTTTGCACGCTAATCTCTTATGCATTCGCCGCTGGCCCTGTACTAAGCTTCGCGCAAAGATCCCGTGATCTCTGTGTTAGGGAGCAAAACAAAGATTGGGGCTCTCGTGGGGAAAAGGTAAACCTGAAATAAAGATGAAAAAACTTTTTTTTTTTTGGGCGAAGTTTCTTAAAATTTTTAATTGTTAAAATGGATAAATTTGACACTGCACAAAATTAACATGAGTTTTTCAGGGCCATAACCTTTGTTTAGCAGTCAACACGCTGTTCAAACCCCAGTTACACCTAATCCCTTAGGGTCTAACTTTTAATGGGGTTTTTAACAGCGTACTGACTGCGGAAGAGCCGAAGTTTTCAGCAGTTTCCCTCATTTGAGTGATTGCACCGATTGCCGGCTGTGTGTTGGGGGGGGGGGGGGGGGGGGGGGGCGGGGTCGCAGCCTGTGGAGGAGCAGTGAGTGACAAACCACAACTTCAGGATTTCTGCGTTAGCCTGCGCATGCGCTAAATCCTGAAGTTGCGGTCAGTCTCAAAAGGCGAACACTGCCAGTTCGCCGTCACCAGGATTGCAAATTCCAGGCCATTAAGTCTTACTTACACCAAATAAAAATCACCGTTACCAATACGGCTTCAGCTTCGGACAAGGGGGGGTGCGGGGCGGGGCGAAGAGAAGAGTCCAAAAAGGGCATAGGTTGGCTCACTATTTGTTCATCTCAGGATCTTGGCCAAAGTGATGGATTAGAGCTTCCTCTTTGTGCCAGATGCAATGATCCAAGTCAAAATGTTTTTTTAAGTAACTGTAGAACCAGAGAACAAAACGTTTCATACCTTAACTAAAACCTAGCAATCTCACTCAAAAGGTCATAAAAGTCATGGTGGGCAATGACAAATTCCTACTAATGCAGTAGAGGATGGCCTTCTGAGGTTATGGTTACTACATTATTGGAACAACCAGAGGGAGGTTTACAATATTATATCTGCCCATTGGATTGAAAGAATGCATTAAGTAGTCACCTCACTGACAAGAAGCAGGTTATACACACTGGGTATTCCCATGTCCTCAAATAGAAAGTACCACATAATATCCTGGCACTTACATGATGCAGCATGCCAAGTGCTGGCCTGTGTGCAGAAGGGTCCAGAAATTGGAATACTCAGTGTAAGCAATGAGCAAGATGATGCATGTACCTGGGTTATTTCCAGTGAGACCCTGGACAGTGATATGGAAGGTGCTGCATCTCCCGAGCCTGCATGGGAAGGTGCCAGGGGCATGCAGAGCAGTGGTGAGGATTGATGGAGGACTGGACCAGGGTGTCAGAGGAAACGGTCCCTTCAGAATGGGGAGGGGAGGGGAAGGTGAGTTTGCTGGTGGGACCTTGCGTTGGAGGTGGAGGATGATCCATCGAATAGAGAAGCTGATGGGCTGGAAGATGAAGGTTGGTGGGGAGGGGCAGGGGGGGATTCTGGGACAGTGTAGAAGGGGTGAGGATGGAAATGGAACAGACACACAGTTAAGGTATCTACTACGGTGAAAGGGAATCCTCGGCTGAGGAAAGACGACATTTTGGAACCTTTCGTATGGAAGATGTCATCGTCAGAGCAGATGCGACAGAGACGGAGATACTGGAATGGAATCTTTACAGGAAGCGAGGTGGGAAGAAGTACATCAAGGTAACTATGGGAGTCAGTGGGCTTGTAGTAGATATCAGTGGACAGTTTATCCCGAGTGAGAGAAGTCAATGACGGGAAGGGAAGAGTCAGAGATGGACCTTGCGAAGGCAAGGGAGGAATGGAAGTTCGAAGCAAAATTAATAAAATTCCCCAGCTTGTGGCAAGAATGGGAAGCAGAACCAACACACAGTCATTTATGTACTGGAAGAGGAGGTCAGGGAAGGGATTGTAGTAGGACTAGAACAAAGTGTGTTCAACATATCCTACAAAGAGTCAGGCATTGCTAGGGCCGATGTGGATTCACATAGCGACACCTTTTATTTGGAGGAAGTCACTGGAACTAAAGGAAAAGTTCTTCAAGGTGAGACCAAGTTCAGTCAGGCGGAGGGAGACTGGTTGAGTGGCTGTTCAGAGACAAAGTGGCCCGCAGGCTGTCTTGGTGGGGATGGAGGTGTAGAGTGGATGAACGTCAGAGCGAGAGACACTTAGGGCCAAGGACTAGAATTGGTTAAAGTGGCGGAGGGCGCCAGAAGAGTTGCGGAGGTTGGTGGACGAGGGAAGAAATAAATAGAATCGAGATAAGAGAAAGTAAGTTCTGTGGGGCAGGGGTTGATGCATAGAAGCGACAGTCTCAGAACTGTAGGCCATGTGGCGGGACTTGGGGCTGGCGTTGGTTGCAGAGATAGTGGGAGGTGAGGCAAATCTACAGAGTGATCAGTAGACAAAGTCAAGGATTCTGAATTCAGTGCAGCGGAGGACAGAAAGCAAGTTGAGGAGAGGCGTGCCAATTAAGCAGAAAAGGATATGGGCGGCAGAGTTTTGAACAAGAGCAGGTTTGAGCAGGGCAGAGTCAGAAAGCCAGAAAAGAAGGGCATGGGGAGTGGGGGTGAAGACAAGCAGATAACAAAAGCATGAATTAAAGTTTCAGCAGCAGTGGGGGTGGGGTAGAGGCAGAGGCAGGCAATGTTGCTGTGGTGGAAGCGAGTGGTTTTGGTCATGGATAGGGTATGGGGTTTGAAACGGAGCTCGGGGTCAAACAGGACACCAAGACACAACACTGTCTGCTTCAGCCCGAGTGAGCACCCAGCAAGGGACGTAATGGGGGAGGCAGCAGAGGTTGTATGGGAGCCGAATATGACGTCTTTGGGTTTTCCCCCAGCGTTCAAGTGGAGGAGGTTCTGGTACGACTTGACGTCATGTGCAGTTCTGACAATTGGGAGGAGCTTGTGAGGTCAAGGGAGGTGAAGTAGAGCGGAGTGTCATTGTATGCACACGTGGAAGCTGCCAACCTACAATGGTGCCATGGGGCAAAATATATATATATATTTTTTTTTTTTTTTAAAAAGAGGAAAAGGACAGGGGCCTTCAGGTACTCGAGGTGAATGTGGAGGGGCACAGGTAGGAGTGGAACCAATTGAGGACAGTCCCATGGAGAAGAGGCAGCGGTTACTCACATTAAATGCTGCAATTAATCTCCAGCGACCTAAATTTCTAGTCTTGTATGCTACGTTATACAGTATACGCTGAATTCAAATAGAGAACTTTAAAAAAAAACAATGCTATCGCTACAATCAATGCACAAACATAATTCAAGGTGTAGCTTCTCCACAGTACATGAAATAAAATTCCAACAAGTAAACATGCAGTGAAACCACAACCTTCCAACTCAGATAACATGTATTTTGACGATATTAAGAATGACACACAAGATTTTCCCCATTCACTGAACCCAACACAAATATCCATTGCTAGTCAGTTCAACGGTGCTGCGAAGGGGAGCCCAGTTCCACTGCTCATTTGCAGCACTGTGGAGTGAAGGGTCTGGCGGAGCCCCAACACATGTACGGATTGAATTAAAAAGGCTAATAGAATGCTGGTCTTTATCTCTGGAGGGGGCGGGGGGGGGGGGCTGGAGGCTGGAATAGGAAGGGGTGGAAGTTGTGTTACAGTTATATAAAGCTCTGGTTAGACCCCATTTAGAGTACACCGCACCTCAGGAAGGATGTATTGCCCAGGGGAGGGGGAGCAGCATAGATTCACCAGAATGATGCCAGGGCTAAATTATGAGGAGAGGTTGCATAGACTAGGCTTGTATTCCCTTGAGTATAGAACATTAAATATATTCAAGACGGAGTTGGATATATTTCTTAAGGCTAACAGGATCAAGGGATATGGTGAGAAAGCAGGGACAGGGTACTGAGTTTGGATGATCAGCCATGATCTCATTGAATGGCGGAGCAGGCTCGAGGGGCCGAATGGCCTACTCCTGCTCCTATCTTCTATGTTTCTATTAAGGGGTGATCTAATTGAGGTGTTTAAGGTGACTAAAGGATTTGATAGGGTAGAGAGAAACTCTTTCCTCTGGTGGGGAGAGTCCAGAACAAAGGGGCTGTAACCTTAAAATTAGAGCTAGGCCGTTCAGCGGTGATGTCAGAAAGCACTTTTGTACAAAGGGTAGTGGAAATCTAGAACTCCCTTCCCCCCCTCCCCCCCAAAAAGCTGCCGAGGCTGGGTGGGGGTCAATTGAAAATTTAAAAATGGAGATCGATAGCTGTGTGTTAGGCGAGGGTATTAAGGGTTACAAACCATGGAGTTAAGATACAGATCAGCCATGATCTAATTTAAATGACGGAACAGGCTCGAGGGGCTGAATGGCCTCCTCCTGTTCCTATGAATGCTACGTTACTGCCTCTGACTGTGGCCAGTTCAAGGGTGGGTGAGGCTGTCAGTTATTTTTAAAAATCAGTAGAAATTTAACAAAGTCGTCTGCTGTACTATCAGGAGTATTAAGGCGAGGACCTTAAAAAAAGGTATAATAAATTAAACTGGTTTTTGAAGGTAACCTAGCTTCTTCAGATACCAAACCAACAGTTTTACTTTTTTTTTGGCACCAGCATTGTTATACAGACAGCACGGACACTTACTGTTTTATTAGCAAGGGTTTTATCAGGAACATCTGCTACAAGTTTTAAAAAGTCAGCAAGTTGGATAAACAAATCCACTTCAAACAAATAAAAACTAATTCTAAAAAAGTATGTAAAAAACCAAAATCAAGTAATGAGGATAAATGCAAAACTGTCCAATGTTTCACAAGTTCATTATTAACAATCCCACTATTTCAAGTATAACAGATCTGTGCAGAAGATTCCTTGTAGGTTCAGGTGCAAGAGACTTGGAGAATAAACCACTGGACTACAGTCTGTGTAGAGAAAGTCAAGAGCTTAAACCTAAGGAAGGGTGCCATTAGGTCAGTCTCATTAATGCCAAAACACTAGTAATTAGGCCCGCTGAAAAGACTGCAAAGGTCTGCCAGGTTGGAGTTCCAAAATAAGAAAAGATCATCTCCTAAAAAAACAGGAAAAAAAATGAACAAATTAATTCATAATTGCAAACCCACAACATAATGTCAAAGCAATCAGCATTAATATTGCAAAATATGAACAGGATCGGTTAAAGGCAAAATTTAAAAAAGTCAGATGTACAAGAATGGAAGCAACGCCATTAAAAAAAAACATTTTTGTATTAAAAGTTATACTTCAATAACGTTCTTTACACGTATATATTGTCTAGCTGAGAGACTAGGCAAATGACCACCTCCTAAGTTTCTGCTTGTACACTATGCACACAAGGGCAGCCTGGGTTGATTCATCTTCTAAATTTTCCTTTACGAAGATGCTCGACTTCTCTCAAAGGCTCCTCCATGGCATCACCCCTCCCTAGCTATGTAACCTCCTCCAGCCCTACAACCCTCCGAGATCTCTGCGCTCCTCAGTATCCCCGATTGTCATCACTCCACCATTGGCACGATGCCTTCAGCCGCCTAGGCCGCAAGCTCTGTAATTCCCTCCCTTAAACCTCTCTCTCCTCCTTTAAGTTGATTCTTAAACCCTACCTCTTTGACCAAGCTTTTGGTCACCTGTCCTAGTATTTCCTTATGTGGCTCGGTGTCAAATTTTGTCTGATAACGCTCCTGTGCAGCGCCTTGGGACATTTCACGATGTTAAAGGCGCTATATGAATGCAAGTTGTTGTTGACAAACAGGCCAAGATTGGCATTCTTTCAGGGTGAGAATCATAGGTCCAAATCTGCATCTTCTCAAGGCAGCGCCCTGCCATATCCTTTCTCTAATTGTGATTTTATAAAAACTTGGGTTATATAAAAATAGGGGCAGAGAGTACAGGGTAAAACTGTAATAAATTTAATTGAAAAACATTAGCTATGTCACAGTTAAAAGTACCATTGGCAGTTTTGGGTGCCCCATTATACAGAAACACAGTAAAACCATAGAACATAGGAACAGGAGTAGGCCATCTAGCCTCTCAATGAGGTCATGGCTGATCTGCATCTTAACTCCATCTACCTGCTTTGGTTCCATAACCTTTAAAACCTTACCTAACAAAAATCTATCAATCTCAGTTTTGAAATTGTCATTTGACCCCCCAGCCTCAACAGCTTTTTGTGGGGGGAGTGTTCGGGATTTCCACTACCCTTTGTGTAAACAAGGGCTTTCTGACATCACCCTTAACTGGACCAGCCACATAAATACTGTGGCAACAAGAGGTCAGAGGCTGGGTATTCTGCGACGAGTGTCTCACCTCCTGACACCCCAAAGCCTCTCCATCTACAAGGCACAAGTAAGGCTTGTGATAGAATACTCTCCACTTGCCTGGATGAGTGCAGCTCCAACAACACTCAAGCAGCTCGACACCATCCAGGACAAAGCAGCCCGCTTGATTGGCACCCAATCCACCACCTTAAACAAACATTCACTCCCTCCACCACCGGCACACCGTGGCTGCAGTGTGTACAATCTACAAGATGCACTGCAGCAACTCGCCAAGGATTCTTCGGCAGCACCTCCCAAACCCACAACCTCTTCCACCTAGAAGGACAAGGGCAGCAGGCGCATAGGAACACCATCACCTCCAAGTTCCCCTCCAAGTCACACACCATCCTGACTTAGAAGTATATCGCCAATCCTTCATCGTCACTGGGTCAAGATCCTGGAACTCCCTACCTAACAGCACTGTGGGAGTACCTTCACCACACGGACTGCAGCGGTTCAAGAAGGTGGCTCACCACCACCTTCTCAAGGGCAATTAGGGATGGGCAATAAATGCTGGCCTTACCAGCGACGCCCACATCCCGTGAACGAATAAAAAACATTATGACTCTTTGTCCTGGATTCCCCCACCAGAGGAAATAGCTTCTCTATATCTACCATATCAACTCCTTTAATCATCTTAGCCATGTCAATTAGATCACCTCTTAAATCTTCCATACTCAAAAGGAACACAAGCCCCTAGTCTCATAATTTAACCCTTTTCGCCCAAGTATTATTCTGGTGAATCTGCGCTGCACCCCCTCCAAAGGACAATATAACCTTCCTGAGATGCAGTGCCAAGAACTGAACGCAGTACTCTTAACACAGAAAGCGTACACTGTAGATTTACCGGACAGTTGCCAGGGTTGGAAAACTTCAAATATGAGGAAAAGACTTAAGGAACAAAGCAGGCTAAGAGAAAATTTAAAAGGGCATTTTGAGTAGTCCATGTGCTCTCCCATGACATTGTTCATAACAATAGGAGTCATCAGGATAGTTTTAACTGGGAAAGTGTTGAATGACAAGCAAGTGCACACTATACACAGGGGGCCGTATATTCTGATACCTATGGGTGGGTACGTGCTGTGTACACACCCGTAGGGACATCAAAAATGCCAGTTTCAGGCATGCCAAGCGCATACGCTGAAAACCAGCATTTTCGATCTGTCAAGAATGCTCTTGACAGATCGGACGCCTGCCCTGGAGAAGGGCCTCCGCAGGTGGAGAGTTCCGCTTTCTGGAGACCCTCCGCCCGCAGAGAACCCTTAGAAATCTTATGCCTGGTAAACGCAGGCGCAAGGTCTGCTTTTACCAGCATAAGAGTTGAAAAAAAGTTTAATATATATTTTTCACTCATTTAAATAAAGTTTATTTTTAGCCCCGTAAAAAACTTTATTTTTTTCAAAAAATTTAATTTTTGTTTAAAATATTTAATTTATTGTTACTTCAACTCATTTTAAAAATATGTTAAAATTTTTTTTTAATGTTTTAAAGTGTTTTTGGGGTGATCTCCATTCATATATTTGACAGGTCTATCTGTCAAGTGTATGAAGGGAGATTCCCTTCTCCTGTTGGCTCCCCATGGCCCACGTGATCCTAGGGACGCTTGCGAACCACCTGCGCCCCTGGGATACGTGGGCCCTGCGCATTTGGAGTTGGAGAGGCCCGGGAGCGGAACTATACGCACCTCGGGAGCCCTCAGGTAAGTCCGTAGATTTTTTCCAGATCAGAGGCCTCCACACGCGGGAAGCCTCCGATCAGAAAATACGGCCATTTTGTTTAATATATTACAGCTGAAGATTTTTGATAGAATTAATAGGAAAATACTATTTCCTTTAGTTGGGGAGCCATCAATTTAAAATACAAAAGGGAGTGAAAGATTAAAAAGTTTTTCTATTAAAAAGATTTTAGAATCCTTTGCCACAAGAACTAGTTGAGGCAGGAAAACATAGAAACATAGAAGATAGGAGCAGGAGTAGGCCATTCAGCCCCTCGAGCCTGTTGCGCCATTTAATGAGATCACAGAATCACAGAAACCCCACAGTGCAGATAGAAGCCATTTCGGCCCATCGAGCCTGCACCGACACATATCCCACCCGATCCCCGTAACCCCAACACATATCCCACCCTATCCCTGTAACCCCACCTATTTAATCCCCCTAACACTAAGGGTCAATTTATCATAGCCAATCAACCTAACCCGCACATCTTTGGACTGTGGGAGGAAACCGGAGCACCCGGAGAAAACCCACGCAAACACGGGGAGAATGTGCAAACTCCACACAGACAGTCGCCCGAGGCCAGATTCGAACCCGGGTCTCTGGCGCTGTGAGGCAACAGTGCTAACCACTATGCCACCGTGCTGGTCATGGCTGATCATCCAAATTCAGTACCTTGTCCCTGCCTTCGCCCCATATCCCTTGATCGCCTTAGCCTTAAGAAATATATCTAACTCCTTCTTGAATATATTTAATGAATTGGCCTCAACTGCCTTCTGTGGTAGAGAATTCCACAGGCTCACCACTCTCTGGGTGAAGAAATTCCTCCTCATCTCAGTCCTAAATGGCTTACCCCTTATCCTTAGACTGTGACCCCTGGTTCTGGACTCCCCCGCCATCAGGAACATCCTTCCTGCATCTAGTCTGTCTAGTCCTGTTAGAATATTATAAGTTTCAATGAGATCCCCTCTCATTCTTCTAAACTCTAGGGAATATAATCCTAATCGACCCAATCGCTCTTCATATGTCATTCCTGCCATCCCAGGTATCAGTCTGGTGAATCTTCGCTGCACTCCCTCCATGGCAAGAACATCCTTCCTCAGATAAGGCAACCAAAACTGCACACAATACTCAAGGTGCGGTCTCACCAAATCCCTGTACAACTGCAGCAAGTCATCCTCGCTCCTGTACTCGAATCCTCTCGCTATGAAGGCCAGCATACCATTTGCCTTCTTAACCGCCTGTTGCACCTGCATGCTTACCTTCAGCGACTGGTGCACAAGGACACCCAGGTCTCGTTGCACTTCCCCTTTTCCCAATCTATTGCTGTTCAGATAATAATCTGCCTTCCTGTTTTTGCCACCAAAGTGGATAACCTCGCATTTATCCACATTATACTGCATCTGCCATATCGCCCAACCTGTCCAAATCATACTGGAGTTTCTCGGCACCCTCCTCACAGCACACACGCCCACCCAGCTTTGTGTCGTTTGCAAACTTGGAGATATTACATCTAGTTCCCTCGTCTAGATCATTAATATATATT
Organism: Somniosus microcephalus; assembly: GCF_052327205.1. Taxonomy (NCBI): domain Eukaryota; kingdom Metazoa; phylum Chordata; class Chondrichthyes; order Squaliformes; family Somniosidae; genus Somniosus; species Somniosus microcephalus. The sequence goes on from NC_141001.1 coordinate 103,656,747, forward strand.
GTGAATAACTGGGGTCCTAGCACCGATCCCTGCGGTACCCCACTAGTCACTGCCTTCCACTCGGAAAAAGATCAGTTTATTCCAACTCTTTGCTTCCTGTCTGCCAACCAGTTTTCTATCCAAGTCAGTACCTTACCCCCAATCCCATGTGCTTTATGTACCTTTTTAAAAAGAACAGTATTTGAAGCGGAGGGAAATATAAGGCTATGAGAAATTTGAATTGCGCTGGCAAAGAGCTGGCACAGATATAATGGGCCGAATGGCCACTTTCTGTGTTGGAAACCTCTCCCTCCACGGTTCCACACTCCCATAATTTTGACCCAGTTTTACGCAACAAAGAAACTGTCAACATTTTAACTTACCCATCCTCCTTGTTGCTCGATCCATGGGATAACACGGGTTTGAATCAAATCTAAAGACCAATTTATTATAGGTTGAATCATTGCTTTCAGATTTTTCAGTGCCTGCAAAAGAATGGCAAAATTAATGAAAAGCAACATTATCTACTTATCCCTCTATCTATTATTTCAAATCTACAAAGAGGAGGGCACCCATCCTCCTGTTCTCTCTTCCCGTTCGCTCCTGAAGTTGTTGATTTTTGCTGGATACAGCTCATTAGGCGCAACCCACTCTTCAGTACCTTGTGTTATTATTGACAAGCACAGCTACAGAGTGTCGGCAGGCAGTCCACGGGTGGCATCATCGCCAAGTCTGACTCTCTTTTGGCATGATGTTTACACGTAATTCTAACTGTGAGCAGGTTTCACGAGGTGGGCGGGAGGTGAAGCGAGCATCTAACCCGCCCAACATCATTAGTTTGAGTGCTGGGCTTTTATTATAAACTCCCGAGCCTCAGTTACATCCCATCGCCCAGCTAGCTGCCAGTCTAAAAACGGGCAGAAAAAGAGGCTTCGGGCAAGTCAAATTGTGGGGCCCGGAAGCCCCCTCCTCCCCCACCTGCCTGCTCTCCCTGGCCCGATTAAAGGACAGTTTTTGACTTGCCTCAAAGAACCTCTTCTTCTTCCTGGGTAGGCTTTACGGAGTACTAGGCCATTAAAATGTCATTGGGGTTCTAATGACATCGTCGGACCTCGACTAGCACACATAATAAGACTACCGCCTGGTCAGGCAGATGACTCGGCCACCTAAAAGAAAAAAGGGCCTAGTTAAGATGGCGGGGAGGGGGTGGATTCCAGCAGGAATAGGGCAGCAAGTCTTTGCGCAGCTATTTTAATGCACGCTCGCTCCGTGCCTGCCGGGTGGGGTGGGTTAGAATCATACAGCACAGAAAAAGGCCCTTCGGCCCATCGCGTCCGCACCGGCCATCAAGCCCTGTCTAATCTAATCCCATTTTCCAGCATTTGGTCCGTAGCCTTGTATGCTATGGCATTTCAAGTGCTCATCCAAATGCTTCTTGAATGTTGTGAGGGTTCCTGCTTCTACCACCCTTTCAGGCAGTGAGTTCCAGATTCCAACCACCCTCTGGGTGAAAAAGTTTTTCCTCAAATCCCCTCTAAACCTCCTGCCCCTTACCTTGAATCTATGCACCCTTGTTATTGACCCCTCTACTAAGGGGAAAAGTTCCTTTCTATCTACCCTATCTATGCCCCTCATAATTTTGTATACCTCAATCAGGTCCCCCCTCAGCCTTCTCTGCGCCAAGGAAAACAACTCCAGCCTGTCCAATCTTTCTTCATAGCTGAAGCGCTCCAGCCCAGGTAACATCCTGGTAAATCTCCTCTGCACCCTCTCCAAAGCAATCACATCCTTCCTATAGTGTGGCGACCAGAACTGCACACAGTACTCCAGCTGTGGCCTTACAAGCATTTTGTACAGCTCCATCAGAACCTCCCTGCTCTTGTATTCTATGCCTCGGCTAATGAAGGCAAGTATCCCATATGCCTTTTTAACCACCTTATCCACCTGTTCTGCTGCCTTCAGGGATCTATGTACATGCACACCAAGGTCCCTCTGATCCTGTCTTTCCTAGGGTCTTACCATTCATTGTGTATTCCCTTGCCTTGTTAGTCCATCCAAAATGCATCACCTCACACTTTTCAGGGTTAAATTCCATTTGCCACTGTTCCGCCCATCTGACCAACCCATCTATATCGTCCTGTAGCCTGAGGCTTCCCTCCTCGCTATTTACCACCCCACCAATTTTCATGTCATCTGCGAACTTACTGATCATACCTTTTACATTCACATCCAAATCATTAATGTAGGCCACAAACAGCAAGGGACCCAGCACCGATCCCTGCGGTACCCCACTGGCCACAGGCTTCCAGTCACAAAAACAACCTTCCACCATCACCCTCTGCCTTCTGCCACTAAGCCAGTTTTGGATCCAACGTGCCAAGGCACCCTGGATCCCATGGGCTCTTACCTTCCTGACCAGTCTCCTATGCGGGACTTTATCAAAAGCCTTACTGAAATCTATGTAAACCACATCACATGGTTAAAATTGCCTCCCTCAAGAGACTTTGCAGCAGGGGGGAAAATGGAAAATGATGATTATACTAATGAACACTTAAGACTAATTACATAAGGAATAGGAGCAGGAGTCAGCCATTTGGCCCCTCGAGCCTGCTCCACCATTCAACAAGATCATGGCTGATCTGCTACCTCAACTCCACTTTCCTGCACTATCCCCATATCCAAGAATCTATCGATCTCAGTCTTGAATATACTCAGCGACTGAGCCTCCACAGCCCTCTGGGGGTAGAGAATTCCAAAGGTTCACCACCCTCTGAGTGAAGAAATGTTTCCTCATCTCAGTCCTAGATGGCTGACCCCTTATTCTGAGACTGTGACCCCTGGTTCTAGACTCCCCAGCCAGGGGAAACAGTCTCCCAGCATCTACCCTGTCAAGAATTTTGGATGTTATAATGAGATTACCTCTCTAGTCTTGTAGCACCACAACAGTTACCGCACTCAAGTCAAACTAACTTAGCACAGCATCGGACTGAGGGTCGTGACAGCACTTTCTGGACTGTATAGCTTAAATTTATTCATTAGGCTACAGGTTGGCATAGGGGAGAAGAATCACTTTAAATTATGTTCTGAGCTCAGTCCCAATTGCAGTTTATTCTCCCAATATGAATACAATTCGAGGTCGGTGTCTCAAAATGCAAACAGAAATGATTTCATTTTAACCAGGTTCATATTTATTTCCATAATTATTGAAATAATAAAATGATGGAATGGAACCCACTTTGCTTCAAAGTTGATTCTGCTTGGACAGTCTTGCACACAGCCATTATTAGTGAAAAACAATGTGACCATTGTAGGGTGCAGAAACAGAGAGTGAAATTAAAGATTTGTTTATCACCTACAAATATGATACATAGATACAGAGAAGATAGGAGCAGGAGTAGGCCATTCGGCCCTTCGTGCCTGCTCCGCCATTCGATGAGATCATGGCTGATCCTTTAATTCAGTATCCCGTCCCCGCCTTCTCTCCGTAACCCTTAACCCCTTTTGCCCGTAGAAATATATCTAATTCCCTCTTAAATATATTTAATGAGCTGGCGTACACTGCCCTCTGTGGCAATGAGTTCCACAGGTTCACCACTCTCTGAGTGAAGAAATTCCCCCTCATCTCTGTCCTAAATGGTTTAGCCCTTATCCTTAAATTATGTCCTCTAGTTCTGTTCTCACCCGCCAAGGGAAACATTCCTTCTGCATCCAGTCTGTCTAGACCTGTCAGAATTTTATACACTTCTATGAGGTCCCCTCTCAATCTTCTAAACTCCAGTGTGTACATCCCTAAACTACATAGTCTCTCCTCATAGGTCATTCCCGCCATTCCTGGTATCAGCCTGGTGAATCGCCGCTGCACCCCCTCCATGGCAAGAACATCCTTCCTCAGATGAGGCGACCAAAACTGTACACAGTACTCGAGGTGTGGTCTCACCAGTGCCCTGTACAGCTGCAGCAAGGTATCCCTGTTCCTGTATTCTAACCCTTTTGCTATGAAGGCCAGCATACCGTTTGCCTTCTTGACCGCCTGTTGCACCTGCATGCTCGCCTTCAGTGACTGGTGTACAAGAACACCCAGGTCTCTCTGTACTTCCCCCTCTCCCAATCTATTGCCATTTAAATAATAATTTGCCCTCCCGTTCCTGCACCCAAGGTGGATAACTTCGCACTTGTCCACATTATAGTGCATCTGCCATTTATCCGCCCAATCGCCCAGTCTGTCCAAATCGCTCTGGAGCTTCCTGGTCTCTTCCTCTGAGCCCACCCCCCCTCCTAGTTTAGTGTCGTCTGCAAATTTGGAAATGCTGCATCCGACTCCCTGATCCAGGTCATTAATGTAAATTGTGAACAGCTGGGGGCCCAGGACAGATCCCTGTGGTACCCCACTTGTTACTGCCTGCCATTCAGAAAATGAGCCGTTTATTCCAACTCTCTGTTTTCTATCTGACAGCCAGTTCCCTATCCACGCCAAAACTTTCCCCTTTATCCCATGAGCCTCAATTTTCCATGCTAATCTTTTATGTGGGACCTTATCGAAGGCCTTTTGGAAGTCCAGGTACACCACATCTACTGGCTCTCCCCCATCTATTCTACCAGTTACTCCCTCAAAAAATTCCAATAGATTAGTCAAGCACGATTTACCCTTTGTAAATCCATGTTGACTCTGTCCTATCCTGTCCCCATTTGCTAAGTGCTCCGCTATTTCATCCTTAATGATGGACTCCAGCATTTTGCCCACAACTGATGTAAGGCTTACAGGTCTGTAATTACCTGCTTTTTCCCTACCCCCCTTTTTGAATAGTGGGGTAACGTTAGCTACCCTCCAATCCATCGGCACTGTTCCCGAGTCTAATGAATTCTGAAAAATCATCCTTAGTGCATCCGCTATCTCTAGGGCCACCTCCTTCAGTACCCTAGGATGCATGTTATCAGGCCCTGGGGATTTGTCCACCTTCAATCCCTTTAGCTTCCTTAACACCATATCCTTAGAGATATTGATTTGCGTCAGTTCCTCCTTTGCCAATGTCCCTATTTTTCCCGATATCCCAGGGAGGTTTTTTGTGTCTTCCTTCGTAAAGACTGACCCAAAGTATGCATTTAGTTGATCTGCCATTTCCTTATTTCCCATTATATATTCCCCCGTATCTGACTGCAATGGACCAACTTTGGTTTTCACCAGTCTTTTCCTTTTGATATACTTATAAAAGCTTTTGGAGTTAGTTTTTATATTTTCCGCCAGCTTGTTTTCGTAAGCTATTTTGCCCCTCTTGATTATGCCCTTTGCCCTCCTTTGCTCTATCTTAAACTGTTCCCAATCTTCCGCTCTGGCGCTTTTTTTGGCTATTTTATACGCCCTATCTTTGGATTTTATGCTGTCTCTAATTTCCCCTGTTATCCACGGTTGAGTCACCTTTTTAGATTTCCTTTTATGCCAGATTGGTATAAACAATTTTTGCAATTTTGTCATTCTATCTTTAAATGTTTGCCATTGTTTATCTACCTCCAGTCCTCCCAGGAACGTTGTCCAATCAGACCTACTCAGTTCCCGTCTCATGGCATCATAATTCCCCTTGTTTAAATTCAGGACCTTAGTCTCTGAGTCAATTTCTTCGCTCTCCATTTCGAGTGAGAAATCGATCATGTTATGATCGCTCTGACCCAAGGGTCCCCGTACAACAAGATTACTGATTAGTCCCTTCTCATTGCACAGCACCCAGTCCAATATAGCCTGTTCCCGAGTTGGTTCCTCGACATATTGATCCAGATAACCATCCCTCAAACACTCAAGGAATTCCTCCTCCTCATTATTTTTACTGATTAGGCTAGTCCAATCTATATGTAAGTTAAAGTCACCTATGATGACAGCTGTGCTCTTATTGCACGCTTCTCTAATTTCCCTCGTGATGCCCTCCCTAACCTCTATTTTACTATTTGGAGGCCTATATACCACTCCTATTAATGTTTTTCGCCCCTCGCTATTTCTTAGCTCCACCCATATAGATTCTGTATTAACTGAGTTAATATCCTTCCTTTCAATTGCATTTATCCCCTCTTTTACTAGCAATGCTACCCCTCCTCCCTTTCTTTTTTGTCGATCCTTCCTAAATACTGAATACCCCTGTATGTTAAGCTCCCAGCCCTGCTCACCCTGCAACCATGTTTCCGTAATCCCAATTAGATCATAATTATTAACCTCTATTTCCACAGCTAATTCATCTACCTTGTTCCTGATGCTTCTCGCATTAAGGTATAAAACCCTCAGGCTTTTTTTATGCTCACAATTTTTATGAATTAGTTTGGCCCTTCGTTTTTTGTTCCTCACCCTTTTACCATTTATTTCTGTCTGCCTTTCACTTTCCTCTATTTCACTACATAGGTTTCTAGCCCCCTGCCATACTAGTTTAAATGCTCCCGAACTGCTTTATCAAAAATTACCCCGAGAACATCAGTTCCATCTCTGCACAGGTGTAGACCGTCCCTTTTGTATAGGTCACACCTACCACAAAACTGGTTCCAATGCCTCAAAAATTTAAAACCCTCCCTCTTACACCACTGCTCAAGCCACGTATTTAGCCTAACTATCCTGTTCTCTGTACTCTTACTAGCACGTGGCACTGGTAGTAATCCAGAGATTACTACCTTCGAGGTCCTACTTTTTAGCTTGGCTCCTAACTCCCTAAATTCTACTTGTAGGACCTCTTCCCTTTTTTTAGCTACGTCGTTGGTACCAACATGTATCACGACAACTGGCTGTTCCCCCTCCCCCTCCAGAATGTTCTGCACCCGCGCCGAGACATTGATATAGCACATTTTATCTAATAATACGGATATTTCACCTTACCTTAGAAACAAGTTTGCCAGCAAAATAGAAGAAGGTTACAATTCGTCCCCAGTTCAAGCCATCAGCAACTAATATCTGCTCAGCCACTTTGTATAATACTTCTCGGATCTCTTCAATAGGAACAGCCTCAATTACACTGTTATCAGAAAACATTTAAGTCAAGAGAGTTTTAGTTACCTGTCGTGGTTCAATGTTTTCTAATATCTCCAAAAGATAAACAGTAAATGCATAGAAGAATTTTTGCTAAACTTCAGTAGCCTTGAAAATGCTAACACGTCATCTGTTAGTTTTGAAGGCGAATGCAGTCCGAGCTTGCGAGATTGAACTAAGATAAACAATAATCCATTTACTTTGCCTCCACTCCTGAAAAAGTGTGGTCTAATGTTGGGGTAAAAGTTCCATAAATGCCCTCTGGTAATTCCTGATGGCCTACATCCTGGGGTCTTGAGAGAAGTGGCGGTAGGGATTGTGGATGCATTGGTGATCATTTTCCAGAACTCCCTGGACTCAGGAAAGATCCCGGCAGATTGGAAAACTGCTAATGTAACACCCTTATTTAAGAAGGGAAGTAGACAAAAAGCTGGAAACTATAGACCAGTTAGCCTAACATCTGTGGTTGGCAAAATGTTGGAGTCCATTATTAAGGATACAGTAACAGAGCATTTGGATAAACATAATTTAATAGGACAGAGTCAGCATGGTTTTACGAAGGGGAAGTCATGTTTGACAAATTTGCTCGAATTCTTTGAGGATGTAACATACTGGGTGGATAAAGGGGAACCAGTGGATGTAGTGTATTTGGACTTCCAAAAGGCATTTGACAAGGTTCCACACAAAAGATTACTGATCAAGATAAAAAAATCACGGGATTGGGGGTAATATACTGGCATGGGTGGAAGATTGGCTATCTAACAGAAAACAAAGAGTTGGGATAAATGGTTCGTTCTCGGGCTGGCAATCAGTAACTAGTGGTGTTCCGCAGGGGTCAGTGCTGGGACCCCAACTCGTTACAATCTATATTAACGATTTGGAGGAAGGGACCGAGTGCAACGTATCCAAGTTTGCCGACGATACAAAGATGGGAGGGAAAGCAGTGAGTGAGGAGGACATAAAAAACCTGCAAAAGGACATAGACAGGCTAAGTGAGTGGGCAGAGATTTGGCAGATGCAATATAATGTTGGAAAGTGGGAGGTTATGCACTTTGGCAGAAAAAAATCAAAGAGCAAGTTATTATCTAAATGGAGAGAAACTGCAAAGTGCTACAGTACAAAGGGATCTGGGGGTCCTGGTGCATGAAACACAAAAAGTTAGTATGCAGGTGATCAGGAAGGCCAATGGAATCTTGGCTTTTATTGCAAGGGGGATGGAGTATAAAAACAGGGAAGTCTTGCTGCAGTTGTACAGGGTATTGGTGAGGCCACAACTGGAATACTGCGTGCAGTTTTGGTTTCCATATTTAAGAAAAGATATACTTGCTCTCGAGGCGGTTCAGAGAAGGTTCACTCGGTTGATTCCGGAGATGAGGGGGTTGACGTATGAGGAAAGGTTGAGTAGGTTGGGACTCTACTCATTGGAGTTTAGAAGAATGAGAGGCGATCTTATGAAAACATATAAGATTGTGAGGGGGCTTGATCGGGTGGATGCGGTGAGGATGTTTCCACTGATGGGTGAGATTAGAACTAGGGGGCATAATCTTAGAATAAGGGGCTGCCCTTTCAAAACTGAGATGAGGAGAAACGTCTTCACTCAGAGGGTAGTAAATCTATGGAATTTGCTACCCCAGAGAGCTGTGGAAGCTGCAACATTAAATACATTTAAAATGGAGATAGACATTTTCCTAGCAGATAAGGGAATTAGGGGTTATGGGGAGAGGGCAGGGAAGTGGACGTGAGTCTAGATTCGGATCAGCCATGATCCTATTGAATGGCAGAGCAGGCCCGAGGGGCCGTATGGCCTACTCCTGCTCCTATTTCTTATGTTCACCCAAATAGCCAATAATTGCATGCGAGCTGTGATGGTGAAGACATTGGTGCCAATGGTGGAGCAATTAAAATCACAGTTGTTCAAGTCAGAATTGGAGAAGCAGAGATCTCGGAAGATTGTTGGGCTGGAGGAGGTTACAGCGCTCAGGAGGGGTGAAGCCATGGAGGGATTGGAAAACAAGGATGAAAATTTAGGCCAAGAATCATGATAATTTGTTTGTCTTTTTCCTTTCCCAACAAGATCAAACAACAACTTGCATTTTTATAGGGCCTTTAAGGTAGTAAAGCATCCAAATGTGCTTCACAGGACATTATCAAATAAAATTTGACTATAAGGACAGGTGACCAAAAGCTTGGTAAAAAATAGGTTTTAAAGGAGCATCTTAAAGAGAGAGGTAGAGAGGCGGAGAGATTTAGGGAGGGAATTCCAGAGATTAGGCCCTCGACTTCTGAAGGCATTGCCACCAATGGTGGAGCAATTAAAATCGGGGATGCGCAAGAGGCCAGAATTGGAGGAGCACCGAGGTCTCAGAGGGTTGTCGGACTGGAGGAGGTTACAGAGATAGGGAGCGGCGAAGCCGTGGAGGTGTTTGAAAACAAGGATGAGAATTTAGGCAATGTAGGTCAGCAGCACAGGGGTGATGGGTGAACGAGACTCGGTAAGCGTTAGGATACAGGCAACAGAATTTGGGATGAGCTCAAGTTTACGGAGGGTACGTGGTGGGAGGCCAACCAGGCGAGCACACCAAAGATTGCACATCATGTGAGGCACGCAGTGGCCCTGTCAGAATCAGACCAACTCACCCGCTGGGAGGTAGCAGACTTCAAACGTAAATTAAAGTTGATAGTTTGAAAAGTAGATCCTCAACCCGAGACTCCAGCATTCTATCATTGGTGCTACTGGGAGACTCCAATCAAATACTGTACTATAATAATTGCTAAGTCAGTTACTACACTGGGATAAAGAAAACGCTTAAAATATTGCCCAGTAACATACTGTTGCAGTTCAGCATTTCTGTTCAGCTCATCCCCAATTTTCTTCAAACTCTTGCATATTTCCTTGATTGTAGGATCATCAATCTCATTCTCAGTACCACCAAGATCCTCTGGGCCAAGTGGGACTTGTGGATCTTCTTCGTGGATTGTCTCCAGTACAAACCTGCACAACAATTTAAAAAGAAAATTGGAAAGACATCATTCTAAATTAGAAAGATGTCATTCTAAAATCTAGGTTATTCCATAGATTTAGATGCATCCTCCCACATAAATACAATGTTTATTTTTTTTTAAGTAATGGAATGGCTTGGCTTATTGCAAAATACATTTTGGAATAATTAGTGTGTGTTTCATGTGGTTTCCTACATTGCAACAATGACTACACTTCAGAAGTCCTTCATTGGCTGAAAACACTTGCATCCCAAAGTCGTGAATAAGGTGCTAAAAGAAAGACTTGCCTTTATATAGCGCCTTTTACGACCACCAGTCGTGTCAAAGCGCTTTACAGCCAATGAAGTATTTTTGGAGTGTAGTCACTGTTGTAATATAGGACACACGGCAGCCAATTTGCGCACAGCAAGCTCCCACAAACAGCAATGTGATAATGACCAGATAATCTGTTTTTATTACGTTGATTGAGGAATAAATATTGGCCAGGACACCGGGGAGAACTCCCCTGCTCTTCTTCAAATTAATGCCTTGGGATCTTTAACGTCCACCTGAGACGGGGCCTCGGTTTAACACCTCATCCGAAAGACGGCGCCTCCGACAGTGCGGCACTCCCTCAATACTGCACTACAGTGTCAGCCTAGCTTTATGTACTCGGGTCCCTGGAGTGGTACTTGAACCCACAACCTTCTGACTCAGAGGCGAGTGTGTTACCCACTGAGCCACAGCTATATAAAAAAAAGTCTTTCTTTTTCTTGCACCTTCCGGGTCTGTGTCATGAAAAGTGCGATAACAACGGATTTACGAACACATTTTAACAATGAGAACATTGCAGGAAACAGATCATGAATTACTTTTACTTCTAATAATCTGAAGGTTTACAGTTAAATTGAAGTCTTCATGCATCAGTGACTGGAAAAAAAGTCAGTTGCCCAACATGTTATCGTCACTTAAAATGAAATAAAAGGGACAGTTTAGGCTGTGAAGAGATTGTATCTCAAATGTACAGGCTGCCCCACTAAAAAGGTGGCTTTTGGCAAGAATATGATGCATTTTAAGGCATCCAGTAGAATACAGAGAGGAGCAACATTTTAACAGTAATATTGTTTTATCAACTGACTCAGCAAAGATATACAGAAAGTTGAGTGTAAAGCAAAGGAAGTTACCAACCTACGGAGGAGTGCTCCAGATTGTCTAGTTAGAGTCTCGTTTAGTGAATCTGAAAAAAAAACACATCAAAATTAATTATAAACTCTATAGTTACATAACGTATTTCGATTATGTCCATTTTAAATAAAAGCAATACATTTCTTGCTGGAGAGGGAGACTAGGGGCTGGGGAGAGAGGGAGAGGGGCTGGGGACTGAGGGAGAGACCGAGACAAGCTTGGCAATTGGGGATGAGAAGAGAGGGAGACTGGGGAATGTGGGTCAAGGCAAGAGGTAGACTGGGGAATCAGGTGGTCGTAAAGTCTGTGGGTTGTACTGTTAATAACGACACAGACTTCAGGAGTAACAAACAAACAGGTCTTTACTATTCGAAGGTCAGGGCGAATCTGCCCCAGCAATCCTGCCACAACACTTATATACTGGTGTGGTCACTGTCGGTATTACAGTATACAGAAGCCAAACAAGTAGTGCCACACCTAAAGTAGTTCTCTTAAAAGTGAACGGTTACATACAATAGTTTCCTTAAAGGTAGACGGGTACATACACTACAATCCTCCCTTTTTAGCTTATTACTTAGAGTCCCATTAACATACATATCTTCAACTTCATATAAAACACTTTACAGATATAATCTCGGTGGGAAACAGTTCACAAAGTCAGTCTCTGCGGGAACAGTTCACAGATTCAGTCTCCGATCTTGACTTGGTCCGAACAACATCTCTTTGGTGTAGCCGGTTCACATGGATAGTGTGACTCCTCCATAGCCTTTTCCTTGACGTAACAGCTTGAACTTTCGTCCTGTTGAACCGGCAGTGCCGACTTTTATAACCAACTGGCTGTCTTGATAATTTCCCACTTTTCAACTAATTTAGCTCCTTTCGTAGGTCCCCTCCGGAGCTGGTAGAAGTGATAATATTTGAGATAGTTATTGTCTTCTGCCTCTTTTTCTTTTCTGCCTTTGAGACTCTCGGGGCTCCTTTCTCGGCTGCCAGCTGTAGCGCCACCAACTCTCTATGTTCCTTAGACCTTAAGTGTTTCATCCTGATTTCAGCACTTTGGGAGTTTTCCTCACAAACTGGGCAGACCAGATCCTCGTAATATTCAGTGTCACTCAACAGGTCATGATAATATTCGGGGTCGTCCCGAGTTAGGCCAGCGAGAGGGCCTTCTACTTCCTCCTTACCCATCTGGACGTTAGCCGACTGTGGTTCCTTCCCTAGACATCTTTCTTGAAAAGACTTCCTCATACATTCATATTCATCACGCTCTTACTGGGTTGTCTGCCATTCCTTCACTACTGTCCTCATTTGTGAGTTCAATACCTTCCCTTCCATCGGGGATTGCGTTATCCGGCTATTTACTCCTTCTACTGGAGTAGCTGTTTCCCCATTCTTCTGTTCAATTTGACGTAATTCAGCGTCCTTTTGGCATCCTTGTAAAAGCGGTGTTGCCACCTATCTCCATCCCTTTTGGAAGCTCCGAATTCCTTCCCTTTGAAGCCTGAAGCTCGTGTTCCCCTTGTGGAGTCTTGTCACTCCGCCTGTGAAGGAGTTGGCTGGTCGTTAACTCTTCCCCGGGGACACTGTGGATCAGCTTCTTCTCTATTTCATCCACCTTTCCCTCTGGTGCTTGGGTTTTAGGCGCTCGAAGAAGTTGCGCCTTGATGCTCTCTAGCTCCAGTTCAGGGGCCATTCTTCCAGTCTCTGTTTCTCTTCCAGTTGCCTTTCCTTCCACTGCCCGGATTCCCAGTTGACTATGTTCTTCAAGTTGTTGAACCCTGGTCATTTCCGCCTCATATTTGTCTTGGGTTTCCTTCAGTACTTTTATAAGTTCTTGAACCTCTTGGATTCCATGTTCTGCCATGTCTTCCACCTCCAATTTTTCATCGATGGATGGAATCTCTACCGATGAGTCTGTCTTGGCCTGGAGCTCCTCAAACATTTCCTGCATCCTTTGGACTTCTTGCTCATGTTCAACCTTTAGTTGCTCATATGCTTTCAGTAAAACTAGCTTTTCGGAGGTTGCCGAGTTAACCCCCTCCAGAATTGTAGCCTGGGCCTGTGCATACTGTTCTTTCAACTTCTTACACTCTGCTTGTAAGGAGTCGTAGAGAGGAACTGGGATAAAATCCTGGCTGCCTGAAGATTCCTCTTCATTTGTTTCGTTCTGCAAATATTCTAACTCTTGAACAGCATCAGGGAGATGTGATTGATACTTAGCCATGATGGCCCTATGGTCGCTCTCAGCTTGAGCTAGCTGCCTCTGTTGTCTTTCCAGGTTCTCCCATTCGGTGTCCCAGAATTGTTCCATTGTTTTCATCTCTTGTACGAGACGGTAACTCAACTGTTCTAATTGTTGTTGTATTTTGCGATACGTTCGAGTCCGGGCTCTGTGTTCTTCCGTCGTGGATAAGTCCTTAACTTGGACAGGCTCAGAATTCTCTGTCAACCTGGAGTTCTGCTCTGAAGCTTTATCCTTCTCGGTAGCATAAGCCTTTATGCCTGTCTTCGTTTTCTCCACCATAGTCGGCAAGTCCATTTCAGCCTTGTCTTCCATATTTGAGTTAGTCTTATCGTCATCCGTTCCAGAATCTGAGCTGATTGCTCGTACCGAGTCCTCACTCGTGATGGCTTTTAGATAGTGCCATTCCATGTCTATTTTCTTAATCCACTCCCGTCCTAGAAGTGGTAGTCCTCCCTCAGGTAATACGTACAAGTTCATTCTTGGGTGTTCTTTACCCCTCTCTCTCACCTTGACTCTTATCTTCCCCATGGGGTATACTTTATGCCCCGTGTATGTCTGTAATACGAACTTGGTATTCCTTAAGGGTATGTGAGAGAATAGCCGGTGGTAGTCCCTTCGATTGATGACTGATAGAGCTGATCCAGTGTCCAACTCCATTCTTACTTGGACTCCAGCTATTCTTAGCATGACCCAGATAGTTTGTAGATCAGCTTCCCTCCCCACATTGTGAATTCTCAGACTACCCAGCTCCTGGTTGTTTGGGTCCGAGTCTGAATTCTGTTCGTCTGAACTCTTCTCAGCCACCTTGTGTACCTTGCTGTACTTTTCTTGTGGTGGCTTCCTTTGGTTGTTGGTCTTCTTCCCTGACCGGCATACCTTTGCGATGTGACCCAGTTTGCCACATTTCCTACATTCTTGGTTCTTAAACCAGCATTGATTCTGGTCGTGCGTTGTCTTCCCACAACGATAGCATTTTGTTGTATGCGAGGTAATTTGGTCCACCCAGAGTGCCGCCGCCTTCAGCTGCATTTCTGCCGTTCCTTTCGCTGCGGCTTCGTGCGATGCAGCTATAAGAACAGCCCTGTCTAGTGTGAGGTCGTTCTCTTCCAGTAGTCGCTTTTGCGTCCCTTCTTTGGACAATCCACATACGAACTTGTCTCGCAGTGCCTCTGTCAGATTCCCTCCGAACTGGCAGTATTTCGCCAGCCTACGCAGTTCGACCAAGTATTCCGCGTTACTTTCGTCTTTCCTCTGCGTTCTTACATAGAATTTGAAACGTTCAGCCAGCATCAACGGTGTGGGGTTCAAGTGGTCCTTCAGCACAGCCACAATCTCTTCGAAAGTCTGATCCGGCGGTTTATCTGGTGCTATTAGATGCTTCAAGAGCCCGTATGTTTTTGCCCCCATCGAGTTTAGCAATGTTATCGCCTTGTCGTCTTCCTCTATTTTGTTGGCTTCACAATAAATCTCTATGCGTTCCACGTACGTGGCCCAGTCTTCTATCTCAGAATTAAAATCGTTACTATTCCCTCGCTTAGGCATCTTTCTTTCCTTGGGAGCAGCACAAGTATTTCTTTAAGTATTCTTATTTATTTGCTTATTTCTAAGATGGCGGTTTTTCCCACAAAAATGGCGGTTTCCCGCTCTTTCCTTCTCTCCCCGCCCACTTCAATGGCGGTTTCCCGCTTCTGTCGTCTTCTCCGCCTAATGGCGGCTTCCCGCGTTTCTTCCCTGGTGGAAGGGGTACGCTTTCCCCAGTGGACAGGTTCAGCCGCTGGCTGGCTTCCGCACAGCTCCCCTTACTCAGCTCTGTCTTTCTCTCCCGCTCGCACGGCTCTACCGGCGCTGGGTACACCCCGTTCACGGATAACAGTTCAGCCGCTGGACTGGCTCTCGCGCAGTCTCTCTCCCCTTGCTCGGCTCTGTCTCTCTCTCCCACACGTTCGGCTCTACCGGCGCTGGGTACCCCGTTGGCGGAGAACAGTTCAGCCGCTGGACTGGCTCTCGCGCAGCCTCCTTTGGTCGGCTCTGCCTCTCCCACACGCTCGGCTCCCGTTCGCCTCCCAGCCCTCGCGCAGTCCGGTGCTTCCCTCCCCGGCTGCGGCTGAGTTTCTCTCTTCCCGCGCCTGCTCCCGGTCTCAGCGCTTCGTGGCTTCGGTCGCTGCCCGGCTTTTCCCGCCGATCGCGGTCCGGCTATCTCACGACGCCGTTGGACCCGACTTCCTGACCAGCTCTGCTCCCCCTCGACCGTGGTCGAGTGCACAGCCCTTATCCTCCAGATTTCGTTACACTTTCCCCTACTCACAGTCTCCGTGGCCGCCTTGTTTCCTGCTGATCGGCTCACTCCGCACCGTGGTAGAAGGGTAGTCAGTGCCTGTTGCTGATGGAAGCTTTTGTTGCTAAAGTCTTCCTCCTTTCTATTGCTGCAGCCTCGTGTTTTCTCCCAGCATAACGACGAGGGCGGTTGCCTCTCTTCGACGCTCTTTAGTTACTTTGGTAGTCTTGCCGCAGGGTACAATCGGACTCGTCGCCACTGTAAAGTCTGTGGGTTGTACTGTTAATAACGACACAGACTTCAGGAGTAACAAACAAACAGGTCTTTACTATTCGAAGGTCAGGGCGAATCTGCCCCAGCAATCCTGCCACAACACTTATATACTGGTGTGGTTACTGTCAGTATTACAGTATACAGAAGCCAAACAAGTAGTGCCACACCTAAAGTAGTTCTCTTAAAGGCGAACGGTTACATACAATAGTTTCCTTAAAAGGTAGACGGGTACATACACTACAGTGGGGACCAGCATTTACTGCAAAGCCAGGAGCAGCAGCAGTAATCTAGGAGAGTAGGATTGGGGCAGAAAGAGGAGCAATAAGTAAAGGGGTGAGTGAAAAATGTACCATTGTAAACAGTGAAAGATTGTCGGGCGAATGGGGAACAAGGGGACAGAGTCTGAGGATTTTCATTGGAAGAACCAAGGGGGGGAAGGGAGGAGGAAAGTTATTTAGCACGGTGGCATAGTGGTTAGCACTGTTGTCTCACAGCGCCAGGGACCCGGGTTCGAATCCGGCCTCGGGTGACTGTGCAAACTCCACACAGACATTCTCCCCGTGTTTGCGTGGGTTTCCTCCGGGTGCTCCGGTTTCCTCCCACAGTCCAAAGATGTGCAGGTTAGGTTGATTGGCTATGATAAATTGACCCTTAGTGTTAGGGGGATTAAATACATGGGGTTACGGGGATAGGGTGGGATATGTGTTGGTGCAGGGGTTACAGGGATCGGGTGGGATATGTGTCGGTGCAGGCTCGATGGGCCGAAATGGCCTCTATCTGCACTGTGGGGATTCTGTGATTCTGTGAAAGATTATGGGATGCTTCACCACATGGCTATCGAGGTAGAGACTAAAAATAATTTTAAAAAGGGAATGGGATAAATATTTGAAACGGAGGAATATAGAAGGCTCTGGTGAGAGTTACGGAATGGGGTTACATGAGAGGGCAAAGATATTCAACTATAGGGACCTAACCTTTATAAGGTAACTGCAATAACATTTGTAGACGTCATATGTGATCAGATGCCGCGTGATCATTTCACGTGGTCAGATCATCAAGCCTCCAGGAATGCCTCTAACCAGAGATGGCAACCATAAACCAGCACCACCTCACCAAGAAATGCACAAATCTGGGTCTCCAGCTGTGTTAAATCTGTCGAGTGTTCAATACAACTATATATCTATAATAATAATGTCACATGCCATTTACTTCAACACCTTGTATTTATACAGCACCTTTAACATAGAAAAACATCTCAAGGTACTTCACAGAGATATAAATCAGACAAAAATGGACGGCGAGCCAAAGGTGGTGATATTAGGCAGGGTGACCAAAAGCTTGACCAAGGGGTTGATTTTAAGGAGGGTCTTAAAGGAGGAGAGGGAGGCGGTGAGTCGGAGATGTTTAGGGAGGGAATTCCAGACTGTGGGGCCTAGACGACCAAAGGCACGGCCACCAATATTGGGACGAAGGGATGGGAGGGATGCACCAAAAGGCAGAGTCAGAGGAATGGTGAGTTTTGAGCGGTTGTAGGGCTGGAGCAGATTATAGACATGAGGATGAGAATATTAAATTTGAGGCATTCGGGTACCGGGAGCCAATGTAGATCAGCGAGCAAAGGGGTAATGGGTGAGTGGAACTTAATGCAAGATAGCAGCAGACATTAAGATGGGCTTAGTGCCAGCCGTGGCTCAGCGGGTAGCACACTCACCTCTGCGTCAGAAGGTTGTGGGTTCAAGTCCCACTCCAGGGACTGACAGTGCAGTGCTGCACTGTTGGAGGTGCCGTCTTTCAGATGAGACATTAAACCGAGGCCCCGTCTGCCCTCTCAGGTGGATGTAAAAGATCTCATGGCGCTATGGAAAAGGTTCCAGCGAAGTCCAATGCCACCCTCAGTGGCAATATCCAAGAAGGCACCATGCAGCACTACCTGAAGAGGGTGGTGGCACCACACACATCTGCATCCATCCCTGACTCCCTCCCCCTTAACAAAAAGAGGCCTCCAGATGAGACAGTGCATTCAAAAGTGGATGTTTTGAATCCTGGCCTTTTGGAGCATCATCTGTCAGGGTCTGCGGGATCTAACAGATAGCAGCAGGTCTGTCCTCCGACTGATCAGTGGGCACTTAGACCCAGGATCCACCACAAGTGGCATGGCTAGAGGCTGCCTTCAGAATGCCAGCCTCCCTCCTGATAGCTGCAATCAGGGACATCCCCTACAAAATCAGGAACTAATGGCCAAAATCAGGGACCCTCTCAAGTGTCCCAGATTGTGGAGGACGTCTCGATATTGTTAAAAAACCAAACTTTTCTGTTTTACGCCATGATTGACTGTGTCAAACATTATACATGCGAATTAGGAGCAGGAGTAGGCCACTCGGCCCCTCGAGCCTGTCCGCCATTCAATAAGATCATGGCTGATCTGATTACTCCACATTTCCGCTTACCCCCGATAACCTTTCGCCGTCTTGCTTATCAAGAATCTATCTACCTCTGCCTTAAAAATATTCAAAGGCATTACAAGAACACGAGAAAGGATAGTGTGTTACGGTCACTTAAGATACCAGTGCCGTCTTGGGCAAGGCAGAACCCAGACTGAAGACTAAAAAGGTCCTGAAATTAATTATCATGGGAATCAAACATTTTCAAGATATTGAACAATCATACCAGGCAGTTCATGAGGCACAAAGGGCAATATTAACACTTCGGGCACTGAAGAAATTCCAGCTTTCAAAATGTACACTATTTTTCTTTCCTACGTAACAATTATATTGATTTTCGACTTGTGGCGGGACATGTTTGCGAATCTTTCCTTCTTTGGGTCAGCATGCATAATCTCCTCACACTAATGATGAAGGACGCTAGTAGGAAGGATGGAAGTGAGCCAAATGGAGACGTCAGAAGGCAGAAAGAGTGGAAATGTAACCTGGGCGAGAAGCACAAAGTCCAGACTGGGACTGAATCGCAAAGTAATCGGTGACTGGCTGTTACTTTCTTTCTCCAATACTACTTTATTGACAGACTCACAGTTTCATTTGATCAAATCCTTTCGCTCTCTCTCTCTCCCCACCCCTCCTATTTCACCCACTATTTAGAATCTCAAGAGGCAATTTGGCCCTAATTATCCTGATTTCCTCTTCCTTGGCTGTCTTCCCTCCCGGAGTTTCTTCTCCGGGGCAGGCTAGTCGTCCCCAGCCGCGTCGCCCAAGTACTTTCCTGCCTCCAGGTCTCATCTCACTAGCCCCACCTCTCAAAGGCAACCCGAAAAGATCAATTCCTTTTGTTTTAAATGTTGTTGTGATCTGGACGGGACTGGACTGCCTGACAGGGAGGTGGAAGCAGATTCAATAGTAAACTTTCAAACGGGAATTGGACATATACTTGAACGGGGGGGAAATGTGATGGGGGGGGGGGACTAATTGGTTAGCTCTTTCTAAGAGCTGGCACAGGTACGATGGGTCGAATGGCCTCCCCCTGTACTGCATCATTCTCTGAAATGGTCAAACAGGCGGCGCCGGCTAAACGAGACAACCCCAAGCAGGAACAAACAAGGAAAGATCTCCTCCCCCTCGGTACACTTTGTTTGCCACACTTACCGTCGCCCGTCCTTCCTCTCCGGGGAGTCTTCTCTCCAGGCCCGTCTCTCCCACCGAAACTAGCCATTGAAACTGACAAGTGCTCGCAGGAAGACTCCAAAGCGATGTTTCAGAAAACACAAACCAACAAAAAAAAAAGCCCTTGCAAGAAGAAACTAACTTCCGCCTGTTCTGCCGTTGATGATACCGTGAGGTCACTTCTTATAATCACCCTTCTCGCGTCATCGTGCCGAAGGGGAATTTTTTTTTTTGCAAGCCCAAAACTTCACTTCCCAACTTTTGTTTTTGGGGCGTGGCCCTCCCTTCCTCTTCCCATTGGCTCCCAGCTCCGCTTGAGGCGGTGGTCTTTTTGCATTGGTCAACGGAACTGTCAATCAGAAAAGTCACAGGGTTTCGTGTTCAGACAAGTCAAGAGAAGTCCCCCGAGCTTGGCCTTAGCAGGCTTGAGTTTCGACTTTGGGGGAATTCCCCCACACACCAGAAAAAAAGGCCAGATTTCTGAGACAAAGAAACGTTAAAGGGACGAAAAACACAACAGGCATGACAACTGCTAAGGAAATAAAATGGGTGTGGAGATCCTTCACCAGATCTCCCCCCCCCCCAAAGTTTGCCTGATTAAGCCAGCTTTGACAGGAAAAGTGTTCATCACCAACTTGCCCACTGACCCAATTTATCACTAGCCCAGCTATTTACAAAGCTCTCCGACCTCAGTGCCTTGCGAAACAGGCTGGAGGGGTTGAATGGCCTACTCCTGTTCCTGTGGTAATGAGATTTATTGAGAATTTTCTACAGCGCAAGACAGAACTGAGTTGGGCCCAACGGCATTGAAATTGCCCCTTTAAAGTAGGAAAGTGCCCGGGGGTATTTTTGCAGACAGGAAAATTGCCACATAGCCAAAGAAGGAGATGTTGGAGGCAGGACTATAAGCTTGGTCAAAAGGATAGGTTTTAAGGCGTGTCTTAAAGCAGGAGAGTGGTTTAGGGAAAGAAAGAATGACTTGTATTTATATAGCACATTTCACAACCACCAGACGTCCCAAGGCACTTTACAGCCAATGAAGTAGTTTTTGAAGTGTAGTCACTTGTTGTAATGTGGGAAACACAGCAGCCAATTTGCACACAGCAAGCTCCCACAAACTGCAATGTGATAATGACCAAATCATATGTTTTAGTGATGTTGATTGAGGGATAAATAGTGGCCAGGACACCGGGGAATAACTCCCCTGCTCTTCTTCAAAATAGTGCCATGGGATCTTTTACATCTACCTGAGAGAGCAGACGGGGCCTCGGTTTAACATCTCGTCCAAGAGATGGCACCTCCAACAGTGCAGCACTCCCTCAGTACTGCACTGGAGTGTCAACCTAGATTTTTTGTGCTCAAGTTTCTGGCGTGGGACTTGAACCCACGACCTTCTGACTCAGGCAAGGGTGCTACCAACTGAGCCACCAGCTGACACTCAAGGGAAGGAATTCCAGAGGTTAGGGCCTGGATGGCTGAAGGCACGGCTGCCAATGATGGGGCAAAGGGAGTGGGGCATGTGCAAAGGCCAGAGTTGGAGGAAAGCAGAGTTTTTGGAGGGTTGTAGGGCTGGAGGAGGTCGCAGAGCTAGGGAGGTTAAAGCCATGGCGTGATTTGAACACAAGGATGAGAATTTTAAATTTGAAACGTTAGTGGGCGGGGTGCCTATGTCCTTTTTTTAAATTCACTCATGGGATGTGGGCATTTATTGCCCATCCCTAATCGCCCTTGAGAAAAGGGTGAGTTGCCTTCTTGAACACTGCAGTCCTTATGGTGAAGGTGCTCAATGTTCCCGCTGTGATGAAATATTCCATTCATCACTGCCTGTGACTGTGGTTGGTTTCAGGTTCCCCCTTACCATTGTATTGCCTGTGACTGTGGTTGGTTTCAGGTTTCTCCTCACCATTGTATTGTGTATTGGAATGTATGGAATGTGTTGTGTGTAGGGCTCCGCCCATACCTGGCCTCTATGTAAGCCAGCTCAGTCTGGCCTCACAGCCAGTACTGCAGACCTCCAGGGAAGATACCTCTCTCCACTGCGTGTTATCTTCTAAGTTAATAAAAGCCTTGTTTTGTTTCGCTGACATCGAGTCTCGGGATTATTGAGGCACATCACCCGCTAAGCTGCATGGCCACGGGGCCGCACAGTCATCTGCAAAGTCCTGTGCAGGCCGCTCACTGGCTTCTGCATTGTAGGTACCGCACATGCGCAGAAATTTGAATGGGCCGTGAATTGGGGGAGGCTGGCTACGCAGCAGGCAACGCGGCTTATGGAGAACATTGTCCATTAGTGCTATTAGGGAGGGAGTTCCAGAATTTTGACTCGGCAGCAATGAAGGAACGGTGATATATTTCCAAGTCAGGAGGGTGTGTGACTTGGAGGGGAACCTGCAAGTGGTGGTGTTCTCTATGCGCCTGCTGCCCTTGTCCTTCTAGGTGGTAGAGTTTGCGGGATTGAGAGGTGCTGTTGAAGAAGCCTTGGCGAGTTGCTACAGTGCATCTTGTAGATGGTACACACTGCAACCAATGTCCCCTGTCAACGCGCCAGGGATCCTACGCAGCCGGCTTGCCGGCTTTTCAATGCAAAAACCGCACATGCGTGGTATGTTGAACGGCCCGCGCAGCTCCTTAAAGGGGCTGCACGGCGCCAAATAAAAACACAGGGAACATTGACTGCAGCCACGGTGCACCGGTGGTGGAGGGAGTGAATGTTTAAGGTGGTGGATGGGGTGCCAACCAAGCGGGCTGATTTGTCCTGGATGGTGTCGAGCTTCATGAGTGTTGTTGGAGCTGCACTCATCCCTTTGACACCACCACTTGTTTCTCCTGACCTGTGTGGTGTAATTCACTTGGCGCTACCTCCTCAGGCTAACCAACTACCTATTCCAGGGTTTGTGGAGCTATTGCCTAGGTGTGAGTGAAGTCTGGGAACAAGAGATAACAAGAGCAGGATTGTAGTAGTCCTGAGCTTGGGTGAAGCCTGGATCTTCACCTCCCCTTACACTCTCGATGCTCCTGTAGGCATGGTTGTCCAGTGTGGCCTCCTCAATGGGAGTCAGAAGCTTGTAATTTCGAGGCCTTTTTTCCAATGTCTATGTCTAATGTGTTATCTTGTCAAACAAGCATAATCTTGGGTTGTAATTTGAAGGAGCACAGACAGGTGCCCCAATTGCAACCCACCCACTCTGCTGCCTGTATCCTCACTCACACCAAGTCCCCTTCACCCATCTCCACTGTGCTCGCTGGCCTACATTAGCTCCCAGTCCAGGAACGCCTCAGTTTTAACATTCAACCTACAAGTTTTGACATGCAACTGAAATGATCGGCACATTGACATCTTCAAAGGTCTTCAGACAGCGACTCATTCTAACACAACCTACCCGCATTATACACAGTCATTCAACAACAACAACAACTTGCATTTATGTAGCACCTTTAAATTAATAAAACGTCCCAAGGTGCTTCACAGGAGCGATTATCAAACAGAATTTGACACCGTGCCACACAAGGAGATATTAGGACAGATGACCAAAAGCTTGGTTTTAAGGAGCAGCTTAAAGGAGGAGAGAGAGGCAGAGATGCGCAGCGGTTTAGGGAGGGAATTCCAGAGCTTCGGGCCCAGGCAGCTGAAGCCACGGCCGCCAATGGAGCGATGAAAAGCGGGAAAATTGGAGAAGTGCAGAGATCTCGGTGGGAGGTGTAGGGCTGGAGGAGGTTATAGAGATAGGAAGGACAAAGCCATGGAGGTATTTGAAAACAAGGATGAGAATTTTAAAATCAAGTTAGGTTCGGGGTGGGGGGACGGGGGTGGGGGTGATGTGGGAAGGTCATCTGCGGGAGGGGCAGGTACCCAGCAGTGCCGCGTGCCCTCATTATTTTTGTGGAGCCCGAGAAGCACTAGAACAAAAACAATTAAAAACGCACCTTTTTGGCTCCCCTTGGGCAGGACCACCAGGTGAAAGTGGGCAGAGTGCGTACGCTCCACCCAGTTGTACCCAAAAATGGCAATAGGAGGCAAATTTTACGTTGCCCACTTTTTAAGTAGTTTGGCCTCCTTTTTGAGGTGCCAGTTCCCAATGCTTATACTTTCAAATCTGGGTTCTTTAGACTGGTGGCAGGCTTATAGTGGCGCCAGTCACAATTCCAGCCCCTAACCCAAGTAGCTATTTGTCACGTGTGCGCCGTCAGATTCTCCCCAAGCTTTTTGACCTCAGGGAGGTTCTGTCTTCACTGGACGTCCACACACAGACATTATGCATCAGGGTCACTTGGAACCTTGGGCCAATGTCTTCCCCCCTCCTTAATCCAGGGGCGGTGAGACCTGGGAGCAAATCTTTCCTGGTTTGCTTGTCTCAGCTGCTCAGCAACTTCCCCAGCGTTAAACTTCATATTTGGAACTTCTCTCAGCCATGTCATATCACATTTTATTGGTCTCCATTATTATCTGTGTTCCCTACAGTAAAAGTTATCATTGGCTTTTACCTGATTGACAGGGATGCCTAAGTTATGTGTTTCCATGGGTAGGCTGAACTAATGATTCATGAATTCCAAAGAATTGGATTCAGAACAACTGGGAACTAAAAGGTATTTGAATGCAAGGAGAGGAAATCCATGTACTTTTGTCACTTTGGATCCGAAGGATGGAAAGGGTTTACCTTGCAAGGCAAAAAACTAAGGCTGGGGGAGGAGGTCATATAAGAGCATAAGAAACAGGAGCAGGAGTAGGCCACACGGCCCTTTGAGCCTGCTCCGCCATTCAATAAGATCATGGCTGATCTTCGACCTCAACTCCACCATTCTGCCCGATCCCCATAACCCTTGATTCGTCTAGAGTCCAAAAATCTATCGATCTCAGCCTTGAATATAGTCCACAGCTCAGCATCCGCAGCCCTCTGGGGCAGAGAATTCCAAAGATTCACAACTCTCCAAGTATTACAGCCATCCAACTGCCCTCCGAACCTGAAAGAGATTCTTGATCTTGGACATGGATGGATTGGCTTAACCCTTTGAGGACTCCCAACAAAATCAAAAATACAACAATTGGTTCTCTGCATTTCCTGAATTGTATTTCATAAAAATCAGTCTTTGAAAACTTGTACAAAATCAATATAATCATTACATAGGAAAGAAAATGGTGTACATTTTGAAAGCTGGAATTTCTTCAGATCCCTTTGTGTCTCCAGGAACTGCCCTTCGCCTGGTGTGATTGTTCCTTATCTTGAAAATGTTTGATTCCCATGATAATTGATTTCAGGACCTGTTATGGTACCAGTCTGAACATTTGCTTCCAACTTTCAATAACCTGGGTTGTGCGGCAGAAATAACGGGGAGGCTTTGGGACATCTCAAGGTCGTAAAAGGTGCTATATCAATGCCCTTTTTCAATACACTGGCAATTCTTTTATTTATGTGGTCGGGTTAACAATTGTGAAACAGATTATATTATATTATTCCCAGTTTAGTAATCCTACTCGTTCAAATCTTTGCACATTATATTGTGAAATACTTCTTATTGCCACAGTATGTCACTGTTGCTTCATTTTACCAAATCTGTTCCCCACTCTCAACATGCACAATTATACCCTCAATTATATT
Source organism: Somniosus microcephalus (assembly GCF_052327205.1). NCBI lineage: Eukaryota > Metazoa > Chordata > Chondrichthyes > Squaliformes > Somniosidae > Somniosus > Somniosus microcephalus. The sequence continues at coordinate 103,681,885 of NC_141001.1, forward strand.
CTGAATTTATATCTTATTTTGGACCAGCCTACAGTAAATTTTATTTCTGAAACTAACAATTTACACCCAGGCTCCCTTAGAAAATCTCTGACTCCAGCTAGGCGCGATTCACAAAAAAGAACGTGATTGGCCACCTATGTAAACACTAGACCCAGATCCTGTACAATGGACATAATTTAAAAAAAAAGGATTTTATGGACTGTGATAAATGGCAACCTTCATAGAAAAGGCAGCTCTACAACCAAGTACTATCACAGATGGGTACTTTCATACGGCGTTACTTCATATATGCACTAGTTGATCACCCATGGCATTGCTCACAGGAAGTCAAGACCAAGAAATAACAACAGAAAATGCTGGAAATACTCAGCAGGTCAGGCAGCATCCGTGGAGAGAGAAACAGGGTTAACGTTTCAGGTCTGGGGCCCTTCATCAGAACTGGAAAAAGCTGGAAATGTAACAGATATTAAGCAGGTGCAGAGACGGGGGGGGGAAGGAATTTAAAGAACATGCTGTGAAAATGTTGCAAATGGGAATGGCAAAATCATACTGCATGAAAAATGGGGGCAGGGGTTATTATCTGAAATTGTTGAACTCTATGTTGAGTCCGGCAGGCTGTAAAGTGCCCAATCGAAAGATGAGTTGCTGTTCCTCGAGCTTACGTTGAGCTTCATTGGAACAGTGTAATAGGCCGAGGACAGAGAGACCAGAGTGGGAGAGAAGTGGAGAATTAAAGTGACAAGCGACCAGAAGCTCGGGGTCACCCTTACGGACTGAACAGAGGTGTTCCGCAAAGCGGTCGCCCAATCTGCGTTTGGTCTCCCCAATGTAGAGGAGACCGCATCGTGAGCAGCGAATACAGTATACTAAATTGCAAGAAGTACAAGTAAATCGCTGTTTCACCTGGAAGGGGTGTTTGGGGCCCTGGACAGTGGGAAGGGAGGAGGTAAAAGGGTATGTGTTGCATCTCCTGCGCTTGCACGGGAAGGTGCCAGGTGAAGGAGAAGGGCTGTTGGGGGTGATTGAGGAGTGGACCAGGGTGTCGCGGAGGGAGCGGTCCCTTCGGAATGCTGAAAGGGGAGGTGAGGGGAAGATGTGTTTGGTGGTGGGACCACGTTGGAGGTGGCGGTAATGGCGGAGGATGATCCGTTGAATGTGGAGGCTGGTGGGGTGAAAGGTGAGGACAAGGGGAACCCTATCATGGTTCTGGGAGGGAGGGGAAGGGGTGAGAGCAGAAGTGTGGGAAATAGAACGGACACGGTCAAGCGCCGTGTCAACCACAGTAGAGGGGAATCCTCGGTTGAGGAAAAAGGAAGACATGTCGGAAGCACTAGTATGGAAGGTGGCATCATCAGAACAGACGCAGCGGAGACAGAGAAACTGGAAGAATGGAATAGAGTCCTTACAGGAAGCGGGGTGGGAGGAAGTGTAGTCCAGGTAGCTGTGGGAGTCGGTGGGCTTGTAGTGGATGTTTGTCGAAAGCCGATCGCCAGAAATGGAGACAGAGAAGTCAAGGAAGGGAAGGGAAGAGTCGGAGATGGACCATGTGAAGGTGAGGGAAGGGTGGAAATTGGATGTAAAGTGAATGAAATTATCTAGTTCAGGGCGAGAGCAGGAAACGGCACCAATACAGTCATCGATGTATTGGAAAAAGAGGTGAGGGAGGGGACCTGAGTAGGACTGGAACAAAGAATGTTCCACATATCCCATGAACAGGCAGGCATAGCTAGGGCCCATGCGGGTTCCCATAGCAACACCTTTAATTTGGAGGAAGTGAGTGGAGTCAAAGGAGAAGTTGTGAAGCAGAGTTAGAAGGTGGGAGATTATTGGACCTGTGTATACAGAGGTAATTTTTTCAATAAGATATTGAAAGAAAGACTTGCATTTATATAGCGCCTTGCACGACAACCAGACGCCTCAAAGTGCTTTACAGTGAATGAAGTACTTTTGAAGTGGAGTCGCTGTTGTAATGTGGGGAACGCAGCAGCCAATTTGCGCACAGCAAGGTCCCACAAACAGCAATGTAATAATGACCAGATAATCTGTTTTTGTTATGTTGATTGAGGGATAAATATTGGCCAGGACACCGGGGATAACTCCCCTGCTCGTCTTCAAAATAGTGCCATGGGATCTTTTACATCCACCTGACAGAGCAGACAGGGCCTCGGTTTAACGTCTCATCTAAAAGACAGCACCTCCGACAGTGCAGCACTCCCTCAGCACTGCACTGAGAGTGTCAGCCTAACTTTATGTGCTCAAGTCCCTGGAGTAGGACTTGAACCCACAAAGCTTCTAGAACTCAGAGATGAGAGAGTGCTACCCACTGAGCCACAACTGACACAGGTCCATCTCTATAACAACAGTAACAACTTGTATTTATATAGTGCCTTTAACGTAGTAAAATGTCTCAAGGCGCTTTGCAGGAGCGATTATCAAACAAAATTTGACACCGAGGCACATGAGATATTAGGACAGGTGACTAAGAACTTGGTCAAAGAGGTAGGCTTTAAGGAGCATCTTAAAGGAGAGAGAGGTAGAGAGGCAGAGAGGTTTAGGGAGGGAATTCCAGAGCTTAGGGCCTAGGCAGCTGAAGGCACGGCCGTCAATTCTGGAGCGATGAAAACCGGGAGGTGCAAGAGGCCAGAATTGGAGGAGGGCAGAGACCTTGAAGGTTTGTGGGGCTGGAGGAGGTTACAGAGATAGGGAGGAGAGAGATCATGGAGGGAATTAGAAAACAATGATGAGAATTTTAAAATTGAGACGTTGCCAGACCGGGAGCCAACGTAGTTAAATAAACGGAGATCCCCATTCTATGGACTGGAACATTTGAAGGTGATCCATCTGGCTGTCAACCCAGTACAAACATTTCATACAAGTCGTCTGAGATGGAGTTTTATAGGACTCAACAGAGGAGCTGTGTAAATGAAGATTTCACCTGCATTAAGACATAATTTTATGAACTAAGTTTGAAGGAACTCTGCACGTACTTAACTGTGTTGCCGGCTCTCTGATGGCTCAGTTGGTGATGGGAACATGCAGCAGAGCCATACAGTCCATTAGGTCCACATTTGATTGCTGGTTTGTGTTGAATTATCTGTTCTTTGTTGGCCTGCCAATGTTGGCCTCAGGAGGAGGTAAATTCCCGGGATCCATGCTTGCAGTCACTATCCAGTCATCACCACTACTGGATGTTCATGTTTGTAGGCGTCGGAGCAAGACGGAATCAGACCCCGCGGTGATTTCCACCCCCCCCCACCCACCCACGGTCCTACATTACAACAGTGACTACACTTCAAAAATACTTAATTGACTGTAAAGCACTTTCGGATGTCCTGAGGTCGTGAAAGGCGCTGTATAAATGCAAGTCTTTCTTTCTTTAACTAGCCTACTGATACTAAAAGGGTCATTTTACGAGTATGAGCTGCTGGCAGAAGCCTCATGAGCCAGTGACATATCACGGAAATTCAGGGGCTACCAGTCACAATTTTCCGCTCATTCAAACAATTGTGGGCAGACCACCCTAAATGTCCAATTTGCACTGTTGGTGGGCAGTAAAATGACCCCTTAACTTATCTGGACCATTTTGAGTGACCAGTGCCTGTGGAACCATAACCCCAGAAGCAGTCACCACCCTCAGAAGAGGCGGAGAAAAACAGCAACAAAAAAAAAGCATAACTGTGATGGTGCTCACCGATATCGTTAGCTTCCTCTTCAATTAAAGTGCGTTTGCGATGACTGCACAAAGACGTCATGTGCTTGATTTCAGCCTCACTCTTTTTCTGATGCTAATAGGCGCCTTGTGTGGTTTCGCACTATCTTTGCAGAGCAGAACAAAAGTGCTATTTGTGCTGTGCTGGGAAAGTCAGCAAAAACGATGAAAGGGTATTTGAAACAGATTAGCCGCAGCCATTCGGGTGGGTGTGGAATATGTTCAAGCCTGAAGCGAAATTGCCAGCAAAACCTCTCGAGAATCCAGACAACAAGCCAAAGCTACTGCGGGTAGGAACTCCATCCTAAATAGGTTAGGTGGGGAGAGGTTAGGTGTCGAGGCAGGGCAGGACAGGGGCAATATCATGAATTGAGTGCGGTAGTGTTTTTTTTAAACTGCTAATGAAAATATATCGATAACCTTAATAACTATTATTTCCACATGGTAATTATCAACTTGCCTCAGTGTCAGAAGGTAAAAAGAAAGAAAGACTTGCATTTATATAGCGCCTTTCACAACCTCGGGACGTCCCAAAGCGCTTTACAGCCAATGAAGTACTTTTTGAAGTGTAGTCACTGTTGTAAAGTAGAAAACGCGGCAGCCAATCTGCGCACAGCAAGCTCCCACAAACGCAATGTGATAATGACCAGATCATCTGTTTTTTAGTGATGTTGATTGAGGGATAAATATTGGCCAGGACACCGGGGATAATTCTGCTGTTCTTCTTCGAAATGGTGCCATGGGATCTTTTACGTCCACTTGAGAGAGCAGACGGGGGTCTCGGTTTAACGTCTCATCCGAAAGATGGCACCTCCGACAGTGCAGCACTCCCTCAGTACTGCACTGGGAGTGTCAGCCGAGATTATGTGCTCAAGTCTCTGGAGTGGGACTTGAACCCACAACCTTCTGAGGCGAGAGTGCTACCGACAGAGCCACGGTTGACACCACTGAATGAAATAGACTATGAGGAAGAGCAGCAGAGGTGACAACCCTGGACGCACCTAAGAAACAGCTGGGTGCTTAAATGGGGGGTGGGGGGGGAAGTTAGGATCTCCTAGATGGATGAATTAAGATGGGCTGAACGGCCTCCCTCATCCGTAATTGTCTTTTGTTGTGAATAAATATAAGTTGCGGTTGTCATCGAAGTAAAAAGAAATGCTAGAATTCAGCCACTGGAGGGCGCACCATCACAGCCTTTAAGGCGTATCGACCCAACACCAATGCTAAACTTGTGTCAGTCTAGATTTTTGTGCTCAAGTCTCTGGAGTGAGACTAGGAGCCCACAACCTTCTGACTCAGTAGATGAGAGTGCTACCCACTGAGCCATGGCTGACACAAGGTAGTAGGTTCAAGTCCCAGTACAGACTTGAGGACATGATCCAGGCTGAGACGTCAGTGCAATATTGAAGGACTGTTGCAAGGTGCTGCCTTCTAAATGAAACTTCAAACTGAGGCACCATCTGCTTGCTTAGCTGGAAGTAAAAGATTTCACAACACTATATCATAGAATCATAAAATAATACAGCACAGAAGGAGGCTACTTGCCCCCATCGTGCCTGTGCCGGTTCTTTACAAGAGCTGTCCAATTAGTCCCACTCCCCCGTCCTTTCCCCATAGCCTGGCTATGTATTCCCCTTCCAGTATTTATCCAATTTCCTTTTGAAAGTTATCATTGAATCTGCTTCCACCGCCCTTTCAGGCAGCGCATTCCAGATCATAGCAACTCGCTGTGTAAAAAAAATTCTCCTCAGGTCACCTCTGGTTCTTTTGCCAATATCTGTGTCCTCTGGTTACCAACCCTTCTGCCAATGGAAACAGCTTCTGCTAATTTGCTCTATCAAAACCCTTCATGATTTTGAACACCTCTAACGTTATTATAAAGAAGGAGAGCAGGGATCTAACCAACATCACCAAAAACAGATTATCAGGTCTGTTTTGCTGTTTGTGGGAATTTGCTGCATGCAAGTTAACTGCTGCATCTGCCTACATAGCAACAATAACTGCACTTCAAAAAGTAACTTGTTGGTTGCACAGCACTTTGAGATATCCTGAGGGTGTGACAAGGCAGTGTATATTCATTCCTGGGATGAGAGGGTTGTCCTATGAGGAGAGATTGAGTAGATTGGGCCTATACTCTCTGGAGTTTAGAAGAATGAGAGGTTGTAGTGTATGTACTTTGCAGAAGGAACTATATTCTGCAGCCCCTGTATACTGCAGTACCAGTAGTGACCACCCCTGTATATAAGCCTGTATAGTAACTTTGCATAGTAGTTCCAGTTTTGTCTCCACTCAGCAAACACTTGTTGTAACCAACTCCTGCAGTCCGTGTCTCAATTACACACGGACATAATAGAGGTGATCTCATTGAAACATACAAGATTCTGAAGGGGATTGACAGGGTAGATGCTGAGAGGTTGTTTCCCCTGGCTGGAGTGTCTAGAACCAGGGGTCACAGTCTCAGGATAAGGGGTCGGCCATTTAAGGCTGAGTTGAGGAGGAATTTCTTCACTCAGAGGGTTGTGAATCTTTGGAGTTCTCTACCCCAAAGGGCTGTGGATGCTGAATCGTTGAGTATATTCAAGGCTGAGATCGATAGATTTTTGGACTCTAGGGGAATCAAGGGATATGGAGATCAGGCGGGAAAGTGGAGTTGAGGTCGATGATCAGCCATGATCTTATTGAATGGCGGAGCAGGCTCGAGGGGCCGAATGGCCTACTCCTGCTCTTATTTCTTATGTTCTTATGTTCTTATATACTGAAGGTATATAGTGCAAGTTCATTCATTCATAAAATACAGAGTTGCAAAACAACATACTTACTTTTTGGGGGTAATTCCGCAATCCATTGAAGTCAGAGGCTCGGGGCTACAGTGCCTTCCCTTTTTTGCATTCCCCTAATACTTTCCAAATTAAACCTGCCTAAAGAATAAAGAGGGAACAAAGAGGACACTGAACATAAATTTTCATCAAAGCTTGATATACGATTTGATGGAAAAGCCCGAATAATGTTTGCTCCACAGGGGGCCATTGGAAAAGTTCTGTCGCTCTGACACTCTAAATTCTGATGCAATCAACAATCATATGCTTGGTAAACCGGAAATTCTGAGAGCACTGTCATTTGTACCAATACTTGCAGATCATGAGCAAGCACTTCTCATGCACTGTAAACATTTTCCTCTTAAGCCTTTGATCATTGTTCTGTCTTGTTTTCTGGAATTCACCCATGAGTGAAAACAACCCAAAGAAAGTATAGAAATAAAATTACTCTGGTATTTTGTTAAATGTTAAAGAAACACAATGTGTGTCACAAGCAATTAATCAGTTCATGAGCTCACTTGAGTGACGCACACTTTAGGTGGCTCCATTTTAGATTGTGGAAAACACCTGACAGCCATTTTGGAATAAGGCAAATAATGACAGGAATAGGGTTGTCCTGGAGTCTCCAGGAATTAAAGATTAATCTTCCAGAAACTGCTGCAAGCAACTCGGGAGAAAAATCATCAAAAGAAAAATTGTTTTTTTCATTTTTTTTTAACCCTTATGTTATAAAAATATTGGAGATGAGGATAAAAAGGCTGCTAGACTGATAGTCAATGTAACATCCAATAGGCTTAACTAAGAGACTGTTCGCTTTCCAATTGGCGTGGAAAGGTAGTGCGCTGCGCGGGTGGACATGTCCAGTGACCAATGGCGGAGCAGTTGGAGGTGGGAGGTCATGTGATGAACATCTCCCAGAATACATCTAACCAGAGTTGCCAACCCGAGACAGGAGTCCAAAACTGTTGATTAAGTGCTTTTGCTGTGTCCAGTCTAACCTTCTTTCCTTCTGTTAATACGGAGTAGATGCAAAAACATTTGTTGAATAAGTCCACAAAATCTGTCTATAAATCCTTGGGCAATGCATTCTGAGTATTCTTTATCAAGTCATCGGAAAACCTTTGATCATTTCGAAGCATATCTTACTGGGCACATTTTTTAGGTATATTTTATGCAAATTTCTCCACCAACAAGATTTATGTTTTTAAATATGCTAATATAAATTATTAATTAGTACTTCATAGCTGAACTATAAAATAATGCAGCCTGGAAATTACTGAGAGCACCATTATTGCACATTGTGTGCTCTTAAAAAGATGCTGTCACTGCCAGTTTAATGGAGACATTAACCAGTTTATTTTAAATAGGCTAAAACCTCCAGTAAAATAGAGAGAAACATGAATGTGTTCGCATTTATACAATAACATAATTCACAGTAACTTCCAGGCTTATATGCGCATATCCTACTCGATGTCCTCAGTATCTGGGAACATTAAAGAAAGAACTTGTATTCATATCGCGTCTTTCACAACCTCAGGACATCCCAAAGCGCTTTACAGCCAATGAAGTACTTTTGGTCACTGTTGTAACGTAGGGAGCGTGGCAGGTAATTTGTGCACAGCAAGTTCCCGTTTGATAAAGTGCCGCATAATAGGCTTGCCAGCAAAGTTGAAGCCCATGAAATAAAAGGGACAGTGGCAGCATGGATACGAAATTGGCTAAGTGACAGGAAACAGAGAGTAGTGGTGAACGGTGGTTTATCAGACTGGAGGAAGGTATACAGTGTTGTTCCCCAGGAGTCGGTACTAGGACCACTGCTTTTCTTGATATATATTAATGACTTGGACTTGGGTGTAAAGGGGCACAATTTCAAAATTTGCAGACAACACAAAACTTGGAAGTATAGTGAACAGTGAGGAGGATAGTGATAGACTTCAAGAGGATATCGACAGGCTGGTGGAATGGGCGGACCCTGTGGCAGATGACATGGCCTCCTTCTGTGCTGCAGCCATTCTATGAAACAGCAATGAAATAAGTGACCAGACCATCTGTTTTTTTTGGGTACTGGTTGAGCGATACATGTTGGCCAGGACACCGGGAACTCCCCCCTTCTCGTCTTCGAATAGTGTCATGGGATCTTTTACATTCACCTGAGAGGGCAGACACCTGGTGTAATGTCTCATCTGAAAGATGGCAACCACCAACAGTGCAGCACTCCCTCAATACTGCACTGAAGTGCCAGCCAAGATAATACCCACAACCTTCTGACTCAGAGGTTACCACTGAGCCAAGGCTGACACATGAAGCACCAGTAATGCAGCAATAACACTGCAAAAACATATAAATAGGACTAAATTAAAAAGTAACGTTAGTCAAAAGATACTCAAATTCACTTTCTTTCAACATTTTGTAAATTATTGTACCATTTGGGAGCATCCATTATTTGCTTAAGAATACATTTGTTCTACATTCACTCTTTTTCAAACACTGCGCTGGGAAGTTAGAACGTCATTTCAAGATCAAAAATGAATGTTAAATCTATCATTATGGATTGAGTGTAACAGTAGGGTTTGTTCGCGGCTTCCTGAACGCTCCTCTAACCTTCATTCTTCCCATTCGTTACTGTGTCTTGAATAGAGCTAGTAAATATCAGCAGCTTTCACAGTCGAAAGACGGATTCCAAGCTGTCTCGGTGTAGAATCAGTGGAGGACAGAATGGGCTGGGGGGAGAGCTGCCTCGCATTGTGTGGTAATATCAAAATTTAGTCTGAGTAAAAAAGCTTTGGCAATGAATAATCCTCATAATTTATTGCCGGCTGATAATAATAATGGCATATAAAATGGCTATATATGGTTCACTCAGTGTTTAGCTTTCCTGCCAGTGCTGTAGAACGGAATGGTAAATGTAGGAGGAAGCCCCAAGAAATCACATAAACTTACAAAAAAAATAATTCTCTCCTGTTATGGGCTTTAGCATGTTGGTACTCTACAGATGCAGGCTAGCTGCTGTCACTTACCTAAAGGAAAACAATTAGCAACAGCTTGGAATCTTCAGATTCAGGACTCCTGGCATTAACAAGGTTCACGCACTTGGCTTCTATTAGTCACCACTGCAGGAATTCTGTGGACGAGGAATTCCCTCAACAACACATTTCTCCAAATTTTGCAATTTATCTTTTTGGAACAAGGTTGGGTCGGAAAGCTTTGAAGAGTTTACTGGAAGTAACAGGTTTGATGCCAAATGCTGTGTTCCTTCTCTCATCCCTTTTAATGTTTTTGTCTGTCTCTGCCTGCAAATGTGGGTGGGAAAGTACTGGCAGGTGGGCAGTGTGCCTCTGGTGGAGCCTAACCTGGTTAGCAACCCTGTATTGTCCTCTTCATTGTCAGCCGTGGCTCAGTTGGCAGCACTCGCAGCCCTGGGTCAGAAGGTTGTGGGTTCATAGTCCCACTCCAAAGACTTACAAAACTGAAAGGCAGCAGAAGACCTGCTGGTCCATCGAGGCTGCCGCGCACCATGATGGCCGGAGTGTCATGGCTAAACACTTCTGACCTCTCCCCGGCCTCTCACCCACCCCCATAGTCATGTGATCTCCTGGGAGAGGTGAAAAAACCTCAGGGCCAAAAAGGGAAAAAAATGTCTGTAAAATTCCTCACTGACCCTCTGAGGCAATCGAAACCAGTCCAGGAGATCACATGAGCCCAGTGTTACCAATAAGGACACTTATATATGATGCGATCTGTGACCAGTCCAGCTCCCTCTTGACGGAAACGCACAGAGTCAGCACTCACCTCACCAACTGGAAATGTATTTCCAGAAGCTCACTAATCTCCGGGAGGAGAAGAACGACCTAATGCCCAGTCTATTCCTACTCTTACATAGTTTAACCTTGTGTCCTCTGGTCCTCCCACGTCTGTTAAACTGGAATAATCTTTCAATAGGGATGCTATCCAGCCCTTTACTTACCTTATAGACCTCGACCAGGCCACCTCTGGTTATATGCTGCTCTACAGTAAATAGACCAAGGCCCTTGAGCCTATCCGAGCAGCTGAGGTTCTTTAAGCTGGGGATCATTCTTGTAGTTCTCCTATGGACCATTACCAAGGCCACTATATTAACCCCTGTGAGGGGGGACTAAAACTGGGCACTGTATTCTAGATGCAGTCTGACCAGCAACCTGTGTAGTGACAAAATGGTGACGTTTGATTCATACTGAATGGTTCTATTAATACAACCCAATACCTTGTTAGCTTTAGCTGCAGTTTCTCTACATTGGTCATGAGCCTTCAGCGATCTGGGCACAATAACACCAAGACCTTTTTCTCTCTCAACCTCTTTCAGTATTGTTCCCTGCAAATGATATGTGTACTCTGTGTTGGCCCTACCAACATGCATGACACTACATTTATCTAAATTAAACAGCATTTGCCATTGTGTGGCCCACTTCCCTAGCACATCTAAATCTTTTTGGATTTGATTGCATTCCTCTACTGTCTTAACCCTTGCACAGATTTTGGTATCATCTGCAAACTTACTTACCGTACTCCCAACACTGCTGTTGAGGTCATTAATAAAGAATGGGACTGACAGAGAGCCAGCATGGACTCGATGGGCTGAATGGCCTCCTTCTGTGCCGTTATGCCTCTATGACTCTATGACTATGACTCTATGACTGTGAAGAGTAGCGGGCCTAGGACCGACCCCTGGGGGAACATCACTGGTAACCCATCTCGAAGCTGAACCACATTTGTTAACTACAACTTTTTGGCTGCGGGATTGGAGCCAATTCCTAATCCAGCGTTTCAAATTTCTGCTGATACCACAAGATTCTATTCTGGGAGGTAACCTAGTGTGAGGTACCTTATCACAACCCGTGTTATGAATTTCTAATAGGCCCTTCCCTTTCCCAGTGATCATAAAAGGCATCTCTTACGATTCCTTCGAGCATCTTCCCACTAATGGATATCAGGCAGATGGGCCTGTCGTTCCCTGGCTCTGGTTTGTCCCCTTAGGCTAGCTTCTAGTCTAAGGGAACTCTCCCTGACTCTATTGAACTATTGAAGATACGGGCAAGGGGCTCACACAGCACCTGTCCCATCTCTTTAATCACCCTTGGATGGATATTATCTGGAGCTGGAACCCTATCAATTGTGAGATTTTCTAATCTATCCAAGATGACATTACTATCTATTTTAATATTAATAATGCTATTTAACACTGCACCCCTCATCTGGAGCATAAGCATCATCTGCAGGAGGATAGACTGATACTCTGCCATAACCTGAGAATCATTTTGAATCTGCCCTACAGTATCCTTTAGTGGCCCTGTATGATCCTTGAATTTGCATCTGTATATTCCTCATTTTGTTTTACCATGTGCCCTTCTTTTCATCATTGGGACATACATGGTTTCATTCTGTTTGAGAATGGTTTTAAATAGAACCCATTTGTCCTCAGTACCTTAATTGCCTATCTAGTAGGGTGGCACCATCAACTTTTTCCAGATCTTCAGCCATTTTTGTAACGTTAACCCTCGTAAAATCTGGGACCAGCATTAGATTGGCTGCAGCTTTGGATTGGCCAGTAAGATAAAACCTAATCATATTATGATCAGAGCTGGCCAGATGTTCCCCCACATGAAGGTTTGATACAGCACTAGGGTCACCATTAATAACCAGATCTAGAATTTGTTTATCCCTAGTTGCCTCAACTACATGCTGTGTACATGAGTACAACACCTAAGCAGACACTCCAGCGCAGTACTGAGGGAGTGCATTAAAGATCCCATGGCACTATTTTGAAGAAGAGTTGGAGAGTTCTCCCTGGTATCCTGGCCAATATTTATCCTTTAACCAACATCACTAAAGCAGAGTGTCTGGTCATTATCACATTGCTGTGCTTAAATTGGCTGCCGCTTTTCCTGCATTACAACAGTGACTACACTTCAAAAAGTACCTTATTGGCTGTAAGAAGCTTTGGGGTGTCTTGAGGTCGTGAAAGGCGCTTTATAAATACAAATTGCATTTATATAGTACCTTTAACGCAGCAAAATGTGCCAAGGCGCTTCACAGGAGCGTTATCAAACAGAATTTGACACAGAGCCGCTTAAGGTGATATTTTGGTCAAAGAGGTAGTTTTTAAGAAGCATCTTGAAGGAGGAGAGAATGGTAGCGAGGCAGGGAGAAGTTTAGGGAGGGAATTCGAGAGCCTAGAACCTAGGTAGCTAAAGACATGGCCGACAATCGGGGATGCGCAAGAAGCCAGAAGACTGAGATGAAGAGGAATTTCCTCACTCAGAGGGTTGTGAATCTTTGGAATTCTCTACCCCGAGGGGCTGTGGATGCTGAGTCATTGAGTATATTCAAGGCTGAGATTGATAGATTTTTGGGCTCTCGGGGAATCAAGGGATATGGGGATCGGGCAGGAAAGTGGAGTTGAGGTCGAAGATCAGCCATGATCTTATTGAATGGCAGAGCAGGCTTGAGGGGTCATATGCCCTACTCCTCCTTCTAATTCTTATGTTCTTATGTTCTTATGTAATTGGAGGAGTGCAGCGATCTAGGAGGGTTGTAGAGCTGGAGGAGGTTACAGAGATAGGGCAGGGCAATGCCATGGAGGGATTTGAACAAAAGGATGAGAATTTTAAAATTGAGGCGTCGTTGGACTGGGAACCAGTGCGGGTTAACGAGCACAGGGGTGATGGGTGAACGGGACTTGGTGCAGATAAGGATACAGACAGCAGAGTTTTGGATGAACTCAAGTTTACGAAGGGTGCAAAGTGGGGGGGAGGCCAGGAGAGTGTTGGAATAGAGACAATAGATGCAAGAAACAAGGTACAAAAATAACCTCAGAATGCTGCTACAAATCTTAATACACAAACATAAGTAAAAGGGACAGGAAATGACCTGCTGGCCCATCAAGCCTGTTCCACCTGGCATGGTGTAACTTCCACACACCATCACCCCCACGCAGTCACGGAATCTCCCGGGATTAGAGAAAAAGGCAACAGGGAAAAAAACCTTAACCCAATTTAGGAAAGAAACATTGGAACAATCCTTTCTAACCCTTGAAGATGATCCAGGAGACGAGGTTTTTTTTGCCTCTCCCGGGAGATTACATGGCTGATGGCAGGTGAGGAACATTGGGGGGGTCATAATGCTTAATTGCAGCATGACTGTATGGGAAAGTCTTGATGGACCAGCTGGTCTTTTCTTATCAATCACCTTTGCATGTTTGTGTAAGATAAGTGAAACAACCCCCACTGATCCACGTACCCTTTAAACGTAGATGTGTTTGCCATTCACAGGAACTTGTCCAGCTCCCTGTTGAATGCCCACAGTGAATTGGCACTGACTTTCACACACAGAATCACACAGAATCCCCACAGTGCAGATAGAGGCCATTTCGGCCCATCGAGCCTGCACCGACACATATCCCACCCTATCCCCGTAACCCCACGTATTTAATCCCCTAACACTAAGGGTCAATTTATCATAGCCAAATCAACCTAACCCGCACATCTTTGGATTGTGGGAGGAAACCGGAGCACCCGGAGGAAACCCACGCAGACACAGGGAGAATGTGCAAACTCCACACAGACAGTCACCCGAGGCCAGATTTGAACCCGGGTCCCTGGCACTGTGAGGCAACAGTGCTAACCACTATGCCACTGTGCTAACCACTTTAACCACCAGCAACTTATTCAGAGGTCAACGGCTCTTTGTAAAAAGAAGTACCTCCTAACATCTAACCTAGGTCTATGCTTCTTTGACTCATACTTATGTCCCTGGTTCTTCCTAAACTATCTAGCTCAAATAGCCTACCCACTTGGCCTGAGTCTAATTAGTATATGGCTGCATACAGTGAGACCACATAACCCGGCCAAAATGGAGATGATTGGTTAATTTCCACCCCCCCCCCCCAATCATGCCTGGACACCGCACTGCTGTAAGTGACTGGGATTGATTTTACGCACATAATTTGTATCATGTAACTATCCTCCACTCACTGCATTGTGCTGGAGATATAATCCTGCTATTATCGGGAGACTTTGCTGTAGTTTCGGTCATGAATTCTGTTTGCAGTAGTTTGTAGAGACTCTGTTTAAAAAAAAACCTGTTTGCTGAGTAAATAGACTGTTTGCTGTAAAATAGATTCTGTTGACTGTAACTCCCGCCCCGCCTCCATCTCATTGGCTGACACAATGGTGTCAGTACTCACTGTGTTATTATATATAGTATAAGGCTCTTTACATTCACTTTCATAAACAGCACAACCAAACAACCCTGGGCATTCATTTTATATGGGTGGGCAGATGACCAAGCACCATACCACCATAAACATGCATTGAAGCTAATTTTAATATGATACACTGCAAACGGGTGAGCAATTCTTGCACCAGTACTAAACCTGTTCAATGAAATTTTTCTCTACAGTTAGGTCCAAATAATGAGGTTAACCAGTCAGAAATTCTACCCCGCAGAGGATAAATTCACCCTGTATAGGATGTTTTATTGGGTTAACCACGTAATATTTTAGAAAGGGTTGCACATACATTCCTGCCTGGATTAGGAAGTGTTTAGTTATCTGTAGCTGGATGTGAATGTGACATGGAATCGAAACTAATGGCTCCTAGGCTGTCCTGATGACAGTCGGTAGGCGGAACTGAGCCAGAGAGACCAGCAAGGCCATAAATTTCATCATCAGTCCCTGCAGAATCAGTCAAGGTGACAGAGACATCATAGTTGAAAACAGCACCCCACGGGCAGGGAAAGAGAAAAATCAGCGAGGGGTTTCCCACTCCTGATCACTATCCCAGTGACTTTTGTTGGACAGGATTACACGAGGCTCAGATGTATCCCTCAGTCGAGTAGCCTGCCAGCACTCACACATGAATAATGATCATTCACATGTGTTAACAATGGAGCCAAACCCCCACCTGAATTGAAGGGGAGGGAGAAAAACTGGAGGGGGATTAAAAAACCTAACGGGTCACTCGTGGAAAATAAAGCTTTTCTAACAAGTACTCGAATACTAAAAAATGCCAAGAGACTACTTGACTTTTTAACCTACCGCCAACATAAGATAGTGTTTATACAATCAACATTTTGGAAAGGCATTTTTTTTTACCTTTCGACATCGTGTGTGTTTAGAAGTATTTTGGGGTATTATTCGTTTGCACAGGTGGTGAAGTCGTATTTACCGGTTGCGAGATGTGAAGATATTTAAATGCAGTGCTTGCTCTGGAAGCTCCGCCATTTGCTGTAGTGTGCCGCAGTCAACAGCAGCGACCAGAATATCAAAAGTACTGACAGACGGCCTAACTTCGTAACCTGTCGCTGGCACTGGCTAGACATTAGAATCTTAGCTATCTTGCAGCATTGATGGAGGCCATTCGGCCCATCGTGCCTGCGTCAACTCTCTGAGAAAGCAGCCCATTTCCCCCATTAGATCGTTTGTATATAAAACTTTCTGATTTCACTCCTTGATATTTTGCGCTCTGCTCTGGCCCAAAGTATAAAAAGTATGCAAGGGTTTGTACGAATAGGCTTCCACTAGCATACATTGATATGGGATGCAATATTTGCTTTTTCTGTCTGAGATCTCCTGACTAATGTGTGAATGTCAATCCCATGCCAAACATCTTACTAAGATCATTTTGATTTATAACTTCCAGCATGAACAGTTTTTAAAGCATAGACATCTATTTTTCTTCTACTGGATGGAGTGGGGATACACATTTCAGAGTAGATTAATTATACTGTGTCTCAGCCTTGCAATGTAAATGTGTTTGTTTAAGTGAGTCAGTTTAACAGCTCATTATTCACAAACGTGGCCAATTTAAATATTATTCCGCTTGGTATGCAGGACTATTTCTGTAAAGTATCATTCTATAAAGGGCCTTTAGCTTGCTGGTAAAATCAGAAGGATCTTGTTTAAGCAGATTTGTAAATAAGAGATTGCGCACTGAGGACTCAATGACAGCTTTGCGCCACAGATCATATTTGCACTAAAAACATATTCTGACAGTAGATGAGAAAGGGATTGGGTGCCTCTCCTGCTATTGTTCCAGGGAAAATAGATTCAGGCTCTGTCCCCAGAATAACAGGGATCAGACGCTACTCAGCAACCATGACTTCTTTCCGCTTTTACAGTGGTAGCACTCTTATGTCTGAGTCAGAAGGCCATGGGTTCAGGGCCTAGTGCAGGACTCCAGCACGTAGTGTAAGCTTGTACTTCAATGAAGCACCGAGGGAATGCTGCATTGTTGGAGGTGTTGTCGTTCAGATGAGATATTAAATCATGACCGCACCTTCCTGTCCAGGTGGGCGTAAAAGCTTCCCAAGGCACTAATTGGGGAGTTCTCCTAGATTCCCGGTCAATATTTCTCCTTCAACCAACACCATCAAAACAGATTAACTTGATATTTATCTCATTAGCAGGTTGTGGGACCTTGCTATGTTCAAAGTGGCTGCCGCATTAGTATGAATGGCACTATATAAATACTGGCTATCATCCAACATGATAGCGGGAGACTGTGGTAGAATACATAAAATAGCCACGAATATGCATTGTGGTCACAATGGTCCATAACACATACAAGCAAGCGATGGAAGATAGTGTTGTGCCTGCACAGAGGGACTTCTGTTCTTTAGCAGACGAACAGCAGCACTTTTTTTAACAGATGGATCTGAACTAAAATTGTCCATTTTGAAACAACCTTAGAACTTTTCTAATAGATCAGAAATGAGCCAAATTAATTCTCCGCTCCACTCCCACTCTGATCTCTCCGTCCTCGGCCTCTTGCATTGTTCCAACGAAGCTCAACGTAAGCTCGAGGAACAGCACCTCATCTTTCAATTAGGCACTTTACAGCCTTCTGGACTTAACATCGAGTTCAATCATTTCAGACTATAAATTGGCCTCTGTATTTATATATTTGTTTCCTCACATGTTGCTGCCATCATCACTCACACATCTTCTAGAGCCAACTTTCGTTTCTTAACTTGTCCCATTACCTCTCCTTTTGCCTTGCACTATCATCCCCTTTGTCAGTCAATCTCTCCTGCCTTCCATCCTGTCCCTTTGTTCTTTCTTCCCCTCCTCCTTGCCCCTGCCTAAAAATCTCTCTTCCCTAACCTTTTCCAGTTCTGACGAATAGTTCGACCCGAAACGTTGACACTGTTTCTCTCTCCTCGATGCTGCCTGACCTGCCGAGTGTTTCCAGCACTTTCTGTTGTTATTTCAATGACATTAGGTCTGGTATTTGACGGGAGGAGGCTCATGTGGAGCATAAACGCCGGCATGGACTGGTTGGGCCGAATACCTGTTTCTTTTTTTTTATTCGTTTATGGGATGTGAGCATCGCTGGCAAGGCCAGCATTTATTGCCCATCCCTAATTGCCCTTGAGAAGGTGGTGGTGAGCCGCCTTCTTGAACCACTGCAGTCCGTCTGGTGAAGATACTCCCACAGTGCTGTTAGATAGGGGGTTCCAGGATTTTGACCCAGTGACGATGAAGTCAGGATGGTGTGTGACTTGGAGGGGAACTTGGAGCTGGTGGTGTTCCCATGCACTTGCTGCCCTTGTCCTTCTAGGTGGAAGAGGTCGCAGGTTTGGGAGGTGCTGCCGAAGAAGCCTTTGTGAGTTGCTGCAGTGCATCTTGTAGATGGTACACACTGCAGCCCACGGCATGCCGGTGGTGGAGGGAGTGAATGTATAAGGTGGTGGATGGGGTGCCAATCTAGCGGGCTGCTTTGTCCTGGATGGTGTCAAGCTTCTTGAGTGCAGTTGTTGGAGCTGCACTCATCCAGGCAAGTGGGGAGTATTCCATCACACTCCTTACTTGTGCCATATATCCTATGTAATTTGGTGCTCTTCCCCTAAGAATAATCTTTAGACTTTTATAGATTTCGAAACTGCCAAAAGAGTAAAAGTTTCAAGATGCACTAGGTTGATTCTACGAAGGCAGCGGTTTCTGTTGAATGTGATAGTGCAGACTGAGTGCCACATTATCACTGTCTACACGTGGAGGGTTGGAAGAATAAGTCTTAGTTGCTCTAAAATGTTGCCGGTTACCCATTTTCCAGAGCCTCGCATTTGTGAAGCAATAATTTCAAACCACAGAGCTTAAATGAATTAAATGTGACTAACTCTTAACTAAATGCCAGTGAGCAAACATTTATCTTTTGGAAACAGAACATTAAGCCACCAGGCTTATTTCTACGGTGTTTACACTATTAGCATTGGGCCACCATGAGCTGTGTATATACTACTGAACAAAGCTTGACAGTATACCGACTCCTATAAGAAAATTCACCCCGTAACCAATGGTACGTCAAGAGAAAAATACAGACATGATTCTTGCTGGTGTTGTAGTTTAACTCTTGCAATCTTCTTCAGGTCATGCATTTTATTTTTACATTCTTCTGAAATGTTGCACATTTATTAACTTCATTGACAATGCTTGTCCATGGCTTTCGGTGGATGTTTCTTAATAATAGCGCTGTTTATGTGTAACTAAGAATTCTGGTGCTGTGTAATTATGTATAAGGTACTACCTCCCTGAAGCATTTGGCCCAGAAATTCGGGTTGGAGGCTTCCCGTGGGTGCAAGCCCCCGACCTGCACTTACCTTGCGCGCCGGCCGTTGTGCTGTGGGCCCGCGTGGGATTCCGATCCTGGGCCTCCTCCAACTGCCGGCGTGCAGTGCTTGCGTATCCCAGGGGCACAGTTAGTTTGAAGCGTCCCCTAGGATCACGTGGGCCATGGAGAGCCAATGGTAGCAGGGAATGCTTCATTCATAAGTTTGACAGGAAGGGCTGTCAAACTTATAAATACTATAAGCCCCAAAACATCACTAAATCTTCAAATAATTTTTTTTTTTAATCACATTTTTAAAATAAACTATAAATTACATGAAATAACTATTTTAAACAATAATTTAAATTTTTGAAAAAAATAATTTTATTTTCTACGGGGCTAAAAATAAACTTACCTTTCTTTAAAGTATTTAAAAATAATAAACCTGTGGAAAAAATGTTTTAATTTTAATTAATTCACCGCTTACCTTGTAAAAAGCAGGCCTTGCGACTGCTTTTTACATGTCTAACTTCTAGAGACTTACCGTCCCGGGAAAACCTGCAAAAAAAGCGTAAGTTCAATGCGCACGCGCTGCCTCTCCCATGCACGCGTTTGACCTCTGAACCCCTTCTTTCAGGGGAATGGAAGTGCCGGTTTCCCGCGCATGCGCAGTGCATGCAGGAAACCGGCACTTCCATTGGGCTTACGGGTGAGTACCCCGTGCGTACTCACCCGTGGAGACCTGAATTTCTGGGCCATTATCTTCAGTACCTGGTCTGCGCTGCTATTCCCCACTCTTTAGCTCTAAAAGTGTACTAAGTTACTTCTTTTGCTTGAGTCAGTGGCTCGTTTCCGCTTTTCCAGATGGTTAGGCTTAACTTAACACTTAAGTTACAACCCAGTGGAATTGAAAAATGAAGCGCAGAAATCTTAACAGTAAGCAGTTACTGCCAGTAACCTGTCTGTAATATCCTTATATACCAAGCAGTGTCAAAATAAGGCCAATGATGCCAAATATATCAAGTGCGCTTAAATAACAAAATCTATGTTTAGCGCTATTTGATAAGGGAATAAGTACAACATCCTCCAAGTTTCACAAAATGTTTCCACAGATTTTGTAACATTAAATGTAATTTTCTGTTGTCCTTTCCGCATGGATTTCATTCCAGTGTAAATCTGGGCTTAGTGCGACACTCGTCAGCCTTTGATCCTCCCCACATGTCTCCGGGCAACAAATAATGTTTATATGGTAACTGGAAGTTACTGCACTGTTGTTTGGGATCAGTTTAGCAGTTTAAAAGTCAGACCTCTGCAGTAATGTAAGCAGCCAGACCTTAGACTGGCACCCTGACTGAAACTACCATGGCTGAAAAAAAGGAATACTTGGGGCTGGATTTTGCTGGCACTCAGAGGGCAGGTTTGGAGGCGGGTCCGCTATCAAAATAGCAAAGATTGACAGTGGGTAGGAAACCCACCGTCAACCCGCCTCCACGCGAGTCTCCCGGTGTCGGGTCTGTCAGCGGAGAACTGACCCGACACCAAACGGCGGGGGAGACAATTGAGCTCATTAAATGGCTTGGTAAGAGCCAATTTAATGCTATTTTGAGGCTTCCTTCCAATTATACGTTCTCCCCCATGGGTAACCCGCTGTTCAGGGAACATGCCAGCTCACCCTGGTGTGAGTTGAGTCTGTGGAGGTAGCACTCTTGCCTCTGAGTCAGAAAGTTTGTGGGTTCACGTCCCACTCCAGAGACTTGAGCACAAAATTTAGACTGACACTCCAGTGCAGTGCTGAGGGGGTGCTGCACTGTCAGAGGTGCTGTCTTTTGGATGAGACGTCTGCCCTCTCGGGTGGGCATAAAAGATCCCATGGCACTATTTTGAAGTAGAGCAGGGGAGTCCTGGCCAATATTTATCCCTCAACCAACATCACTACAAAACAGATTATCTGGTCATTATCACATTGCTGTTTATGGGACCTTGCTGTGTGCAAATTGGCTGCTGCATTTCCAACAGTGATTACTGTTCAAAAATATTTCATTGGCTGTAAAACAGGTTGTGACGTCCTGAGCGATATCTAAATACAAGGGCTGGATTTTCTCAGCGGTGTCGGGAGAGCTTGGGTGCAACTGTCCACCTTTGTGCAGTGCTTGTCGGTGTTTGCAGCACCTCAATGTTGTAAAACACTGACAGAACAATTGTCAAACTCAATGTGGCTGTGGTCCTTTTAAGGAAACCAGCTGATGATGCGTCATCAAATGACATCATCAGGCCCGCTTCCTGCTAATTGGATGGGAAGCCCGCAGGGCGGGCTTAACAAGATCAATCATGGGAAAATCCCTTTGACAGAGCGGCTGCAGCCGGGAGCGGGACCGGAACCCGGCTGTTGTGTATGTACCTTTAAGAGAATAACTGGTCTCAGACTGCAGTACCGGCAGTGACCACCCCTGTATAAAAGGCGCTAGAGAGCCTCTGTTGGTTAGTTTCGTTTATGCCTTTCACCAGTAAAGATCTGTTTGTTTTCTCTCCTGCTAGTCCGTGTTTCAATCATTCACAGACTTAACACTGGCGACAAGTTAGAAACAAACTTACCTGCAACTCAGCAGCAGCTCCGACGACGTTGTTGAAGGTCGGAGCCAGAAGAAAGAAGAAAAAAAAAAAAATAGGCCATTGAAACTCGAGAAACGGGCGTCGACCGTCAATCATCGAGTTCAAAACTTGCAGGAGAGATTGTCCAGAGCCAGGCTGGGTTCCTCGGTCCGTGGTTTCCCAGCTAATCGGGCTGGTGGCAGGTAGTGCTCTGATCCTTCCTGGGCTGCGGCGGGCTGAAGCTCGATCGGGTGGCCTTTCAACGGGGCCAGGCAGCGAGTCGGGAAGCAAAGAGAGAGAGAGAGGGTGGAGCATACAGGGCGCGGCCGGTGTTTCGAAGCTGGGCAGCGTTCGGACCTCAGAAGAGGGAGGGAAGTGTCCCAGAGGGTCCACTCCATGACGGGAAGATAATAAAAGAAAATGAATTAATATTTAACGCGCAGGAAACCGTGGAAAGCAGCGCTAACAACAGCGGGGAAGAAGACAAAGCGCGGGAGGCGCCATTTTGTTAAATCGGGGAAGAAGGCAAAGCGCGGGAGACGCCATTTTAGAGTTGCAAGATGCCGAAGACTGGCTGTATCACTGCTTTTGATAATACATTAGAGGACTGGACCACGTGTGTGGAAAGAGTCGAGGTATATTTCGAGGCAAATGAAATAGCGTAGGGGAAAAAGGCATCAATATTGCTAAACGTAATGGGCGCCAGAACGTACGGCCTATTGCGGGATCTGATTACTCCAGCCAAACCGAAGGCGAAGAGTTTTAACGAAATTGTTGCTGTTCTACAGGAGCACTTAAACCCTGCACCGCTGTTGATAGCAGAAAGATTTAAATTCCACAGGAGAACTCAGCACAAAGATGAGAGCAATGCTGAGTATCTTACGGAACTACGCAAGCTATCAAAGCACTGCCAGTTCGGAGCAGGACTGGCAGATACCCTACGGGACAAATTTGTCTGTGGACTCCTGAGTGAAGGAACACAGAAGAAGTTACTCACAGAAAAAGAGCTGACGCTAGATAAGGCTTTCAGCGT
Source organism: Somniosus microcephalus (assembly GCF_052327205.1). Lineage (NCBI taxonomy): Eukaryota > Metazoa > Chordata > Chondrichthyes > Squaliformes > Somniosidae > Somniosus > Somniosus microcephalus. Next base: position 103,704,610 of record NC_141001.1, read on the forward strand.
GGCAGTATCGTATGAAGCAGCAGCCAGGGGAGCTGCAGAAATTCAACAAAAACCACAGGAATACGGCACCCACGAAATGACACGGGGATTTGCAAACGTGTTATCGCTGCGGCAGAACTAACCATGACCAGAAGGATTGCTGGTCCAAAGACAAAATATGCAGACAATGAGGGAAGATTGGACACATTGCACAAGTTTGTAGGTCTGGGAAGAAGACCAGCGACAACAAAAAGGCTACTAAGGAACCGTACAAGAAAGTACAAAAGATGACGGACAGTAGTTCCGAAGACCAGATGAGCGATAGTGAATCCGAGAACAGGAGATTAAGCTGTCTCAAACTTCACAATGTAATCGCAAAAGAGGATCACCGAACCATTTGGGTCACCCTCACGATAGCAGGGTCCCAAGTTAAAATGGAATTGGATACAGGATCAGCGCTAACCGTCATGAATCGACGAGACTATGAGCGGCTATTTTCACACATACCCTTGAGAGAGACATCCATCATCTTGACGACGTATACGGGGCAAAAAGTATACCCCAGAGGAAAAATAAGGGTGCCTGTCGAATACAATGGCAAGAAAATACGGAAATTGTATCTCTACATACTGCCAAATGGTAGACCACCGTTATTGGGATGGGAATGGATCAGGAAGATAAACTTAGATTGGCATTCCATTCATGCAATGACGATGGATGGTAAAAAAGATGAAGACGTCACTCCTGGACGATTGTCAACAATCTTAGCTAACACCAAAGAGGTATTTCAACAAGAACTGGGCACGCTTAAAGGCGTAACCGCCTCGTTAAAAATAGAAGAGAATGCAGTTCCCAAGTTTTTCAAAGCGAGACCGGTACCATATGCAATTCGTCCAGCCGTCGAGGCAGAGCTGGAGAATCTGGAGAAGGCAGGCGTGTTGTCTAAGGTCGACTGGAGCGAGTGGGCGACACCCATCGTTCCTGTCATGAAGAAAACGTTAAGCAATAAGTCCGGAGAGCCAAGGAAGATTCGCATCTGTGGGGATTTCAAGGTGACGGTGAACCCTGTCCTTCACACAGTACAATATCCTCTTCCAAGGATAGAAGACATCTTCGCCTCACTGCCTGGAGGGAAGCGTTTTACAAAAATTGACCTAGCACAAGCATATTTGCAGATGGAGGTTGAAGAGTCCTCTAGGAAGTATCTCACGATAAACACTCACAAAGGTCTTTACCAGTATCATCGATTGGTATTCGGAGTAGCATCGGCTCTGGCGATATGGCAAAGAGCGATGGAACAAGTCCTGCAATGGATTCCGGGGACTCAGTGTTACTTGGACGACATCCTTGTAACAGGTGAAGATGACAGTGAACACCTTAACAACCTAGAACAGGTGCTCACTAGACTATGGGAACATGGGCTGCGAGCCAACCGCCCCAAGTGCGAATTTTTTAAGAAACAGATATTGTATTGTGGCCACGTGATTGATGAAGAGGGGTTACATAAGTCCCCTGACAAAATTGAAGCGGTTGTTAAGGCCCCAGCACCTGAAAATGTGTCGCAACTGAGGTCATTCCTCAGGTTGGTGAATTACTATCATAAGTTTTTGCCGAATTTGTCGACAATTCTGCATCCACTGAACGCCCTGCTACGAATGGGGGTAGCATGGAAATGGAGCGATGATTGTAAACGTGCTTTTCAGAAGAGTAAGGACTTAATCACTTCGAAGGAAGTATTGGCTCACTACAACCCAGCACTGCCAATCAGGCTGGCGTGTGATGCGTCTCCCTACGGCATTGGGGCGGTACTGTCACATAAATTCCTTGATGGTTTGGAGAGGCCGATAGCTTTTGCGTCACGCTCGTTAACTTCTGCCGAGCGTAACTACGCCCAGATTGACAGAGAGGCCCTCAGCCTAGTGTGGGGGGTGAAGAAGTTCAATCACTATCTGCACGGTCAAAAATTTACTCTACTAACCGATCATCAACCTCTTGTCTCCATTTTCAACCCTCAGAAGGGCGTACCGATAATGACAGCACAACGGTTGCAGAGATGGTCCCTTTTCCTAGGGGCACACCAATATGACATCGAGTACAGGGGAACTAAACAGCATGGAAATGCTGATGGATTGTCACGTCTACCGTTGCCGACGGTGGAAGAAGAAGACCTTGCAGTGGATCCAATGGAGTTATTCCACTCGACCATAGTCGAATGTCTCCCTGTGACGAATGCAAACATAGAAAAGGAAACACGGAATGACCCGACACTATCACGGGTCTATGATTTAACGGTGAAGGGATGGCCAGCACATGGCGAACCACTGCTGCCAGCATTTTCGCCAAGAAGAGAACAGCTGTCAGTGTGCAGAGGAACCTTGATGTGTGGATCCAGAGTAGTAATTCCACCTAAGTTGACGGATAGAGTGCTCAATGAGCTTCATGAGGGTCATCTGGGTGGGGTAAAAATGAAGAGCTTAGCCAGAGCGTTTGTGTGGTGGCCGGGAATCGATAGAGAAATCGAAGAGATGACCAAGAGCTGTGCAGGATGCCAGAAGGTCCAAAACGCCCCACCACAAGCTCCTCTGCATCCATGGGAGCGGCCCTCATCTCCATGGCAAAGGGTGCACATTGATTTTGCTGGTCCCTTCATGGACTCGATGTTTTTAATTGCGGTGGATGCACATTCAAAGTGGCCAGAGGTAATAAAAATGTCCTCAACCACCACGGAAAAAACTATCGCAGTTTTACGAACCATATTCGCCAGGAATGCGCTGCCTGAACAGATTTGCTCTGACAATGGACCACAGTTTGTGTCTGAAGAGTTCCGGAGGTTCTTAAAGAACAATGGTGTTAAGCATTACAGATCTGCCCCATATCATCCAGCCACTAATGGATTGGCCGAGAGGTTTGTCCAAACATTCAAGAAGGCTATCAAGGCAATGTGTAATGAAGATATACCCCTACAACACAAGGTGGACAACTTCTTGTTTGCCTACCGGAATGCGACACATGCGGTTACCAACCAAACTCCAGCCATGATGTTCTTCAATCGAAGACTACGATGCCGCTTGGATTTGGTTAAGCCAAACGTCCGAAGAGATGTGGAGAACAGGCAGTTTCAGAATATGAATGAAAGGCCGACCAGGAGTTTTAAGATAGGTCAACCAGTTTTGGCCCGGGACTACCGCACTGAGAAATGGCAGCCAGGAACGATTTGTACACGACAAGGACCTCTCATGTATACCGTGGACGTTGGGGAGAGCATTGTAAGACACCATGCTGACCAGATTCTAGAGTCACTGGAAAACGTCAACTCCACACCACAATCTGATACACCTGGTAATGAAATCGACGTTCCAATTGCAGCTACCGCAGAACCGGTAATATTGGAAGCAGATGAACCAAATAACGACATTGATTCCGACTCAACATTGCCAGAAGAACCTGATACTCCAAAGAGGCGTTATCCAGACAGAATCAGGAAGCCTCCTCAAAGACTGAACTTATAATTGCTTAAACTTAACCAATGTATCTAGCAACAGTAATTGTGATTGTAATTCGTTATCATTAGTTGTTAAATGAATGTTATGTACTGTTTATCTAAAAGGGGAGGAATTGTTGTGTATGTACCTTTAAGAGAATAACTGGTCTCAGACTGCAGTACCGGCAGTGACCACCCCAGCATAAAAGGCGCTAGAGAGCCTCTGTTGGTTAGTTTCGTTTATGCCTTTCACCAGTAAAGATCTGTTTGTTTTCTCTCCTGCTAGTCCGTGTTTCAATCATTCACGGACTTAACACCGGCAACCAGCTATCCCGCCACCATCCCGACCCCGCTGTGCTGGCGAGAGGGTCAAGGGAAAATGCTAAAGCCCACAAGGTGCCATCTCCATGTAGAGATAAAAGAAGAACATGGAATTAAATCTGAATCTTACAAGAACTACAAGATTCCTCATTTGGTTCGGTGAATCTGCCAATTTATCAGTTGTGGGCTACACCCAGTTGTTCAATGCCACCTAAGTGCAACGCGCTACCACAAGGAGTAGTTGAGGCAAATATCATAGATGCATTTAAAGGGGCAGCTAGATAAGCACATGAGGGAGAAAGGAATAGAAGATTGATGTAAGAAAACTACTAGGCACTTGGTCTGAGTATTAAACAAGGCTTTAATCAACTGTTTTTCAACATGGAGATCTAGTTGTGTCCTTCACTAGTTCCTGTTAAAGAATGTCCTGAGCAAGCTGGGCCCATGCTCGAGTATTTATACACTCCCTGGACAGTGCCACCAGCAGGCCGCCCAGTATTATTTCATAAGTCATTTCCACATGAATGACAAGATTCATGACAAAGGTTATGCTGATAGGGCGAGATGCAGAGGCAGACGCATCTAGACTCGCGTGGAACACAAACGCTGGCGTAGAGCAGTTGGGCCGACTGGCTTGTTTCTGTGCTGTAGACTCGATATGACTTGATGTAATATAACAAACTAAATAATGTTTGCCAATAACTCAAACAATAGGCTCCAGATTCAAACATTACACTGCAGACTGTAAATAGAAAAGTGATGCATTTCATGTTACTAAACAAGATAAACTTCTAGGGCTAAAAATTGAGTAGCACCCTATTTGGGCACTAACTTCACCGGGGTAGCGCCCCGGAAAAATTGTCCCACCCGTGCCGGAAATTGAGTGGTTGTGCCCCAAGAGGGAAGCAGGGCGCTACTGGAAGCACCTCGCATCCCTCTTGGGGTGCTGCGAGTCAATATCGCGACGCAACGTGCAGTGATATTGCAGGTCTTCCTCCCCTTCTTAAAGGGGAGGGGCCTTGCGCAACGCGACCTGGGGCCCAGCTGGGCCCTCAGGGATCGGGAGTGCCAGCAAAAGAGCCTGGCACTCAAGAGAAGTGCTGGGCTCACGGAGCGCAGCCAGCACTCCGGGGGGGGCGGGGGCGGGGGGGGCATTCAGGAGGCCAGGGACGGGGGTGCAGGCAGGTGCTGGCAGGCGGCCAGCAACAAAAATGACCGCCCCGCACCTCGCCTTTAAATTGCGCCTCCCCGGCCGCAGGTAGGCCCCCCCCCTGACCCCGTCGGACATAGCATCCGGCAGGGGGCGCTCCCAAAGATCGCGGCAGGGTTGCGAGTGGGGTGCTGCGCACAGCGATGATGTCATCGCCTGCGGTGCAGCACCACAGGGCGCTACCGGTTCGCGCTGCCGCTAACCACCCGCTGAATTTCACGGGAGAATTGGGCGGCACCGCGCCCAGGTGCTAGTTGCTTTGCACCCTCTTAAGGCGCTAACGGGAGGCGCAAAGCAACCCAATTTCTTCCCCCTGGTGTCCAACAATTTAATAAAGCTATCAGAAAATTATAGATTTGAACCATTCATTTTCCAAGATATCAGGAACACTGCACAGTAATGTTTTATCCACTTGTGTTTAATTGCAAAGGTTTATCTGGAGTTGTGACCTTCAGTTAAATATCTGCACCGCACAGACTTGCCTGTGATAATTAGGCTCCTGTCGGAGCTATTTGTGAGACAATCAGTATTACATAAACTGATCAAAGGTTCTGTCTCGTAGACCTCTTGTAATTGGAGAGATTAGATGGGAAGTCACTTCTGGCCAAGTAAATGTGGCAGCAGTCAATGGGAAGCCAGTTGTTGAGCCATCGACAAGGCAATGTAAACATCCAATATAGTGGATGTATCCCTGTGAATCCCTGGCCCAAGACTGCACAAAGTGGAGGAGAAGCATCCGGGAAGGCGCCGAACACCTCGAGTCTCTTCGCCGGGAGCAAGCGGAAGCCAAGCACAAGCAGTGGAAGGAGTGCACGTCAACCCAAGCACCCCACCCACCCGCCCCTTCAACCACCATCTGCCCCACCTGTGACAGAGACTGTAGGTCCCGCATTGGACTCATCAGTCACCTGAGAACTCATTTTTAATATGGAAGCAAGTCATCCTCGGTTCTGAGGGACTGCCTAAGAAGAAGGATGTAGCTGGATCCATTTTCCTTAGAATCCTGGGATCAATTCTTGATATTGCAGGAGACTGACAATCTAGATCACACCGAGCAAAGCAATCAGACTAAACATAGGTTTTACTCAAGAAATAAACTTAAAGGATGCATTTAAGTACCGCTGCAACCTACATCACTGGTGTAGTTCAAGAGAGAGTGTGGATCTGAAAAGTCTGTTTTTCATGAGGGCAAAAATATCCTACAAAAATGAGAATATTTGCACATGAATTGTTAAGGAGAGGAAGGAGAGAGAAATGGGCAGTACTTGGTACAGAAAGTACTTCCCATATTGTTAACTAGCTGGAGTGCCCGGCGGTGCCGAGGGATTTTTGAGGGCATGTTGTTATGAAAAAAGAAAAAATAATTTTGATATATATAAAAATGAGTCTGTCTGTCTGTCTGTCTGTGTGGGAAGGAGAGAGAGAGAGAGGGAAGGTAAGAGAGAGAGAGAGGGAAAGAGAGAGGGGGAAGGAGAGAGAGAGAAAGGGGGAAGGAGAGGGAGAGAGAGTGGGAAGGAGAGAGAGAGAGAGAGGGAAGGAGAGAGAGAGAGAGCGAAGGAGAGAGAGAAAGAGGGAAGGAGATTGTTCAGGAGTCTCAGTGGATCTATCAGCAGCATTTCTGTCCTGGTTAGCTTGAAGGCGAGCCTGTCTCAGCTCTTCAGTTGCAGCAGCTCTCTGAGCCTTTTTTCGGTATGCATCAGAAGTGCTGCGTGCAAGTCTGCTATGTTTTCTTGAGGGCATGCTGTTATGAAAAAAGAAAAAACAATTGTAATAATAATAATATATAAATGAGTCTGTCTGTCTGTGTGGGAAGGAGAGAGCGGGAGAGAGGGAAAGAGAGAGAGAGAGGGAAAGCGAGAGGGGGAGGGAGAGAGAGAGAGGGAAGGAGAATTAAAATCCCGACCTGTTGACCCGGAGCCCCCGGTGCGCCGCCGCTCACCTGCTCGCTTCCCTCTCCCCCGGGCTCTCGGGACGCGCGGTTGAAACTGCGGGGAAGGGGTAGACAGTTTATCTTGCGCTCACCTGCTCGAGAGAGAGACAGAGAGAGGGGGAAGGAGAATTAAAATCCCGACTTGGTGACCCGGAGCCCCCGGTGCGCCGCCGCTCACCTGCTCGCTTCCCTCTCCCCCGGGCTCTCGGGACACGCGGTTGAAACCGTGGGGAAGGGGTAGGCAGTTGTTTTTTCTTTTTTCATAACAGCATGCCCTCAAGAAAACATAGCAGACTTGCACGCAGCACTTCTGATGCATACCGAAAAAAGGCTCGGAGAGCTGCTGCAACTGAAGAGCTGAGACAGGCTCGCCTTCAAGCTAACCAGGACAGAAATGCTGCTGATAGATCAACTGAGGCTCCTGAACAATTCAATTCAATTCAATTCAAATCGCTTTATTGGCATGACAAGTTACATCTTATGTTGCCAAAGCATCGGAAAACATTCATGTTTGTTCACAAAAATACAGATCTATCCATACAGTGTATAAACAGATATATCCCTGAGTGTATAAATATATACAGGTAGACTACCCTTTATCCGGACTTCCGAAAACCGAAACCCTCTAAAAACCGAAGGTTTTTTCGTTCAGCGTAGGTCGTGCGTACGAACGAAAAAACCTTCGGTTTTTAGAGGGTTCCGGTTTCGGAAGTTCGGATAAAGGGTAAGTCGTGCGCACGACCCCCCGCCGACCCCCCCCGCGGACCCCGCCGGCCCCGACAACCGCCGACCCCGCCAGCCCCGACAACCGCCGACCCCCCCGCGGACCCCGCCGGCCCCGACAACCGCCGACCCCCCCGCGGACCCCGACAACCGCCGACCCCGCCAGCCCCGACAACCGCCGACCCCCCCGCGGACCCCGCCGGCCCCGACAACCGCCGACCCCGCCAGCCCCGACAACCGCCGACCCCCCCGCGGACCCCGCCGGCCCCGACAACCGCCGACCCCCCCGCCGGTCCCGACAACCGCCGACCCCGACTGACTTACGTTGAGCGTCAGCGTAAGTCGTGCGCACGACCCCCCGCCGACCCCCACGCGGACCCCCGCCGACCCCCCCGCGGACCCCCGCCGACCCACCTTCCGAAATCCGAAATTCTCCTTTATCCGAAACTCGGCTGGTCCCGAGGTTTTCGGATAAAGGATAGTCTACCTGTACTTTCATATAATTTATATATACTCTTTTCTTATATTTACTGGTTGTCCCTCTGTTTATGGCAAGCTGTAACATAGTGTGCCGCTAGTGTTACACAATTTCTCTCTTCCCCTAGTAGGTATGGGAGTTTTTGGTCGTCATTCAAATTTCTGAATTCCGGGCATATTTTTGTGAATTTTGGGTAGAAATTCTCCCTTATGCCCTGATATTTTCTACAAGCTGTGAGGAAGTGCATCTCTGTCTCCACCACTCCCTGACTGCAGTGAGAGCATATCCTGTTCTCTCTTGGTAGCCGGGTCTGTCTGTGTCTACCTTTTTCGATCGCCAGGTTATGTTCACTAAGTCTGTACATTGTCAAAGTTTTTCTCAGTTTGCTATCCTTTACCATGGTCAGGTAATCAGCCATGTTGTATTGTCTGTTTAGGGCCAAGTAGCAATTGAGTTTGCTTTGGGTTTTTGTTGTTTCTGCCCAATATGACAGATATTTTTCCTTTTGCTTAGCGCCGATTGTGTTGGGTCGAATTCTTTGTGTTACGCTGTCACTGTCCTGGGGCTGGTTATTGTTAGTAGTGTTAGTAGTTACTTCACTGAGTCCCAGGACTAGTTGACTGAGGGTATTCTTCTTTATGGTCCTCTCTTGGCATTTCAGGGCTTCGTAGCGATAGCATTGGGGGTTGCTCATTTCTAGGTGTTTCCAAAATTTGGTGGCTCTTTTTTGGATAGTGATTATTAATGGATATTGGCCTAGTTCTGCCCTGCATGCATTGTTTACGGTTTTCCTTTGAGTCCGGAGTATACTTTTACAGAATTCTGCATGTAGGATCTCAATTGGGTGTTTGTCCCATTTTGCAAATTCTTGTTGTGTTAGCGGTCCCCACACCTCACTGCCATAGAGTGCAATTGGTTCAATTACTGATTTGAAAATTTTGAGCCAAATGCTAATTGGGATTTCTATTTGGATTGATTTTTTAATGGCATAGAAAGCCCTTCTTGCTTTCTCTTTCAGTTCATTCTCCTTCTCTCTTTCTCTCTCTCCTTCGCGCTCTCTCTCTCTCCTTCCCTCTCTCTCTCTCTCCTTCCCTCTCTCTCCCCTTCCCTCTCTCTCTCTCTCTCCTTCCCTCTCTCTCCTTCCCTCTCTCTCTCTCTCCTTCCCCCTCTCTCTCCTTCCCTCTCTCTCCTTCCCACTCTCTCTCTCTCCTTCCCACTCTCTCTCTCTCTCCTTCCCTCTCTCTCTCTTTCCCTCTCTCTCTCTCTCTCTCTCCTTCCCTCTCTCTCTCTGTCTCTCTCTCCCTCCCTCTCTCTCCCTCTCCCCCTCTCCTTTCCCTCCGACTCACCTCGGTACCAGAACAGTCAGTCCAACACCGGGAGGCCGGGTGCCCATCACTCAGAAGCGAGCCTGGGGTTCCTCATGTTTAACCAGGTGGGCCTTTAGACCCGGTTGGCCGGGTGGCAGTCGAAGGCCTTTCGCTCCGGACTCCCGTGTCCGAGAGCCTGGCGGGTGAAGAAGGGCGGCCGCCATTTTGTGAGGTCGGCAGGAGAGAGAGAGAGAGGGGGGGAAGGAGAGAGAGAGAGCCGCCGCTCCTCCGGTCGATGTGTTGCGGGCCGACCCCTGATGAGCGCCCGATCCGCTGAGCCGGAGCCCTCGCCGCTGCTCCCCTGCTCGCGGTCTCTCGGGCCGCGTGGTTCTCTGTTTTCCCGCGCAGCCGGCCAGAGAGAAGAAAAACAAAAGAGATGAAGAGAGATGCGACTGAGTGAACGATGTAATTTAAAGCAGCCTCTCCCCCGCTAAAAGGTGAGAGCCGGAGGGAGATTTTGCGGGTGAAGAAGGGCGGCCGCCATTTAATTTCCCACCCGGGGAAGGGCTTGGAAAATTGAGCCCGGCCGCGGTGGCCGTGCGCGGCCTAGCGCTTCAGGCCCGGCCGGGCTCTCGGGCCGCGACTCACCTCAGCTGAGCTCCCGCTTCGGGAGAGAGAGAGAGGGGGGGAAGGAGAGAGAGAGAGAGAGAGAGAGGGGGGGATGGAGAGAGAGAGAGAGAGAGAAATTCCTGAATCAATACTAATGAATCAACAATTTCCTCACCTCCATTACCATTTTTTTAACTTCAGGCCCGGCCGGTCTTTAATGGTCGCCACTCACCTCAGCTCAGCTCCCGCTCGGCAGTTTAAAGGATTAGGCCCCACCCACAAACGCCATGAAATGCCCCCCAATTGGTCAACCATCACGTCACTCAAAGCTAATGAGCGGTAGGATTGGTCAACCGCTAATGAGCGGATTTTGTCTGTTTTTTGAACTTTTTTGTATACTGTCTGAACAATTTTTGTCTGACCAAAAAGTACATACACCTATGAGACTCCCCTAACCATAAGCTTTCTTTTGATATAACATATGTGTAGTTACGCTCTATAACTTTTGAGTGATGCCCTGGACAGACAGACAGACAGACAGACAGCACGATCCTTTTTATATATTGTATGTAAATTTACTATAATATACCAACATCATCATCGTGTATGCAACTCTTAACAAAATGTTGTTTGTAAACCACAAAGGACACCATTAAAGATCTTATTTATTGTGGCGGAGCCACTAAAGGACTCAGATCGTTTGTATATAATTCCCTTTAACAACATGTTAGCTACAGCCTGAGTCTGTGAGTCTGTATCTTTATTTATACTGTTTACTTGTGTAAGGGGTCGTTTTAACGAGCTTGTGGTGTGCGAGATCAGTCTTTGATTTCACACTGCTCGTGAGCGGTTCCGAAGCGCTCCCCCCTCACCGGTTCTAGACACTGGGCTTATTGCCAGACAACCTTGATGTGTGGCCCAACTTGTGACTCAGAAGACAAATGGATCAGGTGAGACAAGGTGAGTTTTAAATCAGAAATATCTTTATTTTCAAGGAGAATAAACACAGAGAATGCAAGAATCAATTTAGACAAAAATCATTAGCACGTCTCCCAATGGGATCTAAAATTTAACACACAAGGAATAACTTTGACTATCTTAAATCATACAACAATTCTTAATCAGCGGTATACTAAAACGGGGGTGGGAAAAGCGCACGGACACATCGAGGGTTAAATCACACTCCTGAATTACAAACCCTTAATGTTACAAACCCTCCCGTTGCTAAAATATACCTCAACTAGGTCAGCTAGGTAGAGTTGGGCCTTTATGCTCACCAGAGTTTTAAAACCGTCCTTAATCTTGGTACTCCTGTGACGTCCGGGATCTCCGATCTTCCTCATGGGACCGGCTCCTGAACCCGCTCTCCTGCACAATCTTGAAAGTCCTCCGAACTCCTCGAACTGTCTCCTCTCCACTTGGCCTTCGAACTCCTGATGGTCTCTGGACTTGGACTTCACTGCTTCTGGTGACTCTTGTGGATCTGTCTGAGTCTGGCTGAATCTGCTCTCCTGCACAATCTTGAAAGTCCTCCGAACTCCTCGAACCGTCTCCTCTCCACTCGGCCTTCGAACACCTGATGGTCTTGGATCTGGACTGAACTTCTGAATCTGCTCTCCTGCACAATCTTGTGGGTCCTCCTTGCTCTGTCCTTGACCTCATGTCTGTGTGAATCTGTGATGGATCTGTCTGAATCTCACTGAATGAAAAAAAGTCTTGCTGTCGATTTTCCCTCCACAGTTATACTGTTTCCTTGTCCTTATCTCGGCGCCAAATCAGGGGTTTTCTTTTGTCAAGGTAATGGGCAGGCTGCTTTGACAAAAGCAAGTACTTTATTTTAATGTCTTGTAAATGAAACTGATGGGATCTGTCCTGTGTCCCTCTGAGTTTGGTACAGATAATGGTTTTTTTTCTGTGCTCAGCGATTTCAGAGATGGGTTTGCGTTTTGCTAGCAATTAGCGCACCTCCAGGTGCAAATACTTTTGTTTACGAGTTCGTTACTGCTGTAACCATATTATCATATCAATAGCAGTAAGTTCTGGAATCTTCTAATCGGTGATGACTCAGGCTGCTGTAAGATACTGCTGGTGTGTCCTTTTGAACTGAGCCATGAGAACTGCCAACTTCATCTTGTGTTCTCACAATGTGGCCATTTCAGGGGTTTTACCAATCTAGACTGTATTTTCTGGATTTTGCGAATCCTACACTTGTACAGAGCATGATTACTTTAACAGCGCGGGTAAACGCGATGACATCACGCCGTTCATCACGTGATCCCCCACTGGCGGGAAGAACGTGATGACGTCATGACGTCAACCACGGGACCACCCGAGCAATCCTCGTGGAGCCTCCGAACTGAGCAGACCTACACTCGATGTTCTCCTGTAGTTACTTGTTTAAACCTGTTAGTTTCCATTAAACTTCGTTTTGTTTGATCGCCTGAGTGGATCTCAGTCTTTGGATAGGAACTAGACATTCCTACATTGGTGACCCCGACTTTTGCGAACAGTTTTCGCAGAAGATACTCAACATGGAAACGAACGCCGTTACCTTGAAGCTACCACAATTCTGGGAGTAACAACCAGCCGCGTGGTTCATCCAGGCTGAAGCCCAGTTCGCCATCAGGGACATCGTTGCGGATCAGACACGTTATTATTACGTGGTCTCCGCCCTCGACAGCGCCACAGCCTCACGGATCGTCAGCCTACTTGGTAGTCCGCCTACTGATCGCAAGTATGACACGTTAAAGGCGCGGTTGCTACAGGCCTTCGGGCTCACGAAGTCGGAGCGCGCCCATCGGCTGCTCGCTATGCCCGGCCTCGGGGACTCCAAGCCGTCCGAGCTCATGAGCCAAATGCTCACGCTCCTCGGTTCCGAACCGGAATGCTTTCTCTTCAGGGAGCTATTCCTCAGCCAACTACCGGAGCAAGTTCAGGCTGCCCTAGCCAGGTCCGAAGTCACCGACTGCACGGAGCTTGCTGCCGAAGCGGACAAGATTTTTGCGGTGACACAGCAGTACTGCGCTGCCACGAGGCGCCCATCCCCCACAGATGCTGCTCCAGCCCCTCAACCTGCGGGGTTGTGCTCCTACCACGCCCGTTTTGGCGTGAAAGCAAGATGCTGCCGCCCTCCCTGCAGCTTTTCACTCAAAAAAAACCATCTACAGCAACCCTGGCGACAGAGGACCGGGTCTAACGGGCGCCCCACGGCTGCGATGGCCATCAGAGATTCGGGAAAGCTTCTCTTCGTCACCGACTCCCTATCTGGTCGATGTTTCCTTTGTGATACCGGGGCGCAGTGTAGCATCCTACCTGCGTCAAATCTCAATATACAAGCTGGGGGCCACGGCCCCTCCCTCGAGGCGGCTAATGGCGCGGCCATTCGGACCTTCGGAAGGCGGCGGGTCCAGGTGTGTTTCAGCGGCCAGTGCTTCCACTGGGAATTCATCACGGCCAAAGTCACGCGGGCCATCCTCGGGGCGGATTTTTTGTGCGCCAATGGCCTCCTGGTCGATGTCAGGCACCGCCGGTTGATCAATGCGGCCACGTTCCACTCCATCCCGTGCCACCGCAGTAACGCCGTGCCGCGCACTGTCTCCTGTGCGTTCCCACCTCCAGATGATTTCACTCGCCTCCTCGGAGAGTTCCCAGATCTGACCAGGCCCACTTCCTCCTCCTCGGCCACGAAACATGGTGTCGAACATCACATCACCACTACTGGCCCCCCGGTTTATGCAAGGGCCCGACGACTTGAACCCGGCAAGCTCGCGGCTGCGAAAGCGGAGTTCGACACGATGGAGCGGCTGGGGATTATTCGCCGGTCGAATAGTCCCTGGTCTTCACCTCTCCACATTGTTCCGAAACCCGGCGGCGGATGGCGGCCATGCGGCGACTACCAACGCCTGAACGACGCCACTACTCCTGATCGGTACCCGATCCCGCATATTCAAGATTTCTCGGCCCATTTGGTGGGAAATACCTTTTTTTCAAAAGTTGACCTCGTCCGTGGTTACCACCAGGTCCCCGTGCACCCGCAAGACGTCCCGAAGACCGCAGTCATCACCCCATTCGGCCTGTTTGAATTTCTGCGGATGCCGTTTAGCTTGAAGAATGCTGCACAGGCTTTCCAGCGCTTGATGGACTCCGTGCTTTGGGACCTAAAATTCCTCTTCGTCTACCTCGACGACATCCTCATCGCCAGCCCTAGCAAAGAGGAGCACTTCTGCCATTTGCGCACCCTCTTTACACGCCTCAGTCAACACGGTTTGATTATCAACCCGGCCAAGTGCCAGTTCAGCCTGCAGCGGATTGATTTCTTGGGCCACCGCATCACATCAGACGGCGCAATTCCCTTACAGACGAAGGTCGAGGCGGTTACATCTTTCCCGCGCCCGCAGACCGTCAAGGCCCTACAAGAGTTCCTCGGGATGGTCAATTTTTATCACCGGTTCGTCCCTAACGCGGCTCTGCTTATGCAGCCCTTGTACGAGGCCCTCAAGGCCAAGTCTGGTAAGGATCCGATCTGCTGGACGGCCGAGATGGACTGGGCGTTCGTCGACACCAAGGGCGCCTTGGCCAACGCAACCATGCTGGCGCACCCACTTCCAGGTGCCACCATCGCCCTTACCACCAACGCGTCAGACTACGCAATCGGCACAGTGCAGGAACAGTGGGTGAATGGGACGTGGCAACCGCTGGCATTTTTCAGCTGTCAACTACGGCGAAACAAAAGAAAGTACAGCACTTTCGACCGGGAGTTGCTGGCCCTTTTTCTAGCCAGCCGCCATTTCCGGCTTTTACTAGAGGGACGTCCGTTCACGGCTTTTGTAGACCACAAGCCACTAACGTTCGCTATGGCCAAGACCGCCGAACCGTGGTCAGCTCGGCAACAACGTCACCTGACATTCATTTCAGAATTCACCACGGACATTCAGCATTTGTCCGGTAAAGACAACCTGGTGGCGGATTGTCTCTCCCGCGCGACTGTTCACGCAGCCCAACTCGGAATCGACTATGCCCTCATGGCTGCGGATCAAGCCTCGGACCCAGAGGTCCAATCATACAGAACCAGCCCCTCTAGCTTCCAAGCGGCCGATGTCAAATTCCATGCTGCAGGCACCACGCTACTTTGCGACGTCTCCATGGGAGCTCCCCGCCCTATCGTACTAGTCGCCTGGCGCCGAAAAGTGTTCGACGCCATACACGGGTTGTCACACCCTGGCATGAAGGCCTTGCAAAGGCTGATGTCGTCAAAATTCATCTGGAGGGGTATGCACATGGATGTCTGCGACTGGGCCAACACCTGCGTGGTCTGCCAAAAGGCCATGGTACAGCGTCATGTAAAAGCTCCATTGGCCACTTTCGCTGTTCCGGAGCGTCGGTTCGACCACGTGAATGTGGACCTCGTGGGGCCGTTTCCACCTTCTCAAGATTTTACTCACATCCTCACAATGGTAGACCGCACCACTAGATGGCCAGAGGCAGTTCCTTTGGTTTCCACCACTTTGGCAGACGTGGCCAGAGCTTTCATCTCCTCTTGGGTTGCTCGTTTCGGGGTACTGACGGACATCTCTTCCGATCGTGGACCGCAGTTTTCCTCTGAGCTCTGGAACGCTGTGGCTCAGGGGCTCGGCACCAAACTACATCGCACCACCGCCTATCATCTACAGGCAAACGGCCTGTGCGAGCGATTCCACAGGTCGCTCAAAACCGCTCTGCGGGCCAGTCTTCAAGGCGCAGGATGGGTGGACAGACTTCCATGGGTCCTTTTGGGTCTTCGTACGGCGCCCAAAGAAGATTTGCAATCGTCCTCAGCGAAACTCGTATATGGCCAGCCACTAAGAGTTCCAGGGGATTTCCTCCCGTCTCCAACGGAGCCATGGTCCGCATCCCAGCAACTCATCAGCCACCAGAAGGCAGCCAGATGTTTCGCTCCAGTGCCTACGTCGCATCACGGCTTACAGAGCTCCCATGTCCCAGCTGAGCTGAAGAGCGCCGAGTACGTGTTTATCCGCCACGACGCTCACCGGGGTCCGCTCAAGCCTCCTTACACTGGTCTCTTCCGCATCATAGAGCCGGGAGACAAAACCTTTTCGGTCGATATCGGAGGTAAACCGGACCACATTTCGGTTGATCAGTTGAAGCCGGCACACTTAGACCTGGACCGCCCAGTCGAGATCGCTCAACTGCCAAAACGTGGCCGACCGCCCACAGTCACCGTGCCAGATCCACCACAACCGCCCGCCAGCTCGACCACCGTCCATCAGCTTCCACTTCAGGGTTACAGGAGTCGCTCGGACAGGCTTGTCAGGCTTCCTCGCCATCTTACTTTTGCTGTTAAAGACAATTCTGGGGGGGGGGGCATGTGGCGGAGCCACTAAAGGACTCAGATCGTTTGTATATAATTCCCTTTAACAACATGTTAGCTACAACCTGAGTCTGTATCTTTATTTATACTGTTTACTTGTACAGAGCGTGATTACTTTAACAGCGCGGGTAAACGCGATGATGTCACGCCGTTCATCACGTGATCCCCCACTGGCGGGAAGAACGTGATCACGTGATGACGTCAACCACGGGACCGCCCGAGCAGTCCTCGTGGAGCCTCCGAACTGAGCAGACCTACACTCGATGTTCTCCTGTAGTTACTTTTTTAAACCTGTTAGTTTCCATTAAATTTCATTTTGTTTGATCGCCTGAGTGGATCTCAGTCTTTGGATAGGAACTAGACATTCCTACATTATCAGCCTTAGCTTGGTGGTAGCACTCTTCTCAGAAGGTTATGGGCTCAAGCCCACACCATGGGGTGAATTTTAACATACAAAAACAGGTGGGTTGGGGTTGGGTCAGATATTAAAATGTTAAAAATCTGAAACCCGACCCCAACTCGCCTCCAACCCGCTCACTTCCGAGTTTAATGGAGGCGGAACAAGGGGCGGGCATTCAACCTGTTCCCAGGAGGTGGGTTGACAATTTAAATATGTCAATGAGGGCTGGCAGCCTCTGATTTAACCAGCTTTACAGAATTTAGAGTGGGCGGCCGGGTTTCCCAGGCCTCATGGAAACCCAGCAGCTGAAGAGAGGCGAGGACAGCTTCGGGGAGAAGGTATGTGTCTTTACAGCACTGCTTGTGGGCTGGAAGGAGCAGGGGTGCTTCCCCGTTGGCTTCCCAAGTTCCCCCTCCATCAAACCACCCCCCCCCCTCCCATACAAAGACCCCCGTGATCAGGGACCAGAACCACCCCTCCCCCCAGGGATCGGATGCCCCCCCAAGGTCGGACCGCCTCCATGGTCGTGGATCGGACCTACCTGCTCCTGCGGCCTACTCCGGAGTCCTCCAAAATAACAGTTTACGACTGTCTTAGTGTGATGAGGTTATTAGTTCTTAGTTCAGATTTTTATAAATCATGTAAAACTGCTACTGGTGTAAGCTAACACCTCACTCTTCTGCCATCCCCTTTGAATAAGCGTATCTGATTTCAGATATAGAGCAAACTAAAACAATGCAGTCCTTTCATTATTTATGGTCCATCCGTGAAATGGAAACACAAATTAAAGCTGAATATTTTATTTGAAGTAAATCAGTAGATTTGAATGAGATCAAAAAGTTCACTGAATCCAGTTTCAGTGTTATGGATAACAATAATTAGAGACACTTAACCTATGGAAATGGTTCTGGTTTTATACATTTGTAAATTATTCTAAGTTTGTAGGGTCTTCAGTATGTCTGCACTATGTTAGGGAACTCCAGCGTAATTAAATGCAGGAGGCTAGAATCTATTGATACTGGTAGACAGTTAGTCTGCTACTTTTACAGAAGTGTTAACTCACTTAAAATAAACGACTACTGCTCACCTTAATATGGTGAACCAAATAATAGCGCACAACGCGTTGATAAGAACATAAGAAATAGGAGCAGGAAGAATAGGCCACTTGGCCCCTCGAGCCTGCTCCACCATTCAATAAGATCATGGCTGATCTTGGGCTCAAAGCCACTTCCCAGCCGCTCCCCATAACCCTTCACTCCCTTATCTTGCAAAAATCTGTCTCTCTCCACTTTAAATGTATTTAATGACCCAGCCTCCACAGCTCTCTGGGGCAGAGAATTCCACAAATTTACGACCCTCTGAGAGAAGAAGTTCCTCCTCATCCCAGTTCTAAAAGAGCGACCCTTTATTCTGAGACTGTGCCCCCGAGTTCTAGATTTCCCCATGAGGGGAAACATCCTCTCTGCATCTACCCTGTCGAGCCCCCTCAGTATCTTATATGTTTCGATAAGATCACCTCGCATTCTTCTAAATTCCAATGAGTATAGGCCCAGCCTGCTCAACCTTTCCTCATAAGTCAAACCCCTGATCTCTGGAATTAACCTAGTGAATCGTCTCTGAACTGCCTCCAATGCAAGTATATCCTTCCTTAAATAAGACCAAAACTGTACGCAGTACTCAAGGTGTGGTCTCACCAATACCTTGTACAGTTGTAACAGGACTTCCCTGCTTTTTTACTCCAACCCCCTTGAAATAAAGGCCAACATTCCATTTGCCTTTTTGATTACTTGCTGTACCTGCATGCTAACTTTTTGTGTTTCATGCACAAGGACCCCCAGGTCCCTCTGAACTGTAGCATTTTGTAATCTCTCTTCATTTAAATAATAATTTGCTTTTTTATTTTTCCTACCAAAGTGGATAACCTCGCACTTTCCCACATTATACTCCATCTGCCAAATGTTTGCCCTCTCATCCAGCCTGTCTATATCCATTTGCAGATTCTTTGAGTCCTCTGCACAACTTGCTTTCCCACCCATCTTTGTATCATCCGCAAACTTGGCTACATTACACTCGGTCCCTTCATCCAAGTCATTAATGTAGATTGTAAATAGTTGTGGCCCCAGCACCGATCCCTGCGGCACCCCACTAGTTACCGTTTGCCAACCAGAAAATGACCCATTTATCCCGACTCTCTGCTTTCTGTTAGTTTGCCAATTCTCTATCCATGCTAATATATTACCCCCAACCCTGTGAGCTCTTATCTTATGCAGTAACCTTTTATGTGGCACCTTATTGCCACAAGTCACTTCTAGGTTAGCGAATCATCTGTGAAATGTGAGATAGAATCATTTTGCTGTTGCATGACGTATACATAGATACATAGAAGATAGGAGCAGGAGTAGGCCATTCGGCCCTTCGTGCCTGCTCCGCCATTTAATGAGATCATGGCTGATCCTTTAATTCAGTATCCCGTCCCCGCCTTCTCTCCGTAACCCTTAACCCCTTTTGCCCGTAGAAATATATCTAATTCCCTCTTAAATATATTTAATGAGCTGGCGTACACTGCCCTCTGTGGCAATGAGTTCCACAGGTTCACCACTCTCTGAGTGAAGAAATTCCCCCTCATCTCTGTCCTAAATGGTTTAGCCCTTATCCTTAAATTATGTCCTCTAGTTCTGTTCTCACCCGCCAAGGGAAACATTCCTTCTGCATCCAGTCTGTCTAGACCTGTCAGAATTTTATACACTTCTATGATGTCCCCTCTCAATCTTCTAAACTCCAGTGTGTACATCCCTAAACTACATAGTCTCTCCTCATAGGTCATTCCCGCCATTCCTGGTATCAGCCTGGTGAATCGCCGCTGCACCCCCTCCATGGCAAGAACATCCTTCCTCAGATGAGGCGACCAAAACTGTACACAGTACTCGAGGTGTGGTCTCACCAGTGCCCTGTACAGCTGCAGCAAGGTATCCCTGTTCCTGTATTCTAACCCTTTTGCTATGAAGGCCAGCATACCGTTTGCCTTCTTGACCGCCTGTTGCACCTGCATGCTCGCCTTCAGTGACTGGTGTACAAGAACACCCAGGTCTCTCTGTACTTCCCCCTCTCCCAATCTATTGCCATTTAAATAATAATTTGCCCTCCCGTTCCTGCACCCAAGGTGGATAACTTCGCACTTGCTGAGGCAATGGTGTTACCTTTAACCTTTGTATTAATGGAAAGTTTGGAGTTCACAAGGATCACTTCATGACCCTTTCTTTTGAGGTTTTGTGGGACGCAATTCAACCTTTGGTTCAGTCTTAAGGGAACTTGACCGATCATTGCACTTTTCACTACTACATGGCCATCCCTGATTCTTTCAAGTATTCTATTTTTATTTACCCACCGGTGCATTAATACAGGTGTTCTCAATTTGGAATGTGTACTACGTTTGGATGGGCAACTTACATAGAATTACTTTGGGGGTGATTTTATCAATGGGGACATGATAGAGGCAGGACTACTGCTTGTCAGGTTTTAGTCCCGCCTCCATCGACGTCCGGCCAACCCACGCTATTTTCCCTTGATTGACCTTGTTAAGCCCGCCCAGCAGACTTAGCAGGCCAATTAAGGGAAAGCCGGTGACAGAGAACATCAGCATATGACGTTTCATCTGTCAAAAAGTTTTGACTGATGAATTGTCATTGTTTGACAGCTTTGAGAAGCTGTCAAACACTGACAATCTCTGTTCTTTGGTGAGTTCCTGTACGCAAGACTCACCAAACCTCTTTCCTGAGCAGAAATCAGATGGTTGTTGCATCGGAGAATGCAGCAGCCATTCTGTCATCTCTGCCGTGGAGATGAGGCAGCTCCGCAGCCTAACGGGATGAAGCCTTGAGGAAGAAGCAAAGGTAAGTAATCTTATTAAAACACTTCAGACTCACCTCACACACTTACCTCTCCACACTTGCACTCATCACTCACCTGCACACTGGACATTTCGGCCCCTCCGACCCCCGCAGACCCACGGCTCGCCTCGCTGACCCTGGCGAGGTTCGGAGCCGTCGGGAAGCCCACACTTCAGGGCTCAAAATAGGGATTAGCCAAAAAATTGCCTGTTAACTACCTGTTAACAGGCAGTTAATTGGCACTAATCCCCTTCCCGCCTCGGGGAGACGGGACCTGGCTCGGGTCGGGGACCCGCCTCCTGGGAAGATGGCACGGAGGCGGGTTGGGGGCGGGATGGGTGCCCGCCCCCAGAATCTGCCATTTTCCCAGCAGTCCCGCCTCCAAACCCGCCTCCCCAGGGCTGGGAAAATCGCCCCCATCAAGTCTACAGCACAGAAACAGGCCGCTCGACCCAACTGGTCCGTGCCGGTGTTTATGCTCCACATGAGCCTCCTCTCACCTCTCTTCATCTAACCCTATCAGCATATCCTTCTATATGCTGTGCCCTATTTTTTTTTTAAATTCCACTTGCTCAATGTCATATCTGCAGTCTGTTTCGATTCAGTTATGGGCAGTATTTTCATTTGCAAACCTATACAAATGCACTATGCAGCAGCTCTACCAGAACCCCCTCCAACACACACACACACAAACACCTCAGTGGAATTACTGAAATAAGCAGTTTCGCTGCGACACCCTAAAACTAATATCCAAAGGCACTTGCCACAGTTTGCCTCACAATGAATATTTTAACGTTGATTCAAATGATTGGAAGGGCGCTATTCCATCACTATTCAAGTGATACCTCAGGAAGGAAATAATCTTACATGGGGCAGGGCAAATGCTATAGCCATTTGTAGCCAAAATGGTGTCTGGTTTTAGTTTAGATTGTTAACAAAATAAAGTTGGTTATACCCATTTTTGCTTATCAGGGCATGTATCAGGTTTTCTTTATAATTATTTTAAATCATAGAATCAAACAGCACAGAAGGAGGCCATTTGGCCCATCGTGTTGAAAGAGCCGTCCAATTAGTCCCACTCCCCTGCTCCGTCTCCATAGCCCTGCAAATTTCGCCTTTTCAAGTAAATATCGAATTCGCTTTTGAAAGTTATTATTTAATCTGCTTCCACCACCTTTTCAGGCAGTGCATTCCAGATCATAACAACTCGCTACCTAAAAAAATTCACCTCATTTCCCCCCTGGATTTTTTTGCCAAATATCCAAAATCTGTATTCTCTGGTTATTGACCCTCCTACCAGTAGGAACAGTGGGGGAGAAATTCAGTACAGCCCCGTTTGGGGCGCCAGCCTCGCCAGGGCGCTAAAAGTAGCGCCCCGGAAACATTCGCGCCCCTGCACCGGAAATTGAGTGATTGCACCTCAAAGGGAAGCGCGGCGCTACTGGGGGCGCCCCGCATCCCTCTTGGGGCGCTGCGAGTGAATATCGTGGTGCAACGTGCCGCAGCACCACACGCTGCGGCATGTTGCGCTGCGGTATTGCAGGCATTCCTCCCCTTCTTAAAGGGGAGGGGCCTTGTGCAGTGCGATCTGGGGCCCAGCTGGGCCCCCGAAGATTGGGAGTGCAGGCAAAAGAGCCCGGCACCGAGGAGAAGTGCCGGGCTCTTGGAGCGCAGCCGGCACTCCGCGGGGTGGGGGGGGTTCAGGAGGCCGGGGACGGGAGCGCAGGCAGGTGCTGGCAGGCTGCCAACAACAAAAATGGCCGCCCCGTACCTCGCCTTTAATTTGCGCCTCCCCGGCCGCAGGCACGCCACCCTGACCCTGTCGGACATAGCGTCCGACGGTAAATCAGGGGGCGCTGCTGAATATCGCAGCCGGGGCATCAGTGGGGCGCTGCGCACACCGATGACATCATCGGCAGTGGCGCAGCACTAACGGTTAGCGCCACCACTAATGTCCCACAGAATTTAGCGGGAGGCGTGGGCAGTGCCGCGCTCGGGCGCCAGTTGGCTTGCGACCCACTTAGCGCCCTCTTAAGGCGCTAACGGGTGGCGCAGCCAACTGAATTTCTCCCCCAGTGTCTCCGCATCTACTCTATCAACACCCCATATAATTTTGATCACCTCTATCAAATCTCCCCTTCACCTTCTCTGCTCCAATTAGAACAACTCCAGCTTCTCTAGCCTCTCCATATAACTGAAGCCCCTCATCCCTGGTACTATTCTGCTAAATCTCCTCTGCACCCTCTCCGGGTAGGCCCCGGAGCGGCAGCAGTGCGGACCTGTGTGGGAAGCGGCGGCGGCGGTACTTAAAGCGTCCCGAGGCGGCAGAGCAGCAGGTAAGCTTACCAATCTCCAATCTCAGCTCCGAGAGCAGGAGAGAGAAGTAAAAAGTAATCGAACTGTGACGTCACCAGAAAGCAGGAAGTGATTGGTTGGTGAGTATTTTTCTCTTTTTAAACTTAACTCTGTGGTTTATAGTTTCTAAGCTCTCTTTGTAAACCAGGGCCCTTAAATATATCATTTAACTAGTGTAATTGGTGGGATTGATTTGATTTAATTTAATTGCAATTAATTAAAGGGTAAGTCATGGCAGGACAGCCCGGTGCCGTGGTATGCTCCTCCTGCACTATGTGGGAACTCAGGGACACTTTCTGTGACCCTGACAACTATGTGTGCAGGAAGTGTATCCAGCTGCAGCTACTGGCAGGCCGCATTGCGGTGATGGAGTTGCGATTGGATGCATACTGGACCATTCGCGAGGCTGAGGACGTCGTGAATAGCACGTTTAATCAGTTGGTCACACCGCAGGCAAAGGTTGGACAGGCAGAAAGGGAACGGGTGACCAACAGACAGAGTACTAGGCACAGGCAGGTAGTGCAGGGGTCCCCTGTGGACATCCCCCTCTCAAACAGATACACCACTTTGAGTGTTGTTGGGGGGGATGGCTTATCAGAGGAAGGCAGCAGCAGCCAACTTCCTGGCACCAGGGGTGGCTCTGCTGCACAGGATGGGAGGAAAAAGAGGGGGAGAGCTATAGTAATAGGGGATTCTATTGTAAGGGGAATAGACAGGCGTTTCTGCGGCCGCAAACGAGACTCCAGGATGGTGTGTTGCCTCCCTGGTGCAAGGGTCAAGGATGTCTCAGAGCGGCTGCAGAACACCTTGGAAGGGGAGGGTGAACAGCCAGTTGTCGTGGTGCATATAGGTACCAACGATATAGGTAAAAAATGGGATGAGGTCCTAAAAGCTGAATACAGGGAGTTAGGAGGTAAATTAAAAAATAGGACCTCAAAGGTAGTAATCTCAGGATAGCTACCAGTGCCATGTGCTAGTCAGAGTAGAAATAGAAGGATATTTCAGATGAATACGTGGCTAGAGGAATGGTGCCAGGGGGAGGGATTCAAATTCCTGAGACATTGGAACCGGTTCTGGGGGAGGTGGGACCAGTTCAAACCGGACGGTTTGCACTTGGGTAGGGCCGGGACCAATGTCCTAGGGGGAGTGTTTGCTAGTGCTCTGGGGGAGGGTTTAAACTAAAATGGCAGGAGGTTGGGAACCTGAGCAGGGGGACAGAGGAAAGGGAAACAAGAATAAAAACAAAAGATAGGAAGGAGAAAAACAAAAGTGGCAGTCAGAGAAATCAACAGTTTAAATCAAACATGGCCACAGTAAATAATAATTCTAATAGGTCTAAGAGCGTTAAAAAAAACAAGCTTGAAGTGCCTTGTGTCTTAATGTGAGGAGCATTCGTAATAAGGTGGATGAATTAGCTGCGCAAATAGAGGTAAACAAATACCATTTGATTGGGATTACAGAAACTTGGCTCCAGGGTGGCCAAGGCTGGGAACTCAACATCCAGGGGTATTCAATATTCAGGAAGGATAGGCAAAAAGGAAAGGGAGGTGGGGTAGCATTGCTGGTTAAAGAAGGGATTAACACAATTGTAAGGAAGGTGATGTGGAATCTGCATGGGTAGAACTGAGAAATACCAAGGGGCAGAAAAAGTTAGTGGGAATGGTATATAGACCTCCAAACAGTAATGCGGAGGTTGGGGATGGCATTAAAAGGGAAATTAGAGAAGCGTGCAATAAGGGCACAGCAGTCATCATGGGTGACTTTAATCTACATATAGATTGGGCTAACCAAATTAGTAACAATACTGTAGAGAAGAAATTCCTGGAGTGTTTACGGGATGGTTTCCTGGACCAATATGTCGAGGAACCAACCAGAGATCAGGCCCTCTTAGACTGGGTATTATGTAATGAGAAAGGATTAATTAGCAATCTTGTTGTACGAGGCCCCTTGGGTAGGAGCGATCATAATATGATCGAATTCTTCATTAAGATGGAGAATGAAGTAGTTGACTCAGAGACTAGGGTCCTGAATTTAAATAAAGGAAACTATGATGGTCTGAGGCGCGAGTTGGGTAGGATTGATTGGGGAATGTCACTCAAAGGATTGATGGTGGATAGGCAATGGCAAACATTCAAAGATCACCTGGATGAACTACAGAATTTGTTCATCCCTGTTTGGCATAAAAATAAAACAAAAAAGGTGACTCAACCGTGGCTAACAAGGGAAATTAAGGATAGCATAAGGTCCAAGGAGATGACATATAAATTGGTCCAGAAAAAGCAGTAAACCAGAGGATTGGGAGCAGTTTAGGATTCAACAAAGGAGGACAAAGGGATTAATTAAGATGGGGAAAATAGAATATGAGAGTAAGTTTGCAGGGAACATAAAAACTGACTGTAAAAGCTTTTATAGATATGTGAAGAGAAAAAGGTTGGTGAAGTCAAGCGTATGTCCCATGCAGTCAGAATCAGGGGAATTTATAATGGGGAACGAAGAAATGGCAGACCAATTAAATTCATATTTTGGTTCTGTCTTCACAAAGGAGCACACAAATAACCTCCCAGAGATGTCGGGGAACATAGGGTCTGAAGTAAGGGAGGAACTGAAAGAAATCAGTATTTGTAGGGAAATAGTGTTAGGGAAATTGATGGGATTAAAGGCCGATAAATCCCCAGGGCCTGAAAATCTATATCCTAGGGTACTTAAGGAAGTGGCCCTAGAAATAGTAGATGCATTGCTGATCATCTTCCAACATTCAATGGAATCTGGAACAGTACCCATGCATTGGAGGGTAGCTAATGTTACCCCACTATTCAAAAAAGGTGGTAGAGAGAAAACGGGGAATTAGAGACCGGTAAGCCTGACATCAGTAGTGGGGAAAATGCTAGAGTCCATTATTAAAGATGTAATAGCAGAGCATTTGGAAAACAGTGACAGGATCGGACAAAGTCAACATGGATTTACAAAAGGTAAATTGTGCTTGACTAATCTACTGGAATTTTTTGAGGATGTAACTGGTAAAATAGATAAGGGAGAACCAGTGGATGTGGTGTATTTGGACTTTCAGAATGCTTTTGATAAGGTCCCACATAAGAGATTAGCGTGTAAAGTTAAGGCACATGGGATTGGGGGCAAGGTATTGACTTGGATAGAGAATTGGTTGGCAGACAAAAAGCAAAGAGTTGGAATAAACGGGTCTTTATCCGAGTGGCAAGCAGTGACTAGTGGGGTACCGCAGGGATCGGTCCTTGGACCCCAGCTATTCACAATATATATTCATGATCTAGACAAGGGAACTAGATGTAATATCTCCAAATTTGCAGACGACACAAAGCTGGGTGGGCGTGTGTGCTGTGAGGAGGATGCCGAGAAACTCCAGGATGATTTGGACAGGTTGGGTGATTGGGCAAAAGCATGGCAGATGCAATATAATGTGGATAAATGTGAGGTTATCCACTTTGGTGGCAAAAACAGGAAGGCAGATTATTATCTGAATGGCAATAGATTGGGAGAAGGAGAAGTGCAACGAGACCTGGGTGTCCTTGTACACCAGTCGCTGAAGGTAAGCATGCAGGTGCAGCAGGCAGTTAAGAAGGCAAATGGTATGTTTGTAAAGTCCGCGCCTCAATAATACACGGACTTCGGGAGAACAGTTTAACAGGTATTTTACTGAACAGGAGGCAACGTCAGACTGAAATACAGAAGCCTGCTAGGGCCTTTTATACAGGGGTGGTCACTGCTGGTACTGCAGTCTAAAACCAGTTATTCCCTTAAAGGTACATACACAACAATGTTGGCCTTCGTAGCGAGAGGGTTTGAGTACAGGAACAAGGATGTCTTGCTGCAGTTGTACAGGGCCTTGGTGAGACCACATCTTGAGTATTGTGTGCAGTTTTGGTCACCTTATCTGAGGAAGGATGTTCTTGCCATGGAAGGAGTTCAGCGAAGATTCACCAGGCTGATACCTGGGATGGCAGGAATGACGTATGAGGAGAGATTGGGACGATTGGGCTTGTACTCGCTGGAGTTTAGAAGAATGAGAGGGGATCTCATTGAAACATAAAATTCTGACAGGACTGGACAGACTAGATGCAGGAAGGATGTTCCCGATGGTTGGGGAGTCCAGAACCAGGGGTCACAGTCTAAGGATAAGGGGTAGGCCATTTAGGACAGAAATGAGGAGGAATTTCTTCACCCAGAGAGTGGTGAACCTATGGAATTCTCTACCACAGAAGGCAGTAGAAGCCAATTCATTAAATATATTCAAGAAGGAGTTGGATATATTTCTTAAGGCTGAAGGGATCCAGGGGTATGGGGAGAAAGCAGGGACCGGGTACTGAAATTGGATGATCAGCCATGATCGCATTGAATGCTGGATCAGGCTCGAGGGGCCGAATGGCCTACTCCTGCTCCTATCTTCTATGTTTCTATGTTTCCAATGCCTTGACATCTTCCCTAAGGTGCGGTGCCCAGAATTGGACACTCTAGCTGAGGCCTAACCAATGATTAATAAAGGTTTAATCATAAACGCATACTGCAGAGAAGCTGGCAATTCGGCCCATCGTGTTGAAAGAGCTATCCAATTAGTCCCACTTCCCTGCTCCTTGCCATTCTAGTGCTTGGCAGGAGCATACCCAGGATTCAGAAGGACCTCTCCATCCCCTCTTGGCAGCATAGAGTATTGGGTATATAGAGTATTACCCAATACTGTGCCCAATTCCTGATGTTCTGCCTGAATCCATCTGCCTAACTCCCAATGATTGAACTCATCATATTATTGTTGAAGTCTCCCATGGAACGAACCAATCCTGATTGTCATTGCAATCAATGAGAGTGGAAGATGTGGCTGCTCCCTGGAACACGAGAAATGTTGATCAGTAGTGATAATGGTGGACTTCAATTATATTAATATAGACTGGAATAGTCATAGTGTAAAGGGCAGAGAGAGGGAAGAATTTCTGAAGTGTGTTCAGGAGAACTTTCTTGATCAGTATGTTTCTGACCCAATGAGGAAGGAGGCAGTGCTGGATCTGGTTCTGGAGAATGAGGTGGGTCAAGTGGAGCAAGTTTTGGTTGGGAAACAGTTAGGGAACAGTGACCATAGTATCATAAGGTTTAGGTTAGCCAAGGAAAAAGACAAAGAGCAATCTAGAGTCAAAATACTTAACTGGAAGTGGGCCAATTTCAGTGGGTTGAGAACAGACCTGGCCTGGGTAAATTGGAATCAAAGATTGGCAGGCAAAACTGTAATTGAGCAATGGGCTGCCTTTAAAGAGGAGATGGTTCGGCTACAGTCGAGGTACATTCCCATGAAGGGGAAAGGTAGAGCAACCAAAGCCAGAGCTCCCTGGATGACAAAAGAGATAAAGCAGAAAAAGGGCGTGTATGACAGATGTCAGGTTGAGAATACAAATGAGAACCAGGTTGAATACAGAAAGTTCAGAGGGGAAGTGAAAAAGGAAATAAGAGGGACAGAGAGAGAGTATTAGAATAGGCTGGCAGCTAATATAAAAGGGAATCCAAAATCTTCTATAGGCATATAAATAGTAAACAGGTAGTAAGAGGAGGGGTGAGGCCGATTAGGGACCAAAAAGGAGACCTACGCATGGAGGCAGAGGGCATGGTGAGATACTAAATGAGTACTTTGCATCTGTCTTTACCAAGGAACAAGATGCTGCCAAAGTCATAGTGAAAGAGGAGGTAGTTGAGATATTGGATCGGATAAAAATTGATAAAGAGGAGGTACTAGAAAGACTGGCTGTACTTAAAGTAGATAAGTCACCAGGAGCGGATGGGATGCATCCTGGAATGCTGAGGAAAGTAAAGGTGGAAATTGTGGAGGTACTGGCCATAATCTCCCAATCCTCCTTAGATACTGGGGTGGTGCCAGAGGACTGGAGAATTCCAAATGTTACACCCTTGTTCAAAAAAGGGTGTAAGGATAAACCCAGCAACTACAGGCCAGTCAGCTTAACCTCTGTGGTGGGGAAGCTTTTAGAAATAATAATCTGGGACAAAATTAACAGTCACTTGGACATGTGTGGATTAATTAAGAGAAGCCAGCACGGATTTGTTAAAAGCAAATTGTGTTTAACTAATTTAATTTAAATTTTTGATGCGGTAACAGAGAGGGTTGATGAGGGTAATGCAGCTGAAGTGATGCACATGGACTTCCAAAAGGCCTTTGATAAGGTGCCACATAATGGTGATGCATTTTGGTAGTAATAACGAGGAGAGGCAATATAAACTAAAGGGTACAATTCTAAAGGGGGTGCATGAACAGAGAGACCTGGGGGTATATGTGCACAAATCGTTGAAGGTGACAGGGCAGGTTGAGAAAGCGGCTAAAAAATCATACGGGATCCTGGGCTTCATAAATAGAGGCACAGAGTACAAAAGCAAGGAAGTTATGATAAACCTTTATAAAACACTAGTTCAGCCACAACTGGAGTATTGTGTCCAATTCTAGACACCGCACTTTAGGAAGGATGTGAAGGCTTTAGAGAGTGTGCAGAAAAGATTTACAAGAATGGTTCCAGGGATGAGGGACAATGGCCGAGGCGGGTTCTGGGCGGGAGAGGTAGTTGTCGTGATACAGTCCCACTGCCTCCTGAAGCCCCCGAAAAAAGGGATATTATGTTAATGGGCCTTGTTAAGCCCGCCTGTCGCATTCCCCGACCCTATTAGAAAGTGCGGTCAGGTGACGTCAGCGCTGACGATTCTCTTGCCGGTCTATTTAAAGGGCCCACGGCCCCACTTCATTCCACTTCCTGAATTTGAAACAACCATTGTCGAGATAGCTTGTTTAACTCCAAAACTGAGCTCACAAAGGCAGAGGGCTGCACCTCGATTCAGTGATAACTCCCTCCATGTTCTTGTGGAGGGAGTCAGAGCACACAGGGAGGTTCTCTTCCCTGCCAGTGGTCGGAAGTG
The DNA here is from genome assembly GCF_052327205.1 of Somniosus microcephalus. NCBI lineage: Eukaryota > Metazoa > Chordata > Chondrichthyes > Squaliformes > Somniosidae > Somniosus > Somniosus microcephalus. Next base: position 103,734,590 of record NC_141001.1, read on the forward strand.
ACCTCCCCAGGAGACCCAGGCAGCCAGGCTGCAAATAGCTGAGGAGGTCACAAGCAGGGATGTTGTAAGGAGGACCAGGCTGCAGTGGCGCAAACCTTTCAATGACCTCAGTAGATCACGAAACGTTACTGCAAAGCCACATTCAACCTCATCCTGCTTTGCCACTCATCACATCCCCATCACTCTGCCTTCCCTACCCTACTCCTGCACATCTTTACTCACACCAACTTACCTTGCACCTCCGCCCATCCCTCTCTATCTATATTATCACTTCCCCATCTCACTAGTCACCCCTCACACTCACCCTCATCCTACTGCAAGCATACCAACTAACAACACACAAGGGTAGGCACTTGGGCGGTTTATCCAATGGTTATGTGAAGTTTCTGGTTATGTGAAGTTTCTGGTAATGTGCTGCCAAACATTGAAATCTTTATTTTGAACACTTTGCATTCTTGGACAAATTTATGTGCACCTTTGGAAGTGGCTTAGTGAGTTGCAGTGAATGGTGAGACATAACGTTACCCCCCGCAATGGTGATGAGTGTGAAAGGAATGGCTTGGACATTGTAGGGATGCTTTATTGTGCTGGTGTGGGGTGGTGCCAACCTGGTGCATCATGTGGCAGTCAGGGTGTACAGTATTAAGTGAAGCAAATCTGGACATGGTGATGCCATCGCTGGCATCCTGGGCAGCAATGTGCACGGGTGCTGATGCCCTGTGTCCTGTGCAGCTTCAGGTGATTGCGGAGAAGGTTGGTATTGTTGTTGGTGCTGCTGGTATGCCTGGTGATGTTGGTGTTGGAGCAGATCGTGGAGGGATTCAGAGGATCACGGTGTGATTTTTTCAAGGGCACCGATGTTGCTGAAATAGATGGCAGCTGAAGTTGAGATGGCAGAAGCGATCTGTCATTGGTGAGAGAGCTTGCTCCAAGGAGGTGACAGTGGATAGAGAGTTTACTCCAAACACTTCCAAACTGCATACAGCTCAAAAGTGTCTTCCAAGTCATGACGGCTCAAGCTCCTGACATTGGAAAGTGACCAACTGTGAAATGGAAGCTTTCATACCACTTTTGCAGATGTCACCTGTTCACAGCAATGGGGAGACATAAAGAACCTGACCTACTTACCCAACGTGATCTCTGAATGACATGAACCCTATTAAAAATGTGGTAAAATAGAAAAAGGCTGGCAAAATAGTAGTAAACAAGCATTTAAAAAGCAGCTAAGTATCTTAAATGCCTCCCCGCCACTTGGTGTCGGGTCTGTTCTGAAATCGCAGACCCAACACTCTGGAAACTTACATGGGGGTGGGTTTGCAGCGGGTTCCCAACCCGCTGTCAATCATTGCGATTTTGACAGCGGACCCGCCTCCAAACCCGCACTCTGAGCGCCAGCAAAATTCAGCCCTTTGATTCTAACTGGCTGCCACGGACAAGTAGGCCACAGGGTGAAAAGTTTCAGCAATGCATCGACTCCAGCCAAAGAAAAGGCAATCGCCTCAGGCCTGGCTGTGTGGGCCTGAGACAGTGCTCAGACTGTGGGTAGTATTAGGGCCGGATCCATTGCTGACAGCATGGCAGCATCTCTATCTTAGGGCTCGATTTTGTCAATGGGGAGCTTTTGGAGGTGGGACTCCCACTTTTTGGGTTGTAGTCCCACCCCCATCGACTCGTGTCTAATCCACGCTATTTTCCCTTGATTGACCTTGTTAAGCCCGCCCAGCGGGCTCAGCAGGCCAATTAAGGGACACCTGGTTACTGGTGACATCAGTGATTGACATTTCATCTGTCAAGAGCTTTTGACAGATGAAAAATCAGCGTTTGACGGCTCTGTGAAGCTGTCAAACACTGACAATCTGTCTTCTAACTTGAGTCCTTGTACTCAGACTCAGTTAGAGAGCTCTCCAGACCAGAAAGCAGAGGCTGCAGCTTTTGACAGTTCAGCGGCCATTCTGCTTTCTGTGTCGGTGAGCTCAGGGATTCCCGAGAACTGAAGGAAGGAAGCCTGCAGGAGAAAGTAAAGGTAAGTAAAACTTATTAAAACACTTTACACTTACCTCACACACTTACCTCTGCACACATGCACCCATCACTCACCTGCACAACGGACATCTCGCCCCTCCAACCCCTGCAAACCGACGGTCCGCCTTGCTAACTTGGCGTGGTTCGGAGCCGTCGGACAGCCCACACTTCAGGGCTGAAAATAGGGATTAGGCAAAAAACTGCCTGTTAACTACCTGTTAACAGGCAGTTAATTGACACTAACCCCCTTCCCGCCTCGGGGAGGCGGCTCCCAACACAGGTCGGGTACCCGCCTCCTGGGACATTGGCACGGAGGCGGGTTGGGGGCAGGATGGGTTTCTGCCCCCCGATTCTGCAATTTTCCCACCACTCCCGCCTCCAAACCTGCCTCCTCAGGGCTTGGAAAATCGAGCCCTTAGTCTTGTGAAATGAAAGCCTGAAGGGCAGGCCTAACTTTACTTCACAAGCACATGGGTATGCTCCTGCTAATTGGTGTGCTCTTTTCACTTCGTGCCACGCCAATCTAGTTGAGGGAGTACAAGAGAGATAACATAAATTTAAATAAAGCAATGTCCAAATTAGCAAAAAAGAAGTAGGAATGAAAATGATCAGAATAAAAACAGGAAGAGTGAAAAAAGAAAAGATAGAAAAATGAAAAGACACAAGACAAGCATTTGTTTTTTGCAATGGTGCCATATTAAGTCCATTCTCATCCTGCCTCACATACTTACATTCCATCCTCTGCTTTCAGTTTCAGGACAAGGATTCCATCACCTTTGAAAAAAGCCTGGGAACCTAGAATAGACCTAAATCCTGCTTTTTGTTTTGCATTGCAGTCAAATCACATATTTGCAATCATGTTATGAGGGAATTCTTGCCAATATCCTGATCTAATTGTTACCTCCTCGCAATTTAGCTCCTTACATAGTCAGCAGCAGTTAGTCATTCCTCTTAGACGGGACATTTTGCAGTAGGATTCCATACGTGTTTTCAGAACTTTTCCTATTTGTACTACTCGTGCGACAAGCTGAATTGAAAGACATTTTAAACCTACCAAGAAAGACAGAAAGAACATTAGTGCAGGCACCAAATTAATTTCTCTTGCATCCAGCTGTGTTTTATCACCAACTCATAAACACCAAAGATAAACAAATTAATGCTAAAAGTAAAACCAAGTTCAATAAACTGTACTTGAAGAAAAAAAAATCGTTAGAAAGCTGGCAGGGTAGTCTAAACGTACCACACATACTCTGCCATTGCATTTTTGTGGTTTGTTTGTGGACACTTAAGTGGCATGAAAAATTCACAAAACAGATCTGATTGCAGTAGACCACAAGTAGAAACTAGCACCTGTTATCAGCACTCTTAACAGTGCGTAAAATGAACCTGGACAAGACCTCTGAAGGGACGTTTTCACACTGTAAAGGATAGCATCGCCCTTAAACACAATCCTTACAGGTTCACTGTTTTAGCACCATGTTCTCATATTCATCGTGTGTCGTCAGTGGCTCCGTGGAAGCACTCTTGCCTCTGCATTAGCAGGTTGTGGGTTCAAGTCTCACTCTGAGGACAGAGCACAAAATCTGCGCTGACACTTCAGTAAGAAGAAAGAAAGTCTTGCATGACATAGTGCCTTTCACGACCTCAGGAGAAGAATTTAATATTCATACAATAACATAATTCACTGTAATTCCCAGGCTTATATGTGCATATTCTACTCGGTGACCTCAGTATCTGGGAACAGTAAAGAAAGACTTGCATTTCAATAGTGACTTTCAGGACATCCCAAAGTGCTTTACAGCCAATGAAGTGCTTTTGAAGTGTAGTCTCTGTTGTAATGTAGGAAACGCGGCAACCAATTTGCACACAGCAAAGTTTCACAAACAGCAATGTGATAATGACCAGATAATCTGTTTTTTAGTGATGTTGGTTGAGGGATAAATATTGGCCAGGATACCGGGGATAACTCCCCTGCTCTTCTTCGAAGTAGTGCCATGGGATCTTTTACGTCCACTTGAGAGAGCAGACAGGGTCTCTATTTAAATTTTAGATTAGTGATGGGAAAAGCAGGCAGATAGATTAGTGATGGGATTAGGAGGTAGATAGATCAGTGATGGGAATAGGAGGTAGACAGATTACTGATGGGAATAGGAGGTAGACAGATTAGTGATGGGAATAGGAGGTAGATAGATTAGTGATGGGAATAGGAGGTAGACAGATGAGTGATGGGAATAGGAGGTAGACAGATTAGTGATGGGAATAGGAGGTAGATAGATGAGTGATGGGAATAGGAGGTAGATAGATTAGTGATGGGAATAGGAGGTAGATAGATTAGTGATGGGAATAGGAGGTAGACAGATTAGTGATGGGAATAGGAGGTAGATAGATGAGTGATGGGAATAGGAGGTAGATAGATTAGTGATGGGAATAGGAGGTAGATAGATTAGTGATGGGAATAGGAGTTAGATAGATTAGTGATGGGAATAGGAGGTAGATAGATGAGTGATGGGAATAGGAGGTAGATAGATTAGTGAAGGGAATAGGAGGTAGATAGATTAGTGATGGGAATAGGAGGTAGATAGATTAGTGATGGGAATAGGAGGTAGATAGATTAGTGAAGGGAATAGGAGGTAGATAGATTAGTGATGGGAATAGGAGGTAGATAGATTAGTGATGGGAATAGGAGGTAGATAGATTAGTGAAGGGAATAGGAGGTAGATAGATTAATGATGGGAATAGGAGGTAGATAGATTAGTGATGGGAATAGGAGGTAGATAGATTAGTGATGGGAATAGGAGGTAGATAGATTAGTGATGGGAATAGGAGGTAGACAGATTAGTGATGGGAATAGGAGGTAGATAGATTAGTGATGGGAATAGGAGGTAGATAGATTAGTGATGGGAATAGGAGGTAGATAGATTAGTGATGGGAATAGGAGGTAGATAGATTAGTGATGGGAATAGGAGGTAGATAGATTAGTGAAGGGAATAGGAGGTAGACAGATTAGTGATGGGAATAGGAGGTAGATAGATTAGTGATGGGAATAGGAGGTAGATAGATTAGTGATGGGAATAGGAGGTAGATAGATTAGTGATGGGAATAGGAGGTAGATAGATTAGTGAAGGGAATAGGAGGTAGATAGATTAGTGATGGGAATAGGAGGTACATAGATAAGTGATGGGAATAGGAGGTAGATACATTAGTGAAGGCAATAGGAGGTAGATAGATTAATGATGGGAATAGGAGGTAGATAGATTAGTGAAGGGAATAGGAGTTAGATAGATTAGTGATGGGAATAGGAGGTAGATAGATTAGTGATGGGAACAGGAGGTAGACAGATTAGTGATGGGAATAGGAGGTAGATAGATTAGTGATGGGAATAGGAGGTAGATAGATTAGTGAAGGGAATAGGAGGTAGATAGATTAGTGATGGGAATAGGAGGTAGATAGATTAGTGATGGGAATAGGAGGTAGATAGATTAGTGATGGGAATAGGAGGTAGATAGATTAGTGATGGGAATAGGAGGCAGATAGATTAGTGATGGGAATAGGAGGTAGATAGATTAGTGATGGGAATAGGAGGTAGATAGATTAGTGATGGGAATAGGAGGTAGATAGATTAGTGATGGGAATAGGAGGTAGATAGATTAGTGATGGGAATAGGAGGTAGATAGATTCGTGATGGGAATAGGAGGTAGATAGATTAGTGATGGGAATAGGAGGTAGATAGATTAGTGATGGGAATAGGAGGTAGATAGATTAGTGATGGGAATAGGAGGTAGATAGATTAGTGATGGGAATAGGAGGCAGATAGATTAGTGATGGGAATAGGAGGTAGATAGATTAGGGATGGGAATAGGAGGCAGATAGATTAGTGATGGGAATAGGAGGTAGATAGATTAGTGATGGGAATAGGAGGTAGATAGATTAGTGATGGGAATAGGAGGTAGATAGATTAGTGATGGGAATAGGAGGTAGATAGATTAGTGATGGGAATAGGAGGTAGATAGATTAGTGATGGGAATAGGAGGTAGATAGATTAGTGATGGGAATAGGAGGTAGATAGATTAGTGATGGGAATAGGAGTTAGATAGATTAGTGATGGGAATAGGAGGTAGATAGATTAGTGATGGGAATAGGAGGTAGATAGATTAGTGATGGGAATAGGAGGTAGATAGATTAGTGATGGGAATAGGATGTAGATAGATTAGTGATGGGAATAGGAGATAGATAGATTAGTGATGGGAATAGGAGGTAGATAGATTAGTGATGGGAATAGGAGGTAGATAGATTAGTGATGGGAATAGGAGGTAGATAGATTAGTGATGGGAATAGGAGGTAGATAGATTAGTGATGGGAATAGGAGGTAGATAGATCAGTGATGGGAATAGGAGGTAGACAGATTAGTGAAGGGAATCGGAGGTAGATAGATTAGTGATGGGAATAGGAGGTAGATAGATTACTGATGGGAATAGGATGTAGATAGATTAGTGAAGGGAATAGGAGGTAGATAGATTAGTGATGGGAATAGGAGGTAGATAGATTAGTGATGGGAATAGGAGGTAGATAGATTAGTGATGGGAATAGGAGGTAGATAGATTAGTGATGGGAATAGGAGGTAGATAGATTAGTGATGGGAATAGGAGGTAGATAGATTAGTGATGGGAATAGGAGGTAGATAGATTAGTGATGGGAATAGGAGGTAGATAGATTAGTGATGGGAATAGGAGGCAGATAGATTAGTGATGGGAATAGGAGGTAGATAGATTAGTGATGGGAATAGGAGGTAGATAGATTAGTGATGGGAATAGGAGGCAGATAGATTAGTGATGGGAATAGGAGGTAGATAGATTAGTGAAGGGAATAGGAGGTAGATAGATTAGTGATGGGAATAGGAGGTAGATAGATTAGTGATGGGAATAGGAGGTAGATAGATTAGTGATGGGAATGGGAGGTAGATAGATTAGTGATGGGAATAGGAGGTAGATAGATTAGTGAAGGGAATAGGAGGTAGATAGATTAGTGATGGGAATAGGAGGTAGATAGATTAGTGATGGGAATAGGAGGTAGATAGATTAGTGATGGGAATAGGAGTTAGATAGATTAGTGATGGGAATAGGAGGTAGATAGATTAGTGAAGGGAATAGGAGGTAGATAGATTAGTGAAGGGAATAGGAGGTAGATAGATTAGTGATGGGAATAGGAGGTAGATAGATTAGTGATGGGAATAGGAGGTAGATAGATTAGTGATGGGAATAGGAGGTAGATAGATTAGTGATGGGAATAGGAGGCAGATAGATTAGTGATGGGAATAGGAGGCAGATAGATTAGTGATGGGAACAGGAGGTAGATAGATTAGTGATCGGAATAGGAGGCAGATAGATTAGTGATGGGAATAGGAGGTAGATAGATTAGTGATGGGAATAGGAGGTAGATAGATTAGTGATGGGAACAGGAGGTAGATAGATTAGTGATGGGAATAGGAGGCAGATAGATTAGTGATGGGAATAGGAGGTAGATAGATTAGTGATGGGAATAGGAGGTAGATAGATTAGTGATGGGAATAGGAGGTAGATAGATTAGTGATGGGAATAGGAGGTAGATAGATTAGTGATGGGAATAGGAGGTAGATAGATTAGTGATGGGAATAGGAGGTAGATAGATTAGTGATGGGAATGGGAGGTAGATAGATTAGTGATGGGAATAGGAGGTAGATAGATTAGTGAAGGGAATAGGAGGTAGATAGATTAGTGATGGGAATAGGAGGTAGATAGATTAGTGATGGGAATAGGAGGTAGATAGATTAGTGATGGGAATAGGAGGCAGATAGATTAGTGATGGGAATAGGAGGTGGATAGATTAGTGAAGGGAATAGGAGGTAGATAGATTAGTGATGGGAATAGGAGGTAGATAGATTGGTGAAGGGAATAGGAGGTAGATAGATTAGTGATGGGAATAGGAGGTAGATAGATTAGTGATGGGAATAGGAGGTAGATAGATTAGTGATGGGAATAGGAGGTAGATAGATTAGTGAAGGGAATAGGAGGTAGATAGATTAGTGATGGGAATAGGAGTTAGATAGATTAGTGATGGGAATAGGAGGTAGATAGATTAGTGAAGGGAATAGGAGGTAGATAGATTAGTGATGGGAATAGGAGGTAGATAGATTAGTGATGGGAATAGGAGTTAGATAGATTAGTGATGGGAATAGGAGGTAGATAGATTAGTGATGGGAATAGGAGGTAGATAGATTAGTGATGGGAATAGGAGGTAGATAGATTAGTGATGGGAATAGGAGGTAGATAGATTAGTGATGGGAATAGGAGTTAGATAGATTAGTGATGGGAATAGGAGGTAGATAGATTAGTGATGGGAATAGGAGGTAGATAGATTAGTGATGGGAATAGGAGGTAGATAGATTAGTGATGGGAATAGGAGGTAGATAGATTAGTGATGGGAATAGGAGTTAGATAGATTAGTGATGGGAATAGGAGGTAGATAGATTAGTGAAGGGAATAGGAGGTCGATAGATTAGTGATGGGAATAGGAGGTAGATAGATTAGTGATGGGAATAGGAGGTAGATAGATTAGTGATGGGAATAGGAGGTAGATAGATTAGTGATGGGAATAGGAGGTAGATAGATTAGTGATGGGAATAGGAGGTAGATAGATTAGTGATGGGAATAGGAGGTAGATAGATTAGTGATGGGAATAGGAGGTAGATAGATTAGTGAAGGGAATAGGAGGTAGATAGCTTAGTGATGGGAATAGGAGTTAGATAGATTAGTGATGGGAATAGGAGGTAGATAGATTAGTGATGGGAATAGGAGGCAGATAGATTAGTGATGGGAATAGGAGGTAGATAGATTAGTGAAGGGAATAGGAGGTAGATAGATTAGTGATGGGAATAGGAGGTAGATAGATTAGTGATGGGAATAGGAGTTAGATAGATTAGTGATGGGAATAGGAGGTAGATAGATTAGTGATGGGAATAGGAGGTAGATAGATTAGTGATGGGAATAGGAGGTAGATAGATTAGTGATGGGAATAGGAGGTAGATAGATTAGTGATGGGAATAGGAGGTAGATAGATTAGTGATGGGAATAGGAGGTAGATAGATTAGTGATGGGAATAGGAGGTAGATAGATTAGTGATGGGAATAGGAGGTAGATAGATTAGTGATGGGAATAGGAGGTAGATAGATTAGTGATGGGAATAGGAGGTAGATAGATTAGTGATGGGAATAGGAGTTAGATAGATTAGTGATGGGAATAGGAGGTAGATAGATTAGTGATGGGAATAGGAGGCAGATAGATTAGTGATGGGAATAGGAGGTAGATAGATTAGTGATGGGAATAGGAGGTAGATAGATTAGTGATGGGAATAGGAGGTAGATAGATTAGTGAGTGAATAGGAGGTAGATAGATTAGTGATGGGAATAGGAGGTAGATAGATTAGTGATGGGAATAGGAGGTAGATAGATTAGTGATGGGAATAGGAGGTAGATAGATTAGTGATGGGAATAGGAGGTAGATAGATTAGTGATGGGAATAGGAGGTAGATAGATTAGTGATGGGAATAGGAGGTAGATAGATTAGTGATGGGAATAGGAGGTAGATAGATTAGTGATGGGAATAGGAGGTAGATAGATTAGTGATGGGAATAGGAGGTAGATAGATTAGTGATGGGAATAGGAGGTAGATAGATTAGTGATGGGAATAGGAGGTAGATAGATTAGTGATGGGAATAGGAGGTAGATAGATTAGTGATGGGAATAGGAGGTAGATAGATTAGTGATGGGAATAGGAGGTAGATAGATTAGTGATGGGAATAGGAGGTAGATAGATTAGTGATGGGAATAGGAGGTAGATAGATTAGTGATGGGAATAGGAGGTAGATAGATTAGTGATGGGAATAGGAGGTAGATAGATTAGTGATGGGAATAGGAGGTAGATAGATTAGTGATGGGAATAGGAGGTAGATAGATTAGTGATGGGAATAGGAGGTAGATAGATTAGTGATGGGAATAGGAGGTAGATAGATTAGTGATGGGAATAGGAGGTAGATAGATTAGTGATGGGAATAGGAGGTAGATAGATTAGTGATGGGAATAGGAGGTAGATAGATTAGTGATGGGAATAGGAGGTAGATAGATTAGTGATGGGAATAGGAGGTAGATAGATTAGTGATGGGAATAGGAGGTAGATAGATTAGTGATGGGAATAGGAGGTAGATAGATTAGTGATGGGAATAGGAGGTAGATAGATTAGTGATGGGAATAGGAGGTAGATAGATTAGTGATGGGAATAGGAGGTAGATAGATTAGTGATGGGAATAGGAGGTAGATAGATTAGTGATGGGAATAGGAGGTAGATAGATTAGTGATGGGAATAGGAGGTAGATAGATTAGTGATGGGAATAGGAGGTAGATAGATTAGTGATGGGAATAGGAGGTAGATAGATTAGTGATGGGAATAGGAGGTAGATAGATTAGTGATGGGAATAGGAGGTAGATAGATTAGTGATGGGAATAGGAGGTAGATAGATTAGTGATGGGAATAGGAGGTAGATAGATTAGTGATGGGAATAGGAGGTAGATAGATTAGTGATGGGAATAGGAGGTAGATAGATTAGTGATGGGAATAGGAGGTAGATAGATTAGTGATGGGAATAGGAGGTAGATAGATTAGTGATGGGAATAGGAGGTAGATAGATTAGTGATGGGAATAGGAGGTAGATAGATTAGTGATGGGAATAGGAGGTAGATAGATTAGTGATGGGAATAGGAGGTAGATAGATTAGTGATGGGAATAGGAGGTAGATAGATTAGTGATGGGAATAGGAGGTAGATAGATTAGTGATGGGAATAGGAGGTAGATAGATTAGTGATGGGAATAGGAGGTAGATAGATTAGTGATGGGAATAGGAGGTAGATAGATTAGTGATGGGAATAGGAGGTAGATAGATTAGTGATGGGAATAGGAGGTAGATAGATTAGTGATGGGAATAGGAGGTAGATAGATTAGTGATGGGAATAGGAGGTAGATAGATTAGTGATGGGAATAGGAGGTAGATAGATTAGTGATGGGAATAGGAGGTAGATAGATTAGTGATGGGAATAGGAGGTAGATAGATTAGTGATGGGAATAGGAGGTAGATAGATTAGTGATGGGAATAGGAGGTAGATAGATTAGTGATGGGAATAGGAGGTAGATAGATTAGTGATGGGAATAGGAGGTAGATAGATTAGTGATGGGAATAGGAGGTAGATAGATTAGTGATGGGAATAGGAGGTAGATAGATTAGTGATGGGAATAGGAGGTAGATAGATTAGTGATGGGAATAGGAGGTAGATAGATTAGTGATGGGAATAGGAGGTAGATAGATTAGTGATGGGAATAGGAGGTAGATAGATTAGTGATGGGAATAGGAGGTAGATAGATTAGTGATGGGAATAGGAGGTAGATAGATTAGTGATGGGAATAGGAGGTAGATAGATTAGTGATGGGAATAGGAGGTAGATAGATTAGTGATGGGAATAGGAGGTAGATAGATTAGTGATGGGAATAGGAGGTAGATAGATTAGTGATGGGAATAGGAGGTAGATAGATTAGGTGATGGGAATAGGAGGTAGATAGATTAGTGATGGGAATAGGAGGTAGATAGATTAGTGATGGGAATAGGAGGTAGATAGATTAGTGATGGGAATAGGAGGTAGATAGATTAGTGATGGGAATAGGAGGTAGATAGATTAGTGATGGGAATAGGAGGTAGATAGATTAGTGATGGGAATAGGAGGTAGATAGATTAGTGATGGGAATAGGAGGTAGATAGATTAGTGATGGGAATAGGAGGTAGATAGATTAGTGATGGGAATAGGAGGTAGATAGATTAGTGATGGGAATAGGAGGTAGATAGATTAGTGATGGGAATAGGAGGTAGATAGATTAGTGATGGGAATAGGAGGTAGATAGATTAGTGATGGGAATAGGAGGTAGATAGATTAGTGATGGGAATAGGAGGTAGATAGATTAGTGATGGGAATAGGAGGTAGATAGATTAGTGATGGGAATAGGAGGTAGATAGATTAGTGATGGGAATAGGAGGTAGATAGATTAGTGATGGGAATAGGAGGTAGATAGATTAGTGATGGGAATAGGAGGTAGATAGATTAGTGATGGGAATAGGAGGTAGATAGATTAGTGATGGGAATAGGAGGTAGATAGATTAGGTGATGGGAATAGGAGGTAGATAGATTAGTGATGGGAATAGGAGGTAGATAGATTAGTGATGGGAATAGGAGGTAGATAGATTAGGTGATGGGAATAGGAGGTAGATAGATTAGTGATGGGAATAGGAGGTAGATAGATTAGTGATGGGAATAGGAGGGTAGATAGATTGGTGAGTGAGTGGGAATAGGAGGTAGATAGATTGGTGATGGGAATAGGAGGTAGATAGATTAGTGATGGGAATAGGAGGTAGATAGATTGGTGATGGGAATAGGAGGTAGATAGATTAATGATGGGAATAGGAGGTAGATAGATT